>NC_071575.1:23088948-25588948 GCF_024509145.1 Vidua macroura | reverse complement strand
CCTATTTTTCCAGGCCCCTAGTGAAGTGGTTGTTAATATTGTGAATTTTTTTTCCCCACATCCTCCTTTCTGCCCCAACAAGACGAAAACTTAATTTCAGTGGGAACATTTTATATAATTCAAAAATAATTTTCTACTTAAGCAGAATTTTGTATTTTTTTTTTTTTAAGGAGGAAGGAGCCTTTACTCATCTGTTACCTGTTTAATTGTTTTTATATGTTCTTAATAATCCTTCTGTCACCACTTTAATGTAAACAAGCTGCCCCCTTTATTCCAGGCCTCAGGAGTCCTTGGGAACTGCAAGTTAGGTCAATTGACTGGGATTTAGTGAAATTACAGAATGGCTTTTTGTTTCAAGGTGATGTGGGACTTTGGTCCCCTTTCCCCTTCCAGCCACTCCATTACCTTCTCTGAGAAGGCGGCTTGCACAGCCTTACCCTTGCGCGTGGCCTGACACACCACCTCCTACCATGGCCCGCAGGAACACAAACCAGATGTAGGATGGGGCAAATGAGGTCAGGAGGGAGAAATAAGCTGCCCAGAGGAAGGAGAGCAGCAGGATCTGCAAAAGGGCAAGAATTAGGGTTATTAAAGCACAGGCTCAGCCAGGTGCATGGCTCCTGTGGAGCGCAGGAAAAGGACGCACAGCCCCCGGCAGTCACTCACCTTCCAGCGGCCGTACCTGTCGGCCAGGAGCCCGAGCACTATGCTGAACACCATGTAGCCAAAAAACACCATCTGAGGGGAATTGGAACACAGCTGTGAAGGGCCCATTCCCAGCTACATGGGGCAGCTCTGCTCTTTGAGCTGCAGGTGAGCTGTGTGTTCTCAGGGCAGCAGGATGAACTGTGGCACACAGAACCACAAGGGAGAGGCTTTCAGGGGATGGCTTCCTTTGTGTAGGCACTCACTGCTGCAACACCCAAAGCTGAGGGTGGGTGGCAGGGTTTTCAAAATAAGAATGTGGAAGTGGGGATTTGCTTTGTCTACTTGCCCTGGGCATGGACATCTGCTCTCATCAGCTTCATTTCTGATGTCTACAGTTGTGGCACTGTTCTTGTCCCTGTAAAGAGGCCCTAGGAATTTGTTTGGTTTGCTGGGAAATGCACTTTCAGAAACCCGTGGTGGTACCCATGACTATGACCACATGGTAGATGACTTTTCTGGGGAGAACATGAGACACTCACTGTTGTCACTAAAGCCACCTGCCAGTCTTGGAGCTGCCACTCACATCGGATGAGAGGGGACACAACAGCTATCAGCATGATCTCCATGGCTTCAGCCACCTTTGGGAACAAGTGTATGTGTTAGCAAGAAGGGAAACCACAAGAAGCCCACAGGGAAAAGTCTCTCAGTCCCACAAAGCCTGCAGCCATGGCAGTTCCATCATGTCAGAACAGTCCTGTGAAGCCATGGTGCCTCCACAGTGGTCTGAGCCCTGTGCCTGACCTGGAAGATCTTGGTGACAGGGAGAGGAGGAGAGAAAGGCACACTTAGAAAGCAGGTACAGGTATACTGTATATCTGGGAAGTTTGGAAATAGTCATCCTTGGCAGAGAAGATTCTTACCCTGCTGGGTTATTAGGAGATCTTCAACTATCTCTGGAAATCAAGCTGCTTCATTGGGTGTCTAGCTGTGGATTCAGGCATCTGACATGAACTCTTAAAACTGTTTTTAAGAGTTCCATTGCTCCACTGGCTGTGTGCCCCAGTACTGGCTTCAGTTAGGAATGAGCTGACTGTTTACACACAGCTTCTGACTTTTTCACTTCAGCTGCAGCAATCCTCATGGATAGACCCTCATTACATTTTTAGCCCTGCCTGGCCTCTGGCTTTTGCCCAAGTTCCCAAAACAGATACACAATTAACCCAAGATCATGAAAGGAAATTTTTCAAGTAGCCAGAGGTGAGAAGATGCTAGGCCTTCTGAGCCAGATTACAGAGGATTTGGGTGCCATGGGGGTGACATGAAAAATGCAACTGTGAAGCTGAACCTAACCTTCAGGCCCTAACTGAAGATGTGCCCTGACAGTGTTCCAGAACAGGGGCCAAACCATGATTCTCTGGGCCAACTTGCTCAGCTTTGCCCTGAAATGGGTCTGATATCAATGGGACCAAAATCTACTTTCACCAATGGTGAAAATAGCAGAAATCCTGCTTGAGAAGGTATGTATGGGAAAAATGGGCTGGTAGTGGTATGTGCTTACGGTTGTTATTGCACAGCAATGAGAAAAATGAGAAGAAAGCTTTTTTCAGGCCACCACAGATACCTACCCCAGTGCTGCCCATGATGAGGAAAAGCATGATATGGAACCTCCCAAACCCAATAGTTTCCACAGCTTCTTCCACTGTAAATGTCTTTTGTCCTAAACATGAAAAGAAAATTAAGACACAAAACCTATCAGCATTCAAATTATACCTCCTTTTAATAAAAAATATTTCTCATGCTCCTTGGGGACTGCACCAGGAAAAAGCCTGGAAACATCTACCAGCTTTATGTCCACCGGCCAGCCCCTGGATGTCCTGGTGGCAGGGCTCAACAGGGGGTTGCTAAAACAGCAGTCAGCGCAAATGTAAGAAGGACAGCCGTGTACTATTTAAAATGCTTTTGAAACAGAGTCACATTTAAAAAATTTTTCCAAGTAAATGAATTCTCAAATTACCAATATAATACAATAATTACACAAAGCAGAGGCCTGAGAAAAGCCAAGGCAGCCAGCTCTTCCCACTGCCATAGGCAGCAGCCACCAGCCTGCTAAGTGTGGTCGGAGGGGAGCGTAGGATGCTGATGTTGTGGCTCCATGTACAGAGGTTTTGAGTGGCTGGAGTGGCACAACTGAGGACCCTCCCTCTACCCCAGATAAACAAGGAGAGAAATTTCTAGTCCTGTCAACACAAACCCACCTTTTGGTGGTTCTTTTCTCTCTGCGTGGATTTCCTCCAAGCCAATAGCATTTTCTGCCTCTTTTGGTGCAGTGGCCATCTCAGCTCCTGCTGGGATCCACTGTCACTGCAGGCAAGGCTAGGATTTACCTGTGAAATCTCACAATAGTCACAAAGTCACCTGAGCAAGAAAATAGCAAGGCAGTTTCTCACACTGGAGTGGAAACTTTCAGATACAGTCAAATATGAGTTTGTTTCATGCAACTACTAGAACGTGTCCCTTCCCACTAGGGTTTTAGTGAAAAACACATAGAAACATCACAGGGTGAATTAGTTGAACTGAGAAACATCAGTCATCACATCACACTGGCTGGTTTTCTGGAAAGTCCAGGGATTGCCTTAGGGAAGACTGGAGACCTGCTAAGACAAGAGATCATGTGACAACTTCCCCAGTCCAGAGGTCAGTGAAATACAGTGCCAGTCTGTAAATACAGATGGTGCATCTCCAGAGCCAAGACATGATAGAACCAGTAGTGGTTGCCCCCTTTTGGAGGCTCCCAGTGGAGTTGGGTTTGAGTGGGCAGTAGAGGTGCTGCACTCAGCCTGGTGGGAGCCCCCACTGAGGCAGAGCCAGGTGACCCAACCAGCTCCCTAGCCCCAGGACCCTGAGGGTGGCAGGGTAGCACTTAGCTCCTCACCCAGCAGCACACATCTTCCTGCTGCAAACCAACCCCTCTGCCTCATCCCTTACCACACTAATCCCCACCCTCTCAGGGCATCCATAAACACAGCCATGCATTTTGGATTGCAACTGGAAGCTGGATTCCTCTGCCAGCGTTTCTGGCTTTCAGCAGTAGATCTTTTGGCCTCACCACTGTTGCTTTTCCTCATCAGAAAAACTCATTTTAATCCCAGGGCAGAGATTAAGCACACTGATTGCTTAAACCCACAACCTTTCCTGCTGAGTGCATGCTCAGGCACTGCAGAGGGGGGCTCAACACATCTGCACTTTGCTGACCCCCTCTCCTTTGATTACCTCCCTTCAGGAGTGCTGGGCTTGGCCCAGGCTGCATTCACAGCCAGCCAGCAGAGACTGGGGAGGCTGCAGAAGGGTGGGAACTGGAGGAAATTAGTGGCTGAGAGCATCTAATGAAAGATAAAAAATTCCATTTGAGATAGAGGGCAGCGTGAACAAAGAAAGCATGGAATTACAGTACTCCAGGATGGATACGTTGATCCTATACTGAGGCACAGTTAGAAGGAGGTCATTAAGGACTAATGGCAGATTAGTCAGTTGGGTCACATACACTGACCTTGCTGTCACAGATCATTACAGTCCAGCACCCAAGAAGATGCAAAAGATATTGGTTACATCTGTCTCTCAGCAATGTCCTCAGAGGCAGCAGTAGCTGCCAGCAGCACAGAGTGCCACCAGTTGATTATGATGGCCAACAGCTAGGGACTATTTCCAAGTGGAACCAGCTCAACAGAAACCAAACAAGGTGCTTGGGAGAGCCCATGGGAAGAGGTAGAGATTTATTGCATGTCTGAATCGCCAAAGGCTTTGCAATAATAAAATCTGGGCACCTGTTCTTCTCCTTTTCTGTTCCTTTATGACTAGGGACCTGCAAACACATTCTGCCCTAACACCACACCTCTGTCAGGTTAAACAGACACTCTCCTCCAAAATGTCTGCACCAGGCACAGCCCACGGTGCTGGCTGGACAAGCATCAAGCCCTGGGCATTTGCACACCCATCCTGATGCTGGGATATCCTACTACTGTTTGCTGAGGAGTGTTGGAGTATTTCACTGGTACCTGCTCTGGGCTACAGGCCTTCCTTCTGGGAAGTGCCTCAACTCTTCCACAAAGGGGGAGGGAACCCTGGTCCCTGGTGCTGCTGTGCAGAACTCACAGCGGGGGTCAGGTGCTCAGGAAGAAGGCTGCAGTGCTACCTCCAGCACCCCACAGTAGCCAGACACCTTCAGAGGCAGCAGGATGTGGATAGTACCTAATGTGAGAACCACACTAGTCTCATATAGCAGCTGGTAAGCAGGTGGGATACACTCTCCAGCACCTCAAATAACACCAGAAATCTGTGCAGGCACAGATAAACTTCCTAAGAGTTCCTACCAAACCTGAGTTTTGCTCATCCCAAACCTTTGCAGCTGTTTGCCTTGATGGAGCAGCTAGTGTCTATCTTCAGGGAGTCACAAATTTCCCTCTATTTGTAAATCCAACTAAACACCAATTACACAAGCCAAAAGAACAGCAGTGACAAAGCTGTTGCTGGCAGGGAAAATAAAAATCCTCCAGCTGAAGGGAACAACCAAGAGTACAGTGAAGCTGCTGGGACCCACTGGAATGATTTTGTGACACCCCCCCCCCCCCCAAGAGGGCTGTGAGGCACAAAGACCATGCAACATGCACTGCTGCCTGTGACACCACCTGGGAACTCTGTCAGTAAGGTCAGAGACCTTCTCTGGCTGAGAATTTTCCCTGCAGGTGAGAATGGGGCTATCTGATCATAGAAATGATCAGATGCCCCCAATATTAAGCAAGATTTTACTAAGTATTTTTTTATTTAGTGAAACTTTCTTACCTCTGTGTCTCAGGCTCGGAAGAGAAGACCTTTTCTCTTTTCTGACTGTTTCTCCTCGGCTATTTACTTTTTACAGTTCTGGCAGTGCTGTTTGTTTGGGATCCAGCTCCCAGGAGTCAGGTTTCCACCTTGCTGGGCACAGGCAGGTCCCTCTCCACCCACCTCCACCACCCAGGGGTAGGTGCTGCAGGCAGGGTGCCCAAGTGCTGACCTGTGCTTCTCTCACTGCATCTGCAGGTGCTTCAAAGGCACTGCCCACCACAGGTGTTGGTGGTTACTCATCCCTTCTTGTGAGGATGACTCCAAGCAGGTGGAAGGAGGGTGCTGGGACGCATCATTATTGAAACACCAGCAAGATCTTAACTCATAGGTTTCAGAGGTAGGTTTTGCAGCAGTCAGTGCCCATGTAAGGCACCTTTTACATCCCCTGCCTGAGCACTGCAGCCACTGGCTCTTCTTAGGCCAGATGAAGCCAACTCAGGCACTAGCACCATGAGAAAAATAAGGTCTGCTTCATCCTTCTACATTTCTTGATGTAGGTCCTGTAGGCAGGACCTACAGCCTGCAAAATGCAGGGAGTATTCGTGGCTTTAAACTGCCACAGGGATCCCAGCCTTGCTGTGCAGCAAATCTCAGTGCCGCGATAGGTGTGGGCTCTTGACTATGAACATATGTGCTGACCTTTACTACTCAGTGTTGGTACTGGTCTCACAAGGGTTTCCAAAATCCTTCTGTTTTGAATACATACACTGAGCTGGCAGCAATGGTGCAATAGTTTTATCAAAGTAACTCCCACACTGAATCTCATCCTTCCAAGCATCTGGAAGATATTTGATACCAACCAACATATGCTATCTCACAGCTTTATTTTATATCTTCCTCTTAATAGCTAATATTCAGCTGTCATTGGCATCTGCTGAATGAGCTGCACAATCCAAGCTGCCAGAGCCATACCATTATGTTTTCATTGCAAAAACTCTGACAGCATGTGTGCAATGACAGGAGGGCACAGATGTTCCAGCATTCCAGCTCCCCAGAAAAGAAGGGGAAAAAATGACCAAAATTCCAGTGAAGTTCTAAGCCACAAAGATGAGCTTTCTGGCCCAGGTGTTTAGGATTGCACAAAGGGATATTATGTCTATTACATTTTTCCAACCACCTCATGGTATTTTACTTATTTGCCATGGAAAGGCAAAGGCTGGTCAGAGTGAAGAACAAATGGAAATGCCTACATGCATGAAAAGCCCAGGAGAAAAAAAAAAAGTGGGAGAGAAAAAAGAAAGGTCTCCATGCTGGCCAAGAACATGATGGAGAGCCATGGTATAGGTAAAGACTGAGGAAAGTGCTGTTTGCTGGAGGAGCCGGAGGCTGAACCCCAAGAAACTGTTGACTCCTGGAGTTTCTGAAGCCTCAGTCCAAAAACTAGTTCATTACCACTAGATCAGAGGACCTAAGAGACTGGACAAGAATTTGATACCCGGCTTTCTTCATCTTCCACATCACAAAGTTGTCCTGGTGGGAGGACATAGACAAACACAGCAATGGCTCTCACAAGAAGGAGTAAAAAACTCAGGAAAGAATGGCTGTGAGTGACTAAAAACAGTTTGCTTGACTTCCTTTCTTTGTTTGCCTTTCCTTTCTACACAGTTATTTACCGAGTTTTGTTTAATGTTTGTTCCCTACAAAATGACTGAACTCATGCCACCAGTTCACAGAAACAAACTACTCCTTAGCAATGGGATGAGCTGTGAGTCCAGAAGCACCCATTTCCCCCTAAGCACAGATCCTGAGTCTGCTGCCAAGGGGCATGATGAGGTCCTGGCTTGGGTCAAGTAATCACAAGTCACAGGTCTTCCAGCACTGGGTACAGTTCAGTTAAAGACACTGGGCCAAGAAGGTCTATTAGTCTTTAACAGTGGTCTCTGGTGGACCTGACCACACCTGGTGGCCACATTCACAGAACCAGCTGAACCACATGTTCCACTCAGCTTAGCAGCTGTGCAGGGAACAGACAGTCACTGCTCTACTCCAAAATCCTCCTCATCTTCTGCAGGAAAACCTTTTAAAAGCAAATATCTCTGGAACATTTCTAGGTTTTTAAAGAATTCTTAAAAAGAACCCATATGAAACCCAGGGCTCTCTTCGAAGTGTATCAGTGCAACCCTGCCTCTCAGCAGTCTGAATGCTTCCTGAATATCAGTGGGCTTGGTCCTCTTGTGGAGCGGGGAAGCACCATTCCCATTTCACAAATGCTCAAGTGGGACATAGGCAGTACTGTTTTTTTTTTTGGTTGCACAAAGAAAAAGAAAGAACTGAATACAGAATCAAGCCCAATGTTTGAGTTGCTGTTCGGTACAGTAACCAACAGACCATCTTCTCAGCTGAGGTATTCACAGGATACCTTGTTTTTCTTGCTTAAAATGTAAGCCTTAGACAATGAGCAAAACACCAAGAAGCTCTGAAAGGAACTGATAATCTGTTTCTGGTAATCATCTTCTCAGTTACATTGCAATCACATGGAAGACTGCAATTAAGATAAAATATGTGTTTGTGCAGAAAATTCACCCACTGTTTCATAAAGCAAATTCTTTTCTCTGCATTTGATAATGCATCAAACTACTTTGGCCTTTCTTTCTGCAAGACAGCTTTTCTCCTGAGTAGGAATAGACAAAACAGGCTGGAAGGAAGAAACAAAGGTGATGTCCATATGCTGAGCAACTGTGACACCATCTGTAGTCATGTCTGTGTGGCTTTTTCCTGTACCATAGGTTACATAATTATGCCCAAAGAACTGGTGGCCTGGGACCATGCATGGGTCATGGACATACGCCTGTGCCCACCTCTTCTCAGCTCCAGCTGCTGCTCCGAACCCAAGCTGTTGGAAAAGCCTCGTTGTAACTGCTGCCCAAGGTTAGTATGGCTTCTTGAGGCCCCAGGGGAAAAATTGGGACTACTGCTTGGCTTGGGGCTGTATTTTCTCCCCTGTCACTGTAGCTGGAGGCGACTCTCAAGCCTGACTACTGCAGCAACATAACCTGTGGTGACTATAACACTGTGTGTCCTGCTGGGAACACTCCCATGTGGGTTTTTTGGTGGAGCTGGATATCAAGGCAGTGAGTTCTGAAAATAAGGGCTTGTTCGGTCACACCCCTTGGAAGGGAGCACTGTCCACTCCAAATCCCTTGGTTTACTCTGTTTTCTTTACATAGTTTAGGGTTAACTAGTTTAGGTTTAGCCTGTTATGATTAACGCTATTCAGTTTGAAGGATTAGTAATTCATGAATATTTCAGAAGATCGCAGTACATCAGTACTTCAAATTCATGCCAACTGTTTTGATTCCACTTTTCATTCTGTTCATTAGATATTAGCATTTCTGCACAATCTGCTTTAACACCCCATCTTGAAAAATACAGCACATCTTGAGTCTTCAGTGACAAACAAGTCAATAGAGATAAATAAAATGGCTGCCAATGTGGAAACTTTTGTTTATACAGCTCAAAACTAACACTTTTGTTAAGTGATGATGTGTGTACATTTCTATAATCCAATGCTGTCAAGCCCTGGAGCATATCAGATAAAAAAGGGGTTATTCTAGTAAAGCATGTAGAAAATTGCAAGTCTGCAATACGATCTGTCTTTGAGCTGGTTTGCATTGTGTGCTAAATGAAGGGCTGAAATCTTATAAGGGACTTAATCATGTCATATGATCAACCACAGACAAAACATATTTTCCTTGGAAAGAAATATACGACAAGGCAGCAAGTGGAGCAGAACGCATGTGAGTTGATTGTTAATAAACAATTTAATTCCAAAGCTGCATCTTCTCTTTTCAACCACTCAGTAGGCAGCTGACCCCATCAAATGCTGAGGACCAGGTATTTGCAGACATCAATGGAGTCTTAGCCAAAGGTCCAGCCAGCCCAGCTGATACAGGTCAGCTCTTAGCTGATACAGCAATATGCTGGAACTTAGCTAGGACATACTCATCTACAGCTCTTCTTTCAAGGGCCACGTCCCATTCTGTTTCATCCCATGTATCCTACTCCACGGGTGAGCCACCACAAGGAAACAGAGCCTGGTCTGAGGAGGGAAGCAGTGATGCACTGGTTTTACTCTTCTGCAGTGCCATTGATGATGTGATTGAAGGAGAACGGAGAAAATTTGTACCCAGCTCCCACGTAGAACTTGTTCTGAAATTCCACCCTAGGGAGGAGCAGAGGGAGGCATCAGTGTTGCCTGTAGGCAGGACCTACAGCCAGCCAAGAGGCTGAAATATGGCACCCATGGGAAAAGGAAGGCTACAAGATGTTGGACTCTAAGCTGCCCGTTATGGGACCAGCAATGAGACACAGGCAGCCCAGGGAGCAATGTGGCACACATCAACTCTGACTTTCTGTCAAGCCAGACTGGAAATGCTCACTACGAGGCCAATCAGCAGAACCTTGCCTGGTAACCTGCTTCTAGCAGCTCTGAGAGCTGGGATAACCACCTGCTGGTTGCACACTGGAGGGAGACAGACACCTCCTCCTCCCTGCACAATGATAAGCACCTGCACCATGGTTTGGCAGTGTTTATGACTTGTGCTGGGACATTACTCAGTGAAAAACACCACAGCCTGGGGCTCAGGTAGGATACCAAGTCATGGTGGTGGTGAAGGGTGTTTTGTCACCTTGGTCTTGCTCACATGCTGATGGCATGTCCACACTGCACTGTCCTTGCCTGCACTGATGATCACTTAAGGCTGACGTGGGCTAACTTGGAGCTGGTTTGGCACAAAGCCTAAGAAGCCTGAAGTTCAACTTGGGCTGATGACACAAGCATGGACCCAGGTTTTCATCAGGTTTTGCACTCCAAGCTCAACTCTTGCTTCCCTTGGCAACTGTCTTGTTAGATCCTTGGGTGGGATACACAGCCAGTGGTGTGGCTGTGCTGCCTTTGGGCCTTGTCGTGCAGGTCAAAGAGGCCACAGTGGCTCTGCATATTTACCAGGACAGAACTGCAGGTTGCCATTTGCCTCACATGCTGACAGCCACCACAGGTGCAGGAGGACAAGCAGGTTGCTCCAGGGAGCAGGTCAGAGCAGGGATCTCTGAGCTCCCTTTGGAAGAGTCTCCCTCACTTCATTTGCCAAAAGCAACTAATGGTCCAATGCACTGGCCCAGCATGTCTAACCCTGTGCCCACCTGCTCCCATAGCCTGTTTCCTCCCAAAGACTGATCTGGGAAAGGCTTCAGAGGACCACTCCACGTACCAGTGCAGACGCAAGGCGTGCAGGAAGGCCGAGAGCCCCTCCATGACCAGCAGGATGGCTACCGTCAGCACGGCAAATGCTGCAAAGATGATGAAGATGGCGACAAGACCTGCCCAGCCGCTGCTGCTGAGCCCATTGTGCATCACCATGGTCCAAAGGACCTCTGACAACTCTGCAGAAGGAAACAAAAGGAAAACAGTGCTGAGCAGCAGCTATGGACAGATGCAGCATGCAGTCTGCAAGCTCATCCATTTTTCCCAGTTTGTAGAATACATATGCCCTTAGGTAAGCTTTTTAATTGCTTTATTTTATTTAGGTATCTGTTCTCCATGTAAAGCTAATGTGTATCAGCTTCCACTCCACTCCTACTGTGGAGTGCAGCTCCTAAGCTGTGCCAAGAAGTACAGCTCACCCCTGTCAATCCATGGCACACCACACCATAGCCCTCCTCCTTGCCCCCACCCCTTTCTGTTTTGTTTTTTTTTTTGTGTGCACAATTCTTTAGGGCAGGTGCAACTCCTAGCCAGAGGCATTACAGCAATATTAATAAAAAGCATTTCAGAAAAATTAAAAACATTGAAAATCTAAGTTCCAGCCTGAGGCAATTTCTAGTATTTGAGCATCTGTTTTTATCACAAATCAAGACAAAGACATTGAAATGCTGTACATTTCTCATGGAATGTGATGTTCCACTGAATGTTTCTGGGAAAAATCTCAGTGAAAATGACAAATTCCAGAAGCTCTTGAGCCAGACCTTTTCTTTCTTGTTTACTGAACAAAATCAAAATGACAGTTTCAAGTAATTTTGGCATTCATCTGTATACCCTAAGGCTATAGCAAGTGCTTCTTGGGAAAAGCAGCTAAGGCTCCCATACTGCCTTCACCTCCATGGACTGGACTACACAAGTGGACTGCACCTCCCACCATGCCACACACCATGAGGACTATTCCAGATGCGTGCTTAACAGCAGTGCACAAAAGGGGCCCCAGCCAGTGAATGCAATCAGAGCTGCCAGGGATCACCTCTGAAAACTGAGATGCCCACCATGAAACACTTGGAGAAGCAAAACATCCTGACACATAAATGTCCACAAGGAGAAACTTGGATTTCCTGAAGAAATTTGCAGGAATAGTCAAATACCAGCAGAAGCCATGACCAGCATGGTGAGGAGACTAAAGGGGGACAATCACTCACGTGCATGGGCCAAGCTCAGCGCCCAGAGTCGCAGGTAGGAGGCTGTGTTGGAGATGCAGCCAAGGCAGTATTCAATGGTGTGGATAGCTTGGTGGACAAATATGTCTCCAAAATTGAACTGAAACAACATATAAAACCGAAAAAGCTTTATTAGTTCTCACTTCAGGGCTTCCTGGTTAACAGAGCAACACTCCACCAAAGGCTCTTCATACTCCTTTCCTTGCTACATCCTAAGCAACACAAAGGTATTTCCTAGGAAAAGAGACTGCTCTGAAAAGTGTCAGTTCTGCATGATCTTCCCATACATTCCCCCTGGAGAAATACAATTCCAGTGAAAACTAAATGTGAGGGGAACAGCTCGTGTTCCACTCTTATGATTTCAAATCCTTAAATGTCAATCCAGTTGCTGCCAATCTCTGTGACTTCTTATAGAGACAGAAATTCTTATGTAAAATAGGGGCTTTCAGACTATCTGCCTATGGGCATACACATTTTGGGAGATATCACTGAATAACTGTATCTCATAATATTCATATATTTTATTCATAATAATGAATAAGCAAATCCATGAAGATTCCCTGTGACTGGGAACAGCCAGCCATGTCCACACTCAATATCGTTGATACTCCCAACTGCTACGAATATTTTTGCCACTTTTTCCTGTGTTGCTTCCTACTGTAGAAGCTCTTGACAATATCTGCCAAAGGAAGGATTCTCTCCCTAGTCAACAATTCTGGCTGCCAACTTTAAATGCTCCTTTGCAATTAAGAGGAAACAAAGGTCACTGACTCTTGGGAAAGGGTTGACCTTCTCTGGGTGCAATGTGGAAGTGAACAACCACCCCTGAGGAAACAAAAGCTTGAGGTTTGTAAAAGCTTGAGGTTTGCAAGAATGCCTGCCACCACCAGGCAAAACCAAAGGAAAAGTTTAGAGGAATTAATTCAATGAAGTTCAAACCCTATTCTGTTTGGAAACACAAACTGTTACAACAGCCTGTGTTGATATTTTGTCAGAAAGAAGGGCTGGCAACTCTGCAGAAGTCTTCTGCTTGACTGTGTGTCTTCTACTATTGTGTTTGTCTGAACAATTTTCTGCCCAAATTTTCTTACCTCTTCATCGTCACCCTCATGTCCTTCATGGCCACCACTGTGGTCTCCCTGGGAAGCTTTCTTGGAGTGACTGGTCTCTGGGACATCTACCTCATTTTCACCTCCTGAGTTTCCTGAGATGGCTTGAGAATGGATCTTTTAGAAACAAAATGCAGTATGTTTGGTTGATACTAAAATGAAGAAGTCCATGGCACAGAATAATATCCCTCAATAACTTTGTGATAGGTAACAAGTGAAGGATTATATAATGGACACAAAGACAGTTTCAACAATAGTCATCATGGACCACAGAAATTGAATATTCCAAATTGAATTGAATAATACCTAAATGCTTTCCATCCTAGAGCATTTTCCAGTGATTCCAACTATTTTGTAGCTAGTTTCTAGTGTCACAATGCACTCTGTGATCCCACCATGAGAAGACCCATCACTTTCAGCAAATGAGAAAACTGAGGTACTTTTAAAGCTGATGATCCCAATTAGATGGGTGCAAATCAAAGGAATTAGTGTCAAGTGAAAGAGCAACGAAGCCTGAGAGGATCATATGACTTGATGAAGGTCACACAGTTCTTGGATACAGGCAGAAATAAAATTCAAAGCTCTTGATTCACTTTAAATTGACAAAAACCTCTTGGCAACCTCTCTGCAATTATTATTTACAGGACTTTCCTAGAGGCCTGAATAACCTGATCTAATAGTCCTATTATACAGCATAACCAAATAGAGACCTCATGGCTTCTGTCAGGCTCTGCCTTGTCACCCTTTATAGCCTCCAGCAGGTTTCATGGGAAAGGTCTCCTGACAATATATTGTTTTCTATTGCAGCAGTAATGATTGTCACACCCGCTTTATCTTTGCTTTACCTGAATGTCAGCATAGAAAACAGACTTTGCTGCAAACATATAAATCTAGGGGAATGGAGGATGTGATCAGACAGCTAACATATGAAAATTAGGAATAGAAATATGGGGGCACAATAGGAGGTGGGTAAAACCTGTCAGATGTTCCTGGCATAAAAGCAGGAGATGGAGTCAGCCATGTCAAGCCTTCATCCAAATCCCAGAAGAATGACAAAATAAGAAATTACAGTGCAGAGGCAGGTCTCCCAGGGACCTGGCTTTCAATTATAGGTCAGAAGTGACTGGGTTGGAAAAGGTCAAGCAGCAAAACCAGCATCTCTTTCTTCAAATGGAAACATCTGTGCCCTATAAAAGGTACTCCAGCCACTAACTCTGACTATAAAGAGAAGTAAATCTTGACTGACAAGTAAAGTCCTGTTAGTGTAGTAATGGAGAGAATTAATGATCAGCTGGGAAATGGCAGCTGCTGCAGTTGTGTGTTGAGCTGTGGGCAAACCACAGAGCCCATGGGAAGGAGGGCTCTGTTAATGTGAAGGCAATCACTTAAGGAAGAAGGAACTACTAGAAAGCAGACAACAGCTTTTAAATCAAACCTCTCCAAGCACTGTTGCTGTCTCCAAGTCCTCTCCAAGGACTTTCACAGATGCCCCATTTCTACAGAGAGCAAACTAATGGTTAGTGGAGATTGTGGGTTGACAACTGAGGTCTTTTCCCTGTCTTGCCTTTACCAGCACTTCAATCTTTCTGAATCTTCTTTGGTTTTGGATAAAGCAGGTGAAAGAACTTGGTGTTAGCTTAACAAATAGGCTATGTCCTTGCCAGAAAAGCTCCTGCTTCCAGGGAAATGTTTCCTTCACTGGAGATATTCAAAAGCTGTCTGGACACAAACCTGAGTAATGAGCCCTAAGGGAACCCTATTTCAGCAGGGAGTTTGGACCAGATGACCTCCAGTGATCCCTTCCAAATTTAGCCATTCTCTAATTCTAGTTTAGATGGTTTAGACATATACATGTCCTGGGCATATGTGACGTAAAGCACACTTTGAAATTGTCAGAGAAAGCCTGAGGTCAGAGAAATGTAGAATTACATCACTGCAAAGAGGTTTTGGGGTCTGTCTCCCCAGCTTTGTCTTTGCTGTACTGAAATCCCCCCCAACTGATCCACATCCCTTACCATGTGCTGCGCTTTCAGGTGGTTGGCTCGGAGGATGAAAGGTTTAATTAGAAGCATCCAGGGAACAGCAATCAGAGCAAATATGACCAAGAAACTCTGCACTTCTTTCTGAAAGACAAAGCAACAAGAGCAAAAGTTTGCTTTACTTAATTTAGCCAACTATGTTTATGGTTAGAAACCTGAGTCTATATAATGGTAACTTTTTAACACAACAAATACAACTCAACTCCCTGTTGTATTTGTTGTATTTGGCTGTGTATCCTCTGCTTGCGAGAACATGAAAAGAAATGTATAGTGCTTAAAGCTCCAGTAAGCACATCCAGCTAGAGATAGTTGGAGACCTGGAGATGAAAGGCTTTCATGCTGAAAAGGGTTAATTTACCAAAATCCCATGCTACTGACTTGAACCTGGCTACTCAGTGTCCCAAGTCAATGTCCTAACTCTGTGTGAGTCAGTCAGGCTGCCTTGCTTTGATCAGTGTAGAAAGGCTGCAGTAACAGCCAAATCATTCTAGTCTTGCCCTGGATTTACTCCACATCTGCAATTCCAGAAGGAATTGAACCCCCATAGCTTAGGCTTGGTAACAGATTGTCCCCATAACATAACGTATTCCTACATTGCAATATGGCACCCCTATTGCTGTCCTGACGTAACTGTCTGTACTTTCAGAAAACAACAAAACAAACAAAGAAAACCTTAAACCACAGCGTCTGCATTTTTTTTTGAAGCTGGCTCAGATGTATGATCATCTTATGATTGGGCTCATACAATATTTTCATTCAGACTACCCAGGCAGATGGCACTTTCTGTTCCTGGTGGGGCAGGGGGACAGGAATATAAGAAATTGCCACCTTGGGAAAGTTTTGGGTTGTTATAACAACCCAACAGTGTTGGTTGGTTGTCCTTTGCCCAGGGCATTTTAACAGTGTTATCAAAATACTTTTTAAAGGCTGGGAAGACTGTTTTTCCAAACTCCCCTGAATCCTTCACACAGTTACTTGGGTCTGTTCAGGGCTCTCTACTAATTCTGACTCACCAGCTGTCCCTAAAATTGAGTTCATGTTGGAGTGCCCAGTGTGCAACTGTATAGATGTAGGTGCACACATGTGGCTGGATGCAGCACTTCCTTGCAAATTCTTTGTTGATGCTGCTGATGTAAAATCAATTAAAAAAAAAAAAAATCCATGTTCTGAGAATATAAATAGAGATGACTTTAAAACAAGTTCTCTTAGAGGTTATTTTTTTGCTTGCTTGTTTCTGTTTTTTTTTTGTTTTTTTTTTTTTTTTTAAGTGAACTCCCAAGACGAATTATTTCTGACAAAAATCTGCCAGAAAATCCTCTAGCTACTTCTATTTTTTTAGGAGAAAATGTCAAGTATTAAAGCTTTCCGAAGATGAAGTAGGAACTTGTCTTATAGGAAGAAAGGGAGATGTCTCTAGCATTGTGATCAGACTGCAGGACAGCATGCCTGCAATACGAAGCTTTGTATCTCTAGTCACACTTTGATTTTTTCCCCCCAATAGTATCTTCAACTGCATCATTATTCCTGTCAGAATGACACTAGGAAAGAGATTTCCTCTGCATCACTGATTGATAGCTGCTTTCTCCTCCCCGTTGACAAGACCAACACAAATACTGGAAGAATAAACTTTTCTTCTGTGACTGACACTTGTGATTGAGCTTCTGAGCCTGTATCTTTATGCCCACTTTCCACAACACCCACTGCAAACACAAAACTACAGCAGATTCAGGCTGCTTGATCCATACCTGATGCTGATACAATGGAGCATTTGAAGTGTCACTATAGTTGAACAGAAACATGTTGATAAAGTGGATGAGGATGCTTGGTGCACTCTGCGATGAATGGACATCAAAATGACACCACTTGAAAATAATCATGAAGACCAGGTAGCCAAAAAGAGAGATAATAAAAATCATCTCTGGAATGAACTGAAGGATAATGTTTATGTATTTCCTGAAGTAGCTGAAAAGAATCAGGAAAGAAAACTAGAGTTAATACCATAGATAGTAATACAAGTTTGCACCCAAGTCTGGCAGTACTTAGTTTCTGGAAAATAACCTAACAAATTTACAACTATCATTAGCCAAGAAATAAGTCCATAATTACAGGCTTTATCAGTGAAAGCCATTGTTTAAATACAAAAGCTCTGTTATACTGATTATCTTCAGATATTTGTACTTGACCTACCAGTATCTCAGCACCTCAAAAGATTATTACACTGAAAAAATAGACAATTAAAAGACAATTTTAAAAAAATGTCTTATTCATAAAGTTGAGCATTATATGCTGAGAAAAGTCAGAACCAGGTGTAGTACCAATCCTGTAGGGATCCTCTGTTCTCTCAAATACTTTGTGTCCTTGAAGGTGACTACACACATTACAGCTTTGGAGAGTCTCTCAACACAATAGTGTCAGCCACTGCACTCTATCACCATTTTTTATTTGTTGTTGGAAAACATAAAGGCAGAGACATAGACAAGTACACCCAGAAATCCTGACCAAGAGCTGCTAAGCTAGGTGAAATGCACACACTCTGCAAGATTTCAGTGTGTTTTGGTTTAGGCCAAAAGAGCTTGTCTTTCAGGAGAAAAATTGTCAATAATGGGAGGTGCTACATCTTTTTAATTTGATGTGCTTCCATATTTCTGCAGAATTGAGAATATAAGAAAGTAAGTTAAAAAGAGAGTTTATTGAAGAAAATACCTGCAATGTTCTGGCTGTCCTTTGGACTTAGCACTGTATATTAACCATGGTGTGAGTCAGCCACTGTATGGGACATTTCTACTCACACAAGGGAAAGGTCAAAGTCCAAAATATGACTTTCTCTCAATGAAGGACACCAGTTTAGTGATTAGGACTTGTGTGCTGCTGCAGCAACAGGCTTCCTGAAATGAACTTACATGTGGTTGAAGAGACTGAGTATCACCCCAAAAATCATGTGCACAATCCCTATGACAACCGACATCTTCATTTTGTAAGAGTTCAGGAAAGTCAGCTTGTTCGATGCAACATTCCAGATCTTTGGGTAAAGGAACAGGGAGAGAGAGAGAACATGATTTTCAGGTGTTTGATCAATAAAAGGCTTTGGCACCATCAATTTACTCCTACCAGTTCTAGTAAGAGGGTAGCAATGCACAGAAATCTAGAGGTTCCTTTTATTACTTTTCTCTCTGCCAAGGTATTAATCTAAAATGTATAAAGTATTAGACTCGTTTAACTAAGGAAATAACAAGGATATAAAATGATCCTATGACTTTGCTTCAGTCCTCCAGAAATCACTGCAAAGGCTGGTAGCAGAACCTAGATCTTTTCTGTGTCATTTCCTCTCCTTAGGCTGAGTCATCTTCTTTAGCAAAAGTGGAAAGGCGTGAGAAAATCCCTCCTGCTGCAACCAAAATTAGTTCCACCCTCACCAGAGAAGTACTGAGGACAGAGCATTTTCAAACTTTTTGTTTGAACAGAAAAAACTCCTTTCAATTATTTGGCCATAGAAATCCACTTACTGCCTGCCTCTCTGCACTAAATTTTAAGTTACATTAGGACATACATCCCTTCTCAGTCCTGCCTTTTGTATGCTACAGAGCTTCGGGGTTGCTTCTCCTTCCTTCTCAAACTTCCTGGACCCTAAAGTATTCTGTCCTCAGAGACAGTAAGTAGACACCACTTTTGAGACACTAAGTATAGTACCTGAAGAGAAAGGAGGAAGACAGGATTATTTGGAGGGCAAACCATTAGCTTTTGCATGTTTGTTGGACATGCTTTGCCTCTTCTCTGGATACCAAAGATACTGCCTAGCTTCCTCATCTCAGGGTGACTTTTTTTTTTCCCCAAGATACACCTCAGTCATCCCAGCAGGATTTGCAAAATGCAAAGAGCCATCCATCCTTCAGGGAAAATGACGCAGATAGTCTCCTCAGAGATTATCTGGAAGTTGGTGCTTCCCATCCACCCCTTCCCTGCCATCACTTGTTCAGTCATTCTTCCCTCCCAGCCAGGACTTTTACACTCTTGAACAGGGAGAAGCCAGGCTGGAAGAGGTAGTTTAGGTCAAAATAAATTAGACATGTATCAGGGCAACAGGCAGAAAACTCAGCTGCTTCTGACGTGATTTTCTAAACCAGACTGCCCACATCCTGGGCAAAACTTTAGAGCTGAGTTTATAAAAAACTGTCTACAAGGTCAGTATCTCTGAAAACCACAGGAGGACAGAGATCCTTTGGGTGACCATTTGAAATGAGAGTGCAACCAGCAGGGATGGGGGTTATTTGAGTAATATGAAGATTGAAACAGGAAAGCTTGATGTGAAAAAGTATATTTCAATACATGATAAAGACAGAATAGCAAGAAAAATGGAAATAGGACACAGAGAAGAAAATATGGCTAAGTTAAATAATACTGACATTTATTTCATATACCATGCAACAAATAGACTGCATGAAATTTGGAAGTTTGCCTTCAAACTGGTGAGGTATCTCTGGAATGGGTTAAGTACTCAGGTAAGGAAACAGAGTCCAGCAGATGTGTGGTAGAAAAGAGACTGTAGCACAAGACCACTCGAGGAAAATCGAACTTCCTTCCTGCTTACCATTTTGCTGCTGCCTGTACAGAGCTGTTAGCAATATATTAATTGTTAATTGCTAAAGGAAAGCATCAGAAGGACTGATGAATGGGAGGGTGAGTGGTGGTTAATGAAGTTGTATTGAATAGTGTGGTACCTCAGCACGATGTAAATAGTACAGAATAAGGGGTGGAACGGGCTGATTTTGCCTGGGTTAGAGATATTCTTCTTCATAGTGGCTGGTATGGGGGTGTATTTTGGATTTGTAAACACAGGGCAGGTAGTGTGGAGATGTTTTTGTTATTGCTGAGCAGGGTTTATGCAGAGCCAAGGCCTTTGCTGCTTTTCATGAGGCTGGTGAGGAACTGGGGGTGCACAGGAGGCTGGGAGCAGACAGAGCCAGAGCAGGTGACCCAAACTGACCAAAGGAATATTCCAGACCGTATGACATCATGCTCAGTGTATAAAGTGGAGGGAAGAGGGAGGAAGGGGGGATGTTTGGAGTGATGGTGTTTGTCCTCCCAAGTCACCATCACGTGTGATGGGACCCTCATCTCCTGGAGATGGTTCAACTCCTGCCTGCCCATGGAAGAGATGACTTAATTCTTTACTTGTGTGCACAGCTTTTGCTTTCCCTGTTAAACTGTCTGTATCTCCACTCATGGGTTTTCCAGCTTTCACCCAATTCTCTCCCTGATCCCACTGGTAAGGGAGTGAGTGAGGGGCTGTGCGGGGCTTGGCTGCTGGCTGGGATTAAACCACAACAACAATGTAAGGGACAAAGAGCAAGAAGTGAAAAGCACAGCTTCAGGAGAGAGTGCAGGGAGCTACTGATGTACCTGATATGTAGAAACAGGATGGAAATACAAATTATCTTAGAGCAATTTAATTTAATTACCGGATCTATTCCAAATGGATATGGATTTCCAGAGTAGACTCCTGGGACTGCTGGATCCAACTGCAGCACTGTATTGTCTAGAAGCACATCCTTACTACAAGAGAAAAGGGAAATTACCTTTGCAGCTCACAGTATATTTATGTGAGGTGTGCTGAGGACTACCACAGGATATCTGTAGTTGACTCCAGCCTTTCTGTGACCTGTTATTCTGCACTTGTGTGCATGTAAATGGGTCCCACACAATGGCAGCCTCCCTCACACTGATAATTCTCTATGCATCAGTCCTGGACACCTGCAGATTTTTATGCACATCAGTGCCTGAACAAACAGGCGTGTTCGCAGGGACTCTACATTTCCATTTCAATAGTCAGTTCATCTGTGTGTGTCAGACAAAACCTCTGATTCATTCATGGCTGCATCCACAGCAGGGAGTCTTTCCCTTCCCCACACAGGCAATCTCTCTTTCCAAGTCTACATGCTCCATTTGGTGTGTTTTTACCTCCTTCCTACATTTAACACTTACTTCCAAGTGTTATTTTTAAACATGGGGATGATATGCCAGGAAGAACCAAAGAAGTTGAATGATTTGGAGAAGCAGTCATTGTAGATGAAGCCAGTGTACATGGAGAATATGCCCATGAGCAGGATCAGGTAGCGCCCGCTGAAAAAGGTGTTCCAGATCTGCAGGGGGAGAAGGCAGTGCCAGTGACCAGAGTACCTGCAGGTCCATCAATTGGTGGGCCTCAACCAACAGTAGACATGATTGTACTAGTCTGTGTATATACAAATATTCATAGAAAATTTTGGGTCCCTTAGGCCCTCTGTGTATGAGTAGGTAGAAGTGCCAAAACCTCTGCATCACAGGTATCTTTGAACCATCTCCACACAGCCTTTGAGAGGCTGGATATCCCCTTTATCCAATGGGGCTGATGTGCTGATAGGGTGCACCCCTGGTACTCACCTCATTAGTGCTTTTCTGGGCCAGAAGGCTCTTCTCATTAATGACCATCCAGAGTGCGAAGCCCAGCATGACAGCGCCATGGCCACAGTCCCCAAACATCACCGCAAACAAGAAGGGGAAAGTAATGATGGTGTAGGGAGCTGCAGGAGGAAAAGGTCAAGAAGCTCAGCTCCCTCTAAACAAAAAGGCTTCATCAAAGAAGCAGTCTACTCCATCAGGCCATTCCTTACAGGTACTGCCCTAAAAGGCCTCCTCAATTCCTTCCCTACACACCAGGCAGTCAGATCTAGTGCAGAACTAGCTTTACCATCACAAAGAATGTTCAGTTGTATGACCTGTACCTTCCTTGCAGTTTTATCCTTTGTTTCTTGCCTCACCATAATAAACACCATGTGTAGACAACTGCATTCTGTTTTGCAACACAAAAATGTATTTGAAGGTTACTATCATGTTTCTCAATCTACTCAGCTTCAACAACTTGAGTTAATCTCACCTTTTCACACAGGTCCCCATTTCTAGGTTTCTATTAATTCTCAGTGGTCTGAAATTCTCTACCATTGTTTCAAACTTTTGTCAGGTCCTTTTGGCCTTTTTTGCCTCAATACAGTGAGCTCAACTTACATTTCCCTTATGAGCTTAGTTCTTTTCCTCAGAACAGCTACCTAACCATTTGTTCTCCATCCTGTATTTATATAGTTCCTTATTTCCATCGCAATCATTCATTGAAGACCAACAGCCAAATTTCTTTGCCTGAGAAAATCCATGCCTATACACCAAACAGCTCCAATATGGTTCAGATTTCTCAATCAGCAGCAAGTACATTTTTGAGGATAGTGAGGGAACTCAAAGGCTTTACTTCTGCTCATGCAAACCAGATGCATGCAGTTGAGTGTTTCTCACCTGGGTTCATCTCCCTGTAGTTGCCCACACCATATGCATCCACGATGTTCTGAAATCCAGCTGTGAACTTGTTGGTCCTGTTGAAGGTGGGTGGTGCCATCCTGGTGTGTATGGCAGTGAGGATGGGGGCAATCGTGGAGCCACTGCGTTCCTGCAAGCCCAGTGACAAGGACAGACATTGAGCAGATAGAAGAATTGGCCCCACAACACCACTTCTGGCTCAAGGGTCTGTCACAAACCTGCTAACATTTAATGCTGACCTTAAGCTCTGTCAAAAGATGAAAGGTCAAGTGACAATGGGACAACCTCAACTTAAAACAGAAAAGGGAGCTCCACATTACAGTAACAGACCTGTCTGAACATATGCTCAACATATAAACAATTCAGTGCAGGTGAGAGCCTCAAGGACCCAAAATGTTGCTCTCTTACCATTCCTTGATGGAGAGCTCTTTTTATCCGGTCAGCATCAGCCACTGGGAACCAGATCTCTGCAATGACACACTGCTGGGTGACGTCAATGTTACAGCAATTCAGGATGTGGTAGATGGCCTTGATTTTCTTCACCTTGATCCCCCAGGACCACAAGTTGGCTGCTGCCTCATGCAGCAGTCGTTGGCGGTGGGATTCGGTTTGTGTTATCACCTGTAAGCACAACACAGGGCAACACTCAAGATAGGGAAGCACAGGGGGCATGATCTACTCAGTTAATTGGAGAGGACAGGTGGAAGAGGGTTGATGCAAAGGAACTGTTTGTATGAATGCGTGAGGTATCCTGGAGAGCAGCGTCTGCAGGTGTAGACACAGGTGCACAGTGCTGCTCACCAAGAATTCTCCCTGCATGGTCCTGAGTCACTTTAAGTGTAGAGGGGACCACTGGGCGTTACTGAGCTGTGGGATTGGCTCCCTACCCAGTTGCTTACAGACTGGCCACATCTCACCACGTGCTCCCAAGCTGCCGTCTCCTGCAGGCAGCTCTGTGCTACAAACTTGGGGCATACCACACCCATGAGTAGAACTACAGTTATGGTCTTGAGACCTCCATGCATCATGTGGCCACCACAGTGCTGCTGCGTAAGTGAACGATGGAGATAATGAGATAATGTGTCAAGAAGACAATCTGTGTAGTCTGCAACATGGTTTCAGACAGGACAAATATTTGTGCAGGTCTCACTTGTAGGGTTCAGTCCTCAGTAAAGCCACTGCCACTTACTGTGTTTAAATCCTCTATTCTTGTGTTGACTCCATCAAGCATTTCTCGGCGCTCGGTGGCAGACTCTGGACAAGGATAGACTGTGGCACGAAATCTAGTCTCATTAAGAGAGAGTTGAAAAACACCGGTTATTTGACTGAGTTTTCTTCCTCTGTACTCTTCTCAGCTCAAAGGCAGGGAAACTGGACTTCATTCCTGACTCAGCAGTATACTCACATACCAGAAAGTTGCACTTGGTCTCACAGAAAGGTACAAATAGGTACTGTTATCCTTTGATGAGAATAAGGATCTCTTTCCCTGCTGTAGCTGAAAAACCCTCCTTGTCTTAGGTGATACAAGGACCTGATGTCATACAGAGGTCAGCACTAGCATATAGGCACCTTTCTTCTGTCCACAAGCTGCTTGAATTGTGAGGAGACTCAAGAAAAACCCACCCTGGCAAAGGCAGCCTCGCTAACACAGTAGCCAACAGATGTCCCTCTTGCATCGAGGTTGGAAAAATACCATGTCGGTCTCTGCACTACCCTCCTGCAGGCATGGGAGAAGGCATCAGCTGAGCTACTGCTGCACTGCAAGCAAACGCCCTTTGTGCAGGCAGGCTGCGTAAGTAAATAGCCCTGTAAAAACAAACAAGCAAGCAAGCAAACAAACAAAAGGACTGTATTTCCAGGATAAAATAGGAGAATGGCTGTATTTTCTGGTCCACCTGTTTGGCTAGACACCTTGGGAACAAGAGAAGGATGGGTAAAGGGTTTTAAACACCTGAGAGCGGTATCTGTTACATCAGTTTAGGTAACCAGTATGAAAGCTTTTATAAGCTTACCCCCCAGGTTCTGTTTGGAAGATTCAGCGGGTTTGTTTAGTGTGGTATAAGAAGGACTAATGTGTAATTCTATCATGAGTGAAGGTCTTAGCTCCATGCAGGTACTGCTTCACGGAACTCGATCTTCTCTAGCACAGCTGCAGGTCACTGGTGTAAAGGTGCTTCCACCAGCACAGCACACTGCACTGTTGTACAGTCTATGATTCCAGCACAGACAACTAGAAATTAGTCGTAAGTCTCTCTGAGAAGTGTGCAGCTACCTGCCCTGCCTGCAAAGCAAGTCCCAGAGTACTCTTCATGCACAACAGCAGGCATAAGGAGTTTCCCCCAGGACCATACAGGCCACAGGGTGCACTGCTGCTGTTTTCTGCCTGCAAGCCTGAGCTGAGCTGAGGTGCTGCCATAACTAAATTAGCAGACATCCCTCCTTTTTTTTTACTGCTTGGCTTGTTCAGTTATATCTAGTGCATGTGCCACCCCTGCCACTTGGATACTGCCTATCAGATCTGCAAGAAGAGATCATTCCTCTTTGCAGAGCAGAGATCTCCTGCCCCTGACCTAAGGCAACACATTTCCACCATCCTTCCGTGGATATGCTGAATTAGGATTGCTGAAGGGCTGTCTTTCTGCACGTGACATGAATTAAAAGATGTAACAGGGTCATAGGGGTCTTAAGAGACCTGCTTAAGAGACAAAAATGTACAGGCTCTGTGTACAGATAAGCATCATACTCTGGCTTTGTCTGAGAGCAGGATATTTCACCACCTGCTCTATAAAATCAGTTCCAGCACACATACAAGTGAGTACAGTTGCAAATTGAACAAAACATGCTGCAGTTTCCTAGAGATCAGTCCAGAGCTGTGTGTAATGACAGCACGTGCTCTTCAGCTAAACTTCCCTTTCCAGAATTGAATTTCTCCTCACTCAACACCTGGTATTCATTTCCAAAGGTTATTCACCCTACCTAATTATTTCCATCTTCTTATTCTTCACAGCTCTTAGTTCATCTTTAATAAGGATTTTTAATCAAACTTGAAAGCTCATTCCTCCATACTATACAGTTCCCCCATCCCCAATAACGTTATTGCAGCAGTGCTGCTTTGATCTTTTAACAGACATTTTGCATACTGAGTATCAGCTTTGCCCTAATGGCACAGACATCTCTGAAAGCTCCAGGAGAATTCAGCAGGGAATCCTTACATTGATAAACTCAGCTTAGTATTCACATTAGTACTGAGGCAGCTGCAAGAAAAGGAGGAAAAGAAAAATTCTTACGTTTTCCTCCTTCCTGCTCCCTCTACACCTTTCACTAATAAATTTGTGCATGGACTTAATGCTCATGAAATTGGCAGACTAATGTTACCAATTAGAGTCAAGCAGGGACTACAAGTGTAACCTGAGGCACACAGCTCTGCAAACAAATCTTAGCCTGCCTTGCAGGAGGCTGGCTTAGACCAGTCCCATGATTTTTGCGGGATATTTACTTGTCATGAATGATGACGTAGTGCTAAGCAGAAATATCCTGCTGGGGCTAGAATGACACTGCCATCTGCTTTAGATATAGTCAACCCTGCCTAAAAGGTGGACCAGACTAAAATGTCTTGGCCTGGGTGCCAGGGCCAGCTGATGGCCCACAGACCACAAAAGGAGTGTCAGAGGATTAATACATTTAGAAATCTGCCACACAGGAAAACATCCATATAGATGGGCATATTAGCAACCAAAAATTTTGAAAGGAAGAAAGAACAAAAAAGATTACTTCATTAGCACTGCAAAGAGAGTTCTGTGGATTTGTTTTTGGTAGTTGTAGTTTCCTTCAGTTGCAAAGGCCTGAGAGAAACCAGTCTAAGTTCCTTCCTACAAATCTACAACCACATACATCTGCAATACTAGCTCCTAGAAACTTTGCACACCACAACCTCCCTGTAGGGATCTGCTCACATTTCCAGCACTGCCTGACCCCTACCTGCAGAAGGTTCTGCCTATGGTGTGGGTGATTTTTGTGTCAATCAAAAAAAGGCTTTGGCTTTTGACTGCAGGGAATTTTAAATGTTGCCGAGGGAAAAAAAAAAAAAAAAAGACATCCAAAATGAGGAGCTTTCAGCACTCTGTGGGCAACCCCAGCCAGTTCTAAATGTATGACCTGGTGACTTCTTGCAAGGCCATTGGCACAGGGGAAAATCCAATGGGAAGCATTCCCCACCAGTAACTGCTCATGCAGAAGGGGAGAAGGGGTCTGAACAGCATATAAAAAGCAGGCAAAGAAATGAGGCATAAGAGGGACATGGGCCTCATGAAGCAAGTCCAAAGAAGGGCCACAAAGATGCTCAGAGGGATGAAGCACTTCTGCTATGAGGAGAGGTAGAGAAAATTGGGGTTGTTCAGCCTGGAGAAGGAAAGGCTCCAGGGAGGAGCCTTCCAGTACCTAAAGAGGCCTACAAGAAAGCTGGAGAGGGACCTTTTACAAGGGCATGTAGTGACAGGACATAGGGGGAATAGCTTTAAACTGAGAGTAGGTTTAGGTTGAATATTAGGAAAAATTCTTTACTGTGAGGGTGGTGAGGCACTGGCACAGGGTGCCACAGAGAAGCTGGGGATGCCCCATCCTTGGCAGTGTTCAAGGCCAGGCTGGATGGGGCTTTGAACAACCTGGTCTACTGGAAGGTGTCCCTGCCTATGGCAGGGGAGTTGGAATGAAATGATCTTTAAAATTCCTTCCAACCCACATTGTTCTATCATTCTATTATATGCAGGAAATTGAAATCCAGAAAGAGAATGAGGCTTGCTGAAAAGTCAAAGACACTGGCAGCAGCAGACTGATCCTGCACAATGGCTACGGCAGAACTCCCTCTATGTCTGAGCTTCAGGATCAGAAATCAGTGACTGAGAGCTGGGAGTTTTCCCTCATGTCCATGACTGCTTCATAGACAGATGCTCACCTCAGGAGGGCTGAATTTCCCTCTGGATGGGCATTGCCCTCCACTGCTCATAGAAGGTACCTTGGAGGACCCCATTTGCAATGCAGGAATTGCTAACAGACCCCAGGGTTCTGTCACTTCTTGGGACTGAAGTCAGTCATGACAGCTGGATGAAAGATCTACCTGCTTTTATTCTGATTAAAGGTGGGATGTAAGGAAAGACCTGCCCTGAGTGCAGATGTCAGGGAAGAGCAATTGCTCAGCCTCTCCCTGCAGGCTCTTGGCTGGCCTTGCCTGGCTGAGGGGCTATACCTGAAATGGGTTTGGTGACAGCAGACAGATCCTCTCATCAAATCTGATTTACACTGCAACAAAGCTCATTGGTCATCAGCATTATGAAAGAGTAACAAAATATTCAACCTGAATTACCTTTTCAAGATACTTAACAGGGTGGAAACAAGTCAGGCTGTATGAAGCTTTCATTTCTCTCCTGGGCTCTGTCTCTGATTACACAGATATTGCTCAAAGGCCTTGGGAAAGGGTTGAATAAACTACAGCACCATCTTTTATGAAGAAATGCAGAATGGCTTGAGAGCAAATTGGGGATTACCATGTTTCCAGTCCTCAAGTTAAGGCCCCTGATTTTCAGGGGAAGCGTGCTGAGTATTTTTTAAACAGTCCCCTTTTAGATGTCCCAAGTAAAAAACCTAGCAGCTGAAGCTCTCAAGAGTTGTATGCCAGTTTGGAAAATGTAGGACCTTGAGTTCCAAGTGCCAAGGTGATGGATGTCTTTCATGATTAGGAGCAGCAGAGCTGAGGAGGGGAAGGGAGGTTGGTTGCAGAACTGACAGCTGGAGATCTGATATTTATCTCCAAATTCAGCCAGCCCGGACTGCCAATAACCACTTTTAAGGGAGTCATTGTGGCTTGCCCACAGGCCTGCCTTACCCATCACAAATCTTCTTGATTTTTTGTTTAAGCTGCTCTCCTTGATAGAAGATAATGAACACATTCTTCTTCACCTCTTCTCTCTGCAACACACAATTCAAGCAGAATTTAACTCACCCGGAGTCCAGTGCAGAAAAGTTGGTATCATTTTTTTGGCAGCCTCTTCACTGGTTGTTTTACTCCCCATCCCCAGTTTCCCATCAGCAATGTTTTCCCCAGATGCTCTTTCAGGAAACAGGCATGGGCAGCAGCTCTGGGTTATGGGGGAAGGAGCAATGTGGAGCAGAGGGGACAGAGTTCCACTGGGGCACGGGGCTCACCCCAGAGACACCAAGGGGAATTGGCCCTTCAAGGCTAATTCCAGGTGGGGACAGCCCCAGTCCACTTCCATGGTGGTCCCTGTAATACAGCTGCCCTGTGAGGCCTCATGTGCATCTTGACAGGCAGGAAAAGAAAACCACCTCAACAGTAGCAAAAGGGGAAAGCAATGTCAGAGAAACTTCTGCCATCCTCAAACTGTCCCACACTTGCCCTACAGGCTGCCCTCAGACACCGAGCTCTGGAGAGGCAGCCAGTGCTGCAGCACGGTCCAGGTCACCAGTTTTGTGTCTACAGGTCACAAGCATTCACACAGGGCAGAGCAAGGCACAACCAGGTTGGTACCTACTGTCACAGGGTCCTCCATGGGGGTGTCCATTTCTGTGTACCTCAGGTAGATGTTTCCCCTGCAGGCTCGCCACAGTAAACGCTCAAAGGGGATCATCCTTTCCCTCTTTATTACCCCTGCTGTGAATCTGAGCACAGTTACAAGATAAATTAATTACAAGCTCATTCCATGCCTTCTAGGACCTGTAGCATACATGATTTCACAAGCCCTTTGTTTTCTAGTCTGTGCTAGCCAGGGCTAGCTGCAGGCACTTCTAGGAAAACCTTCCCTGCTCAAGCCTGGTTTTTATCTCAATCTACTGACTTTATCCTGTGGTTCTTTCTTTAAAAAAAATAACTTTCCTAGATCAGGTGATGGTGAAGAGAAAATTCTGGCTAGAAATGGAAGAATGGAGAGATGCCTAAAGTCACACAACAAGAGTGTTAGAATGGCAGAGGGAGGAGGTAGAAATTTTGAAGTATTGGTTTATCTTTACTCTCCTGTTTTCCTTCTCTGAGAAAGCATCAGACAGCAGCCCAGTGCAGTACCATGGCTTTTTCTGTGGTTAGACATCCATCCATGAGGACCAGGCTGGTAGCCAGATGCCTGAGTCCAGAAGTCATGGGTGAGATGCCTTAAGATAGCAATTTTCAGTCAATACCTACTAAGGGATCACTGGGATTGGTGGCTTGGAAGCAGAAGTCCATTTGTACCACTGACCCATAACCTGACCATAGTTCTGATGATAATTTCTGAGGACAGTCACTCTCTTATCTTCATGAAGCAGCTGTGCAGAGGAGGCTGGTGAGCACCCTCAACTAAGAAGCTGAAGGAAGCTGTGCCAGTGTTACAGCAATGCAGAACAGGTGGGAAGTTTGGCCAAGCTGGAGGCCATCACCAATACACACCCCAGCTTGGCAGCTGCAGCAGCAGGAGTGCTTCTCAGCTCCAGCAGCCCCGATGTGTCTTCACTGAAGAAATCATCTGGCAGATTGGTTTCTGCCTGGAAAACATTCGTTTTAAAAAACACTCTTCAGCATTGCCAGTTTGAAAACTGTTTTCACATTTTTCTCTTAAAAATTTTCCCCAAAGGTAGCTTTCCATGGAGATTTATAAGACCAAAGGAAAACCAATAAAAATAAGCTATATCTTAGCAATGGAAAACTATAAATGCTATTTTCAAAGAGATCTGTGAGCTAAGTTTTTAAGCCCCACTGACTCACAGAGCAATGCAGGCTCCAAAGTGACTGAGATGTTTTTGCAAACCTCATCATGGCTTGTAGTAAAGACTTCTAAAAGCAACATACATCAAATGAAAGTGTGTGTATTTTTAAGAACCTTCCACCTCTCTGTTGGAAGAGCAAAGAGGCCTCTCACCTCAAAGAAGTCCTGGGTTTTCTTCAGCAGATGTTTGAGCTCTGTCAGCTCAAGGAAGTTCTGCTTCAGTGTTTGCTGGTTCTGGTTGGCCTCCAGCAGCTCGGCTTCAAGTTTCTCTAGCACTGTCTGTTTAGGGTCCAAGCACACCCAGAGAAACTTAAGCAGATCAGTGGCTCTTTCCCAAGCTGATACCAAATCTCAAACAATAGTTTTTGGTTTTTTATTTTGTTGGGTTTTTTTGGGTTTTTTTTTGTTTTGTTTCGTTTTGTTTTTTAAGGGAGAATACAGAAATATTCAACAAACACTTTGATAAACACTTTTTATAAGAAGATATTCATCAATGCCAATGCATCGTTTTTCCATTGCAAACATTCCCTCATGGGTGTGTTGTCCTCTTCTGGCACGGGAGTTCTGATGCCCCTCACCCAAGCACAGGCAGGTAGGTGTGTGTGTGGTGTAGGTGTCTCAGCCTGGCTGGGTATCTCTGTGGTTCCTCACAGACATCTCACACCCCAGAATGACTGGCTGTCATTTTATTGACTTTGTAGTTGCTTTTGTAAGCAACCTACATTAGTTTAGGTTCATTAGCTATAGGCCAAAAATTAGGTGTTGACATGGGGCTGGGAATACACCAGGAAACCAAATTGCTTGTGAAGCTGAAGCCCTTGGAAAGCTTGATTTTCCTTTCTAGTCATCTATATATGCAGTATTTTAAAATTACCCTGTCAGTAAATTTTGCTACCAGCTGGGCTAGAATAAAGCATCCTGTACAAATCCAAAAGGTAGGCCCAAGTATTTGTGCCAGACCCCAGTATCACAAACATACTCCCATCAGGACAGGCAGTCCTGGGATTTTTATGCAGTGAAGCGGGTTCTAACATCAGGTCTCTTGATAAAACACCAAACCCTTCTTATCCTCTCCTACAGGATGATGGGGGCATTCTGTGGAAGTAATACTTTTTCATTACTATGTGGGACCAGAGGGATGTTTCACAGGGCATGGTAAGAAGACTGGGCTCCTTTAGAAACCTGCAGCAGGACCAGCCTCAACCTAAGTGCTGAGGCAGCAACTTGGGGAGCACCTCCTTGGGCAGGGAGTTGTGCCAGCCTCAGGCACCAGACTCTTCCTTTCAGGGAGGGCTCTATTGAGCACATTACACAGACAGCCTGGCGCACAACCCTCTCCTGGGTCCACTCCAAATTCTGTACCTCCATATCAATCATTTCCCGAGGCAGGGGTGTCTCTGGGTACTTTTCTCCTTTGACTATCTCAACATTATCTTCCATCTCATTTTCCAGAAAACCTGCAAGGAAAGGGCACAGCAGTCTCAACACAGAATCAACCTGGTGCATCATCCTGGTCAGGACCAAGGCATCCCATGGAGCTGTGACAAGATTAAGTGATAAATGAGGGCCATCATCCCAATGCATATACACAGCCACCAAGGAATGAACACCCCCAGCCTCCTTTCTCAGTGGAGGTGCTGTTTCTTCTGATGTCACGGTGCCCACTCCCATGTGGGCAGCCCTCAGCCCTGGCACAAGTGGTCACCCCTTTATTTGGGGCAGTGAGTAAGGCATGTAGAAAACTCACGTTCCACTGCTTTGCCCAACAATGCCAAGTGCTGCCACCATGGGTAGAGTGGGCACCAGCATTGTGGTGGGGAGAGTGTAGAGTTCCCAGGATATCCACGGGACATCCACAGGACAGTGGGAATCAGGAGCTCTGCTGCTTGGGTTTTAACGACTTATCCCAAGGCTGAAGCCCTTGGCCAGAAGAAGTGTGTTCCAACACTTGGTGCACTGGTGTAAGAGTCAGGTTATCTGGACCAGCCTCCTGCCCAGCCCCAGATATATCCTGTGATTTTATAAAAGCTAATTAACAGTTTTAAGTTCAGTTAACCATTTTCAAAACAAGGGCAACAAATTATTGCCCATATGGGGTGAAGTGGTAATTAGCTGACGCATGGAAAACATTTCCAGGGGCTCAGATGAAAACATCACCATTTTGCCACTAATTCTGTTCCCCAGTGTGAGAGCACTTAAAGAAATAAATCCCACACCACCAGTTGGCAGGAAGCCGATTGCATTTGACAAGCATTTACTTACGCAGGATTCTCTCTAAGGATTCACACCTTCTCACTTCATTCACAAACTTTCTCTGGAAGCTGTTGACATTCACATTCAGCTAAAAACAGGAGGGAAAACAAGCCTGGGGCTGAAGGCTGCACAGTGCTGTGCTCAGTTTTTGACATCAGCAGAGAACGAGTGCCTTTGGCGTGGATGGCAAACACCACTGTGTCAGAGAGGGTCCTACTGGCAGGGCAGTACTGTGGGCTTCCTCATGGCCCAGGACCTGGTGGCCTCCCCCACAACCTTGTTATGACAGCAGGAGGCACAGAGGGGCCTTCATGGAGACACTTCTGTGTCCTGGTGGTGCAAAGGATTGCTCTAAGGCTGTGCAGAGGGCATGCAGAGCACTGGGTGAGGACTCAGGGATGGGTGGGGTCTTGGTGTGATGTTCGGGTTTCAGATCAGCCTTGGGGAAATCCCGCTCTCACCATGGACTTTTTGGCCTCCCTACAGGTGCATCTTTCCTAAGTGCTTTGAGGAAAGGACAAGCACACCCTGTGGCACATCTCCAACAGCTCAGCATGCCAGCCAGGCACTACTCACATCTCTGAACTGGACCAGCCCCAGCTCCCCGAGCTCAGCCACGCAGCAGTAGGCAGCCTCCACCTGCAGGAAGAGCTGCCTCAGGCTCATCTCCTCACTCCGGAAGATGGAGGCCATCCCGCCTGCTCTTCTCTGGCCTGGAAGGCCCTGGGAGTCCTTGTGGTAGCAGCACGGCCTTCCTTGCCCGAGCAGGTGCAGGAAGGTACCAAGCTCTGCAGGAACATTGGGGTCACTGAGTCAAAGTGCTGGGACATAACCCAGTGCTGCCCACTGGATTTTCCTTCAAAAGGGTTTCTTCCCCTTCTAAGAGCCTCCTTGAACCCACATGAGGCTTCATCCCACCAGAGCAGTGATAAATGCTAAGGTGTGTGTGTGCCACAGGGAAAAGGGAGAGTCACCAGTCTCCTGAGACAAATGATGAGCAAATACCCTGCCCTGTCCTCTGCTGGACCTAAGCACTTCAGACCTGCACTCACGCTCTGTAATTTGGTTTTGGATGCTGTGATTAGAAAGAACCCGATTTCACTTTGCCTTAAACACACTGGAAAAAAAAAAACAAAAAAAAAACAACTCCAAAAGCAACAAACTCCAATAATTTTACCTTGCAATTAGACAAGTGAAAGAGGCCTGACTGTTTTTTTATCACTGTCATTGATAGTGTGAACATTGCAAATCCATCTGCAGCATGTAATATGGGCGTGGGGAGAAGAGCAGACTATTTTCTTTATATTAAAACAACCTTTAGGATTTCAGAAGAATTTTCTCCCCATAAAGAACTGTTTTCAAAAAGAGATACATGAAATAACATGCATTGCATAAAATTTCCTCTCATCTCTATGCTTATTGTTATTTACTTTGAATAACCTGAACATTGTCTTTAGTTGTTCTCACACATAATTATCTGATCAGCATGCACAAACACAGTAATTATCTTTTTCCAGAGAAAAACATGCAAGTAGATACACTTCTTGCATGCATTTAATTACGTAGCAAGCGTATGTTTTATAAATAACAAAACAAAATCCCTTCATAACCTCACTTCTACTTGTTGACAAGGGTAGCAAGTCAATTGTCTTTAACTGCTTCTGTCTCTATGAACCTTATCTTTCAGCATTTTTTTTAATAAATTGTGGATTCTATGAATTCTCTTTATAACATACAAAAAGATTCATCTTCAATATAAGAGAAGCATTTCAAGATACCAAAGGCTTGTTTAACAGAAGCATGATAATCACAGGTCTGTATTTGTTCAAATGTCCTGGGAATTTTCCTTCTCCTGCTCTCTGTACCCATTCACTCAAAAATTTGGGATGCTGAAAATACAATATTTGATAACTAACAGCTTGTTAAAAGACAACATCATGTGCCAGCTTAAATGGATTGAGTATATACATTTTTAATTTGGTTGGACATTTTGGAGCAAACTGTATTTTTCACAGGAGAAAAAGACAAAAGCTAAGAGACTCACTACTCATGCAAAGTAAATCTGTGGTAAATAAATAAAAAAGTGTCCAATCCTAATTTCTTTAGACCGAAAAGTGTGAAGAAAATAAAACAGTTTGTATTTCTAAACCTGCAGTTAACTTCAATTTATAAAGTGCTAAATCCTTAGAAATAATAGAGCAAAACTCAATAAAATATTCAGACATATCTTTAACTTGCTTCAAACCATCCAAAAGCCAGGGTTCTATTCTTCCTTGGTAATCTGTCAGGGAAAATTCCAAAAGCTCACTTTCATGTAGATTTGGAATGAGAGAAATACCTACGCCAAGGAAGGCAGAGCTTTCACCCCTCAGTTATTCCTACAGATGCAGGAGGCTTGCCCAAACGCACCTGCTGGCCAGCAATACTTCTGTCAAAATCACCTCCCCCCTTCCCTACTCTCCCTCGCCCCCAGTTTTTCCTCTGGCAGAAAAGCAGTTAATTGAGAAATCCTTCACATTTCCCCCCGCCGCTCTCGCCATTAAAACGCATTCAAAGGCGCCGGGGGTTGGGCAGGGCAGCTCGCAGCGCTGGGAGCTGGTGGCCAGAAGGTGCAGAAGGTGTCACCGGGCTTTACCTGTCAGCCACGCTCCTTTCCGGCAGCCCCGCTCCCCAGGGCAGGACCGAGCAGTCCCCTAGCTCGGCCGGTGTCCGTCCGCAGGTGACAATGACAGCAGGGCGCTGCAGTGGCGCCGGGAGGGGAGGGCAGCCCTGGCCAAATGTCCCGTCCCACCCAGGGCACGGCAAACCTTTGCTTTTAAGGTCAGAACCGGTCTGGACCAGAGAAGGGAAACCCTTTCTGTCCCAAAACAGCCCCCAGGGGGACGGCACCGAGCGCTGTCTGTGCCAGGGCTGTGCCAGGCGTGTTGTGGCAGCACGCGGCTTGTTGGGACTGACAACAGATGGGACAACCTGGCTGTCACCGCCCCGGCCACCCGAAGGGAGCGAGAGCCTCGGGAGCCGCGGTGTGCGGAGCGCTGACACGTCATTTGCGATGGAGGGTCAGTGGCCAGGGAGGTGGAAACTTGTGCGCTGTTGCTCGCTGGTTTTTCCTCGCTGAAGGCAGTCTGGGAAAGGCCAGGGAAATAATGGGAGATTAATGATTTTCCTGGCGCAGCGGGACGGGCAGAGCGATAGAGCAGGGAGAGGGCTGGGAGGGCAGGGGCTCTGAGGACAGTGCTGACAGGGAACTTGATTCCCACCCCTTGACATAACAAGTTCTGGGCGGGGGGGAGCGGGGAAAGGGGCTTTATAGACTCTCTGCCACTTCAGCCTCTAAAGCAAGGGCTTCAGAGAGAAATTTGGCCCCTCCTAAAATCAATGGCTTATCTCCTACTGATGAGGCAGGGTTTCACCCTAATGAAAAAGGCTGGCTGGGACACTACTAATCTAGCACCCAGAAGAAAAATTTCCTCTCAAAAGAAGAACTAATGAAAATGCATGGCTATATGCAAATTGTAAAGTACCCTTAAAGAAATGTCTTCTCAGACCTGTTCTTTTGGAGGTACCCAGTAACCCTGGCCCAACAAGCCAAAGGGCTTAGTTAGTCCATGGGAACACTGCCAAAAAACAAGCAACAGCAGAGGGTTTCCCAGCACAGGGGTTTTCTATTAAAAAGCAACAGAGTTACCCCACTTCACAAGGTCAGCTTGGTGAGAAGGGTCCTGCCACCTGCTCAAGTCCAACTGTCTCAAGCTATGTGACCCAAAAAGGAGATATTATAAATTATAAGGTACTTTTGACAGGTGGGCCTAAAACGTGCATTTTGCTCAGCAAACCCCCCAGATGAACTAGCTATAAGGCTCCCTGAGCTCCCACCCCCTTTGGCTGCACTGTGCTTCTCCTGGACCAGCCACTGCCCACAATCAGGTCTGCTTTCTCTATCAGTGCTACCAAAGCAGGGGATTAAAGGCTGATGAAAGTCAGTACCTTCTGCTGGGAAACTGGAAATTTCCTTGATAAGGCAGATGTGAAGTCACTGCCATTGACCATGTGAATGCCATGCAGGGCTGTGGAGAAGCTGGTGTGGCTAAGGAAGGACTTTACCTTCCAGCCCATGCAGTGATACTAAACAACAGGAGTCATCATTCAGTTCCAAACTGGTGCATATTGACACAACAAAATGAAACAGCTCCTCAGGCTACTCCCCTCACCTCTGAACCACAGCACATTTTCCCCCGTGTTCATCTGATGACACCAGGCTTTGCTTCCTCTTTGCTCCTTTGCTGCTCTTACTCAGCCCCCCAGTTAATCCCCAAAACGCTTTTGGGGCTAGTGGAGCAAAAAGGGCCCCCAAAGCACACTTCATCACCAAAGCAAGCTGCACTAAGCTGGCTGTTCCATGCTGCCAGCCGAGGAGTGAGCAGAAGTAAAGCTGTCTCTGCTGCCCTTCCCCCACCCTTCCCGGGTGAGAAGCAGAGAAGAAGAAAGCATATCCTATTTCATGCCTCTGGCATGTGGAAGTAAGAACATTATTTTATAATAATCCTATTAATGCAGATGAGATGATGATGGCTGGCCATGAGGCACCATTTGAAGAAGCCCCATCAGTGGGCTCTTTGTTGGTGCAGGCAGCTCTGCCCAGGCGAGCTGAAGGCAGCCTTTCTCCGAGCCCTTCACTGCCTGGCTGGTCTTGAGCCCTCTCACTGAGGTCTCCAGATGAACAACATGGGGTCACAGTAGGGCCACAGGCTCAACATTTGTCTAGTACCAACCCCAGCCTGGACTGGAGAACACAAAGGGCAGGGTTGTGCAGTTTTCCAAAATGCTAGACTTGCTTTCCTCTGTGTGACAGAAAGCACATCCCCTCTCCCCTTCTTTCTTTAAAGAATAAAACCTTTGTGGTTTTGACATTTTTTTTGTCTGAGTTTTAAAAATAACCCCCTGTTCACAGGTAGCTTTATCTTAGATGTCTTTTTTTTCACATCAATGAAGACAGCAAACAAATTTGCCCCCTCCTTGATGGACACATTATTGGCAGCAGGTTTAAGATTTTGAGCTTTTTTGCAGCAGCAGCAATCACATTTCATTTGGAATGAAAAATATAAACCAGTTGCCTATGTAAACAGAATATGTATACACACACACAGTGAGTGTGTATGTGTGTGATAAAGGTAATAACTTTCTGAGCGCCACACTCGGTGATACATCAAGGGCAATACTTCGGGCACCAGAGAATCTTGGCCATGAAGCTCTCTGTGGCACAAAATCTACTGAACAGTAGACATTGCGTTCTCCATAACCATCAGGGAAAGCTGCCCAGCAGCCCTACGCACGGGGGAAGACTCTCCAAGAGGAGAGCTGGGGAATTACCTAATTTTAGAGTAAACAGTCTTGTCTTGAGAACTGCATGAAAATGGAAGCCCAAGGAAAAGAAGCACCATCCCTGCAGGGCCTGCAGTTGTGTCTCACGTGCCAGGGCACCCTCGTGGAGGGAGACAGGAGTAGAAATTAGGGGAAGGCTCTGGAGTGTCTTATCACTCTTCGGGCAGTCACAGCACTGAAATATAAACATGTTACAAAGAAGAAATGAAACAAATCCAAATCTGTGTCAGGAAATTATTTTGCAGGGCTCCCATTGTGTCTGAACTTATCAAACAAAGCCTTCATTTTCAACCTGATCCAAAAATCACTGAAGCCAAGCGCAGCCTGTTCTCTGCTTCAGGAGACTTTGGAGCAGCCCTTTCTGAGCCACAGAGGGAACACATTTTGGAAAAGAAAAGAAGTACATTATGTTAATTGTGCAAATGCATTTTCAGCATCCCTTAGAAATGGGGACGTTTGCCTACAAGCTGACAAAGAGTATTTAGTTAATAGTTAAAATTCAAAAGAGATTTCATTAAAAATTGAATCATTCATGCAGTAGCAGAGCAGTTTTGCTTTTTTGTTTCCCCTCAAGCATTTTATGCTGCACAGAACACTTTTGAATTCATTTACTTTTGCAAAATTAATTGCCAGGTCAATTTTCAGTGGGAATAGAAGGTGAGAAATTCAGAAGGGAAAGGTGAATCTGGCAGACAGCAGAGGACCTTTCCCACTTCAAGAGCTGAGGTTTAGTTTTGATGCAACAGGTAGCTCAGAAAAATATACAAATTAAAGGCAACCTCCACAAAAGGATTGAGACACTGAAACTGAGATGACACTGAGCCAGAGATGAAAACTATCCCAGAAGTGAATTTCAAGCAGCTCTGAGCATTTTACAGCATCTCTCCTGCTGTGACTCTTGTCTACCGAGGCCAAGAGTGGTGGCTGCTGGGGCCGCACCCCTGGCCTGGTGCCACACCTCGGGTGTCAGCTGAAGGACAGGAGGACGAGGCTGACACCCCAGCAGTAACTGGAGGTGTCTGTCACAGACCAGCCAGCACAGCTCCAACTCTGCCAGCACTGGTGGCATGTTGACATGAAAACAGGGTGGGTAAACACGCCCGTCTCAGCTGACCTGCCTTCACCTGTGGCTCAGTGTGCCCTCTCTCTGAGGGAACATCTGCTTGCCTTGTCCTGATGCATCCTGGAAATTTTCACAACCAGGTGGGAGCAGAACATTTTTGGTGGTGAGGATAAGTGGGTTCACCCCACAGAAACACTGGGCAGGGCTAAACCCATGTGGGTTTTACTTTCAAGGATTTTCTTAAATGAAGGGAGACCAAATCAACCTCATAGCTTTGCAGAGCTGTACCCTGGTGTGTACAGTATTCATGTGGTATTCATGTGGGAAGCTTGTTATGTGTTTTCCTGTGGGTTTCAGCCATGTGGAAGGGAAAAGAGAGAAAATTGTTAAATGCTTTCCATCCTACAAGGACTGCTGCCCCCTATGCCTTGCCCCGTGCCTCCCCTAAGATGTCTGCCAGAACACAGCAGGCCCCAGACAGGTTCCTTCCAACATGAGCACCCAAAGCCATGAGTGACCACTGCAGAAGAGCACCAGCAACCTGCTCCCTGCAGAGCTTCACCTCTTCCAGTGCATTCCTGCCTGATTTCATGCCTAGTATTTTCTCTAACAAGGACATCATCATGTCAAAGATAGGAGCAAGCACAGCCAACAGCCTGGGGAAGAACATCAAAGTGTGCTGCTCATCAGAGCAGGACAACACCACATGCACTTTACAGTGTGGCTTTTCCAGCCAGGCTTGCAGAAAAATTCCTGTTCTCCAGTGAGCATAACTTTTTCTGTCAACCCTCCTGGTCTGCAGACAGAGCTATGCTCACAGAAGGGCTCAGCTTCTGCTTTGCACATCTCAAGGAGGAGGTGCAATAGCCACAAGAGAAGAAAGAACAGCTTTTCCAGAATCACTTTGCAGAGGGTGATGGAGGCAGGGAGAGAGCTGTGCTCACAGGGAAAGAACAGCAGCAGACCTAAGGCTGCTGTTTCTTTGGGATTCCACGTAGCCATTCCAAAAAAGCATCACTGCAGAAGTCAAGCCAGTGAACACGCAGAAGAAAATAGCCAAACTGATAGACAAAGCCTCTGCTCCAATCCTCTGCTCCTTTCCAGCTCTATTAAACCATCTTCACAGGGCCAAAAAGAGACTCAAAAGACAGAAGCTGCCTGGGACCCTGTTGGGAAGGGCTGGGTCTGGAAGCCTATCCTCCTTCCAGCTGCAGCATATCCTGGGGAGAAACCTTCAGGCTTAACCTTCAGGGGCCACCTCCTGGTATCCACCTCCCACTGAAGCTGTTTTGGTCAGAGCCCTGCTCTTTCCTCACCTGGTTGTGGCAGGAAAGTTCAAGGTCCTAGCAGCGGAAGCTCCCTTGCTCCACCCTCTGCTCAGCACAGCGGCTCCCTGAGCTCATAGAAGGATTTGCTGCAGCAGATCTGCCAGCAACAACGACCCGCTCTGTGTGGACACTCGAGTGGGAGCGGGACCCTCGGCATGAAGCACTTCTGTGAGCCCTGGGCAGCCCTTGCTGTGCTTTTCCTCACCGCTGCCCTCTGGGATTCCTGCTCAGCAGGTATTTCTCTTCTCTTATGCTCCAGTTTTGATACCCTGCCCTTTTCCCCCGCTCCTCTCAATACCTACATGTGTTGCCCACCGACAGTAATTTGTTCTTTAAAAATAAGGGGCACTCCCTTGCTTCACCTAAAAAGTATAAAGAGCTGGAATGATGAATGCTGATGAGAATTACTAGACATGACTGATCACAGCATCACAGTACAGGGATGTTCTTTTGCCAGTTTTTTAGAGCTACTGTAAATGTGACTGAGTTGCAGGTTGCTCCACTGAACGGCAAGGAGACAGGAGCCACAGTTACTTGGCCTTCTCCTGCTTGCTGAGGCAAAGGACCACCTGCAATATCACCCATTAAGATCAAAATAGTCTGATTTAACTTTCATTACAAGCTTTTTGCAGAAAATGTGGCTTTGGTGCCACCTTAATTGTCGAAGTTGCCTGAAACCAAAATTAAATGTAAATGAGACCTGTGAGCTGCTCCTTTCCCACCAGGCTATTGTATATCAGCAGCAAATGAGACCTGCCAGCTGTTTAAAGATGGGCTGGCTTTGACAACCTGTTCTTTGGGCTGCAAGATCTAAAAACACAAACCAGCACTTGGCATTCTGCAGTATTTCCTTCCACAGGTCACACGCAGGTTTTAATGATTCTTCCCAGTGCTTCTGTGAGGTACTTATTAACTGAGAAAACAAATTATAGGCTTGGCCAAGGTCATTCTGCAAATCCTACAAGAATCAGACAGAAGAATGGGGAAAGAATGGGAAATACTCAGACCCTTCCCTGAAGCAGGTTGCCCAGGGGCCCACTCTGAGCATGGCAGAGGCCATAGGGAAAGCTCTTGTATTGCTGATGATGGGTCAGCTCAAAACTCAGAGCTAGGTAACAGCAGGTGACCCAAAGGGGAACATGTCCCACAGGACAACCTCAGTTTATTTGCTGTTACTTGGAAAACACCAAACTCAAAGCAAATCTTTGGTCAAATGTGTCTCATTCCGTTCTGTTTTCTTCAGCTGAAAATAAACCTGAGCTATTATTTTGCAGTCTTTGGTGATATCAAGCTGGAGCTGATTTTCTCTGGTACATTCCAAATTACCAGCTCAGAGTGATGGCTTGACTGGAAATAGTTCTCTCATAGCTTCTGCCTGGTCTGTGGACCAGCAGCACATTAAAGCTTCTCCATGCAGCAGGAGTCCTCACTGCTAGAGCCTCCCCAGGCCACTTTTCATCTGTCTGTGCAGGACATACTCTACCTGGCTGAACTTGAACTGTGCTGCTCATGGCAGCACAGGAAGAGGTGTTTCCCTGGCTTCCTTCTGCAGCAGGGGACAGACAGATGCTGATGCACAGGGACCAGTGCAGCTTGTGTTTTTACCCCTGCAGGCATCCTGCAGCTGTCCTGGTCTGATAGCAGTGCTGCAGGGAGCATGCTGAGGCTCAGAGGCAAGGTGGTAGTAGGAGGACTAAGGAGGGTTTGGCCTGTGACACCATGTGCACATTTGGAGAGCTGGACACCAGCTACAGAGGTGTGTCAGTGTGTGTGTGTGCTGATTCTGGGTAGGAAGCAGGATAAGGAGGCAAAACCTACATCAAAGCTCCAGGCCTCTCTCCCTTGTGACTTATTTCTGGATGGTGTATTTTCCAACCTGGTTACCATGCTGGTATGAACCGGAGTCCAGCCAGAGCTGTTTCAAATGCTCCGACCTACAGCAAAGCCAAAGCTTCCCACTGGCGCCTTGGTAAACCTGCTGAGGCTCCCCAAAGGTGGGCTCAGCCCTCTGCTCTGCCAGACTCCTGTGCACCCTGGGATTTTTCTAAGGGCAAAAGGAGGCAGAGGTACAGCCTGCTGGCCATGGATCTCTCCCTGCCACTGAATGGTGTCTCCCCTTTCTGTGCTTGCTCATTCTGCCCCTGCAGCCTGGGCAAGGACAGTTTGAGCTCTGAGAGAATGGCTCAGCCAGGGTCACACCAAGGCAGAGGTGCAGTGATTCACCTGCTCCTGAGAGATGCTGCTAGAGCAAGTCTCTGGAGCTGGTGTTAAAAGTGGTGGGATAAGGAAGCATATCCTAATGCAGCAATGTTTGGGGGCAGGAACTTAATTTCTTCAAGTTGTTTCCATCCTACAGACCTCTACAAGGCCTACAGCTTTCAGATTTTCCTGCTTGATGCCAAACATCACTCTTCTAATCCAACTTACCTTTTCTCCTGTGCTTTCTTTCTGGCAGCAGCTGAAGACATCTCCAATGTTTCAACAACTGAGTATGAACCACCATGTCTTAGTAAGTCTTCATAAATCATTTCTACCTGTTAAAGTTAGGTGATGAGTCTACACAGTGACTGAGGGGCTGCCCTGGAAAGGGATTTATCTCTTCTCAAGCCTTCCATTGTGGGTCAACCTCTAGGATGCATTTCTAAGACTTCTCCACTGTCATGGTATGATATCTTAAGTACATTGTCACAGACTCATAGCTTTGAACAGACTAATTGATAGCTAATTTGTGTCCTAAAGCTCCCTGCCAGACTGCCTGTAGGCCTTATATGGGTTCCCAAGAACGCCTCTTTCCCCTGTCCTATGAGGTCCTTCCCAAACAGCCAGCCCCAAACAACCCGAGATCCCACCACTACTCCAGAGTCATCCACCAAGTAAAGAGCCAGGTTTAGGGGAGAGATGCCAAGGCAGAGTGATATGGCAGAAGTCACCTGCCTTCTCTAGTAAAGGAAACCTGTCACGTACTTGGCCTCCCGTGAGCTCATGTCATTCCTCCTCCATCAGACGTGAACTTCTGCAGGCAAGCGGCCACATGCTGCCCTTCGGGCATGGATGACTACGGGTGGATTGCAGCAGCCGTCGGCTGGAGCCTCTGGTTTCTGACCCTCATCCTGCTCTGCATGGACAAGATCCTGAAACTCCGGCCTGATGAACCCAAATACTTGGTGGCCTGAAGCAGAGCAAGCCAGCAAACAGCAGCACTGGGGAGCAGCGAGGTGCAGGCAGACTGACAAAGCATTTCAAACACTTGCTAAGAAACAAAAAAGAAATGGAAAACACCTTCAGCCAAAAAAGGCCAGATCTAAGCGGGACAGCTGCTGAGGCTTCACCCTTTCTGGCAGGCTGGAGCTGCCAGCCAAGGTGTAAAGCAGGCAAGTCCCTGCAAGCCACCACATACATGCCATGGTGCAAAAACCCCCACTTCTCCCTGAGCCCTCTCGTGCTTGCTGTGAGCACAGCAGGAGAGGCTGAGGGACCAGTTACCACCCTATATAGCACATTGCCCCGAGACAACCTGGTGCATGACCTTTGGGTTTGACACAGAAAGTGGGCAAATAAAGCTATTTTCTGGAGCATCAACATTACCAGAGCCATTACTAAGCTATAGGCTGGGTTACATCACTAAGTGAAATAATTAAATGACTTTACTGAGTCTTTCTCACTCACTAACCTACAATATTTAAAAGTCTATTAACTGATTCATGGGAAGAGTTTCTTATGGAAACTTAGGGGTGGTTTGGGCTGCTTTGAAAGTAAAACTCATTTTTCAGAGCCATTTAGATATGAACTGTGTTACAGGAATTGAATGTTGGTTGTATTTATTCAGCTTCCACCTGCCTGAGAAACTAAGCCAAGCTGATCTGTGGCAAGCAGGTTTAAACCAGCATGTCCAATTCATGCACAAAACTGTTCCTATTTATCCGAGATGATAATAAACACTCTTATTGATCAAAAGACTCTCACTGACTGGTTTATATGGATAAAGCTTATGAATTGTTAGAAACAGGATTCCCAGAAGACATATTCATGCAGGAGGGTTTGCCTCTCTGCAAACTCTGATTTGGTGCAGTTGCACCAGTTTTATTTCTATCTGTTATTAAAACAATAAATCAGAATTAAACCTACCTAGATCTACACAAGGTTAGCAAACCTGCTAGAGATCAACTGAAATGAAATATAAAAAGTTACTTTTAAATTTAAAAAGCACCATTGGAGATCTTTATCTGCTAGAAATAATTATACTCTCCCATCAGCTCATCAGTATGTAACTTTATGCGTGAGAAATGACAGACATCAGTTTAAGACTCTTCCAACTGATTCTGGCACTATTAACACTTTGATCAGGACAATTTGGCCACTTCAAAGTGATGGGCAGTTGTCCCTCATCAACTAGCCCCCATCAAGAGGGACAGGGACAAGTTAGACACTGAGGAAAGAAAATACAACCTTCCCTACCACTACTATCACTTCAGACAAAAATTCTTGCAGGGTGAAATGCTGAACAGAGATGTCCATGTCAGGAAAATAAGTTTTGAAAGGGAAGGGCTTAATTCTCGTTATTTCAATATACAGCAATTAAAACAAAAGTAATTTTCACACAAATCTCAGTGTTGGAGACACTCAATTTCTTTCCATAAAAACCCAAACAACCAAGCAGAACAACAAACTCTGTCTCATTTATATACAAACTTACAGAAACAAAGGGCTCTCAGTCAATACCAAAATGTAAAGAGAGTGAGTTGACAGATAAACCACTGCAATCACTCATGTACTACAAATCTTCCACCTACATACATATTTTTTTTTCCTGTTATATTAATTTTAATAACAGAAAATGTTCATTGGTCTGAAAGCAATGTGAAAGATACTGTGAAAAAATCTCCACTTACTGCCTTTATGTCTGCCTTCTGCAGATCTCTTCTGATGGGCATTTCTCTCAGTTGGGAACACAGAAGTGCCCACTGGATATGGCACCGCTCTTCATCTTTGAGGGGATGTGTTTCACAGCTTTTGCATGTCTTTTGAGTTTTTAGCATGTGATGCGAGTTCTAGATCTCCTACGAGAGCAACAGCCACAAAGAGCTGCACAACAACTGGGCAACTGTGGGGCTTCCTAAAGTCTGCCTTTAGAAGCACAGTTTGTTCATTCTTCACACTCTCCAAAATAGTGCAGCTATCCTCAAGGATTGTAGTAGACTTAAACCTCAAGCTTTGCTTCTTGCAGTTTCCTTTCAGGATTTCCAGCTCAACCAAATGGGGGAGAAAAGGAAAAAAAACCTGTATTTTGTCATATAATGTAGTGCCCTCAAGGATTTTGTGTGCCTGTGTTCAGAGGTGATACCCAAGTCACCACAAAATCAGGTATAAAAATGGAATACAACTCACAGATAAATTTCTGCTGTAAAATGTGTACTTTTTCTAGATCAGTGACCTGTAAACCTCTGATCTGATATGACAAGGTTGTTTCTTCCTGCATCACCTACTCCGACATCTGACATTGTCAGATTTGATCTACAGCTGCTTCTTTTCAAGTCATTTGATGGAGTCACTCAAAAAAACTCAGTCCTGTAATGAATCTCATGAAGTCACTGCTGTTCACTCTTGTGTCTGGGATCCCTAAACAAGGTGGCAGTGCTCCACAGGCTCCAAGGCTATCAATGTAAGCATCTTATCTGTTTTCACATAATACAGGGCAAACCCCCAAAGCAGTATTTTAAAGGGACTCTCTGAGGTACACACTATGTATTGTACGATCCTATGGGCAATCACAAATACAATGAAAAACAACCCACTCAGCAAAAGGAGGAGAAAAGCCCTAATGATGTTGTTGCCAGTGCTCCAGGGGCTTGGCCAGTTATAAAAAATGCTGATTTAAAAATTTGCATCTGAAAGACTTGAAAGACTGATATAAGGACAGAAATTAGTAGGCAGAAATGGATTATACATACTTGATTTCTAAAATGTAAAGATGATCTGTAGTCTGCTGTTACATTTCCTGCAATAATTTTAGCCAGGGAACACACAGGAGCACTGGTTGTGTGTTACAACCCCTCTTTTAAGAGCAATTGAGTCACAGTTGAAGGCTGTGGTCTGGTTTTGATGCACAAATTAAACATACAAATGCGCAAGTTAAATATGCATGACTGTATAGTACAATGCCTTATAAAAGTGGTCCATGAGCAGAGCTGCAGACTGATGTTCTCATTTTTTGTGTATTATTTCATGCTTTTAATAATATCACTCAGGTTTTAATACCTCTCATTGTAGAGCCCAACCAGTGCAATGCTGTCCAACCCCTGCTGACTTCAAGAGAGCTACACAAACATCCAGCACATGCCTTGTTTTGTTCTTTGGGGTTTTTTTCACTGTAATTCAGGAAGCCTGTCATTTTTGTTCCCACAGGAAACCGTGGAGGCAAAGCATAACCACTGATTTATCAGCATGCATAAATCCTTTTTGTGTTAAATCTGGGTGCCATCAGACTGCTACATACAACCTCGTGGCACTGAGCTGGTGTAGGAACTTGCAAATCTCCAAACATCTAAAAAGTAAGGTGATAGCTCCAGATGATGATGGAAATGTTAATAGTTATTGTCTGTCCAGGACCAAAAGGTTCCTCACTGGAATGAGATGGAGGAAAAAAAATCCAATCCAGCTCTTATGATTTAGTACAAAGAAAACCAAGAAAATTGTTGAAACCTGGATGGCTGGGAAAAAAAAAGTGTGAATAAAATTCACAAATTTGAACCACAGCATTTCTGACCATATCAGCAGAGTTCTTCCTATTTTCTGCACCAAGTTTCTGAATCTCAGGCATGAAGATATGTAGTGCTTGGAAAGGGAAGGGAGATGCAGATGGCACCTGGGAAAGCTGCTGGTCTGCAAGTGTTTCAGACAAACACAGCACTGGGGACATGTAGCAGCACTTTTAATAACAAAGGAGAAAAGCAGCAGCACAGCATTGCAGGTAACTGCTTTAATTTGCCCGGAGATAATATCAATCACATCCAACTAGTGATTTTTAAACAATTCTGAATTTGAGACTAAATGGATTGGAACTTGATGCATGACTCTTCCTCTTTTCAGGTACCACTGCTCTAGTAATGACTCACATTACTCACTGCCTTGATCCTTGGGTTTTGGTGAATGAACTACATATTAAGCAATTGCACTTTACAATGATTACACTTTGCCAAATCACAAGAGGAATGAAAACTGGCAAGCATCTGGGCTCCCTACTCACATGACACACATAGACAAGACAGAGGTTAAATTCGTAAGAAAAGGTGCTCTGTGTTGGGACTCTGTAGGAATTTTGATAAAAGTAATTAGAAAAACTAGGATTTCAAAAACTTACTTTCATTAAATGCTGCCAAGGAATGGAATATAGGCAATCTTGGGAAGCAACCACCCTCTCTTATCCTTACATTCCAGATTCTGCTTATTTTGTGGCATCTGTGGTAGAATTCAAAGCTCACTGCAGGTTTCTGTCCCAGCATCAAATATGTTCAGTGAGCTAATTTCCAACTCCTAGTTTGCAAAAACCAGCCAGAAATAAACCACGACATAAACAATGCACTATTGTCTCCCAAGTCTGCAAACTGCTTGGAAAAAAAAAAAAAAATAGCTGTAAGAGACTCGTGACTTTTCCTGTCCGTTTGACATTATGACCTTGACAGTGTGACTTCTGGAGCAAAAATTAAAGTACTTCTTCAGGTTTTCCACAACTCTGTCTGCTTTGTCTAAATGGGAGAAGGGAGACACGTGCAAAGCCCCACCTCGATTAGACTGTTCCCCCTTCATGGTGTTTCAACACATTGTGTATGTAAGTCAGATCAGTTCAAAACTATGCAAGTTCCAATGCAGCAACCTTCTGGGCTCAAATACATGAAGAAAGCACCATGCTTTAGCTGAGCAATGCTAACATCCTATGCAGACATGACAATGTTAGCTAAGAGAGGTCACCTCCTCCCTGAGAAGACTAAATAAAGCCCATTGGCACTAGTATTGAGTGCTCTTTCAGCTGCAGGAAAGGGCACTCCCTGGCAGAGCAAGACTATTGTAGGCAGTGTTATGTCAATGATGCTGTCTGCTGGAAGTGACAAAAAAACTTCTTGTAACTTCACCAGTTCTACTCTGCAAAAACAAGAGCATAGTTCCCAGCACCCCAGCAAATTTTCTTCCACACGGCAGTGGAGTGCAGGAAAATGTAGCAGTGATGTAAATAATACATGGCTGCACATCTACAAATCTTCAAAACAGGAGACTCCTGTGCCATCATCTAGCCCGAAGACAGAAATAATTGTCAGGATCAAAATCATCCATGGAAATTGTCTGGGAGTGTTCCCTGCAAAATACAAAGCAACTTACCTGAAACCCTTTTATCCAGGACTGCATGGACACAAATCCAGCAATCAGTCCAGAAGTTTGTGGATGCTTAGATCACCTGTACTGCACTAAATTGGAAATATTTCATATTTGGTGACTATTCTGAATCACTGACAGTGGTAAATCCACAGCTCTTTCTCCTATTTCCTTAAGTCAACGGATAAAAGCTTTCTGCTTTTTCATCATCACGTATTTTTAAAATTTTTATTTCTTTAGTCAAGTTTCTTTCAGATCTGTGTTTTAGGACCAAAAGAACACTGTGCATTGCCAAATATAACATAGCATTAATTCTCCTTGAATACAAAAGAGCTGTTCCTGAAACACAAACAATATGCAGCTACTGCTTTTAAATCATGCACTAAAACCTTCCAACAGCCTGGATGAGGAAACCAACTTCCAAGAAGCCTTGGGATGGAAATATTTGAGAAGTCTTCCTGGGAACACTACAGAGCTCCGAAGAAGCGTGTATATTTGAATATATCTGGAAATGTAAGCCAATAATTTTCGTCTTTCAACTCTTTAGTTCTCACTTCATTTCACCTACTCTACAAGTAGCAGTAAGAGGATTTCTGCAAGTGAACCTGAAAGCCACCATGTCAGGGATCCAAGGAGGTTTAGCGTTAGTTTCAGAAGATTTTTCAGAGCATTTGTTCAAGTGTGCCGATACTTTATTCCAGTTTGGATGTAACAGCCTAAACACAAACTTCCAGTTATGGAGTAGGAACTACTCAAAACTAAACAGGAGTGGCCATTACAAAGGAAAAAACTATTTAATATGTAAAAGGTACCAAGTAACATAAAATCAAGACAAAGTATTCCATCTCTACAAACTACAAAGTGCAAAGAAATGTGTATATTTCCTAATACTAATGTAGTTTGTTTTTTTAATCTATCAGTCTTCAGTGGGATTCATGGGACTGCAGCTCTACTCCAGAAAAGTATCTTTTAAAAGGCAGTGCAACTCCATGGGATTGTTGCTTCTCAAGTTTCTTACACTGTGTAAGTAAATTCACCCTGGGACTTGTATGGCAAAGCTAGAACATCTCCCCAAGTGCACCCCAAACTGCACCAAAGAATCTGTAGGATGAATTTTTCCAAAGCATACATGTGACTACATGGTTTCCAGTGGAAGTCATGCAGGTGCAGCTAGGGGCAACATGCAGAGCAATGCTTGGATCTGACCTGCCAATCCTATGTCACAGGCTGAACTTGCTCTGCCCCCACTGAAACACGTCTACTGGGACAGCAGAATACATCCCCACGCTGTCTCCTCCACTTCTAAATAAAATCTAACAGGAAGGGAAAAACATACCCTCCACAAAAGGGAACGGGATTTTGATTTCCACATTTAAGTGATTCAAAGCTGCTGCTTGTCTCTAGGCACATCTAAACAGTCCTGGAGAAACTCCACAGCCATGGTGAACTGTTTTTGGGAGTCTCACTGATGCAAGACATTCCTCACCCATACAAACCAGCACTGCAAGTGGTGAAGGACTTCAAAGAGGGGCTGTCATAGACTCTGCTTGAGTGGGGCCAGGGGGAATCCCTAACATTTCGTCTCTCTTTACAAAACACTGTCACAGGTGGTCCTGGAGACCTGGTTGCTGCCCTCTGCCTTCTGACAATCAGATGTCATCCTTTTTCTTTTTAATCAATTTCCAGCTTTCTGTCCATATTCCGAACACACCAAACTGGTGCTATTTTTTTTAATCCATTTATTTTTTTGCATCTGCAAAATTATGGCCCACAAAATGCCCCTACTTCAAAGGCACATATGTTCTTCATCCTGCCACTTCAAATCTCTTGGCCAAAAGAGGGAATTTTCAAGGACTGGCACCTGTTCACAGGGAACTACTAGTTCAGGCATGCAACAGAAAATGCACATTTCTTCCTTGAGCTAGAAACTATGATAGCTGGAAAAGTGAGGAATGTAGTGAGGACAGAAGTTTAAAAAGTGAGTTCAGCTGCCTACTGTCACGCACATCACAAAACTGGTGGCTTCCCTTGGGTTTGACTATACACCGAGCTTCCTTATGTAATCCACCAAATGCGTTGTCAAGCCATGAGTCAACAACAACAACAGTGTGAGCTGTTGTGGCTCTTGGGAAGTTACGATGGCTGCACACAGCCTCTTTCTAAGATAATGCCATAACCCTGCTGTTCATGGTCCAGTTTAGAGGCACTGGCTTGTAGGAACATACACTTCTGGGTGATCACTCTGGCTATTTACCTGTGTCCATAAATGCGCATCATACTGGGGTAGCCAGCACCACACCAGCCGGTGTGCAGGGTGATACACACAGACCTTGGCTGACACTGCTGCTCCCCAACCACTGAAAGAAGCCTGATCCAAACCGCTGCAAGTACAGTACATTGCAAAGGGTCACTCAGATTCCACTTACTGCTCCAAAGTGGCCACATTTAACATTTCCAGCCCAGCACCTATGCAATTCGTTCCTCCTAAAAGCAAGGTTTTCTCCCCTGAGTCAAAAGCCCACAGCCCAGTACTGGCAGGACCACATGTCACATCCTGGTGGAGAATATTTTATAGTACTGAAGCATGCCCCACCTTCCACACTGAGTGTATGAAAAATAACTGTAACATTTCACTTAGCTCCAAAAATAATCAAGAAGCGGGCTGGAGGTCAACATTCTGGCCACGAAAAGGAAACCAAGCACGCTGAATTATGTAGCTCTCATCTTGCCAAGTTCTTTTATATGCCAAACTAAACATAGACTAAACACAAATGCCAAGGAAAATTGTGAAGAAAAGGAAGAACCCGAGGATTCCATGAACCAGATGGTTTAGTCATGGAAATGGATGCAACAGTTGGTAACAGCTTTCTGTGTCTGTACCAACTTTTCATCTGATCGGTGATTTCAGAAACCAGGAGATTCATTAACAGATACTTAAATATAGGATACTTTAAGTTTCAGGAAAAAAAGGTTTGTTTGGTTTTCCCCTCCAGCCTTTTAATAGGGCAATGAAAAAAAAAAAAAAAATTGGCTAAAGAACTCAAGCACATGGGGATGCAGAAACTTGCAGATTTTGTCCCCCCAGAATTTCCAAGTGGAAACACACATTCTGGCACATGCATTCCACAGAATCCTTCTGCAGCACACGAAAAAAACCAGCTTTTCCTCTAGCTGCAAAAAATGTGGATTCTCCCTTGTTAAAGCCATTCTTGGAACTGGTGGCTGGTAACTGGTGTTACTTTTCTTCCTATATGAGGATACAGACTAGGCCATACCAATTTTTTGGACACTGGATCAGGTCTCCAGCCAATCTGAGAACATAACTTCCAAACACAGCTTTCTGACTTCTTATACTTTACTATCCTGTTGAAAGTTTTAAAGAGGGTTTCCTTCATCAGAAAGCATCTTTTATTTACAAGTAGTATTTGTCTTGTGTTCTTCACAAGATTAGGGACTGAAAAGAGAAATTATACACATCCAAATATAAGAAGATGGAATTTCACAACCGCATCACCATCACAAGCAAAAAAATTAATAAGAAATGGCTTAAGTACCTCTAAATTTCAAAGCTCTCATTTCACGGAGAAGATATTGTTCTTAAATAGCTGGAACCAGACAAAATTAATTTACCTCCTAGAAGACCACATTTTCTTGAAATGAGGTCATAATAATGTGCTAAGATTATAAGCATCAGTCTCTGAGCTCACTACAGAATTAAACTGGAGAAGGACGTGGGGTCTGAAAGAGATAGCTTTAATGGGACCACTTAGCAACAGTCAGTCTTCAGTGCTGTCAAAACGACCAAATGAACACTGCCTGATACACTCTTCATTCTTCAAAACCTGGCATTTTGCAGAAGTATTGGCAACAGTCATGTTTACAAAGTTGGCAGAAAACAAATGTTTATTTTTATCCTAGAATTATCACACAAAAAACTTAAAAAATTCAAATCATAGTGACCTGTTGGTACTGCTGTTAGAACCATGCTGGTGTTGATTCCTTTCAAACCTCAACTGGTGCCCATGAGGGCTTTACACATAGGCCAGGGAACTGGAAATTAATTTATACTGCTTCATTACTCTAAGTCCCTCAAAATAGTTTCATACAGTTTTTTGACGATCATAGGTAAACAGAAAAATAACTGAGCTTCCTAGCAAAGAGGGAAACATACCACCTTTTTTTCCCACCTCAGCAAGCAACTGAGGTTTTGGTTTCGGCTGTATGATGGACACACTTCATGAGTAAGGTATGGAGGGAACTTCTTCCACCATGTCCTCCCAGCTGTTTTAATTTCAGTCTGAGTTAGTGCTGCTGCCCTTATTGAACCGTACACTGGAGCCAGGAGCAGATGTGGTAGCCAAGGACCACCACACCATACTGGTGTTATGGTACCTGTACTTCACCACTGCCATTTCTGCCCCAGTAAGAGAGGCAAACGCAGCCCCTGCCTGGCTGCCCAGTGCTCTCTCTGGCAAATCTCTGTTCCTCAGACCCCTGACCACAGCCATTTGCTCGTGTTTGCACTGCAGCACCTAATTCTCCTGCTGCCCACTGCCCTAGGGTAGGGTTCCCAAGCCTCCTCACCAACACTGAGCCTGCCCTCCATCTCTGTGCCTGTTTAGTAGCTTTAGTTCACTCTGACCTGAAAATGAAAACACTTCAACCAATCGTGACTTAAGCAAAATGTCTGTGTGTATTATGTCAGTTACAGTTATGCAATGGCCAATATTAGTAAATTCATAGCTAATTTTAAATAAAAACTCTGAAAAAAACAGCAACAAACAGTTCCATGGCACGTACCATTCTTACCATGGGGATAATGCTTACCCATTGTCCAAAGGGACAGTGGAAACAAGTATAAATATAGAAACTGTCTCAAAACTGCAAATCTAAGCCTATGTTAATGCTCTAAACTGTCACTGACTTCCACTAAAATTATTCAGATCCAAACATAAGCAATGATTTAGGACATCAATTTATAACATAATGCTGGTGACCCTGTACCAGTCAGGCTGGATTGGTTTCTGTCCACAAAGCAAACTACAGAGTGGCAATGGTTTATCACTGGTCTTGCAAGAGCATTTAGTATGCAAATATGGTTTTTCAAAGATATACACACACATTTCCCCAAATTCAAATGTGGCTGAGTATTCCCCTTCCAGTTTTCAGTAACTTTTAAACAAATTAGGTACCAAGCCCTTCCTGTTTGGATGCTTTGCTTTCTTTTGCAGCCTGAATGAGTCTACAAATATTTTCTTAATTATACAAGGCCAATGTTTCACTTTGCAAACATTGAAGATGAAGGAACACTTGAAGCTTCAGCACCAGAAGGAAAACAAGGAAGAGTGCAGAGGGTAGCTCCATTCGGAACCACAGAGCTGTAACAATGATCGTTCCAGTTTAATACAAGTAACTCATAAAGACTTTTATTCTAAGTAGTCCCATTGTTCCTGACAACCAAAGTGATTCCTATGCGAGATTGGACCTTCAAGACCCTTGAGTTGATACAGTTTGTAATCCTCCAGAACAGCAACACAAACCAGTTCCCCATAAGCACTGGAGAGATAAGAATACTTGTAATCTCTTGCAAAATGTTCATTAAAAACTTCACCTACTTCCTTAGAAAAAGGAGTCTATCATTCTTGGAGATAGTTCCTGTCATTTTTTTTGTTGTTGTTGCTGGAGTACCGAGTTCTTGACCTATGGTTTTATTTATATGTTAGCCTGAATGAGTGTAAGGAGAGAAGAGGAGCACCGTAATATTAGCAGATTAATTAATATTACTTGTGATGACACTGATGATTTTTCCTGTTTGTCCCCCATCTCTCCTTACTATTCTCATTTTTTGATTTTTCCAGAGTACTGTCAACAGAGCTGTGGAAGTTCCTTCCTTTGTGAGAACAACATTGCTGATTTCCTCTAAGTCTTTGCTTCCATAGGAAGCAGATACCTGGCAGATTTGCAATGGAATGCTAAATCAACTATGGAAGTTCTGCACTGTTGTCTGTTTCTGAGAAAGTCGCAGAAGTTCTTCTCTAATTGCTTTGATAAGAGAGGCTGATGAGTGACCTGGCTGGAGGTCCTCAGTGGAACTGGTGGTGTAGCAAAGGCCCTGGCCCTGAAGGCTGTTGTGTGGAAGCTGAGCAGGAGGTGCCGAGGGCTGCCTGGCTGAAGTCCTCGGCATCTGGAATACTGGTGAGGAGGAATATTCTTGGTGTCCATGCATATGCGTCTGGAAAAAGGGAGAAACCATAATTGTATTTTCTGAATAAACATGATTATCCCAGAAAAGACAAGAAAGCAAAAAGGCAAAGAACAGGGGGGGAAAGCAACATGGAGATGCTTTTATCTGCTGCAACGGCTCTTCTGTTACATGAATGAGTGATGTCTCTTATGGAGCACAAAACAACAGGTTTACACAAAATTGTTGGACTGCCTCAAGTTCAGAAATCCCCTTTCCAATCTATAGTATGTTTAGGAGCTGAAATGGAAGGAGGTGGGGAGAAACCCCACAGGACTGGAAATCAACAGAATTGGCTTCTCTTACCATCCACTCCCATCCACTTCCTAAAAGACAGCAGGCAAATCACTTTTTTCCCTGGCTGTCATTTCTCCACACTATTTATAAGCAGAGATATTATTTCCACCTTCCCTTTTCCTGCCTGCTTTGCCTGTTCAGACTGTACACTTTTGAGGACTCTGTGACACTGTCAACAGAAGAAGCAGCAGAAGAAAACTACTTGGATTTGAAAGATTAGATTTTTCCATACTCAATATCTGAGAAACACTATCCCAGCTTAGGGACAATCATTGTTTCAGGGCAGGAAGGGGTTAATTCTGCCTTTGTTCAGTAACATACACTTTCTAACAAAGCAAGAGAGACAGAGAACAGGAGCCCGAGTTTATGGCTCATCCTTCTGCAAGACAATCTGCTTACGCTAAAACAAAGCATGGATTTACAGTACACCGGGTGACTGCAGCAACTCCCAGTACGGACACAAACAAGGCACACTTTGAAAATCCAGATTCCAGCTGACAACCCTGAAGCAAGTGTTGCCTCTTGCCTTGTATTGCTGAAGGCTGGGAGACAGCCTGAAGGAAACACGGGACACAGAGGACTGGAACGCACAGGTGGGAGCAAAGCAACACAATCCCCTTTCAGGGACCCCTTTCACCACAGCCACCACAAGTCCGTGAGCACTACCTTTGTCTGGGAACAAGCCTTAAGGAGTAGCAGAGAGAGCAGCCTGATGGGGGAAGAAAGGACAGCAAGGTCAGCTAGAAGAGGATTTGGGAGTGAGGGGGAAGGGAAGGAAGACATTACAAAGCAGAAGGATATGGGGGACCTGGAGCGACAGTGGCAGTGGTGTGCAGGGAACACAAAAATGCATGGGAGCAAGCTCCTTAACAATTCTCATAATACAAATGAATAATATTTAAGCCATTTTGTGAAAAGTAGAATTAATAATAGATTCTGGGTCTCTTGTGCAGCTCATATACAGCACTCCTCCTTTACACAGTTAATTTTGGGAGACAGATTAAGGGGAAAAGAAGCTTTAATAGAAGAATGATAGGTAAAGGTTTTCCAAATAACATCCTATCTTATTTCTTATAAAAGAGAGGTGATTTCAATATCAGAAAGGAATGAATGGGTCTCCTGACTGTTCAGAATTATTCATTTGGCAGTGAAACCTGAAACTAATTCATACGTGCAGTCTAGAGTTGGCAAACCTGACAAGTACTCCGTGGGTTCATAGACAAGAAATGACATAAAAAATATTAAAAGGAAACACTCCTTGATACATGAGTCTTAACAACAACCTAAATTATATTCAGGTTACCTTCACATTAAAATGCACTATGTGATTCAGCTCCTGCCTCACACTGCACTAAATTATCACCATAAGAATGGTTTCTTAAGCGAAGTTAGGGAATCTGATGATCACAGTGGCTGTTTTTTACTCTAGGTTGTTCAAGGTTTTCTTAAATATCTCAGAAAAAGAAAAGGGTGTGTTTCTGTGCTTTCACATATAGCATCAGAATTAAGCAGGCCTGTTAAATTTCAATACCACATTGGTTTAGTAACCTAACGTCTACTAACCTACAACAGCAAAATAACAGGAGCAAAAAGGCTGAAATATTTTTTTCTCTTTTTTAAGCTTCTTTACACTGCAAAGATATGTTATATAATATGATATATGCAAAAATATATAGTTCTATATAATATCTATACATTTTACATTTTTATCTATAAACTTCTGGATAATTAACAGCAATATGAAACAATCGAAAAATATCTTTATTGAATCTTCCTTCTTAAGGAATGAAGATTTATGAGATGAAAGTGTAAATCTGTTAATCTCCATTTAATACCTGTTGAACTCTGGCCAATTTCAACTGAACCAGATGTATAAATATATACCCAGACATACATGTGTATATACGAGTGTATGAACAGATACATACAATTCACAAAACGAGTTAGCTAATTAGACATTATCTGATTTGTTACAACCTTATTTGTTATCATTGAATCTGCTTCTGAGTGGCAGAAAAGTCAAGTTAGGCTGTGGTTTGCTGGATCTCTTAGCCAGCATGGATCTCACAGGGATCTTGAGAGACAACTAAGTTTGGTGAGATTTTTTTAGAGACACTAGAGTGGGCAGCTGAGTACAAAAATAGAGTGAAAGGGTAGGAGTATCTTTGGGGAAACACTAGAAACCTGCAGGAAGGCTTGGGAGAACAGTGGAAAGCTCCAGGGGACTGTAGATGGGTGGGAGGTGATGCCAGGTGGTGGAGGGAGGTGCAGATACACAAGGCACTGAGCCCATCTGTAAGAATGGCTTCATTTGTTCTGCTGCTCAGATGAGCACAGGGCCTTCTGGATGAAGAATTAAGGTGAACTGATGGCACCCTGCACACTGGCTTTGGGCTGGGAGGTACAAGTGAGAGGTCATGTTCCAGCAGAAAATCAGGTATTGACTTCAGGAATAAAGGGGTGAGGATACTGTAAGGAAAAGCACTATTGCAGGAAGACAAATGCAGATCCCTCTCCAGTCTGTGTGCAAGAAGAATGCTCTAGATTTCAATCTTCCTAAATGCAGAGTTTAATTTCAGAAACTTGCTCAGAATGAGGGAACAGTAAGACAAGGTTTGCATAGGATCAGTTTAATAGTGTACCATAAGGAACATGACCATCATTAAGTAAAGCCTCATTGCCAAAACGAGGAAAGACAAATTTAGAGCCCTGTCCCAGTGAAAAAAATCCAAACTGTGAAGGTAATTATTTAACTACAGAAAACTACAAGACCAAGGCTTTTTTTTTTTTTTTTTTGTTTGCTTTTAAATGGGAAGAATCCTTTAAAAAAAAATGCTCACAGGAAAAAGAAAGTTCAGGCAATATGTGAGTGAGCTCTCCTACAACTGCATGACACCAAATTCAAATAAGTTTTAGTTCATGATATCCTCCTTTTGCCTGTTTTTTAAAAAACAAATTGAAAAAAAATCATATTGCAGTAACACACGAACTACAGCAACCAGTGAGCAAAAAGTTCTGTCAAAGCCGAAGAAATCTTTAAACTGAGATGAACTGAAAGAAAAACAGCCTGGATTTAAATGACTTGAACAGGAGCACACCCATATTCAGAAAAACCATATTCAGAAAAGAGAGACAAATGTAAAGAAAGGTCTATAAATGGTAACCCAGAGATGTCTCTGAAAATGGAACTCGAGACACTAAGATCTCTCATGCAAGTGCTCTTTTAGATGTAAACTGAAATCATGATTATGTATTCAAATGCCACAGTTTCAAGCACAGAAAGCAGAAATTAGGGAAACAGATCTTTCAGCTTTGACAGTTGAAGTTTTTGAATAGTATCAAACAGCGCACACAGTTCTCAAAAACTTCATGCTGCTCCTCTAATTTGGAGTGGAGGCATCTCAATTTCACCAAAATCTAAAGACCATCCTGCTGCATTTCCTTTCTGCAAAGCTATGTCATGATCATGCAATACTGCAAAGCAACGTCAAGTAGTGTGAACACACACTGCCCTAAATATTCAAAAGGAGGAGACCCCACTTTCTTTCCTCAAGGAAGAAACCAGAAAAAGATAGTTTAAACTAAGAAGCAAAAGAAGAAGCATAAAGGTGTCACTCTCAAAAGAGTACTGCAATAAACCTGTCACTGGTCAGTCTGCTCCAGGATGCAAATGCACCAAAGAGGGACTGGTAGCAGGCAAGCGTCTCTCTCCTGGCAAGGCCAGATACTATCTTCAACCTCACACATTTGGTTGAATCAGAAATGTCAACCTCTGGAAACAGAGCTGCCAAGAACATGAAATCACCATGGCTGCCTGGGCAACACAGGTAAATGAGTATGTGTTCATTTATCACATCCTGCTGACTTAGGCCAGGAAAGTAACTTGTTTAGAAACACCTCATCTTATGTGCAAGTATGTACCTTTTTCTGCTGTCCTGACTCCTGCTGTTAGCACTGATACAGAAGATAAAAGAACTTTATGCATACAAAATAGGATGGTAGCCTGGGACAATTTAATTCAATGTTTTCTAATGACAGTGATCTCAAAATACAGAGGCATATTTCAAAGAAGGAATGGAAAGCAGTATCCACCTCTGCTGGAGCTCAGAAGCAGAACTGGATGAACTGCAATTAATGGGTGAAGGCCTCAAGCGAGGAAAAAAAAAAGGTTAGGGTAAAATGAGAGAAAGCATTTAGAGAAGCGAAGGTGAAAAGAACAGCAAGCAGAAGTCAGAAGAGCTAACAAGGGTTCGAAGAGCAAAGCAAAGAATATCAGAGAAGCAACTAAAAGTATTCCAGGAGGGGAAAAAGTTCCAAACAGTAATGCAAGAAAAAAATACCCAAACAAATCACTACTTTGGAAACTATGCAAATGTGTAACAGTACTCACTGCATCTCGCCTAGCACATTCATCCTCTCCACGATACTGGGGCCACCCTGGCCCCCCAGGCTGGCCATGCCCTGCTCTGCCTGAGGGGATCTCCACTGGTTGACCTCCGATCCTGCTAGCAATTCCCACCTGAGTGAGGTGCTGTATCTGAGAACCTTAAAAGCAAATATTGATTTTTTTTTTCATCTTCATACACAGTCAAGTTTGCAGGGCAGACATATGATAACATAAAACTTTCTTGGAAGCAGGAGACAAAGAAGAAAATGGAGCTCTGTTTCTGTGCAATTAATAAAAATCAGCAGAAAGAAGGCTGTCAGTGTGGAATAAGGACAGAAAAGTTACGTGCATTTTGTGCAGTTCACGTGCATGTGATGCATTTCATGGCACTGCACTGAAAGAAGAGGTTGAGATACACACATCTGTGACATGGGCTACTCCTTGTTCCAAAAACATGCCAGCCCTTTCCAAACATTGCTTATTGAAAGCTGTGGCAAAGCTTTCATGCCAATTACTCAGCAGCAAAGAGAGGACATTTGCTGCTGTGGCACACCTTATTTGCATCACACTGGCAAGACCCTAACTGCAGACTGCCTCCTGTGGTGCGGCTCTGAAGAATAAAATACACGACTACGACTACGTAAGAGCGTGCTTCTCTCAGCTTTGCTTTGTGGTTAAATATTAAACCATGCTGTCCTTAACTAAGAGAAGGTCAGAACATACTGTATCTCCTTCCAGCCTGAAAGCCAACCTCCTCCTTTCTCCTCTTCCTTCCCTTCCCTCCTTCCCACTGCTTTCAAACATATGCAAGGATAGCTGCCACCATTAATTGCGAGAGATATGTAACAACATGCCAGCTTTCCTTCTTCATTAATTGTCCCCCACAGGGAAATGTCATTTATATTTTTATTCTTAAAATTACTATTAATACTTTATTTATTCATTAGAAATGAAACACATTTAACCCAGAGATACATAAAACTGTGTGTATGTACACAAGGGGAGAAATAGACAACAACAACAGTGTGATTTACGTGATGGACGGTTAGATCACTTCCCTATTTTCTCTCAAAACCCCCCAATATTTGAGAAGTTTGGTATTTACACATAATCATGCTGAGGGACAGAAACTAAATATATTAAGTACCCCCAAACTTTAAAGTAGAATACATATGAACACTTAAACAATAGTGTGACTCAGAGAATAAAATAACCATCATTAAGCTGTAATAGTTACTACATTCCTACTGTTCTCATTCATTTAACACTTACAGGGAGATGAGAGCAACTATCAAAACTAGGCTTCAGATACAAGTATATGATCATATTTCCAGTCTTTTTCAAGAAAGAAAATATTTACCTGGGAGAAAATTAACTGTAACATTTGCTTAGCAATATAATATTTTATTCTTAGAAGTGTTAGCTGCTTAGCTGCCATGTGATGTTACCATTTTATTCATGATAGCATTGGTGACTGCTACTAAAATTACCTCAACCAAATCAGGGAAGGTGATTTCATGTGGGACAGCAGAAATAGATAATTAAATCTAAAATGAAGAGATACTGCTTTAATGCACACAATTCTACAAAGAGAAATAAGAAACACAGGTGTAAAGAAGTATTAAAATTTTTTGCTATTTAGCATGCTGATTTGGGATGCAAAAATTAGTTCATTTAGCACAAAAGGAGGCCACAGCATAATGGAAAGTTATCATACATTGTAATCTTTAAAACAAGGAATTTTCTATTCTTAGCGAATGGGGTTTTGTGAAAAATACATGTGATAACCAGTGCTTGTAAGATACTAAAAAAGGGACAATGCACTTCCTTTTCCTGCAAGGTCCTAGGAAAAGTAAACTTAACCTCACTTTGTGATCATCTTTTTTTGGGCATTGAGGACAAGGACCACACATCACATGCAGCAGCTGAAGGAGAATGACGTGTTAATGGTGACCTCGGCATAAGAACAGCTCAGTTATTTTACTGCATATTCAACTTCAGTGACGAGTACCTGCAGTGCTTCCAACAGGTCGTGGCCGTGCCACTGATGGCATTTCCTCTGAGTACATCCCCCTGGAGGAATACTGAACCTCAGGGGGTGGCTGCTCTCCGTGCATTAACTCAGCAGGCTGAAGAAAACCTGGCCCAAAGTTCTGCCTGTGGAAAAGGAGTCAAGATTAAAAGAAGTGAAATCCCTAATTAGAAGCAATAACGTAGGTGTGCCTCACACAGCGGTTCTTCATGCCTTTTAATGTAATTGTAACCTTCAAACTTGAGGAAAATATTTATATCTGAAGAACATGCTTTAACAAAATTTTACATGAGTGTTTTTCACGTTGCAGAGCAGAGAAAAAAGTTCACAGATCTCGTGATCTTGTTTTCCCCTTGGGGCAAAAAAGTATCTTCAGTGAAAAAAAATAGAAAAGCAAGACTTCAGCAGTGATGTAGCTGCTTACCTCAGCAACAAAGCTGACTCTACTCAAAGAGTTTCTAGGCACACACTTTTGGTCTAAACCAAAACATAAGCTGCATTACATGTGTATTTTCTGAACAATTACTTCATGAAGTATTCTGATCATTTTTCAGGAAGTTTTCAAAGCTATGCTCTTTAAGATTCATGGAACGACTCAAAGCTGTCATTAGCACATATGACGAAATGCAATGTATACTGAAATTAATGTTTCCTATCAATCAGGCTGGTGCTGGTAGTGACTGTTATGTATTTGCTAAAAAGAGTTAACAACAGAAACTGTAATCCATCTAACTTCACTCTTTGTGTAAGTGGAAATGAAGCAAAGTGAAAAAAGTAGCCAGGTTCAGGCACATGGAACTACACAAAGTGAGGGCTAGGGATGAGTTTTCCATGCCTTTTACCACAATGGCATCTTAGCCCTCCTAGGTTACAGTCTGCAGTGTATCCTGTTCCTCAAGATCTCAATTTTACACCCCTTTGTTTTACTGCAAAATCCTGTGACTGCATCTAGTTTAGACTATTCTTGATTTGTACTTTATCTGGAAAACTACCCACCTTCATATGACAGCCAGATAGCAAAGAAAGTTGACATAATAAATTGCCTAATAAAGCACAAACAAGTAATTGTAAATAAAAGTACCAGCTATTTGGCATGCAGTGTTACAAGATGGAGGAGGTTAAAGGGCTTCCACAATCCCATTGTGGAAGTTCTATAATTTCCCCACTTCCCTCACGTACAATCCCCACCTGTCCATTCAGCAGATGCAGAGGAAACCATTTCTAACCACACAAGCTAGTTAAAATAAATGCTTCAATGGGTAGGTAATGTTTAACAATATCACTTCTGTTATGTTAATCACTGCAATCAATAAAGGATGTGATCATCTGGCCCTTTATGTCTGCAGTGTTGAGCTGTAATTTTGAAGCTGATGAATTATTACAATTTTTTTGATGTTGTCTAAAGAAAATATTTTCTCAACATTACTGCAAATGTATTCATTTTGTGCCAATTTTTCAGAGGACAGGAAGTAAATTCTTTATTGCTGATGTGTTTGCACTTGAAAGGTTTGCATTTAACAAGGCTTCGCCTTCTCAATCTTCTTTATAATAGATAGCTATAGCTTCTCTATAAAGTCAAAGATCAACATAAGAGCATAAAAGCAGAATACAGCTCTGCACCTGTATCATACAGGCTTTTCAAGGTGCTCCTTCCTATTTCCAGACTGCAACTCAGCTTTCAATTTTTGCACATCCAAAAAAACCCCAAAATTATCTCCAGTCATTTAAGTCAGGAGATACTGCTCCAAGAATCAATTTTACACAACTAATCCACTGTAGCTCACTATATCTATCTCTGTTGCAGGATTCAATACCCATTTTCTGGCAAAAGCTGTTCATTGTGCCTTTATGACTGCCTAGCTGTTATGTGACCTAGGTCTTCTACATTTAATTTTTTTCCCCAGGTTGGTTCCACCCCATTAAAGATGCTGATGGTGTTATTACAGAGAAGAGAACACTATGCTCACCCAACTAGTATTCCATGCATTGGATATTTAACCCAATGGACTGTGACAATGATACATGCCACCTAATCACACTGACCTCAGGTTATTTTTCCATCCTCTAGCTGGTGCACTGCTTCTATCAATTTGTTTATCATTAGCTTCAGATTTTGAGAATAAGTCCCACTGTACAATCATGACAACTTGTTTTCTATTGACCAAGCTTTAGGAAGCTTTCTATTTTAATGAAAACTTAAGAGGAATTCTTTCTGTTCAGATCAATGACTTTGCAGATTGTTAACTTACTCTGCTGACACTGGCAAAGCCAGCACTTGAACTTTTGCAATTTATGTAAGTTCAGGCTGCTTATGCCAAAGAATGATAAACTTTTGAACAAAAAACACATTGTAAAGACACTATCTTGCTCAGGTGTATTAACATGGACTACAGCACTTTCATGATTCATTTATCACATTTTCCCTGAATATGTAACTGGCAAACAAAGACAAAAATCTCCTCAGTAGCAAGCAATACGTTATGCTTTACACTGGCAGTCTCAAAGCTCATAATCTTCAAGGTAACCTAAATTACAAAGAGCACACATGTCTTACTGTGTGCCATTTCACGTATGCTCCACTCACACTCAAACTGTCACCTCCAGCCAAGAACTAAGCAAGATGCTTAGAAACCCCTCCTTTTCTCCTTGGTCTTCTCCAAATCAGGTTGCAGAAGAATAAATGAAGTTCTTCACAGCTATTTTACCATGACATTTCCAAGACAGTAAAGATTTCAGGTGAAGCCTAATGAATGACATGAATAGCAGTGGGATTTCATCTCATATGGTGAACTCTAAGAAGGTAATGAAAGAGCAGCACAAGGCCACATTTTACCAGCCTGGCTGCAGCAGCCTGGGGAGGGTGATACAAGTCTCATCCCAGTGAGTACCATGACTCAAGTGTCCAACTTCACATGTGGTTAGAACACACAAACCAAATGTGAAATTAACCATCACCTGGACAACTGGTGTCCCTTTTACACAATTCTCCTGCAGCAAGGGCAGGAGAAGATGGAAAATTTCTTCTTCTCCTGATTTTATAATAATAGGGCTGCAAGGCAGACTTTCTCTGTGAGGGTCACTGTGCTCTGTCATTTATTCACAACTCAGTTAAAAATAGAATGAATCTGTTAGTCATATGAAAGCTGTTGTGTGTTAGTGTTGCCCTGAGGATACAGAAACAAGATGAAAGCAAGAGTATTGGGAGAATTACACGCATCCGAGTAACTGTTTCAGGCTCTCCAAAACCTCATACTCAGTGGTTTACTGAATATTGGAAGGATTTTGCTATAGCTGAAGGGCTAGAAACACATTTCTTTTAAACAGAGGCTTGGATTCCATACAGCATGCATATGTCATTTATGCTTCATAAATAATTAACAAGACTGGATCTGGACTCCTGTTACTTCTCATTTATACAGTACTTTGCATAATAATATACCAGTGCCAGTAAGAAATCTGGAGTAATTGCAAGGAAAATAATAAATGATAATTTGATCAGTAAAAAGCTACCTCGGTAGGAGACCTGGTGCTGTTGGCGGAGTCATTCCAAATTCCATGTATCTCTGTCAGAAGAATGAAAAAAACCACCAAATTAAAATCAAAACTCATACCTTGGGAACTCCACGGTCAGCCTTTTAAATGATGAATGGCAGAGATCACTAAGCCTGTATGTAGGACTTGATAGCAGCCATAAGAACTTAAATTTTCAAAACAAAGGAGCACAAGAAGATCTGGGAATCACTGCTACAGTGGGCTACAGTCTCTTCTGTGATCTGAGTCTTAATTTAAAAACCTTTCAGAAATACTTTTTCTCACTTGAAGAAGATCAAGAGCTGCTCCAATGTCTACTTAGCAAAAAATCAAGCTTTCCATTTGGAAATCTCTTTTGACCTCAAACAGCAGACTGCAGCAGAGAGAACACAGACTCAGACTCATCAGAAATGATGACCTACAAGATTATCCATGTGTTTCAGTGCGCCATCAAAAAAAAAATCATGCACAGAAACACTGCTTCCCTATCACTCAATTCCTGAAAGCTTTTGGATATGCTGCTGAAAAATATGACCTATGCCAAATACATTATTTTTTTCATTGTCAAAATAGGAACTACCACACATATTAAAAAAAAAGTTTGACTCCCAGACACAGCAAGACTGACTTGTGAAAAATCCTCACTGAGAATAACTGAAATCATCCTAAAGGAAAGCTCCTGTCTTCTCTTGTGGCTGAGATGGGAAAAGGGAAAGCAAACCAAACAGCTCAGAAAGCAAGTTCACCATCTGGTGACGGTAATTTCTGAATTCTTGTACCAGGAACATTCCGCATTTGTGCTAAACCCTGACAGCAAGGGCACAACAACAGTGGCCGTGGCTCAAGCGGCGCTCACTCCCTTCCCAGAGACGCCTTTTGAACTGCATCCCAAATACGCCGTTTGCTGCCCAGCTGGCCCACGAGGTGATCCGGCCCTGCCCGGCAGCTGCTCACCGGCTGTCCTGCCGAGACCCCAGGCGGAGGCACAGCCGTGGAGTTGGCGGCCTGGCTGCTGGGAGCCACCAGCGCGAAGGCGTCGTCCAGCAGCGAGTGCATGGTCTGCCGAGCCTCCTCGATGGACGGCTGCGGGGGCACGTACTGTGACACCGGGTGCGGGGGCAAGCCGGGGAACTTCCCCACATCCACCGAGGATGACGTCTGCGGCTCGGGAGGCAAGTCGGGGTCGGACTGGAGGAAACGGAAGGAAGGTGAAGGGCAGCCACAGAGAAGATCTAGCCAGCTTCCAAACTGTGGGCTTTCAGTCTGAGCAATGCTGTCTTGGCCAGAACCACAGCACCTGCCCTTACCCTCCCCGCTGCTGCATGCACATACTTAACACCAGCAGCTCAAACACTTTGTTCAGTGTGATCTGAAGGACTCTGATCTCAGGTAAGGCAGCAGAGCTTTGGGCAGGAGTTACTCAGCTATAACAGAAATCTTGCGGTTTGCAAGCGCGTCATGAAGTCATGCAGAGAGCATTTCTCCATTCAGAAAAAACCAATTAGCTCTACCTACATCTCTGACTTCTTTGCAGCTTTTGCAATTCTAAGAAATTAATTCAGTCTTTAGCTTATAACTGACCACATCAGCAGTAACATTAAACAATTATCACCTCCTAGAAAAAGGCAGAAAGGAAGCTGTTAAAGAACTAAGTGGTTACCTGCATGGAGCTTGAACTTGGGTGCATCACCTGAATGGGATTCATCTAAGTGCTTCATTGCAGCAATACCTTAGGCATGCATCATAATTATTACCTGGGATCTTACCACATGGGCTTGTTGTTCATCAGTGAGAAGAAATTAAACGAGCTTTACAGCAGCAGACTTATTATCAGAGCTCATTCTTACCACCGCATGCAGACTGCAAAATCAGTCGTCAAGAGGCACAAGCCTCTACTTTATTAGGAACTTAGCATTCTGAGCAGTCTCACTGCAGATGCCAAAGGGGCTGAGCCTGCTGTGTGCCATGTCTTAATTAAACAGCTTCAGATGATAATTCATTCTACTGCAGCATGACATTAAAATCATCACACTCATGTTTGAAGGCAAAGGGAAACTGCAGAAATAGAGATCGGAGTCACCTGACCGCATATGCAGCTAACAGTGAAATTCTTAAAATTATTAAACCATCTTTAAAGATAAGAACAGTCCAGGGGCTTCCAATATTAGCATTTGGCTTCATGAAATCTGCTTAGAAGTGGTTAAAGATGCCTAAGTACTGTTTGTGATGCGGATACAATTGAACAGAAGTATTCTCCAGCATCTTTCTTTTCTTAGATGTGAGAGAAAATTAATTTTCAAGACATTGCACTAGAATTGTTTCAAGTTACTGCAGTACAAAGACGTGTTTCTGTATCATTAATAATTAATTGCCGCATTTGAAAGATGAGAAAAAAGACCTGAGTCTTCCACTCTATAAGAGCAAAGGATGAAATTTGCTGTAATATATGAATATATAACATCCAGCAAATTGGACTAGAGTGAAACTATGTTCAAGATATTGTGGAACATGTCAAGCACACTTTCATGTGCATAACACAGTGGCATTAATGAAAACAAGGCTTTGGTTCTTGGCCTCTGTAATACCAAGGAATACTCGGCAGAGTTATACTGCTTAAAAATGACAGACTGTCAATGAAATCCTTATTTCACTTTGATTTACGTGCTAACTGCATGACTGAAACTAACCATATCATATGGACCATAAACAGAAGGCCAAAAACCTGCCAATGTCACAGCTGTCATCACTATCAGAACATTCCTGCCATTCAAGAGACATACATACAATATATGCAGAATTATTGACTCCTGGAGGCCTTTTGTATGTCCCATCACTGTCAGTTGTGATTAACCTGTCCTTTTCGGCATCAATCGGACTCCCATTTATCTGATGGCGACGGCGCTGCTTGGGAGAACGTTTTGCACGAGAACTTAACAGGAAAAAAACCAAAAAGCAGAGAGACAGAGACAAAGGTAATCACAATTATTTTTGAAATTTTTCTTCTCTAGGTTGAACTCCTCTGCCCATTTCCTCCAAGGCATCCTTGCCTCAGTCCCGTTTCTCTTCCCTTTCCTAGTCTTCCGTGCCAATCCCATTAGGTAGCTCAAATCTCTTTCCTCAAGCTTCTCTTAATAACACTCTCATTGGCAACTCTCTGAAACATCCCATTCTTCCCTTAAATTCTCTCCAGACTCACCTCCCTCCTACATTCAGCTGTCCAGGCTGCCTGTGTTCCAGCTCCCCGGCCCAACATGTGACACATCTGCAGCTGCAGAACAGACCACACTGCCAACAAGGCTTTGTGCTTGATAAAGAGGGTTTAACCCCACCAGGCAAACCAGCTGAGGAAAACATACCCCTGGAGAAAAGCTACCTTCTATCAGTGCAGAAGCACCTACTGGGCACCAGTCCTCCAGGAACAAAGTGCCTCTATTCATAAGCCCGTAACAGAACCCAGTGAAAACTTTCTCTGCAAATACAAGGCCAGGAAGGCAGATCTGTGAGGCTGACAGATGTGCCTTATAACCTTTTTATGTATTCCCTCTGGGCAATCTCATTGATTTGTGAATTTGCCTTTAACATTCAGAATCTTCATGCTTTTTAGGTTGTTCAAGGCTTTCCTCATTTTACATATTCCCCTCCCCCATTCCTGCTTTATAAAAACATTACTTGCATATATATTACTTGCAGGTTTCTTTTCTAGTGCTAATATGGCAATTTTGAACCCTCTACACCACACAAGATTTATTCAAACAAATGGCAGAGCAAATACTAAATTGTTTTAGGACTGTTTTCATACATTTAGGCTAATTTATCAAGAATTCACTGCTGAGAACTTGTAAAAACGTAATTTGAAATCAAAAAAACATAATTTGAAATCAAAACATAATTTGAAATCAAAAAAATCAAAAAAATAGTGGCACATACTGAAATAAATAAAAGTGTCTAGAACAACCCAATCCTTTTCACCTAGATAACTCAAATTCAACTAGTGATCAAAATGATTTTCAGCTCTGACAGTTAAGAAGTGCAGTTTTGATGTAGTTTGGATACTGACTCTAAAAGAGTTCCATCTTTGAGTTCCCTACCTCTTCCTGGGCTCTATGAAGACAGTAGGCACACTGCCTCCAGGGTCCAAGATCTTGTCAATCTGCATCTGTGCCTTGCGATATATTCTGTGCTGTTCTTTGGAGTCAACCACCACCACATCATCCACCACTGGGAACTCGTAGTGCCCTTTACGCTTGGCGCGGAGGCGGATCTTATTGCGGTGATGCTCAATCTCGGATTTATGCCTCAGGGCTGTTTGTATCTTCAGGAAGGAGAAGGGAAAAAAAAAAAGGAGGAATATTTTTGCAGTTGTCTACTTTGCAAACTGGATTTTGCTGCTCTTCTGTAAACCTCCCTACCTCTCTGCCTGCCCTTGCCTCCCTCCCCCCAATCTCTGAAGGACTAAAATAAGTCACACAATTTATGAGCACACTTTCCTTCACAGATATTTTGCAGTCTTCCCATTGTCTCCGCAGGTAGATATACTATTATACACAGCATGATTGCCAGCACGGCAGGTGAAATTAGAGGCAAGTGGCAGTTTGTTAATAAAAGGCAGGAGGAACACAAAAAACTCCTCCTGTCTGCCAGATGTAACACCGCTCTGAAAAGATAAGACTAACCATTCTAGTTAGCTATGCTACGCAAACAGATACTGTTGATATTTGATCAACAGAATTAAAATCTGCCACCCTTTCCCTTTAATGACCTTCACCACATAAGAAGCAAGAACTTCAAGAGCCAACTGAGCTCATAACTCGGTGCCTCTGCTGAGCATGAGAGGCTTCATATGCTATGCAGGAACACAGCAGCAAAAGGGCTCAGATCCCCAGATGAACACGGCGCTATCAGCTCTACATCATCTTGGAGGCTGAGTTTTCATGCCTCTCTCCTACCTTTTTTCAAATTTCATGGAGTACATCTCAATATCTGCATAAAGCTGTTGTAACACCACATTTTGTAAATCCTGGCCCAAAACCCACTGAAATAATTCCTATCACTGGTAAACACTTGAGCACCAGATTAGATAGCAACAACTGCCCTGCCTGTGCTGGACTAGTTCTGGAACATATCAGCATCAGCAAATTAAAAACCAAATAAAAATTGATTTTTGTGTATTCTCTCATGAAAATCTGAAAAACTAAAAGCATATATAGGACACAAGTCAGACTTGCTCTTTATGCTTATAGTTAGAATCATATGTCTTCTGCCCAAGCAGACAGATTTCTGTTTTGTGGCTCCTCTTGCCTCTGTATCCTAGATATATTTGCCTCTCTTCAGTAAGGTACTGAGAAACACAGATTCTTGACAAAGTTACAATTTGAGTAATCAAAATTCAGTTACAAGTTTGAGTAATCTTCCACTCTGAATTACGAAAAAATGTCATCTTACACCAAACCAGGATGCAGGTAGGTGCTACTGTCAGGCAGTGTATGATGTGGTTTTACTGTGCATCACCCCTCCTCATGGTCATATTCTGCTTACAGTAACATGAGCCTCAGAGAAAGCACGATGTCAAGTAAACACATCAGAAGTTGAAAACAATGAACTGGGCTGCAAATTCACACCCCAGAATGTTTTGAGAAAACTTATTTTTACAACCAACTTGCTGAGTCCTGAAAAGTAAAAGAATAGTGTAGAATAAAAACCAAGGTGGGCCATATGTTCCAATTCTCATACATTAATTAGCACAACTGTGTTTAAGTCATGTCCTGCTGACTAGCAAATGGATGCTAACACAAAGATATCCTGACCATCAGATCCTCTCTGTGTTTAAATTTTGGTTTAGACATCTCTCTTAAAAACAGGTCAGATAATTTCTCTAGGATTCTCTACAGGATTATTTCTGTAATTTGTCAAGGAATTTACGAGGAACTCCTTGTAAGAAACTGGGTATTTTTCACTTGGCTAGGCATACAATCCTCCAAAAACATGCAAAGCACTTTCAAAAATACCTCTTTATTAATTTTGTTGGTCTCTGCTACCCGGTCGGAGAGCACCGAGTTCTGAACCGGAGGTGCTGCCATGGGTTGCATGGCAATCAGCTGGATCTTGCTCGGGACCCGTCTGCTGGCATCTGAGGAACGGGACATCCTATCCACATGTTCAAAGATAGAGGCTGAGGAGTGCTGCTCGTTTCCACTGCTGGTCTGAGGAGGTCCTAAAATCATCAGAACCAATACAGAGTGAAGCAGTGCTGCCAGGGTTATCACAGTCAAATGTTAAGCTCTACAGATGCTGTGCTATAAAACTATCCCCTGTTTTCCATCTGTGCCTAATTTGCCCTACAGGGCCTTCCAGCTGACTCACATTTAGTGTACAACAAGTTTATCCCGTGGTTTGCAAATTATAAACATTTTCCCATTATATTTCCAGAAGGTGAGCTGTCATTCTTTATTTCTGTAAATCAAGCTCTTGGCACTTGCAAACTCCCAAAATCTCAATCTACTTTACTGCATAAAAAGCTGTTTAAGTACATTCTGCTAATGATTCCTCTTATCAGTACTTAAGGAGATGCAAATTGCTCAAATGGGGGTTCAAAGAGCAATGAAAGATATCTCAATGCAAAATGCATTTCCTAAGTGATAGGAGTGATACAGGAACCAACAAAAAACCTCTTAGAAATCCTAAAAAACCCCAAAGAATTTTACAGACATTTTACTGATTAACGCTTTTAAAGCAGATTTTTTTCTCTGTGACAGGATAAATAGTCCACATTATAATAAGCAAGCTGCATAAATACTGTCATGTTGTAATTTGTTGAAGAGGTTAAAGCAATGCAATCAGCAAAAGGCACTATGAAAACCAATATGCATGGAAGTGCAACCCAGGTCCTGTCAACAGTTAATTACTTCAATAGAAATGGGTCATCTTCCTCAAAAGACTTGAAATCTACAGCATCACCCCAGTGATTTGCAGTTAAGCACTGATTTAGTAATTTTTTTTTCTGAGCTAGACCTAAATCAGAAAGTGTTATACAGATGAGGCTTGCAAAAGCTACTGAAAGCTTTCAAAACAACCTTCTGTCTTATCCACGTGATAAAGCCACACATTCTCAAACTGCTTTTCACCATGAAATACAAGCAATTAGAGATCAAGACTTGTGACTTTCCTTAATGAGGGAACACAACAATGTTGAGGGACATACCCACATCTTTCCAAAGATGTATAATAAGGAGATGTGGTTCTCAATATTCAAATCAGGAGGAATATCTGATTTGATTCTGATACAGAATCCATTGCTGATCAACATGATCCAACTACAACAGACAGGAAGGGAAATAAAATAGTCCCTGCTGTGATCCTGTTGCAACACATGCTGGTAACACAGGAAAGAGTTGAAGGAGTGAATCCTATCTTCTGTGGAAGGCCACAGTAAATGACTTACTCCTTTGCTTCCCTCTTCCAGCACAAGAAGGGAGCAGGACAAGAAAGCAATAGTATGCTTTATTATATTCAAAGCATACTACTTCCAGGCTGGAAAGCAGTCTGGCCACAAGTTAAGCAAAATCCCTATTCATATTTCTCAAAGTTGATCAAAGCATTGTCAAACATACAAATTTATAAAAGGCATGCATGATTTATAAATGTGATTTCTCTGTACAAGTGATCTTAAAAAAGAAGGTAAACAGCTCCATTCAAGACCTCTGTGTTCCAAATGTTTTGCAAGACACAGAGCCTAAATGAAGCAGATTCATCTCTCTTCTGTAGCTATTTGTATCATCTTAACCATTTGTCATCTTCACAGCCCCATCTTCATGCATCTCTCAGAAGTGTGCAAGAGTTGCCTCTCACAGAAAGGTGCACAAGATATATTAAGGAGTTGGTGTGAGCCCCTCGGAGCAGTTGTGTAGTCAATAGAAATCTGAACTTCTGCATCCATCTTCCCCGAACATTAGTAATTTTTTCCTCACCTTTTCACTCTATCAGCCACTCCCAAGCTCACTGACCTCCAACATAAAATTGTAAGGGTATTTTTGTATTACTTGGTTAGCAAGGCCCAGTATTTTCAATTATACTGAGCATTCACTCTGCATCTTTATAACTTCATCCATAACTTTCCCTTGTACACACATAAACAAGTGCTTGGCAGGGGCCTCTTAGCTGAGAGGGTTCTTAAGCTCATTTGATAAAACAGAAATCCCACCGAAAAATTTTGGTAAGGCTCTACAGTAACATCATATGCTACTCCTTTTTGCAGAAAAGATACACACAAAAAACCCTCATAAGCTGCATATGACCTTTAAATCCTCTCTGTGTGCCTACACTCAATGTGTCTATAAATACAAACCAAGATGGAAGTAAAGAAAAGTAGATAAAGTCATGAACAGCGTAGCACTGTACACATATAACAAAAGGAGAAATGGTTTCTAACCCAAAATAAGAATGAGGTCCTGAAGAAGTTTTGACAGAGAGAATAAGCATAATTTCTCATTTCAAAGTTCTTATATTGCACTATTATTCACATCTAGAAAATCTTCCTTATAAAGCTATCGGATGGCACTACATGAATGAAATTTTGATTTCAGAATAATTCACCTGGGGCAAAAAAAATAATGGAGAGCTACTTAATACCCCAATACTGGTCAGACAATGTTTTAACAACCAGTCCATAGAGGTCACATGCCAGGATCACTGTTCATCACTGCTTCCTGAGTTGAAACCATTAACTGGAACTGAAATGTCAGGAAGCTATGACTTCATATGAAAACCAATGCAGCTGGAGACAGAGAAAGGCTACTGCTTCCTGCACCCTCAAGAGACATAGCAGCCAAGATGCATAAGGCCTCATCCAAAATCAGATAAAGTAAATGCGATTCTTCAACTCATCCATTGGTATCTTAACATGCCAGAGTATGCAATTAGAGATAGATTTCACACAGTTTCTTTGTATCCCAGTAGGGGACATCCCAGGATGCAGCTGATGACTCATTACACCCACCAGTATAAGCAGCAGAGTACAGAAGGATGGACAGAAGGTTGGCTACTACAACATGGTCAGTGCTATCAGAGGACACAAATCCTTGTTTTATCACTAGATATGTTATACATCAAAGACAGCATCAGCTTTTTCCTGCCCTAAGTTTGTCATGTCTCAATCCTGGCAGAGAAAACACTAGTTCACAACAAAATATTTGTGTTTCTTTGCAGGTAGCTCATGCTTTTCTTGGGCTTCCAGTTAATTAATTCTACATTAATTCCAGTATTATTTTCAACTTGTTTATACAAAGCTGGTTTCAGGACCAACAGCTGCCTTAGTTTTGCTTCTTTCACAGTGATGTTTTCCTCAATAATTTGAAAGAATTGGGAGGAACAAAATTAGAAAAATGTGCTGGATTACTATAATTCGTGTTACTGAGACTTTTTTAGACTTCAATAGCTCAAAAGCAATTTTATTTTCTTAGACTCAGAAGACAAACTCTTCCATCCTTAAGACATAATTGCAGCTACCCCAAAACCCCTATTCATATTTGTACTCAACTACCAGCTCTGGTTACTTACCCACTCTGTTTGCTCCTGACAACATAAAAGAAAAAGAAGAGACAACACAGTAATTATGACAAGTAATTTAGCTAGAATGGCAACTGGAAAAAAAACCACAGCAGTAAGATGACTGCATTTACTTTGAATGAGATGCATGAACTTGGATCAAACTGCCAAATCTCAGCTGCACAAAAAGGGAACTGAATCTCCCATTTAGTAGAGAGCTCTCTGCAGACACTGCCTCCCATTCTGAATGCTAAGAATAGTCCTTATGATTTGCAAACTAGAGGCACCAAATGCTGAAAAAATAATGCATTTTACCCAGTGAGGGCATGATAGATAGAAAGGACACATTTTACGCAGTCTCCTTGCTGCTTTTACCAGGTAATTCAGCTGCAGCAACACGTAACATTTCTACACCAAAAGGAAATGTTGTATGTTACATAAAGTTTAAAGTCAGATAGAAAACAGAGAGACGAATCTGGAGTTCCCAGTAAGAAGAAATAGGAGAACACTAAAACTGAGCAACAGAATTCCAGTCAGATAAGTTGGAGGAACTCAAACACTGCTGAGATGTTTCCCCATCTTTTCAAATATATAAATATATATATTTTAGAGTACGTCCGAGAAAAGTAGTGGCACTTTAACTGGAAACAAGATGGTTCTTAACAAAAAAACCCCAGTGTTATTTACACAGTAGCACTGAATTTTGATCTTTCTAATGTACAATCATGCAGGCATTTTGATGATTGAACTACAACTCATTTGTAAAACTTTGACCTTTCTGGTGTCTTTTTTTTCATATTACTTTTTCAAAGTTACTGCTACAGAGACACTCTCCTGATCTGAAGTCCTGCTGTGACCTCTACTGCCATGTAACTGTCTGCCAATCTGCTACCATGAGAGACACAATTAGGCCTAGCTAGGAACAGTTTTGCTGGGAGTGTGCGTGGGACAAAAGGAGGCAAGATTCATTCCTGCTAAGCCATTTGTTTCAAAAGCTTGCTGGAATGAAAGGAATGTATAACTCTCCAGTTTCAACAGAAGAAACAAAACCAAATATGAAGGGATTTTCAGCAGCAAGAAGCAGAAAAATCAACAGCCAAAGATGAGTTTAGAAAAGTTACAGCACCAGATTAACTCTTCAACCTGAGTAAAGCACTAGAGCACACACAGAGGAAAAAAAGGTAACAAACCCTTCTTCACTGCTCTGCGTGGCTTGCCCTCGTTTGCAGCAGTTGATGGTCTTGCACTTTCTTCTCCTGTTTCTCTCCCGCTGGATTGTTCACTTGCCGTGGATTCAGCATCTGATGGTGAAATTCTGCCACAAACATGACAAAACAAACAAACCAACATGTAACACTAATTTGCAAGGGGGCATAATTCTCACGCACAAAGAATCCTGTCCTAAAATACTTTGTGAAGACTGCTAAAATTTTCCTCTGTAAGTAAATTTATAATACATTATCATAGCTAGATATTCATTGTCATTATGTTACCTTTGTTGTGTGTGAAAAATGACTGCAACACAATTCAGATGTGACAATATTATTAAGTAATCTTTCCTTTAAAACACACTACAAGAAAAAGCTCTGCATTTGTAACTAGCAATTTAACTCTCAGAAAGAAAAGAATTACATTAGGAATACAAAACCCACATAGGTAACTAGTCTAACATTCAGCTTTACTAAATTGGTGTTCTCTTGCTAACAATACAAATCTACGTGAATATTTCCCTGACTAGTCAAATGTAAGGCCATTCAAAAAAGCTTCTTTTATGTATTTATTCCATGCAGTCACAAGATTCTTAAGAATATTTGTTATCTAAAAAATTACAATCTCAGTTCTTGCACCTTTTGTAGGCAATATAGAAAAATACTATGATCTTCCCCAGCAAAATACTTCCGCTGTAAAATTATTCTGATAGTATAAAAATAGAAAAAATACAGGGCCACATCACTGCCTGACACCAAAGCCTGTATCTTTACACAGGATCAGCCTTTAGTGTCCACTTTGTCCTGTGAACACTCATATTCTACTCTGGCAAGGAGTTAATCATGGAGAGTGTGTACATGTCTGTGCATTAACCTCATTAGTGCAGGATTTGCTTGGGCTAGATGGGTATATCTTGGCTAAGTATCAACCTGTCTAGAGCACACAGAGTAAGATAACTATATGCAGCCTGACAAGTCCATTGAAGTTAAATCTACTTCTTGCAGCTCTGAATTCAACTTCCCTTTTTCTCCTCCCTAAACAATGTCCTGATCTGCATGACTGTAATACTAATGACACATCCCAATTAAAAAAAAACAATAGCAGGGAAAAGAGGATAAATGGTCCTCAATGAGCTTAGAGATCTGCATCACTGCATCTTTTCCTGTGGGGGAGAGGGTGTGCAGAGCTATCACCTCCATCACCTTTTTCCTGGTTCAGCAGAGTATGAGGCTGGAGCTCTGTGTCCAGGTCCCCTACTGACTTTCTGTTTCATCTCATTGTGCTCTGCATTTCCCATGATACTCCTTTCTCAGCACATCCAAATTATCACCAAGTTATAGGAACATAAATAGTGTTGAGTCAACATCAGCCATTTCTTGAAAGTGCTGAGGAATATGCAGTTGTATATTCTCAAGTCAAAACAGCAAGTCCAACTCTCAGCTGGAGCCTAGGGATGCTGAGCTTTCTGAACTCAGCTGTTCTTGTTTGTTGTTTCCTACAGATATAGAACGTGTACTCACATCACCACTAGATTTCCTGGCACGTAACACACAGTCCTGAGCTGAACTGTGATGAACCGAGCTCTGTGTTTCCTCACAAAACATCAAGCAGCTAAACCCAACACAACACAGTATGATACCATTTCACATTTCAACTTCTGCCTCGGGGAATAAATGTTTTAAATCGCAAGCTGACACGGGCACATCAGCATGGCAGGGAGATGATGGCAACATCTCCATAGTTAAGCCTCAAGGAAGATTTGTTCTTATGGGAACATGAGGGAGAAAGGGGAGATTCCCTTCTGAAAACATTTCAAGTGTCTGAACTACAGGTCAGTCACTCTAACCTCTGTGCCAGGAAGATCACAGAGCAGATTGCCCTGGAAATGATCCTAAGGCATATGAAAAATAAGAAGGGGCTTGGTGACAGCCAACATGGCTTCACTAAGGGTAAATCACACCTGAATTACTTGGTGGCCTTCTACCACAGCGTATCATTAGAATGTTGGCTTCTGAAATTTCTCCTGCTTAAACTTCTGAATTATTCTAGATGAAATACTGTAGAAATCTCAAATTTCAACTTATTTATTTTGCTTATCTGCATATAAATATAGATGCCTTCCCTTCCCCCAGGTATCATCTCTGTCCTAGGCCACTTCTGAACTTTTAAAAAGAAACACAGAAACACTTGTCTTTCAGATTTATATTGCTTTGTTTCAATTTATGTAAGCTACAACAAAACTAGTATAGCTAATTTTTCTTCCATTATTTTCCAGTTTTGTCCACCTTCCACTGTACCACTGGCAGTCTTCTACTTACAAGGCCTGCAGGGATTTAGGAAGACGGGCTTAGCAACTGGAAGGGGGAAACTGAGCTTTATTAAGCCCACATGGGGAAGATGAAGCAAGGATCTTAAGACAACTGGGGCTTTAGAGGAAGCAGAGGGCTGAATAGAAGAGCAAGCTGTGCTGCAGAGACTTGCAGCTCAGTCAGAATCACCATTAGTTTCTTTCTCAGCTCATCCAACCCTGTTCTTGATTGTTTGCCTTTTTTCCCTCCCACTGTGCAGTATCACATAGGTGTAAGCACAGGGAATGCAGATCTCTCTTTGGAGACAAGTGTGAGAGTGAGGAAGAAGAATTACTGGGAAGTGTAGTTCAGAGGGGGTCTTCTCAGAGTTCCATTTTTCCCCCACATTTTTTTTGCGCACAGATCCATCTCTACTGCACAGCTTTGTAAAATCATGTGTCCTGTTTGTATCTTACAAACACAATTTTTTCCAGCTAGGGACAGTCACATCATGTGATTATTGCAAAAGGTTAGGAAAATTCTGCTGATGGTTGACAGACCCTTCTCCATTTGCACAGCTGTGAATTACCATTCTTTTTTCTGAATAAGGCTCATTTGCCGCAAGACACCCCCCCCCCCCCGCCCCCCCAAGATAATCATAAATAACAACATTTCTGCACCTTCCCTGAATTTTGGAGATACAGCTTAGTTTTGGAAATCCTGACTCTTCATCCATGTATTGATCACTATTAATGGGATTGAAACACATTACTTTTGTCAGCGGTTTTCATTTGTTTTTAACCACCCACTGGCTTAGTGGCTAGAGATCACAAAGAGACTGCACTGGAAAAAATACACTTGGTGTTTCCAGTGAACAAGCAAGGACTTGACTCCAGCCAGCTCAGCAGTATCTTAAATACCCCTCTTAACTGGGTATGTTCCCTTTAAAAGAAAAATGAACACTAAATTCTCACAACCTTGTACTAACAAGTAGTGAGGTGTAACAGTGGTGGCTCACTAGCAAATGCGAGTTCCGGAGCTCTGGAACAGTTCTTTCCACTGAAACTGCCCTAAAAATACAACAATTGCTAGCCCTTAGTCAACTGTTGTCTACTGCAATTTGTTTTTATCTCTGTGAACTGACCTCCCTCTGTGTCGAACAGTCTTTGAAGGCTTTGTAGAAGTCTTGGATTTGGGGCTGGGCACATCTCCGTTCTCAGATGGGGTTGTATCCTTAATAGGTCCTGGTAAAGGAGCTGGCTCATGGATAATCAGGACATCATCTTTATTGTGCTGGCCCAGATGCTGCTTAGCAAAATCAAAGCCTTTCACACTGGGGGCTTGTAGCTGTGAGAAAAGAACAAAGACAAGAAACAGCAAAAGTAAGTGACAATGAGTACAAAGGCTTTGGTTCAGATCTGTAAACAATGGCCACTGAGAGGATGGTCAGGCAATGGCAGTCTCAGGAACGAACACGAGAGCACCAGGGAAAAGAAAAAGAAACTCTCCACAATTCTGTCACCTTACTGCAGTATATGATACACAGTTTAAAATTCCAAATCAATAAATCTAGTTTAAAAATAGACTTCTGATGCTGCTACTATTTTTTACTACTATTTCTTTAGATTTAATCATTGTGTGAGGAGCTTTTTGTGTACTTGTGAGTGCAAGGCTGTAGACACCTGTGTACAGACCGAAATGGCTACCGCCACCAGGTCATATTTCTATTTCTTCCAGTCAAAATGGATGCAGGATTTTAAATAATCTGAATAATGTCACTGTTGATCTTTCTCATTTTGAGCTCCCCAAATCTGGGAGTGCTTGTACAAACACCTAGTTCATGTGATGAAAGATAAACACTTTGCAGATCTGAGTTATACAGCAGCCTGGCAATAACTTGTCAGTCCATACTGATGCCTCCAGAAAAAACTTGAAAATTTCTTAGGAATTTCATACTTAACAGACAGAAAAATATACAAAAGGCTTTGGGATTTAGAGAAATTGTCCTAAAGACCTTATTCAATGGGCATCTTGCTTGAGAAAGACACAGAATTCCGCCTTTTACTTTCATAACTGTATTTATAAAAAAAGCTAATCTCATCTTATCAATGACTTGATTCAGACTTAATCAAGGCTCCAAGATTCAAGCTCTCTGCTTATTTTTGGGGGCCTTTGAAGTAATTGGAAGATCTGAAGAACTAATTAAGAGAAAGTTTTTCCTCAAACCCCATTCAATTTTATGTAGTTTGGAAGCTGAAAGTAGAAAGAAACGTTGACAACTCCAGTTTCCAAAGCACATGCACGCTAAACCTGCTGCACACCACAGGCACAAAATCCTCTGTGTGCTCCTAGAGCTGCTTTCCTGCAAAGTGAAGCATGTGCTGGAGTGCACTTATGGCTGCGTCAGGTTCCAGATGTTTAAATGAACCCCCTTTCATAAAGCTTGGCATGCCAACACAGCTAACTGCAAACAGACTTGTCTGATATCATGCCAAAGATAAGCTTGCCTAAGGAATATTCTGAAACAATCTCTTCAAAATATTTTCTCAGTAAGCAAACATTTTCCAAATGATTCTTAGAAAGGGTGATGCAGTCGAGCAAGCTGCCTATTTAAGCCAGTAGATGGCAATAAAAGCTCTTCTGTAAAATCCATCAGTTTATGTGCTGAGGTTTTGGAGTTAATTTCTCACAAAATGAGTAAGCTTATTACTTGAACAAATCTGGATGTCTTTTGCTATGCCCATTTGTCCTGGGCTTTACAAGAGTCCCTTCAATTCAGCACTGTGGGTGATTCAGTTATTGAATTTATGCAAATAACTGCAACCACTGATTCCAAAAGGCACTGGGGAGCTACACTAGGTGAAGGTGTAACTGTGTCTCCATTTTTTTTGAGTCATTGTCATCTAGCGAAACCTTCCTGAAATTTTCTCCTGTTCAGATGTTAAACATTTCTCTTCAGGATCTTACTTAATAAGACCCCTCCCACAAAACCCTCCAATAATCCCCACTCCTTCTCCCAAATACTTCTGAAGACAAACTTTTCACTTCTGCTGTCAGAATTATCAGGCCAGCTTGCACCACTTTGATTATTGAAACTTCTTAGCTACCCCACCTCACTTAGGGCCTGTTTGAAGTTATGTCTATTCTCCTAGAAAATATTCCTCTGTATGACATTCTACCTTTGAACTTCAGTGGCTTCCCTTCTTCTAACCTTTTCATACTGCCCCCTCCTGCCTGCCCAGCCCTGCTGCTGCCTCCTGATGATCACATCTTTGTTTCACTACATTCCCCTCCACAGATTCCACTCCCCTTAGCCCCAAAGATGAGGACAGTCTTCACCATATGCTAGGCACAATTCTTCCACAAAACAATCTGGTGGTTCTCTACCCTTTTCTTATCAATCTGCAAAGTTACTGCTGCTTTTTGAATAGTGTGATGGGTGGGGTGAGGAAAAACAGCTGAAGAGACAAACATTCCAGGAATACTGGAGTTACCAGTATGGTTTTACTAAGATTGCTGCATGTCTGAAGCATGAACTTCAACCCATCTTAGAATCATTCTAGCAGACTGAGTTTGTAAACCCATTTGGGAGTAAAAAATCATACAAAAATATAAAAATTTCATTTTTTTTAAAACTTTGAATAGTCTTATTCGCAGTTGCAGTCCAACATAACCTTTTATCTAAGCACAGTCACAGGAACAGATATATTTATGTGTACAGGCACATGTGCCACAGCATATGTGTCCACGCATGTTTATCTGCGGACAGACCACACAGCAGCTGAATTAAAAGGCTGTTAGTACTGCAGAGACCAGCATCCACACTGTAAGAAATGGCAGTTATGATTATCTGAAACAACCACAACTGGATCCTTTCACACACAGGCAATGCAATAGTCTTGAGTTAGAACATCATAAATTCAGTTCTTGCACAGGAACCCTCTTGGTCTCTCCCACCCTGCTGGATCCTTGGCATAGGCTGGGCCTTCTGCTATTAGTCAAAGCTGGGCAGAATGTAAGAATGTTATTTGCAGAAGCAGGATCCTCATCTCATTTCACACAGAAGCTGGCAAACACACACTGAAAGGAGAAGGGGATGCAAGATGAGTCTTTAATGCATTTTTACAGCTAGGGTGGCTAAGACTTTAGGGCTTCATGGACACTTGCTGGCCAATCTCAGCTATCACCATACCAGGCACCACAGAACCTATAGCTATATTTTCCTTAAGTTGGAGCCAGGTAAGCTCCTCAGCTGGTCTTACTCTTCCTTGACAGGCAGAACCATTCTCTCTGCTCCACTCTCTTGCCTCTCCCTCTTCCTTCCAGCTGACAGCAGCCAAGAACCTGAGGCTCACCAGTCTTTACATTTTTAACATCTGGTGTCATAACAAGCTCTGTGTAACACAACAGAGAAAAAACCCTCTCAGCTTTACAGTACAGCTCTACAGATCGTATAAGTGCAGAATTGGTGTTATCCTCTGACAATAAGTACAACCTCTGTATTTTTGTTTGCATTGCTCTCCTTTGACGTAAACCCCTTTGGGATGATGGCCAAGGAGTGCCTGTAAAGTCATAATGCATACAATTTATACAAGTGATTCAATAATAATTGAACTGGTAAATCTCTAACAGGGCTTTGTCAACCCCATGCAAACATTTTCCTGAAGTTAAAACTTAACCCAGAAACTGTCAGCTCCCCACAGAATCAGCAAAAGCATTTCCCTCATACCAAACAACCTTCTTGTTCTCTTTCCTTTCACAACCTACACCCCCTAAGGCTTGGAATGCACACTAGAGCTTCTCCACAACAATTTTTAAAATTCAGACAGAGCGTTTCATTTTCTCTTAACCTTGTTATTTGGAAAACAAACTCTTCTTCTCATCTTAAAAAATAGTTTCAGTATGAAACTGATACTTGAATGGAAATGGGCTCAATGCTTCAAGTTATGCAGAGTTCTGTATAGCCAAACATTTCTAGATATCTCCTGCTAAAAAAGCTTAAGTTGGCACTACCAGCTCCAGCCAATACAAAGACTGTATGCACGTGTGTATGTGTTTGTGCATGACTGAAAAAACACAATAGAAAAATGTGACAATACATACATATATATGACTGAATACAAAAAGATGGTCCTCAAAAAATTATAAATTCACTTATTAAAACTAATATTATTTGAAAAATAGAATTACTAATAGGATTACTACTGTAGAAATAACATTGACATACGCCTTGCTTTCTTAAAAATACAATCTATGCTTCTCATACCTCTCCTTGTAGACCACAACAACATTATGACTTCTAACTGAGAAATGATAGCAGCCAAAATCCACATTTTCGATGAGAAGTGTCTGAAGGACACTGAGCCACAACTCTACTTTGTTCAAGACTAGACAGTCAGATCACTGACTCAGTGAAATGAATGGTGTTACTCTTGACTGAAGATGTTTCCAACATTTTCTTAAAAATTTCTGTGTGCCACCTGCCGAGTTCTTTCTTTTCTTTAGATCAAGTTATGTAACAGGTTGCATCACCTCTGCCCATCTTGGGACTGGAAGTCAGGATACCATGTGTGGATCAGTCATCTACTACTCATATATTAATCACCACCAAGAAAAGAACGCAGTATCTTTTTTAGAGCACTTTTTAAGTTACGCTGATATTGCTATTTGTTCAGGTACTGAAAATGAGCATCTTTTCACCAGCCTCAGATGCCTTTACCCAGGACTGCACAAAAGCAGTCTTGGCAAAGATTTCTTGATTTAAATGTAAGTTGCTAGAGGTTTTCATTTATCTTTAATATACTTGTGAAAAGGAAAGAGATAAACTACTCTGAAGCTTACCACTAAAATGTCTAAATTACTGCACTCATAAGGAATTACATTATTGTACAAATGCAGAACCTGCCAAAATCTTAGAGAAAGATGATCTCATATTGCTAAGTCAAGAGAGTTTTTAATTCTATTGTTACATACTGAATGAAATAATAAAAAACCCTCAAACCAGTATTTGAAGCTCAATTCATAGAAAAATCAAATAATTTCTGCAGAAGCCAACAAAATCTCAGTCAATTCTTATTGCATAAAAGCAGATAATAGTTTCAGTGTTGTTCAAGCCACTGAAATACAAAATGGTTGCCAATATATTGTTTTTTTTGGATGCAGAGACACACCAGGAATGTCAACAACCTGTCTTCTCAAGAAAGCAAATGCTGCTAACACTTCAGTGAGTAATTTCAGCAGAAAGCAGAAGAAAAGAAATACACTTAATTCAGTATTCTCTCTGTAGCTCCTACAAGCAGCATTTGAATTGGGACATGATATGAAGAATAATGTATTAAGCCCATTTTCTACTGATTTTATACCATGGTCTTGGCCTTGTTCCTTGTAGAGCTAGCTGAATTGAGCAGAGGCTGTTAACATACATTTCTAAGGAAACAGAGGAGCTAAGCATGTGCTTTAGTGTCAGTGCATAACCTGCGAACAGGACAAGAATCCCTATAAAGAAGTCCTGGTGACTTACGACCTTACTGTCATGTTAGCATGCAGAATATTACTGCATAAAGAAACTTTTTAGGAAAAAAAAAAAAGTCTACAAGCTTAAACACAGCAAGACAATGAGACACACTGTTCTTAAAATTAATGTAGGTTGAAGATGTAAGTCAGTGTGATTTAGGACAGCTTAAGGGTACTACAATTGCCAGCTGACTTCACAGCCTGACATTCACACCACCAAACTCTTATCCATATCCCCAGGGCACCATAACATGGGTTGGTGTGAATTCTCAGCATCACTCTCATGACGCATCAAAAAGGATAATTTGTAGCTGCTTGTGTGCTTGGTAGAGTCCTCTTCATTTTAACTCTTTTTTCACTATGTGTCTACTATCCCATCCAGGAAGTCATCCTCCCACAAGGATCATTCATCCATATGGTTTGCAGTCACTGTTCAACAAGATGTTCAAAACACCAACCAGTCTACCAATAAATAAGAAGTTAGAAGTACTGAGGTATGTTCATCTTTCAGAGTATTATTTTCTTATTCAGCTCATTTTTCTATTATCATTCCTACATATCTTTCCACATAAGTACAACCTCTGTATTTCAGTTTGCATTGCTCTCCTTTGACATCAACTCCTTTGGGATGATGGCCAGGGACTGCCTGTAAAGTCATAATGCATACAATTTATACATGTGATTCAATAACAATAATGCATATCTGATTTAAGACACAAACCTCCTTCATTAATGAAAAAAACATATTAGAAGATCTCTTTGAAGGAGAGTTATGACTCCATAGCCACCTTCAAAATACTGAAAAAATTGTATCCCTTGAGGTCCACTTGTATCCCTTGAGGTCTTTTTGTGACTTGTGTCTCTTTTCTGACATGAGATACAATGCAACGTATTTGTACCATAAGCCAAACTTCTTTAAAACAAAACCCCAACACTAAGCATCACTGAGAAATGTGCAGATGGGTTCCTTCACTTTTGCTGGTTTAGAAAATATATTTAGGGACCAAAACAAAAAGAAATCTCTAATTTAAATACCTTCACTTGGTAACAGTGTTTGTATGTCAACAGAAGTGCATGTGCAATGACGGTTCCCTGTATTTATTACATCTTGGGATGCCACCACCCTCCCTCTACAGTGGTGACAGCCTGTGCCCTCTGTGGCAAGCCTCAAACCAGAAGAAGGATTTTGAGACCTGCAGGCCAAAACAGAAGCTGTAGGTACAAAATGCTACCCATTTTCTTCTCTTGGATCAAGTATCTCTATACAAATTACATTTCCCATTTGTCATCACAACAGCACTTTGGTCAACTATTGCCATTTCTGGGAATAGGTAAAGCAGTTGAGCAAACCTGTTTTTGGGGAAAAGAAATATGCTTAGAGTTGCTTGGATTTCTCTCATCAAGTTGGGAAAAAGTAGCATACTGTATAGGCGGCACTGGCACAGAAAATCAGAACAAGCTGGGGTACAGACTCTGGTCCTCCTTCCCTTCACTGGAAAGTCATAACTGTGTTACTGCTTACCACCAAACAAAAGGAAAGCAGGAATCCCACAGAAAATACCACCTCAGGAATTTTGCTTCTGGAGTGGGATTAAAAACAAATAAAGAAACCCCCAAACTTACAAAACTTTATAAAGCCTGAGATTCTCAAGACACCTGTCCTGACATATTTTCTTAAGATGGATTCTTCTTGCGGATTTTCATCATCCTTCTTCTTCTCCTTTGTGCATTTCTTCCTGCCACACTAATATTACTATGGCAGCTCAGTAAACTTCACAAAATACAAGAGGGATCATGTCGTTGAAAGCCCGTAACTCTGAGTACATATATGCCCACAGGCTGCTGAGATAACTGCTGTAACAGGCAGAATTTTGCTCCTGAATCACATACAGTTTTAGCTTTGCTTCTCAGACAGAAATGCCACTGGGTGGATACTATCTTAATCATAGTTTGTGAGGCCCCTCTGCACACTGGTTGGACAGAAGTGTCAGGAGTAAGTTACAAGAAGATTGGCAACTTTATACAGTAGACAGGTATTTTTCCTCCTTAAGTTATGTTAAACAATTACTCTTCCAAGTCCACGTACGTAACTCCAACACCAACTGCAACCTCTAAGAGAGATAGCACAACACATAAAAAAATTACAAATTAAGGGAACCCTTTTCTAAACTTGTGAAGCAAACAAATACATTCTAACATGGCTCTCACCATCTGCACAGAGCATGTAGACAACACAGTCCAAAGATAGAGCAAAGGTCAGTAATTTCCCTTTGTTTTTTCATGCTGGTATTTTGTTGGGTTCAATGATTCACATATTTATATACCTAAGAGAAAGTACACTCCCATATACTGTAGAAATATTCTTGCTGAAATGAAACTACAAGTTTCAAACACAAGTGCGTAGCACATTAAAACCTTAGGCAACAGTGATTTAATGTTGGTGCATTTCCATGCTCCCCAAACAGCTAAATTCGACAGTAGACTCTCTATCACCTTTTGTTAAGAGTGAAAAATTTCTTTCCCCAGTATTAATCTCATCTCAGAGGTTTATTATGCTTAGGATGGCAAAACATTTACCTGTATCTTGAAAACAGATTCTTTTTGTTTTAACTCCTTTTGAAAAGTAACCACTACATAAACATGACTATAAATCCACTGATCACCTACATTTTGAATGGTATATTCAATTCGACTCTCCCCCTCTCAAAATGAACGGAACAGAATTAGAAAATGTTCACATTATTCAAAGGTTCAAATGCCAGTTCAAAAGAAGGGATTAGAAAACTGAGGCTCCTCTGATTGGAAAAAGAGATGACAGAGATAGCAATGTGACAGAGGTCTATAAAGTCAGGATCGTCAAAGATGAAGTGCCTAGGAATCAGCTGTTCCCTGTCCCCTCCAATAGAAAGACTAAGGGCCATCACAGAAAACTTAGAAGTGGCAGTAGCAGGATAAAAGCATTGTGAAACATGACGTGGTTCTTCATGTAGAGTGCTGTGGAAATCCCTGCCAGCAGCTGAGATGAATTCAGAAGGACCAAACAAGTTCATAAGAAAGAAATATGTTGAGGGTTGCTAAATATCATCACTTCTAGAGACAAATAACTGGAGGCTGAAGAGTTACTCAAGGCAAAGCAATCCATATACTCGCCCTGTCCTTCTCCCCTCTCTTCTCTTTTCCTTGTAGCATCTGGGCTAGCTGGCCTTTTGGAATGGTCTCAAGACAGATGAATGTTTCTGAGAAAGCAGATGGAGACATTTTACTTTTTATACCTATTTGTATAAGCAGTGTATCTAAGTGCAGTATTTTATTTCTACCACTTGTGAACAGTTAATCCTCATTACAGAAGAGTTACTACAAAAGAGCTCTTTCAGAGAGGAATTGCCATCAGAGAAATGCATTGTTGAGAAGTAATTAAGATGTTGAATACTCTATGCCTCGTTAGAATCCAGCTATTGACTCTGAAGGAGATCCTGTATGCCATTCCCAAGAAGACAACAGTTTGGATAGTTAGTCAAGGTAGCTATTAGAAATGAATGGTATTTGTTATGCAAACATGAATCTCTTGCATAAACTCATGTCAGTTTTCAAGTAGTTTTTATAAGATTGGTGTCAGCTGCCTTTCTTAACATGAGTTTCTTTTGACTGAATTTTTCTGCAATGCAGAACTGTTGCCTTGACATTAGACAGACGAACAAAAGGATTACAGGATGTCAAAACATCATAAGAATTCTGTGCATCAGGAGCAAAGCCTAGTATTTAGCCTCCAGCAGGGCTGGCCTCTGATCTTGGGAACATCCAAGAGATAGTCTACAGACTATACAATAATAAGCAAAATTCTCAAATCAGAGGTGTAAAGTCACACCTGACACATGACATTTGGTTATCAGATATTCCTGCTTAGGGGGGGAAATAAAAATCCACACAAGTGCCTCTCAGACATCTTGCAGCAGGCATGACTCATTACCTGTGACTGTGAGCAGATCAGAGCAGACATGCAAGGGCTGGTGACAGTCCCCAGGTTATGATGACACTTCAGCTGAGCTGTGCTGGCACAGCCCTCCAGCACTGGCATTACCTGTGCTGCAGCTCCAGGAGAAGGTGCAGGACTTTGTCCAAGGCTTTGAACTCTCCACCTGTGCCACATGTAAACACACACAGGAGGGACACTGAACCAGAAGGACATACTCAATCTCTGGGAAGCACAGTGGCATACAGAAGGCTCCAAAGAGGAGTGACATCTGACTGGAGAAGCAGGCATTCTTCCCCATGGGCTTTAGGATGTGCCCTTGGATACACAAGGAACTGAGCAAGCCACTCAAAGCTATCACTGCAAAAGCAATGACTTCAGCACACCCAGCATATACAGGAGAACATGTAAGACATTCTAAATAAACTGCCAATTAGCTTGGCCAGTTCTTGCCATTAGGGCAGGGAGCCTTTCCCTGAAAAATTGTCTATAGCCAAAATTACCTCTGAGAAGTCCTAGGAAGGGGTCTGACATTTTTCTTCAAATGCTTGTAACACAGAAAGGAAAGTGAAACTCCTAGAGAACCAGGTTCCATTTTAATATTTGGATGTCTACAGAGAAAGAAATAATACTGCTGACTCTGCTTCCATTGTGGATAACAGGTAAAATTTTTTTTTTTTTTCCTCTTTGGGGAAGAGGAAAGGAATGGTTTTGCACAAAAACATCAGGGGCCCAGTACAGGTACTGAGCAAAATGATGGTTTGGGCATTAAAGAAATTTGTTGAGATTTTCATTAAGAAAAATAACCATTGGCAAAAATTCAGTTGCCCACAAAAGGCACAGCTTCTTTGCAGGAAAAAAAAAAAGCTTGGGACAAGCAAAAGGTTGGGACAATGTTATGGTGGATATAAGCAATGGCAAGAGAGAAAATCTTGTTATTTAAAAATACCACTTGTGCATCATTTTATTTCCTAAGGCACAGACATCTTAATCCAGTGCAACAACCCAGGTCACATCAAGGTGAATTTCCAGTAGGATGCTATGGCTTACAGAACAAGTCATGAATATTTGATGTGCCCTTTAAATATCTTAGTATCATCTCTTCAAAAGAATTATCCTTGCACAGACCAATGAATCTTGCATAGATTCACTGCTCTCCCCTGTTTCCTTAACTCTCAGTTTAAAAAGCATAAAAAGAACTTTGATCTAAGCATCTTTTCCCATTTAATCTCCTCAATGGAAAAGGAAACCTAACATTTTACAGGTGTTACTAATCCTGTTTTGACGCAAAGTGATGGATTAGCAAATCACAATCTCTTCCAGATCCTTTATTTTTCCTTACTTTATGATGCAACCTGGTTTTGCTAGCATCAGTTCCCACAAAAGTTTTCTTTCCCATGTATTTATGTTTATATTCACTGAGGCAGCAGATAAATAAAAAATCCCTTAATAATAAGCTCCCTCTCAATACTCTTTGCAGGAAGAGCCTTTTTAAGCAGGATCCTTGTGCCACCCAGTCTGCAAGACAGTGTTCCTGTCATGAAGCTGGAAGGCCAGATGGAAAGAACACAAACTGGTGGAGTGGTACTCTCTGCAGCACTAAACACACAGGCTTTTTCCCCTCAGTCCCAAGCCCATTCCAGGCTTTTTAAGTCACAGATAACATAATTTGCTATCAGCTGCTACTGTAAATTCTAACAGATCATTTTGCTGCCCACTGAACTGCTATGTTAAAGTGGCTAATTGAAGACTGGTGATACCCCTGGAGATCCACCAGTGCAGTAGGATATCCAGTACCAGCTGAACAAGAAACAGGTGTTTCAATTTCTTATCTTCCAATCAACACATATTTTCAAGCACAAAACACATTATAGACTTGTCACAAGGTTGAAAAGTATTGTCTTCTATTTCCAATATGGATATGACATACATATGCTAATGAAAAGCTCTATATTTACATGAATTTTTTGTTAAATATTAATGGGAGTGAGAAGAGCTAGCACACTATAAATGCATCTTTGCATTTCTTACATGTGAAATATAGATTCCAAGAGAAAAAATCAGATCTTTAACCTAAATATCTTTCTATTTACAGATGTAGTGCACGCTTTCACCTTCCTTCAGTACCAAGGTCAAGCTCTGAAAATAGAGAATATAAATTATTGTGGCTGTGGTGAGGAAGAGAAAGCCTAGTCCATATTTATAGTGTTTATTTACAGACATAAATCCCTGACCACTGATGATGACACTCTTTTGATCACTTCTTTGCATTTACTCTAATAAAAAGTATAAAATACATAGAAAATTTTAGAGAGCAGGATCAGACCAAATGTCTCTAATAATTTGTATGGTGTTTTGACTGTCTAGGGGTCTTTGGTAGTGGTTAAATATGCCCTATTCAGACCTAGAATTCCAACCCACTGTTTGAAGATATGAAATCCCAATGACAGCCTGATGGTAAGGAAGCCAGAGTACTGCTTTTATTCTGGGGAAGGGAGGAAATGGAAGCTGCTTCCAGTTGCTTGATGTGCAAAGTGATAAAAATTTAAGACACTTTTTATTGCTTTATCTCCAGTGCCACAAGGATTGAACTAGATGTCCTTAGTGGTTCCTTCTAGTTTGCTTACAGCGACTTCCCCAAAGAAGGCAAAGTGACAGGTTCCCTAGGCAATCCAAAATGAGACCTGCATATAAACAAGTTTGAGGCTTCTGACTCATGAATGATTAAGATGAAGAATACTGTGGAAGCAGTGGGGAAAAGCAACTGAGCCATTTTCTTAAAAGGAAATAATTACATGAAAGATGTTTCTGGCCTTACAGCCAATACAACCCAACTGCTTCCTTACAAAAAACGCTTGTGATAGCAGAGGAACTGAAAATGTGATCAAACAGCGTACCAAAGGTAACAGTCCTCTCTTGCCTCTCTTGTACGACCCTTCTCAAATTAGTCAAAACTACTGTGGGGAACTTCCTCAGTCAAAAAACGTGTGTTACACATTACCACAGCAGAGGTGAAACCAGGTACCAGGGGGTGGTGCTCATCAAAGTGTACCACTTGTTGCCAGCCTGGATTCCGACACACAGTTCGCAGTCGCAAGACAAGTGGAAGTTGCTATTGATTTGTTCTGACTGCTTTGGAAGTGCAAGCGCTTTCCGTTTCTCTCATCTTTCACATCATTAATTATCTTGAAAAGAGAGCCTGGTGTACAGACAAGGCTTGTTATGGAGAAAACTGTGTGACTGAACATGAGGTCACAGTGGAGAACGTGACTGCAGTACCACAGGATTAGCACAGGTAGATCATTTTGCCTTTAATTAATGCCTCTGAAGATATAGTCAGTAACAACCATTTCTGACACACATAGGTTCTCTTTGGTTGTAAAAAGAAAGTAACCTTTCAGGCACTCTATCCTTCTTTTTACTGAATACATCCTTTGTGAAAAACCTGGATCACAATTTTTTTGATTTACATTCTTGGGCAAGAAAAAGACAAGAGTAGCGAATTTCTCAGTATCCTAACCAACACTGGCCAACAAGCTCACTTATGCAGGCACACACAGATCCACTAATTAATGTTCTAGTACTGCAACAGGTTCCCAAAATTGCAACAAAAAGCGCCCTGGTATAACATGGGGCAACCAGGACAGGTTCTAGCAAATTCTAGTTCCAGTATGAGGTATGATGGGTGGTGCACTTTAGCTGTCAGATTTGGTTAGCAAAAGATCACCAAAGAAAAATTCAGCCTTCTGGGGAAAACAAGGTCAGTGATTCAAGACTCAGTACATTTCTTCTTATTCAGGCCCAGCCACAGCCTTGAAATGAAGTGATAAAGAAAGGTTCCTTTCAGCCTCAGTGCCCACATTTCAGAAGGATGGATCTATCTAATGCAGTATCAAATACCCAGGAGAATAAATAAAACACTATGGGATTCTTGACTTCAACTATCATTAGACTGCTTCCCTCCTTTTTTTTTTCCTGTCTAAACTGGAATACTCTGAAACTGTGTTTACACATGGTAGTTAAGGATGCCAGGTGTTCCCCAGAGTCTCACATTTGTTTGTTCTCAGAATACTCCAGCTCCTCTCAGCACAGCTTCCCCTTTTACCTTCTGTCGCTGCTGAATGTTGCTCACTGTGTCTGGCTGAAACTCCAGCTTGTCTGTTCTGCAGAGTTTCCAGTATAAAATAATAACAATCAGGAGCACCACGGCAACTGGGACTGCCACCCCAACGATAATCCAGAGGTTGCTGTTCTGAGTCTCTGAAGTGGGCTCCTTCAGCTTCTCCACAGCTGTAAAGTTAAAAGGAAGACAGTAATATTATGTGGTTATGTTTCAAACTGAGGACACTTCAAGGTTATGAATTTTTATGTTCTTATAAATGCTAATTAAGGAATTTACCAGAAACCAGCTGCACATCACAGGAAATGTCATAGCACTGTAAGTTAAGGTATGTCATGCTCAGGAAGCATGGGGCAGGAGATAAATTGTCCTGGCCCACCTTCTGAAGAGCTGTACTTAAAATACTAATGAAAATGGCACTTCTGCCACATCACCCTGTAAGTCAAAACTAAGCTGACACAGTGAAATAGGTCTAAAAAATTACTCAATCACTAGCAAAGGTAAGATAAACTTCCCAACATTGTTGCCTGTTTATTGCTTTAGTCAGTATTACCAGCTGCCTCTTCTCTTTAACATTTTGTTATCAAAACCAATTTCAACCTCCTCCACAAGGTGTATAGTTCTGCATTGGTGATTCCTTTTTTTCTTCTCTCTGTTTCATTGTCAGTGTGTGAGATCCTTTAGCCCCAAGCAGAAAACAAAACTGCTGGAAAGTGTAATCAAACAAATCATTCTTGTAAAAGGTAAACTGAAATAAATGACAAAACTTTTATTTGCTAATTTTGCATAGTGGTTAATTATGGGACTAAAAGCCATAGCAATAATACGTTTCTAGTCAAACTGATGCAATTTCTAAAAATGGCATTTTCAAGCTAAAAAGAGTGTTTCTGTTTTCTCTATATATCATTTTATTAGTAGCCATTCCAATAATGAGCCTAGAAATTAAAGGCACATAGAATTCTTACATTTTATACATCTAACAGCTCATTTCTGGCATTATGTTTTCTGTTATAAAAATAATCTTTTTTGGTCTAGTTTCTTCCAATAGGAGCATTTAAAGATTTTTATGACTCTTAGAAGAACTTTCTAATGACAGGTCAAAGATAACAAGTTTCAACATGAACTAAAAATTATGAACACTTTATTAAGTTTGTTCAACATTTATCATTTTTGTAAAGAGAATTTGTTCTTGCAACTTTTTTCACTTCCATCCAACCAGCATGGCAGTCCATTAATGGATATTAAGCAAATGTATATGAGCTATTGACCTATCTGTACAGAACTGTTTTAATGAGGGACAAAACTTAGAAACACATACAGATTGTACCATTATTACTGTTTTCTTTCTGCAGAGAATTTTATATATAAGACACATGCTTTTTCTGCTGGCAAAATACCGTGTGGTACCATGTAACTGATGCCTCCATATTGCACAGAAATGAGAAAAGGTAATTAAGCATTCATACCAATGATGTATTTTGCAGCTCATACTTGTCTGTCCCTAAGATATCTTTAAGTTTCTTTCCTAATTGTGACACGGAATTCTGAGTAGGTATTCTGTCTTGCTACTAACTGAAAATTATTTATAAGCAAGCCTCCTGAATGAAGTAATTATATGAGTTTATGTGGCCTATACTATTTATTCTGATGTGTGTCTAATAAAAAAAAAAAATCACATTACATTTATATTATATTCATTAAAAGATCATATCACTTATACATTGCTGATGGACAAACAAATAAAACCAAGAAATAAATGCCCCAGCTACCCTTAGTGTACATCTTTCACAGAAGTAATTCAGACAAAAAAGCAGTGACTGGTGTTAAACTACACTGCCATTACTCAGCTAAAGGAAACACCCATTTCATACCCACACCCTCCCATCTCCCAACTGTGGGGTTTGGTTTGTGCAAGCTCCTGGACAAGACAAGCTGTAAAGAAATATTGGCCTAGCAGGATGACATGAAAATGGCAGGAAGGTCTTTACTCAGCACTGTACTTTTCCAGCACACGCACGGAGTGAATGCAATGAGGCTGGACTTAAGGACCCTGCTGCAACTCTTAGCTCAGCGGGGTCTTCAAGAGGCAAAACAACACTGCACAGCTCACTGCAAGGCTGCTAAAACTGATTTCTTCAGGAGTATCAAAGCTGCAGTAGCCCAAGAACAAAATACTGCAACAGTGGGCACCGTGCAGTGCCTGCACAGGTAAAGCCACCCTTCCCGTTTGCCTTTGCTGGCAGTGGTGAGGACTGGACAGGGCTTACGCTGTGCAACGCTGCCCTCAATGCGGTAGCCAAGGATGATCGCAGCCCGCTGGATATCGACTCTGTTCATCAGGTCCGAGCACTTCAGAGCGCTCAGTCTCTCCCCATCTTGGTCCTCCACGAAATAGATCAGCTCCACAGGGTTATCAACACCAACTAAGCGTGACACGTTCACGATCTGAAAAGAAATTGCAAAGTTTTTAGATTTTAAGTTGTATTTATTTGGAGCTCCCATACATTTTGTCTTAGATTTCATACTCTTCCCTGCTGTAACTGAAAAGAAAATTTCAAGGGAAGTGATCCCTTATAAAATACATTTTTATGGCAAACCTTTCCTTTCCCCCCCTACTTGTAACATAACATTGTACACATCTGGTAAGTAAGAGAACTGCTTTCACTCTAAAGATGCCAACACTGTGCCACTCTGGAAGCCTCTACTGCCTTCAGCAATGATTGGTTAGAAGAAGTGTGACTGCACTTTTCCCTTCTCTAAATACCTACTCTAACTTTGATTTGTTATTCATAACACACACACACGTCTTTGCTCCAGTTTTTCTAAATGTTAAGCAGCTACACAGGTGAATATTCCATTAGCATCAAATAAAACTGTTTGCTCTGTTTCAACTTTAGCACTTGCACAGTCCCCTTCATCCTCCAACAGCTCCCCTTGGCATCCACCTTTCTTCAGGAAGGAATGCATTTGACGCTGTGGGAAGGAATTCTTCCTACCTACATCTAAAGACATTAATAATCAAAAGAATGCATGCTATGAGGAAGCCCTGTAGATACACTCTAACCATCAAACATCTACATTGCATATGAGAACCGCATAACTTTGAATTCTTGTAAAATTACATCTTTTTATATAACAACTCTCCTCTGTTTAACCATTTACCATGTAATGGTGAGCTCAAACTAGAATTAGGACATTAAACAGTAGGAGGTATTCTGTTGTAATTTCTTTTTTTAAAGAGTTTGAAGGGCTCTGGAAGGAATTGACATAAATAGAGTGACATATTTTGCTTCACTCAGAATTATCCTTCTGCTATAGAGCACATATTTAATAAATTATAATCTCAGAAACTGCCCATAGGCCTAAAGTAAAGCAAACACAGAAACGTTTGCATGTGAAGCTTAGAAAAGCAAATCTTTATATTGTTTTCTTTCCCAGCTTCCAGCTAAACAAATCATGCTGAAGGAAAGAAGTACAATTTCTAGCTCAACAGGAATTATGTTCTGGTTTTGGGAAACAGCAACTCCTACATGTCCTAAAAAAGAAATTCCCAGGAATGGTAACAGCAAGATGTGTATATATATATATATATATATATATATATATATATATACACATATATATATACATATATAAAAAGAGGGGAGAAAAATGAAACAAGCCCAATTGTCATAAAAATCTTATAGGATAAATCAAGTGAAAGCAAAAAGTAATGTTATAGTGTCAGTCATATTTGGTGCAAGAAACAGAGTATCTACAAATAGAGCAGAAAAATGTGCAGATCTCTGAAACACAGCATGAGCTGCTAACAGGACCTATTAAATGATGCTGCTGCTCACCTGAATGCCATCCCCTCTTCTACCAGAAATCCCTGACTGAAGGCAACAAAACAGCATCAATAAATGAGGTTTCAACATACATATTTGGCAGCTGTAAAGCTAAATCTGGCTTCATTGACCTCAAATATATAATTAGTTAAAAAATAACCACAGCTTTATATTATATTACATCTGCTTCAGGTGGGTTGCCACAGCCTGGTCTCAATGCACAGAGCAGCAGAGTGTTCAGACTGGTATCTGCTCCCAGCACAGATGAAACCTTCCCAAACAACACCTAACTCACATGGAGGGTGAGGGAGTTGAAAGGCCATGTGGGACTGAAAATCAATGGGTTCGTAGTTTTAATTTTATGAAGCCCCTCTGTGCATAGCCAGAGAATCAGAGAAAATGAGAAAATTTTTAAACTGGAAGAATCCAAGAGGTAGAACTGTGTGTGCTACACACATCAGGTCATGGTCCCAAGCTGCCTGAATGGGTTAACAAAGGAACTTCTCCACAGCTGCCTTTAGAAAAGGCAGAGGGTAAGAAGGGCAGGATTTCAGTGCAAGTTGTCGTAACTGAAACTGTACAAATGTTAACAGAGAATTAAAAACAACAGCATATGGCTCCCTGTGCTGAGGAACAGGGATGAGTGAGAAGTGAGAGTGGAGACAGGAAGAAGTAGCTAGAGGTATTGCAGCACAGTACAGAGAACATGGGAACAATCACAAAGAAGTTCAGTGAGGTGCAGGCTAGTGCTGATGAACTGAGCTCACTATTTTAAGGTAAATTTTATCTGAAATAATTTCTTCTGAATACACAATATTTTATGACTACTCACACCATACACAGAGAGAAGCTTCACAGAGAGAAGCTGCAGACAAAATTTCAAAACCATGGGGAGATGGTGATGGATTTCTATTCTGGGAAAGAGAAATGACTGATGACTAGCAGGGTAGTCTGGAAGCAAATACAAGACAATTAGACTTGCACATAAACCCAGAATCTCTGACAATAGCACTACCTCAGTTTTCATCTCTGTCACACCGATTCACTAAATTTTACTTACTGATTTCTGTAACTAGCCTCTGAGGTGGCTGAAACACAGGAAATGGCATACTAGGTCTGAACTGTTTTAAATCTGGTCATGGAATTGAGGTACACAGTCACTGTGCCTGTTTATTACAGAGTTTCTGTACTCTAAGTTTTGTGACACATGGTTCCAAATTATACTTTTTGTGCAGCTTCAGACTGATATAGTCTCTGTCCTTGAGAATGATAAGAACGCAAGCAGAGACAAATACTATTTGCCAGGCATCCAGCAAAGCAGCCCACAATGTAAGGAAGCATTTAAGCATTTTACATTTACACTTTGGCAGTGAGGGATGACATAGGGAAGGAAGAGATAGAAGAATTTTAAATTCAGGAGGCAGAAAGATGAGGGGGGAAAGAAAAAAAAAAAAGAAGAAAAGACTAATTCAACTCCTGTGTACATAAATGATACCATCTTTGTTGATACTAGATGTGCATTTAACCTCCACAGAGGAAAGGTTTAACTGTGTTCAGGTGTCAGTAAATTTAATTTAAAAAGTGTTTTCAAGTGAATATCATAGGTCAGTGAACATAGTTGCCTTGGTAACAAAATCTAGTCGGTAATTTCAAGCACGTAAATACAAGTGGTGGGGAAGCTTCCAAGGCATTCTCAGAGTCCTGGCCAGCCACTGGGATGTCCTGGTCAGCAATCCCCACAGGAGCAAGGAAGCCCTGGGTGAATTGTTTCAGGGTCTGGAAGGCAAGAACACTACCTAGAAACAAGCAGATATGCACACACAATCTCCAGTGCTTGTGCAGGAGGATTATTTCCCTTTCTTTCCTTCCCTCATCATACTGGGGAAAAAAAAAATCAAAAAAGATCCTCTTTATGTCTTATTAAGAGTAGGATTTTAGTGTCTGGGCAATTAATTCAAGGTATATTGTGGTCAGCAAACAGAGGCATGAACAAGCTGTGAGCAACCTCACAAGAGGGGCCAGTTACTGCCTGGAACAGCTGCTGGAGAGGCCGAAAGAAAAATATGAAGCAGCAGCAGTGACCAAAGGCTTTATTTATAAACCTAAAAACTCACAGCAAGACAGGCTTTCCTCAGCCAGGAGAGACACACAAGCTGTCAGCAGAAAAACATGAGAACGAAATTTTGTCTTAATGAAAGGCTCAATTCAGTCATTACATTCTCTCATAAGCTGCTACTCCTCACACACAATTGCAACTAAAATGCTGTCTAACATGATCTTCAAATCAGAACGCTCCTCTTTGTTTAATTTACTAGGATCAGTTTCTCACGTTCTATTAGGTTCAAAGGACCAAGCATGTTGAAATGAAGGAAAATTAGGTTTTTTTATTAGCTGCTGGTGTATTTTTAAACTACAGTTAAGCCCTCTAATTCCTAAAAAATGTAATGAGAATTATTGCAGTAAACTACTGACAAAATATAACACAGATTTCTGCAGATGCAATGCAAGCCACAGTAAGCATGTGTCTTCAAATTTGCAGCAACAGAAGATGCACATTGGCAATATGTATGACTTACTCTGTTAAACATTAATACAACGTCACACAAAAATCAGTGGAACTATCAGAAGTACAAGAACCAGGTGTGAGGCTTCAGAGGGGTTTTTGTACATAATGGTTGCAGGCTTTTTTCTCTTTTTATCATGGAGTGCCACCTGTTAACAGCACAGACAGTCAAACAGGAGGGGCAAGCCTGCTATTTGGGTACCCTCCAAAGCTCTTCTTCAGCACGCCTAGGTTTAAAGCACAGTTTTTAACATTCTTAGGTACTAACACATGCCTTTAGAAATGAAATCTAAACCTCAAAGGGTATCACTTCTGTTTCCTGAGCACATGAAATGAAACTAATATGCCCACAGTAACATTTACAAATAATTGCTTCACCTCTTGACCTGCAGTCCTGATTTTCCACAGAGCTTAGAAATGTCACATTTCAATACACTATAAATATATTTCACCTCAGGAAAAACTCTGGTCTATAGGGCCCCAAGGCAAGTGAAATGTGAGTCTAGTCTTTGATGGATATATATACATGTTCTGTTAAAACTATGCAACGCTTTTGGTGCTGGCAGCTTTTGTTCTTATTTTCACTTCATTGTGCTCTACTATCATAGCAGTCACTGATTTGTGTGTGAGAAATACATATGGGAAAATCTGAATGTAAAGCACAAGAAACATTATTAGCTCTCACAGAAGACACTTCAAACACAGCTTATAAACTTGGCTAAAAGGAACACAATTAACAGCAGTAAAAGGTTTATGGCAGATACCTATGGACAAGATCCTCAGCTAACAGGAGAACCCCCTTGAAAGGAACTATCCTTCAGTCTGGAGCCCACTACCAGGTGTATCACTGCAGCTGCACACCACAGCCTCTCAGACTGTCTCATCTGGCACACACCTGAACATCCTGCCAAGGCACTACCAAGGAGCTGTGGCACCTGCAGGTACCTGCTGCTCTCATCCAGGAAAGCAGGACAGCCAGCACACACACCTTGCTGCAAGGCATCTCTTCAGCCTCCCTCCTTCCACATCTCCTTTGTTACAGCTCTAACCCTACCTGAAAGGGTGGGCTGGGAGCACATGGGGAAGCCCTGTGATGGTGAGATGTGCTGACTGTAATGAACAGAATCCTCCTCTGCCCGAAGAGAGCAGTTGGCAGGCTCTCTGCACTAATTAAGTGGCATAAATGAGCAGCACTGCTGTCTGGAACACGAGCTGCAGACCTCATCTTATATCCCAGTACATAATACAAAGTCAAAAGAAAAGTGTTGTATTTTCACTTTCTAAAATACTACTCCTTATCTAAAAAGGATGTGCCCATGATTTTGTGCATGAAAAAATAAATTACCTGAGCTTTATTGTGCAAAGTCATAAAACCATAATCTAAACATACACATTTTACAGGCTGTGGTATCTTCACTAGCAACATAAGGAATATTTGTTTAATTTATATGCAAAGGGAGGACAAAGGCATAATCTAAAAAGTGCAATAAGAGGTGCTGGGAATAGGAGATCTGAAGCAGACACCTATTTGCAGCAATTCAAAGCTGTACAGAAGAAAAATAAAATAAAATCTCTATTACTGAAACAGATGTTTCTGAGACAGGAAAGCAGAAATAAGAATATCCCAACATCTGGAAATTTAAGTGGTAGCAAAAACCAGAGGATTAAATTAAATAAAGACAATAGGTCTGAAATGCAAAAAGGGCATCTGGGAGGTAAACCAACTGTCATTGAATTAGTTGGAAAAGGTTATTTTTAAGAAGATGAGCCATTAAAAAAGTACTTCGGCTTTCAGATTGTTGAACTGACTAGAAAGAACACATCAGAATGTAAAACTTTAAATTAAATATCCAAGTCTTCTTAGACTTTATGTGAATAGATCCACTTGTGACTCTGTAACCATAAAGCAGCACTGGAATACAAATAACAAAAGTTGCTATGTGTGCAGAATTTAGCATGATTAATCGCTTTTACCTGAAATCCAACCCTGTGACCAGGAGTAATATGACAAATAAGAAGTTAAGGGGTAGAATGTACTACTTTACTGCTGCATCAAGCCACACGATTCTACTTTGTATTTCTACACCACTGCCAAAACATCACAGAGAGCTGTGAAGTAGCTGTCCCAGGAGCTACTTCTGTTTTTCATATGATCATCCCATCTCCATTTGCTAGGTGCCTCATGTAAGCCAAACAAGATAGAACATTTCTAAAATAAGATGTTGGTAAAACAATTTTCATCATTGTTTCTAAGAAGACATCAGAATTTTTTAATAGGCACTTAATCAGTTATTTGCATTTGTTATGATTAGCTTAAAAGACGTATGTGGTGGTTGAAAGAAGAACCATATTTTATGTGAAAACATGAGTATCACCAACCAGCTAAAGGTGCCACATGCTTTTGAATTATATTCCTCAACTCAAAACCTGAACACTTTGTTAACACTAATGTTAACTTATTCAGTAATTTATTATCCTTTATTTTTCATCCTCTGATTTTGAGCTCTTAATACCTGCACAATGTTGCTGCCTGCAAAACTGGCTCGTCTCCAGATCCTGCCTCTGAGCAAAGCCTCGTTGAACAGGTGAGCGAGTTTCCGCTCCATCTCTGCCCGAAACACTTCCTCCTGAATTCGCTGGTCGATGACACCCAGGAGAACTGCATTGCACAGAAAGCAAGCCAAGAAAGCAAATTCATTAGTAAAACTTCTCAGTTTCTTCTCCACAACTTCAGCTACAAGCTCTGAGTCACCCTGTGACAGCTCAGGGACAATTTATTTGAGAGCAGCTGTATTTAAATGGGAATTCTGACCCGTTCAGCTGGAGGCTACTTGCTGGGAAAGAGAGATATTTGGTAGGAAAAAGTCAAAATAAATAATTTTGGGGGAAAAAAAAAAAATCAGGCAGAGGATTTTTTTGGAACCTTAATCAGGCTAGACAGACCCAGGATAATAAGGAAACTATTTCAGTTCTAAAAATGCATAAAATCATGAGCATTCAATGAATTTTTACAAACTACTAAAAGAGAAAACTTGGTCTAAATTGTCTGCTTCTACTAATTGCAGTCAAAAGTGTTGTGTTCAGAAGTGATACAGAGTTGGAGATGGGGAGTGCAAGGGTTCAGAGTCATGGAGAAAAAGTAGAACAGCAGCACATGAATGAAGCTGTGTATTCAAGTACAATTTCCCCTGATAAGATTAACAAGTATGCCAATCACAGCACAAAAAAATGGTTTGCAGCCCTGCTCACTGGGTCACTGGGGCAGCTAACACTGAAGGAGGAATCCCTGAAGGAAAATGAAAAAAAGGGTGGACTTTTACTAGCAAGATGGCATCCAGTTAGAGAAATGTGCACTGAATGGAGCACTAGTCATTGAAATGATCCAACTGAACAATTCTCCAGAACAGCAAACCAACTCACTGCTGACTGCATCAAATAAATTCAGTTTTAATTCTCCTCCACTAGAAATGCATGTATTTTTTAAAAGCTGCTTATTCTGTGTTTCCACATTCATTTTAAGTGTAGTGCTTAATAAAAAGCCACCAGTTAGACAAAATCAATTGAATATAATTTTGATTTTTTTAATTTTTAAATCAGATCTATTAAAGTCACTTTTTCAATTTGAAGCTTTCACTGCAGATGTTAGAAACAGGAAACATTTACATGATTTCTCACTGAGATCAACAGTATCTGTCTTCTAAATTCAATCACCGACTAAGTATCTCAGAATTATATAGCAAAATAGACAGTGACCTAAGGCTATTATATACACCAAGCAGAAAAATCTTCTTGCCTGTGTATTGGATTTCAGTATCAATAAATTATGCTTAATAGCATGAATTGTATTATACATCAGAGGGAGAACACTGCGTATCCCAGCTTTTTATGACTACTGGGATACATGCACATATATCTGGGTAATTTGATATTAAAAATCTTTACATACATAGATTCTATCAGTTTCCCATGTCATGATTCATTACCCTTAAAATACAAAACACTGACTGAAAGCAATGACCCAGCCAAAGCGTACTAGCTCTTCCCAGAATCCTGCAAGAACTGAGACTACAAAAAATTTCTCTACAGGAAAAAAAAGAGCTGCTGCAATTGGCTTTCAAAATCTTACAGCCAGGAAGTTTATCAAAACCCAAGGGAACGTGATTTCAGAGCTGGAAGAGCCCACTTTTTACTGCAGGAGCTAAGGGAAACATCAGCAATGGACAAACCTAAGGCTGAGCAAGAGAGGGAGCAGGTGTAGCCAAAAAAGCCAACATCAATCTCTAAGGAAGGATGCCACTGGTTACAAGAGACACATAGGAGCTTCTCCCACATTAGTGAGCGTTATCTGAAATTCCAAATCTTTCCTCTCTGAAACAAACCATGTGGGTTTCAGAGATTGAGGTGCAATTTGGTTTCCTGCTTAAAGAGTAAAGTGGTGACTGGTGAGAAGAGACAGGGAAACCTGGAAAAAAAAGCAAGTCTATACACCAGGTGAACTAGAGGTGTTAAAAATTGTAGGAATACAAGAGTGTATCCAGTGGGGCACCTGCACTCTAAGAACAAGTTTGGTAGGCAAAGCCTTCTCACCAGTCAGGCTTAAACGCAGCAGGTAAGACCTGCTGCAGGAAGGCAACCTCAACAGCCTTTGAGCACCTAAACCTGACAGCTCAAGCACATCTGTAAATTACAGAATAAAACATTCAGAAGACTTTGGTGGGAGGCATTTTCTGTGAACGAATCAGAAGAGATCAATTAAAATGTGGTGAAAGTTCTTCATGTACTCAGAATTCATCTATTTTCACTCTGTTTTATTCTGGGCATGTTTTGGTCAAAGGTGTCACACAAATAAAATTTTAATTTTCACTTAAAATAGATCCCTGAAAATCAATGTGGCATATTGACAACATGCAGAGTAGATACTTTACGTGAGCTGTTTCACTAAGAATGAACAGCCTTATAGACAAAAAATGCTTTGTGTGCATTATCAAGGAATTTCAGTAGTTAATTCTAGACCAGGGATTTATATTTCCCAGATATTCCAGGTCACTGGGCCTTTGGTTTTAGACATGTTATTACCTCATGAAAATGCACACCCCTAAGCTATCGGTATTTATGCAGGCTAGCTATCCCACTACCAAACTAAATGCACTTGTACTTACTCACAGACACTGTTACGTACCTGTCCTCACCCAGGAAGATTTCATCAACTGGGACACATTAAGCTTAGGATAATGAAAGGCTGAAGGAAAAACAGAATGGAGGAAAAACATCCGTAAGAACAGCATTTGAAGCAACATACACAAAACCAGAAGCCACTACATAATTTATACTGTCAGCAAGCATCTTATTTACACAGATGCATTTCTGCTCCTGAGGCAATGCAGACACAATGGCAAGGGAAGTGCTCCCAATGTACACTGCTGAGTTTGTCTCTAACAAAAAGAAGCTAACTGAAACAGTCAGATTTATTACATGGAAGACTCCAAGCTGCTGCACCGAGGTCATGGCTCCCAGGAATTTAAAAGCTCACTGTCTTGAGTTGTGACTCTTACTGAGCTAGCTGCAGGATCAGACTCTTGCTCAAAGGGCAGTGAGGCAACTTGTGAGTATCTCAGGATGAAAATAAGACCTTCTCTGAGTCAGAAACTACAAGGAAACAATACATGTAAAGCAGAGAACTAAATACATATGATTTGTGTTCCTGACTTGTGCAGGGGAAAGCATTTAAAAAACCACCACCTTGATATTTTTTTATTTTTACAAAGCCCACAAATAACTGCATGTAGAAACACTGCTCTAGACAAACCTCATGGCTTTTATGCTTGGTTTGGTGGCTCCAAGCTTTCTTAATTTCTCAGTTCTTCAAAAAAAAGCTCTGCTCCAGAGGGAAATCCTTCTCCCAGTAAGGAAAACAGTCTATTTCTACTGACTTCAGTATAGATAAGATTTTTCCCAAGGTTTCCACTGGAGAGCAGTAAAGACATGTTGGGAAAGAAGTGAAGATGGGGGCTGGGCCAATAGTTTCCTCAAGGGAAGTCTTAAGCTTCACTATGGCAATAAGGAAAATGAATGGTCTTAACTTTCTCAAAATATTTAATCCAGATGCAGTTTGCTAAGCATTATACAAAGGTTAATTTTTAAACCATTTCATGAACAGAAAGAATGCAGCACATAATAATTAAATGACCTGGCCCATGCTGGATCAATTTAGTATAAAGATGTCTACAGCTGTGGAATAGTTTGCCACTACTCCACATTTCAGAGAAGTAGAAAATTAAAGTTTTTCAAATTTAATGATGCAAGAATTTGTAGACAAACTGTTCTCTGTCAGTTACCAAGACTCTGATTATTTTGCCCCTAAAAAAGCTTAGGAATTTTTTGGTTAAGGTTAAAGCAAAAGAATAACTAGTTACATTTTACTTTTTATTTTCACAGATTTATAATTAACTCCTATTGGAAGAAAAAAAAAATTGTTTATTCAACCTTTATTTCAATAATAGCACCACTAGCTTCAAGATGACCACCTGTCTGATACTCTGTGACTTACTATTCAGAAGGGTGTTAGAACATGGTCCTTTTTTTCTGAACAGGAAACACTGGCCCTCTATGCAAGTCATCACAATGTACTAAATTTCCAAAACTCTGAGACAAGCAAAAAGCACCTCAGAGTCCATTGAGACACACCCATTTATTTTTGGCATCCTATTACTCGATTCTTCTGATTGTAGCTTTTAGATTGAAATTCTATTTACTCTAGTCATGCAATTGTTTACTTCAATTTAGAAATGGAAGCTGAACAAAAAAAGCATAAACTAAACTGAAAACTGATTCTGTTGTTTTCCAATGCATGGAAAGAACGTGATAAGGAAATCAAAAACCTTCCAGTGACCATAATGCTTTAAACTCCTAGCAATTTTGAGTTTTTTCTTCTTTAACCCAAAATCATGTTTCACTTCAATACTTACTGTGCTCTTCACACTTTTTCTAATTAGTATTTGAAAATGACTTAATTCATGCAAATTGCTGGGTGACTATTCATTTAAACTTTCCATGGAATTAATGAAACTTAAAAATAAACCAACTAGAGCAGAAAATCTTGACATTGAAAAGGAAGATGTGCTGTGATCATTGCCAAATAAGGCTAGGTTCTAAAACCTGACAAAGAATGCTGAAAATTGTCAGAAGTCAGCAAATCCAGGTTCCAATTCTTATACCACAGGTCACTAAGTATCTCACTGACACACAGACCTTGAGCTCATGCGGAGTCCCAGCACTGCAGTAAGATCAAATTTGCAAGATTTCTAATGTCCTCTGGAACAAACAATTATAAACAGCACTGAGTGATTGTTATTCTGAGGGGGAAGCTGGATAGACAAAATGCAATTATTAGCTAGATTGCAGCTGGTCTGCTAATGACTGGATGCATTAATGAAGTAGATGCTGGCATCATTAGAAGACCTTAACAGGCAGCCCTGGAGCACCATACGTGTAACAGCATCGATTTGGTGCTGAATGAAAAGGGAAAGGGTCACCTGCTCACCCAGAAACTTACTGACAGCTGTCTAAAGCACACCACTCAGACAGCATGGCCATTGCCAGATGTTCTAAGGATCTATGACGCTCTCCTACAGATGTGTGGGACCACGCAGGATAGAACTCATGTCATGCTGATCATTCTTATTTCTGATCAATGGAGAACAATAGTAGAAAGTGTGGAGGGAATGCAACATTTGAAATGAGAAGGCATTAAATGAAAAATAAGATTCCATGCAGGTACTGGGGTATGGGCAATAGCAATACACTGTGTCTGTTTAAAATCTGATGCAAAATCCACCCAGAAAAAAAAATTGCCAAATATTTCTGAAGTCCTTAGACCATATCATACAATTTTATATTTATCCTATTGGCCTTGCAACATCTCCAAGACAGCCAAAATAGATTACATGCATCAAAGTGCTACTTAGCACTAAAAAAATAGCAAGTCCCAAGGCAACTCTCTCTACCTGAAGTCCTAATAAAAACAAAGAGCTTTATTCAGGGTAAGTTCATGAAGGCAAATATTGCCATCTACTCCACAGCTAGCCTTTACCTGTCCTCCAAGAAACCTGCTAGCCATAAAGAGATACCAAACATATAGTTTCCTGTTATTTTTAATGAACTAGCACCCAAATCCTGTGATTAGACTTGGTTTTCTTTCTGGTGACACGTAGGTCATGATTATCTAACCAATTTACAATCTGAAACATGAGCTGTAAGGTGGACAATGAAAAATAAGCATGGGAAAGGTGCAAACTGGACATTTGAATAGAAACATGTTGCTCAAGTCACCTAGAAGTCTTGTGAGGAAAGAAGAAAGTCTGGAACTTTCCAGGTTTTGCCATTTTCACAGCCCTACTCCTGCAAAGAATAGTCCACATCTGCCAAACGACTTTCACTCCTGATCCTGACTCTGTTTGAGCAGGAAAAAAACTGACAAAGAATTCCTGGTGTTAACGATGTACTGCACAGGGACAAACCACACAGTTAAAAGTATAAACAGGACATATTATTTATGTGAATAAAAACCATGAGAGGACAGTGTGTGAAAGGCAATGCAAAGTGAACAAGTGGCAAGGAGCAAATACAGTCTTTGGAACAAGGCTTGTATTTGGGATATTGATGTCAAGGTCTCACTTAACAGCGTTGAGATGCACAAGCAGATTTTCTTGGGTATGATCAACTTCAACCCCCAAAGTTAGGGGTTGAACTCTGGCGCTCAGCTCACCCACAAATAATTTCTTCAGATGCAATTACAAAACTTACAAGATCATGCACAGAGTCCTTAAGGGAAAAAGAAAAGTCACCACCAAGAGTATTAATTGTTAGCATGCCTGATAAACTAAGGCACAAATGGCACAGAACAGTATGGCATGGAACATTTTATATTTACATATGAACACTAACATACATAGATGGTTTACATGTAAATATCCAACATACCTAGAAAAAAAAATCACACTGACAGCAGAGGTTTGCATATTAATTGGCAGACCAATGCAGCTATATCAATCTAAGGTGTTGTAACACTTTTCATGCTACAGTTGCTCTGTAGAGCAAGGCAAAGCATGAATGCAGAGTTCAGGGTGTAGAAAACAAAAACATTTAGGCATCTCCCTGCTAAAGTAGCTTTGAGGATCTGGCTGTTGGTCACCCTCAAGAGTCTGTTGAGTAAGATGTTTCAGGAAGGATTTGCCCAATGCTGCTGAGCCTTTGGACAGGATTTTTGGGTCTGAATCTGAAGATCTAAAACCCTTAGGCTCAAAATTCAGTCACAGTAGCAGTGTAAAAAACTGTAGGAACAGCTAAAAATAACTGGCTGTGGTTGTCTCACTGATAAAAAGAGTCTGAACTACATTCATCATTTCTGTGCTTGCTGACAGAAGGACCCACAGCTCCAGTAATCTGAGGAACTATGTTCCTGCTTTGCCAACTTACCAAATAGCACCAGAGCTGGTATTCCAGAACAGTGCCTATAAAAGCACTACTGAGACCAATACTGAGACCAAACTAGACCAGTTCAAACCCAAATGTGCTGTCCTGCAATGGGCTCAATCTATAGTAAATGTGAGTTCCTCTAAAAGCAAGTAAGTTAGATGCTGACAAGATGTTTCTTAATTTACGACACCTTATCCACCAAATCCTCATGTTTTCTGCAATCTTTGGGAAAATCTCGTATTTCCTAAAAATCCTGAGCTCTCCATTCATTCTACTTTACTTGGGTTTGTAATTGACGTGAGTGACCACAGGGCTCCACTGGCACTGCCATCATCCCCACTCCAGGCACTGTACACATTCAGGTAACAAACACAGGGACAGCTCCTGAAACAAGCATTAAAGTAATTTCAAATTTCCTAATTACCATCAGGAAAGGAAAATAGAATCATAGAATTGTTTGGTTTGGAAGGGACCTTAGAGATCATCTAGTTCCAAGCCCAAAGAGAACCACGTACATTCATGTTTACAGGAATGTCTTCCCCCTATGACCAGCCTCTCTCTCAGGCTACACCAGCCTTGGTAGAAATTCTGTTATCACTTAATTGCACTGTAGTTCCCTTGCATGATCCAAAAGATGGATTCTCAGCAAGGGGCAACCTGCAAATGTACTACAAATATAATTTCAGAATACGTGGACAAAACTAAAAGCTGTAAGAGCCGATGTAGTACATCACAGGAAAAAAAGAGTCCCTCAACACCAAAAATATTACCAGAGACGAAAGTGCAAAAGCATAAAAGAGAGGATACAGTGTAAACAGAGGTGTCTTTCAAGCAATCAAGGCAAGAGCAACATTTTATTTGCATTCAGTGAGCAATAAAGACCACAGCCTACAATGTGAGATGTTCTGTGGCTTCCAAGATAAAAAGAAATGCTAGTCATCGATGGACAGGGATTCTTAAGACTTGGTCCTGGCACCACTAAATAGACCTATCACTGCATAGAGCTCACACTCTATGTGAGACCAAATGAGAACAGAAATGCTTAACGGAAATGAGTCAACAACCTCATACATTTTTAAATTGATTATGGGAGTAGAGGGATCAAAATGGCTGAAAAAAGTTAAATAAAAAGCTACAAAAAATTAGTATGTTTAGAGTGCTTCCAGTAAATGGGGAAGTATCCTGTGCAATCATCTTACCTAGATAGAAAGCTGCTAAAGAGAGCAGCTTTTCTGTTGACAGTGACTCTCTTTACAGTATTTTCACTGACACACACAGCTGCATAATGAACACCAGCTACTATTAGACCTGATTTTTCACTAAATGTTTAACTATATTGCAAAACTCACTGTGTCAGATGTTATGCATCTCTACAGCTCACAGAAGTAACTCCGAAAATTAAAAAGCACAGTGAGATAGGAGAAATGGAGAATTAAAGGACTGAGTCAATGACACCCACCAGCAGGGAAAGGCAAGTACTATTCTCCCATGATCTTGCTCATGTTCCTGAGTCATCAGAAAAATCTAACCAAACATAAGTGGTCAAGGCCAAGTGTCAAGCAAGCTCTGTTATGCAGACAGTTCCCATTCATCTACACAAAGGATGATAGTGGTCTAAAAAAAAAAGACTTGCCATGCAAACGTACATAAAAAATGAGAAAGGTAATACCTTAAAACGTAACAGACTGCATAGACAAATTAATTCACTCTATATGGGCACATCAGCTTATGTAGCCAGTGTCCCAGGAGTTTCCAGAAGTCAGAGACGCAGTTAAGAGAAGCACAACGCTGAAAACAGTGAACACTCCTGAGAATTAGCAAAGGCCTCTCTAGACATAAGCACAGAGACACACCCTGGACTGCACTTCACAGCAATACTGATATAAGTGATTTTCTTATTTTTAGATCTGGACTAAGACCAGCAAACTGATGAAGCCAGGTGAAGTACAACTGACCTAGCAAAAAAGTAAAGTATGATGACAAAAGCAGCAAGATGCTGTAACACCAAAATGTGAGCACAAAGAGGCATAGATTTGCCCTGCAGAACTCATGATACAAGTTAGGTACTTGAAGCTGCATTATCACTTATGCATGAAAATTATTTTAAAATTGTAGAGAGGGAAGATACTGGACAAAAGTATTTTGCAGTTTTGGATAACAGCAAATACTCACGTTCAGCAATCTGCTGCACAGGAAAGCCCAGATAGAAGCTGAATTCCACCACAGACAAGTTTCTGAGCTGCTCGCTGACTTCAGACCCATTTAGAAAACCATACCTATCTCGGATGGCAAAAACAATGCTCACAGGGCCCTGTCGAAACGGCACCCCAGGCCTGCTTAGAGTTATATTCAGTATCTGAAAAGACAACATTGAAGCAGGGTCAGCAAAATCAAATCACTTTCATTTCCATCCCTTCCTTGACAGACTTTTCTTTTTGCTCTTATATGAAGAGGGGGGTAATTCACATCAAGACAGAGGAGCATCTGTTCCACACTGGTCCAGCCAGCTGAGTCTCAGAAGAGGTAAAGTTACATGTGAATTCCTCTTCAAAGAGTTATCCTTTAAGGTCAATCCTAATCCAGAATGATCTGACAGCTACAGCCCAGAAAATGATGAGAAAAAACCACCTAGCAAGACAGCAAAATAAATTTAGTTGTAAATAAGTCTTAGATGAATGCCAAATTGCATGGAACAGAAGAACGGGATTGGTTACAGCAAAAAAAAAGTTCTGAAAATTGATGTTCTCTTGGTAAAAATCTCCTGCACTGTGCACACCCAAACCCATCACTGGTTAGAAGTCTTTTTGTGGCACCAATATACAGAGCAACTGTATTCATGTAGATAAACCTGTTCCTAAAAAAAAAAAAAAAAAAAAAAGAAGTATTTAAAATAAATTGGCTAAGCCAATAGTCCAAGAAATTTTTTTGTATGTTCTGTCTACAGTCTATGCAGTGACATTGTATAAAGTTCTGAGCACTTTTCTGTTTGTACTACATAGTATTTTAGGTACTCTAAAATTTATGTCATTTTTCTTCTTGAATTTATTTTAGGATACCACAAATGGGTATTTATGGTGTCAGTTAAACAAAATAATACAATTTTTACTGAGTTTGGTATTACAACAAAGTTGGAGTAAATTTAAGAATTCAATCAGAAGGGGGAGTTGATCTCATTAAATTGAATTTCTGACTTTCCAGGGAGCTCTAATCCCTGCTGTGTGATTCAGGGCTCTGCACATGCGCAATACCTTTCATATGTGAAGTTCCAGTAGCAGCTGTCATAGACATCATACACTTTAAGTATTTCTAGACCTTAGAAGCAACTGCCATTTTTGTGCATATGATGGCAGGGTCATGTAACTCCTATATTCTCTAACAGGGTCTCCAGCATGGCAATGAGACCGGAGAACTTTCTTCCAACAAAAACTTTTTAACCACACCTTAGTCTTTTATAGTAAACTATGATGGGAATGACTCTAGTACGGGTTGGAAGAGTTTTAATTTGAGAAATTATAAACTCCATCATATTCAATAATGTTTTTGAATATAAATCATCACACTTTGGATCACTGCAGGGTTTGCTTTGTTCTCCCCGGCCGCAACAGATCATTTCTTCAAAAAGCTTGTAAAAGCTTATAACATGTGGTGCCATATTATTTTGTAGGGGGGGGAAAACCCAACTGACTTCATGACAAAGCCTCATAGTTCTACATGACCTAGACTGCAAGTGACAGCCAGTGAGCACCTAACTCATTTTATTGTCTGGATGAAACACAGGGACAAGAAAAGGTGAGGGGGAAAAAGGGACAGACACAAAACATGCTCATTCTCTCACCTTCACAGTGAAGTTGTAGAACTCCTGGTGTTTGTTCACCTCCAGGAACGCCATTGTCAGCCCTCTCTCTATGCGCTGGCTAAAGGTGCAGAATCCAATATCCACGTTTCGAGGTACAAACTGAAGCACTGAAAGCAAAGGGCAATTATTCCTACAGAAATGTACTTCCAAGAGAGAGAACAAAACAACAGAATTCTCAGGGCTATCATCTTCTTCTTTCATGAAGCTCAGGACACATTCAGTGAAACACCAGATGAAAATACTTTGAAAATACATTAAAAATACATTTTGTGTTGCTGCAGTGAATTCTCTACTCGCTAATACTGGTTGCAGCAGTAATTAGATCTCTGAAAGATACCAGTGACAAAATATTCACTGTTTCCCTTGTATACTTAAAGACCTTCACTATATACTTGTGGCTAACTTCACCTCACCTGACCACTGAATTGGCTACACTGAAATCCTGAGTACCCAGCTAATCCATGAAAATCTTCAGGAAAAAAAATCAACAAATATCTCTTTTTTGTAGACTGAAATACAGCATTTAGTTTGTCTAAAAGACTACATATTGGATCCATTAATGCACATTAGTATTGGTCTAATACTTTCAAAACACTTAGTAAGCTACCTGTTAAATTTAGATACAGGCATCTTTAAGCTCAGAAGAGAGAAAGAAGGAGCACAAGATAGAAAGAGTGAGTGTAGAGGAATGTGATCAGGCACACAGACCTTAACTACATGCACATCTGTGGATTTCCACATATAGCCTTACCCAAAGAAATGCTACAGTTAACTTACAGATCCTAACAGCAATGTTATACAAGGTTCAAACATCAAAAATACACCTCATGTCTATCTACATAACCACATTAAGCTGTGGAAAAAGACATCACACTGTGATGTTTTGCAATACAATTATTAACACAGCATAAACAACACACAACGCGTATCTGAACAAAAGTATCATGTTGACATTTATTAACTCTGCTTGTATGCTCAGTCCCTGTCACTACCTCATTACACAGACAACCAACCAGGCAAGCAGTTTTATCATGCAAACAGGGCCAAAGACGATTTTAAATGACAACACTGACTCTCAATATCTATTACATGGGTACTATTTTGCTTTAGATTATTAGCAGTCAAACTTTGCATGAACCTCTGCAATACAGCAGCCATGGAAAGCTGAATACTACATAAGCAATCCTCCTGCTCATGTTTTACACAAGCAATCAATCAATCCTCCTGCTCATCAATTCTCCTACATCACAACAACACAAAAAGGCAGCTTTTAACATAAATTTAATCTGAAATTGACACAGGCATTACAATGTAGCTGCACTGTGATTTTACGAATAAATGTTTAGTGGATTTTTTTTCTCTTCTCACCTTCAGAAGCATGAGAAAGAGCACAACTATTTTGCCACGTACCAAAAACAAATCCTGAAAAAACCACAAAGTGATGGGGTTAACCGTTTACAATTTACCACCTCTTTGCCACGGATGTGTAAATTATGTCATTAATAGAAAGAATTAAGATTCACAGTAGAGCTGAGGGCTTTGACTCGACCTTGCATCACAAGTGAAGAAGTGTGAATCAACAGGAAGCTACCTTTTTCTCCTCTGTGTCAGGAGGAACTCACCTGTCTGAACCTGGAATCTGTTGTCTGGCACAGTGAAAGAAGGGTGCAGTGAGAGGATGAGGGGGGCCTCCCCACGAAGAAGACTGCTGTTCACAAGCACATTTATGACAGCTATCGATGTGTAAACAAAGGGACCAGATGTCACCAAGAAAGCAAATTTGGGGGAAATTTCATAAACCTACAAAAAAAAAAAAAGAAAAAAAAATAGAAATTAAAAAAACTGAAACATGTCAATGTTAAATTTGGCAACATTTTAGACCTACAGAGTCTCATGCAGTTCAAAGCCACCTCATCAAGAGGTAGGAAAATGCAGTCTTTATTTTTCAAAGAGCAGCAGAAGCAAAACACAAGTGCTGTGCCTTGCAGCCTCTGCTCCAGTGCATCAGAGGCAACTCCCCTGTGCCAGATGCACCTACTGGAATCTCTTCAGTACAACACACCAATCTCAGCACTTCTTGATTTATGACATTCCCACATATTAGCACTCCCCCTTGCCTACATTCCCATGGTGTACATAACATTTCCCATACAAAATTCCTGTTTACTTACTGAACTGCTTGCACAGCTTCTGCATTTCAGTCATACACCACATAGTGAATACATCCTATACCATACATATGTGGCACACAAGGAGTAAAATACACATAACCAATGTTCTTTAGATATATTTTTCACACTCAAGAAAACTTTCTTCCAGGAACACTTCTATCTGCTTGTTTCAACACAGTTACCACATTACAATTATCCTCTTTCAATTCATGCCCTGACTTTTAGTCTTCTTAAAAACCGTGAGGGGACTTAGACATCATGTAAAAGAAATGAGATTGCAAGTTAAATATAAACCTTGAACCATGCAGACACTCTTATCCACCATTTCTCAGCCACCTAAGTAAGAACAAACTGAAGGGTTTAATTTATTTAAACATATTGCAGTGTCTTCCCTCCTTCAGAGAAACTCTCTCAACGTTAAGAACACCTGTTTCCCCACCATTATTTTCTTCCTTCTTGGTTTACTCCCCCAGTTTGCTTTATTTGTCTGTGGCAGTCACACTTCAAAAGCATTTTGGGATATCCAACATGATGGCCTCACAGATAAATAATGTAAACCAGAGACCCAAAGTTTCTGATAAATGTGGACCTCTTCACTGAAGGGATGCTAGCATCTTGCAGATGCCATGCTGGTGAAGGGATGTGTTAGGTAACTTCAGCTCCACAAACAGCCTTACAGACTTAAATTGCGACCCACATATTCCTTATTGGTAGTGTAAGGTGATGGCAACTGCTGTTGAGATGAGACAGCAAGCAGCTCTTTCCTGTCTTCTAAAATGCCTGCATTTCAGAGAGCTCATCTTCACCAGAAGAAACTACCTCAGCAACAGAAGGAAATGAGAAAAATAATCTATGCTGCTCATTATGCCTTTCTTCTTTCTTAGCCCACAAGTATATGCAACATCCAACTTTTATTTTAAATGGATTCAGATCCATAAAACTCAAATTTGTTTGATATGTATAATGTGCACAGCTCTTTTCAGTTCCTCTTATCTGAAATTTTATTCTTTTATCTCAGGATGAAATAATCTCTGCAGCTTCAGTTTGTTAAACAGAAACAGCAGTTAAAATGGGTAACACATGCCAAAAGAAAGTTGCCCATTACTTGCAAATGAGACTACTTAAAAGGCAAGAAAAAGAGGAATTAGAATTACAAATCTCAGTGACAATTTGCTGGTGATTTCTGAAGCAATAGATGCTGAGGAAAAGAGGCCTCCTGTAGCCAGCATATACTTATGCACCAGAGCTGAGTATTTCAGACATGAAAGCAAGCCTCTGTAACCGACTCAGCTGCCTCCATCTCTGACTGGTTGTGCTGTACCACAGACAACCAGGAAAGCAGCCCTGGAATTAACTTTTTCAGCTCAACAGCTAACACTGGTTCCCTTCTGCACTTCACTGCATCAGAAAAGCAACAGCAACTCCAGAATGGACATCCAAAATGAAAATCCACTTTTAACAGTAATTTTGAGGTAGGCAGATTAGAAGCACTACAAGTCAAAACAACAGCTATTTCTGCTTGAGATATTGCAGGGTTGTCTACAATTAGCTCTTTTCAGCCTAATCCACATGACAGAAATAACAGACGCATGACAGCATGATGCTGTCTACAAGCTAACTCACAGGGAAGTCTACAAAGTTATCTAGGAGAGATGAGCACAGCTCATGACTCTGGAATCATGATTCATGGATGAGAATAGTTAATACAGCTCTAATGGTTCACAAACACACCCATCCATCCAACTCTCCCTTTGAAGTTTCACCTCTACTGCCAGGATAGCTGGATGCTAACAAATTAGGTGGCTGAACCATCACATTTTAGAGTGTCACTCTACAAGAATGTCCACACAGGCATGGATTTCTTATATTAAAATGCACAAATATTTTAACTTTAACACCTTGGGCCAGAAAGCCAGAGAAGCACACAAAACTTCATGTGCAGTTTGGAGCCATCTCCACTGCAAAAGCAGAAACCTTTAGAGCAGAAGCAGAGAACTTTTACAACACCTAGAGTCAAGCTATCCCTGCTCCAAAGTGCAATGACTAACCCCACTCTGCTGTTCCCAGGACACAAACTAGCTCATTCCAAGCTACCCTCACAAGAGAGAGCATGTCCACTACAGAAAGTTTTTAAGACTCAGTGTATTGGAGGCCAGAGGAGTATTCAGGAAAAACGTGACTGTATTTTTTCATTGTTCCTTATGATGTTTCCTAAGCATCTGCTATTGATTATTGTCTGCTAAAATACTTGATCAGATGCACCTTTGCCACAACCTAATCCATGCCTACACTCCACTGTATTATGCTGTGTAAACATCTGGCAGAAAGCATCAACAACTGATTTTCTCCCTGCCACCTTATTAAGAATCCTATAAAGAGCCTGCAGAGGGTGTTTAACTTCCTGAAGATGCAAAGCCTCACAGGTCTTAAAAATAAAATAAAGCTTCTGCTTCTACACACATTAGGATCCTGAGGCAACAGTTCTCACTGGTTTTACACCCCTCTATAGTACCAGCCACAACTTCAGCAGTGGTGAAGCAGCGATGAAGCCAGTGCCAGCCCACAAGGTGGCATCTTTGAAAGAAGCATCTACCTGGCAATGACCGTAACTCCACACTCTGGAGGCAGAGTTCACTCATTTGGGATTATAGGAACCGGTATGTTAAGGACACACCACCAAACCCACATTAAATACAACAACAAAGTGGCTATGGTAAAAATGCTAAAATCCATAATAACATTTCCAAGCACAAAGGAGGCTGGCAAAAACCCTTTTCCTGTTGGCATGAACTTAATGGCACTAGGGGTCCTGGCACTGAGTCACTGCCAACACTATTTTATTTTACACCCCAGTGCAAGTCAAGTCAAGAGAACATTGTCTAACAGATCCTACCCAAGTGTCATAAGCTTTACATTACAGAGCATTGACTAAAATTACTCTTACTCAGACAATGGGGTTTTATTCTTTTGCAGATGCAATATGTTGAGACCAACTAGAAAAAACTTTGAAATTTTTGGTTATTCTCACTTTGTTGTAAGGATTTTTCTAGGGAAAAAAGTAACAGAAGTTTTTTTCATTTGGCAGGATTCTGCCTCCTCTTTTTTCCACTTCAGCAACTCACAATGTTCGAAATAATAAAGTAGCAGAGACCAAAGTTTCAACTGAAAAAGTTGAGGGCAAAAAATGCTTTAATCCTCCTTTAACTGCTAAACTTGCTTCTTATTTAAAGTGAGCAGCAGTTATAGCCATCACTGCCATTGACTTTATTGTTAAAGCATACATTACTACAAAGTTAAATTTAACTGGACTGTCTCCTGATTTACTGTAGATTACATCACAGCTAGGGAACATCTGTGAGCTGTAATAAGAGACACAGTAAAAAAGCAGCTTAGAGAAATGCACTGCTTTACCATAACTTGCAAACACACACATGGTTTCTAGGTACATTCAACTAACAAAAGTCAGGTCTGTTTGACTAATTAAGTTTAGCAAGATGAAGAAATTCTGTTTAAAATACTGCATTACATCACCACTCAACATACTGCTGTTATAGACAGCTCTTTTTCCAACCAACAGTTTTGTTAGTATTCCACAGTTAGAGGTGAAAACATATTTGCTAGTGATTATTTTTAGTGCAAAACCCATATGATAGCAGCATTCTAGAATAAGCAAAACTGATTCAGCAAATATGTCTTTCCTTTAGATAAAAAAGATTTTCCAAAGGATGAAGCTAGACTAGCTGCATTATTTATAAAAAGTTACTTCTGAGAAGCCTTAGGACTTCTTAGAAGCTTTCTCCTATTGAGAGCTTTACAAGACACTAGCAGGCATGAAAGGCAGGAATTTAAAGGGAACAATATAAAGTGAGATATCAAATGTTTGTTCCAATTAACTTTCAAATATTAAGTAACAGATTTTCTCCTACTGCTGTTAATAGTAAGAACATAAGCACTTCCATATTAATGAGCTGTGTAAGGTCACTGAAAATTAAGTGTGTTTCTGTCATTATGAACATCTGACTTCTTTTTGACTACTTCAGTTTGCACAAACTGAAGGTATAATTTACAAACCGGAAGAAAATCCCTTATATAGTAAAATAAAAATCTAAGTAGCTCACGAGCAGGTGTTGCTAAAAGGACATAAACTACCCATAATTTACAGAGGCAGATCACTGTAGCTGAAATTTGGCAGGAATTTATAACACTCCTATCTTGAGTAGTAGAGATGTACATCCTCACACATTAGACAGGAGCTGTTTAATTACTGAGTGCAGTTATCATGGGAGATGTCAAAATTAAAGGCACCAAGTAATTCTGTGCATGGAGAAATTCAAGTTTTGTTCAATGAACTGCTACTTGAGTTAACTACAGAACAAAAATGAGATCACTGACTCACAAAAGATCATCTGGTACTGGGCTGTGACAACTAGATGAATACAGACATGCAAAACTGCAAATGCAGCTGAACGTCATCTACACCAATAATTCTAGTGAAGTATTTCCTCACCACTGAAGTGTCTAGTTATACAACAAAGGTACCCCCATCTACCCCTATTATCTTTTCCTCTCAGAGGGTTTGAGACAGAGGTGGGGAACAAAGCCTTTAACCCTTATTTCAACTAGACAATCACTTGGAAGTTAGAAAGTCTTGTTCAAAGATGAATACCAAAGCAGAGAAAGCTTCAGAAAACCCCAAGGGTACAGCTATTCCTGTGAGGGGAGTAAGGACAGGAGTTACACCTACCTGAAGACTTAGAAATAACATCTTATTATTGCACACCTGATTTTTCCCCCCTACCTTTTTCACCTGCCAAATCAGGCATTTGGGATTCCACCACCTCCCCTGCAAGTGTTGATGGTCTCGCTTATACCATAAAATAGCACAAGGCTGTGCAGAAGGTTTCATTTTGTTTAAAGTGCTAAGAATGTAATCATCTAGAGGAACAAACAGACCTGCTTAACAGGTATTTTGAAGGGTAAAAGTTCTTCATTTCAATTCACCAGGCAAAGCAGGTGAGCAGTAGATTCTGGACACTGCTTTCTCACCTCTAGCAAAGCCAAGAGAGGTCTGTCCTAGAAAATGATGGCATTCTAAAAGTAAAAAAGTTGATGTCATGCTCACATTAAAAAAAAAAAAAAAAAAACAACCCAACAAAAACATGACTAACATTTAAGTTAAAATAAAATAAAGCTCTCTCTGATACAGTATCTATGGACTGTTTGAATTACTGTTTTAGCTTTTAAACTAAAAGCTACCTACTGTATTACATTGACCAGAGAGTACTTGTACACACTTCATATCACTTACCTCTAGCTCTACTGATCTCCTGAACTGAACTCTGAGCACTTCTCTGATGGATTCACTGACATTTCGTAGAACAGCTCTTCGGGCCAGCACTAGAAATTAATGTCAGTCAGAAAATACCTTTTAGCTTCATCTCTTAGGTTTTTATTCAAAGCTGCATTTTCAACTGCACAATGCATGAAAAAGCAGGTAGTGAGATCAGTTGCATCAAACAGGTAAGATGAACAACAAGGACAGGGGACAAGGTGTGACTGTATCCTAAAAAGTGACTGTCTGTAAAGTTTAAGGAACTGTAAGTTTATTTTCTCTTCTTTTGTTTTTCCACAGCTAATGTCTTTAGCATTCTGATAAAAGAAACTTTTCAAGAGCCACTGTGCATTCAAATGGGAAAGTAGCAGCATATTCAGTCTGAGTGTGAGTGAGTCTGCTGTCACAACACAGTTAAAAGTTTTGTAGGCAATGCATGGAATGCAGGTAAGGTCAGAAAAAAGACACAGAAAATATGCATCTACTTTTCCCTTAAATGAAAAGTAAGCAAACATAACATTAATTAATGAAAGGGATATCCACAGAGTAAGAAAGAGCTATGAAATCCCCACATCCCAATGGATGTCATGTCTGTTACAGTCACATGTGACACTGTGACCGTAGGTTATGCAAACAATTGAAAAGTGTTGTGTTGTCATCCTGCATTTACTTTCCATCAGTAACTTGCCTACAAAAGTACTCAAATTACATTTTAAAAAAGTCTTCCTCATCACTAGCATAGCTAGACCACCTACATATCTGGAGGATGAGATTATGCTTGTTCTTCTTTATTTCTCGCAACTAAGTCTTAAGAGTAAAAAATACTGCTCAGCATGAAAATGCAGCACTTCTGTAGCTGCCCTGGATTAGTTTGCTGGCACTGTTTTGTTAACAAGCTAGGAAGAGGCAGGAAAACACCAGAAAAGCAAATATAGATGCTAAGACAATTAATTTTGAAACACACTAGATCACTTTTTCTGGTTACAAACACACCAAATCCAACTGAAAGTAAGTATGGGAGGAGGTAAGATACAAACATAAGCTAGTAGTAAGGTGAAATTATAAACATGGTTGCAAAACCCAAACATTTTTTAAACCAATTCTCCTTTTACATATTACAACATTACCTCACATGCAGGTGTTTTTTTAATAAACAGCAGCAACAACTGAAAGGAGAAACTTGCTCAGTCAGAACGTTACACAGTTTGGCAGAACAGTACCATGACAGTAACATTCATTTACAACCAATGAAATGATAAAGCAGCCTCTAACTCAGCACACTTGTATCAGCAATTTTTGAGGACAATTTCATTCTCTGTGCAGTGTAATGTATTTGTAACGCTTTCTCACAATGGACTTTGTCCAAGTGAACTCTATTATTTTTAACAGTAAATGATAAATTGATGCTTTTACAGCTCTTTGTCTAAATTTACGCCATAAGGTTCACTTAGTTAATCCAAAATCTGCAATTTACCTAGGGGGTCATGTACCAGTGGCTTCTGAAAAAAAATTAAAATGTTGGGAATATCTTACCCGCAGTGACTAAGTAGGCATCAGGAACGGTGATGTCGCAGATGTATGGCTGCCTGGTAGTAGTCACAGCAGAGGTCACAACCACCACTTCAGATGGAATAGTGGTCCTCAGCGGGGTGGAGAATGTCCCTGGGCTGCCTGTAGCACTGCTGGCAGTGGTGGAAGGAGCTGATGCACCAGCACCAGCAGTTACACTGCTTCCTGATGGAACTTCATGTCCAGGGGGAGGGCTGGCTGTCAGAGGAAATTGTATGGGAGCAAATGAAGAGGTCACAGACAGAGATGCTGTAGGAGAGGGCATTACGCTGATGGTGTCGGCATCCGATGCAAGGTTGTCAGGGTCTGTGGGAGGAAGGGATGTAGGGGCACTGCCCCTGCTGCCAGATGTTAAAAGCAGCGTGGGGTTAACTGTAGCACCAATATCCTCATCAGAAGCCAGAGCAGTTGAAAGTAGAGATGAAGCTATGTTTAAGACAGGAGTTGCCAGAAAGGTAGTAAACAAAGAGATCAGATTTGTTTCACTGAGCAAGATGCTGCTGGTAACAGACTGGGTGTCAGAAGTGGGTAGCACCAGGGTAGGAACCACAGAGTGAGAGATGGAGAGTGAAGGCTCGAGCTGAGAGGTAGCTCCTGTGGCAGCTGAGGTAAACACAGCTTCAGAGCCCACTGGCAGTACCGAGGATGCTTCCAGAAACACGGATGACTCTGAGTGAAAATCTGATGATGGCATTATTTCAGGAACCTGTGCATCTGGAAGGGACGATGCATTTGAATGAAAGTATGATGTTTGGCCAAGATGTAACTGAGAAACCTCAGCGTCAGTGGCAGAGCTTATAGTGGTAGCTAAGTCCCAGCTGGTAACATCCTCAGGAAGTACTGATGTCCCAGTCAACAGGGTCTGAGGTAACAGTGTTGATAAATCACTTTGCATGACAGAATAAGAATTTACCATGGTCAGTGACAAAGACAAGTAGCTAGATTCAATAAGAAATAGTGTTGATAAAAGATTGGATGGAAAATCTGAAATATTTAAAGACAGTTCGTCCCTCGTAGATGTCTTGCCAAACAAAACCATGGATTCTGATGGCATTAATTCTGGCTGTTCCAGCAAGGTTGTCCGACTGATTACAAATGACGCGACTGGCTCACTGGGGTTGATGGTAGAGTCCAACAGAGCAGCGGTGGCACCAGGAAGTTCTACATGAGTGCCTGGAGTCACCAAAAGTGTTTCCAGAACAGAGAGGGTCTGGGAAACAGAGATGTTCAGTGACGTTTCCCCAGGGAGCTGATGGAAGGAGGGAGATATTGTTATAGGTGTTCTAGTGTCTGTAGTGCTTAATAAAAACATGCTGGAGTCATGGATTTCTGCAAATCTTGAAGAAAGTGAAACAACTGGTCTTGATGGAAAAGAAGTATCAAAAATTTCAGGTGTAGGTTCCTCTAATTCATACCCATCAGTAATTATAGTTGTAAATGCAGTTATGCCTTGTACTTCAGAGGCTTTGATGGACAAAGTTTCAACATAATCACCTGAGCCCACATCATGTTCTGGGGCAAAGCCTGCTTCTGGCAGAAGTGAAACTTCTGAGTCACAATACAGACAGTAACTGTATGATCTTGTGAAAGGCACTGGGCTCTTGAGCTCACTGACAAGCTCTGATTGACTTGGTATTTCTGAACCAGCAGGCAAATTTGGTGCTGTAGTGGAGAATTCATGTGTAAACAGGCTGGCATTAAGAACTGTATTAGAGTTCATGGAAATGGCAGCTGAATCAAGAGGGAAAGACACAAGTGGAAGACTAATAGGATAAAAAGCAGGCTCAGCACTAGCTGCTGAAGCTGGTGTGGGCCAGGGAATGCTTGGAGTGGGGCGAGTCCTTCGACCGAGAGATTCTGCTGCCCAGCTACTCACATGGGTGTAAACATCACCATACAGGTCTGCACGTTGCGCTGTGGCATTTGGGGCCCCAGGGCTGGTTTCACCCAGCAGCTTGAGATGGAGAGGTGATCCTTCTGAAGCACCCCCAAAAGGCAGAGCTGTTGAACTGGCATTACTGTTTTCCTGTGCCACAACTCCCGTGTCAGAAGGAATGGAAGTGAAAGGAACAGCTGTATTTGGAGGGTACAACAGCAAGTCTCTGCTTGCTGTTAATATTTCAGGATCTGGTACAAAAGGCTTTAGTTCCATAAGAGTGTAGCTGCGTTCAGAGACAGCACTCAACGGAGTCTTCTGCTGTGCTGTTTCTGAGATATCATACAGTGAAGAAAGGACAGATAATGAAGGTGTTAGCAACACAGTTTCTAACATTTCTCTTGATGGCTCTACTGATGGCTCTACTGTATTAACTGAGTGATGATCTGTTAAAACTGCAAAAGACTTCACGGGAGGAGTCCACTGTGCCTTTGAAAAGGAGCTAATAAATTCATCATCACTTAGGAATGCCTCATTGCTCCTTACAGAGACATCTACCAACGGTGGCGTACTTCTCCTTTCTGAAATCGTGGCTGTTTCTTCTTGGCTAAGTGAAGTCCCATCAAAGGAAGTAGTAACTGATGATAAAACTGTTTGAAGCAAATTACTTTCTTGGGACTCCAAAGTACTCCTTGCTAAGGCTCTTTGTGTCCTGCTGCCTGATATGCTTTCATGCATCGTTGAGAAAAAGGAAAAATTCTGCTGTTCCAAAGATCTCACATCTAAATCAAGAGGGAGAGAAAAACAAAAGCCAAAACACAACAGATCAGCACAAGCAGTAAGATTGCCATGAGCAAACCTCACACAGAATATTTCTGGAGACAACTACCTAGAATTCAAGGGCTAAGACAAAGTAAGTAAAAACCCTCCACAAGCAAGTCAGCACAAATAGTAAGATTTCTTGTAAAATTCCATTCCTTGGAAATGAACAGGACAACACAAGCTCCTCTCAAAGCACTGATACGTCTCTGCAGCAGCACTCCAGTAAGACCCGTGGAGGAGCAGAAAGTGTCTCTCTCTTACCTGTGCAAGGCTACACTACATGGCAACTAGCGGTCTAACACCAGAAAGGGAAACAAAGAACAATGCAAGGGAAAATCTACATAATTTTAGGTGTTTTGCTCTCCTTTAGTATCCCTTAATTTCCTCTGATTTTATTCTTTCTTAATATTAAGGTCACTAGAAGACCTACTCTGTTTCATGGACCAGATCCTCCCTCTCATATCAGAAATGAGTGACACGAGAGATGAAGAGGGGTTCCCTTTTTCGTAAGACGAATGTGGACCTGGTATCGACAGGAAGAATTTGCTAACATGTTGTGACGTGTTTGTAACATGTTATTTTTACATTATCCACCATTCATCTGAAGTCTGGCCTGTTAGCAGTCACTGACAAATTGCTTCATTATACAATTGCTATATTTATTCACAGCCCTCTATAGGATTGCTCTCTTTATAGGACTCCTGTAATAAAGCTTTCACTCCTCTAGTTTGCAGAGCTCAAGTAGTAATGGCCAGGTTCAAACACAAAGGAGAAAAAGTTGAGAATTCACCACATATTTCAACAAACAAAATATTCTCTCTCACAAAAGCATTCTTGGGTTACAGAGAAGATCTGTATATAAGCTTTTCCAAGCACAGATGAGTTTGGCAGAGAAAAGGCTGATTACTTTCCTGAAATGTTAAGATTGGATTAATAGCATTCAGAGCTGAATTATTAAAGGAAATCACAGAAAACTGCAGCAGAATAGTTTTCAAGGGTACACACAAAGCATTCATCTTTAAGTTGTCTATCACACCTGCTCACCCTATTTTCATATGGGAGTGTCCAGGCAGTGCTGCTGGAACCCACTGACAACACACATTAACAAGGCTGGGGGGGCAGGAATCACATCCAGTTAAACCACCAGGGACCAGTTTAAAGTAAAAACAAGCATACACATTACAAAGCACTGGACAAATGATACAGTACACAGCCCAACTGCAACTACATCTGTAACCTTTTAAAGGGTGCCTTGAACTCACTAACCCACAGAAAGTCCTGCAGGAATAGCTCACCTATCTGTTTCCCAGTGTCTAACACCACTTTCCAGAGGCGATAAACTGCTGTTCTTATCTCCTTCTCCCTGGTCTGTTTGCTAAACTCCTTGACACAACCTTTCAAGTGTTGACACACCGACTTGATAAATTTTGAAGGTGCTGATGTGAAAAGCACAACTAGGAGAGTTAATGCTTACCACTGATCACACCTAAGTGATTACTGTGATTATATCCTTTATATTACAAATTCCATGCATAACGTTTTGCATAACAGATACTATTCTCTCAAGCAGTCCAAATCCATTTTTTCCTCCTCAAACTCACTGTAGGCATTACCAGCTTTATGATGCTTAGTTGGGGTATGATGATAAGATATACTGCCTTATAATGCTCTCAGGTGAAGAACAAAATTACAAGAAAAAACCACTCTTGTAAAAGCTATATAAGACAAGTAAACAAGTCCATCTTCAACCTCTTCAACAGAGGTCAGATGCGTGAACACAACACAGTGCAGAACAGAGCAGCCACCATGGAAGAACAGCTTTTATAAGGAGTTAACATGAGTACCAGACAAAGCAGCTTCCAAGAAACACAGAACCAAAATGTACTCTGACACAGCTCTGCTAGCTGACCAAAAGCTGCTCAACTTTTTTTTTTTCATTGCTAGAAGCCTCCCTGGCCTCATTCTTTTCTTTGACTTACGCTTCCAACCAGTACTTTTCTCTTTGTGACATTCTGAGTAAGCAGGGAGTTACTAAAGGAAGACTTACAGGTCTGTGAAACAAACACTGTCAAAATGAATCACTTCACTTCCTACATGCATGTGCATTTCCTTTTAGGAAGCCCTGTAAAATCCTGCCCAGCTTGGTCCTTTGGACACCTAAGCCTTGCTTACAGTGAATTCCACATTGCATACAAACATGGTAACAGAGAAAGTTACTCCTTGTTCACCACAGCTTCATGTTGTAAATCTCTCAGCAGTACACCAGGCAGCTGCAACACCTTCAACATAATGAGCATGGTGAATACAGCTGACAGTTAATATGACCACACAGAGCTGAATACTAATACTAATTAGTAACTGCACTTTTGATCAGGTATCGCCACAAATCTTTGACTCAAAGCTAGAGGTGATTCCACAAAAACAACTCTACTCCCTATCTATGCCTATGCTGCGCACTATCTTCTTCCTTCACCCACTGAGAGCCATTTTATTTTTTTTCAACTTGACAGGGGAGCTGGCACATGCCAAGATCCTGCTGGAAGTAAGTAAAGGTCACTGAAAAGATGTTCTGAAGAGTTAAGTGCATAACCCTAAGCTGTCCAACAGACATGCAGAACAGGCAAGGCTTCAAGGCTTTAAATTCTGACTTCAGAATATGGTTTTTAAAATTTTTTTGGATGGTCTGATAATATTTTTTCCTTGAAGGACAAAGGAATAGTAAATAATTATTTCATCACACACTCGTGCCTTGCCTCTTAATGTAAAGAATCTTGCCAGGAAGGAAAGAACACAACTTCTGAAATAAATGTTTCATTTTTTTGAAGGAAAACACACGGTGCCTTGAAAAAGTTACAAGCGCTAAGACAAAGTAAGAGCACTGTTACTTACAGTAAGTGGAAATGGGAAAAATTCACCTACGCATGTAGGATTTTGAAAAAACCCACCAGCAAGTTTACAAGTTGATGTTCCACCCGATTTACTTTGCTCAGTGTTTTAGAAGCAGGGAGCATTAGTGATACGCCATTAATAATACAAATTAGTGTTTTCTGTCAGCTTCACAGAACAGGGCACCCCTTGAACAGCGCTTGTCAGGACTGAGCGTGCCTCTCAAGGAGAGCAGATGGGACGCGTGGCAGATGTGTTTGGGAGCAGCCCGACAGCCCACAAAGAGGCAGGAAAAGCAAAGGATAAAAGGAAGAAGAAGGCACACCACGGCATGACAATCGGCCTCATCAGCGCAGAGTGGCCGCTCTGGCTGTACCGTGGGACAAAGGAAGCAGACAGATTGCACATGTTCTGGTGCATCTCAATGCCACGGCTGCACAAAGCTATTGATGAATATCAACGCTGACTTGTTTGTTTGCACAGCTGTTACTGCTGGGTGACGGTTCCCTGTTCCCGTTCAGACGGGCTAGCATCAGACAAGCCAAACTTCACCAGGCTGATAACATTATGAAAAAGAACAGATAGCTTAGGGAACAAAGCCGTGATCCCAAGCTGCAGCAAAGGCGAGGAAAGGCGAGCACTAGTGGCAGGGGCCACAGGAGTCACAGATGGCACCGGTACAATGCCACAGCTCAGACAATGACACTGGGACATGGGAGGACAAATAACATAGGGAATCTGCTGGTGGCCTTGGGGTGGCAAGCTCTCTGCTGCTCCTGCTGCCCCCCAAAACTAGCTGGCATCACAAGCAATTCACAAGTAATGAAACCTGTCACTGAACAGAGCGGCCCCTGAAACTGCCAGATCTGAAATTACAGAAGCACAGCCGTGCCCCACTAATGCTGCTGAAGACTTGCGAATTTGGGAAGGACAGAACTTTCTCATGACTACAGAAAAGGACTGCTGCAGTCCACAGAGTTCTTTGGTGACAAAAATATACCATGTCTGCACACCAGAAAACTACACAAGTTCATAAACCAGAAACTAGACTAGTCGTTTTTCCAGATAGCGATTAGAGGGATGCAGATTGCATCCTTCCTGTAGCTGCAGTGCTAAAAAGTAATGTCTGTTCTATAACCGGTAATAAAGAAAAGAAAGGACATTTTATATAATATACATGTATACTTATATGCTCTCTATATATGAATGTATGTTCTATATTCTTCATTTATAACAAATATACTTCCATGTATTTCTAAAATGCAGGATCCAGATGTAATCTCACCTCTGTCAGTGATGCCTCACGTGACTTCAAAAAAGTTGCATCACTTTTCTGCACTCTGCTATTAAGATATGGCAATTGTACACTACCACAATTCCCAGTATTTACTAAAAAGTCAGTAATTTTCTATATTTTCAAGATGTTAAATCATAGGTACAGGCATGACAACAAATACAGGGAATCTTTACTTGTAATAAAAATTAAACCTTAACAACAGAACCAGTAATTTTTGTTCTATTGTTTTTGAGAAACTAAGTTATGACTAATAAAGTTTGCAAACAACAGAAAATGCCAGCAGACTAGCAGCAAAACAGTTCAAAACATGTATCACTTAAAAAAATATTCTGTGTACTAACACAATGACAAAATTAAATTTTAGTAGCTATGTTTTTAAGGCAAGGAGAAAAATTACTCTTTTGTTGCTACCCATTGTTTCAAACAGATGCATTTTTGGTAGAAAGGCAATCAATGCTACATACATTCCAAATATTATGGTAAAATTCCTGACTAACTACGTAACAGGAGCTCCCAAATCATTAAAATTAAAGCTATGAGCTCACTAGGAATATTAATCACTTGAAACATTTACCTGATTATGGGATGGAGCAGCATATCCCATTTAAGGGAAGCTTCTGATAACATATATTTTAATTTTTTCTTCAAGAAACGGGAAGTAGGAAATTGAACGCAATATAGGACTCAAGACCACCCAAGGGTAGAAAGAATGATAGAAGCAAATGTATCTGAAAAAAATCTTAACTCTTCCTCCTACAGCTTAACACTTAATAACTTCCTAATTTATTTAACAGCATTTACTACAGCTTCCACCAAAAGAGCTTGTATGCATTAGGTCATTGCAAAAAATTTATATAGTTCCCTTGTGTAAGACTCTAACTAAATTTCTTAGGTGTCTGGCTTGTAGGAAAATACCAGTCACAGAAGCATGTGCAGACAAAAAGCTGTCTGCTTTCTTCTCTGGGAGGCATTAAGCGTGGATTGAACAGTGACAATAATTACCCCTGGCACACAAAAGCCAGGGAGAGGAGGGGATGGAGCCTGAACTGTCCCTCCCTTCCCAAGCTCCAGTTCACAGCTGCTCTGCGGGGCTCCCTGCAGATTTTGGAAGGTTCTGTTCCCTGGAGCATATGCTGCACTCCTGCCCAGTGCACCAAAGATGTTGATTTTCTTACTGTAAAAGAAGCCCTCATAATTTACCAGATGCTCATATGAATTTTAACTAATGAAGCTGCTTGTACCACCTGAAAGGCTAAAAGAAAGAGAAAGTAATGAAATTGAAAAATTATGCTGTCTCAGCCCTCTTTCTCACTGCAAGTGATGAAAAATTTTCTTGACAGAAAAATCTGTATTACGAGGAAAATAAGTGTTACTAGGAAGCAGCAGGCAAAGTGAGTGCCTAGGCACACACATGCTCATTTTTACATATTTCAGGTTTGAATATGTAGCCAAAAAAGAAGAGGAACATCTTAAAGTCATACTTCACTCACGTGCACAGCTGGGGCTCAGCTGCTGCCCAGGTGCAAGTAGACAAGAATCTCCCCCTGCTGCACAGCAAATAAGCACAAGCTTCCATCTCTGTATGAGGAGAAAACGTGCACCAAAGCACAAAGGGGCAAAGACAAACCCGTGCCTGCTGGCCAGCAGAGTTATGGAGGCTTTGTAAAGAGTTTTAGAAGGCAGCCTAACTGCATTTCACACTCCAGTCAAAAAATACACTACAAAATCCTCATGAACTCTTGCATTTGGCAGCCAATACCAATGAACCTGTAATAGCAGGCACTGGCACTGACATTTTTTTCCTTCTCCAACATTAAAGACACCCTCAAAATTTCCCTTAGGACATTTGCTAGTAACCATCATGTTAAAGACCTGTAGGCAGTCTGAGATTCCAACTTCCACTGCATGACCAGTGGAAGAGCTCAGGAGGAAACTTGTGATCTATGCTCTGATTCAGGAATCTTCCTAACATAGCCACTGCTGAAGCAGAACAGGACCCTGAAGTACTTTACAGTAAATGGTAGACTAAAAGAAAAAGAACCCACAGCTTCTCTTTATTTCATACCACTGTAACACATTCTGTTTTGCATGAAAGAGATCAAAAACCGTGCAACCCAAGGAAAGCTTTCTGTAACAGAAGGTCAGAAGCAGACCACCAGATGAGGCATTAAGGGCAGGAGAACATACAGAGGGGGTCAGAGTGAGCCACGTCACCATCCACTCCTTAAACACAAGCACAAAGTGAGATCCACCTCCCAAACATAATTACAACCTTTGAAAAACCATGACTCAGCTAAGAAGTGGGCTGGAAACAAAGCCTATGCACAGAACAGTTTGCTGTGCCTACACAACACCTGCAAATCCCAAGGATACATCTCCACAAGAGAAATCCTCTCCTGTGGAACTGCATGAAGCTCTTACAGCACCAAGATGCCTCGAGCTAACAGTCCCTCTCCAGAACTCCTCTGAAGCAAATTAGTTGTGACAATTTGCTCCTCTTCCAACATCTAAGAGGGGAGAAAAGTAGATGTTTGTGACACAGAAGCCTTCCATGGCCACTGTGCCTTCCTGCAGACCATCACCCACAGCTGAGGACAGCAGTGCCTTCGTGCAGAGCTCGGTGCTCTAACAGGACCTGCTGTCTGGCCATGCACACACAGGCATAGAAACCACACATCAAATCCTAGTTCAAAGTGTAGCTTTTGCTGGGAGCATTCACGCTTTTTTTGGCACTTAGTTGTACATGACATCATTGTGTGGGAAGCCATATGTTAGAGATAAAGAACACACAAACTTGAACTGACTTTACAAATGTTAATTCTAAGAAAAACTCTCATCAGATTTGCTCATCAGGATAACCAGGTCACATTTTAAAATGGAAAAGCTTTCCTTTCCCCCACTTCCCTTTATTTTTTTCTCCTTCCTTTTAATTCTTTTAATTGCTCTCTGCACAGCAACTTGATTTTTAGTCTCTAAGCAGCTGGTGTCAGTTTTTATCCAACTGAATGACTAGTGAAAAGCTTTATGTTTATACCCAACACTGCAGTGTCCACCAAAATGCAGATCCTGGAAGCTTTTGAAATGACCTATTAAATTTCTATTAGCCTCTTTTTTACTGCAGATGACAGATCACTGAGTGGCATTTTGCACACAAGCAAAAAAAATGCATCCTTAAAACAACTTTACTTCTTACACTGCAGTATCACTATAAAATCTCTACAAGCAATGAAATGAGAGAGAGCCTGAAGACAAGAGTAACTGTCTAATTAAAACAGATCATACGCTGTATCCTAGAAACCCAGTTATCCACAGGGACTCTCTTCATTGACACATATCCTTAACTGTGCTGTGTTACCACAGAGGAAAAATACCCTTGACTGAGCTTTAAGTTGCTCAGGGCAGCAGGCTTGCTGCTCCAAAATCCTGTTACTTCAAGGAATAAATGGAAGTCCTAACCTGCAGCACCTAAAAGCAGCGCCTATGAGAGGCTAATTCACAAGGCTTCCGCTACAGACACAAAAGCACGATGAAAAATCTGAAGATGAGATTTTCAGCTGGCAGGATACCATCACTCTGTATTGAACTCAGAACAACAACTTCATTGCTCCGGGGCCAGATCGCAACAATATGCCTGTACATGCTTAATTTTTCAAACAGTTGTATATGAATAAGCAAATAATACCAAAAATCTCCTGCACAGTCAGATATGAAGGCATTTAGTGGTACTCGCAGCATGTATCACTTGGCAAATCAAGGCACATGAAAGAGAATCTGTCAATGCATTTTCACAGGAAAAGGAGATTTCAAAGAAAAGCTGGTAAAGAGAGCAGAACAGTCCCAGCTACTCCAGCCTTTGAGGCTGAAAATAAGCGTTTCACCAAAAGAGTGCTGAAAACATGGAAAGAAAAGGGACATTCAAAGAGATGGAACAGAAATTCAAGAAGTACTCGTGTACATTTAGGTACATTTAAGTAGAGGTTACCTAAGCTTTTTCTTTACAATGTGCAATTGTTACTGACCCTGACCTCACTTGGAAAAGGAGAAAAAAAAAAAAAAAAAAACCAAAAAAAACCCACCAACCCCAAAAAAGCCTGTAATAGAGCAACTGCATAACACCAAAGATCAAACTTCTGTCGTAATTCATACCCATAGAACTTCTAGAAGACAATTTCCTAGCAAAATTACTAGAAAATAAAAAAGAAGGCAACAGAAGTGTTATTTCAATCAATAAGACCCATACAAGAACTTAACCAAAACAAACTAACAAAAATTACCTTCTCTATAGGCTGTCAAGCTTAGGCATCCACATACAATACAGACAAATTCAGTGCAGATATCCTTATTAGAGATTTTAGAACTGCGCTGGCTTTAAGGATAATTATGTTATCAAGTAAGTTTTCCTGTGCAAGTATCACAAGTTTTAACAACTCATTCTTGTCTTTTTTTCTTTTCTCCTTAGCAACATACTCATCTTTGGATGACAAGTAAAGAAACTGCAGTAGCTCGCTTCTGAAGAGAAATGAAACTTGCCCAAAGCCTTTTCTTTCATGTCCTTAATGCAATCCAACAGCCCTTATCAGAGCTCTCATAGCACTTGGCTGGAAACACGTTATCCTAAGCTACTGCTGCCTAAGTTTCCAGACCTGGGACCAACTTCATGACCAACACAAATGTGTTCAGCTCTGCCAGCTCCAGCCAGGTTTGATCCTCTTTTCCCAGCACAGAAGTTGATGAAGCTGTGACACTACCAGTTATCAGACATACCTACTAAAACACCCAGGATTCTAAGGTGTGAGTCTCCTACTTCTCAGTACTCTTATTTGCTTTAGAGTTGTGTGGCACCTCAAACTTAGCATAAAGAAGGTATGGATACTGAATCCTCCAAGTCATGGCAGTAAGACTATCCTGTAATAAGACCTACAGTTTCTCCATGGCCCTAGAAACTTCAGTTAACCTCAGTTAACAACAACAGCAACAAAAAGAGTAAACATTATGTTACTACGAGTAGCAAAAATAAACCATGACAGGATCTGCTGGAGGAAACAATGAATATATAGATAATCCAAAAAGAGAATCTAAACATAGATTACATATTTCTTACTAGAATATGTACAGAAGAACTAGGAAGGTAACAAAACAACTGTCAAGAGAAGTATATGGGAGTGGAAAGTATTTCACAGTCCTACTTTATGGGGCAGTCTGCTCACAGCATGTTTCACAGGAACAATATCTCTTCAAGAACATCACAAAGTAAAACTTTCTAATTCATATATTGGGAAATACACCACAAAAATAGCAATAAAAAGGGCAGGCAAGGAATCTCTTCTTACCGAAACTTAGTACACACCAGCCAAGTTAGAAACAATCTTGGGAAACAGATCCATTCATGTGCCTTTCTCAGGCAAGACTACCAGCAGAGCAACTGAAACACATTTCAGAACAACTGAGCATAAAACAAGAAGCCACAGCACAGCTCGGGGAAGATGTTTGTGTTGTAACTGACATTTGTTAGAGGCGTGCAAGAAAACGTATTTACCTTGAAGCGGCAAGGAGGAAAAAAGTGGGCAAGGCATCATTCACAGGTGGGTAACAACAGCCAGACTGACACATTCAGTAACATCACTGCACACTTGCCACCCTGGCTGATGACACTACTCAAGATCCTGTAGTACAGCACCACTTTAGCTTGGCTGGGAATTGTTACCAAGGCAAATGATGACACTGAAGAAATGATCCTACAATGTCCTGAACAGCATCTTTCCTGGCCTTTTAGCTCCCTGGGTCATCTCATCCCTCCACTTCTCTACTGCGCAAGACTGCATAAAGTTCCAAACTCCCTCCATTACTGCTCAGTAAAGCTACAGACATGAGACAGTGAGGGTTGCAAATTGCAGCACATGTTGATCAAGCATAGGTCCACAGGCACTACTCCATGTACCACACACGGCACTGTTAAAAAAAGTCTCTGCTGAAAAAAAACTGGGCCAGGTTTAGAAGGTACTCAGGTAAACCTCACATCTGGTTAAAACCAGCCTCATTCCCATATACACTGGAGAAAGCAACTGAGAAACAGGGCTGAGATGCATTCTGGCTGCACAGTCTCCAAGACAAAGACAAGTAAAAATAATAATATCCAGAACAGTAAGCACGGGTGTCACAAGAAGTATATAGGCTTTTCTTGAATTCAGACCTTGGTATTTGCTTTGACACAATCTGATCTACATTTCAGGACAACCTAGAAGTTTAAACCAGTGAAGTGTGATGAGTTCCTTCATTATGTGGGACCCCTCAGGACAGTACACAATGTTTTTAGAAGCCGAAATACATACACCTTAGATTCCCAAGAAACTTAGAAGTGTGGGTTTTTTCTATTTAGGATGTGGTCAACCTATCTAATTCAATCTATCTATTTAAACAAAATATTGTCACACTGAAACTGGTGAAGTACCAGGTTCCTTTCATATGTGGCACACCTCAGGACAACACTAACTATGTTTAGAAGCTGAAACAGCCACTCATTGGATTCTAAACTGAATTTAGAAGTTGGGGGTTTATGTCACAAATAGCTACAACCTTTCTACTTAAAAATACTACTGCATTGAAACTGGGACTGCCAGTGTTCTCCACAAGGTACACATATTTGCCTTCCCTTTCTAAAATTTTCCAGAGGAAGGAAGTAAATTCAGTTACATCTGTAATGAGACAGAGCTGTGGAAAAGCAAAAGTTCAGTTTTATGGGGAATAATGACCTCACTTTCAAGAATAAGAACACAAGACTGATGCACATCTTATAATCTGCAAATAGATATGATTTTCCCAGATAATGAACAGATCCCTTTATGATCACAAACAGAGCTATTCTGCTTTACTGTATGCTTAGTACAATGAAAAATAATTGCAGGCTTCTTCTGTTGATTTTTCAAAAAAACTGAAAATTCAAAATTATCAACACAGTATCTCCCAACAAAAATAAAATGAAAATGACTGCACATATTAACTATTTCCACTTTTATTGAAGATAATGTTAAAATACACAGTATCACTGGATAAAGAAATAACACCGATCTGATAATTTCCATAGTGTATCAGTCTTAAGAAACCTACTGTTCAGAAGAGTAATGAAATGGGTTCAAAAGAAAGGGGAAAATACACTAATGTTCTCTAGTAAATCATCAGTTGTTTGTGATGGAGTGTTTACAATGTACATAAATGCTCTTTCATATATCCCTTAGAAAGCTGAAAATCCACACCTGCCTTAAAGGACAGAGGCTGCTAAAGGAAAGCAATCAGGTATAATCAAACATTCTCTTAAGGGCCAACCCCAGCTCCTGTACACTGGGATCCTTCCCCTTTCTTAGGTGGAAGGGCTAAATTGAAGATCCTTGTTGATGGTTGATGCATTTTTTTCTAATAACCTAATCCCAAGAAATAACGCCACATGTAATAACTATCTGCCCACACCTTAGAAACCACCAAAAGTGCTGAGACACCCCAAATGAAATTTCTTGAAGCAACTACTTCAAATACAATTAAATAAATACAATTATCTCATGAGGAAATACTTTCCTATGGAGAAGAGCAGCCACAACCAATAAAGTCTTCTGTATGAAGTTGATTTCAATTATTTAAGTGGATGCATCATACATATGGCTATTTTTTCCCCTTACCAAAGCTTGGCTTTTCCCAAGTCACAATGCCTAGGTGTCCATTTTCAAAAAAGGCCCGTGTTTATGGATCACAGCACACACACTCTGTACTACTGTGGTCTGTATTGTCAAACTAGCATAAAATTTTTATTTATGCTAAAGGAAAGCAGGTCAGTCTTACACAAGTCATGAGCTACAATTTACTCTATTTCATTCCCTGCGCTTTCAATTCCCCCCACAACAAACACCCACTTGGGAGTGGACATTTAGCCTAATTATCTCTCACTGCAATAATCCCACTATCCCATGAATACTCTCTTGCTATATACTGACATAATATAGAGACTGGCACAAATACAGTTAACCATAGACTTAAGACAATTTCTCTACTACCTAGATAGAAAAAAAAAAAAAAAACAAAACACTTGAGTGAGGGTTTTTTTCCCCAAAGAATAATTAGAATAAATTGTTCTGAAAACACAGGGAAGTTTCTATATTCTTTTAAAGTGGACCAAATGGGGTTCAAAATGGTCTAAAGAAAAGACTTTGGAGTACAGGAGCTTAGTTATCCTTTGCTTTTAACCTTACACAGGTATTCACCATCTGTCAAGTGCTGTTATCCTAACCTGGGGAAGTTTGCACACAGAACTTCAACTACACAGACAATTCAGTTCATTAACTAATATTGGACTCGTCCAAGAAAGGATGTGGTAGAGATACAAGCTGCTAATTAAAATGAAAAGAGAAAAAGCACTGCAAGTGTAAGAGTTTGAGCTTTGCTTTCAAATGCATGATATTCAAACATTTCCATTTGCAATGATCTGAGCCTTATTCAAAATCTGGAGTAAGAATTTTCTTTTCTGTGCAGATTTTCTCCTGCAGGGCCAACATTACATGGCACCCACCACAGTGGTAAAACTCAGCAGTCCTAAGCAGAGCCCCTGGAGTGCTTTAGGAAACTGTCTCTTATCCAGCTGACTGCACAAGATTCTTCAGGAAGGGATACAAACCCAAGTGGGCAGTGTCATGCTATGATACTAGAAAAGGAATGAAAAGAGCTTTTTGTGTGATTTTGTCTAGTTTTAGACGCTGCACTAAGGAAAAATATGGTCTAATTATAAAGAACTCAAAGAAAAGTACAAGAGTGGAGGGATAGAGGTGCTCCAATGAGGGAACAACTGGGATAAAGTTGGGATTGATCATCCTAAAGGAAAAACTGTTAGAATCTAAAGAGAAGGTGCAGAATAAAAGATGCCAATTGTTTTCAAGTTCATGTAAATTTACAGAAAGCAGGAGTAATCTCTTTTCCACATCTATACTGGACAGCTTAGCAATTTACTTATAGCCATGAGGATGTTTTCCAAAGGTCAGTCTGTATTGGAAAGGATTACTCCAGATGGTCCAGGAGCCTCCATCACTACAGGTCTTCAAGAACAGTTAAAAGAAACACATCAGCAATTATTATTTCAGCTGATTCTTGCTTTGAGACTTCTTTCAGACCTATTTTCTCAATAGGCTCTGCTTATGAACATCCAAACTTTCCTGCTACTTGAGAAAAGAACCTCTCCAGGATATGTGAAACCAAAAATATTATCTTATATATAGTGAGATATACAGATATATGGATGTAGATACAAAAATATACATATATATTCACCATAAACATGAGGTTGCCAAGGAAAAGGTAAACTAACACACTTAAAGGTACACTGAGTGGGGATTTTAATTAGTGATTATAGGGAATTCCCTAATCCTAACTGGCAATTAGTTGCTTGTGGGTAGTAAGCAAGTGCACAGAACTAAAAGAGCAACAGAACAGTATGTTCTGTATTCAGCTGGATAAAAGCATGTACAAACAACTTCACACCACTGAGGATTTGGCAGTGAAAGGGACCAGTGTTTGAAAGCAGTATGTGTAGGACTTAGTCACCAGTTGTGCATCCTTTGTGGTGAATGTGTTATTTACAGCATCTCTGAACAACCACAGAAACTCATTATAGAAGCACAACTTGTCTAGCTGTGCTGTCAGGGACCTTTCTCAAGTGGGGCAAGCCTCCAAATTCTCTTTTTTGCCTTCCAGCATAGCCCATTCCCTTTCAAAGGCCACACCGTTCAGTCCTTGATTACAACCGGAATAACAAGTCAAATGTTATGAAAGACTCAAATAAACCAAGTAGCATTGTAAGCAAATCACAGCTGATGTTCAGCTCCCCAAAATTTGTTTCCACATCTTCTTACAATCATGAGAAAGGAGAAAGAATTTATAATAGTTTCTTAGTTATTACCATAAACATTTTTAAAGCATTCAGTACAAACCTCCATACAACTGGAGGTCAAGAAAGTCATCCCCATCACAAACATGACACCCTTTATTTCATGAGGCCATTTCACCCTCTCCTTCCCTCCCCTGCAGCTTCCCACAATACCTACAGCAAGGATGAAACCAAAGTAATGAAAAATGTATTTTGAGCTGCTTTGGACTCCTACAGCTAGCAAAGAATTTTCTTTAGCAGCCTAGGCTGTGGTTATCCTCAGCTGCACTCCCAAGACCTGCTTGGGCCTCCAAAACTACACATAATTTAATAACTAGTGCAGCCCTTCTAACGGAGATTAAGAGCACAGTAGGACAGTTCCTGCTGCTCTGGAATGCCTCAAATTCATATCACTGCTGACAAAAATGGTGTGAGACACATTTCTAAGCATATACTGCACACTGCACTGGAATTCATCCCCCTCCCATCCAACCTTATTCTTTATGATGCTTCCACCTGCAAAACTCAGATGAAAAATGGACACGGACAGTTACACTTCTGTGCTGTAGGGCCAAGGCTCTGGCACCTGCAGCAGTAATGGTTATTTCAGCCTCAGCTGGGAAGGCAAGAGAGGCTGTTCCTTCTGTGGAAGTAAAACTGGAAGAAAATTTATACATATCTTGGCCATAGAGACAGAGCTGTTCTAACAATCTAGGATCAAAGAAGTGTGCTTTGCCTCCTCTAGTATAATACATTGGCCCCCAATAGGCAGAACAGTTAAATTGGGAACCCTTGGTGATGCTTCAAGGTATAGCAGGTGGAAGAGATTTTGTTCTTACTTGTTGGTTTGTGGCACCATGTACAGGGCCCCAACAGAGATCCAGACTCCAGGTCTTGGTAATACCTGTTCCACGAAAACCAGCTTCATGAAAGGTACACTAAGTGCTGGTAGGAGTTTTGTCTCAGCCATAATTATAAATTCATCATAAATTAAATTTATTCTGAACTACTTAAACAAGACTCAAAATATTTTTTTCTCTAGTTTCTTCTTCTTCCTTCTTGCAAAGTTAACTACCTGGCACCATTTCAACTTGAGATGATCCAAGATTTTATTTGTTCACACACATACACATATTAATTCCTTATTAATTAGGATTTGGAAAAAGCTAAAAGCATACAGCCACATAAGTTTCCTACAGATTCAACAGCAACATCTGAGATTACTTCCACCAGTATTTTCCATTCTGGCCTGTCAGATCATTAAATCATTTAACCCAGGAGTGGTTTTGCTTATTATTTCCTCAAAATGAATGACATTAAAAGACTGGAATACCAAACTCAGCTGGGAGATGCAAGCAGTAAAGTTTTCATCCAAGAAAACTTCATTCAAAAATAAATAGCCAAGTCTAGTACACATTTCAGTCAAACCACAACCTGTTCAATAAAGAAACAAAAAACATGTAGAAAAGCAGCCATATTATCACAAGTATTTACAAAGCCAGAGTACCATCATCTTCACAGGCAGCTATGTCACTAAAACACCCATTCAGCTTCTAAAAAGCTTCCTTGAGACCCTCAAGGTCCAGGCACCTCCATAATTACCCCCACAAACTTCTTATGTGCTCAGAATTCCCTGCTAACACTAGTTGACAAAAAAACCCCGAAAAATCACTTCCCCATATCTTGCACCACTAACTCAAAAAACAGTAACCACACTTTGTGGTCAAGGACCAGTTATCCTTTTAAGAGACAGGAGAAAAATATTGACACTCAATGCACTACCTACAGTTGCCAGATCTAGTTTTAGCAGTTTCCATGCCAAGAGACATGGGATGTGGCTTCCTGTTTGCCAGGCCTCTGAAATGTCACATTATACAAACCACCATGAGGATGAAGGCAAATGGAAAGCATCTCATGCCATGAAAATATAAACAGTTAAAGGTCTTGAAAGAAGCAGGTGAAGAGAACATTAAACATAAACATACATATATTAGCTCTATTATATACATACACATAATACATCAACACATGCATGTTCCAGGTAATTTCTAAGGGTCCTCCCTCCTACACAGATGAGCTTAAAGCTGTGTCTTTCCCCATTTCATAGCCTGAGACTCAGCTCTTATTTCAGTAACAAATTCTTCTGTCTTCACACAAGAAATCAAAGTACAGGGAATCACATAACACTCATATCCAAATTCTGCTATGATTTCATGGAGACTTAAATCCTCATCTCCATCTCTCTTCTCCCTCTACTGCCCAATTTTCACTCAGCAACTTAAGTCAAGATGAAGATCTTAATATTCTTGTGAAGATTTAGAAGATCCTGACCTACCTCTAAAAATTCTAAGGGCCTTTGGCATATTAAAGTGAGATGATCACCTTAAGGAAGGCTACAAGAAAACCAGCCAGCAGTAACAACCAAAGGCATGTAAACAAAGCATGCGGCTCCTCATGTCAGAAGGCAGCACTGGAAATGGGCAATTTGAGGAACATGACTGCCAGCCCAGTCTCTGGGAGACACTGCAGGAGCCTCCTTTGCAGATCTGTTTCTAACAGCTGCCAATGATGCACAGACCATAATCTAAAAATTGCTATACTAAGCCTGCATTCCTAAGCGAGTATGGAGTAAGTTATTCTACTTCTGCCTTCTCCAGTAACTTCTGAATCCAACAGCCAATTCAAAATATACTTAACAGAAGTCTAGAAACTCAGAAATAGCCACTTTCATATTTCATGAACATAAGCATCTGAGATGAGGAAAGTATAAATTAATCATTCATCTGCCCTTCTCTCCACTGAGCGAGGCTCAGGCAGAAATCATGCTTTTAAGACGCCTTTTGGGAGCAACTGGCTAGCAAACTTACATATCCACAGCTCCACACATAGCACCACAGGTACTGATTGCTGCCCAGTTCAAGTATCTCTTTGACACTGATCTTCTGTGACTGTCCTGTTTGGACAGAGATAAAGAGAGGAGAGGGAAACAGAACACTAGTGTCAAGGTACTGGGATTCATAAATTCTGCCCATCATGAAATATATTTATTTGAAATCACAATGCCCTTCCATCCACCCACCTAGTTCTATCCTGTGCAGGAATCCCAAAACCACCTAGTCATGACAGTTTCTCAATAGGCTGCACAAAACACTGAACCTAATCACTCCAGAAAGTGAATCCTACTTCTGAGTTACTTCTGCTCACGGTTTGAGTACCCAAACACTTCCAGACTCAAAGCTCAAGCTGGCAAACAATCATAGAATTGGTTAGGTTGGAAAAGACTTTTAAGATTAAGTCAAAACATTAACCTAACAGTGTTAAGTCCACCACTAAACCATGTCCTTATGAGCCACACCTACACGTATTTCAAATACCTCCAGGGATGGGGACTCAATGGCTTCTCTGGGCAGCCTGTTCCAGAGCTTGACAACCCTTTCAATTAAGTAATTCTTCCTAATATCTAATCTGAACCTTCCCTGGCACAACTTGAAACCACTATTTCCTTTTGTCCTGTCATCTGTTACTTGTGAGAAGAGACAAGGTGATGAGGTGCCTCCTTTTCTCCAGGCTAAATATCTCCAGTTCCCTCAGCTGTTCCTCATAAAACTTCTGCTCCAGCCCCTACTCCAGCTTCATTGTCCTTCTTTGGAAGGGCTCAAGGTCTTTTTATTTCAGAGGTTTATTCCCAAAGACAGTCCATTCAAGACAGGTGTAAGAAGGAAAAACTGTACAGATTCAACCTACAGTGTTTGGATCACCTCAGGGTGCCAAAGACAGCCACATGACAACACAAACAATGGGTTTTCACCCAATGAGAAAAGAGGCAATCTTGTTTTCCCCAAATAATTATTCACTTGTTAGATAAGTGAAAAGATTAAAACAATTGCTTGACAACAGTGATGACATTATGAAGCTGTTACATTATTCCAATTCTGACTCCTCTTGCCATTACAGAAAGAACACATGTGAAATGATGGCAGTCCTACAGCAGATTCCACATTACTCAACCCCAAAATTTTCATTGAAAACTACCATATTTCATAGTTCCCTCTTCCACTAAAACGAATTCCTGTATCTCTGAGAAATCTGGCCTTTTTCAAATCGTGTTTCCAGCTCTAAATACTGCAAAAGCTCAACAGTAAGCATGGTTTCTTTCTTGGTTTAATAGAGGAACAGTAAAACCAAGCTCCAGCATGGCCTACACTTCAGTCTGCAGCTTGAAGTCCTCTGAAGATTGATTTCCTTTCTCATTCTTACTGAACGTTTCATTCACTTCACAAAAGAAATAATCTGATTAATACAAAAATGCAAAATGAGCATCCTACGTGACAAGTATAAAAGAAAATCAATTGGAGAGGAGTATGTTGATAAACTAAAAGCTAAAGTAGACTGAACTACAAGTGTAACTTGGACTGAGGGCTGGTGTTACAACAAGGTAGGTGCTGTCTTCAGCTTTACAGAGATCATGAGTCAGATGTAAGTAATAGCTGGGAATTGAATATATCACCGTGCACTAGTCAGAGCACTAAATTCAGCATCAATCAGGATAGGAGAGAAGGCTAGAGAACATGCATCTTCATTACTCTCCAAAGCCTTCTGGCCCTAATTTATGTGCACAATTAAATTCTGTGTATATTAATGAATTTAAGTTATTTAATAATTTGACTTGGAAAATCTCTAATTAGGCTTCGCAGTCCTCGTCGGAGAATTGTTATTTCTGGATACTTAAAGCAGCACTGTATTTATGTGCACATTTGGAATCTAGTCAGTCCTCTCAGCATCTAAGGATTAGAAATTTTACTTCTATTTCCAAACCATAAGCTAAATTCTGCACAATCTGTTATTGGATCTTGATAAATCAGAATCATTTAGTTACGAAAAGACATCCAGAATCATTGACTCCCAACATTACCCAACCCTGCCAAGTCCCTCACTAAACCATGGCCCTAAGTGCCACATTCAGATGGAATTTTAACACTTCTACAAAGAGCAACTCCACCACTTCCCTGGGCACTGGTTCCAATGGCTGACCACTCTTTCAGTAAAGACATTTTTCTAATATCCAATTTAAGTCTCCTCCTGCACAATTTGAAACAATTTCCTCTTGTCCTACTACTTGTTACCTAGGGAAAGAGACTGATCCCCACTCCACTAAAACCTCCTTTCAGGAGGTGGTAGAGAATGATAGGGTCTCCCCTGAGTCTCCTTTTCTCCAGGCTAAACATTCCCAGCTCTCTCCCTCAGTTGCTCCTTATCAGACTGGTGTTCCAGACCCTTCCCCAGCTCCGTGCCCTTCTCTGGACATCCCCTCAATGTCTTTCTTGTAGTGAGGGGCCCCAAACTGAGCACAGCACTCCAAGTGTGACCTCACCAGGACCAGGAACAGAGGGACCATCGCTGCCCTGGTCCTGCTGGCCACACTATTGCCAACACAAGTCAGGATGTCACTGGCCTTCTTGGCCACCTGGGCCCACTGCTGGCTCATGTTCAGCTGCTGTCAAACCAGCACTCCCAGGACCTTTTCCATTGGGCAGCTTTCCAGCCACTCTGTCCCAAGCCTGTAGCACTGCAGGGGGTTGTTGTGACCCCAGGGCAGGACCTGGCTCTGGGCCTTGCTGAACTTCACACAGCTGGCATCAGCCCATTGAGCAGATCAACATTCCCACAAAACTTGGTGTTCCCTGCAAACTGAGAGTGCACTCAACCCTCTTGTCCAGATCATCAATAAAGATATTAAACAGGACTGGCCCCTGAATACATCAAGAGGCCAGGTCTGGCCTAAAGGCATGGCATTCAGCTTTCCTCTCCTGTTACATTCCAGCTAAACAACCTGAACTTCAATATGCAAAGGTTAGACTCTGGAACTGATAGAGACAGCTATAGAGGGGCAGAAGTCTTAAAATCTATGGGTTATTTTCCCAAATCAAGTTACATATGTACAAAAGATTCATCTGTAAACTATATAAAAACAAAATTGCTATATAAAAACAAAACATCATTTTATCCATGTCATGTCAGAAGCCAAGCTGTCAATACACCAAGAAGCAAAACTGAATCAGCCCTTGAAGAGAATGTGCTAAGACAGCAAAGAAAGCATACCAAGCCTCTGCTAAGTGTCTGTTGAAAAAAAAAAAACAAACAAAAATTAAATAATATCAAACAAGACCCTTCCAGGAAAAGATATAGTAGGCTATTTTACTTCTAATTACTCAGAAAATTGTGTTGGTGCAGTACTGTGACTAAGTAGGGCAATGATCTTTTCTCTCAAAACTACAGGATTTGGGAGACCCAAGTTGCATGCCCGCTTTGATTAGCACAGCATTCAAGAATCCCACTGTGGTGTACCTTCCTTTCCAACAGTAATTTAATTCCCATAAGGAATCAGAAAGGCTAATGAATTAACCAGCTGCTCAGCACTAATTTCTGCATTCTCAGTGCACGGTTCTAATGCTGCTTCTGATCTCTGCAAGGACATTTCAGATGGAGGAAGAGGAGGAGGAGGCTGAACAGAGAGTCAGAATTTGTCTGCTGAACCTTGGCCTAAGAGAAAATGAAATCAGGTGAAAATCCAGTTATATGTTGAACACTATAGTGACAAGAACCAGATTTAAAAAATCCTAGATCCTCTAACATTCTATGGTTTGAACTTTTGAAATAAAATTATTTTGCATTAATAACAGTTTAGGATTTAAGTTTTTCTTTTAAACACATAAAGAAAAGCATCAACTCTTGAAATATAAGCCATGATAGAAATTTCCATAACATAGGTTATTACCTTCCAATTAATACTAGTACTTTGCTTACATTTAAAGGAGAATAGAAAAAAGACCACAGTGCTTAAAACATTCCACACATCCACCTGCAGCAGGCTTAAAATCATACGTGTAACCAAAAATGAAAACACTAATTCGTTCCCGAGAGAGAATAAGGAGTAAGACCCAGTACAAGATAGAAGTCAAGGAAAAACATGCCCCTTTTATATCATGGAGCATCCAGATAAGATGAAATCCCAGGAGAGAACAAGACTGAAGAGATGCTCTGTCACTTAATTATGTAACTGAATAGCTAGCTAAACATAAGGATAATTTCTGGCTTGATATTTGCCCAACAAACAACAACAGCAAGTAAAGACAAATTGGATGTAATCTCTTCCTCATTTCCTTACACATAGCAGTCTAGAAGACATACAAGACGAGATGAAGAGGGAACATCATAAAATGTTTATTGAGGTGCCAAGAACGGAAGTACTGAAGCACTGCAAATACAATAAATGTAAAGTCTGAAACTGTACAGGACTTGAGATGACAGAAACCAGGAGGACGCCAGGCTCAGTCTGGCTAAGCTCAGCTATGAAGGTGAAACAAACACAAGTGGTGCTTTACTGATGAAAAGCATCTCCATCTCAAGCCTGCTTCTTCTGCATTTGATTTCAGAAATTGAGGAATGAAATAATGTGGGGCTTTGATTTATTTGAGCGTACCTGTAGCTGTTAACTCCCGATCTACATTTTTTTTTTCTGTTTTCAAAAATCTAAAAAACAGTACGTCAATTAGTACAATTCAACTGCAAATTCCACTTGGGTGATCTGCAGTGTTCCTCAAAGTCAGTATAACTACTGAAAATTCTGAAATTCTGTAAAATAGAGTTAACGTCCTGTCTCTGAAAGTGACAACAACATGCAGGATACAATTGTTTCAGCAAAATTCTTTGAAAGGTATTAAGCATGTCCAACAACAGAGCTAGTTTATACAAGTGAGCAGCCTACAGACAGCACAGACCTGGCAAAAGCAAAATGGGGTTTTGCTGCATTTGTTGGATGAACTGGCTCAGTGGAGAGTCCATCAGAAAGTACATCAGAACCACTGAAAAAGTGAAGCTGGCCAACGCTCAGAACACTGGAAAGAGAAAGTCAAGTGAGATGTCCTGTTTCAGCAACAGTAAACAAATTCAGCCAGCTCAGTATCCTAGCAGCAACAGAAAGCTAACACTAAAAAGAGAGGAAAAAACCTAAAAAGGGAAAATTAAATGAGACCAGATCATGTAGTTGAGCAGACAAAAATCTGTTTAGCTTATGCTCTACCTCTAGAGAAATGTAAGAAAGAATGTCTGATCTTAATAGTAGCAAAACTGAGCTGTTGGTGCTGAATGATTTATAAGTAAATGAAGTATTAAGTTTGTCCTGACTTTTGTTTTTTTTCTATATGTTAACAACACAATTCTAAACATCCCAATCACTGGGCAGGGTTAATTTCAGAGGAGATCATGCTTCATATTTTATTTAAAAACAAATCATTGACATCAGATTGACATTTATTAGAACCACTGCCACAATAAAACATTATCTGACCACGAGGAAAACCATGAAGGAAACTGAGTGAGACTCAAAACACTAGGTCTTAAATTGCACAGGAGAACATGCAGATTTGTTTTTTAATATTAAAAAGTCCACTGTGATGATTTCACATATTTTGGTAGATTGATTCATTGTGCAATTGTTTCTCTTTTTCATCCCATCAAGCCTATGCTTGACTTGTACTTTCCCTGTACCATAACTAAATTCTGCTGAGCAATATAACCTTCAAGTGCTACATGGTTCAGCACTGACCTGGTTATCAACACAGCTCTATCACAGTATCTTCCTGCACTTCTCACGTCAGGCATGAAAACTCCAAATCATTTCCAATTTGCTGGTTTCTAAGTAAAAATTCGAGCCACAGTCTTCAGGGTATTGCTTGTGGCTAGCCCAGCAGTCCAGCTGAGAGTGCACCACATACGAGTCTGCTTTCAGGAACATAGGTTTGAAGTTCATTAGCAAAACCCAAACCACTTAAATCCAGTAGATTTATCAGTACTTGGAAATCAAAACCTTGGAACAAAAGCATATTAATAAAATCTCTGCATTTTTTTATTTGCAACTCTCAGTACGCCAAGATTCTCTGAACTCCACAAACCTGGAACCAGGAAAAAAACCACATCCTTTACACCCCTGCATCTCCTCCTCTTTCTCCATGTGCCTCCATCCTCTCTTCAGAGTACCCTCCTTCACCTCATCTCTTAACTGGGATACATTCTTTGATTCCCTACTTAACTTTAAAAATGACATCCTGGTTTGTGTGATGCCAGCTCATTAAAGCTTTTCCTAACAACTGATAACATAGCAAGTGTTATTTTAGCCTCTCTAAAGCAAAGCCCCAACAACTACTCATCTTCACCATTTTCTTTTCTAGCCCTGCTAGAGTCTCTAGCACTGCATCATGAAAACAAGAAAAATCTACATGATAAAAGAAAAAACACCTTTTTTTTGTCCAGTTCGTTGCAATCATCCTGGAAAGGCTTAGAAATCTTTTTCAAGTCAGAAGTGCCATACAGGCTTCTCTAACTCCAGATTAACTTCTGTACATCCTATTTTTAATGCTCTGTAGATCATAAACCTTTTATTTTGGGTTCTCATATTCCCCTAACTCATTAAGATGGCAATGTAAAATTAAATAGCTATTCTTTTTTGTTTATATTTATTTATATTTTCTTAAATTTTATTTATTTTTATTTATATTAAAGCTGTAATATGTTTTAAAACAATGTTAAATCCTTGGGAGCTTAAAGGATCACTTGATCTAATTCTTTTTCCCCTCCTGTAAAATGTAGTCATGACACAGTATTGCAATGTAACAGCTGCATTGATGATACAACAAGATGTAATCCCCAAGGCTGCACAAAAACTACTACGTATTTTCCCTTAATAGCCTCCCATCTCACACTACAATTTAGACAAAAAAGGGAGAGAAAATTGTTTTCTGAAGTCTCAAATCTTGAGATTTACCTGCCATCCCCCTTTTCTTCTTTACTCTTCCACATGAGCAAGAATAGACCTATTTAAATCCATGACAGTCACCACTTAGATGTACTCACCTACATTTATCTTGATATTCAACAATGCAGCACTTCATGTTTCACAACAGCTCGTCAGCTTTATCGCATAAAAGAGTATGATCTTTACCTATTTTTTAATGCATTAAAGACTTCAATTATACTACCTTTAAGCAGATAAAGAGATTCCAGAAGAGTCTTACAACAAACCAAAATAAAAACCCACCACCCTTGGTGGTTCTTTACCATGGTAAAGAATATCCTGAGCATTACATAAATATCAAATATGTACATAATTCTAATGAATATATCAAGCACAGCTTTCACTTAAGTACCAGGTACCTGTTTCAAATTAAAGGTTCCTTACAGTCACTCAGCTGGGAAGACACAGCCATCTGAACAGAATGCACACACAGCTTGTTATCACTCTGTGAAACCTACAGCAGTTCCTACTCAAAAAGATCCAATTATTAGTGGTTCACCCATGAAGCAAGTGCCACTGTGCCTCCAGAAGACACACTAATCACTGCCTAGAGTGCAAGCGCATTTCCCTTGGAGCTAATCAAGGAAAAACCTGATTGCTGTCTTCCACCTCCATGATTATTTCATAACTCCACAGTAATACTTTGATATTCGTATAGTCCAAAGGGCTTTGCTTTTAACAGACAGGTTTAATTTACAGATCCCAGCATCACATGGTTAGAAGTTCAGCAATCTGGCATTTTCCAAGCCCTTTCTATTCTTCTATTCTCCAGAAGAAACCGAAGTCTTAAAAATGGGATTAAGGAGATGATGAGCATTTTGTTTCTTGATTTTTAGGTAGTTATGTACGTTACAGAAAGAATAAAACACTTGGAGAACTATACAATGAGAACCACATGTTATTTTAGAAAATGTTTTAAGTGAGAAAAAAAAAGAAACAAAATTCATTCTATACTTGAACTCCACATGTAAAATTTTTGTTCAAGGCAGAAGTCTTTTAGCTTATGAAATTTACTTGCATCCCTCTCCTTCCATCAACAATGGTTTGCATAACCAGATGTTCATATACGCTGCAGTTTAGAGCTGCCCCATATGGAACTGCAACAGTAAATATGCATAACTATGGAAACCAAAGCAAAGGTCAGAAAAAAAGTCAGCAGTTTAGTAACCTGATACCACAATTTTAAGTTACTCAAGACACATCTTTCCCAAATGGACCTGATTACAAAATATGTCAAATGCACATTACATTCAAATGCCTCTCTCTCTATTCTTTACACCTCAAGATTACTTACATTTTACTTAGAAAAATGGAATTTGGTTTAAGACTGAGCTTCTTCCTACAAGCTTCCAAGTGCTCTCTACCAGAAGAAAGTACATTAAATACTGACCAAGATCTCCAAGACTATTCCCAGATCTTACTGAGCTACATTTTCCTTTGAATAACCCAATGTATATATTGTCCATACAGCAAAGAGTTTGATGAATAAGTATCACCTGTTTTTTCATTTCAAACCATCCCTCTCTTTTGGTTACAGAACAAGAAATAGACAGTAGTTCTAACAGTTCAGTAACACTACAAATATAAGCTCTCTTACATTTTAAGTTACTTTAAATGTTAAATAGAATATTTGCATGTGTCACCACAATCTTTTAGTGAGGAACAAAAGTAAAACACCTGCAAAAGCATGTACAGCTAGTTGGTTTATTTCCTAAATATACGAAACCTGTCATTTATCCTATGCTAACAAAGGATCTAATTTGTGCCTCCAGAAATATGTACAAATTCCCTTTCTTGCTATTGGCAGAAGATAACATGAGGAGAAAGAGTTTACTACGAAAAAACTTTGCCATTAGCATGGCTCATGATTTCAAAAGTAGAACTGCCAGTTACTGTCCAGCTGAAATTGTGAAGGATTGTTTATTTTTAGCAAAACTGTAGTATGTCTCAGCTCTGGTGCACATTACAGAATTAGCAAATAACTAATTGAGTAAGACTTTTAATTCTAAAACCTATAAAGCAATTAAGACCCTTTACATAAAAACTGAGTATTTTATAAGAGGCCCTGCCTAATACAAATGACAAACTTTAAACACTGGAGTTCTTGCAACAATAAAGTTGGGGCACAATGGAGAAGTTTAAATATTTAATTTAGCCTGAGCTGCAAGTCATTAATTTTTTATTGATGCAAATCTGCAATTCATCCAGAGATAGACAGTTGCAACCCATTCTGGCTGAAAGTAGGATGAATTTTTCCAACAGAGAATAGGATATAATTCCCCTCTTTCCAACAACATAATCTGCTTTTCCATGGAGATCTCAGGCCATGTCAGACAGAGTCAGAACAGCATGTGGGCCTGGATGAAGGTGCATCTGCTGCTCATCATTTTGCTCACTATTCAAAAAACATGTCTTGATCGTGCATCTGGAATATGCAATTACAGCATTCATTTACACAACACTGCTAAGAACACTCTGTGCTTGGAGAATGCCATAAGTAATCAGAAGGTACTTTGCACTTAGTCCTTGTCAATGGTGGTAGGGCATTATTTATCCAAGTCAAACACTGAAGAAGCACTGATATTACTGAAAAATTAAATATATCTGCATTTCTTTATGCACAGCAAGAGAGAGGTTTTAACTACTAGCACATCTGCAACTAGAAGCAGTCTACTGAAAGAGGTAAGGTTCACTAATTCAACCAATGTGCCAAAAATGGGAAAATTCTAAGCTCTTCCAAGTCCAGCCATTATTAAAGGCAAATTATTCTTATTTTCCTTTTTAGTGGTTTTTCAATATTCTGATGAAAGTTCATGTTTAAAATTTAAGTCAGGCTTGCTGCAAAGTACTAACAAGTCTTGACATTACATATACTTCAGAAAATTTACTTCTTTTCTGGGAAGCAATGGGAGACCTGATACCCAGTCACACTTTTTCAAATAAAGCCTTGTTCCAAGTTCAAAAACTCAGTACTTTTGTCAGGATCAAGATTTTCAAGATTAGGTCAGACTGGTCATCCATTTAGTAGTGAAAAACCTGAACTGATGACATAGGGTACGCTTCATACAGATTTTTTATTAGTCTCAAGTCTTGCTATAGAGACAACTACTATGAGATTGCAATGGTGTATGTGAGAGCATATCAAAGGTGCAGAAGAAACAGCAAATGCAGCTCTTTTAAGTGAATTCTAACTAAACAGGAAGGAAGAAGTGAAACTACCATAGCAAGATGCCAGTAATAACTTCTAGAACTTAATCTTTTAAATATTTAAGCTTACTTACTTAAAAAAAAACCTTAGAAATGCTTTCAAGGCAGAAAGTTCTCAAATGGATAATAAATGCTTAAATTCACGAAAATTTACTGCATGCAGATACTAAATATATATTTATACATCTGTAGACATACAGAGACAGAAATATCTGAGCCATCAGTATAAGTAAAACAAACAGCATTTTCTGAGTAACTTTCTAAGTCAGAAGGACCTTTATACTTTGGGGATTCCATCTTACAAATGTCTTGATTGGGGGCAAGTCATTAGATACTTGCTAGTAGCATTTCAATTTTACTGCTGAACTAGAAGCTACGACAGGACATGTGAAGCATGCTGCTGAGATAGAGGTGACCTGATTTATTTGCTAATGTATATGGGCATACCACCCACTGGAAATAGAAAAATAGGACAGTTTTTTAAAGTTCAGCTGGACAAGACTGGACTTTCTGCCTTGAAATCAGAACTCTCAAAGCTAAAAATTTGTTAATCAAAGTTTAGGTTTTTTAAAATTCTTTATATCATCATTTAAAAAACAGGTTGCATCACAAGTAAAAAGTGATTTGAAATATTTACTGTGACTTGAAAAACCCCTTAATCCCTGAAGGGTAGCAAGATTTCCCTAGTTAGTAAAAACCAGCAAAGCTTCAAAAAATTTAAGATTCAATAACACTAAAAATATCACATGAAGTTTGCCATGGTAATGAGAATAATGAATAAAACATGATGGAGCAATATTTTTACTAAAATACTAGCCAGTTTCTCACTAAGAGACCCTCATCAGTCCTGAGGTGTGATTTGGTGGTCAGCAGTCCTAGCTAACAAGTGAGGCCCTGGGTGACTGGAGGTTAAAATATGTGGTATCTGTCTACAAGAAGGGCCAGATTTATTTCAACTCAAACTCCTCTAAGATTAAGCTGCACATTGTGGTATAAAACCAGATTTGCTCACTTTAAATGGTAAAAAAAAAAAAAAAATTAGGCCACAAGCATTGAGAAGCTACATATGCAGTAATCCTCTTTTCCTTCAAGACTTGAAGATTGCTATTTTCTGTTTGGTGTTTTTTCTGCATATGTAAAATGCATTCCCAAGCTTTTTGCTCCCAATGCAAATGAACTGACAAAGACATCCACAATGCTGCTGAGCTGCTACAAAAGCCATCCTGCCTCCTCTGCAGCCCAGCTCTCATCACAGACATGACAGACTTTTCAGAACTCAGTGTTTATTATCTCTTCTTTCCTCACTGCTGTGATGGTTTCCTCACTGCTGTGATTTAAAAGCAGCATGGAAACAATGCTTGATGGAATCACCTCTTCACTGAAGCCATCTGTATCCACACAGATGACAAGAAGGTGAGCAGGAGTAGGCAGCATGTAGTCACTGAAGGTAAATCATGCTTCACCAACTTGATTTCCCCTCTATGATCAACTACCTAGATAGATGAGGGGAGAGTGGATATTGTCCACCTCAACTTCAGCAAGGCTTTCAGCATTGTCTCTCACAAGATGGTCATAGGCAAGCTGAGGGAGTGTGGCCTGCGAGAGCAGACAGTGAGGCAGATGGAGAGATGGCTGAATGGCAGATCTCAGAGGGTCGCGGTCAGTGGCATAGAGTCTAGCTGGAGGCCTGTCACTGCTGGAAAGCAGCTCTCCAGAGAGGGGCCTGGGGGTCCTGGTGGATGGTGGACAATAAGCTGCCCCTGAGCCAGCAGTGTGTCCTTGGGGCCAAGAGGCCAATGGTACCTCGGGGTGCACTGGGAAGAGCACTGCCATCAGGTCAAGAGAGGGGATCCTGCCCCTCTGCTCAGCCCCAGTGAAGCACATCTGGAGTGTGGTGTCCAGTTCTGCACTCCTCAGAAGAATACAGACACGGAGCTCCTGGAGCGGGTCCAGCAGAGGGTGACAAAGATCATAATGGGACTGGTGCATCTCCCTTATGAGGAAAGACAGAGTTGGGCCCATTGAGCCTCGAGAAGAGATAACAGACAGGACATCTTCAATGCCTCTCAGTATCTGAAGGGAGGGTGTCAAGACGATGGACCAGGCCCTCCTGCATGGTGCTGAGCAATACAGCAAGAGCCAACATGAAGAAACTGATGCACAGGAAGTTCCACCTGAACATGAGGAAGAGCTTCTTTACTGTGTGGGTGACCAGAAACTGGAACAGATTGCCCAGAGAGAATATGGACTCTCCATCACTGGAGATATCCAAGAACCATTTGGACACAATCTTGTGCCATGTGCTCTAGGATGATTCTGCCTGAGCAGATGATCCACTGTCAGTCAACCTGACCCATTCTGTGATACCATAACAACATTAGAGAATGAAGCAAACAATACTTGAGGGATCCTATTCTGGACTTGTAAAGTTATTGTTCTTTGTACCTGCACTTATGAAAATATCATACGAAAAACACCTGTAAAAAATACGCTGATAAATCAGGACACTGTCTTAGTGCTAATACCATGGCAGACAGATTGCATCACTTGTCATTAAGTACCTGCTTTTCTGTCAGTAGGTCAGCTCTACTTTACCCATGCACAGACTATCTAAGCTCCTGTGCTAGGAGACTGAGTTAGGAGGAAAGCAGGAATACAGCCTGCACAAACCATGTCTGGGATACCACAGGCCCAGCAGGACACATGAGCTCAGCAGCAGGACTATGAGAAGAGCAGTGCTGGTTTTGGAACCAGCAGCAGAGCAGCTTTGCAAAGCTAGCAATTCCTTTCAAACATCCAAGACTGCTTTGCATGGAGCCATCTTGGACATAACCAAAACGTCAAACAATTTTTAAACACAGCTATTGTCAAATTCCTCTCACAGAAGGGAAAAGATAAAGGTAAAAACCGTAATAGGAAGACAGTGGTCAAAGTGACTAGCAAGAAATGCTCTCTCTCTCCAAGGTTTTGCACACCTTGGACAGTCAGGAGAGACATCCCATGCTATTTTTTGGCACCCCTCTCTGTCACCCTATTTCTCAACAAAATGTCTATCTTGACAAAAGTGAATCTCCAGAAGGAACTCAAACTGACTTGCAGATGAACGCTAAAGGAATTTCCTCAAATGGACACACAACCACCTCCATGAATGGCTCAATACTTAACACCTGTAGCTGAAAACTAAAATTCCAGAGAACAAGAAATTAAATGAGATCTTTCACTGCTAATACAAAGATCTGGAAAGTGATTTGTAAGATAATTAAAACTGTGAGCCCCACCCTGCAGCAAGAGAAAAATAAATGGAGAGGTTCTCTCCACTTCATTTAAATAAAGCATTATGTAAATCATCAATCTAAACCTTAATTGTTTATACACAAAAAACCCAAGTATTAAAATCTGTATTCTCTTCCTTTTGCAGACTCAAAGAGAACTTCTCTCAATTCCATTACTAATGGAATAACGATCACATTAATAAAAAGCCTTTTTGAATAACCAGTCTACAGAACCCATTTTCTGCCTAATTAAATGGGTAAGTGTTTGTGGGGGCCATTTTTCTTCCCTTGCTAATACATCAAGTGTCATCTTTCAGTGCCATTATTATTTATTCAATATTTTCAGCCAAGCAGATACTTTGGGAAGATGTGACTACTGATTAAATCAATAGATATAAATCGGGGGTTACATGCAGAGGTTTGTAAAAGGCACCTCTGTAAAGCCATTTTTTGGGAATCAAAAGGCCTAGAAGAAGTACTGACTGAGGCATGCTGCTATGAAAACTTAACCACAATTTCTTCTCCCAAGATTATTATTTTATCTGAGTCTCTCTCATGTTTCCCAGATGTAAAACAAGCTGAAAGACAAGAAGACAACAGGCTCTTCTTGAGGGATACCAAATGTTTCCCTCACGTAAGCCAAAATGATCACCAGTGTCAAATACTACACAAAGGCCTCAGCTCCACCTTGCTGGGAACACTGGTTTAGCTCACATTTAGTGGAACAGCAGACCTACTTCACATGTCTTATTTCAAAAGTGCTACCAGTCTACATCAATTCTTGTTCCCTCTCAGATCTTCCAAAATATCACTGTTGGCCAACCAAGGCTCAAAATTACTGCCCATGCATCTTCAACACTTCACTGCTCAGAAGAATTTTCTGTGCAAGCAAACTAGTCACATCAAGTGAAATATAACCTACTAGTTAGAATAACATTGCCTCAAGAGCAAAGTCAGATGGAGTCACACAGCCTTCACCTCAAGATATTTAAAACATTAAAATGAACTTTACTGTGCAAAGAAACAACTTTTACTCCAATGCTGAATCTCTCACAAGATTCAAAGTTTAAGTCAAGGACCTTCAGCTAGATTAAACTGTGGTATGAGCAATCTCCAGCAACTAGAAAGGTACAAAGCAAGGCCTGAAAAACCAAAGAGTCCTAGCACTGAAGTCTTCCAGACACTCTGAAGAGCTAAGAAGAGTTAGCTCTGCTAAGATGTCTAAGTCTCCAGCATGGATAAGGATGTCTCCCCATTTCCCATTTACTTGATGCTTGGGTATTTCAGAAGCAATACAGTTATGAGCATACAGACTTTTGAAAAAACAACATTATTTGGGAAAACTTCCCATTTTATAAAACACCATTTTCATGAAATTAATTCATTTAGTACCTGAAAGTCCATTTTTGCCACTACCTCCATGACCAACAGAAGTGAGCCAGCATTGTTTAAAATACAATAAGCTGATGAGAAAGGGAGCTAAACCAACCCCACCCTCCCCTCCAGATTCCCCAGAGATAAGATTGTGCCAAAATCCTATCACACGTACTTTGATCGTTCTTAATTCTTCAGTGTATGAACTTGGGCACATCTGCATTTCTTTATTGTCAGAATAATGACAGGATAATGGTGCTGGAACTAGGCCAGCCTCTTTTTTGAAACATTGTTGGCAGAGACCATATTTGCAGTACAGACAGTAAATGGTTTTGCCTGACAGTTATAGAACAAGTCAAGGAAATATCATAAAACAAACTTATACCTAAGTTTCCTGCATTTGTAAATAACTCCTTATTAATTACAATCTTTGTTATTAAGTAGTCCACATAACTGTTTTAAGACTTTTCTGGAAAGTGAAGCCTCTTGTATACAGAGCTAGCAGTCCTGTAAAAAGAGAAAATAGGCCTCAACTTCCAGCACTTAAAAACCAAAGCTGTACCTGCAGAAACACTTGAACAAACTCCCAAAACACTTTTGAACTGACTTAATACCAATGTGTTTTTGAGCTGTGTGAGAAAAAAGTTGGAAAAAAATCCAGTCACATACAAAACATGTCCTTGCAATGCACTGACAGCCCATAAACACATTAAATAAACTACAAAGTAGAAGTCATTGTCTCTACCCTCACCATTTCAAGGAAGCACTTGTGTACTTCAAGTTTGCTTAGTTTTTCCTCTGAAATATGTGTATACTGAAGAGGAAATGGCAAATCAGTTAAGTTCAAATCAATACTTACTTGAAATGCCACAGGGCTCTGATATGGGAAAGCGACTGTGCCAAGGCTACTTGTGAAATTAAGAAAGTGACAGCCAGGCAAAGCCGATGCTTTTAGCACCACATGGCCTTCAGACTTCCCGTATATGAAAGTATTTCTTATTCATATAAAGGCTTTTAGCAAGTTAGGGAGATATACAACCTAAATAGGCTTGAGAGACATTCACCTCCGGGTGCTCCTATCTCTAGCAAGCTTCTGCTACATTTAATACTCTAGCGCTCAAATAAGGCTGTCATGAAAAAGTCTACAAGTCTTACCTCATTGCTGCTCAGGCAAAATATAAAATTCAACAGTAAGTGGTTTGTTTTTTAAAATTAGACATTTAGAATAAATATTTTAGCATTTTGTGGGTTCAGATGACATTACAAATATTACTGTGTTTAAGATATGAAGTTTGTCAAAACATCTGATCTAACATAAGTGTAATTAATGAAATGGTATTTACTTGGCTTATGTTTACCTATACAATCATACCAAAACTACCTGTTTGTTATATATTACCTCAATATACTTCAGCTGAAGTAGTTCCAGAAGCCGTATGAGCTCTCCATCTCTTGAAACGAGGATAAAGATTTCTTGAAATAAACAGGCTTACTAAGTTGTAACAAAAATCCCCCATTAACTCGCCACAGCCACCATACTAAGAGCTGCAGACATAAGAATTGGCGGGAATAAAAACCCAACAGGACTCATGGAGAGAAGGAAAAAAACCCAGCAATGAACAACAAGAACTAGCATAGAACATCAAGTGCCATTCAGTCAGGTATGTCAATACCATTGAACACACTTCAGTTTGTGTCTCTGCCTGGGAAAGTGCAAAAAGCACATACATTTTGTGGAAGCTTCTCCAGTTTAGGCATCATGATCGTAGTACCTAGGAGCTACCCTTGAAACAAATGTATTCACTATCCCCTTATCTTGCTAGTTTGAACAGAGTGAAAAAACAAGCTGCACCCAGCTTCATCACTGCGTCACCAACCACACAAAACTATAAATTTGGAAAATTTCTGGTCTCAGAGCATGTAACTGACCCTTCATATAAAGGGGATAGGACCGGACAAGGCCAGCTTCCACAATACAGAAATTATATCTAGCTGTGACTTTTGACTGCCCTTGAGCCTGGAACCTGCTTGGCTTGGTTCTGCAGAAACACATGTCAAACATCCTGCACAAGCACTTCTGTGGGGAAGCACAGAAAGACGCCTGATACAGGTACTGCAGTCATAGCTCAGAGGAACAAAATCACTTTCTTCAAGAGCGGATAAAGGCTTTCCTCAGATTTGCCCTTCAACCTGATAACAAACCATTTATGTGCTGCACAGTTCAGGCACCAACTCTTCTAACTAAGTTTAGGAACTCTGTTAGGTTCCAAAATGTTCTGCTTAGTTTGGAATGCAGTTGATTCTGAAGGAGAATATTGAGCATGTAGAGGTGGGTTTGACCCAAGAATTACTGGTGAGCTGGCAGTACCAGGGACAGATACAGTCCACCCGTGACCCGCCACCATCATTTTCAAACACGGTAGTGTTTACTTTCAAAAGCTCCCAAGAATTTTACGAAGATGAAGAGCCTGAAGATTTAGGACTAGTTGGAGCCATACTTGTGGCAGTACCGCAAGTTATTTCTAGTTCATTCCACCCTCCCATGTAACATCTATGCATTCCAATACAAGAAGCTTCCCACTGCATGAGTTTTGGTGGTGCACATCCTCAGGTCACTGCTTAGGACAGGCAGCAGGGCCAAAATGCCTGTAAGACAGTGACAGAAAGACATTAAAATGTCCCACCATACCTGAAGCATACTGCAGTTCCCAGAGAGCTCTGCTGACTGCTAGCCACATTTTTTTTGTCTTTTCAATTAGCACTTGCAGCTAACCTAAACAACAAATCTACAGAGAATAAGGAGTACCTGACAGTATCACTCCCTCCCACCCATCACACGAGGCAAAGTTCCCGTCAGCAATGTCCTGCATGGGGGCACTTCTATTCCCACTATACTGCAGCTAACTAGAAAGCATACCTTTTATTAATAAGAATGCCTATTGTAAAGAATTTATAGAAAAGCCCATGTTAAATCCATGTTATTGTACATTTAAAAATATACTAGTTGCTTTAAAATTTTCATTGTTCTATGAGGCAAGCACAAGCTTCCATTTAAATAATGCACTTCCAAGAAAGATCACTAACAGTGAAGTGCAGTTCTTCACTCAGAAAACTTTTATTGTACAAAGGTTTTGATATATTTTCCGACTCAAAAAAGTACTTCAGAGTGGGGCTCTCAGGATGAAGAGGGAGACAGCCTATCAAAGTATTTATTCATGTGACTGTGACAAACATGAACTCAACACTGACAAAGTGATATTGAATTGTTGGGAGGTACAGAAAACTGTAGGTCTTCAACCCCTCAGCAATTGTATGGTGTGAATGTTATATTCAATATAGTCCTTACAGACAAAGTCATGGCACATCCAGGAAATGGACAGTTGGAAGAGTCCTCTGAAGATGAAACTAGAAATTATCAAAGTTACCCAACTAAGTGCATGTAAAAACCAAAATAGTAAGAATGCCTTTAATAACAAAAGCCATGACAAATGCCTGATATTTATTTAAATAAATTCATTACTGGAGAATCTTTTTTGAAAGAGGGTAGGATGTTCATTTTTAGTGAGGAGCAAAATGGCTGAAGACATAGTTTATGTATATTCTTTAAATAGTCTTTCAGTGTTTACAAAATTAATTGCTCAGCCCCCATGCAACATATTGCTGATGGGAACACACCTCATGTGATGGGTGGGAGAGAGTGGTAGTGTCAGGGCCCCTTATTCTCCATAGATTTGTTATTTAGGTTTTCAAGTGCAAATGCCAATTGAAAAGACAGAAAAAGACTGTGGCTAACAGTCAGCAGAGCTCTAGATACTGAGCTGAGACCAGCAGTATGCTTCAGGTATGGTAGGACAGTTACAAACTAATTGCTCATTCAAGCCTTAGTCATGCAGCAGCAGGATTCTTCCTCCCCACCATCTGAAGGTACCATAAACCATGAATTTGTGATAAGAGTTATGAAACTAAAATGGGTCTCTTCTTTTGTTAATTGAGATATTTTCGTTTTTGAAAAACCAACTTGGACCAATTAACAGAAGCAATGGTATAGTTAATATAAACACACTTGTCAAAAGGAACAAAACTCAGATTTTTGTGTAGCTGAAGTTTGTGGCAGAGTTTGAGCTGATAAATTTAGAGAGCGACAAGAATGTAAAAGGCACTACTGGGAATTGTAGCTGAACAGAGAGCACTAAGAATCCCTTGCCTTCCTCTGAAATATTTATGTTATATCATGCAATAACTCATTTAACGTCTCAGCAATAGTCAGACCAGCAGGAAGTTACCGTTCCACAGCACTGTCTGCTACAGAAACCCAAAAGACAATTTACCTTACCTTTTCCTATGTGTTAGGGTATGTGTACGAGTCCCCCTGTAACTGTAACACAGCAACAGGAGCATCAGGCTCTCTCTGGCAGATGAGTTCCATCAAGTTTTGTATATACTATGGGTCATTTGAATAGTCACCATTTACAAAAGGGATCCTCACTCCCAAAGCAGTTTCTACAGAAATTTGGTTTCTGTATACCAAGGTTTAACTTCAGGTTCACGATTGTTTTATTTTCCCATGTTGTGAAAGAGAAGACATTTTAACAGATAATTTCTAGAGGCAGGTTACACCCTGATGCAGAATACATACTCAACAGGAATATACAGAGCCAAAATTGTTCAAGACTCTCACCAGGAATGATGAAATACATTGCTTCAGGCACAGAGGAATGACTTACCAGTTAGCTTAAGACATCCTTCCTATAACATGCTGTTTACTGTGCTCTAGTAATGCTAAATATAGTTTGCATTTATTCAAACTACACACAGTAAGTGACTAGAACTCACAGCAGCTCAGGTTTCAAAATATTTCTGGAGTGCCAGAGATATGTATTAGGAGGAAAAGTAGGCAAAGAAGGGGGACAGATAGACAACAACCTACCCCCTACCCTGCTCTTATGTATTAGATCAGGTCACAAAGCGCTGTAGTCCTTTTCTCCTTCTTGAACTTTCATGATAAGACAGAGGAAGGAAAAAACCCTACCAACATGACAGTTTTCTTTTCTTGACATCATAAAACCAAGCAAGTAAGTATTAGTGCAGACAGTTCACTATCTCCCAGAGAGCTGAAGTCAAAATAATGCTGCTCAGCCTAAACAAACAAGTGCTCAAATGCTCCCTTGCCCAGTTCTAACCAAACCAGAAACTTTAGTTTATAATGCACATAGCACAGGAAAAAAAATGACACACAAAAAAATAAAGGACTGCCATCCATCTCAACATTTCAGAAAGTTCTTAACTAAAATACTCCTTTGCCTTATGAGACAACTCTCTTGTAGAGCTGCCAGTACAACCACCACCAGCATCACTCCCTCTCCATGCTCTAAAGGAACAGTGGGATGGATACGTGTTGCAGATTACATACCTGAAACTACCACACCTGGTTTTACTTTGCCTGCTTTGGTGCTCTCAGATCTAGAGTTGGCAATCTTATCCATACTGGAATCACATATTAATTAGAAGACTCCTCTTTTAAAAAGGAACATCATTTCACATGGCATAACCTTAGATTAGGCCAAATATTGTCGTTTCAAGCTTTTAAAAAATGGAAGTAGATAAAAAAAAGACAAGTTCTCCTCCTAGGAAAGTGATCACTTCTTCAAGCTTTCTTTTGCTTCGAGGCAACAAACATGAACAGAATGACAAACCTCTCCTTGTTTAATGGTTCAATTTAACTGACAGCAAAATGCATCTTTGCAATCACAGAATAGTTGAGGTTGGAAGAGACCTCTGAAGGTCATCTCATCCAACCTCCCTCTTCCTCAAGCAGGTTGCCCAGGACCATGTTAAGGCTTTTGAGTATCTCTGAGGATGGAGACTCCACAACCATCCCAGGCAATGTGTGACAGCACTTAATCACCAGTGAGGTACAGAAAGCATTTCCTGATGTTCAGGGAAATCTCCTGGGCTTCAGTTTGTACCCACTGCCTTCAGTCCTGTACTGGGGCATCACTGAATAGGGTCTGGCTCCATCTCTTTTGCACCCTTACTCCAGGCACTTACATACACTGATTTTCACTGCCCCAAGACCTCTTGTCTCCAGGCTGAACAGCCTCCAGCACTCTCAGACCAGGGAGATCCTCCAATCCCTTCATAAGATTAGCAGCCCTTTGGTGAACTCTTTCCAGTGTGCCTGTATCTGTCTTGGGAAGCCCAGAACTGGCCCCAGTATTCCAGGTGTGGGCTACCCTGAGAAGAAGGATCACTCCTTTGGCCCACTGGCAACACCCCAAACAGAGCTGGGGAGACTGACAGCCTTCTTTGCCTTTGATCTCAAAGGCCAGCACCATCCTCTCTTTTCTGCCTGCATAGTTAAAAAAATATAACTATAGAAAAATAGTTCACAGTGAACAAACATCTGTGGCTTCAATCTTCTTTAAATACCAGGTTTTCATGGAAAGAGGAAAATTCTACCAGGACATTGCTATAGCATGCATCTTTCACATGTCTATACAAAATACGATGCTAGTGCTCAAAGGTACACAAGAAAGGGGAAGATGAAGCTGGCAATTTTTTCAATTAAAGGAATTCATGCCATATACAGCAAATACTCAAATGAAAGTGATTTATAACAGATGACCACAAAATTACCTTTGAACAGTAACCCTGTTTTATATTTTGAAAAAACAGGAATAAATAGCACAGTGTTTACTCCTAAAGTAATCTTTTCCTATTAAAAAAAAAAAAAGGAGAACAGAAAACACCTTTGACAAATCCTCTCAGACTCAAATTTTCCATTGATTTCAAAATGTGAACGTTTAGCAATTCCTTGGACATGAAAGAACAAACGAGAGCTTTAACTTTCTCGCTAAGGTTTTGAACAAACAGAAGTGGCAAAAGATGTCTCATATCCTGTGTGTTCCACCCGTACACGCTCTGTTTCACTGTAGGTTACTGTGATGCTTTTATCCCCACATCTTTTCCTGCTTGTTTGTTCATTTTAATTTTATAAATGGACTGTTGTGCTGCAACTAATTCCCTCAAGGCCAGCCACAAGCTAAGGACATTTTCCTTGTCCAACCCCATCTCTCTATTTCAATGGACCACTCTTGCTTATGAGCAGTACTATGTGAGGGAAAGTCTCCACAACTTTGGTGTTTAAAACTTGCCAATTCTTGTGAATTACTAGGTGCTATTTAGCCAAGCCATACACATGGCATTTAGTCATTTTATTTAAAAAACAAATCCCTGAAATTATTTCCCTGGAATTAAGTAAATGCAAAATCCTTTCACAGGAGTAAAAAAAAAAACCACAAAAAAAGTATCAAAAGCCTGGTTCAAAAGCAACCTGGTGCTCTGACAGCTGACGCTGTAAACAAGCCTGCCATTAAAAGGGACTGTTACAGCCGCCAAGTCCTGAACAATGGAGAAGCATTTATTAAAGTACTGCCTACAATTGGATGCACTTTTCTGTACCACAGTGTCGTGCTTCTCCATTCCAACAGAAGGAACAGTTGGACAGGAACAGGACAACAGAGTGTGAAGAGCCTTGTCTGATATGCCTTATCATCCAACATGTAAAAGAGGCACAAGAAAACTGCCTTAGTGTCGATAATTTGCCCCAAACTGACATATTTAATACTCTACAGAATTACCTGTTATGTAACATGTCGTTCAGTCAAATCTTCCAAAGCAACATAATGTCTTGTTCCAAAGTACTAAATAATTTGCTTTTTGCGTACATCTCTTGTCACATTCAGTAAATCTACTTAAGGTTTCTCTCCGTGCAACAGGAAATTGCCTTAACTCACGCATTCCATTAAAGCAGACAGACAGTGCTTGCCGCTCAATTGCGCCTTTGTAAAAAGTGTACAGAATGCTAAAATGAAAACTCTACTGTATCAACATGCACTCTACAGGCTAAAGAAGTCAGATTTAAGCAGATGACTCAATATAAAGTGATATTATACCAAGTCTGCTTTGTCAAGAAAAATGCAGTTTAAAGATTGCTATTAGTAATTTTATATATATATATGTATGTATGTAGGCAAGTGTCAGAGTATTTAGGGTCTACACGATCCCTGTTATGCCACATCCATTACTGCTTATTTTTACTGCTCAGGAATCCTGAGGACCCCAGAAAGCAATTTTCAAATAGCAGATGGGAGCAAAACTTCACTTCCCCCATACACAAATATAATTGTTTATGTATGATAAATTCTTGCATTTAATATAACTATACCTCAATTTCACTATGGAATCAAAACCCCTATTCTCTTCCTAGAGAATAAGCAAGACAACCTCTTGGTTTATATTGTCCTACCATACCCCATCTGCCCTTTAGCTCAAACTCATAAGTCTGGATAGGCAGATGAAACAGCTCTTAGTAACTTTCTGGTCTAAGCTTTTTACACTTTAGAGTCCTGTGTTTTTGGACATAACTCTCACATCATATTTCACAAAAATACCAATACCACGTATTTCACAAAATACCAATAAAAAGTTTTATTACTCTCTATCTTTCATGGGGCAAGATTTCCTTTTCAGTCAGATTTGACAACCACAGATTCTTTGGCCCAGCATTTCAATGCATTGTGCAAATCAGTTTTTCCTGAGAACACAACTTGTTTAGTACTGGCCAAGACCAGAAGAGGTCTGTAGGCAGGTTGTACCCAGATCCTCACAGCCTGCCAGCTCTACAGCACACGTGTCCCTTCTGAAGTTTCACTAACAGCAGCATAATGTATTGAACACAGCAACATGAACAACCATTCTCCAAAATTCAGAATATTCTGTTTCTTTAATAGGTCTGTTGAACTTCGGAAATTTAAGACATAGTGACTCATTAAGGGACTTAAGTGAGACCATAGGGAACACATGAGGAAGCCAACAGCAGTTCTTACGTTCCAGCTTAAATGTAAAGACAATTCTTCAACACTGGATGTAAATTACATGGCTCACTAAGTAGTTTACAAGCAAATGTCAATTTAAAAAGAGAATAATATACTTCATATAAGCCTATGTATGCTTCCTAATTTCAAAAGCTTATGATAGACCTGAAAGCAAAATCACTCCATTCCCTCCCTGTACATACAACCATTGCCACTTCTTTTATGTTGCTTTTAGCCAGACACAGTCCCCTTCCTCTTTCATTCCAAGAGCTGGAAAGTACATTTCCAGACACTACAGTATTTCACAGAAGCAATGTTTTTCAATTGCTTGTGCTACCCCATCATTCAGATACACTGATTTATACAAGCAATCTTACCCAGTGTCTTCTGTTCTTCCAAATACACATGTATAGTAACATCAAAATATTTTGATGGAAACATTACCTGTTTTCACTCATGATTCAGTTACAAGCTCCCACTAAGTATCATGCGATTTGCATAACAATGTGCAGACAGACCACACCAGCTGTATAGAATATATAAACAACATTTAAATTCAAGTCAAATTAGTCTGCCCTTGCCAACACCCCCAACGCCCCAACTGCTTCAGGTTCATTGACTCAGGATAATTCATGAAGCCACAAGGCCTGGAAACATTCAGTACTAAAGACAAATGATCAATCTGTTGACTCCCTGCCCCATCAGAAAACAGATGCATTTTAAGAAGGTATAATCTAACCAACATTTTGCCTGATGCAAAGTACCAACTGTCATAGCTGAGCCTTTGATACCAACAAGGCAGCCATCAGGAACACCAGTAGGCAACAGTTTGCAATCCCCACATCACCCCCAGCTCTAACCTCTGCTCAATAAAACATACACTTTCATCTTTCAGAATTCACATATGACAAATCTGTGACACACTCACGCCTGTTTGCTCTAGTAATCGACAAGGAAACTCTTAGTAGGACTCTTTCCAATTGCTATCTTTTGTTTTAACTCTCTAGAGGATGCAGAAATTGGTGCTCTTGACTGAACAAGGACACAACACAGCATGTTTCAGTCTCTAGCAGTTGCCACCACACACTTAGCTAACGGATTAATGAAACTCTGCACACAGTAAGCATCACTTGGGCAACCAGCCCAGCCAACAGACTTTTTAGCCTTCAGCAGCCTGAGGCAGCCTTATACTGGGGCAATTCAATTCTTCCAAAACTTGGTGGTTTATAATCCAAGCTCTGGGAGGGCCAGCTGAAGATCCACCTGACTTTCAGAGTAAGAAACCACAGCAGCACACCCCATGTGCTCCCTGCAACACCAAAGGGTAGTGAGAGAAGGCATCTCCTATCTGGGACTTTGGTCAAGTCAGAACAACTGTCACTTGTGATCAAAAGAAAAGGTCCATTTAGAAAGCACATACACGGAAGCACAAATAATGAAACTACTGCTGCTCTGCATGTTCTCAGCATCATTGTAAGGTTTGTAACTTAAACAGCTGGATAACCTGGAATGTATGCTGAGTTCTTCAATTACATTCCATAAGCTAGCAAGCAAGCTTATTAAAGAGATTTCCATCAACACTTTTTTGTTCCCAATTCTGCAGTCACTATTTATGCAAACAATCTTATCAGCTGCTCTAAGAGAAGTCACTGTGAGACAGAAGCAAGTGTTATGTTACTTAAACACAGGTCTCACTTATGTATCTCCCATATTAAGGATACAGAACAATACAGATACGGAACCCATGCTACGAAACACAGCTGGGAAATCGTAATTTTTCCTTGCTCAGGGGTTACAAAAGAAAACAGCACACTGTAATTATTATAAAGTATACACTATATATTACATACTAAAAATTAAGAACCCTGTCATCAACAGTGTGATTTGGAATGCAAGTGGAATGGCGCCTTTGCAGTAGCTTAATGAGAAAGCTACTCTAAGTCAATGCTTTCGGTAACACTGAAGTTTCATTTTATTGTCCAATTAAACAGCAACAATTACAGCCCTAGTAAGTCTCATAATATTTATACAGAGCAGTGAGCTCATTCCCAGCTGAGATAACAAAAAGGTTCATCGACACCAATGAAAAATTAACCTTAATATTTAAATTCTAGTATAGTAGGATTCATTATGCACCCAGGGATACTCAAAGAGATTCTATCATGACACCTTTCTGATCTATGTACTTTCATCAAGAAACACTGAAACATGTAGATGTGGATAGTGCATGGCACCCTGCTGGGCTGTTGTCTCAAAGAACATCAATCAACCTGAACCAAATGGAATATTCTCAGTATCCTAACTGGAAATTTCTCTAGTATCCTACATGCAGACAGTTAAAAATATGCTTTCAGAAAGGACTTTCCCATTAGGATGCACATGTTTGACAAGCTTTTATGAACATTATGTAATGCTTCTGTAGTAAGTGAGGGAACATAGGAGGGACAAGGAACACCAATTTCTTAAGATTTCCAAAATGGAGGAGAGTAAATACAGCTAACAAGTGTACAATCACATTACAGCTTCTGATGGATGATGTTTGCCCAAGTCGTATTTCTCCTACAAAACCAGTTGCTGTCTGCTACCCTTGAGAATGATAGGATTTGGTTTCACCTCAAAAGAGGAGGGTCAATACAATCATGTTGTTTCCAAAAAATACCCGACACCTGTAGAAATAACTCAGACCAGTTGTTCTACTGCACACTATGTATGTTGACTTTACTACTAACAATGAATGCATCTATCATGAGAACAACTGGCCAGCATGCATCAACTCTATTTTCTTTTTCACTTCCAATATCACAGACTGCAAGAGCTGAAGATGGGTATGTCACACTTCCAGTATCAACTGCTCCCACAAACCACCCATGGAATCTTTCATTCCATTGAAGAAACCACTGGACAATTTAAAATTTCAGGTATATGATTCAAATAGAGACTGTGCTGTAACATTCCTCTTATTTCAGGCAGCTGGGGCACACATGAAAAATATCTTCAGGCACTGACTCCTTGCACCAGAATTTTAAGGTTCCATTTGGCTGCTATGTGGGAACTGGAAAAAATCATGACAAACTGTACTACTCAATTAATCTGTCTTCTAGTAAATGGATTATATTCTTTGACACAGTTCACAGCTCTGTAAGAGCAAGGTCTTGACAGAACAACAGAATACCTCTGATAGTTTGAGGACATTTTGTCTGGATCGGTTTGCATTCTCTTGTATATTATATAAGTTTCCAGAAACTAAAATTTGAGTTTTATACAGACAGGTTCTGCAAAACTGTGCATGAACGCCAAGATACTAAAAAACTACCAAGATCACAACCAAAAAGACATTCAAGATGCAAATTATCTTCAGAAAACAATTCTCAATGTATTTGCAAGTCAAGTTTTTTTAATGAACTTAATGTGCCAGGTATTTCCTTACCCCCAGTCCTCTCCATCACACAAGTATGAGTCAGAATAGAAAAAAACTTTGACATGATCATACATTTTCTTGCATTGTCTGGCATCTCAAAAAAAGTAAAATTCTTCTCAATTAGCAAACATGGCAAAAAAAACAGAAATTGAGAATTCTGTATATCAAGTACTTCCAAAGAAAACAGCAAATTCGTCATTTCAGCTCTCTATACAGTATCAACCCACAAACTCTGCGGTCAGACTTAATTTAAAAGCCCTAACCAAAATAAAAGCCTGCCATAGTCAGCTGCACAGCTTATCAGCCTGCTGTCATCTGCAAGGATTGTAAACATCAGTTGGGATGTTGTGTATGGTTTGTAAGGAAACTATATGACCCTGAACATAACTTCCTCTGAGAATTTCAAGAGAAGAGGTGGCTACCATTTATACTGCTCTCCCAATCTTTGTTAAAAAGCAAGAACAGATGAAAGTGGCAACTAAGTTTATTAGATGAGACCTTGTTCATAAGTGGCCTTGACAATGAAAATATTCAATCTTTTCAGCAACCTTTTTGGTGCCTTCACAATTGAGATTATTAATTAATTGGCTTACACAATTTTAAAAAATGCTTTGCATATTCCTTCACCTTTGACATATCTCCAGCTGCTTGGGCATGACAATCCAGTTCCTACTTACCTTGACACCTGCAGCAAGCCTTCCAGATGTTTTGGTTGCTAACTGCAGCTACCTGTGAATAAGCAAAGGCCACTCCAAAGGCCATGTATAGCCATAAATAATTAATCTAATAAAGAGGCAAAAATGTTAAGCACATCATTCTGGAATAGACAACAAATCATGGCTGCACTGCTTCCAGATACCTCCGCCTAAAAATTGCTCCACAGCAACAACTGGCAAGATTTGGATGTTATGTATGCACATATGTTGCATATCTGAGATTAACGGGTTTCCTATATCAAGAGCCCACTTGAAAGTTGCAGGAAACTATACCCCCCATTTTTAATAAAGTGATTTCACAAGAGAATATCACCACTTAGGATGATCTGATGAATCACATCAACTCAGCACCTTGAGGACAGACTGGAAGGTTATTAAACACACATTGCTTGATTTTAAGCTACGAGTCAAAATTTTGTTGATAATGTATGGGTATAATTCACAGCTTTATTTTGTGGGATCTTAAATTTATGGGCCATGTTGCCTACTACCATACAATCCTTAAATTTGCTGATAAACATTTATATCAGAGAAACATGAGAAAATCAATGACAAGATACATTGAGTCAGATACACATGGTATCCTGAGGTCCAGCTATATGCTTTTAAGTAATTTCAACTAAATTCTCAGCCTCCTTAGAACTGGTATAATAAACATACTGATTCTTCATTTCTTTTGTTTCATGGCTGTACATACACATAGAAAAAGAAACTAGAACATTTTCATTCACACAAATCATCGTCATTCACATAGATCTTTGCTAGTGGTACAAATTATTCCGAATTGCTTACCAACTGAATGCAAATAGGTATAGCATAAACCAAAAAATACAACATTTGTAAATGGTTGCTGATCCCCAAGAAAGCCAAAAGATTAAGTAAAATTATTTTTCTTTCCATTGATAGCAGCCAAACACTTCAAAGGTAAATCTCACAAGATGCACTGCTTATAGACCCAAGTGCTGGGTGTATAAGAATGACACACAGACTCTTCTTGGAGTTGGGTTTTACTGACAGCAAACAGAAGCCCCCCAGCTTATCCTAAGAGTACCTCCAAAAAGACCTACTTTTTGAATAAACCCACCTAAAGATTACTCTTGTTCAGACTGATAGTTTCAAGAGTTCATCAACATTTTGGATCTGCTACCTAATTGTGTTGCACAGATGGACTAAGGACAATGATCTGTCAAAGAGTTAAAAGCTGTAATCTCAGAGGTTCACAAATAATTTTAGTAGAAGTAAATTGTCTCTACTTGTCAGTGACAGTACTGTGAAGAGGAATCTGTACACAACCTTAATGCACCTGAAACAATTTTAACTGGATTTTCACAGTCTTTATCAAGGCTCTTGGTCAAAACTCTTAAATTTAACTACTATAGAGTAAGTTCACGGTGTCGGCAAGAACCAATTAAAAGCTTTAGAATGCAAAAATATTTCCAGCAGAGGAAAATGTCCTCAAAATGTGATCAGGAGTGAAGAGGTAAAGTAGACTCCATTTGCCAACTGTGTTTCAGGAAAGTCCCAGCTGGAAACTGACACTGAAAAACAGTGGAAGGCTCTTCAAATGCCATGGGTCTACATCAGGTTATACTAAATTCAAGATTGATGAAGGCAAAATGTAGAAAGGAAGAAAAGCAACCCTACCTACAGATGCAACAATAAGCTCAAATTAGCTACTACTAACTTGGGAAAAGAGATTGCAAAGTATGATCCACCATGATTTCAAAATGCCCATTCAGAAGTCAAAGATACAAAGCAGAATACTAAAGACATTCTCTGTTCCTAGGAAAGGAACAGAGAATGAGAAGAGAAACGTATTATTATGCCACACTATATGCAAACATTGTGATCTCATCTCAAGTGCTGCATAGTTATAATTATCACCCCAAGAACAGAGAAACAGAGGTGTCTCAGAGAAAATTATGGATAAAGTGTAGGTACAGGCTGGATCCACCGCAAGATTTTTCAGACTGAAGACACAATACAAGTGACATGATGAGAATAAGGCTTCTAGAGCCACAAGCAGGACATATGCGAAGAATTTAAAATAAAAATTATGATGTTTCAGAATAAATAATAAAAAAAAAATCAATAAAGGTATCAACTAGAGTAAGTTTAAGAGCAAGAAATTAAATTCCCCCCAAACATAATGAAATTGTGAAAGTCAATGCCATAGGATGTTAAGAGTCCAAAGAGCATATATAAGTTTTAAAAAAACCTAGATAAACACTTGGAAAATACTGTATTCATACTGCATTCTATTGCAGAAAACTAGAATAAACATCAGAGAAATGAATACTACAAGCTTGCTCTGTTAGTTATGAGTAACAAGAATTAATTTGACCGTTGCTACAAAACAGCAGAGACAGGAGTAATGCAGGAACAGATTTTAGGACCTGCCATGTGGATAAAACACACTAAACACACAGCCCCAGACATTAAAGTAGATGGGCATGTTATCAAAACATATGGTGCTTTTTTAAACTGTTAATTAAAACACTTCTAACACTCTCCACAAATTATAAGTTTGTTGGTAAAATGTTATCTCCTCCTAGAACTCTTTTCAGAAATTAATCTGAACCTTTAGAGTAGCAGAAATATCAACCACATAAAGTAGAATCACTACCCTCCTTTAAGAAATTTGCAGCTGGTTGATGGAAGTCAACTTTCTCCTCCTGTGACCAGGCAAGGTTTGTGGTTGACTTTCACTCAAGAGACTTTTGCTGTGGAGAACTTTTGCTCAAGAATTTTATCTAAACACTTGCTTGAAAACTTGCCCCACACTTCCATGGAAGTGCCATTATTCATTTCAACACTATGAATCTTTACATAATATATATTCCAAGAATTTACATTACTTTAGAATATGCTGTTCTGTATGCAACATATTGCAACACAAGTTACAGCCCTCACTTTAACAGGAATTCAAGTTTCACTACGTCAAGAACACACAGCATACCTTTAAAGGTTTGTCAAGTTTTAACTGACAATTAAGTTTTGTCATTTTGAGAGAAACGTAAGGGACACAGACTTGTCTTGGTTTCTTCCACGCTATCAGTTTTTCTCATCAAATGCTCCTATAAATGGCAATATTTTTTTGTCAGACAATTCTTGTACATTAATGTATTTGGGAGTGGGAGTGGAGCTTTTGAATAATTCTACTGAAATGTACCATTGCCTATAGAAATGGAGGCTTTTAATTTAGTTTCAAGGGAACACAGATTTCTAGACAAACTGGTTTTGAAGATCCTATTTTTATTCTCTCTTCTTTCTTTTGTTGCTCTTCTTGTTCTATTTGCACCTTTATCTGCCATGCCTTTTTCAAGTCTGTCCTCTGCCCTCACCTCTCAGAACACAACCCTGCTCAATCACACCATCCTTCCCCTTCCACTTTTTACCTTCTTGCCTGGTGTTCACATTTTCTGTCAACTGCGACTAAAATAAAGGGCACCAGCAATAAAAAACACTTCTCATGACACATTCATTTCTCCAAGGAAAAGCCATAAAGTTGCCTCATTTTCATTCAGCTGGTCTTTTCCCCATTCACTGCTTTTCTTGGTCAACCACTGCACCAAGTGAAATCTGGTGAAAAACTGGATTCATGAATCCCCAGAAGTCATTACAGCAAGATTTTTCAACCATTACTTCCCAGTCTCCTGGGGAAGACCATAAACACCCACAAAAACAAACTCAGAAGGGAAAAGCCTATCACCACCAACTTTTCATACTTTTCCTGAAAGTCTACAAATTAAAAAGAGTCATAGCTCTGCTGCATATGGCCTGTCGTGCAGTAAGGATTTCTGAACACAGTAGAAATTCAACAATAAACAGCTGAACAAACACAAATGAGTTCAGCTAGCAAACAGTAAATGAGCTTGGCCTGAAGGGTCCAGGTCAGATGATGCCATCTTCACCACACCAACTACAAGATGAACAGGACCTCTCCTCAGAACAGAACAGCAAGACCCTGGGCTACCATTTAACTTTGCAAAGACCTTAAAGGTCGCGGCTGAAAACCACACAAAACCACTGAGGTGTTGTTGTCCCCTCCAATCACAGATTACAATGACAAATATTCCTGTTAAATGGCTAACAGAGCAATGAAGCAAGAGAGAGTCATTAAAATGATTGAGATTGTTCACCACAGATATCAGCTTCCATAGCGCTGCACTGAATTATTTATTAGTAAGTTTCCATTGCTACAGAAGTGTCAGCTGAACTCACTCCAGCCTCACCACTCTGCACACTAACAGTTGCCAGCGTGCAAAATATGCTTGAGGGGGGCCTTCTACAAATAATACTGGCCAGTAACACATAAACCTGTTTTTTTTTCAATAAATACTACAAATATTCCAAGCAAATTAAACCTTTTCTATTCAAGAGTCACTAAGGGAAGAACGTGGTCTGGTCTGGTCTACTCCCAGTTTTACTTCTAGAACTACCTCTTACTTGCGGTGGCACACATCTCTGGGGAATTTCTTGTTTGGTGGAAAAGTTGACTCTGAGACTTCCTTTTCCTTTCATTCTTTCTTCTTGCCTCTCCAGGGAAATTCAGAATATCATCCAAACAACCATCTGCTTCTACACCCACAGAACCCTTCCTAGCACCGGTACACAACAGTCTGTGTAACACCTCTACTCCTCTCTGGCACCTCCTGGAAAAAAGGGAGAGGCACAGGCAGCCTGGGTGGGGGGGACAGAGCTCACCTCCAGCTCCACACTGCTGGCATCCATGCTGTGCCTTGTCACTCTCTAGAACACTGTATGCTCCTGAATGACACCACAAACTGTTACATAAGCCAAAGTTTTATTTATCAAACTGCATGTTATGCTTCAACGTCATGTTCTGTAAGCTTAGTGCAATTCATGAGCATCTTGGCATTTTTTGGTACACAAGTGAATGTTTCCAAACCACTAAAAATTTGCATCAATCTCCTCTAAATCCCAGCCAAGGGAAACAAACACAAGCAACATCACATGCTCTTGGTCGGAGTACGTTTTGCCATTTATTCCAATAGAAGGTGACTGGAGTCAAGGGAAAGAAGAATTACATTTCATGCTACATGATTAGACTCCATAATGTCACTCTTTTACAGCACATAGCCAGAGGTTTATAAGGACAGAAAGAGACAATGTGATCTTCCATCCCCATCTCTGGCCTAATTTGTTCATAAATCTTGCCTAAATTAACTCTTGCTTTTTAAAGTTTCCAACATAGTAAGTTGCTCTACAGATAATTATTCCTTATTGCTACAAATCTTGTAAATTCCACTCTAATGTTCTTAAGCTTCAATTTCCCCTCACTGAAAATCTCTCTTATCTGGTCCAAGAGCCCTTCCACTACAGAATTAATATTTTCCACAACGCAGAAATTAAGTCACATCTCTATTGTTTCTAGAGCATGATAACTAGGCTGCTATTTCTGACATTTTCACCTGGAAATATCCTTTCCAAACCATCAAAGGGATATTCTCTGAACCATTCCCACTTAGTCAATCAACATCCTTCCTGAGCACTTGACATTTGTAACTACCACACAGGTGGGAAAACTTCCCAGCTTCCACTCATACATTTAAACTGTTTTCCCAACCATACCAATGCACAGTGAGCTCCTCTTCAACAGCCCACCAAACTCTTCCTCCTCCTGACACATTCTCCTCCAGCCCCACATGACTGGTTTTCAGAAGTTTTTGCCATCTTATCAATACAGAACTTCACTATTTTCCTCTAGAGAAATCAGGTAGGTCTCCCTGTGCTATTCATACAAAAACCTACCCACAAAAACAATCAAAATGCAATTTCCTACACATATTTTATTCAAAATATTAGTGAACAAAGCCTGGTATAACATGCTGATGACTGTTCCATTGCATCTTTAAAAAATTGCTTTAATAAGCTTTTTAATCTAAAGCTAATACCTTATCACAACAGATATACCTTTGTGGAGAGCACTTTCAAGGACTCAGGTCCCACAGGACACATTATTCCCAACTCCCAGTAACATTTCTGCAATCCAGAAAGTCTCTTTCATACTGCCAGACAAACCAACATCTCTGATACACTTAATGGGCCCTAAACTAGCAACATCTCTCTCATGTTTGCAAGCAGTGTCCTACATTTATCATGCACTGACCTGGTACCTTGTGTGATAGTTTGTAATAGTTCATGACAGAACTGCAGCAACGCTGTGTAAATGACAGTGCACAGAACACAACCTGTAAAATGCTACCCAAGGATTAATCTCACAGAAACTGGTGGAGCTGCAATAGTAGGTCTTTTCATAGTTGTAAGACAAGAGGATATACTTAAAATATTAAATTGTTCATTCATTAAACTGAGTTAAAACCACTTTAACACAAATGCAGATGCTGTTGTAACCTAAAAACTGAATGCTCCTGTCCCCACAGCTGAAGAATAAAAGGGGAAACATACTCAGTAATGTTTCTCGCTATCAATAATCCAGTTGTGGTAAATGAAAATGTCTGTGGTACCTTTCCTTAAACATAGTTAACAACTGCTCCTCACATCAAATATGAAACTGCATAATGTCAACTGAGAGCTGCACAGGATTCCTTCCCTCTCCTCACCATCATTTTATTCTATCAACTTCTGTTATCGGGCAATAAAATCACTTAAATAGAGTTTTAAACAAGTTAGGAAAAAAAAAAAAAAAAAAAGGACCTTCCTTCCTCTGATATTAGGGATTTAAAGTAGTCCAAAACAACACATGACTAAATATATTTACCATTTTTAATCCTACTGTAATAACAAGATTCAGGAGTGGCCCATGCACTTTGTAGAAAGTTAAGCCAATCAACAAAATGTTTAACTTCCTATGCCCTTCCTCCCCTCTTATCCAGTACATTTCCAGGTTTAACAAGCTAGAGGATTTTAGAAACACTGCCTTCTCCCCTTCATCAAGAAGCATTCCACGACATGGACCAGATATATTCATGAAGAGTAAGATCCAGTTCAATAAAGACATTAGACCTCTGCATGGCAGACAGTTTCCAAGGGCTCTAAGCTGGATAATATACTGGAGATTATTTCATTTTAAGCATTTCTGAGGTAAATTGCATTTCTTGGAGTGTTAATCTCATCATAAACTGATGTACATGTGAAGTGAAAGAAACTTACATTTAACCAAGCCAAAATAACACTCTTAAGACATTAAGCCTCTAAAAAGTAGCCTCTGGTTATCAAACTCCAGTAGTATGTCAGCATCTGTGTTGTGGGTGCCATAAAGTGATGGTGCAGACAGAGAATGAAGTTTATCTAAAAAGTCAGCACCTGTGTTTTTGACTCAAGCTTGGTCTAGGAAGAAGAAAAACCTGTATATTAAAATACAAGCTATTGATAACATTTTTTTCACCAAACATCTGGGACATCTCGCAGCATCCTTACTTTCATGCCTGCTCTGTAGAACTTAAGTGACCAACGAGAAGCACTTCACTACGTTTAGCTTGTGCCACAATTTCCTTACAGGAGCCTAGTAAATCTGCAGGTAAATTCTTACCCCTTCCTCAATTTTGTGTCATACACCACTATTTCTACAACAGGCAACATGCCAGGGATTAACAAAAATTTTTAAAAAGCTATGAACATCTGAATATTCACTACAGTACCACTTCTCAGCAAAGACACTTTTTAGTGTTTCCTTTAGTGCAAAAAAAGTTCCGTTAAAGTCTATCTAACCTGCAAAAATTTAATAAAACCTGGCATTTCCAACAGTTGCAGTTTTCTTAAAAATGTCAGCATGTTCAGATTTGTATGGTGCTCTTGAGCCTTCTGGGTTGTTTTTTTGATTTTCCTCCTTTCTCTGCATGGGATGAGGAAACTGAGAACTTGTCAGTTCCCAAACTGGCTTACATGAACGAGCCCTAATTAGAGCCTAAATCTGCTACAGTCAGCATCATGAGAGATCTCCACATTTCCCTGAGTATCTCTAAGACTACACCACCAGACAGTATGGACAGAGAAGCACCTATTACTGATCTTCAAATAGTTACTGAACAGAGCCCATGAAAATTCTCAGTGTAAATGAAATTAAATTTGACTGAGATTCTATGTTGAAATACATATCTCTGGAAAATTATCCAGCATTAGCTCTCAGTGGCAGCACAAAATTTTAGTATTGAAGCTAACTATGGAAAACAGCAAAAGGTCTAAATCTTTTACACCATTATGGAGGGACATGTCAGGAAGCCTGTTTTTCAAAGAAAGTCTATTCTGGCAAAAAAGGTTCTCCTCCATTTTAGGGACCACTGAGAACTGCAATCATGATTTATTTAAATTGGGTGCCAGAGATGCTTTAGAATTTTTAACATTTTACACCCATGTGATGATATTTAAATCATTATAACGAAACCACAAAGGCAACACTTCCAGTTTCACACAAGTCTCTCAAGTGACCTACAATATGCACTGCCTCAAATAACTCACTTTTATTAGTTTTTCTCTGGTGAGGCTTCCTCTCCCCAAGACACTCTTCCATCATTAAGCCAACATGCAAATTAAACAAAATACTGAGTTTTGTATCATTTGGCTTTAAAAAGACCACAAAGACAAAAATAAAAACCATTTACATTGTAGTAAGCAATATGATGGCTTATCCTTTTCTCCACAATGTTTCAGTATTCTTTTCTGCTCCCAACCCTCCACACTATCACAACCTTCAGGAAGACTCATGCATTTTCTGTTGTAAAATACATTAGTTTCCATCAAAAGGGGCTGAGAACTGACATGCCACCATGCTGCCTGCCAGTGTTCTTGCTGCCCCACACCATTAATTCAACTCTTCTGCTCATAGGAAAGTTGCAACCAGCAGCCACTGCCAGCAAGATCCTTCTGAAAAAACTGCAAAAGTCTGCTGGAATTGGTGAGCGTGTTCATTACAAAATATTTTGTCTCCACTATTGACAGTGTTTTCAAATCCTGTCTCTCACATGGTAACATTGAGTCAGGCAGGAAAACAAACATTTCCACTACCTACTTAAAGCTGAAGCTCACTAATTGGAATATTGCTCTTTCTTGGATGATGCAGAAAACATCTTAAGCAGTAGTGGGCAGACAGCATGATGTATAACAAAACACCTGATTTCAGTCACATGCTAGACCTTTACCATTTCATATTGGGCCACCCAAACCCACACTCCCAACATTTTCTTGCTTTTCACATGCTCCTGGAAGGCCTAGCTTGCTGAATCAGGAGCACTGAGATCTCTGAAGATGTTTTGGATTCACCTCAGAACACCCAGGCACGCGTTTGCTGCCCTACTGACAAGCTTGGCTCGTTAGACCAGAACAAATTTCTAGCAACGGCCTGATTTGCACACACAGTAATACAGGTGTAACTACAAGGTGGTTTCCTTTTGGGCAACTGAGTGTACAGAAATAGAACAGAGCCAAAAATGCAAGAGCAGCACTGGTTTAGCCAGTATCCCAGCTAGCCCTCCAGGACCACAAGGCAGGAGCAGTGCTGCTGCTCAGGACAGCAAGCAGATGGAGGGAAGCTAAGCACTTTGGCAAAGCTCTGGGCCCATGAGGCTACACAGGGAGAGCACATGCAGAAACAGTGTGAAGAAAGGAACTGTCACATGGGGACTGAACAGTAAATAATTCTCAGACTAGGGCAAATGCTGAGGCCAGGACTAAAACAGAAGGCATCAACTGTAAAAAAGGATGTACTAAAATGCATTAGCAACAACATTGGCTCTCTATACCTGTCAGCTAGAAAAGGGAAAATTCTTCATCTAGACAATTTATAGAGCTTAAACTTTCTATACAAATTATGAGTGAGGACCAAGAAGACATTTTAATTCAATAATTGTTTCCTTAAAGAAAAAAATTTTACTATGTACTCTGAATTGAACAAAGATCCACTTTCCTTTCAGCTGATAAAACTTCCAGAATGACCAACAACTCATAAAAATTACTAGTAAGTAATGCACTTCAAATAAGAAAGGAGCTGCTGCTAAAATTAAGGATTCTCAATAGGAGAGGCTGTTTAAGATCAAGCAAGTTCAAATTCAGAAGTTGCTCCTGAACAAATTCTTTCCGGAGTAGAAAGAGCCGTGGTGCCATTCTGTCAGTGGCAGCTGTGTTTTGAAAAGGTTCTTGCCGCTCCCTTCTGTCCCCTGATACTCATTGCTACACTCAGAGGTGCCAATACAATTGTTTGCATGACTGTGCTCTATTAAGGGTTTTAAGAACTATCCCATTTGAAGAGGAAAAGGCAAAACCAAAACAGTAAAAATATCACAATAAATTTCTTTAAAACCAATATAGCCTATACAAAAACTGTACAAAAAAGAAAAATTACTGATGAGGCAAGTTAAGACAGAAATAACAGAAACATCTTAGATTGAATCATTCATGTCTGGCAAGAGACTACACTCCTCCTTCTTCCTCCTCCCCTTTTTTCCAAGTATTCCCTTCCCCAAGAAGAAAAAGCCCCACCCATGCCTAACAAATTCTACTGTTAAGAGCCTGGAAGAAGTACACAGAATGCAGAAACCAACACAAGATGGAATCAGGTTATTTTTCCTGGTCTTCAGTAAGAGGTAAGATGGAAGTTCCCTGCAAGTTTCACTCTAAGACACAAGATGTAGCAAATAGGATAGAATGTATGGGGGAAAATAATAACAGCGAAAGCAGAGAGGGGAATGTTTGCTCAAAAAAATCCCATAAAAGGATTTTCTTCTCAAAAAACAACAAAAAAAAGTAATTTAAGTTTACTATATTGGTTAGAAGAAACCATATTACCATGTTTGAGTAGCAAAATATCCTGGTCTTGTGTCTCTATTTGAATAGGCACATTTTATGACAATTCAACATTCCAGACAAACATAAAACATTGATATGAAACAAGGCTGACCTCAAAAGACTTGCTTTGACTATTATTGCTGTGTCTTCTGATTAAATATACATAACACCTGCTGTAATGTGTAAAAACAGAGGAAAATCTAGAGGGTTTACTTGTTTAAAATAGAAATTGATTGCTTCATGAACAGCCCACTTACCAAAGCAGGATTTTTATTTAGAAATATGCCATTTTCCATAAACACCAACAGAGAATAGTATGAGGAAGCCTGCAAGATTTTTTGGATGGCAAACAGACTGTTGATATGACCATCAGAGACTACATCATCACAAGTCATGCTACTCTTAACTCAATTACACGGCCACTGAACAATTTCTGCATGAACATAAGTGTTTAATTAAAAATAAAATACAATAAGCATGTCCTGTTCAACTGCTCAATATAAAAAATATCCTACACATTTAGGAAAAACCCCACCTATTCCCCCATGAGACTATGAACAGGAGTTTGAGACATGCACAACATTTATTGTTAGTAACATATTCCATTGGCTTTGATATTCTTTCATGAAAGCAAATCAGAAAAAAAAATCAACTAAATGTTCTCTTAAAATATTTAGGTTTCAAACAAAATTCCTACTTCAATATTTTCCACCTAGCTTGAGACAACAGAGCTCCAGTTTAAAGGCTCTACATTCTTTAGACTGGAAGAGAAAGGAAATTCCTGCCTCAACAGTTTTGAAGCAGTAAGGGATCCAATCCCAGAAGTTACGAAGGATACGATAATGCCATTTCTCTTATACTGCAGAAATAAATCAGGAAGCATCAACAAGTTTATGACCTTACAAAGTTTCCAAGCAAGATACTAAATCATACTAAAGTTAGCACAATAAATAAACAAATGGTTTTAGAGACAGTGCAAATGGGAGCTTTAGTCATTGGGGTACCCCATCTCATGAACTCCATGTGGCTCCCTGTTTTTTCCTGCTGACAGACTGTCTTCATGCTCCTTCCCACTACACTAAAAGAAACTTAAGGAAGGCACTGTAGAATTACCAGAATAAACTGCTATCAGGTTACTATTGCCTGAGGCAGCTCCCAAGGTGAGCACAATAGAAACAGAATTTGAGACAGGGCTTCCAATTAAACTTTGGGAGAGTTCATACAGCCAAACTAACACAGCTTCAACCAAACCAAACTAACACTAACAGCTTCAACCTTTATGCACTGTTCAGTCATGAAAATAAACTACCTGATTTAATATTTTCCCTCATCTCCCAAGGCAGGGGGGGGAACCCCAAAAACAAACAAACCAAAACAAACGTGTTAATGCATTATGAGCATAACCCAACACTACATGCCGCAGCCTAGATGAGTGTTTCACAAACACCTGCTGGTTTGGGTGGTTGCTTTCCCTGTCTATGACAAACTATACCTAGCATGCACCTGTGCTTTTCACCTGTCCTCCTACAAATAATTCTGTCCACAAGAATTGATCTGAAACACTCTGAAGAATCCAAATAGCTGCTGGTTGTTTTTTTTTTTTTTAATTCATTACTTTCATCCTACTGGTAATATTCTCAATTTTTCCAGCTCTCTCAAAACTAAAAATATCAATCAAATCTCAGAATACATTTTCATAAACCCCAAGTCCACTAATTCATTAGAAATATAATTTCTGATTATGAGAAATGGAAGTAGGAGCTGTAAGTATTCACTCAATTCAGCATACTTGGCTTCATAAAGCATATTAACTCTTGCACCTGCATTTGGAAGATGTGAAATACTTCTGCTTTCAAAAATATCTACAAAGCTATTTAACATCATATTGACAGAGAATAAGTTTTAGATGTGGCCTCCAAGGCTGATACTATTTAGGAATGAAGGAAAGTACTGGGGAGTATTTCTGAAGTATCTAAGTCACATAGATGTTTTTACTGAATATATGATCACACATTAGGCTGCATTCTATTCTTCAATGACTGAGTTTTACTTCCAAATATAAAATAATGCAACCATTCTAAATTGTTAGTGCAGTTTCACACATCAACATCATGTTTCAATGATGGCTTTGGCTCATTAAAAAAATACATCAAAACTGTCATTTGAGTGTTATTTGAGGAAAAAATCTGAATTAACCTCTTCAGAGTTTCTAGACTGATCTTCACCTGATTTCTCTGCTTAAACTTTATACATGGTAAATAGCAGCAGTAAATACTAAAGAATCATAAAATAGGTCAGTACAGAAACTATATTCAGTTTTTTGTCTCTAAGTTTCTAATACTCCCAGGATGTTAAGAAGATTATACGTTCAAATGACACTGTCTGCTTGGAATCCAGTCAATTCAAAAAGAAAGCAAGTGGATTTACTTTCATTTCACATTCCTCAGCTTTCCTAATCCTTCTGACAAATTTTACAGTTTTAAGAACATGGTTGTGGTAGAAGCAGCAAAGTAACTATTCACAGAGGTAAACAAAGTAAACAGACTAATACAATTTATTTTCTTGAAACTTCCTTGCTTGTATTAATATTGGATAAATATTTCTTGAGTAAACTTTGATTACCATGTTGATAAGCATTTATGTAATTTTTTTAACCAAGTTACTATAAAAAGCACATGCACTCTGGAAAGACAAAGGAAAATTATCTTTTTTTGTTCTTTCAGAATGGAACAAATTACATCTTCTAAAAATTGAATGTCAATGGCTGGAAGCCCAAATCTGTTTCATCCTTCACCACAAGCACAGGAAGTAAGGTCACTGACAGATTTTAATTGAAAACATCTTCAAGCCAGACTTCTGCTCTAGATCAGGATTTTGTTCTGTGATGTGCAATTTCTATCCTAATATATCACACGAGCTAGTCCCAATTCAGCAGCAGCTTCAGTTTTAAATACAGCCACCAATAGAGAAGTTACCCAACCAGAATCCAGTGCAGCTGACAATGTCTGCCTCCCATTCGAAAAGTAACCCGATACTAGCCCAGAGGGGTCTGCTACATAAATGCTTGGAGCTTTGGCTCCAATGCTCAGCTGTATCCTTGTGGCTTTGTGGTTGAGCAGTGCTCACTGCAATCTGCATACACGAGGAATTTATTTACAGGAGAATTACGAGCCACAGGAAAAGGTGAGACAGGCTCAACATCTAATCAAGTTCACACCCAACTAGAAGAATAAATGCTCCCTCCACCACCCAGCAGCATCAAACAGCTGCTTTTAAATGAGGAAAGAACTTTACTTAGAGACTCTCCACAAACCAGCTCAGTACACTACTGGCTGGGGAGCAAAAAAGGGAGAGCCTTCTTTTCTTATAAGAATTTGTAACAGCTTAATTTTCTTATTCCATATCAAAGGATTCAGTAAGAAATTCAGTCCAAGAAAGTGTGAATTAAGAAAAAGAGGCTGAAAACAAAATCTGTAAATTGTATCAATACTACTTAAGAAAAAAAATATTTACCTGTACTATCTACCTGTCCTATGTGACCATTTATTTTCAGGTGCATTTAGAGTTCTTGAATTTATCTTACCAAAGTTTTCTGTTAAAACTAAGACCATATTAGAGTTTTCTGTTAAAACTGAGATCAGCTATCCATTTAGATAATGCCCTTCTCCACAGCTCTAAGGCAAGCTCTAAAGCGAGGATGCTCAAGTCAGATATTCAGGGCAGCCACAAAAACCCCTCCAAATCTACAGTATCAAGAAGCCCTCCTCTTACCACAAGACTTCCCAACTCAGCCTTCCATTATCGATACCCTAATCTATATTCCCAATTTCACCCACTCCTACCACAGCCCCAGACCAGTGTCATCTCTCCTGTTCCTTATTTCAGTATCCTCCTGACCAAAGTTCATATCCCCCCTTGCTCTCACCCTGCCACACCAACAGATTTCAGACAGAGGGCACAAAGACAGCTCCACACTGCCTTAACTGTCCAGAAAAGCTTTGTCAGACCACAGTCATTGCAGAGCTGAGAACTGCACACACCTCAGCCAAGCCCAACAAGCTCACAGCTCTGGCTAGGAGCCCTGCTGCTATCTTAGCAGTTGCTGCCCAGTCAGGACACCAGGTGGGAGACCCGATGTCTCTCAGCTACTGAAGAACTAAACATTTGTCTTCTCCCTTTGACACAGACCCACAGATGGCAGCACACAGAAAGTGGCAACTGAAAGATTTGGTCTGGTGCCATTTATTTGCCCAGTCTCCCAACTGTCTTGCATCACTTAGGTCCTCTTGCTTGCACCATCACTCCCTTTGCTAAGGACAAGGGAAATCCTACATTCTGTGCCAAGGTGAAGAAGTTCCCAGCTTGACCAACTACAAATTTCGTAGAAATAGCAATAAAGTGTTTTGAGCTCAATACTGCCTCTCTCTATCCCACCTCTGAGATACAAAAATGCTAGAAATAATTCAGTTGGTGAATAAAGATGTACAGACTCACATCCATACCACTTTGTAGCTGTTGTCTCAGTGATAACCTGTCAGTGATGCAGCATTCTAAAATGCTTCATGAACTGAACTTGATGGAGAGCAACTTACAAAGTTACTGTGCTCATCCTGCCTGTTAGTACCACGGATAAAAACACTGTAACAAGGATTACAAAATGTTCTTTGAAGCCTTAGAAAATGCTAATCCTAAAAATCAACCAACATAAAAACCACAAATCATTTCTTCACTTGATCAGTACACCAAAGTTCTCAGTAATGAATACTATTAGTCCTAATGCTGCAGTCCGCACATAAATGACGTTATTTATTTGTTATTTATTATTTCTAGTATCTCACAAAAACAGAACTGCAAAGTATTTCGTATCACTGTTGCAATCCTCTTCTGTTAGATCATTCTACAAGCTCATCTGTCAACTCCAGTGACACATTACATTATTGCCCCAAACCATGTAATTCAAGGTTTCATTATCCCCAGTGTTAAAAAGATCAGCAGTTAGAAAACCTGTCTTGTCCACTTGAATGCAAGTCTTCTTTTCTTCCTCAACATAAACAACTATTTATTACATTTCCCTTTATGTTTAATATTTTATATGTTTGAATAAAGTCCTGTCCACCTGGCATTTTTTCTAGATTAGACAGTCGGTCCCAATAGTTCTGTAAACTGAACTGTCTCTAGTAGCCTGTCTCTTCCTTGAAGGACAAGGCCCTGTACTAGACACAGCATTCCAGCTGGAGCTCTTCTGCTGCTGAAAAAAATGAATGAGTTATTACCCAGGATATGCCCAGCTCAAAATCAATGTGTTTACAAGGCCCAGTACTACTGGAATCCTGTTGAATCCCATTCTGACTATGATCCCTGAGAGACACCAGGCCCCTTAATACAACACTACTACATTGTCTAGTCCCCATCCTAGAGCTATGCAGGTTTTCAAGTCCTTCAGTATGACACTATTATGCATGATCCTTACTGAAAAGCATGGATTTCAAGCCCTTGATTTACTGTGTTTCCACCATTCCTCCCTCCTCTTCCCCTTACTTGCAGGTGAATTTTAGCCTCTTATCTATTTCAAACCACAAGACCTGACATGCTGTCTTGACCAGATGGCTGAAGCCAAATCAAAATTCTACACAGGATATTAATTCACTGAAGAGAAGCCTCTCTAAATCAGAGGGGAGAATGGAAAAGGACTAAAAGGATTAGAAAACAGTTTGTACATGAAGAGTGAACAGGCAGGGGATGTAAGCTGAAAATGATAAAACTGAAAGTGAGCAAACATCAGTAACCATGATTTCTTTTAAAGAATATTTGATTTATAAAAAACCCCAACATCAAAATCCTACTGCATTTCGATACAACATAGTACATCTTCCCATCTCTAAGGGTAGTTAACTCACAAAATAAGTTTTAGTATGGTAAACACATCATGTTACACCACCACCTGTTACTTTCTATTTGCTTACAACTAGTTTATTTCTTATACTTGTTTTCTGTAGAGCCAAGTTCTGCAGACTGGTTTATCATCTACTGGATCTTTACTGTTCTCAAGACAAAAGTCTGGCTTTCTGACCAACTTTTTTTGCTCACTGTTATTGCATTTGGACATTTCTTAGGCTCTTCAAAATCAAATGAGGAACTGATTTTCTCATTTGAAAATGAGAAATCATGTTTTATGAATGGCAAAACTAAGAAATAAGGTCAAATTCTGAGAGCCTACTTTGAAACATTAATTAGTATTTAGAATTTCAGACACAACATCTATTCAAGAACAGCTTCCCCTGACTTCTTTGGCAGCTGGAAGCACTCAGCATTTCTGCAACACAGATCCCAGAGGTCTGACATCCAGTAAATGAGGAACACACACAGCTAGTGACCACCTGTGGGAAGCTTGATTTAAGCAACTTGAGCATCACTGAAACTCTGCAACAGCAATACAACTCAATTGTCTAGGACAGCATTTAATTACATTAACAGCAAAACCTTTATTCAAACTTCCCTGTCCCTCCCTTCATGTCACACTCAAACATCTGCTACAAAAGGAGCAAGAGTCCTGCAGATAACTTCTTCATTTGCTATCCAGTTCCCATTTTTTCCCCAGAGCAGGATCAGTCACTGAGCACAATGATGGTCCTGTCTGCCTGTAGGCATGTGCAGGTGCCTCCATAGCTATAAATATTATCTATATGGATACATGCCCTGTGGCCATAGCTGTACAACAGCTTGCAGGTACAGAAGTTTAAAACTGTATGGGTTAATAGGTTATTTTAATGTCAATATTTCCAACTTGCTGATTTTTGTCTCTGCAGTTTTCATATGCCACTACAGTTTTTGTGGAGGAATTTTTCCAGTTCTTAAAACAAACTTAGAAAAACACTTCTGTCACAAGACTGATTCATGCACATTCATGAAATGTTCCAAGGAGCAGCAGCAGATTATCATGCTTCTGGCTTAGAGGAGAAAAGGACCAACACTCTGAAGCCCTGAATTCTGTGCCAAATTCTGAAGGAAGTGTCCCAGAGCAGCAGGCACACATTTTCCCATTCCTAAACTGCAAGCGTGATGCTTTTGGTCACATCTCTTCCAGTCCTGTCCCATTCCCTTGTCTTCCCCACTTCTGATTCATCCTTTCAACACTATTTTTTATGCTTATTTTCCTTTTTTAAACTGAGTCCATCTGTGTTTCCCAGTGTGCTTATCCTCCTATCAAACTGCATTGCTTGCTTCACCTAGGATTAATTTCTGCATTGCAGTTCCCCTCATCTACAGACCTATTTTACACTCCTGACCTACTGTCCTGCATCCTACTCCTTGTGCCCTGCCAGTTCCAGTTTCTTTCATCTGACAAACCCTCTTGCAATTTGTATCTCTTGCCCTCCTACAACTTCCACGTTTCTGAACACATCTCATCAACGAGCTGAAGAGTGACTGGAAGGATCCTCAGACTCTTACTCCAAACTAAAGTCCCACATTGGCTCCTTCTAAAGCCTTCTTCCTGTTTGCCCTCTTGGGCCTGATGCAATCAAAGGCCATCACACAACAGTGCACCAGAAGGCAGATGCCAAAGACGCCCTAAAGAAAGTAAAACATTACACAGCAGAGACATGGCCTTAAACACAAGGCAGGCAGGTGCCCAGTTCTCAGTCCTGAAGCTCAGTCCAGTCCCTGCTCCAGTTCTGAAGCAGTTTAGATAGACTTTCACAACAAAGTCCAACCTTACACCTAACATTTTGGACTATGGGAAGAGTGCTGAGTACATCTGCCCAGGCAACACATATACTCCTGGTCAGTACTGACAGGTAGGTGAGGTCCCATGAGAATAGTCCATATTCAAGCTTCAGCTGGCAAAAAAAAGTAATCTTCTCTAATGTACCCATGTCTACCTAAATTCAGTCATTACAAACTTTCAAAAGAGAAAAATCTCTTTTGAACCAAGAATGGAGAAAACATCCCCTCAGAGCAGACAATCCAGCAAAGTTTAACTGTACTGCTCCAAAGCATAAGGGTATTAAAGTTGTTCAGAAAAGAAGCTGGCAGAATTTAAAGCAGAAGCCATTGTTTTCCTCTTGCCTCAACATCGGAAGTTGCTGAACTCTTTCAATTGATATTTTGCAAAGAAGAAAAAGCTTCAGCCCATAGCTAAACGCACACTTTACAAAATTTCAATTGAAATATTTAGATTTGTTTTCAACTCCACTGCAAAGCAGAAATATTTCTTAGACGCATCTTACAACATCTTACAGCTTAAGTAAAATCTAGCACAATCAGGTTCATTTTCCAATATTTATTTGAACATTTTACATGCCATTAATTACACTGATGAATGAGTGATGTGAGTACTGATGGTCAATTTTATCTTTTTTCCCCCTAATCTCATGTGTTACCAAAAAAAGACACCATGAATGAATTGCTCTTATAAAAGGTTTTCCCTTAGTCTTCCCAAACAGCTGTCTCCAGTAACACCAACAGCTGAAAACACAGTACATATATGGACTGTCAATCAGATTTGTTATTGAGCTCATGTGTGTTTGGCAATCACTGCAGAAAAGCATAGTAATGTATGACTTCTCAAAAGCTAGAAAGGCATCATATCATGTAACTCCAGAGTGAAAAACTGTCCATACTTACAAGGACTCCATGAGAATGGGATTCTTCTACCTGAGCCAAAATAGAAATTGTCTACATAATTATTTAATACTACTGTTTTTACTAAACTATGGGATTCTAAGACAAAAATTAAAGGACAACCATTTCCTTACAGCTTTTTTTCCTTATACCCAGGTTCCCAGGACACACTGTATTTAAAAAGTCTTAGGCAATTAGCATTCATCATGCTGTACGCCACAAAAGGCCAGGCTGGAGACACACTGGTACTTAAGGACATCATCCACAATAACTCTTACACAACCAGTGTTATTCATACTGTCTGCCACAATGGGCAGAGCTGCAGACTCTCTGGTAGTTTAGGACATCAGCCACAAGCAGATTTACTTTCAAATGAAGGAAAGCCATGTCTCCCACAGCTGAAGTGAGACTGTATTATTAAGAAGTCTATTCTGCTTCACTTCTCTCCAAAGCAACTCCCACACATGCACACACATTCTGAACTAACAAGCAAGAACTGGGATGTCAGAACCTGCCATTTACCACAATCACCAGCTTACCAAGACAAAGATTTGTGCTGCAGCAAGAGTCACCGCTCTTTAATGTGCCCAGTTCCTGAAATCTATCACCCAAGGTAGGTCAAAGTTGTTAAAGCCTGCTTTGCTAAAGTCATGCTGTATTTCAAGTTCCAGCCCTGCCTGAGAAGTCTAAGACATTGCTTCACAAAAAGCACTCACAAAACAGACATCACTGAACAAAAAGCTGCACTGTCCACTAGCTTGTTTAGCATTCTTACTTCTTGAAAGAACATGGAAACAAAAAACACATTTCTTCTAGCAGGACTACAAGTGTAGCTTGTAGACACGAGGCTGACATAAATAAAGCTAGGACAGCATAGAAAGCAGTTATAAAGAGAATCCTCCATCCATATGGGTCTTCTGTGAAAATGAACTGGAAGCAAGCTTGACAAGCTCAACTGGCCACAAGAGATGTGATGCCAACTCAAGTGTTTGCAACAGACTAATGCAATTAAGTTGAATAAACAATATCCTGCAACTCTCCCATAAGAGAGCTACATCTGATTCCTTGCTTGACCTCCACAACTTGCCTTTGGTCCCTGAGTCTCTGAGGAGACTCACTGCAGTCTTTTCAGAGTCCACAACACAGAGTTCTCCTCCCTCCCATGAAAACAGTACAGCGAGACAAGATAAATCCTCCTGATTGTCAGTGCGGGAGTTGTACAGATTGTGCAATGGAACAAAAGCAAAAACACAGCCTGTGCTGAGCAGTAAGACATTCGAACAGCCTGGCCAAGGCCCTGCTTCGCTGAGGTGCTCAAACACCTACCTTCAGCACACTAGCGTCCAACCACATGCTAAGAGTTCAGCATCTGCTTAACTGGAGAAGCTGAAGCCCTGATTCAGCAACATGTGACTTATGTGGGAGCTGGAGCAAGCATTCCAAAACCCAAGTTGTTTAACTACTACGTTTTCTTAAGTATTGTCCTTGCTATTTCAACTAAAGTAAGTGGCCATTCCACTCTTACTGTACGCTCCTCCTGTGTATCTCAGAGCTGTAGGAACTTGCTCTTGCTGTCCCTAGACTGGTCAAGAACACATGGCACTGAAAGGCAAATGAACTGCACCCCAGAGACATTTACAAGAGTTGTAAATCTGTTGGTCAGTTAAGTGAATGCTACCCAAACCTACGGCATTTGGTCAGTACACAGCTCTTCTGTTTCACCCATTACACCATCAATACATTTCAAGCCTCAAGATTTGGATAAAGATGATATTTTCTAAACCTTATGGGCCACAGAAGGAGAAATGAGACTCCTGTCATGCTTTTAAATAAAACATTTCACCTTAACAAAAAGGAACAAAACATCCTTGTTCTCTTCAACCTACAGATTTTAAACCTCTGCAAGCAATGGACCATTTCTGAGATGACAATAAAAAAGCATCCTCTGAAGAGCAAGTTTACTCTTAGTATCCTCAAGGTCACTGCACATGACTCACATGCCCAGTGGAAACTGAAAATATAGAGGACTCTCAAATCAAAACGGCTTAAAGGCTCCTGCCCTAGACTGAGCAGGAAAGCATCGCTTTGGGCAAGATCTGTTGTCTCTAAGTGCTCTCTTCCAGCAGCTCAAACGCTGGCTGAGTTACATAATTTTTCTACTGCTGTTTTTAAGTTACACAAGAATGCACAAGAATCACACAAATGTTTACAGAAATTCACAGCCATGTTTAATTTAAAGCTACTATGTATCAGAGAAACAAACAAGAGCCTTCACTGACTTATTATGAAAATACAAAAGAAACCCAGCCATTCTCAGAGGGAAAAAAACACAAGTAAATTTCCAACTTACAAACCTAGTGCTTTGCCTTCTATTTGTATGCCAAGCCTGATCTATTTAAGAAAAATTTAAATTTCAATTTAATATGAAATATCAATTTTCATGTAGCCTGGAATGGAACACCTCTGTAGGCTAGGACGGGAGCTAGAAGAGAGCATAACTTCCCTGAAAAGCTAACTAGTCACCTCCAAAACACAAACTACTTTCTGAAGTGGAATAAAGGATTATTATAAAGAGATAAGCATGTTTTATAACGCCAAGGGTTCTTAAGCACCCAACAATAATCACCACAATTTCTGTGTTTAAACAAAAGAGTCAACACTAATTGGTCCACTTCATGAAACAGGTTACTGCAGGCTCTTATCACTTCTTGCCACTTATCAATAACTTTCTGATGTTGATTAAAATGTATTACTTTATACCTGTTATCTACCAAAATGAAAACTTAATCACAGCAAAACTGCACCTTTCCATGAAATGATAGTTATTACTATTTTTTTTAAGTACTAAAGATAAACCAAGAAGTGCCATGGGACCAGAACCAAATGAGACATCTTTGTGATTAGACTGTCTGCTTAACTACACACTAATTTTGATACCTAGAGCCACAAGAGAAAAGACAAGAAAAAAAAAAAAGGGGTCACTGATTCATGGTTTCTCCGAAACACCTACTGAATACACCACCCTCTGGAGCCCGAACCGTTCTCTCCACGCACAAGTCATGCCACGGCGGTGCTTGGAAAGTCGTATTGGGCGCTTCGAGAGGCTCCGAATGCCTCCTCACTCGAAACGTGGAGGAGAGCCAGGCTGCCCTGCATGTACCCCGCAGGTGCTACCGCAGCCCGACACGGGGCACCTCCAGACGCCCCAGGCGCTGAGGCCACAACGCGCGGTGACCACTGCCTGGCACAGGACACCCGACAAGCTCGAAACGCCCCCTTTGTCCCCGCACCGCTTCTCTCCTTCGCTTCCGCGGGTCGGGTCCCAGCCCCCGAGCCTGGGGGCTGCCGCGGCCCCGCACCGGAGCTTTCGCGGTCTGGCTGCGAACAATGCGCGCCTTTTCTGGCTGAGCTCCCCGGCCGCGCCGCGCCGGCCCCCGCCCGCCGGCACCGCCGCATTGTTACCGGCGCTGCCGCCCCCCGCACCGCCCCGCTCCCGGCACGGCCCCCGAGCCCCGCACACCTGCCCCGGGCCCTCTTTGTTCCCTTACCTGCGGCGGGAGAGCCCCGCAGCGCCGGCACGGCGAGCAGCAGCGGCAGCAGGGCGGGCAGCGCCGGCCGCCACCGCGCCGCGGCCACCACGAAGCGTGTCATCCCCTCCATGGCACGGCACGGCCCGGCCCGGCGTCAAGTCATCGCGGCGGTCTCCGCGTCCCCCCCGCGAGGGGCTGGAAGGGCTGGGCGGGCTCGGCGGCTCCTCCCGGGCGCATCCACCGCCGGCGGGGCTGGGACGCCCGCGGACGGGAGGCCGCCGCAGCACCCACCCTTCCCCACGCCCACTCCGTGGGGAGCGCTCACGGGGGCAGCGCCGCGGCGCCTCCCAAGAGCTGCGGGGGGGGGAGCGAGAGGTGCGGCTCGGCGCCCGGGGGACAGGCGGAGGGAAGCCCCCGCACTGCGGGGTAGCGGGACTCCTCGGCGGGACGGCTACGGCCCTTCACGTGTGAGAAGGCGGCGGCGGTGGCAGCAGCCCGGACCCGGCACCCGCTCGTTCCCCGCCCGCCGGCGACGCGCTGCCCCCGGCGGAACCCGGCGCGCGGCGGCGCGCACAGCCGGCCCGCCCGCCACCTGCGCGCTCCCGGCCGCGGCCGCGACTGCGCGGGGGCGCGCTCGGCCCGCCCCCTCCGCCGGGGCGGTGGGAGCGGAGCGGGGGCGGGGCCTCGAGGGGCGGGGCGGCTGCGGCTCCGCCCGGCGCCCACAGCGCCCGGGAAGGCGCTGGAAGTGCCCTGGCGTGGGAGTTCCCTGGCGGCTGCCGCTGCCGGCTCCGGGAACGGGGTGCCCCTGCACCCGCTGCTCCCTGACTGCGCTCTCCCCGTGGCACGGCGAGGTTGGGAAGCCGCTAGTCCCGTCCATCAGCCCTCCGGGCAGGCTGAGTGGTGCCTGGGCTCTTCCCCCAGGCGATGCACGGAGTTTTGAGAGCTGGAACAGTAACAAAAGTCCCAGCGGGAAAGGGGAAGGCGCAGCAATGAGGGTAGAGCTATGTGGCAGGACATCCATATAGCATTGGAGTGGCTCCAGGAGATTGCAGACATAAGGACAGGGGACCCTTTCACCGCAGGGTTTGTCCTGAGTCCTGCTCTCCTCAGGAGCAGGGGTGAGTCCAGCGGTCAAAGAAGCACAGAATATACTGAGCTGGGAGGGGAGCCCTGCACAGGGCAGCCCCAAGAATCACACACACCATGTGCTTGGGAACGTTGTCCAAACACTTCAGCTCTGTCAGACTTGGTGCTGTGACCACTACCCTGGTAAGCCTGTTCCACTGAATAACCACCTTCTGGGGGAAAAACCTTTTCCTAATATTCTGGTCCAATCTCCCTGACACACCTTCAGGCCATTCCCTCAGGTTCTGTCACTGGTGACCAAAGAGAAGTCAGTGCCTGCCACTCTGCTTCCCCCCACGAGGCAGGTGTAGAGCAGGTGTAGATGTCTCCTCCAGGCTGAACTGACCAAGCAACCTCAGCTGCTCCTTGGCTTCCTCTCAAGGCCCTTCACCATATCCCTGGCCCTCCTTTGGATGATTTCTAATAGTTTTAGATCCTTTTTTTATATTGTGGTGCCCAAAACTACACACAGGACTCAAGGTGAGACTGCAGCAGCGCAGAGCAATCATCTCCATTGACTGGCCAGAGATGCTGTGCTAGATCCATCCCAGGATATGGATGGCCATTTTGGCTGCCAGAGCACACAGGAGCACCAACCAGGGACATCTGGGAAAAGATCCCACTACAGATTAGAGCTGGGCTCACATATTTTTCAGCTGCACTCACAATTAACCAGGGTATCCGTTCATCGGGAACACATCCATTGCAACAGAAACAACTCACTCCCAGAGATGGATAGAAGGAGAGAAGGATTCATTTTGCTGACATACAGAAGTAAAACAATGAGCTATACCTGTACCTCACACAATGAACATCACACCATAGTATCACTCAGCAAAGGAAAATAAAGAATGGTGAATCCTTTGCAATGGAAATAAGCAAAGCTGAAATCACATCAGCTGAAAATGTGGCTCAATATAGACACCGTAAGTAAAGAGAGGGTGGGAAATCTCAAAAAAACTCCCTGTTCTCACATTAGACATTTTCAGGATCAGAAAGTCCACAGATGCCCTCTTGTCAAAACCAATCAACTATGATGAGTATTTCAGGCCTTCTAGCACAAGACCTATACTTTCATTCTAAAAGTTGTTCTCGGTCAGCAAGATATAATTTTCTTTCAATTTGTACAGTGGAGAGACATTTTACAGAATATTTCATGGGTATTTAGCACATATATCTTCAATCTAAATTAAACACCTAAGGTATAAAATCTCATGCAAAGATGTTAAACATTGCAAAAAGAAGACCACAGTAGGACAAAACCCCCTCGGCCCCATATTTTTTGAAATATTTAACAGAAAACTGAATGCAGAAAAACTTGCATCATGTCACCTTTTTTCCCTTTTATCTGAGCAAATAAAAATATCAGGGCCTGAGGATTACTTGTGATGCATTAACTTGCTGACAGACAGAAGAATGGCTTTGATATTCCTTTTAATTTACTAAAACCAGAACCCATTAGGACATAATTTTTTTCTTTGCGACTTGCCAGTCCCTGAAAACAGCTCAGCTCAAAAGAGCACTCTAGCCTTTTGTTATAATTACATATCCACCATTTGTGGATACAAGCCATGTCAGGTACTTCATTGCTGCCATCTCTTTCAGTTACTCTTGTCCTTCCTAACCTCTCCTGCAAATCTGCAGTGCAGACTAAACAATAGCCACCAAAAGCTTAAAAAACCCCACATCATTCCAATATGACTTCATTGTAAGCAGCTGTGTGCATGCATGTTTGGCATTGGAGCTTGCAGTCACATACTCTTTCTGTCTGCAAAATGTGGTTTTCTTTTTCTTTTAATAAGCTAGCCCTCAGTAAGTGAACAGGAATCCATCTCTCCTTCAGATTCTGTGAGAGTTTTGGCAGTTAAGACCCTTGAAATACTTAATTACAAAACATATTTCAGACCCTAGCTATCACCTTTACCTAAGGATACCACATCTCTTTGTCCTAACAGTGCCTCTAGTAACAGGGCACGTAATGCTGTCTTTAGTACATTTCAGATTGCCTGTAGATAATTTGTTTCACCAAGATCCAGAGGTAACTTTCCAGATTAAAGTGTGAGACTTCTCTCACATTTCTAAGATGTAATCTATAATGAAATACTCTGCAGCCACTAACTCATTCACTGTCTCACCTAACACGATTTCCTGCTCCCGTTCCCAGAGTTCAGTTCATGAGAAAAATCTCCTTGTCTTCTGTTGGGTTCTTGTTCCCCAGTTTCTGTGTCTTTTGAGACCAAACTGGTATTTATGTTACTTTCCCACTTCCTAGGCCAATTTAAGAACTGTCACATTTCATTACATATTCTCTATTCCCTTGCTATTTCACACATTACAGCAGACACCTCCAAATTAAAGTCCTGTTGTTAAACAATGACCAGCATTGAAAGAGAAGCTGTGAGGCAGTTACCTGTTATGCTACAATTCATTCTCTGGTTTGGGCTGCTGTTTCCCAGAAAGTGTAAAAGAATTTCCCTAATCTCAGATGATCCTCTGTCCTGCTTAGCCTCTTCTTTCACCAGAGCCATACTTTGGGGCAATGCATTTGCAGTTGTAGGTCCTACTCCTCTTAGTAATTGCATGAACTTTAGGATTTTTGTACTGTTGTTTAGTTTCTTTAATTTTTTGCAGTCCTGGAAAGCCACATCACTTGTGTCAACCTGATTGACATATACTTCACCCATTTGTCTTGATGAACCAGGGCAGGATTTATGCACATGAACTTGGCATCTTTGTGGTAGCTGACTCCCACTGATTTAAGACCAACTACCTTCTCTCCCTCTCTCTCATCTCCTTTTCACCTATTGCAGATGCACAGATAAAAGGTGCTACACAAAGCAGCAAGAACTTCGCAGAGATATCCCTTGTTCAGATGACATGCTGGGATTTGTGGTGGAGGCTGTGTTTTTCCTTTCCCTTTGCAACAGCAAAAAAAACCAAACCCAAAACACCTTACATGATTCTAAAAAGTATCTTAAGTAAAAAATGACAGTTAATTATATCAATATAAACAAAACAAACAAAATCCCAAAAGGCCTATAGAACACTTCAGATTCCAGTAAAATAGAAATCTGAAATAATAAGTCACATTTTTTAGGACATTAAAACAGACAAGAAATAGTGGAACTTTACAAACTCAAAAAGTGAAAGCAGCTATAATTGTAACTAAGTTTTATACTGCAGCTTGCAAATGCATTTATCATAAGAAGCAACTGACTTGGAAAGTGAGAAATTCTTTCCTGTGGTATCCTGCTGTGATCCATGGTGATATGGAGCAAGATATGAGACATCCTTCTCTAGGGGAGAGAAGAAGCAATCTTTTCTAACAGTGTGACTTGCAAGGGTTATTTACTTACTGCTGAATGACTTCCCATTGCACATTCACCAGGAAGCTTTTGACATTACTGAGCTTTCCACTACAGTGACGGCTACTCTGATTTATCACTGGGTCAAGGCTGAGGATGCAAAAAAAAAAAAAAAAAATCAAAGGCTGTGCAAAGCATGATTAGATTAATGATGACAGGCTTAACCTGGAAACTGAGAGTTTCTTTTGTGAAGGACATAAGGGAGGGAAAAAAGCCCACAACATTTTTGATAGGAACCTCAGAAGTGAACACACACAGAGGGACATTCAAAAGCTTCATTCCCAGCTGTGGAAATGTGCACCCACACTGCAGTGATAGAAAAAAAGAGCGTCCTCAGAAGGCTTTTCTTGGAAGTGCTTACTTCTTGTTGCCTAGGTTTTGCTGGAAAGAAAAGTGTGAAATTAAACCCTCTTGCCAACCTGGAAGCACTTTCCAATCACCTTGCTTTTTGTGGCAAATGTAATACCCAAATCTAGAAACACAATTCTCAGAATTGCACATCAGAACCCTGGTTCAGAGACACTGAAGTGGATCAGAAATCATCAACATTATTTCCCATGGATCCAGACAACTGCCCAGTAATTTAACTTCCAGAAATATCTAGTTTGGGACTCAGTGACCAGAGCTAATGCTTTCCTTCTCTGAAGAATATTTGTGTAAAAGACAACAGGTTTTTTTCTCTTGCTCTTTTGCTGCTGCTGAAATTTGTGCAGAAATGGATTTTTGTGAATGTTTCCAATTTACTGAAAATTTACATTTTTCAATTTACATTGAAAAGATATTTGAGGACAGTGTTCTAGCCTAGCTTTGTGAAGACCTTCAGACAGTTTGTTGGACTATTCCAACACTCTCAGACATCTAGTTTTCTTACCAACACTTGTGTCTAAGGAGCAGAGAATGGTTTTTTTCTTTTTAATTAGTGTTTTTCTTTCACTCTCTGCAAAGCTGTGTGCCATGGAAAGTCACATGGTACGTGACATAAAAAAGACTCAAACCATTTAGAGAACAATACAGTTGAATCTTACTGTGCTTTTATGTTCTATTTCTGAATTCTCACGCATTGCTTGATGCAAACCTGTGCTCTGGGTTACTTCTGCCCTACTCTTTTAACTAGCTGAGGAAGTGCAGTAGCAACAGCTGCTGGCACAGGAAGACGAAAAAAAACAACTTTGAAACAGATTGGTTTTATTCTAGAAGGTCCAATGAAAGTACTAGAAAGTATTTTTTCTAGGTTAAAAAGTGAAAGGGAAACAAACCAAACTTTAAAAGAGTATCAATGTTTGTATTTTGGTAGCTTAACAAGGCTCTCCTGTACAGTCTCATGTTGTAACAGTGTAAGAAGCGATATTGGGAACTGGCACCAGAAATGCCCATACAAATGCCAGTAGCAAATACCAGATTCTCCCTATGTTAAAAGCAAAAAGGCAAGAGATGCATGTGTGCTCTGTTTTCAATCCTTAGCCTCTAAGCTGGAGAAATACAAGAATATACAGAGGTAACTCTGAGAAATAGCCTTTCATTTTAAAAAAGTAGGTGTCTATTAAATGTCTTTCTTTCACATTTTCCACTAAGAATTTCACTGAGACATTAGAGAGACTGCCCAAGTGCATCTCTATTTTCTGACAGACTCATCATCTTCGTGCAAATACCTCAGGGTGTCTATTTAATCAAGTTCCTGGACCTCTGGCATTGGGTTTGCAACACGTCCCTGATATACAGCTTCATACTTCTCCTCCTAAGATTGGTTACTCTGATTGCCTTCTCTGACTCCCTCACTTTCACTACCTGCCAAAACCTTTTATTTCAAATTCATGTCTCTTCAGTTTTCCAGAGAAAATGCATTACAATAACGGGCTTGGTGTTCCTCCAGTAGAGGTGTGTAGATGTCTGAACTTGGTCTATTTTCCTTCATACCTCCAGCCAACCTCACCCTGAACTATCCTATTTTGTTCATAATCTATCATTTTGTAACATATAGACACACCATGTTCAGAAATTATTGCACCACAGATATATTTTGCTCTATCAAACTATCCTTCATTCTTATTCACTGAGCAACTGCAAATAATTCCATCTCTCCTTAGCTAACTAACCCTGTTTAAAATAACACTGTAATAACAATAATGCTATAGCATTGATCATAACAACAATTAGATTACTTTACTGTGTTATGAAATCACACACACATAAAAAGGAGCAAGCCAGATATTTTCAGTTGTAGTTTTGTAACTTAAGAAAAGTTATTTTCAAGTACAGTGAATTTACTATAAAATATCCTTGGTAATCCCATCTTGAACAGAGTGCTCACTGAAAAGGTCACTTACACATATATCCATTAAGCTCCTCCCACAAAACAGAATAAATAAAGCTTCCTGTCACTTTATGCAATGTCAATAAATACATCAAAACAAAAAAACAAAAAAACAAAAAAACAAAAAAAAAAAAACAAAAAAAAAACAAAAACACAAAAAAACCCAGACTTTGCAAAATCTTCCGCCACATCTGTTTCTTAGTTATCACTTTATAATTCAGGATACATCTCCCTGTACCCCATTCCAGAAACCATTCGAAATTCATATAAAAGATAAGGCTTTCTTCTGTCTGGCCCAGATATAGTTTATACCAGAGATTAATCAAATGCTATCCTAATTTATATAATGAACAGGGCAGATCAATAAGTTTTACCAGAGTCAAGGATCAGTGTCTTTTGGAAAGTAAGAATAACTAAATCAGGCAATCAGTAGATGCTTTGCCTGATTTTAGCAGAAACAGCTGGAAGGAACACTTTCAAAATCTTGTCCATGACATTCCCCTCTAGTGAGCTTTTGCACCTGCTTCCTAAGAGAAATGCGTTAGCAGCCCTTTTCCCTTCCCTCAAATCTACTTTGGTTTCCTACTGTTGATGATTTTTGGTCCCTCTAGAAGTTCCAACCCCAGGCTCCCTTCCATTCAATAGCTGTCACACAATATCTATACTTCTGTTCTCTACTCTTTGTTCACATTCATCTTCCTACTTTATATCACCCTAAAGACCTTTTCTCTCCATGTTGCTTTGCCAGCTTTCAGTGAAATGTCACCATCCAAATCTTTATTAAGCAAGAAACTTACTTTCTCTTACTATACTTGAGACCCAAATTCTGTGATTCCTAAACCACGTTTCACATTATTTGCTTTGACAGCATTGTCCCCCACTGAACACCCTTGGTTGCCATTGAACACTGCTGTCGGGGTGATGTGCAACTCCTTGTTACGTTCATTACTTTTTTTCTTTCCCAAAAGTGGAGCTTACAAACCCTGCCTGCAAACCACAACCCCTTTGTATCAAATTCAACAGACACAGAGCAAAGTGAACCAGAAAAGATGGTCCTTGTCTCTCTCTCTCTATTAAACAGCCAGAGTACAAATCCCAGTTTTGGAGCCAGCTCATTCAGCTTTGCCTCAGGGATATTTGCACCATGGTGTGTCACAGTGCAGCTGTGCCCTAAGTAAACTTTAAAAGACCATTGTACAGACTTGTGACAGGCAGGCATAATAGAGAGGCATAAAACACTTGAAAAGCCTTAATTGTTGAGAAAAAGAAGAATTTGTTAAGGACAATGTTTGAAAGAGAAATAATTTAATCCAAAAAAGCCAGACCTGAGTCAGAACCTCTGGGTAAAATTTCTGGCAGTGGGATAAACCAGCATGGAAATCACCCTCCAAGAACAGCAATAATCCCCTCTTCCTTTGGAATTTTAAGGCTCACGCAGACTGGGCAAAGAGCAGAACCCAGGGAACAACATTAGATGCCATGAAAGGCTTACTCTGCTGCTAAATTCAGAGGCAGAGAAATGAGCTGAAAGCTCTGGTGTTACTAAGGTACCTCTTATTCACGGCTCAACTGTCTTTTACGTTTAATATTCATTACATGATGCTGATCTGGTGTTTTCTTCTGTACTCTGATACAGATTTTAAGCTGAAAAACCCTTTGAACAAGATTGAATTACTAACACAGATGCATTAATTGGCTATTTTATATTATCATAATCTATGTTCATCACAGAAGTCATTAAAATGATTTTCCTTCCTTCAAAAATGGCAGCAAAGACATAGCAAATGTGTAATTGCCTCTGAAGCACACAGAGACATCAGTGACATGGACTTTTGTCTCAGCAGTGCAGTGAGACATGTGGCTGGCACATGTTCCTGAGCAGCCAAGTCTTCCATAAAGATAAATGCATGGCTAATTGCAGTCTTGCTTCTCAGGTGCCATGGCAGCAGGCATTACCCAGACTGGGGTTAAAGCATTAGAATAATTAGCCTAAGACAGTGGTGGGCCAGTATTTTCTGCTGTGATGACTTTACTGGAATGGAGCTGTGTCGTCAAAGCTGCCTCTAAAACTGGCCTCTGTAAATGCTCCTTCTAAACACTGAGGCCCAAGGGAAAACGCAGCACAAAAAGGAAAGACCAAGAAGTTAAGACAAAGGAGAACAAAATAATCCTGTGCCACGGAAGAAGTTAAAAAGGCACGAGCTGCAGCTGCTGCCAAAGTTTTGTTAGGAGAGCTACTGGAGCAAGCAGCTGCAATTTGAGATGAAACTCTTTCCTCCTCCAGTTCTTTTCAGCAATATTTTATGCAATGTTAAATTAAGGTCAGATAAAGGACATATTAGTAGCGTTCTTGCCAGTGAAAACCACAAGTTCGCTGCTATGTTATGTTTATTTACTTACTGTTTGATAAAAAGAGTTTCCCTTTGAAGGTCCATTTGAGGAACCTGTGAAACTGAGAACAATATTTGGACACAGCTCTGAAGAGTTAATGGAAGTTCTCTGTGATCTGTCTGAAGTCAGTTGGGGCTCTCTTTCAGCATATTAGTTGAATGTATACACTGGGAATATTTTACTTTGTTTTATGTTTCTTGCAATTTACAAAACTTACACTAATAGCCCAATTTCGTGCAATTATCTGAATGCAAAACATTGTTCAGTTGAATTCCCATAACCTAATCCTACTAGTTCCCTTGGCTGTCTCACTTTCAATTATGAACCAAGGTCTGTGCACATCAGATGAAATGCTGCTATTGTAAAAATGTAACATTTCTTTAGAAGTTATTTTCAGTGGTCTTCTGCCTTACAGGCTGTTTTCATTGTCTGCAACCAAAAGCACTTGAAGGAAATCTGATTTTAACATCACAGCCTTGCAATACATATACTTTAGCTAGAGCGGTTTGTTGTGTTTTTGTGGTAATCATCCAATTGTGTTTGCACCATAATTGCACATCTAAATGTCTCTTGAGCTGCACATGTGGGGCAAAGTGTAACTTTATGAATATACAGGGGAAGGGGAAGAAAAGAGGAAGACCATACAGAGAATTACCTCTTTCTTTTCCTTACATATATAACACATCTAACACAGTTTTGGAAGGCAAGCAGTGGATGACGTTAAGACTCCATGAGTGACAACTTGGATATCCTGTATCTGAGTATTCAGATATCCTGAGGCTGGCTAAGAGTTCATACATGTTTGGTTTAGTACTTACTTTTGCCTTTTTGGGGCCTTTACAGTTTGTATCTGCAAGATTTACTCCACATCTATGAAAAAAGTGAGCTTTTTTTTTTTTTTTTTTTCTTTTTAAGTAAAATCCAGGATTTATTAAATCACATGACTCCAGGAGCTAGGACTTAAAGAAAAATACCAAAGAAGCTGAAACTTATAAGAGCCAGTGATAATGTGCTATGTTCCCCAAATCAAGTTAATTAATTAACCTAGTCAACTGACCTGCCTTTCTGGAAAGAAAACGTACACCTTGAAAAATGTGGATAGCATCATACTGCAGAGTGTACTTCCTTGAAGCTTTGCAAGGTTTGGTTCTGTTCTAGTACATCCCACTCTTCCTGTTCCTCTGAAATACCTATCCTGCATTTCCTTATTTCTGCTCATTTACTGTGTTTTTGGTTGATTACAGACCTATTGGGTAGAAGGAAATCATTCTTACATGCACTTTGGAGGGAACAAGCCTTGCTTGATTCAACCAGGACAGATTTAATAGATAATTTTTAACTGAAGTTACCTACATACATTTCTTTGAAACTCAGTCTCTAAACTCCATTCCTTTGTTGTGAATTGAAAGAAGTAATATTAATTTCATTATGAGATAGGGCAGACATCAGCCTCTGGCCTTGCCTGGCTCTCATTTGTCTATAGAGGAAGGCTTTGATAACCTGGGCTTTTTTTGTACATCGATAATGTTACATGAAATTAATCTCAACCCTGTTGTCATATTTTGGATAGCCATAATTCAAAATAGTAAAATTAAATTAGTTTTTCATTTTTGCTGCCTTAAATATCTTCCATCTTTTTTTGCCCTAAAGGAACAGCTGCCTGTCCAGGCAGTGAAATTTCTGTTCCTTATAAAAGCTACATATCATTATATGCTGATATAATTATTCAGGTCTCCAAATGACCTTCATCAAATATGAGGAACTGGAGACATCATATTTAGGTATTAAAGGGGGAAAAATAATCAGAAAAAGAGGGAAGGAAAAAAAAATCAGTAAGTTTTTAAACAGGAGAGCAATAAAGAGCAAACACACTGCTTTTACCTTTGCATTTCACGTTTTATATACTACTTATATAATCACACACCCTGATAAACACACATAGACACCCCTGTTGTTAATTATCTTTAAGGAATACTTAAGATAGTAAAGCATGACTCTCCCACCTTATTTTGGCTGACTTGCTCTACACTAGTCCCTTGTCATTGAACCTGCAAACATGGCCACTCTGGCATTTTACTTACACTGTATTTTATTTGTGAAATTACTGTTAGCCCAGAAGAATGTCTTGGGCAAAACAAATTTCATTTTTTGCTATATGCCAGCCATACCCATCACAGATGTCAAAGAATAAAAAATATATATTGGCTCTCTAAGGATCCTTTCATTTTCTCTGTCTGCTTTGTTAGAGCTGCCACAATTGCTCGCTCCTTGCAGAGCGTGAGACAGACACGTGTAACATCTCCACTTGCTTGCACAGGGAATCACTCACAAAGCTGGTTTCCTCTCATTAAGCCTCTCTAAGAAGTAACTGATAGCAATGCAGGCCTTGGCAATTATTTAACATTTTGAACAGACAGAAATAAGTGGACTGGCTGCCTTGATGCTGCAGCACTTCATTCTCACATGACTGTCTGGAAATTCTGCCACCCTGAATCTCTGGTTTCTAGTGAATGTGTAGTAATTCACCAGCCTCTTCTCAGGAATGCCTTTCACAGGCACAGAACTGTATAAAAGCTTTCTAGCATTTATTTGTTATGTGCACTGCTGCCACAAAAGTTTGCACTGGAACAGGCAGGGTAATTAATTACTATTCTGATTTAACATTCCTCTGTCTTTCACACTTTTGCAATAACCATTCATATATATATATTTATATGTGTATATATATACATGGACCCATACATCTATAAATATACAAGCATTTGATGCCCTATTTTTGGAGCAGAAATCAATACTAGCTGCCCACTGCCAAGTTGCTCCCCACAATACATGGCCATGAAATTCTGCATTAGCAAACACCTGCATGAAGATATAGAGGAGAAAAAAGAAAAATGTTCAAATGAAGGCATCTTTCCATTTCCCACTTCCAAAGCACTATATAAACAGAAAACTGGAAGGGATCAAAATCCACATTCTTAGAGCTTCTTGTGTATCACATATTGTATTTAATTATACATTTTTCAAAAAACTCCACCTACTCTCTGAGACTAGAAATCTTTTAATAGCATGAAGTTAGTCAATCTTTCTTTCATTAATATTCATATATATGCCCCAGTTCTTACATTTAAATTCACTAATGAAGATTCACTGTTGCTGCAGCCGAACACTGCAGGACTGGGACTCTTTTGTGCTGCCCTGTGTAGCACTGAACTACATGATGGGCAAACAGCACTTATTAAACATCAACCACTTCACCTGCTTTCTGCTCCCTTAGCCCTTCTGTTAATTCCTTGGACAGTGCAGTCTCAGTTGAGGGGTGTTATGTTCTCATTGCAGTGATGTGAGAGATAGCAGAGACTTGTATGCCACTGTCCTCTGTGTTGAAAAGACATTTTTAATAATCCCTGCCAACTTATTCAATCTTTTAATCTTTTGCAATATAAAACGTTCCCCATTTTATGAAAGGAAGAAAACAGTGCTTTTCTTCTTCCCAAGGATTTCTGACAACCATGCAGATTCTGGTTTCCATTTAGCACTAACTCGATCCCTTTATGCAGCACCACACTGGGATGTGTAAACTTAGCCTGGAACAGAATCTGGAGGCAGAAGAGACTATTATGATCATCTAGTTTTTTTTCTCAGGGATTCCTGCATGAGGCTCCACAGTTTCAGTTGCCAAGGAAACAATTATCAATCTTTTCCATCCCTCACCATCCTTATGCCTCCTTTCCATTTTGCTATTTCTTGCTACAATAAAAAGAATCTCATCAAATGTTCTGGTCTCCAGCTCTTGCATCCTGACCTCTACCACAAAGAAAGAAAAGGAAAGGCTGTTGAGGATCCTTGGCTGGGAGTTCAGTCTGAAGTTTACCTCCTATCCTTGAATTTTGTGCTGCAGGTGGACAACCCTTTGAAAATGATCCTCTCAGCTGCAGATAGCTTATCAAATGCTCTATTGTTTGACTAACATAAGATGTATTATTTTTTAAATTACCCAGCAGTATAATTTAAATTACCACTTGATACATTTGTGGTATCTTTCCTTTCACCACAGCTTTAGCTTCACTACAACCTCATGCAGAAATGCTTTGAGGAAAAAAAGCACACTTTATTATAATATACAGCTGAAGAGCAAAAACAATAATGAGGAAAAAAAAGGAGGATGCAAAAGATGGGAAACTGTATAGGAGGAAGATAGAAGGCAAAAACTCTGTATCAACTAGAGAATAAATTAGATGAAGTCTCAGCCAGTGAGAAAATTTTGAAGTCTCAGGAGGTTAAATTTGGGTACCTTCAGGCAAGTTACAGATCTGCATGGTTCCCTAAGGTCTTACGTGTTCCACCTGGATAGTTCATAGCTTCTGACAGTTGCACTGATTTTATGACTTTAAATACAACTTTGATCAGGGTGACTGTGTGAAGGACAGAAGGGTGACTCACCAATGTAATTTGTAATTTGAGGTATTCCCCTCAAATTCAGTGGAATTATATCAGTGTATTCTGCTCCTCAGTATGCACAAGAGGGAGGATGAACACAGCAACTGCAGGAATGGAAAGAAAAGTCACAAAAAGCTTATGGGGAAGAGGCATTCGGCACGTTTTGATAATTCACCACTTAGGGTAATTGTCATGCTTTTATAAGTAGCCTAACAACAGCTCACTTAAAGACAAGCAGACTTACCTTGCAAACCTTTGAAATATCAGATGACCAAAGAAAAGTCAGATATGTAGAAACTGAAACATTCCTCAGAGTATACTTCTAGGGAGAGAGAAACAAGGTAGACCATATTAATAAAACAATTTCTGTTTATGGTAAGGGAGAGGTGCTTCAGCCCTTCCTCTTCTAGACACTCGTTTTTGGAGTTACAGCTGAGGGATTTTTATTCTCTGTGTGTTTACGAGCCATAACAGGAAGATTCTGAGGATGGCCAAACCATGCCGTGTATACAGAGAGGGTGTTTTCATACAATCACCACCATGGAAACACCGAGCACATCCCCAGTAGATCTGGCACCAGAGGCACTGTGCCTCTTCTGGAACCTCCACTGGCTTACGCCTCAGGACAGAGCTGTGTCATTGCTCACTACAAGCCTGGGAAATCTGGATTTTTTGGCCATTTGGCTCCATTTGTTTAAGGCATTGCACCTAAGTGTAGCCCAGATAGATGCACCATACTAAAATCCCTGAAATATTTTTCTGCTGAAATCACTTGCCGATGATTTGGGGTGGTTGTAACAGAAGTGGTAAGATCTCTGCATGAAAAAAAAATGATGGCGAAGACAAGTTATTTTTATGAATGCCGACAATATTTCAGTTTTCTTTTTGGCTATTTTTCTGTCAGGCTGTACAGAAGAATGTTACAGGGAAGCAAATAGGAAGAAAACAACAACAATGTATCAATACAGTTTCAAATATCACAGTGCTGTTAAGAGTAGTATATTGAGGAATATCTTCCCACATACCTTCAGGCAGGCGAGTGTTAATTTCTCCTGAGTCCAGGGAGAATAAAGAAGACATTGAACTGCTGAAAAGCACAGCTAGACAAAGGGAATGGATGAACAGCAGTGTTGAGATGAGTCAGAAAGTGCCAGTCTTTAAGAGAGAGTTGGGTTTGGCACTTGACCTTGAACAGGTGTGTTTATGCTCTGTGGAAACTGCTGAAACAAACGTGTTTTCTGGTAAGACTTATGTACAAATGCTCTCTCTTTGTTTCATGTCATGTTTCATCTTCTGATAGTCTTTAGCTGAATAAACACATTTTCTGTAAAAAAATTATATTCTTGAGCCCTCTGGATCAGTTGCTGGGTCAGTGCTGTGAGCCCCCAAGTGTGTTGGGTCAGTGCAGTGCAAAGCAGGCACTGCTGGCTTCTCTATTCACACGTTGATGCTGTATTCAACTACCCTGGAGGGGACTGTGTGGAGGGAAAAAACCTTCCCTGGCTGGCAGGGACATGACATGACTTAGCATGCCAGCTGCCTCACAAGCCTGTGCTTCCTCCCCTAGGCAGCAGTACACAAGTGGGAGAGCTCATTATTCTCATACAAGAGAAGCAACTCCATAACAGCAAAACAAAGCAAGCAAACAAAACAAAACCCAAGAAAACCCCCCAACAAACAGGTAAACCCGAGAAAGGTTTATTGTCACTTGACTCTACCGTTTCTCCCACTGGGTTGTGCTGCATATTTCCCAGGCAACCGCTCTCCTGCTGCTGCCTGCCCCTGCCAGGCTGAAGGCAGGGAAAAGGGTATCAGATTGCAAAAAGAGAGATCCTACTCCTCACAGACACAGCACAATCTTCCCCTATGGTAGACCTGAGCACATTAATCGAGCAAATGGCAGCAGGAGGCAGAACCTGAAGGTGCTCTCTTTTTCTATCCACATGGGCTTGCAACTATTCAACTCACATTTGCACTATGGGGCATCTTGGCAATGGGATGCAGGTAGCAGTGTCCCCTTCACATCCCTGTCTGCAGATGTAATGGGGAGGAAAAGGCTCTCTGCTACTTAGGAAGCTTGAGAGGGAGTCAGAGAGGTCCTGATCATGGAGGTCTTGTGTCCTGGAGCTTGCCTCTGGATCCAAGACAGACCCTTTATGCGCTCTGGATCAAAACCTACTCATTTCACTAAATCTCCTCTCAGATCTTGAATGTTTCAGACTCATCAACACCACCCACTATGCTAAAACTTCCCTGTCCACTCCCACTCACATCTCCCAGCTTTCCAAGCCTAAGTAGCCCGACCATGCATGGTCTGACCTTGCTGTCAGACCATGCTTGATCACTCTGCGTGACTGTCTGCATCACTGTCTTCTGTCCTGCTACTCTTTGCCAACCCCTGCTGTTAGCAAGTGATTTCATATTCATTTAGATATTAAATTGTTACATCAATGGATTAAACAGCTTCTAGCATTGCCTTAATCTGCTTGAGCCTCTCCTGGATTTCTTACTGGCTCTTCTGAGGTGTGTCATTCGACCTCCTCTTGGTGCTGCTCACACAAGCTGTATTGATGTCATTTTTGGACTGAAAATGCAGTGAGTGTATTGCTGATTCATGTGCCCAACACAGTTTCATATACATTATCACTACGCAGTTTCCTTTGTCAACCAAATGCATAGTCTCATCAAAGCACAAAAAGCATGTTTGTTTGAAAGTTTGCTTGTAGGTCCCATAAACTCTGTCAGTGGCATTAATTGTATACTTAGTTCTTTCTTGACTGATCATACAAGCTTTCCTTTACTTTCCCAGGAACTAAGTCTAGCCAGCCTCCAATTACTGGGGCAAAATTATTACCACATTTTCCTCTCTGCCATGTCTTGAATGTGCCCTGACCCCACCTTTCTCTGATTGTCCCTGCCCTGCTCTCCTGCTACAGAGTAGCAGTTTCTCTTTCAGTCCTGGAGAGGCTTAGGAGAAGGGGTTGAGGCTTCTTCCTCTCCCTTACAGAACACTGCAGAGCTATTGCACGTATCCAACTTCAGGTTCTGGCAGGGCAGGGGGCAAGAGAGAGCTGTGGAGATCTGCAAGCCCACAGTACTACCTTGGCACCTCCACAATGTGTTGGTCTGATCCACAGAGATCACAAGAGGGACCAGACTGCCCCAGAAAAGAGGGATGAGTGAGAAAGGCAGAGCTGGGAAGTTCTCCTGCCCCTGTTGACACTTCTCCTAATCTTTGTCCTAAAGTTTTAACAGTAGTGTCATGATTGATGATGGCATAGTCTTTTGGTCGTTATCAGAATCCTTTTGGTTGTTGCAATCCTTTTGGTTGTTAGCAGAAGCGAGGTTCAAATGATATCAATCCTCCTTACCTGCAGGCCTATTCCAAAGTCTGCTGGAGTCCTTTCATTAGCATCAGATCAGAGTTTATGCTTGCATTTCCCTGGAGGTGTAAAAGATGCTTGTATTCCTCTTCCTTTTTGGGATGCTCAGCATGGTTCTCTCCTGCAGAACAGAAGCAGCAGCAGCATTTGCATTTCTAGAGGAGTTACAGGGTTTCTTTCCACTCACCAGGCCTCTTTCATGCAGCACACAGCTTCAGAGCCGCTGGTGGGGCTCCTTTCCACCAAGCTAGAGTCTCTGATTTCAGGATTCACCAGAGGATTAAAACAGATTTCCCTCACAAGTTCTGAAAGAAATCAGTGCTTATTCACAAGGAAACAGACTCAAGATCAAGCAGCTGTCCTGCCTGGGTAACCTGTCACATAAGCCTGTATAAAGAGCATATTTCAGACCACAAAAAGCACAGGAGAAACATGCATTGCACTGTACAGAGAGTAGATGCAGCAGAGCTGGTCTCAGATGAGGTTAGTGTATTCAGCAAAGCACTTCAAGTGCCATTTGCTGAGAAAACCTATTAATAAACGGAGACAAAGGCCATAATAAACTAAAGAGCAACTGCTTCACAGTTCAGAGAGTAAATACAGTGCCCTGGGCGAGGAAGCGAGATGGCTCAATTACAGAAAGCTTAGCACAGACCAGCTCAGACCATTGATAACTCTGCTTATCACAAAGAGAAAAATCACAATGATGGGAGAAAATAAATAAAAGAAGGAAGAAGAAAAGTGAGAGAGAAGGAAGCCACAGAAAGTTGAGCTTTATAGTAAGTGTGGGCATTGACCTGTGACACTGTCTGCATATAGTTAGAGGGCAAGGAGGCACATACCTTATTAAAAATCTCTTAAAAACCCCAGATCCTTTCTCTGTAACCTCCACTTGTGGTAAAGTAAGGTCATATATGGTTTGAAAAATTTTCCCCAAATTTTCATTCAACATAAGGTGGAAACTGCAAGCAGTTTGCTTCTTAGAGACTCCTCATAAGTTACACTTTTTCTGCAAAGCAGATAATTGGCTTTTCAAGTGTTTTCACATTGCTCAAAACCTTAGAGCATTTCTTGGTGAAAGCCTGGTCTCCTTTGAAAATTTTGAAAGTGGTAATGAGAAAAATCAAAACCAGACACACTTCTCCACTCACTCAGTGTTTTTTTTCTCATGGGGCTGAAATCGGGATGCTGCCTGTGCAGCTGAGGTGAAATATACTGGGGAATAGGGAAAAGTTGTGAAAAAAACCCCAACAATCCAAAGAGCTCCTCACCTTCATCAGAAGATATATTCTTCATCTGCCTTACTGTAGCTAAAAGCATCTTAGGAGCAATGGACTTAAGAAGCCAGGGACTCCCATTCCAATTCAAAGGAAGGGCAACTGAAATGGATGAACGGAACCCTGTGACCTTTTGCCATCCAGACTTGGCATTCAGGTAGTTCCATCTTTTTGTGAATATCAAAATCAATGGTTCCAGCACTAAATGTGTCAGAACTTTTAATATTTGATATCCAGCTAAGGTATTATATATCGTCTGTGCAGGCACAGTGCTATTGCCTGTGATCAAAAGCAAGCCCTGTGATCAAAGGTATGTGTTTGACTCCTTCTAGATAAAAGCACCAGTGATATCCTTACTTGAGTGTTGAATGAATATTCTGTTTGCTTTTGCTTTCCCTCTAGTATCACCTATTTTTTTTACTGAAATCTGTGAGTGCATTTTTTTGTGACTGTTGTGTTCTCTGTTTACTAGCTCTGTTTCAAGGCCCCTGGATTATAATGTCTTCCACAACGTTTCCCAACTCTACAGCGTTTGTCTGGGATGGAGTTGATTTTCTTCACATATAGTCCCTTGTTTTGGACTTGTGTCCAAAACAGTGCTAACATGGAAGTGTTTTAGCTATAGCTGGGCACTGCTTGCACCTGTTTTTCCCTCTGCACCCTCACCAAGAAGGCTGAGGGTGGGCAAGAGGCTGGGATGGGACAGCTAACCAAAAGATATTTCATACCATAGAACACCACATTCAGCGATGAAAAGTGTACAGAAGGGGGAGATTCCAAGAAAGTTGCCCAGGAACTGGCTGAGATTCTCCTTGCTGGTGGGAGGTGGTGAATGATCTTGCATCACTTTGGGTTTTCTTCTAATTAAGGTGTCTTAATCTCAATTTAGCTGTCTTTCACCCCTGTGTCATTGACTATTTCCACCATGCTCAGCTCTTACAAATGTCATCCAGCACCAAACTACTTTGTGCCATACGGATGTACAGCACCCAGCACAGCACGCTGGCCAAGACTAACTTTCCAGTGTCCCTTAATTACGGCTAAGGAATAAGTCAGGGGTTTAAAATCCCTTCGCTTCTTGGTACTGACAGCGTGTTCCTTACACTCCCTCAGCCGAGCCGAGCCGAGCCGAGCCGAGCCAAGGGAAGGTGCGGGCGCCCTCTGGCGGCCGGCGGGTCCCTCCGCCTCGTCAGGGCGCGGTGCCCGCCGGCCGCGGCTGCCCTGCGGTGCCGTGCCCGGAGGTTGCAGTGTTAGCAGCTGGGAGAAAAACACTTCATCCCGGCACTCCTGTGAACTGCTTGCTGTGTGCACACCGCGCTTTGGAGACCGCTGCTCCACAGGCTGCATGGAAAAATCTGATGGCGGGAGGACCAGATTTTTCCAAGGGGTTGAGCATAGAACCTTCCCCTGTAGTGGAAACTCAGAACATCTAAAAATTTGCACTTTCCCATCGATTTTCTACTCCTCTTCAACCTATAGCCTGCTTCCCCCTCGGCTGTATTTTATCTCCCCTCGTATCTGTTCTCAAAGCATTTCATCCCCTTTATCCGTCATTCTCAGTAATTCCAGACCCCCCCCACACATCTTGTCATGGGAGGCAGTGTCTCCAGCCCTTACCTACCTGCAAACACCTTCATTTGTGATATTATTTTAAAGCCTTAAAAAAACCCAAACCCAGCCCTATGGGGCTTGCTTTTCCTCTCACCCTCCACTCCCCACAGCTGCCTCTGGCAAGCCACATCCCTCTCCCTGCGCCCCTGGGTCAGCACCACATTTGAGAGAAAGGAGAGCAGGTGAGGGGAGAGGTGAGGAAATGGGATCATGCAGGACAGGGGTCATTAAAAAAAAGGAGGGGGTAATCCTAACCCAGGGAAAGCAGGGATAAAGCAGGGAAATGTGACCAGCAGACTGATAGAGGAGAGCAGAGCTCTGGCATCTGCATTTCCACATCACAAAGAGCACTGTACAGGATAGACAAATAATCTGGCATATTCAGGTGAAGTGTGGTTGAACCTTCATCCATCCTCCTGCAGTCTCCTTCCAGGCCTGCCTTTGTTGTTCCTGTCACTCCTGTTCTGTAAACTCCTGAGGAGGCCTGTTGATGTCTGAAGGAGAGAGGCAGATTGAGGATATCTGGGTATGGAAGAAACAACTTCAAGAGAACCGAAGCAAGCTTTTCTCAAGCAGCCCAGCAGCTGTGCCCCAAACCCTGGTCATTGGAAGTCCAATTCAGTAGCAGCCTTGCCCTTTGTAGGAACATGACTTCTTCTCTGTGGTTTTCAGACTGGCACTGACTGTCAAGAGGGGATGAGAATTTTCAATGCAGGGTCCAGTCACAGTATTGTGAGTTACAATAAGTCCTTCTTTTAAACTATACTTCTCCCCATTTTTTTTTCTCTGTGACATTACTTCAAGTTTTAATTTATTTTTTATGAGCTTGGAAAAAAGAGAGGGGAATAAAATGACTTCTTTGTATTTAAAGAGTTCATACACCCCAGGCAATAAGCTGTCCAAGTACAAACGGGAAGCGTTCCAGGTGCCTCCTGGACTTGCAGCCTCCTGCACCCCATACACACATGTCTGGGTGTGCCTAGAAAAGCCTATGCACAAATGCAGACTGGAGTTAAGTGTACTTAAGCCACCCTGTGTGCCTTTTCACTGGACCCCATTAACACAGGGGTGACAAGTCCCCATGGGGATGGAGTGCTGCTGGTGCTGGTTCCCAGGGCTGGCAGTGCTGCCTGGAGAAGCCTGCTCCTGTCCCTGTAACTACTGCTTTGCCAAATGAATTTAAGCGTGGATCTATGCCCCTCTTATGGCTGCCTTCCTGTGAGCAAAAGCCCCAAACAGCAGAGCCTTTGATATATAGTGCAGTGCAGGGGCCTTTAAATAACAGCCTTTATTGCTCATTATTTGCACAGCCACCTTGCAGGAGAAAACATAAAGGAAAAAGCGCATTGCAGGAAATGCTGATGCAGGTGTTTGCCCTGGCCTGACCAGCAGAGAATTTACAAGCTGCAGATCCACTGCTCTAGCACGGGTTTGCTGTGGAGATCCAACACATGTGCACAGGTAATCAAAGGACAGCAGCCTGTATTTCACAGAGCAGGACAATTCTCCTTCTCCCAAACCCCCATTAACAGTTTAATTTGACACGAATGGCAACCAGGAGGGCAGAGCTGCACTGTACAGAAGACAAGCTCTTCTCATACGTATAAATACTAATTTTGGTGCTAAACTTTGGACTCCAGTAAATTAAAAGATAGCCACTGCACTGGAAAGCACAAGCAGCACATGCCAGGAACAGCATCACCACTGTGCATACACAGCATCCATGAGTCCCCCCACCTTCCCAATTTTAAGAGCCATACCCACCTAGAATAAACTGGTTGGGCTGAGCTGAACACTGAAAGCATCAGCAGAGATTCCTATGGCCCAGCAAGAGCTGGATTTGCTCAAGTTTGTTGGTGGTAATTTTTACCAGCTGGTCAGGATTGCAGTCTTCAGGTGCTGATATTTACTGCAGCTCCAGTGGTTTGAGAAGACCTTTCCCAGACCTCTTGTATGGTGGCTCCCCTCGCTCTTTCCTCTCACAAGGCACTGCAGGCTCTGCTTAAAGCAACCCTGCTTAAAGTGAGAAACCACTCTCCCAAAAAGTATATTCTCCAACTACAATGATTTTTAATGTGTTTTGGTCTTGCACAAGAGTGACAAATATTTTTTACAGTTTTATTGATAAGTTTTACAAAAAGAAGAAACAAATAAAGAAGACACCATAACACAACACACACATGGAGCAGCTACACTAGTTAAATGATCTGTTCTGGATTTACATCTGTTGCTGACATTAGATCATTCACTAATGTCTCTGATATCTTGACCCAGTAAACTCCTGATTTCCTGTAGAGTACTTAACACTGCAATTACCTGTTAGCTGCTTAATAGGACACATGATTTTAAATTAAACACTGACTTAATTGGTTTGCTGGACAGACACAGTTTTAACTGCTATTGCTCAGCTGGGTCTCAGCCAGTTAAGGCAGTAGGGAGAAAGTGTCCATGACCTCCTGTTACCAAAAGCTTCATATCCACCTAGAAATTCACTTCAACAGTTTCTGCAGAGCTCCCTGCTTATTCCAAGGAAACATGAGACAGAAGACTGTAAAACCAAGGTGCCAATACTCACTGATAAATGGGCCTGCCGTGCTAACTCCAGGTTTGCATCCTGAGGCAATCCCCTCACCTGGCAGTGCTGTGCAGGGCCATCCAGCAGTTATTGTGTTTGCAGAAGCCATTTGCCAGACACTGAAGGCAGAGTGTGGCCCTGGACCACGGGCAGCCAGTACAGCTCACGGAGCATCCCTCTGGCTATCCCTAAGAAGGGAGAAGCTGACCAAGATGAACCCCATGGGCTGGAAACCTGGTGGGCTGGCGCAGGAGTCACCACGTTAGGAAAGGCCAGCAACAAACCCAAGCTGGTCTTACTCTCCCTCTGTTAAGAGGAGTTGTTGAGGAGCCATTGGCCTCCTCCAAGGTGACACTTTGGTATAATAGGAGACCCTTTGCAGATGCCTCCAGCTTGCTCCTGAGCAAACCTCCTGGTGAAAATCAAGCACAGCCCAAAAGGACAGGTATGGCAATTACCAACACAGGGTGGTTTCAGCATTTTAATGTCTATATAAGCCTTTCAAAGGTCAGCTGGGACTTGGCAAAGAGAGGAAAGGAAGCAAATGAACTGAGGGCTCAGGCTAAAAGAAAATCCAGACCTGTACTTGCAGCTGATGACCACACTCCATTTGGCACAGAGGGATGTAGCAGGGAGTTCTTGACTGAGCTGAACACAGTAGATCTGAGCAGCCTCCTGTGCTTCAGTGAAGCATCTGAATGCAGATGCTCTTCTGCCCTGGGAAAAAATACACCTCACAAATCTAAACATGTTACCTCAAAGAGAAGAGCATTTATTATTAATGGTACTGTTAGTGCTCTTTTTTCAACAGACTGAGGAGATTAAATAATAGTATCTGAAAACTAACCAAATGTTCTGACCAAACCTTAAGTAGCGAGAAGACAGAGACACACAAACTTTGCAGTGACTTAAAACAGTTTAATGTAATTCCAAGACAAAGTGTGATTACATTTCTACACATATACAATATGCATATGTGAGTTGACAAATTCTGATTAATAACTCGTTTCACCTCAGAGACCGAAAAAATGATCAAAAAGAAACTGTGAATAACAAGCTATAACATAGTTCACCACAACGGGACCTCCTTTCTCACCCTACAGTTAGTAATATTACAATTAAAATAACTATATTCTTCTATAATGTATTTTCTGTTAAAATCATCTCATAAATTTACAATGCTATTATTAGTTTCCAAGACTAATATAAATTCACTCCATTTTTCTACAACGAAAATGATTATTAATTAGAAGCACACAACGTCATGATGAAAAACACAAGCATTTTTTTTTTAGTAGCAAGAACTTGATTGGTTAAGAATTAGTTTTCTTGTAAAACATTCTAAAGCCAAGTAAAATATCCATTCTTATAACATACCTATAATATGAGACTAAGGAATAGGTTACATATAGGTCTACAACACATCAGTTTGTTTTTGTTTTTTCTTTTAAAAGAAGAAAGACATATTACTAAAAGAAAAAAAAAAAAGAAAAAAGAGGAAGGAAAGAAAAAAAAAAGAAAACAGAAAGGGACAATTCACATAGGTAAAAAGCAGTACACAAGAAAATACTGTTGCACACAATAATTTTCACAAAGATTAACATGGATTAACACTCTTATTACAGAAACCGTACAGTGAAGGAACACAACGGCTCAGGGCTTTCGTGGGGTTACTGGGCTGAGATGATACTGTAGAGAAAGAACCACTTGAGATCCAGAGCTGGGGCAGGGGCATCTTTTCCCTTGCGACTGCAATAGCGTTTCACAGCTCTGCCCCCACCGTCCCTTAATAATTTTGGTGCAGTGTATATTAACTTCCACTTTCCATCCAGAGTATGCTGGGCTTGTGGGTAGTTGAAAGGCATAAAACGTTCCCTCCATTTCACCCCTCCTGTTTCTAAAAGGATTTTACGGCTCATTAAAACAAAATGTTTCACCCACTGGTTCATTTTTAACTACCCGAAATCTAGACTTTTCACCTTCCAAGATGCCCCTTGTTCTTCTCTCTTTCTCACTCCCTCTCTTTCTCTCTCTCACACACACTCCTTTATTAAAGCTATTAATGACACTTCCTCTCCTTTCAGAAATTTGATTTGGTATGAAATATACAGGCTACATTCTGGTTCTGCCCAAGTAGAATCTGGTACCCAAAATGCCTTGATTGCTTTGTTGGTGAAACATGGGATGTGGAGATCCTTTTTTACACCTGAAATGGTTGTGCCCTGGAAGAGCTGTGGAAGTTTTGCTTCAAGAATACAGAGAAAAAAAATATATAGAGAAAATTAAAAAAACAAACACCTAAGGGGTAACAGGGGAAAAAGAAATGCCAGAAGTGTTGTATGTAACCATGTGAGGTGGAAGCGTTGCAGAAGGGCTTTCTTTCCTTGCTGAGGGCAGAGGTGCTGTATGTAACCATCCAGATCCTATGGGGTGTGCGTTGCCAGTGTTGGAAACCCCTTCTTGACTAACAAGCTGTAAGCCAAGGTATTCGACAAGACTCTGCGGCTCCTGGAGTGTGCTGGTATTTATTTGCGAGTGTGACTCCGCCCAAGAGAACAGGGGACCAGGCAGGAGCCGGGGCAGTGAAGCCTGTTGATTGAGTGGTGGTGCACAGTGAAGGAGGGTGGATGTTTGCCAGCTGGCCCGAGTGCTGCTGGCACTCCTGGCTTGCCGTGTGACACCTGCTGGCCCTGGCAATGCGGCCGGCGTGGCAGGAATGGCAACCACCGGAACGGTGCTGAGGAGGAGGAGGCGGGCTGAACTCCCCGGCCCCAGGGCTCTGATTGTAATGGGAGCAGCACCGATGCCCAGCTGCAAAGCGTCGCCGATTGCTCCTTTCCACCACCTCTGCTGCTTGCTGACAAATACAGCCTCCTCAGGCACGGTGGAAACACAAAAAGAACCCTCCCGTGAGCACCCCAGCTCCACAGCTGAAGCCCAGATGTACATATACATATTTTTAAATGTCAATTCCTGTACTTTTGGGACCTCAAAGTACCATTTTGCCCAGCAGACATTTATACCATGTTCACTGATTACCCAAGTGAGAGAACACAACAGAAAAAACTAGACAGCTAAGTGAGACCAGGGAATGGGGAATGTGATATATCAAAATGCAAAGTACAGGGTAGCAGCAGTGGGGAACAGCATTAATGGGGACTGGCATGTGCTGAGAAAACAGAGTTGACAAGGAGATAGTGAGTGAACTTTGTATTTTGTTTACCGTTTTAAAACATTTCTGTGGTGGTGAGCATCATTTATAAGAAAGGGGTGAACAGATGAACGCCAAATTACAGCATTGCCTCTGAGTGGCTCACACAAACACACACGCGCACACACACACACTTACAAACAACCCCCCCCTCCCACCCCTCCCAAATAAAACAAACATTCACTAACTCAGGAATTTATCATTTGGCTAATGATTTATCAACAGTACAATACAATCCTTCTTATGAATATCCTTCATTTTCCTAATGTGGGTATCTTCATCCAGATGAGGATCTTACATAGAACAGTGAATTTTGTATCATGCTCCCTGCTTCAACCCAGGGAGGCCTGATAAAGCACATTATTAAAACAAGCAAACAAACAAATAGCTTATCTTTTGAACTAAATCTTCAAAGCGGGTGGAGTGTTTTTTCAATCAGATTTTGGAATACATTGGATTATTTCATCTCTGGATTGACTTTCCAACACTATGTTATATCTCAAAACAGAATATACATATTAAAAACACACTTGTACTTTTCTATTTTTAACGGGCAAAATTAAAAAAGAGGCAGCTGTACTGAGTTTTTGAAGGTGTCACTTATAAACAAAGATTTTCCTTAAAAAGTACCAGTTTAAATGTAAACTATAAAACACTGTAGTAACTATAAAATGTAGCCAGAAAACTGTTTAAGTAGCCACAGTCTATTATTCAGTTCATATTGGTTTAAAATGTGACTCATTAAATATCTTCTAGAAGGCCAAAGCATTTTACAGTAGCTATAAACATATATACTTACATGTGCATTTTAACATCACAATTGATTAAAATACATAAAAGAGTAATCTATTCCTTGGTTTAATTTTTTTTCTTTTTAAAGATTCACTATCTTCAGAATTCACTCAAGCAACAATGACCGGGGTGGGCATTTATCACTATTCTGCCCCTATGGAGTTCAGAGTCTTTGAATCAAAGTTCAAGCTGGCTACATGATTTCAGAAAGGCTAAAACCAGGATGAATGCCCACATTTGAGGTAATTATTGCCATTAGGTCACAGTTTGTGTAATGTAAGTGTATTTAAATCCTTCTTTTAAAAAAGCAGAAGTATCCCACAGTACCGGGGGATACCTATTGAAGCAATCAGAATCCAGAATCCTGATCAGTGGGTTTGCTTCCAAAGGAGCCAGCAGTCCTAGAGCACAAGGCACTCCCAGGACTGCCGCCAACCAGTCTAGAGCTCAAGCAAGCAAGCCTGCAACAAGCCTTTTTTAATTTTAAGTTTTTTTTTAAAGAAAAGGAAAACATAAGAAAAAAAAATGCCATAAAATAGACCGGTAACTTTTCTGATCAGAATTCCAGACCAAAGCTTTTCTATCCATCTTATTCCTTTCTAAACAGTTGGCTGAAAAATCAAAATACATCGGTTTAAATATTTACTCTATGCCAGCACTGCAAAAACTCCTTGGCTATGTTCTGAAAATGGGATAAGCTTTGCTTTTGCTGAGCATTGTTGCCCCATTGCTTTCTGTTTCAAAGAGGAAACCTTGTTTGAAAGAAAGAAAGAAGAGGAAGAAGGAAATGAGGAAGGAAGGAAATGAGAATGGAAATAAGGGAGGTGGGGGGGAGGAAGGGAGGGAGAGGGAAGGGAGGGAGAGGGAAGGGAGGGAAGGGAGGGAAGGGAGGGAAGGGAGGGAAGGGAGGGAAGGGAGGGAGGGAAGGAAGGAAGGAAGGAAGGAAGGAAGGAAGGAAGGAAGGAAGGAAGGAAGGAAGGAAGGAAGGAAGGAAGGAAGGAAGGAAGGAAGGAAGGAAGGAAGGAAGGAAGGAAGGAAGGAAGGAAGGAAGGAAGGAAGGAAGGAAGGAAGGAAGGAAGGAAGGAAGGAAGGAAGGAAGGAAGGAAGGAAGGAAGGAAGGAAGGAAGGAAGGAAGGAAGGAAGGAAGGAAGGAAGGAAGGAAGGAAGGAAGGAAGGAAGGAAGGGAGGGAGGGAGGGAGGGAGGGAGGGAGGGAGGGAGGGAGGGAGGGAGGGAGGGAGGGAGGGAGGGAGGGAGGGAGGGAGGGAGGGAGGGAGGGAGGGAGGGAGGGAGGGAGGGAGGGAGGGAGGGAGGGAGGGAGGGAGGGAAAATAATCCCTGGATGTCAGAAGTACACACAAGTATTTACAAGGTTTGTGTGAATCTGCACACAGTTCTCCTCACAGCAAAAGAGTTAAGAACAGAGATGTCACAATATTTATCAGTGCAGTAAAAAATATCATTTTTGGAAAAAAATATACCTTTAGTATTGCCTTTCTTAGATTAACTATGATAAGCAAAAGATTAAAAACAAAAACTTTATCTTCAAACACACATGAATAGTCTGTTATAGCAGCACTGCTAAAACTGGAAGGACAAAGCTAACCCGTAAATGAGAAACAGGAGTTTCAAACCACAAATGCCGAACACAAAACCTCCTAGTATGCTTCATAAGACTTCTGAAGAACCAAGCCATCTACCGTTCAAATTTCACTCTCAACACACACAAATGCTCTAAAGCCATGTCTTCCCACTGAAAGCATTTGACACATGCAGAACCCAGGTCAGTTTACCTCCAGACTGGTTCTCACACCACCACCTGCATCAGCAGCTCCTCACAGGTAACCACTGCCTCTGGGGTCCCTCACAGCAATCACATTTGTCACAGGGGACAAGGAGCCCCTTGAGCACAGAACCTTTGTGAGCACAGCTCCTCTGCATACTGCCAGGCCTTCCTTCCAGGGCCACCCCTGCTGTGGGTCTCACTGTGTGCCTGGGGTGCCTAGTGAATATGGTGGCATCACAGCAGAATGCACACAGGTAGTGGTGAGGAGGATGGACCACAAAGTTGGAGACCAGCATGGAAAGCCCAGCTCCTCTTGCCCAGTGCCCAGTGCAGTACTCCTACAAGGAGTCTATGCACAGCCACCAACAATAGGACATTTCTTTGAGCACCTCACTCAGCATCTGCCACCCAGGGTGAAATTGTCACCGTCATCAGAGACAACTTTGTTGGAGTATGGCAGTGGGGGAACCTCAGCAGCAGAGAACCATCTCCTCCCTATGTCTGGAGGGAGAAAAATTATTTGTAGGCACAGAAGTGGGCCTCAAGAAATAAGCTGGGGATTCCAGGTACTTTGGACACAGGTCCTTCTCACAGGAGCACCAGGAGGATGACGTAGATAAGTGCCCAGGACCACAGATCAACTGCTTTGAAGCTCACACAGCATGGTAGGGACAGCTACCATGGTAGGGACAGCTATGTCAATAGGAAGAGGGAAAACATTCCCTTCCCACACCTTTCCCATCTGTATTGCCTACCCATGGCAGACTTTGCATACAGGCATCCAGGATTTGGCCCACAAGTAGCACTGCAGATCTCTAATGATTGCAAAGCCATGGAAGAACACAAGTCTAGGTCCAACACCCTTACCCAACTGTGCCTGGCCTGACCACATCATCACTGTTTGGGATATCAGGAAAAAGTTTTTCACCCAGAGGGTGGTTGGGCACTGGAACAGGCTTCCCAGGGAAGCAGTCACAGCACCAAGCCTGACAAAGTTCAAGAAGCATTTGGACTATGCTCTCAGGCACATGGTGTCATCCTTGGGGTGTCCTGTGCAGGGCCAGGAGTTGGACTTGATCTTGATAGGTCCCTTCCAATATTCTATCATTTTATGAACCCACAGAACAAAACCAGTGTCCGAAATCCAGAGGAGACACTACAGAAGCATGCAGAGCACCCAGAAGCTTATCCCCACTACACAGCTCACCATTTGCACACTGCAATGTCACCACTAAAACATTTAAATGAATGTGAACAATAGCAAGAGAAGAAAAAAGTTTTTGACATCCCCTACAGTTTAGGATAGCAGCAATATTTAGTGTGAATTTCTCCGCTCATCAAGCTAGCTACTCAAAAAGATGTCAGAAACTTGAGAGAGAGAGAGAAAAAAAAAGAAGTGAATGGAAAGATTGAGTTCCATGGTGTATCCTCATTGCCTGGTGCTCATGACTCATGGCTTCATTTAATTTCTGGAGTAGATGGGCATCTCTTTCTCTCTTTAAAAAAAAAAAAATAAAATATCTTTGGTTAAAGAAAAAAACAAATTTATTGCCCTTCAAATTACTAATGGAATTGCCTTCAAACCAAATTACAATACACAATCCCTTGAAAATATAAAAAAAGGAAAAATGTCACAGTCAAAATGTCCCTTTCTTGGAATGTTTTGTGTATTACACCAAAACTACTAGAGAAAGAGAGAGAATTATAGACTTGCCAAAGCCCAGTTTGTTGGGTACAAGCAGGTAAAACCTGCCAAGGAAGATGCAATTGCATTTGCTCTCTCAAATGACTGGATTTAACCACTCTACAGTGAGATGTACTTCCATTTGGGTTTTCCAGTCTGCTCATGTTAGTGGTTCTCTACCCTCCTTCCTGCATTCTGACCTCACAGCAGGCTAGAGAACATCCTCCTGAAGAAAGACAATGTCTCTGCTCCCTTCTGCTTCCTGCACAGGCACAATGCAAGAGGACATGATGGGCAAAAGAACCACTTTTTCACTCTGCCAGCCATAAGCCACCCATAAAACTTCCAGTATCTAAACATTCTCCCACCCCCACAAGTTTCCACACCATGTACTCCATGCACACAAGGAACACTAACTGAACCAAACCATGCCAATCCCATTTCCTCTCCAAAGGACTCTGCAAGCAAAACCAGCTGGCTATTATTATGTGTGTGGTACTGGCAGCATGCAAAGCTTTTACTTCCTCTGCTGAAATGACTGTGTTTCCCCTATAACCAACCACACGTTCATCCATACAATTCCTTTATACAAGTGTGAGGGAGGAGGTGTTGCTCAGCTCCCTTATACCGACCAGAAAACACAGCTCTCACGCAGTGCTGCACCATCAAAGCAATCTGATGGCTGTGCTGCGCATCTCTTGTAATCAGCATCCCATCACCACGACTGTCTGTCAGACCAGCAACTCCAGGATGGACGATGTGAAAGGTGGCTCTCCTGATATACATTATAACCCTTCTCTTTGCCAGTCTGTGCTGTTGTAACAGTTCCACTGCCAAATATCCCCCAAAATCAGATCTGAGCCCATGTGGGAGAGCAGGCCAGGTGGGTACACAGGGAAAATGCAATTAATATGAGTAAAACACTACTGTCATTGAGACTGCAACCTTCTATGCTTCACTAATCTTAGGCCAGAGGAACACATAAACAAGTATTTAACTTGGAGTTCTTTAGCAAAGCACTCAAGTGCATGATTAACTTTTAGTCTTTGCTGAAGTCCTATAATTTTTGATGGAATTTAAATTCACTGCTTCCTCTTATTCTAAAAGAGCAGGTGATGCAAATCAAGCCATAAATACCTAAGCTGTAGCAACCAGAACAGCATAACAAAATTCCACAACAAATAATTGTAAAAGAAGGGGAAAATCTACATCAGGAACAAACAAAGAAAAAAATCAAACCAAGCATCCTGGCCTGTGGACACCTAATTAGTCTTCAGTGAGAGCGAAAGAGCAGGTGAGGAACTCTGCCATGTCTGTAGCCATGCTTACCCAGCTAATGCCATCTGTGTGTGCCAGTGTGCTTTATCCAGTGATGGGACTGAGAACCACCCTCGTGGCTCTGCTGCAGCTCCTTCCATAGCCCTGTTTCTGGAGAGCCATCCATCCGTGTCCTCCTTTAGGAAAACCAAACCCTTAATATGTAGTGTGGCCTTGTGTTCTTTGTAAGGGCTCAATGATCATGGCTTCAAGCACAAATAAGTCTTAATCTTATATAAATGTCCTTTCAAACTAAGGGATGGTGAGCTGGACCCTGGGGCACCAAGGTCCTTACCTGCCTTTGATCCAGCTCTCCCGACAGATCATTTTGTTAGCTGCTGTCAGGTGTTGGCCTCTGAATGAGTGTTTCTGGGCTTATCCTGAAATGCAGATGTGACCCAGAGGATAACTCCTGTTCCTCAAGGCCATAACCACTCTCACTGAGTGGTCTCACTCCCCCAGATTAGTGGCAGAATTTTCATCATCAGAATAATCTTGTTTCTCCTTCCTCCTGCAGCTCTCATAATCACAGCAACCCTTCCAATGCCACTGATGAAGAGAAATAAAATTAACAACAATAACAACAATAAGAGAAAAAAACCCCCAAAAAAGTTTAAGGAATGCGTGTGCAATTAAAACCCAGAGTAAAATATAATAATAATAATAAAATAATAATCATAACTACCATACAATAAAATAACATTATCTTTCCTTTTCATGACATAAGCAGCATGACGCTCTAGCTCCCAAACTGGTGAGAGAGGAGAGGAATGCAAGAGAGAGAGCAGGACTTTGTTTTCCTGCCTCAAACAAAAGGGGACATGTCTTTCCAAAACACGAGTGGGGGTAAGGTGCATAGGCTGCTGGGAGATTGCATCCTCATCTACAGTATATTGAGCTGGAATGAAGGACAGGCAGGAGAAGAAAACTGTGCAAGAGTAGCCCAGGAACCAGAGCTAGCAACCAGGAAGGTTATTTGGTGGTTTGCCAGAAGACAATAGCCTTATTCAACAGCCTATGCATAGCAGGATCCCTTTGTCTTCCAGGCCAGCCAAGCACTTACTGCAAAACAATGTATTTGTGCTTGTCTTTCTGTCAGCTTTTCCAACCTGAGAGAGCCTCCTTCCTCACTGCCACTCAGGGAACCCATCCCTCACCACCCTGCCCACAAACCTGCTATTTTCCAGCATCTTGCAAAACACCTGACTACTTCATGCTCTAGTTACAAGGAAATGTAGAGTGGAACTGAGCAGCCCCATAGACTTCAGCTTTCATGGAAACATTCTACTAAACTCTTTTCTCTCTTTCCTCCTCAGGACATCCACAGGCATGATGGTACTGATACACCAGTGCAAGTGCCATTACCAGGGAAACTCCCCGCTGAACCAAACCAATGACAGGAAAGGCTCTCTTTAGAAACTGCTGGAAAACAAAACAACCATGTAGCATTCCTTGGTGTGGAGGACCAACCTACTCTCCAGTTCCAGGGTCACTCTGCCACTGCAGGCAGTTTTTCGGGGTGTAAGTGAAAAGAGAGCAGGGGAGGCACACAGTTTCACAGCTACGTTAGAGTGGGTAAGGCTCTATGTATTACAATACTCTTTTCACTTAAGAAACCTGAGATTGACTCTCTCAACTGGATTTTCTCATGCTTGCTTTGGGACTCCAGCCCTTTCCTGACCCTTTCTCATTAACAGACACAGTGAGAGATGTTGGCAACAACTAGTGTTTCCCCCTATAAAGAACTAAATTTTTGTTCCCATTTCAGACACATGATCAGGACAACCTGATGATGACACTGTCCTCCCACTCCATTGAGAACATCAGCAAACAGCAGAATGAGAATTCAGTTTCCAGGGAGGAAACCCGCTATTTCAACAGGACAGAAACAGACCAGTCCACAAATGAGTCCCCAGACCCTCTGGGTTCTCACAACCGACCTGGTTGCTTCCAGCCCATCCAGTGCTTGACAAAACACCCAGTTATACACACTTCTGACCCCAACAAGCCACCCCAACATCTCGCCAAGTGAGCTACGATTGACGATGTGGGGAAAAAACCCAACAACACCAGCAGGAGAAAATCGGCAGTAACAACCCCCCCCCGCCACCCCCCCCCCCCAAAAAAAAAAAAAAAAGAAGAAGAAAAAGAAAGAAAAAGAGCTGAGAGTAAATTCCAACTAGCCTCAGTCAGTTTCTAGGAGTACCAGTGGAAGTAAACCCTTAAACCGCGTCTGTAGTTTGGTAAGGCACTACGAGGGAATGATGTAAAACTAAGACTGTGACAGTTGTAATGGCTGTGCCGAGGAACACATCACAGAGAGAAGGCAGCATCTGCACTCACACACACACACACACACACCTGGACAATCACATTGTTACATGCCTATGTTATATCACTTTTCTTTGTGCAATCACATTGAGGAATAGTCTATTGGTATCGTTGAAGTTCAACACAAAAGAGTAAAAAGGGGTATGACCTGTATAGTGCTACATTCTACCGGGGCTGGGGGCAGGGAGTTGGGGCAGCTAAAATGTCTCCTCCTATACTAAAATGGCTAGGGATTGAAAAGGAACACTTCGAAAAAAACAAAACAAAACAAAACAAACCTAAAAAAAATGCAACTGAAATCTAACATCCATTATTAGAGATCTTGTTTAGGAATACCATTTCTCAGGGATTTATCCAGTGAGTTCAAGAAGAGGGAGAAACACCCCCATTGCTTCTGCTCTCAACCAGTGCTGCATGGCCTGTTTTGCCCAGGTGTGTTTAAGTGTAGCATTGTTAGGCCCAAATTTAGAGCACTGGGACAACGTTTTGTCCTCCACCCCCAGCGTCCCTTACCCACTTTCTTTTTCCATTAAAAATCCCCCCAAACCTATGTATACTCTGGGATACAAAAGCTACTCTATAAACCCTTTGAAATGCTGGATAAATCCCTAATCCATATACCTACAGGATTAAAAACCTAATGGATTTCATTTTAGGTGTTCTGGACAACAAATTTCTAAATGTAGCTCACTATTGGATGAAAATAACCTTTAAAAGTCTGTTGGTGAAGTTCTTCAAAAGACAGGACCCGCTGGAGGGTCCTTCTCCTTCTCTCTTTCTCTCTAGTTTGGTGCAGAATGGTTGGTTTTTTTGTGGTTTATTTTTTTTCTGTTCTTTTTTTCCATTTTCTGTTTTTTTTTTTTAAATAAAAATTGTAGAATTGGTTTTCCCCCTTCTTTCCTCTTTTTCTTTTCTTCCTAAAGTCCCCTTCGTTCAAGTTTCACACGAGCCTCCCATTGCATTGTTAGTTTCTCATGTTCTTCAATACAAAAGCGGCTGCCTCACTCCCCCCGGGCTGGGTGCGTCTCTTGCTCTTTATTCCAGTGTTTAGATGTAAGGGTACTGGTTGACCTTGGTGGGGCTCAGTGGGTATCCAGTGTAGACTGTGGAGGCTGGAGAAGCACTGATATAGGTCTGATGGGCAAACTGAGCCTGGTACTGACTCGGGTGGATGGTGGGCGAGGGCAGGACGCGTGGGCCCATGCTGACGGGAACCTGGTGGACGATGCTGGCGGGGTAGGTGGTGTGCTGCACCGCGTGCCGGGCGGAGCCTTGCGAGGCCACCAGGTGCGCGACGGTGCCCGTGGAGCCCAGGGCGGCGGGGGCGGTGTATGTGTACAGGTGGGGCTGGGTGGGCAGGTGAGCAGCGGCAGCCGCGGCCAGGTGGGGATGAACCGTACCGTGGCTGGGGCTATTGTGCGGGAAGGAGTACGGGGCCTGAGCTATCGTTGGAGTGATGTAGGCTTGCTGCCTCCGGTGACTCCCTGTGCGGTCAGTCGAGATGTGCTGCTGGCCCTGGATAAAGACAGCAACAGTGATAGGCAGTTACAAGACAAGAGATGGCTCTTTACCTCCTCAGCAGTGTCTGGGAGCCTCCCTGCAATACCAGGACAACCTCAAAAAAGTCTCCTAAGATATTCCTGACACCCTCAGCATCACCAGTCTTCCCTTGGGAAACGAATGACAGCAGTGGGTCCCTCACAAGCACAGGAAAACCCTGTAGTTTCATACATTGACCAAACTGACCCCCAGAAGGTAAGCAAGTCTCCCAGCTTGAGCTGCAACCTGCTGACACAACTACCGAAAGAGACAACCTTGGACACCCAGCTCCTAAGAACATCTTCCTCAAGTCCAGTTGCTCAGGCAACAAGTGTTTTTTTGTTGGTGAACTCTCTGATGACAAATTGTGGTCTGCAGATAGTTCAGGGGAATAAGATTGCCTAACTATGCCTGGAACAGGCAATTAATTTTTGTTCAGTTTCGGTATTTGCAGTTAATGATTTCCTTGGTTAGTAAAAATAACCTTGTTATTTTTTAAAGATAAAACTCTCAGCTTGATTAGATCCTGCAGGTGCCTAGTGCCCTTATTGTCCTCAGCTAAAATTACTTGAGCACAGGAAACTTCTAGCAGTGGGAAGGGACCAATGTACTTTTTTTTCCAGGGATTTTTTTAAGTTGTTTTCTTGCATTGCATAAAAATGTAGGGAGTTTTCCCAGTCATTTGTAGTCAGAGTATTAAATTACCAATAAAGCAGGAATTAGAAGACAAGAAGGAAAATGCTCCATGCTATTTCCTTCTATTCTTCCAAACCTTTTCATCCTTTTTGTAAGCACTCTCTGTGCTGTTACTGTGGAAATATAGTAGCCACAGTCCTCCCCAACTCTTGCAAAGAGCATCTTGCCCACTTCCTCCATTTTCACACACTTTTATTTAAAAATTGTTCACGTTTTTAAGTTTCTTCTACATATTGAAGGAGAACAGACATTCTTCTCCATCAAGTTATTTTTCTTTTTAAAAAACAGTTCTGCTAATATCCAGCTCTGGATGCATACCCAGCACTGTCCTCTGAACTCTCCAGACTTTCTCCTCTTGAAACACTGGTACCTGAGCTGTAACTTCCCTACTCTTCTCAACTCACCTCAGGAAAGAGAGAGGCCCCAGGTGCAGGATGTGAAAAGGGCATTATTTCCTGCAGCTCCTGGGAAGCTCCCTGGGAGTTCTGATCACAGACTGGGAAACGTCTCAAGAACTGCATGCTGCCAAGAAATGGGATTTGTCCAGATCTAAGCCCAGCTTTATCACAGGATGGATCAAACTCATTACATGAGGTCACCTATATATATAGAGGCTCTGGTTTGCCTTGACCCACCTGATGGGGACTTCTCTTCCAGTCCCACAGCCAGGCTTATTTGCTCTCTTCACTTGGAAGATATTCTCCCCGTGGTTACTTACAGCTAAGGAGAATTCAGTCCTTCCTACATGTTCCTGCTCCACTCTTTTGTGGCTGAGCCACTGCATTTCCCCTCACATTATTCCCACTCACACTATTAGGCCATCAGGCCTAATACACAGAGGAAGAGTACCCCCAGCCCACTCAGGGGTGTGATCGGCACTACCTCTGCTGCCTGAGCTGGAAGATCAAGGTCTGCAGTCAAGTATTAACAAGTTGATCAAACTCAACATGGGGTCCAACTGTCACTAGACTGGAAGAGGACAGCCCATGATGGAGGAGTGGTAGGTAATAGCTAGATGATGCACCACCAAAATCAGTCTTGGTTGACTTACCTGACTTAGATTTAGAGGCTGCTGCTGCTGGAAATGTGCTCCTGGTCGCTGCTGCCTATAGGCAACGGCTCCAGACGAGCTCCCTGAAGAGTGACCGCTGGTGGAGGTCACGGTGCTGGAGGACTTGGACTTGTAGGAGGATGAGTGGTGACTGGTGGTGACTGTGCCAGGAAAGGAAACACATTTGTAGCTTACATGACATTGTTTAATTGCTCACCCTACCTTTTCCTCACCGAGTCTCCTCCAGAGTGGCTTTTGGGAGGAGACATACAACAGAAGCAGGTTAAGAAAACTGTTTCTCTCAATTAACAGAATTCCTCAGTAGGGCTTGATATACACGACAGGCCTGTTATCCTAAAGGCAGACAAACAGACCTCATTAACTGGACCCAAAGCAGGTCTGGAGCAGGCTTTATAGATCCTTCAGAACCATGAGACAATGTTCTGCCAGCAGTACTGTACAACACAGATACAAATCCCAAGGAGAGGAAGGAAAGTATGGTGTGCACAGCTTAAAAAAGCCCTGGCTTGCCTAACATCAGATGGGTGGAAAGGGAGGGAGAACAAGCTGGTGGGGACCTCACTCTTTGAGCCTTTCTGTTCACCAGCATCCAAAGCAAGGACTGCCAAGTAGCTCAAAGCCAACAGCTTCAGACTTCCACCATAAAGTCCTTTTCAAGACATCACACTATCTAGCATTGCAGAGGCTCTGGATGATCAAGCCTCATCAGTCCACAGTGAAGATCCTGGGAAATGTTCTTCCCAGGAACATCAGCAAGTTTGGATGAAAATTCACATGTTTTCAATCTCTTACCCGTTTTAATGAAAGTCTATGGAAAGGCAAGGCAGCAAAGGTTCACACTTGCATTTGGGTGCCTTTCATGTCAAGTGTTGAGCTAAAGGCTGCATTCTGTTCTTGGGTTTGTATAGAACTAACTGGGACTGACACTTGACCCACGATTCCTGAGTGAACCAGGGCATATAAATAATGCAATATGGCTACCAAGAACAGATGTGTCACTTGAGAGAAGTACAGGAGCACAGTTTCTTTGGAAAACAAACCAACCAAACAAACAAAATGAAACCGAACAATGAGATTCTTCCAAGATAAATCATTTATTTCTTACTAATTTTCTTGACGGAAGAGGTGCAATTTACCTGGTGCCAGGCTATCGCACTCTACCAACACCTCACTGGCCTGGGTTTTCAGTGGTGGCACGATGATTGTTCGGGGGTTCCCACTGCAGTGAGTCTCTGGAACCCCTTTGGTGTCGTAGCTGTTCCCATTATTCTGCCCTGTGCGATGTTGCACGGCGTAAGGGCTGTTGTTGCTGGAGGAATCGGAGTAGGGGGAGTCATGCACGGTGACACAGCTGATGACATTCTTCCTTTGCTTGGACAAGGTGCTGCAACACAAGCAGACAAGTGGAAAGAGTGAACGGCCAATGATCAACTCGACACCATTAGAAGGCTCTGCCCATGGCAGAAGAGCTCCATAAGGACAAAGCACAGCCTTCAGTCCTCTGCAGGAGAGAGGCTGCTTAAGCCAAATCCCGGGCTTCAAAACTCCCTCGTTACTATTCCAGGAAAGCCTTCATGGAGGTCAAGGAGTGAGTAAGACATTGTGGATAGATCTTATATCCACACTGCTTAGAATAGCACTGAACCAGACTGCCAGATTTATTTTCAGACTGCTTTTTATGTATGTGTGCAATAGAAGCCCAGCAGTTATACTATGCTTTGTTGCAAGTCTCACCACCCACACAAAAACGTGGTGGTTTCTCCCAGCCTTTCAGCAATGATTTAATAATAGATGCTATGACTTTTCATGCTTAAATTCCATGAATCTACAAAACACACACCATTCTATTTACTAAGATGGTACAATGGATATACATTCTCAATAAGCATTTGAAAATGAAGAACAAATGAGAAAGAAATGGAACAAAGTATGCAATGCTTTTCATTTTCTTCCCTTTCTCTGAACAGGCTCTGGGTCTCCTGATTCTAGTGTAGATTATCAAGGTCCTGCTGCAACTAATCTATCTATGACATCAAAAAAGTGATTAAAAAGGCACATCAACACTTCCAAGATCAGTGCTGGAAGTTCATTAGACTAGACTGCATGAGTGCGATTGGGATTTGCTCAGGCTATTGTGTCTAATTATTCTTCATGGTTTCTCCTTCCTGTTATGAGCTTGTTTAGGGAGAAAAAGAGAGAGTGAGAAAGAGGAGGGAGGAAGGGGGATGGTGAAGATTTGCTTAAATGGCTCACATCCTTGACAGTGCACAGACCTTGACTACAGAAAATAGCTGTTATGTTTCACTGATTGCATTATGTTGTTATGGCAACTGAAGTTTTTAAAATGATGAAAAGAAATGGATAGCACATAAAAAGCTAAGTAATTAGGCTTAATGGTGGAAACAGCCCCAACAGGAACAGAAATGCCATGGAAAAAAAGGAATCTTAACTTCATGAGTGTGCACTTTAAACAGAGAGAGATCTCTTTCCCAAGGAGTGTCCTCTCCATTTTCTCAGTCTGGCTAGTCCAGTCCAGGGAACAGGTGATTAATCTGGTCTCAGTCTGTGATGGAGCTGTTTGTTCCCTGGTCTCAGCATCACTTCTTGCCCAAAGGAAGGTGGAACAGACACTGAGAACAGTTTCCTTCCAAGGACATTGTTTGCCTTTTTTATTTTTCACAGTCCTAAAGGAGCACTGGTGGGGTCCCTTCAACTTGCACATCCCAAAGTCTCTCTGTCAGCATTCACAACCTGCAACTCACCACCCGTATCCCAAGACTCAAGTTTGAAAATCTATTTTCTTTTCCCTTTAAAGAACACCTTGGGTTGCTGCATTCACAAACAAGTTCCCATCACACAGATGTTCCCTGGGCTATCATCACCCGGTCCTGGTCTGCCCTGAGGAGGACAAAAGACCACGTTGTTCTACTCACAGTGAAAAACACATTTTGAGAGGCCCCTGCCACCCTAAAAGATTGTAACTTGAAACAGGGCAGACAATAGAGAAGGAGAGGGAGCTATTGCACAGAAGTTGGAAAGAAATCCTTCCAGGGGCAGGGACGGATTGACAAGGAAAATGTACAACAGCAAACCCTCATATTCTGGCTTTTCACAAGGAGCTGGAGAGTGCTGCATTAGAAATGGAAAGAGCAGCAGTGCATCTTAGATGGACAGTGACTGTGTGTGAAGAAGGATGTAGCAGTTTGGATATGCTGCTATGAAAGAAGAAGATGAAGCCAATAAAAATGACTAATATTGCATCAATATTCCTCTCTCCATCAGTAGAAAGGCCTGTAATCACACATTTATGAGTGTCCATGCTGCTTGCCCTTTGCAGCTACCCTTGGCTGCCAGTTGGGAAGAGAGATATATTCTTTATCTCTGACAGTTATTACATTTTATAAAGAAAAATCAAGTCACTAAAGAGTTTTCTGACAACTGATAAGGTCTAACTGTTCTTTTACAGTCCCTTCCTGGTCTAAGTGGCTGAGCTGCTGAACTGGAAATACTTGCTCTCAGCTGACAATTGGCATAAGAAGGTTGAGCTGTAGAACTGGAAGGGTAATTTTCTGTGTAATCTGTGCTATTTATTGTTTTAGTATGGGCATATTTTTCACCAGTTTGATTGAGGGCTTGTCAAAGCAGGGACTATGGGAAGTTTTCTCCTTCAAAGTGTTAAAGCTCCTTGGTAACAATAAAAAAAAATCAAGTATTACTGTTTGATTAAGTAAGTAAGTGACCCCAAACCCAAACCTTTCCAGAGAAAGGGACCATATCAGAGTATTATCTCATTTCATGGATGAGAATCTGAAAAGGAGCTATGGTCCTGCCAGGCCTTATGCAAGTGCTCAGCACTGCTAATATGTGTCATTTCCCAAAGTCAACTGGACTATTCCTGTAACAGAGCTAAAGCCCATGGGTAAATATTTGCAGGATTAGGGTCCAAATGATCAGCCTCTTGATTCAGCAGGCTGCATCATTTCAAGAATACAAGGAGTCCCACTGAAAGAAGCTGGATTTCTGTCTCTAGGAAAGGTAACAACTGTGGTGAATGTTAGAGCCAGCAGAGAAGTCCTCAGTCTGGACTAATCACACATGCCCAGAGCTCAGCACCTGCTGTACCAGAGCCTGCCCCAGAGATTAAGGGTGGGAATTTCAAAAACATCAAAGGCCCAACTCATGCTGAAAATCGGTTGATTCACAGGCTTAAAGATACACTTTAATCCAAAATGGAGGCTTTTGAAAATTCAGCCCAGCAGTTAGCATTCCCTCTACTCAAAGTCTTCTTGGTAGTCAGCAGCTTTCTCCCTTCCAGCTCCCTCTCTGCTGCTCTTCCCATGTTGCAGTAACCCAGGAGTTATCTGTGTGAGGCCCAGGCTGATGAATTGCCTTCCCTGCTCACAAACTATCAGGACTGAGAGCTTTTACCTGTTGACACAGCACTTGCCTACTCAGCAAGCTTACTGTATTCCTATAACTCAGCCACAGCTTTTGGGGATGTTTGTGCTTACACAGAAAAATACTATTAAAAGTCTTGCCCCCTTCCTATTAAGCTCTCTCCAAGCCTGGTAATTGCTTTCCCTCCTGCATGCACAGAAATGGCAGCAAACATGATTTAGTAGTTTGGGGAGTTGGTCTGTGGTCCTGGGCAGCTCGTGTGCCTGCCTGCATTATGTGGGGAGGTGTTTTTTAATTCTCCAGAGGAGGGAGGGGAGAAGACTGGTGAAGTGGCAGCGAATCCATCCACATAGAATGAAAAGCACTGAGCCAGGTAGGCCTTTTAACCCTTACTGCCAGGGTTTGTGTCTCCCCTTTTGGAACAGCAGATAAAACAAGCATTGCTTTGTACTTTTATTATTAGTTTGTAAGTAGTATCCTATTCCCACCTGGTCCTGAAGAGCTTATCCTCAAATTTGGACCCAAAACAGCTCATGTCTGTCCAATGTGCAGACACAGAGCACAGCCATGCCTTTTAAGTAGAAGCAGGTCTTGGAGAAGGCTCTCTAACATATACCACCCTTGTGAGTGCCCAGCAGAGATGGATGTGGGTCCCTATTCGCTCCAGCAAGGAGAAGCCTGATAGAGGAAAAGGGAGGAAGACAGTCTGTGCACAGGCACCCTGCAAGAAACTAAGGTGGTCATCTGAGATACTGTTAATGGAAAGGTGCTGAAGACAGATGTTGAGAACAAGAAGTGAGTGGAAATTAAGGAAAGGAAGATGCCGAACTAGGTGTTAATGCTGAATCCACCTCAATAACCAAAGACAAGGACAGAGACAACTGCTGTAACAATGCAAATTGAGCTTTTACTAGCTGAAGGCCCAGCCCAAAAGCTTGGTATGTGGCAGCATTGCAGGAACAGGATATTTTATTCCCTGAATACCTTGAGTTACAGCAGAATCATAGAAAAACCAAATGGTGTCTAGTGGGAGCAATTCTTCAGTGCGTGGTTCACTCCAAGAGCTACAAACCTTTCAATGCTGCTGACACTGTAGCAACAGAGTCTTTTAGCTCTCAAGGTCACCAGCATTTGGGGATGAAGGCAGCCATAGCACAACTGTACCTTTGAACTGGTGTGCATATACACCAGGGCATGTTAGCTTTACCTCACATTACAAAAACTCTGTTCTAGGTCTCTGAAAACTTAATAACATGCAACCCTTTTAGTTTGCTGCTTCAGAATAATCCACCTATTCTAGGAAAGCATGGAGTCAGCCAACAAAAACTCACACCACAACTGCAATCAGTCTCCTCATGTTGAAATCTATGCCATGCATAGCTTAGTGTTGGGAACATGCCCCCTCTCTTCAGCTCAACCTCCATCCTGACCTGTTAATCTGCTCTCACCTTCTTTGTGAATTTGTGATGGTAAGAAATATTTATCAAGTACTACACTGAGGCCCTTTTATTAGGCTATACACCATGTGTCATTGCTATTTAAGTCATATAAACTGAATTGCTGAGCAGGTTGTAAAGGTCCTGCTGCTGAAGGTCTGCTGACAGAGCTACTGTCTATTTCTGTAATTTTAAGTATTAGCTGCATGTCAGTGTCTTCTGGAGATGGAAGGCAGCCATCTTTTAACCAAATGACTGTGGTTAGTCAGTGTATTGCTATGCAGAGTCAGTGCATTACTATGCACAGCAGAACACAGCCACAATAGGCTAGATGTCAAAAGAGAATTACAAATGGTGCTTTGCCCCTCACACATGCACATCAGCAAGTTGACAAAAACACCTGGTTTGTGTCTGCCAGCAATTTGTGTGTGTAAGTCTTCTGAAGTGGGCTCCACCACCACTGCACTACAACATGAACAAGGTGAATAAAAACTTGCTTGCGCTCTGTTACAGAGATGAGACTGACACAGAAACCACAACACAGAGCTTTCCATCTTAAGAGGGGAGGGAAAACCCCACAAGCCTGCAAGGATTTTGTGCTAGTGAAGATGGTCAATGAGGCAGTTCCTCAGTATGCCAACACAACAGCAGCAGTCAGTGTGCCTTGTCCAGAAATACAGTGATTACTGTCAGGATCCCATGGAAAACCAAGCTGGAGAGATGTTACCTATGACACTGGCACAGGCAGTGGGGAACTGAGAGGCTCTCCTGCCTCTTTGGAAGCATCCCCAAAACCATCCAGCTGAAGGCCATAATTGTATTGTTTCAAGGAGAGTCATGTTTTCCTTGGCCGCTGCACTCATTGCTTGGAGGAGAGGTCATCTGGGCATGTCACAACAGCCACGTCCACTCCCCTTCTTTCCAACCCTTCCTCCTGCTGTGCTCTGCAATGCATGGATGCAAAAATATCCCTCACTGGCCACCAGCGTAGCCCAGTGCATCCTTCCCCAGGGATGGAGCACACCTTATGTGCTCTCCCTCCCTGCCACAGTTCCAAGGTGCCTTTGTGCCTCTCATGTCTCAGCTCTTGCTTTCTCTCCACTTCTAAGCTTCAGAAATATTTAATCAAGGGAGGATTTACATTTAAACCAGTGCAGCAGGTGAAGCTGCATGCTGGGGAGCAGTTAACCTCTACTACATACTACTTGCTGAGTGTGTGCTCTGACCACTGTGACTGCACTTGCACTATCAGTCAGCTGCCCTGTCCACTACACTTTCTTGCAAGAGCAAGTAGAGAAACTAAAAAGGAGTAAATTTTTTAAAATAAAAATCAATCTACTTTCTGTCTCACTCTCTTCACAGTGCTTTACAAGTAATGGTTAGACCTAATATCTTCCATCCAGAAAAAAATAACAGTTGGAGTTATTATCTTGCAGCACAGCACTGGAAGTCTCTTTGCCCTATGAAATCTCTCTGTAAAGTATTCTGAGCTGAGAGTGTACAAGCTCATTAAACGAACAGGGTAGCAAAACTGTTTCCTGTTCTTGTAATGCTCTTTATAAGCCATTATTCCCCTACTGTTCTATAGGACAAAATATCACATGCAAAACTTGTGAGCAGCAGAAACCAGGTAAAAGCAGTTCCATTTGGTAAAAATGTTCCCTTTTTATTTTGACCATTTCAATTTAATTTTCCTATTATTTGCTTACATTTTGAAGGAACACAACTCTGCATTAAACCAGAAATGAGAAGTCTTCTACTTAATTAGTTAAATCCCTGGCACTTTTTGAAGTTCTTCCTGATTTCACTGTGTTGAGGGTATTACTAGGAAAAAAACTCATTGTAGTCAGCAAAAACACCTTATTTTTGATGAAATTACTTTTCTAATCAGGCATTTTCCCCCTGAAAATCTCTGGCCATCTCTCTGAGGCTGGGCTCTGCTGAACTGTAGCTGAGGTTCCTCCTCCGTGACTGTGCCTTAGGCACGGGGCTGGGGCCCAGTAGATGGCCCCCTTTGACAAGGCTCCACCAAGCAGGTCCTTCAGAGCTCATCTCACACCACCTCCCCAGCACCTCTACCCAACAGGAGCCAAACATTTTGAGATGACTATCAATTTTATAAAGTTTACACCAAGCAACACTCACCAACAGTGCAAAATGAAAAATGTGCTGTCATGCCTTCCTGATCAGCTGGTATTTCATAAACCCGTAACACTTCCTACCCTTCAGTAGGAAAAGGAAAATCCTACTTGCATCACAATTTTTCAGATTTTTCTTTCACCAATAAAAACTGTACATTCCCTGTATGAGAAAAGCTCTCTCTGCTGCACTAGTATTACAGAAAGGCTTTTCTCTCTGCGTAAATCCAAGCTGTAGGGCTCCTTTACTGCATCAGCAGTATCATATTTTAGCAACATTACCAGTCTTTCTTAGACTGAGACTGACTAACTCTTACATTGTCAAAGGATCTACTACTTCTCACAACCAATCTCTCTTCACTGAGGAATCAATGAAATAAACATTTTTAGTCTCATAGGGCAATTTCTAGTCCTGTAAGAAGTAAAAGAAGAAGGTGTTATAGCAAATTCAGAAGCTGGTTCAAAGACAGCAAAAGTAATGCAAAGTTACCGCTGCTATGATATGATGTGATCAGACGATTACCTTTGATCTGTCAAACGCCATTTGATTTCTATATTCTAACCTAGAAAAAGCTAATGCTTCTAGGATGGGAAAAATAGCACGTTTCAAGTGATTTGTTGAAATTTTCACCCCCACTCCACAGCTATTACCCAATATGGTAATATTTGCATATATAAGCCAGACAATGCATTCTCTGCATGGTTTCATTTTCTACTCAAATCCTGAACCTTTGGGCCCTGATTACATTAACCACATACTTCACTGTCACTCCCATTTTTCTTGGAGCCAGAAAATAGGTAAGTAAGGAAACTTAGAGGCATTTTCCTGAATGAGACAAACTTTAAATGAGAAACACTTCAACTTCAGCAGAGACAAAGTTCATTGGCATTAAATGCTGATACAGCTTCCTTGAGTGGAAGCTACACTCTCACTCCAGCTGAGAACCTGGTCTTACATCTACCCATGTAAAAAGGTACTGAGCAAATTGATTTTGCTCTCCTGAAGACTTAAACAAAAAATACTTGTTCTGGCCATGCTGTTTTCCACCTGTGTCTCTACCTCTGATTCTCCATTTGCTCTGGTTATATCTGCACAGGCAATTTAACTCACTCATGTCCATGCAAAATGTCTTTACGTGGCTCAGAAATTAAATCTAGCTCTTAAGCTCTGGCCTTTGTGGAATGCTGGCACCCTGGTACTCTATAGATATGCCATATGGATACAAAAAGTAGCCAGGGATCTGATCCCAGGCAGGAACGTGTCCGGAATATGCTTTAGTCATATCAAAGCCAGTTTGTTTATGTATGTCTGGCTCCCAGGACAACTTTCCAAGCCCTTCAGCAGACCCAAATCTTTTAATACCTCAGATTCCCAACTCAATTTCCAGACATGTTCCTGAACTTTGTTCTGTCTGTATTTCTGGAGAGGTGCTGAATAAAGAATCTAGTCAAGCAGCAGAAAAGTTGAAGCAGAGGAGACAACCATTGGCTGAAGTGGCTGCAGTATCCCAGCTCTTTCCTTCACCCCTCTCTGGACCCAAGAATGACACCCAGATGGTAAGTTTAAGGATTTGCACATAATGTCCCAAAGCCTGGAATCAGTACTATGAGTAAACATGCTTTAAAAGAGCTCCCATGACCCTTGAGTTGTCAGCATCTCTTTCGTCTTGCCCTTCCTTTTCCAGAAGAGCCCTGGAAGTAGGGGCTCCTTATTTATAGTCCTCCTGACTTTCACACTGGTCTTCATGCAACTCTATCTGGAAACATGCTTTCTTCCCCCATCTAAGCAAGGAATGTTGTAGCAATTTTATTTATTTTTTTTTAAGTGAAATATGTTACACTGTCCTGTGAACCACATGGCAAGGCTGACTTTGAGAGGCACTGAGCCCTTGCTGCCCAATGGCGTTCACTAGCACAGATAGAGGAATGGGAAGCAGTGGTGGCCGTTGTGAAGCATGTTGAAATTCCAGCCTGGATGCCTGAATCATATGGCTTTTCTTTACAGATTTTTAGCTCCTGGAGGCCAAATGTGTTGCATCTGTTCTGTGCACATTTGCAGGCTTCACTTATCACCACACTGCAAAGATGCAGAGATACAGAGCAGTACCTCTGATGATTAAAGGAAAATCTGCCATGGAGTGTGTTCTAAAGAAGTAAAAAAATAATCCTCTCTTGAAAATACTGGAAGGATAAGGTTAAAAGTTTCCTATCTCAGTTACCAATATAGAGATGGTATAATTATTCATCTGTTTGCAAAGCTATTTCTCTACATCTTATAAAGCAGAGCAATGTCTTGTGACTGGCATCAGATGGGAAACCTAGAGCACTTGCATGTGATGAAAGGTGCTGAAAGGACAGCCCTAGAAAATTAAGTCCTTTCTGATCCACAATGGATGTATCAGCAATGGCAGCAGTCCTGGGCCATGCTGTTCACTCGGATGAGTTAATTCTCTGAAGACCAGCTACCACTTTCTAGCCTCATCTATGCCTCTCTGCAGAGTCAGACAGAAAGCAGTTTCTGCCACTTTTACGATAGTTCAAGGATATTTTGGCAACACAATCAAGATTGAGCAACTCTCTTGTAATATATTTATCATTATTGAGTATTTATGACAGAACCACTGTTTTTGAGAGCTTTTTAAAGAAAATATGGAAGAAACATATGGAAGATGTCATTTAATGCTCTTTAGAGATGCCTGGATCACTTACAAAGAGAAAAGGCAAATTTAAGGTCCCTTCTTTCCAAGCCTTTCGGTCTTTGTTTTCAACAGGTGTCTAACTTACAGAGGCTTATCACCACAGGCTATCTAAAGTTTTCTTTCCACAAAAAGGAGATAGAGAAAACTGGTATTTCCTCTTACAGATGAGAGACTATGGAGAGACTACTGCACTTCTCCACGGTAACACAGCAGATGCACAGCACAGAAAGGAGCACCACCTGAATCTGTAGAGTCCTCAGCTAGCAATTTTCCTCACAAATCAAGGACAACCAGGCTGATGAGATGCAAATGTAGCTCCTGGAACCCTACAGCAACTCCAGGACTTCTGTGCCCCTCTCTCCTTCTCCGGGATGCAGAGAAGAGCAGAGAACTACTGCTCACCTGGTGGGTGCATGCTTCTGCTCTTCCTCTTCGTCTGTGTCGCTGCTGATGGTGATGACGCTGACGGCGGGGCTGGGGGTGTCGGGGATGACGATGGTCTGCCGCTGCCGCTCCCGCGTGCTGCTGCTGCCCACGTCGCCCCAGCCGCACGTAACCGAGGTGCTACAGGCAGGGCTGTTGTGCACCATGGCACAGCGGGGAGGGGTGTTCTCCTTCACTCGTTTTGACCGCTGGGGCGAGCTGATGGACTGGGAGGATGAAACTTCATAGGTGGATGCATTGCTGGAAATGGGGAGAAGTGTTAATTATTTGTTGGTTAAAACTCCGCATGCTTAAGTCACCCATTGCCGTGGTTTGTGAGTCCTGGCCTCTGATTCAGTAGCACTGATTTATGGAGCCTAGGAAAACTGCAAAATTGGCACAGTCACTTCTTCAAAGAAGACAGTGCCTTGCATGACTTATTCATATAATTGACTGAAAAGTAGTTTCTTTTAATAAAAAAATTCAAATTTGTTTTCCCTGGGAATTTCCAGATGAGAACTGCTGCCTTGCAGGAGTTTGCACTGGGAGGGTAAAGGCCAGCCAGAAAGCCCAGACATACAGAACAAAGGCAGGCACAGCATGGCTGACACAGGAGGAAGAACCACCCAAATAATAATCCCTTCCTCCTGCATCCTGCATGGATGCATCATGACCAGATACTTTTTGGCCAGAAAAAATTGGAGGTAAAATTAGAATTTGTTGTGGAAAACCACAATGACTTATCAGGAAAACTGCTTTTTTAAACAGAAATGAATTGCTGTTTAAGAATCTTTTTCAATTAACATTTTCTGCCCAATACTTTATCCTCTAGGACAGTGGTGTCCCATGGATGAGAGCAGACAGATGGGAGGACATATACTCAGTTTCATTGCTGTGTGAAGCAGCATACAACATATATAAATCAGAAAGAAATAAACAATATATTTATTACACAGTAGATAATCATTCCCAGTCTTCCTACTTCAGCTTCCCTGCCTGACCAGCCAGACAAGTGCCACTTGGTTCAGGGATCCAAACACAAAACTATCAGCCAAACAGTGCAGCGTGGGTCTACAGATGGGGTTATTTACCAAAGCACACTGACTAAAGCCCATTTCACTCATTTCCCACACTTCCTTTCTTGGTCGTGTTTCTTTTTTGCTATTGCAGAACATCTGGAGATTCAAAAAGGAAGAAAACCCCAAAGTTCTGGTTTTGTTCTGCTGCGGGGACTGGGCTGCATGTTCAGCCTGGCTGAAAGCTAACAAAAGGAATAGGTGGCATCCATCAAAAGGAAGTCACCCTGGCAGTATATCACACTACACCAACTTACATAGGCTCTTTTGCATAACAAATGGCTGCACCATAGCATTCAAAGTGCTTTTTGAATACCAATGAGCAGAGTGGAGTACCCTCCTCTCCAAAGGAGCAGGGTTCCTCATTTGGCACAAAAAGAGTCACAGTCAATGAAGCTGTAGAAACCCTTTGCTCTGAGAGTGCCCCATTCCTCCTGGACACAGCCACCCCACCTTAAAGTGACAGGAGAGGGGAGGTCCTGCACAGGCACGCTGGCTGCAACAGACTCTCTCTTTTGCTGGCTAGCTGGGGACAGAGCTGCCTCTCTATGTCATGAATAGACTAAGACAGCTGGAGCCCACCCAAAGTAAATCCAACATTAGAGAGCAGATAAATGGGAAGGATTTAAATAGTGGCCTCTTAACTTGAGTTGAACTGGTTGTGAACTCAGAGCCACTCTGGCACCAGTCCAGTCACCCAGGAAAACCACAAGCTCAAGATTTTGCCACTGCACAAGTGGTCACCCATTTTGGTTCTCTCCCCTGCACTGTTTTGTGTTTTTTCTTTTAAAGAAGAAGTATGCTAGTTGCACAGTCCAGAGGACCTACTCCAGAGCAGCTGCACATACACCTCGAACAGCCTTGTTCTCAAAACAGGATTACAGTGCTGTGACAGGCACTGTAACCATCCTACCATCTGAGCCGTGCAAGAAACCCCAGACTCCTCCTTCCAGAGCCAAATGGTCCTACTGAGAGATGACAGATGCTAAGGACTGCTCTGTATGAGATATCCTTATAAAATGTTCCGTTTTATGCTGCCATAATTATAATAAGGCCAGGGTATAATAATGGGTATCTGTTGCTGGTGTGGACTGTTGAAGACAGGGGCTAACGACCTATGTTAGGAGCAAGAGAGCTCAGGTGGCCTAACGCCACCAGTCCTCCACTCCCTGTGGCAATAAAGCTCAGAAGACTGTCATTACCCCACTGCTTTAGAAAGGGCAGATCTTTTGTGCACACATCAGGCACACACTCCTGAAGATGCAGCCCCCTTCAAGATGCAGATGCTGCACCTCAGGAGTGCTTCTTCCAGAGGATATGGGAAGAAAAGGTGTGGCAACTGGGTACTGCGCCACACTGATCTGAGAATACGGTTATGTTTTTAAATCATTGTGACTACAAGGCTCCAGGTAATTGCAGCAGTGTAACAAGCCATATGAACAGGCCTGAGCTTCCCATTTTGCATCTTCTCCAGCCAGTAACTCCCACACAAAATGATGCTCGCTGGGTATAAAACACCTCTGACTACCTCCTGGGCACCGAAGAGGTGAGGCAGTGAAGAGCCCCATCACAGAATGTGTGATCTAATCCCTCACGGGCTGTGGAACAAAACCTATTTTACCCCACAGAAGTCAATGAGCACCTCTCTTGCCAGCACGGCGGCGTGGCAGGGCAGCAGTTGGAAGCAGTCGGGCTGGGAGCCCTGGCACTCACCGTGGAGCTGACTGGTGCTGCTTGCTCTTCCTGGCGGACGCAGTGGCAGGTGGCTGGCGCATGACGTGAGCGACGCCCACGTTGACGGGCTGGGCGGCAGGCAGGGCCACGTGGCTGGCCAGCAGCGTGGGCTGCTGCATGATGGGGTTGTAGTGGCTGCCGTGGGCGTGTGTGTTCCTGCACAGCGGAGACACAGGCACATGTTGAGAATGCAACTGGCGGCTGCTCAGCAGGCTCCTCCACACAGCCTCCCACCACCCTCCACCGAGGTGCCCTCTCCTCCAGGGCCTGTTGGGTTCCCAGCCTTCCCAGGACCGAGCGTTTTCCCCAGGGAACAGGCTGAAGGAGTGGTGTGGGCACAGCATTCCGCTCTAAGGGCAGGGAGCAGAGAAGTCTCCCACAGCTGTCAGACAGTAAGGTCACAGCTGCCGCCCTTCTTCCCTCAGCCCTGTAGCCTTGCAAGAGCCCAGCCCTCATGCCTCCTCCAGCAGCAGGTACTTCAGGGCACCTCCAAGCACCCCTAGTTTACCTCCAGTCTGCCAGCGGTTGGGTTCCTGCCATGGACTCCGGGATGACGGTCGCGTGCTGGACAGAAGTGTGGGTGGCCACCCCGGTCAGCTGCTGCCAGGCGGGAGGGAGCAGGATCTGCTGAGTGCCACTGGGCCATGCTTGCTGTCAGACAGAGGGAAAGCAATTCTTTAGCAAAAGGCATTGAGCACTGAACACAAGCAATGGTCCATGCTCAGCTGGGGGCCCTAATAGTGATCATGGTCACACTACACAGCTCTTATCACCTTTCAGTCACAGAAGACAAACACTGTTAGGAAACCATAGTATAGGCAGGAATAGTTATAAATATAGAGAATGCAAAGCAGGGGGTGAAAAAAATCCTTGCCATTCAAAGCAGCAGCTGTGTTTTAGGTTAAACAGGGAATGGAAGGGATGAAAACTTGTTGGCATTTCAACCTGAACACCAAATTTTTTAGCACGTTCTAATTTTGACTCTCCGGATCAGCTGGGCACTATGGCTCCATTGTTAATTTCCCCTTTCTACAGCCAGCTTACTTTCTCAAGTAATGCACAGCTACACATTGCATATCTGTCCTTTCCATGTGTTCTTCAACTTTTTTCCCTCTCTTAGAGGGCAGAAAATCTCTGCCCTTTGAGTTGAGCCATCATTCTGCTATGCAATCACCCCTCCAGCTGAGCTGCCACAGGCATGACTCAGGTTGTCCTGCTCCAGTGACTCCACGCAAGTCAGATGATTGATTTTTGCACTTGGGAAACTATGTGCTGCCCGAATGTGGCTCTGGCACCTTTTTGCTGCTGGGCTGAGGAACTCAGGGGTACCAGCTACAGCCCACCTTAGTCCCAACCTGCACTACTGTACTGGACCTGTGTTGTGTTATCTCATTGCTCTAAGGAAGCTAAATTTGAGAGGAGGCTTCTTCCAGGCATGCATTTATCCCCTTCCCCACCCTCATAAGGATCATGTTAACTGTCCCCATGATTCCTTCCTATCCCCCAGTACACAAACCCCAAAACAATCCACCCTGCAAAAAACCATTTTTTCCCAATTCTACTCCTAAGTTTGATCATCTTGTAACTTTTCGTGTTGCTGAGTTACATGAAAAGGCTGCTATAGTGAGGCCTCTCAGCAACATCTGCAAAGGATGGAGAGTCACAAGGCTCCTGAGAGCCCTTCATCTAAGGAGCCACAACCATGGACTGGTGATGCTTGGAGCAGGTAAAAGGATGAGGCAAAGGCACAAAAAGATCAGGGAGGAAAAAAGCATTTTTATTATTCTCTTTTCTTTTTTTACCTCAGCTTTGCTTTAAAAGAGGAGACTGAACTACTGTTGAAGTCAATCCCAGGGGACTACCTGGATTTACTTGCAGACAAAACTGCTTCCTCCCTTTTCAGGAATGGAATGGAACAAATCTAAGCTCCTTGTCTCACTGCAGTGCATAAATTTAGATGCAGTGTCAGGGCCTAGGCACAAATTCCTCACTTATTAGGTAAGGACCACTGAATCATTTAATCTGCAGATAAGACTTGTCTAGGCTGATCCACCAGCACTGTGTGCTGTGCTTACACACAGAAGGCTTGTCCTGGCAACTGCAGTGTGTTTCCAGTCAGTGCATTACTATGAAATTTTGGTGGGGTAGTGAAGCAATGCTCTGGCCCTTGTCCTCAGGAGCTGGTGGGTCCCCTGGAGTGACCATGCTCATACTCCGGATATAGAGCAGGAACAACTAATGGAGTAACATTTTGAAAGCTAGTGGCAGGACGTCTGTAAGAAGTGTTGTTGGAAAGAGTTAAAAGGAGAGAAAATCAAGAATCCAGGGTGTTATTCAAGGGCAGGGGACAGTTCCGGGTCACACCATGGAAGCCTGCTGGAAAACTGTGCAGCTTTGCCTCTTTCGAGATCTGAAGCTGCAGTGAGCTGTGAGTAAAGACAGGATCAGTCTCCTATCACTGGTCTCTGTGCATACAATATGTGGACCACACTTGCTTGAGAGGATGAAAAGAGACCTAGAGAAGTTACAAACAAGTTACTTTAGCCAGTGACCCTGCATCTTGCAGATTCCTTGCTCTGCCTTGCACTGCCTAGCTCCATGGCACAGGCTGCAGACACACAGCTGCCAGACATGATGCTCAAGCTCTGTCAGTGCCTCCTGCCCTGGATCCCTCTGTCCCTCATCTGGGACAGCTGGTCTGGTACAAAATGCACAGGGAGAACTGGATGCCAGCTGCACTGGGATGCAGTAAGGCTTTATCAGCCGCAGGCGTCCTGAGGAGTGCAAACACAGAAACCTGCACTGTGTGCTGGGCAGGGGAGAAAGCCTGACAGCGCTACACAGTTCTGGGAGCACAAGGAGCAGCATCATGCCTCATCAGTGGGACAAATAAAGCAGGGGACAGACAGAAGTGGGCTCTGGAGGGCTGCACTCTCTGCTGGGGCCAATCCCTCTCACAGTTGCAGCAGTCACACGGCCCAGGCTGAAGAGCATTAGATAAGCAGCTGTGCATGAGAGGAGCAGCTCTCTGCTGGGAGAGAGACACGCAGACGCCGAGATCAGATGTGACTACAATGCATCACAAAGAAGCTGTGTTTTTCCATTCAGGAAACTGGAATTGGGTACAGATTTGTTTATCAGACCAGCTGCTCAGCCCGAATCAAGCAAGGCCCACGGACACCAGATGCCACCGGCATCAATCAGAGTGCCCTGCCATCAGAGACAGCTCGCATTTTCATTGCGCGAGACGAATAGGCACAGCAACAGGCACATCTCCTCTCTTTTATTACATCAAAAATTAAAAATCTGTGCAAGTGAGGAGTGTTTCTCAGAAACAGCCTGAATTCCCCCTTTGGAAGGACTGTGAATGAAATGTCAGTAGAAAGTATGAAAGAGGATGCCCATGAAACAGGTGTTCATGTGGCAGGGCAGCGCTGAAATTGGTAACCTGTGCTCAGGAGAAGCTTTACTACCAAACATTCCTCACTTGCATAGAGCCCAACAAGGCCACCATGAGAAGAAAGGAGGAGGAGGTACTGAGATCTTTCAGGATCCTTCTGTCTTTGAGATGTTTCAGATCCAGCCCTCACTCCTTCAAGCCCCAAAGGACAGCACGCCACAGGAGGCCTGGCAGAATGGTAGGGGCATGCAAAGCTAGCATGTAAAGTGACCTCCTTCACTCACTGTCTTGGCTGACTTCTTGCACAAACTAGAGGTGCTAGCCACTGAGCCCGCACAGACTGCTCCTTGCTTTGCCATAGCTTTTGTTTCCCTGCCTCTTAGGCTCTTATTTCCCACCAAATAAGGGAGGTGGCCCATGTCAGTTGTTACAGCAAGCTGCAGCAGAGATCGGTTTGATGCTTCAGACAGCTCTCTGACAAAGGCTCTTCTATTGGGAAGGGGCAGGGCATCCTAGCTGAAGGAAATCACACAGACTGCAAGTTGCATTTTGATGTGTCTTCACCAGATAAGTGTGACTGGCAGGTGGCAAAGGAAGGCAAGAGCACCAGCAGTCTTACCCCAGCAGTGCAACACACAGGTGTAAACCCTGAAGTCTGCTGGTTCCTGACTGCATATGAAAGTGCTGGCATGGTAGATCAAACAAGCCTGAGACAGAGACTTGCCTTTGTAACTAGCTGGTCATCTTTTCCAGCTTGCACAACTTAGTTTTAAGTATACTAGGTGGTTATTTTAGGTGGTTTTTTTTTTTTTTTTCCCCTCTCTGGTATCAGCAGAGGTACCATGGTGCCAGCTCAAAAACAGCTGAGGTAGATTCACTGAAGCCTGCACAAGGAGGAATGAACTGCTCCTCTGGTTTGAGGAGCTGGGGTACCCCTCGAGGATGTGCATGTAATCAGTAATACCCATTCCTGTTTGGCTTTTTTTTTTAAGAGGAACCATGCTTTTCCTATGAGAACATTTCAGACAATTGTGCCAATAAGAACTGCTGACAAGGAGAGCTCCTTGAGTGTGGGGTCCTTGCCTCTGCCTCCTACATCTCTCTCATACCTCACGAGCAGAGGTCCTCATAAAACAGAACAGTTTAGAAAGCCTAAAGCATGAAAGGTATTTATCAGCAGCATGCAATTCATCAGTGCAATTCCTGGCTGTAAACTACCCCCAAGATTTCGAGTTCAGGAGGATGCAGGAGGTTATTATAGGTTCCTTCTCAGCAGAGGCCTGACACTGCTTTCCCTGAGGCTTTCCCACAGATTTCAGTAGAAAAGCAGAAAGAAAAAGGGTTTTTCCAGTGGCTTTTGCAACTCTGACATTCTTTGAGCTGAACAATGAGCTGGGGGAGATTTTGACATTTCAGAGAAAGCTGCAGACTCATACACAGTTGCCCAAGTCTCCAAACTGCACCACAGAAGGCCCTCAGAGAAAGCTTCTCTCCTCAGACTCCAAGAGCTAAACAACACAGTAGACACCTGCTGAGCTTGGTGCCTTTAGAATTCCTTACCTGTGCGAGGAGTCCTGGCTGGATCTGAAGAGGCTGGGCCCCAGGAGCCTGAGTGACAATGGGAACGGCATTCTCCATCCGAACCGAGTACCCAGCGTGCTTCGAAGGGGAGGCTTGCAACCCTGTTCCACCAGCACAGAAGGTACAGCATAAGCCACCAGCAGCATTGCCAGGAACAGGGGCTGGCTCTCAGAGGAGCCTAAAGACACTCGCTGATGCCCACTTAAATTGCAATGTTCAGTCCCTCTGTCAGAGTGCCACCTGTGCTACCCTGGCCCAAAGATGTCCATCAAATGTTCACAAACATGATTACTGTATAAGGGTGCAGAAAAGACATTTCCAAAGGCACTAAGGGATTATCTGAGTTTGTATTTTAGGGTACCTCAAGCACATGGGAAATATTGCGATATTACAATGTGCACAGGCAGAAAAGAGGGGAGTGAATGGCTTCTCTTCCCCATATTCTCTGGTTTAAGAACAAGAAATGGTCTTTATCGGCCAAAACCCATTGCTATATGAGAATGATCTCTTTACACCAAAGTGGGATGGGAATCCAGAACTCCATACTCCCTCAGCCTTGAAGGGGACAGATGATTTTCTCTAGCACAGTTTCTTGGGACTCATATTTGAAAGGCCCTAGCACACTCCAAACTCCAATCCAAACTGCTGGCTGAGCCCCACATTAGCCTAACTGAGCTGGAGGAAGCTTCCCTCTCCAGCACCTCAGTGCATGGCACAGCCTGGGCTGCCTCCTCTACTTTGGAGCCTTCTCAAAGCAGCAAGCTGAGGATGGTCGCTTACATACTCCACTTCTGAAGTCAAACCCTTGAGATGCATTTTAACTACGCTGAAGAGGTCTAGCTAAACTTCTCTAGCTCAAAAGGGCTTTGATAATCTTGCAGAACATTTAACAAGTGCCTGGAGACTAATGCACAGACAGGCTTGTAGAAATGAAGAGCAGAAGTTGTACCAGCTGAACTGAGGTCTATTTAGACCACTTCCTACAGACACTTGGCAAGTTTTCCCGAATTGCTACAGCATGTAAAGTTAACAGAAGGACAAGTGGTTAACATTGAGCATCTCCCAAGTTGTCTGACAATAGTTCCTACGACTAGTATACACAGGCAGAGCTGTTTGCAGCAGGGTGGAGCTGAGGGAATTATCCTCATAAATTGTCATGGCATCTGTTTATGGGGAAGAACCCTCATATCCACCAGTACCATGCTCCCTGCTGCATTACCCTCCTGGGTTCCCCTTTTAGCAATCGAGTCACTGAGAAGTGACAGTATGACCCATTACATACATATGTACTCATTTATTGGTATCATGTGGGAAAGCTTTCAAGTTTACCAAAATATGGCAGAAGAGCCTTAAACTTTGTTCAGGGCAAAGAATGACAAGTACCACATATTCTCCCCCAGCCCCTTCTCAGTAACAGCTGCCTCCAGCTCAGGATCTTAGAGGTGCCCACAAGATCCTCTGCCAAGGCAAACACTTCCATCTACAACAACCTCGCTGCTCTGATTTACTAGGCCAGCCCTTTTTTCTGCCACATGACCTGCACTGATGGAACTCATTTCCAACAAGAGCTGGACGAAGCAGCAGGCCAATACCTGGTGAGGCTGTCACTTACCTTGGAAGCCTGGTGGGCAGACAATGAGGGCTTGCTGTAAGGGGTCTGGCCGGGCACAGATCTGCGCTGTTCCTGTCTGCAGGGGCATGCTCCGCTGGGCCACCGCAGCCATGGACGCCGCTGAGGGCTGGTAGAGTGCAGATTGGTAATTTAGTATGGAGACCTCGGGGTTGGCTAAGGAAATAGTGGCACTGGAGGAGGTGGGAGCCAGGTTGGTGGTCTAAAGGAATGACGGGAATTAAAACAAAAAAACAAACAAAAAAATGAGGGAGATGGGTACGCTGAAGAAGCAAAATCCAAAAAATAATAAAGTAAAATAGTGTAAGATAAAATAAAAACCAAGACAAAACAGCAAAAAAGGGGTAGAACAGGACACTGAGGAGTAAAGAGACAAGGGCAGTGCTGGGGAGAAGGATCACAATCTGCCTGAGTGTGCCATGGCCGTGCCATGCCATGGGACCCCTGGCCACACGGCACTGCTTGTACTGCTCAGAGACACAGCACATTCCCTGCAGCAGGACTGCAGCCCCATTTCTCACCCAACTGGCTCTGATTTGCAGAATGATGAAGATGGGCTCAGAAAGTGTTGCTATCCACAAATCACATTGTTCACTCATCATGTATATAGCTCTAGAAGCTGCTCACATTTCTTAGGTAAAATAGACTCAGCACCTCCATGCCCTGTGAATTCTCATCCTGAGAAGGAAAATCCACCCTGGCCTTTCCTCTTAGATACCTTGTATCTAAGATGGCACATGCCCCTTGAATTATGTTTGAAATTAGAAGGAATCAGAAGGCATAACAGGAGGTAATGCTAATACTTGCAAAGTCCAAACTTCACTTAAATTGTCTTTAAAATCTTAGAGCAGGAACTCCAGTAGGGGATGTTTCAAAGCCAAAAAAAATCAGCCCAGAGTTCTGCAAAAATCTAGAAATCTGAAGACTTTTTTTCTTTTTTAAAATTTGGACTAAGTCTAACTGTTGCGAGCAACTAAACAGCTCTGCCACTGCTCCAAATATATGTTCTTAGCATGCATGTTAGGGAGCCAGACACTACCAGACCAGAGCCCATCCTTCGCCTCTGTCCAAACATGCCAGCAACACTGCTGGAGACTGGTCAGACAACATTTCTCATGGTGAATGTACGAACCCAGGAGGAGGCTTTGATCAGGAGAGAGCAGACCAAGCATTTTGCACTGCCCTGGTTGCCACTGGACCTACACTGCACTGCCACAGCCACAGCCATGAAGGATGTGACAACAAAATATTTCTTCCTTCTCCTGATCCCCTCTCAGTGCAGGGGCTGTGAAGTGCCATCTGCTCTCCTGTGCAACACTCTGAGGAGCAACCACAGCAGCTCCCATGCTCGTAATCTCAGAAGCCATAACTGGAAGGAGGCAATCCCCAGATATTTTGCAGAGACAGGAAACAAAAGAAACCCAAGACAAGTGGTATGTTGAAGATAATTGTGAAAGGCTTAGAGCTTGTTCAAATTAAAACACCCTTCCTGGAAATATTTCTGCCAATTCTTCTAGGAACATTGGGCATACCGGTTCTGCTCAGAACACACACCCCTTATGAGAATTCAGAAATGACCATGGATCTCCCCAACCAACAGCTGAACTTAATGTCAAGTGAAAAGTGAGGAAATGAAAGCAAGTCTGCCTTTCCTACAAGTAACTGTGGTACAAACAGTGTCTCTGCCCTGCAGCTGGGACCTAGGGGAGCATGTAGCACGCATTTCTTTAGTCAGCATCTCAGAAGCAGCCTAGAAAGGGAACTGGTGTTTGTAACTAGTACCCTCTCACACCAAGTCATGGCCTATCTCTGTCTGTGCCTGCCTGAATTGTTTCAAAAGACCATCTGTGATCACATGTATCAAGACCTGAGTCAAGAAGTCTGGTTTCCTCACTGACACAGGAGCATCTTGCACACCTGCACAGACTCCTTTAGCTCCCTTGCTTTCCAAACAACATTTCCGCAATGCCACCTGCAATCTCTAGAGTGAATCGTGAGCAGCCTGTTCCCAAAAGGTTTCAAAACACCAGCTATTTCTTGAGCTTCAGTCTCCTAGAGTGCTCTCCCTGGGGAGTTTCCTTTCACTGCTGTAATACAGTACCACAGCAAACAACTTAGCCTGTTAGTCACATAAAATTTGTTAACGCAGCACCCCCCAACACTGGGGCAAGTAAAACTAATACAAAGCATGATTATAAAGCCAGAGCCCACCAAACTGGAGTGCAATGTGTTCACAGTGGGAGCACATGCACATGGTGCCCACATCAACTGTGGCCCCTGGAATAAAAGCAATGAGAGATAAGAATAAATATTATTGCTACACTCTTCTTTCCTGTTGATCAGTTACAGTGCTGTGTCTGTTACACAGGGTTTAAATTCATTTTACTTCAACGCCAATTTGAAGAAGAGCTGTAAGATCACAAATACTTCTGCCTGACCCAGGGAGTGAAGTACTGCTTGCTGCATTAAGGGACTAATGAGCTTTTTCCCATAGCAACCTCCCAAGTAAGCAGGATTTATCACCCCAACAACAACATAAACAACGAGTGCAACATTTCACCGTCACACAAAATGTCACAAGATTACTGCTTGCCTGAAGAAAAGAAAATGAGGAGAAGAGCAGAGGAAGGAGAGTAAAAAGGCACCATCTCTTGGCAGGCATGTTAAATGGGAATGCTACTTTGCTTTTCATCTTCTAGGCCCTCCTGACATAAATGTTTCAAGCACTGGCTGCTTGTGATCGATGCCCTCACCTGGTTGTGGACTGTGTTGAGCTGGTTGTTAAAAGTCATGGTCAGGTTGGTCGATGTACTTGGGGCTACGTGGGTGATGAATGGTGTCTTGCTCTGGTTCACCGTGTCGTACATATTCACCCGCCGCTTGCAAATCTCCATGTTCTGGAAGCAGGACTTGACACTGCGCAGGGAAAGAGGGGCAAGGAAGGCAGAGAAAATCAACCAAGCGACTCACACAGCTAACAGTTCATCACAGTGGCCCTGCAATAGGTCTCCATGGCAGGCTTAGCACTTTCTAGGCTCTTAAAGCTCTTTGCTATTTTATGCAGGTCTCTTTTAACTGGTGAGAGTCAGATTAACTCTGTACTGAAGAAGGCCAAGCTGAGAGCAGCTGCCCTGGGACTCCTGGGTGCTCCCACGGGTCTCTGCACTGCAATACAAGTCACAAAAGCAAGCAAATTGGTTGCTCTTTAGGGGACAGGGCAAGAAATACAAAGTGGCTATATTAAAAGACTGAAAGAGACTGAGAGCAAGAAAGAAAGATACTGTTTTTTTTTGTGATGATGGAGCCTGAGAGGAAAAGAAAAGCCATGCTTTTTGCCTCAGTGTAAGCGCAAATAGTTTTACATGTCTTTTGCAAGGAAGAATTTTACTGTTCTTGATCACTGAGACCCCCTAAAAAAATCATCCTTGTTCCTTTTAAGCAGTTGTTTACCAAGAGCTGAGTCTAGTGAAGCAGTTAAAACATTGCCCCTGTCTGGCTAAACGCTTGTGCAGATGCTTATCTTGAAGCATGATATCTCCTCTTGCAGTCAGTGGGACAATTCATATCAAAAACTTATTCCAAAGCAAATTCCTCAATGCCCCGAGGGAATCTGGTTCTGAGGTTATCTCACAGTGAGAACTGGCTCTCTGGGGGAATGATTACAGCTTCTTCCTCTACAATCACTTTTCCTTAAATGTTATTGATATAGCAATAGAAATTTTGAGAAGTATCCTATTTTGTGCCCCAGTAAAAGAAATTAAATACTCTGTACATTGCTAGAGCACAGTAGGCATCTGGTAGATGAAACAGTCCATATTTCATTAATTAGAATGCCAAAGCATATAGAGGTTAAGAGACAACAACACAGTGAACCTGAGCAACACTGATTTTTTAGTACAATCTCACTTTTGATATCTGAAAACCAATACAGGTTTTCCACAATTCTTCCACAATAACTATTATTACAAATGTGACCTCAGAGTCTGAAACATAACCTCAGAAAGTATAAAGGCATTTATTTTATTTCCATTATCCCAACATAGAGAAAGAGAAATTCCAAGCAGTAAAAATCAGCTGTATGCTCTCCATTTGGTAATGATCTGAACTGTGGGAGGTAAGGGGTATATCCTCAAATCACTTTTTAGAAACAGTGTCCCTTCAAAAGGAACAACCTTCTATGATCCCTAAGGTTGATGAAGAGGACCTAGATCTTTTTATCCCTGTCTTGTCTCTTACTCAAATGGTCACCTCTCTTATCCTGCAAGTAGTATCTTGGTAACTGGATCTGGGCCATAAACACCTGCAGACAAGCCAGGCTCAGGACACTGTGCACAGCTGCCCATTATGTGCATTCACTTCCAGAACTATACCTGCTGGTCACAGAACATCCAGCAAAATCAAACACTTATCAAATAAATGCAGAAGGCTACTGGATCACTTCTTTTCAATCAAGTATGAATATAATTCTCCCTGCACAAAGAAGAAAGCAGTGGGAAGAGTATAGTACATGGTGAATAGTGTGTGTTACCAAATGGTTTTGTCTAACAAGATTTAAGCTCTACAAATGCAATACGATGTTCTTTGGCTTTACTTTAAAAGAAGGTGGGAGCAAAAACCAGGAGGGACAAAACAAAACAGACAGAAAGTCTCAGGAGTACTTAGCAATTTAAGAGCCAGGAAGTTAAATATGTGAAATGGGAAGCTAAGCTCACTTTGCTGTCTCCTTGTAAGAAAGCAGAACAGCCCCTCCTGCACTGCTTGAACTTGCAGCCTCTCTGAAACGTGCCACAGCAGAGATTCCTTCCAGAAGCTACAGCTTCCATATATTCTCACTTTTTCTGCTGCCCAATTTATTTCCAAGAGAGATTACAGCTCCCTGCATCTTTCAAGGCTTTGAAGTTTCTATTCTCCAAAGCACAAGTAATCACAGAAAAAAGTTCCATCCACTTGCCATGCTGGTTACAGCTTATTGCTCTCTTTGCCAGTCACTGTTTCCAGTGTGGAGGGGCTTGCAGGGTTACACACCCGGCTGGCACACACTTGGTATTCAGAGACATGTTGCTGAATTCTTTATTTGGCTAAAATTCTCACTGCTGTTGGCCCCAGTGATATTTTCAATCTTTCTGGGGCTTTGTCTGAGCAGCCACAAGTAAGCACTTCAAAAATGAAGATGTGGTTATGGACTGTTGCGTTAGTGGAAAGATTCCTGACAGCAATGCATTACGGTCATGAATCTCTCCTATCTTACACAATCAGTTGTTGCACAGTCAGAAGGACTGCTGCAAATTAAAAGACTTTTGTCTATGATGCTCACTCAGTATTTTTGCTGTCATATTTTATTCATGAATTTTTTTATATGAAGTTTTACTTTTTTTCTGTTTAGCACAATCATGCCCCATCTTGTTTTCATTTATCACTTACTATCTATTTATAGGTAACAATGCTCAAAGATGGCTGTACAGGCTAAGTCTGGGTCTACACAGATCGTGCACCCACTACCTCCTGGCAAGCAGATGCTCTTATCTTGTGATAAATGTAACAAAAAGGCAGCTACAATTCCTTCAAAGGGGTAAAGCTACCTTAAACAAACTCAAAATACTGCAGCCACCCATACAGGCAGGGGAGCTGACACAGTTACCTGTTGCTCTGCAGCACAAAAACACACTCTGCAGCTCTTCAAGCAGCCCCCTTTAATTTTATACCTGAGCTCCTGACAGCCTCTAAAACACTCATGCAAATGGCACCCAATTAATGCCATTTGTACATAGAAGCACAGCACTGTGCCAATAATTGTTCTCCTGTCAAGGGGAAGGGACAGCCTGTGAAAGCACCTGGAACTGCCAAGTGCTGTAAAGCAGGATGTTCAAAGCTAAGTGTCCTGAAGGCCTTACAAAACTCCCACTATGTGTCTGCCTTCTCCACTTACACCTGAGAAGCCTGTCCCTATGTGAACTGGACATGGGCAATGGGCTGGGGACAGGCATCCTGCATTTCAGGCTGCTGTGCTCTGTGGTGAGCCTTAGGAGAAGGGCAGTCAGGCTTGAAGACGTGACTTCTTCTCATCTCCATCAGGCAGTGGAGCCTGTCCTCATTCTACATGTGTCAGATAAGGTCAGAATGTGATATTTAAGGTGACACAGGTGGACAACAACCAAGCTGAAAATTTAACTCCTCGTCCTGGTGCTTATGCCTGTAAAACAGCCTGCTGCAGAACAGCTCTTCCCTTAAAAAGCAAATAGCCACAAACCGACTCCTGGCATGATAGGAAAGTTCTGGGAGGAAGGGTCGGCTCCACACTGCAGATAAGGTTGATTACTCCAGTAACAATCAGGACTATATTACTTTGAAATAGACTGATACTTTCAGCACTAATTGCATAATTTCTCCTGCATTTTAATGCAAAAATATGTAATTACTGAATATTTACATAATTAATGTCGCACACACTGCAGCGTTTTAAATGCCAAGTACCTACAACACAATTCTTGCAACCTTGAGTTGACAATCGTCTTTTTTTTTTTTTAAGCAGGAAAAGATTAAAACTTAGGGATTAAACATCTTAACAAAGGCCCTCAGATAGACTTGGTCTCCACCACAACCAGCTCTCCTTTTCACCCCTCAATTCAAAACCCAAGGGGAACAAAAGCCACGTACTGTGTGCTGTGAGGGAAGTCGAGCAAGTGTGTCATGGTGACAAAAGGGTGGCTCAGAGTTTCAATGGGTGTTATCCTCTTATCTGCATCTATCGTCAACATCTTCTTTAACAGATCTATGAACTCCCGCCGGTCTGCCTTTTCCACCAACATATCACTTCCTTCCAAATCCGTTGTCATGTTTACCTAAAGGAGAAGGGACAGGAGTGAGCGCCAAAGGGGAAGAGCAGATGGTCAGGTGTCCAGCAAACTGTGTTTACTCCTCCTTGGAGCACACACCCTGCGAGTCTCCTAGTCTAAAGGAGTAGCTGCTAAAGAGCCACGCCAGACCCTGTGGTGGCCACTCATCTGGCTTGTGCATGTCACATCTCCACACAGACTGTTAAGTGTTCAGCTCGCCTGGGTCAGTGGCTAATGAAACACTTAGTCACCCTCCAGTGAAGATGAACAGCTTCCACATGGTAGCAGGCAAGCTCTGATAATCACAGTATTTATCATATACTGTGCCATCAGATACTTATCTATGTGTCCTATGAGCAAAAAATATATAAAATACATAAAAGTTGTCAGTAGGTTTATGAGAAACATCCCATTCGTGTATCAGGTGCCAGGAAAAAAAAAAAGACTTGTTATGTTATTTCATGAATTATCCAGTCTCCTCAGATTCCAGTCCTCCATTCCTGCACGTTTATATGTTTTACTTGCTACAACGTCTAGACTTTGCTAGCACAAACTCCAGTTTGGTGCTAGTGGTGGGCCAGTTTTGCACACTGGTTTGTCAGCACAAACTCCTGTCACAGGAGTGGTTATGCTGGGATTAGCTCTCACAACGACATGGAACTGACATAGTCAATTAGTACTTCCCATTCTTCCCCCAGCCAGCCACATTTTACATCGAGCACACTCTTCTGTGGCCATGGTGAATATTTCCACTGTCACCCTTTAACAAATTGAAATACTAAAGCACAGAGAAAGCAAGTGACTTGCCAGCGGTCATACAGAAGAGCACTGGAGAGACAAGAGCAAATGCAGGATTTCAACTCTCAGAGATGTGCCTTAGCCACTTTCCAAGGCTGCTTTACTACAGCACACATCCCCCTGTGTGCAGTCACTCCTACAAAGCAGCACGTAACAGCGAAGTTGGTAGGCATAATCCTGGTATTTTTCAGGAGCTGGCCCCAGAATGGGATACACAGAGAACTTCCATAATTCCCTTTTGTTAGTGTTGCTGGAAAACATGCGAACAGTCTTGCTGGTTACTCACCAATGCTCTTACCTGTGCCATATCATCCAAACAGTTGAAAATATACTTTCTTGCTTCCTTTGACTTAATCCCCGTCTCTGCCTCATGATCATCTGGTGTCTGCTCAAAACAGGACACAAGCATTGACCAACACTGCCCTGCAACCAGCTGCAGATTATGTGCCACTTCCCACATGTGCCTCATCCTGTCCTCATCAGGGACCATCGTGCCTCTCTTGCCTGACCAGACACCATTTACACGATCTCCACCAGATGTTATGTGACATCTTTTATGTCCCAAGGTGACTTATCTCTTCTATTTCACTTCTGAGGGTCCTCCCAACTACGGTGGGTCTCTTACATCCACCCAGGCATGAGGTACACCGTCCCATCCCAGCCAGAAGCCCACTGGTCTCTCTCCTTGGGGACAGCATGCAGCCAAACCCACTGGCACAGGACACTCAGGGCCCACCTGCTTTACTAGAGGTTTTGACTGTAGAATTAATATGCTTGTCCCTTTTCCCCCCAACAAAGAGTTAGATATTAGAGCAAAGTCTGCCCACTACACACCAAATCATTGACTACTTAGAGGGAGATTTCCAGGTCAACTCTGGAGTTAAATTTCCTACATTGCAATGCCAAGCAGGTGTATTATAAGTGCAAAATTTTGGGGATGTCAGTTTTACCTTGGGCAGTACCCACCCCAATGTCTGTGCTGCGCTGCAAAGAGTAGAAACTTAGGCTCTGAGGTGACCTGAATGTCTCCTCACTTCCAACCAACAACTGCAAGGTAAAAGAAACAAGGGAATGTCTTCCTACCTTCAGCCTCCACAAGGGATACGGTGAGTCTGTATCCCTGTTGAAAAACCTCGTCGTCTTTGTCCCTGCACTTAACAAATACTCTGCTGGTAAGCCCTGCGTCTGTGAAATGTAGCGAATCTGTAAGAGAAGGATGATAGGTCACTGTTTGTCCTGTGGAGATCTCTGGAGGTCTTCTTTGAAGGAGTTCAGGAGGCATTTGAACCAACAAAACAGACAAAAAACAAAGATGTAGCATGTAGAGAAACTTCATCCTGAAAAACTCAGTGCAAGGAATGAGAGGAAGAAAATTTCTGAATGGAATTCCCTCTATTTATCACATACATCACTGGAAACTCACCCTTAGAGTGCACTCCCACAAGGCCTAAGGATGAAAAGTGAAAAGTTCGTTCAAAGAGAAGGACCCACACAGCAATTTCAATGGGATGTCTCAACACTTTGCACCCTCTCCTCTCCAGGAAGTCATTTCAGCAATTTGATATTTGCTCTCTAACTTTTGCTGATTTTCTCAATTTTCTTCCACCTGAGCACACAGCCTGTCCTAGGAGCAGTTTGAAGATTATGAAAGTGACTATTAGTGATTATTACAGAAGATTATGAAGTGACTGCCTTTGAACTAAGGTGAAATATACACTCAAACCAACTGACGCCCTCATGGTATGGAAAGTACTTGTCTCTACTGACTACATGACGTTATTTGGGTTGCATCCACAAGCCTGACCTCATTGGCATCTATACAGCTAAAAGATACTCTATTTGTGTTTCCAGGATATCAAACTTTTATTTATTTATAAAGGAGAAAGAGTCTGTGATTATACAATTGAAGACTGATGTCACACATGCCTGAGGTGCCACACACAACCTTACCTTTGGCACCTACTGACTCCTGCATAGCTTCGTTCTGCAAAATTGCTGCAAACTCTGCAAAACTACTAAAACCAGTCACCTACTCTCAAAAATGCTAGGGAAGAATGGAAAGTGTTTTTGAGAGAAGAAACAGAGAAGGATAAAAACATTAAATAAATAAAGGCATAAAAAGCAGCCGTGCTTTCAGTCACTTCCAAGCACTCAGGCCCTGGTTCACTGTGCATGGCTTGTTCAGCTCTGCAGCTCCTCAGGTCCATCAGAGCTCACACACTTGAGAGGCACCAGGACCCTGCCAGTGCTGCAGCCAGCAGCCAGGATCAGTCTCTATCCCTTTCCCAGCTGCCCAGGAGCCCCTGACACACTTTACCAGAGGAAGCTTTGTGCTGGGCAGTTAAACTGGCCAGTAAGGTATGGTGATTTCTTTTCCAGCTGTGTGTTTTATGGCTTTTGGGGTGCAACGGGGAAGAGAAAGAAATCTACTTTTTATGCTTGGTATGTGATTTTCAAACGCTTGTAAGTTTCTCAGCTACATTTGATTTCCTTTAGAGTCACTAATAGCCCTGCTCTTTGCTGCAAGTTATTTCCCCTGCCAAATTTTACCTTTAGAGCTCTGATTAAAAAAAAATACTGGTTTCAAAAGAAAAGTCAAGAAAACATTTCAGTATGTGAAAAACCTACTTATTTTCCTGCTTTTTTTTTTTTTTCCCCCTTTCTTAAACATTTTTTCCTAAAAGAAAAAAGACCCTTTTCAGGCTGCATTTGCAGACAGCTAAGATCAGCCTGAAGAATACTATGGGAATGCAAAGTATTCTACAGCCCTGGCTCTAGCTGCCGCTGCATTATCGGTTTTAGGACTACAAAAAGGGCATAAAAGCCTATAGGGAGAAAAGAGATGACAGCTTATATTAACTGGAAACCTACATCAATGCCAACGTTCTCCTTGTCATTGCTTTTAATATGCACTCTCATAAAAGGGGTTATGAAATGCAGCTGAGTTCATGCAGTTTCTTCTAACAAATAAGGCTTTATACTGCACTTGCTGTTACAGCAGAGAACGGGTGCTCTGCTCAGTGAGGAGGGACATGTACAGAGCTCTCCAGTCAATAGCAGCGTTGACTCTTGATTGAGATTTCACTCAGGTCTTTTAAAAGCCAGCATGCCAAACTGCACACTGGTTATCTGGAACAAATACCCAGGTGCATAATGACAATGTTGACTTGGGAGAGCAAGAAATACAGATCCATCATTAGCAAAAGTGAAAAAGTTGGCATCCCCTCACTCTGACAAGAGAAGGGAAAAAGATGTGTGCACTTACCAGCACCCGGGACAATATCCACACCCACCTGATCGTACTCTGAAGCTCCTGGGTACAAGGGCCAGCCCAAGAACAGCTCTGCAATGACACATCCCAATGACCACATATCGATTGCTTCACAAAAGGGTAAACCAAGGATGATTTCAGGGGCTCTGCAAAGGAAGAGGTCAGAAAACATCAGCAAGGGGAGCAGAGCTGCTCAGCTGGCGTTGGGCAGCTGGTGCCCATTGTGACACTCACAGAGCTGCCACCAAGTGTCACTGCTCTGACAGAGCTGAGGGACACACTGGTCACTGGCACAGTGCCTGCGAACCAAACATTAGTCAGTGAATATTTAGCCTTACAGAAGAGTACTGTGGCCACATACAGCCAAGAGACAGCCCTACATCTGGCAGCATTTTGTAAAGGAGGGAACTACCACTGCTTTCATCCAGCAAGTGGGAATATGAAGGCACCCAATCAAGGCCCCCACTCCAGGCTCTCAGGCCCAGCTCGCTGTCTTGTGGAGAACTGTGCAGATCCCCTGCGGTGAAGCATCCTCTGTTCACACAGCTCCATGGGTTCACAAGCAGCCAGACATTAAATAATCATTATAGGACTGGTATAAAAGGATTACTGACTTTTTAAACAAATGTCTGTAACAATAAAACAAAGAAATAATGTAATTAGACCTATTAGACCTAAGCCTTTTCCTCAGGAGGAAGTAGCCAAGAAGCCTTCCTCTCCCAGTCTGTCCCAGGCGCCTGATTAGATTTCCTTTTCCCTTTCAGCCCAAATAGCCAAAATGCAGCAGCTCTCTGGCTATGCATTTATTGCTGGCTCCAGGAGATGCCACCAAAGCACCTCTGCTCCCTCCCCTTCCAGGGGGAATCTGTCCCACTGCCTTGGGGTGGTTGGAATCCTTCTCCACTGATGCTGAAAAGGTCTGTAGGATGAGGTTAGATGAACTTGCTCAACACCAGTGGCCAAGGTGAGACGAGATGAATCCTGACCTATGTGCCCCAAACGTTCTGCATTTCAGAAACTTCTGTGTGAAAGAACCAAAAATATTTTCCAAATACTGAAAACGTTATACACACAAACACCTTCCTTACTTATCCCACCTCTGCCTAGATGTCCACATGCAGTTATATGACACAGCTCTGATTTATACAAGGATCTCCTAAAGCTTCTCTCTTCTTCTTGCAATACTTCTAAAGCCCCAGCTTTTGGTTTCATGGGATGTACAGCAGGAAGAATAACTTACTCGCCCATACTCCTCTAACTATAAAGAAAGAAAAAGCAGAAGATAGATAAAAGAAACACACACTGCCTTAAATCTTTCATCATTTTAAATATAGCCTTGGGATTTCTCAGGCCCTTATGCATATTTTGGAAATGCCTGAGGTTGGCTATTGAGCAAATCAAGTGCCACCATCCAAAGTTCGAAATAGGACCCGTGGTTCCCAGTTCTCCATTTGTCATCAGGATAAGATCTGACACTAGTGAGATCATACTAAGGATTACCAATTGCAGTGGAAAATATTATGTTTTAATCATGCCATTACATAGTCATGTCAAGACAAGTCTTTAGCCAAGAAACCAAGCAAAATGGTAATTTTTTTCCAAAGAAGCAAAGACCCTGTATCAAGAATCCATGCCCCGTCTTCAGTCCCCAAACTCCCCCAGTTTTGAGGGGACTTGTTATGATAAAAGTCCCAAACTACCTCTTAAACCAGCAATGCAGAACGTAAAAATTACAGGAAATTCTGGGATTTTAGAGTTTTTTTGTGCCATTCCCAAAAAAAAACAAGTCAGAAACTTAAAAAGTGGCTACCTTTAGCCCTTCTAGCTTCATCTCTGCTTGTCATTGTCATATCCTACTGCTCTTTAGCCCACTGTGACAAACTCTTTAATCTAACAGCAATCTCACCTCATGAACAAGGGGTTAATTTTCCTCTTTTCCTCCCTATTCCGTCATCCCTGTCATCCCTACACACTACTCGACACCTAGACAAAATGCAGAGAGAAAAAGACAGCTATGGTGACCTGAATCTCATTACTATGTAAATCCTGCATTCAAAGCCATCTGCCTCTCCCTGCCTGCCTTCCACATTGTGAACGAAATGTCCCTGGTCACTAATGAGAGCTCAGCCACGAATCGCCTCAACTTCAAATCCCTCCCACTAACTCAAGGGGAGGGGTAGACTATAAGGATATTCCCAACATGATTTTGTGTGGAAAACTCCCTGTGCATAAAAAAACCACTTGCACTGTTGTCATATGCAGCACACAGCTCCCTTCCTCTCTCCCCACACTTAGGCTGCCAACACCTTCAGACCCCTGCTAGAAGGGATGACCTAGAATTTGAGGTTCCAAAATATCTTAATTTTTTTTTTCTCCTGAGTCTTTGGCTGTCCAGTGGGTTTTCCTGAAAGCTCCACTTTCTGGAGTGCAGTAATAAGGAGAGAATTTCTTTTTCACATGCAGAAGAAGTTTTCCATCTTAGCTATTGGGAAGAAAAGAACAAATCTATGTCCATATTATTTAAACACAAAGAATGCAACTAAATAGAACACCACTCATTCTATGAATTCTAACAATGGTGAGAATGCCTGTGAGAAGGGGCTGGATCTAGGTGATGTGGTGCCTTACGTACACCACAGCCACCACTTGCTGTGGTTTTCTCCCAGCCTTCACGTAATCATTGTGATTTTTCCATGGAGAGGGAGTGGCCCTAAGACAAAAAGATCTTGTTAACTTAATTAAATAGTCATTAAGACACCTCAAGAACAACAGGTAGTGGACACCACAGAGGATTCCAGATTTTCAGACAGTAGATACCTCCTGTTTGCTGTGGGAAAGAGGGAGCTGCAGTCACCAGGAGCAGTGCTCTGCCTGCTTGTAAAAAACAAATGGCCAATCCCAAGCATTTTGGTGCAGGATGCTGCGAGCTCAGTAATGAAATAACCTGTCCACTGATAAAATACCTTTGAATCTCCACTGTGGTAGATATTGCTCTTTATACTCAGTTATGGATGCAAACATCCTTCTGCACATAGTATCTAACATGTGTAACTCCTTTCTTTTTTAACATACGCATGTCAGTTTTTGAAGACAAGGTGAGATCTTGACTTCCATCACATGTTGTGGCACAGAGTTCCACAGGCAACTTTCTGCTTTCAATAGCATCTTAGCTCAGCTGTTTAAAGCTTGATTTTCCTTCATCAGGTTTAAATTTGTCATCTCTCACTTCATGTTCACATAGATTGGTCTAGAGGTGAAGATGGAAGTGATTGAATCACCAGTCCTTTACCACAAGCTGTTTTTACATCTCTGCCCTGTTCTTCCTTGTCTGCAGCAGCTTCTGCCTTCTCAGTGTACCATCCCATGGATGTTTCAATCCACTTCCACTGCCTGACCTTGCAACTCCTCTTCCTGACATGACTGCTTGGAGACAGGCTGAACAGACCTAGAAAGAGTTAACACAAGGATATTCCCCAGACTTATTTTACACTATTTGCAGAATGCTTTCACATTCCAGTCTTCCCTAAGCTTAATATTTTGTTTGCTTTTGGAGTGACACAAGGCATTTCAGCAGATGTTTTATCTGGGAGATCCTCTGAGACACACAGTCCTTTCTCCAGAGAAGCTGCAGTTAATTTAGGACATAGAATTATGCAGAAATAGTTCATTTTTTCTCTTCCAATGTTTACTGCCTTTCGGTACTGCACTGATCTGGCATAATGTTTTCTGTAATCTAGATCAAGTCCTTTAAATGCTCCTCATTCTTTTCTGCAGCCTAACCTAAGCCAGTATGTGATATCTGCATGCTTGAACACTTCACTACTGGTCCAGCACTTTTTACAGATAATTAATACATTAAATAACTCTGGTCCTAAAATGTGCATGCAGTCCACTCCACAACTGACCCTTGTTTTCCTAAAAGCACTCATATTTATCTCAGCAATAAAAATGATGTAATTCTCTTTCCCAAAGAGAAAGAAAACAGTTTCCATGTCTTAAACAGTTCTTGTGTGGGATTTCTCCATTCTGCAGCTGCTAGCACTGTGTAACAAAGGAAAATGCCCTATGAAAGTGTGCACATCTGAGTATTGCAATCACAAATTGGAAGGACGATTCACACGGCAGCAGATCCTCCCGAACAGCACTGAGATCTTCAGCAGATCTCTCCATGACTGCACAGAGAAGTAATTTCTGTACCAACAATACAGGGTTTTTAACGCAGACTCACCAAACCTTTTGATTGCGGTGAGGGATCTTGTCTGACAGCACACAGTGGAGCCAGCTGCCAGATACCTCAATACATGCAAGAACATCCCCATTTCCCACTCTCCGCCCATTTCTTGGCTTTGCATCTGCAACACTCCTGGCACAGTAACTCCTGCCTCCAGTACAAGACACACAGAAGGAATACATAAAACTCTGCTCTCCTGTCCTTCCTCTCCCAGGAGCTGCCCTCGATATCTTCCAACAAAAGGCACTCCCCTTCTGCATGCACAGGCACAACCTGTTCTACAGCCCACACAAATTACACCAGCACAGACCAAAGGTATTCCCACTTGCCACCAGCCTGAGAAAGACTGAAGAGCCCTGCCAAGGGCCTCTATCTCCAGGACAAAAGCAACCATCCTATCCCCACTTCCCACATCTCCTACCTGCTTCCAAATTACTTGCCTGGACAGCAAAGGGTGACCTGCTCCTCAGCTCAGCAGTGAGTCCAGTCAGTGCCCCATCCTTTGGAGCCCAGCTTGAATGTGCCTGTGTACACCAGAGAGCTGCCAGTGCCGGTGCCCCCAGGGCACCAGGGTCCCCGTGCTGGCAGCACCCGCAGGTCCCCAGAGGTAGAAATGCCATCTCATCATTTGCTTGCACCTCACACACGACCCTGTCCTGCTTTCAGGCCTGCTGCTGGCAGAGTATTTACTTTAGCAACCCTGCTTTGTGGCAGGGTAATTTCATTGTCTGGTGTTTCTGTCAGGAAAATTAATTACCAGTCTAGCTTGCTGGCTTTTTCACCCACACATCACAGGACATTAAAAACAAATGCCAAAAAAACTCATTTCCACAGACTCGGATTCAGAGAGCTGGGCTCTTTCTGAATTTTAAAACTTCCCTGCAAACTGCCCTCCTCAGGGATAATTTACCACCTCTGATAGGATCCCGCGGCCAAGCATGATAGTCTCAGCAGAGTCCTTCATGGACAAGTATATACCTGAGACAAAAATATAACTCAAAATGTCATACTTGCTGGCACCTTAGATAGAGAATGTTCCTGCTTCCAGAAGAAGGCTGGGGGCAGCTGCAGGCAGTGCAGACAGACCTCCAGTGAAGAGCTCTCTGAGCTGGTACACACAGCTCCTGTCTCACTCGCTAAAGCTTGAATTCTGGGAAGCAGCAGCTTTCATATTTCCACTCAGGAAACCCTGGGCAGAGGCAGAGAGCCAGGAGCTGAGCTCCTCTGCCCAAGCAGGGATACACTGACCAGCTGCACACCCAGGGCTTCACCCCACTCAGAGCTCTTGCTCTCCCATGCACCAACATACCTCTTGTGAGGACAAGGAACTGCATCCTTTGTGTGTCTTACAAAGAAGTTTTTATTCAAGTGATGGAGTGCTATCCTCCTCTCAGATGAACCCCTTTTTTGGCAACTTTATGGACTCTTTCTCATACCTACTCACTTGACTCTTTTGTATTTTGTGGAGGTGTCCACATTTTATTGCCACGTACTGCAGAATGCAGAGTACCTTTAACTCTTAGGTAATGGAGGTGGAATGTACAGAGAACCTTGTTTTTGTTCCTCTGTACTTCTCAGACTCCAAATAATTTCTTAAGTGAAGGGATGTAAAAGGAGACAGGTGCATATTCTGGAAGTAAAATGTTACAGTTGCTATTTCCCTCACCCTTCCACCTCTCCACTCACACAGACACACGGAAGGGATAAGAATATCAAATATGGATGACGCTCAGGGCTCCAGGGCTGAGCATCTGCAGACTTTTGTGTCTGTGATAAAGGCAGCCACCAGGGCCAGAGCTTAACACACCAACAACCACCAACAGCTCCTGCTTGCTCACTCCCCATCCCATGCAGTGGACAGGAAAGCAGCTCTAGGCCCCACTCGTGTCACTCAGCAGGGAAATGCTGGGCTCACTCTCATTGCTAGACTTCTGCATTTCTCCTGCATCCCTGAGCAAGGGACAGCCCTGGGAGTCCAGACTCATCCCAGAATATGCAGGCATGCTATGCCTTTCAGATTCCAGCATAAATTTCCAGCCAAGGAGAGGTCAGTCAGCACAGGGTTATTCCTGAGGGAGGGAAAGGACCACAGAGGAATGCCACCCAATTGGTCACAGTATACTGTTTGCCCACAAAGATGAATTGGTTTGAGTGATAAGGAAGGGCAGTGCCACTACAGGCTCTGTATTTCACAGGTCAAACACAGGTACACCTGGTTTCTGGGAAGGAATGTGGGTGTAACCAGAGCCATTTCCAGGGCTGCCAGGGCACTTGTACAACCACCACTAGAAGGGAGCTCCAACACTGCACTGCTCACATTGCTCTTGCCCATCCCTCAAGATTAGTCTACAACACTTCAAAAAATACCTGAATCGGCTCAAAAGACTGGAAGCTGGATCCACTCAGCCTTCGGTGATGGTTTATGTTATAGGACATAAATATAAACTGGAGGCCAGTAACCAATGAGGTACCGCAGGGGTTTATCCCAGACTGGTCTCATTTAACAGCTTTATCCCTGACCTGAAGAAAAGGCAGAGTGCATTCTCATCTAGTTTGTGGGTGATGCCACACTGGAGATATGTGGCCATGCACGTGAGGGCAGGGCTGCCACCTAGAGGGACCTGGACAGGCGGGAGGCATGGCCCGATAGGGACCTTCTGAAATACAGCCAGGAGAAATGGCAGGTCTGGCCCCTGGGACAGACAAACGCTGGTGACAAGAGGGCAACTGCTCAGCTGTAATGGCCATGAGCACTTTGACCCAAGGGGCAATGGGCTAGAAAGGAAGACCTGGCAGCAGCAGGACCAACAGCATCCCTGAAGCAGGGCCAGCAGACCAAGGAATGTGGTAACCCACCTCCAGCCACATCTGGACACCACTCTTGGTCTGGGGATCCCAGTGGGAAGGTGATCTGGAGCTACCTCAGTGAGGGGAGGGAGAACCATGGTGTCCATGACAGCAGCCTGCTCCTCCTCCTCTGCCTCCACATGCAGAAAATGGTGCCAGGCTCTTCCCTCAGGTGGGCAGCAGAAGGCAGAGATGACAGACAAACTGAAACAGGAGAGGATCCCTCTGGGGATGGAATGGGGAAAACACCTCCACTGTGCAGATAAGTGAACCACCAGCACAGGCTGCCCTGAGGGACTCTGCAGTTGCTAACCTTGGAGGCTTTTAAGACCCAGCAAGATGAAGTCCTGATCTTGATCTCATGGATGACTCCACCTTGACCATCAGGTTGGACTAAATGACCTCCCAGGGCCCCCTGTCACCTGAACTTCTCTAGCTCTATAAGGTCCAGTAACCATACATTTCTCAATAGGAAGGTCACCAAGATCCTTCTATGCACAGGGGAAATCCTACACAGCTGGGAGTGTTTCCTGTGGTGCAGGTGTAGGTTCCCAGATATTTTAATCAAGTGTACATGTACACAGTTCTGTCTTTTAAAAACAGAGAGCAAGTTACACAATTACTTCTGAACTTCACTGGAGTAACTATCAACCAAGCCTCGTGCTAGCTAAGAGTATTTAATAGCAAATAACTCATAGAAGCAGACTAGACTACCCACCCCTGGCTACTGCTCATGTTCCATCGGGGTGCTGACTGGGAAGGGTGAAAATACTCCAGAGGATGGTGTAAGAGGCAGACAGGGCTAGCCCAAACCTCAGGGAAGTCATCCACTCCCTGCCTGCCCCAATTCCTGGGCCATCCCAGCAACGCCTGTGTCACTCCTGGCAAGCACTCAGCTAGCCTGTGTTAGAGAACTCCCATGGTGGAGCATCCATAAACTCTGCTGTGCCCCGAGGGACCTCATCCCTTGTAATTTTAAGGAATAATACAGCTGTGCATAGCTGACTTTTTGTCATGCTTAATTGCAACTTGTTGTCAATCTGGCATCTATGTAATACATATGGAAAAACACAATTTAATACATCTCACTTGACTTTGCTTATACCTGACTTTCTGCCAGGCTGTACCTCCTCCCTCTCCTCACTCTGCCTCGGTCTCAACACATACTCAGTACCTATGACCTTGTCTCTTTTTCTCTCTTGCTCACTATGTCTGTCTCCTTTTCCTGCTTCATCTTTTCCTCTCTTCCCACACAGGAACCCCCTACCCCTGTGAAGGGGGTGCACACCCTGCACCTGGAAACACAACCCTATGCTGCTATGGGTTTGCATCCATCTTGAAAAATGGGGAATCACAAAGACACATATCAGGCACTCCAGCAGGATCCCCCTGCTCACTGCCACCATCCACACGAGGATCTTGGAAAAAGCAATTTCCATAGGTTAATCCTGGAAGACATTCAAGTAAACCACACTTACATATCAAGCAGTTGCCATCACTATGCACCCTTCTTGGAATTAAGAAAGCTGGATTCAGCCATGAACAAAGCCTGGGTTTAAATAGGGACGGAGGGGTCCCTGCTGGGAGGCTCTGCACCTCTCTGCTCTCCTATCTATATTGTACATACACACTTCATTTAGGTTAGGGCCTTAAAGAAAACCTCCTGCTCTCTTCAGCAAGAGCATGTGAGCAAATAATTGACTGAAGCCCAGAGCTGGAGAAAGCAGTGCAGCTGTTTGTGGAAACAAGACAAAAGATTTAGAAACACTTGCTTTTTTCCCCCCTCTCCCATGTCAGGCTGTTTACAGAAACCAAGGGATGAAATTTTACAGACAAAACCACTGAGAGCAGCCTGTCAGTCTCAAAGGGAAGGAGAAAGGGAGGGAGACGGAGAGGGAGGGGGGCGTAGGCTTCTTTCAGGATTATGGATCATTGCTAAATTGCTCTATCAATTATTAAACCCATCACTCAAAGCGCAGTAACCAAAATATAGCAGATAAAGCCTTTCTCATCCACTCTCTACCAGCTGCTCTCCTCCTCCTAAAGCCAGAGGGGAATGAAAATTCCCATAGTTTATATTTTATAAAGATCATTTCCCCTGAGCCTTGAAAAGAAAAGATTTTCTGGACAAGGTACAGTGGAACCGAGCCCATGGTGGGAAGACATTAAAGGAGGACTTGCCCTTTTGACTAACAGACCTAAGGAATAAAACTAAATCTCGGCAATCAATGTGTTTTCTTAACACTGACAGGTTAAAACATTTATCTGTGAATAAATGAAGAAGCAGGCCTCAGTCATCAATACCTGTTAGTTGCTGTTTGCTCTTTGCCACTGCTGCTGAACAGATCTGAGATCAACAGCTGGTGGGCATGGTCCCAGTAAAGGACAGAACAAAGGGGCACAAGGCACCTGGTCTGGCAGTGGCTCTGTGGAGAAGGAAACTGCAACCATGCATCCAGGCGGAGACAGGAAGTGCTGGGTGAGCAGTGCTGAGGAGGAACCACACGGGGGGATTACCTGGAACTTGACATCCAGCTGGAAAGGTTTCCATGTGGCTACCAGGGTGTGGATGGACCTAGTGATTCTGTGAGTTTTTAGCAGCACCACATGCACTTGCTGGAAGCATTTACCAAGTGCATCATCTGAAGCAAATACATGTCTGAATCCTGGCAAGAGCCTGGCTGCAGCTCAGGTTAAACATGCACGCGTGTTTTGCTGAACCTGAATCCCCTAGCAAGTCCTTGCTGTGATTTAGCTAGAAATCATAAAAGGCAAAAAAAAAAAAAAAAAAAAAAAAAAAAAAAAAAAAAAAAAAAAGCTAATAAGCCAAATAATGGAAAAGAGAGCCAGGCCCTGGGTTTGACCAAGAGCCTGTTAAGCTTGCCCCAGCCAAGCATCTTTGTACATCCCTGGAGGAAGCCCTACTGGACTGACCACAATCATATTCACGTCTTTGCACTCAGAAATGCAGGACTCCATAAACTTGAGAGGAGGTGCCCAACACGGAGCACCAGGACCATTGCCCCGGGGGTCGACAGCTCCATGCTGAGGCAGAAGCACAAAAACACGCACAGGGAACGATGCAACAACAGCTACATTCAGCACAGCGTGACCTCCCAAACAAAGGGCCATGCATGGGGGGAGGGTTGGGGCTTTCCCAGGTTATGGAAGAAATCAGAGAATAGAAAAATCATAATTTGAAAACAAAAGCCCTACCCATGCCAGGCAGTGAATGGATGAGCCTCAATGCATTGGGTGCAGAAATCCCCTGAAGGAGGCATCTGATCAAGAGGGGAAGAATGCCAATTATGTGCTCCCATTCATGCCACTGCAATGAAAGCATAATTCTGACTCTGCTTTCTGACCCGCAGTATGCAATTTATGCAAATCCAAGCTGTTCTCGCTTCCCTCAGAGCCAAGTGTCCACCAATGCCAGAGCTGGCTCTAACTTTTTGTTTTCCTTTTAAAATCTATTGTTTTCACTGCTGAATATTTAAGACCTTTTGTTGTTGCTGTTGCATTTCTTTGGAAATGAAATAATAATTGAAAAAATCCCACAGCACACAGAAACAAACAAAAGTTGACTTCTCCTCTCTCCAGCCATTCTGCCACGCTCAGTTCCATCCCAAGCCCTTATCGTCACAGCCCAGAGCCTTGCCACGTATTGGCCAAGTGAAGCTTCTCATGTCTGATCTGTAACACTCATGACACTTTTGTTCACAGCAAATACTGAAAGTTGCACCAAGGTGCATGGTGGTTTTATAGGATTAGCTCGAATACTGAGCCAACTGTCAATATAAGGCTCCAAAAGATTTCTATCCCTGGCAAACATGGATACGAACCAGACTCAGGCCATGATCCTAAGATTGGCTTCACAGAACAAGTAGCAGGTCTGAGGCTAAAAATATCAAATTACTGCATCCTTCCTTTATTTTTTTTTCTTTTTTAAATCATGTCTACTGGCTGCCTTCTTTTTTTATAATTAGAAAAAGACAAATACAAAAATAAAGTACTTATCCTGCCTTCTCTTGGAGAAAGGAGCATTGCCCTTTACTTATCTCTGAAGAGCCACACAGATTTAATATTATTATTATTATTAGCCACAACTATTTGTATTTCTGCAGCACACAGAAGCCCTGGCAGAGCCCAGAGCCTCACACTGCTAGATGCTAAAACGTGCTAAGGGACTGTGTCTGCTCCAGAGAATTGATGATCTAAGACGATGTGTGGTGACAGGGGAACAGATTGGTGGAGCAGTTCACCCAAGATCATACAGTGAGAGCAAAGCAAAGCCAAGAAAAGAAGCGGGGTCCTTGTGAACAGTGTGCTGTATCTGTCAGACCACGACTGCTACTTATTATAGCAGGGAACAACAACAACAACAATAATAATAATAATACATGGAATTGAAGGCTCTTTTGAAACAGATGGATATTACTGAGGTAAGGCAAATTTTAGGTCAAAATGAACTGTAGATATCACCCAGCAAGACAGCAGCCATGCTAGGAACAGCACACGAAATCCAAAGCCCACTTTTAAGCCCCGCCTGGTGAGTCACAGCACCCTGCCTATGCTTTGAGGACCTGCCTGGTCCATGCAGGAATTTAAGGAAAAGCCCTGGAATGCCTGCTCATCCGCACATGGAGATCTGCATGGCAGGGAACAGCAAGGACACCTCAGAGCTGCCCCAGTTGGCTATTCCTGCTGCAGAGAGTTGAACATTCCCACTTTCAATTCAAGCCCTACTTGAGTCAGCACAGCCAGTGGAGCGGGTGACAACAGTCCCCTGTACAAGCAGCAGGGCACAGCACAGATTGCAGAAACGCAAATCCACTCTGAATTTAATTTATTTTTATTACATTTATATTAGGGCTAACATCTGGAAGTGTTAAGTAGAGCCCTACTGTACTAGATGATGTAAAAAAATGGAAGAAAACAGTCCTGGCACAAAAAATCTTGTAGCCTAATTTGGGATCCCTCACTGTCCTGGAACTAAAAGCTCTGGACTTGCTGCTTAGCATCTGCTAAGACAGGATCTACAATCAAGCCTGAACAAAACGCAATCCCTGACCACTATGAGTCTAGATCCTGCAGCTACCATATTTTAGGGCCAAAGACTGCAATTGCTCCCTTGTCCAGAGATGGAAGAGGGCCCTTGTAGCTCTAGAAGAAGAACAACTCTGACTTTAACTGTTAATGTCACACATCTTAGCAAAGCCAGACAGAAAACCAGGATACAAGCAACAACGCAAGTGTGGTGTGCAAATAGTCCTGAAGGAACCATGATGCTTGCGGGAAGAAAAGCACCTCTTCAGAAGAAAGACTTTTAAAATAAAGTATTCTGCAAAGTTAAATTCATTCTTTATTTAAAACCGTCACATAAAAAATTCAATTGTTCTCTAACGCATCTCTGTACCAAATCAGGAACCTAAATTCAATCATTAAAGTGTGAAGCTGATGAATTTAAATCCATAGTAAGTGCAAATTTCAACACAATTTTAAGTAAGGAGTCGCTCCCAACACCTTCATAACATGTCAACACATAGTCATATATTTGTTTCTAGGACTCTTCAAATGTCTCCTTTTACTGTTTCATTTTTTTCTTGCCAAAACAAATTCTTAAAGCTATCCCAATGCTCTGAAAAAACATAAACATTTTCCGCATGTTAAAATCTAAGGTAGCTATGACAGAAATTTTGGAAAGACAAATCTTGCAGCAAAAAAAAAATCATACAAAAGAAACTTTTCACTATACACAGGGGTAATCTGAACTGATTCCCATCTGATTAACTTCTGATTTGTCCTTGGATCACATTGCAGTACGGATGTCATCTTTCAATTTCACTGTTTTGTAAGTAGCCAGTACTGTCCTTGTAAAGGGCAAAGAAATCCCCATATATCAGGAATGCTTTTGGCTGAGAGGAAGTTCAGTGATTATTCCAGAGAAATAAATACAACAATCAAAAGTACTTCCCAGGACATGAAGACAAAGATCCACCCTTTCTTGAAAGAAGGGACTGTCCTATGCATACATTCCTATCTTCAATTATTGTGACTGCCTGTAAAATTTAGCTCTCTGTTAAGTCAACTGCAGGGTTCAAGAACATTTCCTGGCATTCTTCACATTTTTTTACATGTTGCAATTTTATCTGGTGTGTATCATATGCTTCCCCCCAAAACGCCTGAATTGAACCCTCTTCCTCCTGACAGAGGAGTTCAGGCTTTGTACACTTGACTGCAGCTCTCAGAAACCTCATCACATGAGAGCTCTGTTAGAAATTACTGAAAACAGAGCAGGTTTGGCTTTGATAGGTAAAACCGCAGTCCGCTCAAGCAGCAGGGGATGCAAATGGACCAAAGCCTCCCTTTAAAGACACTTTCATCCAGTTCTAAGCCTGTGAATTTATTGCCCCAATGCCTTGGAGCTTTCCTGTCCCTCCATCAAAAAACCTTAGTGTACGTTTCATTACCTTTACTGCACCCTTCCCCAGCTCTATCCCTGCAGCTCCCCCAACACCCATTTGAGCCGTGGAAAGCCATCATTTTGGTTTAACTGGGGCTGTGATAGAGCTGGTGCCTGCAGCACATGGGGCAGGACCCTCCAGCTGGACGGGGCCAGGACAGAAGGGCCCTGCCTGAGGAGCAGCTCACTGCCCACCTGTGATTTACTACCAGCACACAGCAATATTTAGGGTGCAATAATAAGGTGGAACACGAGTGCTTTACCAAGAAACAAGACGGGGAAGGGAATAACTGTATTTCCCCTGTTGTTCTAAGGGGAGGTTCACCAAAAGGTTAGCGAGAAAACAATGTAGGCCCATCGATCACCGGGACAGCTACCCTAGAAAGGTTACCCTGTGTTCCTGCCTCATTTTTCACATCTATAATTACCCTGCTGCTTCTCCTTGCATCCCACCCATCGCCAGGCAGCAAATGCCAACCACTGCTGCTTTATTAATTATGTATTTTGCTCATGCCCATTGTCACCGCCCCACAAGATGCTACAGCAGCGACAGGATTAAGTGGTACAACTTCTGCAATCTCCACAGGGTGGCGTGGTCAGGGAAAGGGAACTTTCCTGTTTTTCCTTCACCAGAGAGGGGAAATGACCAGGTCCATATCCCATAGAGGTGGGATGAAGGTGGGAGGGATGCAGCTCTTTACATCTGCCCTGTGAGAGGGAGAGCAATGTAGGGGCACATGAGGGAAGACTGCTTCCATTCATGAAGGGCTCAGATATCTCTTGGATCTTCATCCAACTGAAACAAAATGCCAATATTGCTGAACATACTTAGCACCTCCTAAAGCGCAATCCTACTCCGAACAGTGCCTGTCTAAAAACAGCAACGCCAGGCTCCTTGTTTACTGTGTCTTCCTGATGCCCGATCTGAATGTCTCCCTTTAAAAGGAAAAAGAGGAAAAAAAAAGGAATTTTTTAATCTACCAGTCCAGCAAACCCAGCCACAGCTTCAAGAGCCACGCTGGACTCATTTCTTGCATATTTATGCACACAAACACGAGCAGCCAAATTAAGAGTTATGCAGAAATGGGCAGGGGAAGTGTAAGACAATTATTTGAAGACAACAAATTTGTATGGAATTCGATATGATGCTGCACTCAAAGTGATATGCACTCAAAGTGCAGCATCACATTCTTGATTCAGGGGAGCCTGAGGGTGTTTTTTTTTTTTTTGCTTTGAGGAAACCTAAAATAGCTTCCTTTGAGAACATTCATTCTGTAATCACCACTTCATCCTTCTGCAGTATTTCTGGATCCAGACTTTTCAGTTGTAGAATAATAGTAAATATGTATAAAATAGGGAAAACTTCTGCTTGACTGAGAAGTATTTTCTGTTCTTGCTTTTTTCCTGTCCCACCAGAAACTACAATTAATTTATGTTCTAACAATTCTAAAATCATTATTTTCTAATTGCAACCATTTCTGCAATAAAACTCAGGTTGACGCAAAGTGGAATAGAAAAGAAATTGCTGACAAAAGCAAAAAGATCGCATGACAAAAGCCAGCACAACCACACAGAGCTGCATGCATGTCCTGTTTTGGACCACAGAGAAGTTCACACTCGTTGAATGGTAATGAAAAAAGAAACACCCTGGAAAACCAGTAGGAGTAGACTCAAGAGGAAATTAACTACAGAACTGCTCTTGAGACAGAAACGTAGAGCAAAAGCTTCTGCAGTGTCTTTGATGCTGTTGAGCTTGGAGATGCTCACCTTAGGATCCTGATAGCAAAGTACTCTGCACAAGTAGGATCCAGAAAAACGAAGGAGGTGTAGTCCTCCTTCACACTGCCAAGAAAACCCAAAAGCATGGCACCTGCTAACCTGCTGCCCTTCAAGGCTAACTCACTGTGTCAAATGTGCTCCACAACACGTCCCTGACACTGGAGGTGATCCGGGCACCTCTGCCAGACTTGGCTGACAGCTGAAAGCAAGGGAAGACCCACCAGAAGCACTGGCTTTTTGCACTGATGCCCATCCCACACACAGACAAGGCATGTGTTGCTCCTGACCAGAAGTCAGAATTACCATCAGCAGAAAACATGGATCACAGAGCTCATTTAAATACAAGAGAGTGAAAGCCACCTACACTCTCCATCCATACCTCTTGTGCTGACTTCTCCAGTCAGGCCTGGTATATAGTGATCTTTCCTCTTCCTGTGGAGAGGGACAATGCCAGTGCAGTGCTCATCAGCCCCTGAATCCATAAGGCAACATTGACTTGTCACATGAGTGTCAGGACTGACACTGTGCCCACATACGGTTTGTTGGACTAAGAGAGAAGAGAAGAGAACCCTCAAGAGTGACCAGGAAATTACCTAAAGCTTCTGGTTTTGACACTGCCTGCGAGATCCCCGGGGACATCAAGAGAAGAAGAGGAAATGCCTTTATTGCGAGAAAATTTATGAGAAAATGTTACTATCTCATATATGATTATTTTTAAAAAAATAAAATTTAATGATGGGAATTTTCTTGCCCTCCTGATTAAGCCCATTTACATATCTTTCAGGTTGATTGTTTATCCATAAACTGGGGCATATGTACTTGAGGACACTTCTTGATTGTTTCCTTGAATTAAATTGTTTACTTATTTGTTACAGAAACAAAGAACAATCAACAACATGGTACAGAGCCACATGTTTTGGAGTGGAGCAACAGCCACAGACCCTTCAGAATTGAGATGGGTCCTCTGAGGATCTGTCTCACTCACTTTTAGAAAAATCCCTGCTTTCCCACTTTTCCTTGAAGCAGCACACTAGACGAGGGAAGGATTAATTAGCTGATGTTTCTAAAGCTCTTTGAAGATGAAAAGCGTTATTTTCATTTTCAAGTCTCACCAAGTGGAAAAAAAAATCAAAAAAGAAAAGGCCAGAGAAAGACTTCTGCTGTTTCCTACAGGGAGAGGTCTCAGGACTGAGTTCCTGCACAGACAACACTCCTCCAACACCATATATTAAACGGCAAGCCAACACCACAGCTCTTTCTCTGGGCCATCCATTAACAGGGACTCTGCCCAGCTGCCTATATTCATGGAACATGTAGAACTCAATACCACTGAGACCTCTCCCCCTGCATCAAATTTGCTGAACTTGTTCACCAGATTCAAAACTTAAGGGGAACAAAGCAGCTGTGTGATCACACACACACACACACACACACCTCGTTTTTGTAGAAAAGCAGACTAAAAGCATATGAGGAAGGCCCTTGAATACAGATGCAGAATGTCTGGCTACCCAGAACCCAGGTGGGCTATTTTTTCCTGAAGTGTAAATTACAGTAGAGATTTATCTTTCTTAAACACTTTGTACCTCCTGTTGGAATTTCTGTATGTCTCTATATTTTTTTTTTTTCTCCTCTTTGGCATCACGAGGATGCACGCAAGCAGCAGAGGCTTGCTGCGGGGAGGACTAGGATCCCCTGGCAGGTGGAGGGCAAGAAGAAGCTTACAGGTAGGGTGCCCTGCCCTAGGAAGATAAAAATAGCAAGAAGACAGACAGGATTGCAATGTATTAGTCAAGCTGTGTTTAACACCCAAGACAAGGACGACAATGAGCTGTTACAGGTCAGGCCTGAAATGAGCTGGAAACCAAGAAGGGAAAGACTGCCATGTGTAGCCCATTTACAGCTCCTTCAACTCCCTGATCTCATCAAAATCTCACCACCACCAAATATAAACAGGATGCTTGCTCTGAGTTATCCTGTTAGGTAACACTGAATATTCATCTCACTGATGCCTAAGGTCCAGCACCGGATATATTCCTTCCCCCTGACCAGGCAGAGCTGGCAGGACCTGTCCTGAGCCTGCTTTCACCAGAATTCCTCTCCCTGCTCTCAGCTCAGCAAGGCAGGCACAATGTGCAAGAGCTGAGAGGTCCTGCAGAAAAACAGCCATCTGGTGAAGGGGCAGGAAGAACCAGTTAAAAACAGAGTAGCTCCACCATATGGAGAAAATAATTCAGTTGGGCAGTGTAGGAAGAAGCAAACCCTATTATAATAATTGTGTTGCCAAGTGATGTTGCAGACTTGTTTTTCCCCTCACGGCTTCTGCACTGATTAAGAACAGATCTTCCCCCATAATATGGCACAATCCCCACAGCAAGATCAAACTGTTCCACAAGTGACTTGTGGGAATATCAGGTTAATATCAAAATGTTCACAGCATGAACTGACCATGGAGACAGGAGCATTGCACCCCCCTATCTTGCCTATTCTTCCATTCTGAGCTAAATCACTAAGACATTGGGATAATCCAACCCAGTTCAGCTGGACAGCACCCTGAGAAAAGTTGACTCAGATTTAGCACAGGAGGCAATCACACTAGTGACAAGCTAGGTTTGGAAAACTTCTGGCCCACCAAACCCAAGGACAGGTAATGTAAAACCTGCTTGGGGCTACGGCGCCTCTCCTCCTACACATAGGAACTCTGCTGCCCCTGTAATCATCCATATATTCAGAACAGAGTAACTTAATAAAGCTCTGATTATAAACAGGTCCTTCTAGAACAGCTCCCTTTCTTCTTTAGGCTGTTGATAAAAATGAACCAGGTGTGGCAGCTCCAGAAGAACTCCTTCCCCTGCAGACTGAAGCTGACTCCTGCCTGGAGATCACCCTATCCCCCCCACAGGAGCCACTACTGCTTGGGCTTCCAGGATCCTGCAGTCACACTATCATCACTAAGAGCTAACTATTGCACACACTGAGTTTCCAAGGTCTCTTCCTGGCTCTCCTGGTCACAGTGGCACACCCCTGTTGGGAATACATGAGGCAAGGGATCCACCTCCAGTGCTGCTCCCTGCCCACTCTCCACAATGCCCCAGCCAGCAGTGCAAAGTGCAGTACTGGCACCATCTCCTCAGTTAGCACGCACTGCTGCTGAGCCCAGCACACCGGGCACAACAGATGCCTAGGCCAGGCTAACTCTGGGGCAAGGACAAATCCAGATGTCAAGATAGCCACCACACTTTTTCCTTTGTTTCCAACCCCCACCCCCTTTCCCCTTTCTTCCTTCTCACCCATTCCCATGCTGTGGCTTTCTACTGGCTGCATTTATTTCCAGAGACATTCATGCTTGTAAATAGAGTGATTTCCTTGCTTGAGCAGTCTTGCAGCTTCCATCCAAAATGGACAAACCCATTCATGGGTCCAAGGGCGTGGAAGATGGAGAGGGGAAACACAGCCTCTTGCTGCAGACATCTTTCCCAAGAAAGCAAAACCCCAGTCTGAGGCCTGTTAACGTATTAGTCATTAATTCTGGATAAAAGGAAACATATTTGCATGGCCCTGCTTAGACAAGACTGAAATGTTAACGTGCTCCTCCCCCTTCCCCGCTCTCCTTTAATACCTTATTAATATTATACGGCAGCCAACATGCAAATAGAGCTCTATGCAAATACAGCTCAACACAAAGACAGCTGCACTTGGTTCAGCGTCTTACTGCAACTCCAGAGGAATAGCCAGGGGAAAAATAAATCATATAGATGATAGAGAAAGCATGTCTTAACTTCCAAATTTCCAGGGAGAAAGCCATGTGTGCACGTCTGTCAGGGCAGAGTTTACCAAGTTTCATCAAGGAGATAAGGTAGTTAATACTTCGCTTAATTAGAGGCTGCAATGTTTTCTTTGGGATGCTGAGAGGATTGCCCTCTTAAGTATCTAAGGCTCTGTCTTGCAAAACCTAATTCTAAAGTGGACTTAGAAGTACAACTGCTCACTTAAAGTAATAGAGTCGGCTTTCCTGTACATTATTTCTCTGTTTAGTATTTCACATCAGATATACTTAGTTTCTAGACAGAAGCCTTGTTACAGGATTTCCCCAAAGCACAGGCTTGCAAACAGAAACCCTGAATTTGAAAGTCAATCACTTCCATTCCTTCCCCATCACTGCTACCAGCATTGCATTAATTGCTGCTGGCAATCAACAGGTCCCCAGGTATAACACTAACAGAGGGCAGAAGTATTTCAACTGAAAGTGTTGAAAACAATGAACAGAATGAACATTTTACTCTGACATGTTTCTTGTCTGGCCCCTTGGAGCAGGATCTAGATCAAGGGTGCTCTCAGAGCTGCTGGTAACTACCATAGCTGCCTGCAAGCAGAATGAGGTTCCATTTGACTCTATCTGTGAGAAGCAAGCCAGCAGGTCAGCCCTTCGGGTGTGGATGGTATCAGAAAGACTTAGGCATTTTCCATTTCCATGAAGACAGCTGTTGGATTCTCAGAAACTTTAATATACTCAGGTAAGGCAAGTGCAATTTATTAATCCCACTTTATGGCTGGAAAGCCTATGAGATGTAGCAAAAAAATAATTTCAAGTTCACAGAAGCAAACAAGAAAACAACTTCCTTTGTCCCAGCTTTATATGTTAGCCAAAAGATCATATTTGGATACAAGTGCCAAGTTTAATAGTAATGCATATCACTGCAATTGGTGACCTTGCATTCAGAAATACTTCTCAGCTACAAAGGACAGCTGAGAACGCATTAAGGTCACTTGGTACACTTTTTGAGAACAAACAGTCCAAAAGAATGTGACATTTGTTGAAGAACTATTTGGAAATGAGGTTCCCAGCTGGAAAGCTCATCTGCTGGAAATGGCAAAGGAACGAGGGCATCTGTCTTGCCCAATAAATACTGAAACAACATGTCCCTGCTCTTAGCACAGGAACCATGAGTCTCCAAGGAGCTGGAGCTCAGGAAAGAACTGAGAGGAACACCTTGCATCCCTTACTGGCATCTCCTACAGCTGACACCATCAGTGAGCCTGAAGGAAGGGCTTGTACATGCTATCTCCACATGCTTCTTCCAGGCACTGGGTTTTAGATTTTTTGCAAATAACAACTTCAAAATGAGAGAGAGAAGAAGGTTACAAAACAATATAACAACTGAAATATTTACAAAGCAACATAATGTCTCTGGTGATCATTGATTCAAGCCCAAGATGTGTTACTTTGCTGTTAACTGTACACCATACTGTTATCCCACAGACTGGTTTTTTATTATAGATAACGCTATAGATCCATGGCTGCTCCATGGGCAGGGCTTTTATTTATAAATATCCATAGGCAGACATCTGGCGTGTAGCAACATGTCAGAAAGGGCCTCAACAATTTTATTTTTATTTTTTAAATTTCAGTGCTACCAGTCTTTTAGCATTTTTCCTTTATGTAACTGGGAAAGGGCTGAGGTGAGAAGGATCCCACACAGAAAAAGAGCTGGCTTGCAATGCAGAAGAATGAAAGCACTGCTAAGAAAATGAGAAGACAGCTGGCTGCCACAAAGAGTGCCAGACCTCATGTCTAAAATTAAAGAATCTCATGTTCTGAGGAAAGCACCTAGTCTCGCCCTTGAGTAGAAAATTAAAAAGCAAGAACTGGAGCACACCATATTATCACTGGTGCCCAATGAAAGCCTTACACAAGCTGGGATCCAGACTGAACCCTACTACATGTCGGTAGTACCTGACAGGCTTTATTCTTCAGTGCTTTATTTCAAGACCTGAATGAATGGAGATCAACAAATGGCTGATCAATGGCCAAGGGCTGGACCTACCTTACAAGAATAGTCACTTCTGGTAGCACAGTTGGGCAGCCCTAGAAAGGCCAAAGCCAAGAGAGTAATAGTGTTGGCTTAGCTCTTTACCTAGATACAATCCCTCCAGGTCATGCAAGATGAAAAAGAAAACAGGAATTTTTCCCCTGCTCTGACACTGGTCATGCTACCAAACTCCCCACCTTCCCTGTCTGCATCCCAACCAGGAGCTTAGCTGTTCTGGATTGGAAGACATCCTGATTAACAGAGATGAGTCACAAAGAAGGTACCAGTACGGGCAACTCCTATGCAGTTCTAGTCAGACATCAAGAGCAAGTACCACCTGCAGACTTGGAGTTTCACCTCCATGCAAAGCTCGGGGAAGCATAGCCCCAGCCTGGCTGCTGTGGTTTGCAGATACATCTCCTCCTGGTGGCACTGCTGTTTTAACCAGCCTCTGCCCCAGCCCCCAGATTCCCTACAGCTTATGACAAGCTGGTACAAATTCTCAGTGGATCACAGGAGGGTAGACCGGCTCTGACGCACCAGGGAGTTAAGATAGGGAGAAGGAGGCAGCAGCGCTCAGGCAGCTGCTGTCACCATAGGGCATGTTTGTGAGCCTGCCCCAAGAAGACAACTTGGTGAGCTCAGGACCAAGCTATCACACACAGGTATGTAAAAATCAAGCCAGAGCAATGAGCAGAGTGACAGAGATCAAAGAGAGGGAACACATCGCCAGCCCATGGCTCATTTCTCCAATGCTTCTGGTACTGTGGTCTTTCAGGTGGTGCTCGGCAGTTTGGATGTTAATCACAGATGAAGGGTATTTTCTCTCTCTGGAAAGCAAAACCCCCCCAGAAGGCAGTCTGCCAGAGCAGGCAGTGATTCACCCACCACCCAGAGGAGGGACTGGCAGAGGCACGTACCTCATAAGGGATCCCAAACTTTGTACTGTCCCCTGCCCTTGTCCGCAGAGCCGCCAGGGAGGCGAGCTTGGCTTTTCATATTAGCGCAAAGTAAATTAAATCTCCTTCTTTTTAGAAGGAAGGGGGAATTTCATGATCTCTCCAGTTTCCCAGCACTTGCATCTTGAATGTGTCTCCCACCAATAGCACCAACAATGCATTTCATGTTCAGAAGGCAAAGAACAGCACTGAGAGGGAAATTGAAAATTTACCACTCCTGATCAGGTAACAAATATGGAAGAAAAACATCCCTGCCAAACAGTCAAAAGTACTTTGGAGGAAAATCTCTCATGCTTTACCAACCTCTTCCCAGATTGCTTCTGTTTACAATAAAAAACCCAGCAACAACAACAACAACAAAAAAAAAAAAATCAATCAATCCACTGTTATTGATGGAATTTTGAAAAATTAGTTTTGCACCTACTTTTCTTGAATTGCTTTAGCACTGACTCAGGAGTTCACATAGTACTCCAGTCTTTGCAGATTTTCTTTCAGACATATTTTGTCCCTGGCTCTGGGCCAAGCCCTGGTATTCTTTTTACTTGGGGAAAGTCCTCAGGAAAGTCTGTCACAGATTTGTTTCAAATTATGGGTCTTTGCCTGTAAGGATTCATCTCTTCCCATCACTGACTAACACATGAAAACAATCAAGATCTGGTTGTTGGGAATTTGGCAGGATCACAGAAATTACCTAGCTGTGGCAACCTTGGCTGCAACAGGCTGTGAAATAATCTTCACACTCCATGGGTCAAACTGCAAGAAGCCACCTAAGAGTTCACATACACTGTTATCGATATTAATATGACAATCAACACTTATTTCCCCTGTTCCTATTTTCCTGGAAACTATGATGACAAGATCCCAGGCAGCAGCTCCCTTTGCTCATCTGGTGGGCAACCAGCAGAAGATGGATGCAGACTTTCTCCCTTGCACCCCATCCTGCTGTGCCCCTGCCTAGTCACCCCCCAGTTCAAAGTCGCCGGAGGCCTTGGTTCTTATCATGAAATGTTCTGCCAAATCAAATGTAAACAAATGACATGCACAGTTGACATGGCAACAAAGCAGCCCTGCACGCAACACGGCAGCATTTAACTCTGCCGGGCTGGGCACAAATTTGAAGAAAAAAGACCAGAGCATGCAGGAAACAGCAAAGGTAAGGTACAGAATCTTCTCTCCTTTCCCTAGATGCCTGGAGAAATACACAGCTCAGCACCCAGGGGTTTGCTGAAAGAACACTCAGACCATCTTCTGCAAGAGGTCTTCAAATTTCCAGGCAGTTTTCGGTGGCACAAGAAGAACTCCAGAGCATCATACATGCTTATAGATTTCAAAGCCCCTCACAAAGAAGTTCAGCATTTTAGCTTAGGCTTTCCTACTGAAGACTGGCAGCATATCCCTCTTCCTTCACGACCCACTCTTGCCTACAGGCAGGAAGAGAAGCACAGAAGGAGAGTCCAGGCATCCACCGCACACACAACAATGATAAAAACCAGGAGATGGAGTGAAAGTGTTCAGGGAAGGGATGCAGCAGCACACTGGTACAACCACTTGGTATACAATATTGCATTATTTTCCCCCTTTCTAATCTCTCACCCAAATGCAGCTCTAGGCACATGCATACATAATGAAAGGTGTCAAAGTTACCACTGCACTTGGGCTCCCTTATATTAAGTCAGATTCAGTGGAAGCTTGGAGCAAAGGTGGGTATTTAACTGCAAGCACTTTGGTGCAGGGACGGCAACAGTGTTTTTTGACATTGCTTTCCTCTACAGACCTCATAATCTTCCAATTTTAGATGCCCAGGACAATTTTAATGCCTTTTTTTTTTTCCTCCTGCTTTAATTAAAAAACACCCTGTGCTGCAAAAGAGCATCTTATTTTTATCATGGTGGGAGTACTGTTCCAGGTATGGAGGCACAAAGCTTGCACAGGGTGTAAATACTTTGGAAACCTCAACACTGGGAAGCATCTTTTTTGGAGCAAACTAGTTTGGTTTCACGTCTCTGAGGAAGGCTTGCAATCTCAGAGTGCCCTTCCAGGCGAGCCCAGCAAGGCACGTCAAGTCTGCAAGGCAAAGCCCCTTTAAATAAAAGCAGCTGCTGATGTTAAGATAAGCATCCAAGCAGTAAAAATAATGAAGCTGGCTCTTAAATAATGAGTGCTGATGGCCCCCTCTGCTTGCATTCCTAGTCTAATTACTTACATGGTTAGCTCAGCCCTATATGCCTTTCAAATGCTGCCATTTAAAAATGAAAGTTAAATCCACTTGGAGAGGACAAGAACTAACGGGAACTACAATGTGTGCACATTGCTGCTAGAGGTGAGGGTCCTGCCATTGGGGCCTTTCCCCTGCGTCTCTACTTTCAACAGGAAAACACGATTTAAAAATCAAATTAGTTCCCAGCTTTCAGATGGAAGAATAGCTCCTTAAGATGGAGGAATCTGCAGCTTTTGAGCTTCGAAATTCAAACTGTTGCCTGGTTTGCAATACTGTGAGGCTTGGGTTATGGCGCTTATGCCAGGGAAGGCAGGAGGAGCAGCTCCTGATGGTGGAACCAGAGGCTCAGGACACAGCCCCACTACTGTCCTTTGCTGGACCTCCTTCAGCTCTGCCCAGCTCCAGGAGGGCACCTGCAGCATCCTCACCCCATGTGGTCCATGTCCCAGCCACAGGGATGGGCCACCATAGGAAATGGAAATGTATTTGAAATGCCACCAGCACATCCAGAGGGCTCCTGGCACAGCTTCTAACTAGAGGGTTAAGGGTTGCTGGGGGGGGGAAGAAAAAAAGAAAACACAACCCCCAAGAATGAGATAGGACTGCACATACTGAAGGGGATGAGGAAACAGCAGGAAGAGGAGCATATAATGGCTTTGGTGAAGAGGTCAGGGCCCAGAGCATCGTCCCATCACCATAAGATCAGTGCCCACCTGAAAAAAGGCTGCAACCCCACAGGGAAGAACCCCAACTGGTGTCTCATATGTGCTCTTCCCATTTAGTTTGGCACCAACATTTTGGCTCCAGAAGCAACAAATTCTTTCCTGAAAATTTATCACAGCCTTTATACAAAGCTGCCAGAATAATTTATAGACACTTATCTAACAATATCTGCTTTTGACTCAGTCATTAAAGAAATAAACAGAGACTGGAAAAGAATCAGTATGGAAAAGGGGCCTCTGCTTTGGAGGAACAACACGAGTGAATGCTGCTCTGCCTCAGAGATAGGTTAGTGTGACAACAGTGATGGATTATGGAGAGGGATTGCTTCTCCAAATGACATCCAATTACTCTTCATGCCCAATCAAATTGGTTTTAAGTTATCCCTCAAGTGAAAGAAGCATTCCTGACCTGGAAGAAAAGGCAGGGGCTTTTTGTGTAAATAAATAATTAGAAATAAACATAGGCTAATGGTGCAGTTGCTGGGGTCTGTGAGAGAAGAAATGAGAAAAAGCAGCAGTAATGGATTGCTTTCTGTCTCACATCTGTGAGGATTTTTTCTGAGACCTGTAATTTATGACAGATTGTTTTTATCAGCCAGTAAACAATGATTTATAACATTAATAAGCAGCAATAGGTAAATTCCCCAAATATTACTCCCCTGTGTACTTCCCCATGACAGGGATGGAAAAGATTTTCCTTTCTAATAGGAAGAGTGAATCTCACAAAATCATTAGCACCATCCAGTAACCACAAAAGCAGTCCTGTGGGCTTGACAGGGACACAAACACGTTGCAGCCTGCCTTTGTCCCCATCCCTGAGTGCTTGCCCCAGAGCGAGGAGGAGTGAAATGATGGCTGGGCTCACTCACGCATACAAGTGCATGGAACAAGGGCTCCTGGCTTGCAGTGTGCTTGGGGATGTGCTATGCCTTTTGGAAATGAAGCACCAGCTACACATATACCCTGCTGGATGTTTTCATTGCAGTCACTACATGTCTTCAGCGCCAGTTTTCCTACAATTAGTAACTCCAGAATGACCCAGATCACTTCAAGAAGGGATATCGAGGAGAGCCTGACAATTACTTTTCTTTTACAACCTAGATTTGGAATAAATGGCTTGGAGGAATTCAGAATAACTCCCCTTGCCCTTTTTTTCACAAGTCCTCACAAATTTCATACCTCCAAAAAGCACCTGCAACCAGCCAATTGCTCAGACATAAAATACAGTTGTTAATGAAGGTGTGCCTCTACTTCCAGAACATAATTCATTAGGAGAGGAGTGAAGGGGAGGGCAAAAAGCAGGAAATCACACACACCTCCCTTAATGTTCAATAGTATTCTATGAGTCCAGTTCTGGGGAATACGAGCAGTAAATTGCTGAGTGACTTTCTAATCTAATTATTTCACTTGCAATTCAAATTATTTTCCAATTAAAACCAAGCTAATACATTCTGAAATGCAAATCAGACTCTATTACCTTTTTTTAATTGCAATGCCAAAACTATTCCCCTTTTCCCCTTAATTGATAGAAATCAGGGGGAGATTTCCACACATTCTCTCGCAGTCCTGTAGGGTTACCTCACATTGGCCTTGTTGGTCTCACCATCCTTCACCTCTGCCCTTGTTTCCACCACAGCAGAGGGGGATGCTCTCTGCTTAATAAAGCAAAAAGCCTACAGAAAAAGGCAGAGGAAGAGCTCTTTCCTCCCCACCTGATGGCAAAGGCACAAACAAAAGACTTCCATCAAGTGCCAGCTCTTGCCCTAGAAACAGGGTGTTTGTCCCCAGTCAGTGAGGACTGGACAGCCCTGGTGTTGCACACACAGCAAGTTCCCGTGGCTTCACTACTCCTGCACTTGATGGCTGCCTTTGTTCAGGAAAAGGAAAAAAAAAAAAAAAAGAAAAAAGAAAAAAAAAAAAAAGAGGAAATAAGTACAGAACATTTTGTCCATTAAGCCAGCCCAAGTCAGATATAAATACATAAAGAAAGAGCAAGGAAGCCTCTTCCCTAAAGGGAAGTTATTTTTGATTTAGGCAGGGCCCTTTCCAGACTGAAAACTTCTGAATAAACTTGCAACATCTATATCACTTCCCTTTTCTCTCTTAATTGACAAGACTAATCCTGCAGATTATCTCTGCCTCTGAGCTTCTCTCACATCCTACACTTGCCTTCTTTTTCTCCAAGTTTTTGCAAGTACTGATAAGAATTTTGATCTCAGCAACCGCTCAAGACCCTCTTGCTCCAGGGTGATTGTCCCCACTCTTCCCCAGTACCCATGGTGACCTCCACAGGAGCTGTGCCACTGCATTCCTGCATAGAGGTGCTGCCTAGGAAGTGGCACATCACAGCCTGCCCACCTTCCTGCAATGCTGGTGGAGGACCAAAAGGCACTTGCTGTCACCACTGGGGCATTGGCCCCAGCCTTCCCTCCTGACCCCCGTGGATCACGCCATGACAGACAGAGCTGAGAAAGCAAAGGGGCCATGAGGGGTGGGTGTGACATTCACATTCTCTGGACAGAGAGACATAATTCTGTCTCTCAGGAGAAGCACAGAGAGAAGAGAAAACCATCTTTATCTCTGCTCCTTTGTTTTCCCCATGTGGAATGTGGTATGGAGATTGTTTACCTGAAGTGATTACTGGATTGGATTCTGGTGAAGGTTGTTTGGGTTCAATGCCCAATCGGATCCAGCTGTGTCTCGGATGCTCAGCAGAGAGTCACGAGTTTTTTACTTAGTTAGTTAGGTAAGAAGTAAGTATGTAGAATAGTACAGTATCTCTTTAAATCGTATATTAATGTAACATAGTATAGTTTTAATAAACCTATCCTTCAGCCTTCTGATCTGGAGCCAGACATCATAATTTCTTCCCACATCCAGGGTTGCCTGATTTCCAATAGGGTGGGTGCTCACCCCAGAATGAAAGGAAAACCAAGTGAAAACCAATAAAACCAAGCAGAGTCACACCCCAGCTGTGTGGGCAGCCGCTCCAGCCATGATGGGCCATGCTCTTAAGCGCTCCTCTTCTTGAGACAGAAATGTGAATTGAAGGGAAAAAAAACCCCAAAGACACGAGAATAAGAAGTGGCTGACAATCACCCTGGCACACAGTAACTGCACCGACAAGAGCAGCATGAACCCTCACCTGTATTCCACTATTAATGGGATAAATTAATAGGGACCACGGATGTGGAAAGGCTTGCCTTGAATCCAGAAGATGCCTAATCCAAATTCAGTGTGGACTTACACTTCCCACAATCATGCTGCTTTCAACAAAGCTAATGGAGTTACAAGTCAAAGGGAACTACCTTCCTCTTTGGTACAAATATGCCCTTTTCTGACATTTAACTTTTCAGCATTATCTCTACAGCGCTCTGGGAATTTTCAAAATACAGATTCACTTCATTCAGCAAACACCTATTCCCTGTTTGTGCTCTTCCTGAAGTTTGATGTTAAAGCTTGTATTGCTTTGTAGTTTACGTCACTACAACACACTAGAAATTATTTGGAGAATACAAATTATTAATTACTTGCCCTAACAGATAGCAAAAAAAAAAAAAACCCAAAACCAACCAACCAAACAAAAAAAAACCCCAAAAAACCAAACAAAAAAAACCCCAAAAACCCCCCAAAAAACCCACAACCCCCCCCCCCCCCCCCCAAGGTATATGATTATTTCTTTCAGGTGAATCCTCAAGTGAAGTATTTAATCTGAAAAAAAAAATTCTCTGAATATTTAAAGTATTTAATACATATACAAAAAATTTTAACTTCATATTATGCATTTAGATTCTTGAGTCAGAGAACTAGCCAGGCAGCTAGAAACTGGGAGGTCTTTTGAGTCTGAACTGTCAACACCTTTTAAAAATTGTATGTGGAGATATTTTTAAAAAATTCTGGCCATAAAATACAGTTTTCCAGAAGTTATCTCAGCAAATGGGTGTTGATCTGCAATTATAGAAAGCATTTTGGACTTCTGATTTACTGTATTGTTTAAGGAAGGTATAAACCCCCAAATCTTACACATGAAATCCCCATTTTCAGAGTAGCAAGGAGAAAGGAAAAGCAAAAAAAATCCCTAGTGGGAATTGTATGTGTTTAGTAAGTCACTGGCAATCTCTTCATGATCCAGGTCTTGGTAATCCAGCCTGTTTCTCCCTCTCCAGGACTTCAGTGCCTAGCTGCAGCTCTCCAGACCACAGTGACATCCCTCAAAGCCACTATAGCCCGTTCTGGTTTTCTCTTATGAGTTTTAAGCCATGTGTTGCCTGGTATGGCCAGTGCACAGATGAAGTAACACCATGTTCATCCAAACCCCTCCTTACCAATTGGTTTGCGACTGTGGGGTGGTTTTGTCCCTCCTGGGTGCATGTGATTTCTGTTTCATTGCTTTGGTCTCCTCAACTCCTTATTGCAAGCACATTTCTGAGAGAAGCAGCAAGTGCAGGGAGGAAGTGGAGGGTTTGGTACTGGGCACTTGCAAACAAGGAGGTTTGAGGAAAAGAACAGAGCAGGCACGACCTTGCCGTGCTTCTCTCCTGTGCCAGGGTTTTGTCTTGCTCCTGGCTTACCCCACCGTGAGGGATTCCTGGCACAGGGGTTATCACCTTCTCCCCTAGTTCTTCTCACTTTCTCCCCTTAATGGATGCTGAGGATTTTAAGAATCTGAAAGGCTCTGGACAGCTGTGCACTGAGGAAGAATGCCCACCTGGGCAGCTTCCCACTCACCAGGGCCAGGGCTGGCAATAACATCAACCACCCCAAAGCCCTTTCTGCAGGGGATACTCCAGGACCTGCTCAAAGCAAAAGGTGTAGCAAAAATACAGGTCCTGGGACATCCCCCATGCAAAGGGAGATTGTTCTGTAAAACTGAGAAAAGCAGAAGAATCCCCAAAAACCCAACCAGCCAATCAACCAACCAAAAAAACCGTACTCTGGACTTCCTCAGCAGCTCCTTTTCAGAACTCAGGAAAATTTTTAAAGCAGATTTTCCAAAAGCTGTTATCTCAGTGAAACTGAACCACAAATAACTCCGCGGCTGTTGCACTGGAGATGCATGGATTTAAATCAAGACAGAAGCAATTTCTCTAACTTCCATATCATGGAGAGTCAGAGAGGTATTCTTGTCCCACCCTGGCTGTTCCTGAAGGTTTTCTCTTAGGAAAAAATAACCTAAAAAGTCACCTGCTAATCACCAAAATCATGAGAGTATAACATTTTTTAGGAACATACTCAGATTTTTATATCTAGCTTATTTTTAAATTCTTTTTGCAGTAACATAGAGATCTAGAAATGCTTCACTGCTTTTTAAAGTTAAAACCCAGTTTCTCTCAGGTAGGTAGAATGTCCTACCTGAAAAAAAAAAAAAAAAACCCAAAAAGGAAAAAAAAATCCCAAAACTAAAAAGGCAGATTATAAGACTTGATGAAAACATAAACTAACAATTGAGTGCATCTACACCAGTGTTTCAGTTGGGCACTTTCAAGGCAAACCTCTCAGCTGCTCCCATTGCAAAGTGGTCTCAGAGTGCACAAATGAGCATTCACCCACTGAACAAGACCTAGTCCAAATCAGCCACCCTTGGAATGTCCCAGACATGGCTGTTGGGTCCTTGACAAAGGATTTGCTCTCCAAACCACCTTGTACCTGGCCACACTAATTGCTAAGGCACACAGAGCCATGGACTCGTGGGGTCCCACGCATGTTCCTTGTTCCCTGCCATCATGCACTGGGAAAAACTTTCACATCTCTGAGCCTGTATCCAGAACACTGTGAATTTTCTTGTGCATCCCTTCACGTGGCAGAACAAAAGCACAGGCCAGATTTATCACATGATCCTTCATGAAACCCATGAAAGGATAAAGAAAATTAATTGAAAGGGTTAATATACATCTGTAACAGGCTATTCTGGTTATGACATTTAGCTTCCCTGCCATGAATGAGTTATCTGGTCTCTTCTCTAGAGCAGAGATAAATGTCAACAGATATCAACAATCACGTATTATAAATATGCAATGCATAATTTTTTTCCCCTGCTGTTTTGAAGCACTACTGCTTTAGATGACAAGCATGAAATACTTAGAAACTTTTGGAATAAGATGTTCTGAATCCTCCTCAACTTTTAATAACTTGCAAATTGTGCTGTCACCCACAGGACAGCATCAGAAAGGTGCCTGTGCCAAGCAGAAACAGCCAAAAACCAGTTCCACTTCACTGCACCAAGCAGGTACCTCTTCCCACAAAGCAGGAATTGTAGCTGCTGGGTGTCAATTTGTTCTACTCAGACACCAGGGTATTAAATGCAAAATAATGCAGAAGAAAACTTGCAGAAAAATGATCCAAGTTCAGTAAAATCTTAAGAGTTCTCAATGAAAATGACTCTGGCTTCTCTCACTGTCTGAGAAAGCATGTAGAGCCCACACAGGATATGCTTCCATAGAGGAAGGCAGGATCTGCTTTACAGTAGGCACACATGTGCTAGATAGCTGTTGTTTACTAGGTCATGTTGATTTTGCTTTCAGCTATGTTTTCTTAGGCACCCACGTCTCTTCATGTAGGAGTGCCTTAGAAATTATAAAATATTACTCCCACTCAACACGCACTTGTGTGTGTATACATTAGGTCTGTGTGTACATAGCTACAGAGATGCCCACCATAAACAAACATTTGCATCCATAAGCTTTCAGAAAAACAAAGGTATTTTTCCATCCCTTCACAGGGAAAGACTGCACTTAAAGAGAGCAAGAGCTACATCCTCACTGCTTTCATTCACTCCCCTCATCCCAAAAGTACTTTGGGATCCCAGTTCGTCTGTGCCTCATTTCCAAGGGACCACACTCAGCACAGCTCTGTTGGCCACCTCCCTCCTGGGGCAGATGGAGGAGCAGAATGGGTTCCTGATCCACTGAAAGCCTTTCCCTGCAATGCAACTCGCTTGCAACTCAGCGTTTCCCCACAGAGGGGCCTCCAAATGCGGATAATTTCACTGCTCTCCTTCCCTGCCTCTGAAGCATCCCTTCCGCTAGCTGTGGAAAAGCCCAGTTTCTTGGAAAGCAGCAGATTCTTGCTTAAGATCGGAATTCCTGTTACGGAAGCTGATCCCGATCAAGCCCTTCCCTTCTGCCTCGACCTCCACCCCAGTTTAGGAAATTCACCTTCCTGGAAATGCCTTGGCTATAAATACAGCCCTCAGAACGGCCTGTGACATTTTTCCCTTTACTACATAAACTTTCCACTGGCCGAAATCCTCCCACCAAAAGCCAGCACACAGTACGGTCCGGGGAGAGCCGCGCTGCCCCGGAGCAGCGGCGCGGGTGGCAGCAGGGAGCCCGTACTCCTCCATCCATCCCATCGGAACCGCTTCGGCCCGGAGCTCCCCTCGCACGTGGATTTGCAAGATCTACAACCCATCCAAAGGGTTCAGCCCCCGCGCTCGTCCCCTCGGCCCTCCCTGCCCCCCAGCTCGCTGTCACACCGGGTTTGTTTCATTTTGTAAGCGGCGGCTTTTACAGAAGCCACGCAGCAGAAGTTATTAATGCAGCTTTGGTACGGGGAAAATCTCATTAACGTCAGCAAAAGGAGGAAGACTTCTGAAAAGCTCCCAGCTAATTTGCTTTCTTTTAATTTCTTGCAATTACAGTAAGCAGCATAACGCTCTCCCAATAAATGAGTCTTTAGCATTGTGGCAGAGTCTTCTCCCCAATCAATTCTCTCTCAAACTTTTAACCCTTTGCTGGATTGTTGGAGAGCAGAAATGACTATGACATGCACCTTCCCAGAACAAATGGCTTTCAGACATTTCCAGTAATTTCTCCACATGGTGGAAAATCCCTGTTTTGGCTGTGCTTTTTTTTTTTTCTATTTTTTTTTTAAATTTTTTGCTTTGCAGCCATCACAGCAGTACCAAGCTGGTGCTTCCCACATCCTTTGCTTGGTCTAAATTCAGTTTCGCTTACAGTAAACTCAGTTCCTAAAGGCTGCAATCCAGTTCTTTTCTGAAAAGAGGTTCAGTGTAGCATATCCCACACACTGGCTGATTTTTAAAACTCGCTGTGTGATCTATTTTCCCTTACTGCTTTGAGAAGTTGAAGAGCAACAATTCTATTTCAGACTGCAGCTTATTATTTTTACTTCACTGCAAAAAAAAAAAAAATTAAATTAAAATTTAAAAAATGAATAATGTTGAAGAATGTTTAAGCATACAGTCTGGAGTGTAGTAAGAGAATAAGGGTTTGGTTTCCTTTGTAAAAAAATAAAAAAAGGCAAAAGTTATCCTTTTGATAAAGTAAAACTGGATTGATTTTTCAACCACCAAAAATACTACAATAAAACCAAACCCAAAATTTCATTTACTTAATTTCATTCATAGTGGCAGGTTTTCAATTAGAATGGAAGAAAAAGATAGGGTTGTTGTTACTGGTTTTTTTTTTCATAGAAAATTTGATGAAGTGGAATTTTGGAGGGAATTCACATTCTGATTGGCCTTATATGAGATCACTTATTCACATCAAAACGAGTTAGAGAAGACTAAACACTATTATTACTATTATTTGATGGCTCTTCCAGTCAATACTACTTTTTTTTTTTTTTTTTTTTTTTTACTTCTCAGATGTGGATTCATCAAAGAAGCTTAGCTTTTCATTTTAATTAAGTTTCTAATCATAAAGGCTCCAATCCAATGAATCCCAACCCGAAATACAAAAGAATCTGTTGTTATTTTTTCCCCTCCACACAGACTGACCGACATATTTCACTCATTCCTCTACTAGCACACAGGGAACCCGGGACATCAGGAGTGCCTGGGAAGGAGTGGAACTCCTGCTTGGACATTTGGAAGTCTCTGCCCGGGTCTAAACATTGTCCAGCCCTCCCAGCAGAGCACACTGCTGTCACTGGAGAGAAGCAGCATGAGAAACTTCTTCCCTTCATAGTTAACAGAGGCCTCTCCACAATAAAAATGACCTATCTGTCCTAGGGACTTCACAAAGGAAGAGCAAAAAGCACATCCTGGCACATTCTAGAATACATTGAGTTGTTTGCAGAGTTAATCAGCACACCAGCACATACGGAAAAAAGCACACTGTATTGATTAAAAATAACATTACATGTGGAAATGAGGTGGTTAAATTACTATATGACTGGACCCTTTGCTGAACACATTTCAGCTAAGGGAAGCTTCTTGCACTGATTTGCAGAGCTACAGAAAACCCCACTCCTGCCAACATTTGAAAATAATTAAGTAGGACCTTTGTTGTTTGTGGAAAGAAAATAAGCCAATAAAGATGCATTTTTAGCTTCTTTTAAACGATATTTAATGATCACCAAGTTTCTTGCATGGATAGAACTATATTTGCATAGTGAAAAAGGGGGTGCACCAGTACACACACACACACGCACCCAGCCCTGCACTGAGAAACGAGTCGTGCATCATTTATGGCTACTCTGTGTACTTCATAATGTATGCGTGGATGAGCTATACTGAGTGCAGGATACTTAAACTGTCTCATTTGTCCAGGCCACTCACAATCACACAATTAAAAGATGGTCATAAAGAAATCCTCACTCAAACAGAGAACAGACAGAGAAGATTAATTTCCTTATTTTCTTAGAAATGTGACCCCCATCCCCCTCATTTACAAGTGAAATCCAGGAGTGACAGGGATTTACAGTATTTAAAACAAAAAACAATCAAGAAATTAGAAGTGGGTCAGGAAAAGCAAAGTCAGAGGATTTCACTGGACAAATCCCAGGGTTGTCACCCCAGCAGAAGTCGCTGTCAGGAACCAAACACCAGTTTAAGTTTTCTTCCTTTTTGTGGTGATATGAAGACATTAGACACACAAATCTTCCTTTCAACTCATCAGTACTCCAGCATTTTAAAATTAACTCTTATTTCATCTTGGAAACACAGAGCATTGAATAAACATTTTTGGTGGTGCAATCAGTAGGAGAACGTCCCTTCTTGCCACCCCTTCCTGTTCAGGACCCAGAGCTCCTCAGCTGTCAGGAGCACTAGAAAACCCATTCTGTCATACAGCCAGAAATTTCTGCTCTCACTCAAAACACTGAGCTCGCTGTGCTCCCAACAAAGCCATGTTCAAAACAAGCATTGGCATGTGTGTTTATGTGAGATGACTGGCCCTGCAGGTTGAGAAAAGGTTCTGGAGTCATTCACATACAACTAAAGTCATCAGTCTGAACTCGACCTGTGTCAGTGGTGTCTGGAACTGGCTGCAGCAGGAAGACTGCTCTGTTCCATCTCACAGCATCAGTAGTATCACTCTATCCCCTGGGAGACAAATATACATTCTGTTTTGGGGTGCTCTGCAGAGTCAGGACAACACTGGTGGCATGGACTGAGATACACCCTCCATAGCTAAGTTTTAATTGAAAATATTCTCCACATTACCAGTTCCTACAATCCCACAAATCATTTACTACAGCCTCGTGATATTATGGGATGACACTTCAGTGTCCACGACAACATGCTGGAAGAACCCATTCCTTCCACATCACGCAATAAAATCCTGATACTATTAAATCTGAAGATCATTCCTGAAGAAGTAGTAAATATAAAAACCCCGAAACAATACCATCCATCTGGAATCTTCCCCTCCCTCTATCTCCCAAGGCCATGACCAACTCCTGCCAGTCAACTTTCCCACATCAGCTCAATATTAGTACACTCAATCTGCCACAAAAGACAGACATAGAAACATAATTTTCCCATCCTGTTTGTTTATGTATAAATGCTTAGCCTGAAGCAAGCAAATCCCTATTTTGCCTGAAACTTATTTCTGAGAGCAAAGGTCCAATCAGGCTGGAGAACCCCAAAAGATAGGGCAAAACCAACTGTAAAGGCATACTGAAATAAAGCATGCTTTGGATTAAACTTAATTTCACTGGGATCTTCAAACCTTCTATGGGCACTCAAACTGGTCTGGTTTTAGTACATTTTAACAGCCTCACATTGACCACTTCAAAACTCTTATTAACCTAGTGGAAAGTACACCCTAGGCTTTACTTTCTAAACAGTACCAAGCTGCTCATCAGCCTTTACCAAAATGACAGAGAAATCAAGAGTGATCCTCCCTGTGTGAAGGACAGGCTTTGCCCCAGCCTCGCTGAGGTGGCAAACCCTGCTGGGCTTGCTCTCATTCACACAGACCTGCACATGCTCAATAACACCATTGATTTTGTTTGTGCAGGCAGAGAGAATCCAATTTTAAAAAGCCACATTGATTCCCAACCATTAAAAACAGAGCAAACTGCAGCATTTGCTAAATGGATAGAAAAAGACTGAAGTCAGGATGGAGGGGTGGGAATAATGTCATTACGCTGAGTCGTTCTGAAGGACAGAGAATTACTAGAACAGACAATAAAATAGTAACCATTTGACTTTTTATTATTTGTTGTAGTTTCTAAATTACAAAAACAGCAAGTCAACAACCAAGGAGTGCCCGGGCACAGAAACAAGGGATGCACAACGGAAGGCATCATCGAGCATGGAGCTGTGATTAGTTGCATTTGGAGCATGAAGACACACACACACACAGAGCAAAAGAGGGCACAGACACAGGAACTGAGAGAGAAACCCTGCGACTATCTGCAAGGACCCTGTCTGCTTGTCAGTTCTTTGTTTTAGCACATTAAACAAACAGAACCATCACACAGGTCACCGAGGATCTTCCTTCTGCAACTGTGGCCCCAGCTGCACTGCACACAAAAAATATTATTATTCTCTAATGGCTGCACCTTTTGGACAACAATTCAGTGTTTTGGGGTTTTTCCCCCTCCTTTTGTGCAGTGCCACTTAGTCTTTTGCATCATTTTATGTTTTATTTGTACACTCTTGAAATCTTCATGTAGTGACTAAAAATTCATGAGGCAGCCTTAAGTAGGAGCCCCCGCTTCCCTCCCTCCCCTTTTCCTACCTATAGCAAGCAGCTGAGGAGGCACTGGGCACATGTCGGTGCTGCTGCAGCAGCAAGGGGGTGGGAGAAGCTGTGGATGGGGAGGGAGATGGTGCTGCAGCCCTGGGGATGCCTCCTCATCCTGCATCTGGGAGCTCAGGCAACAGACAGTGCTGGGCACTGAGGCTCATCCATGCCCAGCAAACACATCCAAGCAGAGGCACTCTGTGTTCGATGTGCTGGTTGTGCTTCAGCTGCACACCACACACTGCCCGACCACGAGCCTGCCCGTGTGCTGCACAGCAGTCATTCATTTCTTCAACTTCAGCCCAACAATGCCAACAGGCAAGTGCTTGCTAGCATTAGTGAGGCTTTCATAATTGGTCCCAGCTGGTTAGTTGTAACATGCCTTGTTGTTGAGCAACTACCTAGTAATTCTGTCAGACATCCCCTGGTTGCATAAGGAGGGTTAGTATCTTTATTAATTATGGGCTGCCACCAGCCTGTGGCACTCTCCACAGATAAGAAAGCCTTTAAGCTCCTGGTCAGTCAAGTCCTCTTTGGAAAATCTTGTGCCAGCTTAAAGCAAAGCAAGCTCAGGCTGTAGCCACAGCAGCTACCCTTGCTGCCAGGGTTCCTGCTCCCCTCTGGCTGCCACGGGGGCTGCTACTTGCCAGCTCTCTGGCCACCACGTGGGCATGCAGGAACCCTGGCTCACTGTGAGGCACGTGGGCATGCACAGTCAGAGCAGGGCAGACGTTTCAAAGCGTTGTGCAGAAATGCACCCCAGTGCCTGGCTGGGCTGCTAACCAGCACCACGACAGCAGCAAATACTATAGTGTGGCACAGCTCCAAAATGCCAGGCAAGGCAACGTGGGATCAAGCAAATGCACCATTCCTGGAGGGGAAGGAAAAACCCATCCATGTGGATCTCTCAAAAGGCGAATGTGGAGGAAATACCATGGAAGTGGCCATTTCATGAGATACTTGAGCATACGTATGGTTCTAAAAACCTCAGTCAAAGTTTGCAACCATTCCCACTCCCCGCAGCCTCACTTGCCCTGCAATTTGATCCGTGTGATACAGCAAGTCAGGGACATTTTCTGCAGAAAACCAAGCACCATGCTCTGCTTTCTCCGCTGTCACTGCGCTGCTGTGACAGTCCCCTTACAATAGCAGTGAGTAGAGTTATATTCTGCACACAGGATTCTTACTCAACTTCAAATGTCATTTTGTGAGCAGTAATCAGATCCTGTGGCCCCAGGCTAAGATAAAAGCTGTGAGTGTGTCTAGGAGCTAGAACTCAACAGCTGCTTAAAAGCACACACCTTGGACTGGAAATGAACCTCTTCCAATCCCATGTAAGACCAAACCACAGGCTAGGGCTGCAAGGAGTGATCTGTTTGGCTCTGTCGGCCATCTAGAGCAACTTTGACCTTTACCATCCTCTGTTTTCATCTGAACCAACCTCTCATATCCTGGGTTTGCTGCTGCTTTTTCTCTCTCCAACTTCTACTTTGGCTGCTCTTCAGAACCTGAGATGGGCATCAAGGTGCTAGGAAAAGATCCTGACAACTTACATGGGGCAGACACTGCTGTACTTCCAGAGCTGCTGGAAAAGCAGCTGGCAATTCCTCCCTTCTCTGAGGAGGGGGCTGAAGGCTTGGGTTTGTTCAAGGGCCACTCAACAGCAGCTCCCCACCAAAGTGGCCCAGGGTGGGGGCTGTCAGCTGTGTCTTGATGCTTAGCTGCCACACATTGCAGACACATCTTTTTCCCAAAACAAGAGCTATCTCCCCATGCACACCCAATACCTCCAACAACTACACACAAACAGCAAATCCACTGCAACACTTCATGCTCATCACTACCATTTCCCATTTGAGCAGCAATCCAACACATGCTTTAACATTACCCATGCCTCTGAAAGCCAAGAGGGCCATTCACATAAACTTAATCTTAGTTACTCTTGCTGGATCATAGGTACTGATGCTAGAAGGTAATTCTCTAAATCCAATGTAAATGTTTAAAGTGCATTCCCAAAGGATTTATGTAGACATAGACATACAGGTTAAAAACAAGCAAGACATTGGGAGCTTTTTACTACCTTCTAAAATGGCCAGGCACAAGGATATTTTAGCTCTCCTTTTGGATCTGCTTTCTTCCAATGGCACAGTTCAGAGACTTCATACAGATCAGAGGCAGAGCTCAGGTTAGCACTGACAATTTCATTAGAAAAAAAAAAAAAAAGATAGAATTGTGTTTTCTTATGTTCTCTGCTCTTTTATTGCTATTTTCAAAATGAAGAACAGACCCTACCAAAGTGCTAAGGGCTGAAAACATAACTCTAAATGATACAGGAAACTCAACTTTGTGCCAATCCATTTTTATCCTCTCTTTGTGGCCATAACAAAGCTGAGAACAAGAGCCAAACAATGGAGAAGGAAGAATAATTTCAACATAATTTTTTTTTGCTGAAAGTAACATCAGCAAAAATAACAAGAATCCATTCAAAAGACAGAATGTTATCTTCCAACACAGTTAACATGCCTTTCTTTCTGTCCCTCATTATATATCTTACACATCAAGCTGTACTTTGACCTCCTTACAAAGGAATACATTTGGAGCCACCACATCCCTGCACCCATATTGGCATTGTTAAGTGAAATCCAGCCCATAGTGCCATTCTCTTCCCTGCTCCCTCATGCACCTGCCAAGGGGAGATAGGTTATCAAATGAACCTCCAGAAAAACATTTCCAGAAACAGCAATATAACTACCTCCTGCTCTTGCTTGTGCTCATGCAGCCCTTCAGAATCCAGTCCATTAATTTAACAGGCTAACAACAACATGAGCTGTATTTTTGACAGCTATGGGGATGAGATCATGTAGATAAGCTTTTATTTCTGGTACAGGCCCCCACCATTACTTCCTTTTACCTACTGAAATCAACTGCCAATATTTCATCATTAACTTTTTAGCACAGTAACCAGCAAATTCATCTAGCCTCAACTGAACCTGTTTATATTTTAGATTTCATCTGTCCCTCTTAATACTTTTGTGAGCATCAAAGAAATATTCCATTTTCATCTTCAATGACTATTCTCTGTTTGCAGTCTCCCACTGACAAGTCAAACACTTGTAAAACTAAATATATTGAAACTTTTCTTAACTCATCGGATGCTCCTTCCCCGACTTTGAGTGCAAAGCTCTGCATGGAAGAAACTGTTGGAAACACAAATTCTTACCCTGGTGAATCCAAAAAAGGCCATCAGCTTTCCTTCTGTACGCCAGCTGTCACATTAGCAGGCGTGCTACCTCTCATTGTCATGTGCACTGTTGTACCCTATTACCCTTTTGTTTAAGGGCCCCAGCCACAAAAGTCTTTGTGCATGAGGTGCTGTAAACACAGCCCTGCTTCAGCAAGCACAGCATTCCAGGAGAACAGCACAAGGTAGATGGTACAGACACCTCCATCTAGACTGGAGCGTACAGGCAGAAAACATGGTGTTGTTCAGCAGTATTACAAGCCATCCAACCATCCTATGTGCAGTTAAAACAACTCAGTGCAGTACAGCTCCTCCTGATGCCAACTGAAACACTGCTAACTTCTCCTTGTCCGCTTCTATGTGAGCGCAAGCTTCAGCTGCTAGAACACACAGTTCTCCTTATCCTCAAAAGGCTTCAGCTGGTGGCCTTCTTGAAGCTGTGTAAGTCACTAGAGTTATCTGAAAACTGCCCCAAGCCTCTCACAAAGGTCGAAATTCAGTGATGACAGTATAAAACTTTCGGCACTTTTCATGTCTTATCAGGCCTGGGGTATTATACTTGCTTTTGAGAACTTCTGCTTCAAATCAGCTACAGATGGCAGTGGTTGACAAAAACCAAAATAATGACAAGGAGTTAACCCAACTCTTTAAACCACAGAATTTTCAATTCAGAGTCACTTCAGCTAGATTCAAGTCAATTCCCCCACATCTACCCTGCCTCTCTTCCTGAGCAGAAGCCTTTGGAGACAAACACTAGATTTGGTAATGGGTAGAAGTCTGCTACTCTCTGGCTAATGCAGACCAGCAGAAGCAGGGACAGAATGTGGATGTCCACCCAAGTACTGTCCTACAATGGCAAAACAAAGGTAAAACAAAAAATTAAAGGTAAAGCAAAATTACTCATATCTGTGCAAGTAAAACAATGTCTGCAATTACCTTTGTCCTTCAATAAGCAAAAAGAAAAGGTCAAGCTGCCACTCAGGGACTCACAGATTACTTTCCAGCCCATTGCAGGAAAGGGATGCTGTCCTGTTTGGAAACTGGCCTTGAAGTCTCCAAATAGCAAGCAGGGTGAAACTTCATCTTCTTTCCTTATGTGGGAAACAGCAACTTCCAGGTAACCACGGTCTGTCAGGGGATTCCTCCTCTGCCCTTCCCCTCTCTCAGATCCTAGAGCCACTCCCTTTTTACTTCTTCCTCTTAGAACTGTAAATCTCTCACTGTGTGTGTGTGTATGTATATATATATGTATATTTGTATGGATGCCTCTCTTCTGCATTTCTTTTTTTCTTGTAAAGCACTACAGAACAACTTTTGTATGATCTGGCCTAAAAGAGAAAGGACATTTCCTTCCTTCTTAAACAGGTAACAGCTGTGGCTACAACTCAGCTTAAGTCAGGCCACAAGACTGGTGTTTTTCAAGCAAGATAACCACTGTCAGCTGCCTGAGAGTTACTCCTTTTCCCCAGCATGACCTGGAGAAGGAGGTAGCTACTGAGCCCCCACCTGAAAATAAGGTGCCTTTACACGAGCTTAGGCTAATTTGAGGCATCAGTGCAGCAAATGGTTTGAGAAGATAGAAACTGGGGACTGGAATCATGTCATTCAGGGGTCTGAAGCTGGGGAATGTATAACCCCATATTAATTGTCGCATCTTCAGGTAATTTTTCTCTTCTGGTAATGACTCATTCATTTATAAACCAATGCCAGTCACTTTTCTAACCTCATCTCTAATAAGCAGTAGAGCAGAAATACTTTCTAACCAGAAAATGCTCTTCAGTGTAATACAGCTTTCCAGTACTGCTGTGCTGGGGCCTAAGACTTGTGAACCTAATGAATGCACAGACATCTACAGTAAGCTTCCCCTATGTTACATTTACATCTCTTGCCTGCTCTGAGCAAATGTACAGGAGGAGGAAAAAAACTGATAGGATTTAAATACACGGTACTTGAGCAAAGTATCCCTGAAATCCTGTGCAAACTGTGTTGCTAATGCTTTTTCATACTCAGGAGAGGATGAGGAATCTCACTGCTCATAATTCTTTTATTTTCACACTTGGAGCACTGATCTCATCCCAACAGCCCCTCACCTCATTTTGCTTCTCAGCAGCCACCTCTGCCCTTGGCCAGCTACTGCCCTGACCCAAATACACATTGAAATAAATGTAGGAAGACATAAAAAATACTACCAGTGTATAAGTGTGACTGCAGTGCATTCTCCTTCACTGGTCACCTATTGCTGGAGTAACATCTGTGGGTCCCCACACCACTGCTCCTATCAGCTGCTGCTGCTGTTTTGTCTTTGGAGCTGAAAAAAAGAGCACTCTTTCCCTGCTCTGCTTCCTTTGCACTTGGTGAGGAAGTGACTTGAGTGGGAGGAGAGAAAGGAGGGCAAACACAAAACCACTGAAGTAAGCAGCTAGAAGCAGAGACTAAACTTTATGCTTTTCATACACAGGCAAACAGACAGCTCTGATTGCAGCTGGCTCTTTGTAGCCCTGTCAGTTGTACCTTCACTCACATTGTGGCTGCAGCTGCTTGTCACCATACTGAGCTTGGTTATGTCCCAGCCCCCAAGCTGAACACAGGTACCTTTACCAAAACACTGTGTGTCTTTTATGTACTACAGAGATGGAGTCTGAAGTGCTACAGCCAATAGCTGCAATAGGAGGGTTTTGATTTCTTGTAGGTAAATAGTTCTTTTCAAGTAAAACAACCTGGCTATTTGTACCTGTTTCGGGCTTGCCCTGGTACGGTAAATACAAGAGTGACCTTGATTTTTCACATAATTTCACCAGGCTGCTGCCTTAACAGGACTTACTGTGCTTATAAGGCTTAAGAGAAGAAAAACAGACAGCAGGAAATCCTGTTACAAGCTTGTTTTGGTGGTGATGAGAGAGAAACAGTAGCAGAAGAAGAAAGAAAGAAAAAAAAAAACACCAAAAAACCCATAAACCCAACACCTGTAGCCAACCTACAAGTGGGGAAAGTGTGACTTCCAAGCCATTCCCTGATCCTCACAATGTTACTGAAACTACTCTGAGGGCAAGTATAAAGAAGGTAGGGATTAGTTTAGGATTCTCTGCTGGGTTTAAAAGAAGGTTTGTGATGTTCATTTTAGAGTTCCCTGATGACTTCAAGTGGTAGATACATGGACTGGTAACAAGTGTATTTGCACACTGCCTCCTCTCTGCAGGCCCTGAAAGAAAGCACATGGGAACTCCTTCTTCTTACCCCATTTGAAGTGTTGTTTGCTCCCAAACTGTAAGGTATTGCTTTTGGGGAGGTCAGCCCCAGGCGTGGGACTACGTGGCACTAGGTGGTGTAAATGGCCAAAGAGGGAAGGTTTGCTTAAATGGGTAAGTTATGGAGTAGAGGGGTGGAGGGAAAGGGGAGCACAGTTCTAAAATCATGTGCCTCTGGAGGTGATGTGGAGAAGGATGAGGTGAGTTAAGCCAGTTTGGGGGGGGACCTGTGTCAGAGCTGGTGGTTGACACTGAGCCCTGGTCAGCAGCCACATCACCGTGGCTCTGCTCTTGCTTCTGTTCCCTGCCTGCACAGCATTGCCAGGGTTGTGGGCAGTGCCCCTGAGGGTAAATGGGGCTGCTTACATCCAGAGGACTGCCTTTCCCTTTGTGGGGATCACTGATGAGTTTAAAAGCTGCAGCAGCCTTGGGAAAATTACATTTACCTTTTTCTCCCCCAGTTTTGTTTGCTCTTTTACACCAGAACCAGAGCGCCTCACCCAAGGGGTAGCTCCAGCTGAGGGAAGAGCAGTGCTTCCAACCCTGGTACCTGCCTCTGGCTGCTGCTCACATACTCATCTCTGATCCAAAACACCCTTAATGAACTGATCCCTGCCTGTGGACACACAGGTTCCTTCCTTTCCAGCCACCAAGACAAAACTGAGATCTGCAGGAGTAATTATTGTCAGTGCCCCATCTTTGCCACACAGCTGTTTCCAGAGAGAGAAGAGGAGACTGAAGGGATTGGCTCAGCACTCAGTTGTGATATTTGATTTTCCACCTCTCGGACACAGATGAGGTAAAAGGAGACAGCATGAGACTTCTCTCTTCCTTGTCCTACCAAAGCCTTCTCTTTGCTGGGGAAAGGTTCCCTGTCAAATTCCTTGCAAACAGACCTTTGTTACAAATCTTCCTGGGCTCGGAGGCACGTAACTGGGCATATTTTATCCCCTTGGTTAATAAATAAACAGAGCCCTCCTGTGACAGACAGCCTTTCTGACTCCACACAGGGACACAGGGCTCCTCTCGGAGCAGGGCCAGCATCACGAGCTAGAGCTGGGCAGGAAGGTGCTGCGGTGGCACAGGGAAAGGGGCACATCACCAGCTTTGAGAAGATAAAGAAGGAGCTGGCCTGTCTGCTCAGAGCAAAATAAAAAATACTTAGGGAAATCATAAGAAGGTTTCAGCAGAGAAAATACTAGGGAGCATCCAGTCTGAGGAGATTGTTTAGACTGAAATACAGTTTTTTCTGTTTTAAATTAGACCCCAGGTAGGGAGTACAGGCACGGTGAATCTCCTGTTGGATGCACCATGAGCACAATGTTGGTTTACCATCCCTTCTCTGAGGTGATTTACACACAAAGGAACTTAGCAAAGAACTATCTTTGTCTGAGTTCTGTAAAACCAAAAACCAACTTGGCCTGACCATCCCAAAGGTGAGTCAAAGCCAAAAGCTTTCAGCTAAATGTCTCTTGCTTTCCAAGACTTGGTAGTCTGAGTACAATAAATAAAGCTAAGATTCAATTAATCCTGATGTTGGTTTTGAAAGAAAAAAATCCTGCTGAATTTTGATTCTGAAAAAAACAACTTCAAATTCCAAGGGTCCTTGGGAAAGAAATTAACAACTGCTTAAAATAGTGTAGCTTGAAGTTTGCTTTCCTCCACAAAGTCTTCTGCAATGTATTGCAAGTTTTGCAAGCCTGCAGTCCTACCAGGCGTGATTGTCACCAAATGAAACTGAGTTTAGACTTCAGCAATGAAATTCATGGTTTCACTCCAGTCCCCACAAGAAACTTTTCTCCTCAAACCATTCTCTCTTTACTTTGGAGAGGCAGTCAGTAAAGCAGTGAACATTGCAGGTAGGAGTGAAACAGACTGGCAGAACCATGTGGCTCCCACAGCTGCAAACGCAGTCAAATCTGAGATAGAGATTTTTTTGCAAGTCCAGAATGGCAGAAGATTTTGAAATACAAGTGCATTGAAATATAAGTGTTATACAAGGACATAGCAGATGCCAATTCAGTGAGCAAACAAAAAAGCATAGCCCATCCCTGTGTCATTACAACTGCCTATTTAAAGGGCAGTTTTGACCAGAATGACACATTTGTGAGTCACACAACAGGGAACAGGTTGTGACTTTGCTCAGAAATCTACCTTGCTTTGGCTTCCTGTCAGCATGGCTGAAAGACCAATACCTGTCATGGCACAATGTCCATGTGTGGCAAGAGGGATCCAGTTTAATCCCCTGCATCCCTCAGGACCTGCTCTCACCCAGCTAAGCATGCAGAGGCAGTTAGAAGCCACGCCTGCACACAGCCTCACTGCACACTCTGTATGGGCGGTTGACAACATGCACGTAGCCTTTATGCATGCATATTTTCTTGCAGTGTCTGAAACCAGACTGATAAACACCTCTTCAAACTGGTACTCAGCTTCATTCTCTGTTATCCAAACATTTCATCAAAGGCCACTTACCTACAAAGCAGACATCTCAACCCAAGCCAGACAAGCCACATACCAAAAGCCTTTTGAAAACAAGGAACCAAACCTGAATTTATTCGCTAATAGTGAAAGGGTGACAGCCGTTATTTTATAGGTGCAATATTTTGCAAATTCTGAAAGACTAAATTCTCATAAGGTGATTACACCATTAATTAGCAAAACACTGTCATCCCCGAGGTGCCAACACAGCAGCTGTTTCAGCTGAACAGCAAAGAAAAGCCAAGAGGGCAAGGTAACAAAACTGGTAGCGCTCCCAGAAGCAGCCCAACTGCTCCAAGCACCCCCACGCTGCCACCTCATGCTAGAGAAGTGCTCTTGTTCCAACAAGGGATGACCTCAACTCTCCCTCTACCACCCCAACCACCCCAGCTTCCCAGAGGACTGTACCCTCTCTTCCACCTGGGTGCATGAATGGGGGCTCTAACAAAGGGGCCATCTGTTGCAGCCTGAGCCCTATATTTCTCAGGATATGGGTCTTCCCAGGAAGCTGTTCATACACAGCTGATCAAACTAGATGGGATCTCTCTGGTCATTCATTCCTCTGACTCTCTGCAAAAGGGAGATCATAGAAACTACCTCGATGATCTCCCCTTCCAACTGCAGTATGAAAAGGAATCACAGGAAGATACCCTGTTATGCAGAGGCTATCACAGTTTTTTGATCCATTACTCTGTGAACAGGGCTTAATTTCTAACTTAAGCATGTCTGGCTAAGACAGCCAGATGCAGAGCCCTGCTCCTGAACTCTGAGCTGGGCAGAGCAGCCCTCCATCATCAGCTTTAGTTCCTCACCCTTTCCTTCAGGCACCTCCAGACCATGGCTGCATCACCACAAACCTCCCTGAAGGGCCAGTGATCAGGCCCAAGTTGATGCAGCTGATGGTAAGGGACAACATGAAGGACTATGGTGACCAGGGGGACAGGCTAGGACCCCTCTCCTAAGCAAGGGACGTTTGGATGGCTACCAGCGAGGTCCTACACACACTGGCTAAGGATGCCACAAGAGAAACACCTTGCACCACAGCAAGTTTTGCACCACAGGCTGAAGATGGGTGGGCAGAAGGAGGATGATCCTCTTCACAGCACCCCCCCTTTTAGAAGATAACTCTGAGCACAGACTGTGGCTGTTATGTCCTTTGTCACGTCAGGCAGGGCCCATGGTGTGACCCTGCTGGGGCTCATTCCCTTCTCTTGAGGCCTGCAGCAGGCACTGGAGACACAACAGCACTGCCCTCCCAGAGAGGGATTCTTGGCAGCAGGGCAGTTCCTGCAAAGCCCACCTTAGGCTGTCATGTTCTGCCTCCTGTGGGCTCCCTACAGTCAGGAGCAAGGGAGAAAGATCTCCTAAGTACCACTTGTGGCAGCAGATCTAGATTGGAGGAAGCTGTATCCTCTTAAGAGGGTTGGGAGCTAAATTCTGCTAGACTAAAGACATTTTGATCCCATCTTTGATATTTTCCATCCTGCTCTGTCACCTCAATACCATTTCCATCCTTGCAGAGCGCATTTGCTTAGAAACATCCCTAGTGGGACAGAAACAGTTCTGGGTTTGGGGCCCCCAGTGAGGGAGGGCCCCTGAGCAGTGCCAGCAGCACAACAGCAAGTCTGCCCACCATTCTTCCCACAAGAAACTGGACCAAGAATCTTCAGAGCACGTTACACGGCAGCAATGGCAAATCACCCATGGAAAGTCTGCAAGCAGCCATGGGGTTCTCTTGGTTTGTGCTGGGTTATGCAGATTCAGGTCAAGAAAAAGCACAGAGTTTGTTTAAAGACATTCTCCCACGTCTGGGAGAAGAAAATCATTTACAGGAAGAGGAAAGGCCTTACATTGCTCTGAGAAGGAGCAGGATCCCACACACCTTTCAATCCTTCAAAGGATTTGGTCATCGTATTCTCAAAAGCAGTGATAGGAAAAAGAAAAAGCAAGCTGTTAATAAAATATGGAGACAGCTTAGGAATTTGCTTGCGAAAGTCCATGATAAAAAACCTCCAGCTGAGATCCAGACTCTACTTTATAGCTCCCTGTGCTCTGCTTCATCTTTCCTTAAATGCATGGGGCACAGGGCTCCTGTCACTCCTTGAGCATGACTGCTTAGAGTCTGAGAGGTTTCACTAGTCTGAGGAAGCTTTTCCTTCACATACAACTTAAATGTGCCATTTCTTGAAGTCATCCCCTTGTCTTTTACACTCTAGCAAGCAGAACAAGTGTAAATTAAATGGAAGACACATGAAATCTTTATAAAGCCCAGTGTTTCCCCTAGCATGAAAGTTCTTTCATTTTAGAGTGGAAGGGGTCTTTACTTTGTACTGTATTTTCCCCACCAGAAAATGAAGAAGAACATAAATTTTCCTCATGACTTGAATTTAGCTTAATCAGAGCCCCCTGCTGATGTAATGCAACCCAATGAGATTTTTCTTTTTTTTTTTCTTCCTGTTGAGCTGCTGCCCCTTTTCCCCTCCTCCCACCAATTCAGGCAGGAAAACAAGGGAGGAATTAGACAGACAGAACTTACTATCTATCAAGCTCCAACTTCAGACTGGGCAGGATAACATTTAAAATATAAAAAGCAAATTTTATGAAGCCTTTTCCTCCCTGGAGACTTCCACAAAAATATTCCTTGTTTGTCACTGAGAATGAACCATTTTTCTCTTTCATTTCTGCTTTCTGTCACATATTTCATTTTGGCTGCCCCTTCTGTCTTTCAGCTAGGGACCTAGGCTGCTTAACACAGAATCACAGGTAGCTCAACAACAAAATGCCTGTATTATCTTTCTTTTTTTTTCCTAGTCTGTCAGGTAATTGCAACTCTAAAAGCTTTTGCATATTTACCACAGAAACATGTCTCCCCTGGAGGATGGGACTGTCATCAGGTAGAATATCTTATTTAATAAGCCTCTTCTAAGGTACAAACTAGGGCTGGGCATTTTTCCTGGCCTCCTTCAGAGCAAAGGACAAGCAGATAAAGATCAGCTGCTGCAGTGCTACACTGTCAAAGTTCCTGTTCCTGTGAAAATTAACCCTCTCCAAGCTCAGAGTTCAGGAAGGCTTTGCCATTGTGAAATTAATGAAGTAGGAAAAGGGTCTGTTATTAACTCATGTTGTTTTTTTAAACCCCGGTCCTCACCATGTATAAGACAGATTTCTTCTCTATTTACAAACAGATCAACTACCCTGTTTTTTTGTAACCCATCTGATGAGCTGTGGATGCTGCCAGTACTGATTTGCATTAAATCCGTCGTGAAGGAGGATCGGATTTTCTCTCTTTGTCCCTGCTTCACAGAAGTACAACAACAAAAATGTGGTCTGAACATTTCTAAATTCTGCTGCTATCTAAAGACAAATTCCCTTCACTCCCTTCTCTATTTCCCCCCACCCCTGAAGCAGCAGTAGAACTGCTTTTCTCAGTCCCTATGATGCTGAATCAAGCTGACTGGTACCAAAGAGAGGGTCTGAGAACATCTACAAGAGAGACTTTGTGTCTTGGAGTCAAGACAGAGGGTGAGGAGTCCCTGCCAGGGGTTAAGAAAAGAGGCTGCTCTGATGAAACTGTTCAACAGGCTGAAGAGAGATATACCTGGTTCACACATTTCACTTCAGGCACACCTGTGCTGAGGTCACAGCTCCATCCTAGCACGTAACAAAGCACTGGGAATGGGAATCAACAGACAACAACAGGTCCTCACTCCAACACCAAATCACTGACAATGCTTGCCTGGAGGAGAGCTGACAAGAGCCAGCCAGAAGACTCCCCTTGACTAATCCTTGACAAACCATCTTCTGCATCCATACAGTTTTCCTGTGGGCCAACCTTACACTTGTCCCTGGTTTAATATATGAGTACTGACTGGAAGACACATTTGAGGTATGGATTGACTCTTTAGGTTAAAGTAATTCTGAAACCAAGAACCTGTATTCATTGACTGGAATGGAAATGTGGACATCCCCTCTTCTGGAAACAGTTCCAGAGAGAACAAACTGATAGAAGTGAAAGACTTTCTAAACTGTAACTGGCAAACTCTATTTTTGCAACACTTTATCATTATTTACAAACATACAATGGTTTTCAATGCAAGTAAACTCCAAGAGAGGAGTTAGAACATCATTTTTTCTTATCATCAGCAAGCCATTCTAAGAGCCATCTTTGTTTAGAATTAAGGGATGACTCTCATTCATTTAAATGAATGTAAGGAAATTCCTGTAGGTAAAATACTTCTCCTAGTAGTGTTACATGAGCCCAGTCTCTTACCTGTAGTATCTGGATTGAAGGTAAGTAGAACACACAGCCTTAGACACATGGCTAGCTGAACCAAAGTCTATGACCTTGACCCTATATGGCTGTCGGGATGGGTCTACCAGCATGATGTTCTCTGGTTTGAGATCAGCATGAATCAGTCCCAGGCTTTTCAGCTTCATTAGGGCAGTTGCTACCTGCTGGAGAATTGGTCGAATGTACTTAAGGGGCAAGGGACTGAATTTATTTTGTTTTAAGAAATCATAGAGGTTCTGCTCCAACATTTCAAATACCAAGCATGTGTGATTCTTGTGCTGGAAGCATTCATAAGCACGGACAAAGTTGTAGTCATCCGCGCTTTCCGTGCTCAACCGAGCCAGGATGCTCACTTCAATCTGGCCTTGCCGGGCATAAGAAGGGTGGTTTTTTAGGATCTTGATAGCCACAATCTCATTAGTGCCACGTTTCCAGCATTTGACTACTTGTCCGAAGGTTCCACGGCCAAGAAACTCTAACACTTCATATGTGTTGGTCATGGAACAGAGCACCTCATGTTGCACCAGCTGGTAATCCCCTTCACTGTTGGAGCCACTGTTTTTGGAAGTGGCCGTGGAGGTGGTGGCGGTGGCTACAGTGGCCCCACTGGCATTGTTCTGAATCATTGGTGGATGCTCCTCGATAATCTGCACGCTGCTTGTGTTCTCAATCTCCTCACTCTTGCGCTTAAGTCCACATTTTTGGTAGGTGTCCAGAAGGCTCACAGTGCTGCGACGCATCAGGTTGTGTGGCCCGCCCAGTGTTTGCCCAGACACTGCAACCACACCAGAAGTGCTGTTGGCAGATGTAACCACGATGTGCCCCGTGCTTGCTGGGAAGATGATGGTCTGCTCGTAAGGGATGCTCGGATTGGGGATCTGGAGGGAGGCGTTGACGGCTGCTGCGGCGGCTGCTTGGGAGGACTGCACGTTCTTGCCCTGGTTGTAGACTTTGCTGTGTGTGCCGTACCCAGTCATATCCCAGTTTGAACTCGGCTCCACTTTCAGTTTCTTCACGCTACAGAAGGCACTTGACTGAAGGGTATGAGGAGAGAAAACTTGCACATGCGAGGCCATACCTGCAATACAACATCAGAGTGAAACCACTGTGTCAAGATGCCTTCCCCAGCTTTTTTTCTTTTGCTCAGTGGCATGAAAGGGAAATGGGTTACAGTCTACCGATACATTACACACACATACAAAAAGCAAGTTCTTCCAGAAATATGTATTGCACACAAGTAAAATATTATGGTCTAAAATAAATGCTTACCCCAGATTGAACTATACTAACAACATTCAAGATTTCTGCTCTCTTGCTCTCCCCCTTTTCATTTTTAATAACAGGAATGTACATGTTATTTTTACCTCCTCTGCCTAAAGAGACTCCTATTCCCATTGTCTCTAGGAATATATCTAGCTCTCTGGAAGAACTCATGTCAAATACTGCAAAGTATTCTGATACAGAAGCTAAATCTCAAATCCTCAGGCTCATCCAATCCTAAGCAGTTTAGTGGATCTGACTTAAACCCTCCACTGTATGCCCATAAAACCACTGTGTAGCTTCTGGCCTGCACTGAGAGAAGATGGGACCAGGAGATGGTACACTGTGAGCAAATGGAGGTGCATAGATAAGATAAAGTTGAGGAGCCAGAACAGAAGAAGATGATGTTTCAGATTGCTTGCCAAATCTGTGAGTGGGAATTGTGCACAATGCTAGTCTGTGCTCAGGGACACTGGAGATGGGAGTTACACAACATGAGCTTCACTGTGTGCTCTCAGTGCTCTGAGATTTATAAAATTGTGTACATCTATTCTCACTCACAGTGACAATACCATCACCGGGAAGCAGATCCCCTGGAAATGAACAGCATTGTTTATGAAGCATCATACACATTAGCATGTGGCAAAATTAGCTCCTAATATAGCTTTATTTTTACAGGAAAGACAAAAACCTATTTTAATGCAAGCTTATTTGGTTTCAGAAGAGTTAATGATCTTCTAAATCTTTTTAAAAAAACCCAGACCACCAAAAAACAACCCCACAACCTCATAACCAAAGTGAAAATAATGCATCACTGAGACAGACTTACTGAAGGATTCTGAGTAATATTCCACTGAAACAGAAAATGTGCCTATTCAGAGAAAAAAGATGTGGTGCACGGAGAAGGGGACAGCTAAGTCCTGACTTGCTGCCAGCTTTCCCTGCCCAGCATAGGGATAGTACTGCTGGGGCAAACATTTTGTGAAGAACAGAAATCCATGGAGACTTCTGGGGAAGGAATCAGCACCCGGCAGGAGTTAGAGCAGAAAGGCACAGCCTCCTTCGCCCTCCTATCTGTCATCAGTGTTTCTTTTTAATAAACCAGAATGACTAGGGAAGAAAAAGACAATATGCTGAGCTGGCACCATTATTGAATTATTAAGCGCAAACATAACCTTGACTTGTTTTCAACTTAAAAAAAGTTAAAAGCTGAATGAATGCTTCAGTAACAAAACCACAACAAACTCTGCAGTGCACATGGACGACTTCTTCATGTGGAGACGTGACAGTATCTGACTTGGCCTCCTCACACTTCACTAGTCCACGTTCCTCTTCAAGAGGTTTTCTGGAGCTCATGTGTACACAGACACATTCACACACATGCATGCATAAACTTACTCATATAGAAAAATGTGAATGTCACTCCGCACTCACAAAGCTCCGTAGTCAAATTAACAGATCTAAACACACCCAGCACTCTTTTTCCACTTAATTCCCAGCAGCCCAAAGGCCAGGAGAGGCTCAGGAGAGGGGTGCTGTGGTGAGCCAAAACCTACCACAAGCAACTACTCAGACGTAACAGGCCAAGCAATGTCTCCACTTTGTTTCAACACCCCTGCCTTCACCCCTTCTGCAGTGATGAATTTCTGAGGACAGAGCAGATGCAGAAGAAAACCTCTTCAGGACACAGGGGGAAACCCTCACCTAGGGTTGAACATGGTACACAAAACCCCACTGGTCCCAGTCTAGCAATGAAGCCCTGCAAATCACAGCATGCTGCCCTCTGCAGACATGACCCCTGTCTCTAAGTGGATTTATGATTGTTTGCTGTTGTTCCTTTTAACTCCATTACCCCCTGCTCCCCCATCCTCCTGGGCAGCAATTTCCATGGTCCCTGCAACTGGATACTCAGACTCCTTGCTAGAAGGTACTAGAGACGTACTTTCTCTCCTCTCTCCTTTCCCCAGGGCAATGATGCTGTCACAAATGCATGTGGCGGGCAGCAAGCTCAGAGAACCACAGCAGTGCTACTCAACTTGTCATCCTGGACACAAAGATCGTGTGTGAGTGAGCCAAAACCGTGTTTGTTTTTCCACAGATTAAGAAGAATCACAGTGTTCCTTCTAGTACAGTACTGACCTGCCTGGAGAGAGGGGGTGGTTTGATGTATGTTTTCCCCCTGGACGCAAATAATATGGCAGATGTAATTGGTAACATATTGTGGACCTAGCAGAGGTGTAATTTATAGTTTTATGGCTTTCATTCCACGGTGTGCTTGAGCAATCTCTCTTCGTAGAAAATGAAAAGGGAAAAAAACGACTGACGCAGAACAAGAAGAGACGTTCTTCTTGCACTCTCCTCTAAAGATAACACCAAAAGACTGAGGCATAGCAAATTAAAGTCAAGGATGTGAAGCACAGCAGTTGCAACTTTCTCAGCGCCACTGTAAAAATCAGGATAATCACCACCATTAAGGGACAGGCTTTCAACTGGTGCAAACTGGCAGGGCTCCACTTGATATCAGCTGATGCTAAAAACAAGGTCAGCAGTCACTCAACATTGTCAATGTCAGATGGCTGCCTGTGCTCTTTGGTGAAACGAGTTGTTGTTAGGGACTGGTTTCCACATCAACAACCAGCCCCTTGCTGTCCCTGAAACACTGCTGGCAGCCTCAGCAGAGGACAGAAACATGGGATAAACACTGATTCACCCCAAAAATGGAGGGGATGAAGGAAGCAGTGCTTCTGTGGATAAAGCAAGGACTTTGGACTCTTCTGTTGCCAGTGCTGCCCTCCTCAGAGGTTACATCTCATCATAGAAAAGGTTTTTTCTTTTTCTCTGAAAAAAGAACTATGAAATCTTCTTCCTTACATCCAAAATTATTTTCTCATGTTTGAGGTTTCAAGGGCATGCATTGTAAGGAAAATAACTCAGTGAGTTTTTCAGCATAGTCTGATACCAAGAAATTGCAGGCTGATTGACAGCTTGGTGATGGGAAAAGGCGTCTTCTGCAGAAAAGTAATTTTTATTACAAATTTTCCTGTGCAGTTAATGCGAGAAAAACACAATCCTAAATTTCCTGAGGACACAATAAAACTGTGCTGGTGGCATGTTGTTTCTTTCAAAAAGGATTTTTGCTCCATGGCAATAGCAGGAATAGTAATAAATGTGAATAAAAGTTGGTTTTGTTACAGGAATCAAATTCCTCATTACAGCCTGTAATATGATTTACACCTTCAATGTTTTGATTACACAGGCTGACAACAGCTTGCCATAACGTCCACGAGGAAACAAGCCAGCAGTAATGGGGTGATCCACACCAACCAAGCCCAATGCACCAGTGTCTCCGAGGCAGTGGGAATGCCCCTGGGGAGCATTCTTGCTCCTGGGGTCTTGGAAAGACAGAGAGGCCATAAGCTGCGGAGGGATGGAAAAGGGGATGTTTCACTTGGGAAAAGTTCTCTTAAACCCCCATTCACAGGTCTGACAAGAAACCTCCTGTGCAAGGCTGGGCCTCTCATATCACTTCCCTTCTCTGCAGGAAGATCCTAGCAGTCACCTTTTTGCATTTTGCATGGAATGTCCAAGGCTGGCACCTGGCTTCTCATCTTTTTGCACTCTGCCAGGAGTGGAGGGAGTGAGGATACTTGGCATGAGCAGCTTTACCCACTGAGCATTCCTGCTCACCTGAAGCCCAGCTCAGCAGCCCCACCTACACCACCAAAAGCTTTGGCTGGGCTAAGCCAAGAGGCAGTTCCAACTGAGCTGGTCCCTGCCCTGGCATGGGTGCAAGGCAGGCCTCTATTAGCCAGCCAGGATGAAGCCAGGACACCACAACAGCTAAATACATGTCCTGAAGAGTATAAGTCTAAGTTTTATATCACCCCTGAGCATGGTGAATCTCTGGGCTGGGAGCAGAATCAGGGTTGGGCACCATGCGTTAAATAAAATTGTCAGTTCCTTTCTTTAATAATGAGTTTAGTGTAGTCATTTAAAGCTCTCACAAAACTGATAGTAACTGGATTTAATGGGGCCTTCCCTGTCCTTGATATGACTCACATAACTCCTCATAGCATCTACATGAGCTGAAGTAGGTAGGGTGCAGCCAGGGGACAGCGTTAAAACAGCTGGAATTACTTTTATTTAAAGACTTGAGGTTTTTTTGTTCCTGAGAACTCCTCCCACGTCAGCTTTCACTTAATAATAATTTAGCAGGTGCTATTTACAATTCAGATGGCCCTCTTCTGCATGCACACACAAATCACGCAGCCGCCTCACTTGTTCTTCTAACAGGTTTCAGGAAAGCAAATGAGGTAAAGTTCCTTATCCACCCACGTCACCCCAAAGGGCAAAAAATACACTTTGGGGACTAAAGAAGAAACAGTTTGAAAGTCTCTGATGTTTTCTTCTGGTTTACTCCCAGCACTTACTGCTGATTTTTAAGCGTGGCCTTTGAGGTGGCAAGAGACCAAGCCAGTGCCCTGTATTAAGAAGGAAGTCAGACCTTCTGCAGTACCTGCAGAGCTGCCACTGCTCTGTAACCAGAGGCTGCTTCCTGGCTGCTGCCAGAACGACAGTGCCTGCTTGAAAAATACTGTAGAAAGCACATGGTGTGTGTTCAGCATATAAATGATGCTCACAACACAATACTGAAATAAGTATCTTCAACTTCTCCCCAGAGAGGCGCAAGCCTGCAAACCCATATACACGCCCAAGCTGAGAAGGCAATGAAAAGAGGATCTGCCAGGTATGGCTAATGCATTGCACCTTCAAAATAGCCGTGTCTCAAGCACAGCACTCTTCTTCACAGTGGCCTCTGTGTGGCTCCTTTTGAGGCATTGTCCCCAGCACCACTGCACTCTCAGAACCTCCTGAAATTTTGTGTCCCTGGAGGCTATACAAATTCTTTCCCTTGTGCTACCAAATATTTGGAGACAACCTCAAAGCAGAGCTCAGACCTCAACAGCCTCAGCTCCTTCCTGTTCCTGGTGAGCCTAAGATGTCAAGGGGGCCTTCGTTCCAGGTGAAAATTTCCCTGCCTTCCTGTTCTGCTTTTCCTGTCCTGCTAGTAAAACCATCTTAGACTAATTAGTAGTTTTCTAAATGTAGTGCACAGCAGTTCCCAAAGATGTAAGATGTGACAGAGCACGTTTCCTGCACTGCTCCAGACCTGGATTCACATGGCTCCAACCTGCCATGTTTGATCCATGTCTTGTGGCCAAATGAAAAAGCAAGACCTCCCAATGCACAGAGTAACCATAAACAAAGACAAATGGACAAAGCTAAGCATCCATCTCCTTCCCTCTCATCCCCACCCAAAAAGCACATCCCTCCAGTGCCATGGCCAGGGCACTGTCATCATCATAACCTTCAAATCCCTTATCTCCCTGAAACCCCAACTGCCCTCCTATATATCCCTCTCCTGCATTTACAGCATCAACAACCCTGCCTCCTGTTTCATTCTGTACATCATTACTTTCCTTTATAAGTATGATGGAAATTATCAACCAGGACATACTTGGTACTCTTAAGCATGGAGGTGGTATAGGCAGTTACTCCCTATCACGGCCTGATCAGGTTATTTTGGCATGTGGCTCAGGATACTGCTGTTTTTCCTCACAAACAATCTTTATTCCCTTCCTCACTCTCCCTTTTAACTCCTTAAATCCAGGGCAAATTATCTGCTGGGTACTGAAAGCTTTCTTAGCTGTAATTTAGAAGCATTACAATTCTTATTCATCCTTTTGCAGTGGGCTCAGGGGCAGATGAACCTGAATAACAAGGAATAACAAGCTGTGGGCTCTTCTGACATATCCCTGGTTTTAGGCACATGAAGCAAAATCTCAGGGACAAATACATACATTTACATTTGAATACTTTATTACACCTCAGTGCAAGATTCTTTCAGGGTCACCTCCATCTCCCACTGGAATGAACTGCAGTAATGACAAGATATATTACAGATTTCCTCAGTTAATCACATGACTAGTTTATGTTTCACATTATAGTTAATTAACTATGCAACACCTGAGAACACAGGTTAAAATATACCTCACCAGGGGCTGCCCCGTCACTTCCCTGTAGATGCTACAGTAACTGGACCTGACACCAATTTCTAGGTCTTGGTGTGAGAAGGTCCAGCAGTCCAGTCCATGCTCCCCTGAACTGAAAGATAACCCCTAGATACCTTCTTATGGGAAAACTCAGCACAGTTGGAATAGTGCAAAACTTCTCTTCAGGATACCTCAGTGTTACTGCATGGGAAGCAAATGAAGACAGCAAGTGAATACAATTTAATAGTCTCCAGCCTCGACAAAACAGAGCTAGACCCCAGTAAGCAAACACCCTTCTCCATAACTGTCAAAGCTGACAGAAAGACTGTCACCTCTACAGAAATCATAAAATGAGACTGCAAGCACCCTACCAAGATGTCGAAGTGCTCTCTGGACATAAAGTGAGAAACCTAGGAGTCTGAGGTGCCCATGTCGGGTCTCTGGAGCTTGAGAAGGCAGATCATAGCCCTGCCAGAGGTACCTGACTGAGCAGCAGCCCTTCAAGCCAGAGAGGACTTCTGGAGTCCCAAGATCAAAATGAGGTGGTGAACAATAAAGATGGAGGCAGGGGCAGCACCTGAAAGCCTCCAAGGTCTGCATGAGTTTGTGAAGGAACTTCTGCACAATGTAAGCATAAAGACATTTTAGGAAAGTGGGTGTCAGTAAAATCAGGAAGAAGTTTTACAACCAAATGATCAGTACTCCCAAGATCCTCAGAGGAGAAGAAAGTCTGCTTGGGAGTCAGAGATGGGATGAGAAAGAAAGAAAAAGATGAAATAAGACAGGTGGGATTGACAGAAGCCCTGCTTTGAAGCTTTATCTTTGGAGGACACTGAAGGATGTCTAACAAATGCTATGCTGAAGAAATCCCTCGTTCAGATTTCTTGGAGAGAGGCCCAGCAGAGCTGAGGCAAGTGTGGAATGCTTGGCTGGGGCTGTGCTGCAGGCTGCTGGGGAACCCACGAGCAGCACCACATCTGTTTAAAGAGCTGAAGACTGCGGCAACACCCACATCACCACTTAAAATGAGGCATGACATGATGAGGCTCCTATAATGCCATGCTTGAATGAGTTCCTGAAGCACTGGGTACAGCCAGAGGAGATGGGGAAAGCAAGCTACCAAGGAATGTTTCCTCATCCTGAAATCTAAATGGAGCCAGATGAGTCCAAAAGCAGTTACTCACATCAATATGCCAGGTAGGACTGTTTGGCAACATCACAAGTGTTCTGGGCACCTTCCTCCTTCCCATCTGTCCTCCACCATCACAAAGTGGAACAAACAGTAACCACAGCATTTCTACAGCACCCAAAGCTCCCTCTGTAGAGCTAAACAAGACAGTCTCTGCAGTAAACATGAAACTGGCCATAGTTTGCCTTGTAGTCCAGCCTAATGTCTGGATCCTTACATTTAACCTCCAAACAGGTCTGTAAGGCAGGAGCCTCTAGATTCCAACAAGCTCCATCTCTGATTGCTACCTGCTAACAGAGTTACATCCTGAAAGCAGAACTGAAAGAAGGATGACCTTGGCATGGCTCTGCTTTCAAGGCAGCATGGCTCAAGTCACTGCTGTTCATCTTCCAAACAGGGGCTGACTACAGTACTCCATCCTACAGGGAAAAGAGAGTACTTTCTCAGCCTTCCTGACCCCAGACTTCACTGGCCATCCTACCTGGCCCTCCATTATTTTAGTTCCTGGGAAATGGTACCAAGGCCTCTCATAAAGGAACCAAAACGAATCACTTTTCCTTTGAGGCTCTGGTTGTGCCCCCCTCATGCACACAGCAGTGGCACATTTGTGTCTTCCCACAACTGCCTAGTGGAAAGGATATTTTGGCTTCTTCCACGATGGCTGTCTCTCCACCTGGATGACTTTCCACCTGTAAATATTAACTTTGTCATGTCAATGACTCCAACTGGCCTGCAAGAGTGATGAAACCACAGGGAATGCCTGGCACCTTGCATACCTTACTTGTTAGAAACAGTACTACTTGTGAAGGCAAGACATGGGCAAGGTTCACTGGAGTCTCTGGCTGAGCCTCTCACTCCCACAGGATTTTTTCCTAACTGTTTTATTTGCGAAGAGGCCACTGAATGACATTTAGCCCCTGCTTTGTTTACAAAATCTGAAACTCAGACCAAGCTCTAGCTGAGCTGAAAACATTGGTTTGCCTATTCACAAGGTCCCTTCCTTCACTGGATTTCCATCAGGATACAGACTTGTTGGAGAGAAATAAGCCCTGGTGAGGTCTGGATGAAATACACAGGATCTGGCCTGCAAAGGAAGATGAAGATGCAAGGAGAAAGGTGGAGAAGCTGGGCACAGGGCTCTGCCAAAACAGAAAATTGAGACAGATTGACCTGTTTTGTTGACCTCCTGACAGCCACATACCACCTTCAAGTAAGAATGACCAAACACAGGACCTACAGTACCCTCAAACATTGAAGGTGTGAGGTATTTTAGGAATTTTAGGAAGAGAAAGGATAGTGCAGGTTGATCACCTGACCTCCAGTTTACAGAGTTGCAACAATTCTGCAAATAACATGCCTTCCCATCATCACACCTGACCGGCACAAACAAAAGCCTTCAGTTCCTCAAGGAAACACCTTGAGCATTTTTCACCTTGTCTTCCAGACTTTAGGGCCAAGAAAAGATCCCCAAATTTACGGCCAAACAGTCAGAAACCTATTCTTGCTGTCACCTGTGGCTTTTGGCTTGCATTCCAAAGTAGGGTTATAAACCCAGAAATGCATGATGTGAAATGGGCTGTGAGCTGGGACCGGAACAGGCACAGTAGGACTGAGCCAGCTGGCCCAAAGCAAAAATCACCATGGAGACACAGGGTGCAGGATTGGGATGTGGACTCATTTCTCCCCAAAACACCTGTCTCTCTTGGTCCATTCACCTTTGAGACTGGTGAGCAGCTCTCATATGAGACACAGTTATAGGGAGCTGCTGCAGCCTCCATGAGAACACAGTGTGTTGAAAGGTTTATCTGTGGGAACCAATGATTCTGTTTGCTGTATTTGGGGTTGTACTGACCTCTGTCATACAAAACACACGGTCACACTCAGGCACACATAGACATGTAAACACTTGCACGGCCAGATGACCCATGAAGGCAATTAATCTGATAATCTCCAAAGGAAATGAGTGACGCTACCCCAAGCAATCCCACAGAAGTGCCTCTGGACACTTGCCTGCCCCACTGATGGCTGGCTTACTGGGGCTGGTGCACGCCTGATCTCCCACTGTCTTCACATCAACTTCATTTTTAAGCAAGGTCTAACAGGACAGAGGCCAGATCAGCATACAGAGAAGAGGCCTGTTTGGCCAATGAAGGACAGCCTAGGTGATGTACAAAGCTCTTGCTTACACAGAAAACCCCCCTGATTTAGGCATGAGGATAAACTACACGAAGGATTTCAGAGCCTTGAAGAGTAAACATCCAGCAGCTCAGGAAAGGCTATCAACTTGAGAAAGGAGGATATAAGGCCCTTGTGCGTGATGAAGAAACTCAGGGACAGCACTAACAGCCTACTCCCCCTCAAAGCTCTAGAAGAAAAGAAATCAGTCCAAGGGAAGTCATTAAGAGAAACAAAACAATAAAAATCTCCACATGTATCACCAGAACTCCCTGGCTACTATCGGTCTCTCCCCCAGGTTTCTCTTTTGCGCTGGATATTATTATTTATTGACATATGTATTTACTCAGCTCTGCAGTGCTTAACACCATGGCTGCTGGGCTTCTTGCACTGTCAAAATTAGAGCATGACAGGAGGGGAGTGAAGCTAAAAGTGGAGATCCAGTATGACACAGGCCAAATGCCTTCTGCACTGGGAACCCCACAGCCAGCCCTGTCCAGCTGGGACAATAAACACTTCCTTGGTGTAACTTTGCTCCAGATCACTCAGTGCTTTTGAGAGCTTGCACAGCGCCCTGCAGAAACCCAGGCACCAGAGCACACCTCAGGCCCTGTTCAAGTGCTGACCATGAGTTTCCTGCTGAAACCAAACCTGCAGAACCAAAAATCCACAGTAGAAAGGAGAGATGGCTGCAGATGACAAACCAGCTAAAGGGACTGTAAAGCCTTCTTCTCATTCCTGATGCTACATTTAAGAACTGACGTGTCACTTTGTGCTTCCAGCAGCATGCAGCCACTTGCCCAACCTCTTCAGAAGCATCTTTTTGGCACTACTACAACTGTTTTGCAGCCATGTGCTTTCAACTCAGAACATTCAATTCTTTCCTTTTCCTACGCAATGAAATGAAAGGATTCAGCTTAGATGCAGTGGGACAATGAGTTCAGAATCACCAATGTGTCGGTGATGTTGCAGCCAAGCTGTCCACAGTCACACTTATGGGTTTTGACTAACGACGTAAGGGAAGTCTAGCCAAAGTGAATAATGGGGGAAAGAAGAGTTTCTGGGAAAATAGGCTGTGTATGATTTTCTCACAAGGAGCAAATATACCACTGTTCCCACAGGTTCCAGGAAAAAAAAAAAAAACAGATTAGTAACAACTTGTGGTGAAATCACAAGAGCCTTCAGGAGGTCCAGGAGAACACTGGGCATCTTAGCTTTGCCATAGTCATGACTAGGGGGTAAAATGGCCTGTGGTGGGCCTATGGCTTTTGTTAGAAAAATTGTGACACTCCCAGCAAATGAGAGGGGGAAACTGCCATTAAAAATAAAAAAAAGAAAAAGAAAAAAGAAAACAGCCAGGGGAATTTAGTACTAAAAAGTCCCGTGAACTTTCATCAGACCTTATGTACTCAAAACTCATTAAAAGTTTTCCAACATCCATATGGATGAGAAGTAAGAAGAGACTGAAAACTAGATTCAGCAGAAGCACAATAACTGTGGAAAGAGTTTCAGTGGGAAGCAGCAAGTTTACACGTGGTATAAATGCCCAATTAATTCCATGTTTGCAGTACTCCTTTGTGGACACAGTCCTTGGTTTTGGTCATTTTTCATATCTGAAAATAGTCCCACTTCCCTCTTTAGTCCTTCCTGGGCTCATGGGAGACTAAAATGAGTCACCAGAGGATCAGCTGAGTCATCCAGCCAAAACTTGGAAAGCAATACAAAATGCGTGGTCATCACATCCTCAACTAAAATGTGGATGACAGCAGCACCCCTAGCAACCCACCATGCATTAGGCAGAAAGGGTTGGAGACCAGTGACACTACGAGCTGTTACTCTGAGCCAGGCAGAAGAATGCATTAAATGAAACCAGGACAATGCAAACAAGAGCTGACAAACATGACCAGAATGCAGCCCATTGGAAAAGGAGCTGGGGGTGCTGGTTGACTGGCAGCTGAACATGAGCCAGCAGTGGCTCCAGGTGGCCAAGAAGGCCAGTGGCATCCAGATCAGAAACAGTGTGGCCAGCAGGATCAGGGCAGTGACTGTCCCTTGGTGTTTGGCACTGGGGAGGGTGCACCTCAAATCCTGTGTTCAGTTCTGGGACCATCACTACAAGAAAGACACTGAGGTGCAGCATATCCATAGAAGGGCAATGGAGTTGGTGAAGGGTCTAGAGAGTAAGTCCTATGGAGACCAGCTGAGAGAGCTGGGGTTGTTTAGTCTGGAGAAGAGGAGGCTCAGGGGGAACCTCATTACTCACTACAACTACCTGAAAGGAAATTGTAGCACATTAGCAGGGGGTTGGTCTCTTCTCCCAGTCAACCAGCAACAGGACAAGAAAATGGCCTCAAGTTGTGCCAGGGCATGTTTTCCCTGAAAGGGTGGTTAAGCATTAGAATGGGCTGCCCAGGCAAGTGGTGGAGTCACAATCCCTAAAAGCATTCAGGAAACTACTGCAATGGCACTCAGTGCTATGGTTTAGTTGGCATGGTGGTATCCAGTCACAGGCTGGATTCGAGGATCTTAGATGTCTTTTTCAGCCTTAATGATTCTATGGTCACTGGTCCTGCACCTGACACAAAGCCCAAAGCCAGTTTCCCCATTCCAGAGGCATTAAGAAAAAGGGATGGCCATCTCCATCTTCCAGATCATGAGCTATTCCTAGCCCAGTTTCCAACTTCTATGAACCAAAGTTCCAATTCATTCAATTCCTCTAGCATATCATCAAATCTTAACAAGACCTATTTCGATATGCAATCTCCCTGACAACCAAATAACTGTGACCTTTTAAAAACACAGGTCCATATTTCATTTTTATGTCTATTATCTGCAGAACAAAAAGGAGTGGGGCAGTTTCTTTTGGGCAGAGAAAATGTATTTACCAAGCAGGTTTTTTATGGTGATTACAAAAGTTACACAATCAAATTCAGGACAGTTGTTCTCTTTGTGCTGTCATGGAAAAACAACCCCAGTTCACAAGGGCTGGGTTGCACTGCACAGCTGCTCAGGGAATCCTGCTCCTGCACAGCTCGCTGTCACCCTGCAGAGCTCATGCTACAAGCCACAGCTGAGCCAAGCATGGAGGACCCTGAAGCACCAGGGGGTTACAAGAACAGCACAAGTAGCACATCAATAGTACAGGTCCCCCTGTGGCTCACCCAGAAAATCCACTGGCTGGAGGCTCCCAGTAACACTTCTTTCACCTGGTCAAGCACCAGCAAATGGTGCTCAGGGACTACATGCGAAATGGCACCAAACAGGTTTTCATGAAACTGCTCAAAATTTCCCAACTAATGATGTCACTCCTGTTTTGTCTTGATTCTTCCCACCAGCTCATCCCTGGGTTTCAGCAAGGCCACAATGTATTCAACTCGCTGTGCCTCTTTTTCCAGCCCTCTGCACTTTCACTCCGATTTCCTTTGCCAAAAAAATAAAAACCACTTTCAAAAAAAAGGAAAAAGAAGAGCTGAAAGGTTCAGGTGGGCATCAGTGGATGATGAACTCCACAAGACAGAGTAACGCTTGACATAAGCAGGCATAACTGGTATAAACTGGTGTAAAAAACAAGTTTAAGTGAAACTCAGGTAAAAAGATACAGAAGCTATTAAAGTACCTAAAATCCATGGGGTTTTGATCCCAGAGTTATAAGAACCTGGTATTATTTAGTCTTTTAAAGGCTCACTAGTAGAGACTCTGAGCTGTTGAAATGTTAACTTATTCCATGCTCTGCAGAGACAGAAAATAAATGTGAAACTGGATCCTGACAGCACCATTAAATCCCAAAATTGACCCTCCTGCTTTCTGCTCTGACTGCTCCAAAGAACATGCTATTCCTGGAGGAGTTTTAAAAAATAAAGCCCAACCAAGTGTTCTCACGTCCTCTCCACTTCCCAAAGCTAAGGCAAGGAGCTCGCTCGAGTGGCCCTCCCACACACATCACCCTCTGGGTCCTGGCACTTGCAAAGAGATCTGCCCTGGCCCCACGGGCTGGCCTGGCACCAAGCACGAGCAGAGCAGCAACCGCAGCGCGCAGCTCAGCATGCTCGAGCTACAATAAACCTGTCAGACTGCGCGAGACATGAATCATATGGACTGCCACAACAGCAACCCAGTGTGTGCTAAAACAAACAAACAAACAAACAAACCAACCTAAGACATCTCAAAACACAGATGTAGGTAAAAGGCACTCTCCTGAGGCTGTCAGTGAAGTTATACTACAAGGCTTCCTGGAAAAATATACTCTCTCCTGACTTGTGACAACTCAGAAATGCTTCAGCAGAGCTGTAGTAGGGAGCCACAGGAAAGTAGAACCAACAGGACTCACTAGGAAACTGGAGTCTGACCAAGCAAATGCCTGGGTTTCCCAGGATGCTAGAAGTGAGAGAAAACACCTGTAGCAAAAGCTCATCGGTCACCAAGGGATGTGGCTACAGAGGTTGCTCAGGGTCTTTTGGAAAACACATCTCCAAGTGCACTTAGTCAGCTGGAGGTGCTGCTTCTCTCACACTGGCCGGAAAGTTATGCAGGAGAAACAAGAGCATCTTTTCCTGCTTAAGGTTTTCCTGTCGTCCTTGGTACAGCCATGAAACTGAAGCATGGAAATAATGCTACAACTGCATCGGAGGGACTTGCATGCTGCCTCTGCCCTTCAGGGCAGCCTTGGCAGTGGATGACTGCTCTATCCATACTTGTGGGCCATCAGGGCATACCATTTCATACCATGAACCTGTGACTACACTTCGGATGTACATGTATTTTTCACTTGTATCACTGCAATACAGTCAGTGAGTATAGTGACCATTTCTCCATCCTGTTTTCCTCCCTGCTATTTAATGATCTTGAGGTGTCGCCTCTTAAGCCACAATCCTCCAAAAACTTGCAGACACCACTCACCTTCCAACCACCAACTGCAAGGCTCTGAACCATGAGATTAATTAGGCAGACAAAAGCACAGGGGGAAGGTTTATGGCCAGTCTGTTTGCTTTTCCTGGCCGATTCAGTCAGAGACTTCAGCTTTTCCAGGTGACAAGTGTCTTTCAAGACAGTGTCTGCATCACAAAATATTCTATAAAATCTTTATGTAACTGTTCCCCTAGGACTGCTGGCTAGACCCTCACACTACTGCCACATGTGCCTGTGTCTGAGTTTAAGCACATGAATTGTCTGAACTGACTTCATCAGGACAACTCACGCACTGAAAGCCCACTTCATGTGTAAACTTTAGCAAGAACAGTGCATTAATCATCTGCCCTTGGGTTTTGAAAGGGAATTTGTGTGGGAAAAAAAGCAAAAAAACCTCCATATAACTTGTGGATACAATGCAGGTATCCAAGTGATGCATTAATCTAAATTAAACCACTCTCCTGCACTCTCCCTTTTAGAAAAGCAAGTTCTTCTCAACAAATGTATAATCCGTAGTTAACTGCTGTTAACTGATTTCAAAAGAAATCCTGTGGAAGGTGAAGTTTCCAGTACCTGTGCCCACTCTACAAGCAGCACACTCAGAAAATCTACATTTGGTTTTCTTGCATATTTTTCCTTCCCTTCCTTCTCCATGATTAGCAATATGCATAGAAAAACATTCTCTCTGCTCTTGACAGAGTGGCTGCTGCTGCTGCTGCTGCACATTCTCCACCTGGAGTGAAAATTCTCCGTTGTCACGGCAGCCAACAGTGATGTCACAGACTGAGTATTGTGACTTCAGCTGGAAAAGGAGCAGTGGGAGCAGATGAACTCTGAAAACAAAGATATTGTTTTGGTGTAAACAGCTTTCAAGGAAAAGAGGGGGAAAAAAAGAAGGAAGTATATATAAACATCTGACAATTACAGTTTTCTCAAAGAAGTATAAATATATGAAAAATAGAGTTCTCTCTAGGCAAATATCTCGAAGGTCCAATTAGGTACTGAAAGAATTGTCATTTTGTTTCTGTTCCGTTAAGAAATTAGACCCTTTTAGGTTTTGAAATACATGTTTTCTATTCTTTTCTTTTCTTTTCTTACTTTTGTTTTTAAAACCTACTTGTCTGGTCATTGTCCCAGAATAAGCAATCAGCATTACTGTGTAAAGAAATAAGTCTCAGGAAATAGGCAACTTGCAAATACTGCTGTCTGTCTTGACAAACCTTTCTGAAAAGGTTTGCAGAAGAAACCTTGCAGAAGAAGGGGGAAATACTGGTAGGACTTCAGTCACCACCTTCTCAGGGGACATCACAAATAATAAGCAGTTCCCTCCCCAAAGTACCCTAATGATATCCTAGTTTTACAAAAAATTATGCTTGAATGTTTTTTTTTGAATTATAAACTTGCCATGCACAGTCAAAATTAAAAAGAAATATGGGGCATTTTAAAGAGAAATTCCACAGGGAAAAGCAACTGTGAAATAGCCAAACATCAATTATGAAAACCATATCAAGAAGAGGCTCTTATGCACAGGCTGAAGGGTTTAGGGATTTCAAGAAAATGTGCATCCTAGTTTGACTCATAATGTAGGCAGAGAATGAGCAACTTTCCTCAACTTAAAAACAGCTCAGTGAGTATGTAACCCTTTAAAGTCACGGTATCTATAGAACTTTCTTGTATCTCAGAGCTCCCAGCTGATGGCAATCTTTGCTCTCCATGCCCAACTCCTCCACAGGATTGGAGTGACAGGCTGACTTCCATCCTAAATTAGTGCAGAAGAAACAGCTGATACTACTGTGGCATGGGCAAACTTCTGAGGTGTGCACCACAGGCACCCCAGAACTTGCTCATTGAGGCCATTATCACTATCCCAACTGCAACCCTTCAACCAGAGCCTTCTCCTCCCCTGCTGCTGCTCATCATACAACTCAACAGCCTGTGGGCAGCACTGCTTCCTTCTACCTGAGCAGAGAACACAAATGGAAGGAAAGCAAAATGTAACAAAGTGAACAAAGGCAGAGAGATTTGGGGTTGATTCTGATTGTAAGTCAGGTCTGGATCATTTTCCCAAGCTTAAAAATTATGGTCTCATGAGTGTACCATCTGGGACTTCCACAGGGCAGGATCTGGGAGAGGGAGCAACCAGAGCTAGGAGTACCCAGAGTAAAGTCAGGAAACGCCTTCTCACAAGACCCAAAGAAAAAGCAATGGCATAAACTTGTTCTTCCTTAAAATAACTTGCAAGTCTGTTGGTTTGTGGCACTGCTGTTTAATGGTACAGAGCATTATTAGAGAAAAACAGTATAAACCAGACAGTTGTCATGAGGGAAACAAGATAGCTCAGTTCATTTGTGTTCTTCCTCTGACCCTGAACTTCTGTCTCGAGGGTCACACTTGCTCCTACACAGAATGTCTGGATAGAAGGCTTCACCAATTTTCCTCTCTGATGACAAACGGCGCCAAACACTTTCCTGTCTCTTCTCCCAGGAGCAACAGCTGTTTATTGTTCCTCATTCCCACTCTGCATGACCAAACAACTACACAGAAAACAGAGATAGGTGAAAGCAAGACTATTTAAAGCTGCAAATCAAGAATGCAAGGCTTAGGAAAGCTCAGCTTTATGGCTGCCTGTGCAACCTTCGACCCTCTTTCTTGCCTGTGCACCATGACAGAGCTGTTAATCACATAATCACAGGCTATTTTTCCACAGGACCTTGGCCTCACCCAGTGCAGCAGGATCTAGGGTGCTTACCTGGTGAGCACCCAGTTACTATTTCATCTTCTTGGTGCTGTTGGAGGTGTGGCCCCGAGACTCGTTTACAGCATACCTGCCACGCTCTGCTCTGCAGACAGAATTAGTAATTTACTCATGGCCTTTCCTACAGTACGCATCATTAGAGTAACTTAATGTTTCACAAACATAAAGGAATGTATTTTTACACTGCCCTTACAAAGTAAGACGCTGTATTATCTATACGTCATGGGCAAGGAAGCAAAGCACAGGGAGATTAATGTGAAAATCTTCCACTAGTTTTAAATGCTTAATTGAAACTCTTAGGTACAAGTCCTTCAGAGATATGTTTTACCAGTTGAGGCTGTGGTGACAATGATTTTTTTGGGCTGATGCTCTCAGAGATAGCAGAAGTGGTATCCCTGACACACCATTCAAATTTTACTGGGTTGTTAATGTGGAGGCTTTCTCATTTCTTTGTACATTTGTTATATTTAACATGCATCCAAAAATTCAAGAGAGGTATAAAAGAACTGTTTTCTAAATATGCATTCTGAGGCAGATAGCTGGGATGGAAAATTTTTGCCTGGACAGTTTAAGTTTAGTAAAGTTGTGAACAATTAAAAATTAAGGTCTTAAAATAGGGAAGCTGTTGGATGGCCTCAATGGCAAGTCATTGCCATAACACATACACTTTTCTTTCTCTTCTTGATAGTTGAAGAAACAGATGTGACACTAACAGTATCAAGTCAAACTGAAATCCAAACTGCAACTAGAACTTTATTTTATATCCTGGCTCTGTTCAGATAAACAAGATCTATTTATTTTTAAATTTAATGCACAACAAAGCCTTGTTAGTCAATTCCAAACAGGGATTTCTGCTTAGAGCGTAAGCCCCACCTTTCCTCCTGTTCTCTCAGAAAGAGAAAGCAAGTGTCAGGCACTGCAGGCAGCACTGGTCATAAGCTGGATATAGGACAGGCAGATGGACAGTACTCAGAGGTAGTGAATCTTACATTGGTATAAACTGATCCTTCCCCTGATTATTTGCAGGGACATTCACAAATTCCTATAAGAAAAAAAAAAAGCCTGTCTGAAAATTTCAGGCAGTGATTTTATCTCTGCTGACAGCGGGAAAGAAAGACAGACAGACAAAAAGACAGACGGTGGGGGGTGGGAATAATTCAACCAACTGCTGGTGCCAGCCTTCTTCAGAGCAATGAAGTAATTTTAGAGACACTTCTGTAGGAGCGTAAAATCCAGCCTTGCAACTGTGCACAGGACTCGGGACACACAGACACACACAGACACACAGACATAGACACACGACACTGGACAACAATGTGAGACAATGTGGGAGCTGGCAGAACTGGTTCCTCCATCACCTTGTGACCATGCAAGGACAACACTAGGATAACTCTCTAGCTAACAATTCCTCTTTGCCACCCAAGCTGTATTCCTGGCAAATGGTGTTATGAACAGTTCCTTCCCCTGATACACACCATATCCACACGGAGAGGAACAGAGACCCAATTTTTCTGAAAACTCTCACCATATATCCCTGCTTTTGAGCTAGTCATGTCTCCTGACTGCACTTAGACTAATTTAGTATTTTTAATTACAGAGGGATTTACAGCACTGTACTACAGTGCTCTCTTTTATTATACCCACTGTTTCTGCTGAATCTGGGTACACTCTACATACAAAGTTGCACATTAGACAAATTACACTGCACATTAAGTAAATCTCTCTCTAGAAATAGGATTAGATGGAGAGGCAAATCTTCCTCATTCCTAGTGCATAAATTAATATCTATAAAATCAATATAAAGAGCTTCATATCAATTTAGGAAAAAATAGTTTAAACATACTCCACAATTAAACAAATTTATGTAGGAGATGCAGTCTTCTTTTCCTATTTTGCTTAATAAATAAAACAGCTGGTCCAAGGAATCAGGTCAATCAGTGTCTGGAAAAAGCCCCATTAAAGCTGCTATATAACCTAGTTTCTCAAGCTGCATAAGGCATCCTAATATTGAAGAAGCAGAAGTCCATGCAGAGACAGCACGGATGGCTCAGCTTCTGGCTCTTCAGGGTTATGGAGGATATTTATCACAGAGCACAGTAGTAAGTGAGGTATCTTGCAAAGATCTAAGGAGATAGGCTCTGAAGGACCACAATAAAGACAATAGGATGCATCCAGACCTGTACATAAAACAGAGCTAGTAGTCTTGGGCACCTAAATCCAGGTCATCCAACATAAGGAGATGGTAAAGGCCCAGATTTTCACATTTGCTCAGATCCCCTCAAAGCTAGCCTGGCCCTGCTGCCACAGTGGGTGATAACACCTCTTCTCAGGGCACTCCACAGCTACATGGTTCCATCCCTCCCATGTCACGTGGGAGGGCGAATCCGGCAGTGCCCAAAGCTGTGGGTGTGTTTTGCGGGCACAGAGCCTATTCCAGTGCAGGCAAAAACCCCACAGCATCAGCCCTCCTCCTCCTACACAACACACAGCACACAAGATGCAATGCCCAGGCCCTCCTCACCTCGGAGAACATATATCCAATAGGTTTGAAAATATTTTGCAAAAGATCTCACAATCCACATCCTATAGAGATAAAAATGGAGCCAGAAGAAAGTGACTTGCCTAAGGTTTAAGAGCAGGGCAGCATCAGAACTGGGAAATGAAACTTTCTCGTCCACAAACCTAGGTTTTAGCTTCTTACATAAGGATTCTCTTCCCTCATTAAAAAACTAAAAAATGGGAAAAGAGGAAGGAATATTCTGTAAACAGAATGAACTTCACCCTCAGAGGACTAACGACCTGATATACTTTTTTCCCCTCCTCCATTTCCCCTGATAAAGTTACAGTAACTTCAAGGACTATCCTTCTTCCTTGGTCTGCTTTAACCTAGTGTGTCAGGTCAGCATCCTTTTCCCAACCACCTGAAGCCAGAGACCATCCTTCCAAGAGAGGAGATTACCTTCTTGCTTTCAGTCTCTCTGGACATCCTTGCAACATCCTGGACTGAGACTACTCTGCTTTCTGCATCGTGCTGAGGGACTCCAAAGTCCTACCCACTCATCCCAGCCCATAGTACATGGCAGCCCAAAAGGGTACCCTGGAGGTAAAACCTGGTTGTTCTCTATTAATTTTTCATTTCAAGAATGGCTCCAGGGAAAGGAGGGAGATATAGGTCAGAGACTTTGGGGGCTGATTAGTAACTCTATACATCTTCCTTCCTTTTTTTTTTCCTTCAATTCTTTTTTCTCTTCCAAATTCAGAAACAGAGGGTTTTCCCTCCGTATTTCTCATTTACTCCTTGAGCATCATTGGCATTAGTCAGCAAACTCCTGCTATTTCCTCACAAGCCCCTGACACTTGCAGAGTGACTAACCTTCTCTGCACACACTTTGTTCTAATAGTTGCATCTGCTTTTATTTCCTCAAGAAAAATGGATCTCGGTGTTGCACATGCGCAGTTCTCCCTGCGGTCACTGTAAGGGTGACAGGTCACTCCCTGTAAGCTCCTGCTGCCAGGAGGCTGTAAATGACCCCATATTTCATGCACAGAGCCAAAGAGCCGGAGGTGATGGCAGGGCCTGCCTTCAGGTCACTTCATAACCCACCATCACAGTAGCAGTGTCCCTCAAGCTAGGAAGAAGTTAGCTCCTGCTCCATGCACAGGCATGTGGAAAACACAATGGAGGAAGCCTGAAGCCACCTGGCTTCTCTTCGCAGCCCTGGTCTGTCAGGTGACACTGCCTTTGCATTAGCCTTTCCTTCCCCGGACCAGGAGTCTCTGCCCCCGTTACGATGCCTGGTGCCTGACATGATGTGCAGAAGGCCTCAGCTGGGCTTCTGAGGCACAAATACAGGGCGAATGAAAACACAGCTCCTCGTGACTCAAAGCCACCTCATCAGAGCATGACAGAAGGCTCCTCCTGGCCAGGTGGGCTTGCACAGGCTGCCCACCCACAGCCACGCTCACAGAAGACCTCGCATGCAGCTCACGCTCATGTAGGCATACCCACAGACCTGCCCACACTGTGCTCTCGGTGCTGCGCTCAAGCACACAGCAAGTTTGTTGTGTCCACCTTTCCAGGGTGATGCCAAGAGCGCACAGACCACTCTTCCTTACTTCCAGCATGCAAAGAGGATGTCTTGTCCCCAGGGCAAGGCCATGCCTTCAGGCGATGGTAGGTGCTACCTGCTGCCACCCACACAGGAAAAATCCACATCCAGAGCAGAGCCCATCAATAGGGATCAGTGGGAAGGCTGGTGAACTTGGTGCTAGAGAAGTTTATTCCCCATTTAACCCTGACACCCTCACCCTGGCACCCACCCCGTTCCTGTCACCCTTACCTCTGTCCCCATTGTAGGAGAGACTTCTGCATTGCTGTGTAGGGAGGCATGAAAATAAACCACCGGCTCCAGTGCCACACTCCCTCCTGGCAGATCTGTTTCTCTCTTCCTAACTGTTTCCAAGTGCTTGGCTGTTTTATAATCCCCAGTGAGCATTCCCTTAACTCCTTCCTCACCGAGTCCTTCCACTCCCCCTCACTCATTCTCTTCTAAAAGACAGAAAAATCCAAGGCGAGGTAGGGGGTAGAGAAAGCAAAGGAGGGGGCCTGAATCAAAGAGGGAACATCTGAATCAAAGAGGGAACATCTGAATCAAACTGCACATATTAGTCATTTCCCCAGCCTTCTCTTACACAGACAGACTGACGCTACTTGTTAATGTACTTCTTATTTTTTTTCCCATGGACATTTGTGTACCTCAGAAATTTCTTTGCTAATCTCCTCCTGCTTTTTCATACCATGAGGTCATATGCTCCTGCTGGTAGTATGACTTTAAATCACACAGCAGCTTGCCCTTTGAGGTCTGAACAGAAATCACTGTCTTAGATCACAAGTAAATATGAGTTGATGGCTTCAAGCCCAGTGTCACCACCACCCCACTTATGCATATTGTGAAATTCAAGAAGAATCAAATGCAGGTATCTCTTCCCAGTGGAAAGGACTTAATCACTGCAAGGGCTGTGAGAGGGCTGTGTGGAGGAGCTTGGGCAGAGGAACACATCCTCCCTGTTTCCAAGACGTGGGACTCTGCAACTGCCCTGAAGTGACCTGTCGAGAGCCACACACGCTCTGGGTGCTAAAGGCTGTGCACTGTGTGTGTGCTTGCACATGTCAGTGAGTGCAGACGGTGGGGCAGGGAGTCACTTGGCCTGAGATATTTTGGGAGACCCACAGGTCATGGCTACACTTGGCCACAACGTAGCGCAGGTCGCTGTGTGCCAGGGTGTGGGGTAGGACAAGTGCAGCGACCCAGCAGCTTTGGATTTCATAACCACGACTACGTGCAAAGCAACGTCACAGAACGCTCCCGTGTTTACGCTGCTCCTGTGAGCACATGAATAAAGAGGACGGAGGAAAAAGCATTGGCTTTCATGTGTCCCCTCTCAAGTGGGAACATGACACCTGTAGCTGGCTGCTGCTCTTCCTCAGAGCCTATGGCTGCTTCTTCCAGCATCTTGAGGTTACCCCTAAGAGCTTCCACTCAGAAGTTTACCAAGGTATCTTTTTCCCTGACAAAATGAGCTATTCTGTCACACAAGGCTGGGCTGCAGGGCTTTTAAAATCAGTTTTGCTGATGTTCAAAGGGAACAGCTTGCTGTGCAGAGGAGTGGTAGAGTTAATAGCAGTAGGATCAGCACAAGCTCTTACCCTGCCATCTGCCTTCAGCTCAGCCAGGCTTTCTGCTGAACAGCCAATGTGGGCTGGGGCCACTGGAGTGAGCAGCAACTCACTGACATGAAACACTGTCAGGGTTAGTTGATTAAGAATAAGATTACGAGCACAGGAATCCTATATAGTGCTGGTACTGACTCAGTTCAAGGATTTCATGGGGATATTTAAGCCGAGTTTTCCAAAGAAGTCTTTTATTTTGCGCAGGTGGGTGTTTGTATAACAGCTTTAAAAAGCCCCATGAATTGATGACTCCAGAAACAGGGGCCATCTCTGAAACTCCTATGCTTTCTTCTTTGGTAACCCCCCAATAGAAAACAGGGATAAATGACACTTAACTGTCTCACTCCCCTGTAATGTTTAAGTCCTTTGCACTTACAGAGCTCTGGAGGAAACACAGGAAAGCCCACTAGAATGGACAGGGATGCCTCTCACAACTGTGGGTCACAGATCCCCTCTTGTTCTGCCTTGTGGACTTCTTTAAAGTGCTGGCCACTGCCAGCAGGCCCTGACAGAGGCTGCTCAGCTCTGCTCCTGCGCATTCAGATTGACAGCTGTCTCAAGAGTTCTCTCTCTTTTTTAATAATAGAAGAGTCACTTAAGGCTTGTGGATGATCTGAAAGTACCAACTCCTGACCCACTACCGAAGTCTGAACCTTCCAGTGAAACCATGAAGAGCAGGGCTTGGTCCCCTTGAGGGATGGTGAGGGCAAAACAGTTCTGTAGACCCATATGAAATACTGAGATCCCCTCTGATGTCATATCATTCTGTGGTAATATCCTACAGCAATTTAAAGGACTGCTGCAGCTGATCTCCAAACCCAGGAGGAGACAGCTGGAGGGAGCAGCAAAAGGGTGCTGGTTTGGAAGGAAGATGGGGGATCTGGGATGAGTGAGGGCACAACCTGCCTGATCTGAAAGTGAAAAGAACAGAGAGGCCCCTTCTTTCACAGATGGAGGGAGGAAAAAAGGAAGATGAGCAAAAAGCCTGGACTTAATAATGAAAAACAATAGCTCATCATTTATTTTCATATCCTCTCACTAATGCTGGCATAATGCTAACAGTGGAATTCTTATGGCATGCATGTCATGCCTGCAAATACCAAGTGAATTACTTCTCAGTGAGGCTATGGGCTATGGCACTGAGCAGCACATTCGTTACAAACTACTGGATGATGAACGACAGTTCCCAAATTCCTCCTTCACAATGCTACTTGCATTAGTTGTAATTTAATGAGTGTGAGAGAGAGAGAGAGAAAGTTTTGGCTCAAACCACAGAAATAATACTGCCTGCTGCTGCTTCCCACTGGGTCTTGTATTAACTCACACCACCTCCACCTCCTACTTCTCTACCTCTTCCCTTTTCACACCTATCCTCAGGTGCTAAAAGTCGTGTCATGAAACCCATCAGCATGGCAAGAGAGCATGCAGAAGCCCCCAAGCACATGCATTCCTTCTGGCTAAAAGGTGGGAGAGGACACAAACCTCTCCCTCTTCTCTGCCAACAGTCACAGCAGGCTGGGGTGGTTCCTACAGCAGCCAGTCTCTGTGCAGACAGACTCTCCTTTGGTTCTTTCCACCAACTCTCCTTTGGTTCTTTCCTCCTAGGGAGCCAGTGCAGGTGAAAAACACCGATCTGGCAGTTCTGGAAACAGAGCATGCACACACTGCATGACCTATATTGGTACAGAGCTCCCACCACACACTCTTGCCAGCATGGTCCTTGTGCCTTCCCAGAGGGAACCACAGCAGGGTAGCCCAGCCTCATCCTCACCTTGCAGGCTGTCTTAGCTGCTTTGTTGCTCTTTTAAACAATTTTGAGATCTGGTAAGCAGCCAGTAAATATGAACAAAACCTCTGCTAGGGGATAAGGCCTTCAGCAGTATAAATGTGCCATCATTGGTGACCACCAGTGAGGCCAGCAATCACTGCCATGCTGCCTTCTCCTGAACTCTTGAGTAGATCTGTGCCTCCAGCTTCTTCAGGGCATAAATCAAGCCACTTTTCTTCACTCCTTGGACCATGACGCAAAAGGGACAGCCACAGCAGCAGGGGCATCTTTCAGATTTCTGCCCTGGAAGGAGCCTGACTGGCCAGTGTCACCCCCCACTCTTGTGGCAACCCTGCGACAGAACCTGTACCCTTTCACTTGACAGGACATTTATCCATCAAATGACCCTGAACATAAGGTTCACACCTGAAACAAGACACACCATATGGGGTCTCATATGCTGGGCCAGAAGAAAGCTGAGAGGTCTGATCTGACTTACAAGTAAGTGACTGCAAATATCACTACTACTCTCCTGGTGTATCCAGTCTCTTCAGTTTCCCACTGACAGAGCCTAAATGACAACCATCCACGGATTTCTACCAGTGGAGCATCCAGAACACTCCTTATCCCTTCTGTGCCAAGTGTAATTTAAAAGCCCCCCTTGCACATTTTGCAGTGTTTGGAAAAAAACAAATCCAAGCAAAATTTACATGTTTCTGAAACACAGGCATAAGCAGGGGAAGAGAAAATGCCCTTAAGGATTGGAACCAAATGTGTTTGTGCAAATGAGACCCAGGATTTACAGTTACCTTCCAGCCTCCAGCAAGTGCTACAATCTTAGCCTTGACTTAAAAACAATCTGTTTTCTTGTAAAGTGATATTTTCTCTGGTGTACTGGCCAAAGTCCCACAGCCCTGGCTGGGAGAGGAGGGTGGACACTATGCCACAGGACACTCCCAGGGACATGTGCAGACACAGGTCTGTATGGACACACAGATGCACATTTGTGCTTCCCAGCAATACAGCAGGCACAATGCTGGGGGCCACCACCTTTAGGAACTATATGGCCCCTTGTCAAAATCCCCCTCCAAGCCCACGTGTAGCATTGCACACTCTGTGGCTTTCTTAAAACTATGGCCGTGCTTTGAGCAGTGACCAAACTCTGAAATAAATGAAGACATGCCTTGCTGAAATGATCCTAAGTGAAAGCAACAATACTTGGCACAAATAAATAAACAAGCACCACAGCTGCAATCAAAAAGGATGAAACAGTGAGCCTCATCAGCCTGCTGTAACTAATCTTGTGCTGGGCAGCTCACCCAGTCCAGCAGCATGGGGAGCCATGCATCCCTCCAAGGGGGACCAGGTAGAAGGGGTCCCTTGCAGACAGCAAGTGTGGGGAGAAGGGGACACAAGCATGAGAGGGAAGTGGGGGGCTCCCGTGACAGAGGACCACCACAATAGCTATGTGGCCTTTAGGGGCCTGGCACAGGGGTGCTGTTACCTGCTACCGGCCTGCAAAGAGAAGCAGTGACCAGGCTGGAGTGATGAAAAGCAGTTATCAGGGGCAGAACTATAGGGATGAACATACCTAGACAGATGGAGACCTGCTGGACTGCCAGAAAAGGCCTGTTGCTGCAACAGCTTCTTTGGGCATACAGTACAAGCCACAGCAGTCAGATCTGCCAGCCATGGTTTATCACATTTACAGTTTAAAACCCAACCAAATCCAACACTTCTGCTAGAACCAAGTTCAGCTGAAGGTTCCTGGCCCAGCTGGGAAGCCAGAGGCTGTCCTGCCCCTTAGTTTCTCTTCTGATAGGCTGTTGTGGCTCAGGAAGGGTGAAGCTCAGACACAGCATTCAGTGTCACACTTCAGCTCCCTTTAAGCCTTCAAATTAGGGCTTACACGGGGCTTAAGTGCAGCCTGTCCCAACACAGGGTTGGATTTCACAGCTCTCATGTGCCACTGGGTTGCCACTTTGCACTGAAAAGGGGATGAGTGCCCTGCAGGCAGCCTGGCAGGCAGTCCATTCCTCCAGATACCCTGAGCAGGGGATGGGGAGCACCTTCCCGTACCCCTGGAGCCCCCCAGCCCTTCCCGTGTCCCTGGAGGGCAAAACAGGAGAGTGAGACCACCAGGACAGGCTTCTGCTTCCCTTGCCTCAGCTAGCCAAATAACTCCCAATATCCATCTTTTCAGCAAGCATTTTGTGGTAACCACAGTGTTTTACCTCTGTGATCAAGCCTGTGCTCTTCTTCCTCCACATCTCTGCTGCACCCCATGGCTCACCCTGAGCCCCAGGGTGACCACAGAGTCCCCACCCTTCCAGCCCATGGGTTGGGATGCCTGACATGCAGCATTGAGTTCCCACATGAAGCCAGCATGTTCTCGATACACAGCATGATATATCCTTGGCCACGAACACCCCAGGTGGGCTGGTCACCTTCCAGCAAGGACAGCTGAATATGACAGGACTGGGCTGGGGAGGGGGTGTCACAGGGGAAGAAGCTTCCAGAAACAGGAGAAAAGACACAAAACACCCCAGGAGAATAAGAGCCCCTTCCTCTTCACAAGCCCTGCAATAACAAGAAGGCAAGAAGGGCAGGAGTACCAATCACAACAAAACCCAAATGAAAAACTATGACCTGCAACTTGCTCCAGTGATGCCATGTAACAACTGTGGCTACGAAACACGCTTCCTAGCTCACCATCAGTGCTGCCACAAGCATCTGCTTTATTGTACATAGTATGAAAAGCATCAGGCATCCCCACCTGAAATCATGCCCTCTCCTGCCATTCACTCACATCCCATCTTCTTTTTCCCTTGCACTTTATTTTCTACAGGCAGCAGCTTTTTGACAGGAGTCTCTGTGTCTGTTTGCAACAGGGCATGGCAAGGGAAGGCAGACGTCTCCTTGTAAAGCATCCTCTTCCTGAAACCCCTTCAACCCTTCCTGACTGAGAGGAAATGCAAGGATTGGTAATGACTCAAGTGCTCCTCCGGGAAACAGCAGTGATTTTAGAGGAACATGAAATAACTTTTAAGCCAAGCCTAGTCCTGAAGAGGTGAACTCCACACTCTGTATCTTGAGTTCAGGGTTGAGCATGGATAAAGCCAGGATTCAGATGCCCACCGGCAGAGATACTGGAAAAGATACAGTTCCTTTATTGAAGTAGTCTCACCTACATAAGATACATCGTAAGTGATACAGTAAACACATCTGAAGGGATACAGATTCCCCAGGGGATACTGTATTTGCATACAGACCCCAGTTACATCCCACCACTGGCTAAAGTCTCAGATAACTGAGGATACAGAGATGACCTAAGACGCATTAGCAGAGCTGAACACATATCCAAAAACTGGTCCAGTTGGGCCACCAAAACCTGGCACTGGGAGAAGATGCATGGAAGATGCCCGCCATGCAGCTGTTCTGGATCAGGATAGAGATGAGCTGGTGGATGTGGATTACAGATCATTCTCCATCAGAATAACTTGAATGATATTTTTCTCAAGCTTGGATTTCTAGTAACCCTTTTGTTCAGTCTGAAAAGTCACATTGTTTGAGAAAAAAATCTCTTCCTGCCTTTTAAAGGCAGAGTGGCAGTGTCCCCTCCTGAACACACTGTGATTTACAGTCTTCCACACTCACGCTGGCAACACAAGCCCTTACGCAGAGACTGCAGACTGCACTCCTGCCAACACATACACTGCCACAGCATCGCTCCACATAAACACCCTGCATTCACCTTGTTTATATTTTCTCCTGCACAGGCTGTGACAGCTCACAAACACACACAAAGCCTAATTTATATTTATAATAAATCTCCCTTCTTCACTCACTGCAGTGGAAAAGAGCCCTGCTACAAATACAATTTGTTAGAAAAATGGTGTAACAGCACTGAGTAGAATCAGGCCCACGCTGTCTTCCGTTGATAAAGGGGATGAAGCCACACCAAACACTTGTGTACACTCCTACAGGTGCCTACAAACATGGAAGGAGTCCACATACACACACATACACACAGACATTCTTCCACCTGTGCTCTCGCACACACTGCTCAATAACAGCACCTGCTGTCCCTTCTGACTCGCACGTGCTTCAGGCAGCACAGACTTTTGCAAGGTGCACTTTCATTACACAGGTGCTCACAGCCTCAGATAAGTGACAGGAAAACGACACTGCAAGAGAAGTACTGTCATCATCAATAGGATATGCTTGTGTCTGGGTCTCACATGTCCTTTCCAGGTGGTGCAGCTATTTTAAAATGGGGGTTGCAACCTGTTTCTTACCTCCACTTGATAAATACACACATATTCTGCTATTGAAAGAATGAAGAGCGGGAGTTAGGTGGGAAGGCAGGTTTCTGGTGGTGCCATAGATTGTGCTAGAAGAGATGAAGAAATTCTTTTATTATACCCATGAAAAAATGTGATCCCCAGTTTCTTTGTAAACTTGGAGGATTTATGAGGTCTTGGGTTTCTCCATGGTATCCACAAACTGGCTGTAGCCAAGAACTGTCTTTTTGTTTTAATTTGGTTTCAGAGAAAAGGTTCTGATCTCTCTTCTGTCCACAAAGGACCTTGTTGCCGCTTCCCTAGCCTCCATGACCCTAAGGCCTGATTGTAGCAGTGTGTTCTTCACAGGACAATGCTGTCAGCCTGTTCTAAAGCTGGGTCTAGTGTGCTGTGTGGGTGCTTGCAGGGGGGGCACTCCCAACCAGTCCTCTGTGGCTTCTACTGGCTCCCAATAAGCTTCCATTAAGGTGACCTAACTATTAATTCCTGCCAAGGCCTTGTGTGCTCACATGCCTTCTGTACAGCTCTAACTCCTGATGGCCTTGCAGAGTTTGAGGGACTCAGGCAATTTGTGTGATCTGCCACCTTCTCTCCATCCTGGTAACACTAAGCTCAACCAAAAACTGCACTGTACATCACCACCAAGCACACCAGCAGCCTGCCCAGCTACCTGAAAGTTCTTGTGCATTGACAGGTTGGGAGCTGGAGGATGGGCATCACTTCATCCCAGCACTGCTCCACTGCTGACCCAGGGCTCATTGTGCAGTGAATTCCCATAACAGAGAGAGCACCATTACACACTGCCCCAGCCAGCTGGATTGCCAAGGTAAGTTGACACATCACTGGCACTGCTGTACTCACATCCCTCCACTTCCCTCCTCCCTGGGGCACCACATTGTCTCATTGTGGGATCAATTCTGTTTGTCAGTGTTAAGGAGCTCAAGTGTGTGACCAGAGATTTTCAAGTTAGAGATGACTCTACTCCAGGTATTTTAAAGACTAGTAATGTCTATTTAACTCCTGAGAAATTCTGCCACAAGAGGAAGATTAAAGGTTGCACACACACACATAGAGCTATGAGGATATCAAAGACAATTTTCTTGGAAATTTTTCTCCAGCTTTTGAAGTCAAACATCTAAATAGGAAAGTAGCAATGATGGCTGGAAATTACCACTATTTGGAGGTAAACCAGAGACCTGTTGAAAATCCTTGCCAATCTATGTGGAATTTGTCAACACTAAATGCTGCCTAGGAGAAAATAAAACACCACATATTTTAGCTGGACATTCTTCTCCTCCAGCCTATTGATTTAAGCAAACAGCCTTCCTGCCATTACACATATGGAGCAATATGGGCACTCACCCTTCTGCAATCCTGCTGCTGTCATCTCCTGACAGAGGGATAGCCCAAAGCCATGGAAGAGCAACGCAGATGGTCAAAAACCAGCCCACAACCCATCCTGGAACCCATCCTGGAACCCATCTTCCACAAATGCCACTGTGAAAAGCTAACCCTGGGATGAGGCTCAGACTACTCTCTGGGCAGGCTGAACAGTCCAGAGATCACAGTTCCCCTAATATCCTTCTGGCTACTTGTCCCTCTTCTCCCCATGCCACCTCTGGCTGATTTGAGCACCTGTCACATCCCTTCTCAAATACAGCTGTGTGTTCTCTGGGGCAATGCCATGTAGCAGTTGTCCACCTTTTGGAAAATCTGCAGCACAGAGATTCTTGACTTCAGATCCCAGCTGCCAGTGGCTATGAATAATTGGTAATTAAAGTAAAAGTGAAGCCATACCAGGGGATTGTTGTGCCTCTAAGTTTTCTCCAGACTACTCTCAAGAGACACAGGAGAGCTACCAGAGGTAAAAAAATAAATCTCAGCCTACTCGGTTTACATAGAGGCCATCAAAAATATGTGTCTGTATTGTTCTGACCTCCAGATCTTTTTTCCTTCACATTTTCCTAACCTTTAAAAGGCATGTAAGATAAACAGAGAAGAAGCTAGGCAGACAACATCCTTGGAAGAGATGTAGGAATATAATCAAGCCCTCAGACACACACACACAAACACCATAATTTATCTCTTCCTCCTCCTGTTTGATATTATCCTCTGTTCTAGTATCATAATCTGTTGCTATGGAAACAGCTATGATGTCACTACAAGAGGTTTATAGATGCCATGAACAGGAAGGAAAGGTACAAGACGATGGGAGAGGGAAAAAAAAAAAACAAAACACCTACAAACAGCTGCTGAGCAGGAGATGTTCCAGGAATGGTAAGTGTTAACAAGGAAAAGATAAATACATCGACGTGCTGGAGTTGTTGCAGACAAGAGCAGAATATAAACCGCACTTTAAAAATAAAGAATGCTTACAAATTTTGCCTACAAGTAAAAATATTCTGAGCAAGCTAAAGGACCTTCCTGAAAAAAAACAAACTTTCTTTGAAATGTTCAGCAAGTTTTCTGGGACTGGATATTCTCTGAGTATTGCTGCTAGAGCCCAAGTCTTCACCAAGCCACTCCATCATCTGCTGTAACATTCCCTCCTGAAGTGTAACACCCCATCAATGCAGCTAATAGTTAGGGAGCTTGCTGGCTATCCCCCATCCTGTGTATGCTTCTACAACCTGTAACTAGAAAAAAAACCTCATGTCCTCAAGCAAAAGTAAACAGAACCATAAAATTCCTTAGGCTGAAAATGACCTCTAAGATCAATGAGACCAACAGTTAACCAAATACTGCCAAGTGCACAACTAACTGTGTCCCCTCGAATAACATCTTTATGTCTTTTAAATACCTCCAGAGATTTTTAAATACCACCACTTCCCTGGGCAGCCTGTTCCAGTGTTTGACAAACCCTTTCCATAAGGAAATTTTTCATAACATCCAATCTATACTTTCCATGGTACAACTTGAGGCTGTTTTCTCTTCTCCCATCACTTGTTACCTGTGGAAAGAGGCTGCCCTCCACCTCATTACAACCTCCTCTCAGCTGGTGGTAGAGAAAGATAAAGTCTCCCCTGAGTCTCCTTTTCTGCATGCTAAACAAACCCATCACCCTCAGCTGCTCCTCCTAAGTCTTGTGCACAAGATCCTTCAGCAACTTTGTTGGCCTTCTCTGACATGCACCAGCACTTCAATGTCTTTCTTGTAGCGCTCCTGTGCCTTTAAGATTTGTTTCTTGGAGAACATCCAGCCTTCCCAGACTCCTTTGTCCCTCAGGTCTGTCCCAAGGGACCCTATCAATCTGTCTCCTAAACAGGCCAGAGTCTGCCCTGTTCAGAAGTCCAAGGCAGCCCTTCTGCTGAGCCCCTTCCTCGCTTCTTGTGCATTGAGAACCAACCACTGTACCCAAAGCGGCCTCCAAACACCACATCACCCACAAGTCCTTGTCTGTTCCCATAACACAGGCCCAGCAGGGAGCCTTCCTTTGGCGGCTCACTCACCAGCTGTGTCAGGAAGTTATCTTCCACACACTCCAGGAGCCTCCTAGACTGTTTCCCCTCTGCTGCTTCCTCTCTGTGCAAAGGCATACTGAATCCACTGGATCACATCCAGTAGCAAATAAACAACCTAACCCCAAACTCTATGCAAAAAACCAGCTTTTTTCTTCTTGCTCTCTTCACCCAAGAGAAAGACCATAACCTTACAGACTCACTACCAAACATACTGACACACCTGACATGCTCCTAGAGAGAACAGTGTGTTGAACCTCACATGCTTGAGATGTGCCCAGCGTCCGGGCCATGCACATCCATGTGCAGGAGGATGCACATGAGGTTCTCCCCCATGAGCTCAGGTGCTGATGACTGGGTCTCTGTGCTCGCAACTTTTTTTAGCCACCCTGACTGATGGTGAGAGTAGAACAGAGAGGGTGGGGCAGTCATATATGTCCTTAAAGACATCATGTGCAGGCTGAGGGAAAATTCAACATGAATTTGCCTGATGGGGAGGAGGAAGGAGGATGGCACATCAAATTTGTCCTGCATAGACACCCTTGTCATGGGAAGAGCAATGGCAGAGAAGGAGGAAACCACAAGGATCTCAGAGCAATGAGAATTGTTGGTGTTTCAGATAATCTTTGTCCCATCTCTGTTCCTGAGCATGGTGAGCGGGATCAGAGATTTAAAGTGAATGCCACGGCATCAGTTTTGCCTCTGGTGTCAGCTCCAGATGGGGAATCCCCAGACAGACTCTCTGTTCGGCCTGTGAACATTAGGATACATCTACTGTCTCCTGTCCTCGCTCACCTTCTCTTGCAAAGATGTTAGAGACAACTGCAGAGGAAAAAACTGGGAGAGACTGAAGTCAGTAAGAGCAACTGCAGAAACAGTCCAAGATGGGATTTTCAGCATTTCACTCAATTTTCCATTCCTGCCAGCCTTGGCTGTGACAGCCTCAGCCCCTGAAGATCTCAGGGATCATCTCCCTCTATTCTGTAACAGTCACTTGCCCTCATCTTTGCTCCCCACTTGTCTCTCTCCTCCTGTTCCTGACCTACTGACTTACTCCTCCTCAATTTTCAGCCCACCCCTTTCCTTTCCCAGAGGAACCTGTGTCACAAATGTTGTGCAAAACCCACACATTGTGATTTCCTCTCCTGAAGGTGTCCTGCCAATTTGTATGATGCACGCTCCTGTGTCTGCATCTATATGAAATGCAAATCCTTTGGGGTGGTAACTATCTACCCCTTCATGTCAATGTCATGCCTAGTACAGTAAGATTCTGCTTTTGCTTGGCACAGCAAATGCAAATGTTATTAGGAACACCTTAAAAGCACCAAAGGAGAATAAAAGAATAGGCATGAAAACAATGCCAAGTGTTGTGTGTGTTTTCCAGTTTCTTTTCTTTTATATTTTGTGGGCAAGCTTCTCTTTCTGGTTTATATGAAACCATTCCTTCTCTTCTGTACTTTATATTTGGGACTGCAGAATCAACAACAAAGCAGACATCAGTGAAGAAACAGAGACTGTGCTTTTTCAATTGGCAGGTGACATCAAGCAGGATTGCAAAATCGGGGGAATTAGATAATTCAACACTATCATGACAAGTTGAAGGGTACAGGATGACATTCAAATGGGATACATCAAAAATCACACACTTAGGTAGGAAAGTCTACCTCCACACATACAGGATAGAAAATGGCTCATGAGGCATCAGACTTCTTGGATGAGATCTGTGTGCCACAGTATATCACAAGCTGCACAGAGATGAACAATGTTATGATGCAGAAGTTAAACCAAATAGGAGCACTGACTGTAACAGACACAAAAAAAACACTTCTGCTCTCCTTGGCCAGCACAGGACCCAAATACAGCACTGTGGTCTAGCAGTGCCATTCAAGAGAGAGATGGACCAGCTGAATGGAGCACAGAGAACCAGGAGAATGGTCAGAGCTGAAGGGGAAAAGGTACAAGAGAAAGAGCTGAAGAAAGTGTTCAAGATATGATTTAGCCTAAGGAACACAAAGGAGAGACATGACAAAGACAAAGGAAGAGTTTTCCAACACCCACAGCTAACAGGACAATGAATCAGAGTGAGCAAAGCACAGAGGAGTTAGAGAGGAGGTAAAATCTTTTCAGTGACAAAGCAAAGGGCAACGATGACAGCCTGGACATACTGTGGACTGTCCATACATGGGGAATATGCTGGGCAAGCCTGTTAAAGAACGTGCTAGACACGTTCAGTTGATATTCTGCTTTAAAATGTTCAGTTGATATTCTGCTTTAAAACACTTTTTAAAATCTTTCCTTTGCCCATTTCCTATGATTTAAATGATTTTGGTGAGAGGTAAGTTTCTTTAGCATTTCAGCATAGTCCAGAGCCCAACCTGTCAAGCCTTCTGGACCAAAGCAGATGTTAGCCTGCAGGTTCTGCCAGGTAACACCATTGTTCCAGGTCTTGCTAGCACCTTTATGGATTAAACTCTACAAAGAACAGAGAAGGCAGCTGTCCTTCGTGGTTTCCCAAGTATCTCTGGCAAATACCAATGCCTTGTGGGATGACCTTTCCCACTTTTCAGGGAAGGAGTTGTATGTGACTGCTCTTACTTTGTCCTTCCAGAGAAAGATGTCAGCACAGGCCCTGGAAGGTGAGCAGGACAAAGAACAACATGTAAATAGAGTTTCAGCTTCTCCAAATATATGTCCCATTCAGTGGTGATGCTGAAGAAAACCAAGGGAGCAAACTATGGCATCCTTCACCCAGCATAAAACTCCCTCTCCCTCCAGAACATGACACTGACAGGCTAATGCTCATCCCATAGAGACCGTGCTTCCACTTGGGTAGCTCCCTGGGTTTCAGTGACACTGTTGCTGATCTGTATCAGAATCTCAGGATTCTGGAGCAGCTCAGGAGCAGCTCAAGGGGTTCACTTCTCGAAGATGCTTCCCTTCCTCTGGCTATTCTGCGCATGTCCTGTGAGTAAGCAAAAAACTGTTCTTTGGCATCATTCTGTCAATGACCTGATCAGACAGCCACTCTTTATATAGCACCTTGAACATATACAGCATGGTATAAATTCACACTATTGCAGCTTATTGGTACTTCCATTCAATAAACAAATCTTAATGGCACAGACAGCTTTTTAATTTAGTCCTGACTGTGGATTTTCCCAGGTATTTTGAGATGTGGAAATGCCTTTGCCTGCCTATGGAGACAGGGGCTGCTCCTCCACTCACGTGCATGGGCAAGTCTTAGTAGAAGTGTTTTTGCCATCAAAATTACCGATTCTGAAGGCTACCTGAATTCAGGAGTGGTCCCAAAATAGAGGCACTTGTGCTTTCCTGAGGATGGACCTCAGTTTGCTGATATGGCCAAATGAGGGAGTAATCAGGGGTGCTCCATGGTGTAAATGAGGGGTAGCAGTAACATGCCTCTACTCTTCCTGCATGACAAACAAATTGCTAAATGCCGTGCCTGGAGTGAAATTATCATCTGTGTTTATTTTCAAAAGAAAAGGTGAATTCTGTACTGCTAGGGGAAATAGTTTCAAAAGAGAAGCCTTCCAGTTAATTACCTTGGTCCACATTAGGGTATGTAAACAGCTCAAGAAACAACCTTTTCTCTAAACAATGTTTAATTCTCACTTCTTGTTATCAACCAGTTATCCTTTCAAAAGTAAGAGAAAGACCTATAAATAATATTTCACATTCAGAGGGCAGAGATTTCCTAGTAAGGGTGAGGAAACAACCTCATTTTATAAATGGTGTGATTAAGCTATAGAGGCCATGAGTCAGAAAGGTACTTCAGCATGCGGCCAGCTTTAAAGACATAAACAATCCTAATGAAGTCAGCAGCACCGTCTGTGAGCTTAAATTTAGGCACAGACCTGAAAATATCTTCTTAAATTGGGATCAGAGAGGAAAAGCATTGAACCTTAAAAAAAAACCCCAGCAAACCAGTCTTAGCCTACCTGTTCACTACAGACAGAGGGATGGGGACACCGTAACAGCTGTAAGCCCACAACTGAATGCCTTTACAAACTCTTCTCAGGGGTCTTGCCCATGGGCAGTACTATCACAATTGCCTTGAGTCCTGCAGCTGGAAGAAGCTGTCTCATCTGCCTCATACTGGTGTCTTAGCCTGGTCTGAGCAGAAGGTGACTGCACTTCCTTTGACCTCAACATCTGGCAGGAAAGCTCTAACACCATCACCTGGGACCCACTTGGTGAGGTCCACAATCAGGACAGGGATTTACTTCCAGGCCCAGGTCACCAATCCTGTCATGATTTGACTTCCCAACTGTCCTCCTGACCAAATATTCACATACTTTTATGCACTACTGCTGTGATGTGGCCAAAATCGGGCCTTATTCATTTAGCCACCCAAGTCCATTATCTATCTCCAAATACACAGCCTAACTTCCCAGGGCTAAGCTAAGTTCAAAAGCCTCACAGTCATCAAGGAGGTCTCTAGGCTGATAGGTTTCCCATCAGTAGAAGAACCTGCACTGAATATCAGGCACAGGCAACTCTTACCCCATTTGGATGTAACCAAATCCAGTGGTCTCAAAGCACCATGTAAAACTGGGCAGTAAATAACAACCACTAGAAATGGGGAAACCTAGTGATGGACAAATGAAAATTATTTCACTTCCTAGTCCAGCTGAGGTGTCCAGCTGAAGACGACTGGGTCTTCCCCACCTGTTACAGCCACGAAGAGGAATGCACTGCAGAGAGTGCAAGGGCTGATGACTGTGGTGAGTAACTGAGCTTGCCTCTTTGTCTGCTCACCACAGCCCCTAGTCCCAGCAATGCTCTTTCCTCTTCTGAAAATAAAACAGCATTTTTCACCCATTACATAGCAAATTTGTTTAATCACTAGACACAGGAGCATGATAAGAACAATAATTTTAACTGGAGGGGGCTTCCTGTTGTCCTGGCTATAGCCATATCCTGAGCAACTAAAAACTTAGGCTTCTAGTCCCAGCACTGACATAGCTTAAGTTCTGGTTATTATTTCATAAACAGGAAGTGTCTCTGAGTTATCATCTCCCTGCATAAACTTTGGGGTAAAGACCTTTACTCTGCCTCACTGGGGCCACCTCCCTGATGAGCAAGTTTTGTGTGCTTTGGTGAGATTTGAGGATGAATTCAAAACCCAGCAGGGCTGGCCTGTTTCCAGCTTTAAATGGGATCTGATCCACAACGAGTACAGGGTCAGATTTTTCGGCTTTCCCAGCCCCATGTGTGACAAGGAGAGCGTGCAGGCAGGTCCCTGCCTGTGCTCAGCTCTAGCAGCCGCACCGGTGGCGAGGTGCAATTTACAAATATTACCCAGATTAATTCCATGAGCCACCCACATAGAAAACTACCGATGTGGCTGCTAAAAATACACTCTGAATTGCAACAAAGTTGTCAAGAATAAGTAAGAAGCTAAGTGAAGAGGAACAAAACCAAAACAGAGGTAATCACTGTTTAGAAAATAAAGGTTAATAGATATAAATACCTCTCTTTACACAATTGTGAAGGATGCCAGGTACGAGACGCCAAGGAAATTGCTGGAGACACCCTTCCTAGGCAAAAATCCACCCACAGCCTGTGATGTCTGGCAGACCCCCCCTCTTAAATTGGAGTCTCCCCTGGACCATAGAGCCTGGCTCTGTTCTCTGCACAGTAGGAAATGTCACAAGGTGAGTGCACAGGTGAGAGTAATACTGCCTAGAGGAGGGTCCAAAGAACCAGATTCTTGCCTGGCTTAAGCCATTCACCTCCTCTAAAGACGGTACAACCACTCCTGATCAAGCCACATCTCTGGTGCTCAGAAGAATGGCAGCCACTAGTTTGCCCCAAGTCTGGAGCAGAGGCCATGTAGGATTACACCTGATGAGGTCTGCTTTGAAACTCAACTCATTTCCTTGTACAGCTCACAAACGAAACTACAAACCACGTCAAACATTGTGCAGCAGTGTTACTTCTGTTTTGTTTCACTTGTTATATTTTTATGTCCTTCATTTTACTGCTAAGCTCTCCACCACTCAAAAAAACCCCCAAAAAACAAAAAAAATACCCAAAAAAACCAAAAACCAAAAAACAAACAACCAAAAAAAAAAAAAAAAAAAACACCAAAAAAAAAAAAAAAACCACACACAAAAAAACCCCAAACAAACAAAAAAAAAAAAAACCAAAAAAACAATGAGGAGAAGCCCAGGAGAGGAGAAGACAAGAGCCAAACCTCCAAATTATTTAAAACAAATGAGAAAATTCTCCTGGCACAGTGTGTGTGGGAGAGGATTTCACACCAGATAGTCACTTATTTATCATGCCTCGCCTATTAATATCAGGTGAGGCACCATTCTGCTTCCCAGAAATGGTATTTAAGCCAGCTGCTCTGCACAAGCGCACACCACCCTCACCTGCACGTCAAGAATGCTGGGTGACTTTCTGCGTGTGCTCTATGTTACCACTCACTTAAATTTCTACTGGAACCACTTCATAAGGCCTTTGAGGTGTCACATTTCCTCCCAGGGTGCGTTTTCTGTCAAAGAGCCTATGTTCTGAAATCGGTACGGCGGGGATATGGTTTCACCTCCCCTCGCCTGCCTTGCGGTGGTGGCGGTGGGCGTGCATGTGTGCCAACTGAGACGGCTCGGCCAAGGGCAGGAGCAGAGCTGTGCCTGCCCGTCGCAGTGCTCATCCGAGCCCTCGGCTCCTGTGCTCTCCTCAGTGGCCTGGCTCTACCTGATGCTCCAGAGGAGGGCTACAGACCGAACTGGTTATGCACATAACGTGAGGCTCGCAGGGGAGGATGGCAGTCCTTGCCTCCCTCCAAGGAGAAAATTGCATCCTCTGCGATAAGTAAGTTTTTATCTATGCACTGCGATATTGCAGGGAATTCTAAGGACCTCTCATGGCAACTAGGAGGCGAAAAACAATCATTAACCCCTCCTCCACCTCCCTCGAAGCCATTCAGCAGCAATTTAACCCGCAAGCATACCGCAACACAACAGAGATAAAACAATTCCTATCAGCTTTTACGCTATCTCTGGCTCCTGCCATTTAGCATATTCACCTATTTTGAGGCTTAAGGTATGCTGAAGAGCCCGGCCGCAGACCCTTTCGTATCTGCTGCGGGGAATTTGTTTCTACGGGTCACTTTCAGGGTATTTTTTTTTTCCATCTGCTCTCTTTTCCCAGTCAGGCAGAAGCAGGGGCGCCGCTGAAGTTAGGATGCTCTAAGGAACCGCTAAACTTCTACCGCACGCTCCGGTGCAGCACCGCCGCCCCCTCCTCAGGAACAAGCCGGCGCCCTGCTCGCCCCGGTAGTGGCCGCGGCCTCTTCTCCTCTCCTCTTTCCTCCCCTCCGCTGCCCTGCCCGGCTGCGGGGAGGCGGCCGTGCCGGCGCTCGCCCACTGCGGCGCGCCGGGAAGGGGAGCGCGGCCGGGCTGACCGCAGGCCCCGCGGCCCCTCCGCCCCGGCTGCTACGGACCCGCCGGGCGCCGCCGCGCTCCAAGGGGCACCGCACCGCCCCGCACCGCCCGCCGGATGCGGCCCGGCGAGGAGCGAACTTCAGAGCAATCGCCGCATGACCCCCCCCCCGGCCGGCGGCGCCCGCCCGGGAGGGGCTGGGCAGGCTCCGCGGCCGGCGGTGCGATGCCGGCCAGGCCTCACCGGCCCGGTCACACCGCGGCGGGGGTCAGACCCGGCCCCCGGGGACCGTCGGGCGGGGGCCGGGCAGGTACGCGCCCGGGCTGCGAGCTCCGCGCCGCGCCGCGGCGGGGGTCGGCGGCGGCGGCGGGCTCCCCCCGCCCGCGGCGGGGCCCCGCTGCCGGGGGAGGCGCCGGGGGCGGCCCGGGCGCGGGGCGGGGAGCGGCGGGGGGGCTGCCCGGCCCGGGGGCCGGGGACGCTCGGCGGCGCGACGGGGCCACCAGAGGGCGCCGCCGGCGGGCTGGCCTCGACCGGCGCCCCGGGTCCGCCGCGGCCCCTCCGCCGGCACCGGCCCCGGCCCCCCGGCTTTCCGCCGTCCCCGCACTCCGGCGGCCCCGTGCCCGGCCGCGGCAAGCGCGGGGAGCGCCGGCTGTGCTCCCTGCGCTAATGAAAGTGCTCCTCTTTGTCTGCCCGCCTCCGGCGGGGTCCGAACTCCGAACAGCGGGTGAGCCCGGGGCTGCCCAGAAATAACCCGGCGGGGCACCGGTAACTTTACACCGCCCGCCGAGCGCCCTCCGCGCGGGCGCCGCAGCCCGGGCTCGATTTCCTCCTCAGATAAGTTTTACCGGCCTCGCCATGGGGAAGAAAGTACCGTGTCCCCGTGCCGCCCCCCCCGGCTCCCCTCCGCGCCCGGGTCTCCGCCGCCACGGACCGAGCGGCACCCGGGCGGGATGGCGAGGCCGCCGGGGGATGTCCCTCCCTTTATGTAACGCTCCCCGGGCAGCGCCGAGCCGGGAGGGGTGACGGGGAAGGGTAAATGCGTCGCGAGGGGATTTAAATTAACCTCGATACATCTCTGAATTTTTCTTTTTAACAGACAGCCTGTACTACACATCGATCTAACACACACAGCCGTATATATACATACACATATATATATTAAAAAAAGTATATATATACATATATAATTATTATGATTTTTTAACCCGAAAGAAACTAAGTTGGGGTACTTGGGCTTCTCGCCGCAGCCCGGGCTGGACTGAAGGAGAAGCCAGAAAAGCTGACAGCAGGCTCCAGCAGCTCCGTCCCCCGTCGCCGCTGCCCGCGGAGTCTCCGCGCCTCGGAGGAGAAGAGCCACGGCAGGGGGAACTCCTGGGAAACCGGCGAACGGAGAGGGGTAGCCGGTCCTGGGAATGCGAACTGCGGCGAGGGGCAGGCAGGCAGCAGGCACACACATACACACATACATACACACACACACATACACACACACACACACACATACACAGAGGCGCAGGGCAAGCTCCGTCCACCTCATTGTTCTGCTCGGCACCGGCACGGACTTCACCCACCGCCCCCCGCCGGGGACCGAGCGCCCGGGACCGCGGGGTCGGGGACCGGCAGAGCCGGGGGGCGACCCGCGCCTCGCCCCGCTCCCGCCGGGCACCGGTAGGGCGATGGTGCCCCGCCACCTCCCCGCAACATCGGCCGGGGTGCCGGCGAACCGCGGGCGGGCGGCCGGGGAGCCCCTGCTCTCCCCTCCCTCCCCCGCTGCGGCCAGGCCAGGGGTGCCGGCGGGGCGGGCCGGGCCGGGGCTTACCTTCGTACATGGGGGCCATCGGTGCAAGGACGCCTGTTATTCATGGCAACGCCGCCACGAACGACGCGAGATCGCAGCCCCCCAAACTCAACACACATCTGCCATCTTGAGCGGGTGTCTCTCGGCGGAGGCGAAGCTGCCGCCTGCCTTCTGCATCGCTGCCCACCTCAGCGCGGGGGGAGCCGGGCACATCCAGCCCCGCTGCCGGCCCTCCGACGCGGCCGGGGCGGGCGGGCGAGCGGGCGGGGGGCGGCGGCGCCGGGCCGGGCCGGGCCGGGCCGGGGCCGGGGCGAGGCGCGGGGCCGGGCAGGGGCGGCGGGGCCCCCCCGGCTCGGGACGGCGGCGCTGGGGAGGGAGGGAGAGAGGGAGGGAGGGAGGGAGAGAGGGAGGGAGGGAAGGAGAGAGGGAGGGAGGAAAGGAGAGGGAGGGAGGGAAGGAGGGGGGCTGGCGCCGTGCCCCTGCTCTCAGCGCGGCATGGCTGCGTGTACCGGGGCGCCTGCAAAAGTTGCACTGGGGGTGAGAGAAAGGGAGAGAGAGACTGAGGGAGAGAGAGGGAGACGGAGACCGAGACGGAGAGGAGGAAAAAAAAAAGGAGGAAAAAAAAAAAAAAAGCAGCGAAGGGAGTTTGCAAATAATCAAGCGCCGATGGCACCGATCGCGGCTTCCCAGAAGGAGCGGGAGCGAGCGAGAGAAACCCTCTGCTGAGATTATGTGGGATCTTGTTTAACAACACATTTCAATCAGGAGAAAAAAGGAACAGTCAACAGAAGTTGGTGAAACACTTCTGTCTTCCCCCCCTCCTCTTTATAGAAAAGAGAGGAAAGGAAAAAAATAAAAAGGCAGCTGATTGAAGCTTTGCAACTCACTGGCTGTGGGGATCATATAATTTGTGCTCATGTTTTACAATAGCATGGAAAATTCCTACCTCTTCCCCTCTCCCCAAATAAATCTTCTATTCCCTCAAGGCATTTCACAATCTGGTTCACTGACAAAAGTTCCGATTAATCTTTTTTCTTTTTTTTTTTTTTTTTTTCGTTTAGCTTACTTGCAGTGTAAATATTTAGCGGATGCATTTAAAATAAACATACGTTGTTGCTTTTAGGAGTCAGGTTGTGTTTTTGTTTTGTTTTGTTTTAAAAGGAACCACATCAAAGAAGTGTTTACTAACTGAGATTGACAGCCTATTCTCCCCCTCCCTCTCTTCCCTCCCCCCCCAGCCCCCCCCTATTTTTTTTTTTTAATTTTAAATCATCCGTCTCCCCGATTGAGCTCTTGCTGTAGGAGCACCAACCCGATGAGCATCATTTTTGTTGGTGCATAGAGGAAATCTATAGGTGAAGCCAGAGGAACCCCCTTTGCCTGACAGGAGTTTTACAAAGGAAGGTCAGTCACCAGGTACCCATTACGCAGGCAAAGGAAGCTGAGACTCATGCAAAGCCTCTGGCAAAGGTGGAAACAAAACCTCGGGCTGTGATCCTGCATTTGCAGCCGTCTGGATCTGCCTGCCTGGAGCTCCTTACAGATGAACAGTTTGGGACTGGACCGGTGAAGACGTAACTCCCTTTGTGCCGGCTGTTACTGCTGATCCCCCAAAACGCTGCCTCTCGCTGCTGCTGGTGCCACCCAGACCTCTGCCACCGCAGCACTTGGTCGCAGCAGGGCTCAACACCCGGCTACTCCCACTGATGTCTCGAGGGCGAGGCAAGAGGTAACTTTTACTTGGGGATTTCAGTGCGAGTCAAGCGCTCCAGCCAGCGTGGCCCTTGTCTCGGGGTGCTGCGGGTGCCTACGCCGGCAGACAAAAGCAGGTCAGGGAACAACCCATGCTGACCAGCCGATGGAGCAGGATGGCCACGGCTGCACTGCGGAGGATGTGATCCCCAGGCTCCTGTGGGCCATCTTTGTTTGCAAGGTATCTTCAATGTTTTGCATGATTTTTCTCCCTCCCCTGAAAAATGCCTGAATCTACAGGAAAGATGTCTCACGCTCCATTAGCATTCTGTTTGCAACATGAAGCTGAGGATACATTTTAAATGTGTCAGGGAGTGCCACGCAGGGCTGGTGGAGGTGATTGAGGGCTCAAAAGTGGGCTGGGATGGCACTAGAGGAGTATGTACAGCAGAGGGAGCAAAACCTGCTCCCGTCTCATCCCTGCTTCATTTTGAGAAGTGATCCCGAGATCAACCATCACTATATCTTGGAAAGAAATGGATCTGCCTTCAGCTGGACCACTGGATCTGCCTTCAGCTGGTCACCACGCCAGAGATGGAGGGCAAGCGTGCAGATGACAGCAGACACAGTATTTGAACGTTTCTTGTCCCTCTTTTATTTAGCTATGGCCACCCTCGGGGTTCAGCTCTAGGCATGAGTTGAAAGCCTCATATTTTACTAAAACGTGTTTCTGGTCATTGTAATTCTGCACTGCTGCCTTCTTTATGATGGAGAACTTTATCTGCTCTCCAAGGCTACTGATACTTCTGGTCCCAGCCTGCCTCCCTGCAGGGGGAGACACAAGAAGAGATGTGGAGAAGTGTTGGAGAAGTGTTGGAGAAGAGCAGAGGACAAACCTAGAGGAGCAGGCTGCTACAGGAACCAGCTTCACTTCTTGTCGTTGCATTCTGTTGCAGCATGGCTCCAGGTCAGTCGCATCAGCCTCATTCTCCTCAGCTGCAGAATGGGGGCAGATGTACCAGTCTTTGCTGTGTGAGACTGCACTGATAGTTTCTTCTCCCTTTCTTTCACCCTGGTCTATCGCATAGCCTGTGGAGTCTGTGTTAACTCCACATCCATCAAAACTGGCACGACACAGGAGCTTAAAATAGAAACCAAACCCACTCCTTGCCAGAAGAAAAGGAGAAAGGGGTCATCAGAGATGTCTGCAGGACTCACCATGTGTGGCCTGGGCATGGAAGTGGTGCCCCCGGCCCTGTGGCTGGTGGGTGGAGCATGAAGGGTGACACAGGAACATCCAAACCTGTGTGTGACATACTTAGGGAAATGCTAAAGCTGTTGGCTTCAAAGCACAGGTTAATCTGCTTGCCTTAGGGAAAAGGTGCTGAACTTGATGGACTGCTTGGCTGGTTCAGGACAGCAATTCCTGAATGCCTCTCAGGTTCAGTATCGCCAAAGACATTATAGACTCTCATCCACTTACAATTTCTCCCAAGATAGGAAAATTAATGGGTATGTTTTCACCAACAAGGACTGTTATGATCTTACATGTTTTTAAATGTTGTTGCCAAATGAAGCAACATAAATAAAACCCAGCCCCAACAGGTCCTGATCTCAGCCCCAGACTGGCTGTGAAAACATGGTGCATAGACAATGCTGGTGTTTTCTGGGCACATAGAGAGAGCAGGGATTTGCACAACCAGGCACAGCCTTCCTCTCCAGGGGCCTCCTCCTGAGTGTCTATTTCGGAGAGGACTCAGGGCACGTGACTGGAGCTAAGGGGGTACAACCCCTTGCTCTACTTCCCCACTGCTGTGAACAGATGGGGATGCACTCTGGAGATGGCCCAGCTCTCAGCCTACAACCTTCCTTCCATTCTCCCCAAAACTGAGCACCCATGCAAGGTTGTTACACCCTTTGTCATCTGGGTCCCTGAGCCAAGACCAGAGCTGTGATGTGAACATAGCTGTGGTGTGAACATATCTGTCAGGAGCCAGTCAGTCAGCAGGGCAGCTGCAACAGCCCTGGGGCAAGGCTGTTCTGCTGGAGACATTATGGTCCACTCTCTTCCTGCCTGAGACTGCAGGGGGTGTCACTGAAATTTTGAATCCTGAGAGACTTTTCCCACCTCAAGGGGCAACTCTTCTCTTTGTCCCCTTCACTTTGTGGGAGGATGGCAAGCCAGCACTGGAGAAGCACCTTTTAATGCCTTATCTGAAGGTTTTTTCATTTCTCCATTTGCATATTTGGGTCTCCCATGAACACAGCCCTAGTCTGGGTGCAGGTACGTGGCATGCTCAGCTGTGTCATGGAGCATCACGTGCCACCAAGGCAGCAGCATGCCCAGCTATGTCCGACATGGCTGCCGGGTGGTGGTGGCAGGCACTAAGCCAGGGACAGGAGGGGTGGCCTTTTTACAGCACTGGGCTGGCACTCAAAGGATCTCCATTTCTGCCCCACATATGCAAATCTTGGTGGTCTTGGTATGTAACTCCTCCAAAAAGGCACCTGGTGTTTCACTCAGGGGCCTGCTGGTAACAACCTGAGCCTATACTTAATTGCAGTGGGAGCAGCAGGAGTTACTGTTTCTTGCTGGAATTGGAGAGAGTCTGGGCTTCTTTTTCTTTTCCATTAGAAATTATTACAGATTTTAAAAGTCAAGTTTAAGAAGAAAGGCAGATGAGTTTTAAAACATAAGTTTTGGTCATCATTCCCATTTTAGGGGGCATGTGTGAGTGGACACAAGATGTTCTTTGGTCTCTCAGAGCCAGAAACGCTATGGTGGTATCACCTCCTCTTCTTTAGTGCTTCTGCCAGACCCTGCCTGTGGGGCATTGCCAGAGGTGCCTGCTGTTGAGATGCAATTTATTCCTCTTCCCTCCAAAGCTGAGGGGTCTCTGGCTCCCAGCTTTCTTGGTTCAGTGTCCATCCACTGCATTTATTTCTTTGGAGAGATTGAGCCTAAAACTGTACTAATAAAAGATTGTACAGTACATTAGAAACAACAACACCACCAACAAAAACGTAACAAAAAAAACCACCCAAAAACAAAATCAAAAATAAACAAAGAAACAAAAAGCCAAAAAAAAAAAAAAAAGCAGAAGAGAAAGGCTGTAAGCACACAGGGTGAGCATGTCCCCTTCAGTGACAACCTTTCATACCTGTTTGCCTTCACAGTGGAGCTGAAATGCAGCAAGTTGTTAATAAGGATCAGGCCCCAAATCTTTCACATTAAGCAAAGCAAAATATTTTTTTTGAACACCAGGGGAAGGTTTCCCAGTGAAATACACACAGTTGTTTTCTTTCTAAATGTAAATCAGTGAGGGAATGGGCAGTTTAATTAAAAGCAAAATTATTAGGTAAGTGCTGAGGGAATCTACATTATTTGCTGGGTACACTCACATATTTTTACTGGTGAGTCAATTGCAATTTTTAATTTCTTTCCACCTAGTAAGACTAGCTCAGACAGTAGCCACTGTGATGTGGAATATTTGGGGAATGATTTTTCCACGGATAGCAGGAATGTCTGTCCTGTGTACAAGTTGTGGATGCCCAGGCAGCCTGCTATGGTATGCCCATTAAATCTCTGCTAAGCAGAGAATATTCTGAGTTGGAAGGGACCTACAAGGATCATCATTAGCAAACATTTACTGTAGGCTACCTTTTGGCATTACCTGAAGAAAATCCTGTCCCTTGTGACAGGGATTTAGATTGCTGCTAGTGTCACCTATCCCTCCACACACAAGCCTTTTTGCAGGCAGGTGTTTTGTGGAAGCCTCCCTGCCCCTTCCCTCAAGCCCATGCGTTTCTCTTCCTCACAGCAAATGATCCAGATGGACTTCCAAGCACACCAGAAAACAGCCAGCGTACCGGGCTGGGACTATGACTGCTTATTTTGTAAAGTTCTGAGGAAAGGCCATTATCTTTGAACACATATGGAAAATATGCTGCATACTTGAGTAGGGCTGGGGTCTGATGGTTCTGTCACAGCTGAAGCTGAAAATAACACCACAAAAACCTACAGCACAAATATCCCATGCACCAGCAAGTGGGGCTTTATAGGAACTCAGATATTTTTACTCAGTCTGAACATCAGTGGCTTCCTCAATGCAGCTCATGTGATGTAAATGCCCCTTTCAGGGGGTAACAAATGGATCTACAGTGCAGGCATACAGAGGGATGAGACTTAATTCCCACTATGATACCAGATGATGCTGATAAAGCCTCAGTGGCTTCAACAGATGTACCCTGATGGACTCAGGAGTGTGGTGACGAGAAACAGGACAGATGTTGTAAAATGCTTTGGGTATCATGGATAGAGGGAAGGTGCGATGCAAGCGCACAGCCTGATCAGGGCCCCGGGGAAGACAGAGATCTGGGTCACCTCTCCTCAGCCTAACACCACATCTGATCACATTCCTCAGCTTGCTTCCCCATCAGGAATATCGCTGAAATAAACGCCCTAAAAATGATGTGGCCTCTCCATTTGAGGGGTTAAACACAATTTCCCATCATCGAGCTTTTGCAGTTGGCTCAGGTATTGTTGCAGGATCTTGGATCCCTTTCTTCTTATTAATAAAAGAAACTTTGAAATATATTTTAAAGAAAAGTGCTTATCAGATAATGAAATTCTAGCTGTGGTTGTCTTTCAAACAACCAGGGCCATGATTTAATTGGAAGTAATTATAGACTTTTCTGAAGTATAATTTTTAGGGTATTTTTCCCCCTGACATTTGCAGTGTGGAAATTAAAAATAAAACGATGTCAGAAGCACAAGATTTCAATCTTTCTTCAAACAATAATGTGGGCTAGTGTCAGAGGTTTGTCCTTGGCTGGAAGAGAAAAAAACTCACAGAATAAAATCCTTCTGGTGAAAATACCAATAGCACCTACTGGTACATTTGCTGTGCTGAGAAATTCCTGAGAGACTCCTGCTTCCCTGAGCTCACTGGAAAGCCTCCTACCTCTGCTGCAGTGGGAAAGGACACATCAGTACCTAGCTCCTGAGAGCACCACATTTGTAATGCAGGCTTTGTTAATTATTCTGCAGGTAAAGCTGTATTAAAAGGCACACTTAGAGCAAGGAAAAATATTTCCTAGTCTATACAACAAAAAATTAAATGTAGTCCTTGTATCCTGCTGAAAACAAAGTTATCTCCATACTTCTTTTTCCCTCAATATTTTCTTTCACATTTTTAAACAGGAATTTTTTCAAATGATCTGTTTCTAAATTTTACCCTGTTTGCACTTTGCAATTCCTCATCCTCCTTTGGCGAAATCATCAGTGTGTCCTCTAAACTTTGACTCACACTGTCTTACTGAAAGTGCCATTTCCAAGGGAGGGACAGTCTCTGCCAGCATGAACTTAACCTTCTTAATGACTAGTGGCATCATCAGGGCCCCGTGGGCAGAGCCTGAGCTCCTACCAGCCTGTGTGGCTCTGCTGGTACTGGTGATGCTGTGATGCCCCTGGACACATATGCAACCACTCAGTGGACAGTTTGGCTCAGCCTCCTAAAACACATTCTCCAGACTTGAAATCATTTCTCTAGGGATGTGGATGCACACGTGATGAAGCATTTTGCACTCCGAATTCTCTGCTTCTGGATCTGAAATTTTATAACTAATGCCCATTTAAAATCCATTCCCAAACACCAGTCAAAGGGAAAGGAAGGGACTATTTCAGATTAAAAGGGCAACACATATGAAAAGAAAAAGTTCCATACTTTTCCTGTATTGAATCTGCTGTGATTCACTCTATAAAGTGCTGTAGGGGGTTGTATGAGTTCTGCGAAGTGTGTTGACTTTTTGATGAGGCATTAGGTGAGGTTCCCTATCATTACAGGCTCTATGGAGTTATTAACAGGATGATTTACAAGCTGAATTCCTACTGGGCAATGCCTGCCTGGCCCCCTCAGGTACCCCACCTCACTGTTCAGCTTTATTCCACTTTGCTCTCCACCTTGAAAATCCCATTGCGTGGCCTTTCCAGTGAAGAGCAGCTATATTTCATCTCAGACATGCCTTCAGCACAAGGGAAGGGATTTCCCTCTACTCTTCAGCCTCTGAAAAAGCCTTTTCAAAGAGATGCATTTTATTATATAGGAAAAAAATGTATACAGACTGAGGTAAAAATTTTGGTCAGGCTTTATAAAACAAAGACAGTGTCTTTAAAGTAATAAAACTTTCTGTGGCACTTTGCCAGAGCTGATCTTCTATGCTATACTTCAGGGATAAGTATGGATGTGCTGACAGAAACCTCGTGGCTTCCAACCTGTGCAATGTGTAGAGCCTCAAGGGATTTTCTGGAAAGCAACTGCTTTTCCAAAGTTAAACATTTTTATCCCCCCTCCCAAAATGGTCATCAGACCAGCAGTGTTTCAAAGACAAGCACACGTGTCTACTTCCACACATTTTATGCCATCAACAGAAAATATTTGAAATTGCAGGCAAAGTTTCCAAGAAAGCAGAGATGGAGATTTTCTTTGCTTTAAATTTCTGAGTACCTTCCAGCAGTCCTTCCCCCGTCTTTGCACCACTCCCTTGCTCACCTGGGAGCCTGGAGATCTGAGCCCATGACCTGACCACTGTCTGGGGACTCTGTGTGCTCAGGTACTGTAGGCCAAGGAGTACATTTGGTACAGGCAGCGCCAGCCACAACAGAGCCCTGAGCTTGGTGGGAGCCTTCTGTCCAGGGTGGAAAACTCTTCTAGTATTTACTTATTTGGCTATGCAGTGGATATTTTCCTTTTTTCCAGCCCAGATCTCTATGAGAGCCAAACCTGGCCATGATGTCCATCACTGTTAATGCTGTACCAAAAGATATACTATTGGTGAAAGCTGGACAGAAAAGCATTGTGCTTTGCTGATTAGTCACAACCTGTGACTATCACAGCTTGAAAAATTGTCATCTTGAGGTCTTGTCTTGCGCCCCTGCTGCCCACCCTCTTCCACACAGAGAGAGAAGAATAAATATTTACTACTTCTCAAAATAACACCCAGCCACACTCACCCTTACTGCTGCAATGTAGTTCATCTAATTGAAATAAGAACATAAGTAAATTGTTTGTCAAGGCAGTTTATTAGAAAGAGATTGCTGTGTCAGGAGCTTCCTCGCTGCGAGAGATGCTGTGTTGTCTCTCTTAATATTTAATGTCATTTTAATAATATTTCCCAGTTAGGGGTGCAGGCTGATGCTATAGATTAAAGCCTGCCAAAGTGGGGAGGAATAAAAGCTTGAGGTCAGCTTCATTCCATTGAATTTTCCACCTGGAGGCTAGGCAAAGAGCAATGCTGCACTTTTGCCAAAGGACTCAACCACTACCTGGCACTTCTTTCAGCAGCTTTATCTCAGATTTGTGGATTTTGCCTTTCACTCACTCAGAAGGACACTTTAAAAGATGAGGACCACATCCTGAGGAGGTAGAGATAAGAAACCCACCTTTTTTTCCTTTGACAAACCCATTTCTCTTTACGATGCTGCTCCACTTGGGCTCATTATTCAGACAGTACCATAAACTACTGAATTTCTCCCAAGCTCATGATTGCATCTGCAGCTACAGCACTCTTGACCCTCAGTGACAAGCCTTGTTTTGGAAACCTCCGGGTTAAAGTCAGAAATGTTTTAGCCCAATGAGTGGGGATCTGCAGCTTAAGTACCAAAGGTCCCTGCTCATAAAGCATCCACTGATGCTGCCACGGTATCACCCTCCAGCCCTCACAGACCTGCCTTGGCTGCAAAGCTGCTGCACTGATGGTGCCTCAGCCCCCATGCCATCCCTCCACACATCTCCTGCCAGTAATGCCCAGCTCAGGCTCTTCCTTGTTGTGAAAGATTCCTGGTTGAAGGACCATGGAGTCAGATCCTTTTGAAGCTGCTGCATTCTTTTCCCAAACATCACTAGACAGTTCAATAATTACATGAACTTTGTAATCGGCCAAACCAGCATAGCCATCTACCTGATGTACATGTAGCACTTGTGAGTAATTTTACATCAAGGGCAGGTACTTTTGTACTTAGTGCACAAGCCTTGTGCACAAACAGCTATAGAAGGAGGGCCCAGTTATAAATAAACTGTCCTTAGTTGTCACTTTGCTGTCTCTGACTTCCCACGCATTCAAATGGTAAGACTGATTCATTTAATCTTACTCTAAAGCAGCAAGCCACAGAGTCAGTTTCCTGACAGTTGCTTTAAAAAGCGTAGCTGAGCTCCCTTGAATTGTCTTCCCTTGTATTATATTTAGACTTTGTGATTAGAGTAGCTGTCATGATATGCTTTTACTTTAAGGCAGAAGTTCAAGCCGCTTCCTGAAAACAGAGATGCTCCTGGGAGCCGAAGGGGCACAAGCGCTGGGGTTCAGCATCTGGGAGCAGAGATCTCCAGCACCACTTGTGCTGCTGGCTCCCCTGCACAACCAGCCTCATGAAAACCTGAGCTTTCAAATAAGTGCAACATTACTTACCATAATGAGACTACTGGGTAGGGTGGAGGCAGCAAAAGACTTAGCGGCTGTTTCCAAGGGTTTTAGAAATATCAGCTCAGCAATTCTTACGATCTTCCCTTCTCCCCTCCTTCCCTCTTCTCCCCTCCAAATCTTGACAAAGGCTTGGATGGAAAATCTGGACACTCCTGTCATATGAACATGGCTTTTATATGTTTGTGTCATTGCAAAGCAGATTATAATGACTACACTTCATGCATTTTACCCTAATTAAGTCAGTGGAGGTTTCAATGCAGATACAAACTCAACATGCAGCTCTGCCCTTGACAATTGCCTACCAAAGAGAATACCTGAAAGCTTTTGTTTTGCTAAATATACGATTTAATATTTTGTAATGCTTGGGTAAATGCAGACAGTGAATGCAGTAGAGTCTTCTATGTTTCTGTAGTATTGTGGAGGAGGTTATTAGAGTTATGTTGAAGGAGGTTTCCTTGTTCCATGACTTGCTTTGACAGAGCACTTGTCAGATACTGAACTGAAGGTTCCAGTCCTGCTGACCACCATCCATGATGAGGAGACCCCCAGACTCCAGCAGATTCTCAGCCACTGCTCTGATGGCAGGAGCTCTCCAGCAGCCTGGCAAATGTGACCAGGAGCTGGCAGACAGGACAAAGTCAAAGACCTGCTGGGCTTTAAGGTGCAAGGAGGGGATGGGAAGGGATTTAACACACTGAATTGAAAGGTGAGTTTCTCCCATGTGCCTTTTGTAGGATGCCTGTCTCCCCTAGCTGATCTACAGAGATTTGTAAATCTATTATTGTTTCCACATACCCTCAGAGAAACTTGTGCTTTAGGTTTAGTGTGTAGAAAACTTTAGGCCCTAGGTTCACATTCAAGTGATTGTCCAAATGTGATTGGATTACCATTCCTTTAAGAGTAGTCATATTCCTTTTCCTCAGATAAAATTGTCATGCTAGAAGTTTTCCACCATCCCTGTGTCTCCAGAGAGAATCTTGGAGACTTGAAGGTGACTTTTCTGAAAAATGGTCTCAATATAATTCCAAAAATACTTTATAATTTGGAGCCTGTTCCTCAACCTCCAGCAGAGATCAAAGAGATCCCAGAAAAAAATATTAAGCACCATGCATTCCTAGGAGCTGAGCCTTTGGCTGTAATGAATCAATCAACTACCCTTTTATCAGCCAGATATAAACTGACTTAAGGCATTTTGGAGCCAAAGGCTGCTAGTACAAGGCTGCTGGTTTAGGCTTTGTTTTCATTTAAAAGTTTGACTCCAAAGGAAGATCTTTGTTTTCAAACAGTGTTTTTTACATCTTCCTATTATTTTCACCTTCAAGCTTGCTCAGCCAGTTGGGTATGAAAAACTTGTTCTTGCTTCCTAGTGGCAAGATCATGTGTTGGTGGTATGTATGGGGTGCTAATTACTATCTGTCATTGGTATTTATGGGGTTCCAATCACTACATCACGGTGGTGCCAGGTACAATATTGAGATAAGCAGGTAAGTTATGGACTGTGGACTCTGCTCTTCCCACCCATAGTGCTTGGTCCCTTCGACTTGGAGACTTTGTCCTCTCGCTCATGCTCAGATGCAGGGCACCTGAGAAGAAGTCAGGTTTGTGCTTTGCTGTGGAACAACGCCGGCCTGTGAGCCCAGCCAGGCTGTATCCGGTACCCGTGGCTCCATCTCAGATCACATCCTGCTTCCATCCCTCATGCTGGCGTGTGACCCAAGGCACTGGCGCTGTGACTGGTGGCACTGGGAGCCCACAGAGCTCCCGCAGAGCCTGTGTCCTGCACAAGAGCTGCTGCTGAACTCTTTTCCATAGAATGTTTCCCAAAATCCAGCAAACTGTGTCAACTGGGAGAGCGGAAATCAATTGAAATGCTGCTTCCCAGCCTGTGCAGGGTCATGGAAAGTGTCCCAGTCAAACAGCATGGAAAGCTTTGATCTCTTTGGAGAAAGAAACTGCCATGAAGCAGTGGGCTGCTGGAGCCTGGCTGGTATTAATGGGAAGAATTTCTTCTGGCTACTGGCACTAAAGAGACAGTTTGCTTCTCAGACAAACTCAACCCTTTGACCAACTTGACCAAAGCTGTGGCCAGAGAGTCAGTCTCAGCCTGAGGCTCAGGAAAAGCACATGCCTGGAACTCCATTTCTACCACTACAGAGAAATTAATATGAACCCACAAGAAAGTGGAGATGAGATGAAAAAATGCAGGTCACGGTAGCAGCTAGTTCTTAAGTGGGACAGGCATAAATTTCTTTAATGTGGATATAGAAGGGGATGTATTTTGGTTTTATTATTACTTGATTGTGGGAAGCTAAAGGGAAATTTTCTCACAACCCCAAGAAATAAGTGTTCAAAACTAGTTTTTAAAATGTGAAAATTGAAAACAAGAAATTAGAAAGGAAATTGTGATGCAGGATCTGTGTAAAATTTTTTCCCCTTCTTTTTGATCAGCTCTGATGGTTTTAATTGATGTCCAAGGAGAAAGCTTGGTGATTTAGAGATGAAGAAGAAAGGAATCACACCCTTGGTAAGCTCTGCCTATGGGACAGCAATCCCGGGACATTCTGAAAATATTTGAATAAGGAATGTGCCATGAACCAACATTTATTTCCTGCTTACCCTTACGGCTATTTCCTTACCCTAAAATTTTCAGGAATGAAAAGCTGTAAGAATCAGCAATTATGCTGAGACTTTTCCTTTATGTACCACTGCTCACTCAAGAATTTCAGCCCATTACACAAATAGCAGTGATGTGCTTGTCGGGGGCCCTTTGAACCACAAAGTGCCATTGCTGCCAGCTTGGTTTCCTCAGCGGAAGAGTGGCGGCAGAGGGAGATGAAGGGATGGAGACTGCAATGCTGGGATGCCCTACCCTTCCTTGCCCCCCCAAATTGCTCATGCCCCTCCTGCTTTGCCCCCATGGGGTTTTCTGGCCTCACAACCCACCTGAGGCCAGGCTCTTTTGGGATGACTGAGCATTTCCAGATACTTGGGTGCACCTGGCATACAGGGAAGGGGCACCCAGCACCCAGTGCTCAGCGCCCAGAGCCAAGCAAGCCAGTGATCCTACCCGTGGATTGCTGAGAGCTGCTCTGTGATGCCAGGAGGTTCACAGAGAGCAAGCAGGGCTGGAGTCAGGTTACACTGACTCCCAAGGACCAGGCAGCGACTTCCCAGGGAGAATACATGCCCGTAAATATTACGTAAATATTTACGTAAATAAAGAGGGAAATAATTATAAATGAGTAATTAACTGAGCAGAAGTGAAAACGGGAAGCTGAAAGACTGAAAGAAAAGGCATGAGCTTTCGTGTAAATGCAGAGGCTTGCATTTTGCATCTAAAGAAATGGAGGAAGAAATTTAAATGCACATTTAGAAAAAAAAACATCAAATTGGAAATATGAAAAGAACCACTTTTATGAGGAAGCCTCTGAAGAGACAAAGCTATAAATGCACAATTCCAAATATCAACCATTTCTTCTTCAACAGTAAAAATCCCCAAGTAATTCATTCTGTACAGAGTTAAAGCAAACTTTTAGAAAAGCACCTGGGAACAATGCTGGGAATTGCCCACCCTATGATTTTTGCTCCTGTCACAGGGCAGTATAAGTGAAGTGTTATTTATGCAGGAAACATTGCATTCCTTTCTTCTCACCACTATTTTGCTTATAGTTGGGTGTATTTATAGAAACCTGCTCTAAGACCTGAGGCACTGCCACCAGTCTCCCAGCACCGTCCACTCAGCGGTCAGTGGAAGGATACATCCACTCCTCTCCATGGAAATACCCCTTCCCATTGAATCATAGAATGCTTTGTGTTGGAAGGCACCTTTAAACGTCATCTGCTTCAACTCCCTTTCCACTGAAAGGGACATTTTCATCTAGATCATGTTGCTCAGAGACCTGTCCAACCTAACCTTGAATATTTCCAGGAATGGGGCCTCTATCACCCTCTCTGGGCAACCTTTGCTAGTGTTTCACCACCTTAATTGTAAAAAAAAAAAAACTGTTTATCAATTCTGAATCTACACTGTTATAATTTAAAACCCTTACTCCTTGTCCTGTTGCTATTGTCCCTCCTAAAAAGTCAGTCTCCATCATTCTAATAAGCCCCCTTCAGGTACTGGAAGGCCACTATAAGGTCTCCCAGGTGCCCTCTCTTATCCAGTTGAACAACCCCAAATCTCTCAGCCTTTCCTCATGGAAGAGGTGTTCCAGCCCTCTAATCATCTTCAGATTAAGCGGAAAATGGCTTATCAGGGAGGCAGGATTTCACTTAGAGAGCTCCAGACTGAAAACCCAGTCTTTAACTTTCTCTGAAAGACAAGAAGGAAAACAAATCTAAATAGACTTTGCTCAACCACCACAAGCTACCTTGTGTACCTTGCTGACATGTTTCCAGCTGAAGGAAAATTCAGTGGGCAATTTGTCACCAAATTAAAGTCACCACTATCAAATTAATTCTGGATCCAAAAGAGCCAAGTAAATTTGATTGTACTTGTAGAAATGTATTTTGGGCAATATAAAGAACATAGGCCAGCTGCTGCTCACTTAGCTCTTATGTAGGCAACACTTGCATGGATTGCAATTGGGGACGGCTGAATGAGGGCTGGATGGGGTAATGGCACTGAGCTGGTGATGGAGGGGCTGGTGCTTGGAGACCAAATGACATTCCTCAGCCTGGGATAATTCAGAATCCCCAGAGACAGGGCAAACAGGTACCTGCTGCCTTTTTTTCCAGTTAGGAGATAACTGCAGTGACACTGTAGGGAAAAGATTAAGGCAATGTGATTGAAAAAAAAAAAAAAGGAAATAAAGTTCCTTTATGATTCCTCTACGATTCTGTGGCTCGTAGAGCGTGCTAGGTGGTGGGACTGGAAGTGTGTGGAAGCACAGCACACAGACAGACTTTATTAACTTGACAAACTAGAAAGACTGATGTGTTTTGGTACTCCATCACTGTTACTGGCCTTTGGTGAGGCAGTGCCTTTGGCCAATGCTCTTTCCAGGGAGGGTTTCTCTGGCCTTATGTATCCTTTGCCTGTTGGGCACATGAGAGCTGTGCTATTTAACCCTCCTTCCCCTTGTTTATGTTCCTCATTCCCACACAATCCATAGGCAATGTTGTATAGTGTCACTCCCCTCCCCCAAACTTTCCCTGTTTCAATTGGTGTCACCACAAAGGAATAGATTATTACTGACACTTATCCCAATTTAATCCTTCCAATAATCTGATTTTCCCAAGCCTATTTATATCCGTGAAATGACAGTAGAGTTTAAAGTGATACAAATACCTGAGCCTAAATGCTGGTACTATCCACAGCAGTCTGGTCCAGTTTTGACCCTTCAGAATAAAATGTAACCCCAAATATTATTTGATAAATCCCTTCCCAAGTGTTTGTAGTGCTAGACTGGTCCTTGATTCCTCTTTTTGACTAGCTTTTTCACATTAGAGATTTATTTTCCTATACACTAGTACCAAGCTGAAGTCCCAAAATAAGTTTTAAAACCCATATAAATGTAGAATTTCTTTTCCTTTTGTGAAATTTAATAGCTGTCTAGTGTCTGGAAATGATCTAGAAGTAAAGCTTTCATAGCAGTGCAAGAAGTATAAACCTGTTCTAATTTGTTATTGCACCCAGCAACCTGGGAACTTTTTTTATTTTCCTGGGATTTAAGGTGATCAGCCAATGTTTTCTCCCATCCCCATTGTCCTTAAGAAGCTTATTAATGCTTTACATTGAAAATAAAGACAAACCAATCTGAAAACAAAATCATCCTTAGCGCTAGATATTGTAAATGTTCTTGCTGGACGATTTCCACTATTAGTAACCAATTCATTTTAATATTGCTCCTGCTTCTTGCTAGATCTGCACAACCTCAGTTCACACGTAGCCAAGGAGTAGTTCAACCAGCAGTCAGCAGGTTTTTGTTCTTTTTTTCCCACTCTTATAATTCAGTGCAGTGACTTGTTTATATAACCAAATCCTTTTGTTTCTCCAAAAGGGACTTGGCTATTTCACTTGAGCGACAACATCCGTGGTAGGTGAGGGCCTATTTATTCCAGAGCAGAGGCCTCAGTTTTCAGCAGAATTTACATTCCAGTAATAAATATTTAAAGGAATTATAATGGAACTGAAGCAAAGAATGTCCCTCTGAAGTGCACACACACACACACACACACACACACGTGTACACACACACAAAGACATGCACACTCACAGTCAGTTAGTCTGGGGTCACTCTGGTGCAGATGGTGCCTTTGTTCAATCCCTGAGATATTTTGCTTTTTCTCTTAGGAAACTTGGCCACCTTGGACTTTTAATACCTCATTAAAACCTTATAAAATATTATGCTTTACTGTCTATATAGCAGATCACTCAAACATCTATCTCAAAGGCATTTTCTGAAAAAAAAAAAAATCTTTCTGCCTCCAAAGAAGTGTAAGAAAGAGTACAATCCATGCTGATTTCTTGATGTCCTTTCTCAGGTATGAGCTTTAGGATTTTCAATCATCTCTGTTTTATTCTATAACAGACAAAAATAAATTACACCATACCAGGGATACACAACCACCATTTGGCTTCAAATGAGTAGACTATTATACAGCAAATGAGACACTGATGTACTTTTCCATTTACAGAAGCTTGGACTTTCCTCTAAGGGCATAACATTAGATGATGTCTTAATTAATGATGGCAAAGATCGTATGTGTGACATAAACAAAAGAGATGCTTTTTAACAACAATTAAAAAAAAAGAGAAGAAAAAAATATTCAGAATCTTTTGAGAAATAATTAACTGATTCCAAAAAGTAGAATAATGGAAACCAAAAGGCAAAAGAAGGATGTGATGTACATATTGGAGTTACCTGCAAATGTCTCCCTTTGCCAACCAGAAAGTATTTATTCTATATAGTTTGCTGTATCCTTGTCTCTTCATGTACACTGAGTGATGCCCTACCAGCAGCACTACATCTGTGTTAAACTGCCTGATAATAATGCTCACTGAGCACTGCCCACCCATCAGAACCTGCTTGTCCTTTCTCAAGCCAGTGCACGTGCAATATTCATAAAATGACACATGGATCACCCACTTTGTCCACATTTACTATAAATAAATATAAATATAAATATAAATATAAATATAAATATAAATATAAATATAAATATAAATATATATGGAAAAAATAGGCATTGAGTCTTAACTGTAAGTGCACAGAAGGGCAGCTTTGCCATGAGGAGGCCTGCTACCTGCATGTCCTTTTCAAACTGGCAGACAAAAATGCAGTGGCCAATGCTCTTTTTGTTCTCACCCCTGTGTGACCCACACCTGCAGTAATCTTGGGATGGGAACAACACGCTGGTGGGCGCTTATCAAGGGACAACCATGATTATCTCTGACTTTAAAAGCCTGAAACATATAGGATGTGTGGGAGCTGCAAAAGGACCTGTGTCTCACAGTCTGACCAAAAAAGGAAATTAAAGGAATGAAGAAATGGGTGCTGGGGTAAGGGGAATTTGTCGTGGAGAGGGGCTCTCCAAGGGGAGGTGGAGGGTTACATGGGGTTTTTTTCCATTCAGTCCTGTGCCCAGGGCTCAGCAGGAAAACAGTATTTCTCCATTTCTACCCTATCTCTATTTTTTTACCTTTGGAATCTGGTTATTCTTAGCTCACTAGGTTTAATTTGCTGACCTGACATGAACATATCCATCTTTCATGTTGATCCTGGCTTAGACTCAGCAGAAACACAAGAGTGGAAAATAACCCTTCTGACAGCTAGACAATGACACTGAACCAGTTCAGGAGAAATGGAAGGTGGTCATGGGTATGTAGAAGGTCTCTGTCTACTCTGTCTACAGTAGTCCACAGTTTAAGAGCAAAAGAGTGGGTGCTTGTGGACATGTGAGTATGGACATCAAGACACCAGTGGAGAAGTAGAGATAGATGCTTTTCTACTCATCAGCTCTCATTGCTGCACTCAGCTCTCTGCAGGCATCACTGCAGGGAGGCAGCCCTGGCAAAAGATTACCTTCATCGGGAGAGACCTTTGGAATGGATCCGCTGGCCAGGAGAGGGAAGGAGAAACCTCCTGCAGGAAAGGGGAGACAGTCTAGCTCAGGAGAAGCTCCTGGGAGAGAGACAGGCATAGATGGAGGCAGGAAGGCCTCCCACTCCTGTCGCTCACCCTTCTCGTGCCAGTCCTGCTCCATCTGCTGGCAAGAACAATGCGGAGCCGCTGCCGTTTGCCCGCCGGGATCCAGCCCCTCCTGTCCTCCTCCCCAGCCCAGATTCCCTCCACGTCTTCATTTCATCTGCCACAAGTGCAGGGAGAGAAGAGCAGAGCCTCCCCCAGACACAGGAGGGAGAACAACCCTTATTTTTGGATCCCTGCTTTCCCATGAGTTTCCCTCTATTTTAGCCTCTAATATGTCATCAAAGTTACGAATTAAGTACTCTGTATGCCTTGTATTTACTATCTGATCTGATCGCTGGGAAGCTGATTCCTCTGCTCGCCTGTGGTCAGTCAAACCCAATGGAAATACCCTGCAATCCCGTGAGACTGCACATGGGAATACTGATGGGAATGAGTGAGATGGCAGCACCAGCTGCTGCCTCAGCCAAGTGCCCAGGAAACCAGGGTGCAGCTCTGAAATGTGTTCAGGGGAAACAGGAGTCCTTTGGCTCTTTGCTTTGCTGCTCAGCACTTTGTAAGGGTATTATTTTGGCTCTGCCTCCATTTTTCCCTTGCCTACTAAGTGTTTAAGAGACCAGGCTGAGGAAAGCTCTGATTTTTTCAAAATATGAAAACAATATGGAAAGCTTTTGCCATGTATGAGCCTGCATGGCATTGTGAATTTGACTCACTCTTCTCTGTACCTGGTGATGCACGGTGATCACAGCTCCCCTATGAAAGGGTTTTTCAGCTCTGGCAGCATGGACATTAAAAGCTTTTTCCTCTTGTCTTGCCTTCTGCTTTTGGGAAATCATCTGCACCTGGAATTTGCATCTCTTTTCCATATGGGAAAAGAAGTATGTTTATCCTGCTGTGGTCCTTACATATGGCAAGTCTTTCAGCTCTGGGTTACAGGCAGTCAGGTGAACGGGGTGGGCTGAGCTTCCCCACAGCAGCTGGCTCCTCAGGGAGGGAAGGAGGGCAGCCAGCGTCAGACCAGTGTTTACAGAAAGTTTAGTCTCCAGTGGATTTCCCTATTCCAGTGAAACAATAGGAGGGTCTTGTGCTGTAATATCCATGCTTCCTCTTTATTCTGATATTATCTGTGAATTCTTGCAAATAATAGATGACTGAGACCATTGTTGTTTTGGGAAGTAGGAAGATGAAAACATTAGATGGACCTTAGCAGTTTCTATAGAGTTATTCATGGTGTTTGTAGTTATGCAAGTCAGAAATGAGCAAAATACCTGTTGGAATAAGTAACCCTGTGCATTCTTAAAAACAGTTCTCTTACACCCCACTTTTAATAAGAGAGACTATCTCAGTCAAACAAGTGCTAGAGAGTTCAAAACAAAAAAGGAAAGCAAACATTACTCCACTCTTAATACCACAAGATTTTGGGAAGCAATCCATTCCAGCTCTTCCATGTATCTGCTTTAATACAGGCATGCTGATATAAATTGCATGATGGTGATTAACAAATCTTCTATCAATTGAACTTGAAGTCAAAAGAATTTTTTTTTTTTTTTTTTTTTTTCCTAAACCTGCATTAAAATAGATTATTCAGAACTCTTGGAATGAAAAGTGCTAGGTCAAAACTCACATTTTTCTAGCAAGTCTATGAAAATTTACTATAAAAAGTCACATACTGTAGAATCTCAATTATCCTGGAAGGCTTATCTGGGTTATGGCTTAAGTGTGCTATTCATGTGCTGCCAATTTGCTCTAGAAGTACAAGATGAGCTGTAGTGCCTTGCAAAGCAGCTGAACAGTTCCCTGGGCCAGATGGAATCCAGAAGCCATTCAATGGATTGATTTGGGTGCAGAAGCCCTGCAGCTTCCCTGCAGTCCCATGCAGAGCTTCTCAGAGCTGGAAGCCACAGTGCAGTATGGGTCCTCTGCAGCTCTGGCAGGACTCAGAATCTGTCTCTACATCACGTGCTCCTCATCTGGGAAGTCTTCTTGGTTTAGAAACCTTGCCCTGCAACTGCACAGAGATGGCTGTGGTGTGGGCCTGCACAGAAGCCAAGAAGGCTTTATGGGTACCAACTGTCTGGACACTAAAACCTCCTGCATCACTCATGTATTATTATTTCCTGTTACTTAGGATCTTTCCTTCTCCTCTTCTTCACCTCAAGTAAAGGGGACCTGTTGATATATCCATGGGTGTAATACCTACTGGTCTTGGTAGAAATTCTCTGGCTCATTGTACATTAACATTGTTGATATTTTTTATGCATATGCAATTAATAAAAATTGGGCAAAACTTTAAAGATTTTGCTATATTCTGGACAGATCATGAATTTTTTGTTCTCTGTGAAGTATTGTTAAGACTTGCTACCCACAAAGACTAATTACTAAGAGCAGATTTTACTCTGAAAGGAGAACTTTCTTTAGTTTGCACAGCCTTGTGTTAGAAAAACAAACATTCACAGTTAGGCAAATAGGGCCATGCTCCCAAAGGGTTTTTTTGTGAGTCTCATGGCATTTAGTGATCTTACTGATCTCCCAAATTCAGGGCAGAAGGCACTGTGTGAGAAACTTCACCTCTAGTTTTCAAAAGAAATACCTAGCTTTTGGGAGCAAATGCCTAAATGAATGCTTGAACACAAGGGTAAAAACAGAACATGCAATTTAGGCTCATCTTGCATGTGTCTGTTAATGTGGGCAAAGGTAGCTTGTAAACTGAAAGCCTGAATATGGCAAACTAGTTCAGAATAAAGCAATGTTAGTGTGAAATACATGTCCAGCACAGGGAAGGGGAGTTACACAAGAGAAGCTACTCTGCAGCAACTCCCAATGTGGATAAGCCCTTAATTACTTTTAAAATCTCAGCATTACTAAGCCGTGCTTATAATTTCTAGAGGCCTTGAGTTTCTGGAACAACTGGAGTATGAGATTCAATTGCATTCACTTCAGTGGAGGATACAGTTAAGTATCAGCACGTTTGCAGGCTTGAGGCCAGTCATTAACTAATTAGAGTATGGGAACATTTAAGTTTTTCCCATCTGATTTTGCAAAGCTATTTAGCAACACTTGCTTATGAGCTTTTATTTTTCACTCTTTCCCTTCTCCCTTCACAGAAACCAAAGAACCCCCACCAGAAGCAGAAAGAGAACTGGAAGTACACTAACTTCCAATTTCCCCTTGCTGGAGATAAAAATATTTGCTGAGTTTTACACAATTTTTTTTATTATTTTTAATGCAGACATACACACATATACTTTTTAAAAAAGAAACATATGAAAGGTCTCAGAGTGTTAACTTCCTTTGCGGCCACGCAAAGCCTCCTGTCCCAGCAAGAGATTATCAGCCGAGAAGGGTGGGGGTGGTGGTGGAACTACAGCCCCCAGAGGGCGTGGCAGGGGGAGTCCATGGAGACCAGGCAGGGAGGAGCGGGGACTCCTGGGAGTTGTAGTCCCGCGGCCCTACCTGGCAGCTGTCCCAGCACCTGTCTGTCGCGTGGGAGGCGGCGATGGCTCCGCGCCCCACTACTGCCCCCAGGCTGCTGCAGGGCAGCTGCGGCTGGCACCCCAACCAGGAACCGCTGGAGGAGGCACGGGAGACCTCTGAAGGTAAGGATCTCCTGGGATTTTCTGTGTAAGTCCTGTGCTCCATGCTAGTCCTCCTTGCCCCGTGATTTTGGCTGGGAAGCTTTGCCGTGCCGTTCCTGTGGCACATCCTTAGGCAAAGGCAGCGGAGTTTGGCTTGGCTGGCGCTGTCTGCAGAGTCAGCGTGTGCGGTCAGGGAGAGGTGCTATTCTCTCCCCTGCAGCCATGGTTAGATGTGTTGGCTCCTTTAGGTAAAGGTTAGTGGGATAAAAAATCATTCAGTCTTAGAAAAAGTGAGAGTTGGAATCCCACTGCCCTAGAGGGGCTGTAAATCTTTCTCTAGTGAATAAGGATCTTATAGCATCCAGCTTTTTGCTAAGTTCAAGCTTGCTTTTTAAGTTTTTTTTTCCTTTTAAGTTGACTTTATTGGTCTTAGTAGAGAGAAATTGACAAATACACGTTTTGCATATGTGGCTGCAATAGACTCTGCCTTTGTACATTTCCTTCTTCCAATGTATCTGCTGTTTGCTCAACTGGAGGCAACTCAAACTTTCAGGCTGTTAAGACCACTACAGTGAAAATCCTTGGAAATACTTCCATTTTACCCTGCTGCTTAATAAAACAGAGCAGTGGTGGGATAGCAGAGGGAGGAAAAATGGTTTTGTGTGCTTCCTGGGTAAGGTAAAACACTTCTGAACATTTTGGCTGTGACCATCTGCCAAGCAGGCACCTGGGAAACTATTCCAGCCTTGCTGTTGGTCCTTACACCTGAGTGTAAATTTGCCAGAGAGTTGTGGTAAATACCTTGCAAAAGGACACACTGCAGACTTCCCAGGGCTAAGTGTACATGAGATAGTAATGCCCTGTGCGGAGAGACTCGGTTCAATGACACAATTATACCCTTGTGGTCCTTTCCTACAAATAATTTACTTATTATTCTGTAGACCATAGGTTTGTTGTATGCATTACTTATGGTCAGACTGGTTCTCAGCTACTGGTGCTGGGGTGAAGTAGCAGGCAGTGGGCAGGCTGAAAACTGTGGGAGCAGAGTGGAAGTTTTTAGCTAAGTCTACTGGTGTAAGACCCTATTTAAATAAAAAAGGTGGAAGTGAAAGCAGGAGACCCTCCTAATAAAGGTGTCACCCAAGAGAATATGTGGAAGGCAGTTCTCAGTTCTGCTGGGAATTGTGTTGCCCTTTTAATGGCAATTAACTAGCTTTGCTGCTGGTCTCTGCAGAAGTTGCCAAATGCTGAACTGAACAGGCCTGGACAAGCAGGCAATTCCCTTCCTGTTGAGAGGCTTGGCAGCTCTGGGTCAGTGAGAGGTATGGTTTTGGGTGTGTGGGGTTTGCACACCATGGCATCAGGACTGCTGTCATGCAGAAAGCTGAAGATCTGGTGTCTTTCATGAATCAAACATGCAGAAAGGTTAAACGCAGTGCCCTCAGGTCTGAAATGAGGATGATGTAGCCAGTGTTAGAGGTGTTGGTAAGAAGTTCTAAACCTTCTACCAATTAATCCATTACCTTAAAAATCCTAGCAGCTGTAATGGAGAGGTCTCATGGGCTGCTTTCCAGGTGAAGTTTTTAATGTCCCTCATAGACCAATTAGTCACACTGCTGATATATTTGTAATAGAAAATAACTTATGGGCACATCTGAATTGGAATAGAAATTAGTTTATAGGGGCATCTCAATCTGACAGCATTCCCTACACATTCAAAAAACTTTCTAAAGTGTGAACAAGACTAATATAAAAACCAGAGATCATACCTGCACGCAGCCTTGCTGAGCTTTGAGTGTTTCTCTGTACATGGACAGTACACATGGCAGCATAAGCCAGGGGGTCAGAACTCCTACAGGAATGTCTCCAGACAAGTGTGACGGCTGAGGATGCCGCTGAAACCCTGAGGCAGGGCAGGCGACCGAGGAGGAGGATGGTGGTGGTGGTACCAAGCCCTGTGCAGGCAGCAGCAGTGGTGGGGGCCTCTGCCCTCTCCCTCCTGGTGCTGAAGGAGGATGGACCTCCCTACTTTACCTTTGCCCATCGGACAATCAGGCTGCACTATTTAAAACAGGCATGGATTTCCCTGTTTAGCCAACATCAGCACTCCTCCCAAATGGCAATTGTGTCAGTTTAGTTTTCCTTTCCCCATACACATCAGAAATCACACAGCATGATATGGCTAATGGGATTATATTGACCCACCTCTGCAGTTGCTATTAATATCTGAAGAAATCCCCAAATGCCTCAGTGGTAGTACAGTTGCCTGCCCATCTTTCTCTTGCCAAACAGAACAGGGTTTTTTACAGTAAGAAATTCAGTAATTACAAGCAAATTTTGCTTCTTGGTAGTGTTAAGAAGATAGGGACCAGATTATATACAGAAGAGAATATATATAGAATATCTGTTTTTGCATGGATAGCAAGCTGATTTGCAATGTCATTTAAACAGAATCCTAACAGCCAAGTCTTTTTTAAAAACAAAGAAGGCTGAAGGGGTTTGAGTGGGTTTATGTATTTTTCTTGCTGACCATAGAAACATAACCCACCCTTTCTAAAAAAAGTGCATTCAAAATTCAGCCCTGGTGCACAGGGCACTAAATTTCAATTGCTGGGTTTATGTCATCATTGCAGTTGCAGTAACTCTGTAAAACCCAAGATGAAAGGTTGCTCTTTCCACTCTGAGCTCTTTCCATCCTCCACCTTTACAGCAAAGGTTACCCTGAGCAGTGTGTGCGTCTGTCTGCTGTAAGTGTAGAAATACGTATTATTCATAACTTGCCAATGTGTATGCTGGAAAAGAAAAGCTGAATTTATAGCTATATTTCCTCTCTGCCAGGGTTTTTAAAGTTGTGTGTTTCAATGTTTCCATTATAAACCCCTGTTTTCTGAGGTTTATAACAGTCTTGAAGAGCGGAGTGGTCTTGAACCATAATAGAAAGCGTGTAATGTTGCATTTACAGTACAGCTGTAACTGCACATTATGGAGTGTAATCTTCTCCGTGTACCCTCAGTGCACCAATAAGGTTCATTGGAGTTACACATACTGAGAGAAAAACAATATTTTATGCTTGGAGTTGGTGCTCTCCATCCACAGAGCTGAGTGCATCACATGAGGGCAGAGAGAATCTACCTGCACCAGACTTCCAAAAATTCTTTGCTACACCCTTAAAATACTCATGCACCTGCGGGGACTCTATCTGAATTACAGCTCATCATAACCTCCCTTTGTCCCTAGGAATTTCTAGTGAGCTTGAGCTGCCACACACAGAGCTGGGACTCTTGAGAAGAAAGTTCCCCATACCCTGAGAAACATATTTTCTTCTTGTACTAGCCCAGCTACAATATAAGGCTAGGCTTATCCACCACTTGGTGGAAGGCATCAAGGTAGGAAGGAGGTTGGACACTGTAAACTTTAGGCTCAGATCCCAACTACAGTGCACTTTGACAGATGAATTTGAAAGGAGTGTCATCAGGACTGAAGTCTTGTTGAGACTAAGTTTTTCTTGCTGTTTCAACTCATAACATCAGGTTATTTAGTCTTCCACTTAACCTTTCTTCCCTTGGCTAACAGGTCAGCTTATTGAGTTCATGCCCTTTTGTAAGTATTGCTAGCTTCAAGCATTCTGAAATCACAGATTTACTCTCAGAGCCATGAGACTGCAGGAAAAACATGCAATTTTTTAATTGAGCAATTAAAATAGTTTAATTAGTATTTTAGCCCTGATCCTTTGAGTTTCACAGCTTCTGAGCACTTTTTTCCTAGCTTGGAGCTTGACAGTCTTTGCCCCCAGTAAAACCTGCATTTATCACAATTGCATAAATGAATAACCAGCGCTGTAGCAAAAAACTCAACTAAACCAAGAGTTCAGAAAGAGCTTGAGGTTTGGAAGTGCTGGGTTTATGATTGCATTTTTTTTCCCACTTTTTGTTTTTTTTTTTTTTCTCTCCCCTCACCAGTTATGCATGTCTGTGTTACAGCGTATCTGCTGAGGATTAAGCTGAAGGGGTTTCTGATTTGGTGAATTAGTGTACAAGTGGTCAGAAGAAAAGTCTGCAGTAAGAAAGTCCAATGAATGGGAAGGCACAAAAGGCTGAACCAGAATAAAGCTGCCCATATGTTGCATGTGCTTCTCTGGCATGTACAAGGGGGCTGCAATTTGCACATTAGTTATCTGTGCTCCCTTTCATATGGGTAAGAAGGCCTTTGGGAATATTTGGCACAATCTACCAAGAATTATTCATCATGTGATGCATACATTTAGGCAGCAGATACACTCTGTACAGGGGCATGAATGAAAATATGGCATTTCAAGGTACTTTATACTGTCCCTGCGTTTGCCCCATAGAGTGAAGGTTTGATGTGTCTTCCTGCCCCAGCTTGCTTTGTTCCATCCAGCACCCCACACATTTTGTGTTCTTACTGCCATCTGAGAATATTCATCATGGTCCTGCAGTTACTCTCATTTTGAAATGCTTATCATGGGGAACATTTTCAAAGGCAAGAGAGGCAACAGGGCAACAGCTTCCCCTGCCACATCTGCAGGAGTCAGAGCAGCATTCCGAAACCCTGCATGTAGTGATCTCCAGGAGAGTGTCCTGGGAAGGGATGTTTCTGCATCTTAACAAGTGGTTCTGTAGATGCCGTTAAAGAATTGCTGAGGAACTGGTCCTCAGTGATTCCTTTTGGTACCAGTTTGAGTTTCTTTGCAGTCAGGTTGCATTTCTACATGTGGATGCAAACTAAGAGCTTCTGGGCTTTTTGAGGTATGAGAACTATTGCTGTGGCAATAGTATTAGTCTGACTTGCTTCATTGCCACCTTTCTTCTTCCTTTTTTGCCAGTTTACTGCCTCTTCCATGCAGAGACTAGTGGCAGTAGTAGATGTAGTACCTGTTCTGGTTTTGGCATGTTTGTATAATCTAATACATTCATTTGCTCTCTCTTTTTGCTGTCTTATTCATCTCAGAGGGACAATTGCATCCAAACCCTCTGGTTTTAGACAGTTAGAGATAAGGCATAAAGGGACAGCTGATACTGCCCACAGTTCCCAGATGGGAAGAATTCTACCATTCTTGTCAGGTTGAAGGCCATAACCCATGGGCACATTCTCCATTCATATTTATGGAGTTTCTTCTAAGAGCATGAGATATTAGAAAAAAAAAAGAATGGTAGTCCTTAGGTGAAGAATAGTTTTTTACCTTGTCTGAGGTTCAAGGTTTTTGAGACTTTCTGTGCATTTCCCTTCTGTCATTTTGAATTTTGACAGGGTACTGATAAATGCATTGTATTAGTCTGTAAGTTTGTTTAATTAAGTTATAGAACAAGGTACTTCTGTCAAGTTTTTCACAGGTTTTTTGACCTGCAATCCAGCACCAAAACACAATTTGGAGAATTCGAGCCAGGAATTTGTCATCTAGAGTAGCTTTTCAATCAGACAGAGAAGGTTAGGCATTTTTCATGGTGTTTAAAAACTGAGCTTCAGAAAAAAAATTGGTAACTTCACAGCTCTTACCGTAGTATTTTTGCAAACATTTATATGTATGTCTCTCTGCAGCTACAAGACTAGTCTAGGCAGGTTTTTTTGGCTTTTGCTGTGAATGTGGAGCTATTGATCTGTGAACATAAATCCATATTTATCTCCAGTCAAGTTTATAGGACAATGAAATTATAGGATTGCTTGAATCAATCAATGTTTCTAAAGCAAACTATAGAAATATAAAGAAGTTACCAATTATTTAATAAAGTCAATTAGCTTAGAAATGCCTGGTGATGGGCAGCAGATGTTATACTAATTTCTGCTTTCTCTGGAATTTCACAGGGGCTGCAAGATCTTAATGCCACTATTAGCAAAGGTAACTTTATTTTAGAAACTCATTCTGAACTCTCACAGCAAGAAGAAGGAACTGCCATTGCTTTTGACTACAAAATCTGTGCTATTTCTAAGAGGAGTTCTTTGAAATAACTAGGATATCTCACAGCTTGTTGCTTTAGAGGGGACTTAGTACAGTGGCACTACATTTAGTTAGCATAATGAGTTTTTTAGCCTCTAAGATACTGACTGTGTTTGAAGTACCATAACTTTTAGGCAGCTAAGATTAAATTTGTTAGTGAAGTACAAGTTTGCATAATATTTTAGCTCTCCTAGAATTTTAAATTGTATGTCTGTTTCCTGAGAAGCATTGAGGTTAATATAACCAGGTTCTCACTTGGCGAAACAATTTAAGTGTAAAAGTGTGTCTTTCTGCTTCTCAGTCGGAAGTGTCATGAAAGTGGCCTCCTCAGTGTGGTTTTACAGTCACTGTGTTTGCCTTTTGAGATCCACTTTATTGGAGTGACTTTATTCAAGGTGACTCAAGAATCTCCCATGAGCTGATGGTATCCTTTTGGTGCTCCTGTCTGTTCTGAATGTAGAGCAGGATGTTTATTAGTAGGCTCTGATGCCTTGGTAGTCTGTCTGTGGGTAGTTTGTCATAGTTTATCATGCAGGAGTACAGAATCATCTGATTAAACTGCTTAATCAATCCTTGAACAGGGATAGCAATAATTAAGTCACAGATGGCCATTGTAAATCCCTCTATTCCAATGCATTTTTATTCCCAGTACGTTGAATATTAAGGTTGTTTTACATTAAAAAAAAAAACAAAAAAAAAACAACAAAAAAACAAAACAAAAAAAACCTCTTGAAATGTGCCTCTGGATTTTTTTTTTTTTTTAAATCAGTCTACCTTCTAGATGTTGAGAATTCATTTTGGCTCTGGAAAGGTTTTTGCTTTAAGATAAATTATCATCATATATACTTACACATTTTGTTACATGGGCTTTGCTAAAGCTTATACATAAACTAGTCCCTGATTAATCTCTTTTTTAAGCTGTTCTGTGGTATTTTGTCTGCAGTATTTTGTGGCTAAGCTGTTTGTAGCAGAATTTTGTTGATCAGAAGACTGTGCTATAAATTTCTATAGACACAAACTGCTATAAAATTAAAATGTAACATCTTCCTGGACTTCCTTCATCTATCATAAAGTTGGTGTGGCTCAGCTTTAATTAGATTATTATAAACCTAAAATATATGAGGTAGAATAGCAGAAGAGGAATTGAATTTGGTCATTAACAGGAGTATGTGGTTAGTCTAGCTGGTGTAGTCAGTAGCTCCTGAAATATGACACTACACTTTCCATTTGATATGCTTTGAAGACAGGTCAAAATCCTTAATGTGATTTAGGTTTACTGGGAAGGTCTATAATTGTGCTTTTTAATAAACTCTGTATTTCTTCTTGGAACAATATTTGTGTATGTCAAGCATTGCTGAGGCTCACAGCCACAGCTGTATTCCTTTGGAAGTTGAAATGCATTGTTTTGGAAGAGCATTTACAGAAAATATTACTGGACTCAGACAGGGCTGTAAGGCACGAAGGCTTCTTGTAAAACCTGCGTTGTCTGGGTGCCAGGTTTTTGTTCTTTTTCACTTGAGGAACAATTCAGCCTCTCAGACTTTGAATGCTATTGTGTACTTCCCTGTTCAGTAGCTACTGCTATGAGTGTGTGTGCAGACTGCAACCCTGGCTGCTCAGCACTGAACTCCTGTTATTTGCTGGGAAGCTCCCAGGCAGTGGTGGGGAATGAAGGGTGAGATGGGTCCCTTCAGTGTAGGTTTTAGTCAACATCTGTTTGTGATGAACGAGGTGGTGATCTGTGGATTTTAATTGCTACGGAAGAGAAGGGCGTGGATGGCACCGTGTCAAGGAGCTGCAAACCTTGGTAGATGCAGTCTTGAGGGAAGCCTTGTGGATGCAAAGTCACTGCTGCTGACTCACAGCAGTCTGACAGGAAAAGGCTCTCTTCTGCTTGTCTCTGACTTCCTCCAGCCTGCGGTTAGGGACGACTTTGTCTCCCTAGTTCTTTGATACTGTTACCATACTGGCCAGCGTGACTCCACAAAAGGAACTTGGAGGTTGGTGAAAAATATCTGTGCTATTAAGACTTAATTAGGATGATATTTGTCACATAAAAAAATTTGTAAAGGGAATTCTCAGGATTGATAAATATCTTGTTTTCATTGCTCTCTTCATCCCTGACTCCTTTTCCCCCCACAAATGTCATGTGGATTTATGTGACTCTTCACAGACCTGAGGTCCCTAACTCCAAGATGATAACTGTAAGTGCCTCTGTCTGTGACGAGGAGTGCTCCAGGTAGGTTTTGGAGTCAATGCTTGCCACCCTTCTTAATGGTCGGAGGTGCCACGTTAAAATCCCTCATCAAGAAACAGGTGATGAGGCTGTAAAACAAAACAAGTAAAACAAAACAGACCCCACCATCAACAGCAGAAAAGGATGAAAAGAAGCAAAAAAAGGCTTATGTGTTCTTTTCCAAACTGGATTCTGATGTGAGACCCTATTTTCTTTCTTAAGCATATGTTTAAGAACTATTCATACCTCCTGTCTCAGTGTGATTGGGAAAAGACCCCAGTGCTTCTTAAAAAACACATGAGGTCTCTACTTGACCTGTGTGTGCTGATAGGAGTCGTGCAGTTGATTTTAATAAGAGAACATCTGTCCTCTATGTGCAGAAAAATGTCTTTTATTAAAAAGTCAAATAAATTAAAGTGAAATTGGAATATTATTTCTTGTCTTCTACCCTTGTGGTAGAAGAAGAAAAGACAAGTCTTATAGAAAAGAAAGAAGAAAAGTCTTTTAGAAAAGACTTTGATGTATATCAATGTTTGATTTTTTTTCTTTTTCTGGAAGTCCCACAGGATTGGTTGTTAGTTGGGATTAGCTTGCACCCACTGATTAATTCCTTGTGTCACTGGTGTTGAATCTTGTTGCAGTTGTTCTTGCAGAACTTTCCAGCAGCAGCAGCAAACCAGCAGAGCTGTTATTGACCTAGAATAGCAGTAGAGTTGTTAATACCTGAAGCAAGGTTTTCTGTGAGCTTCGTCGCTATTCTGCAGAGCTGATGAGCTGGTTAACACCTTTTACTTATTCTGTAAGGATCTGAGGCTGGACAGGAATTAATGCAGTTGTGAAGTACGGAGAACCAAAACAGCAGTGATTCACTTAGAGAAGAGCCAAATCTTTTTAAAGTTCATCGTGTTAAAGACTTTACTTTTTTGATACCTATAATATTAACTTCTCTGATAAAAGCAGGAAGTGTAATAGAGTGATATTGGAGAAGCCTTGTACATTAAATCTAAGCTATTGTCTTGGGGTAGTAAGAGAAGAAACCACTCTTCATCAGGTATGTTATGAGAATCAGATTTTACAGAATTTCTGGTTCTCAAGGTTGCTATATAATTCACAAACCAAGTTTTTGCATAACATTGATTTCCTTATCTTTCAAATAGGTTGTTTAGGATGGGTGGAAACTCTGAAGCACATATATGAAAATTTATAGTTTCATAAGTGACAAACAATAGTGGACAGTTCAGGGAATTTTGTCATGGGCAGAGGTATTTACGTGCAAGCTGCTGCTTCTGTTGTTGTTGCCCTGAAGATTTTTTTGATCATGGAATGGTTACTTTAGTGTATAACAGGTTGGTGGACTTCTCCTGAAGAAGTGCTTCAAGGTGTGTTCATTGGTTTACCTTTCTAATTGGATTGGATCAGATGCTTAAAACAGGCATGAGGTTTGCAGGCAGGAAAATATGGAAGAAAGCTGAAGAATTCATATACAGTGAACAAACCATTTCCAGAACTGCAGTCAAAACTTGATTGTTGTGTGCAGGTTGTTCTAGGGACTGTGGCAGCCTGACTGTGCCACAGTGCAGAGATAGTAGATTTGACCATATTGGTGTTAAACCTGATACTAGAAATACGATGTAGGGGTAGCCAAAGTATCTCTGGAGAGACTGCTTAGTGATACCTCCAAGGGGGACAGTGCACTGAGCCAGGAAAATTTGCTGTAGCCCTCATGAACTTGAGATGATACAGCCAAGCAGTGCTGTTTGTGTGGACTCACTAGCATGGCAGATGCTGACTTATGGATCTGGTACTTCCCCAAAAAATTGGGGTTTTCTGCTCATTTGGTCCTTTTTTATATGCATTCTAGAAGTCACATTAGACCAGCTTTCCTCTAATTCCTCCTTTTATTTGTGATAGTTTAAGTTTGTTCCATTCTTACAAGGTATGACCAGCTTGGAAATTAAGTGCCAATGAAGTTTCATATTGCAAAAATGCTCTATTTTAGTTACGTTAGAGAACTCTACTGTTTGTATGTCAGGGCACCCCTGAAGCGCCTTTATATTTTTCTTCCATGATCTGTAACATGGTCAGGCTGTCTTCCCCATTTATTTTACCCACACATTCCCCAGATTCCCATACTTGAGGTCTAAAAACCTACTCAGCAACGCTGATGTCTCAAGTGGTGGATATGTAAATATTTACTGGCATGACAGTCAGCAACAGTGGGAGGGGGGAAATTGCTACATTCTGCCATTCAAGGAACCTTGAGTTCTGTTTCAGAGTGTGCAGTCGATGAGAAGAAGAAAGGTTTGCAGTCTGTGCTTGACATGTTTTTGCTCTCGGTTCCTGTTCTGTTGCAGATGTCATTCATTTAGCTGTGGAAGGTTTTATCAGCCCTTGTGGAGGCTTTCCCCTGCACACAGCACTCAAGGCTGGAGCTGTAGTGGAGGAAAATGGAGCCTGTAGATCTTCTGGCACTTGCCTCCCTAGAAATGAACAGTACCACGGTCACCCTGGCTTTGCTGGCAATCTTTCTGGTCCTGCTGTATTGGTAAGTTATAGTGGTGAGATGGGTTGCACATCAGACACAAACCCTGCTGAAACCCAGCATCTGTAGAGTCTCATCCATGAGGGGAAACTGGAAGGTAATTTCCTAGGAGGGAAACGGAGGGGGAGTTGGTTTGGAACAAGAGACTGCAATAAATACTCACAAAACTCATTATGCTTTTAGAGAGTTTTCTCCTTGCAATATTGTCTTGTAAGTGCTTTACCAAATGCTAACAAAAATTGTCTTCTAAGTTAACAACTTATTTGTTGGTTTCCTATTAATTTCTTTGGGCAGCAGGAACGTTGGTCCCGGTCAAAAAGAAACCAAGTACTTGTTGGACCTCTTCTCTCTACTGTGCTGCACACTTGTTCTTTGGCTTAAGTGCACAGACACTTACTTTAACTGCTGCTTGAATTTCCTTTCTTGTTCTTTCCACACTGACTTGTAGACACAAATCAGAACAACAGCAACTGTAATGGTTAGCACAGTAGGCAATGCAGTGAGCTGTGCTGAAAAAAAAAACAAACAAAAAAACAATCTCCCCCCTGTCCTGACAATTTCTTTCAGAAATTATATTAGCTGAACTGGGAGTGTTTTTCTGACTTTTCACTTGCATTTCTCTTCAAATCCTGCCTCCCAGTAAAATAATGGGGCTTTTTGCAATTGTATGGGTGTTCAAGAAAAGGTTTTAGGGACTGTTGCAGAAAAAAAAAAAAAATCCAGCAAAAATCCAAAGCTATCCTAGAAGAGAATAGTGATGGCACCATTAGTTTAGCACAATGGTTGTAGCAATGTAAAAGACAGATCACTTTGCATCTATTTTGTCATTCTTTCACCCTGTTGAGCTTTGTTCAACTTTATTCTGTGTTCAGAGAAGGCCTAGAGAGACTAAAAAGAGTCAAACCCATACTTGATGTGTGTTGCTGTATCAAATAGGTGGGTGAGCCTGCTTTCTTAACAAGATCTGCCCAAATAATTGCAAACATACAATTCCTACCTCCTCTGAATTTTATTGGGAAAAAGAACAGTAGCTCTAGATCATTGTTTAGCTGTAGACCTGTGCATCTCTATGAGATTACGGGGGAGAGAGGGAGGACAGAGGCACATCCACAGTTCAGAAAAGCTGCAGATCAGTTGAGATCTGGCCACCTGTGAATCATTTGAAATAGCCTGATACTTCCACATAGCTCATGTCCAGATGTGCTGAGATCTCCAAAGACCTGGAACTGATCTTGTAAATCTTAGGTACTGTCTGGTGTGTGTTTGCCCAGGGCCTCATTTTCTGGTTCAGTTTAGGAAAGGCTGTTCCTCCCCTTGAAGTTAAGACATGGTGGTTTAGTGCACATTTGGTCTTGCCATTAACAAAGCTAACTCTAATTGCAGAGTTAAACCAGACTTGTGGCTGTGGTCAGTTACTGCTAAACTGAGGGCCTACCATAAAAGTTTCAAAAAGTTCAACTTAGCAGTGAGATGGGAAATTGTCTAACAGTAGAGACACCCCATTCAGTATCTCTGCTTTCCTGGCTGAAGGTGAGTTCTGTGAAAGCATCAAGAAAAGGCAGCAGAAGTTTTATATGGGAAAAGTGTTTTATATTTGTAGCTGCCAATGCTTATACTAATCCATCTTGTTGATCTACAGATTCAAGTTTATTTTTAAGTAGCTTGTTAAATATGGATGCCTATAGATCATTCTTCCAATGGGCAGCTGGCAATGATTAAACTTGCAATGAAATAAGCTATGGGCTGTTGGTAGGTTTGCCTGGTGGCTGAGCTGTTCACATCTCTTTATCTCAGTAAAATGCAATGCCTGAGCCTGTAAGGTTAAAGTCTTGAAGCACATCTGCAAGTGTGGTAGTTGTTCAAACTTGCCAACTTTCTAATTTGAATCTATTTTTTTTGAATTTTTTATACTACCTGTGTGTTTAAACAAATCAGTAAAACTCAAAGCATGCTCACATCTTCCTTTATTCATGCCTGAAACCTTGGGTTCAAGGAATTATTTGAACAGTGTGTAAAATAGTTACTAATAGAAATGCAGGTCTCTAATTCTAGAGAATGTTTTTATTACAATCATGTTGTGTACTTGATTATCTGGCTCTTCTAGGAGTTAGAAAACAGGAGTATTGTGTATGGCAGGAGTAATAATAATGTAATAACTCTTAAGGTTCCTTTGAGGTTTTCTTTATAAGCCTTATCCTAATTTTTTAATAACTGCTTATTTTTTTTTTTTCTTTTAGCTTTTTCTTCCAGGATTGTGTCTTTTCAGAAGGGCAGTCCTGGGGAAAGGGAGGAATGAATATTTGCTGTTGTAAATTTTGTTAGCTTATGATTGATTGGGGTCATGTTGTGTCATCTGTTATGTGAGTACAAAGAACGGGCAGTTTGTCCACCTTGTTGGCTGTAAAAGACTTAGTAAGGCTCAACAGAAGGCAGTTGCAGGTAGAGGAGAGAGTAATAAGATCTAATGCACACTAGAATAGGAACGTGGTCATGGCAACATTCATGTTATTGAGCTCTTCCTTAGCACGATTTTTGTGGATGAGGGTACTCAGTGGTTTAAATGACAGCCTTGAGCTGCTGTCCATCGGCTCAGCCTCAGTCCCTGTGAGTGTGTGTATTGTAAGGCCAGCTGGGATTTGTCACAGTTCAGCTGCAGGTGGTATCTTGCTAAACTGTGATGAAACCAATCTCTTCACATTTTTGGGTATGGTGAGGTCATATGAAAGAGGGAGAGAAGAAAGGGTTGATTGGGAAAGGGAGGAAGGCTGTAGCTGCATAAAAATAAACTTACAGGGAAGATGCAAGTATTAGGAAGAAACTTGGATGATTTGATCATTTTTAGGCTGTTATTTATGGTACAATGAAGATCATCAATAACTCTTTATAACAAATTTTGTAATAGCACATCTCTGATTTCTCATGCATTGTCATCAGTGTAATATGAAGATGATGCATGTAGTGTAATGTGTCAATTTTAAATCAGTGGAAGCAACTATAACCTCTCAGTGTTTGTCTTCTACATGACCTTAGGTCAGCTCTAAGGAGAGGCTTTGTAAGGGAGTTGATGAAATGTTGGGAGTAGAAAGACCTGTGAAGCTTTCTGGGTACACAGTCTATTTGGATTTGATTGGGAAGTTGGTTTTTTGGTAATCTGTTAAATTAAGAGGCTGCTCAAGCCTCTTCACTATCCCCCATTCCTGAAGGATTTAGTCATCTGCTAGCCTCCCCATTCTTGCTATTTGTTCTCTGTAGGTAAAGGTCTCTTCTTGCAGATTTCTTATCATGGATTCTTGGATGTCTGCTACTATATCATTATTATTGTGATAGACAGGTTGCTGTTTTATTGACCACAAAAGGGCATAATATGGCTAACTACCAAAGTTCAGTAATACCAGTGGCATAACACTTAGTGCTCTTAAAAAATGTCTTGTCTGTGTCCTCTGCTGTGATTTCTTCCACCCAAACTGATTATCAGAACAGTTTCTTTTAAGAGCACTTTTTTCCTCAATTGCAAGCACTGCTGTCTCTATTTGCCTAATCTCTGTGAATCTCAGGGTTTTTTTTTTTAGGTATGAAAGAAAACCAAACTCTTAAGGGAAGAAAGAGGTTAACATTTACAAACCCCAGTGATATTCTCTATTGAAAAATACAGTAGTATATCTATGCAACATATTGTTCATTTTCATTTCAAACATATGCTGAGTTGGATATCCCATGCTTGGCTGTGGCTGCAAACATTGCTTTGTATCTTTCCTTTTGCTGTCTGGGTAGATGTTTGATAAAATGAAAGCAGGAGTTTATCTTGCTTTAAAGTTTAATGTACCATAAGCTGAGCATTATGAAGAAGCTGTCACAGCATTCAGATACCTGTGTTCAAACTGGATTATCAACCTCTTGTCTAAACAAACCTGGGGTTTTTTAGAAACATGTTCGTTGGATGGGAGTGTTTGTTTATGTTTGTAAGATCCATGTCTAATTGCATGCTTTCAAACATAGCAAAACATAAACTAGTGGTGTTCTGTCTGTTTCTGAAAAGCTAAGTAATTCAGAAAGATGTCATTTTTACATTGAAGTAATATTAATGATTACTTGTGCTAGAGACAAGTATAGAGAGACTTAGAGATTGGGGTCTCCCTAGATCAAGGTACTACCCACCCAGTGCAGAACAAGTAAATTCTGACCCAAAGAATTTGCAGTCTCTGATAAAAAAGAATGAAAACTAAACTTAATATTTTTCCTCCTCTGATCTTAAGTCATTTGCATACAGTTGGATGAGGACAGGCAATGGGGCACATGTGTTAGAGTTTATCAGTTGGTGCCATACCTGCACTAAACCACATCAGAAGTTGATCTCAGGACAAGGTAGTATTTCCATACAGGTCACTTCAACACCATTGCTTGTTTGGCATTACTTTGCATCTGTGGTTTTGGAAAGGGCTCTAAAGGGAGAGTTTAGAGGTCATCTTTCTCCAGGAAAAACTTCAGTCTGGTTTTAAGGTTTTGCATTCTGGTCATAAGGTTTTGCAGAACCTTACTGTTTGGGATTGAGTTAGCTAAAACTTCTTTTTTCTTTTTCCTAAAGTAAATGCCACCTAATACTAGATCTTGGACCAACTTTTGCCCCTCAAAAGATCACTATTTACAAAAGTTATTTGGCATCTAGAGCTCTAGGTTTATGGTCTAAGTGCAGTTATAAGGGAAGTAGATTATTCTCCCTAACACATAATACTTCTGAATAGACTCAGGGACAGGCATGTGACGTTTGCTTTGTTCTCCCCGGGAGCTTGGCTGTGGCGTAGCTTCCACGTGCTGCCGGGGTTTCGGCTGCGGGTTCCCGGACACGGCTCCATGTCTCGGGTGCGTGGGCTGGCCAGCCTCTGTTACTGTGCGCTAGGGATCTGGTAAAGAGGTAAGGAATTTGTCCATTTACTCCGTGCTTGGCAGGAACGGTTTATTGGTCACGCCGCGTGGTTCGGTGGAAAGACGCGACTGCTCCCGGCACTCACATGGGAGAAAATGGCACCAGGGTTCCGGTGGGGTAGGATTTTATGGGGGGCGGGATGAGAGAACGCACAGCCTCCCGCCCAGTAGAGGCGGCTGCCATGGTGGTGACGTCGACCACAGCGACCAACTGAGACGGGGCTGGGGTGGTTACCAGGTCCCTGGGCTAATGGGGATGCGGGATCGGGGTGACTGGCAGGGAACTCTCTGGACAGGATGGGGAGTGTCTGCAGGAGTGACTGGGGTAAGCTCCAATAGCACGCAGCGAGGAGCGAACCACCGCGGGGAGGGGAAAACATGGGGGGTGTGCGGGATTACAGAACTTGGCTATCTAACACAAATTAAAAACCCCTAATCTAAACCTGAACCCCAGGATGCAACACAGGCACTATAAAACTTGCATCCTTTCTAGGTAGGTAGGCCTAACTTTTTCACCTGCCACTGCTGCCATCAAAGGCACAGGGCTGTTAAGACCACTATGGCTGGAAACAGGCCTGGGTGTGGAGCATCAACAAACAGAAGGATGTACAGCTCTGCTCTTCTATCAGGCTCTTCGAGGTGAGAGGTTCAGAGAGGCATCCTAATGCTCAGGTGTCAAAGCCTCTCATTTTCCTTTCTGGCAGAAGGCACAGCTCTGTAGACACAGAGTGCTCAGGGGCTGGTGCTCCTGTACTGCTGCTGGACTCTGGCTGCTGGACTTGTCTCTGTCTCCCACATCCTTCTAACCAGCAAAGCCTGACCTCTGAGCTGAAATCTCAGGCTATGGTCCCTAATGAGGCTTCCCCTATTACATCCTTGTAGCTTCTCAGTTTGCAGTAAGCCCGGCATCAGGTTTACAGGGTCAGAAGGCTGGGGAATTTTGGGGTTTTTAATCTTCTGTTAACCCCAGCTGGTGTTTCTATTTTTTAAATTTTTTTCCTAAAATGGCCATTATCAGTGGAAATCATTCTGCTTCCCTCCCCTTCATTTGAATGTCCCATCAGAAAAGCTAGAAGGATCTGACTCAACAGGAAACATCAGCAAACCACTGTTGATGATAGAAGAAAATCTAAAAGATTCTGAATTGTCTTTGTCATGCAGTTTCACATCAAGCAAATCTGTAATTCCCACTAATGTGTCAAACATAATTTGATCCCACAGCTGTGCAATATATGGCCTTGTCTAAATCAAGCATCTCTAGGTGAGCTTGAGAAGGAACAGAATAAATTACTGAATTATAATTGGGAAAGGTGCCATACCACATATGACTAAATACTTTATTCCTCTGAAAACAAAGTAGATTCGTGTAGATTTGATCATCCAGAATGAAGTTCACTCAGTGCCCTGATGATGCTGCTTTTAAGTAAACAAAGTTATCTTACTTTTGGGGGAAGAAGCAGAGCAGTTTTCTCTTGTTGCTATTGCAGCTTCAGTCCCTAGGTTCTCTGGGGTATACTCAGAGGCTGTTATAACCCCTTGGTTATCCAGACAAGTGTTGGGCCTTTCATGCTGTGCAGTTGTGGTGTTGCTTTGTTGCACTGCACTACAAAACTCAGAAACTGTCTCTGCTCATTTTGTTTTGTTTTCAATTTAGGGATTACATGCCCAGCAGTGTTTATTTGAAGGCACTCAAGTGGTTGTTGCGTTTTTTGCTTTTGTGAAGGTGCACTTTATCCTAAAAAATCTGTAAAAAACTCAATCTCCAGCCTATTCATTCCTTGTGGTTTTTGTTTTTCCCTGAATTTTTTTCATGCCTTTCTCCATTAAATCCCAAATTAAAGTATAGTTTGATTTTAGTGAGTGGAGATTGGAGCCTAAATAGTATGTAAAGGCAGACCTTCAGGGATAGGATGGCTTCCTTTCACAAACCTGGTATATTTATCTGTGTTCTGCTATGGTCTCTAGATCCATGTCCAATGGAGTGAGCTGCAAAGCTGGATAATGCACACAAATAGCTCAAGAGCAAACAGGAGCTGAACTCAGCCCCTGAGCCGTCCAATTTCTGCTTCCACCTCCCATGGGGCTTGGAATGGCCTGGGTCTAGTCTCAGCTGGGTTGTGTAGGCAGGAGGGACCAGCAAGGGATGGAAGTACTCTGACTTCTCCATCAGGCAACTTCTGCCTGAGAGCCTGCTCTGGAGTTTTACTCAGCTCTTCTGGACCTACAGTTTGGTTCTAACTTTTGATCTGGTCTTTGCCTTTGGGTAGGTTGCTTTGTTTAACTTGGGGATATGTGGGCCCCTCTCAAATTGATTTTGGGTACTCTAAATTATCTTCTAGGAGCTCCTGCCTCCATCTACTGACAGTATTAGGAACATGAAGGACTTAATACCCTGCTGGTGGTGCTTTAAATGGAATTGAAATTAGATGATGGGAGAAGGCAATGTAAACAAGTTCCTCAGAGAGAAGGCTCTGCAAGCAGTGCAGCACTCCATCCATTGCACTGGGGCTGTCTCTTGCTGTGTCTTTGCATTTAATTGCCAGACTCAGAGGGGCCTCTCAGGTCTGCTGCAAAGTCTTCAAACACTGCCATGAGCTCTGCTCTTCCCTGAACCCCAGGGGTGCATACTGCAGTTCCTGTAACTGCCCTGCACTGGGGGGACTTGTTGTTCCTCCTGTGCTCCAGGGTGTGTGGATTTTTGTCACTCCACTTTCAGATAGCACACAAAGTGTCCTGCCAGCCTGCCTTTGCTCCCTCTTAAATGAAAAGTTAAAACAATTTGTAGTTTTGACAGGTTAGAAGTCCTCAGAATGCTGAAATACAGATCTATGCTCTCTTTTTTTTCTTGTCTCCTTTAACATTGCTCCCATCATTTTAAAAAATTGCCCATATTCTTCTTCACTCCTTTTTGTCTTTGCATTAGATTTCATCCATACCAATGTTTGTTTTGTCCTCACTGCTGGCTCACAGGTAATTTATGCCTTTGATTGCCATGCCTTGCTTTTCTGTAGGGGAGTTTTATATAGTATTTAATGGAGCTGTCTAAAAACTATTTTAAAATATTGACATATTATTGAGAAATTGTTTTTTATCAGTTCCCCTTGATACACCCAAAATCTTTAGATGGATTTTTCTCTCTCTTATCTCCCTAGTTCTCTTTTTGTTTTTTTTTCCCTATTGAAAACAAAATTTACTGTTCCATGAGCTCAGTATGTGCTAACTGCTATGAAGCAGCTGAAAGAGCTCAAAATATTTTCTGGTTTGGGTTTGGATATGCATTTATTTCACTTTCCCAGGAATAGCAGAGGAGCTTGAGAAAATGATGTTCCATGTCTGCCTCTTCCTTCTCTTGCTTTATATGCCATTGCTTACATTGGTGACAATTTTTTTTTAAGCTTTACTTGTTTATTTGACATGTGTTATCTATGATTGGAGTGATGTGCAGGCCAATAGGAATACGAGAGTTTTAATGAAGGGATCATCTAGCATGAGGGAGATTCTTCATTTCCATTCCTTTGGTAGTTTCTTTCCTGGCTAGGTGCTGTTTTCATGGTTCTGCAGAACCTGTGAAGTTGTTGGGGGAGCAAGGAAGCAGCAAACAAGGAAAAGGGCAAAACTTGTAATATTATTTTTTTTTACTTGGGTAGGAAAAGAAGATGGATGCCCAGCAATAGCAGGGAAAAGACTGGAAAGAATGACTGGGGACAGCGAGATATGACTCCATAAATTTGCAGATGGTTGCTACAGATTGAGGTCAAGTACATGAGGGCAAATTGAGGCTGGAAGAAAGGAGCTGAACTGAGATATGTGTTGGGAGTAGGAAATGGGGTGATGTCTGTGTGCTTGCTTATATGGACAAAGTAAAGTCTACTTCCTTGGAAAGAATAGTTCTTTTCAGCCACTAAAAACCTTGTGATGCTTTTTATGAGTTGAGGGCATCGGAAGGATGAAAAGGCAGTAGACTTTAGAGGAGATGAGTAGTTGGTAATTGTATGATCACAAGCTCCTGCTGAATGAATGCTCTTGGATGAGAACTCTTGGCAGAATTCTGAACCTATAACCCTCGTTATTGTTTTAGTTTACTTGGTGGCAATAAATCTGATGTAATCTGTGCATGCATGTTTGTGGTTTGTCATCCAAAAAGCTCCAAAGAGCTTTTATGTAAACACCCTTTCAGTAGAGCTACAACAATTGAAGAGGTTGTCGAGGCACGTGGTTTGAAATGTGGGAAAGACATGAAATAAAGCCATCCTGGGAGAGGAAGGAGCAGCTAAAGCATCTTCAGTGGAATGCATGCTAGCATGACAGACAGAGAGTTATGGTGGTCAAAAACTGCAAGGGCCCTCTTCCATCTTTAAAATATTGATATGATCTGTTTGTTCTCCAAAGACTTTAACAAATCTCAGTTTTAAGATTTTCTGAAATACTCATCATGGCTTATGATGAAGCAATCTTTCCCAAAAAGTTCTCAGTACAAGCTTCATAGTAGCAAAACTGAGAAGCTGCATATTTATGTTAGGATAGATTTCAGTGAGTGTAACCTTATTGTACTGGACTGATTAATGTCTCTGAATGCTATGATGAACTGTACTCAGTATGGGACCCTGAGTTGACCAATAGTTGCTTAGTAGCCATTCAGGTCAGAGCTCTGGCCAGCAGCTTCAGGAAAGAGCAAACATCTCTTGGTGGGTCCAGAAAGGCTTCAGATCCCCTCTTGTAGCTCGTGAAACAGGGTTGTTCTGGAGTAACATTCAGTAGCCTTCACTTCTGTGTATCTGGCTTGCTCTCTCTCATCCCCTCTTCAGAGGTAGGAATTGGTGGTACAAAGATAAAGAATCCTCAGTTTTACGAGAACTATTCCTAGATATGGCAACAAACCTTGAGTCTTTCCTATTTCAGAAGAATCGTATTTTAAAATTTGTTTGTCTACTAGAAAGTTTTAGACTTCACGTAATTTCTCACAGATTGTGTAGTTGTGTCTCTTGGCAGTTGTGTCTCTTGGTAGTTGTGTTTTAAATTTTTAAAAAGTTTAAATTTTTAGGAGTAGTTAAGTATTCAGTGATTTCACAATATATTTTCTTTCCTGAGTTGTAACTTTTGTTTAATATGAATGGAAGTGCTCTCAATTTGAGTGGAAAAGCAGCCATCTGGTGTTCTCCTAGGACACAGAGATGTTGTCTGTTATTAACTGAAAGAGACCATCAGATCCTGGGTGTCAGGCACAGAGGAGTGAGGGACCTCCCCAAGCAAGGCTGCAGAGCGAGCTTGGAATTTTAATGGTGGGCACAAGATGGTGGAAGGACTGCAGGAACCTGTGCCTTCTCAGGCCATGAATCTCATAAGGACCGGTGTATTTACAATGTAAGTATGTTCATCCTGCCAGGACTCAGTCTGGGATTTGAAAATTGGGATTTGGGTAGTTTATCCCTAACCTGCCTCCTCAGCTTGAGGAGACTCTAACCATTAACAAGCATGGTAAGAAGGCCTTTATTTCCATGGTAGCTTGGTGGCTTAGTTCCTCTTTCAGGCTTTAACTGTGTCACTGGTGGACATTTTCTATTTAATTTTTGACATTGCTAGGATTCTGTGCAGTAAAGCCTTTTTCTTCCTCATTCTCCCCCTTTTTATTTATGTTCCTGAGTGAGAGCATAGCCAAGCAGTGAGCTCAGTGCCATGGAAGCATTTTATATTTTGAGCAGAGATAAAAATCTCATTCCTTCTATAAACAAAACAAATCAACAGATGATGCCCAGGAGAACCATTTCTCTATAGCCATTTTCCTCCAGCTGCTTTCTATTCCATGCAGCTTGCAATGCACCATATCAAATACGTGCGTGCCTTTCCATGTCTGCAAAGCACAAGTTTCCTCCTGACAGTGGCAGCTTCATCATAAAAAAAATAAACAAAAACCCCACTTTTTTTTTTTTTCTTTTACAATGCTGTAATAATAAGATTACTAATAAAGTTGAGATGCTTGGTTGTTTAACAGTGTGTAATTTAGCAATGCTAGAGGATATACTGGAGGAACTCTGCAGTCACAGCCACTGCATCTTCCCTCTGAATGGGTTTGGACTATTTGTCCATGGGAGAATGAGGGACAGAAATAATCTGAGGGAGGCTGAGTGCCTCATAAACATGGCAGAGATGAGAATACAACAAAAAAAAGGCTCATTTAGAGTTTGCTGCCCTGTGTGTGCTTGCATGTGTCCCTGTGTCAGTGAGGAGATCCCCTCCAGTGCTGCAGCAGCTTTGAGGCTGGGCACAAGCTTGTTGCAGGCATGAGATTGGTGGAAGGCAATAGGAATTGGCCCCTTAAGCCTGTTGTAAGCCCTTGGCTGATGGCACCTCTTGCTTCCCTTTAGTTTGGCCATGGTGAACACCTCAAAGGCTGAGGTGGATGGCCAAAAGTTGCAGAAGTGGTGGGGTTGACACCCCGAGGTGCCATGGAAGGAGATCTTGCAAGGGAAAGAGCAGAGGGTTGTCTGGATGAAGAGCTGGTAGGTAAAGTGTATGGCAGGATCTCAAGAAGCTTGGGAATAGTCACAGGTCAGCCCTTGGCAGAGGTGTAGCTGCAAGTATATCTTATCTCAGCAGAATCTTTCTGCTCAACTCCCTCTCCTGAGACATGCTTCTGTACAGGAGGAGGGTGGCCAAGCCAGATGTTCCTAAACTGGAGCCTGGGGGAGTAGTTTCTATCCTTGCAGGGGCAGAGAAAGGTGATACAAGTTTGAACATTGCTAGGTTAATGGGCTGTCTTTTTGTCATAAAGAGTAGCCTCTGAGATGTGAAGGAACCTGGAACTAGTGGGGGAACAGGAGGACAGTAAAATTTGGCAATGTTACTTTTGGTCATCTTGATAAAGCACAGCTTAGAATTGAAGGAAAATAATGTGGTTTCACATCCCAAAAGCTCCTGAGATCTTTCATGTAAACACCTTGCAAGTATCCACATATGAATACACTGACATTTAAAAATAAACACATAGCAAGTGATTCAGGGCAAACAACTTCTAAATGAGCAACCAAACATAACTGATCTGATCGTTGGAGGATCATGTTCAGTGCCCAAAGCAACCCCCTTATCCCATCTCTAGCCAAATGACTCCTGGCAGCTAAGGAAATAACTTTGGGTAAAACCAATAGAATTTTTATAACAGAGACGTCAGCTATTGACCCTGAGTGTATTTTATGACACTGCCTCAGTTTTACCTTGTATATCTTCATTCTGGTGTTGATGTGTTGTTCTGTGTTTTTGAAAAACTGCAGTCTCTCCGCAGCCCTCCAGGATCTGTTACTGCAGCACCAGGCTGTGGGTTCACACTCATCAGCACCAGATCATTCTCTGAGGCAGAGATCATCAGGACAGGGCTGGGCACATGAGACAATTTTGATTTATCTAACTGGGGTGCAAGACAGGTAATTGATACCATCTCTGCTATGCTACTGGGAGAACAAAGGCTGTACCTGGTTTGAAGTTCACTTTTCCATATTAACAAATTTAAGTTAAAAGAACTTTTTTTCTACCAAATCAATTCTTTGTGTGGTATGGCTGAGATGGTTTTAATCAGAGGCTTCTTGCCCTAAATCTGAGTTTACTGAATCGTCAAAACACGGTCTCAAACTTGTGTGAGAACCAAGTTCTGTTACTTTGCTAAATTGCCCTGGTAAAGTTAGGGAGTAGCAAAAAAATTTCAATAGAAATTTCCCTGACTGACAAGTGCACATGAATATTTTTTTTTCCAAAAAAACTTATATTTGTGAAAGTGTTTCCCAAGGTTATTTGCTTATGTCTGAGCATTTAGGCTTGCAGTATCTATGGAGCTTGAACTCAGAGCTTTAAGGAAATGAAAGCTGTGTTATAACATAGCTGATTTTTTTTCCCCCCCCACAGAAGTGAAATATTTTAGGTGCTTAGTTCTTTTGAAAATCTGGATTTAAAGGGGATGGTTCACAACGGGAAATCTTGTCGCAATTTTTGGTAGCTGTGTCTGATTGTTTTTCTGGGTGGCACTCTTTAGGGTCAAGTTATAGAGCTGACTGTAAGATGTAAAACCATTTTGGTAAAGTTTACATGGACAGCCTGTCTCATTAATTATCCAAGGAATTCTGAACTCTTAAATAACAGCTCTAAGCTGATTTACTAGTGCAAGCCCTTTAAATTCATAGGCTGAATTTGCTTTGCATTGCTTAGACTAGCGATAAAACAGTATTGTGGGTTTTTTTCTTTGTTACCTGAGAACATTATTCTCCCACCTTTCAACTTTCACACGGACATTTTTCTGACTGAAAAATGTTGTTAAACATAATATTGATACAGTAAAAGAGCAACCCACACAGAAACCCAAGCTGCACCATAAATCCTTCTCTGAAGTTGCTCACACTGGTTATGTAAATAAAAGAAAATTGATGCTGTTTGCAGAATGTGATGATATAGGGGAAATTTCTCTTATGTGATAGAAATTGTGTGTGTCCATGTGTGCCCCTGTACCTGTCCCCCCACCCAGCTCTTTGTTGTTTTGGTTAGCTCTGTAGATGATATTGACACCAGAAAACCACCCCCGACCCCCACCCCCAGGCGGAAAATGTCCTTTCTCAAGGTTTCACAGAGTATCATTACAGTGACGGTTTTGTCTTTTCCTTGCTTAGGAAAGACCTTTTGACTGAAAAATATATTGCTCAGTTCAGGAGGAATTACTGTATATAACCAAACACTAATGACTTCCTTTGAATGTGGTGGGTTTTGGTTCCAATTCTAAATAATGAATTGTATCTCCACAAACTAAGGGATGCTTCAACCCCTGTGACTGTTGATCCCCAAGGAGGCAGCTGATCCATCTATGGGAGTTTTAATTTTAAATTGCATTGCATTTGTAAATAGCTGGTGGCCAAAATCATTATCATTGTGTTCATTTAAAGATCAGTCAGCATTTTCAAGGGCTAGGCAGTTTCAAAGCTTTCTCTGAGCAAGTTGGAGGCTTTGTCTTGTAGGCTGTGAGCAAATTGTTATAAAACACAAGAGAGCTGGTTGGAGTTTGTGGAATCATAATTAATTGACAATGGTTTTTCAAAAATGACATTTTTCAATTTAAAATAAGCTGTTAAAACAATTTAGAAGAGTGTTGTGATAGTCCCTTGACACATGTGGGGAGCTGTGGGTTAAACATATAAATAATGCTGAAAAGACTATATTTAGTTCCAGACCGATCCAAGGACAACTGAAAAATTGAAGGTCAAATAACAAAACGAAGAAAAGAAAATTATAGCCCTCCTTGTTCTGTTGTGCAGCATGCTGCTTGGCAGCCGTGAAGGTTCAATACTGAGGAATTTGTCACATACAACTATTTATGATTTGTACTTTAGGCAAAGCAAGTAAGCATGAAGTGTATGTACTTATTGACAGCAGCACATCACTGACTCCTGTCACACTGAATCTGGAGAGCTGCTCTGGAGTACTGCAGAATTTTGGGGGGCTGGATATCAAAAGATCTATGACAACCCAATTAAACATTCAATCAATCACAGCTTCCCCCCTGCTCTTGACCCTTAGGCTCTAGCAGTTTCTGCTTGGAACTGAGCTGAAGTGCAACAGGTGCTAAACGGTGGGTCAAGACCATGGCTTGTTTTACTATTTTTATTCGTACAAGCTTTTAAAACTATGGAACGGGGAGAACTCCAGTTCGCAACTAGCTTGGGAGAACTTTCAGTCTGTGCTTGAGCAGGAGTTTTTTCAAACAGCCCAAGTATAGAGCTCAGTGCTTCCAACTGCAGAGACAAGGCCATGGCTTCAACCCATCTAAGTTAACCCTCTGATGGTGGTAATGACTTTTTTCCTTCCTTGTGGAGACACCTCCTGTATTGCTGATCTGGTCAGGATCTGAGGTAGGTGCCAGCTTGGTAGGTGCCAGGTGTTCCCTTCATGTAAGAGTAGTATCTCACTTGAGTGGCTGCATGTAGCACAGGCGCTGCTGGAGCCACAGGACCACAGCTCAGCAGGTCATGCCTATTTATTCAGCTGAGGATCTGCACAATGATGGTGAAACTCTGAATGCTCAGCCTGCTGATACATTGATGGAGATTGTCAGTGATGTGATTTCTGCAATCATGTTTCTGCGATGTTTCACTTGACCTAATCTTGCCAAGCCTGATCATGCCTGCCTGTCCTCTTGCACAGCTCCCAGCATGCCCAGAGCACTTTCCTACTGGCCAACCAGGCCACAGTCCTGGGGCCAGATCCATTCCCTGGAGTATCTGCTGGCCACTTTGCTTGAGACTTGTTCTGACTGTTCTGTTTTTATTAGGTTTTGGGAGTACATGGTATAATTAATTATTTTCACAGGCTTTATTTCATTTAAACTAGTCTCCCACTAGCCTTCTTCTCCTTGAACTGCTTATGAAACCTTATTCTGTTGAAACTACAGGGTATTAACTCACTGAGTAGTGCAGTTTTCAATTGACTAATATACTTTAAATTAAATGCGTGCATTGCATGGACAATGTCTATTTAGACAAAGCTTTGGCTACCAGTTGTGTGAAAATCAAATGCATTTTTTGCAGTGTTAAAAAATTGGTGGGAATACATGTGGTCCAGCTTGGCTAGCAGCTTGTCCCAAGATGAGTGCACTCAACTCTGAAACTGCAACATTCAGAGAAACAGACTTCTTTTGCTTAGATGGAAACCATGTCTTGCATAATTTGTGTTTTTGCAATTTCACTTTAAATCTAGGCTTTGCCTGTCAGAGATAATGGGAAACAATTATTTCTTTCAATTACTAGCTGGCTGTTGTTTACATTTCCTATGAGCATCTCTCTGTCTCTCTTTCTCTCTCTTTCCCCCTCCCCTTTCCCTCTCTCTCCCCCTCTCCTCCCCCCCTTCCCTCCCTCCCTCTCTCTCCCCCTTAAAAATATTTTTATACATGCTGTATCTAAAAAAAAATTCAAAGTGGAGGTCCAGTAATTAGGGTCATTCATTTAGCAATGAGTTTATATCTTTGCAGAAACAAAAAACAAATTGGGATTGTCCTCAGCTGAAGTCCCAGATGATAAATCAGTTTTTGGTCTTGTTTCTTCAGCTCCTGAATTTATTATATACTTAATCTTGACTGTTTTTCAGAATAAGGTGAAAACTCAGTTATGGTTTAGAAGACTGGTCGAAGTCTTAACCTGGTGAAGGACCATATAAACTGAAATTGAAATTTGGCCAAAGAAAGTTGTGTAAAACACTGATTCTTGTAAATGTGTCTCTTAATAGACATGTTTTTAACAAGTGTGTGTCCATTCTTTTTTTTTCTTTCAATATTACAAGAGCAGTGACATGAACAGTGTATCTTTTCAGTAGCTCATTTGTTGTGCTATTTATAGCTTCATTTCCTTTACCTCCAACATTTACACATTATTTACAGACTCATTCTAAGTTAATAAACTTGGATATGCAAGCATATAATATTATTTTAACCACCAAGATATTAATGATTTATGTGAGGAATCCCTGGGTAAAACAGGGAGTTCAGCAGTGGCACAGATGAATATGGGTACAGCTCTAGCTTTGCTTTAGTATATAAAGTTTGACACTTGGATATGCATGTATAAGAAGAGGGAGATGAATTACTGAAACCATCATTTCCCTTACTGTTGACTACCAAAAAAGAAATTAAAAGGGAACTCCCAGCCCTCACTGTTCATGGAATGTCACCACAGCATATTTTGGAGTTGTTTTTGAAGGGTCATTAACCTCACTATCTAAAAGCAAGCAAGCAACCAGCATTCTTCTAGCTGTCAAATACAAGTTAAATGGATTCTTTTAAATTAGTTTTTGCCTCTGAAAAGCATTTTGTTGTTTATGCTTAGTCTGTAAGGGTGCTCAAATGCCCCAGTTAAGGTCAGAGCCAGCCACATCAGGAGAAATAATCTTTACACAACGTGGTATCTAGCTACGCATGCCTTTGTGATGAGAGGAATATACCTTTCCCAACATGATCGAGTAAGAAATACCTTAGCAGCATACAAGGCTTGATTATGATCTTTATTACCTTGCTGTAAAGCAAGAGCAGCACTGCTGAACTCCATGGAATTGCTCTAAATTGAAGTGTGAACTCTGAAATACAGAGCAGAATAAATTCACTTTATACACTTTAACTTGGAGAAGACAAGTCAGTGTGGCAGTCCCAGCAGGATTAACTGCATTCAATCAGTTTCAGGGCTTGTATATCCCAGCATTGTAGGTAGGCTTGGGAAGCTTAGTTAGCAGTAGAAATGTCACTGCTCTTCCACAGAATGCTCTGGTAACAGCCAAACCTCCTAAATAATCATCATCCCTACTGTTCAGTGTGTGAATGCTGGGAACAGAAGTGTTGGGGGAATCTTTCACAGTTCTGGCAGGAAACGTGTCTCTTGGAGAACAGGAGACTTTCCACTGGCGCAAGTCCTTGCTTTTCAAGACCTGTCTCTTTGCTGAGACAGCCATCTGGCCATCTCAGTGGGATGGCAGTTTGTGGTGCAGTGCTGCTGGGGGTGGGTGTTATCTTTCCAGGTGGCAAGGAAAGCCTCTCATGCTTGCATGCCATTGCCGTCGGCAGAATGCACAACTGCAGGGTTTTGAATGCTTAGATTCATTATTCAAACTCCAAAACATTGTGCAGCCTTTTAGCAGAAGTTTTTGTTGTTTTTTTTTTTTTTAATTTTGGCAAGGCGTGGAGGTAACCCTAACCCTGGTGACTCTCACTTTTGCTATTCAAGCCATAAGCGTGTCTTTACTTGCTCACAGGTTTCAAGACTTTGAGATTGCTTTTGGGTCTACGAAGCAACGACAAGCCTAGAAATAAACTCTGGTTGGGCCTCTTTATCTGTGCCCAAACTTCACTTCCTTATGCAATCATGCAATTTTAATATTGATGCTTTCGGAAAAATCCAAATAATGAGGGATTCGCGAAAAAGCTGTGAGATTTTGTTGCCAGGTTTATTTTTGTGCAGCAGAACTAATAAAACTTTAAGGAAGAAGCCTTAGCCAAGTTTTTAAAAGTAGGTTATTTTTTTATTGTGTAAAACAAAATTAAAAACAAAGAAAGAAACCCAAAGCTTGGAGATTGAAACTCAGTTTAATTTGTGTGGCCAGTGTAGACTTTTTGGTGAGCTGGAACCAGGCAAACACGTGTCAGGTGCATAGAAAACAAAGTAGTATCAGTATGTTGGCTATGAACTGATCTTGGCTTCCTCCTCCTTGCTTGCATGATATTACAATGAAAGTTGGCAAAAGGAAATACAATTGCACATGATTAGATGTTGACAGCCAAGGAGCCTGACTTTCTGTTTACAGTGGGGAAAATGAGGAAAAAAAACCTGGGGAGTAAAGCTTCCTATATGTCTTTACACAGTCCTGGAAAACATGAGCTAAAAAAATGTAAGAGAGCCTGTAATACCAATCTGATTGAAGAAAAAAATCTCCAGAATGTTCTAATGAAAAAAATACTCTGATTCAAATTGCAAAGGAAAATCCGTATTCCCTCTGTGTGTGTGCTGTATTCCAGAGCAATTGAAAAATGTATGCTAACAGGAAAGGGGGGACAAGTATTCCCCTTTCCTGGACTTTTGATATAATTATTTAGCCAACTCTGAGAGAATCTCTGCATACTCTAAAACTTCAGTCATTTCTGAAATATTGATCTGGGAAGGTCACTAAATTCCAGAGCTGGTGAGATCAGGGTAGTGAGATCAGGTGACAGGCCCGATGGTACCCACTGATTTAGTTGTTTAGACACTTTAACCAAACCATGACCTTCTTGATCCAGAGGCTCTTTGATCTAACTGTGTGAAAACACAGCTGCTTTTACTGCGTATTGCATGCTAGTGTGCATGAAGGCATTATGGGAACTTCTCGTGACACTTCTGTTAATTATTCTGGTGTCAGTTTATAAAAATGAGTATTTCCCACTGGCGGGGCACTGGAATGGGAAGTGGTCACAGCACTGAGCCTGACAGAGTTCAAGAAGAATTTGGACAATACTCTCAGGCACATGGTGTGACTTTTGGAGATGGTCCTGTGCAGGGCCAGGAGCTGGACTCCATGATCCTTGTAGGTCCCTTCCAACTCAGCATATTCTGTGACTATCTGGCGATCAAAGTCTCTTCTAATAGTGACTTCAGGTTGCTGTGACTCGTGGTGTGCAGTGGCAGAGAACCCTCTGGCTCCCAGGCTCTGCATGCAGAGACTGACGGATGCCCCATTCCCATGCTCAGTGCCAATTCCTCAATGCCTACTTTCCTCTGCACCTCTGTACCACCTGTGCAGTGCAGCCCACGGTACTGGTGTCAAGCAAACAGAGCTTCCAGTGTGGGATCCGGGTCTGCCCTGGGTTCCACTTCTGTATAAAACTGCCTGTGGTCTGGGTCTGTTCAGGGATGAACTTGTGCTTTGCTATTTTTTTGTCAAAATGTATATTTCTCTCAATTTTGGGTAGCTGTTTGGTTTTCGACATCTCTATAACACAGTGGTTCTCTCTGGAGATACTCTGCCATCAGTTCTCCACTGTCTGTGCCAGAGTCCACATGGCATTTCCTTCCCCAGCAGAAAAATAGGTATGGAGCAGAAATTAAGCCTGCGAAAGCTGTACTATGGTCCCATGGAATTATATGCCCAGATCCATATGAGATCATACACTGGAGCCCAGCTGCTTCCTGCCCCAAGTTTAAATACCGTGAGCACAATAGTAAAGCTCCATGATGTATGGATGTGACCTGGAATCACTTAGAGCAGAGGAGCGGGATGGAGAATTTATGTCTAGCCCAGGGCAGAGCACGTGGGCTCCTGGCTATTGTGTACTGTTGCCTTTTCACTTGCACACAAGCTTATCAAAATGTTTTTGCAGGCTTGCTCCAACTTTCCTGTGCAGCTTTTAACTCTTCATTTGAGGATCTTTGTGAACTCAGCAGTAGCAGGCAGTGCTCAGAGAGAGTGAGTAGTGAGAGCTCAGTTGGAGCCAGGCAAAAAACCCAGGCTGCTGCAGAGCTTGGCAGGAGCTGGGAGCCCACAACACTGTCTCTGCAGGCATGCTGGCTTGTCTCCTTTCCCCACAGGCATAAGAGTAGAAGCATTTAAAAATAAAGAGGAAGACAGTGTGGAGTGCCAGTGTTGTGTCCCTCTGAATATGATCTGAAAGTATATTCTAGGGAGGTTTAAAGCTGATTAGACATGTGAACTGGAATTAGAAATATAAAGTGCATCCAGAGAGGCATCACAACTCCTTATAAAGTCAAGCAAAAATAATTCCATGATGCTTTCTCTCCCCATAAACAAACACTTCCATGGAGACTGTCTTTGGGGTAAGCAAACCTGGCCCCACAGTACTGAGTGCTAAACTAAAGATGAAAAGATGGTTGCTGGCCCAATAATCTTGAATACATTGAAATGAAGGTTAGTTCATACTCTCTTTCATGTGTACAGTAAGCAACAAATTACAAATCCTTAAAGTATGTTTTGTGTTTAGTAGAGAAATGGTTGTGTTTTTTGAGGCAGACAGACAATACCTCAAGCTTTCATCCAAACTGAAGTAAAGAATTGAAGCACCTCCTTTTTATGATTTTTCTGTTTTTAAAAAATGCTTTTACCCACTTTGTATGTAGCATTTGCACAGTGCAGGCATAAAAAGTGATCAGGGGAACAGTCTCTGCAGGCACTGGCAGGTTTTTACAGTGTGTACAAAGCTCTGGAAGAAGCACTTTTGGGAACTTTTTCCTCTGGCCACAGAATGGTCCTTAGCTGCAGAAAAATAAATTACTTTAAGATGGGAACTTTTTATTTTTTTCATGAGTGTGTAGATGTTTTATGGTAAAATTAGATAATTGAAATGCTCTGGGTTGTTTTTTTTTTTTTTTTTCCTCCTTGTGTTTGTTTGTTTCTTGCTGTGGTTACCTATTGAGCACCAAACCAAATTGCTAAATATTTGCTAAACATAGTATAACACCAAAGCAAGACTGTCAAACATAGTCCAAATTCATAGCAAGGCAACAAGTAAATTTTTTAATTTTATTGTGAATATCTGAGGAATCAGCTGAGCATTTGTAAAGTACCTGAGCTCTTATCAGGCTGACTTCTAATGTGGTTTTATATCAGAATTTGTATAATGGAGGAGTGTGGAAGGAATTATTTCATCTGCTTAGCACTATCTATATGAAATACTCACCTAGAACAGCAGATCTAGTTGAACATTTCAAAGAAAAATAGCTTTCAAAGTATGCACTTTCTCTCTTCTAGGTTAAAAGAATTATGTAGAGGCTTAAGCAGTTAGCTGTATTCTGCCCTTTCATATAATGCAATAGGGAATGATAATTTACTTTTGTGTTTAATATTATGCAGCTGTGGGCTGGCTGTAAAGTCTGGAAACATGCTTACACCCGTATGAGAGGCGTGCTCCACTTCCACTGTCTGTTAGAGAGATGGAAGAAGTATTGCTAGAAAACTCCACAGAGTGCTATAAAACTGTGTCAGGAGTGCGTTGCTGCAGGGATCAAATAACAACCTGCAAAAAGCTGCTGTCTGTTTTTCTGGTAGGATGCACATAGAAAATAGTGTACTTTTCAAAGGAAATTTTTAAAAGGCCAAATTTGACTGGGACTGGAAAGTCACCTTGAAAAGTAACGAGCACTTTGCATTCACTTGCTTTATTACTTGTATGCAAATTGGATACACACACATACAGCAGGAAAGGTATGGCCAGAGCATTTTCTTTCACATGTGACTCTTGAGGTGTTAAATCAGCCAGCACTGTTAAATGGCTGCAGGGCAGGAAATTGGAGCTGGGTCCTGGAGCAGCGGAGAGTGAGCCTGGGCTGCCTAGGGGACTTCTCACTGGACCTAGAGGGAGCTTTTGTGGAACTCTCTGTAGCACATGGTGTCATGGCACAGTATGAGTCAAGGAAATGGATTTCAAAGATGGTGTAGTCAAGGGAAAATTGGGAGAATCAAGGAAGGAAGGAAATCAGTCAATATTGAGGTGCCTGAGCAAGTCACTGAGAAAATGGTGTTTCGGTAGAGGGTGTTGGGTAACTGTGGGGAATGCTGGTAGTATTTTCTGCTCTACTAAAGATGGAAACACTTTGTTAAATTTAAACTCGTCTAACTTTCAGCTATCTGGTTCTTATAGCAACCCTGTGAAGTGCATATGTGATATTGAAATGGATTTGATGGCTTGTGATGGAGTCTGTGAGATTAGAGTTCACTTTCCCACAATGATCCTCTCTCCCTGGGCTGCATTTTTGCATCCAGTACAGCTGTACTTGGCTATGGGTGTGCTTCTGCTGAAACCCTCCCTGGAGTTCAAAATGCCACAGTCTTGCTGGCATAACACTGCTAGCCGTGGGCATGTGTCAGCCCAGCAGGCTGTTGGTATACCTCTCCTTTCTTGGGATCCTGGTGTTAGGCAAAAAGTAAACACACAGTGGGGGCCAGGCAGGAGAGAGAGGGATGCTCAGAAGGGAGAGGGTGATGCCATGAGAGGTCACATTTCTGTAGGCTTTTCTGTACACTTTGTTCCTCCCCAGTTTACAAGCTGTGCTGGAGAAAAGGACTGATGTACAGAGATGTCAGACTGTGCCAGAGCAGAGCTGTGTTCTTACATAGCTCAATATAATGCTGTATCTGGGAAGAAAGCCTGAATTATTCACTCACTTGCATAACTGCATGTAAGAGTGTTTATAATCAAGGACTTGTGCTCTGTCCATATTTATGAATGACCAGGGCTGAATCTGGGCATAATTCCAGCACTGATACTGTGTATGAGTTGCACAACTGTTGTGAGTACATGACATTGCTGCTCCATGCGAGGCCATGGGACTGATGGGACATCTGGCAGAGTTTGTGCTCCCTGCTTTGAGCAGCTCATGTGCAGAGGGGACTGCTACTGTGCAAGCACAAAACTCGGCACACTTAGAAGTCCTTCCACTGATTTGGCCCCTGTCTTTGGCCAAAGCAGAGGTCCTTCTCCCCCAGACAATTTAACTAGTTATGAGCCACCCCTTGAATTTACCAGGATTCTGTCTCCAGCAAAAATGGTAACTCCCTTACTCCAGTTATTAACACCCTTGAGTACTAATTGTTCACTCTTTCTGACTTTTATTAATGGCATATGGATATAGTGTCTTCATTGTAGTTGATGAATTATTGGGCAAAGTGTTGCAATTAGTTTCACAGCTGCTTTGATCATTGATGTGAAACACTTGTACTTCTCTGGAGGCCACTTTAAATGGGAATCTGATCCAGACCATCATTACCAACCCCTTTTGCTTTCACCTTCAGGTGAAGGAATAAAAGCCTTGATGTTACCTTGGGAGAAAATTAGCAAAACTGCCGTGTTTGTTTCACTCACACTTCAAGATTCTGCTCCATACTGTGTTCTTCCCACACCCCAACTGGACTCCCCTCACAGGGGATCATTCACCCTCTAGTTACCACTTTGTAATGATCTAGTCACAGGCAGTCTGCTTGTTCTATTTTCCTCCTCTTCAAGGTCCCCTGTGTCAGGTGGCTGGGTCAGAGCCTCTGCTGACAGGACTAGTCCCAGAGTGGGTCTCCAGTCCCTCCTGGAAGTAATGAGAATCCTGTCAGTCCCCTGTGTCTGATTGTGTGAGGCACAAAGCAGTGAGACCTTCTTGCTCTGCAGATCCATGGTCTGGAGCAGAGGACTGCTGCTGCTGTTGTGTTCACTATCAGCCAATAGCTGCTGGCCAGTGTTCTGGATAAGGTTCTGCCTGCTGTACTGACATCCATCCAATTTGGGTAAATGCTGGATTAAGCAAGAGAGGCAGTGAGAAAATGTCATGCTGATTTCCCAGGAACAGCGTGTGATGTATAACTTCCTTGCCTCGTCCTAAATGAATTAACACTGCTGTAGAAAATGGAAAAAACCCAAGCCTCTCTATTCTTTCTCCTTGCACATACTAGGAGAGGGAATTTGCCTCCCTGACCACATGCTGGCAGGTCAGTAGATCCCTTCTGAAATTACACAGAATTAAGGATCTAAAATAATGTTCCTGTGGTTGCATCACATACTCTAATTTCACTTCCCTGCCCAAAGTAATCTTTTCTCTTAGGAAATGCAATTTCAAGTTAGTGAGCAGTTATTCTACTTTTTTCTAGCAACTATGTGTAACTTTGGACAACATGAAGAGTTTGTTTTGAGGAGGAAGCATGGTTCCCAATTGTAACATGTCATGGGTCACTTGGTCATAAAAATATTCTGTTGTTTCTCTTTTGGAGATACAACAGAGTTCCCTCTGTTGCTTCTAGAAATGTGCATATACAAAACACACAGCAGTAGAGCTCTGAAAGAACTCACCTTCCAAACTAGTTGTTTACTCAACTCCTTTTCAAGTGTATTTTTGTCCAAAGCCAGGATACAGCATGTTGTTCATAAGCTCTGCTTGAGGAGTTAGATTCTTCGTTGTTCTCCAATGGCTGGACCAGGGAATCATGGCATTGTCTGTATCTGGCAGCAAGAACACAGTCCAACCCTAAATGGTTAACTTCTTTGGGACAGTCTGTCACCAATTACCAGGAATGGTTAGTTTTCTCTTTGAAGACTAACTCTCTTTGGGAGGAAGATGGTGGCTGCTGTTTTTAGAAAGCAAAAAAAAAAAAAAAAAAAAAAAAAAAAAAAAAAAAAAAAAAAAAAAAAAAAAATTGCAATTACCTTTACTGAAGGAAGAGAGCAGCTCTAATAGGATTTTTTTATCAGACTATTTTTTTAGACTATTTGGGTATTTCAGTGATTATTACTACACTGCTCTTTTTCCTCAGGGGATGCTAGACTGTTCCAAAAGCATTTGTTAGTTTACTTGGGCATTAAAGGAGTCCTTATGAATTTCGATTTTCCTAAAGTACTTCAAAGTGTTCCTAGAGGCTCAAGCTGATTTGAACTTAACCTTTTCTGCCCAGTCTTGTCATATGTGTGAGCCCAAAGATTTTAAGCAAGAGGTCAGTGATTCTTAGTATTTTTAAATACTTTGACCCGCATTATAAGAGGAAAAAATAAGCAAACCAGATTCATTCTGATCTACTCAGGAAGAAAGAGAGGAGATGGTTCCAGTGGGCCTTTTGTCACCCTCTCCTTAACCTGCTAGCTCTCCTGACCCAACTAGAACAAGCAGGAACAAAAACCAACAAATCCCAACTTTTAATACTCATTGCCTTGCTTCTAATAGTTTTTCTTTAAAATGTCTTTGGTCCTCAGGGCACCTTGAGATCTTAATGGTTTCTTTATATAAAAGTTAAATAATGAAGCATGTGAGACACTTGCAATTGGAAAAAATATGAACTTCAATAAAGCTGGTCACACTACTTGTGAGCTGTGTATATCACACAAAAATGTGTGGTGAGATCCTCCTCTGGGACTGTTCAAAATAACTGCAGTGACTCCAGCAGTGCTCTGCTGATGTATGTGAGGTGAAAATCTGGCTCACATCCTGTATTATCTTGCAATGTGACTGTGCAGCCATAACACAATCTTATTCAGCTCTTTGGGTTCAGGGGCAAAAGAAGTGCCCATGGTTATTTTTGGAAAAACACGTCATCAGAGGGGCTCATGTGATTCTCCCTCTCGTATATTTATTTTTTATTGCTGTTGACCTATTGTTGTGGTTTAACCCCAGCTGGCACCTAAGCCCTGAGCAGCCACTTGCTCTTTCCTCCACTGGTGGGACGGGGAAAGAATCAGAGGAGTAAAAGTGGGAAAACTCGTGGGCTGAGATAAAGACAGTTTAACAGGTAAAACAAAAGCCACACACACAGCAAAGCAGAAAAGGGAATTAATTCACCCTTTCCCATGGGCCTGCAGGTGTTCAGCCATCCCCAGGACAGCAGGGCCCCAGCACACACAGCAGTGCCTTGGGAAGACAAACACCATCACTCCCAACATCCTCCCCTTCCTCCTCCTTCCCCCAGCTCTACACACTGAGCATGGCACCCTGTGTCATGGAATGTTCTTGGGTCAGTTGGGCTCAGCTGTCCTGGCTGTGTCCCCTCCCAGCTTCTTGTGCACCTCCAACCTCTTGATGCTGGGCTGGTGTGAGGGGCAGAAAAGGCCTTGACTCTGTGCAAGCACTACTCAGCAATAATCAAAACATCCCTGAGTTATCAACACTGTTTTCAGCACAAATCCAAAACACAGACCCATACCAGCTACTGTGAAGAAAATAAACTCTATCCCAGTCAAAGCCAGCACACCTACATGAATTATTTTGATGTTTGGAGACTTTGAGAAGACTATTTCAGTATTTTTCTTCCCTTAATGGAACTGGATATTTTGTATTTTCCTCTTTCTATTGTTTCATGGTGTTGGTAGCTATACAGATAAGGCATTATTTTGCACATGATGCAATACAGCTCTTGCTTTTCTTGAAAGGTATGCCTGACCACACCTCTTTTCACTTTCTAGGTGTCTCTACACAGCCTGCATTCTTCTTCACTATTTAAAATAGAAATTGGTCTGCTTGAGGGTTTTGTGGGTCACATACTTCTCATTTTCCCTGAAATCTGAGCCCTCAGACCTTACAATCAGCTACAGTTCTGACAGTTCTTTTTCCCTTTTTGACCCTTTGCTTCAGTCCCTGTGCTACAAAGGAGCATGAGGGCTATTGGTGTCCCTGATATCAGGGTCTGCTACTGATCCAAAAAGCCCCTTGAACATATTCATCCTGTTTATATGCCAGTGTCTCTTCCGATAGCGTTAGGCAGGAGGAAATTTGGAGAGTAATTTATTTTTATAAGCACAGAGCACTGCCTGTTTTCCTGTAAGGCACAAGCAGCTCTAAAAGACTGTTTGGGAGCATGAAGCAACAAGGTACAACTGGACGTTATCACCAGCATTCTTCTTTAAACTATTTTTATTTGCACACACTTTATCTCCAGCATTTCTCCAGTCTAAGAAGATCAAGCAGATGCCACATGTACAGTGTAGCCCAGACAGCCAGATGACACAGTACTGTTTTGATTTGAAAGTCAGACTTCTGCTAAGCATCAAGGGGCAAAACTTTATCTCTGCACGTAGTGCTGAGGGGTGTGGGAAGAATTCATTCCCTCTGTCAGTGGAGCTAATCTAGATTTTCCATTGCAGTCTTTAACTGCAAGTCTACTTGCTACAGGGGTCTTTTCTCCAAAGCAGCTCTCAGACCTTGCCATGAAATGGTAGATCCACCAGCACTGTACAGGTTCCTCTCCCTCATTTGTTTCTCCTCTGAAATTCCCTTGCTGTGAAGCAAGTGCAGAAGCCTTTCCTTGGTGCTCACATAAAGGCAAATGAAAAGGCTTTGTGTTCTTTTACTATCCCATGTTCTAATGAAGTGCAGTTGCGACCTTGGTCCTGTGGGAATGAAGATTGCCAGTGCCCCAAGTTACTGGCTTGCTCCCAAGAAATATGTAAACCATAAAGGTGGTTCTTGAAATGAAGAGCTTTGAAATAAGACATTGTCAGTAGATTGTAATGTAGTTAGTCATCTGGACTGACATAGGTTTGGGGTTGCAGCTTGCTGTTAAGGGCAAAGTCTTGTCCCTTACAAAAATTCTTAAAATAAAATTTCTTTTAAAAGCATGAGGTCATCTCATTCAGTGGAAAATTAGGTTCATTTGTCTTCCCTGCTGCAAGGTGTGCATAAATCAGGCTGTGTTATGATAGAGGTGCTCACTGAAACAAATTCCTAATAAAAGAATAAACATGGAAGCAATCCATCTGTACCTTCCACATTCCTCAGTGACACCTTCCTAGAAACACAGCCTGGAAGGGGACTGGTGCGGTTGATGGGGCCTACCACTTGCTAGTAAGCACTGAGAAATTAGGAGATATCTTTAAGTTAATTCTGTTTCCCAAAAAGTAAATCAGATTCCCAGTATACTTTTATTTTGTCAAGCTAATCCAGCCCGCACAGGTCTTTCCTTCAAAAGCTGGGGCACTAAAGCAATGTGGAGAGCTCCTTCCATTAGCTCAGGTGTGTGTCATCTGGTCTTGTTGGTTGCAGTACAGTCCTGAATTTAGCTGTTGAAGCTGGCAACCCAGCATGTTTATAAATACCTTTGTTAACCTCCTTCCCTGCTTCCTCTTTCTTCACTTCCAAGAAAATCCTGCTGTCAAAAAACCCACCTTGTAACATGTCCAAATACAAGCATGCCGTTCTATCTAGGTTAAATTTTGCATAGGCTTTGCCTGGGTTTGTTTCTGGATTGCAGTCTGTCTCAACCAACTAGATTATATTTTAATAACACTTGATAAATGGATGCTTATGACAAATGTCAAGAGCTTACAAGGTATTCCTTGTAAGACATGGAGGAAGCATAGGAGAGGCTTGACTGGTTCCATCCACATTTCCAAGTTACTGATCCTAAAAATTGAATTGAATACTGAAAAGTGTTTAGATTTGAGAGTGTGGTGATTGAGAAAGAAGAGAGAAGTGCTTGTCCTTTAGGGAAGAGGCGTTACTCTAAAGGAGCTTTAGCATAGAATTTTACTTCTTATACAGTGCCTTTTGCTTTAAGTCTTCTAAAGCTCAATAGACAAACCAGGAATTCTTGCAAGAGTGGGGTTTTTCCCATCTAAGGGTGGGAGAGCTTGAAAACAGAGAAATTATTTGACACTGATGCACAAGTCCACATCAGAGCTAAGAATGGACCCAAAATTCAGGCTTTCTTGGCAGTGTGCTAGCCCTTAAGCACTAAATTGGGCTTGTGTGAAGAAGGAGTAGCATGAAACTATCTCTCTCCAGTGTAGCTGCAGTGCTTCCTGCACATTGACAAAAAAGTGAGCCCTCTATAATAAATTCCAGGAACCTCATTTCGGTTGTTCTGCAGATAGTGATTACAGAATGAGGGAAAAGTTGTGGTAGCAATTAATGCCTTGTCACTGTCTGAAAGCTGCCTTGGCTTGTCTATGCCTTTCCTGCCCTGCATCATAAGGAATCAGGCAAGTTCCTAGTGGGTTTGATGCATATTTGGTCTCCATGTAAATGATGTGAACTGCAAGGGAGGATACACAGTACTCATCCAAACTTAATGCCCATCCTAGGTTGTTTTTGAAAAGGCATTGCCAGCATTAAATGGCTGCTGTTAGAGAAAACAGATTTTTCTGATATTTCACTGCCTGCTCATCTGCTGCTGCTCTGTGTAGCTTGTTTCCCCACAAGACCCCTGTGTTGAATGATTAACACAGGCATTTGTCCTGGCAATCTGGGGCAGGTACCCAGAAGAGGTGGTCTGGAATAATGATGGGAAAAGGAGGAGGCTTTGTGCTTTTTCACCTGTGTGAGTTGCCCAGGGGAGCCACCACAGACCCTCCAAGGTGTCATTTGTGCCACGTCTGTGTCCTCGCTGGCTCTTAGAGCTCTGGCACAGCAGTGCCTGTCCCTCAGCACCAAGGTGTGACTTGCAGCTGGGCGTGAATCCTGCTTCACCAGTCCCTTCCTTAGTAGGATCTGCTGGTGCACTTCCAGCCATGCCTCACAGTACTGAGAAACCTTTCAGAAACAGCATCTGTATAGGATCGGGGGTGTGGAGTGAGAGGTGGGGAGGGTTGTGTAAACCATCTCTAAATAAAGATTTGCTCCTGCTGTCTGTGGTTAATATTGATTTAACATATTTTTGCTACAACTCAATTTAGTCTTTACTCTCATCCAGCTGTGGGAGCTCTGGTTTGCAATTGCCTGTGCGATTAATCCTTTTGTGCATTTCTTTCATTGTGTGCATAGTGTCAACTCTCACCTAGCACATCACATGCTGAAAAAATCCAGAAACCTGCCTTGTTTTCATTTGCTCTGTTGCACATACACATCAGTGTTTTGGGGTTTTTTTCCCAACAAAATTATCCATGAAAACAATGCTGTAGTGTTAAACTTACATCCCTCCTTCCTTCCCCTTCTCCCACACCCTTCCATCCTTCCTAAACCCGTTAAAGGTATATATAATAATTTGGCTTTCCTGGCTTACTGCCCTATTTTTTACACAAACAGCAAGGCACAAGAGCACCTGTGGGCTTTATAAAGGTCTCATTCATCTGATGGGCTTGTGCAGCACTCGGCATGGGGAGGAGGAATACATGCAAACAGAGCAGGAGGAAATACTGAAGGTGTGCTTATGGGAGAAACTACAAGGAGCACAGGAGGTAGAGTGAGGGTTTTTTTGAGTTGAAGCCTTCTTTATGTACTTTGTGCTGACTGAGGAAGGCGAGTGCTCACCCCAGGCACCAGCCTCAACTCTGCCACAGAATGCACATTTGTGTCTGTAGATCATCGCCCCCTCTTGTCCTGTCAGCTCTGACTTCTGTCCTGTGCCTGCTGGGCAGGGACTGTCCTCTTGCTGCCTCTTGTGCTTGAGGGAGGTGGCAGTGGGACACGATGTTTGACTTCACGTGCACAGTCACGCTGGTGTGTCAGCAGTCCAACAGGACAGTAATATTTGTTGTGTTTTACTCTCCCCCCCGCTTTTTTTTTTTTTGGGCAAATAAGTAAGGGATCATATGGACAGGAAAAGCAGTTTGTGGAAACTTTCTATTCCTGTGAATATGCACATCCTGCACAGGTTTATCTTGAAGTTTGATGTTCTTTATGCTGAGTAATTAAAATAGTTTCACCTTTTTTTTTTTTTTTTGTAATTTTGAGAAAAGTTCTTGCAATTTTTTTGTCTGTCCCTTTATAGAAAGCCAAAGTAGTGTAAATTAATCTAGAACTGGTATGAAGGTGCCTATACTATCTTGTCTGTAATGAATTTACTCAGTGAAAGGTTTATGTGAAGGACAAGACCTACTGAAATTAAATGCTCAACACTCCTCCTGTATTCTGCTCTGCTCTCACTGTTTACATGTAGGTGACCCTTATTTTAAGATCAGTGAGATTCTCTTGCTTGCAGAGAACATGATTAATTAACTAAGGGGCAGTAATTCTGTAATCAGTAACCTGTGCAGTGTTACCAGCCCAGATGAATCAGCCTCGTTGTGCATCCACAAAAGCACCATAATGGACATTTCTCCTTCCACAAAGGGAGGCTGTGCTGGTCCTCCCGGGCACAGAGTCCGTTTCTGGAAGGGGCAGTGAGAGCTTGTGGTAATGAAATGCCTGAGGCAGACACTGGCTTTGCCAATGGGAAGCTGGGCCTGAGTCTGAAGCTCTGCAGAGATGTGTCACCCCTCTAGAGTGAGTTCAAACTTTGGTGGAGGAGTACTTTAATTTGAGACAAAGTGATTAAAGGAGCTCTGGATTTTTCTTCCCCTCTGCCAGAAGAGAAGCACCATGTGGCCAGGGTAGGATGTATGTCCCACCTTTTCATATCAGTGCTGCTATCATGCTCTTGGAGAAATAAACTGTGTATGATTCTGTACTGCAAGATGGTGATGTGCAGGGAGGATGAAGATGTTTGGTCCTTGATGGATACAGCTCTGCTGGCAGAGCTTTGTGTGCTCTGGTTCCCTTAGCAGAGCTCCCCTTGCTCCTGGGCAGGTGACTTGGCTATGCTGCAGTGATACACAGGGCAGGGTGTGTGGTCAGTTTTGCATACAGGTCATCCTGTAACAGTATGGATTCTGTCCTGCAGTCATACTTTTGCCACGGCTGTATGCAGGACAACAGGAAAACGGTGTAGGTTGCCTTCCTCCCACCCCAGGGTCAGGCCAGCTGTAGTTCTGGGTTAAATCCTCAACAGAAAACAGCAGAGTTAGATAATATGAGGTTGTAGAGTTTTTAAGAAGCTGTTATGTATTTTTTTTTCCTTTAAAAACGTATCAGGTAAAATTTATTTCCACAGAAGTCAGTGAAGCTCTGTTGCTATAAAATCATATTAAGAAAGATCATACTTGAACTCTGGCTTATGGTGTTAGTGGGGTTTTCCAGGTCTTTCTTAAGATTGTGTTCCTGTTGATATGTCAGTAACAGATGAGCATTTAGAATTTCATGTAGTTTAAGAAGCCTTGGAGGTATTTTCCACTCGATAAGGTCTGTTTTTGAGAACATATTGTGTTTATCACAGGTTATCTGATCACATCCCTTATAACTTTCTCAAAAAAAAAAAAAAATCAAATTCTTAGAATAAAACAGCACTGAAAAAAACCCATTTGAGTGTTTCCTATTATAGTGCCCCTTAACCTATCTGTCAAAGTCTTTTTTTCCTTGTAATATATATTTGCATAGTGCCTAAGTGCTGAAGTGCATTTTCCTGGTGTTATGGCTTGCATGAAATGTAACTCAAAAAAAGTGCAGCACACCTTCTACAAAGGCTTAATACATGACTTAAGCGCTACTTAGAGTTTAATGTAAGCCCTGTTTTGATGGGCTGAAGTAGGATACCTGCTGATTCTTTGCACAGTGATTAATTTCACCTCTGAGGTTGGAGTCGCAATTGATGTTAATAAAGGGGTGGCTTACAGGGAAAGCAGGCAGCATGAGGACAAGTGTGGAGGCCCTGCCTTCAGCTGGAAATGGTAATAAGTGTGGTGGGCTAAATTTGACATGGCTTTTTTATAGCTTGTGAAATATAGGAATGGGTATGGTTGTGAAAAATATAAATGAAGGCATGTTTTCTGCTTTCCACTGCTTAGAATGCAGTAATAAACAGCAGTAGGAAAGTCAAAGGTATGGATGGGAAAGAGAGTGTCAGGGTCAGTCTGGGAATCTCCCGAGATGCTGAGCCCAATCCCCAGTGACTGCAGGCACATAAGTCTTTCCATAAACTCATAAAACTTTAAGGCTCCATCTTATTCGGTGAATTTGGCTTCTCTATGCAAATAAGCTCAGTTAACACGTCCTTGTCTTCATGCCTCAAACCTCATTAATTTGAGGCGATTTATTTAGGAGACCAGTAAGAGATGTGGTTAGGAAAGAAGTAAAAGGGCCAAAATATTCAGCATAGTGGGTGGATTTTGTGAAAACTTTTGCAGAGTTGTAGATTTCTTTCTCATATCTATGGAAACAGGAAAAAAAAAAGATGGGAAGACTGATGCCTTCGGTAGAAAAGAGACAAGACACAAAAAGAGAGTCAGTGAAAGATGTAAGAAAGTGTTGTGTGATTTTTCAGTCCATAAAAACAAAGATGAGAAGACTTAAATTTTTAATTCTGTTTGCAGAATATAAATACCATGTTGAAGGGGAGGGGGTTTTTAATTCACTGATTATAGCTGGAAATTCAGGCACGGTCTCATGAAAGCTGAGTAGTGAGCAGAAGCCAGCACTGTGGAGCAGTTGTGTGATATGTGACAGCCAGCAGATGCAAAAAGCAAACATCTGTTATATTGCCCAGCACCCATGAGCAGCTTTGTGCCTGAAGAACAGGGCAGGGTCTGCATGTATATGTTAAGACTTTGAAATGTCACTGGCAGTAGGGAAGGGAACACATCTGAGGCTTCTTTGTCACCTCCATAGATTGGTACCAAAGTGAGGAGTGTGTACCCCAAAGGATATACAAAATAATCCATTAGAGTGCATGAAGAAAATATTTTTGTATCTCTAATTAAAAAAAAAAAAAAGGATTAATGCATCTTTATCTCACCCTTTTTCAATTTCCATTTTTGCATATGCTTTATAATGTACATAATTTGTTAATGATGTACTACATGTATATAATTTATAAATATGTACATACCATATGTTGGGGGATGTGATCAGAAATGTTGTACTCAGAAACAGAAGTAACTAATTGGTAAGATACAGTATGACAAGTTGGACAATGCATTTTTTAATGCAGATCTGCAGTGTGCTGTGGACATTACTTCTCTGAAAGTCTTGCATAGGGATGTTCATCAATCAGAGAAGCCCAGAGCTAAAATGGCTTCTTCAAAATGTTTTGGGATATGGCTGAGCACAGAGGTGAAACTGGAGTGCTGGCATTGTCCATTTCTACATCAGGTTAAAGCATGTATAAAGTAGGAGGTATTGGGAATATGATCAGTGTTGTCACAGTAAATTTAAGAAGTGGGTTAAATCACTTATTTGTTAATTAATAAGTAATATTCATGTTGCCCAAGTTATTAACGTGCTTCACCCTCAGACACTCTACCACCTCTACACCAAGGGCAAAATCCTTATATTGCCTTTATGATGCTAAAGCTTATTGCTGCTTTCCAGAAATCAGATTTTGTCAGACCTTTTTATTCTAGCAGTACAGCCAATTAACAAAACCATATCAAATGAGATTATGTGCAGAGTGGGTCTGATCCAAACCCCACTGAGGTCAGGGCTGGAACTCCTACGGTCTTCAGCATATTTGCTGTAAAGCCCAGGATACAGAGCTTGTTGAAATAGGGTGGTTGAGTGAGTCCCTATCCTTTTTCAATAGGTTTGATTGAGCTGTGCTAACAATTTTCCCCCAAATGGGAAAAAACAGATAGCAGCGTGTTTGCATACGCGCCTGTGCTCCCCTCCTGCCTCTCCCCCTCCTCCCTGCGCGCACATGTATTTAGCGCAGAGGCAGACGCGTGGTTGTGTCAACTCACTGACATGAAGCAGCATATCTCTGATAAAACTGGGACTCTGTTTGATGTAGTTACAGTCAAATGTGCTTGATTTGAATAAGAGATTTTTTTTTTAAATCTATTTTTATGCAGATTTTTAAAGCTTGTAAGGTAATGAGTCAATAAGACAGCTATTAACACTTCAATCTTTCTGATACCCAGAATAAGAGAAAGAGATGGATGAGATCTGGCTGTTGTAGATTTAGTCAGCTTTTCATGCTTCAGTTCAGTTAGCCTTGGTTTTATATGCTGAGTTTTGTGTTTGAGTAGTTCCAGATTTTTGCAAATGTGAGGTTCAACTACATGAAAACTGTTTAGGTGTGCTGAGATGTGCTTCCTTCCTCCATTTCCACCTTTATATTTCTCTCATGATGTTTGTTTTTTGAGATAATTGCACAATAACTTTCAGTAACCTAAAAAATCATGTGATAGGACTGCTGCTCATGACTGTCCTCATGTTTCTCTGTATTGATCACAGCAGGCTTGAATAATGAGCTTCAATTTTTCTCTTCAGTACAAGCCATGGAAACACTGCGTCCAACTATTTGAGAGAAAAAACCCATAGAAAACACTTGATTATATATTTTAGAAAGAATTTTTCTTTTTTTCTTAATGTATGGTCCTGGCATAAATGACAGACACTAAATCTTTTGTTTATTTTGCTTGCCCCTTTCAGCATATGATCGTAGCTATACTCTCTGGGAGTTGCCTGTGTACAAACACAGGGTGCTATTGAATGTATGAAGTGTGCCTAACATTCACATATTGATGAATACTACATGTTCAGACTCACTAATTACACATGACAGTGCAGATAATTAGGGGTTTGTGTAGGCACGCACTTGGTGGAGTGGTACAGACAGTTGTGAGTTTCAGCTGTGTGAAAATTGAGTCTCTACTCTTCAAATTACAGCTTTTGAGGGCTAAAGAAATTCTGTACACAGAGCAGGTAGGGCAAACCCAGCAGTTCACTTGTTGCCTTACAGACACTCGACAGACAGGCAGCATTCTGCTTCCTGCTGACTCGGCATTTCTCAGGGGTGACCTACAGGCCTGTGATTTGGTGGGATGCTTTCTCAAAGCCCTGTCCCCCTTTCTCAGATGCAGACAAATCCTTCATTGTTCATCTCATGCTTCCTCTCTTGCATTTCCTCTTCCTTCTATACATATTATTTCTTCCTTGTATTACAAGTGCAGCGGCCAGAGGTTACATCTGGGTGTTTCTGTCAACTCTTCTGGCCAATGTGATAGAAAGTTACTCCCTCTGCTACCTTCAGGTTCCTGTATTTGGGCACATACATGTACCTAACATGATGATTTCTTTTTTTCTTTAGAAAAAGTTGTGTGCCTGCCACTTCCCTTTGTTTCTTGAGAATTCCTGTTCAATATCTGATTAAGAGAGAGCCTCTTTATTTGGGTAGCGGAGTGTTGCTTTAGGAGCTTTGTCTTTTGACACCCATGTTTTAAAAACGTGGCTGCAGGCAGCGATGCAAACTATATAATTTTTCTCCTTTATAATGAGAGAAACACTGAAATACGTTTCTAATAAATGGGGATAATGTGATGTGGAATATGCAGCCTCTGGGTTATTTCTTGTTGTTTTTTAATTAAATCCAGAAAAGTTTGTTTTGCTTAAGATCTTTGTAAGCTGAGAATTGTGGTGTGCCATTTGTGTGCAGAATTGCTCTTCTGCTGCCTGAACAGAAAAAAGACCGCATCCAATTCACTGGCAAGGTGGGTAAGCTGGGGCAGCTAATATGGATGCTGTAATTACTGCATACCCGGAGTTCCTTGGCTTCCTGAGCTGCCATGCCATCTTCCATAAGCACTAAATTATCTTTAAGAACAAAGAAAAGCTGCCACATGCTTGCAGCATTTGAGAGATGCAACCCATTTTATCACCAGCCACAACTTGCTAATGGAACAATAGGAACCACAGCAGCCTTGGATGACTGGTCTGAGGATGTTTTGTAGGGCCTCTGAGTCATCTCCCATCTATTTGTTGTAATGTTTCACCAACCAGGTGCAGGCAAGTCCCAGACACCCTTTGACCAACATGCCAACTGCCATAACTGTAAAAAACTCTTTTTGTAAGCTGAGCCACAAGCAATTCAGATAAGCTGGTCCCCAAATTTTGCCCCACTGCCGTATACTGCCATCAAACTCTTCCTTTTTTTCCTTCTCAGATGCTGGTTTCTAACATCACAGGTCAGTCTTTTACTGCTGTGCTCCATAGCAAGAAAAGCTATAATGGGCTGGGTGCCTTTGAAAGCCTGTACTCAAGCAACCAGAGGCAAACCTGAAAAAAAAACGGCTGGGCTCTGCCATAAAATACAACTCTGTTCAAACAGACTTGCTCCAGAATAAAAAGCAGCTCTTCTTCTGCCTTTGACCTGTCAGGAGAGAAGAGTAATAACTCAAGTTAAATTTTCAGGAGGTTTAAGCCCACAGATGGCCTGGCCATAGTAACAAGTCTCAGGTGCAATACATGCTGCTATTGAATAATTAATCTTGCTTGCCTGTGTCTCCTAAAGTAGTAAACCAGTGCAGGCATGGGTGCTGAAGGATATGTGGTCTCCCCTGGATGCTCGTGTCTTGAAGGTGAGACTAAGCCTTCTTAATGTCTAGTATTATGAGCCAGTTAGACAAATGAGCTGTTTCTTGGTTTATATTGGAGGGGAAAGTTTGTTAGAGATTCACTATATCAATATGTCTTTTAGAAAGTGCTCTGTGTACTGAAGAGTGTGTTTGGGTGGCTGACTTTGAAATACTCAGTTCTTTCTGCTTTTTCCCCCTTCCTTAAAAGATGCTTTATGTTACTGGTAGTTACTGTAAGTTGGAAATGATCCTGTTCATACATCCATACATGCTCATTCATCTGTGCATCTAGAGGGCTGTATAGTATCCTCTGATGATGATGTGCTGGATTTGTAAACATCAAAATGGTTACTACATTGTGGTCTGGCATCTCTGTAACTTTGCCCTTTAATAATAATATTTCCCTGTAAGCATGAAGTTTCTTTTTTTTCCTTTCAAAGAATTACTATTTCCAGTTGTTGCATGTGTTTTTTTTTTTTGTTTTTGTTTTTTTTTTTTTTTTCAGATTTGATAATTATTTTTGATTTATTTATGAAGAGAGTGAAAGACTTGTGGAATGGTTTGTATCCCAAATACACTTTATTTGTATAAGGAAGAGAGACTTGACTTTCCTTCTAGAGGTTTTTCTGTTGTTTTTTGATAGAAGACTGCTTGTCCTGAAATATATTTAATGAAAGTGTGGTAGGACAAGGTAACAAATGCTAGATTCTAATAAACATTTCAATACTGAAAAGCCTAAATGTGTCTGGGACTGCTTGGCTAATTGTTAGCTGGCTTGGTGTCCTTGCTTAGGCTTCCATTCAAAGAGGCAAAGTATTTGTCTTTGCAGATAATCTGTGGGCAATTTCTATCCAAAGTCTTTTTGTAGCTGCCTTTAGCTGTGTGACTGTATTGCTGTGGAAGAGGCCAGTGCCATGACTTTGTCACTGATTTCTATTGGTAGCACAAATCCCTCTCTGATGGGAGAGGAGGAAAATAGTCCCTCTTCCATCAACAGTAAACAACAACTAGAGCAATAGTTCATCACTTGTTTATTTATAGACCAGAATGAGCTATGCTTCTATCTAGTTTGACTTCCTGGTTTTTAAGGCTCTGTATTTTTCTTTAGACTTTGTAGGGGGAATTTGCTGTGTGGTGTGGGGCTTTTTTGGTTTTACTTTTTTGTTGTGGTTGCTTGTTTAAGAAATAGAGAGGATTCTTCTAAAAGCTGAAAGCTGCAGTGAGTCCATTAGCTTTCCTGGTAGACTGTTTTAATCTTTACATGCCCTCAGCCCCAGGAAATGGCATCTGAATCCAGGATTTCATTTCTGAAATGTATATACCCCACTCTGTGAATATTTTGGTTTTGTCCTGGAAGATGGGGAACTGCTTGCTGTTAGAGCTCGTTCAAAGTAAGTATTTGTAGGCAGCAGTCTGCAGGCACTTCTGTTGAATATACTGCACTGACATTTAAAAGCTTGCTTTATTTTCTCTTCCCCATCCTTAGATCTCTTTCAAAATGTCCTTTGAGCTCCACCCACTACTTCCATGTTTTTCCTAACAGTACTTTGTGTAGCAGTAGTTTCCCCAATGCTCCATGTGTTGTTTCCTCACATGCACATGGTGGCCCCTTTTTGAGAGGAGGTTGTGGTGGGATGGGGATCAGTCTGTTCTCTCAAGGAACAAATGATAGGACAAGAGGAAATGGCCTCAGGTTGTGCCAGAGGAGGTTTAGGTTGGGTATTAGGAGCTACTTCTTCATTGAAAGGATTGCCAAGCACTGGAACTGGCTGCCCAAGGAAGAGTCACCATCCCTGGAGGAATTTGAAAGGCATAGACAGGGTACTTAGGTATATGGCTGGGGGTGAGATTGGTGGTGGTAGTTTGAGGGACAGTTTGGTGGTTTAGTTGCTGCATCAGCTTGAGCAGGGATCAGATGAACATAGAGAAAGCAGCAAGAGGGAATATGGGGAGGTGGGTTGTAGGGAGAAGGTTGCACTTTTTTTCAGCAGCAGTCAGCTCTCTGATTGCTTGGGCTGCCTCCTGAAGTCCTACTGTAATAGATGACCTGCTGCCTGAATTGTACCCTTAGAAATGCATGGCCAGGGTGGATTGGTCACTGTTCAGGTGAGTGGGACCATTGCTGGTGATGTTTGATGCCCAACAGCTATCAAACAGCTGTTGGAACAGATTTCTGACAATGAGTCCTATGGCCATGCCTATGTCCATGGCAGCAGGATGCTACAGAGAGGTTGTGGACACATTCCTTAGCACAGAAAATCTGGGGTCAGATTTAAGCAGCTATAATTCATTATTTCTGTTACTTGTAAGTAAGAAACTATGTCTGTAAATCCTCCTAGTAAGAGTCCTGTGGATCAATACCTCATGAAAGTCCCATTTTGTGGTCAAGCACTGAGCCACTTTTAGCTTGTCTAGGTTGGTGTCATGTTAGTTCTCAGTGTAGTGTGTAAAATGTCCTTCTGCGAGATGTTATGTGGTCTTGTGTTTCTAGCGCATTGGACTAGCCCAAGCAGATGCTGTTGGGAGAGTTGTAGTTATCATCCATACCCATACACCTGTCAAGAAAACTAACCCTAAAGCCACTCCAACTCAAAATGAAAGGCTTGTTTGACAATATTGAAATGCATTTAATTACATTCTCCTCAGTTATTTCTTCTTACACGTCTTGTTAATGGCATTCTAAAATGATAGTTCCATTATTTCTCCTAAGGATGATGTCAGGTTTATCGTTACCTCTGTTTCCCTCTTGCCCCTTTAGATTTTGGCATTATGCTGCTCATCCTTCAAATGTTCTGAATTGTGCTAGTGTTAAAAATCAGTATTGTTGGTACAGAGAACCTTAGACATTTTGTTAGGTGTATGTTATGTGATGCTACTTAATTTTGAAAATGTTCATCTTCAGCAGGATGCTGCCTTGTTTTTTCTTCAGTTATGAGTTGTACCTTTTCTATTGTATAAGTGCAAGAAATTATTTTTGGAAGTTTTGTCTGAATACTGATGCCTGTAGATGCAAAAGAGAAATCAATCAATTTTCTAAATCAGTTCATCAAGTCATCCACCCAATTCCTTCCTCACATAGCTTCCATTTTCCCCCTTTTCACTTCTGAGAATTGTTAAGGTTTGTGTTTTTTTTTTTTTTTTTTTTTTTTTTTTTTTTTCCTCTATTTTATCTCGAGGACAGGGAGGTTGCCACTGTAGGGAGCCTTTACTCCAACTTTCAGATCCTAGGCTAATGTGTAGTCATGGATTGGTTCTGGTCCTTTGCCTGGGTTGGAAATATCAGGAATTGAGAAGGATTAGGTTCTCCAGTGGGACAGCCCAAAGAATAGAATAGAACAAAACTAACTGGAACTGGTGGGACCGTAGCACAGAAGATCTTCAGCCTTGCATATTAAGCTTTCCTTGAACAGTGTTCAGTAAGGGAGCTCCCCAAGGAGGGATTGGGGATCCCAATGGATTCCAGTCCATTCTGGAGGGGAATGGTGTGAATGACATATAGCAGAGTATCATCCACACCTCTGCTGCAGATGCATCTATGAGGAATAGATTAATGTTAAAGATGGATGTTCAGAGTGAAAAACCCATCAATGGTGTATAGTAACTCTTGTGGAAAAAACATAAAAAATGGTTGAGTGTTAATTTTGCTCTGTGGGAAAATGAACAGATTTAGAGTGTGTGTATGTATGCACATGCATGTAAATATACAGATACATAAATAAATATAGAAGTACGGTTTCCTAAGGGATTCACAAGTATCTCAGCTCGAGTTAGCTATTCCTAGTGTAGTGTCAAGGTAAATAAAGCAGCCACTGTGCAGTGTGGTGTGCCAGTATGGGACTGCACCACCTTATGTGGGCCTTTTCATTGCAGCCCCAGTTCTCACTTATCACTTGGGGAAGACATTAAAAGTAAAGATTATCTTCAGAGCTCTGGTAGTGGCAAGGGAAGGTCACCTTCTTCCAGGTTGCACATGGTGTATTAGACCTGTGCACCACTGTGCTTTACATGGTTTGAGCAGATTTTGCTAATGCTTTCCTAAGTGTCTTTTTTCATATTCCTCCAATTCAAAGTTTTCTGTCCATTGCGTTTTTTTTGGCCATCATTGGATCTTCCTATCTAGCCTCCCTTACAGCAGACACTAAACTTCAACTCCCCAGAGAGATGTAAAAGTGTTTTTCTTCAGGCATCCAACTTCAGGTCTTGCAGTTAGCTCCTTGGAGACAAAGTAAAGCTGGAAATAATGATGCAGATCTGTAATGAGCCTTAAAAAGAAAAAAAAAAAAAATCATTGTTTTAGTTAGGAAAAGAAATACACAAATTCAACTGCAGTAATTCATGTATTTCATAATATCAGTCTCTTCCTCATATCTTGCTCAAGGTGGTGTTGAGATCTTGTGCTGCCTGGCAGGTGACTTCTCCGATACTTTATCTGCCTAAGAGGCCCTTTCCTTTCCCACAACGAGCCTCTTGCTTCCTGCTAGGATTTCTGTCATTTGTATCACATCTTGCTCTCATTCTCTTCTGCTCTCAATCCTAGTTCTGTTGTTAGTCTTTTTATTTTTTATAAACTTTCTAATCTCTTTTAAAACCCCTGTGTAGCATCATCTAGTGTCTTTTTTCTGCCTTGGAAAAGATCACTGATCTGCACCCAGATACTTGCAGAGAGAGTGAAGAAAACCAGCTTCTCTGGGCTTCAGCTCTCCTCTTACCTCTCTTTGAAGGTGAATTGCTCATGCTAATGACTCTAAAATTCCCTGTGGAATTTTAGTTCCTTGTGTTACTTAAAAAGTAATCGAATGACAGTGCACAGGACTTCCCTCCACTTCAGGGGACCTGATGCTAATGATTTATTTATCATTTTTGTTTCAGCAGAAGCAGCGAACCCCTGTCAAAGATCAGGGCTCTGCTGTGCACATGAAGGGTGTGAGATGTAATGGGAAGATGGTCTCTGTCTCGGTGAATTTGCAGTTGAGGCGTTGAAGTGTTTTGCTTTCATGTGCCAGGAGCGTTTGAGGCTGTTTAACTGCAGGAGAGAGGGTGAGCTGGGACAGGGGTGCAATAGCAGATCCTTTAAGAGATGCTGGGAAGGGGGTCTTTAATGGATTAGTACGCTACATTACTCGTGCAGCGGTATGTCAGATGCTAAAAACCCCGGAGTCAAAGGGACAGCCAACAGTAATAGACTTTTCCATTGTTAGCAGGGAGAAATGATTACAAATTGCATCCAGGAGCCTGCCAGATACACAGGTTGAGAGAGAACATGGCCAATAGAAGAGCAAAGACTCTGCATTAAAATTAGTTCTTCCTGTCATGTGCACAACTGCTTCACAGAGAGGGGACTGCAGCTGTCTGGATTATGGAAGATCCAGACAAGTGGGCTGTGGAGTAAGCTGTCATGTGCTGTGACACCGAGTAATGCAAATTAACTCTGTTCCAGGAAAGCCATTTCCATGTCAGCCTCTACATGAAAATTATCTGACTTGAACAAGGGTTTCTTTTATGAAGTTAAGAGAATTATTCCTAAGGATTGGAATTTGTCTCTGTCATAGAGAAATGGCCAGAATGGACTTCGAAGTGTAGTCAAAAGATTATATAATGTGAAACAAGCACTTCTTTTTTTTGATACCAAACAGCCCAGAGAGAGGAGCATACCAGATTAAAAAGTTTATTTCTGTCTGAACCATCCAACCTGCTGTTTTACAAGTAATGCACAGCGTTACTGCATTTTTCAGTGATTAAAGTAAAACACCTCTCAGTCCATTCTGCTCTGGGTTTGACATTTTATGCATACCCAGTGGTGCTATTCCTGTGGGTAGTCAGATGATCAGTCTCCCTAGGCTTGAATGGGTGATTCAGAGCTCCAGGAAACCCCAATTGCCTTTGTTTTGCTTTTAATCTGGATGGCACTTGGGAGTAACACTTGAGCCTGCTTTTTTTAGGCAGTTTTTCAAGTTCAGAGGATCTCCTTGAAGTTTGCTTCCTGCAATCCTTTCATCCAGTCTGTTTGAAATTCTGCTTTTCCTTTGGCTTTGTTTGGCATCTATTCAACTATCTTCTGTTTTGTAGGAACAATTTTCTGCCTTTGTTAGTGGCCCATGATACTTACTCGGGATGGTGATGGTGGTAGACTGCTCAAGCACACAGAAGGGTGATTGAAATAATTTCACTGTTCTTCCTGTCTCATGCCTGTGGTTGCTCAAGAGTGTTCTGCTTGTTTTGGGCTAGGGAATATGCTATACATATTCCTTGCTCTATCTACTGTGTCTCTTTATAAGGTGAGGTCACTTTATGGAAGGGATGGAATTACTTGTCTTTTCTGTGAGCTCAACTCTTGTCAGTCCACAGGTACTCGAGAAGTCGTGAATAAGATGCAAAGGAAAAAAGGAGGCTGAGTTCATTTTTTGTATTGCCACAAGGCTTTGAACCCCACTTCTGTGCTTCTTCTCACTGTTAATGTGTGCATGAGCCCTGAGGTTGGGAGGATTTTCTCTTCTTCCCTTCAGAAACTAATGTTTCTCCCTGGTGACTCCAATGCTGTGCTTTGCTTTTCATGAAAGGAGCTCCATACACCCTTTCCTTTAATTCTAGTGGTATTAAATCATGTAGCAAAGCAGAGCTCTGGCCTTGTACTATTTAGACGCATGTGTGGTAGCTACTCTTGTTCAATTCTGAGGCTTTGCAGCCAGCACCAGTGCTATTTCATGATGTAGCAGATTGTCATTTGTTCCTTGAAACAGTCTCACTTCCAGTAGTTCTTTCTATGCTGTTTCGTGTGACTGGGTCAGCCACCTGCCAGGACATGGGATCACTCCTCCAGAGGTGCTAGTGCTTCCTCTGTACTCTAAAGATTTGAAAATGAAACGTGTCTGTGTGAAGTACAATTTAATTTTTTGTGGTAGTGGGTTTTTTTTTTTGTAGTTGTTGTTATATGGAAAGATGAGAGAAATGGGGGAATGAAAATCTGAGCAATAAAGATAAACATCTTATCTCCTCATGGCATCACACTGCTCCTGGTTTTCAAGTCATGGGGAGCAGGCAGTGTCTCCATTACTAATTTCAAGTTTATCATATGCTGTCTGGTATGTACAGACATTATAACATCTTTCCTGTAATTAAGGGTCAGATAACGTTGTCATTGTCACCCCTGTGCTATAATGGATTAGACCCTGCATAAAATAACTAGATATAAGCTGAGATTTTATGTGTGCTCTCAGACTGAGAGTCAGCACCTCCTTTATTTTAAGTCGGGCTTACTTAATTATAGGTAGGTCTGCGAGCACCACAAATTAAAATTGTGTGATGCTCCTGTTATACAACTCTATTTTAAATTGCTTATTGCTTTATCAAACTCCAAGGAGCTAGGATTGAGTTTTCTGTGGTGAAATTACTGAAAATTTTCAGTTAAAATGAGCTCCATAATTTCTGAGATAAATGCAAAAGAAAAATGTTTGGTTTTATTTTGGGAATCTCTTGGGGGTTGAGGTTTTTTTAATTATCTTATTATTCTTAAAAAGTGATATTCTGATTTTTATATTAGCTTTAAAGCAGGGTTTCAATATTTGCTGAGAGGAGGTGGGCTTTTGTCACTGGATGTACTTTTTGCCTTTCTCATGCAAATTTGGGCAAATTGTAAGTGTTTGAAAAATTACAGTTAGCACACGTTCACTGGAATCTTTTCTGTTGATATATAATTTTAAGCTAATGTTTCCGATTCTGTCTTTGCTAAGCATAGTCCCACCCTCTGTATGTGTGGAGGGCTGACCAGGCAGCAGGTCCCTGAGAGCAGTTGGTTGCTCTGAGTGCAGGGACTGAGAGAAGCCTTTCTCTAGTGGGACTGTGTTGGGATGTCATAGCAGCAATGAGATTTGGGCACAAGAGCTGCAAGTGGGGAGCCTGTGCAAACAGTCTGATAGGAATGAGGTTAGGCAAGGAGAATCTGGGGTAAGTTGCTGCTTGAAGGAGGGTGAATGGATGATACAAACCAGTGTGGGACTGTGTTGGGAAGGGATCATTTGGGGAGCTCATGATAGGAGGTGATGCAGGGTCTGGGTGAGGGTAGCAGTGCAGTCAGCTCCAGTGAGAAGTAGAGGCTGGGACTGGTGGCAGGTCCATGGATGCAGAACAGGGTGTAGCCATGCTGCCAGAGGAGCAGATGAGGGCTCACTGGTAAGATGTTAGCACCCAGAAAGAAGCCTAGCATTTTGGTTTAGGAACTCTTAAATTTTGCTGTTTTTCTCTTTGAGGAAGTATTGAGAGACTCTCTGGCAGGCTGTACCTCGCAGCTCCCTTGTGTGAAAGAGAACCTGCCTCTTCCATCAGCTCTTCCATTAGCTCACTTGGCAAAGGTCTCTGCCATAGTCTAGGGTCTTTTGATGACCCTGTGGATGCAAAATGATGCAATGTGATGTATTTTTAATGAGTTTTTTTTTTTTCTTTAAATGAGAACTTGCAAAGAAAATTGCATTACAGATATGCTATTGAGGTTGTGAAGTCAAGCCCACACAAGTTAGAAAGTGCCAGAACCGAGTCGGGCTGTGGACCATTAATTGAGGCTCTCTGAGCACCATGAAATGATCTCTGGTGCTCTGATCACGTATGTCTCTGGTCGATAAGACCTCTGCCACATTCAGTGCACTAGATGGATGGTGTCTCCTTGGTGTTAACTTAAAAATAAATAAATAGAATTAGTTCATGTGCTGTGTAATCATGAGGTCTGAGCATTTATCCAGAACTGTCTCTAGGGAGGTGAGTTGTCCCTGCAGTCTGTATTGCTGCTCATTTGAGATTACAGGGGAGAAAATGCCTGGAGTTTGTTCTAGTTACTTTGTCCCTCCTTTGGTACCTGCCACATGTATGCTGATGGGCTGGTCTCAAAAAAGGGCATAGGACTGTGTTCCTCACCTTCAGTTAAGGGAGATGTCTCTGGCCCTGATGCACTGGGAGGCATTGAGCCTCTTGAAGCAATTTTTTTTTCCCCAGGGCTTTCCTGGCAGGGTGTGACATCATGCAAACCTTGTGCCAGTTGGTTCCTAAAGGCACTGAGTGGCTCTGCATGTGCTGTTGTGGAATGTGGTACAAGAGCTGAACTCTAAAACCAGTTCCCTGACAGCAACAGGCACCAGGCAAGTTGTGTGATAGACCACAAGTCCGTGGAATAAAACATGAGGTTTTAAAACAGCTGAGGTTGGTGGGCTCTAGAGGGAATGCAATGTGGGTTTGCCTGCACCCACACCACTACTTGATGTGTTGCTAAATAACATTTTGGGACTTCAACCACCACAACACTGCAATCCCTTTTCAGCCCTATGAAATAATGGGCCAGTGGCCTAATAAGTGTCTTTTTCATGTCAATGAATAGCCAGAATGGTCAGGCTCCCAAGCAGAATTTTCTCCCTCAATTTAAATATGAAACTGCTTCCTGCATCTATACAATTCTTCTTGGTGTGTAGGAATAGCTGAAGTGCATACAAAAACTGATGCCATGTTTTCTGCAAATGGAGTTGCATCACTAGGACATGAACTTGCATAACAATTAGGAAGGCTGATAAGGTTGAAACTTCATGTCCTTTTAATTGAGGTGTCCATTTGCAAAATTAAGAGATGTAATTAGTTGAAGAGAGAGAAAAAAAAAAAAAAGTAATGAAATTTTACTATTTTCTGAACACGGTGTTTCTAGCAATGCACCTGTTTTTGCAAACTTCAGTCTTCCTGGCTGAAACAAGAACATCTATGGCCTTGAGGTGGTATCATTTTCTTCTGTATGCCCCACAGTATCTGTCTGACTAAACAGGCACTTGGAAGAAACTACTCCTTAATAAAGGTATGGTGCCAGTGGTCCTAGGGAATAAAAGGATAGCTTGGTGTGTGGTTAAGGCAGCAGGGCTGGGACATGAGCTGAGCTTAGCTGTCAGCTCTGACCCAGCTGTTCCTGCAGACGTCATGTATGGCCTCATGGATGCACCAGACCTCAGATCTGCTGTGGACAATCCTCCTGGTGAGGAGACTCCTCTTTGTGGTCACGTGGGATGGAGCTCCCACCTCCTTTCCCAAGGTTATATATTGCTATAAGGAGCCAAGAGCCTCTGCTGCTGTTGACCTCCATCATTTTGTTTAAAGGTGTTGAGCCAACAAAGAAGGGCTGAAGCTGTGGATTCATGACTCTTGTTCATTTGCTCTTTATTTAGAAAAGTCACCGCCCAGTGTGAAGAGGTTGCACTCTGAGAGAGGTGATGAAATATTGTCACTGACCTGCTGTACAGACCATCTGTCTCTCACAGGGCTACTCAGGAATATGGTGAAGAGTGTTGCTTTTTCATTTAATTGGCCTTGATTCACTGCTAATTTTTTAGAACTTAAATCAAAGCAACCCCCAAAACTTTAAATACACTGTGACAACCTGAAGCCTTATTATAACCAATTTCTTGATACTATCAGTTCTCTTAAGAGACATGAAGGAAATTGTTTGACAGACCAGAACAGTATGGATTAAAAGATGATTGTTAGCAGATAGATGAGGCATAAATTTAATATTGGGCATATAATCTTGCATTTTCTGCACACTATTCCTGATGTATTAGCAAATATTTCAATGAAATAACGTCCTATGATAATTTAGGTTTTGCAGCTGGAAAACATCTGCCCCTGTGCAGGCAGATGGTGCAAGTGTGTGCAATGTCTTTCTTTTTCTTGTGCAATTGTGTCAAAATTAAGGCTCTGTGAGTGCATGCAAGTCATTAAAGACAGCAAGTGTTACATGGAAGTCCTCATTATCCCTGAAACTGTTATTACAGTCCTACAAATTCATGGTTAAAAAGTACAGATTTGTTGAGCTTGAAAATCAAATTGCAGTATTCAAATACCCTTATCCCAAACTGACTAAAGTGTCTCTTGAAGATTAAATTCAGCTCATTCTTAGAGGCATACTTGTGGATATTTGGTATCTGGTTTTGGAGGTATAATAATAATTCTATACTCTGAGCTTGATATTCTACACATCCGAGTGTATTTTCTTTCAGCAAATCTCTCCTTTTCCACCAGAGATACTGCTGGGTAACAGTAAAGGGCAATTTAGTAGCCTGTGTTGACTAAGGAAAAGGGATTTACCTTCCCCATTTTTGTCTCCTGTTTTCTGAGAGATTGTCTTTTGGGGATGGACAGCTGACTTAATTTTGTGGTTTTGTTTTGTTTTTTTCTTTCAGTGAGTACACTTTCTGGAGGTAATAATCAGCACAGGCTGTATCCTGGGATGGTATCCACTTTGGCTGCAATACTCACCCACTTGCAAGACTTGTTTTCTGTGTGTTCCTTTGTCAGAATGGGACACGATAATGATTTTCTACCTTAAATATTCTGAGGAGCAGACAAGAGGAAAGACTTATGTGATGGCAGCTCTCCAGTGACCGTGCTGCAGTATTCATAATGCAAAATTTCGCAGAGAGGGCTGAGAGCTGAAAGTCTGTAGCCAGCTTTGGGATGATGTTTTGGTGAGATTGGGCTCCCAGAGATGCTTGTATATTTTGTATATTTTTTTGCAAGATGTCATTGTAATGCTGGGGAGGGTACCTTTATTTTGTGCATTATCACTACTTTGCAAGCAAAATATGTGCCAGTGTTAACTGGAATCTGGTACGGGAATACGTAAATAGAGGCAAATAGGTAAAAATACATGGCGATTGTCTCTCGTTTGGCAGGAATGATTTCCATTATCTCAGCAAAATACTTTGTTTTCCCAGTCAGTCTTGCAGCATAACACAGCTCCCAATTCCCAACAATGAGATTAAATAACATCTCTGTGTCCCAGCTTATAGCTTTTTAGTTATTATTAGGTTGTGTATTACTTAGATGTAGAAGGAATGATACACTTTCTGTATTGGGAGAAATCTGGGGTGATTTCAACAGGATGTTGAACTGGAATCAGAATTGGATGCAGAATTGGAAACTCTGTAATCTTGAATGCTGCACAGATTGATCACCCTTAATGGTAGATGGCATAATACTACTTCTATCAGTACTGACCTGGCTGGACAGATGGCTGGTTCTGTTGGTTATATATCCTTCACAACTTATATTATTTATCTGTTTCTCTTTTTTATATTTTTTAATGGTGTTTTGTGGAGAGAAGTTAGTATTTCAGAGAGTTAGTATCTGCCCTGCTGGCCTACAGGAATGCATTTGGCAAGTTAACTTTCTTTTAACAGTTATGTTTAATATATACAGAGAGTATTTTGCTCTCAGAGGCCATCCAATGTCTTCAAGGGGTTTCTGAATCGTTTATTGATCTACTTCATTGCTGCTGTTCCTCTGGTTCTTTTTGATGTCTTGTCACTTAATTCAAAATATAATGCCAAGCTTTTAAATTAAAGGTTGTGCAGGAAGCCGTACTTGTGTAAATATTAGGGTCTGTTTCTCTTTTGAGTGAGAATGTACTAGATTGTCCAGTAAATGTTGCTGCCATCAGAGTTTTATCTGTTTCATGCCCCTCACTTCACATAGACTCATTCCTCTATTCTTCTTAAGAAAGATTAAGTGTCTGGGGTTTTATCTTTTAGGTCTTATAAAAGTCTAATTTCTTATTATGCAATTAGAAGCTTACAGACTAGTTCCCTGATTAAGAAAAAAAATTATTAATTTTTTTCCCTTTCCTTTAATGTTTTCCATATATTTCTCTTACATTTGTTAAATTTACTAGTTAAAAGTGTCTGTGGATTCCCTCCCTCCACCCCCCATTAGTTCATTCTAACACCTTTTGAAGCTTTTTAAACTTCTGGAGTAGAAAATCGTCACTGGTAAGAAGTTCCATAGTTAGTATACTTATTTCTTGGAAAAGTGTTTCATTTTTAATCCTGCCACCTGAATACTCCTTTGTGGATTTTCATACTGTATTTTAAATTTTTGGGTAATAACTCTTAATTTATTTTTTAAGCCTTGCATGATTTTAAATATATTTGTCATAACCTGCATCAGTTGTTTTTTTTCCCCCAGGATTAAGATCATAACCTGTTAGCTTATTTCTTGTACGGAAGTGGTTCCATGTCTTGGTTATCTTGGTCACCTCTTAGTATCTTTTTATTACCTCTTTTATTTCTAGGTTTTGCATTTGATTTAGCCTTTCTAGTCCATTGGCTGATCTTCTACTGTCACTGTGTACCCACAGCAACAGCAGGGGGTTTCCTGATACCAGATTATTTTTTGTGATAAAGAAAGTAATGTAGAAGTGTATTAAGTGGCAGAGTGAGAAATAAGACTTCCCACTGGTCATAAGGCAGGCTTGGAGCTGTTTCATTTAGATGTACAGCTTCTCCAGACAAATGGCTTTGCCTCCAAGGCCACGCTGCCTGTTTGCCCTTGCCCAGCTTCTAGCCCACCTTGCCCTTCCAGCAACAAAACCTGGACACTGTTTTCCCAGTGCCCTTAGGATGCAGCTCTGAATTACTGGCCAAGAGTGTGTCATGGAGTTGCTGAGTGACCAAATCACATAAATTGGCCTGTTTGAATTATCAGCCTCTTCTGGCTCAAAAGGCAGAGGTTTGTGCTACAAAGCTGTCAGATTCATGTATTGCTGGTGTTCACTGTGTGTTATACAGGAAAATTTTGCTTTTCCTTTTTTTAAAGAAGTCCATAAGTCACTCTTTCCTCTCTCTCTCCCCCACCCAAAATACTGAGAATGAGTGGAAATATTGCAGAGATGGGGGGAAGCTTTTAATATTTAAGGCTGCAGAAAGTAAGCTGTTGCATTAGAAATGGCCAAAGTCTACATGTGCAGTGTTAGATCCTTCTTCTGTGCCTGCTGCCCTGTCAGTCTTTGGCCACTTGCATACTATTTTCTTTTCTGTAAAACATCAGGTGTTTAAACAACACCCGAAATGTTGTAAAATCATAGAGTAGGGCTAGATATATTTATTGATGAGATTCTTTTTTTTCTCCTGCTGGCTTCACCCTTTTGTTGTTTTATAGCTTGTAGCGTCTGTAGCTTGACAACACTGCTTCTCTCTCCCACCTCATTGTAAACTGTCGCTCCCTACCTTTCAAAAACCTACTTCAAATGCAACTGAATAAAAAGCAGTAGAGAAAACCATGTTAGGAGGGGAAAAGAAAAGCAAATCGTCAGCTGTATGAGGCTGCCAGTAATGTTCAGAAGCTGACAATGATGAACTGTTCATCTAAGTATAAACAGTCTTCACAGTCTCTGTGTTTCTTGCCTTGTGAAAGGGTACTCATTATTTTTTTTTCCTTTTAAAATATTTGGTGATCATATAATTTACTTTGTGTAGTGTAAACCTCTGTTGCAGTCATTCTTCACTTTGCTGTACATGAAAACCAAGAGTCTACAGATCGTCTGGTGTGTGGTGAAATGAGCAGTTAACTGTAGCCCAGCCTGGTGTTTTGTGATCTGCCATGTGTTTTACAGTGAAAACATCAGGATAGAATACTGCAAAATTGACAGGTTTTCAATGACAGGGATTTTAATCTTTTTTACTGTTTACATACTGAAGATGAGGACTTTGCTATGACACAAAGACACTTCAGGAAGATTTCAAACAGCGGCAGCAGCAAAAAAAAATCCTCTCTTTGGGGATGAAAATATATCATGTAGGCTGTTTTGTCATGTTAAAGTTAAAACATTTCTTTTCCCAAGTGTATTAGCTGAGGAAAATCTCATATTTTTTAAAGCAGTTAAGTAGCCAAAAAATCAATAATATGTATAAAATGTGTAATAAATGTTGACTTCTGTGCCTTTACTTCACGATACCTTGTCATACTTGACACAATGTCCTTGCATAGACTGAATACGCATAATTTCTATTGGGCTTGTGAAAGGGTTTGAGTTTGTGAAGGTTTGTACTGCCCCATTAAAAAAAGAAAATTCTTGCTATTTAAAAATTATTAAACCTCTATCTCCTGATTATGATTTTTGTAAAATAACTTCACAAAAGAAAATTCATTAAGAAAATAAGTACTGTGCTGCAGGAAATCTCAGCAAACAGAACTGCACAACGAAAGTTGTGTCTTTGGGTAATCAAAGCTGCTGCTGCTGGCTCCTGCTCTTTCAGGTTTCACTAATTGAAGTTCATTGACTTAAATCCATTGTTTGTATTAAGAAAGGGGGAAGGGAGGAAAAAGAAAGGCTCTGGGGTTGGGTTTTTCTTTTTTCCTTTTTCCAGTATTTTCCCTGTCAACATGCCGCTGTTTCATCTGAAACAAGGGATGCATGAAGCTTTTCGGTCTGGGTTTTGTTTCCCTGTATTTTTTATATTTGTTTAATTTGCTGACTAGCAGCTCTTAAAAAAATCACTCAATCAGCATATCTGGCCCAAATACTAGGCTTGACTTGAACATACTGACAGTGTCTTGGCTCGTGGACAACTGAGACTGGTTTGAATTTTTGTTCTGTGATCTGTATAGGTAGAGGTGATGGAAGAAGAAAATAATAATCTGAAAATCTGTCTTGTTTCTTTCCCAGCAGTGCCATAGAAGTCAAACCTCAAATGCTTATTTTGATCTCATTTGTAACCTCATGTAGCTTTGGAGAGTCACTTCTGACTTACAAGACGCTCTGTGGGAAGAGGAGCAGCTCTCTCATTCCACTGCTCAATCTTGCAGGCTTGTGTTTGAGTCACTTGGTCCTTTTGCCCTCTCTGAAGCACCAATGTATTGCATTTACTTTTGTGACCTGAGGAGCTGCCAAGCAATGTAACCACATTGGCAGTTCTGTCTGACCAACATAGAAAGCTTCTTCTCCCTCTCTGAATCCAGGGAAGTCATCTGAACTAGTTACTGTGGCAAGTCCTATCATGGCAAGATCCAAAATTAAATTACTACCTTATTTTTTCCAGGTACTCCACATCTGCATTCTCCAAACTAAGCAGAGTAGGGATCCGACATCCTCCACCTCTTCCTTTCATTGGAAACCTGCTCTTTTTCCGTGAGGTAGGATACATTTTCCTTTGTATCAATCAAAGTGATGGGAAGAGTGGACAGGAGGCAGGAGGAATTGAAGGCAATCCCACAGTTCACTGGTACCACCTCTTCAAGTATGTCCCTCTGGAGAGGACAAGCAAGATTCGACTTTTTGAATGATTTGGTAGAAGCAGTTGTGTGTAAGCAGCTCTAATTCTAGGGTAAACCTGGGGGAAAGAAAATGTGTAAGCTCCTGCAGTTAATTACTTGAGCTTTTCCAAGAAAGTTCATGCCCTCAGTGAAACAAACTTAGTTATGTGAATAGAGCAGATTATGTTAACTAGCCTCAACTGGATTGTTCTGAGTGGATTTGGCTTCTACAACCTTTCTGTTTGTTTGCACTTTTGCCGATTGTACACATTTATTTTAAAGCCTTTAATGTTCCTTGCTCTGAAGCAGTAACTGGAATTAGGTACTGCTGAATGTTGTTGCTCTGTGCTGCAAATATTAGGGCTGTGAGGAAGAGGAAGTAGTGACATTTTGCTTCCAGATTTTATTCCCTTATTTTTCTCACCCATCGTCTTTCAATAGACTGCTAATGCTGTGTTTTGTTCCTTGTTCCATTTCAGTGGTATTGCTGAGGGTCCAAGATACCTCATTAATGAGGAGCTGCCATTTCTCTGGCTGGATCTTACAGTAAGATCTCTCCAGTGTGTCTCTGTTGCAGCCCAACAACTTTTCAGGAAATCTGGGCCAGCTCCAGCTGCTGCCCAGTTTTCCCTGTTAAGTGCATGGTCATCAATATCCATGCTGAGATTTGAATTATTAATGAGAATATATTGCATCTTACCTTGCTCTTCATGGTGATTGTTCTATCAATACCTAACTCATTATTAGCTAAAACCCTTTTAAATAACTGTTTTACATGTACATCCGATTTCATTTAGAAAATAGCATAAAAGGTAGACTTAATCCACTCTAGATTAATTTGAACTGGAATTGGCAGGATGACTTTAACTTACAAGGGATTCTGGTGGTATGGGATGCTGACCTGTTCACCTTCACTCTTCAGGTTTCAATTCAGCTGGGTGGCAGAAAGCCACTCATTCTGTAGCTTCTTAGTGGTGAAATCCAGATATCATTGGATAATGATTGCTAACACTTGCTGTTAGGTAAAGGTGCCTGAAGACTAAGTTATTTTGGTATGTTTTAGATAGGCTTGCCCTGTACCAGGGTAGAAGTGCAAAGGTTTTGGGAAATTACTCAAAATGGTCATATGATCTCTTAGGCAAATTTCATGACTAGAATAGCATTCATTAAGTTAACTTAAATCAGACTAATGCAAAAAATTTAACCTTGATTTTGCTACCTTTTAGGAAGAAAAATTAATTAAAGGTAGCTGAGAAATTGTATCTTGGGATACCAAAAAATGGAGTTAAGTGGTGCAAAGCCACGAGCACTGCCAGGCTTTATGTCCAGCACTCTGGCATTTCACCACCCATCCTCCCTACCATGCTATCACTGCCAGTAGGATCGAGCAGGGAGGAGCCCAGGCTCTTGGTAATTTTTCTACCTTCTCTCATGTATTTTACCATTTTCTGGATCTGTTCCTGGGGCTGCTTTCCTAGAACAGTGCCCATAGCAGAGAGCCAGTAATGGGAGCTGTGCTTTTATAATGCAAGCTCTTGTCTGTGAGAGTGTTTTCAGGGACACAAGTGCCCTCACTGCAGTCAGTAGAGGACGTTGTCCACTTTCCCTTTCCCACAGGGGAGAACCAGGGCCTGCCCATCACCCTACTGGGAATAGGGATGGTTTTAGGTGCTTAGCTGTGAGGAACACTGCTGTGCATGAGTAGGGGTTGGGTTTATTTTATATACTTTTTTTTTACAGGAAGTAAAAAAATGTTGATTTGTTCTGTTGCTCCATCTATAATATTAAGAAGTTCTTGCCCTTCCATGTTTATGCAACCATTCTCTTTCCACCAAAATAGCTGTTTGGAGAGTCTCCCTTTTAAACAGGCTGGCTCTTTCTTAGTATTGCTAATGTTGTGCAGGGAAAACACATGAGCCACACTCCCATTAAATCATCAAACTAGTGCTTTTCAACCATGAACATTTATTTCAAAGGAATTAATGAATGGTGACTAAGGGGAATGAATTGATATGTGCCGTAAGGGAATCTGCATATATGTAATTCGTACATTTCCAGTGTTGAATTTGGTCTGCAAATTAACACAGGTTGAAAAGCCCTGAACACAAGTGAGATCTGGAAGATAAAAGGAAATCAAGGCTTGCAGTCCAAAAAGTGTCCTCATCTTATGAATTCAGGCTTTTTTCCTAGAATATGATTGCCAGAAATGCAAGGAAAAGAAATAAAGCAGGAGAGGAAGTCCCTTTGACATAATAGAGTAAATCTATGACCTGGGAATTTAAGAAAAAACATTAAATGTCAAAAAATCCCACCAAGATTGTGTAAGCAGTATTTTACAATTTGTAATGGTATAAATTCAAGGGTTTGCTTGCCTTCTCCCTTACTTGAGCATAAATCACTTCTACTGAAATAAATGGAGTTTCCTGTTTTGCTGCACTGTGCATGTAAACAGAGCTTCAGGCCTCATCCTTTTTTTGCAATTCTTCTTCTTCAAATGTGCCTGAAAACAAAGGAACAGTACAAGCAGGATTTTACCAGTAGTGCTGGGTTGTAGGGTATTTAATAAGCTTTCAAAGGTATTCTAAACAAGAAAATATTTTGTTAATGAGATTTTATTTGTTTTTAAGAATTATTTCAAGGATTTCTTGAACAGTATATTTTCTTTCAGTAAAATAATAGTAGCTGTTAATATAGTGTCTCTGAGGAAGGAAGAGGAAGTGTGGAAAGTAAAGGGGCTAAGGACAGTGCAACAGGAAAGACACAGAAAAGGAGAGTTTAAGATCTGGCTTGGGGAAAACAAAGTTATTTTACTGTAAGTAACCCTTCTCTCTCACGTAAAATAAAGGGAGATAATCACACTCTGAAAGTAAAACATATCCAAGTTAATCGGCTTATCTCAGCAATGGGAAGATGGGAAATTATTGCAGTTCTGCAGCTGGGAAATTATCTGAGTCCAAGATATTAGATTAAAAATTCTTCCATTGCATGAGAACAATTTGCAGTGGGTAAGTCTGATGTAATAGTAAATATGATTAAGCTGCTTTAAAAAAGCAGCATGTTCAATTTTTTCCAATAACTGAGCAGAATTGCAGCCGACAGGCTGCTGTTTTGCTACAAATTCCTGACTGTTTGCTCACCTCTGCATGTGCTGCATTTTTCCTATGAGTCTGGAAAAACGTGAGGGTTGCTTGTGATAGCTGTGTAATGGTTGACGCAGGGGTATACACAGCATGGACTTTCACACATGGATCTGCATGGGCTTTATAGCAGCAGGATGCAGAAAAAACTAAACCAAACTCTTTCATCAATTCCCAGACTAATGATTTTATTACGTGACAAATGCTCTGAAAACTGAGAAGCTACATATCTGCATCACCCTTTCTCTCTGGCAAACACTTGACCTGTTGCTATGGCTGTGCTGTGCTTTTCTCCCCCTTTCCCATTCCTTTCCTAAAATGACAGCTATGCTGTTTTTAAATGTCATTGGCTCTGACATTTGCATGGCCCTGGTCGCCTGGTACTGTACCTGTGTGCACTGCTCCCTGCCCAGCCTCCTGGAGAGCCACACTGTGCTGCAGCAGCTTTGGGGCTGCTCCTGATGTTTTGGGGTGGTGGTGGGTGCGCGGGTTGCCTTGTTTTGGTCCTTGGTAGGTGGGATATGCAGTTGCGTGCAGCTGAGTGATGTGCTTTGGGTCCTTACAGTGGTGTGATCATGTGCTGCTTTCCTCCTATTACTCCTAGCAAGCTCCAGTGATGCTTTTGACTTTCTGTGTGCTTGCATCCCTGCCTTGCATGTTAATGAAAGACATCCCTCTCTTTAGCCCCTCTCAGCTTGGACAGGATACCCTTTGTTTACTCTGTTTATTCCAGTCTGGCCTACTTGTAGATCCTGGGCTACCCTGGAGCGGCCCATTTCTGCTGAATGGAAGTGGGGGCTGTGTGGGTGCTTTGTCTTGCTTTCAGTTTGGGATCTGGCTGGGCTCTGTTGTTTTATGCCTGATGGGTGGGAGTGGAAAAGGGGGGAGTGAAGGGAGGAAGCAGAGAGCAAACATTTTTTTTTTTTTCTTCACTACGCATCTGCCAAAAGCATCCTTCAAGCTGGATGTAAAGGAAAATAAAAGGCAGAGTCCTTGCAGGAATGAAATTACCCCATGTTTAATTTTTAGCCTAGAAAGCACTGTGTGGGTGCATAGAGAGGCTGCAGTGTTTACTGCTCTGGAATTTAATGACACAGCATTCAAACCTAAACAAGGTTGGAGGGAGGCAAACGGTGAGGGGAGCAAAAAGGGGGTAAAGGGAGGAAAAGGAGCTCTCAGGCTCTGGACCTGGATTGAATTACAAGAATAAAATGACTTATATTGACAGTGAAAGCCTACATATGGTTTTGTGTTTCTTTGTGCAGATAAACAACAGAAGAATGAGATAGGGAGTGTGTGTTTTGCAACTTGATAGCTGTTTGTGTGGAACCAGAAAGGTTGGCTGTGGCATCACCAACCAACCTGTCTCTGTCTCCCCCAGATGCTTGTGTGCGTCTGCTGTGGGCTGCTGACTGCCAGAACGGACCTCTTGGGGTGATCCAGGTCTTCTCTCACGTCCTCAGAATGCCACCACCCTAGACTGGGAGGCATGTATATGTATGTGGTGCATACATATAGATCTAAACCTAGCTATTTCACTGTCTGCAACATTACAGAAAACCTGGGGTTAGATGTGGGTCTGTGTGTATATTTCTACATCTATAAAGCCAGTCTTTCTCCCCTTTTAAGATGTATATTTTCCTAGTTTCATCTGATAGTCTGTGTTACCTCCTTTGATCAGATGTTAGGATTGTCAGATAACCTGACAATGTTGGTGCAGTGTCTCTTTGTGGGAACCTAAAGCAGGAACTCAAGACATCGAGACAACTGGCTGTCTCTCACATGACTAAATGCTATTTGCAGCCTTCAGCGAGGGCTGGACCTCAGTTTCTGAGATAAGCATCAGGTAGAGTTGTGCTGTATCTCACCCCAGCTTGTCCGTGCACTGGTGGGGGTCTCAGTAGGGTGAGCCTGTGTCTGGGGAGCAGTGTGTGCACCTCAGAGATTCTTCTGGAGAGACATGATGCCCTTGGCTTCTTTGCACTTGCCGTGTTTCCCATAAATGTGTTTGCAAGATACACCTGAATGTGGAGCCAACTTTAAATAACATTTATGGATGCTGAGACAGTATTAGGGTGCACAAAGCAACTGGTAGGTTTCATGTGATAGAAAAAGGGGATGAATCAAAACTGCCTTACTGGTGAATAATGGTGACCCATGCAATGAAGGTAGTAAGATGCCTTTGCTCTTCTGGATTTTACCATTTTTTCTGTTGAGGGAAGAAACAATTCCTTTTTGTATTATAAGGAATGGTGTACTGATGGTGTGGCTTTTTCCTAGAGCAGCTCTAACATTTATTTTTATGCATTTATTTTTGTTCATCTGTGTGAACGCTTCCCACGGATCTCAGCAGTTGCTGCTAGAAGGAGATGTAGACTTCATTGATGAGCATCATCATGGTTTTGGTATCCCTAAACCCATGCTTTGGTTGTTCTTTTTGACACACTTCATGCTTGCCTTATTAAATGCTGCATGGAGGGGAAGAGGCGGCTGGTAGCTCTTAAGTGGAAAGGGGATGATGTTGTCTGAGGCAGCACATCGAGTGAGAAGAGACTCTCTAAACATGCTTCTGGCTTTCCTCAGACTCCCAGTGTGATTTTTGGCAAATCTGACTGGGGCAAAGCTTTCTTCTTTTCTGGGTAAGCAAATCTCTTTCTTTTGCTTCACCTTGGGCCTCTTTTATCCACCTGCAAAACGGTAAAGGTGATGTTCTGGAATTGATAGGTCTACTTTTTGATCAGGTTATGGTGAAATATTTTGGACACTTCTCTGGGGCCTGTTAGACTTGGGGAGGGTGATATCACTGCTGTCTTGAATGGACTGGGACAGTCCAAGGCCAGAGGGCGTTTATATGTTTTTTTGCAATATTCACAGAGCAACTGGGCTTATGAATTAATGTCAGGCCTGAGTTCTGGCCTATGAATGAAGATATTTGAGTGAGGTGGTCCCCAAGATAACAGTGCTGAAGGATACTTCCCTTCTATGCCATCCTTGACCACTGTCCTGTGATGGGTTTTTGGTGGCAGCCGCCAAATGACTACCCAAGATCAATGGGAGCAGAGGTCAGCATCATTAAAATGACACCTGGCTCGTGAGAATGATCTAGGGACATTTGCCATGTATTATGTCTTTTGGACAGTATATTTGCACATTCATCATCATCATTTGCATGTTCCAGAGGGTTGCACATATCACTCTGGAATTTGCTATGCAGCCAGCTCTTCAAGCAGTGTGTACTGCTAAATTAAACCCAGCTCTGGCCTGACATGCAGCAGCAGTGAACCCAAACAGCTGAGCTACACAGTGTTTGGGCTGCAAGAATGGGATAATGTGTAGTTGCAAAGGTAGTAGCATACAGGTAGAGCTAGTGTAGTCACAAACTGGATTTTACCTTAGGCTCCAGATGTAGGGATCCTCATCTTGAAAAGCAGCAAAGTAGGGATGTTTGAACAGGATTCCAATAACTGTTGTAGTAAACTCAATGGGCTTTTACATGTGAGCTTAAAAAAGCAGGATTATTTCTTGGGTGTGACTGTCTTCTCTTCAGTTTTGCCTGTAGTTGCACTGGCCTGGAAGGAGAGGGGTTGGAGTAGATAAAATCTTTTAGTCCTTGAAATTAGGAAAGAAAGCAACAGAGTCAGGGATACTGTGAATAACAGCAACTCTGTTATTTTACATGAAATTGTAACTCACTCACATTACTGTCAATTTGGAGTTTGGAAGCATCCTATGTTGTTCACCTTCTTATTGCATGTGGAGAACCCCACATCCAGATATCCAGTTCTTCTATGTCAGAAAGACCAGTATGTATAATAATGGCCAGGTATCAGTTGTAATTCTAAAATTATAGAAGGCTCAGATTGGGTATTGTGAACAGTTGTTATCCATGAGCCAACAAATTTAGCACAGTCTTAACTTCATTAGCAGTGTCTAAATGCATTAGCCATATGCTCTTCAGCATATGGGTAAATACATAACAATTTATTTTCATTAGGGTTTTCTTACAAGTGCTACTAACCCAAGCTCCACTAGAAATGTTTACAGCATGACATGTCTTTTCAGATAAGAAGCTGGCTTTCAGTACAGCAAGTCATCCTGAAAGGCTGACAAGCAAGATACTTCCCTGTCCTTTCTGGGAATAGGCGGGTACAGCTGCTGTGGGTCTGATCTGCTGCATCTAGCTAGGCTTGGTTTCTGTAAGGCTTTGTATTAAAATGAATAATAGAAAGCTTTGGAGAACTGCCTGTTCAAACACATGCTGGTAAATCACTGGTATTCATTGTGTTCCTGCCTTCTGGTTGCCTGTGATGTACCTTGGATGGTGTCACCACTGGGTAGCTTTATAAGACTCATGACCTTCTGGGTTCTTCCCACTTTCCCCCTTCCCAGGCAGATGTAGAGTTGAAATAGAACTTTTCCTAAGAGGTAATGAGTGTGAAATTAGGTCATACTCATGGCCTCTAGTCAAATGGATGTGGTGATGGAAAGGCAAGGCAAGTTTGTAGAGTGGGCACTGTGCAGGGCTGTGAGGGCTTCAGTAGCTACAAAGTAGCACGGGTGTAAGTTGACTATTGTGTGCTCAGTGTTCTCCTAATTTCTCAGAAATAAATGAAAAGCTACTTTTCTTGAGAGCTTTTTATTTTGAATTTTTTTTTTTTTTTTTTTTGGTAAGCATGTCTGCAGCTTGATCCAGAAACATGAGTTGCCTAGAAAGACACTGAAGAGTAAGAAAGGACCGATCTTATCGGAGAGGTAGAAAGTTCAAAAGTTAATTTGTTTCTCCACAGCCTCAGATGTCTCGGTGCATTTCTAAATTTAGATGGTAATGTGAAACAAGAATCAAGTAGAGTTGGAATCTAATCAGGTTTTTTTGAGACTTGACTGGGTTTTCTGTTGTGGTTGGGTGGTTTTTTGATTGGTTGGTTTTTAGAAAAGAAAAATTAACAGAAAGCCTAAACAAACCTGTGTGCTTTAAAAAGAAATGTATTTCAAATTGCTGTATTTTCTTTCTGTCTTTGTCATCGTACAATGCTGATGAATGGATGAGTGAATTGGGTGAATCTTGGGTTGTCCTTGGACTTTCTAGTTGTTCATTTTGTTTATTAACTATTAGCCTTTTCTCCTGCTTAGATTTTGTAATTTTGTAATATATTATGAATTTTAGGAGATTTATAATAAGGCAGAGGGAAAAGTGAAGTGTTCTTTGGACAGTTGCCCTGGGGCAGTTTTAAATATTCAGGTAGCAAAAACAACTCACTGAACTTGTTGGTAACTTGTTTTACCTTGCTACAAGAAAATTGAAAATTATAAACAAGAGAAAAAGAAACTGAGCTATGTGTTTCAAAATATTTTCAACTATGTATTTTCATGATAAAGTATGCAAGAAAGAAACATTAAAATAATTGCAAATTAGTCTTTGCTGTTTGTTGAATTTTCATAGTTTCTGTGTATTACATCTGATGGCATTTTTTTTTCTGTGAGTCTAGAAAACTGTTAACTTTCATTGGCAGGATGATGCCTGCATTGATTTAGGTAGAATTAGTGAAAGTTAGGGTAAAGGAGCCATAAGAAGTCACATACAATGGTGAGTTGAAATGTTCTCTGCGAAGTTGAGTGGGACTTTAAACATGGTTGTTATTCCTCTGCTGAATGATGCTTTTCCTGTTCCACTCAAAAGGGAAAAAATGGGGATTTTTCAAGGAATTTTGAAAGAGAGACAGGACCTCTGAGTTTTTAAATGATGTGGTTTATTTTTCTTATCTTCTACATAGATAGGAAGGGTGAGTTCAGCTTACATTCAGCTTACATTATTTTATGGTTCAGAAGGTCATAAGACCCCTAGTTATAAGACTTTTAAAGGATTTATTGACTAATAAAACACTCTTAATAAGGATATTTATGTTTTTGATCCAATCCTTAAATATTTAGTCTTATGGACTAATGTTACAGTGTAAGTTCTCTTAGTTAATCATGTTATGATATACAAAGCTACAGTATTGTATTCTAAGCTTCTTGCTTACCTTTGTAACTACTTTTATTTTTTTCTATGTCTTAAACTCTAAACCTGTACATTTTCTTAACTTGTTTCTGCTTTAAACTACAAATCCACATTCTCGTTTCTAGTACCTACCTTTTCTAAGGATTCAGATCAAATCCAGTGTTTAATTCTAAGCTTTGGCTTACAGGCCCAAAGTTCTGAGAATTCTCTGCATTTTGGATTCCAAAAATTCTCCCCCTTCTTTTTGTATTAAGAATATTCCTTTGATATTTTTGTTAATTATCTTTTGTATGTATTGGAATAGGTAAAGTATTGTTATAATTATGATGATAATTATATACTAATACTTATACTAATATACACACACATATTTTAAATTTTGTTTTATTACAGTGTAAGGTTTAATTTATCGAGTAGGTCATTTAATTATATTTTATCGTCAATTCTGATTTTAGTTATATTTTCCTTTAATTGTTGTATGTTCTTATGAATGGATTTTGAATGATTAGATAGGTTTATGTAATACATTCCATCAAAATTTTCACACCTATGTTTACGTACTAGTAAAAGAAAATTTATTGTTGTTCTGTTTTGTAGAGTTGTATGTCTTACATTTTTTATATCAGTTAATAAACTACTTAATGTAAGAGAATTAGTATTGGTTTGCTTACTTAACTAGTACCCTAACTGATTTAATTGTTTTAGGGTTATTGTCGAGGTAAGTTGGGGTAAAAATATAGATGTTGAAAAGATGTTGAGGGAAGCCTCTCTTTGGACACACAGAGAAAGGGGATTGTGAGCCCCAAAGTCTTCCCTGATTTGCCTCTATTTACTTTTATTTCTTTATATTGAGAGGAAGCAGTGGGTGATAAGCCCAAGATAGGATAAGGGATGTTGTGGCTTTAGAGAGTAGTCTAGGAAAGAAGCACAAAGGGGTATGAATAAGAAATTGGTGATTGATGCCTGATTTTTGCAGAGACGTGAACACATCTGCCTTGATCTGTTAATATGCTGCAACATGTGGTACATTATGAAAAGTGTGTGATGAGGCAGAAGGAGGAAGAGTAGCACTTGATTTATCCTTATTTTTGTTCCACTTCTGAAGGCAATCTAGGGCAGAAGCACCTTGCAGCCATGGTGGACTGGAAAAGGCACTTGATCACAGAGAAGGGGGAAATGGGAGAGCTTTCGGGGAAAAAAAGTTGCTGGCGACCTTATACCAAAGGTCTCTATTTTAATAAAGAGTCTCATAAAGTTCATCACAGATAGAATTAGGCACCTTGCAAGTATCTTGTAGTTATATTTGTGTTTATATTTCCCTACCTCTTTTTTCCCCTCCTCAGTGCCCCAGGGAGCCATCTCTGAGACCTCATAAACGTGAGATTTCATTTTCTAATGCTATTTCATTTCCTGGATGGAGGACCTGCCACAAGAAGACCAGACCTCAAATTATAATAGCCCTATAAATAACTCCCTAAGGCAAAGAGAAAAAAGAAAGCCTTTAAAAGACAACCGCAAATGCAAAAATGGAGGTTTTGGGTTCTTGCAGAACCAGCCTAAGCAGGTCTGGTTAGAACATGGTTAATTTTTGGGTTTCCCTGTTTATCTCTTTGCATTGTTTACGTACAAAATTATATCTCAAAAGTCTTCAGAGGTCTTTGGCTTGAGCTTAATTTTCTACAGTGTTTTGATGCCTTTTGGCCTGTCTTTAGATCCTGCTAAAAAAATGGAATTTATAGGTAAAATTGAAAACAATCCAACAAACTTACTAAAACAAATACAATGATGGATTGAGTAAAAATAGTCTGAAAACGCAACTTTTTCTTCTTTCTGGGTGAAGTCGTTTTAATTCAGCAGACCCAGACAGTCTGCCTGCTTTCTGCTGGAAATCTGTGCAGAATTGGCACATCGACTAGAATAAAAACATTCCCGAGGAATCGGCGTCTTCTGTCAAAACATTTGAACAGCTCCTGTCTCCCAGAGCACAGCACTGCTCTGGAGCCGGCAAGGGAGCTCTGCAATGTGTGGTGCAGGCTTCCCCTCCAACCTCCCATCTCAAATCTACCTTTTTGCATAAGCATGGGCCAAGTGCTTCAGGTTCTATTATATTTAGGTGTGGAGGCGGTAGAGAAAGCAGTTTACAGGAGCCTTTTGCAGCATGGTTGGACCTGTGTAAAGCTGTCCTTCCTCTGTTCTCACTAAGGCTGTGTTGTACATGGAGTCTTTTAGGTTGCAAAAGATTCTCGAGTCCAACCGTTAACCCAGCAGTGCCAAATCCACCACCATGTCTCTAAGTGTCTCATCTACATGTCTTTTAAATACCTCCAGGGATGGTGACTCAAATACTTCCCTAGGTAGCCTGCTCAGTGCTTGACAGTCCTTTTGGTGCAGAAATTTTTCCTAGTGAAGGAAAAGTCGTGGAGTTAAGGTTGGAGGATCCCAGTATCTTCCTGGGTCAATATGGTGTCTGGGGACAGGTAGGTTGGCAAATCTGAGCTCCAGGAGAAGTCCTGCTGTGCAGGGATGGGACTTCTCTCCAACAGATGTCTCAGTGCCATGCCTTTTGCTGCTGCATGACTCTGCTACATGTGAGGTTACCCTCCAACAGCAAAGTTCAACCTCTGTGTTGTGTAATAACAATAATAACAACAATAATAATAACAATAATAATAATAATTTTCATTATTTGATCAATTTAAAAAGTGGCTAGAAAGAGGCACTCAGCAATTACAGTGTTTAACTGAGCAAAGTGAGATGAAACTCAGCATTTTCAGCTTGACATTGATTGCTTTACTTTTGCTAAGTAGTATCTTAGTCCCTCAGCACTGAGATGAAGGAGGTCTTGCTAGTAGGCTCTGCTCAGTATGAATAAGACTGGTAAAATCTGGCCTGCAGACAATTTACTAGAGATACTGTCTGTCTGTTATTGAGACTAATTGCTCAGGAATGTAATTGTATCATTCCTGTTACCAAAACTGATATTCCCTGCCTGACTCCAGCTAAATGAATTTTTATTTTTGCAGAATTTCTGGGCTGCTGCATGCTAAGGCATTGTGGGGACAGCAGGCAGTCAGTGTTCGAAACAAATGAGGTTTTTCTTTTTACTTGAGAGAGGTGTGTCTTAAGCAGTACTTTACTGTGTGGATGCACTAGCAGATGGTGTCCTTTAAGGCTGTACATGTGACAGTAGCCTGTTTGAATAAGTATCCATGCTAGTTTTAGCACCAGGAGGAAATTAAAGTCCAAATAAGCCGCTTCCCTTCCCCCGCTCCTTCCGGGAAGGGAGGGACCAGAAAGGTGCCTGACTTTTGCTGCTGAGAGCACTCCTCACAGTGATGTCACACCCACACACTGCTGAAACTCCACACCTTTTCTGTAACCAGGGCAGTCTCTAGCGTGCTTGTCTAAGCCCTGTCCAGCAGAAAAAACACTTATAAATCAGCGTAAAAATAGACAAGGTGGGAAGGCAAGCAACTCAATGTATGTGGTTATTTTGTACACTGTGGCACATGCCCAGATAGCAATGGTATTGTTTGGAATACAAGTGGCATCACTGAGAAATGTGATGGAAGACAATTGACGTGTGCCAGTCTGAGCAGGGAGGGCAGAGGTGGCTCACAAACCAGCCCTAGATCTGCATGGATTAGTGTCAGCACAGCAGACTTGCAGGGGATGGGCTGTGCATGTGCATTCCTAACTCTATGACTTATCCCCTGGGCCAGAAGGGCCAGATGTGTTGTATTGCATAGGCAGCATATTTAATCTGTGAATGATCATTCCTGATGGATCTCCTCCAGACAGTCCAAAAGTTACATTACTAAGCCCCAGCCTATTTTATGTAGAAGGACAAGACCACCCAATCCTTTAGGGCCTTTAGGGAAGGGAGAAGGTGGAGTTGCTGTGATTTCACATTTTATCAAGCATCTGTACCCTCCATGGACAAAATGCTTGTGTACTGGTGTCTAACCCAAGGCAGCTAAAGCCATACTTTGGTACCCAAAAGTGTTACCATAGGATTTGTCACAGGAGTTAACAGGTGTTGGTACTTCTAAATGTTGCTACAACTCCTTTTATTTAGTTATGCAAAGTCTAGCCTGCTGCACTTAATTTTGTCTTAAGCATATACTATGCTGAAAAAATACGGTAGCCTTTGGGACTCAGGTTTCTGGAAACTGAGGTTTCCCATCCCTAAAAACTTTGGACAGGGCTCTGAGCAACCTGATCCTGTTGAAGGTGTCCCTCCTGATTGAAGGGGGGTTGGACTAGAAAGCCTTTAAAGATCCCTTCCAACCCAAGCTATTCTATGACCAAAAAGTTGACAAAGTAATTCATCACAGTATGGCCATATGGGGGGGGGAAACATGATAAAATCCTTCTCTGAACAATTATAGCAAATATATGTTAAAAGGCTTTAAGACGTTTCACAGTGATGAGCCCTTTTTTTGATAGGCAACTTAACAGACTGGAACAAGTGTCAGAATTGAAGCCTCTTAATTGAAGTCTATTATATTACTGTCTTGCAAAGGTCTGAGACTTGGGTTTGTGTGGACTTACCACTGTCCTAACACAGGAGCATTCCCTTGATACGCTGAAAGTTTATCATCTGGAGAGGGGGACTTAAAAGACAGGAAGTGTGCTTGCAGATTTATGGGCAAGGAAACTGAGGGCTGTGGCTGTAACAATTTTGCCTCCCCACTCATTGAAACCAAAAGCCAAGTGCCCTCTGTGTTCACTGGGTGTGGGAGAAGGTATCCAGCAATTCCTGAGCTTGTGCAGGAAGAGGTTGTGACAAGGGCTGTGGACTGCTTAGTCACCCAGTGGGCTCTGGCACAGTGCTGTAATCAACTGAGCAAAGTGAGATGAAACCACCCAGAGTCCCTGTTGCTGCAGGAAAAGCTTATGTTACATGTAGGAGGATAATGCCTCAAAACATCCCCACTGGAATAAATAAGTACCTTAAGTTGAGAGTTCAAACCCAACTTGATTTTCTACTACTTTTGTAGTTGGTTTGGTAATTTGCATTTGGTTTAGGAAAAATAGAAATAAGTGTTAAATTCATGCTTAAAAGATTGCATCTCTTCAGACAGATTTGTTATCCCTTTTCTCATTTTCAACAAGTAAACTTGCTTTTGCAGCAGAGATTTTGACATTAAGTGTCTTGATAGAATAATAGGCATGAGATGGATTGCAATCTATTGCCTCAAGACTTTGCCAATCATAAACTAAAATCAGTTAATGCATTGAGTTAAATCTTGCTATATTGGGCAGTGTGCTAGTAGTATTAAAAATATCAATCCAGAAAATATATTGATTATATTATCTCCATAGCAACAAACAATAATAGGATAATGTTAGCTTAATAATTGTGCTTTGTGAAAACCTTTCAGAATAATTACTGCATTGTGGTCTTTTCACAATGTGGAATGCAATAATGCTTCTTCCTTGACTGCAGACACCATCAGCACTGCGTCAAGAGATGTTGTTTTTGTGTGCATGCATATGTATTCATGAGTAATTTTGCTCCGGGTGAAACAATTCAGCAGACTATTTTGGGATCCATTTTTAAATGGTCAAGACCACAAATTGGCAATTGTTTTCCGTGTGGCCTGTTTTCTCCCACCCTCTCTGACAACTGCCTACTGTAAAAAGAGGTCGTTAACATTCCTTTTCCTGCCTCTTTCTTTACAAGGCACAAAGATTTTGGCATGTAACAAAAAGTCCAGCTACTCTGTTAAGGATTTGTGGGAGAGAGGAACTCTGCTCTAAAGACACTGCTTCATATCTGTTCCTTTAATTGAATTTAATCTATCATCCTCTAGAAATGACTTGTTCTGAGGGAGCTGAGGTATTTGCCTGTATTTTAGGGGACCTGGCTCTCTTGTGCATCCTACATTGTCGTATAAATAATAACCTGAGGTTGTTATGAATATATAGAGATACTTTCCTATATGTAAGTAAGGAGATGTATGTATAACATTTTTAGCCTGAAATTTTGGCAGGAGAATCAGAGGACTGATATACACACTCTTCATCTGGATCTTGCTCTTTACTTCCACATCAACCCTGTAATTTATATCTTGAGTTAAAAAGAGGCAGTAACACAAATCCATGATGAAGGACCCAAGTTTTTAGAGTGGCTCTGTGCAAGCTCTGCTCAGCAACAACAAAAACATCTCTATATTATCAACCCTGTGTTCAGCACAAATCCAAAACATAGCCCTATTCTAGCCACTGTGAAGGAAAATAACTCTACCCTATCCAAAACCAGCACAATTGGTAAAACCTCCCAGTTCAATCCATGAAGTTTAAGCAGCTAAACCATTCTGTGTCTATGAAAGGTTTTTGGGGTCCTGGCAGTAAATCTGGAATCCCTTCTCCTTCTGGTCAGTATTTCATGTTGAGCGAGAGCTGGGTTTAGAGATCAGCTAGCCCTACTGCTAAATGTTGCGCTGGCAGGAGCTTCCCCATGGCTTTTGTAGGGTGCCCCATGCTATTCACAGTTGTATGATGGGATTGCCCCTTTACTTCCAAGGACATGAATGGATGTCACATTGCTTAGTGGTCACTCCTCCATGCCTTTTCCTATGGGACAAACACTATTGTCAGACAGATTAAACTTTGAGCACCTCTTCTAACTGCACATCATTTTATTTTGATTCTTACTTCTGGAGAGATGTAGTCATTCAAATGTCCCATAATTTGTCTTCTTACTGTTTACCAAACAGGGGTCCCCTTTCCTTTGAGGACCTTAAGAAGAAAGCCCCTGCTTTGAAAGCACTACCTAAAATAAGTGACCCTCTTGGGCCTGGGAATGTATAGACCCTCTGCTCTGTACAGGTGTACCATGTACATAAGAAAAGCAGGAGAGTGAAAAAGTGCTGACAGTTTTCCATCTGAGATGATGTCTTCATCAGGAGCTTGGTTGTGCTGTTTTCCTCTCCCGTCCCTCCAGGTGGTTGCTTTATGGGGACAATGTGATGGAAAGGTTGTTTTATATCCCTGGCAGTGGTTACTTTCTGCCAGTGGCCTGGTCTCTTAGGGATGTGGTTAATTCACAGGGATATGGAGGAGGAGTTGTTGCCCTTGACTTTGGCCTTATGCTGAGCATCTAGGCCTGCGTAAGTGTTGTACTGAATGAGGGTGCCAATTCACCTTTCTCCTTTCCCATGTGCGGATTAATTCAGTTATGAAAGGACAGCTAAATGCATTGGTTCCTCTGGAAAATATCTGGTGTTTGCAGGTGTGCAGCATCATTCATTAAAAAAAGAAGCAAGCCCAGATGGCTTAACAAGTTTTGGTGTTGTTTTTTTTTTTCTGGTGCTGCTGCAGAATCCAGCCCTGAGTGATGATCTAGAAACAGAAATGAATGGCTGACAGGAGCCAATTGAATCCCCATCTCCAAACCTGAGTTCTTCTGTTTATGAAATTGTCACAGTTGAAACTCTGACTGTGCTTCACACATCCTGTACTAGCCAGTGATCTTACTGATTGCCAGAGCTCCCAAATTCTCATTCCACTGCAGCCTCCTGTTTAGTTTCCTTGTGCTATATGAGCTCCTGATGCTCTCTGGAATCCTCTCTCCAGCCCACACAGGAATTGGCATAGTGTGTTTCTGTCTGCCTCTTCCTAATCCCTTTCCAGGGAGGCCTGATATGGTTTTCTGGTGTTTCTGGTTTTTGTGCTCAGCTCCTACAAGCTACCACATGGGTGGCTTGGGTCTTAAGCAGTGTTTGGCTTCAAGACAGAACACGAAGAGTAACTTCCCTTATGAAAACAAGGAGATTTTGCTGGAACGGTTATTTTAAAATAGGTGAAGAGTCAACTGCCGGCAGTAATGTGGCTGTTGGGGCTACAGTTTGTTGTATTCCCAAAGAGATAAAAGCATTCTGTACAGGATCTTGCAGCCCATCTCTGACCACAGTGCTTTGGGTAGGTCTGTCCTACCTGGTACCATGTCACTCTGGGAGCAGGATGAAGCACTGGGAGTGTTTGTTCCCATGGCTAGGCTGAAGATGCTGCGCTGCAGACACATTCCCCCTCCTGCCCTGCTGAATGTATGGGCTCGCCTCAAGCCTTGTGTGTGTCAAGCTGACGTGTCTGCCCTTAACCTTGTGGCTTTTACAGAGGTGCCATGTGATAGATGGGAGCAAAAGGGACCTGTCATGCCTATGCCTGGCCTGTCCGTGCTGCAGATAGCAGCATGCTCTGCTCTCCATCAGAGGCCACTACAATCTATGGGGACGTTTTTCTCTTTTCGTGCTTGAGAGCTGTATCCATACAAGGTGGGAATTAGGCAAGAGGAAGCTGAGCTTGTCTGGCCATGTTAAAATACAGAAATAGTCCTGGTATCTTTCAGTAATGTATTAAGTGGCATGACTAATTCTGTCCCATGTAGTGATCTTTCCAGGTCTCTTCCCTCGATGCAGGACTCTGTGTGCTGTTTAGTGCTTTGGTTTGGATACTGTTCTGTGTCTTAGCGTCATCACAATAAAAGATCAAAATTTGAGAGCTGCATTTGTGATTATCTTCTTTCACTTGTGATTACCTTAAGTGTATGTTTCATAGTTTTAAACTTGGTGGTCACAGAAAATTAGGTGGCATGGATTTTATAAAGAGTTCGTAAACAATGGCAGAGACCCCTAGCACTATATGAGGGGAATGTCTCTGAGGAGGCCAAGATACTGCTCACTGAATGAGTTATCTTGTGTCCCATAGATGAGGTTTTCTTGAAGCCCATCTAAATAGTGCCCACTTAGGTACTAGTGAGCAGTATGAGATGGCCCAGAGTTTACATCAGAAAAGAAAGCTTAATCATTGTCATCCTAATTCTGTAGGTGAAGGTGCAAAATTTGCACACGGATGTGTGCAATTTTTTTATTTCAAAGTTAATTTTTTTATTTCAAATGTTTGCACTCTGTGGCACCCAAGACAGACTTTGTCACAATGGGTTTGGTTAATATATTTTATCCTTTAAAATGACATTTTCATGGTCTGAGAAGGAAGGGGACACTCTTCTGAAGTGGAAAAGCTCCTTGGAGGAAGGAGTCCCATTCTTGGTAAAGAATTCAACTCTCATTTCTTTGAATGCCACCGGAAACTGTGTTGTGTGTTGCTGTGTTGTTACAGTACTCCCCAAATCTTTGTTTTCCTTAGATTTAGCTGCCATGTCTGTATGTCCTACAAGAAGTTGTTTCCATTTCTTCAAATTATGCAATGACTGTTTTACTTCTCTTAAGGAAGGCCAGCAAAGAAAATGAATAAAGTTCATTCACTGTTAGTGAGATGTGCTGAATGCTTATGCTAAGCCATCTGAGACATTGAGCTCACAGTGAAAATCCACATTACAGTGGTCCTCTATTGTACAATGAACTCCCTCCTATAGAGAGCACTGTAATTCTCTGCTTTCCTGCTGTAATTTGAGGATGCAGTAATATTAAGTCAGCAAAGGTTGTTAGCGATCCAGTGGAATTACATGTACGTAGAGATTGTGTAGGAGAGAATTACACTTGGTTTGGAAGGAAGACAACTTAGAAGACTTTTAGTGGAAATTACATACTTTAGTAAAAAGAAATAAATCCATTGTTCCTTTCTATTTTTTTTCTAGTTTCTTGACTTACTATAAATATATGTTTATCAAAGGATCAGAAACTGCAGTGAGTCTGTAAGACCTCATATGGAGCCTTTCATGAACACACATTGAACAAATTGTAATTCTCTTTGTACATGTCTTCATAATGACATGTTTTCTGGTTTGGACGAAGGCTCCTAGAAGCCTGAATAGGTGTCATCTATGACATTTACTATGAAGTAAAATAAGGGCCTAGCAGGGGTAAGTGTTATTTAGACAATAGTCCTAGTAAAAATAGTAAGTTTGCAATTATATCTCTATACTAGATATAAACAAGGTCTAAGCTAACAGCAGGTAACTTTCACATAGATAAAAAGAAATATTATTCTAGCCAGTGTAATCACACTGGAGAATTCATCATTGCAATAATCAGAGAATTGAATACAGCAGCTGGAATAATTTGAGGGTCTGGATCATTTTATGACTTAATTACATTTGTAGCTATGCATACTATAAGAGTAACTCAAGCTAATAGTTGGGTGAGGAAGAAACCTCCCTCTACTTAAAGCATTTTAGAGTTAGCCGTGCATATACGGTTCTTTTCCTCATGCCTTTCTTCAAAGCCTCAGGCATGTGATATGTCTGAAAGCTCAGAAACAGATCAAATTTGTTGTTATTCCTTTCCTCTCTCATATACTGTCTGTATTTCTGTGGCAGAGAAGGAATGTTTTTGTAAGCTACCAAGGAGGAGGATTGTGAAACCTTCAGCTTGTCTCTGGGTCTACCATTGACTTCTTGTGTGGCATTTGGCAAATTGCTTAATCTTGTGTACTTCCAACTCCCCACCTGTGACAGATTGGCATTTAACAGCCCAGAGATGTTGAGGAAATCAAGTCTCTAAAGTGAACTGAGATTGAAAAAAGAGACAAAAAGAATTAATGTATGAGACTATATCTATATGAGAGTGAGTTGGAAAGTTGAGTCAACTAGAAGTGTGAATGCAGTGTGCACATGTGAAAGTGTAGTAAATCTTTTCCATGAGAAGAGTCCCTCTTATTCTAGAAGTGACTGTAGATCTCCTTCAGGGGCTGGTGTAGATGACCTGGGTTATTCATCCTATATTTCATTTTTATAAGCATCCACATCTTGGTTTCTGTCCCCACTGTCCTGACTAAAAGGCTTCTAAAATCTTGCAACTTCAATAGTCAATAATTTTTATCTAATTTCAAGCAACATTTATCCACAGCCAGTTTATATGACTTTGATCTTTTAGTAATGTAGACCTTTATATTAAATAGATATTTTTCTCTCCCTGGTGATTCCTCCCAGTACAGTTCTAGACAGCAAGCATGTTTTCTCCCTTTGGTCTGCTAAAACGAACCTTTGGTTAGCTAAAATGGACTCTCCTAATTATGACTTGTAAGACAGGCCTTCTATTCCCCAAAGATCCTTGTAACCCTTTTTTTCAGTTGTTCCATTCTTAATTCATTCCTTTTGAATGTGGCAGCTCATCAGATTTACACGCAGCATTCCAGAGAAAGCCTATCCCAGATACTCTACATCTGTAGTTCCCATCACACTTTTTTCCATCATACATTTTCCATCATCCTTATCTTATGGTTAATGTGTCCATCCAGGTTTTTCACTTCTGTCTTATTTTCAAGCATTCGTCTACTACTACAGAAATTCTTGGAGTTAAAATAGTCTCTCTCTAAGGGCATGAAGCTTTGGTTTCAACTAGACTCCTCTGGTGCAGTTGTTCAGGACATCCAGTTCTTCTGGTATGACAATCTCAGTCTCTCTGCTTGCTGAGGAAAGGATCTGTCTTTTCAGAACCATGTACTTCACTGAAATCTGACTCCCTTTTGTGCCAAACTCAGTCCTCCAAACATTGAACAAGGTTTGTCCCAGGATTGACCCTTGAGAAAACTCTGGATTTCCCCCTTTCCTGGCTGTACCTTTTCTTTCTACTCTATTCATACTCACTTCCCTACAGCTTTGATGTTTACTGTTTTTTGGTTTTTTTGTCCCGATTTTCATCCTTTTTGGTGTGGCAATGGTTCCCCAGCCACCAGACCAAACGCATTACTGAAATCTCTGTTTATCTTCCATTGTTGCCTCTCCTAGAAATATGTTACTTTCCTAAAGAAAGTAAACAAGCAGTATATCCCATTTTCCATTCCTGTGACCCTCTTTCCATTAAGTATTTGCCATGGGGCACCTGAGGGACTGTGAACTGGGTGGAACTCCATCCAGCCATCCACTTGGGCAGTGCAGATGGTTTCAACTCTGATGCTAAAGACATATGGTGGGTTTTGCGAGGAAAGCTTGAGGACTCAGGGTCCCAAGCACTGAGAAATCTTGCATGCTGTTGAGGTCAGGCTTTCCACTGGGTGTTTGCTTCCTTGGCTCCCCCTCCCTCCAACTCTTCAGTTACCAGCTTATTAGAATGAGCCATTAACCTGGCTAATGGGGAGAAACAGCAAACACCAGAAAAGATGATGTGCTTTTCTTGATTCCCATTTGGAAACTTGACTGGTTTAAACAGTAAATATCTCAAGAAAAGACAAACCTCGGAAAAGGGTCCAAAGCCTGTCTTACTTTTGTAAAGCTGGCACATCCAGGTGGACAAGGATGAGATGAGTACTTCACTGTTGAGTGGTCCTTGGGGGCATAGAGGTAGTGCCCTGCCGAAGCTGCCAAGGTGGCTTTAAGCTGGGGTGCTGAATGGGCATGACTGAATTGTATTGTCCCATCTGATCCTTTTGGTGATATGGTTAAGGTGATATCTGGATGCCTTCTTATCCTTTGTGTGATATGACTTGAGCCCAAGAACCTTTGTCCTCTCTGAGTAGGAGAGGTGACAGAAGACAAAGGGGGCAATGAAGGGCATGGGGTAAGAGAGAAAGGAAGAGCTCATGCAAGAGGGGAAATATCCATGTTTCAGAGAGGGACTAAAGCTGTTTCTCTCAAGTGAGATAACAGCTCTTTGTTAAGGACAACAAGGACTAATACAGCACACAGAAATAACCTGCCCACTTAATTTTTATTAAAGATCTGAAAAGGTAGAAGGAAAGAAATTTACAATTTGTTTGGTATTTAGCTCAGGTAATTTTTTAAAAATTGTGTAATGAGAACACATTGTCCAAATTTTCATATGTAGATTCAATTAGTGTTCAGTTAATTAGCCTTTACAGATGAGATTAACTTAATTATATAACACTAACCTCTCTTAATAACTATTAAGGGTACGAAGGCTGCCTTTAATAAATTTAGAAGGGCTATATGTGTTTTTTAAAATCGGAAATGACACACACATAAATTAAGCCAAATTACACACAGAGGACAACCATTAATGGTAATGATCAAAGGAAACAAACTATGTACATAGCTCAGAATCAGGCTGCTTAGAAGTTCATGCTGTGTTCCTCCTCTTGTCTGCTGGCATCCTAGTGATTTCACTAGGATTATTACTGGAGCTGATGTACAGTCTGGGGTCATTCCTTCAAAGAGGGTTGGAGACAGATACAAGGTTACTTTAATTAAATGTTAGCTTGTGTTAAAAAAATCATTTTGGGTACTAGGTTATTAGCAATTTTCTTTTTCAGATGGTCTAAGGAAAAAGGATGTGCAAAAGCCCATTGAATGCTAAAAATCTGATCCAAAAATATTTATTGTCATTATGTACCGTAAATAACTGTATAGATTTTTTTATCTCTTGATATGAGATGTGCACTTGAACAATGATGCTGTGATTATTAATATCACAGTGAAACAGAGCATCCCATCTGATATAGGGTGATAAAGCTGGAGCATATATGGGACTAGTTATGGGATGTGGCATCTTTGGTTTCTGAGTCACAAGTTTGAATCCAGGGTGTCTTGGTAAAGTCACTGACATCAGATCATATCTGATACTTTTCAGAAGGGTGGAACAAAAGAAGCCTTTTTCCCTTGGTTGATCTTGCATGGGTAATATTTCCCACTTGCAATGAATTTTAATGGGCTCATCACATCCATCTCCACAGAGCTCAGTAGCTTTTGTGACATTCAGTACACTACAGAATTTGAGGGCTACCCTCATTGCATTCTCTAGGACCTGTTTTGGAGTCCAGATTTTGAGTTACTGTCAGGGGCAGGCATCTGCTGGATCCCAGCTTTGTGGCTCTCTTCAAACCATTTTATCTCATGACCCCAAAGGAACACAGCGAAGTTCATAAGCCACATCATTTGTTTTCCACTTGCAGTAAGCTGAAATGTTCAAAGCGTCTTCCATACAATCTGAGTCATTTTCCATTTGATGCCATGAGATCTGCAGGTATCGAGCAACTAAAATGAATAGGTTGGATATGCCTCATGTTAAACACCCCAAAATTCAAAGTGCTTTGCTTCTCTCTGAAATACTGCCTCTTTCTGAAAACTTTGGCTTAGTGCCTACAACCATTTTCAGCAAGGAGGGAAGATGACATTGCCGCAGATTTTTTGCTTGCTGTGAGGAACTAGCAAGGTGAATATGCAATGAGGAGGAAATTGCTGAAGTATCTGTCTTGGAGTGGCAGAGTCTATTGAAAAAAAAGGAGAGGGGATACTTGAGCAATTTCAGTCCTTTCATGTATGCAGCTCAAGCTGAATCTTCAACATTCAGTATCTCAAGAAAAATGGTTGGCACTGACCAGACTTTGCTTTGTTTGATGCAGACCCAAATCTTGTTCTGTTCCATGGGGTTTGTGCCTGTACCCCTGAGAGCAGGATTTGGCCTTGTGAGTGGTTCTATCCACAGATGCAGCCGATGATACACACTCAGAGGAAGGGGAAGAATGCAAATTCCCTGCAGGGAGGCAACTGCCAGATATGTAAACAAAGAACCTTCTGGGTGTGCAGCAGTCAGCCCACTTGAGCTGCTGTTTCCATGGTACACCAGATGCTGTAAAATATGCTTTCTTCAGGGGAAGAAGCTTTCCTACTCCTGCATTATCCTGTTTGATGATGGACTGTCCTCAGGCTGGTACCTCACTGTATGGGCCACACGTGACAAGTCCCCCTGGCCCAACCATTTTCTGGGTTGATGATGATAGCTCATCTTCTGCAGCTTCCAAAGAAAGAAAACCCTAAGTGATTTTTTTTAAACCTGGAACATCATTACTAACTATGTTTTTAATTTTTACAACTGAGTGTTTAATGCACAACAATTCTTCCTGATACACATGGTGTCATACCATAATAACTGGGTGTTTTTGCTTTTCTGTTTCTTTCTGTTTTTCAAAAAAACCCAGAATACATATGTTTCCATTTTCCCCTGATTATTCTTTTCCTAATCACCCTGTTGCTCTGTTATAATTTCTGGAATAGGGAGATTAAAGCCACTGGGTTCTAGTCAGCAGGTGCCATTTTTGAGTTTGACTGTGGGTCACCCAGTGGATAAATATAAGGAAAGGAAGAAAATATAGGTGGTCTCTACTCCTATTTTCTTGTAAAACAGCAGCTGATTTTGAGCAGATGCTTGGTTGTATCATAGATCCTAAGTACAAATGCAATTATCAAACATGGACAAGTCTGCAATAATTGGTTGAAGCAAACCAAACTCAGCCAGTGTAACTAAGTTACCAAAAGCACTTATGAGGCTTTCTGTGCTTCAAACATGACTTAGGGGAGGAGGAGGAGGGTGTTTTCAGGGTACCTGTCTACTGGAGGCCGTGTTTGGAGATGATGCTGCAAAACTGGCACAGCTGTGTGGATGTGACATATCCCCTCACTCTGAGACCATTCAGGTTCATTGGCTTTCCTTGTGGCCATCAAGAGCAAACACAGGGGCCTTTTTATGGCTCCAGCTTCCTCCAACTGAAAGGTGTACCTCGGTATGTAAGGGATACATGCACATGCTCTCTGCCTTGCCTACAGTCCAGCCAACACAGCTCCATAGGGTCCTGTGTGTGCTGTTGGCTTCTCTTTCCCAGGCCTGCTGCCACAAGACCTGCTACCAGGTCCTTACCAGGCCCTGAAGTAGGCAGGACAGCAGTGGGTCCCAGGAGTGAACAATGGAGGCTGGTAGTGGCAAGTATGTGTGTGCAGTGCTGCACGGCATGAGAAAGTGTCCTGGAGTGTAGAGAATTAAAGCTTCTTTTACTCCGGAGATGCTTTCTCACAGTCTTTCCTAGGTGCTTTTCAACTCCTTCTCTTCCCCTACCCTGCAGGCTAGTACTTCTCACTTTAGGGATAAAAAATTAATTGTGGTTAATTTTAAGCCAGTGCAATTATTTAGGAGTCCTGGAGGTGGAAAACCAGTTACTGGTTAACAGATCAGATTTGAAATGTGTTCTGTCTGACCCCCCTAATGTAGTGAGCCAGAAGCAGTTCTTCCAAGGAGCTGGCTTTCTGGAAAGCTTTTTCACTGAATCATTTAAAGTCTAGGCTTCTTGAAAATGTTAATATCCTGCTGGCTCACTGGAATGCAGCTGGTGGGTACAGCAAGTGCAATACCTATGTGCGTGCTTGCAATCCAAAGCACAGCGAGCAGGCAGGGTTCAGGCTGCAGTGTGGGTGTCCTTGCTGAAGGCTCAGGCTGGGAGGGAAGTGGGCTGGAGAGCAGACCTGATTTGGCATCGTCCCACAGGACTGGATGTTCCTCTGCCCTGCCCAAGCATTGCAGCTGTGGTACAGCAGTGCTTTGCACCCTGGTGGGGCTGTGCCCGGTGACCTCGAGCCCTGCCCTGCGTGGCTGGAAATGTCAGCTGTGTTTGTGCAGCCTGGGGCTGCTCTCCTGGGCACAGTGGTCAGAGTGTGCCCGTGGGCTGAGCCTGCTGGACCAGCCTGAAATGGCCACCTGGAGAATCTGACCCCAGCATTTCCCCCTGCATCAGTAGACAGTGTTTATAATGCTGAAATTACAGCAATTGCAGGCTGGAGTCCTGCAATGGCTGGAGTGTCTCTATAGCTAAAATGCAGGTTGGTGTGAATGTATATGTGCCTTTTCCCCTCCCATGGTGTCTCCAGGCAAAAGCCTTTTTGAGCTAGCTGTCTCCATTTGTGGTATTACAAAGGCTTTGTAATACCACAAAAACAGAAACCTTAGTTTCTGTGTGCTAACGCGTGAGGCTTTTCTGCTTACCTTAGTAGTGAAGAATTTTTCAGGTGAGAATATATATTCTTTTCAGGCAATATACGTTCTCCTCAGGCTGTCATCTAATCCACCTCTTTCATAATTTTATCTTTAGCATGTTTTCTTACACATCATCCCGTGGTTTTTGTAGCTAAAGGAGAACCTGGAGTTCTTGCCTTAAACTGGGGACATATTGTCCTGCAGAATAAAAGTATTATAAGTCCAGGATTAAAAAAAAAAAAAAAAGAAAAAGAAAAAGAAAATGCACTATAAGAATAAAAAAATAATTGAGGGACTCTATGAGAGGAGGTTTGTAGGTGGTGGCAAGTGCTTTGCTAATTTGGACAATGAGTTAGCACCCAAGGATGTTAAGTCGGATCATTTCCAGATTTTCTCTTGCTTAGTGTGGCAAAATACTCTCAAAGCATACACACATTACATGGGGTGGTTTATTTATGTCAGCAGCAGATGTATTTACAGTAGTTGTATTGTTCTAGCTAATATTCTGTGCTATGTCATAAAAACAAGAAAGATTCAATATGAGACATAAGTATTTTACTTTTTTAGTGAATTTTCTCTTAAGAATGAAAATAGATCATGATAGTCTGTCTTCCATTAATATAAATGCAGATAATGCAATCAAATGGGTTACTTCTTCCATAGACAAGTTGCAAACACAATGGAGCACAGTCCTCAAATATTGTGGTTTCATTAAAACAATTTTTTTATCGTTCATTTTCAGGGATATATTTTGCACACCTTCTTTAGATTGATCAATTTGAATTCATTTAAGACACTAACAATTGAGTATAGTGACAGGTTTTTTTAGATAAATGGATATGAATTTTCTTCAATTATGAAAATCAAAGACAGTAAAAATGGTAAAAATTTAAAAAATAAATCTGTTTACTATTCTGTGGAATATACCAGCTGACTGCCTTGTGCTGAGCTCTGACTTAGCAGGTTTGGGGCTTTTTTTGATAATATGACTAAAACCAAAACAAGATGACCTTGTCATATTCCCTGTTCTTCCCTTTTGTGTAGTAAGTCATATACTTATCCTCGTATTAATTTCTGTATTGGTTTTCCATCCATTTGCATATCTGAAAAAAACTAAGTCAGGACCAAAATGATGCAGTTAGTTTAAAAATAATAAATCATGAAATGGTAACAAAGTTTGGAGAATAAATGTTGATGAAAACATGTTTTGTGGCTGTCCAGATATTTTTTCGGGTTGGGATTTGTTTTTCCAGCCATCCTTTCTAGACTCTATGTTCATCATATATGGCCAATATTCGAAAGGTGAGGTTATGGGTTAATACCATGGTTCTCCTGGCTGAGGTTCAAAGGTTTGTGTGAGTGGTACAAACAGTGTGTAATAGAGCTTCTGCTAAGCACTTCTCTAAAATACTGTGGTTTTTTTTTTTCTTTCTTCCAGGGTTTTTGGGAAAACCACACAAAACTCATAAAAGAGTATGGACCTGTTTGTGGGTAAGCTTAGCGGTGCTGTCAGCTTTCTTCTTTCTGGCTCTTGCTCTTTGAGATTGTTGGGTGGGAGAGGAGAAAATACCAAGGTAAGGTGTTTGTCAAAATGCAGAGTGCAGTGTTTCAGTTTGGAGGACAGAGGTGGAGGTGGTTTGATTGCATGCACCAAATACTCTTGGCTTATTTTAGTTCAGCATTTGGGATTGGACTTCATTGTTCGCTCTCTTATTTTAATTATGCACATAAAGTTTAGTCCTTTTCAGAACTGTACAAAGCTACCAGCCTTCAATATTCTCTTTTCATCTGCATATTCTTTATACTTACAGTGAACAGTGGAAATAATAATTTGTCATCTTAAAAAACTCTCAGTTTATGGAACAGTATGAATTTGTTTCAGCTGTTGCTATCTATATTTATGCAAAATTCCTAAACTTAAAATACAATGAAGTACAGATTAGAAATGAGGCATTCCTCTCTATATAGCTCAGCTGTGCTATCTTAGCAGTTTGTTAGAAATAAAGAGGTTTTAAGCAGTATATCACTTCGTAGAAGCCCTTCCACATTTCCATGAATGTCATTTCTGTTCCAAGAACTAATTACTTCCCAGTTGTCATCATTTTAAGTATAAATGCAGTTGTCCTGTGGTATCTTCTATTGTTGTGGTCAGTTGGTGTTGGTAGCATAACTATTATTTCAATATATAAGTATCAGGCAATATCCACAAATTATGAAAATGTCAATTTTTTTCCCCCGTGGTCTGCAAGGAGTTTAAGATACTTGTAAGAGAGCACATATGAATGTCTGTGTGTATACATATATGATTACAAAAGATACCAATGAGCTCTGTATGCTCTTTCAGCAAAAATGCTCTAGCAGAAAGTCAGGCTCAGGCATTTGATGCTTCAGTCACAGCCACCTTGTGGCATTTATGATCAACCCTAAGGACAAAGTGCTGCAAGAAGTGATGGAAATAATGAATTCCAAGGGTTGGGTACTTGTCTAGGAGGAAATAATGCAGTGTCTTGGCTGGCCAGGAATGGGAGAAGATATTCATTAATGCTGTGGAAATTTCTATGTTGTGTAACAAATGGAAAGTGACTGAGGCTTATTATCTCTGTGACCTTTGGTGTGATGCCCTTAAATGACAATAATGTAAGAACACTGGCATTTATTTCTCAGTATACTTCCCTCCTTATTAATATCATGCTTTTTTTTTTTTTTTTCCTAAGCTGAATTTGAGACAAGTTGCTATTTAGTCATCTGCTCACTCAGCCAGGCAAGGCTATGCCATTGGAGAAAGAGATGTATAATTACAGCGTGTGAGCAGATAGAAAGTTTCATTTCTCCAATCTACTTACAGACTGTTAGGGAATGAAACTTCTGTGAGACTTGCATGGACTGCAAAGCTGGATGGTGGTGGTTGTGGTCAGCCAGGATAGTTCTGACTCTTTGGAATTCTCTGAGTAGGAAGAGTGAGCATAGGTAAACTTCATTTATTGCATGCATGGAAAAACTCCATTTTTGAGAGATCTAGGAGGCTGGCAGAGAAAAAAAAATTGCTGGTCTTTCATGTCTCCCAGGAAAACAAAGCTGGATGCAAACAATGCGGTGTTCAAGGTAAGGTTTATTTGAAGTAGGATGTTTCAAAACCTGGCTTGCAAGCTGCTGTTCAATAGGTGGGGTATGTGTCAGGGGGTATTTATCACAGTCCTGTCAATTAAAGAAATTCTTTCTCCTTCCCTATGAGTCTTCAGTGTGAGTCTTTCTGTGGTTCTTTGAAACAGGCAAATAAATGGTAGGTGTGTTTACGTGTATATTGCCAGCAAAGTATTGGATCTGGCAGATGGAAGATGATGTGGCATTTTTCTTTTCCCAGATTGAAAACTGCTTTCCAATAAGCATAAAGAGCAATGATCTTTATTTCTACAGCGGTGAAGTGAGTTGAATACAAATCTTTGGAACTGAAGCCTTTTTTTCTTCCTAAGGTCACTTGAATAGTCTGAATGATACCATCACAACTGTTTTCTTTTGTGTGTGAATTGGTTTCCTTGACAACAGGATGTCAAATCAACTTTTCAGCTTTAATCAAGTCAAAACAATATATCCCTTCCATTCCAAAAGGCCTCAAGTCGGAGAGAATTATTTCAAGTAAGGCTTTTGTAGGTCACAAAAAGCTTTTTTTCCCTTCGCTCCCGTGTGCAAATCCAAAGGAGAGGTGATGGTACTGATATTTTAAAAAGACAGACAATGGAAATAGTCATCAGTTGTGAGTTTGTACTGTGTAAACTGTTTGTTTTCATACAAAGGTGGCCCAAGATGGAAGCCAAGGCAGAAACAAACAGCTCTGGTTTGGTGCAAAAGCAGAGATGGAGCATTTCTATTCAACAGGGTGATCCAAGCCACTGACGTGACTTCTGAAGAGGTCCTGCAGCAGTGGAAATCTTTGATTTAGCTGTAATTTGGAGTACCTTCTATAAAAATGCTTCCTCTAAAATATGTGTGCTATTTCTCCATAACAAAAATGAAGTTGAAAACAATCCTATTTGGAAAAGAGTGGACTAATACATTATAAGATATGCCTTGAATATTCCCCTATTCACATAAGAATTCTGCAGGAGAGTAGCCCTGTTTGCTGTGGAACTTAGTGATTTGCACCACTCATTTTTTGGATGAATATTAATGCTATGTTACTTTATTTTCATCTCCATTATATCCAGTTGTTCCATTTCAATTGTAGGTTAATAACTACTGATTGGAAATAGGTGATAAAAGCAGACAGAGAAATAAAGAGGGACAACATATTTTGTGGAATCAGAAAAGCAACTTCTACAGTGAGAGAGGAAGTTAGTTTTGCTTTCTATATGCACTTAATATGCATTTGACTGCTCTGCTGCAATTGCATCATTATGGCTTTACAGAACTGATTTGGAGTAAAAGAAATCTGCCAAAGTAAGTAATATATTCTTGGCCCAACAATATACTACCTGTGATTGCAGAAAATATGACACAGCCCCAAGCAGGCAGTTGAGTGCCCTGGGATGAAGGAACTTACTCTGCCTTTGACTGTAGCAATGCATTTGGATGTGAGGGGAAGAATGTAAGAGGTCATTACGTAGACCTCACTGTGTATAACCAAAGAGTGAGAACAGATTGAAATTCTGTGCCATTTGTGGGGTGACACTCTTTCTTCTTGTTGTTTTCAATTTGAAATAGCTTGCAGCAGGTCAAACCCTATTCTTACTCTGCCTTGACTTAGACATTCAACTTCATCTTGCTGTGAGAAGTCTGAAGATGTCTGTAGTAGAAGCTCTGGTTTGTCAGCGTGGGGGATTGGGGCTTTCCCCTTTTGTGGATGGAAGAGGGACATGCATTTCTGGGATTTGGGCATGTGGAACTTTACTCAAAGCCTTTTTCTTCCTTTTGCTGTCATCAAATACCTTGGGACAAACCTAAGATGGATAGGGCAGGATCTCCTCCCGCAGGGAGCAGCTGATGTCTTCATCATGGGCTGATGAACTGAAGAAACAACGTCTTTATTGCTATTTTAATGTCACAAAGTTTTTTAACCCCTCTATTTCTAGCCTCATTCTGCTTTCTGTGGAAAAAGTGATTCCAGGAAAAATATTTTCATCTTTGTTTCTGAAGGCTCATGGAAAGAAATAATTCAGTTTTATGGAAAAAATCATATCCTGTTTAATTTTCTCTTTTACACTGGTGGTGGTGGGGGTCTGCTGGACTTACTACCTCTCTTGGGATACTTCCTTTATTTTGTTGTTTTAAAGAATTTACTTTATATATTTCTGCTAGAGAAAATCATACCTGGACAATGATAGGGAAAAACAAGCTTCCTGTTGCTGTTTTATAGCTCCTCATAATCTGTTACTCATGTAACAGATAGGGAATTTTGGTAGCCTCACTTGCCTGGATTTTTGTCTTCTTAGAGAGCAGTATATTTTTTGGCTGATGTCAGGTCTTTCATATTTCATCAAGATTTATTTTCTTCTCGTTGCTTTCTCCTTTATGTGTTGTGATAAGGTTCTTTGACTCTATAAAATTGTTGACCGGTCCCAGAATTGCTGATGTGGGTTAGAGTTATCTCTTTTTTTCCATTAACTACCTGCAAATTGTACAGTACAGCAGAACCCCTAACTTTGAGCACATGAGTAATCACATTAAAGTCAATGGTATTACTCAACATGCTTCAAGTTAACCAGAAGTCTGTCTACCTTGCTGAATCAGGGTCATAAAAAAACAATTGCATTTGTGCCTTAAAAATATTTTTAGTGCTGTTAGTACACATAAACTCCTAGTGCTATTGTACCTGGAAGAAGTTAATGGGGAGAAAAATATTTCTTCTCCCTCCCCACCCTCTCTTTTGATAGCACTTTGCATGTAGACAATTTAGTTGCTCTTCTGTGAAACGTGTTAGCCATTCCCTCTGAAATGGAAAATATTATTGCATTAATGGAGAGAACAATAGGACAATCTTCATGTTTTTATGTTAAACTTTCAGGAGCCTTTTTTTATCACTATGAGAATTTGTAAATAGTAATCTATTTGGTTTTTTTTGTTTTTCAAAAAAGAGCTGAAACCCAACAATAATCCTGGCAGAAACTCCAGGGCAGAATTCATGGTACAATGCTGCATCTCCATCTGAATTCCTACAGGTAAACATAATTAGGTATTGGTTATAGTTGGCTCCAGTGGTTAAATCAAGCTGCTAGAACAAGTCTTGTGAGTTACTTTTGGGTATATCATCACCAGTTTCTCCTCTTGTCTCTAGAGTTAATTGGTCCTGAAAACATAGCCTTCTGTGGGACTGAGGCCTAAAGACTTGCCCAAAAGGTGGCATACCACACTGTTCTGAGAGCTGGAATCTGTGCCACTGTTACAGGTGGAATAGTTTTTGTGGCTGCCTGATCACTATTGGAGTATTTTACATTCTGCTTGCGCGGATCTATGGGCTACAGATTATTGGCAAAATTTACAGTAAATTAGTTGACCAGTTTAATTCTAGCATGTTTCAGCTGTACTTAGGTCTCTGGAACATTGCAAATTGATACGTACTGTACTAGTAATGTCAAAGGTATTTATCAATGAGCACCTCACTGCCATGGACAAATCTGCTGTGTGGACTATGACCTCCCATGAGAACCGTGCAGCTTGAGCTTGTGTACTCTGTGATGGTTCTTGATTTGGTACTGTAGCCTCTGGCTGCCCCAGGAAGGTCCAGGGATATTTGTGTTCTATATGTTCACAGACAGAACTCAAAAGCCTATAGAAATTTCACAGTTCCAGCCCTCAGTGCAGACAAAGCCATTTGGATTGAAACCTTTGGTGCAAGTGGTAGTCTCTTCTGTATGCAAAGCTCTCCCACTCCTCTCTGAGGCTCCAGACATTGCCCTGGGGTGGCTGAGCTGCAGGCATGTGCTCACTGTTGTGCTTTATCCCAACTTTCCTCCATCCAATCCCTCTGTGACTACTGCAGCTGTTTAAGCCAATGTAAGTCAAAGATCTGATGTAATCTTTTACACCTCTGGAAAGAGAGTGTGAAATCCAACCATATGAGGCAGACAGCATTTTATGTACTCTTGGCAAGGCAACAAAGGACACTGCCTGTCACCTGCACCACGTTCCTGATGCTTGTTTCTGTGCTCATGGCGTGTGCAAACTGCTGTGATCGTAGCTCCAGCAAATGGCTGTTTGTGTAGAGGAACATCTCCTGCCTGGTATGGCTTCACTGACAGATTTGGCCAGACGTGGAACAGCTCTGAGAGACTGGCCAAAACTGTGTCAGCTCCTAAGATTGACAGTGGAAGCAGGAGCAGGCTCTTGTACCATATTTAAGCATCTGAGGAACCTGATTAAATCTTGGTCTGTTTCTGTGTGTATGCATATAGCAGCCTTGGCTAGGAGAAGGTTTCACCTCCATTTCCTCCTGCAGAAGTGTTCCTTTTTGGTTCTTTGCATGCTGTTTAAGAAGCATTTAGCTGTTGAAGCATAGTCCTTGTAAGCTTCATCCTAGGATTATTTGAAAAGTAAAGCTTCTTTTGAAAACGTGCTACCTGAGGAGTGTTTTACAGCTAATATACAGCACAGGTGATCTTTGATCTCTGCTGCCTGCTTCTTTGCTAATTAATGGTTAAAATGATAGTTTTAAAGGGAATGAAACTGCTGAACAGATTGCTTCTTATCATATTACACCTGCATACCACAATATGTCATCCTCATTCAAGGAAGGGGGGGAGGAAATATTCGGAGTTAGAAAATCTAGTTCCTTAGACACAATTTCACATTGCTCTGCTACCTTCATTATCTACTGGAGCCTGTATTTGTTAAACTTTTTAACAAACTGTAAAGTCCACCTTCTAATTCCCCCCCCCCCCCCCCATCCCTTTCTACCATTTGGAAAGAAGCAGGTGGAGAGCTTCTAAAAGACTGAAAAATCTGAAGCATTATTTCAATATATCAATCCTAGAAAGTATGGGAAAACAGCAGTGTTGTAGATTTTGCTGTGCATATTAAATGCTTTCATTAGAATTTCTTACAGCACTCCAGAAGTATTGATGCAAACCTAAAGCAGATACATGCAATATGCAATGTTCAGTAGCTATTAATGGTCTCTGACTTCACTCACTATGTATCTGATTATGAACTGCTGTTCCCAGTGTCATGCATGGTAATTTTTAAATGCATTTCTTGAATAATTTCCCCTCACACTATATGTAGAGGGAGGCAAATGCATCATGCCTCCCAACCTCTGTGTGTGTGTGTGTGTGTGTGTCCCCTTTCTTGGCAGCCTTTGAAGCAGATCAGTTTTAATGCTCAGTTCAGGAACTTCTCCTGCCTGCCTTGGTCACTTCACAGGAGAGTCAAATTACTGCCTCTCCAGGTCACTCCCTAATGCCAGTTTCCCCTTCTTTCTGGCAGCCCAAAGAAATCCAAAAGCAGCTTGTTACTGTATTGTGACTGTGCTATGAGAAGCACTGAACAAAACGGATTTCCCTTTTCCACAGATCCCTCACTGGGTCTGGAGAAGGATCCAGAGCAGAAACTGCAGATCAGCAGCCTGTTGTATGTGCCTGTTGCCTGCAAGCCTAGCATGGGCTGGAGCATCCATGGCTCTGTCCCTTTCTCATGCCACCAGTTAGGAGCCCCAGGATGCAGGTGCTGCTTAGACCCTCTCTGCCCATGCTGGGGAGCCCTTAGTGGGGCCTCTGCCCCTTAGGCTACCAAAGCATTGCACAGGAATGGATTTGGGATGTCTATTACTTAGTTTCTTAAAAATAGTAAGTAATATTTTCCTTTGTGAGGATGACTACACTTTGCCAGGTATCTACAAAGGTATTTCCTATCAAGTGCTGCCTTCAATGTTGTTCAATTGGTGCCAACGCTTTGTTGGGGTTTGTTCTGGTTTTGGTTTTTTCCATTCATGACCTTGACTTGTAGGCTCGGTGTTTATGTTTTTCGTACTTCCTTCCTTCACCCCTTTAAATATTTGCTCTGGGTTTTTCTTTCTCTTACTTCTGTCTACCATCTATAGATATATAGATAGCTCTATTCTATCTTTCCTCCATGCTCTGATTTTTATTCCTCCCTGTTTTTCTTATCCATGTTGAATTGAAAACAGTAACATGACCTGACAATTTTAACATCATTCCAAGATTTTTATGTAATTCCATAAATCTCTTCATTACTTTTTTATTGTTTTGTCATATATAGGTTTTAGTTTTTTCCCTCTCCCTTATTAGTCTGGGGATCAATTTTAGTCTACTACATTTTATTAGTAGAAAGGGGAACAAAATATCTCCTTTTTCTTTCTGATTTGGCACCATGCTAAAATTATCCTTTTTCTGTTTGACTACCTCTTTTCTTTTCCTGAAGAGTCTACTTTATGTCAGACCTGCTGGCACTGAACTGGATATGATTTCATCAGGCAATAGGCAAAAGTATACCCCACTGCACAGGAAGAAGTTGTTTTCAGTTGTTACTATGTTCATTTTTTATTTCCTATCTCAGGGAACATGGGACAAGCTGAGCCACCATTACCCTGGGGATTGTGAATCTTTCTTTCCTTCCAGTAAATTTAGTGGCTAAACCTGAAGGCTGGTCTTGAAGGAGGATTTGTTTTAGTCATACCAATAAAATTCTACAAGTATAGTTAAAAAGCTGTAGTAATGTCAAAGAAACCTCTCTTGCAGAGACACTGCAGCTCTGCAAAGACAGTTACTGCATCAGGGAAAAGACTGACCATGTCCTCCAGCAATTATTGGGGTATACTCCCATAGGAGTTTTTTCTAGTCTAACTTTATTGAGATTAAATCTTGTCTTGTCCCAGAATCTCCTCTCTTCCCATGCAAAGAAGCCTGAAAATAGTGGTCTGGATCTTCAAGCTGTTAACTTCAGCGTAGCTTCATTACAGGCATAGAGTCATGACTTCTTGAAGATCTTGGCCCAATGTTTAGGTTTTTCTCATGTTATATAACTTTAGCTTTTGGATGATTGTACCTACTGAATAAAATTAGGTTTTGTGCAGCAAATCTGAAGACATACCCAGACCTCTTAAAGTAGTTTACAGAAAAAGGAGTGAGTTGGGAGCAATGTTCTGACTCTGTAAGGTCTAGCAGCAGACATTTTATCACTCAGCAATAATCCAAGCTTTTCTGTCAATGTTGGAATCTATTTTATTGAAAAAAGATCTTGGCAAGGACACTGGGGATTTGCTGCAGAGTCTTTCAAAGTGACATTATGAGAGGATCTTGGTTCTTTGGGACCTTTTATTGTATGGAACATCTTATGAAATACTTTGTGTGAAGGGCCAAAGTAAAATGTTACCAAAGCAGCCTAACAATTTTATATGTTCACCAGCTGTCCATTTAGGCCAGTAGGAAATAAGCTATGTTTGGGGCAGGAGACAGAGAAAGTAGGTCTCCAAGTGCAGTACAGAGACAAATGTTAAAGTAGGTCAGATGGTAATGTAACATCACATGGAAAGGCATTAGTTTTTAAATATTAAATTCCATTAAAATAATTTAAATTTTTATTTTTGAAATAGAGAAGTATATTACAAAATGGGAAGATTAATATTTGAAATACCTAAACTTATTCTTACTACAAAGCCATATTTTCTCCTGTCTCAGTGGCATTTTATTTGTACCATTGGATTTTCACCAGTAGTCAAGAACAGAAGTTTGTGAAACTACCATAATTTTCATCCTGGTCATTTCCTTAGCAAAATATTTAAACAATGACACAACTTGTAAGCCTTGGAGCAGACCCCTTAGATACACCACTGTGTTTATACCTACCCATGGGACTGCTCTGGGCATTGCACTTAGTGTATTTCCCAGTCTTTGCCTCTTCTGGGCTCACCATTTTGGATACTGGATTTCTGCAGGCAGCTGTACTCGCACTTTCAAAGGCTGGCACCTCTAAAATCCACAGGCTGTCCCTACTGCCAGAGGAGTGGAAGTAGAGGATTACACTGAGGTCAGAGGATGAGGGGTGTTGCTGGCAGTACTGACCCTGCCATGCAGGCAGCACTGCCTATATACTGGAAGATCTCTGCTGGATTTAAAAGGCTCCAGGTGAGAAGAGCATAATCAATAATTGCAGATATCAAAAGTGGTGCCTTCTCGAGCTTTCCTACCTTTTTCCCCTTCCTTCTTTGCCTACAGGACACGAAGCCTCTGAAACCCCCAGACGATTGCTCATGCATTTACATTTTCATTTGCTTGGTTTATAGCAGGATTGTTCCAGCTTTTGGGAGGGGCAGCTATCAAAGATGTACAGGCACTGCCATTGTGTTTTATTGTTCCAGTCTATTTTTCGCTGTGAATGTAGGTGGGAGTTTTTCAGTGGGTTGGTTTTGTGCTTTTTGCTTTCTCTTTCTTCTAAGAATTTATAACCCTTTTATTGTCAGTCTTCAATCATTTTTGATAGATCAATATATTTACTTCAATGATGGTTCATCCTACAGTTGTGCTTGTATTTTTTTTTTGCTTTGTTTATAGGGGTTATGAATAGATTCAGGGGGTTGTATCTCTTCTATACCTCTGTTGTTGCATGAGGATCAAGTTGCTTGAAAGTGGCCCAATGCATTTATATTTAGAAGGAATGTGAGGTGTTTACATTGGTTTGTCTTCAAATTTACTGTTTTTCTCCCCTTTTCAAGTAAACTTTGAGCAATTAGAAATGCTGTTTTTTTCAGAACTGTTCTCAGAAATCTTAATCATGACTAGTGGTGTTTCATGTACTTTGAACTGTTTGGAGGCAAGGGTTCTAGTAAACTGCTCTAGCAGACTCCAGAGACTCAGAGGGTTTGGGGAGTAGCTTAGCAAGGCAGAATAATAACATGGACTCAAAAATGAGGCAGGTCCATGGGAATCCTGTGGTCTTCAGCCAAGCAGCTGTGACTGAGGCAGAGAGGAGAAATTCTTGAGTCTACATCTCACTCATATCGCCAGACAGCCAGATGTGGACCTGGGACAGCTGTTTAGTGCAGCTGTGAAGAGAGCTCACACATGTGCAGAGCAGTGTCAGTGTGATTTGCTGTGCTCTAGCTGGAGGTCAGTAGAAGGAGAGGGAGAACAGTCAATGAAGGTGAGAGGATATGGCTGTGGAGGAGAGGGCTTCATGTACTATTCCATCCTCAGGGATTTGGGTTGTTTCGTTATAAAGTGATGTATATGCTGTTTGTTATGCAATTGCCCCCTTTCTCCCACCACAAAGAAAGGAGCAGCAAAGGAAGTGTGTTTGTTACAACTGATGATATGTAGAACATGGTAAATGGAAAATAGGTCAACTAGGCAGTGCTCTCACAAGTATTACAGTCTGAAACATGATCTGTATCTTATGACTACACATTAAATATGGGAAAAAAAACCCTGAACGTGCATGGATTTCAGCAAGATTTAATAATTTAAACCAGGTGAGCATATTAGCTGTTTGTATGTTGCAATCCCCATAGTTGCCTTACCAGAGCCATGTACACCCTGGGGTTGGGTACATTGATTCTTAGGCTGAAATAATTTGCCATGTTGTGAAAGCTGTGACTCAACTACTTCTCAGCAGCACATTGTCCATTTGCAACAGCAGATTTTCCTGGAAATCATTACTTTGGAGTGCCATTGTCAGCTGTACACATCATTCCTGCTCTTCTTGTCCTTTGTGGTATAGATTTGTTCGTTGTTGTTAGTGAGGATGTTACTGCTGATACACAAGCTATCAGGTTTTTCTGTTATTTTCTTTCTTTTCTATCTCTGTTGAATTGCAGTTTCCTTTGTCTTCTGTGTGGTGCACTGAAAGAGGTTGGGAAATTTATCACGGTTATTTTTAATGGGCTTTTAGAGTCTTGCACGACACAGATTGAATTGATTCAGGAAAATTTCCTGGAGCTGTAACATTGTTCTATTAAAAATAATTTTATCATTGCAAATTTTCTGTAAGAAAATACATCTATTTTTCTCCTTCTATCCTATAACAAAACCCTGCTTTCTAATGTTTCTGCGTGGTCAGATATTAGCCATTTCCCTAGATAATTTAGGTGGGCCATGTGTACTGCTAGCATTTTTATTGTAAGGAATTCTGCTAGTGGTTTCATGATAAATACATCAAGCATTGGGAAATTACTTTTATTAGTGTACATTTAATAATGCATTAACAAAATAAATGGGTTTGTGAGTGTGTTTATCTTAAGAATTTATAGAAAAAGTATATGCTGCTATAGGTAAAAAATTAGTCTTTCCTGTTGCATTTTGTATGCTGTAGCATAAAAAAGTACATTCCCAAGAGCTCAGTAGGTGGTTACTATCTTTTTTTCTTTTGTTTAGGCATATTTTTTTTAGGCAGATTGTGCAAGAAAAGGGAGTCCCAGTGACTGTCCCCCTCATGGCTTGTCTGACAAGCCTTTCCTTCCCTGAGTAAGGCTGTCCATTGTTGGCTGGGATCTGTGTCGTTATTGCACACAAACCAAACAAATGAGTGGCTCGTGGCTTCCCACTTACGAAACCCCGCTTTCAGTTGCTTGAAGATATTTTCAGGCTAGTAACCATGACCAAGTCAAAGTGTCACTTCTTATTCTTCAAGATGGTCTATTGCATGTGTAGTTACATGAAATTCAAATTGGCTTACTCATTCCATCATGCTATGTTCATGATGCAAAAAAAACCCACCCCAGTCTATTTAGTCCTATCTATTATTGAAGAATTAAAATATTCTAATATCAAGACAGTATTATTTCAGAAATGCATGCATGTGCATTAACATAAGCAGAGCAAAGGTATTAAGAGGGATAGTGTACAATATAATGTAACTCTCTCATTGATTTAAAACCAAAATTCCAGTAAGAAGGAGTAGACTGAAAGAAAATTATGTACATGTTTATTTCAGATACATTCAAAAATAAAATATTGTTTTGTCCACCACTGCTGATCCTATTTACAGGAGGCAGATGAGCTGTCTTGCCTATAAAGAAATGAAAGATAAAGTGCAGAATTAAAACAAGCAGAAACAGCCTACTGATTTTGAATGTCTCTGTTCTGAATGCTGCTTTTGAAGATATATATGAGGACATGTCTTTTCAGCAGATAGGGATACTCGGTGTGTTCTGAGAGCCTTTTCTTTCCTCCAGGGCTAAAATGGCTACGCAAAACTGGAGAAGTGAAGAACTCCAGTCGCACTTGAGTTCTGGCCATGATAAGTAAAGCATACATGAGATGAAGCTTGCAGAAAGGCAGAGTTATAGATGGCTTTTCTGTGTACCCTGACGTCAGGTCTCGGGGAGGAAAAATAACACAAACTTCAATTTTATCATGGTCAAAAAGGCTTTGAGAGGCAGCAGTCCGATGACACAGGTTTTGTTTTAGTCACCCTGGAATGCTTGCTTATATGAGGTTTAGTGACGGGTGTGTGACTATAAACTTTATTACACTTCTGCTTGTATTATAGTCAACCTGCTTTATTGCCTGCTGTATCTTGTGATGTTGTAGTATCACAAATTATATTTAAACCCTTTGACCACCTTCCTGTCTCATTTTCTCTGTATGGTTGCACATATGCTCTCCTCCTTTTGTCTCCTGTCCCCAAAATTTTCTTGGATCCTGCGGTGTGACGCACACATGCTCCCCTGTTTTCTGGGACACAGCATCCTCTTTGGCTCCATGGATGTGTGTTCAGACAAGTCCCCCATACTTTACTAGAAAGCAGCCCTGCATTGTATTCCCCTCCTCCACATGTTCTCTCAGCCATATTATTCAATGTAGCATCACAGTCGCATCCCTCATCTTCTGCAAGTTTGCTGCTCTGTCTCCATTTATCTTGTATGAAATGGCTTTAGCCCTGCCACGGTAATGCTGCCTGTTGTTTCCCAGAAATTGTTTACCTGTCTGTCAAAGGAAGCTGCTTAAAGCTCTTAACTAGAAATCAGGATAAACATTCAGCAGATCCCTATCCCTTCCTTAGGTTAGGGGGGGTGAAAAAAAAAAAAAATGGAAAAAATGTTACCCTTGTTTAGACCAAGTAACATTGTCTGCTTACCCTCCTCAGCCATCTTGTAAGTTTTTTTCTTTCTGTTCCACTGTAAAAATGGGTAGCACTGTTGAATATAAATAATAGGCTCATACAAATCCATACAAATGAACTCTGTGTTCATAGTAGCAAGTAAAGTTTGGAGACACAGAAAGTTTGCTATCTTCCAGAGGTAGCCTTCCCTAGAAATAATAATCCAGTGTTCTGGAAAAAGTAACCTGATGGTTTTTCCCTCAAGGTATGGCAAAGGAGTAGTGAATTAAGTACAAAGACCAAGAGATGAGACTGTTCTCACGCTGCATCTCGAAAGGCCTCAGAAAGGCCAGGCACAGAAATACGCTGAAACCCACAGGAAACGCCTGCTGCACTGTCACATGAGGTCAGTCAGGCATAGCGCGCTTTAGTGAGTGCAGACAAAACAAGCTCTGGTGAAAATACCACAGTCTAAACAGAAGTAACAAAACACAGACTAATACAGCCCAACTTGGTGGGAAGCACCATGGGAAAAGATTTAGAAACATTGTTCTGGCACTCTTGCTGAGGTGAAGAGCTGTGCGGACTTTCAGTGTCAGGCGGTCATGGTAGCACCACCCACCCACGCAGGAGGAATGACTGGTTTCTTATTAATATCACAGTACTTCTCATTTCCAGTAGCATCCTGTAAGAGCAGTACCTTATTTACAGCTTTCATTTGGCATTAATGAAGTGGAATACTGATGTAGCTAATCAGTGCTAGTGGTGTGATGCAAGCACGCAGAGCGGCGGCAGCAGTGGTAATCATCTTAGCCCAGTTGGCAGGATAAAAATAACCCCTGCCGGCACTGGGAAGTGGCAGCTCCCCGGCTGTGGAGGAGCACAGCCCACGACCCTGTGGCTCTGCGCTGCCCTGGAACCCAGCTTCTGCTGCAGGCCACCTGAACAGAGAAAAAAAACAATTGCTATCCCTGTCCATCCCTTTTGCTGCTTCTCTCCCCAGCTCCTGAACACAGGCTTGAGCTTTTGTATTTGCACTTAGGTCCGGACTCAGATTGCCTCCAAAAACCGAATGGATATAGATTGCCGAATATGCATGTATAATTTTGAGGTAGTTTTTTTTTCCTCTTCGTGGCACTTTGTGAGCTTAATTTAATCTCTGTCATTTCTTATATGTGGGTAAATGTCATCTACTTCATTTCATGAATGAATTAACACAGCCATGCAGAGGCTGTTTCTCCTGCACTGCTCACTTGGAAAGGGGAAGGGATTGGTAAATCTGTGTGACACCCTCAAGTTGCTAAACCCTGGGGTTAGAGATGCTCAGAAACAGATTTCCTTTGCACCCTGCTCTAAGTTACTTGAAAGATTCTAGCAACTCTGTACATTATAATGATCTCAATCAGCCCTCCTTCACTTCGTTGTTGACATTAAATGTATTACTTTCATACCACAAGTCTCTTACTACACCTGATGAGGGAGGAACTCCTTTAAAAATAGCTGTGCTTTTAGTGGTGGGGAGAAGATAAATAATCCTGGAATTTTCTTCCTTCTTATTGATACTTCTTTAAGCATGTCAGAAGGCAGAGGCCTTCTGGCAAGGTGCGAGTTTGAGATAGCACAGAGGTTCTTGGTGTGTAGAAGATAGCATTTTTAATCCCAGGTGTATGGACAAAGAGTTGGGTGTATAACCGTACAGAGCGCAGGAAGTATGTGTGAGCAAGAATTTTATGTTACATGATATTTTTAATGCACCCAGGAATTAAATTAATAGTCCTATGTGCTTCTTTTAAAGTTTTCACAACATGGAAAGAAATGTAGTTCATTGAAAAAGGAAATGAGGAGCCATTTATTCTTAAATAGAAATGAGTGTGGCCATGCCTCTTCTTTTCATGAATTTACACAATGGGTTAGATTAGTTTCTGGATGAGGTGTGTGTATGTGTGTTGGTAGAGCTGTGCTTTGAAACTTTTCTCTGTGCCTGAGACTTCTCAGTACTACTGGGGCTTCATTTTCAGCAGCAATTTCACCTGTTTCTAGGGTGTTGTGTTTTTGGGGTGTTTTGTTTTTTTTGTTTTGGTTTTTTTTTTTTTTTTGTTTTGTTTTGTTTGGTTTTTTTTCTTCTCTTAAGTGTTAATGGGTTTTTCATGGTTTTCTAATCTGCAGATACTCAACTTGTGAGGACTTTATAAAAGCAATTTCACCTGTTTCTAGGGTGTTGTGGTTTTGGGGTGGTTTTTTTTTTTTGTTTTTTCTTCTCTTAAGTGTTAATGGGTTTTTCATAGTTCTCTAATCTGGAGATACTCAACTTTTGAGGGCTTTATAAAAGTAGTCCAGGGAAGCACCTTGCCAACTAGAGTCACAGCGCCTAGGATGCAGAACAAATGACACAGGAGTTAGTTCCCAACCTTCCCAAAGAAAGCTGGCATGAGATTTCCAGGTGTACATAGCAGCTGAGAAGCTCTGTTCTCACAAGGTGTCAACAGAAAAGAAAAAGGTGATTGCTGGCAATTCCCATCTCCTCCATACCTGACTGTCCCCCAGTTCCTCAGACGGAAAATGGAAGATGTTATTTGTTTTCCGCACTGTCACTTCAAGTTATTTAAGTTGTAAACAACAGGCCTAGAATAAGATTTCTATGTATGAATATCTCCTGTCAAATTAGGATGTGGGGCTCTTGGAGACCTTTAGCTGCTAATATAACACAAATAATACTTGTGGTACTTGACAAATTTGTCCGACTACTTTCCTTTCCTCTCAGTCCAAACTGACCCTTTCTGTGCAGATTGTGTTGGGGTTTTGCAGCTGTTCATTATATATTGCGTAGTCCTACCACATCTGAATTGCCTTTGAGCACTGAAAGGGGACAGTGCTATGACAAATCAATTTGCTGGCCTCTGAAATAATTAAATAAGTAAGGCAGGGCTTCAGGCCTCTTTTAAACAAGCATTGTGCTATTTGTTTTTATGTTTCTCTGCCTGCAATGAACGGGTATCTCTAAACAAAAGAGGCAGAGTGATCGAGGAACTTCTTTTGAGGAAAAATTGCCTAAGGAAATGAGCCTTTTCCCGCTGTATCTCTGTGTCTTTGTACACCTCTCCTTCTTCCCCCACTGCCTTTCTTTTTTCTTTGCTCTTCCCTGAAGAAAATAGTGATAATAAAAAATTCTATTTTCATATGGCTTTACAGGTGATCTTTGTGTACTTAACCAGACCACAGCATAGAAAACAAAGCCTTGCTTATTGCCTAACAGCATATATATGTTTTAAATTTTATGTGGTTATAATACATGGGGCTGATAATAGATAGGAAGATCAAAGTCTTCTGTGAATTGACAGCAGCACTGTAAACAAGGTGAAAGGGTTGCAGGTGCTTCCCACATGGATGTTATACAAAAACATATGGCCCTTTGCCATAAATTACTGTATGTACTTCCACCTTCTCCTGTGCAGCAAGGCAATGTTACTGTGGGCTTTGCCCAGAGAGCAAGGCCAAGGCACAGGAGCTGGGAGATGCTGTCAGCAGCAGATGACCATGCAGTGTGGCCAGGATGATAGTGGGAGCATGATGCTAAATTGGTCTTTCAAATTAAAAGTAGCTGATTAATCCTCTGTGTCATCTGAGAGCAAAAAACTGCATTCTGGGGCGATCCCTGTCAAACATTGGGAAGGAAGGAAAGTGATGGGCTGAAGTGTTTTAGGAGAGACTGGGCAGTCCAATGTGCCTCTTGTCTCATCGCTCCTACTTCAGCTCAGAGTTGGGCTTGGTAGGCATCTCTTGCCTTCATGGGTTATCTTCTGTGGCCCTGGCCATGGCAGGCACTAGGTGTGGGGTTCAGACACCTAAGCCACATCTCTGCAGAAAGCAACAGTGGTGCATGAGCAAACCTCAGGATATCATTGCTGGATTGCTGCTTATTCTAGTGGATAAAAGAAAAGATGTGTTTAGTGAATGACTAAATCATTGTAAAGAGGACTCCAACATCCTGGGTGAACCCTGAACACAAGGTAGTCATCTCTGTCTGTCCCATTAATTGCCTTAAGAGGGGTGCTTGTCTGCTCTTAGGAGTGAAACTGCTGCAGCTGAGTGTGGAGGGTGTTTGTAACCTCTTCAATTATCGAAGCACTTCTGATGAAGTTTGGCTTATTTTGTTCAATACCCTGTGACATAACCACCTCCTTGACCTGCAGGCCCTTTGGCAATCTTTACTTTTTTCACAGCTTCTGGGAATAGACCCATGCCCTCTGCTGAATGCTTGTGAAAGCCCTTTTGCCTGCCCTTCCTGGGGATGATGCTGCACAAGGCTGCTGGTTTGTGCACTGGCAGCCTGCTGGGACAATGGCTTCTCATCCACATTTTCATCTGCTGGAGGAAGCTCACACTGTACTTGTGCTGTTTATGTGCTGGTATCAGGTCTTTCCTACCTCACTTTCCAATGGAGCTAAAGCTATTGGTCTAAAATGTGAATTTCTTTTGCTGTTCTGGAGGGCTGCAGTTTAAACTGAAATATAGTAGAAATTGCCTCAACAAAATAACTTAATTAACCAATGCCTTGTCTATACAGGAAAATTTGTCTCCTTGTGTGGGTCATGAAATTTATTTTTGCTGGTGTGGTAGTGTTACAACTGATTTCCATGTGGACAGAGGTGCATCACCCCAAGGGTGTCATACTACATGCATGAATTCTTGCTTCTCTGCAGGAGCGGGCCAGGTATTCCCAAGTATTTGCTTTACATCCTAAAAGCCCTAGATGAAAATATTATAAAATGTTGGGTCAAGCAGTGTAATGGTACTGTAGCTAAAGGTAGGATTTCTATGTGTGAATGAGCCCTGTGGAAAGATTAACCTAGGAAAAGTTAATAAAAAACACTGTCCTAAATTATTCATGAATCCATTTGCAATGTACTTGCCCAGAGGCTTTTGTTTTTCTCAAACTCTTATTTATTAAAATCTGACAAGAATATCAGGTTTTGTTCAATAATAAATCTAAATCTATGTGAGACTAGTGATATCCTCATCCAGTAATACAGAATCAAAATGAAGTTACATAGCAGGGGTGAATATGTTATTTACTTGGGAAGAATAGATTATTGTTCAGGAGGATTTTATCTTTTACTTGCTATTTTGAAAGAGGTGAAAAAAAACCCAAAACACCTAGTTGGGAGATAGCCTCTTGTTTTGTGATTGAGACCTTGATCCTGCAAAGGATTTAAAATATATTAAAACTCAGTTAAGCATCTTGCTGGCAGCTTTTCAGGTTCCAAACCTGTGTTTGCTGAATGAAATAGCTCAGGTGATCTTGTTTCACACTTAGTTCTACTTGTCCTTTTTCCTTAACTTCAGGGAAAGTCCATGGAAGTAATGCCTTTGGCTTATGGATTTTGACTTCCAAAGTATGCCCATACACAGCCTCATCTTTTTGTGTCCTATAAAAGATTAGAAAGACTGTATAGAGAAAGTAGGAGAATGGAAAAAAGGCAGGAAGAGAGCTTTTGCTGGTTGAGAGCCGATAATGTGTGTGCTTTATAGCAATAATTCCTTAAAAAAAGGCAGAACTTATCTTAAAAATCAATTTAAGTAGTTTCTTGTTTTTTTTTTTTTTCCGCTAGCATTTTCAATTTACTTGGTGTAGAGGATTTTTCCCCTTTCTTTTACTTCTCTGCCCTAATTTATAACTGCATAAAGAAATAAGAAGCAGGTGCCTATAGCTAGAAAGTTAGCAAAGAGTAAATAAAAAAGAGCGAGCTTAGCGGTGGAAACAGAGCTGAGAGTTCGGGTGACTGGTCTGAGTTGGAGGATGATGAATAGATTTTGTTTGCATAAGCTTGGCTTGTGAGTCACTTTCTCATAAAAGCAGCTTGAGTAGGAGATGCTCCTGTCCCAAATTTTTAGTCCTGAATGCTTTCAAGCACAAAGTGCACTGTGATATAAAGACTCCTGCTGTGAGTAGCGTCCTGTTATCCCAGTGGACAGGAGCTGGAGCTTTGCAGTTTCCCAGGTTTGAAATAAACTAAAAGTGTGTCTCTGTTTCTCTGTTACACACACGTGCTTTTTCTGATGTATCATGCGGTGCCCCTTGCTGGTCAGAGTTAAGCTGTCTGGGTAGACATAACCAGCTTCTGATTCAGATTTGGAATCTGATGTCATGAAGTTGGTCCCTGTGAAAAGCTGTTTGTTGCAGGACCATCAGTCACTAACCAATAATTGTGACAAGGAACTTGCTAAACTTGGAGGGAGAAAAAGAAAAGCCAGGTGTGAGCATGAGAGGTCAGTATTAGGTGGGTTCAGAGCAGCACATGTCTTTGCCTTGAGAGCTTGAGTTGCCTCTCTAATGCCAGAAATACTGTACAAAGTACACACAAAAGTTGCATGTAGGGCATTATCCTCTTCTGCTAAAGTCTGTGATCAAAGCCCTCTTTAATCTGAGGCATCAGCTCTTTTTTATGCACCTATGAGGATTCTGAATAAAAGTTTGACTATTACAGGCTGCTACTTTTGCTGTGATTGAGTAAACTGGGAGGGGTGAAAATGGTTTACCCTCATAGACCACACCACCCATATCTAATGTTCCAGTAGAGCCTGTGGGTTGCATTTGGGAAATAAAAGTTCCTTCTGGAAACCCACAAGAGAAGAAAAGATGATGTCTTCCTTCCTTCCTGTTCTTCTCTGCCATTTTTTTCTTACAAGTTTTGGTGGTAGGGAGGTCAAATTGGACTGTGAAACCTTGCTTTGGAATCAAGATATGTCTCATCTGTTTGCCCTTGAAGAAAACAGCCTGCTGCAGCTTTATTGCCATGGGAACCCCTAGTTACTATATTTAATTCAGTCCAGGGTTTGCTTGTCTATTCAGTTGTTGCCGTGTAGACAGGTGATAAGCAATATATCGATACTGAGCTGTATCATACCAAAATGATTAGGCATGGATATTACTGTGGTATTGCAGCATCTGTGCTATTGCTCTTGTATTCTGCTATGAGCTGCCTGACCCCCCTGTGTCTGCCTCCAACCTCTTCTTCCTCTCTCCTGCTGGAGAAAAGACAGCGCTGCCTGAGTACATTTTCTGGTCCAGTGATCAACAAAGGTAGGGACTGCAAGCGACCTCTGCTTGCTGGTCATGCTTCTTCCTCCCCCAGCAGAGCAGCCAACCATCGAGTGCCTGTGGGCCTTGGCAGAAATGCTGCTGGAGAAGGGAGCTCTGCACCCCTAGAAATTGGAGGGTTGGGACAGGTCCCAGTGACTCTGCAGCATCCACAATGGTGTGAAGACCCAGAAGGGCAGACCCTGGCTCCACAAGGTCATATTGAAATGGGAGCAGGGAGATAAAGGGTGTACAGGCAGAGACACCCCTATCACCTGTTCTTTTTCTGAAGTTTTACTAATTCCCTTAGACTTGGTAAAACTTTTGTTCTCCCTTTTTCCCCCCCCCCTTTTTTCCTCCTCCCTTTTAGTGTAATGTAAGGTTTGTCCTTGGCAATGCAGAGTCTGAGATGCACTCAGTTCCAGTGCTAATAGATGTGGTGGAAATGTGCTTAACTACAGTCATGTTGGGAGGACTCATTAGAGGCAGGGCTTAGCCATGAAAAGACATTTCATGTGGCTGATGTCAAGAAATGCAATTTTGTAGGACTTTCATGATTGTTTCAGTTGGCTTCTAATGTTTTGCTCCTCTGCAGTTTGGTTTAGTGATACTACATCACTTTGCACAGAATTCAGAGTGAGCATAGAGTATGTAAACCTTTCTGTTAAAATGTTGGCTGAGTATTGATTAATCAGTAAAAGATTTTAAGCTGTTTCCTTTAAATTCCAGGTCCATGCATCTTAATCTAACAGTTGGGAGGGCTGGAAAGATACTGCTTTACCCAAGGAAATACATTTTCTCTGATATTTGTTCACTGCAAGTATATCCAAGCAAAAAGAGATATTTTAGGGAAGGAAATCGTTCTCTGTGGTCACCATCTGCTAAAATGATTCTTTTTTTCTTTCTAGGTATTATATTGGTCGCCAGGTGTTTGTGGTGGTCTCCTCACCAGACATGATCAAGCAAATCTTAGTGGCAGATTTTAGTAACTTCACCAACAGAACTGTAAGTACTTATAAAAGTTGGCTTTGTGGATGGAGTTGGTAGCACTGCTAATTTCAGCTCAGACCAGAAGTGGCTACAAGGAAGCCAGAAATAGAGGCAAAATTACAACATGGTTCAATAAGACCTGAAGCTGTATACACTCAATAAACATATTCAATCAAAGATTCTTGATACCAGAACACTCTGAGGATGAAAGAGAGTGTCCTTAGAAGAGACACACTGTCCTTGTGACTGAAGCACCAGATGAATGTTGAAGAAGGGGTTTCCATATCCAGTTTTGCCACTGACTTATGTGGAATCTTGGGAAAATCACTTACTATCTCTCTTCCTCAGTTCTCAATCTGTAACATGGAGATGGTTTGCTTTTATTTGATTATTTGCTTTCTCCCGCACATGATCTGTTTTGTGCTTTTAGGCTTCACATGGCAGGAGTAGTCTGCTTGGGACCAGGACATGCCTCCCACAGCTATTGTATATTAGTCATACCTGAAAACAATAAATTTTCAAGGCAAAGAAGGAAGTTTGAGTTAGCAAGAATTTATACATATGCTCTTGATTATAATCACCTTGGAAAGCTCATTTTCAGGAGGTGGTTAGAATAAATAAATAATGAGGGTGAATGACCAGAGTTCCAGCAGTTGCTCACCATTTTACAAGGAAATACTGCCACTGCGTGCTGCCTCGGTCCCATCCATTCCCTACTTCTCTCTGGACCCTTTGTATGCTCAAACCTGCTCAAACAAACTCACATGTATTTAGGAGGAGTTTTTGTGCCCTTGAGGAACATTTTTTCTCTGATCAGCTGTCTGTCTCCTCTGTCCCTCTGATCCTCTTTGCAACCAGTCAGTCTGTTTGTAAACTGCTCATCACCTTTGCTTGCTTCTTTTGGTACATGAATTTCACCTTGTGACTGCCTATATCTTACTTAATAAGTGCTGGTACCAGCTGCCCCTCCATTCTGCCCATGGCTCACATTTGAAAGGAAGAATTTATTTTTAGACTTCTTAGGCTGAAGTTGTTATATGTGACATATGCCTTTTCCCCATTTTCTCTATACCTGAAGAAATTTTCCATCCCTTCCCTTCTTCCACCCCAAGCAGGAACCCTATTTCTTCCTGTCTGTAACTTTCCCATGCTTTTCTTCTTTATGTTTGGTAGTAATAGACTGTACCCACTACACCTAGCAGTAACTGGTGATCAAGTAACACTTCACTGAAATTAGAAAGCTTTTCTTTGAGGGGACCCTCAGAGATTTGTTCTGCTCTTAACTTTAGTCAGCCTGGTCATTTGGATATATCTTTCTCTATATTGTCACACTTCTCAGTTGGTGAAATTTTTCTTCCTCTCCAGGCCTTTTTTGTTCAGAGGTTTCTCTCTCTTTCTTGTGGTTGTGTGTCCATCTGTCATGGTCTGTCTGTAACATCGGTGTTCCTCTCTAAAATTCAGGTAGGTTGTGTCACTATAGGCCCTCTCTCTCTCTCTCTCTCCCCTTTTCTTGTTCTTCATTAGGGATCTGTTAGGTCGAGCTGTCTCTGCAGGTTCACATAGTGCCCTTATTACTTGACTGTCCCCTGAATCATTTGTGGCTTTTCTGTACAACATCCTGCTTTATTGATGAGGAACTGAGACATAGACGGAGTGGCATCCCTGCCACTAACCAGAAAGCCTGTCAGATGAGAAAATTTAACTCCTAGCCCTCCCTTTAGCAAAATTAGCAGTTCCCCCACCCCGTGCAGGGTTGCTATTTCTGGCTTGCTTAATGTCCATGAGTCTAAATCAAATGAACTTCCTTCATCTTACATGCTCTCATCTGCTTGTTCTATGGTCTTCTCACATAGCCACAATCTTTGATAATTTCTCACTTTCCACTTTGTTCTCCCCTCTTCCAGCCATTGCTTTTCACTTATTGAAGATAAGCAGCCTTCTGTTTCTGGGTCTTTCCACATCTAACCTGGGGATCCTTCCTCCTCTAGAGTTTTCCCACAGGAAGCTCTCTCCTCTTTAATTTGCAGTCAGCTCTCTTGGGAAAGTATTTGGTTATCCTGTACACTAGTAATCCTACATGAATATAAATAATGCTGGATGGTACGTAAGGAAGGCCAGTGGAATTTATTCAGATGTGATTTGGGTTGTATGCAAATAATGATTGAAAGGTGAGAGTGAGAAAAGCACTTTCCAAGTAATAGAATTCTTTCTTATCACATTGACTGAATAAATGTCATTTTAAGACTTTTAATAGGGTTGCTTCTGTTTGTATATTTTAAAATTAGTTGAAGCAAGCTCCTCTACTTTGAGTGAAGGCTTCTATTTGCTAGTGGAGAATTCAAAATGCTAAAAAGATCCTCCTGCTTTATTTTATGAATTCCTTCCCCAGTGAAGAGTGTTTATAGAACTGACTTTGGAGTCAGTACTGTTTACAAAGCTAGGCCAATATATTCCAGTCCAGACATGGCACATACCTATTGTTTCAACCCAAAGCCTTTTTTTTAAGTTTAAGAGTATCAGCCTTTTAGGCTGAGAGGATGGGAAAGCAACTGAGACCACAGGGTTTGAACAGGTCTTAGGAAAACGCACTTGTGCTTTTCTTTTCCAGCCTCCCCATGTGCATTTCCAAAATCAAGATTTGTCCTTCATCCACCAGAGTGAATTGTGAGTTATCTAAGCTAGAATGCCTCGAAGAGAGATTATTCTCTCTGTAGCAGTTGTAGAAACTGTATGTTAACAAATAGTCACCGAGTTTCAGGATGTTCAGGATGAATTCTAAAAGCGAAGTGTAGAAAAGCTTATATTCCATGTTTATTTTGCTGCTTTTTCAATTAATTGTAAAATATATACATATTTGATTAAGAAACAATGGGAAATCAAACTTGTGAAGGGCTAAAACCAGTGGATTTATTAGTAGAAGCCAGTTAGATGATGAATCAGTGAATTATGACAGCTTTTATTAAAGCTGTCTGTAATGCGATGTCATGCCTTTGAGTGCTCGTAAGTAGGATGACCTTAATCTGGGATTGTGCACTTGTGGACTCCCTTCTGGGAAGTCATCAGAAGGCCTTTATGGAATGACAGTGGTTTTAATCTGCTGAGAGGATTCTTTTGGAAGCATCTTGTGTCCTGTCTCTGCATCCTGATAGACCTATACCATTTGTGCTCTTCTCACACATTGAACCTGTCTGCTCACTCATTATATAGACAAAGTAGATCTTGCATGTGAACACAAGCTAAACTACTCTTCATTTTATGTTTTCCTTTGATACTATATGTTTCACATCTTTACTATGGCTATCTTTAGAAAATTGCTATAAAAAGTCTTTTATATTCCCCTACCATCTTCTCTTGCTTCTGAATTACTGGTTAATAATTCTTGCAAAAGAAGTGTTTGGTGACTGCAGATCAAATCTGCATTAAGGTTCACTTCCTTTTAAAGCAAGCAACCAAGTCTAGCACACAGGCTGTTGCTGCCTTGTAGGCACAGGGTATATGTATTGTTAACAGTATAATCTCAGGAAAGCAATAATGACACTCTGCTTTCCCATTTAATTTAGTCTCAATTAACATAAGCATTAGAGCCATTCAAAACCAAAACTGTCTGCTGTAATATACCTTCATACTTGAGGCATATGAAGCCTTTTCCCCATGCTTTTAATTATGGTTGAAGAAGAAAATATGAAAATTACTTTATATACCTTCTGTCAAAAAATATGGAATTAATTTTAATTTAGGTTAACCATGGAAACCTCAGCCAGCATTTAGGCAGGGATGTGCTGGAGTAAATGATACCTTCTTCTCACTACTGTGTTGTCTCTTGAACAGAAGCTTCCTTTTAAGAGCACTAAGACCATTTTTAACTTGATTACTGTGTTGCAAGTGTGATAGGATTATGATGTTTGTTGCATTCTTCCAGGTGGGATAATGATACATAATCTGTTTTCAGATTGTTTTTAATTCTGCATTGAAATTTTTTTTTTCAATTAGTACTTGAGAATCATTAAAGTGTACTTTTAAAAATGTAGGAGCAGAATGTTAAGATGGAACAATGTGAAAAGAAACATTACCTGGTACATAATTAAAATAATTCAGATGGCTGTAAAAATATTTCCTAGAAATGTGGATTCAGTGAGCTCTAAGGCAAAGATAGGTACTGGCTAGGCTTGCCAGGAGTTGGTGCTCTGCCAGGATTCATGTGGCCATCACAAGTGGAAACTAGTGGTTGATTCAGACCAAATCCTTAAATCTACCTGCCAACCAGCTGGAGGAGAGTGACACTTTTAAATTCAAAAATCTACACCAATTCCAGTCGCTCTAAGTAAACATCGTTTTCTGATCTGAAGCTTTGCTGCTACAGTGGTACAAGCTGGATTAACAGCAAACAACAATGAGGTGGTAAAAATAAGAATAAAAAAGTACCGGGAATAGAATGTGATACAAAATCCTTGTATCCCTTTTGAAGGAAAATTGAGTTGCTTGAGCTTCTTTTCTTCTTGCTTGTCTATTTTTTCTCTTCATCTTTGAGTTGATCCACATAAGATCTGATTGTTCTTTTCACATGTATAATTTGTCTGTTACACTAAGCTGTTTCATCATCATCATCCATATATTAGTAAACCTATAAAGCTTCAGGCTTACCTAGAGCATTAAACAAATAAAATGCAACCACCAAGTAGGAAGGAACCTATTTTCTGCATTTTGTTCACTTGTGGTCCAGGATGCCTGACATATCCCTGAACTGGCTGTTCTTTCTGGTCTCTTGCTAGAAGAAAGAAAACTGTATATTACTGTATCAAAAGATCTAAATTTGATACAAGATGCCCTCCAGAGGTCCTTTCTAAACTCAGCCGTCCTATAATTCTGTGAATTTTGGGTCAGGACCTCAGTCAGCAGAAATCAACATATTAAGTTCAGATGACTCTAAACTGACTGATAATTATTAAGTGTCTCCAGAGCTGGACTGGGATGTTACAACTGGCTTCAAACAGCTCTGCTCAGGAACTGGATGGTGTACATACATCTGTGTTCTTCACCTTTTGCAAGTAAAGGATCACTTGCATGTCCCGTGCAAGAACTTTCTTGTAGCCTTCTGCCTTGACTTTTAGAGAACAGGCATCAGCCCCACTGATGTGCTGACTTTCAGTAAACAGTGATAATTCAGTTGTGTATCCAAACCCAGAGTCTTATCCAGCTTATGGACTGGGCTGTTTCTTCCATCTCTCTCACAAATACAGTTTTATTTTGAAAAATGAACCCACCAACATACTCATTTGGAGGCATGTAATGTAAAAACAGTTAAGGGATGAAAAGTTCTACAGTGTTGCCAAAAGACACATATGCATGTTGCCTTGACCCTGTACCCTTTGGTTGTTTGGTTTAGAAATGTTTCTTTTCTTCAAGTTAAACTTCCTAGGATTATTTCCGGTTGTGTCAATGTCATTGTCATCCTTTCATGTGAATTTCTTTGTTTACTTTGAAATTATTATTGTAAAGTTCAATGAACTCAGTTTGTAAACAGATGATGAATGAACTTTGCTGGAAGCTTACCTTTGCATGGGCACATGGTTTGGAGCACCAGTGACACAGTGTGACAGCAGGCAAGTCAGTACTTGGAAAATGATTCAAACAAATGAGAAAACATGGCATATATATTTTATATATAAATATATAAAATGAGATCTTCATTTTTCCACGCTTTAAAATGACCATTCAGTGGGATGGCTTAGTACACAAGTGATGATCTGGTGTGTGCAAATGGTTTGATTACTTTGATTGTGATATTTACTTTTGAATACATGCTGGGTTTTGTGGCTGCAGAGAGAAGGATTGTGCTTTAAATTTTTTCACTGCTTCATTCTGTTTAGATTTTTTTTTTCCACTCCTTCATCCTGTTTCATCTTGTTTTTTGTTTGGTTAATATAGGACATGGAAGGTGACTGGCATAACACCTCTGGAGCCAACATGTTCCATGATTAGTTGCTACGTCTGCATGTGAGCTTGAATACATATGTGTGTGTATTTATGGATGCATACAGATGCACATATATTGATTTGGGATCTCCTTGCGATTGGAGGAGAGGCTGAGTCTCTATTCCATTCTCTAGAGCTCTGTAGACATCAATTGTGCCATATCTTATTACGGAAATGTACAAAATATGCCTCTTTGTGCATGGCATGGTGTCATTTCAGTTCCTGATGCAGTAAAGCCATCATGCCTGATGGCAGGCTGTGCCTTGAACATCCAGTTGTTTGTGATACAGAGCTGTGATGTTCTTCCCTCCCCTCCCTGGCTTTGTAGGACAAATCCAAGCATCAATCCTGCCACATGTGCAGTAAGCCTTGGTCTCACTGAGCTGAGAATATTCGGTGCTTCCAAAAATCATTCTGTGCCTTGGGAGGATAAGTGAAAATGTGTCCAACCAGTGAATTTATTAAGATTTACTTTTTTTGCCTACCAGTTTCATACAGCTTCTAGATCATAGCTGGTTTGAAATCTTGTCTGGTACAGCATCAGTATAGAAAGGGAATCATGTTAGCAGGGAATGAGTTTGGCTGTATGGCACTTTTCTATTTAATATTGATTAGTTTGACTGCATATTTGTGGGTGCTGTTGTACAGCCACGTGAGCCCAGATGCCTGAATGGTTTTCCAGTGCCAGGAAGCGAAGCAAGGGCTCTTATCCTTGTTTTGGCCTGATGGTTCAGGACCACTGAGGGTAACTGAGGGTAAACAACCCTAACATCTGCTTTCTTTCCCAAGTGTGTCTCCATGGCTGTCTTCTAGATATACTAGAATACCTTTCTAGCTTGTCCAATGTATATGTAACTATTTTACTGCCTTCTATACCTCATAAAATCGCTTTTAATTCTGGATTTCCTTTTTCCTTTCCCCTTTTTGCTTTGAGAGCTTGCAGATTAATTTTTCTGAGCAATTAGATTCAGTTTTCTTTACATGTTTTAAAGTAACAGTGCATGTGCTTGTAGTAGACGCTTGACAATTAAAATAATAAATATTGAGAGGGTCATTTCTTTCACACTGTGTAAGTCTTTTTATGCATGCACAGCAAATTGTCCCTTATTCCCCATATGCTGAAGCTAATAGCACAAAACTAATGTTGTCAAATAATCACTGCTATTGACTATAAAATTAATCAGACTTTGGCTTCAGTTACCCTTAAAGAAAGGACTGTGGCCACCTGATCCTCTGAATCCCAGTTGAGAAGAGGTCTGGTTTTGTGACTAGGGCTCTAGGTCAGGATTTAGGAGCTCTGAGCTCCTTACTACAGAATTCCTGTCTTCACAAGGGCAAAGCATTTAGGAAGTGCTTTTTCACCTTAATAAATGTAAAAGAGTATCTTGGGAATTTCCAGTGGAAGAGTATCATTAGTGAATGTGAGTGCTTCAGGACTGATGGCAATGGGTTGGGATTTGGTTTTTCTGTTAATTCAAATGATTGTGGTGGGAGGGATTTTGTTTGTTCTTAAAAGAAGCTTCAGAAATGCAGATTAAAAAGTTTTAATGAAAAGCTTTTTTTTTTCCCTTTTTAAGTAAGTTTCTACTTTGAAGTATTAAAAAAAGCTAAGGTAGAAAAGTTAATATTATCAGATTTAATTGAGTGTATTTGAGGATCATCATCTCAAGTTTGTAATTTTTATTTGTGATTCCAATTTAGAACAGGAAACCAAGTGAAACCTGTGTCCTGTGAAGTAGGAGAGCTCACTTGTCTTTACCTTTGGAACACCTGGCACCTGCTTCTGCTGACCTCTGGTCCTGGTTCTGGCCAGGACAGGGTTAAGTTTTTTGAATAGCTGGTAGGGGGCATGGCCAGGACCCTGAGGTTATTCTATGCCACACCATTGCCAGGGGTGGAGGAAAGGGACTCTATTCTGGGGAGAAGGGGTTCCTTCTGGTCAAATAAACGTGGTGGAAGGAGCCATCCGGTATTGTTTATTTTCAGGATGTTTCTGTGTGAATTCTTTCTTTTCTTGTACCCTCTCACTCGTATTGTTGCTGTTACTGTTCATTTTCTTATATCACTGCTGTTTCCAGTATCTCAACCCATGATTTTTACCTTTCCTGCCTCCAGTTCCACTCTCCATCCTGCTGCAGGGAGAGGGAGAGGGTTTTGAAAGCAGGGGAGCAGGAGGGTGGCAGCGTGGTTTGGGGAATCTCAGTGGGGGCACAGAACTGGGGAGTACCACTCCTAAACCACAACTCCACAATTCATAAAGAGATGTCAGCATTTGCTTACATGTATGCACATTCTTACTTCTCATTTAATTCAGTGGGCCATTACTGTGTATTTACACAAGAATGTTTATTCTGTCTGGAATTGGGATATTCCCTTAAATGAGAGATTTTGTTTTCTCTTTGCCTCTCATAGAAAAGAGGGTGAACACAGTCTCTTCTCAAACATTTGAGTATTCAATAAAGACTTGTGGAAGTTTAGGAAGATGTAAATAACAGTACGCTGGAGTACCACAGAACAGCTTTACAGCTTAAATCAATCTTTAAACACTGACTGTAGTCAAGTCCAATTAATTTGAGGATGATCTTGTTGACTGACTTGAAGATACGCTCTAACTGACAATGTATTTCCATTGAGTGGTGACTTAGGCAGTTTGCCATTTGAGGAAGGTTTCCTGTGTTATTGTGGCTGGAGGAAGCTCTCAGCCTATTCTCCAGCAGTGGGTGCCAGACTGTAGCTGGGTTTGGAGAAAGCCACTCTTCCAGTGAGACTGATATTTTTACTGGCTAGTAAAAATTGTTGTCTAGGTAGGTCATACGAATTTGTTTTCTAAAGAGTTACGAATCTCTAATTGAGTAAACAAACAATAATATTTTTCACATTTCCAGGTAAGATTGCAAATAAAACTGATTCCTCCTGTGTGAAGGGCTGGTGGTGATGGTGGAAACGGATCGGTTACACACAGATGGAATACAAAATGAAAACTTTCTACTTTTTCTTTTTTCCAGGCATGGGTTGTCTGTTTTCAAATGCTATGGGCCATAAACCTTGGCAATATAAAAGCAATGCAGTTGACTGTAAGGAGGCTAGAAGTCTTAAAAACAAGTTTCCTCTTTCCTTGCCCCCCATGGAGAAATGATGAGTCAGCATGTTGAGACCACAGCTGATGCTGAGATGCACAGTCATGTTATTTTTCACAGGAGTTATTATGAAATGAGTTCTTTTTCAGCATGGTTCTAAGTATTTGAATCCATCCCTGAGTATTTCTCTGGTTTATTAATGGGCTGCAGTGCTGCCATCACCATGGTATCCTGCTACCTCTTCCCCTGTGAAGACAGCAAAAGCACATGATGAAATTTACATTTTTAATTCTCCACTCTCCATGCCTGTACACATAAAAATGCTTTACAAAACCATGGGAGAACACAAATGCAAGGACAATCCAGCATCAAGAAATGACTTGGGTTGCTGTGTTGCTTTGTTACTTTTTAACTCTCTCCCTCTCTGCTGTTACACTGCAGCCATCAGTGGTTCAATACCTGCTCCTAGGTAGACACCACAACACCAGATGGATTACGTACTTTACAGCACTAATGATAGTGGCTGATAATGTGTGCAAATCTCCCTTTCACTGCTTGTTCAAGGCAGTCAAGAAATACTGAATACAGCTGTACATAATTACACTTCTTTTGGAGCTAAATCAGCCTGTGAAATTTCTGTTCCTGGAAAATGGTCAAAATTAGTCAATAAAAAACCCAGCAAAACAAACAAACAACAAAACCCCACACCCTTTGCATGTGCTTAGTTAATGGTATTCTGTGACATTCTGTTGTCTAAATGCAAGGCTTCCCTGCCAAACTATTGAGATTTGAAAGGGTGGGGTGGGGGTGGGAAATACTGAATAATGAAACTATGAAGAGGTGATTTTGCTGCAGGTGCATGAAGATGTTGATTTGACAATATGAACTGCATATGCATTGTTTGTGCCATGAGGAGTTAGTGTAGGACCAAGTATGTGAGTGTCTTTATGTGTTGCAGGTATGTGAAAGGTCCCTCTTTTTACCCACTCCCTGTTTATTCTCACCTCTGTTTTCTTCCTTATTCAATAGATCTGCAAGATTTCCTTTTCTAAACAACTGAAGAGGACAAGATCAGAGTATTATTAGGTTTTGCCTTCCCTTCCCCCAGTTTTTTCTCCTGTTGAAACTTGCCAATCACTTTTGAAGCCTACATTCCGCTTTTCTGCAGCACAGGAGATATCATTAAGGCTTTAAACCCACTAATGAGGGAAATGTGCGCTGCTTGAAGGCTCCTGCAATATTAACTACATCCAATTATGTTAGGTAAATGTATGAGTATAGTCAAAACAGGATGAAAGCATATCTTTCTATTCAGGCCAAAAGCAGTCTTCTGAGCCAATCTTTCATCAAACCTACATTGGCTATTTATTTACTGGGTTTGCAGCACTTTTTTTTTAATACTGAATAATAACATTGAAGGGAAACAACACAGGCAGGAAAGAACTATCTATTCCTAGGGCTCTGTTCCTTGTTTAAAGAACATGTTTTACTGTTGGATAAAATATGTGAAATATTAAGTCTGATGAATATTTTTTTCTTGTTTAAATACATTATTGCTTCCTTATCTAATCCTGCTCTTAGCTGACTGTGTTATGAGTAGGTAGAGTGCAAATGCAGTTTTTGCTGGTCCTGACCTTTGATTTCTGTTGATTTGTTGGTTTTTTTTAAAGGGAAATTCAACTTATCCTACTTCTTTGTACATCTGCTATTAGAATATTTTTTTGGAAACTTATTCAGTTTAATATCACAGGTTTTTAACAGTCCCTCATTTCTGACTTTTGAAACTGTTACCTGACAGTAGTAGATTGGTTGTTTTGTTTACAATTTTCTTCATTTTCCTTATTTTTGACATATTGTAGGGTGTCATGTCCTTTGATTCTTGCCTTTCCCAGTCTGCTTTTGTTTAGAAGAGTAATTAGTTTGTCACTTGTTCCAGAACTGACATAGGCTCAGATCACAGCATCTGAGTTGGCCTTTTTACATGCTTGAGCAGTCAGAGTTCAGACCCAGTACTTTGCTTTGTTTTCATGTCTTTAACCACATTTGGAGTCAACTGGTCTGCTCATGTACAAAAAGTCCTTTTGAAGCATCTGATGATACAGGAACCCTCTGAAGTCTATAGAAGTGACGTTTCACAGCCCAGGGAAGTGATTTACCTGCACGTACCTGGGAATCTGGTAGTTCAGCACTGGAGTAGATGTGATATGGCAATATGTAATATTTGAACGGTTGTCATGTATCATGCCTAAGATCTGTTTAACCTGGTTGAGTGTCCTCTTTCAAAGGTGGCCAGCAGCAAAATTCAAAACACAGCAGCAGGACAGACAGTGACAGTAATCTTCCTTGTGGCTTATCTGCCCAGCCTCTCCAGCACCCTGTGCTGTGGTGACTTCCAGTGCCAGAGAATGCATCTGAGCATCATTTCTTTCATTCATTCCATTGGCCACAAATCTGTTCCCATCCCACCCCATCCCATTTTGAATTCTTTCTTTTAACTCTTATGCCAGCAGGTGGGGGATTTTGGTTTGGGTTATTATTTTTTTATTTCCAGGCGTAAGCTTTTTGTTTTGTCTGTGATAGTTCTGTCTGGGGGCTCTTGTGTGTGCACAAGTCCATTCCTCTTCAGTGAGAGTTAATGTGATACATGTGGGCAATTATTATGCTAATCCTTGCAAGATTTTGCTTTTCATTTAAAGTAATTTAAAGGTAGCATTATATCTTCAAAATAGTGGGAATAGTTCTCTCCTTAGACATTCATTCAGATATCTTAATCCATTTGCCTGCCTTTATATTTCTATTTGAACTTAAAAGTATGAAAGGTCCTTTTTTATTTTTTCTTTTTTGATATAATGATAATGTTCTTACCTAGCATAATGCTAACAACTTTTTGTTAAGATGTCTTAACTGGATTCGCCGTTTCCACAGCAAGGCCTACAACATGAGCATTCCTCCTCTGGTTCAGCTCAGAAGCTAATTCATCTTAGTTTGTATCAGTGTAGACTTTTTCAAAACCATGCAGGCTGACTTAGCGCTGAAGCAGACGAGTCCCCACAAGGGCTCTCCACCAGCTCTGTTTCAATGGTGGTTATCTCCAATAGAGGGGGAATGATGAGCAGTTGATGGGGGGTCATAGCATCTTATATTGATGCAGCTGCTTTGCTGTGGTCCTCTGACCGCAGCCTGGAAAGTTCTCTTCTACCTAGCAATTAACTGGTAGATCTGTGCTAAGTGAAAATTTCTGCCACTCTGTTTTCTTTGCTTGTGACCTACACTATGTAAGTTTCATTCTGCAAGAATGAAACCTCCACAGGAAAGGGTGTTCAGAGACTGTGCACTCCTCAGCGCTGACTACATGTAACGGAGGATCACAAGTGAAGAATGAGTTGGCAGGTATTGTTTTACTCTCTAGTGAGAATTCCCCTTTATATAGTAACCACGTATCTTGGCACCATTTGTTGTAAATAATTGATAGCAAATAGTTGGCTGATCTGAGCCTTGGGAAGGGAAAGTGCTGCTGTGTGTTGTGGGGGTGCCATGGAAGCGCCGTGCTGTGAGCACACAGCTCGTGACCACAACCAAGGAAAGTCACAGGACACTTGCCACAGCTGCTGATGAATTGTCAGCATTTAATTCACCACACTCAGAAGGGAAAGGGAAGAGGATGAAGGGTGTAAAATTCAAGTTTTTACACTGCAAGTTTATAGTAAAAACATGGCAAAGCCCGGATGAGGGAAGAAATTATGATGTCTGCTCCAGATCAGAAGGCTGAAGGATCTGCTGTATTAAAACTATACTGTATTACATTCATATACTATTTAAAGAGATACTATACTATTCTACATACTTACTTCTTACTTACTTACCTAACTAACAAAACTCGTGACACTCTGCTGAGAGTCCGAGACACAGCTGGATCCGATTGTTCATTGAACCCAAACAACCTTCACCAGAATCCAATCCAGCAATCACTTCAGGTAAACAATCTCCATACCACATTCCACATGGGGAAAACAAAGGAGCAGAGATAAAGATTGTTTTCTCTTCTCTCTGTGCTTCTCCTGAGAGACAGAATTATATCTTTCTGTCCAGAGAATGTGAATGTTACACATGTCTCACAGCTCTCCAGTGTAGTGAGCGCTCCTTACTTTGAGCACACCTGGCCACTGCACATTTCCATGTTCATTCATCTGTTTCTGGAGGCTCAGTGGTGGCTCAAGGAGACTCAATTTAGCCTCACAGACACACATTCAGCAGCAGATATAGTGAGATCAGGAAACAGCTGTCCTGCAGCAAAAGTTAAGGCCTGTTGATTATTAATTATTTACTCCTGCCAACCTCTTCTCACTGGTGTTAAGCAACAGAAACAAAAATAATTATGTTCTTTACTGAAATAATGTTTCATTCCTCTTCTTTGTCTTTCGTGCTTGCTCTTGGAGTAAAGGGTTTGGGGAAATAAGTAGTAAAAACAAGAACTGTCTTGCAGTCTTCTGCTATATTAATTCTAAGTTGAAGGTACACAAGTTATTATTTTTTTTCCCTTTTCAAGGCAATTGCAACTGACAGTTTCCCCATTTCCTTTTCCATTCTCAGTGTGTGCATTTAGATGAAGCTAAAACTGCACTCTTGCACTTTTTATGCAGCTTTCCTAAAATAATTCTGAATAATTTAACAGTGGCTCAGAAACATTCCAGTTTAACCAGTCATTGACCTTCAGTCAAGTTTAAATGTCATCAGGCCTATATTGGTATTTCATGAGTTCCAAAGAAGCTGTATTGTTGCAGAGGCAATGGTGAGCTCTATAATTAAAATTGCCCAATGTCTCCCATTACAATGTTTTCCTTTCTGTAGATTATCATTGTTTAACTGCTTCAATTAGTATTTTCCATTTAGAATTTTTCAGTCAAAATGGTCTTGCTATTTTGGAGATGATGCCTAGGGAAAAGTTAGGGTTATTTATCGATTGTGAGGAAAATAAACCCAGAGTCTATTTCTTTGGCTTTGGCTTTGTTCCCTCTAGTGTTAAGGGCTGGATATAAAAACCACTTTGAAAATTTGACCAAACTGCTTAAGTTTATAAGCCCCTGAAGAATCTGAGTAAACACAGACTCAACAAAAAATTATTAAAGGAGACTGACTTACTGCTATCGCTCTCTGCTGACAGAATTCTACAAATGACTACGAATTTCTAGAGGTCATCATGTGAGCTTTATGTCTGAAGGAGGAGAATCGAGTTTGTGACTGATTGATTTCACATGAAAATTTTCACATGAAAAGTTTTTTATTTGCAATGTTAAAACCTTTCAGGATATTATTTCCTCTAGAAATCTTAAATTTGAGAAATCAAATAGAGATCCTGTGGGGAGAAAAATGGTATATGTGATAACATAACTAAAGAATCCATTTGGATCCATTTCTGCATATGCTTTAGAATACGAAGACTGCACTAAGCCTAAGATTTTCAAACCTCTTAATGTTTTATTTTGCTCTCTAGTATCCTCCTGATATAATTGTAATTGACTGCAGTAGAAATTGATGGCATCCTATGTGGTCAGAAGTAAGAATTTAGGAAAAAAAAAAAAACAACCCAAAACCTTTGCCCTAGCGATTTCTGAAATTTCATTAGGAAATATGTGGAAAACAGAATTTTCATGTCATGTTTGATTTTGAACAGTTTAAAGCCAAAATAAAAATAAAAAGTTCATTGTAATAATTTTTTTCAGTTACAGTTTTTAGTCTAACGAAAACGTCATTTCAATTTACAACGTAAAGTTATTTTGTTGTGAGAACACCTATAAAGGTGTAAAAAGGTAAAGGTATAAAGGTGTAAAGGTATAAAGGTGTAAAAGAACCTCTATAAAGAGGTAGTTTCTAGAACTTTTTTCCTTCTTTTCTTCCAGAAAGCCCAGAGAAAGAAATTGATTTTGCAATATTGACAGTTTCTTGCAAACCTCATGGCTTTATTTAAGTTTCTCTAACCAGCTCTGGTTTTATTTTTGTTTAATGCTTGATTTGAATTTTTAAAAAGAATGTACCCTCCCTAGCTGGTGTTTCACTGTGTCACCTTACAAGTTCTTTAAGTGCCCTGGCTGCTGGATGGCTCTCCCTTGTATTGCCCTCCTTGTAGTCAAGTGAGGCAGCTCTCATTTTTTCCACTTTTTTTCAGCTCTTCCCTTTGTGCTTGTGGTAATATTTATCTTATATTGGCAGTGACAGTCACTTTTGGTTATAAAAACTTATGTTTGTCCTAGGGTTAAGATTTATTCTAAATAAAAAAAAATCAGCATGGTTTTAGACATGTCACAGAGGGTTGTTTTTTTCAGTTTCAAGATACCTTTTATTTTTCCGGCTGCTGGATGCTGGGGGTGTTCAGCATGAACCTCAAGTGTGAGAGAAGCAGCTGTACAGATGCAAAATGAGTTCTTGTGATGTGGGAGTGTGTGCTGTGCTGGTCAACACTGATGGTTGGGAACTACCACTCTCACCCACCAATAAAGCTGGGCTTGGAAGTGCAGATTCTAATAACTTGCAAGTAAAAATAACATGCTGGGTGCATGCAGTCAAGTGTGATGCATGTGCTGAGTATGGGTACAACTTGGCAATGTCACTGGTCCTTCCAGAGAGTGAAGCCTCTTTCCTTTTCCACACAGGAAATCCCAGCAGGCTGAACCTCCAGCCAGGTTACTCATTGCCATTCCATGTGGGCCTGGCTGTTGGGGGTTAACCCTCAGTGCAAGGTTGCAGGTGTATTGTTCTCATGGCTGGCACACATTCCTTCCCTGGGCACTCGATAAAAGAGACTCTAAATCCCAAATCTTGCTCTGTCCTCATGTGTGTTTGCTGAGCTCCAGCTTGTCTGTGCCCGAAATGCTGGTGCTGGCTTTTGGGGCACTGTGAGTGGGAAGAATTTGGGCTCTGATCCATCCCTCTGGTTTCATGTCATGGTAACAGTGCACTAAAACTGAAGCAAGAGTGGTGAAACAGGGCCTCTAAATGCTGCATCATGTGAAGGAGGCCTATTAGGCCACAAAGGGATCTGTGAGCTCTGTGGTGTGGACTCCACTTTGTGGGGTTTTGTTGTTTTTGTTGGTTTTAACATTTTATCTTATCCTAGAACTCTTGTTTTTAACATTTTGTTGTTTTTAACATTTTATCTTATCCTAGAACTCTTACGATATGGTGACATGCTTAATGTTTCATAATCCACACTGCTTCATATTACAAGTCTAAATGTTTAAGAATACAAAAGTAGCTAATATTGTTAATTTATTTGGATAAGGTACTGGTTGATACTCAGAGGAGTGTTTCAACTTCTCTCCTTGGAGAAATCAGTAGGAGTGATGTAAGCAACACTCTGCTTACAGGTGGTTTGTGAATTAAAGCTGTTTTACAGAAATTGTGAGCTCCAGGGAACTCATGATAAGTCCTGTAATGTTATCTGTGCACAATAGGACTTTATTATAGTTGAAATTATCTTATGACAAACATTTAATTCTAGATATGCTCAAATTAATTTGTAAGAGGCAAAAGCACAAACGTTATTTCATATAAGCCTGTCAAAACATGTTTTCATAAATTAGGATTTTTAAAATTTGATTGAAACTAGGTAATAACCACAAATATGAAATCTTGGAAGATAAAATGCTGAAAGTGTGCTGTGCAACTCCTGAGAAAGTTTTATAGCCTAGCTCTTCTTGAGGGACAAATAAATGAGGAATGAAACCAGCTACTGCTATCAGGAAAATACATTAATGTTTTGACAGATAGATGTGGAAATCTTACTATATGAAATTTGGATTTTTTTTTTCCCCTGATGTGTAAATATCCACTTAATGTAATTAGAAAGAATTGTGAAGTAGCAGGCAGGGAATCCAAATTCTTCAGCTGAGCAGGTACTGCAAATGTGATTTGTTGACATCTTGTCATTCTGCCATTACAGCTGACCCTGGAGTTTTCTTTCTGAATGACTTTTCAAAGGAAAAGTAACATAAAAATTAAAGTATTTAACCAGGGAGTGTTCTGAGTATGACTAGTAGCATATGCTTTGAGAAGGAACAGAAGAGCAGAGCAGTATTTCCTGTAAAATGTCCCCCTAACATCTGACTGCCCGTGGTTGACTTCCTAAGCTAAAAGCTGTATTCGTGTTTTTAATTTTTAATAGCCCTTTTCTTCCAGTAGTTTGATTTAAATATCATCTTGAACCCATTTTTTGTTTTTTAAACCATTAGGAGGCCTCGCAAGAAAACTTTTATTGGCTTTGTTTGACATTGTTTTGAAATTTTCTTCTTGGCTTTGGGGGGAAAAGGTGAAATACTTTTTCCTTGGGTTGTTTTGCACATATTGGAGATCATCAGTTTGCTATATTAATCCCAAATTTTCTGTTTCAAATTAGATAAATGGCAGTTTGAAGTATATTTTGCATATCAGGATGTTGTCACATGGGAAATGTGACAACAAGTTTTAGGTGCTACATGGCAGCTTGGAAGACTGATAGAAACCCTTTGAAATGTCTTTCACCTTTAGGTCATAGTTAGCTACTTAGCCACTTGTTTATTTTCAGTGTTTCTTGGTGCTTTGAGATTTTAAGCTATACAGGCCTGTATATAATTTTATTTCTGTATTGCAACACCTGAGTGGAAGAGGTCAAACTAAAATTGTCAATAAAATATGAAGTACATGAAGAAGTGACATTTCTTATATATACACTTTCTCCAAATAAGAATGTGATATTTTAAACTAAGCCATTGGTAAGCCTCCCCTTCACCTGCCTTGCTTACCTCTGCTAGTGACCAGAAGGTCCTAAGCATTTAACCCCTATCTGAGGAGCTTAATTTGGCAGTACAGATTTAAAACTCTTGCTCAGCCATAGCTAATTTCTGAGGTGTCTTGAATCCCTTGGAGCTGCTGATTTCAGCAGCTGAAATCACCAAATGGAAGCTTAGCAGTTTTGAACCTTGTCCAAGGTAGGAGATCTGATGTTTTGAGAGAGAGATGGCCTTCACGTGTGCCTTTGAAATGGGCTGGCAACTCAGACACTGCAGAAAATGTAGGAGCAATAAACATGGTTCTTTGAATCACAAAGGGGTGGAGCCAGGCTGCTCCAGTGCAGTCCCCCATGACAAATTGCCCAGAGTGCAAGAGAAAGGTTTTCATGTATTTACCTGCTGGAAATTATTTCAAGGCACACCTCTCATCTCTCTGTGACATACCCCATCTAGAAACTTACAGGTGATTCTTTGAGAAGATGCACTTGCAACCTTATTTGTTGAATCAATGCCAAATTCTATGTGTCCATGGCATTCGTGAAAGAGAAGTTAGTGAATCTCTGCAGCCTAACAGGCCTCAGACTATCCCTCCCTCCCCCTAACCTGTACTCCCGCTGTAATAATTCTTTCCTTCATTATTCTTATTTCCTTATTTTTCTTCCTATCTTTATCCACAGGAAGGAATTACAAGGTTTTCCCCCACTGTGCATTTTGTTCTGTCAGTGATTGTTTGAAAGCAGGTTACTACCATGACTTCTTTCACTCTGCTGTGGTAAAAAAGGGAGTCATCCCTGATCACACCTTTCTTCTGGAATATGTTTTGTTATGTCCATGAGAAGAAAGGTGGTGAGACCTTAAGGAAGCGTAGGACTCTTCCTACATTGCTGTCATGGCAGCTTGGACAACTCTGTGCTCATTTTGGGTGAACTTTTCCTGAGGTATCTAGCTGCATACCCAAGGCATTTGAGTCAGCAGCCAAGGGGACATGCAGTGGGATGGTGAGTGGTACTTATAATCTCTCTTGGAATTCTCCAGAAGATTTAAGGTTACTGCAGGCATGTCTCTGGATGAGCAGAGCATGGAATACAATGGTCCTGTGTAAATAAAAGATCTAGCCAATGTTCTTATAGGCATTGCCTGTCATTCCTACATATGCCAAAGACCGAAAGCATGGCAATATATGTGTACCAAAAGTTATTAGGGACTGCTTTTTTCCAAATACTCTTTACATACTGTAAAAGGAACTTTCTGGTCCTCAACCTTTCCTTTAGAAGAAGTCTGTATAAACAGAGAGGCTTTTAATAGTCTTATAACTTTATCCAATATTAAAAAGTACAGTTATGTCAGCTGGAAAGTGGATTTAAACATGTTTAAAAACTGCTTCTCAGCAGAAACTGTCTATAGAGTATGGATTCTCTAGTACAACCTGAATTTGTTTATAATACCAAAATTCTTAATTAATTAAGAGCAAATACCTTTTTCTTTGCTTTGATTGCTTTGATCCCAAATGTGCAAACTGACCACCATATGCAAACTCATGAATGCATGGACTTAATTTTGGTGTTGCTTACACCAACAAATGGAAGGTGTGACTTGCATCAGTTTGGGTCAGACTGCAGGAGGCCATATGTGTTTATTTTAGCAGTTATGGATGGTTATATTTACCTCATTGCAATGACTCGCTTTGGTTTCTATTGACAAAACCATGACTTAAGAGAATGTTTGCGGAGACAAGAACAGATGTTTCCAGGCTGCTTGCCACAGAGGGGAAAATAGCCAGTATTTGCTTGTAAACTGCGGTTGGCTGTGCCATTTTTCCAATGAGTAATTAGGAATAGTAGTTATTAGTTGCTGAAGATCTGACTTGATGACAAAAGAACCTGCTTGGAGATGCCTTTTTGTATAGTCTGATAGAGTAGAATGAAAGACAATTGCTGTAATCACTGAAACCAATTCTACCCTGTCACACTCTTTTGAAGAACCCTAATGACCAAGGAGAACCTAAAAGCTTAATGAAATAGATAATCCATGGACATTTTCTCCTCTTCTCTGCAGGCATGTTGATTTCAAATTAAGCTGAAAACTTTTACTGGACACTTTTATGAAATCACAAAGCAATATGTGCATTTTGGTATAAGTTTGGTGATTTTTTTTTTTTTCCCCTCTCTGAAGCTGTAAGATCACCTTCTGGATCACACATACTAAACTCAAACTTGCTTTAGACTAATAAAGAAGAGAGCTAATAGTCTCTCTGTAGCAAAGAGACTGTTAGCAGAGTTGGTGATCTGGGAGGGTTTTGAGCAATGTGTTTGTGGAGCAGTATCTGTGTCCATAGTTTTAATGGGCAAGGAAGGATTGATTTCAGCTGCTTGGGAGCAGCAGTGTGGGATATGTGGCATCTGAGGATTTGGAAATGGAGTTTTGGGAGGGCAAAGGAAGAGCGAGCCTGCTTTGGGAGAGACAGCTCCTGTCTGTAACGATTCCCTCGGATGTTTCATGGATGGAAGGCCCCTCACAGTCACAGCAGAGGGATGAGAGAGACCCAGTGGTCTCCCACACTGGCACACAGCGCTCAGTGGGCAGTGCCAGCCCTTTGCCCTCTGTGAAGGCTTTGGTCTTGGGGTGAGGAGTTGGTCTTGCTCCATTATGAGATAATGATTTGTGCAGAGAAAAATTTTACATGCTTTGAAGAGATGTGGCTATAACATCTGTGTATGCAAGGGCCTTCCAGATGGAAACAGCAATGAACTACAGGGTATATGACATAAATGAGCTCTATTTTGGGTTTTGAAAACATGCAATGCAGTGCTTTCCTGGCTCAGTCAAAAGCCACTGCACAATATGTCGTTGGATATCATGAATACAGGGAGAGCTGAGCATGACTTAAAACACCAAGGAAGTTGGAAGGAATATATTGTATCCGTTTACCAACAGGAAGTTTTTAAAGCTAATATATGGAGACATCTCCTCCCTTCCCACTTTCATGATCCACTTACTGCAAGCTTAGTGAGATGTATTCCTGGAGATATCTCAGGGATTTTTTTTTTTTTTCTGTTGCTTCTTTTAAGAGCAAGTGTTATGTTGATCTGTTAAGTGTCACGCCACTGCCACTGACTGGATGAAATACCATATGGGCAGTTCATGGGTTTACTGGTTCCACCTGCTGGCTGAACTGGTGGTGATGACCTGTCAGTCAAGGGGAGTTGAATGAGTAATCTTAACAAGAGATTTTATTATAATTCCTGTCTGAGGTATGGGGATAGTGTCTTGTCTTCAAGCTACAAACTTTCTATCTCATTTTTTATTAACTTTCATTTCATTTCATTAAATTTAGTTTAAAAATGCAATTTCTTAAACAGGATGGTAATGCCTAATCACAAGGGCATTTTTAGCAAGAAAAGGACATCAACCCTTTTTGAAAATAGGAAGATGAACAAGTCAACCCAGTGATGTGCAAGCACTGCTGCCTGCTCATTGCTTCTGGAACTTGCCCTTGGGAAAAAGCCATCCCCCACTAGAGCAAATACAGATAACTGCATGGCATTCATGAAGGCTAGGAGAAAGATGACCCCTCACTCTGGGAATATACCCCAAAAATTTCCCTTAAAAGGGAAAATGGAAGGAACCTGGATATTGGAGTCCCCATGGGTACTGAAGAAAGGCTGAAGGAGTGAGGAGCAAATGGCTCTCATTAGTGTGGGTTGTTGGGTTGAGATTGGGGCTAAAGTTCAGGGGAGTGTGGACATGGAATTTCAGTCAAAGCTGGGTCCTGCAGGACTAGAAGAAAGCTTACATGAAGGCGAATGCTGTTTGCTAGGGATGACTTAATGCCAGAATTAGTGTTGGAGTTACTGTTTGGATTTGGGATTTTGGGTGCTCTAGAGCTTATTTCCTTGTTGTGAATCTGAGCAGACTGAGTACTGATGTTTGACTCCTGTAAAAGTAAATTGTTTTTGATTGGTTTTGTTAGGAGTGGGCTATGATTAAGTCTAAGTTTAAAATAACAAAGTGTCTGAGATATTGTTTTTTATAGAATTTTGTTTCTCACTGTGCTGTCAAAGCATATGGAGAAGATTAGCAGCTGGTTCTGTGGAGGTGAGTGTGTTTTAAAGGTCTTTAAAAGTACCCTTTAGCTTCTTTGAAGATTCATCTCTTCACAATATTTAAAGAGTGCATGGCTGCATTAACTGCCTTCTGCTGGGAAAACTTTATCCCTCATTTTTTCTGCCAAAGAAATAAGAAGAGGTGTCTAAGGGAACATAAAGGTGCTGTTACCCTTCTTTCTGCTCTAGGCAGTCATTGCTGTCTGCCTGAGGTTCAGTCTAGCCTCCTAGTGACAAACTTGGGAAAGGAACAAATACTGTATGAATCACAGAAGGCTACAGTATTACTCCAAGATACAGGGTCAGGATATTAGTGCATGATTATGTCCTACAGATATCCATTTGACATGCTTCTTAGCACAGTTTTGTTATATATTGATTAGTTGTCTCCCAGGCATGGTATGGGCACGGTTCAAGAGAAGAACATGTACCATGACCAGAAGCAGTTTGGATATCTCCATTGTTTTTGGGAAAGGGATTTAACTTTGGGGAGAGGGGGTGTTCCGTTCCACTTGGCCTCAGAGCCAAAGATTCACTTGCCTGAATTATTTAGTAACACAGAGGAAGCTAAATTGAACTCATGACAAACAAGCCAATTACTGGGTCTGAGGGGTCATCCTGAGGAACACCTTATAAGGGGAGGGAATTTTTGCATTAATTGCAGAGATGCCACTCATCTGCAAATATTATTTTATTTCCTCTTTTAAAAGCAGTGGTGTTTTAAAGGATTTGTTTGCAAGCAAATCAATCAAATTTTCCTTGTTGTGGTTGATGGTATGTCTGTGATTGTGGGAACTCAGCAGCACTGGTAGGTACACTGCAAGAAATTACTATGCTGCCAGTAGTTTTAATGGAGCATTGCTGTACCAGAAATGGTTGATTACACAGGAGAAAGAAGCACAGAGCAGTTATGTTGCATCCTGGGATTGGGTTTTAGGGGTTCTCATTTGTGTTAGCTAGCAGAGTCCGGTGTACCCCCCACGTGCTTCCCCCGTGTTGTTCACCCCCCCGCGGTTTCTGGCCCTGTGTCCGCCGCCCCATCCCCACAATCCCACTCAGCCCGAGGCTCAGTGTCCGCCCCTGCGGTTCCCTGGTTGGTCGCTGTCTTACGTCATCACTGCGGCACCCGCACAGATTGGAGGGGCGGCGTCTGCCCTCCCTATCACATCCCCTGTATCATCCCACTCCCTCCCGGGTTCTGGCGCCATTTCCCCCATGTGGAGTGGGAAGCGCAGGTCGCTACCCCCCCACTGCAGCTCTCAGAGACAATAAAGCCTTCCCACTTTCCTTCGTGGGTGATTTGGACATTCCTCCCTCTTTGCCTCGGACCCTCGTGTGGGCGAAAGAACCCGGCAGACCCCGACCGGCACGCCAGCCGCTGCAGCATGCAGGAGAGAAGCAGTGGACCCGGAAGTCTGGGCGGGGGCGGCGCCAGAGGGCACTGGAGCTGCCCCGGACCTGGGAGAAAGAGTGCGACGCCGCACAGTTGTTCAGTATTTAGATTATGCTAGATGGAACATGATCCTGATTGCCTTTGACTTAAAGATAACCTCCTTTGCTGCCCAAAAACCAAAATACCGCCCCTGAAAATATTACAGCTGCCTCCTATGGTAATTTATTTGGTGATTTTTATAAGTTCAAGATTTTTTAGATACATCCAGTACTTTGTCCATTTGGAAAGAGATGACACTTCATCTTTCACTGAGATACTTCAGGCTCATTCTCATACCAAATCCATTTTCATTCCTGCTATATGAACCTGTAACACAGGTTATACAATTAGGAGGAAAGTGTTTGCAGAAATAATAAGGAAAACCTGATAAATGAAATTTGCTATACACTGTCAGTCATGCTGATGGTATTCCAATAAACACAAACATATTTTTGCCTGTCCAGTTTTAAAGATGCAGAGTAAAATAATTTATGGCCAAAGCTAGTTTTCCCTCCTTGCAGCATTTATATGTATGTAATACTGTGCACACCAAAATTATGTTAAGGGAGCATTACTGTCATAAAGTAGAGTGCTAAAAAGGCAATGCTATAGTTAGTGTTGTAGTTATAATATTATAGTTAACAGGCTTTTTGTTCAGTAACTGGGTCCCTCTGTGAATGTGCTGTATACAGTCTTTATGCAATTAGGAGCACTTTTTAGGGTGAATGTTTGGTTTTAGGAAGGGAATTTGCTTTCAAGACAAATGCAGTGAGATTTATATCACATCTGTTATTATCTAAGTGGAGCTTTGTCTTGCAAAGAAGATTTGTCTTATAGAGTGCACAGTTTGGGCAGCCTTCAGTTTGGGACTGATGCAAAATACTTTTCCAAGTGTTGCCCTGTAATTTTTTGTGGTTTTCTTTTTTTTTTTCTTTTTTTTTCTGTATGCTATTTAAACCTTGCTTGGAAGACAAAATTGGTCATTTCCTTGTGGGAATTGTTATTCTGCTCTTTCATTGTATTTCTGCTATTTCATTCTGAGTGCCTCAGAAATGTTAATGTATCGTTAGCATTTCTGAAGAGGTGATGTGATATAGCCACTTTATAAAGCAGAAGTGAAGGCTGGTGGTTGAAACACAGGTCTGAGAGTGTTTGCTAATTTGGGGGCTGCACTCAATGACCTGATTTCTTGGACTAATGCATTTCACAGGATCAAGGCACTTTCCCTGTTGTTGATTTCAGTGAGCACTCAGGAGCACTGCAATCTGGGTGTCAGGGTTTGAAATGAAGACTGAAGATATAAGGAATACTCGTTTAGTGACCTGCTGAGTCAAGATCTAGTGTAAATGGCTGCCCTAGCAGCACAGAAGAACTGTGAAGCAGAGGGTAGCATACAGGACTTTCTGACAGGATATTGCTTCTGCTGGGAAGCATCATCCAACTGTCTAGAGGCTCTTCTGATTCTACTGAGCCTTTGAATATCTGTAACAAATGACAGAGCGCTCCCCTGAGTGATGGTCTTTCAAGCTGCCCTTGTGATCTTCAGGAAAGATACCTACTGACAAGTTAGAAAACAGATTATTTATTTAAAGAGGCTAGTCAGAGAAAATAGTCCAAGATATTTCAACTCTGACAGCCTGTCCAAGGTTTTCCCTGTTATTGTACCAAATAGACTAGTCTATACATACATTTTAAAAGTGCCCTTATTTTGTTTTACAGTAGTCATCTGATGACAGTACCTAAGTCAATCTCTTCCTTCAGCTTAATATATACTTTTCTACTTGAAAGCTGCTCATCTTTGCTCAAAACTGGTTTGTAGTGTTGTTCCAGTGACATTAGTTTACTACACTGGATGGTGTTGCTGAGAATGTTAAACTATCCCATTAGCCTGTTTGTAATATAAAATAGGCTTCTGCATTTTACAAGCTTATGCAGTGTAGTAAGAATTTGGCAAGTGTAAAGGAAAAAGGTGTTAAGGAGAGCTGGCAGCTCCTTAAAGAAATGATATTAAGTGCAAGCTCTTCCAATAAGGAGGAAAGTTGAGGAAGTGCAGTGGAAGACCAGCATAGCTAAATTGCCAGTTCTTCATGGCTCCTGAAGAGAAGTTCTTTTTTTTAGAGAGTGGAAAGTAGGTCAGATTTCCAAGAAAAATGATAAAGAAAATAGCATGTAGTGGCAATGAAATCAGAAATAGTGAGGCACAAAATGATATTAAAGTATCCAAGTGTGTAAGAGGTTGTAAGAATTCATTTTTCATGTACTGTAGTAATGAAAGAAAGACTGAAAGGAAAGGTCAGAGGACAAAAGGGATCAACAGATGGCATTGGGGTGGTCAAAGCATCATTGGTTTGTTTGCCAGTAAAATGGATACTGTTTCTACTGATAACATGGGGAACTGTACTGCTGCTGCAGTATCCAGAAGATCTCACATGCACAAATGAATGTCTCTGTACCTCCTGGTAACCAGAGAAGTGTAGACCTCACCATACCCACCAATCTTAGAGTGTTTTTTTCTGGAGGACATTGCTGTACAATGCCTGAAATGTATTTTGGAACACTCCACTGTTGGAAGGGAAGGGAAGAGCACAGGGTGACTTCTTTGCAAGAATTGTTCTGTAATTTTGTTAATGATTTAGATGATGGCACTGAGTATGCTAACAATTTATGTAGAAAGCTGGTAAGGATGAAAGACGCTATGAAAGAAAGGGCTAAAATTCGAGGTGGTGTTATTCAGTTGAACAAATAATCTTAAAGGGAATGGTCGTAGTTCAAAGGGACATGTTCTACATATGACTCTGGGGAATAACCAGCTTTAAGGATAAAGGCCAGCGAATAACTTCCTAGGGGGTGATTGTTCAGAAAAAAGTCTGAAAGTTGCAGGCAGCCACAAACCAGTTCATGAGTACAGTGCCATGCTGTGGTATGTAATATTCCAGGGTGAATAGAGAGGAATATAGCTTGCAGAATGTCTAGGGTGCGGGAGGGGAAGTAAAATCCTTTCTTGCCTGGAGTACTATGTTGGGTCACAGGGACTGTACCTTAAGAAAGAAGTAAATCAGCAAGACTATGCAGAGGAGCAATACCAACACTGAGCAAACAGTCCTAGATAGCATAACTGATAAGTATGTATTGAGTGAAATGCTGTTATGTGGGGTAGATGGCTGCGGTATGTCTAGTGGTTGTTATAGCCTTCTGTATGTATGGGCTGCTACAAAGATAGGGAGAATAACCCGACTTCTATGCCTGGACAGCACAAAGACAAAAGTTCCAGCAGAGAGAGATTGTGCTACCATGGTAAAAGTAGTACAGTACTGGAAGAGTTTGAGAGGGGAGGTTATTGAATTTCTGCTATTGGAGGTCTTCAGGAACAATTAGGAAACATCTTCTGACATAGTATAAAATGTAATATTTTGTGCTGTGGGACTGGACATCTCCTGATTCTTCTTCCAGGCAGAAGTGTGTTGTTTTCTGATGTGCTTTCTCTTTTGTCTTTTATATCCTTTTACTCCTTGGTGAATGTCAGTGTTTTCTGGACAAGAATTTCTTAGAGGACGGGGAAGCTTTAGTAGTTTCAGAGTAGTCATTTTGGTACAGAACTTCATGGAGCAGTGCTTTTAGCTACTATATTTGACCAACAGCTGCAGCTGTAAGAATGACAGGCCACAATGTTTTAGTGAGTGTGTTCCTTATAAACAGAGTAAGGACTGGGACTTGCTTTCTAATGAACATATTTTCTGAAGACTTTTAAAATGCATGTAACAGTCTGACATACCAGCTGTCACCAGAAATTGTGTCCCCCACCAACACCGGCATGCGGTGCGTTGGCACTCATGTCACACGGAGAGGGAGTGTTGACAAGTCCTCTTGCCTTAGAAAGATAGGGAAGAAGCCAGGGTTCAGTGAAGGCGATCTCAGGAGAACACCAGGAACATCAGAATCAGAGCAGTCTGAGAAAGGAGTTGGTCCAGGATTTTTAAAGCCAAAGAGAAAATGAGTGCAGTAAAAGAGAAATTTTCTCCAGCCTCATCCATATTAGGTTGGTGTTTGGGACTGACTTGAACCTCTCTTCATGGGACAGCAGTGCAATGCCATTCCTGAGCAATCTTCCCAAGTTCCAGAGTCTTGAGTAGCTGTAGTTGCATTTGTGTTAAAATTGAATTATGTTTTCTTTCAACTTAGAAACCAAACTTGATATCCAAGCCAATGCTTGATAGCATCCTTTGTCTTCGTGATGACAGATGGAAGTATGTGCGGAGCCTCTTGACCCCAGCCTTCAGCGATACCAAACTGAAAGAGGTAAGGTGTAGACATTGCTGCTTTCATAATTTAGAAGACTTGTGCAGGCATCTGCTTTATGTAGGTCCATATTAAGGATAGGTAAAACCTGCTACTTTGTGCCACTTTATTTAGACCTGAAGAGCACATGCAGCAGAGCTTCCATATGGCAGATCATAGACTGGTGAAAATCCAAATATCTCATCTGAAGATATGATTATCTGTCTTCCTCTGTTTAAGTCAGTTTGTCCATGAAAGTGTAGTATACTCAAGGACCCTTACCGCTTCCTCTCCCCTGCCCTATTAGGAGTAAGCTTAAGTCCAGGAAAGGTTATTGCTCCCAGCTGGAACATAGCTTTTCTTGATGTGCAGAGTCAGCAACTCTCATGTTAACATAGGAACTGCTGTCAGTCTGTTTTTATTTCTCCATCTTCTTCCCCTTCCCTCCTCCTTTTATTCTTTAATCCTTTCATATAATAAAATAAGTCACTGGAACAGAATGTCATTGCCAGATAAATACCTCTGACTGAAAATAAACGTCTCTGTGCTGACCTGCTGCTAATTTTCTATAAATGTATCAGCATTTGCTCAGCCATGGGAACCCATTACCCAGTAACAAAATCCTGTTCCAGTGATACGATATCTCTTAATTAAATGTATATAAATTATTGACTGGTTAAAGTCTTCTTTCAAGGAGAACTGCAAAAAACAACCCCACAACAAAAAAAATCACCTCTTCCTTTTTATGTTTTATTCTGAAAGGGAATCATGCCTCACTCCGGTGCCCAGTCCTGGGTTGTAAAATTTTCCACTGGGCAGACGCTTGTGTTGTTTTGACATGCCGCTGTCGAGATCCACAGTAACATCTAAATGTGTCTGGCTCTCCCAGCTCTATAGACAGCGGTCGCCTAGCAACACCGGCTGTCACCTCCTTATTATGGTAAATTCTAATTGGCCGCGAGCCTGGCGGAGATGCTGATTAATCATGACTGACAATGCCATTGGTTATGCGCCCTGACATTTGCTCTGTCACCAACTCCATCACGAAATTTCAGCAAGGCAAGGGTGTTTAAATATGCAAGCGATTAGTTGCACATGGCATGGTGGGGAGAGGAGAGTTTTGCATTTTGCTGGTGGAAATTAATCTGCCTTACTGCAGGTCATCGGCTCGTTGCTCGTGGACTAACAAAAGATAACGCTGCACTCCCTTCAATTTGTGGAGAGCAACCTCTGCTGGCACCTGCCGGGCAGGCTTGGCTGAGGAGCACAGTGAGGGCAAGAGAGTGGAGCCTCAGGGATCCTGCTCTGGGGCTGGGCATATACAGCTTTGCAGGGTCTGGCTGATCCAACCAGGCTGGGAGGAGAAGTCGTGGCACTCCCTTTGCACAGCTTGTTGGTGGAGGTGGACTGCAGGAATAATGGTAGGAGGTAAAATGGAGGGCTGGCCAGTGCCTGGTAGCTGTCTTGCCTGCAAAGATTGAGATATTTATTTTTAGCCTGATAATCAGCTTTGCCCATGCTGCCTCTTCCAAGCTCTGTGGGAAGACGTGTGACTGTGCATGGGCTTAGGGTGACCTGGAAATTGTCACTTTCTCCTCCCATTCAACAGCAAGTGGGAAAAAGAGGAGTGGGGCAGGTCTTCCTGAAAGGTTCAACTTTGCTTTTCTCCCCCACGCCTTCACCAGAAGTCTGTCCATCCCTACACAGACAGATATTTGCAGTAAGCCCATGTGAGATTAAGAACCACTGTTGAATGGATGTGCTCCTCAGCCTTGCATTTCATTTTCTATCCAAATATGTTAGCAATCCTGGGATTTGAAGTTAATGCAACTTAAGTCCTTGCCCATGTGCTTTTCCTGCTGTTGCTTAATTTAGAAGCTATACCAACACTTCACAAAGGAAATTAATGCTCATTAATTATGATCTCACTTTTTAACTCTCCCATATTTGGTACTCTCTCAGAACCCCTACAGCAGCATGGAAACAAAAATGCCATGTTCTAGTATTGGCCATACTACAGAGTATCCAGCATTATCTGCAAGACATCCTGTTTATAATAAACCCTTCCTCTCTGCTGTGAATTACAAACAGAAATTTGGTGCTAATTTATTGCATAAGAACCTAGATATGATATTTTATGTATATTTATACATATTACTAGGACATTCCTTATTTCTCCTTCCAAGATACCAATTTCTTTGACAAAATCCCACACCAAAGTCTTCCACTCTGTTCACTCTGGATGACTGCCTTAACTTTGTTCCTCTATGCAGAGTCCACGGTGATGCTGGAGAGACTGCAGACCTCATGAGTGTCTTTGGAGAGTGGTTCCCCTTGAGTGCTGCAGCCCCTAGTGCCACTCCAAACATAGGCTTGTCTGTCTGGATGCTCTGAGAGAATTGGGAGCTGTTAGCCTGTGACAGAGCAATAAATGCTAACAACTCCTTGCGCTCCCCATAGCAATCACTTCAGACAAAAGATGCACCAAGGGACAGAGAGTTCAGAGACACAGGTTCCTGATATCTCCATTTCAGAAACCCAAGAAAGGACAGTTTCAGGGCTAGCAAGAGTGACAAGTGAGAAGCCACTTTGGCCTGGCTGCTGGAGGACAGGACTCAAGACAGAGCTAATGTGTGTTGCTGAGATTTAACCTGCAGTGCTCTACAGAGGCACCTGGGGCTGTAGGCAGAGGCGAGCTTTGCCCTTGTCACTTCAAAGAAGCAGTGTAATGTCACTGAGAAGTTCACTGAGCTTGAGGAATTTCCCCGTAGTATGGCAAATATCTCCAACAGCCAGCTAGCAAATGATGAAAAGGTGATTCCAGAAATTTTGAATTTTTCGAAGTTACAGGTAATGAACTGAAACTAGAGATTATAGAGTTGTTGGGTAGTGATTTCTGTGTGTCTGCATAGAATTGTTTTAGTAACATTTTTCAAGAGTTTCTGACATTGTCTCCAGCTTTCTCTTTTCTCAATTTGTCTTTAAAAGCTGTGCACCATTTCACTGTTGCTTTCATGGATTTCTTTGTCTTGGGTGTTCTCCCTTTTTAAGTCTCTTTTTCTAACAAGCATGTAAAGATTACTAAAGGAATTCACTTCAGCTGAAGGAAGGTTTGGCTCTGGATAACATGGAACACAAATACTGTAGTGGTGTTGAATAAAGCAATAGACTTGTGAGCTTGATCCTGCAGTAAGATTGGGGAGCATCCCATGTGAGATGCCACTGGAGTTGGTAGCAGATCTAATAAGCTCTTTCCAGTAAGACCCCTGAATAAACCTCATAGTGCCACTGCAGTGGGAGCACTAAGAATGAGAAATGAGAGACAGGAGGCAGGAAACCCAAGAAATGTCACTTCCAGCTCTGCCACTGACTGCCTGTGGGTGATCTGACAGAAGCTACTTAAATTCTCTGCACATGAAACAACTTTTATCTGTTAAGTGGGAACACCACCAATCACTGAAAGTTGATCCAAGATCTAATTCATGAGGAATTGGTGAATTATAATACCTAGAGTCTCTAAATAACAGAAACATTTCCCAGTGTTCCTGTCATGCTCTCCTCAGCTGTTACTTATTGAAACAAGCTGACATGTTAGTGATCTTGCTGTACCAACCTTGATTTCCTATTTAGTATTTCTTATTTTGTTCCTCTTCTTTTTGCTGTGGTGCCTATGATGATCCTGCAGTTCTGGACCCCTTGTCAGACTTGATAAATAGCTTTACTCTCTTTTACAGCCAACACCAGCAGAAAACCTATTGATTTTTATTTATTCTGATGGTGCTGCAGTAGTCTTGTCATCTCCTATCAGTATGCTAGGGATCTGTTCCTCCATTAACAAACCATTTAAACAAAACAGAACACAAAAATTAACAAAGAGAGCACAGTTAAAGTAGCATTGTCCTAAATAACCTGTGAAGTGGAGTTTGTGTTGAGGCATTTCTTTCAAACAAAGGGAGACAGAAAGCAGAGCTTGTAATAGCATGGCAGAACAGTGCAGAAAATCCTCTAGTGTCACTCTCAGGCATGCAGATCTTTCATGTCCCACTAGGACATAAGATCTGACAGTCCAGCCATTAAGGTTTCCTTGATTTGCTGTTAGTCTGTGCACATTGGTCAAAGGCATTTTAGGAGTGTCTCTGCAAACTCCTTCTGTTGCTGGACAAAGCAAGTGTGCTCACATAAGGCAAAGCAAAACACTAATGTAAAAACTGGTGCATAAACTTGAGCCTCAGGCCAATATCTTGTTGAGTTGCTCATTTTGGTAAGTTGTGCCCAGGAATAGCACAGCTGCACTCTCAGGTGGTGGAAACAAATCCTCTCACAAAACATCTTTCTGACGGTCTGCTTTTCCTGGTTTTATTCAGGGACTTGACCTCTGGAAGAGAAGCCATTCTTGTGTTAGGGATGTATTGTTTCTCCTTCTCCCTCCTTTCTAGTTCATAACATTTGTGGGACAAGAGGCCCAACACGACTTCTGTTTGCTCTCTGTGAACAGTAAAGTCTCTATTGTGTCTGCCTATAGTGAATATGATCCAGCCTTCTACTTTTTAGTTTGGATGCTAATAATAAGGGGAATAATAATACTGATAAATACTGAGGGCCACATCTAACTAGAGGAATGTGACTCTGATGCCTTTGAATAGTGCAAAGATCCACGTGCACTGTGCATATGCAGAATCAGAAGCTAATTGTTCTTATGTGCCAAATAGCATATTGGCAGGATTTATACAGCAAAGCCCCTGGCATCATGAAAACCCTAACCCCAAATGCTCTTCTTTGGCAGAAAGAAAGAAATTTGGACTCTGGGCTACTCTTGCTATTAGATAACTGTCAGATCAAATATTTACAGGGACCATATTGTTTAGATTTTTCTTCATCCTGTTACTCTCAGCCAATCTGAACACAAAGCAGCTGGGGTTTATTTGCCCACCAAGAACTGAAACTCAGGCAGGTTATGCAGGTTTTATGTTCTGACTGGCAAATCAGAATGGATGGGAAGTAACTGATACCCAAGGCAGTGTAGATCAACACGTCAAGTTTCTATACTTGGTATAGTTCACCTCCCCTGACACTACTTTTTTTTTTTTTTTTTTTGACAATCGGACAAAGATTTTGAGGTGTTATGAGACTTGAGAATGTTCCAGTCTGTGGTCTTTGTAGTTTGCAATCTTGCACTAATTTATGTCTCCCCCAGGGGAATAAAAAGTCCAAACCCAACCTGAGGTTCCAGAGTAGATATCCCCTGTAGCTTTCATATACAAATGACTGTCTTATTGACATGACTCTGTTATTATCATGCTAACAGTAAATCAAATCCATGTGCCCCCCTCTCTGTTTTCCTGGTTAGATTGACTAATAAAAATGCCTTATGGCTAGGAATGAATTGCAACAGTATTTCTAAAGGCTGGTGGAATGTGCAAAGTGCAGAGGTGCTGTGGGATGCCCTGGCCAGACGTACGTGCCCCTGATGTCTCTGCCAGCTGTTGAAAAGTGATAGCAACCAGCTGGCTGGTTACAGATCTGGTGATGTGATGAAGAATAAAAGAGAAAATAAGGCAATAAAAGGAAAATCTGAAATGATCACCATCTGTTTCAGAAACATCATACCTGTTAAAAAACTGATTTTCATTTTGTTCTCCTTGGCTGGTTCGGTTCATTGGGGGAGCCTGGACCCAGAGATTATGAAGTATTTCACGTTGGTTCAATCTGTTGAACAGAGTTATATTAATTTGGTTGAAGCTTCTTTTGAGAAGAAGTTTGCTGCAGGGGACCTTCTTTGGAAAGCCAAAAGATGAAGAAGGCTGCCACATAACTGCGATGTGCACCTCCCAAAAGTGTAACAGCTACTTTTACCAAACACGAATCTGACACCAGAGTTGTCTTGTAAGACTGTGGCAAAGCCCAAATCGACCTGGCTTTGCAATATAATTTCTCTCATATAGGCATGAGACCTCAAGAGCAGCTAGACACATTCTTGAGTCAGACTTGTGCCTTTGGAAAACATATTGGATGCTCCCGCGTTGGCCTTTTGACTGCGTTTAGTCTTGCCCATGTGTTAAGATGGCAATGTGCCTGTGCACAAAGTGTTATGCCAGTTTCACAGAGGTAGAAGTGCCAAGCAAAATGGACTTGGCTGGGCAGGCTGCATAGCTCTCAGAGTATGCTGCAAGGCTGCAGTAAGTCTTTTTTGGTAACAAGAATGTCAGAGGAGTAGGATAAGTCTGTTCTCATGTTTGTTGACATCCGTATGCTGAAGGAGGTAGTTCAGGAAGGAAAGGCAAGTTTCTGTGTGTACATTGCTGATGCTTGACATAGTTGTTGAGGCAAGACTCTGATATTAAGTTGTAGGCTGCTCTTCGTAATCTATATGGGAAAGAGCTGTAGGATATAATTCCTTTTGGTTCATGGCTGGATTGCTGCTACCCCCTTCCTCTGTCCCCCCATTTGATGTAATCAGGGAAGTGTCTGATTCCTCATATGTAGGAAGCTAGAGACAGAAGGTGAGACTTTAATGAGGGCTTGATGTTTGCCTGTGCTATGGTTTCCATGAAGCCCTAAAGAAGAGACTATTGCACTCTTGGCTACAGCCAAGCTGTGGTTAAGTCTACCTGACCAGCATGTGTCAGTGACTGGAAAGAACCCTTAGATGAATAAATTCACACAAATGTCCATTTAATGGCTTCACCACTTGAGAAAGGCCTTTCCTTGTGTACCAATACCAGTTTGCCCTCAGCAGCTTGTAGTGGTATCCCGGGTCATTTTCCAGTTACGTTTTAAGTCCCTCAAACTGAGAGACGGCAGGATAGAACTGATGCCGATGCTTTTACAGGACTTTGGAATGCATTATTCCTTCTGCCCTGGAGCATATGTAACCTAAATGTGGTGTAGTGCAAATGAAGATCATGATAAATCATTGTTTGGAATGATTAAACAGAGAGGGGGATATATTTGCCTGATATGTCTCTGTGTATGTAGCCACAGTGGGGCAAGAATTATTGGTCTGGTAGGTAACACAGCCTCTTGCATTTAGGCCCAGAGCTGGAGAAGGGCATCCCTGTAACGTGTAGGTTCATTTTGAGCAGAAAGTGCCAATATTTCATCTTCCCTGTATATAAGTGCCTAACAACACCTGCAGAGGAACCTGAGAGCTCTATCCCATTTATCGGATAAAAGATAATTTAAAATAATTGTTTCTGTTTGGTGTTTTTTTCTTAACATTTTAATGGTTTTTTACAATTCAATATGTTCCTTTCCAGATGACACCACTGATAAACCAGGCCTGTGACATCCTGCTGTGTAACTTGAAAGTCTATGCAGATTCCGGCAAAGCTTTTGATATCCAGAGGTATGTTCAACATGCCAAAAATTAGTAGCAAATTATATTAAAAAAAAAAAAAAAAAAAACAGTCAATAGCAGCAGTTATTCTAAATTCACACTTACTGTAGGAAAGATATTTTTTTTTTCTTCCCTCACTTTAAAAAATGGAGATCATAGTTTAATGGAGAGTGTGTCTGATAAAAGCCTTTTCTTCCTGGGACAGCCATTGCATACTGGAAAAGTAATTTTGGTAAAGCATCTAATGTATTTCTGGCAGTTATTTAATGAAGTTTTAACAGCTGGAAGGACAAAGGAAGGCTGCATCAGTCCCTGTCCAATCTGTTCTCTGCAGGCTGTCAATAATGTACAAACATAAGAATTGGTCTAGTATCAAATATATCCAGTCCATCACTGGTTTTTTTTTTTTTTTTTTATATATATGGGGTTTTTTCGAGCATTTAATCATTCTTACCACATTCTTCATAACCCCCTCTCATGGCATGCTAGCTTTTGGGGAAGCAACAGGATCAGTACTCCAGATGAAAATGCACCATTGATTTATCAAATGACATTTTAATATTTTCCATATTGTACTTTCTCTCATTTGTTATGCATTTAATATCCTATTATCTTTTCTGTTGTTCTTTCATCAGAGGTCTTCATTGAACTGTTTGCAACACTGTCTAGTCCCTTCTCTGAGTAGCTGCATTTCCTCTAAGATTCTGTGTAGTAGTCCAAACACATTCTTTCTAACAGGCACTATTTTTGCTTCATTTTGCTTAAACTTTGTTTGCTGGGTTGGTCAGTGCCCTCTGAAGTTCTTCATAATTTTCCCAAACTGAAGCAGCACAAATAATATTGTTTCATCAGAAGAAATGGATATTTAGGCACAATTTATTAATCTTTTTTTAAGTACATGTGCACAGGCAAGTGTGCGTGTGCGCACAGAGATCTCTTTTATAAACAGCAGAAGAGATGCTATGAAAGATACAGTATCCTTGCCTAGTGCTGTGATGAAAATTGACCTTTTCAGTCCTTCCAGTCTTTTCCATTTTTCCATTTGTCCTTTGTCTTTGAGTGGTCTTTTAGCTATTGATCCATTATAGAGTTTCACCTCTCAAGAGACACTTTGGAAAAGACCCTTTGAAAGTATAAATGAATGATGTTGACCATCTGGGAACATGATATTTCCAGTTGTTTTACCATACTACCATTTCAGCAGGTTTGATGTATTTATAAATGTGATTCTCATTCCACTGCAGTTTTACAGAATTGCCCTGGGAGCTGTTTTTTTTGGATGAAAAGACCTATCTGTAACCTCCTATGACCTTAGTTGTCTTTAGCTGTTTTGTGTTTTGTCAACAACTCAAAATTTAGTTTTTAATATTGTTTTCTCTTTCAGTACCTTGGAGAGGTAGATGATTGAGTCCTTCTGAAATTATTGTTTTGTAGCAGTGCCCCCCCCCCTTTAACATTTGAACTTCTAATGATGCTTTTTGTGTGTGTATGTGTTTGTGTGTAAGAGTTGAAGACCAAAATAAGTGAGTTTTGCATTATTTTTGTTACCTTTTAAGTATTCTCTGGTGTGATCACAATGACAGGTCACAAAGATCGTAGTTTAGAAATACTGATTCACATAATATATGCAGGATATAATGGGCCTGGCTCCTGTTCTTCTCTTCATACTTCCTCGCTCAGATTAAAACACCAGAGACTGATATTAGCCTTTTGTAATGCTCATGGAAGTACAGACATTGCTTACTTCACCATGGATCAGAGGAATTAAATTCTAAGGATATTTTACATTCTCAGTCCACTTATCTCAAAACTTAATAAAGCTGCTAAAGCCCACTAGAAAAATAAAGATGGTAAGACAACTGGATAGATGGTGAGATATGCAGGGAGCCATTTAGTAAGTTCTGAAGTGTCTATGTCATGGTACACAGATCTTTTGGAGTTCTCAAAGCACTGGCAGTTCCTCTGCAGAGGTACAGATTTCACTTGGCATCAGTTTCTCTTGATTTTGTCCACAGAGTTACATTACAAAGGAGGTATGAGGAAGAAGAAGAAGGAAATCCTTCAGGACCTTAATTTTACCTAAGAACCTCTTGTCTCTGAGAGTTCAGACTGGACTGGAAATAGGTGTGGTTTTTGCAGTTAAAAATGAGAAAGGAATGGTCTCATTTATTAGGATGCATACTAAGAAAATGCCTATGCATCTCTGATGTGTTGCATTTGATTTCTAGGTCATAACAAATTAAATTGTTTTTAATGAAGTTTTAGTGGAATTACTGAGCTGTATGAAAATACATTCACTTTGTAGGTATGGAGAAAGTGATCATTATCAAGTATCACCATTTGTCAGAATGATGGAAACATCTCTTGTTGGCAAAGCTCAAATCTAAAAGCAAAAGGAAACTTGGTGGCAAAAATGAATGCTATGTGATGTTTGTAGAAGCAAGATATTAATGGATGTAGATATTTGTAGATAGATAATAATTTGTCATTCTTCAATTAAATGCAGGTGTTACAACTGCTTTACCTTGGATGTCGTCGGTAGTGTAGCTTTTGGTACTGAAGTGGATTCTCAGAAGAATCCTGATGACCCCTTTGTTAAGAATTGCAGAACATTCTTTGAAATGTCTTTGTTTAAGCCTCTTCTCATTCTAATCCGTGAGTATAGTCTACATTTGTCTGCTTTCTCGTGGTAATTTCTTAAAAGTCATTCTCAAATTGCAAAACATGCTGAAGCAAGGGTAGGAAGTATTATAGCTGACATTATTTCAGAGGGATTCAGAATGCAACCCACAGGCCACTTCTACCCTTGAGATTTCCACCACATGCTCTACAGGTCTTGTCACCATTAATGAAACTTACTCCAGAAACTGAGAGTCCAGAAACACAATGCTCCTGGTTCATCTGACAGGAAGGTTTGTGGATCCTGCCATTTCTACAATACTTTTTTTAGTATACTTCTCACTAAAACAGCATAATTGCCCTTTGGGACCTAAGCGTAAAGTTTTTGTGCACTTGGTTTGCTTAGTAGAGATTGAAATTCCACCATAACAACCCACTAAAGAAAAGCGGTGGAAGAGTATAAACAGATGGTGTAAGTACTCCCAATTCTTTTTTGAACACTGTCTAGAGCTTGGTTGATGGCTCTGAAGGTTAAAGAACACAAGTGTCCTGAAGAGAATGCATTTATTTTAGATTAATAGATAGGCAATGCAAGAGTGGGGCATAAAACCATGTAGTTCTAAGGCATGAAAGCTTGGGCTTCATGGTGGTGATGATCAAGGGCAGTAAGAATCACAGCTGAGGAAGCCACAGCATAATCAAGGCTTTTGAGGTTTTATCATCTTGTTATCTAGACTGCACACGGTAGTATCAGGTGGCGCAGTGGCAAAGTTTCCTGTGCCCATCTGATCCTGCTGGCATTACAGATTGCACCTGTACTTGCAGCACATCAACTGTTTCCTTCTGGAGTTGTGTATCCAAATTGCCCTGGGGTTAACATTTAACCTGATTGCAAAATGTGGTTTGTAACCAATTTCTTAAGGGACAGAAATGTCCCCCTATACATCCAAGAGCAATGTGTCCTTTATTAAAGAAAAGTTTCTGTAGTGTTTGGAGTTGGATGCCTTGATTCATCTCTTTCTGCTCATTCATTAAAGTGGTGAGAATTTCCACGTTGTAGTTGCCTGTTGCCAGGACAGGGTTTATCCAGTTATTGATTTATTAGTCTTAAGTTGCTCATAAGTTAATGAGGGATTTATTAGTATATAAGACTTCACTCAGGTTTCTATAAAAGTATGGACTGGAGACCATCCCTGTGATAATATCCCACTTCCTGAATCTGTGGCCTGTTTAGAGAAGCAAAATAAATACAATCACACAATAGTCTATGTTGGAAGAGACCTTAAAAAGTCATCTAGTCCAATCCCCTGCAATAAGCAGGGATGTCTTCAGCCAGGTCAGTTTGCTCAGAATCCTGTCCATCCTGACCTTGATTGTTCCTGGGGATGGGGCATCCACCACCTCCCTGGGCAACCTTGTGCCCCTGTTTTACAAGCTTCATTGTAAAGAACTTCTTCCTTATATCTAATCCGAATTGGCTCTCTTTTAGTTTAAACCCCATAGTCTTTGTCCTGTTGCAAGAGACCCTGCTAAAGAGCCCCATCATTCATATAAGTCCCTAATACTGGAGAGTCCTAGGGACCTATATGAATTCCTGTTCATTCCTGTTAAACAGGAATGATAAGTACCCAGTTTCACGTGTGGGTGCCATAAGCTGCTAGGCCAGTTCAAGATTCCCCACTTTCCCTATGTAATTATCTGAGCAGGTAGGGGAAATAATGTTGTTGTGGTGGCTCTGTGACACCAAAAATCTGAACCAAAATCCTGAGGCATTGTGGAAACAAGCTTGGAAGGCATCCGTCTGGAAAGTGAGTCATGGCCAGCAGGACATCTCCAAAAGGGAATCCTCTTTTTCTTCCACCCTCACAGGTTGCTAAAGGAAGAGGAAGAAAGGAAAAATCAGTTTTAATAAAAGGAACACATCCCACTTGATAAGTTTTATAATATTAAGGAAGAGCAAGGGGGACAATTATATGCCCTCACAGTCTGATTCAATATTTTCTTCTTTAAAATCTCTTACAGTTTCTTTCCCATTCATAATGATCCCATTGCTACGCATTTTCCCCAACAAGAAACAAAAGGAACTGAATGGATTTTTTATCCAAACCATAAAAAATGCAATTGTCTACAGACGTCAGCAAGATGCAGCTCAGGTAAGACTATTTCTGTGATAAATATATGGATAAGCAAACGTTTTCAGGAAAAACTGGAAGTAGCATAAGCCTCTGTTTGAAAAACAAACTCAGTCTCTCTGAACATTCCAAGTGTTTTAGTCAAGATTTGATTGATTTTTAGCTTTATGTATCATCAGGCAGAATTGTTAACACATTCCAATATTGCTTCTCTTAGTATTTCTCTCCAAGTAAGGATGCAGAAAAGTTACATCTACGATGATTTCTCAGCCTAGTTTCTAGACCCAGAAGGAAGGATTCAGCCTGTGGAATTTTTTCTCATCCTAAAGTCATGTGTCATGTCTACAATACTTTTCCTCAAGGACCAGAGGGAAAAAAATCCCCCACTGAGTGTCTCAACCCAGTCTCTCCCTAAGAGGTGAAGCAGGTTTCACAGAGTCCTGTGCCAGTTCCTGCTGCTTTGGAACATGGGAAGAATCTAAATGTCTGGTTTGAGCAGTTACTGAGCTGAGATGGCTAAATAGAAAGCTAGTAAATACCACCTGAAGTGTGCAAATAAATGGCTACCCATTGTTAGCAAATCATATGTTACCTCTTTTTTTTTTTTTTTTTTTTTGACATAAGGCACTCTGAGGAGGTTTTTTGTGTTTGTTTTTAGTCACTCTTGTTTTATGAAGTATGTGACGGCACGTCCCCTTTAATGAAAGTCTCTCTATTTTTGGTATATGAAGAATTTGTAACATAGGCCTGTGCTTTGGTTCCATGATACAAAAGTTCTTCTTTTGTCCAAAACAATCAAGCATGACATGAAATTAAATCCCAAGATTTCTTTAATTTTATTTTATTTTTCCTTTTTTTTCTTTTTTTCCATTAAGTTTCATTTCATTTCATTTCATTTCATTTCATTTCATTTCATTTCATTTCATGAAATCCCAAGATTTCATTTAATTTAATTTTGTTACATTTCATATAATTTCATTTTTTAATTTCAGCTTTTAAATTTCATTTCATTTCAGTCTTTGATTTGGCATGTCATTTCCTTTCACGAAATGAAAGCTCATTTTGTGAAAGGAAAGGAAAAGAAATCTCAAGATTTCATCTAATTCCATTTTGGTATGTTTCCTTTAATTTCTTTTAATTTAACTTCATTTCATTCCATTTCATTTCCATTCATTCCATTGAATTTCATTTAATTTCATTCCTTGACTTTTCATTTCATTTTCATTCATGACATGAAATCCCAAGATTTCATTTAATTTATTTGTTTCATTTAATTTATTTTCATTTTTTAGTTTGTTTTTTATAAAATTTCATTTCCCTTTATCCCATTATGTTTAATTTAATTTGATTTTAATTATTTGATTTTAATTATTTGATTTTTCATTTTATTTCATTAAACGAATTTTCCTTTCATGAAAGGATATGAATTCTCAAGATCTCATTTCTTTAGGTTTCCTTTCATTTCTTTTCATATTTTTTCACTTAATTTTTGTTTTTTCATTCCACTTTAATTTCCTTTCATTGCATAAAGTTTCATTTAATTTCTTTTCATGGAGGAATATGGATGTGTAGTGAGAAACAAAGAATAGCAGTGAGAATTCCATTTTTGAGGTAACTGAAACAAATTTTTGCGTAACAGTTGGCATGAAACACACAGCATCCACATGAAGGATGCTGTTAATACTGAGGTGTAAGAGATGCTTCTTACCCCTCTAAGATGAAGAGTAATGCTGATGGAGTAACAGCACAGGTGAGAATGGATCCTGCCAATCTTATTCTCACAGCTTTACCCCACAGCTGCCATTTTTCAGGATAAAATGGATTTTGGTTTACCCTACATTACTTTCAGAACACATTTAAAAATAAAATTTATATTCAAATACATTGCTGCCCTTTGACTTTTTCTGCAGTGATGTCTCCCTTCTACATTTGTTGCAGTTTATCACTATATGCTTCTTGTTGTTCTTTCAGCTCACCTTCATCAGTCTTTGATTTTCTTTTCATCTGAAGGATGGTAAGCACCACTGAGTGGCCACAAACAACTTGTGATTCATAAACAAGGTTCCTGGCCCAGGCTGAGTGCTGCAGGAATATTTTCTGGCAGTGATGATATGTATAAACTGCTTGCAGGCACCTCATTTCTACTGCATAGGTCCAGTGTGAACTTTTAATGGCCTACAGATGTGGCTGTAGGTATGGACAGTTTTTAATCAAATATTCATGCCAAAGGGGTCTGCATGGAAAGTCTATTATGTGTATGAATTATGAAAAGATAAAAGGGACAATGAAACAACCTAATGTGGATTAAAAGTGGTTGCTGTATTAACTGTTATTAATGAAATGCAGTGTGTTTCTGTGGCCCTAGCACTGAGGGGATCAATCATGGGCTAAACCCTTCACTGTGCTAGACCTGGTCACTCCTTTAAACAAGGGACAGCACAGAAAAAAGCAAAGTTGTAGTGACAAGATCAGGAGGCAGAAATCTGCATAATGCAGCCTGTTTGCAGGTTACAGCAGCTGATGGACCAGAGGCTCTGGTTTCTATTGGAAGGGATATTGGGAGGTGCTGTAAGAGATAACACATGGCAGTAGGTGCCCAACACCAGGACAATGTGGGGGAAAGTGCAAGGTCCGTGTTTGCCTTAGCAGTGTATGCACAGTTCCAGGGCTGCCTGCAGACCCATCCGTCTGCTCCTGGACTTTTGCTTAGTTTGCAAAATTAGCATACGGGAGCTGTTTCAAGTGCTAGGAGTTAGACTGTTAGGGACAGATTTCTTAATGCAAATTAAGTCTCCTTTGCAGTTCAGGATTACTATTGTTCAAAAGTGACTGGAAAGTTTGGAGCATTCTTTTTTTCCCTTTTCACTGCCTGTCTTGTTACACACTTTTAGAATTTTGAATGTTTTAGATTGGTGGCACATGAGTCTTGTTACAAATATAGGCAACTAATATTTATGCCAGAGACATAAAAATGGTGTGTGAAACAGAACAAAATGTAGCTTTTTTCAATTTAATGCAGAAATTAAATCTGTAGAGATGAGGTGTCCCAGATAGCCCTGCACATCTCCCTCTCTGTGAAGGAGAATTACATCCTCTGTTCTAGGTCTCAAATGATGAAATCTACCCACTGAAACTGGTTGGAGTTTTGACGCTGAATTTTAATAAGGCCAAGATATAACTAGCAGCCACTGGTTCTTGGTGCTAATAATGAGAGCTATAAGCAAAGTCTTATGGTCTCCCTGAGGTGCATTAGGCCAATGGGTATTCCTTAGTTTGCCACATTCCTGGATGTTGCATTGTGTGCATCTTTTACTCCCCATTGATTTTATCACCATTAAAAATGCTTTGGGGTTCTTTTCTTGAGGGGAGGGGGCAGGGAGGATAAAAAAAGCCTTTGGAACAAACTGAAAAACAATGAAAAGCTCCATGACAGTGATTCAGCTGAAACTTGTCTTCCTCTTATCTACAGCTAATGTGAACAAAGAATAAAGAAAGACCAAAAAACAATGTGACAAGCAAAGTCAGCCTGTTATCATCCCTGTTCTATCAGTAAATGAAACAATGCTTCTGAATGCCTTAAGATAATCCCTTGGGTAGATAGTAATTTTACAGCCAGGTTTAGATCTAATAATAAGCTTGGAGCTTATATGAGATCTGTGATGTCACTTTCTCTCATCCCCTCAGTTAGTGGTGCAGATGTCATTTTAATTATATATTATCTTTCTGTGGTCACTTAAATAATTCCAGTCCTGGATATTCCATTCATTTGGCTTATGTACAAAAACATTTAATGCCTGTACTTTAGAAATTTGAATACATTTATTCATGGATTCAAATTATTGTAAAAGGCTTTCCCCACTATTTACAGAAGAGCAAATTTACCCAGCTCAGAGGAAACAGCACAAATTTAATGCACCACTTAACACCTACTTTAAAGAATCCAGCAAGATTTAAATGTTCAAATACCTTACCCTGATTATCTGCCCAGGTTTGAGTTTTTCCCTGAGGCAAAATATTTCCAGAGACAGGGTAGATAGACTATTTGTTTACTTCAATAAATGATACTTTGATAGTTTTTCCTTTAATAATCTGATATGCAAATTGGATTTGTGTTAGAGTTATTTTTATATCCTCACTTCTTAACCTACTGCTCGCTTCTTAACCTACTGCTTTCTTTTAAATTGTGATGTCTAGATGAAGGAGTCTTACATAGTGCTCAAAACTGAGACTCCTTTCTAAAACTGTGGGTTGAAACTAAGCCCCCTGTCAGCAGATGGAAGTCCAGAGTTTCATTTGTAATCTGAAGTAATAACAACAACTGTATTATAACAATTTAAGGCTATTGATCGTTTTTGGAAAATCACAACTGATCTGTGGGAAAATCCACTATTGAAAATAAGCATCCTTTAACAAGGAGAATTGGAGAATTCATACAGAATTCAACACATTCTTCTGATATTTCCTGGTTTTTCCAGTCATACTGTCTGCTGTGAATGCATAATTCAAGGTCACATAATCCATGCCAGTAGTGATCTGATGATGTTTCTGATGACCATCAGCTACTTCTTGGTGTTCTCAAGACAATTTGGAATGAGAGGGTGACAAAGGACAGGGAAGTATCACCAGAACTATTCAATGGCATCTCAGTTTGCTTTTCAGTCAGTCTGGCTGGAGACTCACAGACTACTTGAGTGCTTTTAATGCAAACACAGAGCAGACAGAAGGAACAACATGAGAAGAGTGGGAAGGCTGTGCTGCTGGGAGCCATGCTTCCATTTGAGCCCTGTGGTGTAAAGTCACACTGAAACTGTACAGTGGCATCAGTCCTGGTGATGATTTAGCCTCCTTTTAATTGGTGTGGCTCTGGGATGCTCTGTAGTCTGCTGTGCCAGGTATAGATCAAAAGAGGTTGTCCTCTGGTCAACAATTGCAACCTCCTCCTGCTTCCATCCGCTTTCCTGGCCAGTCATCATCCCTGATCACCAGTAGCTACAGTCAGTGGGTCTGCTTTTCCCTGGTTGCCTGTACACCTGGGCAAGCATGAGAGATTCCTAGTGAGTGGAAAAAAAAATGCTGAAAATCCTTTGGTTTTTCAGGATCTGCCATGGGAGCCTAAAAAGGTCAGAAGACTGAATTTTGAGTAACTCTGAAACTAAAGTATTTAAATACCTGCAAAGGGGGATAGGCTTCTCTTGCTCTACGGACTAGCTAAGGAAATGTGCTATAAAGAAGAGGTAACTTTTAGTGTCTTTGTGGGAAATTATGACTGGGTTAGAGTTTTAATCTCTGGTACATTGATTCCCAGGGATAAACATGCAATGATCTCCCCTAAGGGGAAGAGGGACATGTGTGTGTGTACCTGCGTTCTGGAGGATAAGCGACAATCTGAAAACCTAATTTCTGTGACACTCTATTCTTTTCTCTTCCTTCCCCAGTAGTTCCCTGGAGTCTTTCCTTTTCATGAACTAATGAACTATTTTATTCAAGAGCTGCTTGAAATGAGTTGAGCAGAGGTAATCCTCCTGAAAAAGTCTGATCCTCTCCTTGTCAAGGGAAAACTATACAATTACAAAGAAAAGTTAGTTAAAAATTTGCTAAATACTATGTACATTCCAGGAGCTATGTGTGTGTTTGAACTGTGTAAATGCAATACAGATGTTTAAAAGTAAATATTTTTCTACGGTAATAGGAGATGGGAGGATTAGACACCTTCTAATAGTGTGCAGTATTCTTGCCTTTCTAGAAAATCAAGCAAAATTTGTGTTGGGAAGAAGGTGGTGTCCATTTAAGGATAGATACTATATGGCAATATTAAATAGTCATTTTTAATTGATTAATAAAGTCAGTAAAAAAAAAGGATCAGTCTGGTCCTTTTGTTTTTCAAAGTCTGTTGCAGGGGTGCTGTGATTTTGTTCTGCTGGGCTTTTTCCTCACAGTTTGATCATCCCATTATCCAGTGCCTTTGTCAGGTGGAAGTGTGGACTTTCCAGAAAGGTAAATATGTGTTTTAAAGAAATAGAGGAATTGTGGGGTAAATATGGAGTTGAGCACAGTTCTCAAAGCTCTATTTCTGCTTCTTTTAGCAGAAGGATATAATTGCTCTAGAATATGTTAAAAATCTTTTGAACCTTAAATCTGGTGTCTGTGCTTGGGCAGCATACAGTGATTCTGAGGAAAAAAATTACTAGCATTATATTAAAAGGAATTTTGGTTATTCACCTTCTTTTAAAAGTCAAGCCATTTGCTTATGGTTTGTCTTCCTTCCTTCCAACATTTGAAGAAAAAAAAAATTTAAAAATATTTATTTTATTTTTCTTAAAGATGTAATGAGTTTTATAACTTTCTCAGGATTTCTGAAGTGGGTATTTAAACATAACAAAGCCACAAAACCTTGAATGGAAATGAACTGGAAATCCCTATTATTTTTGGGCACCTGTTGAAATTTCTTGCTGTTATCTTTCCAAGAAGGAACTGCAGGCTTACCAAATGTGATCTTTGGGTTTCAGACCTGGGCTGAAGTGTCTGGCTGAAGTTCTTTCATCATGAAATGCAGCTCTGCTGTCTCTCTGCTCAAAAGAGCTCAAGGACAGAATATGTAACAAGAGTGGTGCCTTTCTTGCCTCCCTGAGGTGTGCAGGAAGAGTTTTGCATTACTGCTGCATCTGTCCCAGTTCTACAGCTCAGAACACCTGTGAGCCCAGGGCTTTATGGGTACTATGGCCACACAAAGTTAGCAAATGTCTGCTGGCTACCTGCTGCCAGCAAGCACAAGCAGCTCTGCTTGCTGTTGCTGACCCTTTGCTCTAAGGCAGTGTTTTACTGTCTCCTTGGTCATGGCTCTAGATAAGGAATAGGCACATGGTATTATGTATATATTATCTGCCCCACTCCAGCAAACTCTGCAGCAACTCTAACAACATAATCTTGGCATCTGTGATTCTTTCTCTGATGCCTCCACCTCTCTCCATTCCCTTTTGGTCTTTCTCAAGCACTGCAGTGTATCTCCACTTCTTCTTCAGGAGGTGACAAGAACGATGTCCCTATCTCATAATTCACACATGCTACCTCAGCTACACTCTGGGGTTCAAAGTGCCATCTCCATGACTTCTTGGAGCACTGCCCACACATAATCACAGAATCATTTAGATTATAAAAGGTCTTAAAGGTTCGTTAAGTCCAACCCATAAACCCAGCATTGTCAAGTCCACCGCTCAACCATGTCCACCAAGTGCCACATCTACATGACTTTTACATACCTTCAGGATTAGTAATTGAGTCCCTTCCCTGGGCAACATATTACAACAACTGACCACCCTTTTGGCAAAGAGATTTTTCCTAATATCCAATCAAAAACCTTCTTTGGCACAACTTGAGGCCATTTCCTCTTATTGTATTACTTGGGAAAAAAAGACCAACCCCCACCTAACTCCAACCTCCCTTCAGGTGGTTGTAGGGAGTGATAAGGTTCCCCCTGAGCCTCCTTTTCTCCAGGCTAAATAACCCCAGCTCCCTCAGCTGCTTCTCATCAGACCAGTGCTCCAGACCCTTCCCCAGCTCCAGTGCCCTTTTCCTCAATGTCTTTCCTGTAGTGAGTGGCCCAGAACTGAACACAGCACTCGAGGTGCAGCCTCAGCAGCGCCAAGCACAGGCGATGACCGTGCTTCAGTTTGCAAGAACACAGACTTGTGCTAATGGACAGAAGTTAAATTGAAGCACCAGGGTGTTCATGATGATTAATCTGGTTAAGTCTTTGCCTGTCCACAGCTGCCAAGAATGATCTTGCAGATAGTACCAGGAAAATGTGAGTATCTATGCAGGAAAAGCTAACTTCACTTTCCAAGAGGTGTGTGGTGGAGGTGCTTTAGAGGGCCTTTAAAAAAATTGTAAGTTTGGCCCTTTCTGGGCAGAACAGGGAAGGTTCAGCTCCCTGTAGCAGCATTAATCTGCAGGAAGTCACTAAGCTAACAGGATGCCTTCAGAGGTAAAAGGAGGAAGGACTTAAGTGCTTCTGTCAATAAGTTTTGCGTGTATTTTCCTTTTGTTTTCACCAGCTATTGTGGGAAGTGAAGATGGACATTTGGCTTTGCCTATCTACAGCATATGAGAAACATCTTTTATTTGAGAAGGGTGGGATCTTTAGCACTGAAAAAAGGCTTTTTCATCTAGAGTGAAAATAAACTCACATGTTCAGTTGTTGGTAATGTCAAGGTTTTTAATGACTTTTAAGAATTGTGTTTGCATGGTAAAATCAATCTCTTAAAATACTGTTTATTGATAATCCAGGTCAAAAGATAGCTTAAGGACTTTTCCAAATAATGTTTGCAGTAAAATTTCTCTGAAAAACTGGAAGAGGAAAGAATTGAAAAGCAAACCTGCCTTTTCAAAGAAGCCACCTCCATCACTGAAGGAGAGATGAAAAGTCCTCTTTTTTTTTTTTTTTTCCTTCTTCTGGGTGCTGGTTATTGTGGCTATATCCTATTTTTCCTCTTTTTGATACAGAAGGGCATGGAATGGTCACAGCTCTATGTTATGTGTCCAGTAAAATAAGGTGAGCAAGAGCTCATTGTGCTTTGAAGGTGAGAAAACTGGCCTTTGTCACTGAGTTTTGTGGTGGTGTGACAAGTACAAGCAAAAAAACAGAGGATAAGAAAGCAAATGAAATTAGCAGGCTGCTTCTTATAAAGGCCTGGGTCTCTGCAATGTAGACCTGGCTCACCTCATCATAAATTTTTTCCTTTACCCTCCTTTATGATCACGAAGGGACCCTGTGCTTGCTATCCAGAGTGAGGTTCAAACATTGCAAATCCTGTTTATGCCTGTGGTAATTCCCTGTAGGCAATAACGTCAGTGCTGGCCACTTGTCCCAGCCTGATCCTGTGCTAGTAATGAGTATTCGCAGCATGCATTTCAGTGTCTGATTAAATCTTTCTGAAAGGCCATCTGTTTGAGGAGGATGTGGCATTGGCTTTAATACTTTTTATACCTAGTACTCAATGCTGCTCTTTCATGACCTTAGACATAAAGTTTGTCCCCTTGGTTAGTTAGAAACTTTCCTGATACTCTTATCAGAGAAAATAATTGAACCAGGGCTGTTGCAACCTGGTGGGTCACTGAATATATTTGGGGAAATGTTCCTGGATACTGAAGCCACAGAAATTTCATGTAACCAATGAGGCTTTGTTGTGTCCAGGGCTCAGAAAAAGGTCTCTGTTTTCTGGAAAGGGAGTAAAGCACATCCAGCTGCCTCTCTTTTATAGCACTCCGAGTAGAATCTGATGTGGTCATATATCTGTTGGTACATGCCAAATCAGTAAGCAGTCTGGCCTTTCTGCTGCATGTTTCATCTGTGCAAAATAGCCAGCCTAAGCAGTGTTAAATTTGTCTTTCAGGGTCATCTTTCTATGGGCTTGGAAGCACAGTTTCTCTTTGTGATTCTGTTGGCATAAAGCAAATCTTGCCCAGCCTATCTTTTCCTGCTTCCTGTCGTTTGTTTTCCTTCATGGTATGGTCTCAGTATTCACCCCTTCAGCTGAAAGAGAAAATTGTTACCCTGAGGTTGTGCACATCCCCTTTCTTTTGTAACTTGTCTCTCTTACTGTTCTTCATCTCTTCTTTATGATACCCTTACAGTGTGCTCCCACAAGTTTCTCAGAAGGTTCTATTTGAGGTCTCTGAAAGCCCTTACTTTTCCTGCTTCGTCTGTGCTCTGAGTGTTGAGTTTTCAAACCAGCAAGCAAAAGGAATCTTGCATTAAATCAAATAATCTGGAGATTAGCTTTCTGCACAGCAGAGCAGTGGTCTTTAATGCCAAGGTGAGATATAAGATCTAATCTTTGTTTACATGGTCTTTTTTTTTTTTTTTTTTTTTACTTACTTTTGATCTCAATCTGCAAGGGGCCTATTGACTGGGACCGGGAATTTCATATATTAATTTTACCTTTGTGTTCAGAGCAATAGCATGGTTGGGTACTTTCCCACTACAAGCAGGCTTTCCTCTGACACGTGTAACTAGAGCATAGCATCAAAATCTTAATTTAGAAAAAATCACAGATTTACTGACCTAATTGTAGTAACAGAGCTTTCCCTTTCTCTGTTGGTTTTAACAATTTCAGTTTTATCTTTCACATGTCATCCTTTTTTTTTCCCTTTTATATGCTGTTAGTTCACCATTCTTCCTTCCTGAGTCGCTTCCAGAGCTAGAAGGGGAGTTGCAGCATTTGTGGTATTAGTGGGTGATCTTTGAATTTTTCTCTTAATCTCCCTGTGTCTCTGTTTGCCTACAGTGACCTCTCTCAGCCCCACGCACTACCTTCTTTTTGCAATACAGTATGACCTTTTCCAAAGCAGTTATGAAAAAGCTGTCCCATGATATTTCATTCTTGTTCAACCATCTTGTCCATCTTTTGGTGTGTTTTGATCTCTGGAGGTTTTTCTCTTGATCTGCCTCAGCTGTTGCCATCTACTTTGCGCTCCTTTGATATTCTCCCTTTTCTGTCGTGTCTACTTACCTTAGCAGATCCATACTCCTACTTATAAGAGACACTGACAGTCCATCTTCCCAGCAGGAGAACCATTTAAATGGCCAGCATTTGGATGCCAAGTGTATGAAGTCGCTTTTCTTTTTAACTGGTGAGGAGTCAGTCTGACCATCTCCATGCACAAAGGCAACCAGCTTTGTTTGCCTGGGGCAATTCCCTTTTTGCCACCATGTCCAGGCTGCGCCAGGGGCTGCCTCTCCCTACCTGTCCGCAGCCTTCTGGAGCCAGCAGAGCCAGAGGCTTTCGCTAGACCCCGTCTGCTCATGACCTTATCTGGATTTTAAGGAGAATTTAATATTAGAGTTACTTATTATGGAAAACCACAGATTATCTGTCACTGGTAACCTCGAGGAGAGGCTTGCTGAAATGTGCCCTCCATGTCAGCTGGCTACAAGGCAGGAATCCCTGCATGGTGTTTTCTGTCTGCCTTTTGTTCAGAGCAGCCTGAACGGTGGTTGCGATTCCTTTGCCTCCTGAAAATCCACCTAGAAAATCGTGCATCTGTGGCAGACAATGCTGCCTTGCCCTGGCTTCACAGCCTGTGAGTGTTCAGGGCTTTCTCCTCTTCCTTCACAGCATCTACCCTTCATTTTTCCCACCCGCTGGGATAAGCAAGCTATATCTAAGGGAGACAGAGACTAAAGGGGAGCTGAGCACCTCCTTTCTCTCTTCAACAGAAATTTACACTTTTTAATAATGTAATCTCAATTAAAAACATACCAATTAAAATGGGCTTTTTAGTAGCTCTCTGGGGAGAGGGAGCTATAATTCACATTAAAATGTAAAGCTTCAGAAGCAGGGAGAGCTAGGTGCATTGCAAGTGCCCGAATATTCAGTGATTTTAATTACAGCGGAAACTTGATAAATTGCTTTGTGCCACAATCCATTATTAACAGCTTAATGAATATCATTGCTGCTTCTTTTAAACTGCTGCATGGTGAAAATGATTGTCAGTATTTCAGTTGTGAACTCTGATTTTTTGACGTGCCCATATATTTGCCCCTTAAAGAGAGATAAGGTGGCTGAAAGTCTGCAAGCTTGGCTTTGGGGCTAGGTGAGTTCTGCTGGCTGCAGTGTCCTGGGAGAGAGAGCCAAGTGGGAAAATGGAGCTTGGAATGACTGGGACTTGCCAGGGTTTAAATCTGCTCCATGCAGTTTAAGACCAATGTCTTTGAGCATGCAAAGAGGGATCACCAGATCATAAGGCTGCCTTTACACGTTCTGTTTCTCTGCATAATGCACATCAAGGATAGAGGGCTGCTTGGGGTGTCTGCTCAGGGCTAAAGGAGAGCAACAGTGTCACAGCCCATGGTAAAGCATGCTGCTGCTGAGCCTTTTTTGGAGCAACCAAGGTGCCAGCTGGTTTGAATTTTCCAGGTTTTAGCCAGCAAAAAGCTGACTTGAGACATGGAATTAGGCAAGTCCTTTTGGAATGCTGAAATGAGACCAGTGATTGTGCTCAGCTTTGAACAGGGATGAGACAGTTACATTTTTCTTGATGTTATTATGGCTGTAATATGCTAATGTTATGATGCTACATATTTATATGTATATTTGTAGTAAAATGGTACCTTTCCCCCACTTTTCAAAACAGCTTAAGATTTCAAGGATAAAGGTTATTATTAGGAATGACGTTATTTTAGATGCTAACAGCAGGTATAGGGGGCTTGTACTTGTGCCCCACTGAAGTGTTAAATCATGGGAATTTAAACAGCCATGGTCTGGCTTCTATGCAATTTATTATTTATTGTGGGTGTTCTGTTTTCTGTTGATCATGTGGTCAGACCAGAGGGTCACAATCCCAAAATGGGGTTACTGCCAGGTTTTGACAGAGTCTTGACAAGATCTGACTGAGATGCAGGACAGATCTCAGGACAGAAATGACTGGGAACTACTCTTCTGATTCAGAGAAGTGTCTATATATAAGATAAACCTGATTTTCTTGGGGGTTATTATTCTAATTATATTTTTCTGTAAAACAACAAAAATGTATTCATTTCACTGTCTCAGAAATGTTTACCTTACTCATGATGATGCTAACTTGCACCCTGCCAATTACACAGAACCCTTCTGAGTCACTATATCAATAATTACACATAGGATTTTATTTTTTTCTTGTGAAAAATATTTTGTTGACAGAGTAGTAATGATGCCTGTAAGTTCCTTAAGTATTGCTCAGTCAGGGATATGTAAGATGTGGGAGATGTCCTCATATTTTTGGGGAGAAAGCTTGTATTTGGCACGCTGTTAATGTTTCTATAGTCATATTTTTTTAATTTTTATTTTTAGTTTGACTTTAGGAAGCATTCCAGGCTATCATTTTTCATGCATCCCTGTACTAGCAGAGGACAAAGTGGCAGGCAGTAATATAAAATGTCATCTAATTTTTCTTTTGTTCTCTAATTCACACACACGTGCTGCTTCTGTGTGTTTATCGGTGTGCACACAACGCCTATATTTGCAAGATAATAGCTGTGTAAATATTAGAAAGTCATATTGAAACTCCATGAAGGAAAGGAGAGCAAGGGGAGAATCCTTCCTGCTACTGAGGAGCCATCTATTGGATAAAACCCATAACTGAACCGAACACCCATGAAGCTGTGGAGGATAACACAGTTTGTTATTGGTCACTGGTTAGCTGAAAATAATCCTTTCCTTCCCAGTGCTTTCACCCACTGTGTTAGAAGCCTGTATTCCTTCATGCACACAAGTCATGAGAGTCAGATATAGATGTGATTTATGTACTTTAGGTAAAAGCCAGTTTAATATAGCTGAAAATCCAGGATAAATCCTAATGTAGGGTGTAGGTGTGATCATGAATGGATAAGCTGGCAGTGGGATTGCCTGCCAGCAGTGGAAAGCAGTTGCTTGAAGAAGTGATAATGACAATTTTTCCCATATTGTTAATACAAAATATAAATAACATTAGCTGTACTTTTTTTTTTTTTTTTTTTTTTTTTTTTAGCAGTGCACGCCATTTATGTCAGTCTCAAAACCATGATTATTTAGTTAAAAGAAACATTTTTTTTTTTGGTTTCCTGAAATTACTCTTCCTTCCCTCAAAACATATGCAATCTATATGTTGTGTGATGCAGAAAGAAAGGATCTTGAAGAAACCCTGAGAAAAGATGAGGGAGAGCAGGATGTGAGCAGTAAATTCCCCGAATGGCCCCGAAATGTCCTGATGGTTCTTCAAAGTGAGTGGTGGAGCTTTACAAGAATGTTAAAAGGAGCATATGGGGCTGGAAGAACAAAGAGTAAGAAAGAAATAATGAGATTCCTGTGCATTTTTTTGAATGTGAGTCAGCTGCTAAAACAAGAAATTATTATTAATCGGGAATTACATTTAAGCAAATAAAATAGTAATCTGTGGCAAGTGGAAAAGAACAGAGGGCTGCCTGCAACAGCAGCCTTTAGTCAGCAATTTGAGTCAGCAGAAGGTCAAGCTTCTGGGTGTCAGACACTTAGCCTAAAACACTCCCTTCCTGCATCCTCCCTTCCTCGTGCAAATAACGGAGGGAGGAGTGTCAGATGGTTCAGTGGGAGGCCAGATGAGCTTTGGGAGAGACTGCATGTATGCAGTATGAAGTATGGTGGACAGCTTGCTGCTGGTTTGGGGATGGGTGTGGATATTCTCAGCTCAGTAAGAGAGAAAAGAAAAGGTTTTCTAACCAGGCGAGAGCCTGGAAAGCAGTTGGAAAGAATGTAAATAATTCTCTAATCTATCTTGTTGTTCATATTGTTTATAGATATGTCCTACCACTGTGCGTCATTCACTGCACACCAATGGTGTGACATGTTTTTACTCTACGACCAATGAAATTAGTCTTCTCAATGTTCTCTACATATAGAGCGGTACATTTGAAATAAATCAGAGCTCATTTTCTTCGCCTTCTGATCTGGAGTTCTTTGTTCCCATCCTGCTCAACAGCGTCAGATGGGTGCCTGCTCCACATGCTGGCCTGAGCTATTCTTTCCCCCATCACTCAGTTATTTCTTTTCTTGTCTTTCCACACTGTGTATTCTGATAATGTCACTCCTCCCCCTTCAAGCAGCAAAACACATGTGGGGCAGGAGAAGCTCAGCTACCACACACACAAATCCAATATTTATTGTTTGCACTGTAATAATGCTGGGAGTCATTATCAGAGTGGTGTTATCCTAAATGTTTTGCAAATACAGAATGAGGAGGTTGCTGTCCACTGATATTTGCTGCCAATGTCTCTTGCTCACCACAATGCAGAGTCTGGGAAAGCTGGATGGAACTCTCCAGCCACTGAATTTTGGGCTGCTTTCGGATCCTTCCCCAAGTGTGCGTGTGATGGAGGGAACTGTGCTAGTTGTGCTGTTGTGCTGTGACCTGGGGTGACACTGCCAGCCCAGTGTGGCAGAGCTGCCAAGCAGCAGCATGCCACAAACTCCATTACACTTCTTTACCATTTGACTGAATTTCATGGTGAAAAACTTAGTGCTTGTCTTAGATATCTGAGCCTGGTACCAGGGGAAACACCCAGAGTCAGAGACAGGTGGCCAGTCCATTAGAAGTGTAAACAGACCTGGCTGCAGACAATCCCTTGATTTTACACTGAACAAGAAGGGTTTCCAGCTCTCAAGGAAAGCTGTGGGTTTCTCTGTGGGCCCACACAGTTTATGAAACAACCAAATAGGAGTGTAATTTATTTTTTCCCACCCATAACTGTTGTATCTCTGTATCTTACATAGCACTTCAGCCAAGTGTGGCTTTTGGCTAGGATCTAAAAACCAGTCTGCTCCTGAAAGAGTTGTAAACACCTGTATTAAGATTATATCAATTTACAAGATTAAGATTATATCAACAAACAGTTATGTTCTTTCTCTTAATTCATTAACAGTTAAATTTGAAATTCAAATTTATTATCATCCCAGGTCTATGTGGGACCATATGGAGAAGGAGGCTGCTGTCTTTCAAGATGTGAGCCCTCTAGTGCCACTTGCAGCAGTATAAACTGAGGGGAGGTGGGTCACTAACAAAATCTTGGTTTTAAGAATTCCCTCCAGCTTTATTTTCAGGTTGAATTAGGCTTAATCCCTCTGTATGCTACTAATGCTTTTACTTTTGCATTTTGAAGGTCAGAAAGGTGCAAAAATTCTGAGGAAGAAACCACCAGTACCTATGCATTCTTTCTTCTCATGAATGGAGGCACTACTATGTGAAAATAGTTTTGTATTTTTCAGCAGTTTAATTTTTATGTTATCAGCATGCTTTATTAAAGATCTATTGAAAACATATATATATATACACATATTATAAACAGATACAGGCTGTGAAGTCACAGACATTATGGATGTGGCTGGTGAAATCTAATGATTTACAATATCTGTGGTGACTCACTGGAGGAGGGGAAACCTGTGCAGTGATGGAAAAGGTCCAGTGCTGGGGTGGACTGCCTGCCTGGGGATGCTGTGGGAAGTCAGGGTTTGCTGGGTTTTTAAGAACAGGTTAGACAAACAGCTGTCAGTGCTGGTTTGGCTGATGTTGCCTTGTGGCAAGGGGATGAAGCAGATAACTTGCCGAGTTCCTTCCAGGGCTCCTTCCCCTCTACGATGATGCTTTTGCCTTAAACCCTTTGAGTCTGTGTAAGTCTGTTTTTATCCTAGGTCTTAAACGGTTTTCTGAGATCATCATTAGCTTCTCTTTGCAGTGTTTTATAAGATTTGATATCTGTTGTACCGATTTTACAGATTGAGAAGCTGCACCAGCTGTAACTGCTTTACAGGTAAAAAGGGGAGTGCAGCTTAAAGCATCTCAGCCCTGTGGAAGGGGCAGTGCTTTAACCAGTAAATCATATTGGCCACTTTGCAGGTTTAGTGGCAAACTCAGCCAATAAAATCCATATCATATTCTAATTCTGCCTTACTTTTGGCTTTATTTTTATTTTTTATTTTTTAGAAGAACATTGGTAATGTGGAGAAGATCTGTTTTGTTGCCATGTTTGACACTTTTTGTTCAGGTGCCTTCATCTATTTTCTGACAAGCCTGCCCCTCCTGGGGGCAGCTTTCGTTTTGCTTTTTTGCAACGTTTTTGTAGGGACATACTTCATTCAAGTAGTAAGCAAAGGCATTGCTGTGGCTTCTGACATCAAATGCAGTGTTATTGAATGCTCAAAATGTTCTCTTATAGATGTGAACTACTGTAAAGAAATTGCATACAAGATTAATGATGATAATATAAGAAAATAACAAATCCAAAGTTATACAAAATCTTCTCAGTCTGGGGTTTTATTATAAATATTAAGATCAGATCAGACTGGCAAAAGGCTGCTCCACTTTCTGAATCAGCACCCAGCGAATTTTTCTTTTTTGCTTTAAATTTAGTCTTTTTTTTTTTTTAAGTGCAAGTTATATTGCTTTGTAAGACCTGCCTGCCCTCAGACCCTCGGCCCATTCACAATAAGAACACTGCAGTGTTTTCTTCTGTTGATATTAACAAATGCAAACAAAGGGGTTTTATCTGCCAGACTGAAGTCTCACAGCCTCTCTTGAGCAATGGCCATACACTGCAGTCCAACAGAGTCCAGCTCCTTCCAGAGCTGAGCATCACCTCTGAGAGCACCACATCCTCAACCTTCAGACACACAAATTTGAGGGCATCTTGTTTGATTTGAGCTTCTGCGAACACAAGGCAAAAGGACACTCTCTCTGGAATGTTTTGAAATTGGATGTATTGGCAGAGAAACTGGCTTTCTTTTTGTGATTTCACTGAGAAACCAAATGAAGCCTGCAAGTGTTAGATGTTGAATTTGATCCTTTCAAATAAGTTTGGCAAAGTAATAGTTTTAGTAGGACTGCATTCTGTGCTGCTTTTTCAAAAGGATCTGGGAAGCTACTGCAGTGCTTTACTGATAACTTCAGTGTGACACAGGTTTGTCTTACCTAAAAAGAGGGTTGCCAAATCAAGCTTATAAAAAGCTTCCTAGATATACATTGACTTAGTAGTGTTTGTACAAGTTTGCTGAAATAATATGAGATGTGAGCTTTCTACCTGATAGATAAGGATTCTGAAATCTGTAATTTTGAGTTTGAATCAGAGCATTTGAGAAGACCAGGAAGGTCTCTACAGTTTATTGTGATTTGTATTATGTTAGCAGCATCACATTTGCATGACTTTGACACCACAGTAAGTGCTTTACAGACTATCAACCAATTATGTCATTTATTTTGAATCCTTGATTCATCATGAAGTAGATTTTTGTGTTTCTGGGCTCTTTAGAACTCAAAATGCAGATCTGAACTATCAGAGTGGTACAAAATTTGAATATAATTTGCAGAAGACATGATTGAAATCAAAACATTAGGAAATAAAATTCAAACTGATATATATTTGGTAGTTTTCCTTAAGTAATTTTTTACTTCAGCTTGCAGAGAAGTTGAATGTTGGATTAGGTTCTTTTCTGACTCAGAGATGGTGCAACTGAGAGATGTTTTAAAAACTTTTATTTTCAGTCTTATGTGAAGGGTGAGACAAAAGAGATGTTATAATTCGTGCTATCACAATTAGAAGCTAAGAATTTGAGAATTGTCTACAAATTCATTTCCTACAGTTGAACAGCTTAATTTCTCTACCAAAAGCATAACCCAAGGGTCCCCTGGATCCCCACAGCACGGTGAATTTGCCAGAAGGTCAGCTGCCACGTCAGCCTCAGATATGAAACCACAACTCCCTGTTTAGAGTGGAGAGAGCGGGAGATATCCCTTGCCTCCTGTGAGAAAAGTCATGCTGCATCTCACGTGTGAGCGGGACATCTCTCTCCTTCTGACAGCTGCAAAGCTTGAGAGCCATGATTTGAAGAGGGGAGGTGGATTCTGGTGGCCTGGTCTTCCCCAGCACGGCGCACGTCTGTTCTTGCAGCGCGGAGTGCGCCTCTCGTTCCGCCTCCGTGCAGAGCCATTTCTCTGCATGGCCAGGTGATGCTTAAGGAGACTAATGAGAGGAATGATACGGCCCAGAACACTGGTGTCAGGAAATATACTGCAAGGTGTCTATCTTGGGGAAGCTGTAAGCGGAGCTTGTCTTATTATATATTTCAGAGGGGATGTCTGTGTCACTGCCAAGTTAGACATTCGCCCTGTCCCACGCTGCATTCAAATGATACGGTTTTTGTTCAAATCGTAGCTTTCCATTCAATTATCATTGGCTTAATGAGAGGGTCTGTGTTGTACAGGGGCAAATCAAGAGTCCATCGCATTAGCACGCCATTCTTTTGTGGCAGGAATTTGTCTCTGAGACCATTGTAACGTAACTATGCAAGTGTCAGAGGACAGGATGGAGGCTATTATGAGCTTCTGCTTTTTGTGAGGAAAATCAAACAAATGTCCCTGATGGAAAAAGGAAGCCAGCAGCTGGATGTGATGACCAAAGAATGTTTTTGTGCAGTGGCACTGAAAGTACCTGATCTGTTGTTACATTTTTTTCTTAATTTAATTTTCTAATATTTTTTTTCCTTCTGCTGTCAGCTGAAGTGGAGAAACCCCCCTGTGAATTTTCATGAGATGCTTTTTCCTTATTCCTAGCACTTAACAATCCAATTATATTTGGGTTTATGCTAGTATTTGCCTCTATTGCCATTGTTAGGTTTTGGAATCAGAGCGATTTTTCCATCCTGATGGTGCGGAAAAAAAATATGTTTCATTATTACTTGTTATAACCCTGGAAATCTTTTCTCTCGCTTGGGTTGAGGACGATTTTTTATGTGGCACTCTATATTGATGCCTAAAGTGAAGCAGAATGAAGCATAAAGAAGAGAAGCTTTGCTGAAATATAGCTCCTTCCGCTGTGTAGAATTATCTTGGAAGAAAGCTTGCTTCTCTCTAATGTTATGCTTTTTTTCCCCCTACTATGATTCAAATTGTTTTTACAAATGAATGTTGTTTTTGCAAGGTTTGTTTATGAAGGCATTGCTCTTAGCAACCCCTGCTCACCTGTGAGCAAGTTACATGGAACAGATCAGGTATCCAGTTTTTTCTGGATAGGATGACCTTAAAAACAGATTCTGCAACAAGACAAGCTTTTAAATTCCTAACCAAATATATTACGTGAGTAATAAAAAGAGCTCCTCAAAATGGCCACAGAGGCATTTCAGAGCACATTCCTGGGAATATTCACTTGTGCTGGTATTCATTAAGTTTGCTTTCAGCAAAAATTCTCATGAATGAAGTTTTATTCAGTAGTCATTATGATTATTACTTTGCTATCACAGCAATAACTCGATGCTTTGTATAAGGCTAGGACCTGATTTTGTTTAAGGCTGGAGAAACATCTTACAGGGTCTCCAGAGAGTGTATTGTCTAAATATAAGACCAGGCTCGTCTAACAGCTCATGACTGGGAACAGCAAACCCTTAGAGGGCAATGGGTTTGTTTACAAGAAAATTCACAGCTAAAGGAGGATGGATGCAGAACCATAGCAAATGTTGCACCTTTTGAGCTGCAGGAGGCTACAGTGCTACAATTCCATTGAATAGGAATGTAATTATACATTTTTATGTTATGAAGGTAGTTTAGGTGATGGTGGCTAGTCTTGCAGATAAAGAGACTGTCTCTACAGATGTGGTTCATTACTACTTTGAATTCGTTTATCCACACACTAATGAACACACTGGAACTGGACTCTCTTGGGTTTTTTTTTTGTTTTGGTTTGGGTTTTTTTTGGGCTTTTTTTGTTGGTTTTTTTTTTTTTTTTTTTGCTGTTGTTGTTTCTTTTTTGTTTTTTTTGTTTATTTGTTTGGTTTTGTATTCTTTTTTGTTTGGTTGGTTTGGTTTGGTTGGCTTTTTTTTTTTCTTTGCTTGGTTTTTTCAATTTTAGAAATGGCCTAATACAAATATATGTACCAAGGAAATCCCTGAAGCACAGGCTATGCCAAAGAGTTGGACTCTGAGTCGTGCAATACATGAACTCCCAGGATGTGAATAAACTTTTCCTTCCCAGAAAAATTAAATGAGATTTTGAGCTATTCACAGCTGAAGTCTGCATGAAGTCTTACTTCCTCCAATCTACAGGAACATAATGGAGCAGAGGTATCCTATCATGCTGGTGGGAATTGTGTCTAGGCACAAGGAAGTGTTTTCAGAGCTGCAGCTCATTTGCAGAGCACAATGTCTGTAACAGGTTTTTTGTGTGCCTTCACCTACTGGTGGAAAAGCATGTCTCCCATGCCATGGGGGCGATTCAGTCTGACTGCTGAATGTGCAGAGTCCTTCAGCAGGCACTGGCTGCTATCTGGAGCATTGATTTTTGGGTGTACCAGGGTGCAGGATGCTCATTGGGTACAAAGTGCAAAATGGGAAGGTTCTCTGGGGTGGAGGGAAGGAGCTGTTAAAGAGGCACTGTGCCAATCCCTTGTGTTTTTCAAACCCCAAAATAACCATTCCTCTGTGCCTGTAGATTGATCAGAACAGTTTGTTGGCAGCAGAGCTAAGCACAGGACACTGAGTATTTCTCCTGTTTTCTTGTCTCATTGCTCTCTTTCCCCATGTTGTGTGAAAAAATAAATAATCTGATTAAGTCGTCTGACATTTATAATTAATTACTTCTTCCTTACTCTTATCTTGTTTTCCTGTCCTTTTCTCTGGCCCTTCTTTTTTCTACTTTATCTCTCAAACATCAGATCCAAGAAATCATTCAGATGATTAATTTTTAACAGATAAATACAGTTTGCAGCATATTCTTTTCTTTTGGAGAAAAGCTTGGTCCCTTCTTTTGTCCATCCCACTGCACAAGTTGTCATGTTCTCGCACTGCAGTCACTTCTGAGTCCTTGAGCTATCATGTATTCTGTTGGTATTTGAGGAATTGAAAATCAATCACACAGCCTTATGGCTTAGGTTCAGCACAATTCTATTATGCCCACTCGCAAAAGTCAATTCAAACCTTTTGGGTTATATTTCAAAGCCTAATCAAGCTTGCTGTCCACACTGGTTGGGAGTCAGCTTACTCTTGGCCATAGGCCTGTTTATTAGAGCTTTTGTGTCAGAAACTAGTGTGAAAGAAACAGTTCTCATAACAGTAGGATCATTCAGTGGGCATTTTGCAAAGACAAGCCACCCAAACCGGTTTTGTGGTAGGAGAATGCTTACTGTTTTAATATGGTTCTGCAAATATGTTCTTAAAAATTGTTTTGTAAAAGGCTATCTTGTTACAAGTGTTCATAACTGTACTTTGTCATAAAAAGATGTCACGGTTTACTGAGATTAGATTCCAGCCCTGTCACACTAAGCTAATATAGAAAGTAATGTAGATGCAACCCTGAACTTAGATGGTGAGTTCATGCTTTGGACCATATGAACAAATGAGGATGGTCCATCCAAGCAGATGGACCAGCTCCTCCAAGCATGATTTGTGCTGCCTCCATCTGGTAGGTGCACATGGAGCCTGCACGTACAGTGCCTGTGTCAATCCCCTGATTCCCAGAAAGTGCCAAGAACTCAGCCTAAGAATAAAAGAAGCTCTGTGCAGAGCTAGCCAGTAGCAGTCCTCTGTGAAGGATACATCACATACCTCTTTGTGAACTGGGGGCAGATCAGTCTCATCTCACTGGGAAGAAAGCAATGACAGGCTGTTACTTACGGCATTTCCAGCTGATATATAGAAGCCTCCTCGTTTGGTGAAAGGCTGGTGGCCATTCTGTAGGAGCCAAGCATGCACTATAAATAGGAAGTAGCTCTCTGCTTCCATCCCCCATGGAAGGCATTGCTGTGTGACCCATCTCTCATGTTCCCTGTCCTGCAGAGGCGCAGAGATTTTCTCCAGTGGATGCTTGACGCCTGTGACTCAGCCGACTCCCTGGCAGCCGGGTGCTCGGATGTGCTCAGCCCATCTGCTGCTCCTAGACAGAACGAGGCGCCTCTGGTTGGCACGGCCCCATCTGGAAAGGCTCAGAAGACGCTAACAGAGGATGAGATAGCAGGCCAAGCTTTCCTGTTCTTGATCGCTGGCTATGAGACCACCACAAGCACCCTGTCCTTTGCCACCTACTTGCTGGCCACCAACCCAGAGTGCCAGGAGAAGGTGCTCCAGGAGGTGGATGAGTTCTCTGCAAAACACGTGAGTATGATGTGCTGGTCTGGGGCTTTGTGCAGGGAGCAAGGCAATGTAAATGTATTAACACAAGAGATGGCCTAGAAACTTTGTGTTGTAGAGAATGCTTAACCTTTAAAAAATATTTTGCATTATTGAAATCAACCAGCTGTTGTTAGGCTCTAAAACTACACTCTAAAACTTTCTATTTTTTCCTCTTTTACAAATGCTTCTGTTGTTTTTCTGGTCAATTTTATTTACTGATCTTTGTAGGAGCATAAATAGTGTTCTTACAAATCATAAACTTCAAAGTTTTGTTTTAAATGTTCATAATTTTTTTTCATCTAGGAGCAGAATATATTTGTAAGCTTTAAAAAAATTCATGGTATCTAATTCTCTTATACTGTGTTCAAATTACTTCTCCACTATCTGTATTTGCCAAGGTAATTTTTGTTTTCATTTTTGTTATTTATTTGTTTCATTCATAGATGGCAGGCTAATTGTGCCCTCATGTCTGGTGAGTTCACTTGACTTCCTTAAGGCCTGCCAAGATGTGAAGGTGCAACTTGGCCTGGAGTATGGGCAGTTTACTGGGTAATGCTGGGGGCAGAGTTGCACAGGACCCCCTACTATGCACCCCCAAGGAAAATATGGTTAATCTCATCAGTTCCTGAAAGCTGGCAGCCTTGGAAACCAAAGCGGAATTGCTGGGAGAGCTATCCTCCAGGACAAGTGTGTGATGTCATTCATATGACATCTCTCTGTAGATGGGGATGTGAAATAGTAAACATTTCCTTGAAGGTGTGTAGAAATGTGAGTGCAATCAGTCATTAGCTGGCTGGTTCCTTAAGGATATTCCACACAGGGAGTCCATGCATAGGGCCATGTCTACATGGACAAGTAGTGTGCTCCTGTAGGCACAGATTCATCATCCAGCACAGCTGGTAGTGGGGGCTGTTGGACACACACTCTATGCACCTCAGGAGTTTATTCTGGGGTAGTTAAAGTCTAGCTCTGTGTGTACCAACTTTCCCTTAGCAGTTGGTCTGGTCCAGTTCCAGTTAAAGGAGCCCCTGCACTTGGAGACTGCAGTGTGAGCCAGTGCAAGAGGCTCGCGTGTGGGTGTGATTCTGATTCAAGCTGGAGAACTAAATGGACCCTGGCTTGTGTATGGTCCAACTGAGCTGCCATTCACTATTAGTAATGTTTCAATAATAATCAAATTCAAAATGCTTAATTCTTGACTCTCTTGGTTCTCTATAAGTATTTTGCTAATAATTTCAGCTTTTGCACTGTCTAGAAGAGGTTATGAAGCTAGTGACGCTTGTGGCAGAGAAGTCAGTGCAGAGAGTGTGCACTCAAATTAATTTCTGCTCTGTACAAAGTCTGTATGAGGCTCAACTCAATTTGGTGTCTTCATCCCAAACCATGCTGTCCCATATCATATATTGATTGGAAGTACCTTTCAAATGAATTCCTGTACTTTCTGAGTTGTCAGGTTTAGCTTTAGATGGTGCATATACGGCTGTATGGCCAAGGAGAAGAGAGGGAGAGAAGGATAACAATTCATCTGCAGTCCCTGATAACAGGAGATTTGTAGATCTGATCTGTGCAGCCCCATCCTTCAAAAGATTTCCTTTTATAAACAGTTCATGATTTGGCAGGGAGGCGGGAGGGGGGCAATACACACTGCTCAAGGAGCCCATCCCAGAATAAGAAAAAGGGTGAAGCAGTTCAGTCCCCTTAGTGACTGCAATTAACTACTTTTAGCCTAGAAAATGAGATCTATGTGAACAGTTTGCAAGTTACAGGAGCAGAAGCTATTTTAGAACTGGGTATATATAGATGCTGTGTTCAGTTGTCATGCAGGAGAGAGGAAGGGAGGGACACAGAAGCTACAGGCTCAGTTAGTTATCAAGTCAGTTGCTAAGAAATTTGATTAGGTTATTGCTTGTACTCAGCACATCAGCTTTGCTCTTATCAAGGTGCTCTGCAATTTTCAGAAAGGAAGGGCTTTAGAAGGCCAAAACATGGGGAATGGTACAGTCAGATTGTTTTGACATGTGGTGGAAGACTGTTTTGATTTGCAGATATGCAAGGATTAAACACAGTACCCTCTTCAGCCAAATTTATACTCGGGTAATTAGAACTACAAAATGTCCTCTACCACGTCCCCCTTCTGTCCTCCATCCATTTCAGTTGGCTGATGCAGCATGTTTTATTGCCCTAATCTGTGGTGTGGAGCTGCAGTCTGATTTTACAGCAGCTGCTGTGTATCATCCCAGAGATGATTGTACTTTGGTGGTGGACAGAGTGATTTATATACTCATTTACCAAAGTTTATAAAGACATGTGAGAGCCATTTGAGAAAAGGTGCTATAAATGACAAGCACAGTTCCAGCTTTTTGGCACACCAGTCAAAAACACAAAGCATGGTGACCTTGTAATAGCCAGTAAGGGAGCAAGGTTGGTCCATCTGGGCATACAGCAGTATTTTGGTGGCTCTGGGTGTTGTACTTGAGGACACCCCTGCCTTTGCTGTGATTTTCATTTGTCTATCTTGCATAGTGGGTACATTGGGAGAGCACAAAGGTGATGGAGAAAGCTGAGGCAATGCTGTGTGAGAGATCCCTGGGCAGGCGTGGTGCAGACTGCTGCAGTGTGGTGCAGAAATACAAAGCTAGGTGCTGGAAGTGTCTAGTCCCAGTGCTGGGAGTTAGATACCCAGAGGAGACAGGACCATGTTATCCTGCTCTGTTGTGTCCAGCCAAGTTTGTTTCAGAGCTGTCTTGGGAGATCTCACTGCTAATCTCCACTGCACAGCCTGAATAGTCTGTGGAGATGGCACTTCCTGGCAGGTGTCCTCAGAAAACAGTGTCTGAGTGAGTCATGGGTTGTCATCTTTTTCTTTTTACCTCCAGGACCATCCTCATCTCCTTGCTAAAGGACATTTTAGGTATTTTCTTGACTGACAGCTCAGTGTCGAAGCTTCATGGTGTCTCTTTGCCTCAAAGTGAGAAGAGGCACCTGCCCCATTTTAGAGTCTGGCAGACAGGTGAAGCCTCTAGCCTCAGTTATTGTAGAGGGCAGGACACTGCCCCCCTCACCTCTATCTGTGTCTTTAGGGTGTAGGCAAAGGGCAGGCAGAGCTTCTCCTCTCTGGGGAAGCAGAGACAAAATACTGAGTCACCACACACTGCATCTTCCCATACTACTTTTGAATCCCTGTGTGTGCTCCAACTGTACTGGAAAAGACAAGCATAATTCTTCTAACACACAAATAAAAATTCAAATTATAGAGACTTTGACCTGACCCTCTTTATAAATCCCTTGGGAGTGTAGTGTGTGCCCTGTGAAGGGCAATCTGCTAAAAATAAGATGTACCTATTTGTTGCAAGCTTGTTGCTGGGTACGCAGCTTTCTTTGATAACATGAAAGCAAAATAAACAAGATGAAAAGAGAGTTAAATATGAACTAGTGGGGGCAGGACGCCTACCTCTGTGTCTGTATAAAATAATACTACTTTCTGCAGAGACCACAGATCTGGGACAGCAGAGAGGGGTCAGATCCTCAGATGGGTTAAACTGGTATATGTTTGGTATTAGTACAGGAATGGTGATAGGCATCAGCTGTGAAGCAAGCCTGGTATACCTTTACTGATATACCAGTACATACCTTTACTGGTAAGTACCAGTAAAGAAGGGCATGGGGAAAAAAAGAGAAAGGTTGCTATTTCAAGACCAGATTATTTTTACAGCGTTTGTGGCTAACCATCCCTGAACTGTTAGAGGCTATACAGTTGTGAAAGAGATGTTTTTTATCCACATTCACCAAGTGAGAAAGAATGCACCCATGGTCTTCACCTCTCAGTTTCAGTCAAAAATCCCTGTGCAGAGGTTTTAAAGAGCCCTTCACAAGACATATTTAGGAACAGTTTTTGCATGTGTGACTGATTATTTTATTGTAAAAGCAAGTTGATTTTTGTTTGTGTGTGTGTGCATTTAGCAAAATCATAGAAAGCCTGGAGCACACACATTCATTTTGAGCAGATGAACACTTGCTTCTGAGTGCCCACTGTGTGTTCTGAGCTGTTCTGTGTGCTATGTCCTAAGCCACAGAGCTTAGGGCATGAAAATTGCATCTTCCATGCTGGGGATTCCCATCTCACAAGAGACGTGGGGCCTCTCTTTTTTCCTCTATTCCCATTTTAGCATTTAAAAATGCTAACATCTCTCTCCCTTCCTTGTCCCTACTCTCAAATCTGAATAATTCACAATTATAAATTATTTTTTTGTTGTTGTTTTATTGGACTGCATAATTTTAGACAGGAAGAGTAGTGGCATTAAAAAAAAGAGTGCAAAAACATAGGTGACCAAGCTAACGTCTCATAAGAAGTTATTTGTTACCCTGAGGTGAAATGTGGTGAGTGGGTGTAGGTATATGCTCCTGATCTGTTGCAAAGTAAACATATCAGGTTAAACCAGTGAAACTAGGTCATTTTCTTGAGGGGGAAAAGCAAGCATGCTTGGGGCAGCTAAGGAGGGCAAAAGTGATATGTCTTCTCTGTCTCCATGCAATAAGGAAATCCATACTTGATGGTGCAGAGCATAGAAAAGCCTGCAGCGAGAGCTCCCTGAATTCTAATCTCACCTTCAGGAATAATTTACTGCATATTCTCAAGCCAAGCCTTGCATTAACAAAAAGGTAGATTTGGTGCTACAAGTTTTGGGGATTTTTAGCTCATATCTATAGAAAGTTGTCATTACTTAAAGAACCACAGGAAAAAAGTTGCACTGAGCATTACAGAACCTGAGATGTGTTGCTGCACTGATATGTAAGGCTTCAGGTCTGGTGAAGGACAAAATAGCAGCTCACTACTCCTTGCTGCTGATGCCTAGGAATACTTTCAGGAGCCTTGACAAAGGTGAAGGAGAGCACAGGAGTCAGGAGAAGTAAATAAAAGTGAATACGTGAAAGAGCAGCTATTACCATAAAACATTCATTGGAGGCTGCAAGACTAACTGTGTTTTCCATTCTATTTTAAAAAAGCTTTGTACTACTCTTATCACTGCTTGATATGACATTTAGAAACATCAGTGTGAGAGGAATGAAGAATGGGATAAGACACAGCATGTCTCTACTCCATTAAATTTCCTATCCACACTAAGTACTAGTGTAACAATTCAGCGCTGGTGTGACTTACCAACATTTTCACCTCTGTCTAGAGACTCTAAAGTTTAAGAAACTTCAAGGTCCTGTCATAAGCTTTCTCTATTTAAATGGAGACTTGGAGATTTTTCTTTGATATAAAGACATCTTCCTGTTCCTATAAAGACTTGGTTTTGTATAGCTTTAGGACCCAGGAATATTTCCAAGATGTTTTACTGAAGATGTTGACCAGACTGTTTCATCTGTATTCTTTCATGTCAAAAGTATTGAATGATGCTACTCCAAAGTCATTGCAATCCATAGTTTCATATATGAAAAAATACTGTTTAATTCCTTTTTAACTGCTGTGTGTAGTGAGTTGTGAATAGCCCAGGTTGAACTGGACTGATGCATAATCTCCTCATTTATGATTGATGATTTTGCTGCTGTAATTCGTCAGACATACTGGGTGTGGCAGTTGCTCATCTGGGGTAATTGTCTTCACTGACTTGAGTGGAATCATACTAAGCTTTACACTGGCTTATAATTCTATTCTTCACGCTGGAAACCTCCTTCACTAATACCTCTGCAGTCTAATGGAGATGGCTTATTGAAAAGGGATTTTGCCATTTCAAAATTTTCCCTTCCCATAAAATTTCTAGAGTGGAGAGAGGTAGGACCATTTTTTATGTTGTCTCTGTGCCTGATTGAAGACTTTGGATTTTTTAGCAGTCTATGCAGAGAGAGACTCCTTGGTAGCACAGACGTTTTCTTTGAGCATTAGTGAAAATGAGAGGTGAAAGTCAGAGAGATGTCACTGTCAGGGAATTACTACAACAATTTGCATGAGTTTGGTGCCTTTCATGCAGTATCTCAAGGCTTTGTGCTCTCAGAAGCTCGCAACTACAGAGACTAAGCTTCACTAAGGAAATATTGCTGACGGTGAAGGCTTGCATTTATCAAGGGAGTCTGAATTGTAAATAGTGTGCAGAAAAAAGTCTACAGAAGAGAGCTGCTGTTACACATTTATACACACATACACACAAAACATACAGAAGCAGGAAGCACAAACAATATCAGTTGTTGTTGCTGTTTATTCTCTTGAAAGAAATTACACTCTTTGATTTCTGTATTTGTTTAAAAAGGTGTTGCAGAGCCTCCCATCATTTATGAATGTCAGCTGTCAGCAATCAGTTTTTTTTAACAAATAGAGAGATGCTTTTAAAAATGTAGGGACTGAATACTGTTAGACTATATTTCTGCAGTTCTTCATGCTGATTTCAATGGCTGAAATCAGTTATTTATCTCAGTCCCATGGTGCTTCTGTACATACCAGTCAAAGGTTGCTAAGTTAGGAGAAGACAATAAGCCTTTCCCCAAATTTCTCCTCTGCTGTAAGTATCTAGAATATACTGATTTGAAATGTAGGATTTGGCCTCAAGAGACCCAAAGTCACCTCTCTTGGGCAGAGGTTATTTTAACTTCTAACTCTTCCAGAATGTCAGCCACATAAGCACCTTTGTGACTCAGGGCTTTGGTATCTCTACCATCTTGAGTCCCTGCTCTATAAAGAGAGGTATCATGAGAAAAGTCTTGAGTCCAAGCTTGCCAAGTGTTTGTCCACTTTGCCCCAGACCTGTTGCTAGCCTTAAATGCTGAGGGAAGCACTGAGATGGAAAAGTTTGGGCTTGGTTTTCTCACTGTGCAAGCCTTAGAAAGTATCTCTTTGCACAGGTTGCTTTCCATACCAGGCACCCTCCCAGCACTAGGCAGAGAAGTTGTCCTGGAGGCCTGTGTGGAAGATCCCTGTTGCTTGCTCCTGTGCTTTGTAGGCAGCCACGGTCACCCTTTGCCTGAAGCATGAGCAGGCAGCAAGAGCGTGACCAGCCAGGAGCCGCATGAGAGCAATTCTTCTCGCTTGCCATGTATTTGTAGTTCTTACACTTTATCTTCAGATATCTGCTCTCCAAAGGAGATAAAGACTTTCAAAGACAGTAAAGACTTTCTGGAGAGTCAGCTTATTTATGATATGCAAAGAGTTGAGTTAATCAATTGGTAAGTCAGAGTATCTTTTAGGAACGGTTTGACTTTGCTATTTTGGAAAGTCTACTGTTAGCTTATAGGAGCAAATTCCACATTTTAAACACCAGTTGTATCTTGACATTGTACTTCTTCCTTGACTTTTCCAAACCTTACTTCTTTCCTAGGAAAATCCTTTTCATAGCTGAGAATAGGTGATTCTATGTGGCCTGGAAAGAGGTGTTGCTGAAATGATTAATGTACCTTTATTTCAAGGAACTTCTTGTTGTTGTTGATACTGCAGAGTTCATTTACCCCTTTTCACCCAAGAAAAAGAAACAAAGAGAAAAGAGAAAAAAACCAAACTTTTATTTTTCCATTTGTTCAGGCCTATCAGTCTCTTGTCCATGAAGACTAATTTGTCTTTTGCTTGCAATGTCACATGTTGCTCAGTGACTCTGCCTTATTGCTATTCCTGAGCAAAACTGAGTCTCAGGTAATGTATGCTAGACAGATACTCATTTTCACCCCTGAATTTTCTTGGTATTTTGCCATCCTCATAATAATTGACCCACTATCACTGCTGCAGGGTTCATGGTAAAGAATAAATTTTTCTAGTGACATGGAACATTTAATGGTGAAGATGTTAATAATGCAGCGCTTTAAATGTGATTAGACAGATTTGTTTAAAAGGAAAGTAAAGGGAAGGATGCATCTTCCATGTCTTTCTCTTCCTTGTCCCCCTCCTTTCCCCCCTTACTTTTCAGACTTTTATGGAGAAGAGAGCATATTTGCTTTTAAGGAAAAATACCACTGCTGAGCAAGAAACTTGTTACAATTTTCTTCAGGATTCATATCCCAACTGCTCCTGTATATGATTAACAAGCTTCCTCCAGGGACAAAGTAAGCCAAATTAATACCAAAGCAATGTCCAATCAATTTTTATATTCATATCACTGTTAACCTTTTAGCTGCAGATAGTTAACATCATTTGCAGGATAGAACATAGTCCCAGGTAGAATTGGTAGATCACATTTTTGCACTGGGCAGTTGAGCCTTTTAGAAGGAAGCAAGGAGATAAGCTAAACCACAGTAAATATCACCACCGCTCTTCTCCATGACATTGAGAGGGACATGTTCTCACCAGACTAGCCATATGGTAGGAAAAGAGTTAAACAGGCCATGACTTCTCAGGAATGGGGATGCCTTCACAGGTGTAAGTGCCTGCTCTTTGAGTGGCAGCCTGTCTAGCCTTCAGGAGTTTTTCAATGTGAAGTAGGAGTCAAGTCCAGAAAGGTATTATACTAATTTTTTTTTCCCTCGTGGAAGTTAGGCACTAAAAGTTTCCATAAGTTATGTACTGTTGTATCATAAATACTTAGCAAAGAAAGAGAATAGCTAGCAATAGGCGCAACCTCAATGCAAAAAATTAGAAAAGCTAAACCATCTGGCCCTTGAAAGAACTTATAAATGAGAGAGGGTGGCTTTGGACATCTGTATCAGGACCCCACACTGTGTCTCAGCATTAGCAGCCAATTGCATTCATCAGGCAGTAACTTGTCTCCTGGGAAATATGAAATACTAAGCTAAGCAGAGAAGCATTTTCAAGCTGTATGTTAGTTAACATTCATTTGGGATGAGATCCCTCTGTGTCCCCAGACTGACTGGCAGGTTCTTCAGAGCGTGAAGATGTTGGCCCAGCCCTGGCATCCTTGCCTGCTGTAGGAATCTCCACTGAACTGTCAGCTTCTGAGAGGCTTTCAAGACCAAGGGGTAAAATCTTGCTTTAACAGCATTTACCTTGTAAGGACAATAGTGACTCTTGAGAGTTCTGAAAACGAGTGCCACTTTCACGATAAGGATTTTCCATGGGCTTGTAGTGACAGGACAAGTGGCAATGGCTTTAAACTGGAGGAGGGTAGGTTTAGGTGAGATTATTTACTGTGAGGGTAGAGAGACACTGGCACAGGTTGCCCAGAGGAGCTGTGGATGCTTCATCCCTGAAAGTGTTCAAGACCAGGCTGAATGGAGTTCTGAGCAGCCTGGTCTAGCCGAAGATATCCCTGCTGATGGCAGAGGGGCTGGGATTAGTTCAGCTTTAAGGTCCTTTCCAAGCCAAACCATAGTATGATTCTATGGGCAAAGGAAGAGAAGGAGAAGCATTGGGGAACAGTTGATAAAACAAATCCTGTTTGTGTACCTGTGCTTGCATGAGAGAGAGAGAAGGAGGGAGAGAATGAATGATGACTGAAGAAAAGGTCTTTCATCTGGAAGTTTCACACAGACTCCTGAATTGCACATATTAAATGCATAAGGTGCAAAAGTTGAGCTGAGGAGAACACATGCCTAATTTATTAAGAAACAGCAAATCCCCAGCAGCAAACAAGAAGAAATTAAAATTGTATTCATCATATTCATAGCTTAAAAATGATCTTAGCTTATATGAATGTGAGGTCAAAATAGAATTTTTCCTCCAGGTATATACATAAATTAGGAAGCATTAATAGGAAGTAACCAGTCCATTTATTTGTCAATAAGCATTTAAAGTGAAGGTTGAATGAGCTGGTGCCAGAAGGAGTGGAAACTAGTTTGCATTTCATGATTATGTAAAGCAGTTTTTGGTAGACTGAACTTCTTGTGACCTCCTCTCCCTTTTTTTTTTCCCCTTCTTTACCACCCTGGCAGATCATATGTATTTAAATAATTTCCATTTCTTACAATATGATTTTGCTACTTTTAATCAGCATCAGATGGCTTTTGTATTGTTTGCCCTGCTTCAGCTTATGCTTCTCTCTTAATGTGGGAAGAAAGGAAAGGTGGTGTTTCTGAGTGTGCCCTGGCTCTAGAAATGTGGTGGTCTCCCAGTGATATGAGTGAATATTTCCTTACTTAACCAGCTAGAAAGACTGGTGCAAAGGGAGTAGTCAGGAAAACACAAAGGAACGCAGGAAACACATCCTGTCTGAAGACTGTTCCATTTCAAATCAGTTAATATATTTTACTGTGTCACAGAACAATTTTTCACTAATATTTATTGAATGGGTCAGGCTGGAAGGGACCACAGGGGGGGCTCTGGTCAGCCCCCATGCTCAAGCAGGGCCATCCTAGAGCAAGTGGCACAGGCTTATGTCCAGATGGTTTTTGAATATCTCCAGTGAGGGAGACTCCACACCCTCTCTGTGCAATCTGTTCCAGTATCTGGTCCCCGGCACAGTAAAGAAATTCTTCCTCAAATTCAGGTGGAATTTCCTGTGCATCAGTTTCTGCCCATTGCCTTTGTTTTCCTTTTGTTATTGATGTATTTGGAAAAGCCTTTCTTGTTGTCCTTGACATTCTTGGCCAGATTTAATTTTGGCCCCCAGATGGGCCTTGGCCTTCCTTGTCTTATTTCTACTTACTCTGATAACCTCTTTATATTCATTCTAAGTGGGCTAACCCTGCATGTCCTGTGTATTTTCTGCTTATGCTTGAGTAATGAAAGAAGTTCTTTATTTATCCATGCAGGTCTCTTGCCCCCTTTGCACAATTTCTTGTTCATTCAGATGCATCACTCTTGAGCCTGGAGGAAGGGATCCTTGTAACCCCTCTTCCTTGTGGGCCCTGTTCCCAAGGGATCTTTCCAAGAAGATCCCCAAAGAGGCTGAAGTTGGCTCTCCTGAACTCCATGGTTGTAATGTTACTTATTACCAACTAATTTGATGTCTGGTTTTCATAAGACAGGTTATGGGACTTTTCCAAAATCAAATCATTTAAAGCAACAAAATCCACCTGTATGTCACTGTAACTGGTCATATTTTGAATGTTTTGGTCAGTGCCCCACAAGGGTTTCTATGCCAGCAGTCTGGCCAGAAGTGGGCTGGAATGTTGGGCTTTTAACCAAGACTGAGTAGATAAATAGATGCTTGCATGCTTACCATCCTTAGTCAGGTCTCAGATGTAGTGAGACTGAGAACTCGATTACTTTCTCAGTCCAAGGAATTATCCTCCCTGGCTGTCACTGAGGCATAGCACATTAAGGCATGATGTGCAAGTAAGTCACACTTTGGTCCCATTGACTCAATGTTTTCCACCTGTATGGAAACTGTGCTTTCAAAATTTAACAAAATATTAATATTATTTTATATGTAAAATGTTCTGCTTTTACACACATCTTAAAAAAATGGATTTCAGAAAAGACTCTGTTAATAAGCTGGAGAGAAAAAAATGTTTGGGTTTTTTTTTGTTTGTTTTTTTAATGCTTTACATACCATCAGGTTTTTAAAATGTAATACAATAAGATGATTTTGATCTTCTTCAATAGAGGTTTTGAATAAATCTTAATATCTTTTTCAATACTCCTAGCTATACTTTAAATTTAAAGGAGAAAATCAAGAAGTCAAAAAGTTCTGAACATGGGGCTATTATCCACAGCCCCTTGCTGCTGTTGTTGATCTAAATGAAGAAAAAAGGAAGAAACAAGATGTCAGAAAGTCATTGCATAGTGAACTGGAACAAAACACTTTTAAAAGCTTTATCTTTTTGGAACTTATTTCATCAAGTTCATATGCACTCAGGATACAATAAGAAGATGATTTTGTGCAGTCATGAATTTAGATTTAATAGCTTGATAAGTAGAGAACTTTGCAGATAATTTCGAGGTGCTAATCTAACCTTGCTGTGCCTTTAATCTTTTGGCATTCTGGAGAGTGTAAAAAACAAAAGCTGACTGTTTTAATATCACAGAGTAGTCATGGAGAAAAATTTTCTCCATCAGAGCAGCTTTTAAATAAATTATTACTTTTTTTTTCCCCTTTGGTGAGGAAAAATAATATAAGATGGATTTAAACAGAAGTGAATTTACTAAATGTCCTGCATCTTTCTCTCTTGTTAATTAGTAACAGTCAAACGCTCTTGTTCTGTAGACAGTGACTACAAAGGAAAGGATAAAGAACTTGGGAAAGATTCTAGAACTGAAATAATTAGGCAATTTATCATTCAGGGTAATTGGACTTGTACAAAGCAGCATTATTTACCATAGGTTTCCATTTCTTCTAACTGGTTGTGAAAAATGCAGCTACATTGATTGGGAAATGTTCTTAGTGCTTTCTTTTTCCAATATGCATTGTGCCAGGGACGTTCCGTTCAAAGTGTGGTGTTCCTCCCAGTGATTTCTTTTCCCCCAGTGATCTTCAGAAGCAGCCTTCAGCTTCTAAAACCTCAAACCAAAATTAGATTAAAGTGCCCAGTATGGGGTCAGGAATGGGAGGGAAAGAGAGAGAGGGGTTTGCACCGGGGAATTTTCACTTAACAAACGAAAGCCTTTGCTTTGTTTCAAAGAAAAAATTGCAAAGTGAAGGCACATCTTAATCACATCGGTAGCCAGCTGAGATGTTAATGCTAATTTCCAAAGGTATGTAAGTATAGGAATCGGGGGGTCCAAAACTCCTGCCTCTCAAATGTGAAAAACACAAGCATTTAAGCACCACCAGCAGATAGCTCTGATGTTGTTTCAGCATCAGGGAAGACGGGGGAGTAGTCACAAGGGGTTACTTGAATTTCACTGCACAATTTTCAGGCTGTATGGATGCCCCTTCACCCAAAGGTGAGTTTTTCCCACTGTTTTTCTAAGGAGGAGGGCACAGCTACTCTTTTGCAGTTTGTTGAATTACAGCACTCTCCCAGTTTTGTGCTGTTCCCTTCCACTCTAGAAAAGTACATCTTCACAACCAGCTTTTCTTGTGATGTATGTTCCAGAAATGTTCAAACTCCTTGGATTTTACCACCAAAGTCTCTGAATGTGTTCATCCCAAGGCTGGCATTCTACCAGACCCCTGGGGTAGTCCAGGGTGTCATATCCTGCTCCAGCATATCTTGCTTTGAGTTGTGGGTACTTTGTGGTGCTGGCATCCCAGTGTTCAGATACATGACACCAGGCTTTAGGGTAAGGAAATCAAGTTGTGGGAGAAATTATTATTTAGAAGTGATCCTGCTCAATGTGCCTGGTAGAAGCCAGCCAGCAGAGTTCCCTGCTGGGAGGAGTACTCACTGGGGAAATAAGATGATGTTTAAAAGCATTTTACTCCCTGCCTGTGATAAACTCACAATTATGTACTGCCAGGCTGTCTTTGGTGGGTGCTGAAAACATGCTTTAAGTGGCACAGCTTGACACCAGTTGCATGGGTGTCTTCAGATAGTGTCACAGGTTGTGTTGTGCAGATTTTCCTCAACGGCTCGTTATTTTAAAACTTTTGTATGTGTTTAATGCCATCTGTAATAAGAAAGTCATGACTACCAGCAATTTCCTATGGAAACTTGAGGAGCAAGAAGTAGTAGTTACCTAAAATACTGCCTATTGCCTGTGCAAGCTCAATGTATGACAAAATGCACAATCTGGGTGCAAACCGGGCATGCTTGATCCCTTGTCAAAGGAGTGTTTAAACTCCCATACCGAAAGGTGCACCTCTGTGGATGTGGCCACGTTGTCAGCTGAGAAAGATGCCAACGTTTGTCAGATTTTGTGCCATGTTGTAATTTGCTGGCTGTTTACATTGCTCACGTGGGGTGAGCTGAGCTGCCGGCTGAAATTTCAGGGCCTTTGGGTTGTTTGGATTAGAGCCAAATATCTTTGAAGTGACCCTACTTATTTACAAGAACTATGCACACTCTCCTTTTGCCCATCCCAGCAGGAACTGAGCAGCAGGAGGTGGCTCCTGCGCTCACAGCTCCATGGAACAGCATGGACTGTGGCAGTCACTCACAAAACTGTGTTTGCTGTACTGAGAGGGTGCCTGGTGCTTCTTTTCTCCTTTTTTTTTTCCCTTTTCTGATTGTTTTACTTCTTCCCTGAACACACAGCTCTGTGCAGAGTGCTGCCTTGACAAACCACTCTGCCCAAAGGTGCTGTGCACAAAACCTTGCTGGTTGATTTTGCACGGCAACAATCGCCTGCAACTTTGCACGGGGCTGTAATCCTCCTGACCAGTCCCTCTGGATAAATATAACAAGCAGATAAGCTCCATTACAGAATCAAGTGGTTGCTTTAGCTACAGGTTTCAACAATGTTTAACCTGAACAGTAACTGTCACACAACTGATTTTCTTTCTTAAGGTTTGGTAACCTGGTGCCACTTTAGCACGGCAGACTTGTGACAGCAGGAGCAAAGATACCGTATTTTTTCTAAATAGTCTGGGATATTTTAGCACTTTTAATTATTTTCACATCCAAATGGTACATAAATACTAACCACTAAAAGTACCTACAAGTCCTGTAATGTTAATAGTCATGTTTCTTCAGGAGACACAGACAATTTAAAAGTTTTGGCATGGGAAATAGAGAGCTCATAGAACAGTATTTGCATTTTCTGGTTAACTTACATCCCACAAGAAATCCTTTGCAAGATCATCTGGTGTTTCCCACATGGATTTAAGTGAAAATACAGTGATTTTCATCAGAGATCCAAAACACGAAAGTCATCAGATCAGATCACAAATTGAAGGATGTACATGCATCACCCTCTGCAAAGACAGAAATGCAAACTTTTTAAAAGAGTGCTTTGTGTACTTCCTACTAAGCACATTCCTCTTCACTCTGCAGTGGGGGAAAAAGAGATATTGTCTGAATTCATTAAATGATACATTTTAAGCTTAGGAATTTGTTATTGTGCAGTCTAATCTTGTGTACAGCCAAAGACACAGGACTTCTTTGTATTAATTAATCCGTGTATCTGTTTAAAACACAAACAAAAAACCCCAAACCCGCCCAGTTGTTTTAATTAGGTGGCGTAAAATGTCTTTCCTGACTTGAAAATGAAGGATCTCAAGAAGAACAAGCAAAAAAAAATGCTTTAGTAATCTTTTCAATTTTTCTTGTTCCATTGTTGCAAGTTCTGGTGTTCTAGAAATGTTGGGCAAAACCTTGTTTAACATATCATTTTCATATGACTCTGGAGGTTTCTACCTTTTGCTCTAATTAAACATATAAATCCTACAAACTGTATCCAGGGTAACTGCAAAGCCAAATTCTCAGTTTACGTTTATGCTCTCTTTCCTGTTCCTGAAATGGGAATGGACCATCAAGGTACGTCAGCCTCATCCTTCACCTGCAGAAGGGTTAACATCACCTCATTTCTGCTGTTATGTTTTACAAAAGAGGACTTGCAAGTGTGGTAAGGCCTGTTTCTGCTGCCCTTGTAGGACCTTAGTGAAACTGAGAATCAGGCCCCAAAACCACACCTTTGTTCTCACAGTCCAGTTATTTGAAGGAAAGGAGCAATACTCATCATGTTGGCTAGGAGCACAAAGGGAAACCAGTAATTCAAAAAATGGTAAAGAGAAAGACAAAGCAAAACATAGCACACTCCATTAACTTTTCCTCCTGTACTAATGGGAAGAGCATGGATGTTTTCTTCATGCTGTGTACTGAATTTAATATAAGAGCAATCCGTGCAAAATAATAGCTTTTCTGATAGAAGTTAAAGATGGAGTCAAGACAATTTTTTTGATTCTTTTTTTGTTCACACCACCTACTTTCATAATCTCTTTGGGACTGAAGTAGGAACCTTGATAGAGGAATGCAGATAATGTGATTAAATTTTGGATCTTACCAGAGGTAAGGTTCACCTTGTGACATAAAGGTGTCTGTCATTTAGGAAATCTGCAAAGACTTGACCCACCACCTTGGGAGGAGGTTGTTTTGGTTCAGAGCCTGAGAGCAGGGTTGTGCTTTTACAATCAATCAGGAGGCTGCTGTTGCTGGCCTCAGAGTTGCAGTTGTGCCATCAACCCCAGAGGACCAGCTGCTCTGCTTCAAATTTGGGCTGGTACTGAGGGGGAGTGAGAGGCACAGTAAACACAGAGAGTAGCAGTAAATGACAAGAGGATATGATATGTAACATTAGCCAGGCTCACTGTTTGCTTAGGTTGTGGAATGGTCTTTTAAATCAATCTTTTATTATCAGTGGAGCCTTAGCAGTGCACTTAAATGAGAGAACAATGCAAGGACACAGAGACTTCGTGCTAAGTGAATGTCTTGCTTTCTTTCCTAGCTCTGATTTTACAAGAAACACCATAGATAGATCCAGGCCACAACAGTCAGATGTGAACTTTTTAAATGTTTGGTGACCTTTGGAACTGGGCTCTGTTTTGATCCCCATTGCTGCTGTATGGGTTCATCTCACCACCAGTCCTGACATCCTACATAAAAATAGCTGGGAATATGTCATGCCCTCTTACCTGAATCTTTCTGGCAAAAATTTCTTGTCAATTTACCACAGTTTTGTTTAATCTCTTCTCCTAGGTTAATTATTTTTCTCCTAAATAAAGATTAGGATATCGCCTGTAAACCACAGTGATATCACCTGCTAGTGTTTTCTTGTATTAAAACTGTGTTCCTAAAATTATTTATGTTTTAAAAATTTATTTATATATTTTTTAGAAGTTGGACAGTATGTATGCCTTCTTTCAGAAATTCTCCTGGGGGTTTTAAGCATCCTTTGGAAAAATGTGGGTATTAGAATTGCATAGAGCATTCTAAAAGCAATTTTCCACCAGTGTGAAATCTTACTGAGCTTATCTTACAGACCTGGTTTTGCTCAGTGTGCCCTTCAGGTTTCAAGTGTTGTAGTTGTTGCAGTTAAGTGTTTCTCAGCATTGCTAGATCTTTTTGCCAATGTATTTATTCTCTGTTTCTACAGTTCTATAAATGCACAAAGATAAATTAGATGGGAAGTGTCACTCAAGTTGGGGGTTAAGGTTTTGTTTTGCAAAAAAACATTGTTACCAGATCTTTTATCAAGTCAAAGCTAATTGCCATAGTGGTTGCTTGAAACTGAATAGAAATCTGAATACTGTCCTTTGCATTTTTAGCATTTCAGGTTAAGGAAGTAGTAATTTTAATCCCACTTACACTCAGACTTTGCAGAGAAATGTGGTAGCCATGAGACCCTTGCAGATACGCAAATTCTAAGCAGTGAGTGCGCTTGCAAATGCTATCAAGCCCTCATGTGCCTCTTTATGCATCTAAATATATGTACACTTGTATATCCTTCAACACTGGACTACACTATGAGATTATAATTATAGACCAGGTCATTTTTGGTAGTACATTTTGTTTTAAAAAGCTTTTGGGAGAACACGTGTAATTACAATTAGTTATCCAAAGGGTACAACTCTTTAGTGGCTCAGTACATCTTGTCTCCTTATCCAAATCTGCTTTTCTGTCAGTAATGCAGTAATCAAACCAAGGTATAGGATTTTAACTCTTCATTTCTGCATTGCAAGAGGCAAACAGAGAATCAAATAAGCCCACATCACCATCTGGAGCGAGCAGGGTTCTCCACTGTGCTAAAAGACTGAATGCTGGTCCAGCCAGTGAACACTAGAGATCTTAACTGGAGTTGTTTGAGTCTACTGCAGGGGGCAAAGCTGTAGAAAATGGATTTACATCTGTTACAGGGTGAGGGAGGAAACAGATCTCTAACCTAAAAGTCAAGCAGGGCTTGGAAGCAGCCTGGATTTGGAACAGGGAGAAGCGGAATCACCAAAGAAACACTCAAAGCTGTTAATATGCAGTTAAACCTACAGCAGTGGTAGGGCTGGACAATCACTAGTTAAAGGTAGTTAATTATTTAAGAAAAAAATTATGAAGCATAAAATATTAAAACTGCCTGTGCCTGATGCATGCCATTGCCACAATGGCACGTGCACCTGGATTTTAAATTCTTCCCTGTTCTCTACATTTTTCTTTTGAAGTAAAGGTGTTTTTTTACTAATGATGACATAATATTTTTTGTCAAACATTAATAATAAACAAAACAAGGGTGAGAAACTCTGCTATTTACTTCCTCCAGAGGGGATTATGTCTGCTTTCTTTAAAGTGAAAATAATTTACAAGGCTTCTTAGCTCTCTCGCAAATGAATAACTTATTAAGTGTTGTGATAATTGTGCAGAGAACCCGTTATGGTAACATAGTGTAGCTACAAAGTGACTGGGAAATTGGTGCCTTGAGTCTGAAATTAGCTGTTGCAGTTACCAGGCGTCATTCCAGATTAGCTGTGCCTGTCTTGCGGGCAGCTCCTCGGGAGCCACGCGGGTAACTCACAGGCACCCACCATTCCCCTCACTGAGGAGCTGGCCTGGTGGAGATGGCTTAACTTAGAAAAAAAGACAAAATAAAAATTGGGCTGTGCTGAGCAGTTGAGCCCAGAGACAGGGTCTACTGGAGAACCGGCTCGTTGGAAACCTCAGTGGAAAATAAAACCTGCCTCCTGCAAAAGCTTGGGGATGGTGTGAGGCAGCTCACATACCCAGTGACAATTCTTGAGTACCTGGCACCCGCCTGAACTCACTGTCGACATCTGTACACCTGCTCATAGCAGGCAGAAGGCAGCATTTCTCTGACTGTACCTAAAAATGGCATTTCTCACAAAAAAAAAAAAAAAAAAAAACAAAACAAAAAAAAACAACCCACCAAGAAAACCTGTTAGTTGCGGTATCTTTGCCAAAACCCATTTACATGTTGGCTGCTTAAAGTCCCATCTGCAGTGTTGATCGCCTGACACCGGTTCACTTCCTGTCCTAAATTGCTGAAAAATCCCAGTGCATAAAAGGCTGGCGCCCTGTTCTTTTTATCCAATCCATGACCTTCTTCCTCCCCAAGTCTGCTCTGTGCACTGTTGTTTGACCTTCCTGTGGCCTGCCCTTCTGGGTGCCTGTGATAGAGCCGGGTTGGCTGAGACCTCAGGACCTGGCCCTGCAGACACCAAAACTGGCCCTTCCCCGCTTTTCTGCTCACCCTGCCATTTATAGTCACATTTCTGTTGTCATCATCTGAAATCCTCACCCCTAATTGGGAACCTTTGCTGGTTATGCATGAGTAGTTTGAGTCACCTTGGGGAGCAGGGCTATGTGGGTGTGGAGGCACATGTTTTGAAAGTGCACTGAGATCCTTCAGGGTATAAGCTTTATAAATGACTGATATTATAAATCCTGACTGCCTGATGGCAGGCACTAGAGTGGAACATTTTGTCATCAGTGCTTATTATCTCAAGATTCTTAATTAGTTTCATTGATAATTTTGTCGCACTTGAATGTTTCGAATGATTAAATATTTCAGTGCATCTTTAGTGGCAAGTCTCTCTGTTGTGTACGGCAGGACATGGTGCCGACTCCAGACAGTCAGTGATGCTCACTGTTCCTTTTGCAGCCCCTCATGGGAGCTCCTCTCTGGGTGCTGAGGTTGGGTCTCATCATGACCAGTTACAGAACCCTCAGGTGGGTGATTTGGGGGTACCAGAAGAGGGAACAGTGGCAATGCCTAGTTTTTCCTCTCAGCTTAGAATGCAGTATTTTTCCTTCACTGCCTAGTCCACTGTTCAGGTGTCCCAGCTGATCACACAGGAGTCGTTTGCCCTGTTCCTGCAGAGAAAGATATTTCAGCTAGATGGGTTTCCCAGGTTTAAAGAATTATACCTGGAGGAGGCTGCCTGCAGTTTTCTTTCCATCTCCTTCACACTTGTGCTGATGGCAGCAGGTTCCTGTGCCGTGGCTGTGGATCAGTGAGTCCCCCTTTTGCTTCTGCTGTGCACATCCTCGACTCCTGCCCATCCTCCTGGCCAGGGTGAGATGTGCCTCAGCATCTGCTGGGGGCCAGGCAGATGTCTGTGAGGTGGGTGTGCAAACACACACCCTGCACAGCCAGGAGAGCACAGGCAATGTGCTAATCCCTTGAAACACTAACCATAGCTTATTTCTAAGATAAAACTTGTCCTGAATTTTCAACATAGCATGTGGCATGTCTAGTTCATATAAAAGGAAAAAAAAGAAAAATTAAAACAAAGCACCAAAACCCTCTAAAATGCCATGTCTCATAACTATTTACTTAAGGCATAGACCTGAATGCTGAATGTGTGTTGTAAATTAATGGTATAACTATTCAATTTGCTTCACAAGACAATTTGGCTCTTTGCCTTGAGACTTGTAAGAAGATAATGTTTTTAACCTGTGGTTGGGAGGTACAGTACATACATATCATTGCTTTAATCAGATCATTGTTTTCATTTTTATTTATTTTTCTTTTTAGACCAAGTTGTAGGGTTTTTTTCAGATCCTTGTTTCTTAAATGTTTCCCATAGGTGGCATGTAATTAAACTCCAGTGGCATCTCCTCCTGCTAGGATTTAGGTTAGGGACAGATCTTTAGGAAGCACAAAACAAATAACGTGAAACCTTGTTAGAAGGTTTGACAGAGAATTGGCTCTACTTAATTTACAAGCTGATAGTTTTGAAAAATTGCCCTTTTTCCTTTTATGAATTGCTTTCTAGAAATTGTTAATTAATCATTTAAACATTGTGGGGGAGGGAGGAGCCTGTGAATCTTTTGTAGCTCTCACTCTGCTCCTGGGCTGAGAGTTCACATGTAAAGAAGCACTTTCTGTCTCAAACCCCAGCTTTTACCTAAAATAATTTGACAAGGAAGGCTGCACCCTGACAGTGTTAAGGAGGAAAGGCTCTGAGAGCAATGGCAAGTGCAATGGATGGATACTCGAGCACACGCCATGCTGGTGTGACAGTGACCTGTCCCCTGGGGAGCTCCCCAAGCTGAGGATGTGGAGTAGCTCCTTTCTCAGCTGGGTCAAAGCTCCTTCTCCCCCATGCAGGCCTGTGAGCACAGCCTTATGCTGCTCCTGTCTGTGAGGCTATTCCCATGTTGGCAGCTCCCTCCAGCTGCCAAAATAACATAAAATATGAGACCTACCTCTCAGTTCTGGGGATATAAATATGGAATAACCTTGTCAGCTCAGGGGTTTACTGTGCTGTAACCAGGAGGAGAATCTGTCCCCAGGTAATGCTTGACTAATGGCTATTGAAGGCAAAAGTGAAGTGATAAGAGTTTGGGATCAGTGCCTAGTGAGCTAATATCTATATTGCAAAACAAACTGTGGCATAACTTTGGTGATCCTCCTGCCTTAGGATTTAAAATGTTCTCTTTGGAATCAGGAAAAAACCTAATGCTCCAGGATGTATTTCTCACCTGCCTGATATAATACTGCTTCCACTTTCTATATACTCTTGCAACAATGAAATGAGTGTCCTCACTTGGTTGGCCACACCTGCTGCTTGGATGTTGATGTGGATGGTGGAGCAGATCTCTCATCCTGGTAGAAGAGAAGAATGTTGTGCGCTGCTCTCCTCACAGGGCAGGGACCGCAGTTGCTGACACCTGAGGTGGAAAGTAAGTTATCTTTTAGTAATCCTTTGGTAGGTGGGGGTGAGAGAAGCAGTACTAAGAGATTTTTTAATACCAGCTAGGGAAAAGTATACAGCATGTGTTGTAATGACTAGGAACAGTAGTGAGTCAAAAGCATTTTTAGTGGTTTATGTATTAACTCTCCTAACCTGCTTTTTTTGCACCGTCTTTTTTTATCTATACCAGTTGCTTTAGCATCTGGGTGTGGATATACAGGTGATTACCACACTGTTGTACCGTAAACAGTGTAGAAGTCATTGCTGCCCCTTCTTCCCTGTTATCCTCACTTCCAAGCTCTGTACCTCATTTATGGTCCCCTTCATATTTTTGATCTCACCATGACCCTTCATCCATGAAGGTGCTGGGCTCTGATCTGCTCCCAGTTTGGTGAGGAAGCTTTCTATGTGTCAGTCACATGTGTCATCAGAATGATTGCATAGGAAAATAAAGAAAAAATTAGAATGTTCCCCTAATGGCTGTGATCTGAAATCACACTCACTCCAGAGACCACACATAATTTACAAAAAATAAGTACCCAACTTCAATATGGATAGAACAATCCGGTCCGTGCATCTGTTTGCTGCTATTAGGAGTATTCGTTTTCAAGAGCAATCCATTATACTGTGAAGTACCTTACTTTGTTAGACAAACAAGAAAACCCACACTTTTAATTTCCTGAAGCTTTTAATGGCATCACAGGATGCAGGTACTTGAGACTGATACCTACAGCAGAGGGATGAAATGGCCTTAGCTTCTTCTTACTGCTGGCCTGAAACCAGCAAAAACAGAGCTGAGCCATTTTAAGAGGATTTTGCCAGCAAGGACATTTTTTGTAAGCACATCAGGTGCATGCACTTGGGCAATAAAGGCTATAGAAGAGAGAGAGGTCTGTGCTTTGAGTGCTCTGGATTCTCTATAACTGTGTGTTAAATTCAAAATAGCAGTCTAAAGAGTACCTTCATCAGCAGAGACTGCTAAAGGGGAGAATAAAGTGTTGTGGGAATTGACTGAGGCTCTGTCACCTCCTAGCTACAGTATGTGGGGGCTGGGGAGGCTTCAGCATTGGCTGCTGAAGTACGGCAGGAGAAAGAGCAGCAGCAAGCCGGGGAGCCGCCTGCCCACCTCGCTGTGCAGCCAGAGATAAATTGCTGCAGCAAAATTGTGAGCAGTGTCTTGTAAAGAAAACAGAGGAGCTGCTCAGAGGTTGAGGAAGATGAGCTGTTCTTTAGGGCTGTCTGGAGCAGAGTGAGTTCAGGGTGTACTAACATGTTCCAGCTGCAGCAAATCTGCAAAATGGGGGCAAGCAGGCTCATCCTCAGCCAAGCAATTATTATTATAATTTTATTATAAGTGGCTATACTTCATGAATTGTCTCTTTCTCTTTGTGTACAGACTGTTTTTGTGGCATGTGCATGGTGTGGGGATGTTTCTGTGCACATGAAGTGGTGAAGCCAGGGTTTGCTGCCATGCTTCTGCATCTTCTCTAACGATTGCTGTAAATTTGCCTCTTTTTCAACTATACAGCCAGCATTGAAATAAAATGTTCTTTGTGAAGAGAATATTGAAGAGCAGAAGAGAAAAAAGAGGGCATGGGTGTGCTTAATAAAAAAAGATTCTCTGCACTATCGCAGGTGCAGTTGATGCTGTTTAGAGCAGTCACTCATCTCACTCCAAATAAATAGTAATGACTGTTTCCTGTGACTGTGCTGTGAATCATACTCAGTCCATGCAGGGGAGTAGAAAATAAAGCTGCATGCAATCCACATGAGATGATGACTCTTGTAATATTCAGCAGTTGGGCCTGGTTAGAAGCGTTTCATTATCTCAGAATTAAGAGAGAGCTTCCTGCTGTTGCAAAAGCTTGTTTATTCTTCTGCCTTCCTTCCCTACCCTCCCTCCCTTCTTTCTTTCTTCAACATCTATCCCCTCATCCTTTCTCCCATCTCTGAAATGTTGGCTTAATGTTTCTGAGCAGAACTGCAAGGTCAAATTAGGGACAGTGGCCCTGGAAGTACATTAGTCGTTTATAGCATGATTTTTGGCTTAATAGGAGGGCGCTTGAATTTTCTTTTATCTTTTGCCCTCTGCTTCTTTTCTTAGCTTATACTCAATATTTATCAGGAAGAAGCAGAAGAAGTTGACCTTCTTTCCCATTTCTAGTGAACTACAGAGATTTTTTCCTTATCCTTGGCTTGCTCCAAAGTGAATCATTGGAAGTCTGTCAGTGAACTGCAGTTGCTGCTGTTACCTTATCCACAGCAGAGCCACCTGTAGCAAATATGTGCTCTGTGGGTGCAGGTCTGTTTGTGCTTTAGCTGGATGTTAGAGTCAGCCAGCAAATGCATGGTGAAACCAGCAGATTTCCTCCTTGACTGGAGGGCTGAGCCAGAACTCCTTGCCTAGACCCTTCAGGAGGAGGGCAACATCCAGAGCCTGCTGTTCAGGCTTCACCATCTCTGCAGAGTGGCAGTGTGGGGTGAGTAAGTCTGTGTGGGGCTCATGTGAAGCTACATCATGAGCTGCCTTTGTAACTGGTGAATTACAAAGTGGTGGAGAAGGACACCACTGCTTCAGAAACTGTGGAGGATGACACACACACCAGTTCCCAAACTCACTGTATGTATGTATTTAGAATAAGCGTGGATAATGTGTTCCTGTGTGCTGTGCCTCACTGCAGTCAGGGTTTCTGGGGCACCCCACTTGTGTGTGTCAGTTCCAGTCAGCAGAAGCACACAACTGGGCAGTTGAAGGTCCATCTCAAACCAGGTGTGATTCATAAAGCATCTTATCTCAAGAAGAGCTCTGATCAGCACATTTGACACTGAGTGGGCACAGCTAGGGTCTTTACAGGGTATCCAATTCCAGCTCATAGCTGGAGTGATGGAGGGACCTGCGTGATCCTTCCTGGCTCCCCTCCAGCAAGTTCTGAAGCTAAAGGAAGAGGTGTGATGCCTAAGGACACTGACTTACATGGACAGTGCCCTCCTGGACGGTGAATATGTGAATACTAATGAATTCATTAGACCTCCTAAAGCATCTCTGTTTTAGTAGTGTTTGCCTCAGCAGCAGTCAAGATGGTTAAAAGGCAATTGCAGCCACTGAAATACGTAGCAAAACTATTATCAGAAGATGTCATTTTTTGTAAATGTCAGTATGTAGATTTTTTATGGAGATATGGTGACAGGTAGTGAATAATTTAACATAAATTTACATAATATAGTGCAGCTGTTAATTTATGGCCATATTAGACTACAAGGTTATGTATCTAATGGTTTTTGGTCTCCTCTTTTTTTTCCTTTTTTAAAAGTTAAAACTTTCCCTAAATTGTCCCACTTTACCCATAATTCATCAGATACCTGACTTCCCTCCCTCATGCCATACAGGAGGCTGTGCATGTCATACCCTTTTTGCAGCCATGTGATTCACAGCAAACTCATTCCCATCTCCAACCTCAATAATTTTAATTCAGTATATCCCTGTTTTTATTCAAAGTAGGCCTGTGAGGGTCAAGAAGTGCTGTTGCTACTGAATGACTTGTGTTCCTCAAGGCTGAGCTCTTGGATATAGCTGGAGGCATGCATTCCTTCCCCTTCTTGGAAAAGCTGGAGATGTGCAGCCAAAGCATTCTGGTCCATAGGTCAAGGTCTCCACCTGCCTTCCCTTTCCAAAACAGAGGAGCTGGCTTCCACTCAATGCTTGGCATCTGCAACTGAGAATAATTTTTTTTTCCAAACATTTGCTTGGTAGCCTTCCATGGTACAAATATTGGCCTAAATTTTAAAGAGGTGTCCATGTGGGATGCTTGAACAGAGGTGAGGCTTTTTATTAAGTTTGTGTGACAAGGTTTTGGTAGTGGGGTGGACTACAGGGGTGGTTTCTGTAAAAAGCTTCTGGAAGCTCCCCCATGCATAACAGAACCAACGTCAGCTGGCTCCAAGATGGATCCAGTGCTGCCCAATTCTGAATCCATTAGCATTGATGGTAGTGCCTCTGGGATAACTGAGTTAAGAATAGAAGCAGTAGTCAGACAAAAGGAGTGAGAACATGGAGAGAAATGGCTCTGCAGACAGCCAGGTCAGTAAAGAATGAGAGCGAGGAGGTGTCCAGGCAGCAGAGCAGAGACTCCCCTGCAGGCTGTGATGAAGATGATGGTGAGGTAGCTGTGCCCCTGCAGCCTGTGGAAGTCCATGGGGTAGCAGAGACCCACATGCAGCCTGTGGAAGACCACGTGCCAGAGCAGGTAGATGTGCCCAAAGGAGGCTGTGACCCTGGGGAAAGCATGAGCTGGAGCATGATCCTGGGCAGGATCCATGGAGAGAGAAGCTTACACTGGAGCAGGTCTGCTGGCAGGACTTGTGACCCCATAAGGGACCCACACTGGAACAATCTGTTCCTGAAGGACTGCACCCCATGCAAGGAACCTATGCTGGAGCAGTTCATCAAGAGCCACAGCCCGTGGGAAGGACTCACATTGGAGAATTTAATGTAGAATTGTCTCCCGCGGGAGGGACCCCATGCTGGAGGAGGGGAAGAGTGTGAGAGTCCTCCTCCTGAGGAGAAAGGAGCAGCAGGAACAACGTGTGATGAATCAACTGTACCCCTCCCTCCTCATCCCCCTGCACAGCTGGGAAGGAGGTGGAGGTAGGGAGCTCTAGAGTATTGAGCCCAGGAAGAAGGGAGGGATGGGGGAAGGTGTTTTTAAAATTTGGTTTTACTTCTCTCATTATCCTACTCTGCTTTGATTACTATTAAATTCAGGTAATTTTCCCAAGTTGAGTCTGCTTTGCCTGTGATGGTAATTGCTGAGTGATTCCCCTGTTCTTATCTTGACCCAAAAGCCTTTCCTTATATTTCCCTCCCTGTCTAGTGGAAGAATGGAGTGATAGAGAAGCTTTGGGTGGACACCTGGCATCCAGATGGGCTTAAGCCACCAGGGAATTGAATCTAGAGGGGTTCTCAGGGCATAAGTGGTGGCAGGGGCTCTCAGAGTACTTGATCTCTGGATCAAGTATTTATGGACCATGCTGCTAATTCCAAGCTGGTCTGAAGCTCCGTCCTGCTGCCATTTTACCCACGTGATGTCCAGCTTGTGGGGCAGAGCAAGAAAGATATGAGCCCAACTGTACTTGATTTCTCTGAAAGTTTTCCCCATTTAGATACTCAAATGAGACTCAGGCTTTCAGGAGAGCTTTGTGCATTGAGCACACAGTGACATGAGTATGCCCTTTGAGTCTCGGAGGTCTTTGGCTGCCCCTTGCAGGATATCTAGGTGGGAGGTGAGCTCCCTTTGGAAACCTTCTGCAGAAATCAAACCCCCTGAGTGCCCAGGGCAAACATGGATGGTAGTACAAACATGCAATTCCAAAGTGAGGAGTTAGAAGTCAGTGTTCCTAATTAGAGCAGAGGTCCTCCTTGTGAGGCAAGTAAGTTTTCATCCAATTTATTGTGAATATTACTTGAAATATTTAAAAAATGTTCAGCTACAGATTTCCTCCCCTCCACACACCTCCACCATGGAGGAAGCATGATTCATATCCAGAAGATAGGTTGGCACTAGTGTGTATTAGAATAAGGTTAAACTGTGTGCAGTTCTACACCTAAACTTTCCGTGGAAGGTAATTGGGGAAAAGGGTGGATATTTATCTCTTTGTCCAGTGTAATGGAGGAAAGGGTTTGTTTTTTTTTTGTTTTGTTTTGTTTTTTTTTTTTTTGTTTTTTGTTTTCCGCAGAGAATAATAATAATCAGCTATTTTTTTTTTCAGATGTTGTACAATGTGTCCAGTTACACACCCCCTCTAGAACTGTAGCATACACCCTTTCTTATTTGCAAGCCTGTGTTGTCGTGGAGGTGGGAGGAAAGACTGGTTGTTGCATTTCTGCCTTGTTCTTGCCTTCATCATTGTGTCCCTCTGGGGGCTTTTGGGAATTAGAAAATCCTACGCAATTGACCTCAGGGACTATGTCAGTTCTGTATGGAATCACAAAAAAAGCCATGTCCTTTGCCAAGACAGGTAAAGCCCTAAGAGCGGTGTGACCACTGTTTGTTTTTCTGCACAGTACTGTGGGAAGTGGTTGGTGTTTAAAAAACAAGAGAAGTGTCATTGTGCTCTACTGTCTTACAGAGGAGGGGAAAGCAAAGGAAACATTTTTTACATACAACAGGGTAGTTCATGTTCTCTAAATTGAAATATTGTTCTTTTAGTTCCAAATCTCCAGCAGACACTGACTTCTTATCTCCCCTCTTCCAACCAAGAAGCCAGTTGCCGCATTTTGCCGAGGTGGCTTTCCATATGCTTTGTTTCCTCATGGAATATGAAGCATCGTGTGCTCTGTTACCTCTCTGACTCTGAAGTATTACACCCATGGCCTGTCCCCCAGGCTCTGTGCAGAGGTAAATTGTGCCAGTGGAGCTCCTCAGACCTTCTTTTGGAGCTCACCACGGTGTGGTGATAGCAAGGGAATGTCTATTGGCCTCTCTGGGACAGGGTCTCAGTTAAATCCTCAGTGTGTTCCTAATTGCTCCACCTTGCTGTACCACCTCTGGTTTGAGCTTTTCAACATAACCACACAGCAGAGAGAGCTGTGGTTAAATAAGATATCCCTGCCCCACATGTCCATTGTGTTTCCAAATCTCCCACTTCAATAATGTATTAGCTTGATTCATAGAAAAACAGGGGACCAAATACCTACCTCTCTTCTCATGTTTCCCCAAGGCTTCCAGGAATGAAAGGAATTAGCACACAGACAGCTGATTTCCCTAGCACACCACAGAGCTGTATTTAGTGTGGCCTTAACCTAGACTGGATTCCCACTGGACACCATACAAATGTTTAATAATTGATGTCTCTTTTTAAAAATCAGAGAGGGTGAAAAGAGGCTGATCTATCCCAGCGATTAACTGAAGAATGGTAATGGATTGAAGAAGCCTAAATTCTTCCTACCCTCTAGTATCTCTTGTCAGGAGCAGTAAGCAAGCCCCACATTTTTGGTACAGAGTTGCTCAGTGTTCCTGGAGCACTAATGGGAGTATGAAGTATAGGACATCCATGAGTCACTGTGGGTCTCATTCAAGTCAAAAGCATAAATAGCACTTCTCATATATCCATGCTGTGTCAGTCAAAGATACTGCATTTCCTTTCCCCTTTGCCTCTAATAAACATCCGCCGACCTTAAGCTGCTATATACAGGAAACAGCCTGTTGGTTATTGTGTAAAACTGATAAGGTCCCCTGGGGTGCTTTATCTGTCTCTGTTGTGTGTATAAATTTAGCTTCAGTCATTGTAGGTTTTGTTCTTTTACCCTTTTTCCTCTCCTCCTATTTTAATGCCTGCTAAGTAAACATGGCATTGTGGATAAGGGGATAAAGTAATTATCTAGCATAATAAGATCAACACTCAGAGACTTAAGATTCCATCAATACTCTTTGCCTTTCAGTTCTTTTGCCTGCATTTTTCTTGCAAATAATGGGTTTCTCTCTTTTGAAATGTATAACTGTTATTTTTTACAGTACCCTACCCACACCCCCATTTCATGCAATTGTAAACTGCAGCAGACCAGAGTGCCTGTCATTATGATTTTGCTCAAAGACATGATGGTATTTACAGCAATACTGTATTTCCTCTCTATTTATGGCAGGTTGTGAAGGTTTCTTGCTCAGCACGGTGCTGTGAGATGGTACCCAGAATTATCTTTTCATGTAATGCTCTCAGGAGCTGGAGTTCTTGGAGTTGTAGAGCAATTAACACTCTTAATACTTCCAGTGCTGCTTAAGGGTTTGGTGTTGGGAGGGTGGAGCTAAGGTTTGGATTTGTATTTAGGAGAGACCTATCTGTCATTCCTTACTATTGGTACACAAGCCAAAAATATGACCAGGGGTCTTTCAAGGTGTCTCCAGCTTCTGGGTGTGATCTCTGTGGTACAGTAATATTGTTCCTTTTGCTTGGAGTGTGCTCCGTACTGAAAGCATGCTGGAGAGCTGAAGGTTATGTCTGGATGCAGTAATCCTTTCTTACTCTGCAGTCTGTCGGGGGCTGTTTGAATTGAGTTGTCCTGAGGTGACTCAAGTTCTTTTTAAGATTCACTTACAGACTTCTGCTATCACTCATCTTCCATTCAGGAGCTAGTGAGCCTGATGCCCTGGAGTATGTCTTTTGTGTAATTCCTTCTTATGCAGCTCTGAGGTAAGCACATCTGGGTGCGTTTTATGCTCAGCTTGTAAAAGTACGACTATTTTGACAGGGTGCTGGACAGAGAAGATTCAGGACAGACATTTTACCAGCTACTTCTTAAAAGCTGAAGTGGTAGCTGGGGAGACAAACAGGTATTCATGCCTTGAAAAATCCTTGTCTAGCTCTCACTAGTTACACACCTCATGTGTGTGGTGAAGTGGCTGTGGCATAACCATGAGAAAGGTTTTGTTTAGCTTTTGGTTAGCTAAGTAACCATGGTCCAGACAACAGGACAAGTTAATTAACTGAGCACTACTCTAGTTACTCGGGTGAATTTCATCTCTCACTGACCTTTCTGCTTCTGGTGTAGTTTGCATTACTCTTAGCTGGCTCACAGCTACCTCATCTGGTACATCCACAACAGTAGTGGCCTTAACTGCAGTATAGAGTTTAAAAAACTTGGTGTGGTTTTCAGAACAAAGGAGGTAGAATCAAATAGTCTTTAAAAATTGTATGCTAAAAAATCCCCAAAACATGCTTTTAGCACCTTTCCTTATTTCAGCTTCCCCAGGGCAAGGGCTATACCTGCTTTAATATCGAGAGACTTTGGAAATCTGACTGAACACAGGATCTTCATGAAAAGGCCAGATAAAGTCTTCACAGCACTGATACTTCACAAATTTCCCCAGCAAGGTGGTACTTGCATTTAGACTTGCAAGGCAGTTGTTGGATATCTTCCATAATGTTTGGATGAGGAATTTGTCCATGCTAGCCAGGGGTGAGGAACTTGCTCTGCTTTCTTCAAAGATGATTTTGTCATGAGTGGTACATAAAAATGCATTAGCACTTTTTGTCAGTAATGAACTTCCTTGTTCATTAGGTTAACATTGGCTGCTGTCACTAGTAAGTACATTTTAATGAAGAAGAGAACATTCTGAAATGGTGGAAACCTGGCACTCTTGGGTCCAATTCACAGCTCATTGAAGTTGGTGAACAGACAGACTCCCACTGAATTCAGGTCCCATTCAGAGTGAGGGCAATTTACCCTGGCTGAGGACCTGCCCCTGGTTTCCCCAGTGGCTACTCAAGTGTAAAGTGCAGCTGCTGCTGGCAGGTTTTGTTTCTTCCATTTAGAGTTCTGAATACATTCTGCATTACTTTTTAAGGCAACAACACAGCAATTGAAGTCTTGTTCTACCTCCCCAAATTAAATAATTCTCTTACATCATTTACTTCCACTTGCTGGTTTGCTTTCATTTGACCTGCTAACCATGTCACACAGCATTAACTTTGTAAATGCTGTCATGGACTTGGTTTGAAGGTTTGTGCCAGGTCAGTTGTAATTCCCTGTTTTTCTCTTGCATGCCAGAACAAGCAGAGAAATGTATATCATGGGTGCAAGCTCGAGTAAAATGAGCTTTGATAATTTGAAGAGTTCTGCGCTGGTAAAATAAGTGAACAGGTTCTTGGCTACTGTCATATTTTAAATCTACTCTTTCACTTGTAGTTCCCTCATACCTGCTTTCCACTCCTGTTTCTGGTGTTTCTGATTTAAAAAAATACCTATTTTTATAGAAAAAGCAAAACAAGTCTATTGACTTTCCCAGTAAATAGTTCTGGGTAAAAATTCCACTTGTTGCTTTGTGGAAAAATTACGGATGTGTTTTAAAAAGCCCCTTCTTCATTATTTCCTTCTCTTCTTAAATAACAATTGTACTTATTTTCATACAAGCCTTCTTTTCCTGCATGGTACATTTTAATAAATTACACATCCCTGCTGCATGGGAACCAGAGAGCAAAGCAGACTTCCTGAGGGAATGTCACTGCAATCCTTATTCCTGTGATTATTGCTACAGTACCACTGAGAATTTCCACCCTAGATCTGGATTTTATTGTAGCGTATGATGTTCAAAAAACCTGATAGGACATTGATTCATAAAAGCTTACAGTGTGTTGTTAAACTGACAAAACAATGTAGATTTTAGATTGTGTATTGATGTTAGAGATGTTGACTCTTTTCCTAACACAGGAAAAGAAGATGGGTGGGCCATTGCTCTTCAGTAAAACAACACTGAACTGATTAGGACCCTCAACAAGTACTTGGATTTCCAGTGTGTCTTGAACAGATTTAGAAAGTTTAAGAAGTCGCAAGAAGGGAAAATGCAATCTTAGATTTTTAGACTCCTTTCTTATGAACCCAGGAAGAACACATGGGTCCTCATAGCATGTGTGTGCACGAGGAAGCAGACACTCAGAATCTCATTTGAAAAGATCCACAAAGCTCCTTCTCCACATACACCAACATATTGTGGATCATAGAAGATGTCCCAAGCCTTCATAAACAACTAGAAACCTCTATTAAAACATCACTAGCTGCAATTATAATGGATCACAGGAAGAAAGAAAGAGATCAAGATCTCAAGTCCTGGCAGTAGCAGGGCATTTGTTAAATAAAACTCATCTTTAATGATCAAAGCTGTTATTAGTACATTGGTGAGTGCAGATATCTTTTTAATGGTTTTCATTTTCACATTAACCTTTAAAAAGTGAGTGAAATCTTTCTAAACTAGAGTGGGAAATTATATATTCACAGCTTACCAAATCAGTGGAAGTCATAAAAAGAGGGCCTTTTCTGAGTGCTAATTTTTCTGAAAAATTAATTTCCAGGATGCTCCCATTCGGCAGTAGTTGAATCTGCCATCACACAATCCAAAGTGGCTTCCCCAAAGCCATCAGTTTATGCAAGGTTTCCTTTGGATTCCCATTGACAGCTGCTGCAAAGGATTCTTGCTTAACTCTCCAGGCTCATGTGTGTTTTTGTTGCTCTTTTAGTACAGCCTTGACCTCCAAGGTCTTCAGATAGGAGCAGTGCACCTCACAGTTGGAATATGTTTTCCTCAAGGATATTATATTGTGGCTCTTTTATATGAGTGGGTTGAAGTTAATTTAGGGAGAGCAGGAGTAGAATGAAAGGGAAGTTTCCGTTTCCTAAGGGAAAATGAAGTGAACTGTGCAATCTTAACAGTTTGTTTTAACTCTTGCCACGATCTCTGGCTTTCTCTGAAGAAAATCCTTTGTCTGCTGGCAGTGACTGCAGAGTGGTTTATAACTTCCCATGCTTTAGCTTTGCACTGTAAGAGCAGTGGCACATATAGGCAGTGCTGTGGGCAAAACCTTTTATGTTGTGATGGGGAGTGTTTTCTCCTTTAAAAATGTCAAGTTTAATACAGTGATGCAAAGGAGCAGGGCCTCCATTAACCCTCCCCAAAAAGGAATGATCCCAAGATCCTACTGGTTCTTTATTAGAGCAGTGGGGTTTCCCCATAAGGCATCATTTGTTATATTACTTCCACCTTGTAAATTACATTTTTGTCTCCTTTTTTTTTTTTTTTTTTTTTTTTTTTTTTTTTTATTTTAAATTATGCTCTGGGGAGATAAGGGGAGGGAAGGGACAAGGTGTGCCTCTGAATTGGTGTTTAGGGGGTGTGGGGAAGAAAGGAGCATAGTGAAATACTTCCAATCCAAACATAGGGAATAGAGCAGGTTTGATAAGGAGAAATTGTCCTGCAGAACAAAAGAATTTTAAGAGAGGTTTTGAGTCAACTGCATCAGGGTTATTTTTTCATCCAGATTAAGTGCTTTTTTGGAAACCTACTGTGTTCACACCTTGATTTTCCATGAAGTTCATCCCCTCTTATATTCTTGGAAGGGATCACATCACTTTTTTCTTACTTGACTACAGACAAAAAGACAGTGATGTTTCATGCTAAATGAATGAATGCCTTTTTTGCCAGTGATGAGATCTCTGGTGATGAATCTGACATTCCTCTTCCCTCTTATGAAAACACACTGAGGTTGTTGGGCTGCTTAAGGACTACTAAGAATGAGGACACTGATTAGCAAATCAAAATGAAGGAATGGATGTCTTAAGCCTGAAAACATTTCTGAACAGCTTCTTTAGCCAGTATCAGAGTTCCTTCATACTTCCTTTTGCAAGCAGAAATGAAAGCAACAGGGATAAAACCTAGCCAGGCTTTTAGCAATATCTGTCTTCATAAGATGTTCACATGTGTAAACATGGGCACTTCCTTTCTCCTTTCCTGGATACTATTAATACTCACTATACTAGATGTGATACAGTGATGTAAATGTCATATAAATCAATCCTTGTGCATCCATTGTTGATCGATTAGATGACAACTGTTAACTATTTAGCTGGTATTTTTCCATTGATGTCATAATTTTGGAGTCCAAGTTCCTTACAAAGTGTAAATTATCTCACTGACCTCTACAAATGCCCAATTAAATTGACTTTTTTCTGTATGTGTCACTAGTTTCAAAGGAGCTATGCTGATTTGCACCAGTTGAAACTCTGCCCCAAAGCCTCAGGCGTTCACAATGGAGAGGGATGTGTGGCCCAGAGGCAGAGGTCTACCATCTTTGCTGAGGCAGGCTTTGATTTTAATGTATCAGGAAGGTTTTTGAGGTCTTTTAACTACTTTTAAAAATCATAGTGTTGAAATCATGAAGTTTAACAGTCATATTCTTTCTTTCTTCATTGTCATTGAAAACAATGAATACTTGATCTTTGAAATCCTGCTAAGGCAGGTAAATTGTAATTAATCATGAGCCATTCATCAACAACTAATTATTCAATTATATTAAAGATAATCTTGTTTTCAGTGAATATCAATCATTAAATGAACAATTATTTATTTCTAATTCATAAGGACAACACTACTTCTTCTGTAATTGCAAGTGTCATGAAATGGCCACAACATAATAAAGCATACAGCCTGCCATACAGCCTCCATATTAAATCAGAATGTCATATTGACAGATACTGGGGCATTGCAAATAAATCACTTTTTACAGACACCTTTTTCCAATTGAAATAGCTGGGATTAAATGAGAAATAAATACTGTCTGTGTCCTAGTTAAGCCTGTTCGGAAAAGTCTAAAGAAGTGAGCTGTTAGTTAGCAGACTGGTAATTACAGATGTTTAAAAATAGATACTCAGCTATTTATGCTGTCTGAAGTATTAATAACTTTATTTACCACTGGAATAAAGCTCAGCTGTGAGAGCCAACCCCATATGACATTTCCATGTGGTACAAGAGGTGGCTCTAATAGTTGTAACTGATGAAGATTTCACCAGCAAATTTTGTGGCAGATCTTGTGCTTGCACGTATGTACAAATAAAGCAATGGAGGTTTGAGAAAGAATTATTGTGCAAAACAAAAATATGCAGCTTATTCATTATGCAAATATTGTAAAGAAGATGAGACTAGTTTGTTGTAATATGCTGGCAAACAGGAAAATAACTCCAAAAAAGTCTTGTAAAGGACCTTGTAAGGTTTTGCAGTGGGCCATGTTCAAGCTCGGGCCATGGCGCCATATGTTGTCTTTATGAGCTTGGAAGTGGTCAGGGAAAACCTTGCTGCGGGCTGCTCTGCAGATCCTGCCTCCTTCCCACTGCTGTAGTGCCAGGTTGGGTGCTACCAGAGGCACTGTATCTCCTCAGGGGGAAAATGGGGCTTAAAAATGCAGCTTACAAAGATTTTACAGAAGGTTGTAAAGTTCTGGTGGCGTTGGACCTCACCTTGCTAGAGATAAGAGCCCACTCCATGGTGGGAGTAATAAGTAGGATGAATTAATGCAGGATTTTCAGCATTTAATAATTTGGAGGCTCAGGGGTTCATTCAGGTGAGAGGAGCTTGCAGGTCTGAACCCCCAGAGCTCCCTTCCAGCTGTTTGGTGCCCACAGCAGCAGCTCCATGGGCACAGACGAAGAGGCCTCAAACATCATCTATTCAAAAGCTGGTGCCAAGGATCTTTTAATTCCTCTGTGGAATGGAAGTAGACATACTTATCAATGCTTGGCTTTGCTGCTTCGGCAAGGCAAGCTGTTTATATTATTAAAAGTTAGGGTTTTGAATTCACAAAAGCAGTTTTTTCCCTGTCTCATTCAATCTTTCTGCTGCAGTATTTTCGGTCACTGAGCAAGGTCTGTGTGTGTTGCTCATGGAGAGGGTTGAGGGAGCAGAAGAGAGGGTTGCAGGAAAGGGAGGGCTGACCCTTTTCCATCCACAATCCCCATCACCCCAAACTGCCCTGCTTCAAGCACAAATAGCCAGATGCCATGTGGAGCAGCACTGTGCTTTCCAAAAGCCATACAGGACTGGTGTGCAGCACACTCCTCGCTCTGTTTGAGGGTCCTTGCAGGACTTGGGGAGTTCAAACTCACCATTTGGGTTTGAGCTATCAGAGCCAGTGGGCTCAGCAGCAGTGTAACCACTGGCAAAGACAGGTCTGGGAGGAAGTCGCTTCTTCTGTCCATCATGTTGTTTTCCATGTTTTCCAGATGAGATGAGATTTATCACACTGTTAATGAGGACTTAGTGCATTCTCTGCGCCACGCTGCTGTAGTGGCAGGGGTACGTTCTGGCCCCAGGGGCAGAGGGTGCTTCTGCATCCAGCGTTGGATGTGCATCCACTCAGATTGTTGAACATTTTAAATGCACAAATCTGTTTTCTCACTCCCTGAAGCTAGTCAGAGCTAAAGCTCCCACAGAAAGAGCCCAGGTGGTTGCGATGGGAAAAGACTGCCTGGCAGGACTGCAACTGTCCCTCCACTGACCTAGGGAGAGTCCCAGAGACCTCTGGCAGGAGGCCCATCACACCCAGCCCTTCCTCCTGGCAGGAGGAAGGTGCCAGCAATGACATTGTGTGGGAGCCTGCATGCAGCTCTGGCTGTGAGCTCTTGGCAGTCAAACGCTGATTGTACGGCTCCAGTGGGAAGAGAATAAGATGTCAGGGGGGGTTAACCCCTGTGTCTTGAGTTTCTAGAGTATGTAAGAAGTCATGTAGCTGTAAAGTTAATGATTGCTGAGACGTCCCTTAGCTCTCTGCTCTACCTGATGCATGTCACTTTGGTGCTGTCAGTGTATCAAAGAACAACATGGCCTTTGTTTGTTAGATTGATATAGCAGCATGTATTTTAACTGCTTAATCAACAGAAGCTGTAAGGAGCTTTTCCCAGTAGCTGCACCCAGGTGGCATCTAAGTGATTCATCCTGAAAAAGAGAGACGGCTGCCCAGCAGAGTGGCAAGTCAGGACGCAGACCCACCATTTCACAGCTTAGTTGGAGGAAGCAAGAGCTGGAGTGGGTAACAGAGACAGCAACATCTTCAGAGTCAGGAGAAGATGTGGGCCAGGCTTTTTGAGCATGACTGCTGCTCTTACCCTGTGCCAGCTGGCACTCAGATCATCTGCAGAAGCATATGTTTGACCAGCCCCCCTGCCAGGGGAAGGTGGCACCTTGGGCTGGTTTAAGGAGAACGAATCGGGAAAGAGCACAGTGAGCAATAGAGAAATTTCCTTTGTCAGTAGGAGGTTTTTTTTTAGTAAACTCTAAGCTGAAAATACTGTTAGCTTTTGATTCAACTTTGGCATGCCCTCAGGTCTGACCATGGCATCCGTGATTATAGAATCACAGAATTTAGGTTGGAACAGACCTTTAAAGATCATCAAGTCCAACCGTAACCCTAACACTGCCAGGTACCACTAAGCCATGTCCTTAAGTGCCACATCTATTAAATATGTACATGGATGGTGACTTGACCTCCTCCATGGGCAGCCTGTTCCAATGCTTGGTGTCCTCAGAAGGACCATAGGAAGCATGCTGAGAGTCTTGGTGTTCCTCCACCTCTGAACAGAGAGGGAAAGGGAAGTGGTAGTTGGCTAATGTTACTTGAGCTCCTTGTTTCTTTCTTAACTTCTGACTTGCTCTAAGACCACAGGCTGTTCTTGTGGTAAATGGTGCATGCTTATATTTATCTTAATGGGTGTTTGAGATTGTTTCAGGTAAAGGGCATTAGGGAAGAGAACATATTATTACAATTTTAGTATATCTCCTACGTTTTTGTGACATTGTGGAAAGTTCATGGTAGTATCTCAGCATCAGCCTACACAAATAGAATTTAGCAGTGGTATTTTCAGTCATGGGTGCCTAAAATTAGTCTCCTAACTCTATTTAAGCACCTAAATAGGTGCTTAAGTTTGTTAAAGGGACCAACCACCAGCAATCTCCACCAACGTGAAAGTGAGCTTTGCATGCTCAGTGTCTTTAACACACACACAAAAAAATTATGATGGCTGTACCAATCTGGCATCTCATTCAAAGTTTGAATATGGTATGTCATAGCTGATTTTGCATTCAGCATCCAACTGCAAAGAAACAATAGCTGAGTGTCAGTGCAGTTTATGCAGTTATCAAAGTTAGTGCTTCTTTGAGGCTTCTGCATGTATCATCTACTCCAAGAAATATAATTCACATGTTTAGCAGTCTTAATGTAAAAAATACTGTGTATTTTTGAATTAAGCCAGGCCCTGAAGTGTTTTCTGATTCTAGTATCACTTATCTTCCCCATCAAGGTGCACAGCGGAGAGGGGAGCCAGGCTTTTATTGCTTGTACTGTATTCTAAACACGCACAGGCGTACACACACATCTGTATCTTCAAAATCTGCCAAAAGTATTTGTTGTTGTCTCTAAGAAGGAGTAATGCTCTCCTGCAATGTGTAATTTATAAGCACTAGTTTTTGCTTCTTCTTATTATAAAAACAATTCATCTCATTGCAGAATGTGTGCTTAATTATAATTTGCTAATGCCCTTGAGTTTTTAAAGTCAAATTTATTGCTCAAGTGTACTGTAGCCAATATAATCAGGTGACAAAGCAAAGGAATTAGCTTAAAGAACTGTTTTTTCTAGCACTGAATTTGTGATCTGTGACCTTACACAAAACATTTTACCTTTTTCATGAGTCAGCTTCCCCATCTGTTTTTTTTTAAATGGCTGGAGATTAATAGGTGAAAGGTGCCATATTTTTATTTTGTTAAGCACCAGAGCAGAGGATCCATTCAGCACATTATTTATAATGTACATCCCTGCATTTGAAACACCTCATCATATTTACACTTTTAATTTGGCTTTACTTTTGCTATCATTGCTAAACATAAACCACCCACACAGATTAAGGACACTGGTGCTCATAGTAGTCTAAGTTGTATCAGTCATTCAACCTAAAATTAGTGCTAAAAGCAGTGAGTACTACCAGTGGTCTTGGGGCTCCATCACAACACAGCAGTGTGGAGAGTGAAATCCATTTTTCTCTTGGCTTCTGGTCCACACCAAACTGACATGAGCCTACTCGTGCAGGGCCTGAGGCACATGAGCTGTGCCCGTTTGGAGTGTGGGTCTTGTCTTTACTCCTCATCAGCTCCAGCGACCCTTTATCTGCTGTGCCAAGGGAGAAGAAAAGATGGGGATGCTGTACACAATAGAAAGGAGGGAGGTCAGCTTTTTTCTCCAAAGATATGAGCTTTCTGTACTTTGTGATAGCTCCAAATCACATGCTAACAAATCAGCACTGCTGCTTCTGCTGCAGAGGGCTGTGGAGGTCATGTCAGTGACTGCTTTCAGAGCAACCCCAGGAGCATTTGAGCAAACGTTTTCTCCAACTGTTGACATCTTGGTGGCCTCAGAAAGCTGGCCCCCTGTGGCTCATAATGGGATGGTGGCTGGATGAGGTGGAACAGGGCATTTGAACAAACCACTGTTACTTTTCAGTTCTTGCTTGCATTCCTGCTTAGCTATGTATGTACCATATCACACCATGCATCTACATCCTGTGGGGCGTTTGTAGTTGATAGAAAAGTTTGTAGTTGATGGGAGTATGCAAAGCAACTCCAGTATTTTTTAAGCAAAACTGCTCAGAAAACTTTGTTTTACTGCCTACAGCATGGAGATTTTTTTTTTTTGTTTTTTTTTTTTACAGCTGTAGTATGAGTACCACTTGGAGAATAATGTATGCCCCAAGGGTACACATAAACTCCTGACCCTGCTTAAACTGTGTGGCACACAACCGTGGGCACACGTCAGCAACATTTGTGTGCTGTACCAAGCCCTGTGTTGTGACACATCATTCATGTCCAGCAAGAATGTTGCAATCACTGGACCTGATCGTTTCCTGCCAAATGGCAAACGCAGCCTGTCCTCCCTATAAATAGAGACCTTTCCCACTGCACTGTAATCCCAGTGCCAGCACCAAACCATACCTCTCCACAGTTCCTTCAAACCATAAAAAAATGTTCTCCTGCTTTCTTTCTGGCATAAAGCACAGTTTGGGAAATCTATTAGGGCTATTAATTTTGTTTCAGGGAGCGCAGGGGTGCTAGTGTTTTATTAACACAGTAGCTCTGCTCAATGGCAACATCTGGTTTTCAGTGAGGTTTCAGGGTTGTTTTTTTTTTTTTGCTCCATTTTCCAGCTGTGTTGACTCAAGTCAGAAGGCAGTCAGCCACTTGTGAGACTGAGGTCTCCAAACACTTAAAGAGCTGAGATATTCTTTGAAACCCCTGGATCTTGGAAAATTAGGGCAGAATATGACAATACCAATTTTTCCTCCAGAGGCTTGCAGCATTCACAGTTCTGATTCCAGCCAGGATCAGGAAATTAAAAATCACATGGAAACATTTGCAGTGTTTTCAGGGTGGCTGTAGGTTACATCTCCACAGAGGAAAAAGTACAGGAGGGAGACTTAATTTTCCCAGGCCATTTGTTTTATGTTGTTCATGTATCCTGAAAGATGATTTACCTTGCTCGAGAAAATATGTAAGTCAAAAGAATAAAATCTAGGTTTTCTGCAGCAAAGAATGGAAATGCAGCTTTGGCGTTAAGGCATTAACAATTCATTAAGCTCACCTGTGTCCCAGCAGTGGGGCCAGCATGAGACAGATACTCTTACAGCTGACACCAGCTGCATTTCTGATGTGTGGTATAAATCCCATCCCTCTGGGACTTCTGTTAGCCAGCTGTGGCTACCTGCCTGTGGCTTGAGCTCCAACGTGGCAGGCAATGAGTGGCCAGAAGGACCTCCACGTTCCTCACCAGCTCTCCTGCTCTCTCCTCCAGTGCAGCCTGGACCCCAGACTTCTCCTAGCCCAGGAGCTGTGGTTCCCTGCTAAATCTCAGAAGAAGGCTGAGGTACCTGAAAAGCTGTGAATACTGGCAGGGTGGCTTCCCTGCCACCTCATCCACCTTTGCTTCTGTTCTTGCTTTCTTCCCTCTGTCCCATAACACTCACTTTGAATTAATCTCTCCTGTTTTCTGCTGCTGCAATCTCTCCTTTCCCTGTTCCTGCATTAGTCAGCTTTCCTTCTCTGGCAGTGTTTTGCCCCCTCTTTTTCACCTCTCAGCTCCCCATGCTCCATGTGCAGGAGGAAAACAGCAAGCCATGCAATACAGCCTTGTGAGCCATGAGTAATGACAGAATGAAAGGAAAAGGAGGGAAGGCAGCCTTAATGCTCAGCATCTGAAAATGAAATGTTTGCTTTTTCTGCAGTCAGTTTTGTTAGAGATGCGCAGGATTCCTTGTTGCTGTCCCAGCAGCCTGACTGAAGCAGGAGGCTGTGACAGCTTGGGATATGGATTTTGAGTCCAGACTCTACCTCTGTGGTACTGCCCAAGACCAGAGGAGCTTCACTGATGCAGCAGAAATTTGACTGGTGCAAAGCTGACCTAGCTGGCAAACACAGCCTGATGCCTTATATTTTAAGTATTTAATGTTGCCCCAACTCTTACCCCATTCTCAACTCCCCTTTTTTTTCCCCTGAAAAAAAAAGCCTAGCCATAGTGAGGAAAATCAGTCTGTGAAACAGGAACCGTTGAGTTGTTTTAGGGTTAAGTTACAACTGTATTCGTTTTTTCCATGCATGATTTTTCTTTTTTTTTTTTTTCTTTCCCAGACTGCTTGAGTCCTAAATTCCCCTGTAAATCTGCTTTCTGTACCATCAGTTCTCAGAACAATGAACTCTTGATATACCTGATAAGAGTTAACACGAAAAATGAATAAATCATTTGCTACTCCCTTCTCTTTTTTGCTGTAACTGGGTGTTGGTCTATAAAATGAAGGAAGTTACATTGAGCAGGAAGTTTAAAAATGCTTAGACAGATGTCATTAAAAAAAAATCAAACTTGGCTTCCTGCCAAGTGTCTGTAATTAAAATTATTCTTCTTAGTGAGAAAAAAGCAGATGCAAAGGGAGGTTTCCTGTCTCTCAAAGTAGGAAATACAAATAACTGTTAGTCTTGCCTTTGTGTGTGCATGTGTGCATGCATATGTGTTTGTGTTAGTGTATGTCGTGGTGTGGGACTCTGATGCTTATTTCTGAAGTGCCTTGTGATAGAAAACTTTAGTCAATACTGTGTGGATGGGTGCTTTATTATAATCTATGCTCTTTTTGGTCCTGTTTTTAAATTAGATCTTTGTTGGAAAATACTGTATATAAATTGCCCTTTCCATATTCCAGAAATGGCTGGTCTTACAGAAAAGAACAGTGCATTTCTGTGTATGGTGTTGAAGGGAGAACAGGATGTGGGTGGGTGTACACATGTGTATATAGCTATACTTATCTATACACATCATATAGCTAGAGCTGATAGCTATATTAACATAGAAATCAATGCAGTTGGTTGTGCAACTTTTTAGCATACGTGGAAGTATACAAATATATAACTGCTTCTATCAACATAACTTGTTTTCTTCAGTACAAATGTCTTTAGTTCGATGCCTTTAAATTATATTTTTATTTTGTTTCTTGTCTGATACACAAATTCTAAACCAGTCTCTTATTCACATTAGGCAAGTCTACCATCAGGAAATATGCTCTGTGGCTCTTTTCTGTTGCCACTGTTTGAAATGGGACTGATTTCTTTTCTCTCCTATGCAGAGATAGACTTACAATTTACCTAAGTTGAAGAAATTACATCAATCCGTTTACCATGTTTTTTCAGACGTTGCCCTGAAGTTTGTAGTTTTCTTTTTTCTTTAAAAAGAAACAAGCTCTTTTTGAGGAATGGCAGACAAGGTATGGGCACATGTTCCAATGCTGATCCACACGAACAGGCAGACGCTGGTGGAGCAATACCCCTCGGCAATAGCGAGGGCTCCTACCTATTTGTGTAGTGTGTGTTCCATATTCCTATCTGGATGTGACATTGTTTGCTGCTTTCAGCAGCCTCACATTTACAAAGGACAGATGTACTGTGTGGTTCTTCCACCAGCACTCGTAACCAGCTTTAGTTATTGTATATCTGCATTGAGATGTGCCATAGCATAGATACGGTTCCCTGGCAAAAGTGTCCTGGTAATATTGTTTATTCTCCTCACTGTTTTGGGTTAAGTGGGTCCAGGGAAAGGGGTCAGTAGAAGTGTGCTTGTACTGACATGGAGTTTTCCTAATTTATTATGCTGTCCAGTGGTTTTTAGGGGACTGTGCTTGAATTTGCCTTCAGTTCTGAAAGTGAGGTGTAGCCCCACCCCCGTTGTACCAATCAGTCCATATATTGCTCTAATAGATATCAAATGGCATATCAATACAAACATGCTGCATGCTGTACAGATAGCACAGGGAGGAGGTGCATGTGTGCAGGGCCCCTGTCTCATCTTGAGCACATGGAATGAGGAGTAGGAGACAGCAGATAAGATCCCCAGTGTGTTTTGGGTGTGATGATAGATTGGCATCTCTCCTTTTCCATGAGACCACAACAATACATTGGAATGGCTTAATTTTGCTGCTCTTTTCTTCAGGACTCCACAGCCACTGAGCTTCTGTTTGTGGGCTGACTGGACTCAGTGAAATGAGTTTCCTACAACCCACAAGAACCACTACTTCCATTGATAAACCCTGGCTGACCTGAGTATCAGAAGCTGGTTGGCATGCTGGTGAGCGTGTACTGACCTTTGTAAACAACTCGTCCATGATTTTGGCATCTTTGAGTGCTCCTGGAAAAACTTCCCTTGGAACAGATAACAGAACTCGCTTCTGTACTTTGAGTTGCCAGATTATCTGGCAAGAGAGCTGCTAAAAAGAGGTTCTGAGAACAGCTGAAAAAGAGCAAGTACATGCCTGCTGCAAGAAATAGAGCAATTGGTACCCACTGAGCAAGAGTAGTGGTGATCTGAAAACACATGAGAGGAATATGGACATGTACCTCCTGTGGATGTTGCAGTGCTGTGAGAGACAAAGAGAGTTCTTAATTGCTCAGAGAGATATAGAGGGGCTAGTCAGAATGGACAAGACCTAATGTAGGCTTTGGAGGTGAGATCAGCTTACAAAAACTAAGCCCAAGAACGCTGTTGGAAACTTTAGCAACAGCTAAGCTTACAGCTCTTTCAGAAAAGGGAAAAGTAACATTTTGAACTCACAATCCACTTTATAGCTCCAAGGCTATAGGTAATCCATCTCTAGCAATCCTAGGATGTCCTCAGTAAATACATGTTGAAAAATAGCATTTCAACAAACTTTCATGTGTCCTCTTTGAAAAGACATTGCTGTTTCTGTTGAAACCCAGAGATCCTGCGAAAAAGTAGGGAAGGTCAAATGTATAGCACCAACATGAGAAAATCCTGGTTGCTCCTCCAGTCCTGACTATACTCTTCTAGAGGGCAGTTTGCCTAAATCTAATCTGGTTGGGTTTACAATTATGCCTGGTATTCCTGGGATAAAACTACCAAATGCAGTTTTCAGAGGTCCCAGGCAAGTAGCAGGAGAGGTTTTATTTCTGCTTCCCAAGTGGGAAGGTAGCCATGGCAGGATTAAATGGCCTAATCTGTGGCAGCACTCACATTTCCCAAATTCTCATCTGATGCCCTACTCTCCTAATCAGCAAATGTTTAAACTCTTTCTTTACTTTAAGCTGCTGAGACATTACACAGAGGAGATAAGGCAGGCTCTGCTCTTGGCACTGATGATGTTTGCTCCTGCCTCCCCTTGTAATGGTGTGGTGTGTCTGCATTTGGGGATATGAGCTGGGAGGTGAAGGCAATGGGGAGTTTTACTTGGGCCAGGCAGAGGAAGGACTGATTCTTCTTCTACTAAGAGTGTCAGATAACATACCAATGGTTTTCACTCTTGTGCTGCTCTGCTGCAGACATTTTGCAAGTGGAGAAGGAAAGCAATGCGTTTTTTTGTTGGCATCTTGACAAAGCATATTCATGAGCATGACTGCCCATTGAAGACATCTGTTTGAGTTCCCAGCCCAGGATAGCAAGCAGATCTGGGCGAAGGTTTGGGGCTGCATTAGGTTCGTGATATTTCACACACATTAATCCAGGGACAAGCAGCAGATGCCCTGAGCAGGCCTAGCCAGTGCTTTCAGCTGAAATGTGTGTTTTGTGTCCAGCACATTCTTAAGGAGCTCTTTTGAGGAGTTCTAAGTAAACAATAAATCTCTCCACAATGGAATTCATACTGAGTGAATTATCAGGGTTAAAAAAATAATCTGTTGCTTTCAGCTCTTATCTTTGTTTACCGTATCGCCAAGGACAGTGACCTGCCTTTGTGCCCTAATACCGAACTGTCAGCAAGAGAGACAGGAAGTGCTGCCTCCTCTATAGGCTCAGCATATAGGCTTAATGAGAAGAATAACATTTCAGCAGCAGCAGCTGTTGGTTTTGCTCAGTTTGGTTTATTCTCTTTTGTTGTCTTACTTCAGCAAACCTAGATAATCTTAGAGAAAGGCCTTTGTGCCAAGTTTCTGAACTCTAATTTAGTGACCTTCAGATATTTAAACATTATTAAGACCAAGTCAAGCTGACAAAAGAGTCTATGTTCTTTTCATTTCCCACCCAGCTGAGCCTGTTGCATCCTGGGTGGAGCCTGGTTGTGCACAGCACTCTGAACACGAGCCATTTTTCATCTTGAGAGAGCAGGGAGTGCTCCAACCCCAAGCAAAATGCCGGCTCCATCCCTCACAATAGTAATGTTGGGTTAAAGGGAAGCCCCACCACTCCTGGGACATGTGATAATAACTCCCCTTACTGAAGTAAGAAATGCATGATGGAAAAAAATTTAAAATAGGAAAGCACCATCGAGGACAGAGCAGAGACGCGCTGGTAGCGCACACACGGTGGCGTGGCACTGCCTTGTCCCAATAGCTGACCCTCTGGGTATTGGGGAGCAGGGGACATGAGAGCAGCATGAGCCTGCCTTCTACATCCTGACACTGGCTGCAGGAGCCCATCCTGGTGTCTGCTCTGGGAGCAGTTTTGGTGCAGTTCCTCTTCCACAAATCTAATAGCAGCAGTAGTTTCCCTGCATGGTTCCCAATTCATCATTTGAGGGGGCAGAGGTGCAGGGAGAATTCCCATGGATCCTAGCCTCTATTTGGACCCCAAGGACATCATAGCTAGATAAATCTTGAGTGCAGATCCCTTAAACTTTAAATTGCAGCTATTTTTTTCCATGTAAAGGTAGGCAAAGAGTGTGTTCCTTTGCTGGTTTGTTGCTGGTGTGTGGGTAAGCGTACAACACACATTTACAACCATTTTCCCCCAGCAACTGCACATCGTAAAGCAAAGCTTTAATGGTGGGTTAAGTTCACTTCTTTATTTACATGGAAGGAATGTGTAAAATTTCTGTTCTAGTAGTCTGTCCACAATTTTGTTTTCCATTCAGGATTTGCCTTTATGTCATATAATATCAGCATTACCTTCGGGGCTTACCTTACTCATTACTTTTTTTTTTTTTTTAAAGAGCGGGGGATTTGTTGTTAGTACCATGTAACAATCAGGCTTTAAATACAAGCATCATATGCTGCTGTTCTCTGAGCATGCCAGCAGTATCCACATGATTAGGGTTTATCAGTCTTATTTATGAAGAGTGGTGGAGGAGAGGAAAAGACTTCCCCAAATTTGCTTGGAAAGCTGCGTCAGGACTTGACCTTCTGCTAGCAGGCCCTGTGGTTTTGCCACACAAGGGCTACTCCCCACACTCCTCCTGCCCTCACAATAATGTGCCTAGAATTTGACCCCGTATTTCCCACTGTCATGTTGGTATCAGCTGGAGATAAATGAAGCCTTTTGTTAACTTGTTCCTTGCTTTGCGGGGTGCTCTTTTCTTCTGCTTTAAAGAAGAGCCAGTGGTAATGTGGCACTGAGGCAGACCTATATATAGGCACTGTCAGCATGGTGTTTGTAATATACTGGCCAAAGCATCTCTAGTGGCAAAAATGAGACAAGGCTCCATTTTAAGGAGCACAAAAAGGAATTTTCTATCAAGTCCACTGGAAGCAGGGAGCAAGCTGTCACCTTTCCTGGCTCTTCAGCTCCCAGCCTGTGTAGTACCAAGGAGGAAAAGCGGTGATGTGCATATGCAGAACACAAAAAAAGTCTTCCCACATCCTGACCTAGATAAATAGGACTTGGAATGAATTTTCTGACTTCACAGCAGTGACACTTTGCGTCTTCTGAGACTTGAAGAATATAGATATATATTTTAGTCATTTTTATGCTGCTTCGAAGAGGTGGATGTGTTACAGAAAGTACACATGCACACGTGTCCATGCACATGAAGAGAGGCCAAAAGTACTAATACCAATCTCCCTTACTGTGCCATAATGTGAAGTAGGAAGCGAATGTGTTAGCAAAAACAGTGGGTATGGACAGAAGTGCAAGATGCTCTGGCTCTTCCGAGCCATGTTGCAAATACCTTGGGAGCTGAGACAGGAAAAGCTGTGAGGTTGCTCAGAGTTGTGCTGGCAGAAGGCAGGTCGAAGTATGCAAGGGGTGCAAAAGGGGATCACATGCACTCACAGTTTTTATCAGCACGTTTCTTATCAGAGGTGTAGCTCTGGCAGAATATAATCCCAAGTAACCTGCTTTCCAAAATCTTTTCTTTCATATTTGAGCCAATTTTCCCCCAGAATTTTTTGGTGTTTGTTTGTTTGTTTGTTTGTTTTTGTGTGAAATAAGTATTATATGACTGGGACTATGACTTGGGCTGCCAAAATGTTGCAAGGTGTGGTTTAAACCAGAGCAGCAAAGTTGGAATAGCAGCAACATGCCATTGGCTTTTTGATCATCCTGCTGGTTCACTAGAGAGTATTGTAGATTTCTTTATGCACATAGAAGTCAAAGAAATAATAAGCACCCTTCATCCATCACATAGTCTCTATTTATACATCAAGGTAGGTGTGAGTAGGAAGAAGTCCTGGGGTTTTTATTTTTCTTTTTTTTTTCTGCTAATTTAATTTTTTTTTCTGTTTAATTAATTTTCTTCATTTAGAGTCATGCAGCTGTCTGGGCTTCTGCCACAGATAAGTGGATCTTCATCTGACAGCAACAACCAAAATTTATCTTTCTTTTCCCTCTCTCCCCCTCACTTCCTCCCTTCCCCACCTCCCTCCCTAGCACTCAGCAGAAACAAAATGCTATATATAAACTCAGCACAGTTTCCCCCCCAATTACTTTGTCTGCATGTTTCAATTTCGTTCTGTGTCAAGCTTTGCCAAGGTACCAAGTTTGGCATTTTCAAAAGGGAGTTGGATGATTAATCCTTGAGGCCCCTCTTCTAGTAACACCCCTCACATAGTCCCAAAATGTGTGCTACTGTACTGTGGGTACTCTGAGGGGCAGCTCATATTTGTCTGATGTTTATTCACATGAAATTCCTGGTCTTGTAGATTTTTTTTCTTTCTTTTTTAAAAAGTCTGCGTGATTCTAGCTGAGTGCTAGCAGCAGATGGCCAAAGGGAAGGCAGGGATGGCTCATGGTGCTCAGTAAATGGAATATTACCAGCATCCTGCCATCAGGCTGTGAGTCTCTGTTATTTGTTTTGTATTCTCTCAAATCACTCAACACTGAAGTCAGGTGTATAACCAAAATCTCATATTTCATTATTAAAACAAGAGACAACCAGTAAAGAAAAAGGGAAAAAAAAAGGTTTCTAGCTGAAGAGGTAAGACTGAGAACATGAATCCCAGTTCAGAAGCCAGAAGGCATATGAAGTTCAAAATACTGTTATTTGTCATAAATCTCATGTGTTTTCTAGCAAATTTCAAAGTATGTTGGGGCCTTACTCATAATGTTTGAGCGATCAGGATTGGTAATATGCTAGCTGCTCTTGTGTGTGTGACAGGTCCTTTACAGAAAAAGCCTACAGCTGAGTTTTGTCTTGGTACTCAGAAAATCCCTCCCCACAAATTAGCCCATCTATAGATATCTATAGTTCTTTGTGCTTCAATTCATGATAAAAAGGCAGAGTATACCATCCCTTATGAGGTATTTTGTATGGGTAAAATTGGTAGTGAACCCCCTGCAGAACAATACGTTTTATGCGCTTTTCTGGCTTAAAAGCACTCTTTTGTGTTGAATGATTCTATCAAATGTGTCAGTTTGTGGGTGCTACCTTTGTGACTCAGTGGTGTCCAGACCAAGTGGCCTCCCTGTCAGGGCTGGCTCAAACCCAGCTGGGTGTCACTCTGTTGGCCAGATTCCCCTGTACCCCAGAATTTTTGAGACTTGATGTTTTTGAGTTTTGAAAAATAAGAATAAAGGATAAAATACAGTGCATTAAAGTAATACGGTCGTAAGTGAAATGACAGCACAGAAGGGAGCTGTTGCAAATTTTTAAAATAAGGGTATTCTTAGAAATACAGAGGTAAATGAGTGATGTGGCCAGGGACTGAGACAGGAAAGGGTCAGGTTTAAGAAGCAAAAGTATCTTTGAGAAGCAAGAGAGAAAGAACAGCAAATTGGTCTTCACACCAGGACTGTTGTGGAACTGTGAGGTAATAAATAAATAAAGGCCAAAGCAGCTTACTCATAAAGCAGAAGAAATCGTGAGCAATACTTTCCATTTGCCTTCCCTGTAAAGCCTTATATCATCCTAAAACGTGCTGGAAATGACCTTGTTCAGACTACAAATGCATTCTGTATTTTCTCACTCCTGACCCTGTGACTTCATCCTGCAGCTCTTTGAGTTGTGCTTTTGTTCCTCCTCGTTTCCATGCGCTCACAAGGGCCAGTGAGTCAGCGCACAAGGAAGGGCTGAACTACCCCTGGCAGCACATGGTGCCCCCCAAAACACCTGCACTTTCCAGGCTCTGTCCTCAGCTCCTGCTGATGTGAGGACAGGTCCTCTAACTCAGGGATTCACATCTGTGCTAAAGGAGACCATGAAACAGATGGCCTCCTGAGCTGAATACTGTTCTTTATGATCTCTTCTCAAATATGGATCTTCAAATGTCAGAAAGGCCCAGGCCTCGGTTTCTTTTCTTGTCTTTTCTTCAGTTTTTGTGGATAACTTGGACACTGATAACTGCAAAAAAATTTCAGATAAAAAATTAACTTTTGCATTTATTTCCTGGGCTTAAAGACAGGAAGGCTCTCCTTGGGGAGGATCCAGTGGAGTTTTTCCACTGGAAAAACTGGCCTTTTTTTGATTGGAAACATTCCCACAACTTGGGTAGAGTTTGAGTGTCATTACAGAGGTCCAGTTGGCCCTCAAATAACCTACTGTGCTTATCAGTGTAATCAGGACCAAGTCATTGTAAGAAGTAAATCATAAACAGATGGACAGTCATGCCATGCTGATCTACAAACGGTAGAGGAGAGCAAAGACACAAAACAGCACCAGAACATCACACCACAATGGCTTCACTAAATCTAAGCGTGAACAGGCTTAGGAAAATTTTGTGTTCCCAGATGGAGAGTCGGGGAATAAAAGGAGAGAGATCTTTGAATAGGCATCTGCCAGGATTCTTTGCAGACAGCTTTATCTGAACATCTAGAGAAGTTTGTCGTATGTTAGTGTCACAGTAGCAGATCCCCTGCTCACAGCCATCTCCCTACTGAGCTTGGGTTAGTGTATTTTGGGCTGACAAGTCATGTTTTTTTCAGAGATCTTCGTCATACACTGGAGGAAGAAAACACGAAAGCCTTTTCAAGTGCTATCAAGTTTTTTCACATCCCAGTTGTAAATTGCTTTGTTGTACCCAAGGCAGTCCGTGCTTTCTAGAGGGGGCAAAAGAGGAAAAGACACTGAATAGCTTTGGTTAGAAAATACTTTTTTCCCCTTTCTTTGTGTATTTTTCATATTTTCAGTTAAACTGTGAGAAGTTTCAACAGGAACAAACTTTGTCTTTCTGCCCTGTAGAAAGTCCACATGCTAAAATTTGGAGCTAGCACTGGATGTGCCCTTTACCAGTAAATTTTACCTGTATTAGGATAGGAGGTGTAGAAGTCTATGGCAAGGAATTGGAGCTTTGGCACCAGAAGCACTTCTTTACATTCTGTGCTTTTAGTACCATCAGTTTCTCAAGGACAGGCTGAACCTTGAGTTATGATTTTGGCAGCTGAAAGCAAACAAGGCTCCTTTTCGTTTAAGTCCTATTTAAATACTGTGCAATGGACTTCTTTCTTTTTTGGTCACTTTAAGTCTATGCATTCAGAGCAGTATTTGCTAATTTATGAACAGGAGTCACACTGCAGCTGAAAAATAAAAATCAGGCTAGTTATGAAGACTTGAGCTGATTGGTGCTCAACTCTTAAGGTTGTAAATTGAATGGTCTCAGTTTTCAGCACCTCTGCTGGGCCCTGTGTGTAGGGGAGGGATTATTTATCAGGAGCACCTCACACACACATTTGGAAGATGACCAACTAATTAATGTTTGCTAAACACTTTGCAAGCCTCAGGGGAAAAACAACTATGGAAAAGCAAAGTCTTGTTATTGTACTGCACTTAATGTACATTAGATGTTTCCAAGGCATCAGGCATTGCATAAATGTTGTATGGTATTAAAACTGACCTGGCCTTGTCAGGACAAATGATAATTACGCTGAGTGATGAGAGAATCTTGCTGTTTCTTTGCTATGAATGTTTTCCTGTTTACTAATTCAGAAAAGGTCTCATCCAACAATTGCTGAAGCCAGTGACTTAAGCAGCCACTGGCTCAAGAAGGGCGAACTACAGAAATAATTTATTTTGTGTAAAGCTCTAATCTCCTCATAGGTTGGACTGTGCTTTCCAGAACATATTTCCCCAAACTGCATGCCTGGGGCTGAGTCACCTCTCAGTCCATGAGGCTGTCATAGGGATGAAGAGCAACCAAAAACAACCTCAGTGCGTAGACCATAAGATGGCCTCTATTTGCAGGATGAAAATTCATGCTGATATCTTTTGATATAAACATAACATGAGGAAATAAACATTTGATTAAACTAAACACACCGGCCTTTTATATGCAAGGCCTTAATTTAAAGCACTGTCACCTCCATACAGAAAATACCAGCTGGAGCAGGAATGATTAAATTAAATCATCTGGCTCTTATGTGATACCATGAATGTCTACTGAGAGGGGAAAAAAAAATCCCTCCTCTTTATTCCTGTAGATCTGCAGCAACCATCAAGGGACACTTCTGTAGCAGGAAGGATTAAGTCTTGCACGAATTTCAGTGGTTAATGTGCTTTGGACTGGTGACATGCCCTTCGGACAGACCTACCCCAGTTTTATAATTCTCTTTCTCAGCCTTTTGGGCCTCTGGCAGTCCTTTCTCCTGTTTAATTTCCTCCTTGCTTCCCTCCCACTGGGATCCTTCACCATTCAGCATTTCTGCCACCCAAGTAGAAATTTTGATTGTGTTAGACAAGTACAGAAAGAGAGACTTTTGAGCCTCGGTGGGCTGTGGAGAGAACCTGGGGCGGATTTCCTGGGGGTTGAGTGCTTTTTAAGGAGGCAAGAAAGAGGCATTCTCTGTGCCTCTGATGATCTTAGCCTGCTGCAATGCATGGGCAAGAATTATACAACATCACAAATAGCTGGAGCAAGGCATGCATTGCATACAGGTAGGGAGCTGCTTCTAGAGGGGTGGTGCTCTTCCCCACATAGCCTAAGTAAAATAATGAAAATTAGCATAGTGAGACTATGAAACACTGCCTGGCCTGGCAGTATCATCACACTGGGGAACTGCACCTTCCTTTGTGGCAGCAGAGCGCTCCAGGCACCCAGTCTCACTTAGAGTTATTTAATAAATTTTCATTAGAGGGCACACACTTCTCTTGGCAATGTGGGACTAGAGGAAGTTAACAAATTAACAAAATCAAAATAGAAACAGATTGTTTTCTCCTTTCTTTTCATTCATAGTTTGCCTCATAAAGTATTTCCTTAGAGATTTTCTTATTTTTTTCCTGACTTTCCTTTTTCTGGATCTTCTACCTGATGGCATGCGTTCTGTTCTTGCTGATCACCATGTGTCAGCAGTAATGTAGGTGGAAGAGAATTTCTGACTGTTTTGGTTTCAGGTTTTATGTTTATCTGTTTGGCTTTGGGACACTGTTCAGTTTCAGGAAGTATTTTTATCTCACAGAGGACTCCTTGTGAGCAGTGACGCTACAAAGACCTTGTTTTAGCACCGTGGAAGCTACTGGGGGTAGTGCAGGTCTGTCTTCTGTCAGGAGCTGAATTCTTTGATTCAAAAAGCAAAGTAACATTAAAGTGAATTGACATTGGTGTAACCTTATACCTTCTGGCTCTTTCCCCAGCACTATTTGGTGCATCCTTAGAACCGCATTTTCCTCTCTCTTACACTGATACAGCCCCAGGGAGCTGCGTGGATTTGCACCAAAGTGATGGAGAGAATTTGGCTGCAAGGTCTGTGTGTAATGTGGTCATCAGTGCAAAACTGGTGTGCCAGCCTTTCCCACCAGCTCTGAACTCAGCCTGCAAATCAGTACCTTCTTCTGTGAATGGTCAGTTGGCTTGCATGGCAGTGAACCAGAGAGAGGTGGAGTTTTAGAGGCGAGGGTGACTGGCAGGTGGTTTGAACAAAAAGCTGTAAGACTAAATTTATCTGGCACTCACAGTCTTTAGGAGGAGCTGGGAAGAATTTGTTTTGAGGTGTCTGAAGCACTGAATGTTGTCATATCTTGAGATGTGCCTCAATGAGCAAAGTAACTTTGTCAAACCTGGTGAGCAGCCACCAAGGGTGGGGGTCATAGCCTGACAAAATTCCATTTGAATAACAACCCAAGCAAATGACAGAGGTGGCAGGTAACCCACATGGAACAAAGAAATAAATGGAAATCTTAGGAGTACGTGTTTTGGATAGTTTTTTCTTGCTTCTGGGGAAAGATGCAAGAAAGGATGGAGCTGAGAGCTTTAATGTTGATTTCTGAGAGCATGTGAGAAGGCACAATGTGGATGGCAGAGGCTCTAGTGCTACCAAAGTGTGCTCTAAGGATTTGCGAGGTGCTGGGCAGCTCAGAAAGTCTCTTTGTCTGGAAAGTCGGGCAATCTGGAAATCAGGTTTGTTGTCCTATTTTTTATCCCTGAACCTTATCCTAAACTCTATAGTCAAGAACTTAATATTTTGCTAGAAGGTTCTGTAGGTCTCTGTCACTGGAAGTGGCCAACAGACACTTGGTGATTTTAGGCAGGCTTTTCTCCATCTTAAGGCCATGATCTGTCTCTCAGAGCAAGTGGGGCTCTGGAGCTTCAGGGTCCTCTTTCCTGAGTAGCATGGGCTGGTTGTGCCTGGTGCTTTGGCTCGGAGACACATCTCACCTGGCAGGTGCAGACAACAGGGAGGGGGAATTTGCAGTAAGTATTGCATGAGGAATGCCTTAAGCATTTTTTAAGTGTTTGGTCCAGGTTCTGGGGATGAAGCTAAGAAATTTTACTTCATCAACTTTGTCCCTGTCCTGCTGCCTGAGACTGTAGGGAGGCTTTAGTTTGGTGCTTTACAGAGGCTTTCCAGCACATTGCTTTCCAGCACGTTGTCATGGAAGTGGTCAAACACGAGACAAGCTTTCTTTAAGCAAGTTAAAGATAGATTTCTGTTAATCCATCCCACCCCTTTTTATCATTGATCTGCATTTTGAGTGCAGTCCAGTCTCTAGCCTTTCCTTTCCTGATAAAGTTGTTGGCAAAGGTGTCATGGGGCAACCCTAATTTAATTTTCTTGTACTTCACATTCTTGCATTTCTTCCCCCTCTCTGAGGCTGGGTGAGGCACACAGGCTCTAGTTCTGTTAGAGTATGAGCAGCTCCTAGAGGCGACAAAAGAGAGGTCAAAACCAGCTGCAGATTCTTTGATCTATTGGCAGCTTTGTACCCCTTGGATCAAGAAACATTATTGACCTGTTTGTCAATGGCTGTGTGTGGTCTGAGTAGCCCTTTTGGCAATTTGAAAGGGAGTTGGCTGACACTAACTGGGGGTGATGCTGGCTTTTTTTTTTTTTTTTTTTTTTTTTTTTTTGATTCCTATCCTATTGCTATCCAAAGTCTGCTTTTTGGGGGAGAGCTCATGTGGGCTGTGTAGCTATGCGTACACAGATAACTCATGGATCTGCATCTGTGCTTAAGCAGATCTGCATGTCATCTCTCTGACCTGGACTTTGTCACAGCCACACCTGCCCATGAGACATTGGATTTGGATTGCAATTTCTCAGAAACCTCAGCTGGTTCAGTATCAGGCCATGACTCAGCAGTGCTCCTTGTGAGGAATGTGGTCTCGGCAGGCTTTTCTGCTTCTAAATTGATTTCAGGTGCACATCACACTGTCAGCTGCACAAAATTTTCTCTGATTTTTTTTCATTTCTGGATGCTGAGCATCACTAGAGCATGGCCAATAGGATAAGTGGAAATCTCTTATTCACTGATGTGTTCTTTGAATTACCATTCCCAAAACAGAGGTAGTAGAGAAGGATGATCATCAGCTGCTTTGGGGAAAAGTTAGTGTCTCATCTTGAGCTGTCACTGAAGATGGGTTCATACTGGACGTTGTATGGAAGCAACTGAGGTGCAGGCATATGTTCCCTTCTGCTGACTTGGCTGTGGTGACACCAACTACAGCCAGCAAAGAAGAGCCAGCAACTGGGAACAGTAACATCTCAAACTGCAGCAGAGATTGGCCAGACCGCTCCTGTCAGCACTTGGATTCCCTTGCTGTTCATTGAGGAATTAAAAGTTAACTGAGGGCGGTGGTAAAAAATAAGCTTGCCTGCCTAGAAAATGCTAAAACCAATACTGAAAAGCAGAGGTGGATCTGAAGGTAGTTATCTCTCTTGGAGTTTATATGGGGATTAAAACAAGCGTCATCCTTGTAGCACATAGGCAATTTTATAATCACTGCTGGTATTTCACCTCAGGGTACTCCGTGGGAGGAAGAATTAATTTCCCATTTTTTCTAGGTAATGGAGGCTTGTGATTTTCTGCCAATCATAAAGGAGAGTCTGTGGCCAAACTAGATGCCAGAAGTGATTGAGTAGTCTGGGATTGGTAAGGGTGTACCACCTCACCTCCAGAAACCAAACTAGGTAAACATGCATGCAAAGAAATGCCACAAGATGTTACATGGCCATTTCACTTCCACATCAACAGGAAAAGACACTACAAGGCTGTGCAAAGCATAAAAAAAAAAAAAACTGCTGTGCAAAGCAGTGGCTGCAAAATTAAAATACAGGATGTTATATTATATAAAATCCTCCCTCTCACCCCCCATCTCTTCTTGTTAAAGACAGAAATCTTTCTTAGTGAAAAAAAAAAACCACCTCATCTTGAGTACAAGGCAATTTAGATTTTTTTTTTTCCAGGGGGTTAAAGTGGCATGTTTGCACAACACCACCCTCACCCCAGCAAACCTGCCAGCAGTTGATAGATATAAATAGGTTCATTTAGGGAGAAAAGCATATTTATGTTCCTTTGAAATGTGCTTGGCTAAGGGCATATTTTTAAGAGAGGGAGTGGAAAAACAAATGGAAAATATTTTCTTTGAAAGGGAAAAAAAAGCAACAAACTGTCCTTCCTAAATAGAGATGCTTGGCTTGTGTGTACTTTATACAGCTGCAGGTCAGACCTTGCAAACTACTAAATTAGGTCCAGCTACTTTGATGCTAAAAGCATGAAAGTGCCAATAATTAAATTGCATCAGATGTCGGAAATGACTGATGTGTCTGTCATTCTCATGATAGCAGAGTTCACTCTGCTGCCATTTCATTGACCCCTCCTTCTTTATGTAAGCAAAAGGAATTTTCTTCTAAGGAAAATCAGCTGCTTTTGCACCTTTGTTTTGTTTTCTGAACTGCTAATCCCCTGAAGGTATAGAAGCTATTTGAATGAGCAAATCAAAGCTCCAATAATTTAGCGTTATATTATTCGTTGATGTATGGTTTGATTTAGTGGCTACTTATTATATCAGGTTACCATATAATTATCTTAATTATTGACTCCAGAAGTAAGTAGGGGGATTATGAGAGAGACAGGAAGGCCCAGTGGAAAGAGCATGGTTCAGAGAATCAAACACATCTCGGTGTGCTCTTGGCTCCACCACTCATTCTCTCTGAGCCTGGACTCTTCTCTCAGCCAGCCTGTCTATAAAACCAGGAGGGATTGCAGAACAGGATTCAGATGCTGACTCAGGATTCAAAGAGATGCAGGAGAGCAGTATAAAAAGGCAAGGGGAAAGTTCTGAATGATAATTGTAAAACTGGCAGAAAAAATAAAAGAATGCACACCACAGCACGCATTTGCATTGAAGTGTGGAGCATCTCTGTGGGCATGGCGAAAGGGAGTTGTGCCATGAAGACCTGAAATTTGAGACTGCATTTCCAGCTTCTGCTACTGATTTGCCGCACAGAATTAGGCAGCCCTCGGATCCCTTTCTGCAAAGCAAGGGTGATAAAAATCATTCTCCCAGCTTTGGTTTTAGCTATTGGAATTATTGGAGCACTGTTCCTGTCACAGCCATCAGCCATAGTTCCAACGTGGCTTTTAGGCTCCTAGTCCTTTGTCTGATAACCCGGATAACCACTGACCTAAGCCAAAGGTTTCAGTTAGCAGGCACCACCACAAGATAAAAGCCACACTGAAAGGCTGTAAGTGCAATCCATATTTCCTGTATTGATAATATTTGTCATATACTGACAAAATACTTCATCTATTGACAAGCTGAGTTGCATCTTTTCCCCTGAGAGAGGAGCACACACACTGGTTCTACTCAGCCTGTGCAAATTGCTTTCTCTGCTTCTGCTTTTCTTTCCTGAGCCAGAAAATAGGGATAATAGAATGTATCTATTTCCTTCCTAGAAAAGATCAGTTAATGTGAAATGGTGCACAGTGGCTTAGTGCTGAATGAGTGGGATACCCTAATCCAGCAAGGTATCCTTGTTCTATTGTATGCCTTTTCTGCGTACCATCTGGAGTTGTTCTCTGCTTAGTATTTTCAGTATGTACCATATGTTTTTGCATGAAAATTCAATAAAATATGCATTATACATGAAAAGTGCTGTAGTAAATAAAGGAAGGATGGAATCCAGTCCCCTTTGTGAACGGCAGGGGCCCCAAATCTTCATAAAAGGTTTAGTCTAGTCTGACGTCTGTGCTTTTCTCCAATTTACTGTGTCAGTCTTTAGGAGATGCTCTAATTTAAAACAAAACTGTACTTTCCTGATGCAGTTATTCAATATACTTTGGCTGCCCTCTGCTGAGAGCACTGAATAAAACAGGGAAGATGCCCTTTTTCTAAGGAAGGTAACTGTGGAAGAAATTCCCTGTTTGTCCGTCGCATCAGTGCTGCTGTTTGCTGTCTCTTGTTGTCTGTTTGTTGCCAGTCAGAGGACAAAATCTTCTGAGCTACAACCCTGTTGGGCTTTTAGTGCCCACTATTCCTTGTCAAGGGATGGATGGCTTTGTAGGATTGTGAAGATGTGGGCTCAGGCATTGACCATCGTGAAAAATTAAGCAGCATTAAGCAAGGGCTGGAGGAAACAGGTTTCTCCACTCAGGCACTATTGCAGTCCTGCCAGGTGGGATTTGAGCTATACCTCAACACCTCACTTCTTGGCAGAGCAATTTACCACTGTGTGCTGTTCCTTATCGGGGTTCCAGCATCTTCCAGTGCCATCTCCACCCCTCCACAGGCATCACAGCACCAGCACTCTGCTTTATTTCTATAGCTGGGAAAGTGCAGAGGGGCAACATTAGCAAGAGTAACTGAAGGCCTTGCTGTTTCTTGTGAGCAAAGTGTGAGCCTCTTGCCCTTGGGAAGAATAAGGGTCCTGTGCAGATTTTGGTACATGTGTAAAACAATAGCTCTGTTACAGCTATTGATGTTCTCTGTAATGACCTGCTTTTAATACTTCCTAGCAAGTTGATTTATTATTATACCTTCAGCTGGGCCATGCACCAAAGCGTTTTGATGATGAAAGGAATGTTGCACACACATTTAATTACTGCCCACATTTTTGTATAATTTTATCATTTACTGTTTTAGATGAGACATCAAGTTCTTCTACAGGAAAGATGCCCAGTAAAAAATAGATGATTTAAAAGCTAATCTGAGATGAGCTTGGCACTTACATGTGAGAAAATGTAATTGTTCCTTTTGTCCTGCCCTTTCAGATGGTCCCTGATTACCAAAATGTACAAGAACTCCCTTATCTGGACATGGTGATTGCAGAGACGTTGCGCATGTACCCACCTGCATTCAGGTATCTTTTTTTTCCCTTCTGATTACTCAGGATAGCTCCCTGCCTCTATAAAATGGAAATCTGTTGTAGGAAGACCAATGGTCTCTCAGTCTCTGTGCCAACATCAGTACTGGTTTGTGCATTTGAAAGATATAATGTGGCCTGTTGAAGGAAAGCTGGATAATTCTGGTATTTCTAAAGCACATTTTTACAGTGAATTGTCCAAGCTTGCTTCCTCACCATTCTTCACATCCCCCAAGGTTAGAGGATGGAGCCATTTTGGAGCAGGTCTGGCCTTAGAAAGCCAGAGGCTGCTGCTTCCATGTGCCTCAGGCTTTGGGGATATGCATCAAAACCCATCCCTATCAGGGCCCTGTTGGTGATTACAGCCCTGATCTGTGAAAGGGTTGCACAGTCTGAAAGCTGTATTTTACACGTGTGTTTAACTTTGGCCCATTTACACTTAGCACTGCCTTGTACTAATGGAGCTAAACTAATGGTAACATCCATTAACTTTTGAAAGTTTTGTCCTAAATCACACATGACTTATTCTATTGTATTAATGAACTGAAAAAAAGGGAGAAAGAAATTAGAAAACTGTTTGATTGTTAAAGTTCCAAGTTATCACCAGCATAAATACAAATATGAAGAAATACAATTTTTCAAAGTGATCAGCCAGTTGCAATGTTTCTCATGAAGCTCAGGGAAAAATCCAGATGACTGGAAAGAAGCCAAAGCTGAGCTTGCTGTGAGAGCTTTTGAAAAATTTAACCCATGACTGCAAGCACCTTAAAACAAACAAACAAAAAAAAAAGCTTAAAATCATATTCTCTTCTATATGTTCACCAAAATTGGAAGTCAAGATTCTTTTCATGGGCATCTGCAGGATTGTTCAGAGAGTAAATATCAGAGATCTACTCCTGGGTGAGATGATGGGGCTTTACTGTGTTATACTTGGGGTACAAGTGGAAACTGTTTTGCTGGTTAAAGCAACAGGGGTCTTTGAGTTTGGGCTGTATCCCTGGGAAACAATCCATGTTTGTCAGATGGGAGACAGAACAAGAATGGAACAAAGTTCTTCTGAAGTTTTGCTTGGTGTTGTCAGCACTGTTTATTGATCTGGCTTTTACTCTGATGGATGTGGAATGGATAGGACAGCCCAAGCCACTGAAAAATGTTAATTGCCTATGACAAGGATAATGCTGAGTTAAGTGAAAAATCAGTAGCAGCCAAGTTTGTTATAAAATGAGTTGGTTTCATTTTTTTAATGGACTTACCATCCAGAGAACCTTCTCCCCCAGAAGTCATGTTTCCATTATCACCAAATTCATGTAAGAATGAGAATGATAACTTGTCAATGGTATTTGGGGTTTTTTTTTTTTGTTAGTTAGTTAGTTAGTTAGTTAGTTAGTTAGTTTGTTTGTTTTGTTTTGTTTTGTTTTGGGTTTTTTTGCATGCCAGTATTTTGTTCCAGGTTTGGAGCCTCTGTTATTTATTTGTCTATGAGAAAGGGAGATGGGTGACAGCAAGGAAGGAATGTGTTTCTGTAATGATACCAGACTGACAGCCCTGAAGCTGAAATCTTTGTTCAACTTTTTAAGCAGAGTGTGGGAAGCAGCAAAGGAAGCTCCTGCACATTGCCTCTCCCCTGTATTTGCAGGCGGTGGCAGGGAATAGTTCCCAGACTGAGACAGCAGGGCACCCACCTGGGTCTGGGCTGATTTGGGATCTGTAGTGACCACCCAAGCACCAAAAGATCTGGATCAGAACCTACCACCACACATGCACACCCACACACAATCTTTTGTAAGAATCAAGCTGGGCTTTGGCAGGCAGCTTTTCTCAGTCTTGTCATGATGAGGTTCCTAAGGACACCTCTGTCACCTATCACCACAGGGTGGGAGAAAACAACAGTTTTGTTGTTAACATCATGCCTACCTTTGATGAATATATGTGAAATGTGATTTTCCAAGGCTTGTGAATTGGTTGTATTTCCAGAGTAGCAGCAGCAGCAGCAGAACACTCAGCCCTAATATTAAAACTATCCCTTGCTAAGATTCAGGTGCTGCACCAACAGGGGGGAGCTTCTCAAATAAACAAACTCAAAGCTATATTTACTATCCTTTTTTTTTTTATGGAGGCAAACCAGCACACTCTTTCTACCTTTCATTAGAGATGACTGACACATTTCATCAGCAATTTTCATTAAAAATTAGTCTAAATCCAACATCAACAATAAAATTGCATTTTAGGAGTTAATGCTTTGGAAAACAGTACACAACCAGAAATGCTTTCCTGTGAAAAGGGCAAAAGTCAAACACCTGGGCTGGAGCTATGGACTTCTAAGTGAAGATGATTATAACCTGAGAAGACACTGGCATCAGCAACTGTTGTTGTATTTATCTATGAGAAAGTGTTACCCCAGAAATTGGTCAGATGAAGATAGATACTTTTATAGATCTCTCCTGCTGTGTTTTTAACCTTTATTAATCATCTGAGATGCATGATGTTGCAGATTCACTAGGGAAGCAACTAAAGACTGCGAAGTGCTGGGGCAGCATATTCCAGCTGGAGCTGTCATTGAAACTGCAGTTGGACACCTTCACCATAACCCTGAGTTCTGGCCAGAACCTGAGAAGTTCATTCCTGAGAGGTATGTGGAGTAATGCTTTTCACCTTTAGTTTGAGGTCCTTACTTGGCCTGTGGGCACAGAACTCCAACCTGTCCAGTGCAGGCACCAGATTCTGCTGCTCTTTCACAGCCACAGTCACCCATTATTCATCCAAAGCAGCATTTCCACCAAGAGGAGCACAGTTTTATTTAGACCATAAAAACATGTTATTTCTACTAAATCAGACAAGTGATGATAGTGGTGTATCCCACAGAAGGTGCAAGGTTTGGTCAAGGCTGAACTGGGGCAGAGGTTTTCTGGTAGTCACTGAAGTTTAAAATGCAGGATTTTAAGTTTCTACATCAAAAATACAAGAAATTTCAGCATGGAAATATTTAGGATACTTTTATATAACACAGACCTGTTTCCAAATCAGATCCTGTGAATAAAGTTGCTTCTGGCTGCATAAATTCTGAAGTGAGACAGTATATTCACTGGCTTGGCTGTATCTGGGAAACTCATCCAGCTCCTCACTGGTTTGGAGCACCCTTTTTATCTGAAACATAACAATGTGGGTACTCTGTGAGTGAGGAACCTACCCCATCTCCCACTGGGAATTTGCTCTCTGTCTGTAAGTTAGGATCCTTGGTTCTTGCTTGGCAAGACAGTTTCACATGGAGCTTTTATATCTTCAGTGGGTAGGGGGAACCCTGTCAAGCTGTGGTTTTGTACCTGCCCTGTGTTTCAGGTGCTGGGCTGAGCTTACAGGGAGAGTTTCAGCTGATGTGGTGCTGTGTGGAAGCACAATTTAGTTTTGGGGGCAGCTATATTTTTAAACTGTTTAGTGGCAGATGCATTTTAAGCTACCGCTACATTCAGAAGTTTCCTAAGAAAAGAAGTGCCTGCTCCATAAACAACAGGGTGTGAGGCTGGCAGCCCAGAACCATCTTTGTGGTGTAGGTGGGTTTGCTAAATACTCCTTCTGGAACAAATCTAGGCATATGCTTCATTAGAATCTTTTGACCACGAAAAAGACCAATGCCTGGGTTAGAGAAGCCCAGAGATTTTGCTGGAGAGGAATCTTAGCAGCAACTGGAAGTCTTTGCATTTTTAGCGATGCTTATCTAGAAATGCTTTCTTAATTGTTTATTCACCACTTAACCAGTAGTATGAAAGGGTAAAATGGTTAGTAGGTGCTGCAGTCCCCTTGACTCACACAGTGCTGTTTGGTATGAATCTGAGATTAATTCCCTTTTGAACCTTCCCTGAGAAATGATCCAAAATTACTAGCACTCTGCTCAGCTTGTATAGTTGGTAATGTTAGCAAGAATTAAATAAGAGCATAACAAAAAATAAAATAAAATAAAATAAAATAAAATAAAATAAAATAAAATAAAATAAAATAAAATAAAATAATTCAGCTACAGCTTCCCACCCCCCCCCCACCCCCACCCCAATATTTCATTTTAAAATTGGCAGTAGGAGTAAAACAAGGGAGACTTTAAATTTACCAGGATGATATATGGGGGTGAGCGAGGCAAGAATTACCTGAACCTGTTTGCACGGGATAGGCAACTGTACTTAGTACATGAGTTAATGGTCCTTCAATCTCAAATTAGGGGTCTCTGCAGTACTTTTTGGAGTAGTGGCTCAATCTTATTTAGGTTTTCAAAGCATATCACCATGGATGATTATGTCATGGATGGAATTAGTGGAAATACACATTTTTTTCCCAAAGCTCCAAATAGCCTGTATTACCTCTCATCTCTTTCTACCGTGCATGAGTTCTCTGGACCTTAGCAGTGTAAAGTTCTTGGAAACTGAATCCAAAGAGATGAGAAATTTTAATTAAAGCTAGATTTGAAGTAAAACTCATGTCTCCATGTCCTCTCCTGAAGTCACCAGCTGACAAAGGCTGATGGCATAAGTCAATTACCTTTTTACTTAGGATGTCAAGACATAATCTATCAATAGTCCCTGTGACCTGTCCATTAAGATCAATTGAAATAACCAGCTTTTGAGATTTAAATTAAAGACATGGATTCGAGCAAAAAGCATTTCTTGAACTGCTTTCCATCTCTGCACCTTCTAGGTTTACAGAGGAGGCCAAGAAGGAACAACATCCCTTTGCATACCTGCCCTTTGGGGCAGGACCCCGTGGCTGCCTTGGCATGAAAATGGGTTTGTTGGAGACAAAAATTACTCTGCTGAGGATTTTGCAGAAGTTTCGATTCAAGACCTGCCCAGAGACTGAGGTTTGTACATGCAGAGGCTTAAAGATCACACTTGTTATTTTGAGGGAGTTGACAGTGTGTCTTAGGCAGGACAACTGGTTTGCCTTTGTGACTTCTCTTCATTTGAGAAAACTGCTAGAGACTTCCATAATAAGGAGAGATGAGGCATGGACTGCATGTTTTAAGCAAAATGTGATTTCAGATATATAATTTTTCCAACAAAAGGACTGTTACACAGCCCTGCCTTAGTGGAGAGCAGTATGGCAGGACCACAGGCAAAATGTCACAACTCATGAGAATGTGTGTACATATTTCACAGGATCTCAGCACTTTAGTATATGCCTATTGCTACAGACATTGCACCCAGCTCTAGAGTTTACAGAGTTAATTTCTTTCTGTTCAGATCTACAGCATTCCTGGGTAACCACTGCTTCAGCCTCTGGCTGTAAATTCTATTTAATATTATACCACCACAGCTGACTGTAAAACAAGTACGTTACAGCTTCCACAGTAATCCTAGTATGAACTGGTCCTCCAGCAAAAATGTCTGTCTGTATGTGGGGGTGTCATACACACATAAACAAACACATACAACTGCACATAAGATGCTCTTTTCTCTTTCAGATTCCTTTGCAGCTCAAATCAAAAGCCACACTTGGACCAAAAAATGGAGTCTACATCATGCTGGAATCTCGCTAAAAGGGAATGTACATCCTGAAGCTTTCTGGAATGAGACCCTTTGTTAGTGAGTCACTGGTAAAATTATTTTTCAAAACTCCAAGGACAGGTAGGAGCCTAAGTCCCACTGATGGTCAGTAGGTGCTTCCTCACTGCCTTCCTGTGGGGCAGCCTCCAGTCACTTTTTAAAATGGGCTCCACAGTCTTTTTTGGACGTTTTCAAATTGCTGTGAATAGTATCTATAAAGAAGCATCCCACTTTCATTTGCTTTTCTTCATCGCACTTCTTTTCACTTATCTGTGAGAATGCTTTCCTCATGCTCAATTTCCACAATTTACAGTAGATTTTAATTTCAATTCATTGTGTGACACATCCTTCCCATGCACTTGTTAGTCCCTAGAGAAAACCCCAAAGGCACCACAGTTACAGCAGAAGGTCTGGGATGCAGTGCATTGGATTTTTCATGAACTCCACTAACAATCAAAGCTGAGGCCCCTGTACAATGTTTAATCTCTACCTGTGTCTGTAAAGCCAGAGAAGTTGCACCTCCTCCATGCTTTGAAGTGATTTTAAATACACTTGGATTAACAATTTGCACTTGGCACATTCCATTGACATGACAGAAGAAGAATGAACCGGTAAAGTTCCAGCAGCTAAGACCAAAGAAATGAGGTGACAGCCATTTTTCTGGCTGCTGAACTGCTGTTGGAAAGGCAGAGACAAAGAAGATATTAATTTAAAGCAAGCAGGAGGACTGGAGGAAATTTAAAGGTAATCAGAAGGTGTTGGTACCACATCTGCTTTCCTTTCCAAGCATTGCAATTGGCACCATCACTGTCTAGCTCCTTGAATCAAGGAAATTAAGAGCATGCATGCACTAGAGTTGGTGGCAAAGGAGTGGGATCCAGGATCATCAGACCCAGCAGCTCTCTTGACTCCTGTGACACTGGAGCAGGTCATGTCCCGAGTGCCTCACCCCCTCAGGAAGGAACTTGTCTCACTGCCAGCTGCAGCAGCCCCATGGACCTTTTTGAGCTGTGTGACTGTGCACGTGCATCTTCCCAGCCAAAACAGCCGTAGCTTCCACTCCTCACGTTCCCTCTGTCCTACTCCTCTGCAAAGCCTTCACCTGCCACACAGCTAGTGTTGCACAAGAAGGTGGAAAGGGGCACAGCTGGGCCAGCTGACTCCCACTGAACACAAGGACATTCCATACCTCATGGCACCATGCTCAGCACATAAAACTAGGGGAAAAAGAAGGAAGGGGGATGACATTCAAAGTGATGGCATTTGCCCTCTCAAGTCACTGTTATGCCTGCTGAAGCTCTGCTTCCTGGGGTGGTGGAACACTTGCCTGCACATAGGAAATGATGAATGAATTCCTTGTTTGGTGTGTGGCTTTTGCTTTACCTATTAAACTGTCTTTATCTCAATCCATGAGTTTTCTCATTCTTAAAATTCTCTCCCTCATCCCACTATTGGGGTGTGAATGAGCAGCTCAGAGGGGCTGAGCTGCTGGCTGGGGTTAAATCACAACAAAACTGTGAGAAGAGATTGGTGCAGTCCCACAACCCTTTTTAAAAATTCATTTATACTTATATTTTTTCTTTTAAATTTTTGTATATAACAAAAATTCTTGCAGCACCATAAAAATAAGGAGGCACTTTTGGTTCTTTGCAAGTCTTGACCTTCTGCCTGCTTGACACAGTCGGCTTGAGGGTTCCTTAGGGTACAGCATCTCTCTTGGTGATGTGCACAGAGAAGTATTGCAGCAGCAGGAGGAAGAGACTGACTGCTCAGCTTCACTGCAAGGATGGAGCCATCTGCTCACTGATGCCTGGCTAGGTCCTTGAGTTTCTCTCCAGCAAGCATCTTTTGCTGCCTTCCTCCCACATGCTGCCTGAACACTGATCAAATTACTGGATCTTGTTCCTCAAAGACTGTCTCTTCCTCTTTCATGTAATTTTTTTTTTTTAACAGATCTTTATAGGCAACAGTGGTGAAGTACTGACTGGGGGAGTTTTGGAATTGTTCCTTTTTCCTTGGAGCATTTCTAGAATGCTAAACAGAAGTGCCCTGTTACAGACACACTGATTATATGAATTGCTGATGGAGTGATTGTTATTTATTTGAAAAGCAGCATGCTGTATTTACTTTAGTTTCTACACGTTATGCATATTTTTTCTCCTCCTAGAAATAGTGTGCTGGAGGCTGATTTACTGTGTAGCTACATATACCGTTGACAAAAAGCTGGATGGGCCTTACCTAAAAACTTCCCACCTACCAGAATGAGCAGGAAATTTATTACATCTGAAGTCATCTGTCAAAGACTTGTTTGTATTCCTTACATGAATCAGAAAGTTGTCATGTGCTTCATTTTTTTGATAAAATAAGCCAAGCCTAAATCAAGCTTTTCCCTTTCTTACCCATGCTTTTGTATAAATTCTTCTTCCCAGTCTCTGCCTCTGCAACTTAGGTGGTGTGGGTGGAGCACTTAGCAGTGAAGATTGAGGCAGAAGGCATGGAGTACCTCAGCCTTCTTCATGTTCTGGGTAACCAGAGCTCCTGTTTCCTTCTAGAGAGGGGCCACATTTTCCCTTGTCTTCCTTTTATTACCCATATACCAGTAGAAGCTGTTTTTAGTGCCTTTGACATCCCTGACCAGATTTATTTCTATTAGGGCTTGTTTAGCTTTCCTAACCTGATCCCTAACTGCTTAGACAATTTCTCTGTATTCCTCCCAGGTTACCTGGCCTTGCTCCCACCTTCTGTAGACTTCATTTTTGTTTGCTCCTTATTTATCCATTAAGGTCTCCTGGTATTTTTGCCTCACTTCCTCTTCATTGGGATGCATGACTCCTGATCTTGGAGGAAGTGATCTTTGAATTTTAACAAGCTTTCTTGGGTTCCTTGTCCTTCCCTTTAATCCTGACCTGTAAGGTCTCAGTCAGGTCCTCATCCATCCCCAGGTGGAGCTCCATGCACTACACCTGGTCATTGACAGAGGATGACACCCCCCTTCTCATCTCCTCTGTCCTTTCTCAAAAGCCTGTATATTTCCTGTATATTTCCATTCCAGCACTCCAGTCACAGGAGCCATCCCACCATGTCTGTGTGAGGCCAGTGAGATCACAGACCTGCTGGAGCGCACATCTCTAACCTCATTTTTTATTTTGTATGCTGCATATACTTGCAGAGAGGCATTCAAGTAAGGCTGGAGTGGCTGGAATTCCTTTGTTCTGCTCTTCAGGTGCTCTCCTACTGAACTATGAACCCTCTTCAGGCTCTGCTTCTGGCCAGCATCTCTTGCTGGCACTGGCATCAAACTGGTATGACTGGGATGCACTGGGGTGCCTCTCCACCAACATAATTTCAAATATTGATGCCACTGGAAAGAAAAACAGTCCTGAAAGCGGCTGCTGGTGTGCATCACATTTTACAGGCTTGGAAAATGAACCAAGAGTCTTTCTCAGCTGCATCCACGTTGAACATGTACAGTATGTGTTCAAGTAAACTCACTTGAGTCTGTGCTAAGAGTCTTTCAACCACTCTGCAGGCTTCTGGTTAGGAAGTGTTGTGTCTTTTCACCTGTCAGTTTGTAGCACTATGGAACAGAGAAATTATTTTTGCATTTGAAGTCAGCTTTCTGGAAGTGCATCAACACTTGTTCTACATGCAGGCTGAGACAGGCAGATAGAGAAAAGAGAGACAGATAGGAAAAAGGCTGCCTGCTTTCCAGTAACCCAGGAAGAGCCCCAAGCCATTTGCTCCTTCTCATTAAGGGTTGGTGATACAGTCACCAGATACTGCAGACATTGTACCAGGACACTCAGTGGCGCTGGACCTCACCCTGGCTGTGTGAGCTCAGCAACACACCTACAGAGTGAGCTGTGGCAGGAATCAGTGAGCTTCTGGAAGCACACATTTCCAGGAAAACAAGGCACTAGATTGCCAGCAGCTGTCCAAAACAGAAACTGGTAATATCACTGTAATCAGGGTGTGTTTGTGCACCTATATAACATAGTCCCAAACCAATCTTGAGCAGAGCTGATTTTAGAACTAATTAAAAAAAAAACAAAAAGCAAACAAACAAACAAAAAAAAAACTCAAAAAAAAACACAAAAAAAAAAAAAAAAAAAAACCCAAAAAAAAACCACCACAAAAAGAAAGCTACCAAAAACCCCTCCAGAAGAAAAGCAAAACAGTAACAACAAAAACCCCATCCCCAGCACTATGTTTATAACTGCAATAGGAAAACATAGCTTTATATCTTAAGTAATGGTACTATTTAGCATTCTGGTACAACATGCTTCAGTCAACAGCAGTTGGGTCTAGGGAGGAACAAGGAAACTGGTTTAAAATTCCTTTCCTCTGAAACATCAAGTGTGTTGTCTTGCATTGCTGAGCTGTGAGTTTGTTTAAAATCGGGCACGTCTGTGTTACAAAAGGGTTTTAGTCATTTTCTGACAGCTGATACGAAGCAAAGGCTGCTTGGTAAAGGAAAGCTTCTATTAAATATGTCTTCTGGCCTTTGTAATGATGACAGAAAGCTGTCAGTGTAAAATGGTATTTTTAATGAAGCTGCTGATAGAAAAGAAGTTTTACAGTTTTGTGCTTTAAAAATAGTATTCCTAGAAAAACAGAGTTGGGTGGCAGAAATTATTATGCTTCATGGATTGTAAATTGGGACTTTCTATTTTTACCTGACATTAAACTGCAGAATTTCCTCTCTGTGTGAGATACTCCAGGCAATGATCACCTTCTCATTTCCCTTTGTTAAACATCCTGGACATAGCTTCACCTGATACCAGACTCTTCCACGTGTTTATGGCAGAAAGCAGGGTAAAAGAATTTAAAGCTGATTTATAAACTGTCTGTCACTGCTTGGTCTATACTGGCCCCACTCACTTTCTTCTGACTTTGAAAACTCTCATGTTTCTAAGATGTTTTTCTCCCTGCACTGCAGGGGGCTGTGGCTACTTTCAAGGAGGGAGCATTCCCTCAGTTACTAGGATTTCTGCATGCAGAGATGAATTTGTGATGGACCTGAAGCAGGAAGTGCAATGGAGCTATGGAGGCCATGAAGTCTATCCCTTGTACAAACAGGGAAGCACCAAGTTATGCTGCCCATGTAACAACCATCCCACCTGCATCTTCTGCTGGATGTACTCCAAGTTAAGCAGCATTTTTGCAATTCCCACTTGCCCTTTGGCCCTAAGGCAGCCCTGAGCACTGGTTCCTAGAAGCAAAGCTCATTCTCCAAGGCCAGCAGCACTGAGCACACCACAGTACCTGGTATCTGCCATCCACCCAAGTTCCTCTCACCCACCAGCCCCTACTTGGCCAGGCTGCAGGTATCCAAACCAGATACTGCCACTCCCTTGCTGCCAGCACTTAGACAGTATTTTGGCACCCACATCTCAAAAAATCCAGTCAGAATATCAAGACAAACCTGGCTCCAGGTAACCCTCACCAAAGGGTGCAGTGAATTGCCTTTGGCTGGCTGCCGGCCCCCTCCCCAGCGCAGCAGGTGGAGGATCTGGGTTCATAAACCCCCACGTTCTACACCCCACTGCTGGCACAGCAAAGCTGTTTGGCTTCTGCTGGCTGTGCCGTCTGCCTTACCAGGATGGACCTGTTCCCGAAAAAGGGAAACACCCTTCACAGCTTATCTTTCTTCTCACATGGCGTGGGTGTGAGTGACAGATTATTGCACTCTTCCTGCTCAGTTGCTTGTCTTAAGTAGCCAAAAGAGATACTCCTCACTCAGAAAAGAGGTTCATATTACTTTTTGCCTAAAGTTTGGATTTAATGCAAACATCTCTTTAATCTGTTCATTTCCAAATGCAACCCAAACAGCTGTAGAGGGAGTCCTACTGCTTAACAACAGCCTCTAAACTCACAAGTGTATTGAAACATTGTGATTTCAGTATTGAAAGAGAGGAAACCACCAGAAGGAATTTACTGGTTTGAGTACCTGTTTATTTACCGTACACAAGAATGTTACCCCTGCACTTTCAAAAAGTGGAAAAAACATAGCAATTTTTCTCTTTCTGTGATAATGGAGAAATAACAGATGACCAAATACAACAACCAGGCATTTTATTCGCTGTTTTACTTACACTCATACACACACAAGAATCAAGTTAGAGGTTTTAAAAATACAATAAAAAAAGTCAATAAAAATATTTCAACTTTTTGCCTGAAAAAGAATGCTTGTTTCAATTTTCTGGCAGAAGATTAACGTGACTTTAGCTATCTTAATTCTTACCTGAAATTCTGCTTATGTTCAGAGGAAGAAATTCATACAACCAGTATTCTCATTTGCCATTAACATGTAGATGAACATGGTTTTTGTTCTGGCAGAAAAACCTTATTCTGCACAGATAGGAAATCTTTCCTCCATAACTGTTATCCTCCTCAATGAATGTACTATTTGCTGACAAGCTCATTTGCTGACATGAGATTTATCATTTATGTTCTATTACAAATCTTTCAAAAGAAATAATACACTCAATTTGCCTTTCCCTATTCTGTGTTTCACTGGGATTAAACACAAATAGGAGTTCTTTTCCTTTAGGTATCATGTTGCTATATTTGCAGTTTACAAAAAAAGGGGGCTACACAGCCTTAATCCAGCTATCATGGCCAAGCTCCTGGCTCACAATGCTGAAGTAATAAAGAGTTACCCAGTGAACACCTGTCAATCATCATCCAGAAAAGTTAAAAAGAAGTATGGAATGCAGGTGAAGATAAGCTTTTTTAGGTCATATAGAAAGTATTTCTTAAGGCTTCTTCAGCACATTGTAGCTAATTAATAGCTACTTTAGCACATTAATCCTATGATAAAGTATCTATCTATGCATCAGAAACTTTAATCTTAAAAAAATACTTGATAGGTCAAGTTTTTTGATTGCACACATATAAGCTGACTGCTCAACACTATCTTCTGATAAGAATAATTAAATATGCAACCCAGTCTTCAGATTTTAAAGGTTTCAGCTCTGTGGCTGAAGATGACTTCCCAGGTAAGCATATTTTTTCTTGAAAGAAGTCCAACAATAGCTTTATTACACAGGAAATTTGTGAATGTCCTGCATCCAAAGAGGCAGAACACCTAATGAGAGACAGTCACTCACCATCCTTCCCAACAGCTGTAAGGGAACCATAAAGTTCATCCACAGAAAGAAGGTACTGATAATCAAGCAGGACAAGCAGTATATATCCCTCCCAAGTATGGTATGAAATAACAGTGTGAGTTGCCTCCTCTGCTTCCTCCACAGCACCTGCCAGCACTCTTGTGTTTGTAGGCACAGTGAAAGTCATGAAAAACTTGTGTCCTCAGACATAAAATACAGTGTTTATTTGATGGAGTAAATCAACTGAGTCACGCAGCACCAAGCAACCCCTGTTATGCTTGTATCTTTGGTAATTGTTTTAAATGAGAAACTCAACAAGTGAAAATAAGTCTGTTCTTTTTCAACAAGCAAGTTTAATTTTTGAGGTTTTGTTGGTGCAGACAAAAAAGAAGAGTGCTACTAAGAATTTATGCAATGAGTTGAGCACAGATTGTACAATCACATTTGCAAACACCTGAATGTCTACTGTTACAGGAGACAGATTACTAAAAAAATGTGTTTTATCCAGTTTTGAGTTAAAAGATAAACAGGCAGAGGGATAGCGCCTCTGACCAGTGAGCACATATAAAAATCTATCCTGAAACAATAACTAAAAATTGTTTAAACTTGGCAGTCGTGGCCAATCCTCATGCTACAACCATCAGCAATTTCTTCTAATAAATTCATGAAAGGCTCCCATAATGTAGGGTATATATGAAAGCTGCTACAAATAGGATACAGAAACAAGATTTTAGGAATTCTAAAACATCCTCTATGTCTTTTTATGCCTTGTTTTCTATTACACAGAAAAGACAGAGAAAAAATGTTTCTGAACACTCACCTATCTGACCACACAGCTTCTTCAATATCAATTTTTCTCTCTTAAGCCAAAACCAAAAAACTGTTTAAACCAGTTAGACATAAGAATGACAGGTTTTGCTGCTATAGAAGTCTTGCTGATGCCTGGTATTCTATGAGATACTCTGGATAAATCTGCTGCTTCTCAAAGATGACAAAGATAGAAGGGTTTGAAGAGTTATTCACACAACTGTCATAGAATCTTTGGCTGTCCTTCATGGGAGGCCGAACATAATGAGAACTACCAAGAGCGAACTCCCCCACCAGCACTCGTGCCAGAAACATGGTCTTGGTGTTTGAATCTGCCCCACAGTAGTTGTCAGAATAAGATGCATCCCTTGCAAAATAGCTTCCTGCAGAAGAGACACCAAGACAGAGTTTATAAGACACTAAAACAGCAGGAACAAAGTGATACTGTGTGAAAATGAATTAATAAACAAATCCATTAAGCAATTAATGAACAGCCTTTCCAAAGCCTTCACTCGTCCTCTATGTCCCTCCTAGTGGAAATTACCACTATGCAATTTTTAGTTTTCACAGCACACATATTAAAATGTTTAAATGTTTAAACCAATGTTTAAAACATTATCATAATCTTCTAAAGGATTTCCTCCTGACCCTAGATGTCCACCTCCCCCATTATCACCACATTTCCTCTCCTGGCAGAGGCTACTAATACTCATCAGCACAGTTGGACTTGATGATCCTTGTGGGTCCCTTCCATGCTCAAAATACACTGTGATTCTCTAACATTTCTGAGAGTTACAAAGTATTCAAGCAGAAAGGTGTGTAGTCAGCCAGTCAGCCTGTCTCAGCTATTCCATTTGATGTGCTGGTAATTTCCTGTACATAGGACAATATAGAAGGATATAATCTGCTAACAAGGCAAAAAAAAAAAAAAAAAACCTGTAACCAAAATGACATTTAGATTCTTGGGAAAAAAAAAAAAAAAAAACCCAGGCTGCTTTTCTACAGGAGTTGGGAGAAACCGGAACAGCAGTAAGCCTGGAGTCTAGCAGAAACCATCCCTACAACTAACCTCTCCTAAGTCTGTCTTTTCTTGCAAGTACTTAGGAGAGCAGAGGTCAAGGCCTTTCAGAGTGCCTTAGCTCCAAAAGACCCTTGTGAAACTCAGCTCTGTTGCCCACATCATGACAGAGAGAAGCCCAGGACTGGCCAAGTACCACCTTGTAAACTTTACCCCTCTGCAGTGAGTACTGAGAATTTTATAGCAAGTCTAGGATTACTGAAAGAGCTGAAAAACAACCTTTGCCATAGACTGTCCCATGAAGGCCGCAGATTCTCCAGTCAAAGTTTTGTTGACAGATGGCATCAATGTCTTTTTTACTGGTCCCATGAAATAAAAATCGCTCATCTGCAGCCTTTCCACCATTGCTCTTCTGCATTAGGTCCTTCTGCCTGAAATGAGAAGCAGAATCTTTGCAGTTTCACAGTGGCTGTCTCCACAGGTTCCAGCCACTCCAAAACAATTTTACACAGAGTATATTCTGAAAATCTTTACAGTAAGGCCTAATTTGGGCATACAAACATGCTTTCACATTATACATAAATGCTTTAACTACAAATGTTTTCCTTCATTCACTGCCTTTGAAGAGAGAGGGAGGAATCACAGTGTTTTTTTTTTTTCCCTGAACACAGGAGTTTACATTGAGGCCTGCCCTCCATGAGTTTTGCATTTAATTTTGAAGGCTGTTTCAATTTTGACCAGCTGCAAAACACTGTGCTAGATGTGACTCATTACCAGCTTCAAGGTTTCACTGGAAGGAAGCTGTCATGGACACAGGCCTGCCAGAAGTCAGAAGCAAGGATTCCTCCCACACAGCCCTGAATCTGACTGTTCTAAGCTCCTTGTCTTGACTGAGTTTTGGGTTTGTTGATACCTCTTTATCTAAATGTTGATATTCGGTAGGTATTTCAGTGGGAGAGTGGAGTAGAGGCATTTCAGGAATGCGTGTTCTATCTTTAGCACAGCACGTACAGCTAACTGCAGAAACAATAAATATCATGCATACATGCCAGAGCAGTGTTTTACACTTACCATTGATACAGTTCCCAGAGGGATGGGTTCTGAACTCTACAAATCTTTTTGATAGCTGCTTTGGGCATTGTGCGCTGGAAGTCCACTTTGACTTTCTTGTATTCTTCAGAAGAACAGTCAAGCTCAATCAGCTGCAAGGAGAAGATTGAAAAGTTACTTTTGCATGCTTTTGTGCAGCTACTCAACCCCTCTTAATATCTGGGTCAAGATATAATTGCATGCATCAAACAGTATCTAAATACATAGCAGAAATTAGCACATAAATAAAAAAGGAATTGAGAATTTATGTTACAGAAAACCAGAGGATCTTTTTTAGTTTATCCTCCCTACAGCCAGTGAACACAAACTGCACTGCCTGTTGTGTTTCTAAATCAATTGAAAAGGCTTTATTCAAACAATTTTAGGGAAAAGCATGGTCACACTACTAAAAGTCAGTTCTTTACATGACAGTTCTGAAAGCAAGCAAAGCTTACTTGCATATTTTCATAGGAACATAAAAATGTCAATGTCAGTCTTATTTCTTAGTGACAACTTGTTGAGGATTTGCATTTTGCAAGTTAGTGGTTTCTGAGCATCAGAAACACCTTTTCTCTAGGTACATTTACTAGAGTTGACAGAGGAGCTGGTGGAAGCAGACAGGAAGTCAGAGAAGGTATGCCACACATATATTAATTGGGTGTGTTACAAAGATTAACAAGTTTACTCCACTGGAATGAATAAAATAATAATAAACGTAATAATAAAAGATCCCATCCTGAACAAGCTGCCCTGAGAGATTCTAGAGTCTCTCTGGAGATATTCAAAACCCACCTGCACACAATCCTGTGTGACCTCCTCTGGGTGAGCCTGCTTTAGCAGGGGGGTTGGTTTCTGTGATCTCCAGAGGTTCCCCCTTCCAAGCCCAACCATTCTGTGTGATTCTGTGAACTCCCCTGGTTTCAGCACCTCTCCATAGATATACAACAGCCTACAGCTAAGGGAATGGCTACTCTGAAGTTCAGAGACATCATTTACCTCTGATGCTTTCAGCACATGCTGGGACTTCAAAACTGTGTATTTTGGGAACCATTACCAGTCTTATTAACTCAGCAAATTTGCCAAGCCAAGGGATTAACAGTAGCAGTGAAAGTCCTTGCTGCCACAGTTTTACTGCCACCATTTGTTTAAATCTGGGTCTAGTTTCACCTCCAGTGTAGTATCAGGTTTAAATTAACCAATACCTCTGTATTACGCTACACAGAAACAGTCATTTACAAAGCCAGATGAAACACTGAGCTTGCGATGGAACAAAACTTACATGACAAAATGACAGAAAGCAAAAACGAAAAAGCTCCAAACCTTGAATCCCAGTTCAGGCAGAGCAGATTTGTCCCAGTGAGCTGGAATGTTCTTAAACCCTTCTGTATGTTTAACGCCCCTGTAGATTATAAGACATTACAAACAGACAATTAAAATAAAAACTAAACATGACATTTTATGTACATATTATACTAAACATTTTTGTCAAGCTTAGGGAGAATATAGGCAACTGAACATATTCAAAAATATTTCAAAACTGTAATTTCTGTTCAGCAAATGAAAATATTTGTTCCAAGTCATTGTCTCAAGACTTATGTCAGAAAGCAAGATGCCAAACAAGAAAAAAAAAGAAATATATACTCTAAACTAAACACATAAGGATTTCTCTTGCAGAGCTGAATGCATATATAAAAGCTCTGCTACACCAGGAGTGGTAAATACAAATGCATCTAGTATCACATCAGTATGACAGAAACATGATAGATACAGCCCTCCCCTGTACTTCCACCCCAGTTTTAATTAGCTGCTCTTTTCAGTGTTTAAGCAAGTGTGCTGCAAGGGAATGTGCAAAAACTGGCTGTTACATGCAACTCTATCTCCTTGCAGGCTCTCATATTTTGCTCTACTTGTAACAACTACTGCTTTCCTTTCAGACTGTCTGGCTGCTCTCAAAAGATTTTTTCTGAACTTACACATAGCTTTGAAAATTACTCATCTCAGAAAAAGCTAGTACACATAAACACACTGCTACATGTTGAATTATTTCCTATGTTTCTGCACTTCCTGTGGCCAAGCCCGAATTTTCTTCACCACAGAGGTTCCTGAGTTGACTGAAAACTGCTGGCCAGGCTGCAACACTGCCCTGGCTAAACATGGTTGCAGGAAAGGTATGTCCCTTTCCCTTTCCCTGTCTTTCACAATTGCCTCAACAGCTACTTCTTCATCCTACTCGCACCCATGGACGATTCAGCATTCACAAAGCACCAAAGCCATCACCTCAGAATGAGTAGTTGTGGTTTACCTGTCTTTTATCTTTTCCACCTCTGCCTGAGAGACAAATTTAGGTCTTCTGCAAATCTTCCTCTCTGTTTTGTAGCGAAGGTTTTTCTGCATCATGGCTGGGAAAAAAAAAAACAAACAAACAAAATACTATGAACAATCAAAGATGTTTTTGATTTGTTTTTGACAAACTACAGCCACGTTTGTCACTAAGTTGTTTTGTCAAAAACATCCACAAAAAAGCTCCCTCCTCCTCATTTTGCAACCGAGACACTTCTTTCCTACATTTAGTTGTAGATTTCAAACCCTGTAAACAGAACCCAACATCTATCACAGACCATTTATTTTTATTGACCACCAAGAGAAACAAGTCACAGTCAGTACCAGCCAGGACAATGAGGCCTCATCTTCAGAGCGAGATACACAGGAAAACAAACGAAAAAACCTCTTGACACCAGCAAGCCTAGAAATTAGGTTCTAAAAGACACCTACACTGCATATATTAGCCTAAGTTACTAAAAAAGCCCAAACCTTAGAGAAGGGGTTGATTCACTGTGCAATTTTCACTTCTAAGCTGGATAAGTTTTCCCAGCACTGCTTTTGATTGAATCACAAACAACAGATAACATGCCCTTTCTGGTTTTTTGGTTTGGGGTTTTTGTGTTTGGCTTTTTTTCATGCAGAATGAGATAGTAATGAAAAGCTGGAGATAACTACACCAAACTGACATTCCAGGCAGGCTGATTCCTACCACTGTTCTACATAATTTTTGAAAAGGATGCCAGGAAAGGCAACAGCTCAGAGAGGACAGTGGCATCACAAGTGGCTTATATTTCCTGAACTCTTGGGAAACACTTCTTCCTGCTTTGACATTGTCAAGGTATTCTCTCAGCCTTTCCAGACAGGATGAAAAGAAAATATGTGCAAAAATCTTATAATGCTAAGGATTGTCTGGACCCTACACCTTGTCCAAGTGTTTATTTTTCTGCAAATCAGTGATTAAAGTAGAGCAGAAGCTGGCTTGTCAAGTCTTCTAGAAGTTCCTCACCATTTGCGTTGGTGCCAGCATCAGTGTCATACTTGGACTTTCTGGCAGGCATTTTGAAACCTAGCACAAGAACTCAAAAATAAAAGCTTTGAAAGAATAGAATGCCACTCTGCTTATGTGAGCAGCTCTTATCCTGAGAACTTTGATACAAACTCTGTCTCTGTAAGCATTGCAATTCAAAGTCCAAATTTCTCTCTTCTATCTCCTGTAATAAGGTAGTTCAGAACGACAAGAGATCTGGGAGGGAGGCACAAAACAGAAATACAAAGCAAATGCAACCTACACACAAAATTTATTTCATATTCATGTCTTCCAGCTTTGAAGGTCATCTTTGGAGAACTTTCATACAAGTAAGCTTTCTCCAGGTCATCACTGGAGACAGTAGCAGCTGAATGAAGATCATCCTGTCATGGCAAAAGCAGAGAGAAAAAAAAGTTTCTCCTGGTCTGTTATAGACAAGCAAGTCTAAAAACCAACAACTCTCCTATGTATGGTGGCTGCAGGATATATCAGCATATGAGAAATCCTTGATTTAGAGTGACACATTCACCGACTAGACCAAGAAAGATGGCAGAGTACTACTGGATCTTTAGAGAAGGAGGCTTTTCTCAGAACCAATGGGAATCTATTATTAGTGTGATCCTATCTGACAGGACTGACTGAATAGTTACCTGTTGATAATATTTGTGACTCACCAGTGATCAGTCCTCTACCTGAACAAATCAAAACCACAGGGAAAAGACCCCATTAGGCCTTTAATGTCCATCTGTACAGTATGAGTGAGAGGAAGAGGGTGACAAAAGAACAGAAGGATGTAAGCACTGTGCACTTTTCAGTAGTTCTGCACTTCTCACACAGAGTTAGGAGTCTCTCCATTTCTGCACACTTACTTGTTTTCCATACTCCTGCCACATGCCATATTCATCTTTCCAGTACCAGATCCATTCTGTTGTAAGAATGAAGTGAGGGGGTTTGGTCACAGAGGAAGCTGTAGAAAGACGTCTGACTTTTTGGAACTCACAGCACATGTCACGAAAACAGATACTGAATGGGACAAAGAGCCCTTCAGTAAAAGCACAGTCAAATCTATTAAAAAAAAAAAAAGGAGGAAAAAAAATCAGAACTGTTTGTGAAGCTTTACTCATAGATTCAGAAGCCCACTACAAATTTGCAAATTAAGTCAATCTCACCCAAAAGCAGAACACAAAGGTGCACTTTTCACTACAATGTGTACTTTGCACCTTGCACTTTTCACAACTCTGTATGCTATGTATGTTTGTACGTATTTTGCATTACAGTATTATGTCTCAGATTGGTTCTATGGGCAATAATCATAACTCACTCCTAAATTAGTGAGTTACATAAGATGAACAGAAATAGTGGAAAACAGGCACTGCCTTCTTGCTGATCAGCTATATTCTAAAGAGAACACTGACACAACTTAAGAAGGGCTTCAAAGAGCCTGTAACATAAGAGGAACAGGTAATTTTCCAGCATGGGATGTGGCATACTGGTATGAGCCCTTTCCAATACTCTGTGATATATAACCAGTTCCAAACTCTGAAAGGTATTTCCATATTCTTCACATGCTCTGGTCCCTCTCTCCAGGTATTCTGCATGTTCCATGATATGGACTGTGAGAAAAGGGGAAGGGAGGGGCAAATCTCATGCAAAGTGAGGTCAGTAGAAGAATGTCAAATAAAATTACTTATGTAATGACTACATTAGAATTGCAGCAATTTATAGCCACTAAGGATCTGGTGCAATACAGCAAACCCCAAACATTATAAATTTTTATAAGAGTTTATACCTGATGTTTTTTGGGTCACAATATGCATCTTCTATTTCTTCCATATTTATGAAGTCCTTCCAGGTATTACCCTCAGAATACTGCCATCTATACGGCAAGTGAAAATGGTTTCTGATACACTTTTCTGCAAAAATTAAAAAAAAAAAAAGAAGTAGGAGATGCATTATTTTGACAGGCTATGAGAGAACTCCAACATTTCAGGGCTGTGTACCCAGCTGGGGAAATCATCAAAAGGATAGCTAGGGAAAGTGTTCACCTATGGCACCATTACAAACAATAGTTCAAAATTTTTTCAGCATAAGCAAGCAACACTTGAATTTTTGGGCTTAGGTAGAAGTTCAGTTTCTGTACGTACTACCCTCTCTTTGCACATTAAAATTGTACAGATCATTCTCAGTTTCAGAGACAAAAAATGATCACAGGCTCTTACAAGGCTATTATTTAATAAATAGAAAAAAAGTGTATTTATGATTAACCACTAAATCACAAAGTGGCATTACTGAGGAAAAATCCAAAGCACAGCAGTGCTTAATTTTAAGACAGGAGAAGGACTGTCATTATTTAACTTCAGATGGTAACGAAGTACAACACAGCCATTTACTCCCATTTCTTTCAGTGAGATGGGGAGAACGGGAAAAAGGTAAATCTGTGGGCTGAAATCAGAACAGTTTAGTAACTGAAATAATACACAATATAGTAAGTGTAAGTATATATATATATAAATATACTCTCATATATCTAAAATGAAGCTAACAAAAAGTGAGAAAGGAATAAAGCCCAAGAAGTACAAGTGATGCACACTTGGCTTTTTGTGGATGCATGATTGGTCACCACCCACTGACTGATGCCCAGTCCCTTCCCAAGCAGCAATCAGCCCCTCCCAGCCAACTCCCACAGTTTATATGCTGAGCATGATGTTCTAATGGTATGGAATAGCCCTTTGACAAGTTCAGGTCAGCTGTCCTGGCCATGCTCCTTCCCAGCTTCTTGAGCACCTCCTCATTGACAAAACACAGGCAGCTGAAAAAATCTTGACTTTGGGTGAGCACTACTTAGCAACAACTAAAGCGTAAGTGTGTTACCAATGTTAATCTCATCCTAAATCCAAAACACAGCACTGTACTGGCTTCTAGGAAGAAAATTAACTCTGTCCCAGCTGAAAGCAGGGATGTATCCACCACTTATTCCATACTATTTACACCATGTCTAGGTCCCATACCTTCCAATACAGTTAACAACCATCACCTTTCCCCTCTTTTGATAAATACACAGACATCGTTCCTTTAGTCTCAAAGTCCTTTGCCCTTCAGTAAGTCTCCGAGAGATCCAGGCTCCACAAAGAAAAGCAATGGTAGCAGTGAGCCAGGTATCACAAATGTTACTCAGAGTTCGAAGTGTCAGTGTGCAGTTACTCCTCAACAGGAGTGAAGGTGACATCACCAGTGCACATGTGCATAAACCCGAGGCAAATTTCCAAATTTCCAGAGCAGAACAAAAGGAAACTTAACTACAGGGAAAGTCAAGGAGAAACTGCACCACACAGTTCATATGAGGAGGTGTTTGGTACACAGGTCAAGAACATCAAGAAAAAAAAGGATGACAAAAAAAATCAGTAAAAACACTGGCAAAGCAGCCTTGTTCCTGGACACCTGGGAACATTTTGAAAGGGAGACAGCTAAGACAGATGGAACAGGAGTACTAGAAGAAACAATGGAGAATGTAGAATTCAGAATATCTTTTATATCTTTCCTATTTGGAAATGTGACTCCTATCATTCAGCAATCCCTTAGGTAAACACAGGTGGAGTAGCCAGTCTTCAGCACAAGCAGATTCCAGAGCAAAACAAAACATCTCCTTTGTTTGGTGTGCCAGGTCAAACACTTTCCTAAGCAGTCAAGATAGCAGTGTGATTTAACTAAACATAAGCATAAACTCACAGAAAGTTTCCCCTTTCTGTGAAAGATGTCTACCATTTCCTATTTATAACAACAGAAAAACAGTCTGGACTTGACACAGTATGCACTGACACTTGAGACAACCTACCTTTAAAGCCACAACTTCTGTACAGATGATGTAAACATATCTGTTCTGATTCATCCTCCTTTGAAGCTGAGGAATCCCGTCTAGTGCTGGGTTTTCCATCTAGAGGGGGGAATTGTAACTATTAATACACTTCATATCAACAATGCCTCTTAAAAGTGCGCCTATCCCTAGAGAAGAAGCCTAAAGGCAATATTTGTAACTACCTAACTGCACTCAGCTCCAGAAAGACAAAGAAGCCTTTGATAAACTTGTATACTCCAAGTCCCTCCATGTATCCATCCTTTCTGAACTTGATTTACCTGTAACTGCTGAATTCCTCAGATACAGACTTTAGCTATCACCACAAAACAAGAATAGAATCCAATGCCTTTATGCTTCCAGATGGACTTGAGTTAACTATGCATTGCACACAGCTGATCACACTGGCAGCTATAAAATACAAAGTTTCAAAATCTGATACTTCTGCAAAATTAAAGCACATTAAGGAAAGGAAGAAGGAACTGCAGGCAGAATAGCAGAGATGAGCATACACACTTGACTTCTCCATTCTGTTATCCCTTTTTTTTTTTGCCTGCTAAACTATACTTAACTCACAATTCTAAAAAACTCCAAAAGAAAAGTGCAAACAAAATACTACACGTCTAAGAAATAACTAGGATAGTGCTGTGAATTCTTGTGCTAGACAATCTCTACATTAAAGACACACAATTAAATCATTCATAATCAGACAACCACCACTCCTATTCTTAAACAGGCCTCTGCCTTACCGTATTTTACCTAGAAAACTCCAAAATTATAGAGCTCCCTACTTCCAGTTCCTGTTATGCTTTTCTAACCCCAAGTTTAAGAATTTCATAAACACCAGCACTCTATTTCTCAGGAACCTCTCCTGACTGCACTTGTCAAGACAAAGATCTCTGTCAATGAGATAGGTACAAGGTCCTTCCTAAAACACCAATCAAGATGTAAATTCACTTTTCTTAATGATACCAATGAAAATATTAAATTCACTACCATGACTCTTCTGATGTATTCAAAAGATGATATTATTTACCTTTGCATGGTGAAGATTTGGCATCTTCTATGTCATGCATGTTTCTGTTGCCATTTTTTATGTCATACATGTTTCTATAAGTCGAAGGTAGTTTCTTAATAATGTCGGAGCTCATCCCCTGTCTCTCCAGTTTCTCAAAACATTCTGTATTTAATAAGTCATGCGACCGTTTGCAGCTGCTGCCAAATCTGCACTGACCCCGCAAAAAGTACTGGCAAACATGAAGTTTGGTGCAGGATGTTTTAAAGGAACAAGATCCATGAAGTCCATCACCTTTGTTATAATGCATGCAGACCTTGGGAAGGAGAAGAAAAAATGAATTTAAACATCAAAGTACAATGTGCTCATTTAGACTGTTCGAATCCATGATTTTTAGTTTTTTTATGGCTACAATGTACATATATTTGCTTTTGAAAGAAACATTTCTTTTTTCTTCTTGTTTTCCAGATGACTGCTTGATAGCTTTTCCTTTGCCCTGCTAATATTTAGAAAGATCTTTCAACAGATAACATTCTTACAGACATTCTCCAGATGGGACTTAGTACTAAGTCACACCTCTAGTTTTAGAATAGTTTTGGAATCTTTTTGACCCCAACTTGATGGTAAGATATACTGGATCTGGCTGGGATGGAGTTAACTTTCTTCATAGCAGACCATACCACACTATGTTTTGGGTTTGTGACCAAAACAGCGTTGATAACACATCCCTTCAGTCTGTTTGGGTCAGCTGTTGTGGCCATGCTCCTTCCTGGCTCCTTGTGCACCTCCTTACTAGCAGAGTATGGGAAGCTGAAAAGGTCTTGACTGAAGGTAAGCACTCAGTGGGTTGCCAACATGATTTTCATATTAAATCCAAAACACAGCCCTGTTCATGATACCAGTAAGAAAATTAACTCTATCTTAGCTGAAACCAGAACAGATAAACACCACACAGCCTCTCACTCACTCCCTCCAGGGTTGAGGTAAACACAGTTTAATACAGCATAAAAGGAAAAGGAGATAATAATGATGATAAAACAATAGACAAAACAAGTGATGCACAATGCAACTGCTCACCACTCACTGACCAAAGCCCAGCCAGTCCCCGTCAGTGTGCCACCACCCCTGGGCCACCTCCTCCCCCATTTCACTGTTCAGAATGATGTCATATGGTATGGAATATCCTTTTGTCCAGTTTGGGTCAGCTCTCTTGGCTGCATTCCCTCACAGCTTCTTGTGCACTCCCAGACTATGGGCTAGCTGGGCAGTGTGAAAAGCTGAAAAGTCCTTGACTTAGAGCAAGCACTGCTCAGCAAAACCTAAAACATGAGTGTTATCAACATTGTTTTCATCCTGAATGCAAAACACAGCATTGTACCAGCTACAAGAAAGAAATTTAACTCTATTCCAGCCAAAACTAGGAAATAGCCTAAACTGGCCAAAGGAATATTCCATGCCACTTAATGTCATTTTTAAAAAAAAAAAAATAATAGTGAGGAAGGGGACAGAGGGAAGGTGAAAGAAGGGGGAGATGGGTCCTTCTTACAAGGTAACACTTTGTCAGAGACTTGTTGGGCTCCAAGGTAGTGAAGCAAAGGTGGTCCTTTGCAACACTTCTCCCTGCTGTCCTCCCCTTGCTACACTGTCTTTATCTCCATTCACAGGTTTTGCCACTTTTTTTCTTCTTGTTAATGCTCACCTCCTCTGCTTGTGATGGGGGAGTGAGGAGTGGGTGAGGGACTGTTCAAGAGCTTAGCTGCCAGCTAGGGTCAATCCACCACAGGTGAGAACAGAGGATGCAGATTTATTTTTAGATTTGCATTAAGCTAACTAAATTGACACCTAATATCTCCGTCTCTGTCAAGCCTCTTCCATGGTGTGATGCTCACTGAAACAACAAGGCTAAGAAGCTGTTACAGTAATACTCACCTCTGGTAAGAGGGAAGCGTCATTTTGAAGCAGAAGCTGGCAAAGTTCATCGTGGCTTAAATTCTCAAGTCCATATTGCTTTAGAACACGGAGATTGTGGTCTGAGTGGAAGCTGTGAACAAACCTGCATCCCTTCCTAGAACTCAAGAAACCCAACAGCAAAATGACTGGCATTATTTTGACACCCCATGGGCATTACATTGAACAGCTGGAAAAGCACACCAAATTAACTAGTTTCAGAAAAATCCACACTGCTCTTCTATAAAGCCATTATGTGATTTGCAAAGCAGATTACATCATTACTCTGAGGATAATTGCCACGCTACTTCTGATTCACAGTCATTATAGCCTTAGTGCACTCTGACAATATTGGCATTTTGGACCTGCAGCTCACAACCACAAAACCACCAAAGCTCCAGAGCATCATCCCCTCTCAGCCGATGAGTGCATCCCCCAGGGTCCCGCAGCACAGGGACCTGCGGGGACACTCAGCTTTAGTACACTGCCCAGGGTCCCGCAGCACAGGGACCTGCGGGGACACTCAGCTTTAGTACACTGCCCAGGGTCCCGCAGCTCAGGGATGTGCGGGGACACTCAGCTTTCCCCTGGCACAGCCCTGCCCACAGACAAGGAAGCGCCAGGGTGATGAGCCGGGGAGGAAGTGCTGCGACCCAAAGCTGTGAAACAACCGCCCGTGTCTGCCTCCTTTGCAACAACACACACACAAATAAATAGAAGTGCTCACGGGCAGTGAGCATTTCCGACGCGGAAAGGCCTCTACTGAGAGCTCCATCCCCTGAAGGGGCACGTCGTGCCGAAGGCCGAGCCCCCCGCGATGGCGGCCGCCCCCCCGCCCCTCACCTGGCCAGCTGGTTGCGGCAGAAGCCCTTCAGGTGGTACTTGCAGATGTGCAGCTGCCCGCACTGCCCCGGGCAGCCCGCGACGTGCTCCGGGCACAGCCGCACGGGGCTGGTGGCCACCACCACGGCCACCTCGGCCTCCGCTGCTGCCGCCGCTCGGCCGGGCCGCCGCACCAGCGTGAAGCGCTGCGCGTCCCGCAGCACGGCCGCCAGCTGCTCGGCCGAGGGCCGGCTCGGCAGCCGCCGCCGGAGCTCGCCCTGCTCCAGGCAGCCGCCGCTGGCGCACAGAACCCGCAGCGCCTGGATCGCCAGCGCCATGGCCGGGAAGCCCCGCCTGGGAAAGCGACGGAAACGGAAACGAAAGTGAAAGAGCCCGAGAAGGGAGCGGGACCGCCTCGGCCCGGAGTGTTCGCTCTGGCCCCGCAGGGGAGCGGCTTGCTGAGGGTGGTGCGGCGGCGGGGAGCGAGGCACGGGCAGCGGTACCGGGCACGGCCCTGCTCCTCCCTCCTGTGCCTGACTTTTAGGATGTATTGACCGTTTTCAATCACATGTCACCACAAAAGGATGGCAGCTGGGGAGGTCACACATTTCCTGTAGGAAAAGTGGACTCGGGGATGAATGGAGCATCAGCCAGGTGAATTAACCTTAAGTTACAGGGAGAAGGCTGATGTGTGAATTCTTCCGTCAAAAACATCTCAGTTAAGGTTTCTGACCTGTGCCACTTTCCTGACGATACATCGTGGAGGCTGCTCTCACACTCCTTTCAATATCTAAGTTAAAAGCTCGGTCACGGTTACACATGTGGACACAGTACCCTGCCCTGCTTGCAGTGCTCATAGTAGCACCTGCTACACGGTGGTACACCACTGCTTCTGCCTGCACAGCAGCCATGGCACCAGTGTGGCCAAGCAATGTCCTCATCCTCTGGGAAGTCACAGACTCTTTAGAAGGGTGCCCATCTTTTAATTAAGTGCCTTTGCCTGGGTCATTTTGAAACTCCTGGTTGTGCATCACAGTGTTATAAATGGATGTGATTCGTGCTAACAAAATTGTAATTATATCAATAATTTGGGAAAATAATTGGAAAGGTGTATGTGATTAGTGTTATGAAGCAGATGGGTTTCTTCAAGAATACATGTGGGAAACAGGGTGCAGGAGTTGGATTCGGCGTTGGGAATGGAGGAAGTCAGGAACTGACTCCCGAACCAAAACTGGCATAAACTGAAGTTAAAAGACAACTCCCAGAGCAGGATCGACCTTGAATATGAATAAAGTTGGGACCATTCCAGACAGGGAGTCTAAAATAGTGGTCTTATCTATGAAATAAATAAGGTTTAATTGGAACATAGTGCTTATTTATATAACACCAAGCTCAATGTGCACGTGCCACCTGCCAGGTTACCCAGAGACCTTTGGCCTTCCTCCTAGAAGACCCCCGAAGAGACCAGAAGGCCCCATAGCAACAATGGGAGCATGTGCCATGCAGTAGAGTGACACAGATTTCAAGAATCGAAAATAGGAGGAGATTTATGGGAACTAATGATGACTATGTATCAGCACACAGTATATGTTGTGTTGGGATCCTTTTGCCTTCATACATGAGGCAGGGTGGGAAGCCCTCCCCGTACCCCGATCGATCGGTTTTTGTTTATGCTTTATCCAAACCACTGCCAAATTTCTTTTGTAACTACTGAATTATATTTGATCGTATTATTATTTTATACCTCAATTAAAATTGCTGCTAAATTTTAAATCTTGTGGTTTATTTAAATTGGACATATAGGGACCTCATTTATAACAACAGTCACTCAGAAGCATGCTTTAAATGGTGGCAGAACAATCAATGATGCCAAAGTGCCATCATTTCAGTCAGACTAGCAGTGGCAGGCATGGGGGGATTCTCACTGATGGTGGTTCTCCTTGAACAAAAGTCCTGCCTCCTTCCTTCTTTTGCCAGTCCTGTTCTGTTGTGCCTTTCCCCTTGTCTTGTCTTACTTCCTGCTTGCCCTGTGAGATCAGGAAGGAAATGACAAAAAGTAGAATCTAGACAAACTCACTGAATGGAAAAACAGCTCTACTCAGCCAGAGTACAGGTACTGGTTCACAGAGATCTATCTGTAGCTTGCCTGTGACAGGCCATCAACAAATGTTTAGAAGACAACATGAGAGACTGGAGTGTCAATTGTTCTATGGAAGTAATTCCATAGATTGGACTGTCTTTGTCATCCTTTCTTCCTTAGGACAATCTTTCCTTAAGGGGCAGACCTGCAGATGGTCACATTTGTCACTGGCGGTCACCTGGTGGTAAGGCACTTTAAAGAGAGAGATCACACACCACTGGTAGTGATTGACAGTATCACAGAACAGTTGAGGTGGACAGAGGCCATAGGAGGTCATCTGGTCCAAACCCAAATCCAGCTGTTTCATCACTAAAAGACAATATGGGTGGAAACCTCCTAATTTTGCTGTTTTGTCTAATCATCTCAAATTACTGGATAGCTGTATTAGATAACTGCCCCATCAGTAGGAGATGTCTTGACTGAACCAGAACTCAAGGAACCCTTTAGCATAAAAAAACATTGAAGCAGCATTGTACTCGATAACTCTAATTCTCCCTAGCATCTATTTACTTTTTCTGACCCAAAATCAATCCTATCAAACCAGTTCCCAACTTTTTACATATTAAAGGTCTGTCCCAACATCACTGTGCTGTCCGGGTAGCTATTTCAACTGTATCTTTCTTTCAGACTTTCTTTCTTCATGCATCTGAAAAACCCCATTCATTTGGCAGAAATATGGTAATTTTTTAATGATAAAATTGGTATGAATGACTATGCCAATGTCAACACTATATTGAGAGGAGTACCAAGAAAGAAGAGCAGTATAAGATCAGGGTTGGAGGGATGATTTCAGGTAGATTTACACAATTGCAATTAATTCCAAAGTGTTGGTGTGTGTATCACAGGGAAGTTTACATGGCTGTTCCTGCTCTGCAGGAACTCCTGAGTGAGTTTTTTTTTGAGGCTGTGGAGTAGAGCTATCATTCTGTCTCTTTCTCATGGAGAGCAAAAATAAAAGTATGAAAACAAACAATGACTGATGCAGAGAGAGGGTTTGCAGAGATGCCTTTGAATTACAGCACCTTCCCAAGTCTGAATTCATACCCAAAATAAATCATAGCTTATTCTTTCTCATACAAATTTCTTGTAGTTTGTTTTGTGGCATGTTCCTCAGGAAGAATAAAAGTACCCCTTTGATTTGATACAACTTCCCCACCTATGAATTATATATAAGCAAAATTGTACTTTCTTCTTCAGAAGAAGAATTATCATCTAACAGAAAAGTCAATTTTCATTTGTAAAATTAAGTGCCGTTAGACATGAAGGGCACATAAGGCAAGTGGCTCCTCTTCACCTCTCAAATACTGTAATTAAAGGTAAGGCTGTTTTCTTAAATGTCATTGTAGCATAATTGCATATGAGTTGTTCTACCTACAGTAATGACTGCTGTGCACATTGCTCCTGAAATAAACTCCCTCTAAGCAGTTCCTAAAGCTTCTAAACAGCTGCTGAACTTAGAGCACGTGGGGTTTTAATAATTGTGGGACTTCAGGTACTGCAATTTCAATGAGCCACCTTTGTTAAAATCTGATGTATTGTGCTATGAAAACTTTACTTTAGAAATTAGCAGATGTCAGTCATTAGACTAATATCTTTATTTTTAGGAGCAGTTTATGGATAATTGTGTTAATTTGAACTGTGGCATCATTTCTTAATCTTATTTGCATCAATATTCAAAATGTAGTAATTTAATGATTTTCCTGTGAATTTTCATATGCATCTTTAAAATATCCATTGTTGTTATGGTGTACAGTGCCTCCACTTCCCACCCCATCCACATGTTTCAGTCTTTCTCCCAGCTAGCATGGTGAAACTCCTAGCTTTGTATTGTCTGTCATGGGAGATGATGTAAGGAAAATGGGCAGAAGAAGACAGAAGTGTGATATGTTTGCTTGCAGCTGTTTTTGGTTGCCTGTCAACCTACATTTAAACACACAATTGAGGGTTAATTGTTGTCCCAGTGGTGGTCTGACAACATGGTTAAACACAGCTAAACTTTCCATTCTTTTGTCTTTAACTGGTTGGTTTATTATGGCTTGTATTTGCTGTTTATCAAACACATATAATTTATATATGTTCCTTTTCTGGGTTAAATACAGGTGTCCCACCCACCTTCATCAAAATCAGTTAGAATTTTATTCCAAAGAATTGGTATGTTGGGATTCCACATTTAATTGGTCTTTGCTCGGAATTGTTTTGATTGTTTTATCTGAAGTCCATGCAGTCTTTGGGCTTGTACTTTGGGCTTGGAATCAGTCCCATCAACCTATTATTTCTGTGTACTTCTCTAATTTCTTCACTTAGCTTCACAGCTAGTGTTTCTGAAATCCATACTAATTGACAGCATATGGAGCTTACAGCTAACATCCCAAGAGTCTCCCACTGACATGCTAACCTAAAAATCAACCATCCAACAGGTAACACATGCACCCCCAACTTGAAAGCAAGTAACAGGAAACTCAGTTCTGATGCAGTATGTGAATAGCACCAGACTGTGGGGCTGTTGGCTGTCCCAGGGATCTTGCAGCCTCTGCAAAGAGCAGAATAAATCCTCATTTTTTGCTCTTGCCTTAGGATACAAATGTAAACGTATATTTTCACAGGCAAACAGTATAGTTTGGGCAGCATCTAGGATGAATTGTCTGTTTTATAAGAATAAACCAGCCTAATATTATATGCAAAAAATGTATTGTGTATAGTTTAGTTCATTACATAAGTTTCAAGAGGTCTCACTTGTGAAAATAAAAAAAAAATTGGGGCTAAAAATTCACAGTACAGTTATTGATGCTGTTATTTGTCACTGGCACACTTCTAGTCTTATTCTGTTGAACATTTTATTACTTGGTGCCAGTTTAAATGTCTGTTTATTGTGTAAGCCTTATGCTTTTTTTCTTTTTTATACTCTCAAAAAGGCAATGTATTCACATATACCCATAATCTTGTACACTGGCTTTTTCAACCTTTCAGAAATCTCCTAAGAAGCCTCTTTAAAACTACAGTGATCCTCAAATGAGCAGTAAATTGGCCAAAGTCAGAAGCCTATTGATGCTCTCACAGGAGCTTTTCCTGCATTTGCCACTGTATTATCCACTGTCTATATTATCTACAGTTTTAACATACTAAATCTCAATTTGTCTGTTAATTCTTCCTTTAAGCATTCCACTTTCAGGTGGGAGTTATCTTCCTGTTGACAGATAGTGAACAGCAATTCTATTTTCTTTAATGTAGGAGTTGTCACCAAACCACTTATCTTTGTATCACAATGATTTGCTTATCATGCATGCAGACCTAACAGTTCATCACTTTTTCAAAGTTTCTTGTGAGTAAAAAAGAAAAAGTAACTTGTCAGGGACCAGGACGGTTACTGAATCCTATCACATTTCATTCTGCACTGCAATCAGCAACAATACAGAAGTTGCCCTCATCATGTGATGTTTCATCCTGTGCTGGACAAAATATGAAATTCCATTGGTAAGGACTAACCTCTATCAGCTCTATGAAGAGATAGGTTCATGACATCAGGTAATATTTATGAATGAAAATGCTACGTCTGCACATAGTAGCTCAAAAAGCCCTTGCTATATTATGGCTAGATGGTTGATATTTTTATAAGGCCATACTGATGGGGAACACAAGACTGAAGGGATCCTCAATTCTTGCCACTCATATTCATAAGCAGCTAAGTTTTCAGATATCTATTTCAGAAACATCCACAGTATAATCCACAGACACCCTGAGCCTCATAAAGCTCCTCATGGCTTTGCAACAAGTGTGAGACCTGGAGTGTCTGAGCACACCAAGAAAAAAGCAGGATCTTTGTCACCATAGGAGAAGATAGACAAAAGATTTCAAAAGGATGAAAAATCCTATTTTCTCAGACATTCTGCCCAAAGCCTTTGAAGATGGCAGTCAACTGCATATGGGAAAGCAAATATTGAAAAAAAAACCACCTAAAAACTGCTTTTGCAAGAAATCAGAAACTTTCAGCTTTGTTTTCCAGCTGCTAGTCCCTACTTTTCATTGAAACTTCCTTATTGCAGTGAAAATTCTCCAAGGTTCTCTTGTGACTTTTTCTTCTATGAGTTCATTTTCTTTTCTCTCTGTTCATCAGCTAAATTCATAAATGTTTGTGCACTGATACATCACCCAGGATGTCACAGGGTATTGATTTGGAGATCAGCAGCAGTTACTTGTGTTGGCAGGGGATAAACAGGAGGAACAAAGGATCTCATCAAAAGCAAGCAACAATCAGGTGCTTTCAAAAGCTTCTTGCAACAGTGTACTGGATGTGTAACTAATGTGTTCATATTGTCTTAAATATCTGCCTAAGATTCACAATTCAAACAGAGGCTTGGTAAAGGGAGACCTCATTGCACATTATATTCAAGAGTGTATAGTTTAACTGGAAGTTTAGCAGTGAAATGGGAGTTTATTCAGAGATATTCATCAGATAAAGGACATTCTGCAGAAGAGTACTTCCAGTAGGACCAAAGCCAATATGATCTGTAACTGCTGGTGTAGAAAAAAGCATAATTTCAGAGGAGTCTGCTGCATTTTTGGTCCTTTTTGTTGAATGATGACACGTGAGAGAGGGTTTTTTATGTGTGTGTGTGTTTTTTGGTTTTGTTTTTGGTTTTGCTTTTTTTTGTCCTGGGTACCCATTCCAGCTAGCAAGATAGTCTGGCTAATATTAATTATCTGTGGTTGATCTGTGCAAGGCAAGTGTTCTACGTGGACACGGAGCAAGCATGGCTATCAGCTGAATTGCTTTTAGCCCTTTGTTTAACCCTCTTGCCACACAAGGGCAATCTACCTATGTAGTACCTTATAATTTCTGTATAAAAATACATTCTGTGTATTTCTGATGTAACACCTTCAAAAGACTCTGAAAATAAAAGTAATATGTCTACTGAAACGTAGCACTGGAAATACTGCTTTTGTTCTGCAAGAATTGTGCTACTGTATGTTAGCAAGTTTCAAGCTCTATTAAAAAAAGAGGAACTGATTTGCAATAAGCTTTATATTGAGTCATATAAGTCTTCTAAAAGTAGATTTATGATTTACAATTTCCTAGCATTCTCATGGGAACTCCGTACTTGCAACAGTGATTATTTTAATCAAAGCTGATGATGTTTTTTCAGGCTTATTTTCCTTTAATTTAGTTTCCTTTCAGTTTCCAAGTTATTTCTGTTCTATGTAATTTTCTCAAGCAAATTTTTTTTTTCATCAGTATTTGTGTTCTGAGATAGCAAAAGAAAGAAGTCTGACAGGCCACTTGTGGGATTTATTATCACTGATGCCTAATATTTAACTGTAGGTAAATAGTAATGAGTGAGAGTCTGGTTACTCTGAAATGACACACAGAGGGAAATACAGACATCTGGATTTTCTGCTTTTAATTTTGCTTATTAAAAGAAAAATACCTTATTTCTCTCTTTCCTTATCAGTATATAAAATTATTGCTTGATCTTGCACTACACATATCAAGATTTTTATGTTATGTTTGTGTTAGAAGGCACAGGGCTGCTGAAAATGAATGAAAACATGAAATATGGAGAGCAGATGTACCAACTCTCTGGCTTCTTAGCCACAGGGATCTTTCAAGCTCCAACTGCATCCCATTACCAGCTGGAGTTTCCACAAAGCAAGATCAGCCCAGACCATTTTGCAAAAGTCTTCAAAATATTTTTGGGGAAAAATAATTGCTGCTTTTAAAGCACCTCTGGTGAAGCCCCTGATTTTTTTTTTTTTTTAAAGGAAGATGAAACTATATTCTACAGTAACAGATTAGTAAAAAACCCCAGTCCTTCTGTCTTGGTACACATGAAATCTTCTTCAAAAGGATATCAAGATTGCAAATAAAGTAATCAAAAAGTCAATTACAACAAAAGTTAATTGCAACATGGCAAATTAAGTTGACTGGTACAGCTTTAATTTGCGTTGTGGCACTATCATGACATGATAACCAGCAGTTTCTGCTACAAGGTTCTTTCTTTCATTCAGTACATAAATAGGCAGTGCTCTCTTAGTGACTAATCAGCCAGTGGGATTTCAATCCTGACTGCATCCCCAAGCCTTATCCACTACATAGTCAGATACTTCTCTCAAGAGAGAATTGTTAACCTCTTTATAGATTTTTCTATGCTTCCTCCCTTACAACATGCGAATGCTACATAAGGACTAAAACATTTATAAGTGCATTGTGGTGTGAAGACAGTTTTTATCTCTACTTTACAGGGATGATGGCACAATGAGATTAAAATGGAAAATACTCACTAATTTTGTGTATTTGATCTGTTATACCCAAGAACTCCTGTTTTGGAGAGTTCAGCATTTGTGGGCAGTTTGTGGGGTCAGGCCAGCACTCTGTGACTACACTTGCAGCTGGTCCTGCTCAGTATTTCTGCAAATCTGATGGTGGGGTCTCGAGTCAGAAGTCCCAAAAATGAGGAACACACAGTAAGTGACCACCTGTGAAAGTTTGCTCAAAGGGACTTGCCTCGCATCATTTGGGAACTCTGTGGTAGAAGCAGGCTCAGAACCCAAACCCACTTCTCCAGGGTAGCATTCGAGCTGCTCTAACTTTGAGAGCATCCTCTCCCTTCCTTGTTCACCAGGCAGTTTATAACTTCTGCAACAGATGCAGCAGGGTTTCTGCATGTGAGAGTCTCATTTACTGAGCAGGACCACTCAGTATTAGGGCAAAATTTATTCCATGCACATTAAAAAAATAGGGGCCTTCAAAGGAAAATGTTAAAATATGCAGATATGGAGGAGGAAAGGGAGATGATTATGTTTTGATTTGATATTTTCTGCCTTTGGAGTACTCCCATATTCTCCTGGAAGAGGATCCCTCATGCCTCACTTTCAGATGCCTTAGTTAACCAAAATAACATTTGTAAAAAACCTAGCATAAAAAAAAATCCCTTCAGTCTGCCACCTGCAGTTGTTGTCCCCTTGCTTCACTGAAGAATTTTACCAATATTTTCTGCAGCAGAGAAGTATTCTGAGTCCAGGTGAAATCTTGGCTTTCACTGTAGTCTTGGGAGATTGGGAGTGGAAAGATGGCATTAGTCCTTCCCCCTCCATTTACTCCCTTCTTCCCTTATCTTTCAAAGTTCAGTCTTCCTTTCCACTGTATTTGGCTTCTATTCTTCTTGCCCCTTCAATCCAAGATATAGTGGTCCAAACTTCTCATCCCCAATCCCACACTCTTCAGCCAGGCCTCACAAAAGTATTAGTGCAGATTCTCATATGAATCTCAGCCTTCCTTTTATCTTCTTGTCAAACAGGTTCCAATCCTCTCTTCTCAAATCCTGGTTAAATCTCCTTCTGGCACCTCTCCCCATGATTCCACTGAACACTCTGCAGTTCAGAGCCAGTGTCTGTGCAGTCACTTTCCAATTACTATGACCTCCAGCTCTCAGTCTTAATTCCCAGCATCTTCTGCTCCTCTCATTATCAGTCACAGTTTCCTTCCTGGTGTCCTACACAGCAATCCTTACTACTGTTCTGGCACTGCTTCCTCCCAGATATATTCCTTCTTGTGCCTGTGTTCCAGTCAAGCTCATTCTGTAAAGTTTCAGCACTGTCCAGATATCAGTAAAAGATAAAGGTGATTTGAAAGAGCAGGAAAAAAACAGTTCTTGAACTAGGAGTGATCTGTGAGTGTTTCTTTAACTGTACTGTGACTGTGACACTTCTTGCATCCAAAAAACAGCATAAATAGAGAGTCCTAAAGAAGAGGTTTTTCAGGACAAGGCCATTCTGCTTCCTATGCACTTAAATTAACACTGAACAAATGTTCAGTGTGAGACACACAGTGGCATGAAAACATAACACCTCCTCCATTATATCTGTCATTATTTGCATTTACAGACCTTTTTCAACATATATTTAGAATCAACCTTATCCCCCAAGTTGTTATAAGTCCCTGATGAGGGATGGAGTAAAGTTTGACCTCTTAGGGTGTGCATGTGAAATATGTAATGCTGCTGCTGCACTTAATTTAACTGAGTAGGTGCTGTATTCCCTGAATCTGAAAGTTGTTCAATTCGTATTTTACATGTAATGTTAAGAGGTAATTTACAGGTAATGTTAAGAGCTTGCCTTAAAATGAGGTAAGTATGGCAGGTGAAAAATATAATTTGATTTGAAGATTGATGTGGCATGTTTGTCATTCTCCTGTGAGGTATTGTGTTAACAATGTAACTTGCAGGCTGCATTCTCTGGAGTCCTATTTATATTTTTTTTCTGGAAGGTGTTTGACATCTTTTTGGGGAGCTATAATGCAAAGCATTACCTCTTACCACTCATTAATCAGGAGTTCAGCTTGTCCAGGCATGTTAAGCCTGCTCAGTTTTAAGTTAAAATATGCTTCTGATTACATGTGAATTTAAGATTACAGCTGAATGTTTTCTAGAACTGGGTCCCTTCCTCTAAATATCTTTGAAGTGATCTTTAAAAATGTCTCTATAAATCAAAACCTCTCCTACCTTTATTGAAGATTTTTATGTATGACTGAATTATGCACTTGACTGCCCAACAGCTTAATAACAAGTCAGGATCCATAGCTTGTCAAGGATTCCTTGTCTTGATTTTTAAATTATTTTAAATTTTCTTGTATCTTCTTCTTCTACCTTTAGTAGATGCATCCCATAATACACAAGTAAGCTAAACTCACCGAGATCATGTAGATGTGGTTTTGGGGAATTCCATGGAGGACATTTTCAGGACATACCTAAGACAAGGTATGGTGTAACTCCCAGGCCTCTTGCTTTTTTGTTGAATCCAATGATAATTTAAAATGCAGGCACCTCAAATGGAATTGGAAAAGAGTGTGAAGCCATTGCTAAATGACAGTTTCATTTGAAATTTAAAATTAAAAACCAGTCCACTTTGGAAAATCCCCTTTCAAAAAGGGTTCCAGGCCAGGAAACTGTTTTACTGACATGTGTCCTACCTTACCATCAAGATACAGGATTTCTTTATCATCAGTTTGTAAAAATCCCCAAAGTCTAAGTACTTCTTCAGCCCTTTCCTGATAATATAGGAAGCATTATTTGCTAGTCATAGCACTTTATGCCCACATCACTGTTTGCCTCATCAAAGCATAAAACCCCATTATTTGGGACAGCTGTTTTTCAGTCACATTTAGAGTTTAGTAGTGACAAGAATTTTATTTCTAAAGAATTTCCTTTACTGCTCTGCAGTTCCTTAAGGGGTATATTTAAAATCTAGAATTCTGGCAGAAATCTGATGTCATTTTATTCATTCAAAGACAGAATGTGCTGGATTTTTGTTTTGTTTTGTTTTTTGTTATATGACAATTATAACACCAAGAATGGCTATTAATAGTTTTTGTATTCTAACTACTTTGACTCAAGAGCATTTGATATATTTTTACATTCCCAAGTGAACTTTGACAACTGGTTACCTCTCACAACTGTTTATTACCATCTTCCTCACAACTTTACAGCTTCCTTCATTTTATATGACCTGCTTTCAAGTCTTGACTAATATTTTTCATCTCAGCCCTTGTGGGAAATATCTGCCCAACTCTCTGGTGGGAGTAAATTTAGATGTCTGTCCCTGAAAATGGACATTCTGTCAGAGACTCAAACAGCTCTGCTTTTGGTGGTTGCATGCTTAAATCTTTTCTTAACTTTGTGGTACCGGTCATGTAGTATGGTAGTAACTTCCATGAAGGTGATGTGAAAATGTGATTCCACATTTTCCTTTAAGAGAAAAAAATAGGAACATATTTGCTTTGTAATGGGTCTGCGTGGGAAGCGCAACTGACCTTCCTGTTGCATGTGGCAGAATTTGGTCCAGCCTGCCAGGGTACCCTATTTATAATTATTTAATACAAAAGTACCTGCAGGAGGAATAGCTGTAGAAAAATTCCTATGTAATATTTCATATTTTGGTCAAAAGCACAAAATATTTTCTCTTTTTAATTTTGAGGAGGTTAATGCCAATATAATGCCAGTTGGTTTTTCTAATTCTTGGTCTTCTGATGAAATCATGCTTTTTCTGTAAAAGATGGTGCAGAAAATGTAACATTTCCCACTCTTTTTAAGTGGAAATTCATTTCTTTTATACTGTCTCATACAATTTCTGCTTATTTTGAAACTATAAATGAAATAAACAAGTTTCATAGGCCTTATGACATCTACAGTCTATAATCCTGTAGATTGTTGCATTTGATTTCAGGTGAAGGTCAGCTTGTATTCTAAAAGTGATGTCGTATTCTTTTAATGCATAATGTCAGTATTTTCATTGATAATGACTTGTTATTTCTATCCTTAATGGACTTGGGGATCTCAGCCTGGCCCGTTGATTTACTTCCACCACTTTTTCTTATGGGCATATTCCTCCATTGCTGGTAATTCCCAGGGGATTTAAAGATAATTTAGGACCTGCTTAATGATTAAAGTTGATTTTTCTTCCTATTCAACAGCTACAGATGCAGTGCTTGAATAGATGCTTACATGGTTTGTCTGACTGAACCTGGATGTATGTTGTCTTAAAAATGTTAGAACTCTGTTACATTTATTCTGTTTGATTCTATATATCTGCTACAGGTCTTTAATTCTAAATAGTTGCAGATGCTACAGCAGTTAGTATATATCTCTCCAGCTTTTCCAGACACTGACACAATTGTTTACTTCCATTCTTTGTAGCTGAAAAGGCTCTGTCACCTAGACTTAATATTTTTCAGCTCTCATCTTTATGGTTTTGGGGGAGTGGAATTGAAATGGAGTGTTGAATTAATCCTGTGTGATTCTAAGTGCCTATTGAATCTGAAAGCATGTTTCTTCCACAAATATCTCAGTTACTTGGAAAATGGTTAGTTTCTATTTGGCTTCACCAGTTTCATTATTAAGGGTTATTTAAATACTGTGTTCTCCTTTCTATCTGCTTTCTTTTTTAGGAAAATACTTTCATTTTTATCCTTTATCAGGCTCACCTCCTAATCATCAAGTCATAGAATGGTTTGGGTTGGAAAGATCTAGAGTAGAACTCTTCCCATTATTCACTGTTAGTTTTATGAAATACTGTCATATTATTCCCATCTTGCTCTGATAGTTTTCTGCTGAAGTATTACTGTGTTTTATTTATCCCAATATTTGACAGCACTCACTATACCTGTAAATGAATCAAAATTATTTGTTCATATTTCACTTCAGAGTCTTCTTTTAGTTATGGCTGGTTCTTGTTTTTTTCCCCAATGCACTTTTTGTTATTAGTTCCTTGTGCTTCTGTTGTGGTTTCTGGTTTTCTATCTCAACGGAGTTTCCCATCAGAAATTCACTTCCTTTGGTTAGATGAAGCCAAAGAAGAAGCTCCCTGAGAAGCCTTGCTGACATGAGCATTTGGACCAATATACTGGGTCTAGTTGTAAGATGGTCTAGCTTTAGATGTGGTTTTCCATTGAAAAGCTGATCTGCCCACTCATGCAACTTCACCCTCCATGCTGCTCTTCCCTTTTTAAGCCCTAGAAGAGGTAATTCCATGCTTAGACCTAACCTCTGCAATAATTTATCCAAATGTCTAATTTTATGACGGTAATTATTCAATGATTCTTAGTGAAATCTATTATAGATCTAATGTTAGCCAAATAAATAAATCTTCAGGTTAGATCATAACTTACAATCCACATTGAGTTGGCCTCCAATGGGTTATGCAAATGTTTCATATTTAGTAGTAAGGAAGTGAGTCTGATGGAGATAATCTCTCATTTCAGGCTTAAAATTAAATTTGTAAAACATTTTCAGTATCTTTTGTCTATTTCAAGGTAAAAAGCTTCACACGTGAGATATACTTGGTGATAATGGTTAGGCAAAAGCTCTTTCAAAAAATGAGGCCCAGTAAATACCTATAAAGAGCTCTTTAGAGAATTAAAATGCCAAAATGACATTCTTTTGGTAACCAATTGCAATGCTTTATAAGGTAGACAAAAAATTAAACCAAATCAGGAATTCAGGGAAGTATGTGCAACATTGAGGCTGGCACAGCAAGTTTCCCCTTATTGTAGTGAAAATAATAGTGGTGTCAACCTCTGTTTCCAGAAATCATCACTGATCCTTTGGCTTTGGTGGCTCTATACCAATTTCCACCAGCTAAAGTAACAATACTATAACTCCACCAATTACAATAAAAGTCTATATTTTGCAGTGCAGAGAGTTTCCCATTTGTAGAATTGTTTGAAAGGCAAGTGAAACATCTGAAATTATGATACATCCTCATCTTTCGGTATTTGAAATAATAAAAAAACTATGTGTTTTTATGTATAGACTAAACTTTTCCAGCACAAGTGGGAGACTTTTAAAGTCAGTTTCATAATCTGATTTGCTAATATGATGATATGATGCTATAATTGTTTTTTTGTTTGTTTGTTTTATGTTTCCCTTTCAGTTTGTTTGGGGTATTTTTGTATGTGTTCTATACTAAATTATCTGACCAAAATCATTATCTGACCAAAATCAGTACTGAGGCTAGTAAAAAGCTGCTTTTATTCCCTTTTTTGTGTTTGTTTGAAGGTTTGATTTTAGTTGTTTTCTTTGATTTTTTTAGAGGAGAGTTCTATTCATATTCCAGGCCTGGGAATGTGAATTCAGGGATTTTATGAGTTCACTAATTTGAAGTTCAGACTGCAGACTCATTCACTGTGAGATATTCATGCCTAGATTATCATTGCATACTACATGTAAAAAAAGAGGCCTCTCCATGTGTTGATCCCTGTTCTTCCTGCATAGAGCAAAAGCTTCATCCTTGCTGCAAAAAACTTCCCTGTTTCTTGTGAGCCTTGAATGGAGCATAATGGCAGAGATTTTGAAGTTCACTGCTCAGCATGGTTAGACTCAGGAGGTGAGCACAACCATGTGATTCCTCAACTTTTCCACTTGCAGGGAGACAGTATCTGTGGTGGTGTAATTATTGTGAATCTACACCCATGAGGATTCAAGGCAAAGGTTGTTACAGAGCTGCTTGGCCAGAAGAGTTGTGGCAAAGGCATCTGACAAGGGCCAGAACAAGTATGGAAACACAGAAATTCTCTGTGGCTGTCACATTCAGGATATTTTTTTATGAAGTGCCCTCTGTTTTGAGGGGTCTATTTGGGCAGTTACAAATTTTCTGGTGTTAAAAAAACTTCAAGCAATCTACAAATGCTGGGTGAGAAAACTTGCCATTTCAAGTTTTAAATTTCTTTAGGAAGGACAAGATTTGTTTTTAGTCTATATTTGAACAATGCCTCATGCAAGAATCTTTATGCTTTCTCAAACTCTCTGACAAGTGCTGTAATACACTATTTAGTTCTGGGTTTTATTCAGGTGTGAAAATGCTTCTACTGTACCATCACTGTGAGGTATCTTTTATGCTAAGCAGAGATAGAAGAAAGTTCTGAAACTTAAACAATAAATCTGTTCTTTGAAGTTTATTTTTAAAACATGGAGGAAGGAGAAGAGCTCGATGTTGTGGTTTCTAATGGATACTTAAATTTTTTTATCAGGCACATCAATTGTTTGAGGCATTAAGATGCGAAGAGTAAGTTCTCTTTCTCAGACTTTTATCTGGAATCCATCCTCCCATTCAATGCAAAAATCAGACAAGGATTTCTCCTCTAATAGTATGATTTAGTAGAGTTCATGCTGCCAGTCTTGGCTGCACTGTGATGTGTTGCGGACTGAGCAGTGAATGTCAGCTGACACTCAGTCCTCAGCTGCACCTTCCTCTGCCTCTTCTGAACACTCACAGGGAGGTAGGCTGGGCTCTTGCTCTAAGACTGTGTTGGGACAAAGAGTCAATGCACAAATGGGCTGCAGAGTTTAAAACTCCCCTATGAGGCAGCATTTGCTCTTGTTCTTATGCTGTGTGTTTGTGCTGTGTGTGACTCTCTCCCATTTCCTCTGAAAACAAACCTTTTGCTGGCCTGCCTTCTGGTGTAGCCTCTCATATGAAACAAGAACTTTCTGACAGAGCAATTTGATTTGGGAAGATGGATCATTTTAGTGGTGGTAAAACCATTAGCTTTCATCTCTTGACCTTCACCCTCTTTTACTGTGCCCAGTCAGCAGCTACACACCCTCACCACTGCTTGTGCACTTTGGGAATTTAACTTAACTTATTGCCATAATATATTTTGTTGCTGATTTGGGTATTGAGAAGCAAAGAAGATAAACATTAAAACATTTTTCCTTCCCTTTTCCCAGGCTCAACTGCACTCCAGACACATCTCCTCCCCTCTTGTTATCTCCACAGGTTATACTCAGTTCCTTTGGTGAGGCAATAAGTGGCACAGAGGTTTGGGGTCAAGACATTGTGGTTTCTCTCTGTTGCTCCCTGTTTCTCACCCTTTTCTTCCACTGCTGCTTCCTTCTTACTAATTTTCTCTGCTCCACTGTGGTCACTCTGTGGGCCACAACCTCTTTGGTGTTGTGGCTGCTCAGTTATGGAGAACCTCCAAGACCTCCGCCTTTGCTATTCCCTGTTTGCCTCATTCCCTTGTTTCTCTCCTTGTCATATTCCCTCCTTGTCCCCTCTGCCCAAGTCAGACCAGAGAAGTGGTGCAAAATAGAACCTGAAGGTCAAAAGAAGACATACATATATATTAATGTATTTCACTAAAAAAAAAAAAAAAAAAATATCCTGAAAATTTTTAGTGCAAATTTTGAAATCAGCAGAAATGGTTGATGGCTTCAAGTTGCTTTCATTGAGCTTTCATAACCAGGCTAGTTCTTGACTAGGTTCTTGGTTGAGAGAATATACATAAATAATGTAACATCAGTTCTGTGGCATATGTTGAGGAAATTCTTCAAAATGTGCCTCTGAAAGACTTGGCTGGAAAGAGCTATGGCACAGACTAGATTTTGTCAGCAATAAGAAGCACTGAGCTGAAAAATACAGAGTTCTTTTCCTGTAGGATGCAACAGCATGTCTTGGAGCTGCTCAGAAAGTGTTTGGCAGATCATCAACTACAGCTGGTCTGAGTCTGTACTGAATGCTGTAGTCAATGCTTTAGAGCTGGATATGGGCTACAAACAGGAGCTTTGAAGCAGAACTCTGAAATTCCTTCAAACTCTTCTTTTTAGGTCTAAATTGGTCCTCTCCTTACACTGAACTAATAAGAAGGTTCAGATAAAAGCTCAGCATCCACTGCAGCCTGTGTGGGACAGATGAGGGATGTAGGGTTTTGCCTTAGATTCACCCTACCAAGATACCAGTGACAGATTTGTTAGAAGGTGCCATAGACAAAAGGAATCTCTCCCAATGCTTAAAAAACACATGTTTTGGACAATAGTTAAAACATTTAATTTTATTTATATCAGTATAAATCACCCTCTTTTGTGCAGAATGAAGGGACATGCCAGCAGTTTACTATACCTATACTCTCAAAAAAATCCCTAGGCAAAACACTTCCCTAAAATCAGCTATTTAATGCAGCCCCTTTGCCAGCCCTTTGCTCTGGGAACTCAGTCTTTCTTTCATTTCCGAAACCAGACAGATTCTTGTCTTGTGTGTGGAACTGAATTTCTAGGTAAGTGTCCAGGTTTTTTTTTCAAGCTTGCTTAAGGTGTGCCTTTTTCTTCTTTGGTATGAATTCACTGGTGTAAATGGTATGACCATTCAACAGTACCTTGCCTATACTTGTGCTTTTTAGACATTGCAAAGCATTGAGGTGGCTGTAGGTGTTCTGTCAAGGTATCAGTTCGGAGTCTGAGTTAGAAAAAATAATTTTAAGTGAAGGCAATTACTTAAAATTATGGGGAAAATATGTGGGGATCTTTACAAAGCAGATTCCTGTCTTTAATTTCTATAGCCCTGTGCCCCAGGAATCTGTGGCCACCATTGCAACTAAAGGATTGACATTGCCCATTCTGGTTTTGGAATAGATTTGGATCAGATTATTCAAATACTTATTGCACTGTACTCAGAGAGAAATATTCCACTGATTTCAGTAAGTTGCTAGGATTCCACCATATAGTTGTCAAGAATTAAAAACCCTTCTGCAAATGTTGACCGTACCCTATAACATACTTGCCTGAGGCAAAATTCCCAGCTTAGAACATTTACAGTCAATGTTGGATAAAATTCTTCCTCACTAATATTTATGTATCCTGTCCCTCCTTTGTATTTTGAAACATGATACACAATAACCAAGTATTTAATGTGTAAAATACTGATATATTGATTATCATGTTTACAGCTTTGAAATAATAATGTAAATTTTAATGGGGGACAAAAATCTGCAAGGCAACAAAACCTGATTATGGTTTTCTTTAAGAAATATAAATTAAAAAGGAGGCACTAAAGATATGTTTCTGAGTGATATTGTTCATGCTAAACTGGCTGAAAATGTGTCAATTTGCACTGTTTCTTAAACAATCAGATTTGCTTCTGGGACTCACAATTAGTCTGAGCATTTATGTATGTTCATATACAGTCATATGCTAATCTATATTAGAAAAAAACTCTAAACTTTTTTCAACTGGCTGTGAACCAAAGGGACTTAAACACATGCATTTAATGTAGGTCAGTATTTTCTTGGGCAAATTAGAAGTTATGTTGACTAAGACTCGATGTTACAATAACACATTTTCACTTTATAATGTCTTTAAAAATGTATTTGTGATGGTGTGGATAATAATCTAAAAGTTGTAGCATTAATGAAACTGTAAACTTATTAACAAAAAGTAATTTGAATTTTAAAAACTACAATGTCAGAAGTATTTAATTTAATTTAAATATCAGCTTCTAATAATAAATCCATTTTATTGTGTTATTAAAAATATTTTACTCTGTAACTAGAAACAACACTGAGTTGTTTCATTTAGTTATTTTAATTTATGCTCAGAGAATTATTATTTGTTTTGAAACATACAATATTAAAAATATTGGTTCTTTTAAACAGGATTCAAGTCTCGATATCTAAATAATGGTAAGTCTACAACACCTATATTCTCTTTCATTGTTGAGTGTTCCAAATATGCTGCAGAAGGCTCTGTCAAACTCAAATTTGAGAGTGTCTTTTGCTTTTTACAAGGTGTTCTAAAATCATAATGAACAGTTTTCTGAAAATCCACATTTGTTTCCTGTAGTGGCATAGTGTAGCATTTTCTCTGCATAACTGCTTCAGAAATTATGTGTAATTATTTTTGTCGTGTCACTGTTACTGAAAGGTATCTCTGGCTTCATAAACAATGTTACACAAGTGATACAAACATCTCTGTATTACAGACTATAAAACTCTCCACCAGCAGTAACACCCTTTATGTAAACATCTTTTGTAAATTAAGCAAATGAACCTTGAAACATTTGACAGAGTGAGTTGAGTAATGTTGCCTGTGTGAATTGTCACAGTGACCTCAAAGGAGTGAGAACTTTCTCATAACAGTAAAAGGTTATGGTGATGCCTTGGTGCCTGCCAAAATCTGTCCCAGGAGGATGTGTATTCTATAGCATCACTGTATTTATTTAGGATGAGCTGATTGACAACATTGAAAGAATCAGCCTGGTCTTTTCTGGATGTTGACAGCAAAATGTTCTTGCAGAGCTTTCCTGACCACGACGTGCTGGGCCAGGCTTTTGAAGATGCTCTAGAAGTGCTGCAGCAGCACTCTGACAGAGAAATGCAGTGTTCACCAGGTAACAAACACCCTTCTTCTACTTCATTTCCCAGCTCCTTTTTTACAGGAAAGCACCTCTTGAAACATACAGGTGGAGGAGTAACTTACCAGGAGTGGGTTAATGGGATGTTTTGTGAGGATGAAAAGGAGGAAAATTATTTGGAGGGTTTCCACCCCTTCATGAGTACTGCCCAGTGTGGTGAATATCTTCCAGGTCACAGCACAGGGAAACTGTTGGACTGGCCCTATTTACCCTCCTCCCAGCAGCAGGCCAGGTGCATTGAGCTCACTTTTCCTATAGTCAGAGGATATATGACTGCTGTGCAACAGCCTTTTTCCAGTTTAAATGTTTTTAACTTCAAAATGCCCTTCTGCTATGCCATGAATCCCAATGCAAAAGAAAAAAAAAAAAAAAAGCAAGCAAGTGAAATGAATTTCCTCATTTAATTTTTTTGTGCACTAATATATGAACCTTAATTATTTTAATGCAAGAATGATCGTTTGAGTCTGGATAATTAATAGAAAATTGTTTTTCTTGGCTTCAAGAGTTGTATACTTTACAAAACCTACCATGCAAGGAAGCTGTAAATTGTTCCAGTTCTGGCAAGGTTTTGGTAACTAAATTACTATAAAATTTAAAATTTGTGCTTTTGTTTTTGGACTGTAAGCAGAAATGCAAGGAATGGAAAATAGGAGGCTACATCACAAACCCTCTAAGCCCAGAAAAAAATACCTGCTTCTTTTGTGTGAAATGCCTTTCATATGAGGAAGTTGATTTACATATTATCTATTATAAAATTAAATGTAAATATGACCAGTAGGGCTGTATCTTCAGCTGTTGTTAACAATTTTTTAGCTCCACTGCACTGGTAATTTACACATGCTGGAGGATTCACTATATATAATTACTTGCAATCTTCTTCTTTATATATATTGTTAGGGCTGATGGAGTTATTAAACTCTTGCAATGCAGTGCTTAGTCTGTCCCCAGCTGCACCCACATTTCCACTTGCAATAGATGTACCCATACCCTCCAATATCTTCTTATGATCACCTGCAGTGGGTAATTTTTTCAAATGTCTTTAGTCTGGTGTCCTACTCTCCTTCTTTTAAGTATCACAAGTTCTTGGGTTCCTTCTGTGTCATTCTTCCAGGCACTGCAGATGTTCTGATGCTCCTTTACTTCCTTCACCATTGGAGACTCTGACTTGCATTGTACTAACAGCCTGCAGAACTGCCTGACAGTCCCTTTTCCTTTCTAGGTGTATTTTTATAGTCTATATCCAATTCACTATGTCTCGTGGTCTGTATGGCCCTCTGTTATCCAGTAACCAAACAATTTCATGATGCTACAAAATATCTGACATTTTATCTTTAAAAAATTGCTTTCCATTTTTCCATTTCTCCATGTTTATGAGGGCTAACAAAACCAGCCCAAGGGTGTGTACAGCAGCAGCAGTACAGATTTTTCTGGATAACCTCCTGATGTGGAACATTTTGGCTCTGGACACTTTATTATCTAGAAGGCAGCCACAGGATAAATGCTTTTTGACAGGGCCAGCACATGTCAAATTATTTGCTGTTGTGGTTTTCTTTATTCCTTCTTCTCTCTTCTTTGCTCACTTGGTTTTTGCTCCCTTCTCCTGATTCCCAGGTTATAAAAACTGTCTGACTGTGATAAACCACCACCATCACCACCTCCGAGCAAGTCCCAGTTACTGTCCAGCACCATCTGTGGAGGAGCAAGGGTATAGCTGGAGAAACGTGATTGTGAGTGAACTCATTTCCAATAATAGTCAGACATAACTGGAAGACTGGTTGCTCATTTGGGATTTCTGACACAAATCATTATGTTAACACTAACAGATATTTGGTCTGGCCAGGCATGGTTCAGATGAAACTGCCTTGGGAAATATTTGCAAAATGTGATTAATAATGTCTTTTCAGGAGTCAGCAGTTTGCTTCTGATGCTCTTCTGTGGTTCATCATATGACATGACAACTAACAAGCAAACCTACTAGAGAACTAGTTTTAGGACAAAAGGCTTCTTTGTGTTACCTGGGAGCAGGCAGAGAACAACAACTTCCAAATCTGATGTAGCTTCTGCCACTGTGAAAAAGAACCATGACTTTGGTTTCTCCAACAGCAAGACCAGCATTATCTGAGCACAGCTTCAGCCATTAGAGTCCATATGCATTCTTAAAAGCACTGGGAGTGTGGTGTCCAGGAGTGATGGAAAATTAATATGGCAGGGGAGATAATTTCAGGGAAACAGATCCCACAAAAGCCCATTTTCACCCAGCAGATTAACAACAACACAGCATGGGAACTACAGAGTCTGTAGGGGCTACTGTCCAGGTGGCCCTTGTCTTTTCCTAGCTCTGAAAGCTGCTCCTGCTCTGGTTCCAGCAGAAGGGTTGAAGTCCAGGGTGAGGCAGTTTAGCTGTTTTCCCTCTCAGCTTCTCCTCTGGACAAGAATTCTTGTCCCTGGATAAGAATTAGTGCTGCTTGTTACTGGTACACTACACTGAGTGCCTTCGTGGCTGAGAAAAGTCTTCCATGGGTGAGGTGATGAAAAGTTGCATTTTGAAGGCTTCAGGCAATTAATTAGCACAAACTTCTTTTTATTCAGAGAATGTACTCTATTGGTAACTTTTTATTGTCTTAATTCTTGAAGAACAGTACAGCGGATTTTTATACAGATGAGACTGTCTACCATACGCTGCAGAATACTCCAGAAAGTCAAGTGATGCATGCTGCTGCTGGCCAGCCAAAAGCAGGGAAAGGTTTGTAAAAAGATAATATCTTGATATGTATCTTATGTTACTTTAAAAAACCTCTTGGCAAATCATGCTTTCTCCTTTACCTATTTTTTCTAAAGTTTCAACAGGGAAAAAAACCAAACATTTACTAGTGACTAGGACACAGCTGCTAGTGTTCAATTTCCATCTGCTAAATCTTATAAGATTATAATAAATGAGAAATCTATTATTAAATCATTCCACCATTGCTTAGCACATGGAAAATGAAACCAGAAATATGTTTCACTTCAAATCATTTAGGATGAAGTCTGATGCATAGAAGTAAATCTAGCTATCAATAACATCTTTATCCATTTATACCACTTATTTTATTTCATGTAGCCCAACAAGCAGTGATTTTCTTAAAGGTTTTTTACATACATGAATATTTTTGCATGCCAGAGTTTATGCCTTTCTTAGTTTACTTTTCAAATCACCTTTCAGCTTTTGTCACTTCCAGTGTGGATTTTTATGGCTATTTTTCTGCTCCTTCTGCTTGACTTGAATTGATATCTATTTTGCAAGAATTGGTTGTGTGACATTGTCATTGCAGTACTTCATTTTTTTATTGCATTCATTATTTGGGTTTTTAGTGGGGAGGGACTCAGCATCCTTTCTGTGATTGCTGGATGAGATTTTCACAGCTTCAACTCTGAGCTGTTATACCTACTTTTGACCATGAGGCCTTTTTAAGAAGCTTCCTGATTTAGCTGGTTTTTTGAAATCCCCTTTTCTCAGCTTTAACCACATGGTGTCAGTTTTTGGTGTTGTCTCTGCCCATTGATGCTGAACACTGTGGTCTCTGTTGCTTAATAGCTGCTGCTACTACTAGTACTACTACTACTACTACTACTACTACTACTACTACTACTACTGCTACTGCTACTACTACTATTGCTATCATATACTCTTTGGGATGGTGGGAAGAGTAGTCTCTGTTTCTCAGTTTTCTACTTCAGATATCTGAAATTCACCATTGCAAATGAAAATCTTTCAAATACAGAAATGTTGCTTTTCCAAGTCTTATCCAGTGTTGCATTGGGGAATTCTACCTGTCAGTATCTGATTTGACCTTCAGTAATTACTGCTCTGTTAAACTTCATTTCCAGTTTCCTATTTCTTTTACACAGTCATCAATCTTTTTTTTTCCAGAAGACAACCTGCACATATTTGCAGAGTGATTAACTATTCTCATGGGGTCATTTTGTGTCCTCTTACAGATTTCTTTATGTCCATGGTGATATTCCTGCCAGATACTGTGATCTGGGATACTATTTTCACTATACTAAATTAATTTAGTCCTCCTAGTTTCTTGTTGAGACATAAGAGGTTTTCTGTACACTAGCAAGTAGTGCGGCTTTTTAGGAATAGATCTGTAGATAAAACCATCAGCACTGAGGGCCCAAATACTGTGTTTAAAGTGTTTCAGAAAATTTTACTTAGGGCAGTCTTTAGGCTGGTCATAAGTTCTGAAGGGTACACTGATGCAGATATGCTTTTGGAAAGCAGCTTTTGAGATAGGTTTCCGCTGAAAAGAGTCCAGTTCAGTCACGACAAAACCATTCCATGATCTGAACTAATGCTCAGTGGAGTGGAGGCAGTCAAGAGAGGCACTTCAGAATTGAATTGGATGCATTCAATTCTGAGACAATTATGTCGCTTCAGGACAATTCAGCACTGAAATCTAATGCAGATGCTCCAAAACACCTTCTGGAGGAACCTGCTTGTCTCCAATCACCTCATAAGAAACCTGCAAGTACTCATCTGCTGGCTTAGACTGAGGTTTCAGGTTTAGGGCCTGAAAATAAACATGACAGGCTTATGTATTGAGATACAGTACAAAGATCTCTTAACTGACCCCATCTCAAACTGGTGTGTAGCACTTTGGGGATAACAGCTGGGCTCTGGAAACACAGCTGCAGGAACACATAAGAGCAAACTAGCCCTCTCCAACAAAGACTTCAGCTAAAGGTGATGTGTCTAGAAATAAAAATTTGGACAAAAATGACCACTGAACTAAGAGGCCAAACAGCACTAAATGAAGTACTGCTGCAGACATGGCTACATTATCCTTTTCCAGCAGAAATATGGTCCATAGTAAATTTGGTCTTGTTTGTTCTACCATCAGTTTGTAGGACATTTCAGGTTGGAGGGGACTTAAGGAGGTCACCTACTAAGATGTGTCCACTGTGACAAGGCAGTGTCCTTCACAGGTTTCCTTTTAAGCTTCTTAGTAATCTATATGTATTTCTAGTAGAATATGTACTTCCAGCCACAGGCCAATTTTTACTTAGATAATGAAACTTTATTAATTTTTTTGGAAAGTACCTCTGATTTCAGGCTCTTCTTCTTCCCAGTCTGACTGCTACTTCTCTCCTCTTTCCTTATCACCAGATACAGAGTTACTGTTATCCCTGACAGATGTCTTGGCTTGACCTCAGTGTTCCTTAGCAACTGTCACTTTTCCCCTGTTCCTAGTTTAAAATAGCCACACAAGACAAGACTTTATGAACTTTAGGTACAGCTGCTTATTTCCACTTTGGTTAAAGTGGAAGATGTTCTTCTGCATAGACTCTCTCTTCTGCAAAATGTTCCTCTTTGTCTGATAATTTAAATTCTTCCTCCTTACAGCAGCTGCTTGATCACCCTTGGCTTTGGGAAGGGAACTAGAAATACTTCATAGAGGAGAATCCACAAGATATATGTGAAACTAAATAAGCCTCGCTAGGAAACTGAAGTTTGAAAACTGAGCCTGTGGAGAGAAGCACTTAGTTAACTGGCAAATATTTCAGTAGCAAGCTTGCTTTTTTTTCTGCATGGGAATGCAAACTGGAACTTCTGCAGATTTTTACAATATCACAGGGTAGTAGAAGATCGAGCTCCTTCTTGACTATGTGAGGTTTCTGGTTAAAAACTAACCTGCTTTTCCTGCTCACCTACTTACCCTTTTTATATCAGAGACTACCTTGTATCCCCAAAACATTTCTGAAACAAACACGACAAAACTGAGCCATCTCACAATCTCTGAGTTTTGAATAAACAGGGAAACCATTTATTCAAAAACATTCAGATTGGCTCTCCAGAACCTCTTTCCTGCCCTCTCTGAGGATGTAATTCCCTGCTGTGAGTTCCTTGAATGTGCATCTGCACAGCATGTGTCTGCAGATCGATGCTTCTGAGACCTACCACATGGTGAAGTCACCAGATATTTGTCATGATCCCCACATAACCTGTTCTTGAAGCTCTAATGACCAAATCCCCTTCTGTCACCACAGATCTATACACCCTTCAGAACCAGAGTGTGGTGCTGATAATGTCAAGGTTGTGTATTTGATCCCTGTATGAGCTATTCACTTAAGAGTTGGAACTGATGATCCTTATGGGTCCCTTTCCACTCAGACTATCCTGTCATTCTGTGTTGCTCACAGATCTCTGTGATCCCATTTGCTGCTGCTGGTTTTCCACCGAACAGTTTATAGTGATCTTTTCATTTGGAACAGCATAGTAGGTTTAGCTATGCTTTTGCCTGTAAGACCCATTCCAGGAAAAAGACAACTGCTCATCTTTTAAAACAAGCACGAGTTCTGCTCTGACCTTTTGTGATTTATTTCTTAATAGGTAGAAAAAAGCTTCGACTATTTGAATACCTCTATGAGACTCTCTATGATCCAGCTATGGCAAACTGCATCCAATGGGTGGATAAGCCAAATGGTGTCTTCCAGTTTGTCTCCAAAAACAAGGAGAAACTTGCAGAACTGTGGGGAGAAAGAAAGGGAAACCGCAAGATCATGACTTACCAGAAAATGGCCAGAGCACTGAGGAATTATGGAAGAACAGGTGAAATCATTAAGATCCGTAGGAAGCTGACATACCAGTTCAGTGCTGTTGTTTTAAAGAGACTTGCTCCATCTTATTTTTTGGGGAAAGAAACAATTTATCATCCCTACATTCAGTCTAATCAAGAATATCAGTGTGCAGATGACTGGACCAGTTACAATAATTACATGTACAACAATGGTTATGCATTACAGCATGCTAACAGCTAGACTTACCTGTCACATGAACAGGACTTTACTATCCAGCAATACTTTTCAGCACAGAAACTCTTCCCTCTATATAGCTTTTCCTTTAAGATATCATACAAACACATGAAGAGGAAGGGTTAAAAAATTATATTGGCCTAGTTTTTTCCCTTTTGAAGTTAGTGATAAACAGTCATTGCCTGTTGAAGAAACCTAGCAGCTATAGAACACATTCTGTTCTGCATGATGCTAATCAAAGGAATTACTGTCGTTTCAAGCTGATATATTCAAGAATAGGATCGAGGCTTTTGTCTGTTAGTGGACATCAAAGATCCCATTGTGACAACACTCACTGGAAGTTTTATGCATATCTACAATCAGAATTTAGGTGATGTTGTACCATGGTTGCTGCATCCCTAAGCTAGAAAGGGAAGAGATTTGCCAACTGCATGAAGCTGCTGTCTGCTTTTTTCACCCATGTTCTTTATAAAAGGACGTTTTCTGAGTCAGCCTGGCTGACTGATAGAGTCCACATGAGGGTGCACCTGTTGACCAAGTTGTTAATCCTTAATCACTTAAATTAACATATCTTAGCACAGATCCTGACATGGGGTATTAGGATTGCCAGGTGCACATTTTACTGTTGGCAGTGGATTCATTGGGACTATGAGAGAGTTAGTAAAGGATTGTGCTTTTGATTAATTTTTCATTAAGTTTTGTGTGGTTCTTCCCCCACTAATGTGAGGAGCTCCACTTTTATCCAGCAGTTCTGTACTGACCTAAAAAACATAGCTTTGCCATTTATTTTAAGTATTATAACTTTATAAATAAAATTTCACTTCTCCAGCTCTTTTTCTAAATGGGAATGTAGGTGAAAGGCTCAATAATTTTGCACTCTCTTCCTGGGGAAGAAGAACTAAATTTAGGCAAAAAGAGAGTAGTGGACCCTTATGTCAGGATAATATCTATAAGCCTACTTTTTCTCATACTGCTGTTACCTGATCAACTTGTATCTTCATATGAGTTGTCTTTTGTGCTGAAATATTTCCATTCAATTGTGTTCAGTTCCAAGTTCTTCATTTTGCAGTGTGTAGGTCTGGATATTAATAAAGACAAAAAATAATTTCTGTGGAGAGGTATAAATGGTGGGCTGATATGTTTGATGAAACCCATTGACTTTGATAGTTTCCCTTTGCTCTGAGTCCTGTTTACTTGTACAGGGTTGTAATTTTATGTAGTAGACACAATGCAATGCACTCTGCCTGAGAAAAATTCAAGGTTTAGGGTTGGTATTTCGGTAAGATGACAGATGTTTGCTCTTAGAAATATGAAATACGTTCAATAGCACTGAAAAGAGACCCAGACTTTAAGTCGGGGGGGTTGGACCTCGGTGGAGTGAGCGCTGCCTCTTTGGCATGGGCGGTGGCTCTGGACCCACAAGATGGCACCAGTGGACAGCTTTTCACACCGCGGCTGTGACACTTGCAGGCCTCCAGGTCATTTGTTCTCCCTATGTCCCTTTAGGTTTTTTTTCCTTCCCCACCATGTTTAGTTTTTTCATCTTCCTGCAGATGCTGCAGAAGCAGCACTGTGCCTTTGGAAATCACCACTTGTCCAGTTCCAGCTGTGGCAGACGCAGGAAGTGTTGTGACACAATGGTGACACAAAACCCACAAACTAAAGCAGATAGATTATGCCAGCAGATCACAGATTGGTGCTGACTGCCCTGGACAGTGGTCAGTTCTACATCTGAAGCTCAGTGTCTTCTCCAAAATAAATCTGGCTCAGCTAATATGGCTGAGGGTGATGCATGAGGAAGAAATAAAGCTGATCTTTCTGATTTAGCCTTCAGGATTCCTGCAAGCAGAAATTACAGCAAGAGCCTTACAGACTGTGAAGGAGGCAGAACTAGACCACTTCAGCAACATATTTTATCTACCCCATCTTGCCCAGCCTATGCAGCACTTACATATGTGTGTGCTGTTCAGTAGACCAAAAGCAGGTGAGACAATTAGCTTCCAGATGAAAAATAATTTGTTTTCATTTAGTTTGGCTTAAATTAGACTCCAGTGAAAGTTTTTCATTTTGGCAGAACTTTGAACACCCATCAAGTACCTGCCTCCACCTGGTCAGACACCAGATGTGCATTCTGGTGGCAGATGGGTCAGACTGCCCTGCCATCCCACGTGCAGAAGGAGGAGGACAATGTCTTATGGAGGACATTGATTTACCCAATCCACACTACTTACAAGCTGACATCTATCACATCACAGACCTGCATGGGTTGACCATTAGTGCATTGCATAGTGAGTGTAAAAATAATGGAAAATACTACAAACAGCAGTTAGCTTTTGTTTCCCAAGAAACTGCCCCATGGATTGTTGAAGCATCCTAAGTGCCACATGTAAATCAAATTGTGTATTATTATTTTGTTTTTGTTTTTGTTTTTGTTTTTGTTTGGTTAGTGAGAGCTGCCCCTTCATTCTTGGTAACATCTAAACAATCATAGATTAATTGCCTAATAGATGACTGACTGCAAACACTCACTGCTGTATCAAGGTAACACTGAAGCTCAAGCTGGCTGTTCAGACTATTTTCTAGTTATGTTCCATTAATGGCAATTTTCCTACTTTCCAAACTTTTTTCTATGGAGAAGGTCAAAGCAAAAGCCCATATTGTCTCTAAATTGTAGGAGCAGATTCCTACATCCATGACTAAGCTGAGGGCAGTGAGACTGCGTGTGCCTGCTGCTGTCTGCATGAACAGATTCCATCAAGAATCTGGACAGAGTCTGGGATCAGAAAACAAAATTTGCATTTTAGATTTTTTTTTTGAACAATGATCTTCAGTTTTTCTTTCACTTTGCATTTCAGGCTGAAATATTTCCTGTACTATTCCATTAAACATTTTGGTTAAGGTCTCACATATATTACAGAAAACCTGGCAAACTGAATAGCGAGTGCACCGTGCAGAAAAAGCCCTTGTTGATAGTGACAGCAGAGGGCGTTTGTCGAGAGGCATCGTTTTCTTGGGTTTCTTAGGTCCAGAGTTCACTGTGAGTTACCAGCAGACCTCCTGCAAGTGATGCTTCCCAGGCACTTCACTTCCACCTGTGTGAGGACCTCTGCTGAAATCTACCACCGTTCTAGATCTTATTTCACCAGCCTTTAGCTGTCTTACCTGCTGACTTGCTGTGAATTTCTTGTGGCGTAATTTGGACCAAAAACTAGCAGCAGTGCCTATGAACCCATCCATGGTTTATAAATGTGCATCAACCAGCAGCCCAGTGCCTATCTTACGATATTGTCCTATCTTTTCTTGCATCACCTTCACCTTCACTGGTAGATTTCAAAAGTCTCTGTAAAAATCCTGATATCCCCATGGAATCTGCAGGTAGGACAGGGTACACATAAGGCACAGTCAGATGTGAATGGATCAATGGCAGGTGAGGAAAATTCCAGCATCCAGAGCCTGTCCTGCAGCCAATAGTCAGGCTTGCCATGTGCTGATCCAATTTTCTGCTCTTTCTGAGGCATCAAAACAAATAAGTAAAATAATTGAGAGAATCCAATCCATGCACTGAAAGTGCCCAAAAGAGGAGTGAGCAGTGCCCCACTGACTCATGCAGCACACCTGGAAGCAGCACAGGCTTTTGTGTAACTCAACAGATCACATGAGATTTGAAATGTGGGATCATAGAATCGTAGGATTGTTAGAAAAGAACTAGATCATCAGCTCCAACCCAGCACTGCCACATCCACCACAAAACCTTGTCCCTAAGCACCACATCCAAATGTCTTTTAAACACCTCCAGAGATGGTGGCTCAACCAGTTCCCTGGGCAGCATGGTCCAGTGCTTGGCAACCCTGTCAGCAAATAAATATTTCCTAATATCCAGTCAAAACATTCTCTGGAACTGTTTGAGGTCATTTCCTCTTGTCCTATGGACACCTTTTTTGCCTGAGCAGAGCATTTCTTTTGCTTTTTCTAGTGAAGGAAGTTGTATTTAATTATGACAGTTGGGAGCTCCAGGCCAGGCAGTTTTGATACTGGGCATACATTTTAAAATACTCTCCCAAGGCAACCCAGCACCTAAGAGGCACCAGCCACCTTGTTAGGAAGTCACACATTGAACAGTCAGTGTTGATACAATGGATTATAAGGTGAATTACAGTGCAACCAGGCTGTATTAGCAAGATGCCATCAAACTGCACGCAGAGTGTAAACTGATGGACGGAAAAGTAAATTCCTTATTTGACATTCCAGAAACACATAACCTGAGCCAAGAGTTCAAGAACCACAATGAAATAAAAAAGACAGACAGCTGCTTGTTTGTCAGGATATCTCTGTGTAGAATTAGAGGCTTTAATTACATATGGGGAATATTAATAACAGTTCAAAGTGGAATGTAGCTAATCATTACTGTAGGATCTCCAAACAGAGTGATGGTGAAGCCATACAAGATTTTCTTTCAGAGGAAATGAAAACTCAGCAAATCTATTTAGAGTACTGGCAGTGTGTAGTAGTCTGAGGATCTAGGTTGGCTTTTCTGCCTCATTACAGTAAAAAATTCAATCACAATCAGAAGACACAATTCTTTACAGGTTTGGCTAACCTCTCTAGTCATCCTGAGATCCAGAAAACACAGAAGATGGCTTAAAAACAATGAGAAATAATAATAATAATAACAACAACAACAATAATTAGGTGGCTTGTCTTCTAGTTTTTAAGCTTTTAAATGTTATGTTTACAGTCTGTACCCAGCAATGTTGAGGCTAACACTCTTCAAAAAGGAACCAACTTGGCAGATCTGAGATTGCTGGAAAAGCAGCACATTTGAAGAGATGCAGAATAGTGAGGAGAACTTCATCTTCTATACAGGCATCAACATGCTTCATAATGAGGCAAACTCATCCACTGCAAGGGGTTAGTGACTCACAGAGAGGGATGAAAGAATTACTTCTCCAGGGCATATGGGAAGAATTTAATTCCTTCTCTGATCTCTGTGCAAAAAAGTCACTTTTTACATAGCTCTGGCCTACAGAGCTGAACTATTTGCCAAACTTTAAATTTTAACTCCTGTTGTTACCTCAGTATTTTTCTTCCTTGTGTGAGTTCTTGTTCCTTGTAGGTCTTTGAGAAATACACATTTCTCTGGAATAAGCATTACATGATTATACTGCCAGTGGTCAAAGTGGCAGGAATTCTTTATCTAAAGAAATGTTTTCATGGAACAGCTCTGCAGGATTTTGACTGTTGCATGTGGATATTCTCAGCTCAGTCAGAGAGAAAGAGAAAGGTTTTCTAACCAGGCGACAGCCTGGGAAGCAGTTGGGAAAGAATGTAAATAATTCTCTAATCTCTCTTGTTGTTCACATTTTTTATAGATATGTTCTGCTATGGTGCGTCATTCACTGCACACCAATGGTGTGAGATGTTTTTACTCTAAGACCAATGAAATTAGTCTGCACGATGTTCCCTATAAATAGAGCGATGTATTTGAAATAAATTGGAGTTCATTTTCTTTGCCTTCTAACTTGGGGTTCTTCTGTTCCCGTCCTGCTCAAAAGTGACAGTTGCAGGCTGCAAGTAATTGGCAACATAAGTCTTTTTGATTTCTGTATTGATTTCTCTCAGATACAGCATGCTTTAATTTCCAGTGTTACCTGTCAGTTTGATTTCTTCTCATATTTTGGAGTCCCTTGGTAACTGTAATTCAGCCCTTAGCCCGCCCTCTGATATGGTGAGGACAGCAGCACACAATCGATAGCAGACCTGCTCCTATTAATCTTGTTCAGTAAAGGCCTGATTCTCCTTCTGCAAAGGGCAGAAGGACAGTTCACACCATCTTCAGAGTAGGCAGGAGAGTGTCCCAGGCACTAATGGCTTCAGCAGCAGGTGTTCCAGGATACCTACATTAATCTTCCCCTTTGCTGAGATTTTGACTTTGCCACCCTCTACTTGGCTGAAGTCAAATATCCATGAAACCTGACCCTCCAGCATAAGGTGTGAAAGGTGTTGCCACCTGCCATAAATCTCTCCATTCATTTTAATGGCAAGAAAAAATAACAACCAGTTCTCTTGAAAAAATGACACCTTTAAAAGTGCTTAAAATTACCTTAAGCTCTTATAATAATGATCTTTTAATGAGACTGGAAGGAAGAAAACTAATCTACCATGAGGAAGGTGAATTTCTTACTTTCCAGTGGCAAAGCTCTGCCACTCTGATGTTTTTTATGCTTCCAGATATAGATGTTTGGTTTGGGTCAGAGAAATGACTCGTCAGCCTGAGACTTGGGCCAGAACCTTTTGGAAGCTCATTTGAGAGCCACAGTGTGCCAAGGCCATGAATGCCTGCACTGGGACTGGACATGAACATGTGCCTTCATCCTACTGTGTCCTAGTTAACTTTTCAACAGCAGCTGTTAAAAGATATTCAGAGGCCTGGAATGCAACAGTACTTCCCAGGAAGGTAGATTAAGCTTCAGTCCTACAGGGATTTCCATCTGTAAATCTTAATTTTGTATGGTGGAAAATTCATGTAAGTCCTTCTAGGCACAGGCTTGTACAGGGGACACCCACTGGCTAAATGCAATCCAGCTGGTCGGGAGCTCAAGAAATATGCAATGTAAATGATTACATGACCAAACATGACATTTATTTCATGTGGATTTTCAAATACTTGGAGTATACATATGTGTCTAACTCAAGCACTCAAAGTGAAGTGTTTAAAATTTTTATATATTTGCATCATTTATGTTGATTAAGACAGTACATATGCATGCACATCAAAGTTTATGTGTGATTCTTGGACACCAAAATGGTGAATAATTAGATTTTCTGTATAGATTGAAACAGAAAGAGAGAAAGGCATGGACTATTTGAGCCCTTTCTACCCCTTTAATTTGAAGGGTAGGCATCGGCTATTTGAGCCCTTTCTACCCCTTTATCTATTTGTTGCTGTTCAACTGTTTGTGTTAGTGGTTTATCAGATAGGTGAACTGTAGCTCATGAAAATAATTTCCATATTGTACTGCCCTTTGAGTTTATTTAATTTTATTTATTTTTATGATTTACCTATGTTGGACAGGATCTGGGGAAAGGTGCAGGAAAGGCTGTCAGAGTTGGATGGTGAGGATAACGTGCCTTGCAGTGACACCACTTCTTTGGTGCTATTTGGTAGCTGCAGCATTGCAGAAGGGTTGGAGCTCTTACCACTTCCAGAGGAGTCAAAAGTGTTTAATCAGAGCATTTCAAAAAAGAGGCATGCAAAGGCTTCATATACTGCTTTGATCATGATCTGAATACTCCCAGTTGATTAATTATTTTGTTATGACTAGTCTGGTCTAGGAGTCACAAAATCAATGTTTCAAATTCCAAAAGGCATTGGAAATTGTCTGCTCCATTTAGGGACAAGCACATTGTATGTGCTCAGACCCAACTCCATGAGAATGAAGTTTATTAAAAACTGGTGTTTGCATTTGATTGTTTCTTCAGCTTAATGCTCTCAGGAAGCACTCTTTTGGATAGGAGTATTTATTGCTCTTTGGTTTTCAGCCTTTTTCTCTCTTGCCCAGTACCACCACATGTCATGCTCCTAATACCTTGCAAATATACTCAACTAGGTAACAGAGAAACAATGCAGACTCTTGCCAGTTGTCAATCATATGATCAAAAAGCTCAGTACTGTATGTCCCAGGTCAGTGATGAGTTTACATCCAGTCTTTTCTGACACTTTCTTACTCTGGATACTAAACAGAGTATTTAGATGTGAAAAAACTGGAATCAGAGCCTTTGTCACAAACTCATGAGCTGAAGTCCTTCACAAGTTGCTGCAGAGATCAGTACTTTTTTCGTCTGGGCCAGGTAGAAGCAATGTCACCTTCACCACTTTACCCTGCAATGTGACTTCAGTTGATCTTGACCCACAGCCAAGATGCTGAGTGCTAGCTTTATGATTCAAGCTTTGGCATGCTGAGATGGGAACAAAAATGTAAGACTTCAGATTACACTTTGGCAAGGTCTGTAAAATTCAGCACTAAATCCCTTTAAATCCTTTTGGTTAAACCTTCATTTTTTAAAAGTTATTGACCTTTTGATCACCAGAATGAGTTGCTGCTGCAAATAAAGGGCATAAATTAGATCAGAGTAGATATGTTAATATTCCTTTCATGTTCTTTGTATGCCATTTAAGATTTAGCTTTAAAAGATGGGTTTTCTGACATGTACAGAAGAATTTGCTCTGCTATCCTCTTTAGGAAAAATGTGAGATGCCAGCTAATTGACAAGTTCTGTTTGTAGGGAGCTGAGAGCTCCATTAGAAGCCATTGTCCAGGAACCTTGGGTTTATTGTATTTTCAGTAGGAAGGACAGATAGGATGCATATTAAGCTCCTTAATTTTGCTAAAGCTTCATTTCAGAGGTTTGGGAACACAAATATCTATGGGAAGGAAAGATTCCCCTTTTGGTATAAAGCAATTGTGGCAGTGTTCTAACTGTGTCCATGAGCTCATGTATATGGCATTTCTGTAAGGAACCTTAGGCCAGTGTGAGCTCAGCTCAGTGTACTGTTAACATAATTCCTAACGCCTTTCCCTCCATCCTTTTCCCTCCTCTCTGGTCATCTCCCATATTTTGGCCCTTTTTAGTCCCACATTCCTGTACTTGCTAATGTTCTTTCTCCGCAGTCCTTCCAAAAGCTTCTAGACTCACTGTCTACCAGCCTTCAATGGGATGGCCTCATGTCTGACATTGGATGGACCTAGGGAAAGTTTTAGCATGCCATTGATCCAGGACAACTCAATGCTCAGTGTGCTAGCAATGCTACCAGATCAGCTTTTCCCTTTTCCAGTAACTGTACCACATATCTGTGTGTAAGGCACACCTCATCTGTTTCCTCTTGCAAGACATGAATGTTTTATAGCTTTGTATAGAAATTTTTCAGCAATGAAAATAGAAACACTGATGTCAGTTCTTGATAAGTTGCTCATATCAAATCACATCCCACTGGTAAGCTGGCATAGCTCTTTCTTACAGAAGTATTATGTGAATGGATGCCCAAAATAACATTTGGTGTTATTAGGAGTATCAAGGTCTCATCTGTAATAACAATAACTACTAAAAATCCTGCAGGAATAAAACAAATGATGGTTCATAAATAAATTTGAAAAATTGTGTGAATTTCTTTTAAATTTCCTTGTGCGACTTACTGAGATTGTTGCAACCTCATCATTAAATGTCACTGGTAATAACATAAACTTCAGAAAAAGCAATCCTCATGAAATTTTCAGGCTTTTTCTCCAGCTACAAAAATTATATAAAAGTAATTTCTCAAATGCTAAGATAAAGAGTCCATTACTTTCTTCCACAGTTTCTCTGTAAGTTTCTCTGAAAACATTTCTTCTGCCACCTAAAAGTCAGCATTTGCCACTATGGTAGCAGGTAAATTACCAAGCAGGATTCAATTCAGTTGTTAGGAAAAACTGAGTGAGTGTGAGGGCAGTGAAGCAATGCAGGAAGTCTCCAGGGAAGGAACACATCCTTCAGCCCCAGAGGTGGTCAGGTTAGGAAAAATCCCCAGGGATCATGCAATGGTAGGTGATTTTGCCTTAGGATAGGGACTGCATGAAACAATCCTTTGAGATTCCTTGTAGCCCTATTTTTTTTTACAATTTTATGTTACAGAATTTGCTGTTGCAAATAATTTCTAGGAGTAATAAATAATCTTAAGTTATAACTGCAGGGTAGGAGCAGTTGATAAACATTGAAACCTGTAAATACAAGAGAAAAGGTGTCAAAACTTATTAAAAGGATTAAATAAATGACTACTGTAGTGCATTTAATTAAAATTTAATTAAGTCCAGCTGAAAGAAACTGAAATAAAATTCTGAGAGGACCATTAGAAACTTAGTGGTGCTTCTGTTTACCTCTGATCACCCTTTGATATATATGTGTAAGTATTCACATGACACATGTACATATGGATTGGGATCTTTATTTGGACTGGGTGTAAGGGCATAGCTGTATGAACATAGGTACTGAGTACCACCTTTGGGATGAACTTCTCAGGTCAGAGGCTGGAGGAAAGAATTTTTGGGTAATGTAGGTTCTGTCCTACACAGATATGCTAAGATCCTGCTCTTCTTGGCTGTGCAATACATGCAGGAGGAGGCTGCCTTGAGTCTGGCAGGGCTTTGCCTGCTTAAGCACAGTTGGGAATCAGCTGGGGATGAAGCCTCGGTCATTTGGGAAGGCATCGCTGGGCTGAAGCTCAGAAAGCTAACAGATCCTACTTGCATTTGACAATTTAATTTCCACCATTGATCTCTGGAAGTGATGGTGTGCTCTGAATGAATGATTCTGGTGCTCAGAAATTATGAGGCGAGCCTTGGCAGAGAGGGGAAATGCAGCATACCTATGTGGTTCACAATTCTTTCTCATTCAAGTGTTTGCAAGATTTTCTAGAAGGGGAAAGAACTTCAGGTTTTTGCCATCTTACTGTGTCCTTGGCTTCACACACAATTTCTGCAACAAAATCCCCATGCATGGAGAGTTATTCAGTGCTCACCTCAGCCTCTAGCCTGAACTGTGACTCTCAGTTTTGACTGAGTGGCAAGTCCTGCTCTGAAACTGCTAAGCAAAGAAGGCAATTGTACGTTCACTCCAGAGCAGGGAGCACGACCTTTCCTTCATATACCATTGCACGTGTTACAGCTGTGACAGCTTCTCACACTGGGTCCTGCATTAAGCACAGGCAGGGAGAACTACCCTGCAAACAGTTGCTCCAGTCAACATACTCATTCCCATGGAGGGTCATTAAAGCCAATTTTCCAAAGGATTGTCCTCAAGGAAGTAAAACTGGCACTTGAAACAACTCATTCTCAGAGCTCTCTGCAGTTCTACACTGTGCTCAGAGAAGGGACTGAATAAATTTTGCAGAGCTAGCAGGGAGTAAATTCTCTGTGCCAGACACAGACAATTTTAGAACCTCATCCTTGAATTTTTCTTTTTTTTTTCCCCCCATCCTTAGATCCTAAAGGGCAAGGACATTGATAGGCAGCAGTTAGGCACAGAACTATGCCTAATCAGGCAGTCTCTATGTATTAGATTTCCATATACAAATTCATAAGCAATGATGACATTTCAAGGGGTTTTCTAGAATTTCCATAACCTTTCTCTCTGTATCTGCTGTGTATGCTAATGGAGACAGGAGTACATGAACTATAACAACATTGCTGCTCTGAAATTTTGCCTGTGGTCCCATCCATCCAGCCATTAGAGGCATCCAGAAATCCTAGAGAAATATATAAAACTCTCAGAATCCATCTGTGAAAAATTATTAGAACAAATAAGTTGTGTCAGAGAAACTGTAGATATGTGAGAAGCTCAGTTGTTCAGGAAGGCTTGATAAAATTCATTGGATCTCGATCAAATGCAGGTGCAGTAGCCTTGCAGTGCCAGGAGGAAGAAAGCAAAGCAGAGCACAGCAGAGAGAATGGGAACCTGCCAGTGGCTGCTGCCTTGCTCTGTGTGGGGAATGAAGCTGTGCCATGGCACACAGATAGCACTTTGCTTGAGGAGAGTGGGGAAGAGAGATCAGCCAGCCCATGGCTGAGCTATGGCAGCAGCTGAGACCAGAACATTCCTTTTCAATTGAATTTTCCTGGCATGCAGTTTCTAATGCTTTCTCCCCTAGAACTGCAATGAAAAATCAAAGTGGTTTTAATATCTTCCAATCTGAAAAAAAAGAGGAGACATTACCATGCCATTCCATTGCTTTATTGGCTTATGGGAAGAAAGAAGAATTTCTTTTGATCCCACACAAGAACAACCGTGTCTGGTTCTCATTGTGAATTCAAAACCCATGCACAAGGAAAAGGAAACCAAACTTGCTGTAGCTCTATCCAGGAAGGTCATACAGGCTCTGTCCAGATTATTGCCTGATTTTGCCAAGAAATGCTTTCCAACAAGCTCATCTCATACCTAGTGGAGTGGAGTAGGTCTGTTCTGATGCAGTTTTGATTCACTTCAGTACTGCCATGGATTTATCCCAGTAAAAAGTTTACTGTGAACATAATAATCCATGGGTATAATTCATTAGTAAATTAAGCATTGATTCCACCTCTTGAGACACTGAATATTGAGTTTCTCTTTCTTTTAAGTTCTTCTAAGTGTGCTCCTTCAATGTAGCTCATCTCAGCCGCCTGTGGTCAGCATTCCAACAAAATGGAAGGAAGCATGAAAGCATGAGTTTATATGTAAAGCATGTATGAGAGAAGGCAAATAGGGGAGAGAGAAAGAAAAGGAGAAATAGAAAGAGAAAAGGAGAAAAAGAGAGAACAGGTGAAAGAGAAAGATGGAAGGAAGAGAGAGACAGGAGAGGAAAAGAAAGAGATAGAAATGTCAAGCAGGAGGGGTCTACTCTCTTTTATTATGTCTACCCATGTTTAGTTTCTGAATTTTGTTGATTAAAATCTATTTTGCCTTGTTATGAAGAAAACACCTGGGCAAAAAGATATCCTTTAAAGAAACACAAGGACTTTCTGTAAGGACACATTATGTGTGTAAAGTGTTTGCTTGTCACTGTATTGAATTCTTATCTAGGCATTATATAAACTGTTTCCATAGGGCACAGGTCTTTTTCATAAAATCCCACCCACTCAGATACCATATTAAAACAGGCTATCAGATTTCTTTGGCATTGTCTCATTCACAAATCCCCCTTGGCTTTAAGCCAATATGTCTATTTTATCCAAGTAAAAATAGATGCTCCTCTCAGGTTTTGCTAATATTCTACCTGGAACTGAAGTCAGACTGCCAGATCTAGAGTTACCCAGTTTTCTTTCTGGTTTGTTTAACAATCACAACATTTCTGTTCTTTCCCTTTGCCTATTTTCCAGCTTCTGATATTTACAGAAGATTAGGCTTTCTTCTGAACATGTACAGAAGAATTGTTAGAATAATTTTATGCTATCACCTCTTCAACAATAGCTTAGGCTTCTTTTTTTGTTATTATACACTTGTAAGAATTAAGAATTGCCAAATTCTAAATCTCTTGCTGTTATCCTCTTGCATCAGTGCTGTTCTGTGCTGTCCTTCTCTACTAAGTCAGAGTTTTCATCTTTTTTCCCTTTCTCTTTTTCTGGTGTAAGAGGACTAGGATGTAACTTTCGTGCAGGTGAGAGATGAGCTCAGCTGGGACAGGAGTGAGCTGGCAGTCTGAGTCAGAGGCAAACCTCTGAGCAGAGGGATCCTCCTTGCATCACCCTTGCTTCCAGGAGTCACAGGGAAGAGGGGAAGTAATCTGTCACTAATCTGCTCTCTCATGCTAGCTTAGGCACTCTGCAGGACAGGCTGTGGTGAGGGGGCAGAGCCAGCCACTGCCTGTCTCTTCCTCCCCAGCTCCGAGCTGGCCCTACCAAAGGCTGCTCTCCGAATCCACGAACACAACTGTCCCTGCTGTGTGCAAAAAGCTTCTCCTTTCTCTGATACCTACTCTGAATTAGACAGCTAGAGAAGTGCCTAGTTATACTTTTAATAAGTGCCAAAGCTGCAGTGATTATTCAAGTCTTGTCAGAGCCTCTTGGCTGGAGTTATCATCAAACCTCTCATTAAATAGAAATCCTGTGTTTTTGGCACAATATGCAACTTCTAGCTTGTAGCAAGGAAACAGCTGCCCTTCCTCCAGAGCTCTGGCCATAGCCAGCAGTGGGGAATAAAGAGATAAACACAAATTAAAGAGACCTTTAAAACAGCATGTGGGAAAGCCTAGGGCTGTTGCAAAAGCTTGGACCCACTCCTGTTTTATCTGACTTCAGATATGTCCTCTCTGATTTCCAAGAGCACAGTGACTACTATGCAAAGTAGCCCTTGCCTGCGGCTGCCCAGACAGTGGGTGCCTCCTGCCTTGTGATTCCAGGGATAGTATGAAGACTTCCATCGTGCCATCACCTTGACATCATCAGGAACAGCAACTGCTCATTCTCCTTGTGATATATTACTCCGAAACAACATAAATGTCAACTGGCTGCCTGCACATAATGCACTGGGAGAACACGGCATTGCCCTGAGCCTCCCGCTTCGTTCTGGGCCAGCTGAAGTGCTGGTATCTTTAAAAAATTAAACAGAAGTAGAATATTGCAATGCAACTAATAGTCAAAATCAAATTAACTTTTTATTTCTTGTGCCACCTCCTCTTTCAGACTGCTAGGAGGATTTTCCATACATTCTTACCTCTTGGTGCCAGCCAGTTTCACATTGCTTGTGCTGGTCCCGGTCATTGGCATAAAGCTGTATTCATTTGTCTCAGAATTCTGTCTGAGAAAATGGTCCTAAACAAAAAATACTAAATTCTGTTTCCTCCCTCACTGCAGTGGGTGTCTTGAAACACTGTTTCATTTTGAGGAAAATGGTTTATAAAAAAAAAAAAAGTGATATTCAGTCTTTGTGTTGTCATCAAAGGGAAAGGGAACCCATGGCTATTCTTGAATGACAGAACTGTCTTTGACAAAAAAATGTATAGAAATACTAACATTAAATAGGAATCTTTGTATTCTTCAACAGAGTTACTATTTTTCTGTAATGACTTCAACAATTTTGTAAAGATGACTTCTTTTCACAGAAACACGTACTTGATACACCATAATTATCCTAGTTTGAAATTGCATAAAATGTTCATGATAAATCCGGCTAATTTGAAAGGGTGAATTTAGGAAAACTGAAGTGTTAAAAGTTGTCTCTTAAGTAGGCATAACCTGTGTTCTAGTATTAACAATACACCTATTCCTTTTCTTCAGTTCCTGGCTGAGGTGGTGGAAACAGATTTGTGATTGTTCTCAGGACAATTCAGAAACAGCAGATTAGAGCTGAGCCACCAGATTCAGAGATTAATTCTGAATGTGTGGCTATCAGTTTTAAGAGAACTATTTCGAGGACTGATTTCAGTATAGCCACGGTACCACAGAGCTCTGTACAGCCTGCAAAACCCCTCCAAATATCTAGCTAACCTCCTGTATGGATTTTGCAGCCTGTACTGTATTCCTGCCTGCCACGGCTAAATCTGCTACCACTATCCAGTTTAAATACAGGTAGGTGTGCTTTAAAAAGGCAAATTTACATGGCAGGACCTACAGTGCACTCTTCACTAGAGTGCAAGTTCTTATGTTGAAGTTAGTGGACCTACTCTTGCAAACCAAGTTATTCACACACTTGATGTGTTCACTTGGTGCTGATATTGTGCATGGGGCTCTTTTTAATACATGGACAGAGACAGCATTTTGCAGAGCTTGTGCATATCTGCAAATTTGAGTAATATGAAAAAGTGTACTTACCGTGCATAAAACTGGGATGTTAAGGCTTCCAGGAATAATGCTGGAGTAAGAAGTATTGCCTGTTATTGTAGTCTTAAGAAAAATATTACAAACTAACGGAAAAAATACTATACTCATGAAATGCTCCCATTGCACAGAAAAATAAATTTTAGTAATAGCAAAAGATTAAGTTGTAAAGATGTCTGCATTACACCATGTGTTATACAATATTTTGTGGTTCTGTTATATTTTCTGTCGAAGTTGTTTTTCTTTTTGCATTGCAACAGGGTGTTATTATTTTATTTTGTGGTTTTGAGTTCCTGGGCAATTGCTCAATGTCAAATGAGCCTGGGGAATTGGGCCCATAATGCCCTGCAAGAAACTTCATTTTTTGTACCTTTCTTCTGGCACCATGGCAGCTGTATTTACCAGAATAATTTAGCAAGCACCGTTTTATCGTGATGCTTCAAAGTAACAGCAACCCTCTGACAGCTGCAGCTGTTTTCAGACCCTGTAATGAAATGGAAGATGAGTCAGACTGACACTGTGCCAAGGGATACTGCCAGTGCAATACAACCTCCGTGATAGCTCCAGTGAGGAAGGCAATGTCAGTGAAGAGGAGGTGTCTGGAAAGATTGAGCCAAAATATGCCTCACTGACAGACCTCGAGAAAGGAGCTACAACCCCCAGAAGGGAAGTTGGTAGGTTTAAACCTGTTCAGCTGGGTTAGGCACTATCAGCTTCCCCAGCTGAATGAGCAGACCATATCTGCTGCACAGTGCTCACTGGAGAATGTGCTTGAGGACGACGTGCAGGTCTGCTTGTAGCAGAATCAGTGTGTTTGAAGGGCCCCACTGACTCAGAGATGCATCCTCCAGTGCCTTCTTCCAGCAGCTTCACTGCCTAAAATGTTGTGAAACAGAAATCTGTGGGGACTGGGAAGGTGAGACATATGAATTGCATTAAAGTTGTGGACTGCACATGCAAGGTAGCAGATTCTGAGGTGGAGACTTTTTTGCTTCAAAGAAAAAGAGAAGGAAAAGTTTAAAAAGCAGCTGGGATGGATTATTCCATCAATAACAGAACAGCATATAGGGAATTAAACCCATCAAAATCTAAAGGCACAATCCAGTAATCTTTGCTATAGAGAAAAATATCAGAAAGCTATGAGGTTTTGTAAGATAATTGCTCAATTCTTGACATTATAAGCTTTTATCAAGTGGTATGGGCGACCTGTTAAGCGACTCAATAAATGTAATCTGAGATAAATATGCAAATGTCCAAAGGGCATCCGAGATAGGGATTACTACAAATTTAGGTATTATGTTGGCATTAAGGAGGAGAGAGAGCACATTTTGATCCCCTCAGTCATCTCAGTAAGCACACTTTGCTCTTTGATATGCTCTTAGTTGCTAAGTAAAATAGTATTTAGTGTGAGCTTGCTGGCTCCTTTTACTAAATAGTGACAAAATTAAGGGCTAGTATTATTTACAGTAGACCTTTCCTCAATAAGTTCATCAGTTTTTCCATGCAAAATGCTAAGGGCAGAAAGGTTAATTTAGTGTCTAGGGCAGGATTAGAAACTAGCTTTATAAGTATACAAGAACCCTGCATTGTGTCAGAGCCCACTTAGTCTCCAATGTTTGCTAGTATGAGATCCCACAGACAGAGGGTTAAAATATTGTTTAATATTTAAATAATTAAACAGACAAAGGGTTAAAAAAATTTTAAGTCATTTTCTGGCTAACTATGGGCAGCTGGATGTCCCTTGACATCTGGAAACACAGTGGCTGACACACACTTATTTTTTAGTGTAACTGTGGATGGAACTATTTAGACTTCTGAGAAATGGGCACCTTCAGAGACAGCAGAATTTTTTTTTGACAGAACTTTTTCTTCCTTTGTAAGAATCAAGAGCTGGCCTCCCTTGCCCTCTTCAAGCACTAGGAAATTACATCCTTACCTGGAAGGTAGAAGAGTTTCTTTGGAGTATGATGGATTTTTGCATTCTCTTTGAATTCCCAGAGGACTTCTTTCTACATTCCCAGCAGCACCTGCACCAGGGAGCACTGCTGGGTTCAGTGGGATCAGTTCCTGGGGAGGAGCACACCTGTGTGCAAATGTGTGCTCTTACACCAGAACTGTGTGATGACTATGGCTGACTGAACTTGTTGGTTGTATTATGCTGCCTTACAGTGGAGCTGTTTCACTTATTCAGTCATTCATGTGGTCTTCAGGCTAAATATCCCCTTATGCTTTTACCTCATTTTGTAACCCAGAGAGGCTTAAGTTATCAACAAAATCACTCCAATCTCTGGTACTTTATGTTGCTTTGAAGTTTTCACTATTTGCTCCTTCTCCATGCCAAATTGCCAGTTCATGTTCTCACTCTCCCAAACCCTGAAGGTGCCATAATCCAGACTTCACTTTCTGTGCTTGCATCTGTTTCATCCTACCTATCACAACACCCAAATGTTTTCTTTCACAACTCCCTCTTTTTCTGAGACCTCTTACAGAAACAGAATTACATCTTAGTTGCAGTTCATGAGTCTTTCTGTCCTGAAAAGACTAACTCTCTCTGAATTAAGGCCATGTGTGCCAGTACGCACAGACATCTTATAGACATCTGACTATCAGGACAAAGACTGTCATCCTGAGAATTCTACAACTCCCAAATCAGGATAAAGCTGACCTGTGTGGTGTGCCACAGACTTGTGTGGCAACAGGGAGAAGAACTCAGGATGTTGACTTTCTAAGCCATTGTATAAACTGCTCTATTCCTGAGGATGCCATGTCTATTCCACTTGTTGGGCTCAACATCTTTAAGTGATGAGGAAGCCAGAGGCAGACTTCTCCCAGTTAAATTATTTACATTATCACTGACGAATGGAAATGGAGATTTTCACACATTTTCCTCAGTTCTGTAGGTACGAACATTACAGCAGAGCCTGGATTCTTTGGGGTGACAATGACAGAGGACAGAATTAGAAAATCTGCTCTTCATATTCTCTATTAAGCAGTATAAGCTGTCTTGGCATACCTGCTTATTTTCAGTCCATTTCGGTGTTGAGCACTGTCCAGCTGAACTGGCCAAGATGCCCATAGAAGTGGTCTATGAAGAAGACTCATGAGGAAGAAACATTGCACCAAATAGTCTGGGACTCTGGCTGGTGCTTTTTGGGCAGGGAAAGGGCTGGACTGCCATTGTCTGCCTGAGAAGTTTGTACAAGGACACATTTTCAACCATCTAAATGATCAGTTTACTGCTGATACATTTCAAGCAACAGCAATTTTTTTTAAATTTAACTCTTGGAAAAAAAAAGTTTGTCATGCACGTTAAGATGCCCGTAGATAGCACACAGTCTTCCTGCTTATGCAGTTCACGTTCAGGGAAAAAAATCCTGTTGAAGAAATCCCGGAAGGGTAATTTAGCTGGTAATAAGAAAGCAGTGATGGCATAGTGCACAAATGCTGTTCAACACTTTTGGGCTTCTCATGTGTTTGTATTGTTATGGTTCCAGACTGCTAATACCCTAAGCTTCAGGCTCTAACTTGAGCAGGAAGGATTTATTTTTGGAAGAAGAATTTTTCCCATAGAAGAGTGCCTGCAATACCATCTTTTTTTTTTTTTTTTTTTTTTTTTTTTTTTTAATAAAGCATACAAATTAAATTTAAAAATTGCCCTAGAACATCATTGTGTCTTTGAGAAAGGAATAGTCAGACCCCAGACTGTAAAGTCTGGATACTGAGATGCACTGCACTGCCAACATTGTGTCCAGGACGAGGAGAAGAGATGGAGCTGAGGGGCTCATGTCTGCACAGATGAAAGACTTTGGCTTACACACAATTCTGGGGGTGCACAGTCAAAGCCAGGGTGAAACACCAGACTGAGCTGAGCTGCTGTGGCTGCTCAGAGAGAAGCTGCACAAGCTCTGGGGTTTGGTACACAAGAGGCAGCTGAGAGGAGCTCCTCATTATTCCCCTGAGGGGAATAACACATGAGAAGCCTTACTTTTGGGTATCCAATGTATTGTTGCAGCTATGAGCCTAAAAATTTCTCATAATTATTAATCCCCGTGAAAGATGCATTGGGAAGGGCTCTCTGGGTGTCTTCACTGGAGCACTGACATATGGGCTGGTCACTTTAAGGGGTACCATCATCAAATTCCAAAATATGAGCTACCTTATCCTAGAATTCCCTTCTGCATTGCCCTGTAAACCCCATTTCATAAGTGGTGGTGCCTCAAGATAGGTGTCTAGTGCCTGCAGTTGTTAAGTCATCTGACAGAGATGGATTTGGCACTGAGGACCGAAGCACTCTGCAGGGGCAATGGAAGGCTGTGGTGGATAGCAGAGGGCACTCAGATGGCTGTGTGAGATCATCTCTAAGCAGCTGAACTGAGACCTGTGACCAGAACTCCACTGACTCCATAGCTGGGAAAGATGAGTTCAGATGCAGAAGCTGGCACTGCACTCAGTAAAACTTAACCACAAGGGATCTCACCCCAAAGGCCAAAACAAGTGCCTGTTCTGAATGTCATATGTGCAACCCAGGGCAAAAGTGAAATCTATCCCCCTGGGATTTCTCTTCCAGGTTTTAAAGATCCAGGAAGCAGCGTATACCTCAGACTAGGAGTTAAGGACAACGAACAAAAATCTCATCTCTGGGCTCCTGTCTTTGATCCAGTACCTCGCGTGGATCTTCAAATACCATTACTTATCTGTGTTTATTCCTTTATATATAAAATATTCTTTCTAGACTATTTTAACTGGACTATTTAGCCTACTTTCACCAGGCTGTTAGTGAAGCTTAATTAATGCAGTAAGTCCTTACTAACTGATTCTAACAGTCTTTTTTTTTATTTTCAATCTTATCAATGCATGTAATTTTTTGAGTTACGGCCTATCTTTAACATTAATGCTGGATGATGTCCAAAACCTTTGAGTCAGAATCTTTTATACACAGGGTTTCCCCCAAGGAAATCTCCTCATTATTTAAAAGACATCACTAATATGCAGCCCAGTGCTGACTCAGAGTGAAGAGGTTACAAAGACTTTGGAGATACTAGTGCAGAGAGGCACTGTGTGTGTGTTAAAGCCAAAAGGTGTTCATAAATGCAGCTAGGGTGCTGCCACCACATTCCTGTCATTCAGCCATTCAGATTAAGTGTGTCACTCAAAAGATGACATCCATTAGTGCAGAAGGGGGGTATGTTGTTCCTTTCATCACATAATTACTTAGGAAGAAGGTAAATCACCAGCATCTGTCAAGCTCAAGGGGAGCTACAAAGCTCCGAGGGTTGGCCAGGCTGACAGAGCAAATGAAAAAAGAAACTGAATAAACCTTGGCTTTTAGTGAGAAGGTGAAGGCCTTCACCAAGGCAGAGATTCATGGCTGATTGTTGCAGATTTGCTTTGAGTCCTGCCTTTCCAGTCGAGTTCCTGCAGGCTGTGCTCACTCTCCTCAGTGAACCAATAGGACCCCCCAGTGGTTCACTGAAGTTTGAAAGGAATTTGACTTCTTTCATCTGATACAAAGGAAAAAAGATTTGGATAAATTAAAAAAATCTCTCCATGAAACAGATGTTTTTGGAATTAAGAGACCAGTATACAACAATTCACATGTATCTCTATTATCTTCCAGAACAGGAAGTGGATGTTTATAAACGGTGGACCTTGGACACAACGAGGATATAAGTTCCTGTTAAACTTAGCACTATGTGTGTGTAGGTTGCAGCTAGGAGAGATAGTCCCACTCTCCTGCCATGTGCTCCCTTTTCCTCACGTCCAGTGATCACAGGCCTGATAGAGGAATTGCTTCAGGAGGCTCAGCCAGCAGAAATAAAGTGCCTCCTGCTCTGAAAGAACAGGATCCACTCAGACCAATTAGCAGAACTGACTCATCCTGCACAGCTCCAGCACAAGGAAGGGCAGGAGGCCTCCTGCCTGAAGAAGGAGAAAGAAAGAAGGGAAAGGAGAATGGGCCCATCCTGACTGCAGCAGTCCACAGCATCACTGGGTGGTGTGTATCAGGAAACTATACCATGAATATGTCAAACAAATTGGCCAAGGGTATTATAGGGTTATAACTCTACTGCACTTATGCTAAGAACAAGTGTTTTAATAGAAAAAAGATAATACCAGCCCCAGCACTTGGCATCTTTTATTCCATCTGTTCATGTGCAGCAGTATCTTTCAGGCAGTGCAGATAGTAATAATATATCATGACAGCAATTAAGATTAAAGTTCCACTGTGCAAAGTGGAACTGATGAACACTCCATGAGTTCCCAAAGAAAGAAAAGAAGGTGTGATGAGAGCTGTGGGCTAAAAGAATGGGATATCAACCCCAATCTCCCAAGACAGAACTAAGGTATGTCCCAGTTAAGGAAGCTGCTTTGGATCTTTTAGACACCTGGGAATTGAATGTATTTCTGTTAAGTACTTTCATAGGATTATTATAATGCAAGGGTTACCTGAGATGGTGGTAATCTGAACAAGAACAGCCACTTTCACAACATTTCCAGGCTATCAAATAGTTAATGCCAAAGTTTTCAGCCCCTTCATAGTGGGATTTGGACATTTTTCTTTAAATGTTAATGAACTTTGGCACATGGGTTTATATCATTCATTCTGCGTAGCTTATATATATATCTACTTCAATGAATTTGTAAAACTTGTAAGTCTAAAAAATTTAAATTTCTAAAGGAGAATAAATATAATAAATAAATTAAATTTGAAAAAAAGGTTTTTTAAATATCAGTATATTTCTAATACTTTCATTTGGAGGCCCTGTGCAAGCATTTCCTATAATGGAGGGTGTGCATCTTTGAGTACAACAGGTACCTAGAGAATATTGGAACTGGAACATGTTAAAAGTAACCAGTAGGGAAACAGACCTGGAAAAAAGAATTTGGGAAAATCTGTGCTATTGCTGAGCTAGTTATGGATTTCAGGACTTTTTAGGTCTAAATACCTACAACCACGTTTTTGATATTTTTCAGACTGCTAATAAGACAGATCAAGTGAACTGAAAATAATTGAAAATTAATTTCACCATTTCAGTGGTGAAATGCTATATGCATATCAGAAAACAACAAAAAAATTGCAATTCTGAGAGAGGAGCCAAGATCAGAGGCCTTGGTTTTCAATGGTGAAGGGAAGTTTACCTCACCCCAGGCTTCATTGGCCAGAGCTGGACACACCGTCCCACAGCATGGGACACCATAATCTGCTGGGTCCAACCATGTGCTCCTTGTAAACTGCTGAGGTAACTTCACATGCTTCATGAAGAGGTCAAACCAGGGCCAAAGAAACCTCTTCTTGATATCCTGCATCAGGCATTCTCAGTCAGATAGATTCCAATAAACTGAAGCATGTAAACCCGGCATGGGTCTTGCTTACCTAGGTATAGTCAGGTGAGGAGCTGCTCCCAGTTTCACCTGTGGAAGCAAGGAAAAAAACCTCTCCCTTTGTATGGAGACCTACAAAGTCTCCCTCCTCTCCTGGCTGCATGGTCGTCTTTCAAATTTCCTCCTAAAACCAGTGTGAAATAAGGTCTGCCTCTCTTGAAGAGCAGTGGCAAAGTTCCCATCTCTTTTCCTTTCTTATCCTTTCCTCATCCTAACATTTTCTGACTGATCCAGCCAAGCAGTTGACAGAAAGAAGCTGTTCTCCTTCCTCCTCCTGCTGTCCTGCCTGCTGCCCTGACCTAGGGACCAGCTCTTGACTTTGGTGCCGAGTGCCTCAGAGCTCTGGGATTTACTGTCAGAAAGGAAACACTCTGACTGCTACAGGACACCACAGGGCATGTGTTGCTTACACAGTAATGTCACCCTCTGGGTCGTTGTAAGGCAGAAGGTAAAGCTGGCAAGTGGTGTTTATCTGTCAACGACATCTTGTACATGCCTTGAAGTGTCTCCAAGCCGACTGCCTTGGAAAAAAAAATCCAGTATAGGCTTTAGAGTTTAATCTTCCTGCATCTTGCTAGATAGAGTAAGGCCCCATTTGTGGATGCTACATCAATATAGAAAGTATTTCTTAACAAAGGTCATGTCTCATTTACATGGAAGAAAAGTAGAGTGCATGATAGGGTAGGAGAGTTTTTTTCCTGGCAAGTCTACAGTGCAAGGATGTGATTAAATTGGGCTGGCCAGGTAAATCCAGGTGTCTTTCATCAGCACTAGGAAGTTCAGCTAAGATACCAGACAAAAAACAATGCCTTCACAAATTAGATGGGGACTTAAAAGGTAACAGATGTTCTAAGACACAGCATTCTTCCCTTGCAAAAATAGAAGTTCTGCATTTTTTTTTTTGGTTGTGCATTTTTGGTTGAACACTTTTAGCTTTTCACTTTTAGCCAGCATGGTACAAATTGAAATAGTGTATTTTTTATTTTTCGTGGTAGAAAAGAAAAAATAAATCAGCAAATATCAAATACCACTGATAGCAATAGATAAATTCATCCAAAGCTATAATGTCCTACATATGATTGCAAAGAGCCCATGTGGCAAAGGCAGAATTGGAGCAAAAAATGTCATCACTATGATGCAATTCTGCTGCAGACATGGAGTGTTAAGGAAACTTTCCATTCTTACCATCCTTTTGCCATACAGGAGGGAATTTGGGACTGGCATGGGGCTTGGATACTGTCAAACCTTATTCCAGTGTCTCCCTGGATAAATGTGTTTATGTGTTCCTCCTGATGGGAGGGGAAGCTCATCTGCTACTGCTTTTTGTCCTTCATCCTTCATTCTTGGGCTCTGTGTGACTGTTTCCCAGAGGCTCCAAAGCTCCAGATATTAAGGCTGATGAAGAATTGTTTTCTGTTATATTAGACTTCAAAACTCTTTATTAAGAACAATCCCAAGATGCTGTTTATTTTTTAATATAAACACATATTAGTGAACTGGGAATCCTTTCCTGTTCTCATCTACACTGGTCGTTTTTGCCTGGCATTCCTATTTCAACTGATCAGCTTTTCTCAATATCAACAAAACTTCTAAATGGAAAAATTCTAAATGGAGAATCACAAGTTGGAAGGGATCCATAAGGATCACAAGGTCCAACTCCCTGTTCCTCACAGAACTACCTAAAACTAAATTATATGGCTACCATTTGGTTAAATACTCTGGTGAAAGATTTGTCTCTCAGGACTTCTGGGAGTGTTCTGATCCTTTGGCTCAGTGACAAGATGAAGATTTTTCTCTGACAACAAGCAGACAGGCACCTAATGGAATAGAGACTGAAGTAAGTGAGAGAGTTTAGTCCTTGAAATAGCAGCAAATATGGAGTTATTGATGCAGATCTAGCAGCTGCAACTGCAAATACAGCTCTGGTGTTTGACCAAGGGAATTTATTAAAAACAGACAGGAGAGAATGATTTAATTATCTGATGCCCTGATTAGCAGCCATTTGGAAAATGCTCAAGGAGCTGAAGAGAGTTAAAATAGTCATGCTTTGGAAAGAGACCACAGAAGATTAATTGAGGCAGGCGTGGAAGGGAAAGGCTCAGAGAGTTTCACATGTTTGGCCCCTGAGGTGGTGAAGGAAGAGGGCTTATGGTGGTACACAAAAGGCACACTGTGCTGAGGATAAATTTTGTTCAGGAGACATTCACTTTTTGGGATGGGTAAAACAAGGGCATGAGGCAATGTGTGCAGGGAGAAGAGCAAGTTATGAGACGGGACATTTCCATCCAGAGACATGAGGCAGCCTGTGCAAACAGGGGTCCTATAGCAATGGTGTGAGTTAATGAAAGGATGGCTGGGGATGCCAGAGCCTTTAGTTCTACCTCCTGTGGTACAGAAACAAGAGGTGATGGGCTAGAAACAAGGTGGAGCTCAGCTCTTTCCACCTCAGAATTTCTGTGAAGTCTTGGGTCATTTGGTAAATATGTGTGGCTGAGTCCAGAGGTGGTTCATGGCCCTCTCACTTGCTCAGAAACCACATGCTCAGCACAGAGGACTTAACTGCTTCCTCTTCTGGTTCAGCTCCTTCACAAGGTGAGTTGAGATCAAATCAGGTGAGTGGTTGCCATACACAGGGAAACAGAGCAGGATGGCAAGAAAAAATGGTAAAAAATTTAAGCTTCATTAAATGAATAGAGAAATGCATTTAGTAACAGAGAAGGTACAAGTTGTGTGGATGGATAATTGTAACCATGTTTAGACATCTCTGTGATCAAAGAAGCATAAGCTTAGGAATGACCACCAGGCATTACTTTCTGTTCAGTATTTCTCTTAAAGCAACCTGGACAATGGTTGACCAAAATCAACTCATCAGTTCCATGCAGTGATAAGGCAAGCTTGATGAGTATCATGCACTCTGCCAATGTGGAAAAGAAGTATAAGAACGGAAGTCCAAGTAGCACCAAAGTACTAATTGTTGCACAAGGAAGATGGGGTCACAATTGTGACCGTATTTGTGCAGGGAGAAAAATAAACTGAAATTATTAGGTTGTCTTAGATCAGAGTGTGAAATACCTGTAGGTGCTTGAAGCAAGGACTCATCTGGGAATTAGACTGAAACAAAAAAAAAAAAAAAAAACAGGGATTACTTTCTTAGGAAATTATCTACTTTCTCTGTCACTACAAGTGCTAAGGTACACTGAGATACCACAGTCTAAATCTACCCCAGCAGCACCTTCTATAATACCTCTAAAATTTACATTACAGGAAATTTGCAGCACAGGAATGTTTTATCAGAGTAAATGAGAACATGACATGAAATGCAATTAATTAGGCAAATATAATGTAAGTGTAGGAAAGAATGAAAGGATGAGCAAATTTTCAGATGGCTGCTGGTCCACAGTTTCAATTTACATCATGCAGCTGAAGAGCCTTTTCCTTGCACTCACAGCTGGCCCTTACAAAACAGAGACCTGTAGAAGCACAGATCTTTCCATTGGCTACAAAGGCAAATATAGTACTTCACTATTTTTTCTATTCATAACCAATCTTCCTCCCTTCCTGCCTACCAAAGGTTATAGAGCCAATTTAATTTTTCTGCCTATGCCTTTACCTGTAAATAAAGCAGGGCTAGGGTGTGATTTCAAGTATTGTCCTATGATTGTAACCCTGGGAGGATGGTTAGATGTACCCTTTTGGACCAGACAGCATTCTCCCACCTACACCTAACCACAACTTAGGCACATCCAATAACCATTCCCTGTACAGATTTTGACTGCAGTCTCATAATTTAAGGATGGAGAGGAAGTTTTCCTGTGCAGATGAGAACAACACACTTTCACTTGGTCCAGCAAATATGATCTCAGTACTGACTTATTTAGTAGCTTAAAGGAAGACTATGAATAAGATTCTGTCTTCCTGAATATCCTTCTTCCTCTTGCTGTAAAGGAAGCCCTTAAAGGCTGTAAGGATAAGCACCTGCCACCAATCCTTTCTCACTGTGAGATTGCAGTGGAGGTCCTCTCTAACCCATCAGTACTAGAGTGTGACCATAGTTTAATCCTGTTTGTATTAACAGGAATCTCCAGAAGCATAGTTCTCAGCACCTCTTGGCACATGATGGGTGGAATGCAAAGCAAAATATCTTTGCATCTTACAAAGGGCCATTGAGGAAACACCAGGCTGGAGAGCATCAGCAGCTGCTCCTCATCCCGCTCTGGTTCTGGCCATCACAGAGTTGGGTGCCTAGACGCGGGCAGAAGAAAGGGGAACAATAAAAAGTGATCTCTGCCATGTTATTAGGTCTGTTCGTACTACTGCCAGCCCACTCCCACAGAGGGACAAAACCCCCTGTTACCTTTCTAGGGCAGGGTTCTTTCCTTGCCAAGGACAGGAATTATCTCAGTGATATGAGCAGCTTTACTTTGATAGTGGTGTGAAATAAAGGAGGAAGATAGCTTTAATACTCCTTGTTTAAGTTCTTGTAGGCAGAAGTCTTGCCTATCTCTATATTCTACAAGCACATGAATCAGTCAAATGATAAGCACCACATTGAGTAGAGCAGAAAAAATCAGATGGTAGTCTTTAAAAAAAGGAACAAAATGCCCATCCTTTATAGGATGTCTATAAAAAGACTAAATAGCCAGGAAAAAAACAGTTTGCAGAGAAAACCCTCATGCACTGGCCATAGAATAACCAGGCGCATGACTGCTATTACATCTTCAAACCCTATTCAAAGATGTAAGATATGTTTTCTGTAACATTTGGCTCCATTCATACACTGAGCAGTTTTCTAGTAGCTTAGTTCTTATTGATACCTGATTAATGGTATGAACATGTGCATCAATAGCATGAAACCTTTGAGGATCACTTCATCTATTGTGCTAATTATTACACTTCTGTCTCAAAATCCTAAAAGAGGATAAGAAAGTAAATCCTAGTACCCTCTGCTTCACTTTGTGAATCACTCTGACCTGCCTTTCTCTGCCTACATGTTTGTAGTTTAAGTGGGAGTCTAAGAGGAGGGCAACCCAGTGGCTCAGTTTAGTGGTTCTCTGTGTGTACTACAGATAGGATTTCCATTCCTTCTGTCTGGTTTCCTGGCTTGGCAAAGGCAAGCAGTGTTGGATCTCCTGGATGAGTGGAGAAGAGAATATCTCAACTCTCAGCAGCAATCTCCCCAGTTAATGAATTATTTATGCTGAAAGGAACATTATAGTCTCTACCAATGCCAAAATGAGAGTGGCTACAGGGAAAGGACCCTAGAAAGTGTACCATATGTAAACAGAAGGGAAATACAGAGTATCTTCACTGCTAAAAACAGGAGTACAATAATACTTTTCGTTAATACTGAGAAACGCTCTACTTCTCACTCTGTCTTTGCACACCATGTTCTCTTGAAGGAAAAAAATGATGCTACACTGCAGGCACGCTGCTTGTGCCTACTTGTCACTTTTATGTTGTGAGAAGAGGCATAAATGTATACAAGCATTTCTTACAGGTTTTGCAGGCAGAAGGGGCTCTTTAATAGCATGGGAGTCACTTTTTCAGCCTCTGTCTGCGTGTGCATACGTGTCTGCAAGTTACAGAGAGGGACGCAGAGAGCAAGCTGTGCGGCTGAATTTAGAAAGTTATAGATGTTCTCATCAGCCCCATGCAATGCAGCAGAGATTCCTTCCAAAAGCCAAGGGAGCAGAAGCTGCAGACAACAGATGTGAAGGGTTTCCCATAACTGTCAATTTTCAAAGTGTTTGCATTGAAAAGAGAGGAGGTGCTATTTTGATTGATATTTCAGCCGCAGTATATAAAGCAGAGGAATTCTTCTTACCCTCTGCTTGTCACACTGATCTCACACACTCTCCGCTGGACTTGGGGCTACTACTTGCTGCATCTGAAAGGCTGAAACTCTCTGGGAATAAAGAATCCTTGTAACAATGCCAGAACCCACCAAGAAAGATGGTAAGCATGACAGAACATTTCCTGAGCATTTCTTAATTACAGGAATTATGAGTATGCGCACACACGAAACACCTTTTGGACCACCTTGCAGATATCAGCCACAGATGATACTAAGAACAATAACCATGTAACATCACTAAATCTTTAGAGATCACTGATCTTTTTAGACTAAGAAACGACTTTCAGGCAGGGCTGTAGCACAAACTGTTTTAGACAATAAACTATGACTTTGAATGGATACTGAGGAGCTACTTGATTGGGCAAATGCTGTACATTTTTTAAAGACTACAGGATTTCTGTAGTGCAATTTGTGGTTTCTCTCTTCTAAGCTATCTAAACTCTGGAAAAGAGGGAAAAAGCATTTCTTAAGATTTAAAGAGTCAGGACACTGATACGTTTTTCATTCAGTTTTCTAATATTTGTTGAATGGGAAGGATGTGCTTATGAAACAGTTTTATGGTTCTGATGAAAATATATTCTGTACATCAAAATGCATAAGTGAAGAATGTAGTAAGTAATTCTGTACAGCTCAAGTTGGAATAATGCATTTTGCCACATTACAGAAATTGTTATTTTGTGTTTCAGAAGGATAGTTACAGTCAGTAATATTGGCCCCTTCTGTGTTACTATTAAATTCATAGCAAATAAACTGATACATAGTCTGCTACTGAGAGACTGAATTGTCCATTGGGGACTGAGGAAAAAGGTGAAAAATATTAAGGGTCTATTATTTAATAATTTATTTAAAAGCTAGTATTGATTTTTCCATAATTTTGAAAATTTAAGTTAAATAAGCTTCTATTTACATTATTTCTATAGATCTTCTTGTGGTTTTCTTTCAAATCTGTATGCTTTGGTAAGAATTTTTGGTGATTATTTTTTGACATTGACTATATAAAGAGCTCTTGCAAAGCCTTAATATGCAGACTGTATGTGCTTTTCAAGTATTGGTGAATGAAAGCTATACACACAGCTTCCCTAATGCATTCCCAATTGCAAGACTGAATTTAATCTTTAAGGTAATATTTAAGGTATGGAAAGTATAGAAGTCATTATATATAGCATTTATTTCCCATCAGTCTTGAAAGAACTTCTTGGCTGATGTGTGTAGCTTGAATAGGTTTGTTTTAGTTAACACTGATGTAGTAGTAGCATTGGCTTTTAACAAGTTTATGAACATTTTACAAGATTTATTTGAAATATTTCCTGGCTTTGTGGAAGGCAAGAGCAGAGTAACTGTCAGGAAAATTACTCATTTTTGGCACCTTCTTCAGCTGGGGACACATGAAAACGAAACTTTTTGCACAACTGAGTCTTAAGCAAGCAGTATTGACAGACCAAAATGATCACTTTACTTACTGGCCCTCCTCAGTGCTCGAGGACAATGATAGATGAAATATCCTTCTGAAAATAGCTACACCAAGTGCACGTATTAATACAAGAGCCTAATCCTCCATATCAAACCTAGAGCCAAGCCCCTTCTAGAGTGTCTTATTTGTAATTCAAATTATTTACACATGTATTAAGTGTCCTTTTTATTTGATCTGTTATTTGACTGGGTATTATACATTTTAATCAGAATGCATTCTGTGCCTGTCAACTCAAAAAAAACCCGCAACCCTAAAATATTTATGCACTTTCAAAAGATATGTGCTTTGAAGAAAATTCATTTGGAGGCTCATGTTTCCTATTCTGTTTAAAATTAGATTGTTTCAGAGATGTGATCAGTGCAGTGATTACTAATGCAGCTCCATGTTTGTGTTACAAAATAAGTTTAGCAGCTCTGAACAACATTATGGTGACAGTGGAACAAATGTGATTTTTAATGAGTCAATATTCACGACCTAAAAATTATCAAAGCATTCTGCCTAAATAGAATTCACAAGGAGTACTGAGCTCTGGAGAATTGCTAGGATTGGGTTGTACGCTGGTTGTTCCTTATTGCAGCCAGTTTCTTTGCAGCCAGGAGGTCAGAGGAGTAACAGGTTTTTATTATTGTACTGCAGGGATCAGCTACTTCCTAAAGATTTTTTTGTTGATCAAGAACTCCCCTGAGCTGTTGACAAGTACTTGTATTGTAAGTGTGAGTACCTACTGTGTTAGTGTCAGGAGAATTTGGTACCAATGATAGTACAATACTCCTACTCATACAAGCTCTACTCGTACCAGCTCTACCAGTAAAAATTCAGAACCTCACATGACCATCAAAGGCCTGTTCTCATGGTAATTTCCAAAGCATCAAGGGTTGAAGAAAATTAATCCATAAAGGTGAACCTTGGACTGACTTATTCTGGAAATTACCACTGGAAGGACTGTCTGAGAAGCCTTTGGTGAGCTTGTTGAAGGACTACAATAGAAAACAGAGGGGGAAAAAAGAGGCCTAAGGTTTGTACATCATATGGGCACCTAAGCACAGTTCTTCTGACATTTTCAACAGAAACAAGCTACTTGAATTTTCCCATACCCCTTATTTGCATGGATCCTGCAAATTAAAAAAAGCACACACAAGCAAGTAGTTGAAAAATCAGACACTGGCTAACATTTGAATGTTTAGAAAATCTCAGATTTGTGTGTTTTTATCACTGCAGTCCATGAAGTATGTATCTTAATTCTTCACAGACAGTGCTGTAACAAGCTCCCAGGCTTTTTTTTTCAGGCCAAGTGCTCTTTGAGCTATTCTAAGATTATTAGATTAACAAAGTGAGAAAATTCCTGACTTGGTGACAGTGTAGCCTCACAAAGCACTCTTAACAAATAGGATCACCAAATTAAACACACCACTCAGCTTAGAGAAGGTTGCTGGAGAGCCTCAGCCTGATGGAATTTGTCACTGTAGAAACAGGCTTCCATGACTAATTATTTAAGGCCTTTATGGTACTCCTAAAAAGTAAAATCCTATCTAAGATCAGCTGTAGCTTCTTTGTAGTAGATGGTCACTGGTTGTAGGACAGTTTTGTTTTAGCTGGCTCAAAATATATGTGCAAGGTGAAGTTTACATCCATGGGTTAACTGATCTCAGTGGATGACTGGGGTGTGACTGAGTTGCCAAAGGCCTTAACCAGTGCATTTAAATTTAACAGCCTTTAGCTTTCCTGGTGACTAATAAAATAACCCTCCCTCATATAATTACTTCCTACAATTTATTGCAATCACTCAGTCAATCTTTCCTCTCCCCGCTTTCCCTTAACCAATACTCTTAATAAGAGCTGCTCATTAATTAGGTGCCCTTTTAAGCTGTCACAGGCCATGGCATTTAGACACACTTTTGTAAAAGTGCCAAGTCTCTCAAGAGCAACCTTTTCAAACTATTTGTGGGCATCATCCCACAGAGACAGGTGCAAGTCTGTCCCCAGTAGGCAGCTCTGTAAATTTGCCTTATTTATTCTCCCCAGTCTAGGAAATAATGCATAGCCATGAATTAAGCAACCATTCCGAATTTTGAGCCAAAGCATTTATCAACTCTCTGCCAACTTCATTTTCTAAGTGTTTGCAAGCTCTGCTTGAATGATGCTGCCTGAGGCATCCACATTTTGGCAAGGAATCAAAATTAAAAACAGTGTGTCTACTTTAGACAGAGTTTCAGTAAAATTTTATTCAATCTACAAATAGCATAGATGTAAATGTTGTGAAGAAAACTACGTGCATATACTGTCTGTTAGAAGAAAAATCTGTAAAACATGAAGCAATTTGTGAAAGGAGGCAAACAGACATAAATACCACTGCAGACTGCTTTGGAGGTATGGTAACACTGCTCTCCATGAAGACAAACAGTGGAAACAGCCTTTACTTCTATTTGCTTTTCAACAGAATTAGATTTTTTTCATTGTGAGATTTTTTTTTCTATCATTATATTTGCAGTATATTTACAATATTCTAAATAATACAACTGTCTGGTGTATCAAGAAAACAGTCACTGTCAAACAAGTCACTTAGTCATATAAATCATATAAGTAGGTATGTAGAGCAGCATTCCAGTGAGAAAATAATGTAAGCATGAAGGTTAAGAGGTAATTAAAGTCAGATTTCTTTTACTATATTTTCAATGTATTTTCAAGGTTAGACAATTTTTCATAGGTGAAAAAGAAGCTGAATGGGAATTCTGCTTCACTATACAGATTTGGCTTGTGTCAAATTAAAACTACTGATGGAAATTTTTCCTGAAAATTCAAGATCCCAGCATGTGAACGTTTTTCAACATTGTTTGGTGCTTTCCATACAGAAGATTGGACCTGTATAACCATTCTATATGGCACCACACTGGGTAGTGCAGCTGCTCTCTCCTCGCTGCATGGTGATGCAAAAGAAAAGCATACAGACATCCATCTTCTGCCATCATCAGTGGCCCCTTGCAGCACTGACTGTAGAATGCATTCCCATTATTTTTAACTTCCTTCATCCTCAGTCTCAGAGCCAAACCACACTCAAAGTCAGGCCCCTGTGTATCATTTGCAAAGCTCCGTATTCAAATCGCAGGTAAATGAGTTTTGGTGGATGACGAAAGAGTGAAACCCTAACCCCTTATCTTATTTTCCCTCTCAATTCTTTAGAAAGTTTCTCTTCATCACCTCCAGCTAATAAATTTTAAGCCCTCCACAAATGGAAAGCAAACTTACGCCTCAGAGCTGTAATCAGATCCCTGAGGGTGGGCTGCACTCTCGCCCTGCGCCCCATGGAGTAGCTCCTCCTGCACAGACTGTGTGGTATGCTGGGAGCTGAGTTGTTCTTAGACTGCCTTTGCCCTCCCATTGCTAACTCCTAAGTGTGGCTCCCACACTTCCTTCTGAGATACCAGAGCATCTCAAATTCATGCTTTGACCTTCCGCCTCCATCGCTGCTATGTTTCAATCAAATTAATTTAACTGAAAACTCACCATGATTTATCTTTGGGCTATTATGTTTTGGTTTATTATGGTGTAAATTGAAGGCACTACGGTAACGTTTTTTTGTTTATACAATGCATTGACTTCCATACTGCTGAAGGAAGATAATGCAAGATTGATCTGGCTTACTTGCTGTTGTTCTTGAGTTGAAAAACTCATCCATCCTGTGTGAAAAACAGCACATCTGTTTAAATTTAATATTGTCACACTAAAATGAGAAGCTCATTGAGTTTAGGAGGAAAGCAGGGAACCGCCTTTCAGTGAATATGAGAGCACTTTGTACTTGGCAAAACTGAATTTAGCAAACACTGTCTTTGTGCCTCCCTATACTGCACCTGTTGGGAAGATAAATAAAGGCCTACCCTGTTCTTTCCCCTCATACCTCCTAAATATATCACTTTAAGAGAGCGCCAAAAAACCCAACCATGCTACAGTACTCCTCTGTTCCATGAAAAACTGAATGAGTTTTTTCATATTAATTTCAGGGGACTACCAAACAAGGTGGTTGCATAACCAAACAATAGCAGAGAGATTTGGGGGACTTCAGCTGCAAAAACATTTGTAGCTGCCTAACACATCAACAGTCCTTGGAAAATAAGTCATGGAATGTATTTCATGTTTCATCAGGGGGCATCCAGAGTGTTCCTTAAAGGAGAAGAGCACATCAAGTTTGAAAAATAAATTAGCTGGGGAAATTTCCCTTGGGATAGGGATGAATACTAGACTCATCATTCATGGGAATGATGAGTCTAGTATTCATCCCTATCCCAAGGGATGAATTCATGGGAATGATGAGGTTCCAGTAAATTAGAGGTCGTAATTTAATAACTGCTCTAGAATGAAAACAAGTGACTTTGTCCTGAATGTAAAACGCTGTAAAATGAAGGACAAGAAAAGCAAATAGGATCGTTAACTTAGTTGTAAGTACAGTTTTCTCAGATCCACTGCAAGCAGTTTTATCTCTTGAGTTTGAGAAACTTGCTCTCATCCACAAATGAAGTGCTATTTCTGAAGACTTCAAACAAAGGTTTCTCTTTTTCACTCCAGTTAGAGGATCATTAGTTGAAGCCATTTTTCCATCATTCCACCATCGTTCACTTTATGACACCAGGAGGTTTTGTTCTTTTGTTTTGAACAGTTGCCGGTGTTTTAAGTGTTAGGGACAAGAGGAGTCACTTGAGATGAATGTCCATGTTAGTGCATTGAAAGTGTTGGTAACTTTGCAACCCTACAAAGATCCTAATGGTCTTTACACTGTCACAGAAGATCTCTGGGTTAGGAACCAGATACCCAGCTGGAAGGATGCGCCAGTGAACTCGGTGTTCCCGCCCCCAGCGGTGTCAGCTGCTCATTAAAGTCAGAGGTGCCCAGTCTGCTGCTACTCAGCTGACCAGCCAGCAGTTGCCTAAACATAGGTGCCCTACTGCCACATAAGATGTCCTGAGATACACAAAACACCCATCTTGGGCTGGCAGATATGACCCAGGACCTATGGGAAGCCTGCAACACCATGGACTAGCAGCTAGGAAATAGATGGCCACCCTACAGGATCTGAGTGGCCTTGATCCCCTGTGTATATGCAAATTGAGCCATAAACAGGTATTCTACAGTGAACAAAAATCTAATTCCATCGATTATAACGGCAGCTTGGACTCCCAGCTCACATCATAGACACATTCATGTGCCTCCCTTTTTCTGAGCACCATAATGATAATTCAAGGCTACTCTACAATTTGTTCAATTTGCTGAAGGAGGGCTTAAGGGTTTTCTGCAGTGGGTAATTTTGTAAGAAGACAAGGAGAGAGATACATTCCATTATTATTTGCATGTGATACTCAGATGCTCTTCCCCATAAATAAGGGAATACATTAGGCTCGGATTACCTTGAGCAGAGAAGAGGGCACCCTTCTATAGTTTATAATCTGCTTCATGCATTGATAAAAATAAAATAATACCAATGAAAAAAGGTTCTAGTGCCATTCTTTTGTTATTTTTAAGAATCTGATGCTTTTACTTGTTTTATTTTTATAAGAAGGCATCAATATATTTTATTTCATGGCTGAGTGTCTTAATCAACTCAGAATTAAATTGTTGCTCTCCTTTAATGAGAGGAAACAGAAAGCTGCACTCCTGTTCAAATCAATAGTAATTCATCTTCATCCTTTTTATCCAAGTTTACTCTCACTTCCTCCAGCAGCTTCATGCTGTTAGATGAACGATTGGTTGCATCAGTGATATTTATACCTATGGGCAAAAAAGTTTCTGAATATTTTACAAAGTGTTCAACAAAACACATATAGATTTAGGAAACTCCAAGAACTCCCATTTCTGGAATTTACTCTAATTATTTCTGTGTAGTCTTAGCTCCTAGAGCTCACTGAATTAGTAGATGTTCAGCCAAGATGAAGCAGCTTAGAGAAGAGAGTGAATTAAAGTAAAACTCCAGTTCTGTGTCCAACAGGATATGATGTCCTAGGAAGCCATTCTAGCAAGCATGCTTTGGTGAAAATTTCTGTTAACCTTCACCACTTCCTGGGATGCTGGAGAGACAGAAAGTTACTCTGCATTCGAGAAGTCTGAAGATAAATTTCTGCTCAGAAACCTCTCAGACCCTGAAATATGCAGCCTACACCAAATGGAGTGGTTTCTCTCTGACTTCCCTCATCCATTACCTGTGCTTGTATTGCTATCAGCATCTTCACAGGAGTCAGTGGGACCTAGGCTAAGGTGATAGGGGATGCCTTACACCCACATGGCTCAGAACAGCCTCTTCTGAAGACCAGTCACACCCACAACACCCTCTGCTGGTTGGCCAAGTGTCTTTATGTGTATTTTCAGTTCAAAGTGGCAAAATAACCTGTGGTCTCTGCTGCACTTAGCCATGGTGGTGTTAGATGTCATAATACTAAGATATTGCATGCCCTGCTTTTTCTTAGTGCTAGGTGGAGGTTAATTCAGGACATTAGATCTCCTGGACTAATGTTGAAGGGCTGCTGAACAGAAAGCCAAATATGACAGAGTCTCAGAAAAATTCAAAAATTAAAAAAAAATCCACCATCCTAAAAAAATTGCTTTATGGAGTGAAGTTTACCACAGAAATTTTTGTTTCAGGAAAGGCTGTCACAAATATGATGACGTGTAAATCATTGCAAGTGCAAGTGATTTTTCTGCCAGAAGGTGGGAGCATGGTTGGGTAACTCATTCCAGAGTTTAGAGCTCCTCCACGTGCCCTCTCCATGGTCCCAAAAGTGTACAGAATGTGCAGCAAGAAGGGAGTCCTGCTGTATCTTACAGCAATGATCAAGACAGTCACTGCTCTCCTTCCCTGGAGATTAGGAAATAGTTCTTACATAATTTGCTCTCCCTGGCCCTATTACTAATTGAAAATAGCATGTGATCTACTTCTTAGGGCAGTTGTCCTTATATGTGATGGCTCCAGCAAATTATTTTGATCAGGTGATTATTACGAAAAGTTCTGTTCTAATTTAATTCTCTGTAGGCTCAAATGGTGGTTTTAGGAAGCATTGAAAGCATTGTTCAGTAGTAGCATGATGCTTCCTGAGATGGATCTGTATTAAAATACACTCATCATGTCTTTGCAGGCCCAGAATAACTCCCTAATTTTGGTCATACGTGCCAAGAGGAGGTTGTGGTCAATCATAGACAGAGATGGAGATTCCCTTTTCCTACACATTTCTGTTAAACTCTTAGCTCTGTGTATATAGACATGAACTGCAGACAAATTTGCTTTGTGTACTGAACTGACAGGATGGAACAAGAGGCAGTGATTGAGCAAAAGCAACTCACACAATGGCACAATTAATTTTTCTCAAAGGGGAGTCATGCTTTGCTCAGCCAGCCTGCAAATCTGGTCCAAAAGCCTATTCCAGATTTTTCCTTCTCTCAAAGCCCTGAAGCTATGACAAAATTAACTGATTACAAATGTAGTTAAAACTGCAAGAGACCCCAAATGAAAAGTTTATTGGCTCAGCTGGTGGGAGTGGTCTTACTCCTTGATACTCACCTACTCCAGTGTGCTAGTGGACTAGAAAGAGCAGCAAAACAACTCCTGAACAGCTGTTGAATTCCAACTTCCAGGTATTTTTGTGTTTATTTTTATAGCTCATTGCTACAAGATCTTCCCTGTGGAAAAGAAATGCACCAGTTATGTCCCCTAGAACCAGTTCCAACACTAAAAGGAAGAAAAACTTGCTCTAATCAGTCTGAGCTGATTGAGTGTGTGTGGTGGGACCTTTCACTATTTTCTGGACTGAAATGAAATATCTCAAACCATTTGCACACCTCGATGTGCACAGCATTGCATGTCCATCCCTTTTCAACAGTTTTCTTCATTTCCAGTGCCACTAAATCATTGTTCCTGTAAAAATTACAGAAACCCTTACTCTGGTGGTGCAGAGAATATCTGTGGCTTGAGACATCTAGGAACAACCACGTGTGAAATGCCATGCAGGTGGAATAATTTATAATTAATATCTTCTGAGTCTCATCCTGTGATACTCATGTAGATAGAGATATACATACACAAACTGTAGCATGTTTGGTATATTGTGTTTTTATAAGAACATAGTATCTAGGACAAAAACCTTATTTTAGACCCAAAGAAGAGTGTAATTCCAATGGAGACTGTGGCTGCCACTCCCCCACAGATGCAGACTTCAGTGAAGGCACAGAGGGTCAGATGCCTGATGACATTTTTTCCATGGCATTCCCTCCAGCCTTACTAATCTTTCATCTAAGCTTTCCTTAGCCCTATTTTTAAAGGGGAAATCTGACCTCTGTCCTGTGCCCCTTTTTCTTTGCCCTTGTTTTGTATTTCCATGTTTTGCAATGAAGTTTTCCCTCTTACCCAACAGCTTTTTAGCTGGAGAGAAACCATTTGCCATGAGCTGTGAGTGTAATTCACAACAGCATCTTAAATGCATTTTGCTGTCAGGCTGTGTAAGAGTTTTCTCTCATACATATCACTTACTGATTTACTGATGCAAACCCTCACAGTTTGTCTGCAAACATCCTGCTGTGTGCAAACATTCCCGAAAGGCAGAGCTAAGTGTTTAGGTTTTTTTAAAGTGAAGGCATATAATTCTCACAGTTATCTCCATTGATGCAGGATGAGATTGAGAGGTAGAAAACATTAACAGTAGAAACACTGAGGGATGTTTGTAATTTCATGTGTGAGCACCCACAAAGGGACATACATGATTTCATGTAGGTCTCCTAAATTTTCACCCACAGAAAGAGTCCTTTCTTTCCACAAGTGCAAAATACTCCTAAAGGTTTCTCAGTACAATACTGAATCTCTGGAATCTAAGCAACAATAAATATTTACATACCAACAAGCTTACAAAAAGAGAGAACTCTCTAAGTCAGTACATAAAAATCCCAATGAAGAATTAAGTTTCTGAGTTTTAGGTCAATATCTGATTCTTTTAGTGTTTACTACCAGAAATACTGCAACTCTGATACAAAGCTTTCCTGTATTGCCAGTTTGGGCTTTTTTTTTTTTTTTAATTCTTCCAAACTTAATTACAAATCCACTTTGCTTAGCATCTACTGGGACATTGAAACTCACAAAAAGTAGTAGCCTCTGAATTTTGTAGGCTATAGGTTTGAGTTACCCTTAGCAAACTAAAAAGTGGGTGCTACTACCTTCTTTTTCATCTTGAGTGAGGTGTTTTCCACAAGTGTGATGACTGAAAATAAGCACTGGGTAGAAAATTCAGGGTGGAACAAGTAATGGATTATTAGTGATTAACGACTTGGAACAATTCTTAATCATGTAGGCGCCTGACAGCCCTGAGCCCAGGCTCCTGTTACAATCCCATTCTGTAAGGTTCTGCCTCTTGAGAGGAGGCTGAGCTGAAGTGCAGATGACAGGAGAGTGCTCTTATCTGAAGGAAGTCTGAGAAGACTCTTCCTTCTTGAAAAGATCACAGAGTATCAGATTATCTGTCACCCACTGTCAAATAGAGTTTAGCAAATGTTTTTCTTATTTGGTATTTGGATACGGTCGTGACAATGTTTAGACCCAGTTGCAGCATATATTACTCTGACAAAGAGCTCATAACAAGCTGATAGACTAAATCCTTGGCAAATCCCAACATGTGAGTGTCTGGTTTTGCCCTGAACGTCAAAGAAAAGTCTGATCAAAAATTATGGAATGGGAACACCAGCAGGATTTCATTTTAAATTGCTGAAATGTTTTAGTCTGAATTTTAGTGAAAATGAAACCCATCAGCATGTCTCAAATGTTTCCTTGTAACTGACTGAAAGAAGACAGATTGCATGAATTCATGCCACCACGGCCTTATGCCAATGTCATCATTTTCCCTAAGGGTCAATCTGCCTGTGTGGAATGATTTCCCACTGTCTGCACATAATCACATGACTCTGAGGACTACTCTGGGTGCACTGAACAACAGGAGACAGTCATTTGTGGCACTCACTACAATTATGTAAAACATCAGGTCATACTGTGATTTCCATAAAACAATGATTTTCTTAATTCACAGTGAAATATTTCAGGAGAGCTCAGCAAAACAACCGTGTTGTGTTTTGGGTTGAGCAAGACTCAAGACATTTTTCCAAACTGGTAAAATGCTTCCTCAGCTGGTTGGGAAATTATCTGGCAATCTGAAAGGAAGTTCATTACTGGTTAAGTACTCATCTCTTGAAATAAATCTTTCAACTTTATTGCTGACTTTTATCCTATAATTAGAAGTGCAACTGCCATTAAAAGTGTATTGTTAAATTTGAAGAATAGATTACTTTCATTCTTAAGCAGCAGTTCTGTGGTTTCTGAAGTTTTTTATCCAATAACCTTGTCTACTTTATTACTTTTTGAAGCTTTCAGGAAGGGTGTTAGCATTAGTCACTGTACTTCTATCTCTGGTATCACACTGTGGTGTCTTTTGCTTTCAATTTGCCTTTGGGAATGTCTTGAGATAAATGAAAATACTTGCTTCTAGAGAAAAAATATTAAGGAATTATTGCAAAGAAGGATAGGAAACTGGATATTGTCATATTTTTACAGTGGGATCAGACTATTCTGATGAATGGATTAATTGATTTTGGTACATACATATCAAAGATTAATTAGGTTTGGGTTATTTAAAAGAAGAATTTCCCACGGCTGGAGTAGGAGTGGAAAGAAAGAAATCCAAACTACGCCGAGCTTCTGCATTTTCTGTTTACTCAGTGCAGCTCAGAGCATGGGAACTCACCTGGCTCGCTGTGGCTGGGCTGTCCCATGTCCCTGCAGGTCCTAAAGGGCTGAATGTCCCCTGGGACAGGCGGATCCCTGTTTTTTCCCAATGGTTTTTCCCAGGGCAGGGATCTGACCGCCCCCTGCGGGGCAGGAGCAGGGACAGCGCTGCGCCGAGCGAGGCCCCAGGTACCGGGGGAACTTCCTTCGCAGACCTGAACGCGGCTTTTTAAATACAAAAAGGAGGAGTAAATATTCCCAGCTGGGCTGGAGAACGGGGCGAGTGGCTCTGCAGAGCTCCCAGCTGCAGCCCCTCCAGGAGTCTGTGCCTTCTCCTCAGCCTGAGAAGAGCAAGGGCGTTTAGGGATGGCACTGCAGGGGTAAACCTGTGAGCTTCACCAGTCCAGCTCACTGGGGTTTCAGGACTGCTTTTTTGTTTTGTTTTGTTTTGTTTTTTTTTTTTTTTTTTTGTTGTTTGTTTGTTTGGTTTTTTGTTTTACAATGTAAAAATAGGAGTGCTGCTTCTGTCCTTTAGACATAAGCACCCATCTTGTTGGCAATATTTGCACAAGCAGTTTTCTCCTTTCTGGAGTCAGAATCGTGTGGAGCACCGTTAAAGAATGGCTCCGGTGACTGAGAACTGGTAGGTGAGGAATGCAGAATTTCAGGAGCTGTGGATCATCTCAGGCTCTCATTAAGTTCATAGTGTAGAAACTGAGATGATGCCATAATAGAGGAAAATTTGAGGCTCTCTATCGTTTGTAGGAAGAAGCTGATTTTGTGTGGGATTTCCACAATTTTCACTATGCACATTTTAGGAGGAAAATGCATAATAAGAACTTTTTTCAGGAACATTCAGTATTGCGTATACCTCATTGTATAACAAGTTTTGCAGTGACATTTCAAAATAGAATGTTTGTATTTCCAAATGTGGAAATAAAATTTAACACATCAGGATGTGGAATAAATGATAAATCAATGTCACCATGAATAGTCTCAGGCTCTGCAAGTACAGTTGTGCTGACAAAGCCTTCTCATGAAGGTGTAGTAATGACTGTAAACTGAACTTGTTCACATTGTTAAACACTGTAACACATTTCAGCAAAACCCTTTTGTCTTGTAAGTGGTTAACAAGCAGAACTTTATCTACAAGATTTTGCACGCTAGATAGCATCACAAAATTTTAGTCTTGGAAGTCAAAAAACCCCACAAATTGAGATTTTTGGTTTGGTATGGTTTTAATGATGAAATAAATTAGAAAACTGTGATTGCAAAAATACTCAGTGAAAAAAGGTTTAGTCAAAAATTTCAACAACATTTGGCACTCAAATTGTGGTCTACTGGTAGTCAGTGAAGTGGGAGATACCAGCATAGATACTATTTTTTTTCTGTTAGCTACAAAAGTGCTCAGGAACTAACTTTTATGGTTTTTTTTCTTTGATATAAAGTAAGAGAAGAACGATATCACGGAAATAGAATGGAATTCAATTACTCCATGCTGGTGCCTTGTGGACTGAGTAGGCTAAAAATGAGTTTAAGAATGCATGGGAACTTGATAACCAGACTATAGCCACTAAACCTCACCTATCCATCTTAAATACTGTCAATGCTTGACAGCTTTCTAGATCACTGTTACAGTACACATGAAATTTTGAGGCTGAAAAAGAAGATACTTAGAAGATTATAGACATATAAACATATATTTTATTAAAGTACTTTTGTTCAAGGTCATGGTTACAGTGTTCTTTAGAGATTAATTCCTATGTGAAAGCATAAGAAATGAGTGGAAGCTTACATATAATCAGGTTTGTTTTAACAGCATCATTTCAGAAAAGTTGGAACTACAAGGAAAACACTCTAAATAAGCAATGATTGTTTTATGCACTTCTATAACTATGAATGAACTGTGAAGGAAAAATCTGGACTCAACAATTACACTGCACTCCTCATGTGGATCTATAAACTACTTCTTTGGTGTCTAGTCCATTCCACAGAATTCCCTATTACCAGATTTTTGTTCCAGTTGTTCATTCAGTTTTTCAGCCCTCAAGTCAGGGAACATTGTTACATTTAGCATGTGACAGGTTGATTTGCTCTGGTGGCCCATAAAATCCTTTATAATGGAGAGCATTTAGATTAGTCCTGAAATGGGACGACTCTCAGTGAGTTTATATGCTGGGACTAGTTATTATCCTCGGGCTTGTTTGGGTTTTTTGAATTTTAATCTTATGCCAAATTAAATTTTTAAGCAAACTCTTTGTTAATTTTCCTTCTTCTTCAGTCTCTACCTAAACAATGCGTCACTAGACTGTGACACTTTTAGCTGTTGGACTATAAAATAACTTAATCTTCAGTGAACATGTTGATTTGTTCACTTTGTTACAATAAGAGGGAGTATTTAACAGAAGGTTGCTGTTTTCACCTTTAAACACTGTCACAAGTCAAACCCATCAGTTTGTCTTGTACATTCCATCACTAGAAGTGGAAACAGAAACTAGAAATACATTATAAATGTATCAGTTTGGCTCTATCACACTATTGGCCACAATAATAGTCACTTGGCCAGCCAACTGAGCACCAATAAGCCACCAGAGCTTTTTTACTTCAGTCCTTTAGAACAAATCTGCTTCCAGGACTTAGGACCAATGTCTGTTTAGAACAGTTTCTCTAGGTATATTTTAAAAATAACAATGTCCATGGACATTCATAAAATAAGGTAATGGTTTCAGCTGGTATTGTAGTTTCTTGCTTCTACTCAGACTGGGAATTGTCTGTGGAAGTTGCACACAAATCAGATAGTTTCTCAGTGGAGAACAGGCTCATGAGGCACCAGGCAGACCCTGCGTGCATGACTGTGCTCAGATTTTGCAGAATGATAAGCATTCCTCTCTTTTTTTTTTTTAATTAGTAATAATTGTATTTACTTCAATTTAAGTCCAATTGAATGCACTTCTATTGATTATAAATGATTTTGAACAAAGTCTTCTCTTTTCCAGCTTGTTTTCTGGAGTCTGCTGACAGTACTGTTTCCCAATGAAATGCTCCACATGTTCTGATAATCTCTATAGTTTGTTGAGTAAATTCCTGTCTCTCAAAAATTGAGGCTATGGCTTTTACCCACATCACTGATGCCACTGTGATTTGGCTGAAGTGTCACAAAAATTTGTCCAACCATTTTGAGCCGTTTCTCTTCTTCAGAACATCTTTTTTTTCTGGGAATATAATGAAAGGAAAAAGCTTTACTGCTTTTGTCTGCTGCTGATCTGGATGTGAGGTGTGTCAAGCAACTGTTCCACATCCTTAGTCCTTCTCTGGACACCTATTTTCAGTGGAGCATCTACCTCAGGAGAAAACCTGGTGCCACAAGCACGGTTCTCATGTCCTACTGGGGCTGGGCGCAGGGGACAATCCTCACACATGACAACTGCACAGGGGCTGGGGTGAGCCCTGCTCTCTCCCCAAACCAGCATTTTGTCTATTTTTGTCTGACTAGCAGAGTCAGCACTTTAGGAATGCCTACGTAACAGTTATATTGGTCTGTTCCCTGGAGGCTGGGTCCACAAGATGAATCCACCTACTTAAATCTGACACAAGTTGACAGTGACAGGTCTTTGTGACAAAAAGCATTAAGTGACTATCCTCATGTTGTTTGACATATGAGAGTCTCTTTAATATGTTGCTAAGACAGATATCATACCTGTGTCCATGATGGTGCAGCAACAGTCCTGCTTTCCTTTCCAGGTAAATGGGGGATAAGTCCTCTGCTCAGACTGGGTGAGATCCTGAATCCCTTGGATATTCTTTGCTGGGTTGTAACTGATCTGTATAGAACTGCAGGGAGAAATTAGTGCAGGAGACTTTCCTCCTCCTTCCTGTGAATGTTCCAGCCCAATGACAGTGAAATGCTATCTTTAGGCTTTCTGTAAGCCCTGCTTTAATGATCAAGGTAATTTCCTTTACTTACCTAAGGTAAAAAAAACCCCAAAAACCACCCACTACTCATTTTCCAAAATGACTGAAAGTTCTTAAGCCTACCCAAAACAAAGCTGATCATGAGTACAGAGCTGAATGATGGACAGGCTTATCCAGCCAGACCTCATTCCTAGTATGCTTGCTGACAGGTTGTAGTTCTTGAATGCTCTGAACTGCAGGTGTCCAGGATACTTTGCTTTCAGCACAGCAGTAGAGCAGGACCTGGAGACTGTTTTAGAACCATCATAATATCTCATTATGATTGCACTCCAGTGTGAAAGGTAATATATGTGATGTCAGGGAGTTTCTGTGTTTTGTGCTGCCAGAAAAGCCTGTGGAAGTGGGAATCCAGAGCCCTTGAGAACTGGCCACCACACACAAACTGACATCCCTATGTCAGTTCCCTGCCATAGCTTCTTCTGGCTGTTGCAGGTCAGATGCCTGTGCAATCAGACCTAAAATGGAATTGAAATTTTAAATAATGACAGCCTCAATTTAACATGGTTCTGAAATATTTTCATAATTTTAGCACATCAGTTAATATAATGGAACTTTAATCTTAATTATCTATATACACAGCAAGAGATTTTAAGTCTTATTTATCTGAAAAACTGAACATTATAAATATGGAAAAGAGATGGAAAATTGTTGGTAATGGGTCAAGTTGCATCTCCTGCTGATTTTCAAGTATGCATGTGTGTGTATATAATTATAAATTACAAATAAAAATGTCTTGGCTCTAAGTGCTCATATCCTGTGTCAAACTGGATCCTGAATGCATCTCATGACATGGCTGAGGCATGAAAGCATTTCTGGAGATGTTATCTAAGTGACAGTTGTGCTTTCATTTTATTTGCTAACTACACTTAATACACTATCTTTTCTGAGTAGCCATGTAGAGAGGACTGCTGAGTTCAATCCTGTCCCTGTTGCAGAATTACATCTGGCCAGGTGCATTACCAGTTTCACAGCCAATGACTAACCCAAGGTCTGTGTTTAACACAACACAACCCACTGAAATACAACATTCTTGGTTCTCAAATAAAGAACTGCAAAGAAGAGACCTTTTGTTTCGGAAACTCTGAATCAGAAGTTAACTTTATTTGTTCTGTAGAAGGTGCACTTGACATTATGGTGATAATTCAGTGGTTACTGGACCCTCAATAACCCCTTTTCCCTTTAGCTCAAGAGGTATCATTGCAACCCAGTGAACTGCACTTCTCCAAAGGGATTGAGGATTGTGTGCTGGAGACTTTCTCCACCAGCAGCGCCCTGACAATGCCTGGACAGAGCACCATATTAGGCAACAGGCTGTGGGGAATGGCATGTGGGGACTCCAGGGAGCATGCCTCCTAGGGAAGGAGCACAACCATAAGCTGCTGGTTGAGAGTGCAGAGCCCTGTCCTGGCTGACAAGCCTGTTGCAGAGGTCAGCCAGAGAGGGCTATCATTCTTTGGGGAGGTGGAAACAAATCAGAGCTATTAATGGTTTTTTTCCTGGCTGTCCTCAGGAATGGAACTGTAAGCCAGGCATGACCATGAAAGGGGCTGCACATGGCCAAAAGATTATGTTGAGGTTTCTCCCGTGTCTCTGCCACCCACAGTGCCTGGAACTTTCCCCTTTTCTTTTTTCTTCCCACATTATACTTCAGGTCTCTCCTCTGAGCTCCATTCTTGCCTCAGTTTTCTTAGCAGTAATCTGAACAGCCTTGAATTATGGTTTAGGAAACAAACCACTCACTTCTTGGTCTGGCTTCAGTCATCATCCTATCACAGAATTGCAGAATAGCTGAGGCTGGAAAAGACCTTTGGAGATGGACCTTTGGAGATAGTCTAGTCCAAGCTCTCTGCTAGGAGCAGGGTCCAATAGAATAGGTTACCTGTGAGAGTGCTCAGGTTTTGAATGTCTCCTCTTGTAGTCTGCATGCATGAGACAAGGTTTAGACTATAATAATAATGTTTCAGGTCTGGTCTGTGCCGTAGACTTTGGTTAACATCTGTGCTGGGTGATGCAGGACTTGTAAGATGTGTGATTGCTGAGCAGAATTACTGTGTTGGTGAAGCCACAGAATATCTCTCAAAAAAGAAAAATTCAAGGCAAGTCCCTCAAAAGTCTCATAAGCCTTTCATCTAAGAGTGGAAAGTGCTATATTTGTTGAGTTTTTAATTATAAGTTTGTAACTCTTACTGGTGAGCCAGGGAGGATTTTCTAATCCAGTGTTCATAAGAATACTCCCTGTTTCTAGCTATTAAATTTCACAAGGAAAATTATACAATCGATAATTTCCTGCTATTACTTTTCCATGCAAGAAACATGCTTCCATACCACAACGATGTCTCAGCAGAAACAGTGAGAAATATCATGGTAGCAAAGCAAATAGGTTCCAAGACATACTCTTTGTGGTACAACTTTCATGTTTTCACATGAAAATTTTTCATATTTTTCTAGGCTGCAAAACAAAATTTGTTTGTCAGTAATTAGACCAGAAAAAAAATTTCTGTGAACCTATGTAAAGATATTTCATTATTTTCACACTCTGTGTGTTGGTCTTTAATACACTTCCTTCCACTCTGTGTGGTGGCTGCTGTTATCAGAACATACAAGACAAGCTCTTTCCTTGTAGCAAGGGATTCTCTTTGGATCCTCTACAAGGATTTGCTGCTGAATCTGTGTATGTGACTGGAAGTTCCTAAACCACATCAAATTCACACACTCAGCTTAAAATTATATTTGCACTAAAAATATTCCTCCCTTTTAAGCATTAAAAGGATTTATTAGGAATGAGAATTGTGGTTTTGTTATATCTAGAACTGTGTAAAGGAATAGCCTTCCCAGCATTTCTATATGATGGAGATTGCAATTTTTTTCCTGAAACTGACCTGAGGCTGGGTCCCAAGGGTTAATGTCCATAACATGACAAAGATTAGTAAAAGACATCTACTCGTACAGTTCAGGTTTTCAAACCTTTAAATCTTTGCTTTTTATAATTAGTTAAACTGTAAGTCAATGCTAGTGCCAACAAATATTACTGTTTTCAACCTGTCTAGACTCCTAAAGTTTTTAAATGTTGAAAATAAGCTTCCTTTTCTGCTTTAAAAATATATTTTAGCTAGTCAATTTGTTTTTATGTTTTTTAGATGGGAGAATATGTAATACCAAAAGGATAACATTTAAATAGGATTAAAAGCCTGGTTTCTGTATCACACATTGGAAAGGGAAGTGATTTACATTAAAAATCATCATTGAAAGAAAGAAAACCCAAACAGACTGCAGGTCTTACTCCCACAGCTAAACTGTGGTGGTTTTTTGTTTTTACTTTGTGCTTGCACTAAACATTGAACTCTAGATCTAATGGTGTGGTTGAAAATGAGATTAAGGTCTCTGGATTGACTCTGTGTAATTCCCCTTAATTAATGGATCCATTATACTTCACAGTTAAAATCATATCTGATATTATTTCAGTTGGTGGAAATTTTGCTTAATTTTGCACATGAGTGAGAGACCTTATCACTCTCTAAAACTACCTGAAAGGAAGCTGTAGACAGGTAGAGCTCAGACTCTTCTCCCAAATAACAAGTGATAGCACAAGAGGAAATGGCCTCAAGTTGCACCAGGGGAGGTTGAGATGGGATATTAGGAAAATTTTCATCACTGGAAGGGTTGTTGAGCACTGGAACAGGCTGCCTAGAGAACTGCCCTCAGCATCCCTGCAGGAATTTTAGAGATGTGTAGATGTGGTTCTTGGGGATGTGGTTTAGTGGTGGCTTGGCAGTGTTGGGTTGGACTCAATGATATTAAAGATCTTTTCCAACCTAAATGATTCTATGTTTTTATGAATATTATCTATCTCCACCCTAAACAATTTCACTAACTTCTCTTTGCAGAACAAGAGCTTTAGATCTCTGACCTTGTCACTCTGAAATTGTCACGTTGCGTGCGTGAAAGCAAAATAAATATTACAAATGCATTTAAGTATTAAAGAACTCAAAGCCAACAAATGTATACCAAATGTATGAAAAATATTTGCTTGTATTTGAAGTTCAATATCTGCCTTCTTTCCTCATTTTTCAGAAACTGAAAATGAAAGTGCACCGCCACCTCCAGGTTAGTGTAAAGAATGCTGATGCTGTGGCACTAACACCAGTTGCATGAGACTAGATACTGCATAGCCATAATATGGTTTGTGTTCATTTTCTGTTTGAAAATAAGAGGACAGTAAGAAAAGTAAAAAAGCCTGCCCAAGTAAGATATCCTCACTTCACTTTGCCTTAATACTGATTTTTCAGACTCAGTTTTTGTTTGTGAGTGACTAGTTGTTTGCTTAATATTGCACATGTCCTTCAGAATACAGGTAAATCATGGCTGCTTAAATTATGTGGATAAATTATGCTGTCCTCTTTGATGCTGGGCAGCATCTAATTACCAAAATACTCCCTTTCATTTCACCTCAAAAGTACACTGTGAATAAAATCAAATCAAGCATGGGATTAATTTCACTTCCTTGTAGCCCTTTGAAAATTATGTATCATGTCTAAGTAGTTCAAAAGCTCCATCCGTGACCAGTGGAGCACATCCTGGGTCGTACATGCTCATCAATGGGCATTTCCCAGGTATCCTGTCTAAAATGTCACTAGATATCCACGTGCAGGCAATTGCCCTGAGGAGTCTGATTGATTGGAGTGGCTGGGTTGCAGGAAGACAAAGTTAGGTGAAGTGAAACTCACTCTTAAGGATGAGGGCTTCAGGTAAAGCTGCAACTTTGCAAAGAACAAGAGTTCTCTTTAGTGGGAGCTGGAAAGATGGGCAAGCCTTTGCCTTGTGCCATTGAGTACCTTCAGTTATTTTCTCAGATAATGTAGATATATAATGTAGGTATACCTATATATAGATATCTAGATAGATAGATAATGTTGATATATAGTACATATATCTACAATATGTATGTCTAATTTAACCCTTTGGTGAGTATTATTCTCTGTATAGTGACCTAAACAGCAATTCCAAACAGAACAAATACCCTACAAGTGTTAAATCTGCCTTTACTGTCTTGATAACTGGCATTTTACAAGCCTGATTCAAGATGTCTTTGTTTCAACAATACACACTTTGATTTAAAAAAATGACAAAAGTATCATTTGCCAGAAGGAGTTCATGGTTAAATCATCCACATATTATTTTTATGTGATGAACTCTTTCATATTGCATATATTTGTAAGGAAAGTTAATTGGTTTTTAATTAATAATATTTTACTCAACCATGAAATTTGTACAGTTAATATTAAACTAATTAATTTCACCCTTAGGGTCTTACCTGATATATTTTGTACTTGAATTCATGTTTTTAATCAATCTTAACTTTCAAGCAGAATAGAAATGAGAAACAGCTTTTTATATACAGAAAATAATATAATCTTTGAAGCGTTACATTAAAAATATCTATTAACATTTCCAAAAAATTACCATCTTCCTTTCTATTTAAAAGCACAGGATTAAATACAAAATCACTTTTATAACCTCCTTTCTTTTCTTCTTACCTGTTCTTCTTCTGAAAAAATAAGTAGGGTGTCATTAGGCCGTTACGTTAGGCACAGACCAAACTGGGATATTTTTAAAATGGACATGTCAGCTTAGAAATATCCCAGTTCTGGCTTCCTTCTCACTTCTGGCTTCCTTCTGCCTGACTCAAGATGCTGTCATCTTGGATTATCAAGTGCTAATACACAAAGAGGGAAGTTGATCTCAAGATTCCAAATTTTATAACTTAAGGATAGTTTATTGGACATAACCAAGCATCTTGAACTGCACCAGGAAATTTTTGGGAAGTCACTGTGAGAGGTCTTTCCAGATCTCAGTGTCAAGGCACAAGTGTGTAGCACTTTGACTGATGAAGTTTTCAAATAATATGTAGACATACTACCATCTGCCAAGATCAGTGACATCTCCTGATCCTAGTTCTAACTGGGAAAAGAAAGTGTTTCTGTAGCAAAATTCCCATTAAAAGGGAACATCTGGCCAAGATGGACAACCTGACAACTGGAGCTTGGGAATTTAGGGAATCCTGACAGAAGCATCCATGAGTCTGTCACACTACTAGAATGTGGAGTTTCCTTTTAAGTTTCAGCTTTAATTTTCATAGTTACTGTGGCTGCACACATGTGAACAAGAAATCAGGATAATCAGAGCATCAGCTGGCTCTTGCAGATGTTTTCTCCATGGAAAAAAAATTATCTTAATTCCATCCTGACAATATTAGTCTATTGACCATCACCCAAAGCCATGTTCTGTCAGGCAGTTGACAGGTAAGTTTGCCACAGAAAGCCATTGTTCACAGGCAATAGGATATTGTTTATACCTTGAAGACAGCTCACTTCACATGATTTGACAAGATTCTAGATTGAATGAAGAAGGAAACCAAAACCAAAACAATCCTATCAAATACTGAAATAGAGAAAGTGTGGAAATTGTTGTTTTGTTTAAAGCACAGTCTAAGTTTTCTCATACAGATGAGGTCAAAAATAATTCACATTCACCTGCTTGGAGTAGAGGACAGGCTGGCAGTTCTGATCAAGAAAACTAAATACAAGTAGTCTTGGCAAGACCATGTTGATAATGATGAAGATGATGATAAAGAATTAAAGAATAGCCTCAATACACTCTCTCTGTGCTTTTTCTTAAGAATCAACTGAGTGGCAGTAACTCCTGTCTGATCCAATTTCTTTCCAATTAACAATGATATGTAACTCATTTCAAAACCTTTTGCAAATTAGCCCAAGAACAAGAGACTAACAACTGCTAAAAAACCCAGCTTTTTTTTTTTTTTTTTCCACTGAGTCCAGGAACATCAATCTTACATGACTTGTTCAAAATATAGAAATAGCATTGATATGCACAGGTTGTAAAATGTTTTATGAGATTGCAACTGTATATTACATATATGCATATATCAATCATTAATGTTGTTTTTCCAATACTAGCAGAACCTGCATTTTTTAATGCTGTATAAGTCTTTCTTTTTACTTTAAGATCCTCTCAAAACTATACTTGTACTTCCTACACAGAACAAAAAACACCACAGGAGGGTGGAAATGAAAAGGGTAAAGGTAAGTCTGAAACCATACTTTAAAAATGGGCAGTAAAGAAAACTAAATGCTGTTCTGATGCTGGATTGTTTGAGCTTTAATTTAGAATTTTGGTGCTAAATTTCAGAAGTGTGATATGAGGCTTCCTAGATCCTTTTTCTGCATGACTTAGCCAGCCCAAGGAAATTATGATACTCATGAATATCTTCAAAAATCCTGCAAACCAGACTGATACTTTAGCAACAATATTTATATTGACAGTTCAATTAATGGATCAAATTACAAGTGATTTACATGAACAGAAAGCTGTGTTTAAATGAGCCTGGCTGTTGCCCCTGACCAAGCTTGCTAAAACTCAGATACTGTGCACATTTGTTGCTTTTAAATAAAGTGGACAATGTCCTACTGTCATTCTAAGCTGTTTCTGTTCTACCACAGAAACTTGATATTTTACCTTTTAGAAAGCCCCACAGATTTTTTTCATCTGAAGTTAAAAAACTCACATTCATCTTTCCGTCCTCATTGGGCAGATGAGTTCATTACAGGTTCTGAAAAGTGTGTTTGAGGACTGTCTGCTGTGAACAAATACATAACTGTTCTACTAGCAATGCGTGCAAAAATCAGCTCCAGTTTTAATATATATTTTTGTGCTGCTGAGATTAGATTCTAGCTCTGTTGTCAATTCTTCTGGTTAGGAGGCTATGTTTTGAGGGAACTGGGCCAAATTCTCCTGCTTTTTGTAGGAGTCCTGCCAAAATAGAAATCAAACACCCCACCAGGTTATTTTGAAAAGAATAATCTCTTTTTTTAAACTTAATTCTGATCAAAGGCTAAAGCAGACCAAGATATGCTTACAACTGATGCAATGCTTGCTTTTCATCTGGCATGGTTATGCTTTTTCATGGCAAATCAAGAAATGGCTTGCTTGAAAATGTATTCTGGCTTTTGGCATCTTCCAAACAAAATCCTCTCTTTTAGACAGACTGGATGCATACTTGATACTTGCACATTTATTTGGCAAAGGCATGCGTGGCTATTTTTCTCAGCAGAGTCAAAATATAAACACTAAGAATGTGTGATTCAAGTACCCTTTTGAAAATAAGAATGTTGAACCAGGCTTCAGTGCATGCTATTTTGCCAGTTATCCTTGCATTGAGCAATTATTTTGACACACAAAATTTTGTGTGAGTAACCAAATCTGTCAACTTGGTAATGGAAATGCAGTTCAGAAATAATTTGCATGCCTAATGATAGGAAAAGATGTGAAAGTCTTGCCTCAAGCTATTCCAACAGTTAGTTCTGCTTGCTTTAATTTGGATATGAGAAAAATGTTTGTTCCCAAACTGAACATGAATGGTGATTTCCTCACTGCTTACAAGCCTACATTTCACTGAATAAAACTGAAAACATGGTAGGTAACTTATCCAAAACTCCTATTATCCTCTTATACATTGCTATGTTTCTGTTTTGAATTTAGTGAAGGAGACAAGTATTTTCTAGGAGCAAAAATGTTCCTCCGAAGAGAAACCTTTCAGTTCCAGGAGGATTTTACTACCAAAAAATATTGTTTGAGATCCTACTATGGAGAATTTTTCCAGTTTCAGCTCATTGTGGCAGCCGTTGCTTCCGTAAAGATTCCAATGAAAGTCTGAATATTAATAGATAGATGACCTGCCATGCTCCAGTGAAACTGTCACCTCTGCAAAGCAGAGTAGATGTCATTGCCAGACACTTGGTAGTAATACTTCTAAAAATTAGTTACAGTGCAGTTGTTCCTATCAGCTCTTGTTTTATTGTAGAGTATCACCAAATAAGGGAAAATGTATTTTCAAACATGTTCCTTCAGGTTTGTGTAACAAGAAAAAAAAAAAAATCTTTATAATGGTGAGCATAATTCACAAAAAGGGAACAGGTTCCATTCTTCCAACCTGTCCAAAATCATTTGCACTTGAAAATGAACAGTTCAGCAAGGAAATTATGACAGAACCAGCTAGATGTTAACTTTTATATAAGCTATATGTAAAAGACTTTCTGCAGCTTCAGAAGTAGCAGATTTGGGTACTTCCCTGAATGGAAACAAAATGGGAAGCATTTCATATCTGAATTTCACAGCAGTTATGCAATACTTGTGTGCCAGCAGCTGTGACATGTTTGCTGATAATTTCTGAGATAGACTGTAGACACTGTAGGAACCTGAAATGGGACTGTGCTGGAACCTGACATCTAGGAAAGCAATCTTGGTAGTCCATGTACATCCCATAGTCCATCTTTTTCACCTCATCCTTAGAAAATATTAACAACAGACGTTAGGAAGACAAAGTATACCTATCTGTGTGTCTGTTTTACTGTTCTATTTCTTTTTAGTACTTATTGTCTGTGTGAAATTACATATTTATATTCCTTTGTGTTCATTGTAAAGTTATGAAATGAAAAACAGTGTGGTATATTCTTTGTATCCCATGGTTATTTTTCCGTAAATTAGTCGCTCAGAGCAGTAAACATAAAATTTTCTTTCATAAAATAAACCAGTTTTAAAATATCTATAATAATGTTGTAAAAATTCAGGATATATGTGAACATCAATTTTATTTTCGGAGAAAAAAAGTGAATCAGCACAAATCCTCCAAATTTACTACATTGTCTTATATTCATTCAATTTAAATGCTTGTGTCTTTGTTTTTAATTTTAGTATTATTTTACAGATTGAATGTGTTATAATTTTGTTCCCACTTGCTGGAATAATAGTAAAATTTTAATATAAATTTGCTCATTCCTTTTTTTAGGTCCCATCCAGCCATTCAGAAAGCTACTAAAATTTCTGTATATTTTACTCATACCTTTTCTCTAGGTTTCTTCCAACCATCTACTAAAATGTTCATTGCATGTGTCATCCTTGTATTTTCCCAGGTTTCACTTACCCATTCATCTCCCTACTAAAACTTCCCCTCTGTGGGTATGTACTTCATTTACCATTTCCAAAGTGCCAAGTCCTCTTGATGGGACTGCTGAAAATCAGATTGGTAATTGAAGTCAACTAAATTGGAAACTCTTGGTCTTGCTGTGCTCTGTAATTTCAGCATAAACAGTAGAATGGAAAAATAAAATAATATACAATAAATAGGTTTTTGACACTCTTGCACAATGTTAAGTTTGTCAACAATGCAGCTGATGGCAGAATAGCAGCTTCCATTTTGTGTGGCATGTTTCAGATCAGGGGAAAAGAGGTATAAAATTCTTGATACCAGCAGCTCATATATAAATCAGTAATTACTTTATTTTGGGCATATATTTCTATATTTGCTGTGCCAGCAGTCAGAAATTTTAATATTAAGGTTACACTATGATTAGCTTCTTTGGAGATATGGAGAGTTCTTTCATCCAATAAGAATCTATTCCTGATATATCTCAGTCTGCTCCACAGTTAATGTTATCATTTAGAAACAAGGAAAAAAAACATAAATACCCCCTATATGTTAATGAGAGTGTGCCACAGACAAAGAATAAAGATTTCTATGGAGTAATGCATCTTATCAGCCTACTGTCAAATGAATCAATTGATTTCCCCATACCAAACTCTTGTCATGCAACAGATTGAAAAATATATTCCATTAAAAGTTTACTTGCAGAAGATAATGGTAGTGAATTAATGATCATAGTTCTACTGAGAATATTTTTGCTATTTTTGTTATCTGCAAATAGACTTTATTTTAGTATAAACAATCATTCATCACAGAAACTGAACTGGCTCTAGCTGCTGAACCAATAGTCAGTCCATTCTGTCCTAGAAGCCTGAGATAGAAGGAATGATGGATTGATAATTACCCATTTATCAAAACAATCCCTCCAGCATGTACTGTTTTCATACTCTTTCCATTTCTAAAACATTCAACTAGGCTTTCATGCTTATACTTCTGACATGTTTGTTTGTTTCCTTGGTCTTTGATGTTAACATTTTGTTTGAAAAATTAGAGATTACTCTGGAGAAATTCCAGCAATCCCCCTGCAAAATTAATAACTTCTTTTTTAGTTTTTTAGTTTTTTAAATGATTAAATGAAAGAGAAATCTGAGTGGTCCTTTCATAACTTGATTATCGTACATTATCATGTAGGATTCATCACATCAGATGTTTTATGCTGGTCTTAATTATATTTTTCAGTCAAATGGCTCTTTGAGCTATCATCAATCACAATGGCAACATCATTGACAAAAAGAGCTGAAAGTATATTTAATTCTTTCATGAAATATGGAGAAATATTTGCAGTGGAAGCACATAGCCTTGCATCCATTTAGTTACTAATGCAGTATGTTAAAACATCTGACATGACTTAATCATTACTGTGCTTTTACTAAAAATCAACATTTTCAACAGCTGCTTATGGCATTGGATGATGCAGGTCATGAGAACTCTTTCATTATTCTTTTTTTTTCCTATCAATAAGAAAAGATATTTGCAAGATAACACATTAATCCTTCATGTGTAGGCAGACCTTTTACAACTCATCCTCCTCCCAAGGGATCTTTAAAATAAAGTTTGATGAATCATTAAAAAGGAATGAGTAAAACGTTATGGCGAAGTAGACAAATTCCATTAACAGACTTTTAATTAGCATTCAGTGGTTAAGCAAACCCAAAAATTCAATATTGCCAGTGTTTATGAAAATGCAACTAAATTTCATATGTGCTTTTGTCATAGTTATGACATTTATCCTTGAAAAAATATAGATAAATTATAACTTTAAGGTCAAAATCAAAGGATAACTTCAGATTTAAAATTTCATTATGGAAACACAAATACAAGATATAAAAAAATAAAAAAAACCAACCCCCAAAATAACTATCTTTAAAGATGTGGGTTAATATTTTTCCAAAGTTGTTCTTGTTTAATTTTGTTCTCCATTTTGAAGTGTTCTACAGATTATTTTCTGATCCTGTATAAAAACATGTTATCTTAATATAACTTATATATTAAATCCTAAATATATCTAGTTTATTTTTATCTTTCAAAGGATATTTTGGTTATTTTCTTACTTTTTTACCATTAGGCTTTTAAGACACTAGGACCTTTTTGCTTATTTTTATCAAAGCTGATCTTTGAGGTTTCTAGTCAACTAAAATTCAAAGAGACTCTTGTAAAGATGGTTTTACCTTATTCTGGTTTTCTAATAATTGTGATTACAGTATTTCTATTTAATGCCAGTTTCATGTTTTTCTCAGGCTTTTGATTTTTATAAATATAAGCCTCAACATATTCTATAGGATTAAACATTTTTAAGTACCTGAGTAACAACTGTTTGTAGCAATTTAATACCTCATGACAGTCAGCTTTTAGTGTGATCAAAAGGAAAATCCAGCATGGTGATAATAGTTCTTTCCTTATTTAAAATCATTCTCCTGTTAGTATGAGGAAAAACTGAGTTGCGTATTCCTTGCACTTTAATATTATAGTATAGAAATTACAAAGTATAAAATAGAGGGGGCTAGTTTTAACTTTTTCATATCTTGATTTAATAATGCTGAATGCATATGTGGTGCACATTTTAATTGCAGACGTGGTCATCAGAGAAATGACATCTTCCTCAGGTTAGATATGTGATTCTCCTTCATTTCATTGTGGCTTTCTTATTGTAATTACTGTGGATTACATCTCTAACAAACAGAATCACTCTGCAGCTCTCATATAAACTCATGATTTAATCATAGATCACAGTCCACATCTCATTTTGTTTTTTACTTGCTTGAAACATCAAGGTTTACCATTTCAGCTACTGAATTATGCAAAGCTTTCCTCATCAGTTTGAATCTTCCATTGTGAATGCTCCTGAATATTGCAATTTATTTCCCTTTCTTTTGCAGGTTTTACATTTTCATGTAGTTGTTTTAAAGCAGATGATCGCCTGTGCTTTCAGTTTCTTCATGTGCTTTTTCATTTGTATTTCTTTTCACAGATGAAGATGACACTTCAGTTAGTACTCCACCAGCAGGTTAGGACTGTGATAATGCTTTGAGTGTGTATGTATGTATGTATTTTTCTCTTGAATATTAATGAAGAAAGAGTCCAAACCAGCAGATTGAATTAAAAAGATACAACTTAGAAAAAATTTTGAAATGCCCTATATTTTATTAATATCTGTTCAGAAGTACAAGACCCTTTATATCAGTTAAGTCCCTTTCCAGTCCTGTCTTGAGGTCTTTAGTAGATCTCCCAGTGGTAGGTAAAATATTGGTTAGTAGATCCAAAAGTGACTCCAAATAAATAAGTATACTGTTTAAATAATCAAAATACTGTCCCTCAGATAAATATTGAGGAATGGAAATGCCTCTGTTACCTGGAACTACACAAGTCATAGAAAAAACATCAGTGTCATGTAACCATTCTAAAGAAACTCTTCAACAGAATTAAGCTAATTTAGATTTTCTAGAGAAAAGTGGGGAAGATTTCTGGTTTTTTTTTTTTTTAGCTGTTCACTTTTTTCTGGTATTCAAGTGGTTCCTCATGGATATGGTTCCAAATATTTAGTATAATCTTCTTGTATGAAGAATCAGTGTTCTTAAAATCCCAGTGATCTGAGGTCAGTTAAGCTGTGATCTCTGAGCTGGTGTCATCTAAATTGCTCTTCCCTTTCAGATGGGATGTCTAAGCCAGCGGAAAGAAAAGATTCAGGTGAGACCTCCTGAGAAACATGACAAAACACTCCCAAAATTACATAATAAAAATACTGTTTAGACTTTATCTTTAAAAGATAATACTTTATTTTCATTGTTTAGAGAGCAACAAACTATAGCTGTTGAAGTATCAAAGTACCAGGGCAAATAGGTTTCTAGCAGCTAAACCAGGAGTGAGAGAAGGCTGTGCTGCACAGAACAGGACATGTATTTGACACATACATACATACCTATCTATCTATATCTGTTTCTGTATAGATAGATACATAGCTGTTCCATTCCTCCTCAGCCTACAGGAATTCCATTCCTACATTCAGCCTCACCCCAATCCCACACGCAGGTCCCAGAAGACTGTAGGAGAATGGCTTCTTCTCACACCTCAAAGGACGGTGGAGAAAACTTAGCAAAATCATCATAACCTCTTTCTTCCTACCCTGGCAGGTAACGCACACTGCACCCACTCTCGTGGTTTCAGGATTTGCAGCCTCTGGAACAAAATGAGCAGCTGGTACTTCAACCATGGTTATGGAGCTGGCATAGCCGCCTATGCCAGCCCGCGTCAAATCCACCGCTCATTGTTTAATAAATAGGAAAGTGTTAATATCTAGAGGTGATGATAATATTTAGGTGTTCCTTTATGTGGTACCAAATTAATGACTCTGTGTAAGCTTTTTTCCATTTATTAATATCCTTTTTCCATTTCACCCAGTGGCATGTTAGGTTTGTTGCTGCACGTGACCAGATCCTGCGCTATCATCACTTCATCCTCTTCCCACCAATAACCTTCACTTGTTCTCATGTTGTTTCCATATATTGCCATGTTAGAGTGGTATAATCTAAACATTTAGATTATGGAGAGTATATATAGATATGTATCTATATATATTTGCATTCATTTATGTCTGTGTAAATAATTTCATGTATGTGTGTATATATGTGTACATACATGTGTGTATATACGTGAATGTCTTTACCTGTGAGAAATATTGTACAAGCAGGCATATACAGAGGTGCTAGGCACAACACCCACAATTGATTGAAACACAAAGACTTTATGGCAAAGCTATCTAGCATTTTGATACCTTTTTAAAAGTCATAATGAACTTTAGGATAATAAACCAATTTGTTTGCATTTTCCCATGGTTGCCATGAGCTGTGTTGCATTTGTGGGTGGTAGAAATTTTCATGAGTTGAAAAGGTTCCCACATCAGTAATCACTACATATCAGAAAGACTATTGTGACCTCTAACTTTAATTAGTTTCCCCTCTGTACTGGCAATAACTCCTCAAAAAATGGAGATGTGGCATTTGGACTGCAGATTGGAATATGAGACATGAGCTTTACCTTTTTGCAGAAAGTGAGCAGAAAACAGACAGACATTCACTGCCTTTCTCACCTTGTACTTTCTGCTAGGAATCAGTTTTGACCATGGTTTTACACAAGTTGTAATGGCATAGCACAACAGTTTATCTGGCTGTCCAGATAAACAGAGACCAGAAACACACAGCTGGGAAGAGCACTCATTTGCTGCTTCTCTCAGTACTCTTGTTCCTTTTCACTTCCAAAGTCCCAGTTTCCAGAAGAGAAGCTGCTTTGTCGGAATATATTTCACAATCATTTCCATCTGACAAACTACTTTTTCCATAAAATATCTCATAAAATTCACATGGCAGGACATGGTATTGACAGATTCCCAAATTCTCTTTCTGTCATAGCAGAAAAGAAGAAAGTTCAGAAGTTCATTCCTGCCCTACTTTGCAGACATAGAAGAAGAACCAGTACAATGCACTTAGTTTGGGTTGAGAGAGATCCACTGAAACTGTGCATCAGATGTAGGGATTTTTGTGCTTCTAGCTGTTTGTGTTTTCAGAACCTCCATCTCTTCTGAAAAACAAAGAGCTGATTTTGTGCATCACCTCTGTAAAGCACTCATGGTTGAATGCTGGTGCCTTTCAAGTTGCTCAGTGCCTGTCCTGGCTGATCAGGCTCTCTTCCTCCCTAGTTTCATTTTTTGTCATCACAGAGGTAGTGTTCTTGCAGGAACTGCACACAATGTGACAGCCAAGCAATGGATGTCAATGTGAACAAAAGCTTACATGCCTTTCCGGACATCTGAAGAGAAAGATGCTAGGGCTAGAGAGTTTAGGAAGTTCAGGTAAGTGTACTTTGGAGGGAGTAAAACACCCTCAGATGATTGATATTTCCCCCTCTCTCTGCATCTCAGTATGGTCTCTTGGAGAAGGAGCTCCAGAAGAGTCAGAAAAACGTGACGACGCCCAAAGATCCACTTTATTCATTGAGAAACCTCAGAGTGGGACAGTGAGTGTTGGTAAGTGCCTAGGAACAAAACCAAAAACCACTCCCAGAGACAGAGGCTGAGCTGGGAATGGAGTGTGCAGATTCTGTGGCACTCAGGTTCTGCCCTCAGCTGCAAGTACTGCCTCTGGTTTTAGCTGGATGTGAACTTGACTCTGAAGGCAAAAGCACTGTATTCAGAGAAGCAAACCCCGATTGTTTAATTCAAGACAAGCTCAAAATCTAATAATTTGCTGAGCGTAATGGTAAGAGTTACAGTTTCTGGGGAAGAAAGCTGGTTATTTTGGTACTGTTGGCTGTACTGGTATTGATGTATCAAGAAGATCTTATGCAGGGTAGCAGCAGAAAGCTTCCAGACCCAAAATCATTAACCTCTGTACCACTGCAGCACTTTCACAGTCTGTGTGACTCCATCTGACTCTTAATTTTGTGGTAAAACACACGGCAGCTGAATGGAGCAGAAGTGAAAGGAACTTGTACAGGTGCAACTGACCAACCACATGCTTCTCAACAGCTGCATTATTCTTTTCTCTTTCTGAAAGGTGGGAATATTACATTTATAGCCAAAGTAGAAGCCAAAGATCTTCTCCGAAAGCCAAATGTTAAGTGGTTTAAAGGAAAATGGATGGATCTGGCCAGTAAAGCGGGGAAACACCTGCAGCTGAAGGAGTCCTTCGAGCGTCACACTAAGGTGTGTCTTCACTTTTCCTTCTTATGGGAGCAAAGCTCCAAAGAGAGCTTAAAGATCAGTTTAAGACAACAGGTAGAAGTTCAAGAGCAGTGGAGTCTAACCCTGGCTTCCCCACACAGATTTCAGTGGTGATCTCTGACCCTCTGCAGAAGCAGATTTTCTGCTCTCAAAATTTTCTGATGCCATTTCTGGGTTCCAGTTTCTTTTTAGAGCCCATTATTTGAGTTGTTTCTGGTGCATGTCTGAAAGACTCATGTTTTAACTTCTGCTTTGTGCACATGCGTTCTCCACATTAACAAATGACTATGCTTGATTTTTAGATTCATACATTTGAGATGCAGATCATCAAAGCTAAGGAAAACTATGCAGGGAACTATCGCTGTGAAGTGTCTTACAAGGACAAATTTGATAGCTGCTCTTTTGACCTTGAAGTCACTGGTAAGGTTCCATTTGTATCTGTAAAGATTAATAGGGATTTCTTTCTTTCTTTCTTTCTTTCTTTCTTTCTTTCTTTCTTTCTTTCTTTCTTTCTTTCTTTCTTTCTTTCTTTCTTTCTTTCTTTCTTTCTTTCTTTCTTTCTTTCTTTCTTTCTTTCTTTCTTTCTTTCTTTCTTTCTTTCTTTCTTTCTTTCTTTCTTTCTTTCTTTCTTTCTTTCTTTCTTTCTTTTCTTTCTTTCTTTCTTTTCTTTCTTTCTTTTCTTTCTTTCTTTTCTTTCTTTTCTTTCTTTCTTTTCTTTCTTTCTTTTCTTTCTTTCTTTCTCTTCATTTTGTTCAGACCCTTTAAATGAAATAATACTTAAAGTGAATGTTTTTAGCATAGAACTGAGAGAATTTTCTTGCATCTGTAATTTATTGTCTAAATGAACACTGGAATAGATACCATGTGAGACATTTATCCAAAAATTAGAAAAGCTGGCAGGTAAAACCAGTATTGAACTCAGATCAGGCTCTGGCACACAAAACCCAGGGCTTTGTGTGTGTGCTTAGAGGTCAGCAAGGTGGGGGAGGCAGCCTGGCTCCATCCATTCACTGTTTGTGGATCAGAACCATTTAATCTGATCCAGGCAGTCCCAAAGGGGTTCACACAAGGGGGATTCCTCCTTGGCCTGACAATAAATGTGAGTCTGTAGCTGCAGAGGAGACTGATTCTGTCTCCTTCCTCTGATGCTGAGCCTACTGAGAGAGCACAAGATGCCAGCACGGGAGAAAGCATAGGAAGTGAGAAGACAAAAAGGCCAGAGCCTGTGAATAAGGCAGGCAGGGGAATGGAGAGAAACCTCAGAGAAACAGATCTCCTATGCAGAATTGCAGAAAGTACTTCAGAGAAATGGTACACTTAGCACTGAGCATCTTTGCAGATGCCAGAACCTAATGCCAAAGGGGAAGCACAAATGCTGGTCATTCAGGAGGAAACTGAACAAATTTCATATTCCAAATCACACTGGTTACATAAATGATTCAAACTGTGTTTTTAATTCCTATGTTGCCATTATTTTATAGAATCTTCCCAAGCTGCTCCATCCATTGACATCAGATCTGCTTTCAAAAGAAGGTAAACCTCAGTAATCCTATCCAGCTCCTCAGTAATGGACATTAATAGCATACACAGAACTTGTGTCAGACAATTGTATCAAGTACTTTATGAAACTGTTTTTGTAAATATAGATTAAAGAAGTGGGATTTAGAGTAATTGGTGGCGGTTAGAATGAAATAGTTACAACACATAGATAGTACATATGATACTAAGTACCCCTACTATGAAATTACAAGTGTCATCAATTTAAAGAAAGATTGAATATTTAAGTCAATTAAATATATGTTTCTTTGGAGGTTTTTAAAAATTTATTTTCATTCACTAAAATATTTCCTGAAAGCTGTCAGCCACAATATGAAAGCTCCTGGTCCCAATCCTGCATTGATTAAAAGCAGAGAGAAAATTCACAGTGATTTCAAGAAGTCAGAATCTGGCTTTGCTACCTTACAGTAAACAGTAAATACCATCAGTAAGGCAAAACAACAAATAGTATAGTACAGAGAATGTAAGATAGAGCATTGTGTCTTAAGGTTTGTTACCTTTCTGATAAAGTAGCAATTCTAACCAGTATAGGTGTCATCTTTTTGTGATGAAATACATAAAAAATATATAGAATCCAATACTTTACAAACAGATAATGAATGCAGTTTGTTAACTTACAAGTAAAGCTGTAATTCAGAGATAACTGCTTTTATTTAGGGGGCTTTAATTCAAAGATAAATACAAAAGATATTACATTCAAGGTGCATTTCCTTCTTTAACACATTTTAAAAAATGCAGTAACTACTCTGCCCAAGCAGATGAAGATGTCTCAGTATTTTCTGATTTTCTAAGTAATATCTTGCATGTAAAATCTTGATTAAACATTGGCTTCATTTCAGTTAAGATTTGCACTATTTTTCCCTTTTTACAAATATTTAGGACATTTCTTTTGTCTGTATGTGCTCTATGATAGTTCTGCTAAAGATCACATCATAGAAAGAAGTGCACCTTGATAGGACTGTGATTCTATCTGTAAAAATGGACAATGTACTCTTTTATTCTTTTTTATAACTGTTTTCTCCCTCCATTTAGAGAAAGGTAAAATCTTTAAGGTTAAGTACTTTTCAATCAGTATTTGACAGAACTATGCATTGTTAAAAGCATCACCCAGCAATGCAAATCTTTGTTTTGTATTCACAGCAAGAGATCAGCACAAGCCCTTTGTTTTGTCCACTACAGAAACTAAAAACAAAGCTGGTTGTGTTGACTAGCTGCCATTTGTTTGTGTTACTGAAATCTAACACAAACCTTGGCAAATTTATGTACTCAGTTACAAAAATTTGCCATCGAAGTATAAGAAGAAGCAATACAAACCTTTGTGTTATTTTTCACAAGTGCCTACAGAAACATAATCCATGTGAAAAAGCATACAAGTTTGTGTTGATTTTATACAATTATTTGTGTTTCTGGACAGTGTTGAGTGTATGAGAAGTCTAGAGCATTTGCAGTGAGTGTTGTCTATGTCTTCCTGTATTAAACAAAGATTTGATCTTTTTTTGTTAATAACAGTGGTGAAGGACAAGAGGATGCAGGAGAACTTGACTTTAGTGGTCTCCTGAAACGTAGGTGAGAACCAAGTGATGCAGTGAGCAGGTGTGGATTGCAAACCATTAGGTTCACACACAGAAACAGTCAGGGGTAGCATTAATAACTCCTTCAGAATTTCCTGACCCTTCAACTTTTGAATGCTTCTAACTGTTTTTTATTCTCATAGTTTAATATGCAAATGTTCTCTTAATCTTGTGTGCAGAAAAGAAACCTCAGATTTGAGTGCACTGGGAAAAGAAGTGAGCCTCAGCCTAAAGAGGCCAATAATGTTTAGTTCACTTGCTACTTCTTTTGTGTTTGCATGGAAGGCAGAGGGGGAAAATTTCCTACACAGGGATGAGCAGTACAGAAAATTGAGTCTGGTGCAACAGTAAAAAAACCTGCAAGGGTTAAATTTATTTCTATGGGTACATCCTCACTTGATTTTATAAGCATACTGGTATGAAAAAAAAATCATATATCATGTTTTCAAGTCATAGATATTGGTATAATTGCAGCTTTTTTTAAAATATGTATACACAAATGCTCAGTCATGTTTTGTTTAACTCAAATGTTTTGATGGAAAAAAACTGGGGTACATGTTTCTCCGATTTGCCTTGAAAATCTGGTGTTATGATAGTTATGACTATAGTTACCTCAGATCTTAAACCCAGTTTAGTCTTTCACCTGATTAAGACTAGACAGTAATGCATCATCTTTTAAAATCAAGCAGAGAAATTCTGTAAGCCATTGAAATCAATGGCAGCTGATCACAGAGAACTGGAAAAGGAATTACATCCTTTATGTCATCTACCACTTACTCTGAATAAGGAAGATCTGTATTATTAATTACACTAAAAGGTCACAAAGGGCTCACTGGCTATGAGGGTGAGGATAGCATTTAAGCAACTAAAACACACAGGAAAAGCAGAAGCTGAAAGCAGACAAAGAATTACCCAGACCAATTCCAATCCACCAGGTCTTTGGTTTTTCAAACTTCTCATCCCTAATTAGGACCTTCAGTTTGTCTTTGCATCCTACTAATCAAACTTGCCATGCCAGTTCTCATGACCGCCTGGTGCTTCAGTAGTAACATGAGAGATGCATGTGAGAGTTCTTGGTGTTTTTGTGGAAAGATAAATGTGATTTATGAGACATTATCACTTTAATAACAATTAACTCTTAAGATTTGTAAGATAAATACTGTACAGCCTTATAAACATGGAATATCTATTGTGTGTTTAATAGATAAAGCAAATATTTCATTTTTAGACACCATTATTTGACTATGGTCAAATTGGTTCACCTTGCTTCAGGCCCTGAAATGCAACCTCATATTTCTGAGCTTAATTGAATGAAATTGTTAATTAAGCCACAGTGTGGATATTAATATCCATGTGTGTGGATATTAACATCCATTATTACAAAGACAAATCCATGGCTATATTTTAATTTTTACAACAGGTAATGTTGGAGGTGCATTCTTTGTCTTTTTTTTTTATGGTTGTATGACCAAGAAAAGACCTAGAACTTTTCCCTTTTGGTTCATACTATTTGAAACATGTTTTTTTTTAAAAAAAAAAAACAACAAAACTAAATGCATACAATCAATATACTGTCTATTTTCTAATTTTCTGGCAGACATATCAAGTCTTATCTCAGTAAGCCACACCATGACTGGATATGCTTTGTCAATGCAGCGGATCAGTAGCATCATGACATTCCAAGAGGCACAAGATCTAAAAACCACTCAAATATTTAGGTCCTCGTTTTGTCGTTTTTTTTGGGTTTTGGGCTTTTTTGTTTTGTTTTGGTTTGGTTTGGTTTGGTTTGGTTTTTTGGTTTGTTTTTTTTTTTTTGTTTGTTTGTTTTTTTTGTTTTGTTTTTTTTTTTTGTGTTTTTTGGTGTTTTTTTAAAAATACATCTTGCAACAAAATGCAGAAGGAATCTCACTGAAATGGCAGCATTCGCTGTACAGTCACCCTCTGGAGAACATGAGCATGAATAAAAGGAATAAATTATAAAATTACATACCTGAGATTGTCTAACTTAGATTGCTGTCTCAGAATTACTGTATTTGAAAGACTACTCAGGGAGAACCTCTCTTCCTTTTTAAAATTACAGACATATCATGAAAATTAATAAACTTCACAGACTAAACAGCAATGTGGTTTCCATGGTTTCTCATCCAACCGTGCAAAGATTCTCAGGGATCTTTAGTGTTATTTCTGTATATATCAAAGAAAATCCTCTCTTTGACTCCATAAAGCTCAGCTCTAACAGTGCCTCGCTGCAAAACTTGGTATTTTTTTTATTTCTCAAAAGTTTATTTTCTTGCTCTGGTCTCAAAAGTACTGATTTTGCAAATTTAAAATATCCTGGTCTGATCCTAACGATGTTACAGGAGGAAAAATCTAGATTTCTTCTTCAATTCCCATATTATTCTAGCAGTTCACTTTTTTGAGCTAAATTGTCAATCTGGAAAAATAGAATTTTGTTTAAGATGCTTTCATTGTTCTATCATTTAATGGCTACCATTGAGAAAATAATTATGCTTCTCTTTATTGGTTGTCTTAGCCTGGAGTTGCAGATAGTAAATACAGTATTGAAATTTCTGTGTAAAGGTGACTCCTCACACAGGCCTCTGAACATATTTCCTGCTCTTAAGACTGAGATACACATGGAAGTGAACAGATCCATCCTTCAAGTCCAAGTTGGTGTGCAAATCTCCAGTTCCTATTCATATGACTACTTTAAGTAATGCTGAGAAGCACTGGTGTGACTATAAACAGACGCAGATTCCCCTGCATTTCAATGTCCTGTCACCAGTCATCCCCAATAGCAGCTACAGGGACTCAGGGTTTGAAAACATTTTTATATAATTTTGAAATTTACAGATTAGGCTCAGTGGTGCCATCATAAATTTTGATTGATTCCACTCAAGTTACAGCAGATAAAACTGATTTAAGTGGGATTAGCCTGTATACTATTACATTTTCAAGCTGTATTTTTTTGAAGCATTGAAGCAATATAAAAATTCTTATAACTGATTGTATCAGAAATGGACAAATTAAAACTTGCATTCAGATTCTGCCTTGAAGAAGTGTAAAGTAAGGAGTGAATGTCATTCTGAGCTACTCCACCCATACTGAGTGAAATAGAAAAAAATATGATGGCAGCCTTCAAATTTTGGTCAAAACATTTCTAGCCTCACCATAGATTCAGCTTCATCTATTTTTTACAGCGTGATAAAACCTCACTAACTCTTCTCCCATAATTTTATTTTGCTAATGTCAGGGAGGTTAAGCAGCAAGAGGAAGAGCCTGAGGTGGATGTGTGGGATCTCCTGAAGAACGCGAATCCCAGCGAGTACGAGAAGATTGCTTTCCAGTACGGCATCACCGACCTGAGGGGGATGCTGAAACGGCTGAAGCGCATGCGCAGGGAGGTGAAGAAGAGTGCAGGTACGGATGGGGCTGAACATTCCTGTGCTCGTTAGTCACACGCAACCATTCACCTTAAAAACCCAAATGTGCTTCACTTCCACACAAGGGAACTTTCGCACTATAAATCATTCCTGCAGGGAATTCATCAGAGGGCAGCTTTAGTCCATGGTGGAAGCGTAAACACCGTATCCAACTCAGTGCTTACCTAAAGCATCCCTCCTTCTCAGACAAACACTGGTTCCATCTGGAATGATGTCCCCCAGGTGTGTGGAAAGGTGTTACCTGATCAAACAATAAAGAAATTAGACCTCGTGTTGCCATCAATATCTTCTGCTCTAAACAGAGGTCACTCCAAACACATGCGGGTGTCTGCTCCCCATAATCTCATTTTGCACTTAATCTCCATTGCTCAGAAATCCCAGCTGTACCACAGACCCTCCACCCTGCACTGGGTGAGGACATTCAGGCCCGTCTTTCCCCCATCAACCCTACTGAATAGTTTGAGAAGTGTAATTACACACAGAAATATATATACCCGTGTGTATAAAATACATGTATATGCCACAGAATATGTTTGCACACACACATAAATACAATGCACTGCCCATTATACTATTGTGGCATCTGCTTGTTCTGGGACAGCATTTCAGAACTGGATGCAGTATATACATTTACTGTGTCACTGGTTTCCTGGAGGCATCCTTTTTATGGGGGTGAAGTCCTCCACAAATCCAGCTGTAATCCAGCTGCCTGATACACCCTCTCTCCTCATCCATTACCTCACATCATAACATATGTTATGGTAGTACACATTTATTTTTATTTATGTATTTTATTTGATACATCTAGCCAGTCCTATTTGGAGTACAGTCACACTGCAAAGTCTTGAAGGGATGTCAGCTTGATCTTGGTTAAGATAACCAGATGTGAACAGCTTTGTGCTTATTCTAGTGTTTCTAGATGATTCCATGCAGACCAGTGTGAGAATATCTCGTGATGCATAACATTGTGTGCATGTAGTCTGACAGTTTGACCAGATTTGTGCAATGTCATTTCAGCATCCATGTTCTTGTTTTCTGATCTCATGTTAAAATAACACTTGACTTCCAGCTTTTGCCAAAGGCCTCGATCCTGCATACCAGGTGGACAAAGGAGGCAAAGTAAGATTCATGGTGGAGCTAGCAGATCCAACAGTGGAACTCAAGTGGTATAAAAATGGCCAAGAAATACGACCAAGTGCAAAGTAAGTGATTTTAGCATATATGAGCAATAAAATGGATACACAAACCCTGTCCCTTGACAAGTGTGTTGCCTAGATCTATCTCTTTGCTCAGGCTGCACCAATTTTACTGCTGAATTTCATGAGATGTGAAGAGTATGCAAATGATGCTATGTTGCTCAGGACCCAGAAAAGTACACTGTAGGCTAAATGTAATATAGATTGTCTCCTTTGTCTCAAGACAAAAGTTTTACAGATCCTCAAAAAAATGTGGTGCCATTTTCTACTCAGTAGTTTTCAAAAATGAGGAAGCAGTGCCAGTTAATAAATCACTTGTCCTTGGTCCTGTGTCTGGACACAATCTTTCTACAGTAATTTTGTGTTAAGAGCAGAGATGTTGACATCACACACTTACTCACCCAGCTCATAAACCCCAGAAAAAGGGGTGTGAGTTTTATCTCATCTTCCACTATTCTGTTAACACCCTGAAGTCAACAGCCTGCACCATCACTCATGAGCAACAGGTCTTGTGTACACAAGATTCTTCACCTGTACCACCTGCACGTTGGTTTATTCTCTGGCTTTTCCTAGAAGTACTTGAGCACATGTAGAGCAGTGCCTAGAAGTTGAGCCCAGTCCTTTTTGTGGGCACAACCAGCAGAAAACCCTATTCCACAGTCAGACATACTTGAGGAAGATGTGCATAACAGTGCAATGTTTCTCAAATGGTTCTCAGCCTCACAAAGTCCTAGACAATTTATCATCTGACCAGTTTAAAAAATATAATAATTAGCAAAAGGCCTTTTAAAAGAAATTAGGCAGATTTCCTTCATTCTGTTGAAATCAATAAAGGATTTTGGTTAAAATTCATGATTGACAAAAAAAATGGATAATGGAGTACCTTCTCTTTAGCCCCTATATCTGGCACGAGCAATTCAGAGGTGTTTTGCAGGCAGTTCTATGGATTCCTCTCCAGCAGGAGGGGCTGGATTGAGTGCTGCAGTGCATTTCTACCAGGCTGCTGGAGCAGCTGTCAGATGCTAACGGGCTTTGGTCATTAGAAACCTGGAGCAGATCTAAACTGGTGACATAAAGGTGAAAGGCTCCATATCCCATTACCAAAACTCCATATCCCATTACTGATATCTTGTGCCATCTGGCCTACCAATAATATTAACCTCTTAACTTTGGCTATTATTACACTTCATAAAAATGTTGGAATGAGTGATGGTGTCCTCTTACTGGTTATTTTCAGCTTTACTCATCTAGAGTTTCAGACTCCATTTTATTTGCCATCATTTGACTCCAACTTTTTTTTTTTTTATTTTCTTCTTTTCATACCACCCAGACCTGGGATCTTGGGACAAGCCAGAGGCAGCTCATTATCACTCTACACCACAGCTCTTTTTTTGCTATAAGTCTATGACAGCTCTGTTGAAACTTGGAACTTGCTTCCAAGGACAATTTTCCCTGTACTGTGTATACCTCAGAATTTTTGCATCCAAAAATCCCTACAGAACTTTATACATAAAACAAGAGGTCCAGAAGTTTTGCTAATGTGTCTTCGCTGCATTCCTGTCCAAATAGATACATTTTTGAGCACAAAGGCAACCAGCGAATTTTATTCATCAATAACTGCACGATGACAGACGATGCTCGCTATTATGTAACAGCTGGTGATGAGAAATGCTCCACAGAACTGTTTGTGAGAGGTAACTATGTCAGTTTAATGCTGTTTCACCTGCCCTAAATTTCTGTGACTTTTTTGGCTGCAACAGAAATTATCAGGGAGGATCTGGTTTGGTATATTTTTGAATTTGCATTAGCAGCTGTTAGGATCACCTGGTATTTCTGTGATCCCTGGCCATTGTTTTTTTCCCATCCTGTAGTTAGCAGCTTAGTGAAAAGCCTGAAATGGGGATACAGTCAACTTGCTACTGTGCATTGGATCTAGTGGGGCTGTGATGCCCTTCAAAATTTTAAGCCATTTTGGTGTCAAAGCACTGGCTTCCCTTAACACCACACTTGGTACCTGAGGACTCTGATATGGTCCAAGTGCCCTCAGGTCAGCCTTTCTAGAAGCCAGCTTTCATTCCATTTGCAGTGATTTGAGGGAAGACTCTATCAACAGTTATGAATGGGAGGCCGTATCTTCACTCTCTTTGCTCCCATGGTGCTGATTATCAGAGCAAAACAGGTATTAATATGAACAAATGTCACTTTCATTGAGCAGATTTTCTACTAGCATTCTAAAGAGCAAGAACTTTTCTGATTTAAGGCAGAAAAGGCTGCACTGATACTCATATTAGAACTTGAAAGTAATACTGACTTCTAGATGATTTAGAAAATCTCTTTCTCTTGGTTTTCCTTCTCAGATCGTAAATCTGTAATTTTTTTCTTTCCAAAGATCCTCCGATTTTGGTGACCAAAGGCCTGGAGGACACCAGCACCTATGTTGGTGAACGAGTAGAGCTGAGCTGTGAAGTGTCTGAGGATGATGCAAATGTGAAATGGTAAGACACACCTTGAACAGCTTCCATGAAAATAAAACCCAGAGGCTTTTAATTGTGGGCAAAAATGTGGGCAGCTTTTCCTAAACCAGTAAACCTGGAAATGGTTAAGAAAATCTCAATAAAACCTTATTCAAAAATGTAACAACACCAAAAATACCCTTATACATTCATGGATGAGTTTGTTTAACCTTTTCTAGTGCCTTATAGTCTTGCAAAGTCGTCTGTGGGAATTTCAGTCTATGGAAGTCTTGCACAGGACTTCCTTTGGAAAAATAAAAATTCTTTCCTTTCCATTAGGTTTAGAAATGGTGTAGAACTTTCCAACGATCCTAAATCTCGATATCGAATTAAGGTTGAGGGTAAGAAGCACACTTTGGTCATAGAGGAAGCTGCCAAAAATGACACTGCAACTTACTCAGTAATGACAACTGGAGGGCAATCAGAAGCCAAGCTTTCGGTTGACTGTGAGTATCATCCACCTTGCTCTCGAATTCATATGCCACAGTGTGCTGGCATACAGAAATGAACAATTTTCTTGCCTTTCCCTGCGGGTTGAAAAGGAGACTTAATTCCCATAGCAATTTTTTTGCCGTGAATCTCCAGAAGAGTGACTTGCCTTTAGACACTATTTCCAGCAGCAGGCCATGAACTAACTCTGCTTGTTAACTTCCTGTCACTCCATTAAGATGGAAAACAAAGCGATCCATCCAAAGGTAAAATAGGTCAACAAGGTGAACTTTCAAGGGAAGTATCTGCTTTTCTTCAGTCCTTTCAGGTTTTCACAGGAAAGCCAAACCTAAACACAAGCACATGACTCTATAGTCCTCTCAGCTTTGGTTGTGCAATATCCCTTTAAAGTGCTTGTGTCTTTAAACAAAACATATCTGATCCATCCTCTGAAGTTACCTTGCATTATGCATAAATGTACATTTTATTTGTAATACTCATGCTGCTCTTGACTATTTTTTACAAATTGGCACCCTGATCAATTCAAGCTGTTTTATTATTAAGTTGGAAATTACTCCCCCATGGCTACTGAGCTCCATCATCTTTCTTTAATGCATCTGCTTCTGTGTTCCTAAGTGAGACCTCTGAAGATATCACTTGCACTAGAAGACCAGACTGTGAGGCTGGGACAGGAAATCCACTTGAAGTGTGAGATATCTGAGAATGTGGAAGGGAAATGGTACAAAAATGGACAGCTGATTGAAGCTAGTGACCGTGTAAAGCTTTATCACAAAGGAAGGTAAGCCTGTTGTGTATTGTCTTGGCTTTTGGTGGAATGACACTGTGGAGTTGTGGCAGTATGTGAGTTACCTCACTAAAAATTATCTGCTAATCAAGCCTAAACTCTGTCTCTCAAGACATCTTTATTTCTGTAATTTTAAAAGCCATGTCTCCTTGCTTCCTTTAATCTTGTGTATTTTGGCTGTGGAGGACAATAATCAAATCCTCAACACACCTAAGTTCAAGCTACTGATTCTTCTTTCCATTGCTGTTGCTGTTGGTATGGGATATTAAGCAGAAGAATAAAATTATTGTTAGACATTATTAAAATATATACAACTCTTTTTCACTTTCCTTTCTATACCTCTTATTCTCATAGCTTCTGTTTGTATGAACTCACAAAGATAGTCCAACAAAAGTCAGAGTATTCCCACAATGGGATCACCTACAGATTTTTTCTTGAGCAACCAAATTGCAGTTGAATGGCAGCAGCATAGAATCCCTGTGTAAAAGACATTACACTCCTGTATTTTCCTTGTTCTGTGTTCAAATAAACAATACTAGAATTGGTTACTTTATTTGGTGGTTCTTTCAATAATATATTGTAAAAAGCACACAGTTTTTAATCGCCTAAACTACCACTAAGCAACAAGTAAAGGATTTTTGGTCAGTAATTTTACTCACTTGCACAGATCTCCTAAAATTTTCACAGATTTTTCCTTATAGCTTCAAGCAGTCTTTAAAAATAATTTACATAGACTTCTTTCTCAATTCTTTTACAGAATCCACAGATTTGTTATACCAGTTTCTGCTGTTGATGATGAGGGGGAATACATGTTTGTGCCAGATGCCTACAACATTAATATTCCATGCAAAGTGCATATTGTGGGTAAGTATACTGCACAGTGACCTGTATAGAACATCTTTCTGGGACCTTTGGAAATTAAAAGCAGTGTGAAATACCCCTGATGACAACCACTTTGTATCCTCTGAGCAGGCATCCACCAGAGAAAATAGACCTGCAGCTTTGGCAAAGTGCAGTTGAGCTGCTGGGAGAGTCCTTTGCCTGTGCTCAGGATCTGCTCATAGTTTATGTGCTGGGGGGAGCTCCTGGGGGAGGCTTCTTGAGGCTGAGTTCCTAAAGCTAAACCACTATGAAGAGTTTGTGCAAAAAACCTGCTGCTATCCACTTCTCAGATGTACACTGCTGTCTTTAAGAACTGGCTTGCTAACATTGCAAAATGTGATTTAGTTTGAAAGGGAGTAGTAGAATAAGCACATATTTACCTATCCATTAAATGCTATCTAGAGGGAAAAATTCTTCTGCCCAGCTTTGATTCATTCAGCAAAGCAGAAGGCTTGTTAGTGATCCCAGCCCTTCAAACAAAAATAAAACAGGGCATTGACTATTCCCACAGCAATGCCTCACCAGCTTCTAGCTACAACCAGCAACTTGAAAGTCAAAAGAAGAGCAGTATAAATGACCAAAGTTACAAAAAGTATTGGTGGGATTTAGAGAGAATGAAAAGGGAAGTGGTACTAGAGGGGAATGACCACTGTTATATTTCTAATATGTTAAAAAAAGTTGCAAGAGGATATTTATCAGTTGTTCTCCATACACAGAGTACATAACAAAAGAAGTTTTTGGTTTCCAGAAAAGGATTGGGGTTTATAAATTTTTAAACTGCAAGGACAGTGAAGGATGCAGCGTGGTTAGATGTGCCATAAAAAAGCCCACAACTGAAATTCCCAAGAGCCACTTAGAGGAAAACGCTCTCAGAAGTTAACCTGAATATACATAATTCTGCCTCAGGGAAACAGTTGTGGGTTTTTTCATATCGTCTTATTATTCCAAAATGTCTATGGTGCCATGATTTCTTTTACATCAGGCAACTATTTTCTCAAATATATTTTTCTTCACAAGTTTTCTTCAAAACAAAGATCAGTTGCTTAAAAATACCAAGAAAATAAAACATAGAGCATGTTTCTGTGTGTTGCAGAACTGTACCAGGTCACTGAGCTCTCAGAGCAGCAGCTACATGTCTAACTTGGACAATCTCTCCTTTTTCAGATCCTCCTAAACTTCACCTGGATGGTCTTGGGGAAAATAACACTGTGACAGTAGTGGCAGGAAACAAACTACGACTTGAGATCCCCATCACTGGTGAACCACCTCCAAAAGTCTTTTGGAGTAGAGGGGACAAGGTACATTGTCATTGTAGAGGCTTCTTTAGCTGAACAAGGAGCCTTTTCCTTCAAAAAATAATCTTTAGCCTTTTGAAGGCATAGATTTTAATGGCAGAAAATTAGGGAGAGATGCCCTATATTTAAAAATGCTCATTACTCAAAAAAGAAGGGTAAAACAGATAAATATTATTTAGTATCTTTTGGATCTTTTTAAGGAAAGCCTGAAATTAATAAGAAAAAAAATTAGTTTACTATTAAAAAATAGTAGAGGAAAAGGATATATGGGATGCAGAAGAACAGTTGTGAAAATTTACCAAATGGCTACTTCTTCTATGCATTCAATGCCCAGAATGGCTGCCACGTTTTGGCAGGAAGCCATGATATGGTCTGGTTTTGGAAAATTAATGATAAATTCTAATGGAGTTCAAGTCTAAAGTGAAACAATAGGCAACTGGGGTCTTGCATCTGGTGTCTTAATGCAAAACTTTTGCTTAGATCAATCCCTGGCTGTGTAAATACCAAAACAGTGGCTTTTCACATTTAATTTTTCATTGTGTTATGTAGAAGCTGGGACATGTTGCCACCACTGCAAATATCAAACCTATCTGGTCAAATCTGTGACCACTATTTTTCAAATATTAATTGTAATGTCACCACTGTGGTCCTGTCCAAACAGGGATTTATTCTAGGAGAGCTCCTACACATATTCCAAAATATGCGACAGCATTTGAAATCTGTGAGGAGAAACTACTGACCATTACAATCACTCTGACCTTTAAAGTGAATGACTTACTTTTGATCTGACTTTTGGAAGAATCACCTATTCTTTTTCCATCAAATTAATGATATGTGGTGTTGGCAAAAGCGTGTTCTACCTCGAAGGAGAAGCCTAGTGCCTCATCCTTTGTGATGCAATGGCTTAATTGAGTAGTAAGTTAGTAGTTACTAGTAGTAGTAAAATAGCAGTTACTATGTTTTACTTACTTTTGTTATTTTGTCATTATTCTCATCATCAGGTGACTAAAATGCTGAAGTTTGATGTGGTTTTTCTTACAGTTGCTTTAATATTTTTGTTGAAGTGACCTGTACTACTTTCAAATTTTGATTTTTGAATATTTTGATTCTCAAATCCAGAAAATATGACTTTTCCCTCTGCTCTCTGTGGTTCCTAGATGGTCACAGACAGTGGAAGAATACGGGCAGAATCATACCCAGACAGCAGCTGCCTGGTCATTGATGCAGCTGAGAGGGAGGACTCAGGTCCTTTCAGAATCACTTTAAAGAATGAGGCTGGAGAGGACACAGCTCTAATCAACATTAAAGTGGTTGGTAAGTCATGTGAAACAGTCCCCATGAGCCATGTCTTTTATCACTGCGGTAGAGACTCAGGAAACTTCCATTTTCTTATTTGTCCCCATTGCCAGGTGTGGAATTGGGATGCAAGGGAACGAAGGCTGGGTGTTACTGAAGGGAGTAGGAGCTTGGAAGGGATTTAAGTAGAAGTTGATTATTGCTGCTGCCAGGGGCCAAACTTCTCTGATTGCCTCAGGCTGCCCTTATCACTCCTGGTTCTCCACTCCCCCTGTGGCTGTGGGCTCTGTCTTGGCACATGCCTTCGAGGGCCTCTCAAGTGTCTCAACAGTGCAGAAGATCTTGGCATTCATCCATTCCTAACTACCAGCCACGATCCACTAAATTTCTTTTTCCTGCTCTCTCTCCTCATTAGGAATTCTTGTTTCACCTCAAAAACTATTTAGATTTGTTTCTTATTTGACATTTTTAATTTCAACATATGCAAAAAGAAGATTTTTTTAAAAATAATATTTACTTTGTTTACAACAGATGTTCCTGATCCTCCTCAGGCACCAAATGTGACTGAGGTGGGTGAAGATTGGTGTATTATGACCTGGGAACCTCCAGCAAATGATGGTGGATCACCCATTTTAGGTACATGCTATTTTTTTTTGGTGGTGACTCTCTAATACAGACAAAAGAAGCAGACACGGAATAGTGGATGCAACAGGATCGGAGTTTAGCTTAGGCTCTGAAAAGTGGCATTGGGAATATCCAGTAGTTAGAATGTTCTACCTACTCTTTGACTTTATCAGATACCTGTTTTTCTAATGCCTTGAGATTTGTCATTTTCTATGTTGTTGCATTATCATGTCCCCTACTTGAAAGACAACCTCTTATAAAACCAAACTTGGCATTGTTAGTAGCCTGTTTGAATGTTAAAAGAAATTGCAGAAACAATTTACTGAATATCTTTTAATACACCGAACCAAGAGGAAAGTCAGAGGGGCCCAGAGGTCAGTAGAACCAGACCCTTTTCCCTAAACACAGCAGTCTTCTAAGTAAAGTAAAAAAAAAAGCTCATATATGGCTATGAAAGCAAATAGGTGGCCTTCAGATAGCTCGCAATGATGAAAACTATCACTCTGAAGCTAGAAGGGAATATTAAGGTGTATCCAGGTAAAAAATTGTCACTGGGCAGTCAAAAAATAGACCGTTTATTATTGACATTTATGCCATCTTTTATTATCATAAAATCTTTTCTGGTCAAAAGGATATTTCATTGAGAGGAAAAAGAAACAAAGCTCCAGGTGGATGAGGCTGAATTTCGAACTGTGTAAGGAAACAACTTTTGAGCCAAAGAAAATGATTGAAGGTGTTGCTTATGAGGTCCGTGTGTTTGCTGTCAATGCCATCGGCATGTCCAAGCCAAGCATGCCTTCCAAGTCCTTTGTTCCTTTAGGTAAGTAACCAAGAGCAGAGCTAGGTATGCATTTGGAAAATAACCATTAATATGTTATTAAAATCACCTAATTATATTTTTTTTATTAGTGTGACAGCTAGAAGGCTTTGTCATTCCCACAGTGACAGGCTAACTCAGTGGCCTTTTCATAAAAAGAAACAGATTTTCAAACTATTGTGACAACCGCAAGTCCCTTGCGGTCTTTTCTGTAGATCAGCAAAGGTTCCCCCCTTGCTCAGCAGCACCTCAAGAATGCAGAGGAGGAGGGAGGAGGGGGCTGTTACAGGTCCAGCATGCTCCCTTCCTGTCAGAACATACCTGCTGAGATAGAATACACTGCTCCCAGCTTCTCTGCTCTACCAGCCACAGCTGCTTGTCCTCCTCTCTCCTCAGCAGGAGGAATTTATCCCTGGGTCAGGCTGTGAGCAGACATGGGATGAGGTAGCTGCTTTCTCCTAGCATGGTCCTAATTGGGAAAGATGTGCCAGGGATGATGGGAAATCATCCTGGCCAGCAGGGTAGTCTCTCACCTGGGATACTGAACTAGAGGAACACAGACCATAAACATAAACCTTTAGTGGTAACACAGTGTTTGGCCTTCTCCCCGCTTGCTTCAGCTGTTACCAGCCCCCCAACGATGCTGGCAGTGGACAGCGTGACCGACACCTCGGTGACAATGAAGTGGAGGCCACCAGACCAGATTGGGGCGGCAGGGTTGGACGGCTACGTGGTGGAATACTGCTTTGAAGGAAGTAAGTGAGAACACCTGGGGTACCTGACTCACAGTGAAAGTGGGTGAGACTTTCTCCATTTTTTCTCTACAGGTATCAGGTGCTCTGGCTCTCAGGCAGAGAATAATCAGGCAGAAAACCTCAAGGAGCAGGGTTTTGTTCAGGCTTCCTTTGGTTTGTATTCCAGATGCCACCCACTGACTGTGGTTCAACATATCTTGCACTTGATTTGAAATCCAAATCCAAAGCCATATAATCTGCTGTAGTGTACCAAGTACCGTGCTAATAACTCCCCTCTTTCAGATGCTAAATGAGAGTCAGGGCAGTAAAGAGTTCATTGGTGGATGAAGGCATAGGAAATAATGAATGGCTAAAAGTGTGGCCCAAAATATGTTCAGGCTGGCTGGGTTTCAGGGACAGGAGGTCCTCAGTGTGGTAATTCCTATGTTGACATGTTACTAACCAGCTATTTCAAGTGCCAGCTGCTAACACTGAGAACAGCCTCTCCAATAGTTCCTGTAGAAGTCATCTAGGCATGCAAAGTCCATGTCTAGATCTTTAATTTCTCCAACATTTCAGTGCAGTTTTGGGGATCTTTAACTATGTCCATCTAAGAAAAAAAAAAAATATAAGAACTGAAGGAGGAAGATAAAGAGACTGAATTAACTTTTGAGAGTAAAATAAGAAGGAGCAGGGAAATAGAAATGATATTTTACAACCAAGAGTCTTTGGTGATCAAGCAGCAGAAACCTAGTCTTTTCCAGCACATTTTCTCCTGAACTTACATCAAATGAAGCCTATTTTCAAAAAGTAAAATCCACTAGCACCCGGGTAAGTATCAAATAGCCTGGAGTGGTATGTGCAATACCCAGCCTCTGTGGACCAACGTATCAACTGCAGCAATGTTGTGGATGTGGATGAAGGGGACACAGTTATCTTCAGCTCCACTGCTGTTGCTCTTAACTGTGCTGTAAATCAAGCGAGGGGTTGAACACCTATTTCCACAAAGGCATTTATTTCAATGAAAGCTTTTCATGAACGCAGTCCATAGCCTGGAGACAAAAGGTAGAGGACAGAACCTGTCATTCATGCTGTCACATGTTTCAGATTCAGAAAATCCAGGAAAACAGTAGGTCATAAATGTGGTCAGGTGCCACGGCATCAGAGTACACTCAGCTCTCTCTCAGGCAAGTGGGAGAGGGTGTGAAGAAGAACCACTGGCTTTTCTCAGGAGCACTCAGCATCTTGTAGTATTGAGATGAATATCTTTAAGGAGCAGGACTGCAAGAAGCTCCGAGACCTGGAGAAGAGTACCTGAAGGCAGACACAGCTGGAATGGTAGGAAGGGTTTTCCTTGTATATTGGGAGGGAGCTGCGGGAACAGCTCAGAGCGAGTAAGCATGCAGTCTTCCATCAAGACACAGTGTTCTTATTTTGTTTCCACTGCACAGGCCAGGTGTAGGGGAATATTAAGGGGACTGTCAATGTGAGGACTTCAGTGTATGCTGTATATCATGCTTTGTCTAGCATTGGGTAGAATGGAAGGGAAAAGTTAAAGGTGCTTGACATTAGAGTATGTGATATCCAAATTAGGTGATAAGAGAGGATGAGAAATACAGACAGGTTAAGTCAAAGTATGGCTTTGAAAAGGAATCTTCTAAATCTGTCTTTAAAGGGCTGTTAGACAGAAGAACATTGTATATTTGTTAAATGGAACAAATTCTTTACTTTTTTTTCCAGATAGGTTTTAAACATGAAGATACAACAAAATGACAGCCAAGTCTGTCATTTTACTGTTACCCACCTCAGTTAAAATACAATGGGTACAATGTATTTTACATAGTTTTGAGTGTTTATGTATATCTATATATACCTCCTATATATGCATATACATCTATATATACACAATTGACATTATGTATATATGTTATTAAAATGCTTAGTAAGGAGCAAGATAAGTAGAAAATGCCAATTTTAAAATGTCAATTTTAAAATACCAATTTTAAACATCATGTTATTGGATTATTCATCTTTTTCTCTCTGTTCAGTTGTTTTTTCCCTTTCTTTCAATATCTTAGTGCCTCTTTTTTCTCAGCCCTATTCTGCCTCAAACTAATTTTTTCTGTAATGTTTAATAACTTTTTAATTTCAAGATACTTTTTATGACTGTCTCTATTCATTCTGCTGCTTTTTTCTCTTAGTTATCTGTTTGTAAACTCATCTGTATTTACATTCTCCATTCTTTCATTGTTGTCACTGAAGTAGTTTTCAAGAGGGCTTTTTAGAGTCTTCCTTAACATAGAAATCATTAGGAGAAATCACAAGCTGACAATAGGAAAACAAAAAAGATACATATAAAGATAATTTAGAATAATAATATAAACATTGGTTTGGCTTTGCAAAATTGGTATTTCCCTTTAGTCAGAACCACATAACTTGATCAATGTGGTGGATTCTTGGAGTCCTTAACTATGTACCACTCCATGTGTGTTACTGAAATGGAGCCTCATCATGAGTATCCTGATCCAACATTGCATAGGTGTGAATAACATGAATATTGAATATATATATATATATAGAGAGAGAGAGAGAAGCCTAGTTTGCAATATCCAGCTTTGGCCCTCTTGCTCTGGAGATGTGGAGCAGACTAAATCCTATTGACACAGGAGAAGTCAGTCCCCAGTAAAGTGTGCTGCTGATGGGTTCTTGTGGGGCATTTGGAGAGCAGCGTCGGGAGCACAGCCTGAGTATCCTCCATGACAAAATGTTTGTCTGCTTATAACAGGCTGTTGTACCTGCAGATGATCTGTTTTTATAGCCAGTAAGTATGTACTTCAGAGAGTTTCTGCTGGCTGAGATTCTTTGCCAGTGTACTCATCCAGGACCATGCAAAAATACTAGAATAGCATTTTTATTATCCCAAAAATAACCAGCTCCAGGATTACAGGAAATCCAGGGCAGTGATAACTTTGTTCAGGAAATAAAGCCTTAGGGTTTACATCATATCTGTCATCATCCATGGGTCTGGTCTTCTTTAATCTTCTATCTATGTTACCTTTAGCTAAATGTGTTCTCTTCCTCTGTTTCCTCCAAGTTTTTTCCAAGACTCTTTTTTTTCTGTCTCTCTTACTCAGAATTTATCTTTGATTTTTTAATCTCTTCTACAATGTATTTTCTTCACCTTCTACACTTTCTCCCATCATCATTTTGTTTCATTTCTCTTTTCCAAGTGTTCCTTTTGTCTCTTTCTTTTCATATTTCTAGGGCTATTGTGGGGCCCAAAAACTCACAGAACTTTATATCCTACTCTTCTTTCATCCTTTATCTTTCCTGTGGGCATCACATATAATTGTTCTGTGATCTAGATGCCCTCTTTCCATCTCTTTTCTCCCTGCAGTCTCCCTAAATGTGGGTTCTCTAAATCTGTAAAGCCCAGCATCTATCTTTGCATACTTACTAACAGGAATTGCTAACCACTGACAAAATGCTCCATCTGTGTGAAAGTGGGTGTCTCTGATTAATTTTAAAGATGGATTCTCTCAAGGTATATCGACAGATCTGTCTGAGGAATTGGGGGAGCCACCTTTTAACCTGGAAGGTACAGTATTCCACAAAGGGTATAAGTCTTCTTTAATGAAGGAAAAACTCTCTTCATAAAAGTAAAGATAAATTCCTGACAGTGAATTTTAGGGGCAACAGTCTATGGAATTTTCTGTAGTATAGGTGTAAGGGGAGGGGGAGTTACTTGGGAAACAGTCATTGATTGAAATCCTCTTCTACTTGAAAATGAAAACTTAATTCCTAAAAGCAAGACACTCAGTTATGAAAGTGTACCACAGCACTATGCTCTAGTTCTGCAGGGCTCTCCAGTTCATAACAGTTCTCTTGTCTTGCACTCCTGTGCCCAGGTGCCAGCAGTGTTAGGGCAGTCTGTGCTGGGAGGACGGGGTGGATGAGAAAGTATGGTTTGTAATTGAAGCTGTTCAAAAGACTGTACTGTTATGATCACTCTATGAACTTCATGCAACCACCTGGGGGTAGGATCAAAAATCTGAGAATGCTGTAATTATGTGAAGAATTGAGACACAGCCTTCCTTTTTTTTAGGGCATGAGGAGAGATGGCATTTCATTGCAATGTATAAATATTCTATGTTTCTCTTACTTCTCAGTTATACTTTCAAGGGTACTCAGTACTGGTTGAAATTAATTGCAAAACCCATTTCTCTTCAAGGAAGCTGTTAAAGCAATGATGAGTGCTTTTGGAAATATATTCCTTGTCCCTCTTGTTTTATTCTAGCTGAATTAAAGAATCTAACCAGTTTTCTCTCTGGTACACTTAAATTATAGACATATTCTAATAACATTTGTATCATTATATAAAGATATATAAATATATGAATATACAAATACATAATCAGCAGAAACCCTTTAGGGTTTAAAACATTCTTCCTACATATGAAAATGCATCTACATTTTGTTACAGCATAATTAGAAAAACGAAATAGAACTATTCATTAAAATCTAACTAATCTATGACTGTTCTGTAATTTTCCTCAGCCATGCTGTGGATGTATTTATAATTCCCTATTCTTTGGATTTGTCCTCCTCCCCTCACTTCCCTAAACCAGCTGATGAATGGATCGTGGCTAATCCAGAGCTGACAGACAAAACGAAGTTTACCATCAATGGCCTTCCAACTGGCTCAAAAATCCTTGTGAGAGTAAAAGCTGTCAATGCTGCTGGTGAAAGTGAGCCCAAGTACCACCCACAGCCTATTTTAGTCAAGGAAGTGATAGGTAAGATCCTGCTGCCTACACTTACCCACAAATACATCCTGTTTCCATACTAATACCTTGGGGTTTTTTTGAGGCTAATACTTACTTGTTATTGGTAACTGATGATATGGCCTTTCAAAGCAATTTTGTGGTGGCTAGAAATCATGAAACTGTCTTTAAAAAATTTCATAATTTTGTTTCATTTCTGAACCTTTATTTCTCAGTTTTTCAGGGCTTTTTTTTCTGCAGAACTTGAACCTGATGGTACTTTTTTTTTAGTTCTTCTAAGCTTCCCACCAAATTCTACCATCGTAGCATTGATGTTATAAAAGCTGATGGTGTCCTGAATGCAACAGTGGGGGACCATGAAATTTAAGACATCTCACTCGTTAGTCATTTCTTAGAATTTTAGACCACACTGTCTCCTTTTTATACTGATGCACACCAGTGCTGCCTTGGTTAGAAAGGAAGATAAGTGCTCAACACAAGCTTTTGTTTTGTTCAGAACCTCCAAAGATTCGTCTACCAAGACACTTAAAACAAACCTATACTCGAAGAGTTGGAGAAACTGTGAATCTTGTTATTCCTTTCCAGGTAAGAACTAAAAACAATGACAGAAAAATATTTTTGCCTTTTTTTCCCTTTTTAAATTTTTTTTCTTGATACCTCTGCTTTTTAAGTGATTTCTCTGTAATTTTGGCCAGTAAGCTAAGTTAAGCACATGTGGAAGCACTCTGAAGTACAGAGTTGCTTGAAAGTTTTTGGTTCAGCATCTCAAACAAATTATTTTCAGCCAAGTAATGAATTGGGTAACTCAGACAGACTGATTGGTCATCTGTCATCCAAAGGATGCTTACAGATCTTCACAGAAGACATTGCACATGAGACAATTGCACAATGCAAAGGGGTTGCACTGGAAGCAGTTAAATATGGGTATCAAGACTGGAACATCAGCATTTAATAGCTTCCTTGTCAGGAGAGGAAAAGTGAGGGGAAGAGTGGGCAGACTGCAACTGTTAAATCCTTGAGATCACAACTGTAATAAGACTATTTCTAAAATACATTGCATGTTTTCCCACAGCATCGTGTTAACCTTCATTCTCATACCTTTAAACAGCACCTGCCTCTCTCCTTGCAGGGTCCTTCTTCTGAATAAAATAATTCATTTCTATTTCATGTCTGCACATTTTAAGATACTGGGTTGGCATAACTCAGCTTCACAGAGGCTGTTAAAAGCCTCATAAAAGCTTGATCAGCAGTACACTGCAAGATATATTTCTCTTGAGAAATTAAAGGAATATTTTATGGTTATTCTCTAAGATAAGATGTTCAAAATGGTGTGAGATTATCCCTTTCAGACAGTATTTGCAAACTGTTTGCCTGTGGAAGGAAAATCCCATGGCAAAGCAGGTGAATTTCACTCTACTTTAAGTACCTATATTGGGCACTTAGACACACAAAAAATGGCATACAAAAGAGATCAATCCAGCCTTCCTAGCAGCTATTACAACTTCCTTTGCAATGAATGGAGAGAGCTTAGGATCCCTGGAGGTTGAATCTATTACTTTCTTCTTTCACTGGCAATATAGAGAATGCAAGCATTTCCAGAAATACTTTGTTCTACATTTTCTGTGGGTTATTTTTACTCCCTTTTCTTTCAGAAAACTGTAAATTATTTGTCAAATTTAGCCAGAGTGACAATTGTCCAATACAGCCAGAACTTGCAAATATTTTCAGTCTCCTGGACAAAAAAAAAAAAAAAAAACAAAAAACCCACAAAAAAATAAATTATATTTTAGGTGAATTTGTATGATTGCATCTCTAAATGGTATATAATTTAAAAAATAATTCTGTTTCTTTCAGGTCAATTTTTATTTCCTGTCTGGGAAAAACGCGAAATAAACCTGTTTCCTTCTCTTCCCTTTTCTCTCCAAAAAAATCATACGAAAATTGTTTCCTGACTCCTTGCAGGGAAAACCAAGGGCAAAAGTGTCTTGGGAGAAAAACGGTTCTCCGATCGACAAGAACGACATCAACATCCGCAACACGGAGCAGGACACCATCATCTTCATCCGAAAGGCAGAGCGGGGGCACTCCGGGGAGTACGACATGAAAGTGGAGGTGGAGAACTTGGTGGACAAAGCTACGATAGATATTCAGATCGTTGGTATGTTTGGAGAAACAGAAATAAATCCAGCTGTTCCAAGGCTACAGGAAAATGGGAATGCCGACATCTTTCTTGGCGGTGATATCTCTCCACGTCCAATTATTTGGCTGTAGATTTGTGGTCCCTCAGGAAACCTCCATACATGATAGCATTGTTGGAATATGTCAATGTCTTTTTTTCTCTGTTAAGCCCCTCACATTCTTGTCTATCCAGGATGCAAGATTTTTCCTGTTGAGTGGTACCCATAGACAGTAATGGTAGCAAATGCATAGCAAGTTTGTCACAAATGCAGTGTGGAAGAAATCCTAAATCCTAAAAAAGAAAGTACGAAAGGTAGGAAAGACAGACAAGAAAACACATTTATTTTTCATTTTTACCATCCATAATAGGCAAAACTGGCAGCACAACTTTATTAAATGTATTGTAATTCTGACATGCCTTCTCTTTGGAAAGTTTTATTTTGCAACCACATCTTTCTTTTGACTTTTTTTTTTTTTTTTCGTAAGAAAGAGAGAGAAATCAAACTAATTGGAAGATGTGTGTGGGAAAAAGATAGAGAAAACAAACACTAGAATATGTCATATTTTTTGTTGCAGATCGTCCAGGCCCACCAGAGGTTGTGACTATTGAGGATGTCTGGGGAGAGAATGTGAATTTATCATGGAAGCCACCAAAAGATGACGGCAATGCTGCCATTACTGGGTACACTATTCAAAAAGCAGATAAGAAGAGTATGGTAAGTAATAAGGAGATGTTTAAAAACTGGATATACTCATGAATTCTCCCTTTTAAAAACAGAAAGCTTTACATGCTTAAAAGCACGTAGTCGGACAAAGCACTCATTGTCCAACATTTGTCAACAAATGCTGATTATCAGCATTTGAAAAATCTCTACAGGACCCTCTAAAAGCTCTAAAAATCTCTTCTTCACTAAGCCTAGAAGTAGAAATATTTTCAAATTATTCCAAAGAGAAGGACTAAAACTGGGAAAGATAGGTGGATTTGAGAGAAGTAATTCTGCATTTTTCCTTTGCCTTAGGAGAGAAAATAAAACCTTAAAATATTAATTCTGAATTCAGTAGGCTGCTACCAGTACAAAGGTTTTCCATTGCTGCTGTTTTCAAACCTGCAATGTCACATTGTGTAAGTCATTGCCATTCTTTACTACCCATGGCAAAACAGAACATAGGTACTTCTGTAACCACTCTGAGATTTACAGATGAAAATTGCAATACAGAAATATTTATTATTTTCATTAAACTAACAAAAATTGTACACTTTCTTAAAAGATAGTGGGAGTTTCCTGGCCCCAAGTTGGGCAACTCCCTGGGGGCTCCCCTGGCAGGGGAGACCCTCCTGGAGCAGTTCTGTGTCAGGAATGAGAGATGCATTGGACTTTTTCAGTCTTCAGCTTCTGTTTATTGTTATCTTATCAAAACTTCAGCACACTGTCTGCACCAGACTCTGCGTGCAGGAAAAACAGCACAAAAATGGCTAACAATCTCTTGTTACAAGGCCTTTTAAGTCTAATCAAAAACTAAGCTACCCAATTAAGAAGTGGCACCTAAATTATTTCCCTTTCTAACCCAATAACTGACCCCTAAAGACCCACAATGCGGATTTTTCTACCCAATTACAAGACACCACCTAAACCCAAGAAGAAAGAGGAAGAAGAAGAAAGAAGAAAGGAACACAAGACAACACCCTATATCCTCCATCTTGAACCCATCTATAACATACTAAAAATTCTAAAACCTAAATTTCTCACCCATGTGTCATACTATACTACTGTCTACAATCTCTATAATCTATTTCACACTTTTGTGGTTTCTAGTTTATTTTGAGGCTTAGGAAGTTTTCTCCATGAATGAGGGTCAAAATCAGTCCCCTGGGGGTCAGGACACCCCAGAGCAGACAGAGAAATATTCCCGGTGCCCTGAGTTTCCACAAGATTTTAAGATTTCCACAGATTTAACATTTACTGCAAATTCAAACACTGGAAATCTAGGGCAATATTTAGGGAGCTTCCTTCTCCAGAAAATATTTTGCTGTCCTCTCCTATCCCCCATATTAATATGTTGGTCTCCATGATGGCATGATGGTCTGATCAATACATTCTTCTTATCTTTTTTTTTTTTTTTTTATCTTTTCTCCTTCTCTTGAGACTGTAAGAAGATATGGTCTTTGGTACAGTGACCAGAACAATATCCCCTCTAAATTACTGTAACAACAGCAAGCAGCATCTAGGGTTCAGTGTGAAATAGATCATTCAGGTCACTTTCCTCACCATATCTGTGGTGGTGCATTTTGCAATTCTGGCACAGCTGGTCTTCTGCAAAAAACTGTTTTCCCAAAGGAACTTTGGCTCTTAAAGCTGACCAAATATTAATGCAAACTGTGGTACAAGGAACTCAGGACAAGTTCATGTTTAGAAAAGCAAGAAAACTATTTAGGGCAGAGCAAAGAAAAGCGGAAACATTACTGTGGTCATATTGCACTTTATATTAATTGCATTTTTAGCATTAACCTTTTTCATCTCAGACTGTTGTTTAGGTATTGTGTAATAAGACAGAATTCACACATCCTGTTACTGCTGCAAGACTAAAGCACTAAAACCCACTTACCCATCTTGGCCTTTAGATATCAGAGGACCACAAGCACAGAGCTACATTTCTCATGAACACTCAGCCTGTGATAGAGCGGGCAGGTTTAGTGCAGTGGCCTCTTGTGAGTGCATATTACTGCAGAACAGCACATGCTACTGCCTTCCCACAGGAATGCAGTTTTGTTATCTGCAACTGTGCTTTCTCTGTCAGCAGTGTGGATTAGGAATGAGGGAGCCTGCCCTGCTCACACAACACAGCCTTTGTAATACTGCAGTTGCTAAAATGAACCCTTCCAGCTGCCAGTGTAACAATTCAGTAGGGCTCACCTTCTGTTCGACCTTCACTGCTCAGCAGTGAGCTCTGCTGTACTGCCATCATCACTCATTTCATTATTAATTATTGTTAGCTGCATTCTCTTCAAAGAAGAACCTACTGCCAGAAGCTTGATGATCCTTCCAGTGGATGTCTAGGCAGTGTGGGGTGCTGGGGGGAGCTCACCCTGTGTGTCTGTGTTGCCACAGGCCCTCAGCTGGGTAATAATTAGCATTGACTCTATGATTGTAGAAGGTTGATCAATTGTTTCATTAAATCATTTTATACTACATTATACTATACTTATTAAGAAACTCAGTAACCCTTACTGCTAGTCTGATACGGCCTTGACCTAATTGGTTAATCCATCCAAACACCATCCAGTGTCTAATTAAGAAATCACCTTTTGCTACACAAATCTCCATGACACATTCCACATGCACACAACTGCAGGTGCAACAAGTGGAGATAAGAATTGTGTCTCATTCTTTTCTCTGATTTTCTCACAGCCTTCCCTGGGAAAATGCCTGGGAAAGTCTGTGCCTGCTCTCTGTGGCCAGAGAGCTGCTGCCCCATGTCTATGCCTTTCAGGAGTGGTTCACCGTGATTGAGCACTACCACCGCACCAGTGCCACCATCAACGAGCTGGTCATAGGCAACGAGTACTACTTCAGGGTCTTTGCTGAGAACATGTGCGGCCTCAGCGAGGATGCAACCATGACCAAAGAGAGTGCTCTGATTGCAAAGGATGGTTAGTTAATTATCCATGCCTCATCAAGGGGGAGGGAGGGATGCTCAGAGGCTGGAAGGTGACTAGAGGTAAAAGCCATATCTCTAAAGCATTCAGAGGCACTCCCAGCCCCAAGCCGAGGTCCAACAGCAAGGGCATTTCCTATTCAGACATCTTGGTTTGTCCACATAGCTCAGAGTCACTGCTTTTAATCAGGACTGGGACATTTCTCCCATGATCTGACATTTTCTATGGTCTTGGATCTCAGACTCATGTTACCATTGGCACATATGCATTGACAAGAGCTGGAGAGGAGTAAAGCAGCTGCTCTGTTAGAAGCAGTGGGTCACTGCCTTCCTCTGGAGACTTGGCATCAGCTGTGCAGGCACTCCCTCCACTTCAGGCAGGATGCAACAGAAAAGCATAACTCCTGCTTCACTTCTCTTGAGGGTGGGGTTGGGAAAATTCTGATTCTGCAGTCAAAAATCCTGACAATGTCAGTTGGAAATGGCACTGTAAACTTAAGAACCACAACTTTCCTATGGAAAGGAAATTCTAAAAACAAATAGCTTACAAGGAGAAAATCAAAGCAGTTTGCCTGAAGGAAGGAATACATGACTGCCATGATGCAGAGGACAGACAACCTGTACAACACACACAGCCAGGCTGAAAGACTCTGGAGTCATGAACAAGAGAATGGCTCTAGGAATTCTTTTTAAGCACTGCTTACTTGCCCTTCTCATGAGAGCAAGTATCAGGCCTAAGCTGCACTGAAGTCAGTATGAGAGCTTGCATCAGCTTTCAGTGAAGCAAAGCTGCATAATGATACCTGTGCACAGGAATAGATGTCTGTTTGTCTGGACACTTTAAATGCCAGATGAACGTGTGGCTGAAGAGGATTTGTTGGTGGTAATCTCTATTGCAGAGTGGAGATAAACTGGCAGTGAGAAAATACATTTTACTACCATGTTTTCCTTGTTCAGAAACTGCATCCATTTAGGTATCAGTATTGTCAGTGCACTGTTCGAAGCAGAATGAAAAATAGATTTTCAGATACAGGGACAGTTTATAATCAGAACAAACTGAAAAAATTAATTGGTAGCAGAGTGAACAAGGCTTGCCAAAGACAGGCATCCTGAAGTACACGGGTTAGGATCCATCCTGCTCTTTAGCAGGGCACACAGGCACAGACACAGAATGAACGTGATTTGTGCGCCACCTGCACAGGAAACAAAGAGAAGCTTGCAGAATCAATGCCATAACGTGACCAAGGGCTACAGTGACTGTGCAGATCCACCTCCAGCCTCCCCTGCAAGTGCAGCTACTGGAGTCACATTGGTACCTAAAGCAGTGCAGATCAGAACTAACTCTCTGTAGCCATTTAATGTGCTTGGGTGTTTAGCTACCTGCTAATACTCTTTTTATAAATGTTTAATTTTCCCTTCATAGGTAAAGTCTACAAATACCCAGTTTACGATGACTTTGACTTCAGTGAGCGGCCACTGTTCACTCAGCCCCTGGTGAACACGTTTGCTGTAGCTGGTTACAATGCCACCCTGAACTGCAGCGTCCGGGGCAACCCCAAGGTACAGCACAGCTCTGACAGCAGTGCTTAAAACACCAGAAAGTTTAACCTGACAATGAAAATTACATGCCACTTTTACCATTTAACTCATGAGCCAGGCTGAAGGCAAACAGACAGGTGTGGGTTCTAACGAATACAAAAATAAAGAAGCTGCTTACCTGTGCTACGGGCACTACAATATTAAATGCACAGGTAACTCAGTGAAGGGGCAGAACCTCAGGAAAAGGCTGGACTTTGCTGGCATTCTCACTGACAACAGCTGTACATTTAATATATCAGTAAAAGTTGTTACTAAATTAAAGCCATAATTATTCTATAAAGAGCTAATTATTCTCTAAGTAAGCACACTGCAGGAATGCTCTGGGTGCCACATTGTTTCTCAGACCCACTGCGCAATGTATCTTGCACTTTCTTTTGACTTGTGTCTTTCTGAGATCTTTTTTCTGGTGTGAGAAACTGAACTGGCCTTGTAAAATGAGAAAACCAGAGTGCTGTTCGCACTTCACCTTCACAGTTTCTGACTGTGCAAATTACTGTGGAAAAATATGTTTTTCCTATTGCCTTAGAGTAATTGGATGTCAGAAGCTAATCATCAGCTGTTTGCTATAATTACACAGTTCTTGTACTGATAACAGGTTTGTACTTATGACTTTAATTAGGTGATAAGAACTGCACTGAAAAAAAAGTGTTAAAAATCAGATGTATGATGCAGACAATCTTTGAGTTAAGATTTAGTTTCCTTTCTATCACTACTTTACCTATTTTTTATCATTTCTGGATTACTCAGCTTTAACTGAACACCACAAAATAGGGGATAAAATATTTCAGTTCAGGTTTGTGCATTTGGACTTTCTTTTTGTTGTTGTTGTTTGGTTGTTGCTTTTTTGTTTTGTTTTGGTTTTTTTCACCTTAGCCCAAAATAACGTGGATGAAAAACAAAGTGCTCATAATGAATGACCCAAGGTACCGGATGTTCAGCAACCAAGGTGTCTGTACCTTGGAGATCCGCAAACCCAGCCCCTACGATGGAGGCACTTACACATGCCGAGCAGTCAATGAGCTGGGAGAGGCAGAAGTGGACTGCAAACTGGAAGTAAGAGGTAAGGGCTTTAAAGCATTGCAAACACCCTCTTTGCCTGAGCACTGTCTACAGAGATGAAAGGATGCAAGGCAAGTGCAAAAGGGAGTTCAATTTTCCTGGATTAAATCAATATCTCTGTTAGGACTAAATAATAATGTTTTCTTTTGTTCTGTTTCCATTAATAGAAAATTTTTATCAATTTCAGGTGGTTTAGAATTAACTGGGATACCATGAATGGCAACAGGACTTGGATAGGATGCCTAATGAATAATCTCAGAACCATATTTTTCAGAAAATTACTTCCTAGGAGAAGATAGGGTCATATTTAGCTGGACTAATTCCCACCAAAGTTTTAGTTTCAACTGTGGAATAAACTGAGTGTTGCTCAAAAAATTATTCTGAGGTTATAAGTAAGGAAAGCTGCTTAAAGCCAGCTGATAGGAAGTGTCTAACTAAGGAATTCTGAGGGAATTTAGGTGACATCAATATGGCTTTAATTACATTACTTCCATCATGTTAAGTCTATAATGAAAACCACATTTAAAATTTTTATGGATTTCATTGTGTTTATTTTGCATTTCAGTTTCCATTTTCTGTATTTTCTGATGTATCTTGTCCCACAGCTCTGATTTGCCAGCAAGAAGACATTTCAATAAATGTTTGGTCTATGTTAAGTAGAACACTTAAATAATGTAATGAAAATATGAATAATATATTTTCTAGTTTTAAGATACTGTCTTTGAGATGTCCTCATCCTGGAACTAAGATTGCTTTCTTTAATCAAAAGCAAACTTTCTATTTCACAGCATAACAGAAAACTTCAACACCTGAGAAGGTTGCTTTGTCTATTTTTTCATACTGAAAAGCCAAGTTATGTTGCTAAGTGAACACAGCAGCTGAAGCTTAGCAAACCAGGACAGGCTCAGTGTTTGCTCTAGGCAAATATAGCAAATTACTCTTAAACAGCCAGAGTACAAAGACATAATTACATCTTCTTTCTTTCTTCTATTGACTTACATGTTGATTTATCATCCTCTTAAGTTTCCCAGACTGTTTGTTCATTTAGGAGGGCTCCCCAGATGACTGCTCACCATGCTGATGCAGAGCAGAGACCTGCGGATTTCTGACTCACTGGAAATGAATTGCAGTGTGTGCGTGTGTGTTTGTTTTCATATGTACAGCTTTAAACTAGTTCAGCTTTATTCCAGCAAGTCAGACTACCAAACTCTTTATTTGTAAGATTATGAGATAAAATTGAATGTTGTCTGAATAAGGATAACAGGCTCAAGGCTCTGCTGCCTATCTGGTGAACATACAAGCTACGGTGCTATTACTATAGATAGGTGGTTTGACTTACTAGTAAGTCGTGCTAGAGAGCTCTATGCCATGAAAGAGTATTTATTGTAGCAAGCTATGTTTCCTTACACTGGCTAGAATTACTTTTAGCCATCCATCTCTGACATATTGGAGAACTTAAATTTACCGTGCCTATATAAATGCTCAGCCCCAAAAGTATCTGAACAGCCTAGAATTTTGGAGTGTGCATAATATTGGAATATTCTGGCTATGAATATTATCAGCATGCTACAATTTTCTACATTTTAGCCATTTTCTTACACAATTTTAGGTGTAAAATTAACCCCCCTCCCTAGTTGTTGCTAAATGTAATGCTCGTTTCCTGAAAATATTTTAGTGATACATATAAGCACAATTAAAATAATAAAAACTTATTCTGTCCTCGTAAGAGGTTTTTCATGTACTGACGTTATTTCAGACATACAATCTTTTGTTCTTGGTTTTAAGTTTTGCTGAGTGAATTGAAAGATGGCAGTTACGTGACCTACTCAGTACAATTACACATTTAGTGGCTTTGTTTTGTAAATGTGTTTGTGTAAAAAGTCATGTAATAGATGACTCTTTATCATCTGTCTTGAAAGATAATAACATATGCAGAATCTCATAACAAAAAAATACTGTATGTATCTTTTGAGTTTGTTGAAGTAGACCCCTAAATTTGGCTCTAAATCTCCCATTACAAGCACTAAAAAACTGATTCCTTATCAGCTTCACTGAGGTCGATGAAAAGAATTAGATAAGGTGCTGTGCTTCTTTTATCATGGAAAAAACATCTTTGGAGAACCTTTATCTTGGAAGTGAAATAAAGGTTGGTGATCACTCTAATAATAGGTTGGTGATAGCAAAGTTGCTGTATAAGAAATTTTATTTTTAAAAGGTGCAAAGATCAACTGGGAAAAATTTCAAATGCAAATAAATACCACTATAAATATTCTAATTCTGCAGTGATCTATCATGGAGTAATTAACCCAGGAGAACCACTCAGCTTGGCGGGGGATAATCAGGTTTATAATGCGCGTACTCCTCTGGACATTCCATTTCATTCCCACCCTCTCTTTCCACATGCAAATGCATTTTCTGCATGCAAAGTGTGTATTTCTTTGCTTTTTTCGATTAAACTAGCTGGAGTCTCATGGCATACATCGTCTATGTCACATGAGAAAAGAAGGCCAAATTAATCAAGAAAATACCCAATCATATGGGTATTTAACATCAGAATTACCAAGGTTTTAGACAAATTTCATAAAAGTACATGTATCTATAAAGAATGTATTTAATGACTGTGAATATGTTAGACCACAACACTTAGATCTTTCCAGGAGAAAGAAATATGCATTTCAAATAAACCAGCTTTCAGTTAGTTTGTAGAATTACTGAAAGACCAGAAGTATCATAAAGTCATTTGCTGCACTTAAAAGGCATTCTTTATAGCAGATTACTCTTTGGTTACAAATTATTGCTCAGAATGATAATCCAAGCCTGAACTTAACCTACCAATTTTAAGGATGAAATCTTGATTCAATTACTTACAAGTAGAAAATTTTGCTTGATTTACTTCATTTCTTCTAGAGCTTATTTTATTCAAGTACATTTGGATTCAGAAAATTTGACTCCTTCTATAGAAATGTCTTTTTCCTTGCAATCTTGATTCAGATTCAGATTGCAATCTTGATTCAGATTCAGAATATTAACAGTGCAGTTTTAAAATGACAGATGCCCAGAAACTGGTCTGCAATGTATTATTCATCCAGATTCATGATTTCAGTCCTAAAACATGTTAGGAGATCAGACTGGATAATGTTTCTGCAGCTTTTGAACTACTGAGGTATTTTTCTTAAAAGGCTACAATAGGTAAAAAGTTCAGTGCTTTTATAGACATACACATAGATAAGTGTATATAAATGGGTGTTTTATAAAGTCAGAATGTTTAATTAAAGGTAAGGGCTCCTACAGAATAAATAGCATACTTTAGTAATGTAAATATGGATATATGTCAAAGTACATACTATAGTGCACAGGTATGTAATTAGTCTGTACTTGATTATTTTGCCTTACAGAGTTTCAACATATATATATATATTCTTCAGTGTTATGTGTGTGCCTTTTTTTTTTCCCCCTGGTGGAAAATACTACATATATATATATATATATATATATATATATGTGTGTGTGTGTTAGCTTCTTTGAAGCTACATTTGGAAACTTTTATCATAAATATATTTTGGTTCCAATCTATACTTGTGACTAATTAGAGGTTTTTATAGTTACTTGTACCTATTAATCTAGCTTTTACATATTAATGATAATTTTGAAGTGGAACTGGTTCCCTACCTTTTACTCTTCATGTGCTTCTTTTCCCACATATTTTACATGACTAAGGATTAAATTATCACTTTGACATAATTGTAATAATAATTTCACTCAACATTTTCTCTCCACTTTTGTGTTTGCAATTAAATTGTTACTTCTCTTTCTCTCTCTCCCTTAGTTACACAGTAAGGATTTTTGAATGTGTATTGTCATCTAAGGTAAGCTTTCATATGGTTCTTGCATATGAAGCTTATGTCTGTTTATACGTCATACAATGTCTGCCTAGTATGGCATGATTTTCATTATGTCACTTAATGAAAATGTCTTTATAAGTTAGCAGCATAATGGTTTTAAGGCATACAAATTCAGATTTTAGTAATTGCTTGTTACGGTAATTCTTAGTAGTACATCCCATATCTTCTAATGGTGCATGTTTCAGTGGAATTTAACAGTGCATAACTTAGCATGATTAATTAGCACAAATAAAATGCAAGTAATAAAAAGAGCATTATGTATTTACAGCAAGTTATTTTTTATAGGAATATGCCTCTACATAAACAAAATATTTATTCCAGCGTTAACTTCTTTTAAAAAGGAATGATTCATAGCACAACTTGCACTCCATGAGCTGAAAGAATGCCAAAAAGCATGCTTTTTTTTTTTTTTTTTTTTTGGTCTGTTTTGTGCATCTTCCTAAGGTTGGGGGCGAACACTTCTGCCACAATGATGACATGAAATGAGACAGCACAGTCTCATAATCACTAGTAACTAATAGCATTTTAATTGAATAATCCTTGTGTTAATAAAGGTTATAAGTTCTTAAAAATCTCTACTTGGCATAAATGTTGTATGTAAGTATCAGCTCAATTGCATTTAGCTGAAGCATTCAGAGAGTGTTATCTTCACCCTGGCAATGTACTTTTGCTTTAAAGCTTTTGGTGTGTTCCAGAAAAAGCTCAGAAGGTAAGTGCAGCTATCAGTGGGTGGCTTGCAACCTGCAGAACACAATATTCATGGAGATTTGTAAAGGGAATAGTAATGGTATATAGCTTTCTTAAAGCAATTTACACCCTTTGTCTGGAGAAAGGGCAGATTTGAAAGTTTTTAGCAAAATATTTATCTTTCTCCCACTGTTTCTTCCAAACATCATCTGATTTCAATGAAACTAATAGAAATATTGGTGTTTACTTTCCATGGCTTTTATATCAGTGGCATGGGGCATCCACAACCACTATGAGCAACATGAGCCAGGGTCCCACCACTTTCACAGTGAAGAATGTCTTCTTTGTATCTAATCTACACCCACCCTTTTCCAGTCTGAAGCCAGCACCCCTCGTCCTGTCACAACAGGCCCTTGTAAAAAATCCCTCTCCAGTTCTCTTGTAAGTTCCCTTTAGGTACTGGAAGGTGCTCTGAGATTTCCCTGCAGCCTTCCCTTCCCCAGGCTGAACAGCCCCACAAAAAGTGAAATTTTGAAGTGAATTTAAAAGCAAATCCAGAATGATTCCTCAGACTTCCCCAGCAGATGAAAATTTCAGTTTTCATCATCTCTCTCTCTGGAGACTATATCTGAAATCCTGGCTTTTTAAATATGATTCTTTCACAGATGTCATCCCACTTGTAATTTTCAAGCAACATGGTAAATATTTTGCTAAATACCTAGGAACCATTTTAAGACCCAAAACTAGAATAAATTTAATATCTCTGCATGTTTTCCACAACTCATCCTGGTCAGTGTTTTCTACATTGCTCCCCCTGCACTGACTTCCATCTCTGACCATGCTCCACCCAGTGCGATGGAAAGCCAGGAGAGTTATTTGAAGTGAAGCTTATCATAAACTGTTGCATGTGGCAAGATAAATGACTGAATATATGATACCCTAGAAATTAAATTCACCCTGCACAAGAGGACAGGAAAGGTCTGTATAGTACCAATTAAATAATGGCTAGATGTCATACTGGACTTTTGAGCAGGGCTGAATTTTACCACATCTCAAAGGGACTGACTAAAGCTTGTCACTTATGCCAGAGAATAAAGGTGCAAAGCTGTTGCTCCGGGGACCTTCAAACTGAAGATTACCTGTTTTCCTTGTTTGTAGGTGGGCTTTCCTTCTTCAAGCTATTAATGGATGGAGTGCCTCCGCATATCATTGACTCATATATGCGTGAAGTGCAGGCAGACAAAACTGAAGGGAAGTGAGAGTCCGTCCACAGTGCTTCCTCCCACTGCACTGGAAGCTGGTAGCAGAATAACAGCATTTTAGTTCTTGCAACAACAGAAAAACATGTGCGGTGGGGGATTTTATGACTTTTTTTTTTTCCTTAATTGTCCTTTTGTTTTCCCTACCTGCTCTTACTGAAAAGAAAGAATACGCATGGATTGCTTTGAGGTTGAAATGAAATGAACTGAAGACAACACACATTTTGTAATGTTCAGCTTTATTTTCTGTTTGATATCGTGTTCTGTTTTTTAATGAGGAAAGAGGGGAAGCTGTGTAACAAGCATAAGGAGGCAGTCAGTCTGTACTCAGTGGTACAAAGCATATCTTTCTCAGACTGGAAGTACATGGATTAGCCAGTAGATGTGCAATAAGATCCTTGGAATACATACCTCTGATAATGTACCTTATTCACCTGAGAATTGTTTAACAGAATATGGTTTTACTATTATGTAACTAATGCATATGTAATTAATGATCATTTAAGCTGAACATATCTTCCTATAGAAGTTTTGATTTCCTAAATCCAACCCATCAGTCTCTCAACTTAAGTGAAATTGTTTTATTTAATGTACAATAAACATGAAGTGTTTAAGATCTATTAAGTTCTTGTTTACTTTTTTCTGTCTCATTTTACCACATTTCTTGTTTTATTTCTACTTACAATAAAGCAGGAACTTGTGCCCACCATGTGGAGTGGAAAGCAGTATCAGCAGTCACCTAACCCAGTGTGCTTATACCTTAAGATACATGACACTGAATGTGAGTGGAGATAAATACTACCAATACATACAACTTTTTATCTGTGCATTTTTCAATACTTTAAATGTGATAAATGCCAGCCATGATGGCTTTCACCATTCTGGATCCACTCCCTTTCCCCAGTAATTCATGGAGCTCTTGTAGCTATCACATCAGAAAAGGGACTCAGACATAGCACTGGTGAGCTCACCATGCATGGCAAAAGTGCCTGAGATAAGGTGGAATAGCTATATTTCTTCTTCAACTGCAGCATCATTAACCTCCAAGTTCTTTAGGAGAGGGGGTGATTGACCCTGAGTCTCCAGCAAACCCTGAAACATGTGAGACACAAGGTCACACATATTTTGGCCAGTTCCCTATTGCCCTGACATTTATTTACAAGTTCTCACTCTAGCTGTACAAAAAGGGCAGGTTATGTGCTCACTGGCTAATGACTGATCTCCAACTAGGGTTTTTAAAGATAAAGGCCTATTTAGACCAGAAGTACATTACAAGATGTTTATTTGATGTCAGCGCATTTTCAAACATTCAGCAGTCAGTAAATATGCAATAATAAAAGAATGTGTTACTCTGAACTGCCACACCTAAAGTGGTGGTTTTGCAATTGTGCTGCCACTTCTTTTGCTTTGAGGATCTGAGTGCATTTTCTCACATTGTTCTGTAAATCTTACTCTGAGAGATGATAGATAGATAGATAGATAGATAGATAGATAGATAGATAGATTCTTTTTATTTTCTCCCCTTTTTTTTTTCTTTATGATTTCTTCTGCAGTGCTATCTCTGCAGGGAAACAATTCTGCATTCCCAGTGATCCTGGACACCCCTCCATACCCCACCTGCATTTCACTCTGCTCCTGCCAAAATCAGTCCTCTCCTATACATTCATTCACACCTATACGTGAAAGAAAGCAACACATCTACTAGGAAAATAATTTAATACCGGATTAATAATTCCTGTTTATTCTGTATCTCACCAGTGAATTGAGACTACTTCCATCTATTTTGAAGCACAGAAAGCTGCAGGAGAAGGTCAATTTGATTAAATGCCACAGAGGTTTAAGCATTTAAGCACACGGCCCTCATTTAAAGTAGTATCAATCTGTTATAGTCAGCACCAAAAGCTACAGTTATTGTGAGTTTGTGCTTGTCAGTAAGCCCAAAAATTAAAGCACACAGCTATCTGCACTTTGTATGTATAATATGTGCAGCTTCAAGGTTACATTTATCTGCCTCCTCAGTCTTAATATCCCACACATAATAACCCGGAAGCCAGCACAACCTCAGCTTCTGCGGGCTCTCTGCGGATGGAATTAGCTACTCTAATTTCTCCCAGATGCCAGCGTTGTTAAACAACAAGCTGAACTAAGCTCCTTTTCCCTGTGAGAACAGTAAGCGTCGTACTCGGCTGCCCTCAATTCCTCCCCCCGTGCATCGCCCAGGATTTGCCATTGGCCGTCCCTCGGGCTGGGGACGCACCACGCCAGCGGGAAGCACGGGGCACCGGGCCGTGGCTGGGGCTGAGAGGAGGGGCATTAACCTGCTCTAAATCCAGAATACACCGAGCAGCCACCGCTCTGGATTAGGAGTTAACCGACTTTCAGAGAAATGATTGGATGGCTTAGGACAGGACAGGGATTTCTAGTGATTTAAACAGGCTGCAGAACCTCATCTGGAGAATAATAGAAGGTGAAGTTTTGGTTTATGACAATTTGCCCTAATGGGAGTCTCCAGGAACGATGTTTAGTGGATGTAATAGTGACCAAGTCCAAAGAGTTAGGAAAATGCTAATGAAATCTGCAGCTAATATCAGCGTAGGAAAATAAAGAGGTGTCAAAGACAGCAACTACAGAAGAAACAGCTTAGAGGGAACAGAAGCAACAGAATATCATACTGTAGAAGAAGTGACGTAATGCTCCAAAGAAATTTCTCCAAAGCTACAGGGATTTCCAGGTAATTAGTGAACCTGAAAGAGACCTAGGAGTAACCTAGGAGGACAGCAAATACATGTAAACACACATAGACAGACACACAATTATGAATCAAAGTTAATTTTTAAATTTTTAATTTATTTTTAATGAAGCCAGAAGAAAATATTTGGTCTTCTCTTGGCTTCCATTTGCTTTCTTTGCCCATGGAAGGTTATTTGGCATAAAAATGTAGAAATACAGCTCCATTCTCAAACTGGTATATGTGGATCTTGATACGGGCACTGCAGGTACCCATTTGCAATGAAATAGCACAGCTACTGCCAGCACACTTTTCCCTTACTGAAAACAATCTCACAAATATAAAGGAGAGGAAGAAAAAAGAGACAAGTGATCTTTAAAAGATTATTTAAATTGGGATATACTGTTAATAACGTCTTTATGGAGGGTCAGAAATTTTAAAAAGTATTCCTTTTATAAGAAATATTTCAAGCTTCCTGGACTTCCTTTTATGGGGAAAAAGAAAAAATGTATTATTGGTACCTTTTACAGAGCATTGTGAAGAGACTCTTACTTTATGAAAGTCTTCTGTTGCATTTTGAGATTCTAGAGCAAAAGGCATTCTATTTTAAGCACAGTGTACTTACTGTCACTTGACTTTCATATCCTGCTTTCCTGACTGACAGGTAAAGCTGCTGCTTTGGAAGCAAAACTGTATCTTGAATGCTGAGGAAGCACTAGAAGACTAAACACACCGGACTTAAAATTCTGTCTTCCCTTATTCTACACTTTGTTGATGAATACTTTTGAAATTAGAACAAACCCCTCCCCAAGCCCAGTGATGAATTCCATAGGGAATCTATTTCTTCCTTTAATGTGACCTTTGTTTTTTATGCCAGTTACTTTTCCCTCCACTTCTTTCCCTAGTTTCTCTTCTTTTCCTCCAGGTATCCAAAGAGCAATCTCTCCATAAATACCAGTTCTATTATGCTCATTGACCACAGCGATGCACAGGATATTAAAAGAAATAGTTTTACCCTCTTCCAAATGTAGTGATTCCAGTGGACTGGGGAACTGACTGTTTGAGAATCTGTCAGATTTCCCTTTTGCCTTTCTCCAGCTGGCTGTAACTGGACCTTTCTTTACTATGCTATATGTTACCTTCTGTTCTGCTAGCAGTTCCTATCCCATCTGCTTTGGCCTCTAATGACAATTGCTGCATCATACTGTTTTCAGTGATCTGTAAATTAAATCAGCTGATGAATGACATAGCACATAGCACATAGTGGGATTCAGAAACCACCATTTAACATGTGTCAAGCATTCCTGACTCTTGCAGTAGAGAAACCTATTCAAACACATAATAACTTTATCAGTTGAAGGCAATCAGTTCACTTTGAATAACAGGAAGTGGCTCTGTCCAGGAAATTGCAGTGTCTGGACAGAAAGCTGCACCCTCTGGCTCACAGTGGAGTAACTTAAAAAGATAATTTCTGGTACTAAGAAGATGCCATTGCAGGTTGTATTTTTCACTTTCTACTTCAGCTACACAGCTTTTCCTTGGCCTCACTCAGAAACCACACACCTTCCTGGAGACTCGACTCAGGGATACATCTAAAATCCTTCACACGACCAATTCAAATAATTTGATGTGCCAAAATTTCTCAAAAGGCACATTTGCTTTGAAGCACCTTCTCTAAGCAAGTCAAGGATGGGAAGTAAGTCGTGTGTAACACCGTGTGCAGCTGCTCCATAACATGTTAAGACCAGAACTCCTCAAGCAATGGGTCCCCTCCGGGAGGTGGAGGGATCCTTGGGTGATGCCATAGGATCACCTCCCTGCAGGCACGGCTGCCCTGTCCTCCTGGCAGCAGGGAGGTCACCTGCTGCTCAAACCCTGCCTTTATCCTTTGCTCCAGCAAAAATCCTTCTGGACACCAGCTGCTTGCACCTCCACTGTGGCCACTATGTGCATGATAAAACCTGTGAAAGGGAAGTAAGCCGAACGAGGCAAATCACGGGTGAGAGCGGCACTCATTCATCCCGCCGCGATGAGAGGTGCGCGCACGGGCGCCTCTCCCCGGGGACAGCACCGGCCCTGACCGCCCGCGGCCTGCGGAGGCGGCGGGACGGGCCCTGCCGGCAGCACCCCCGCCCCGACCGAGGGCTTCCCCGCCGCCCGGGCATCCCCAGCCCCACAGGGCGAGGAGGGGCCAGCGGAGCCGTGCCCGCTCCGGGGCTGGGGCCGTGAGAGCGCCGCGTGTTCGGGGCGAAGGAGCCAACGCCGAGCCGGGGGCGAGGGCGTTCGCCACGCGTTGGCTGAGGTGGGGGCGGCCGTTCCCCTCCGGCCAAGCCGCTGTTGGGCGTCGGCCTCTTCCGCCGCCGCCCCCGGCTCGGCTCAGCCCCGCCCCGAGCGGCGGCGGCGGCTCCTTGACCCCGGTGCCATGCGTCCCGGTGGTGCGGGCATGGCCGTGTCCTGGGCGCTACCCGCGCCCCTCAGCCCGGCGCAGCTGAAGCGCCTGGAGCAGCACCGCTACAGCGCGGCCGGGCGCTCGCTGCTGGAGCCGTGGCTGCAGCCCTACTGGGGCTGGCTGGTGGAGCAGGTTCCGCGGGGGCTGGCGCCCAACGCCATCACCATGGGCGGCCTCCTGCTGAACTGCCTGACGGCGCTGCCGCTCATCGCCTGCTGCCCCAGCGCCACCGAGCAGGTACCGCCCGACGCGGCTGGCGCCGGGCGCGGGGGCCGCGGCTCGGCCCGGCTGGTGCCTCCCGACAGTGCCCGGAGCCGGGGGCCGTGCCCGCCGCGGTGCGGTGCCCTGTCACTTCGGGCTCTCCCGCAGCGACACGCGTGGCCCGCCCCTTGGCAGGGAGGGCTGCGGGGTTGTCCTGAGGAATCGGGGGAGCGGTGACGCGCAGCTCACCCTTTGGGGCAGCAGGGGTCAAGCTGGAGATAGGTGTTAAGGCTGGAATGCCAAAACGCTGTAGGGATCACGTGGAAGGACGAGGTTCACTGGCCACAGGGCGCCGTGGGGCTTTGGTGTGGTGGGCACTTGGCCTGCAGTGCACGCTGCCTCCCCCACGGCCCATCTTGCATTCCATGTGCGTGCCTCTGGCTGGGAAGGGAATGTCCCCCTCCTCAAGAGTGTGGTTGTCACACAGGGGCCGTGGACGTAGAAACAACAGCTGGTCATGATTGAGGGTGCGGGATGTGCCCAGGAGCAGGGCAGGGCTGGACCACGAGACACGGCTGATGCCGCTTGGGCATCAGAGCTGCGGCTGGGTTGGGTGGCAGATGCGTTAGCTGACAGCTTCTCAAATGTATCCCTCCTTGTGTGGGAAACATTTAATGCTTTAACTTCTGGAGGGAAAACAGGCTTGTTAAGGTGGGCTGGTGCTACTCTCACTTGACCTGCAGTGCCTACAGTTTCTCAGTGAATTTCAGGAGCGCCATCAGAGCTTCCCAGCCTGTTGCAAGTTTCCCATTGTAGAGTCTTTATGGGAGAGTAGAAAATAGCAGGGGGAAATTGCTTTATGTGGATACAATACCTTGAAAGGTGGCCATTGTTTTTCTTGTGTTCTGATGGGCTTAAATTCTAACAGCAGAGGTCGGCAGTTGGTTGGGAATTTTTTAATACCATAGCTTTACCCTAGTGAGTGTTCTTGTCAGAAGAACATTTCTTTTTCTCTAGTTGCTTTGTCCTTAGTGTTAGCAGAGGTATTTGTGGCAGACATATCAGGAAACTGATCCAGACTGAAATTAGCTTTGGTTTGGTCTCACCCTAATCACTCCCCCCCATACACATCACCAGGTAGAGGCACTCAGGCAGTAGAAGGGAAGACAGAGATGACAGTGAATGGTTGGAAATTACAGACGGTCTTCTAGTCCCACTTTCAGAATTAAAATGCTTGTGTACTGCTACCTTTAGCTTAGTTTTGTGATGAAAATATCAGTTGTACCAGCTATGTGTCTGAATGCTCATTTTAGCTTTTTCTCTTTGCTGTTCAAAACTAAAAGCAGAAAGTAAATTTTACTTAAGTTACTTTTCCTTTGAGGATTCTTGTACAAAAAGAAAAAAAGTTGAGTTGCAGATATCCAGGGAATTATTCCTTCCAGGAAAACTTAGGTTGCATTTTAGGAACTTTTCTGTTTGAACTGTTTAATTTTTTTTTTTTTTAATTGTGGAAGCTGGATTTTATAAAAAACTATAGTTTGGACTATACTTTCATGTTCAGATATCAGTATATCCTTTATAAACATGCAGTGTGGATCTAGCCTTATCCTATTGTTTTGTTTGTTGCCTCTGGTCTGTGAGAATAGCCCTGATTTTCTCTTGTTGCATCACTTAGAAGCATCATTCTCCCTCCAGCTTGTTTAATGACTCATCTTGTCTTCCACCTAAGCTGAGGTCAGGTTTCTGGATGGCTTTTTGAAAAAGCTAAAACTGCTGCAACACTGACAGGTGCTGCATGCACTGTTGTAATACCTCCTTTGTAGTTTTGACTGGGATGTGTAGGCTGGAAGGGATCGGTGCAGCTGACAATTATGTTAAAGACGGTTGAAATCACAGACTGAACTAATACTGTGGTGCACTTCAACAGCACCTCTTTCCATCATGAACGTGCTGTGATCACCTGATGGACAAACATCCATTGTTTATAACATTGTTATAGTCTCATAGGTAGGAGCACTGAATAGGAGACTTGGATAAAGTAACAAGCAGGTTTGAGTTTCGGCGTTGGGGGTTTTCTTTGATTTCGTTTATGTGTTTTTTTTATTCCCTAACCAATCTTAGCCTTTATTGAAAGCACAAAAGTCTTGATGTTTGTACAAACCATCCAAAACAAGTAAGACTGGTAGTTGAAATTCCTCAGAGAACAGCTGCTAACAGATGCTTAGAAAGGAGATCTTTCTCCAGTATATATATATATACACCTTTTCAGCTGCAGAAGACTGGTTTAGCAGTCTCTTTGCAAGAGATTCTGTTTGGGTTACTTACTAGAAAGCAACTGATAGATCTCTTTCCCCACAGACACTTTCCATCTCATGATATTGCCTTTTGAATTAATTGTTCTGAACCTGTTTGTACTTTCCGCTTCCATTTTGTTCTATTACAGTGATTTCTGTGATTTCATACTGCTTATTCCCATCCCCAGTGAAATTGTCTCAAACCACAAAATGCTCTTTTGTTCTAACATGGAGCCGTTATTTCCCTATACACTATCCTTTTTATTTTCATCAGTATCAGTAGTCACTAAAAGCCAGTTTGTTACTGACTGGCACAGTATGTTTTTGAATTATAAAATGTTGTCTGCTTCAGTAATGTTTCCTTGCCTAGCAGGAACATGGATTTTGTATCACTGTCTCCTGTAAGTGCATGTTTCGACACAAGCTTTCTTATTTACAGCTAAGCCATTAGCAGGTTGTGCCCCTCAGGCATTAATGTAACCATGATCCACATGCACATTTTTATTTTCATAATCTCTGTAATTTAGGACAGCAGTCCTTAAAAACAGTATATAGGTGTGGTGGTGGAGAGGACACCACCTGCACATTTCATGTTCTGTGGAGCACTGAAATATTGTTTTCACTGTGTCTGCAGCCTGGGTTCTGTTCCTATTTTTTCTTTTCTATTTTTTTTTTTTTTTGACACTCATTAGGAAATATTGAGGAATGAAAACTCTTGCTGACGTTAAGTGAGAACAATGTGTATCTGATGCATTAGAATGTGAAAGGAGCACTTTTTAGATGAGGATTTGTATTTCATCCCCACCATAAGAATTGTTTTGCTCTACTGCTGGCAGACCACTCTGAAGCAGCTTGTCAGTTCATAAGGCTTTGCAGGGGAATCTTGCATATCCTTCCCCTTTCTGAGGAAAACCAGGAAGAAAACATCATTATATTCTTAAAAAGGAGAAAGGAAACTTTGATCCTCTGCTTTCATGGTTGCTTGTGGAGGGGTCTAGCTTTGGTAATCCTTCAATATCAGCCACAGGTCTCTCTAAAATCATAGAATAGTTGGGTGGAAGAGACCTTTAAAGGCCATCCTGTCCAGCCTCTCTGCCATCAGCAGGGACCTCTTCAGCTAGACTGGGTTGCTCAGAGTCCTGTCCGTTCTGACCTCGAATGTTTCCAGGGATGGGGCATCCACCACCTGTCTGGGCAACCTGTGCCAGTGTTTCATCACCCTCCTTATATTTAGTCTAAATCTGCCCTCTTTTATAAGGTCTTTTAATTGTAGAATGGTCTGAAAAGATAGTTATAATCATTACAATATAATAACTACAGTTAGCATGCACTTCTGTCTGAAATTCTATTTGAAAATTAATCTTGTAGCACTTACAGCGTGATGTTAGCAAAGAACTGGGAGTAGAGGAAGACAGGAAGAGAAAAGGATGGATTATGGATTTGCTTTTTGGGCAGTGATAGGAAAAGGGGACAGGAGCCCAAGCGTTCTCCTGCAGAGAGCTAAGGGAAGGAAGGGAGGCTTGTGGTGGTTCAAGAAATGGTGTAGTGAGTTTATAAAAGGGTGTCATACCTTGCTGAAATGTGCTGTTTAGAAAGCCATGTGTCTAGGGAGACCAAAAATTAGGGAAGGGTCTGAGTGCCTTCACCTGGCTCTACTGTCAGGTGTTTGGAGGGAGAGGAACATTTGTGAGATGCTGTCTCTGCCTTTCTCTCTCTCTCTCTCTTAAAAAAAACTTTTAAAAGAACAACAGCAAACCCAAACAAACAACTGAACCACCTTTAAAATGAAAGAGGCCTGCCAGAGGGCAGATATTGACAGGTGTGATATTATGTAAACAGCGGGGACACAGCTGAGCTTTGTGGGAGAGAGAGTAAAGTAGAAAAGAAGTTAAACTGCAGCATGTGTCTGGAGAGGGAGAGCATGGAGGAAAAAGCATTGCCTGACTTGGAAAAGAAATGTGAAGCACTGAGTGGAGTGGGAAATTCAGCCAAAACCCACAAGAGGGGAACAGATCAGTTGTGAATGGGAGGAAGGAGGTTATTTGGCATGCAGTAAGAAGGTACAGGAATCCTGACACAGAAGGATGGGAGCTCAGACAGGGCTTGTTGGAGAGACGAGGATGCTAAAGGAATGCAGAGGGTCCTTGGTATGCATGAAATGCACTTGGACTATGTTATGATTATCATTTTTTTCATCCATGCTGTCTTCCCTGCTGTACTTCAGGTTTTAACAGCCCCTTCCCTCTTCTTGCTATTAGTACAATTGCACAGTGCTTTGTGCTGAACAGAAGCATGGGAAATGATCCATGTTTAGCGGGTGGAGGAGGGGGAGGTCCAGTCAGAACGTCTCCCTCTATTCTGGATCTGATCCAGAGATGTGCCACGTAAACTAGGGCAGCACTATTGGGCGTGGATTGAGGAAGTGAGATTATGGCTAAACGTGATGAGTAATTAAGGAACTGAATCTTTAAATACTGCAGAATCTTGGCCTGTTGAATTCTCTGGCTTTGAGAGCTGTGCTTGAAAAAATTTCTAGAGGTTTCCCTGACACATGTAGTCTTTTGCAGATGTCTGTGCTCTTTTGTGGGGTGGAATCATGGGAGCAGAAGAATGCCTGCTGTTCAACCCCCATTTTTTCCTGATGGAGAGGCATGTCACACATACCTGTCAAACACTACATGTACATGGCTTTCTTTGACATGCTCTGGGTTAGCAGATGACCAATTCTACTGTATCCAATCTGTGTGTGACAGGATTCTGGGGTTGTAGTATCTTCAGACACCCCTTTGAATTGAAGCAGAGAAGCATTGCCCTCTTCTTCCCTGTCTCCTCCCCCTCAGGTTTCTGTTCTCTTATAGTTCTGTGAGAATAGTACCTAGGTCTGGCCAAATAATACATTTGCTTGGGCAGGATATAACTGTGGGCAGAGATAATAAACACCTCATCAGTGAAAAGCTGATGACTACTGGGAGCCTCCTGACCTTTCTGCTTAGCCATGTCAGCATTCTCAGATGCTCCCACTTCTCTAATTTGAAAACAACTTGGGTCCAGTGTGGGAAGCCATCAGGGGACATCCCTGAATGGACAGCCAGGGCACTTGAGAAGGGAAAGGAGACAGCAGCAGGAGCTAGCTGTATTGGGAGGGTAGATAGCAGAGAAAATCCATGGTTATTAGGAACCTTTAGTGATTTGGAAACCTGTGTTTTATCGATTAAAACATTAGAGCATTCATTTAATCTGCTAAATGATAGTTGATCACAAGTGAATTTTGGTTCTTACCACTCTGGGTTAGATTTGAACTCATGGCTTAGGGATGAAATGCTCCAGCTAGTGTTTCTAAACTCTCTGACATATGCTATTCTTACTAGGATCTTTTTCCTTTCTCTTTAACTGTGGGGGATACTGATACATCTGCTATAGGTGCTAATGGATACAGATGGTCCTTACTGTGGGAAACAGATGAAAATGATCACCCTTTGTCCAGATCAGCAAGGGGCAGACAGAGTGCTTGAGGGATTCTTGCTTTGATTTGTCCCAGTAGGAGCTAACCCAAACAGACTTGGATCAGCCTGAATGATCATACCTGTACCATAACTTGCAACTGGAAAAATGCTACTGTTTTGTCAAAAAGCCCTAATAGGAGAAGTTTCAATTAAAGCTGATGTATTTGTTTATTTTTGCATATATTGTGTTACACTTGCTTTGTGAGAAGCATGTAGATCTCAAGCTATCTTTTCATAATTAATACAAGTATGTCACCACAAGGGCACCTCACACTGCAGATGACCTTTGTGGCACTCGACAGAAGTATTGCTGATAAAATTGGCAGTGTTTTTCAAACACTCCTTTAAAAGACAGCAGTGCAACCAGTGATTTCTCATGGCCTTTCTGCTCATCTGTCTAGAGCTGCTGTGTTTGAGATTCTCTTATTCTCCATGCAACAAAGTTATTCTGAAAGCCAGTGTATGTACTGTGGTAACTTTAGTATGTGGATTATATCACAGCTAAAATTATCTCAGCTTCAACAAAGTCCTAACTGTGCTTTTATGTTCTGAAGTACCTGAGCAATGACTGACAGCCTTCTGTTTTTGAAGGGTGGAGAGCAAGCCACATTCCCCCTGCACAGTGTGAGACCAAGTGAGCTCGTGCCATGAGAGACCCTTGAGTTCTCTGTGCCTCCATGGGGCTTTTGGTGATCCTCAGACCTGGGGTAGCCACAGGCACCTCCTGTTCTTCACAGGTTCTATGCTTTCCCTTCATTAGAGGAGTGAAACTTTTTCAAAAGATGGCTAAGCATTTCCTCTCTGGTTTAACCACATCCCCCAAGACATCCTTTGTTACATCCTTTGTGTAACTAGACTAAAAGGGAGAAGAAACCTAAGAAACTCAAATAATTCCATCACTAAGCATCAAACATTGCTGTCATCACTTGACCTGGATTTCTATAGTGTGATCTTTGCAGGAGTTATCAAATATCAGTATGTTAAATGTCCATTGGAATATCTCCTCATCCTCTTTCACCTGCTTAAGGCTTCCTACATGATCTGTGATAACAATTTTTATTTGTTTCCATGGATTAAGGAAGGAGACAGCCTTGCTAGTTTTGAAGAATGTTTTAAGTTTTTTAGATTTTCATTTGCATACAAATCCAGAGCTTGCACCTAAAGTGAGTTCCTGATTCTTTGACTGTCTTTTCCTTCAAAGCTGGGTGAAGCAGCCAACCATTTGATTTTGATAAAAGTGTATCAGCCAGCCTGAAGTACATGAGGAATTCTTAAATAACAGCAAAAATGCTATTCACAACTGCACTTTCCTTAAGCATGTGGCTGCTTAGTGTGTTTTGTGACCAGTCTGACTGGAGGCATAACTTTTTTCTAGCTCAAGACAATGAGTATAATGATGATGAGACATCAGAATGTCTGCAGGAGCAGCTGCACCTCATCTGCATTCTTACTGATGCCTTTGAACTGATGGATGGCTGCCATTTTCCCTTCTTCCCCAGAAGTAACACTGGATTTAGTTGAGTGCAGACAAATCTCAGCACACTGAGATCTAGTCTATTGTCTAATCTGCTTAATAGCCTTTGATGGTCTCAGGAAATACATGGGCACATGTTGGCCAATTTGTGCCACAGGAGAGGAGTTGCAGAGGTGTAGCAGCACCACAGCAGCTGTCCCTAAGCAGGGAGTGGGAAAGGATTCAGCTCTGTGACTGCCTGTGGGTGTTCGCTTGTTTAACCTGCAAGTTGCATTTCCAGTATTTTTGCCTGACTTTGTTTTCGTGAGCATAACTTCTGAATGCTATGGGGTACCTCTGGAAACTGCATGAGGCAAAAATATTGCCTGTGCTTTATTCCAAAAGTGTTCTAAATAATTTTTAACAAAACCTAATTCCTAGACAAAGCCAGACTGATTGTGCATATGAAAATAGTGCTTTTGAAAGGAATGTCTGCAGAACAGTTCCTTTGAACCTGAGTGCTGTTAATGTAACAGCTTGGTTTGAAACTGATGATGTACATTAAGTAGATAGTTTCTCCTTCATATTTAGTGAATTACTTAATTTTTTTAAGTCCTGTCCAAAGTGCCTAGGTAGAAAATTTTTGTGTGTTGGAAAAAATATCTTTCTCTAAAGGCTGAAGTCTTTATTTAGTAAAAAACATAGTAGGTTTTTATATTTATATGTTGTAAATATGAGCAAATCACCTAAGTGTGTGACACAAACTGCTGAAAGCTTTAGTAAGTGCATTGCTACTACTTTCTTATTTAAAGATGATTTTTATAACATTTTTCAGCGCAAAGAATGCAAATAATGACAGAAATACTGTGGGTTTAAGGTAGAAAAGAAGGTCAGTTGATGCAGAAGAGAGGCTAAAGTTCTGGGTTTGTTTTTCTTTAAATACATAGAAGGATCTGTGTTCCACTGGTGTATCTGGAGTAGTTCATGACACTAGTTGCTACAATCCATGTAGAAATTAGTGCCAGGTGTTTGGTTTGTCCATTAAGTAACAAATACACAATATAGTACAGTTTTGTGGTGAACATTATTTTGCCTTTAATGAAACAGATTATCACCTAAGAAACTGGGAACTACCTGGTGACCTTTTCTGTGAATCTCTTTCAGGCACCTTTTTGGGCATACATCCTGGGTGCACTAGGACTTTTTATCTACCAGTCTCTGGATGCCATTGATGGGAAGCAAGCCAGAAGAACAAACAGCAGTTCTCCCCTTGGAGAACTTTTTGATCATGGTTGCGACTCTATTTCCACAGGTAGCCTTAACTTACTGTCACCCATTCTAGTTTATGAAAGTTACCTGTTTTCAGTAGCAGCTGATTAATCACAGAATTGTTGAAGTTGAAAAGGACTTCTGGAGATCATCTAGTCCAAACCCCTGCTTGTAACAGGGTCTTTTAGGATAACTTCACCATCTCCTGACCTTTTCACCCCTGGCCAGTAACAGGGGGTATTTTAGAAGTTCCTTTGGCAGATGTTGGATAAGATGTATTCTGCTTTTACTTCACATGCTCCACTTTAGGAAGGAGTAAGGTGCCAAAATATCAGGTTGGTAATAGGGCATCCAGCCTGGCACTTAGGAGAAAGGTAATTTATATTCCTTAGAAGAAGTAGTTCTAAAAAAGTTGGGAGTCCTTAAAGAGTAAGCCTTGTTCAGTTTCACTTTCCACAACTGAGCTGCTGTTGGTGCCAATGCCTGTAGTTCCGTAAAGCTCAGTGGCTGAGACAGTTGCTCTGGGAATTGGTACCTTTTTTATGTGTCACTTCCCAGAGAAGTGCAGCTGCCAGTCTCCCTGAGCTTGGCCCTTCAGCTGAAGTTGTTGGTGTTGCAAAGAACACAAGATGACAAGGCCAGGAGGAGGGAGAACAACCACTGTAGGCTAGAGGGCAGGGCCCTGCCTTGGCAGAAAAGGAGTGCTGTGTTTTGTTTTCTCCTGCCAGGACTGCCCCTGAGGGTCAGCTACTCAGTAAAGTATCAGTCAATTTTTTTTTTTTTTTTGTTTTGTTTTGTTTTTTTTTTTTTTTTAATTTCTCTTAACTTCAAGCAAAGAGGATATATGACTAACATATTCATTTCTGCTTTTCAGTATTTGTTGTCCTTGGATCCTGCATAGCAATCCGACTAGGAACAAATCCTGACTGGTTGTTTTTCTGTTGTTTTGTGGGACTGTTCATGTTCTATTCTGCTCACTGGCAGACATACGTATCAGGCATACTAAGGTTTGGAAAGTAAGTAGGTATCGTTAGAAGTACATGTGGCTTAATGTCTGAGACTGCTAGCTCCTTGATTTCAGTTTCTTCTTGGCTTACTCCCTGCTGTCTCTTTTTCTCACCTTCTTTCTCATCTCCCTTCCAGTCTAGCAGACTTGTGTTTTACCTGACAAGAACTTGAAACTCTGCATAATACCAAACACTTGTTCTTTCAGCAGCTGATTTTAGCTCTATATGCTTTGTTTGCATGCATTTGACTCTTTTTTTTCTGCAGATTTGTTGTCAGAACCCATACAAGCATCGTGCAGGCTCAGGCCAGAGAGGTCTTGTTTACATTGCAGACAAGTGCCCTGTGTAGGAGTAGGGACAGAGCAAGCATCTGGCTACCTCCCTTTGTAATCTCCCAGCTGTAGAACAGTTTCATCCCCAGGGCACTCTAAACCAAATGCATTTTAGAGAAATTCCCCTGTTAATGTGTTTCCCTTTCATAGACATTTTCAGTCTTCCTTGGAATGAACTCTGTGCACCCATTGCATCCTCAAGGAGTTCAACAGATCTCTGGCAATGCTTGAAGAATGTGAGGGCCTTTTTAAAATCTGGCTTATGCTGGCTTTGATGTCCTTTAGGTTTTGAGTTAGGTCAGTTCTAGAGACTGCTGCAATGCTGTTCATGACTTGATAGAATTTTTTTCTGTTTCACTGCAGGATAGGAGGCAAAGTCATGACATTAATATAGAAAACAATAATTTTAGTTTAACTGCTAATAGTGCAGGGATTGCTGCACCTCCTATACCTGTGGTAGTGCCTGGCCATGGCCTTTTGCTGGTTTTAAGCAACAAGCTTCACTTCAGTATAATTACTTCTGAAAAGAGGAAAAGGTCTGAGACATCTGTGGCAGCAGAACTGAAAAAAAGGGATACATGAAGGCTGTCCTGCTACTGCCAGTCACTTGCTAAATCACCTGTACATAGTCCTACTTAGCTCTGCCCTGCAAGAAGTGCCTTAGCAAATCAGCAGGCACACAGGCTGGTGACCAGCTATCCCTGCACAGCTGCATCAAATGCACCTGTCTCTGTGATATTGATAAGAACTCTTTTTGATTTGCTGGTAATGCATTTTACCACATTATTACATTTACCACTGTAATTCTTCTGCCTGCCTGCACATCCATTTGTTTTTAAAGGACATCTTGTGCTGTAAACAAAAATAGGTGCTTTACAGTGATGGCTGAAATAGGACACTTTCTGTCCATGACAGTAGGCTGCTTTGAAGGGAGCTGGACTATGCTCCCATGAGGAGGCCATGAGCTCTCGCCTTTTGCAGACATGACTGCTTTTCTGTATCTTTTATTCTTGCAAAAAGCATGAGAATTATTTCCCCACATTGGGAAGGCACTGAGACTCCTTTACTACATAAAGATTTTGTTAAAAACTTGATGACTTCTACTTTAACATAATGATAGTGCATAGTACAAACAGCTCAGAATGGCCTGGTGTTCCATAGTTACTGTTCAAAGTTAAACAGACACAACTTTTCCATGAGATAACTTCTGTCCAGTGAAAACAGGTCACATTTTTTTTCAAGGCTCCCAATTTTGTTTCTCTTAAACATAAAGAAGAAGGCATTAGTATAGTGCTCTAAATATGATGGTACATAATAAGATGGAAGTTTTCACGGATGCCATTTCTCAATTAGCAGCACATTTTAGAAATAAATCACAAATGAGATTCCTAGTGCTGATGTCCAGGAAGGATCAGAGAGCTGAATAATGTGACACTCACAGGTTGTGGAATACTGTACAGTATCTGAGTAAAGTTTTTGGACTCTGATTTGGGCTCTGTTGCCACCAGCAGTCTGAGCCACTGTAAAATTAAGTGTTCAACTTTGGCACAACTTCAAGTTTGAGCCTCCTCCCCCCACCAGCAACAACAAAGGCAATGCAGATTAGAAATCCTGGTGTTAATAGTACAGAGTGCAACCTCTGGACACTTGCACATGGGTGCTTTTGTATAAGGTAACCGACAAGTTCAGCAATGGCAGGGCGGATGTAACACTTCATCCCTGGCAGACAAGGAAGAGCCCACTCCCAGCCCCACTGTCCTGTGACACTCTGTCATTGGACCTCAAGCCACTTCATGAAATGGGCAGAAGGTGAAAAGCCTACACTGGAGTGGCAAGCTGGATGGTTCACCTTACAGTCCATTGAGCACTATAGCAAATAAAACTGAGGGAATACAACACTTCTGGAAGGACTCCCCATTCTCTTGGCTTTAAGAGACGATGAGCACCTCAGCTTATCATCTAACTGCAGTTTAAACTCTGGATCCTCTAAGAGTCACAAGATTGTGATGAAATTTAGCATATATTGTCACCATCTTTCTGATGAAAGAAGAGAGTTTTAACTAAGATTATCAAGTTCAGATAGATGTTTTCCATTACCCAAAAGCTGATTGCTATCTTCTAAAAATCCACTGCTTCCTGTGCGGATAGGTCATGTGCTAAGTAAGGAGCAATACACATTGGCCATAATACTTTAAAACAGCAAATTTATTCCAACTGCTAAAAGAAATCTTGAACATTCATTATCAATGTTTACTGGTAACTTTAGTATGAAAATAGGTACCCATCTCAAAACTTTTGGTACCACAAAAGATACCTTTGATATGCACTTTTTTTTGGTCATTATTTTAATTATTTATGTTAACACTTAGAAAGTACTGATTTTTTTTTTTTTTCTTTTTCTTGAGTCTCGGCTTCATGTGAGGTTTCATCAATTTAATACAAAAATAGAGTTGTCTGAGAACAAAAAAAGGTGAAATCTGTAGTCTGGACTTCATAGGGCTTACAAGGCAACCTTTCCTAAAACAGCTTTTAGGGAGGAAAGCAAGATAGCAATTACATGTTCTCAGAAATATGGCAAATGCTTACCTATCCACTGACTCAGTCCTCCCTTGTTTTGCAGGCTGTATCTGTCAAGTTTTCATGATATGAAGCTTAAAGAAATCCCTTCTTTCCCAGCCTGCTTGTTATATAGTCTCTGCTTTTATATGCTGTGCTTTTAAGGGAAATGTTTGATTGCATTTACTATGAGCTTACCTTAAACCTTGATTTGACACTTACACATCAACAAATCTGTAAGTTCATACAGAATTCTCAAATAGTTAATAGTATATTCATTAAAGAGTCCCCCTTTCAAAATTATATGTAGCTTGCTCCAGAAAAGGAGTATAGCTTTAATTTTAAATCTTAGCCAGAGATGTGTGCCTCCATATAGAGTAGCTTTCTCAGTCAAGTAAAGTAATATTCTATATATACTTCTATCATTTGAACTACACTTACAGCAAAAAGTCCTTGAACTAAATCTCTTTTTTTTCCCCCTTCACAGAATTGATGTCACTGAAGTTCAGATCACCATAACAATGCTGCTCTTGATATCTGCCTATGGAGGACCAGGAATATGGGACTATAAGGTAAGTGTGTTAAGTGCTCAGAGTTCCTGTTGAGTATCTTGTCAAGTGTCCACAGTTCCTGTGGTATTTGAAGCTGCTCTGTGCAAGTACTATCAACATCTACTAGTTGTGTAATGTTGTTTTAGCTTATTGTGTAAGTGTAGGTTATTTTAATGCCATAGTTAACTTAGATCTATTGGTGTGACTCCCTGTGCACAGATCTATAGCTACATAGAGGAAAAAAGACCCCATCTGCCACATATAAACTTCTGACCTGGAACTAGTATTCCACACATACTTAAGCTTTAGCAAATAGGGTTTTTTTTCTGGTTTTATATATTTTGTATATTTTATTGTAAGGCATACATTTCAGTTAAACAATTTATCTTAAAATTTAAGGATTAAATGCTTCAATTTAATGAAACTTTGGGATGAAGCCAGAGGGTTTTGGTTAAATTATCCATATTTGTGTCGATGCAGATGTACTGATTTTTAAGAATTATGTCACAGCTATGTAAATGTAAATATTTATATTTAAAGCATTGTTTTCTATCCCAAAACTTTTCCATACCTTTGGCTTTTATTCTGATCTTTAAAGATTGCACTTTAGTGGACAGCATCAAAAGATCCTCAACTTTCTAGGGCTTTTACTCAGAAATTTATAGTTCTGATTGGTTATAGTGCAAAAAGCTGAGACGTACTTTGCCATACTATTGATAACCAGTAAAAATTCACCTAAATATAAACCACCAAGAAATGAAAACTAGTTCAAAAGTTTACTCAAAAATTAAGGAATGTTTAGCTAAACTTTTTTTCCTTTTCCCAGCCTTTTTTATTTCTATTTTCAAAAAGCTTGTTTTCATGTTGGAAAACAAAGTAGGTGCATTAAACTTAAATTATGATTAATTTTTTCTATTAGAATCTGTTGTAGTTATGCTGTATCTCAAAAAACTATATATTCAAAAAATACAGTAAACGGTTTCTATTTATTGCTTCTTTTTTAAATCCTCTGCTGCCTTTGGAAGTTTCCTTGAAACTGTAATTGATTCCAAGAGGTAACTGTTTAATTAAAATTTGTATCTGGAGACTATTCATGATAGTCTCATGGTATGCAAAGATACAGCATACAAATAACATGCCAAAATACACAGCAGGCAGATGGTGTTTGTTTTTCCTGTAGATCAGTGTTGTTTTATCCAGTGGAATAGAAGGAATTATCCCTCTTCCTGCTCCCATATAATGGTGATTGATGGCAGTAGTCTCTGTTGTGTTTTTGCTTGTATGGTGAAAATATTTGAAGAACATATTAAGGAGGAGCAGACTAAGATCTAGCTGAATTTCAAGAACAGAACTTAAGTACTCAGTAGTGGAGTTTAAGCATTACAAAAGATACTTGTTGTTTTCTTAGTAATGAAACAAATTTTAAACACTGTTGTCCTGAACTTGTTCCCAGGAAAATGAGGGTTCAAATAAAACATTTGTTTAGTAGGTAAGAGTGTCTGCTTTAATCGCTTCTTAAAAAAGGTGTTGTGTGCTTAACTTCTAATATCTTTCTCTTGTTTTGTTGTGGTTTGTTTTTTACTCTTTTTTTTTGTTTTGTTTTGTTTGGTTTTGGTTTTGTTTCTTTTGTGTTCTGCTTAGGTCCCTTTGCTGGGCTTAGAACTGAAGTTCTTTGCAGTTATTGGCATCCTGTGTGGAACAGCACTTTCTTTTTTCAATTACTTCCGTGTCATCTTTGGTGGAGGGGTTGGAAAGAATGGATCTACAATAGCAGTAAGTTGCTCTAAAAATTCAAATAAGGTTTGAATAATTTATGCCCATAATTTATTGTGTTTCAGATGATCCATAAGGGTTTTATTTGTTTAAGCATTTAAGCAGACAGGCATGTGAATGTTAGATGGCTAAAGCAAAGTTCATTATCTACCTTCTCTCTGCCTGTTACTGGATTTCTTCTCTCATGGGAACCAGCAGTGAATTTTCTTTAAGAATTGATTAGTGGTCACTGCAAAGGGTACTAAGAGCAGTGGCATAATACTAATGGATTTTGACAAGTTTTGACAACTCTGGTTTTGTTTAATGGGATTTGAAATATAAATATAAAACCTGGACTTTACTGTGTGACTGAAGTTTAAGACAATTTTTCCATCCTTTTATATCTTAGGGAACAAGTGTTCTTTCACCAGGCCTGCACATTGGACTGCTTATCACACTGGCCATTACAATTTATAAAAAGTCTGCAACTCAGCTGTTTGAAAAGCATTCTTGCCTGTATGTCTTGACATTTGGACTTGTGAATGCCAAAATCTCACAGAAGTTGGTGGTAAGTCAGTCCTAAACCTCCTAAAACTAAACTGGTTCTTGGCTTAACACTTATTGGATCAGGGGACACTGTTTTCCCATTTTGCTTTGCTACTGTATTACCAGATTCATTGTGATCAAGATTCTGAATTAGACTCAGAGAGATTATGTGTGACACTGATGAAAACATGTATTTGCTGTTGAATGGACTGGTTAGGACTTTCAGTTTTGTTTAACTTATTCTTAGAAATGCACTTACTGTCTGTCATTAACATCCTTACTGGGGTCTCTTAAGCCTTACTAACAGTGCTGTGACTTCTTTAATTATCTGAAATAAGAATTTACTGTGATCATTAAAATGAAGAGAGAAACTTTTCTGTCTCTATTCTGTCTTTTCGGTCTTTGTCTTTTTTGTTCATAAAACACTCCTTAATGGATTAAAAAAAGCTTCCTTACTACATATTTACTAACATCAGTAATCCAGCCAGATGCTTTTATTTTTTCTTCCAAGGATGACATTTTTCAAACACTAGAAAACAGATATTCTACAGACTTTCTTACTAAACAGTGAGAACAAGTGTTGCCACTTAAAAAATGTCTGCTTCCTAGGGAAAGCCAATATTAAAAAAAAAAAAAACATAGTATTTGTTTTCAGTAATACACTTGCATCATCTTACCTTTTGAATAGAGTGCTGGAAAAGTAGAGAGTGGGGAGCCCCTGCATATAGCTGAAATGCACAGGTATAGATGTAACTTCCAAGAGGACATTGCTGGGCAAGAATGTGATGCCTTTTTGCTGGTAGTTACACCAGTCTTGCAGGGATGCACTTTTTAGTTTTTTTTTTTTCCAAACATAGGTGGCTCACATGACAAAAAGTGAAATTTGTCTTCAGGACTCTGCATTTATTGGGCCAGGACTTCTATTTTTGGACCAGTACTTCAACAGTTTCATTGATGAATATATTGTTCTGTGGATAGCATTGGTAAGTGTTTTATGCTTTTTGTTTGGACCATGCTTTAAGGAATGGATTGAGAATTGTCCCTGTCATTCTCCTCTGCCATTTCTGACTTGCTCACATTTCTGTTGTCACTGCAGAGGGAGTGCCAGCGTACCAAGTAAATAAGTTATTGGGAGCTGATTGGCTTGCTTTCCTTAGAACAGAGAAATGAAAGTAAATTTATAAATCTCTCCTGATTTATGATAGATGAGATAGCTTTAGTCCATATGGTTTTTTTAAAGTCGTTCTGTGAACTGCAGACAAATGTTTTTTTATCAGATCTTGTAAGTGTTTAATGCTGTTAGTATGTTGGGGTTTTGTGATGGCTTTATTTTTAATTCTAAACTAGACCACACTGTAGCTGTATGTTACAATGATGTATTTATGTTATGCTTGTGACTTGGATAAATTCTGATTAAAATATAGCATATTTATAGTAGGGACAACTTTAAAAAGTGATTTTTTTTTAACCTGTTCTGTTTTGTTCTTTTGAAGTTCATATCCTTGTTTGATATGCTGAGATATGCCAGTGGTGTGTGCCTACAGATTGCCACTCATCTTCATATACATGTCTTCAGAATTTCATCTCATCAAGCTCCTGAGCAGGTTCAAAACCATAATGACTGATTAAATAGGTCAAGGACAAGAGAAGAAGCAGTTAGGGGAATGAAGCAGCCTCTGTGTTTTTGGGAAGACAGATTAAGCTTTTTGAAGAAAAGTTTTGTGAGAAAGTTCACGGTGTTTCAGACATTACCAGATGTTAGAATTAGTAGGTACAAAGTTCTGCAGATGCTGTTGTACTTTTGAACCAGTATGGATTTCCCTGTGTTTCAGACCACAGATACTACATTTGAAAATGTTGCCATTTCCTGTTAGGTAACTTTAATTCTGTACTTCTCTTCTGGTGAATGTAGACGCAAACCAAGGTGCTACCAACCAGAATTCGAAGAGGAACTTCATGTCTAATCTTGTAGCATTAGGTTCTAAAATTTTGTTGGAACTGCTCTGAAGTTGTTGTTAGATGTACCAATGAATTCAATCCTGCATTATTAAGACTGGTAAAATGAGGCAGCCATGACCTAAAAATCACTCAGTCTCTCCTCTGCTACTTCTAAGGAACAAGCTGTTGGATCAGTAAATAAAGGAGGTACAGCTCAGGAATTTTTTTTTTTTCTGATCCAAAGTACTGTTATGAGTGCCTTTAGAATTCATGCATTCTCTAGTATCTAAGTACAAAACCTACCACATAAAACTTTAGCTTGCACTTTCTTTCAAGGCCAGTTTCTGGTTCTGTGGTCATAGTAAGGTCAGTCTCATTGTACTTCATTCTTAGCTAAACTACAGGTAGCTGTGTAAGGAGAGTTAGACACCCTAACTTGTATCTGTAAGCCTATGCAAGTGAAGGACAAAGTTCATTGATAAACTCCAATGCCTGTGGCTCCAGCACTGCAGCCTGCCCTTCTGTATTTCCCTCTCTGGTCTTTTTGCGATCCCTGTGTTCATTTACCTTACAATTGATCCTATTGTCTTATAGCTACCACTCTACTATATCCAAACAAAAGAGCACAAAACGGAGCCATAATGTAAAATTCTCCAAAACAGGAACTCAGGCCCAATATCAGCTTCTCTCTTCCTTTAAGAACAGACCCACTGGGTAACAGAATATATCTAATAAGAGGGCTGTTGCCATTATAGAAAAGCTGAATTAAAGTAGCTTATTATCTGTATGAAAAAATGATTACTTGCACACAAATCCTATAAGCTTAAGCTCTTTTCAAGAGGTACCATTTGAATGTGGTCTATGTAAAAAGCTGTTGAATGTAAGTGTGCATTACTCCTTCCAGTTGCTAATAGGTACCTGAGCTTCTGAGTTAATGAAGTTCTTCCTGAACTGTCCAGTAAAGAATGCCATGGTTTGTTTTAAAAATACCACCACTGCAGCTTCTTACCTGCTTATCAATTCAAAAGTACTTCCCGAGGCATTCAAGGAACTTTCAAAGTGGTGCATTGTCTGCTGGTCTGGAAGAAATAAAATAGCATCCACCACCCTTCTGCCTAAGAGGAATATAATTATCCTTTTGAGGGATAACTGTAACAGTTACTGCCTGTTACAGTTAGGACTAGAACTCGAAGTGACTAATATCAATTCAGAATGAATCCTACTACTCCTGTTTGAGGCTGCAAATGACACAGCATCTGCACGTGAATTTAGCCTGAACCCATGCCATGATCAAATAGAAAAGAAGATGGTAATGACCATTTTACTTTGGCTGAATACTGTAAGCAAATTAACCTCCTGATGAAAAGACACAGGGTAACATCTTAAGAATGAAATGAGTGAGTTCTCCACAATGGTCAAAACTGTATGCTGGGATAGTAGGTATAAGTAGTTTTGAGGATATGATTGGGGTATGTGGATGATAGGAAACTAATGCAGCAATCACTCAGAAAGCCAGAACCATGACTCAGTACTAACAAATAAAACCAGAAGCAGGAGGTAATGCTAACCTCCTATTGAAGATCTGAAGCAGAACCTGTCGCCTATTGCATAGCCTCCTGCCATTGGCCTTAGAGGGCTGAGATTCAATAATTACAAACCAGCATTGTTACTGGTTACCCACGAGAGGCCCATATCGCTTGATGCATCAGTGCAGAAGTGTAACTTCCATGTTTGCTCCTGTCCTGAATTCCGGCAGGGGCAGAACAAGAAGTTCCATACTCGTTATAATCAAATAGCTGAAGTTACTGCAAGACCATTAGGACTCTGACCTAAAACAACGCTACTAGGCTGAGAAGAAAAATATGGTTTTGAAACACATTGTTGTGAAAACATCACATTTTGTGTGTGTGGGTGTGTGGATGGGTTTTTTTTAATCTACTGTTGTATCAAATCAAAGCATTAAATATGTTGGCAACTACCTAATTTTTAAAAGTAGATATTCAGGTGTAGTGGTTTTCTATAAACATGCACACTAAGCCAATTGTTTAGTTTATACTTTCTTAGTAATGAGATACGTGAAAGATAAATGCTTTACCCTTAAAACTCAGGCCTCCCTAAATTGCTAGTCATTTGGAATTGCAAAAAATAATATTCCATCTCAAAGGCTTGTAATTGCCTGTACTAAATAAATGAGGTAGATTTCTTCTAGCAGTGGTTCTACAAAAAGTAGACCCCAAAATGCATAATGGTTAATTATCATTACTTGAGCTGATACATTAAGCTCATCATTTATCTAAAAGAAACCCATTTTCTGGACAAATTACAGCAGTTTAGAAATCTCTTACTAATACAGAGATAGTACAATGTCTAGACTAACAAAAGAGTTAACAAAAATTACTTTAATTTACCATAATACACATCATTAAACAATTCTATCTGAGCTATGTCATACCCTGTGAATTTTTATAACAGCTAATATATCAGCAGACTAAAAGGCTGAAACTGAAAATTTGCAGCTTGTTAGAAATGCTTCTATTTGCACAATGTGCCTAAAGGCCTCAAGTTATTATGAAAACCCTGGGTAATGCATGTTTCATTAATTCTTCCCCTTGTTACAATTTGGTATTAGAAAAAGTGAAACAATTTAAACAGTCCGATGCTATTGGAAGTAGATATGAAATTTTTAAAAATCAGCTGAACAGACAGTGAATGGTTTGGGGTTAGTACTGCCCCCCAGTAATAAAAGTTTACTAAGATATTTTCTTAAAACACAAACAGACAAGATTAGAACAATCTAGGAAAGAGTTTAATAGGAACCTTGAAACATTTAAATCTCAACATCCTTCTAATGCCTGTACTTGTATCGTGTTACTTAGGTACAAGTTGCTCCTCCACTGAGCCATCAGAATAACATGGACTGAAGAGACTTGCGAACAGTTGCCATCTCCTGCTGTTGCTGTCACAAGAAAAGGAGATAATGTTGAACAAGTTCTGTATCGATATGATTCCTTTGAATTAAATGAACGTCAAATGAGTTTTAATTGAATGTTCTGTTTTTGCATTTAACTAACTTTATAGATCTGATACTTACCGTGTCCATCATAATCTTTTTCTGCAACATTGCCATTTCCTTGCGAAGCTCATTTTGGGCACCAGCCAGAAGATTTTCATTGCTCTTCTCCAGCTCTTCCATGCTCTGAAGTTAAGGATAATATTAATTCAGAACTCCTCAATGTCAAGCAGTTAATTTAAAACAACCAAACAAACCAATAATTATTCATACTACAATTTAATTTTTACAGTGATCAGAGATAATTTATGAGTTTGTCACAAACTTGGCAGAGGAATCATACTCCAGTCTACATTCCTATTTAAACAGTATGTACCCTGGGAAGAAGACAGAACCCTCCAGTCAGCCTCTGTGAGGTCTCAGCTACTTTTTCTGCATTTCAGTTAAGATAAAAATTCTACAAGAGGAGATCGAACAGACATCTGTCAGGAATTCTAGGGGTTCAATATTATGACAGCCTTGTGGAATTTGAAGTGAGGAGTATAAACCTCACTGCGTTTCTTTGCACACTTCTCCCCAAATAAGCCAAATAAAACTCTCTGGTTATCTTCTCTTTTTAACATACAATTACACTTAACCTCTGTGTGTGTCTAGTTACATTTTCCTTAATTTGTATTTATTTAAGCTTATTTGAGCTTTGACTTCTACCTTTTGATGTTCTTTGAAGAGAAAAATCAAAGTAATACTTGACCGTCTGTTCAGTTTTTCTTCTTTGATGAAGACATTTTTGACATTTTGGAATAATTATTTATTAATGCTTCTGTAATATACTCAGTAAATTCTGACTATTTTAAACTACGAGTTGCTCCATTTCAGATTTATTTTTATCAACTACCAGGCTTGGAAAAAACCCAAACCAAACACCAAGCTTATCATAACTGAAATTTCAAAACCAGCTGGGAAATAACTTGAACTGAAATTAAGGTTTGTCAGAAACTGATAGACTTGAATCTGCCCTGTATATTGGGGGCCATGCAGCTGGTGAACCTGGAGTTCTGGGTCCAGTTCAGACTTTTGAGGACAAGAGAGACACAGACATACAGGATAGATTCCAGCAAAGGGTCATGAAGATGATTAAGGCACAGAAGAGTTTCTCTTGTGAGGAATGCCTTTAAATAAAAAAAGTAAAATTTTTGTGTAGTTGTACTCAAAACAGTTTTTTTGCTTGCTGTCTAATATATTAGACATTATATATAGATATTATTTGTTAAAGAAATACCAAACAACTTGAAACACTGAATTAGTATAGCTTTCTTAAGTGATATAAGGATCAGCTGCTTTCCAAGAAAAAGATTTACCTTTAAGAATTGCTCGTAGAGTTGCTTAATGGTTTTCAGTCTCTGACTTTGAACTATTCTTGCCTGTTGAAAAACTTTTTGTTGCTGACGAAGCATATTCTGAAGCAGAAGCAAAAGAAAAACATAATTCCATCTGTTGTTAAGTAGAGTGCTTGGACAGCACATTAGTTTCATTTTTCAGAATCAGAAAATCTGCCTTTGTTGGAAATCTGTGACTTGTAATATTGATCTCTGTCTGGAGAAGATACCCTGACTTTTATTAACAAAAGTAAGACTGAAGACTGGATGAAGCCCCAAGTCACCTCCTGTCTCTTGCAACCTGACTTATCCCTGTACAATACCATGAGGATTGCTATGCCCCACAGCTTCTTAGGGTATCCCAGAGGAATGTGCTACCTAGGGAAAAGCAAACCTTGCAAATGTGTTGGAAATACAAACACAGCAACAGCACAAGATTACATTCCATTGCATAGCTCCTATCCTCTTTCAGTGATCAAATTATCTTACATTTATTATATACAGGAATATTTTTAAGCAGTGTATGCTAAAAGACAACTACTTTCCTTAATTCCTTTGTTCCCTGAACCCAAAGACTATGGATGGAGAGAAACAGCACATGTCTTTCTTCTGGTTAAATGGTCTTTGCTTTTCTCAAGCCATATGCTGGCCCAGGGCATCACTTAACAGTGTGTTTATAAACTTGCAATAAAGTTTATAAATGCACCTCTCTTCCCAAACTTAAACAATCACATATTTATGTTTAAACTACATAAAGTGTTTTTACATTTCTTGAGTATCAAAAGAACAGTATTTTCCTCCTCCTGAAAAATACAGCGAAACTTACACCATGCCGGAAACTCACCGCTAGTTTTTCTTCCTGCTCCTCTGCCTTTTGGACATCTACATCCCATTGCTGAAATAAAGTCAGGAACTGCTGGGAGAACTCATGATTGAGCTTCTGCCTATAAACAGACAGTCTGTAAGTATGACAAATTCTACAGGGAATTACAAGGAAAGCTAAGGTTCAGCATACACATGGAATAGAATAAAAGTTGGCATAGATAAAGAAATGGGCTATTTTGACATCTGACCCCATTTAAATACTGTATCTTTTGAAAAACTGAACACACACATATACTAGTGGATGTGGACTATATCTATAGAGACAGCACTCCCATAAAATACTGGTTAAAAAGAAATTGTAACAACTGTTCTTCCTAATAGTTCCAGGTTTTCTGAGATTTACTATGTTTTCCTAATTCAATGAAAGGTGGTTGATTTAACTCAAGGTGTTTATATTGCAAAACTGATAAGCTCATTTCTTAAAATTTTTCCGTACAACTTTCAAATACAAATAAATATAGAACAACACCAAGACAGTTACAGGTATTACTGACTTTTAGTTTTTAGCTGTCTCCTTTTTCACTTTGATATCTCTGGTATCTGATTTAGTAATTAAATATGCCTTAAGAGGGGAGAGGAATGTTAAGCAAGGTCAAAATTATTTACTTTTTTAACCAGAATGGTATTAAAAGTTTTACTGAACATTTTTGAATTTTCAGGTAGAAACAGAAAATTCCAAAGTGGGACCCCCCCCCTCATTGTGTTAAAATACATAATAACATTATGTATTGTTATGGCAAGGTCACTTGCCATAAAGATAAAAGTAAGCCCCAGTTTTTAATGTGCCTTGCTCTCAGAGTTCCAAATCCTAAATTTGTCTGTTCAAAATAGAATCTTTTAAACTATTAACATCAGATTAACAAAGTGAACACAACGGGAGGCAGCAGAGGCCCTGAGCAGATATTTAACATTAGATACAGTACTTGCTATTGCAAGGCGACAGACCAGCTATCCATTCTGTGACCCAGAAGGAAATCTAGTTCCACAGGCTTGGAAACCAAGAGTAAAGCTCACCTTTGCTCCTGCTGCGTTTTCCAAACATGTTCAATCTTCTGGTTACTGGTTTTCAGTGAGGCTTTTGTATACATTTCTAATCGTTTCCTCTTAGCTAAGAGAGCCTTGTTAATGTCAGCTGAAAGCCAAGGAATATTTAGAAATTAGGCATACTGGATACATTGTGCCACGTATTAAAAAGGCTGACGAGTTACACTTTGAAGAAGCAAATGGGGTGTGTTCTAGCGACAAGAAGCTCCTGTGATCTGCTGATGTGGTGAGTGTCCCTCAGCCTGCTGGTGGCACTGGCGTGAACGCTGCTTCCTTATGCCCCTCACACGCCCTAACCAACACCTGCTTGAGAGTCATATGCAAATTTCTTCAATTTCAGAAAAAAATTAAGGTTAGTATGTGGTTACTATCCCTGTAAGCATACTGAATAAATTAATAAATATTTTTATACTTCAGAGAGACAGTACTTTTTAAGTATTAATATAAGTTACTGTGTTTGTTTCACTTCAATTTAGATTTGGAGATTTATCAAGTCACAGCTTAAGATTAATACAGTAATTTATTTTCCTTCTCACTGTAGATTTCAGGAAACATCTGTCAAACTTTTCTAATTTGCTGAGGCATCTGTCTCTGCTAATGCCAAACCTACAATTTTGTGCAGGCAGCATCCTCTCTGATCCATTCATTTTCCCTCCTTCTATCCTTCCTTTCTTTCCTTTTTTGATTCTTATATTACATGCAATTGTAACTTTTTAGCATTGAAATCCTCCTCTTATCTGAATTGCCAGATCTGTAATTCTAATATGTAATACAAAATATGTAGTTTTGTGACAGCCAAAAGTCCTAATTTGTGGATTAAGGAGTTACTCAAGATCCTCTTTCACTGTAAATTTGATATGCAAGTAATGACTCTGTACAGGTTTATTTTATTACATACAATGAAAGTATTATTCAGCTATTGAGTGTGTAATGCTGGCATTAAGATGGTTTCTCTTCCTTTCAGGGCTTTTTGATGTTTGCTTACTCTGTGTTGGGTATTGCACATTCTTTACAAATGTTAAAAGTGTTTTTTCTCTATCCTATCACTGTAGTTTAACTAGGTAAAGCCACCTGAGGATCTGATTATGACTATACTAAATCCTGCTAAGTGACACACACAAATTGCTCATCACTGGATGACTGGTATTACTTACCCTCCTTATCTGGCTGTTCTAGAAACTCATATTCCTTCTGACTGCTGAAATTCTCTTACCTGCTGATTCCCTGTTCTCTAGATTCCTGGAAGTATTAAGTACAGACTGCTCTCTCATTCTGTATCACAACTAAACTGTACTTCCAAAATTGCTTGTCTAGAATTAGAACTGTTTGTTCTCTTTTGCTGCTTATATTAACATATACATTTCCCTTATTTCTCACTTTTGCCATCCCCAGAATCCTCAATGTCAGTGTAGCAAAAAATTGAGTGAGAACAACAGCAAACTGCTATTGTCCCTTTTCTCTACAATATATTTATTACCTCTTAGACTTTATCTGAAAATTGGAATTGATTATCCAAAGCACTCATGCATCTTTCCCTTTTCCTTTGTAATTATCTACACTTACAAGCTGTGACTTGTTTATATGCAGTTATTCCCTCTTCTTCTTTCCCTTTGCTCTCCTTAGATAGAACTTTTTTTTTTCCTGAAAACTGGCTTTATTCAGAAATGCTGAAAAGTGCTACAGAGACTAGTCATTTTACATAAGTCTTGAAAGTTATTTTATGGTGAGTTATTACTGCCAACTCTGCAGCTATTTTTTATTTATTAGAATGCAAATGTACTTACCTCCAAATCTCTCCAACATATTCTGTACTTCACCCCTACAAAATAGTGTTTCAAAATTTTATTTACCCATTTTCTGACTTTAGACCTGTTGAATATGCTTAGAACTAATTTTATTCACATGCCTATTATTTCTAAGCAGGAACAGAACTGCCAATGCCAAAAGACAAAATAATTTTACTTCTTTTCTCCTCTTATGAGAGGTTTCTTTTTCAGACTAATTTGCTTAAAAAAAAAGCTAGAATCTATTAGCTGACTCCCCAGTAAAGAGGCACTATTAGGCACTTAATGGTTGTCAAGTAAGGGCAGTCAGTAAATAAAATTGATTGTTCCCTATAACAAAGAAAACAGAATGGGTATTTGGAACACCAAATAAAAACATATTCATCTCAGTTAGCATGACTGGCACAGTAAAAAATCCCAAGGCAAGTAATTTTAGAGTTTTTTTTACAGCATCTTCAAGATGGTAACACCAGTGTGTAAGGCAGTGTTATAACACAGTAAAAACAGTAAATTCAACCTAACAGTTATAATCTGTTTGAAAACTCTTTTAGCATGTACTTTTTTATTACATTTACATTGTCCATTAATATTAAATTTTATAAGATTTATCTGTAAAATAATTTTTATGCAATATGTGGATCATTTAAAGTATTGGTAATATCTTCAAGCAACTAAAATGAGAAGAAAAAAATTAACAGAATTTAATAACATTATCAACAATTTAGGATAAAACAACTAATACTTTAAAAGAAACAGATTTTAAGAACACACAAATATATCAATTTTTCTGCATGTTCAAAAGAAACTGAAAAATTACTGTTTACATTTTTTTTCCTATAACTACTGTATTATCTGTCACTTGATTTTTTAAATCAAATACTAAAAAATTCCCAAACCAAACTCAAACAAAAGCAAAAATAAGCATAGTGAGTAACTGAAGCTGGTATCTATTTAAGACCTGCTTATTTAGGAAAAGGCCCCCAAACATCTAACCTTACCCCACATCATCTGGAACCACATGAGTAGTCACCAGAGGTCTTTTCTTTCCATGCTTGTCCATTACTGGTATGTCACCTTAAGAAGGAGTATAAAAATGTTTACAAAAATACATTTTATGTTGGTTGTTTGAGTTATTAAAAGTCTAATGCCATTTCCCTGACCATGCCTCACGGTCAGTTCCCATCAATAACACAGGCAGCTCCCATAACTCTGAGTCTGGAGCTGACAGATGGTGGTGAATTATTCTGAAAGGCCAGATTGGAGCTGGCACTGCTTTGAGTTCTCTACCCTGCTCCCAAATAGTTCTACTTTCTCTGTCCACTACTGAACCATTACTCACAACTCTCAATATAGCAATCATCAGAAAGCTAAAAATAACACAAAAATTTATAAAAGTCCAATCTGAATTTTACTGTAAAAAATGTACTGAAATTCTGTACCTTTAAATATCTATTTGTGAGTTTTCTTTTTATATTATTTTGAAAATTACCAATCAAAATTACAGAGTAGGAGCCTGGTGGTCTTTGGCATTACAAACATGCTGTGCTCAGTCCCTGGCTGAGTCAGAAGTTCTTCCCTTCTTTTCATAGTCACAAATGTGATAAAATTCACATTTTACAAATGTCCTAAAAAATTTATATAAGCACCTTCTCTAATATCTTCCTCTGATCCACTCAGTTCTTTTCTTTCCTCCTCAAAGTCAAAAGTAGGTATGGTCTGATCTTCCTGTGCTGGTTTACCAGCCTTTCCTCCATGCTTTCTTCCTGATGGTGCCATGGTGAGATCTTTTCCTACTGAGACAGTATATTGTGTGTGTGACATGACTTCCTCCACAATAAATTGAAAATAAATATGTTTTCATGCTTACATGGACCTATTATGGATATCTCTTTAACAGACTGCGCCTGTAAAGACATGCAAGCAGTCAAACTGGTTTAGTTTTGAGGTATTCCACAGCATTACCCATCAGTGATGCTTTTAAAAACATGTTAAAAAATGTCAGGACTATTAGGAACATACTTGATTCTGCTGGAAAAAAAAGATAAATTATCTGTTTTCTTAAGATGTTTGCCAGCTTAGCTTCCATAAGGTTTATTACACATTTTGTCATGTTCAGTACTTCATTCCCCAAAAGCTATGCCAATTCCTGTCCAAAACAGAGAAATGATAAACCATAGAGAACAATGTGATTCTACAAGACATCCCACACTGTAAAGTCAAATATACATATGCTTATGCTATTTTTTAAAAGTCCTGAGCAACTTCCAGGTTCCAATTTATCTTTCTTTATAGCTATTACACCGCTGCATTCTGTAATGTAAGTAATGCCATTTCTACACTGGCAAACATTTTACACATATATTACTCTCTTAAAAAAATTATTCATTTATTTACTTTAGTAAACCTCTCATTCTAGACACAATCCAACACTGCTAGAAATATCAGTAGGTTTTCCACTAGCCAGGGTAGAGACAGACCTAAAAATTAAGTTCACACATGGAAATTGAGAACTCCATTAAAGATCTTTTGAATTTCAAGGACTGTGAGGTCCCCCAACATTATCAATTCTCTCACACACCTCAGTTTCCTATTTCTGTTTTTGTTGGGATTTTTTTAGTTATTTTTCAATAGCTGAGAAAATGTTTTTTAATTCGAAATTCCATGGATCTGTACAAACATGGCCACACTATGCTGAGGAAAGAGTACTTTTTAATACCAAGCTTTTTCTGAGGTTGATGCTTCTCTTCGTAGTAGATAGAATTTTAGATTTTACAAGTGTCTTCAACAACAAGTGTCTTTACTGACTGGAAAATCAAAAGCCTTTGTATTAGAGTTATCTTCAAATGAGAGAAAATTGTCAAGACTTAATCTGCTTTTCGACTACTGCTTGTTGAGGACATGATGTAAAGGAGGAGAGTGCTGGTCCATAGTGCCTGGCTGTACCTGTCCCTGTGCTGCTAAGGCACTTTAACTATGAACTGCAAGCATCTATTTTGTCTGACATACAGACACTTTCCTTCGTACTAAAACTCAGTTTACAAAGTAGAACTTCTCAATCCCCCTCAGCCAGGGGTAAAACAATCCTGCCACCTCACAAGCCCAAGCAGCCCCCGCCCATCCCGTGTAGGTACCCATTTTAGCCGATCTGAGTGTCTTCAATCCATAGCTGTGTATTTTAACAGTGATTTTTAGAGAAACCCACCTCTTTTTTTTTCCACCCTACCCCAAAAAGACATTAAACAAACCGGTGCTTGTGTGAATTTCCTGTGCGGGGCTTTTCACCGTGGTGACCCACCTCAGAGCAGCAAGGGAGACTTGGCCCCTCAGCCTGAGGGGACGCACAGGCAGCAGGGACAGCGCCCCTCGCACCTCCCGCCGCAGCAGAGAGAACCTCGGCGGTCCCAAAGCCCCGGGGCCCCCGGCAGCCCTCACGCCGCTCCCGCGGCTCCGCCGCCGGGAAAGGGCGGGAAAGGGCGCGGCAGGGACGCGGCGCCGCCGCCCTCAGGAGCGGGGCCGGGCACCGCCTGCGGATCCTCACGCTGCTCGAAAGCTTCGTCCCGCTTTGAGAACGGAGCCGTGCTTCAGATTACTACTGAATCATTAAAGCTGCAAGGTTTTTAACGGAAAAAATAACAACTTTTGACGTAAAGATTCATACAGATTCCTGGCTAATTTACCAAAATGTGTGAGCTTTGGTTGACTTTGAAACAGAAACGGCAGACAAAACTTTCATCACGTTTTAGTTAACTCGAAAGCAAGCCAAGTATCTTACAATACATATGCACATACATTTTGTACAACATCCGATTACAAAAAATTAATGCTTTTTGAATACTGCTAATACAATTATGTGAAGATACACCACCAAAATTTTCTGCTTGAAAAGATTCAGTACCCTTTCCCACATAAAACCACACTACTCCCATTTCTCAGCAAAATACAGCGCCAAACCCTGTGAAATTTAAAAACACCACAGCTTTGTATGTCAGTACAAATATTGTTTTATGAAGTGAAACACTGCTCCCCATACTTTTCTACTTTGAAACAGTTTGTTACCCATTCATATAGAGGCACTTTTGCTTTTTGATTTACAATGCTTGTAAAATATTTTACCTTGATCATTTTCCTTTGATTACAACCCTCTCTTTGTAATCAAGCCAGGAAATAACACCATTTCTTTCTGTATTCTTTGGACTATAATACACCAGATATAAAACATCTTCCAAACAAACCATTACATGTTGTTACTGTGTAATTTTTTAGTAGCATACCTTTCTTTCAAATCCCAAGTATACACTACAAATAGGGAGATGAATTGTCACTGTGCTTTAAAGAATGTCAACATCTATAAAGGTATTCTAAATTTAAATGACAAGTTACGTAATTCTCAATTTTCCCTGGAGGGCTAAAAAAAGCAGCAATGACAGAAATTTGCAAAATGCTTTGGAATGCAAGATCAAGGACTTCTTAAGCTGATCCCAAAAAACTTTTCCTTCCAACATTTTATCTAGTTGGCAACATCCACTGCAATAAATGCAGTTACATTTGTTTAGGTAACCCTTTTTATAAAAAAGGATAACATGGCCATGAACTAAGAGTTGTAAAGTAAGATCTGTTGAAAACTGCCTATGTACAGATGTTCTGCAATTATTTTTTGTTGTTATTTTGCATTGCCACAGCTCCAGCAGCTTTTATATCATGAAGAGTACTGCAGAGATTTGAATGTAGGTGCATGATTTTTTTTCTTCATATCAATGTAGTTAAACAGCAAACCAGAAAAGACACTTATGAAAGAGACATTTAAAATGCTTAATCACAGCTTGAGGTAGACTGATCTCCAAAATAAAGCTCTTCTACACTTTGATTCGTTCATGACCAACATCTTTTTGGATCCTTCTCCTTGGAAAAATCTTTCGTTTAAGTGCAATTAGCTGAGGAGAGAAAAAAATACAATATGTAGTTCTCTGCTGGGCTAAAGGTCCACAGCTGGTCACGTTTTGATCCTACAGACTATCAAATCTGTACCACCCATGGTAAATACTCAGTACTGAACTTTTGTTTTTTACTCCAATTCATCTATTAGATGTGCACATTTCCACTAGACTTCTCAATGATCAGAATACAAGCAGAAAGTGAAAAAATACACCACGCCTTTATTCTGATTATTTAAAAGGTAATTTGTGTATTTAAATTAACACCAGGCTGCATTCTATTTTTAAAAAAACAGCACAAAGCTAGCATCTTAAAATGGTACTTAGATTCCTAACTGTACCACTGAGTTGAGTATCCCCTTCCAAAACCAAATTGCTAATGGAGTTTTCTAATATATAAAAAAGGCTGAAAATCAAGGGATAGAGTCATGCAAAAGTTACAGGTGGGAAAAAAATAATAATCAAAAGCCAACCTTTCAAGAATTACACCCTCTTCATCAGACCACGGAAAGTGTTACTTAAGGCCCCAACCTGCAAAGAATTACCCACATGATTTGTTCCATTGACTCCCTCTGAGTTTAGCAGGACTAATCACGTTCAAGAAAGCCATTTTAAGTTTGCAGAAGTCAAGGGTTTTTTTCCCCTTGAATCAGATTCAAAACCTTTTGAATTCAGTAGAAGTCTTTGCAATTACTTAGGGAAGAGATTTTGATAAGGCCTTTAAGTAACTTAAGATCCCCTTCCGCACTAATTTTCCTTCCTCTATGTTAACAGACCAAGAATTTCAAAAACAATTTCTGAATTTGAGCATCCAAATTTAACACACTGGTGATGGACTTCACTGTCACAAGGCACCTGTGAAGGCACTCTCCTCCTCCCCATACAACTCTCTTTTCAAGGAATCTCAACATGGTGACTTAAAAATTAAAGCAACCTGATCATGAGTCATGTAACATCTTTACTACTTTTATGAAGGGAAAATTCTAGCTACTCTTCAAAACTTATTTTAAAAATCCATCCAATGTTATCCTGAAGTCTTTTATTTGGTAAGAAGACATTAACTTTACCTGTTCAGCAAAAAATGAGATGACTGTAAATAGAATAAGTGTTATTAGAACACAGTGGGTCCAGAATTTGAGCTTGTCTCTATATGCCCTCCTGGACAAAGAAAGAAGGAAACAGAAAAACAGCTTAATATATCATAAATTCAAATATTTAAAGAGTTTCCACAAAGCATGCAAAGAAAGTTTTTTTCAGTTCTTAAAGAGTGACTAAAAGGAGGACATAGGCTCTCTCTTCATGAAGAACCACATAGAGAGGATAAGGGGCAACAGCTACGAGTTGGACTGGGAGAGGTTTCATCTTGATATAAGGAAATCTTTTTTACAGTCAAAACAATCATTTCTGAAGCAGTCTCCCCAGAGACAGGGTAGAATCTGCAGCACTGGAAGCTTCCAAGATATGACTGCTCAGGGTGCTAGATCATAGGATCTTTTAGGTTAGAAAAGACCTCAAAGATCGAGTCCAACTGTTAAGCTAACACTGCCAAGTCCACACCTAAACTACATCCCCAAGTGCCACATCTACTCGTGGCAGCTGTGGTTTTGCAGTCACACTATATCCTTTTTGACCAAACTGCAATTCCCTTATGTGCTATCGTTATACACCTGTAGCCAGGACACTTGAGCACTGGCAGGAGATAGTACCTTTTCCCATGAAATGCTGGGCCAGATTTCATAATCTTTCGAGGACCCTGCCAACCTGGGCTGTCCTGTGATTCTGAAAATACTTTGATTTCCACCAGAACTTTAGCCTGCCTTAACGCACTCTGGTAGAATCATCTTTGGCTACAAACAAGACAAAACAAAGTGTCTTTTTGAGCTTTTTGATAGAGGGTCTCTAAAAGGGAGCTGATACTGTGTCTACTTCTCTAGCACAAATTTCTAAAGCTAACTGCTGAAATGGGTTTGGCCCCTGGTCCCTCCACCACTACTACAGCAGGGCTTGTAGCATTACAATCACGCCTACAATCCTTCTGATTCCTTCTAGAGTTCCTTTAATACTTTCTATTTTCTTATTAACAGCTATTTCTCATGATTTGCTGATCAGCAACAGGCTTACTTATGTTAGTCTTGTGTCATTTTTGTCACTGTATCTGTCAACATTTTGCTTGTCTTCAAGTCAACTACTTCAATTTCTTCAGTAGTTATTTATAATATGGCAAGAGATAAGCATACACCAAAATTTTACATATTATACAAAAATGAGACACACGTATCTTTTCTGAATTTATCCAGATGGTTATTGCTATATGATGGATTGAAAAAAATCACTTAGAAATATAACAATGGTTTTGGGGTTTTTTTACATTTAAAGAAAGCCAGAATTCCTGTTTTATTTTTTAAAAAAACCAAACAAAGGAACAAACCAACAACTTTTGTTTGCAGTAGGTTAGGAACAATTGATAAAATATTGATGACAATTTAAGCACTGGAAAAACCCAAATCCTGCAGACCTCATATTCTAGTCCATTAAAATATCACCACACTATTTTCACTGTTAACTCTTTCATGACAATACTGAGGGAAAATCAGCTTATTAGCAGTATTTTAGGTAATTATATATTACTGCACTACAGTAACTTGAAAAGGACTTGTGGAACATACCATTCTTGGAGCTCATGCATGTGAAGGAAACGATTCCGATATTCTCTTGGCAGTTCAAATTGGGAAGGGATGGGAAACATCGACTCATAAAAATCCCTAAGCACTGCTTTCACTGTTTGTGCATCCTTATGATTGTGATCAATATTGTCATTTAGGCAAACAAATTTTCTAGGAAACAAGATGACATTGTTGGAATATTTCCTTGATAATATGGGAAAGGTATTGCCAAACTAGTAACACGAACATAATCCTTTAAAACAAAATTGAAACCATATCATTTTTAAACCAAACAGACATTTTTTATTGTTACATTATTTAAAATTAAATTTATTTTAATTGTAAGAGCACTAGGATTGACAGCAAGTCAAAACCTCAGAAGAATCCAGTGATAGGCCACATTTCTAGTTATATAATGCTGCCATCTAACGGGCACTAGAATGTGCACCATCCCAGAGCCCATTGAACAGAGCATTACAATCTGAGTAAGGATTTTTATATCTATGAATTATCATGAGTAAAGTCTCTTAAATAACAAAGTGAGTTCCACTGTAGGAGGGAAACATACAAAATTATTAATATTTTAATGTGTATGCTGAATTCTTTAGAGAGATTGTATAAGACAGGGCACAGCTTGATCCCTAGGCTTTGGTTTACTGAGAACATTATATAAATTGGTCCGTCAAATCACAGACTCAAAGCTGGACCTGTATAACCAACCAAAATACAAAAAAACAACAATTTGGATAGAATTTACATGGAAATCACTGTGACCAAATTAGCACACTCCCAATAATGGCCCCTGCAGAGAGCTATTTCTCACGTAAAAAACATGGAACTAAGTTACTGCAAATAACTGACACTAAAGCATCAGCTAGTGTGCCACACTGCTATGTACTCTTGGCCACTCTGACCTGGTGCTTGACAACAAAAATTCCCCTTCCCACGTTTGGGCAAGGCTATGTGCTTTATTTATATTGTGAGATACAAGACCCTACATTTTCCCCAGAGGCAGAAATCATATCTGATGACACATGCCTTGTCACTGCTAACCTTTGTAAATAAGCAGTTCTGGTCAGCTGTATTCTCTATAGTATGGTGTGCTCCCCGAAAGAGCAAAGTTCAGACTTCTACAGGAATCTGGAAATAAGCAGAACTCTGGAGCTTGTCTTTCAGCCCACACAGGGAATTAGCACTGAATGGCAACGTACTGCATCTGGCACAATTGGTAACCTTGCTCTAGACAATTATGTGCAGGGCATAACCAGGCATTCAAATTGCTACGTTTGAGAAGGAAAAATATGCCTCTCCAAAAACGAGCAGGCTGTATCTCCTGTATCAAGTAATACTGTGCAAAGCAGCTGGTTATGGCAATCATGGCTACACTCTAAGCATTTTGGGAGTTAACTCTGGACTATCCCTGACCTCATCCCTTGGACTGGCAGCTCATTAGCCCTGGGAATGCAGCTGTATTCCTAAAGTGTATATTCCTGTTTAGCTTCATGGAAAAGAGATACAGCTTACAGACTGAGAGGTTGCTACACACAGCAAAGTACAGGATTGATGAGGATATTAGCCCATATCTAATGGAAAGACTGTTTAAATTCATCCAAAAGGAACCAAACATGACATTCCTTTGGATATTCCAGAATTAATGCCTAGACAATTAATGCTCACTTTGCCTTAAGGGTGCAAACCAAACACTCCTGGGACATCAGTAAGTGAATGAGACTTTTAGTTCATTCCAAGACAGGCACTAAAAACCTGTTTTTGGAAACTGGTTATAATTACTGGTTTGTATGCAAAGAGAAGGAAATGGCATGCCTACATAACTGTGCCAGATCTCCTTTGTTAACAAGATATGACTACAGTACAGCACTGTACTTCACAGGAATAGAGCCCAGGTAATCGACTCCTTCTCACTTTGTGAACACTGAAGGTGAGAAACTTAGGTTACTCAGGCCTCTCTGAGCCTAACATGACTTAAAATCATCCCAACCTTAAAAAAAAAAAAACCTCACAGCCAGCAGACAAAGAAATAGAGAAGGAAAAGGAAGCAGCAGGATGAGCTAGAGGACTGCCTACTTTTCTTTTAAAATTGATCATTGTGGCTACTGGAATGCAGGAGTTATGTGGCCAGAAGGCACTCTTTGAAAGAATAGCAATAGATACAAACCACCTTCAGCTGTAAAATGCCTCAAGACTACCTTTTCCCTTTCTGAATAAATAACCCAGCAAAAGTGTTGAGAGGAAAGTAGAAATTTACTTTTTATCTACAAATATAACTCATGCTATAGCTTTACAGGCAGCTGAGATCACCCAACAACTTTCTGTGACCAAATGAGGAGGCTTCACTTTCCCTGGCCCAAGGTACCTGGTTCTACTTTTCTCCTTGCTCTGCCTTTTGACACTTGTCAGACCTCTTCTTGCAGCCAAACACATTAAAGTGGCAGAAAACTCTGGTTTTCTGAAGACAGAAGCAAGATTCTTTCCATGTAGTAAAAGAGCTTGAAAGCACAATGAATATGCAAAACTGATTTAGTGACAAAATAATCCATACCTAACTCCTAGTATAAAATACCTGCATACAGCAGGTCAAAAAGTTATTCCTTTAAAATAAAATTGCCTGCAATATAAACTGTATGCCCTCTAAAACAGCAAAAATGAAAGCTTCAAAAATAGCTGAAGTTTATTTTAGATAAATAAAAATGTAACAAATAATTGAGATAGCCCCTGGCATAACAGACAGAGGAGTCAGCTTCAGTCAAACATAAAAAAAGAAACACTTTTGGTTCAAATTTGTCTTACCCTGGAACACACAGTTTAGAAATACATTATAATAATTTATCTTTTAAATACAAAAGAAGTTCAAAGAGTCAAATTAGAAAATTAAAACCATCTCACAACTTCACACAAAACACAAAACAGGATACCTGGGATTTTTTCGTATGTCATCCAGCTGACCAACTACGTGAGAAACATTTGTGCGAATCATTTTGAAGGCAATTTCCTCTTCTCCCATGATTTCAAACCTTATTGTTGAAATAATATTTATACATTAATAAAACAACCTAAAGTCTGGCTCAATCTTATATTTAACATTATTGAGCAACATTTCTAATCTGACTGGCCAACCTTCATTAAAATTTGCCATTTGCTTTCTATCAAGACATTTAAATTTTTCAGCTAATGCTCTTGTACAGAACCACTTCTTTGTGGATTTATTAGTAGCCACCGATCAATCATAGAATTCTAAGAGAAAGCACATAAAATATGAACATTTGACTCCAGGTAAACAGTCTTACTAGTGGTAGATACCACACCTATATTTTTCACTTCACTTATCTTTATATAAGAAAGCACCCTGAAGGCTTCTTCAAGTCTCACCTGAGACTCTCCTCCACTTACAAAGCTCACACCACTGTCACTCCTGCATCTCACAGGAAAGGTACAAGGTAGTTAAGACTAAAATGCTTTTTGTGGTTTTTTTTTTAAGCTTTAGTAGAATGAAGGATGAAGTACATGTACATCTTCTAGGTACAGGAAGGCTGTTTCCTTCTTTGTATGCCACTTGAACTGCACTCACTCTCTAGCCATCCAAACATACTCTGGCTTGCTATTGTACAACACAAATGAGGAAATGGCCCAAGATGACACAAGTAACATGGAATTATTTGGTCCACTAAGCAAACTATGAAAAAACCCACATCACTCTGCACAATGAAACATACATAAGTTAACAACAGTATGTTTCTTTAGTTCCACTAGGCTAAGACTTGTTAGCACACACGTGCAATCTTGGCTTACGTGTGTATGTATCCTTCCTCTATGGCTTTACAACACTAAGCATCTCTTTTCACAGGACTGCCACAACATACCTGTATTTGTTTTTGTCTTTGTAAGCCTTACGAATCCTGTCAGTCACAGGTTTGCAATTAGTCACTAGGTTTTTGGTTACTGGAGGCTGGAAGAAAACACTGTTTAGATTATAGATTACTGAAATTTACAGAGTGTTATAAAGGTGTATTTTGTAAGAAAACTTGTATCACAGCTAGAGCGGCCTGCATATTTTACTCTCTTGGAATCAAAAGCAATAGTTTTGATATCAACTGTGGAGGGAAAAAACAAAACAATATTGGTACATAACATCACCATTTCCTATTTTACAATTTTATTTTTCAGCAAAAACATTGCAACTTCATTCTCAGTAAAATACTCAAAAATTCTAACTTGACAGCTGCCTGATATTCCTCTGACAAAGGCCACCAGTAAAACTGGCCAGGCAATCTCTGTACAGCAGAGATTTTTGGATTTTAGGATGTTTCTTGAATACATGGGTTATAATTCAGTTAAAGACTTATCAGAAAGTTCTAGTTAGAGGGGTATTGGGCTTACTGGCCTTTTGGTTCACAACAGTAAATTTTCTGAACAAGGATGACTTTTTAAAGCAATTATAATAACAGCCTAAATCTCAGCTTTTCTCTGCTTTTAAAGAAAATGAAGGGTTAGTAAGTTAGGAAGCAGCCTATAAAATTTTCATTTTGTAACAGTCACTTTGTGTATATACGAAGTAGTAATTTTTGTAAATACTTTCCTTCTAGAAATCAAACCAGCTTTTAAAGTAAAGTAAAGACATACTCAGGAATGAAAATAAGCATCTTTAAGATCAATGCTTCTTACCAGATTTGGATCATAATATGCTTCCTGAGTTGGAGGAATAACATGGATCTGAGTGATGTTGGCAGGGAGAGCCTTAGAGCAGTTTATTAGCATTTGTTCTAGACCCGTCAAATCCTAACAGAAAGAAAGGTGGAAAAAAAATTTTTAATCCTACTGATTTTCTCACTGACATAGTTCTAAAAATGCAGGCTGCACAGATGTATTTAATGTTATCAACATAACAAACTTCCATGCTACAGTACACAGAAGTAGACTTAATATTCAGCAGACCCCATTTCAGTAACTGCTAAGTCAGTGGGACTCCCTATAAAGTAAAGCAAACGCTCAGTACAGAGTTTAATCGAGACCAGATAAGGCATGACAAAGTCATTTTAATTTAAAATTAAAAGCACACCTTTTCTACTAATGTCAGGACAGTACAGAGTTCCCAAATCAACACTGGCATATTAAATTCTAAATCAAGCAAACAAACAGAAGAGTTAACTGCAAGGACAGGAGGATTTTCTGATTAAGGTACAGGCCAGGAATACACTAAAGCAGGGCCAACTACGCCAATGATTTTGTGGCCTGTGTCACAAAGGAACTGTTTCACTGGTCTGTGTCATATCCTCTCTGTAAAGAAAAACCATCAGACTTTGTTCTCTACCTGTATGTTTAAGAATGCAACTCCTACAAAAATCATGTCTCTGTTTATGAGGTTCCTAGAAGAACAGAAGCATGAGTCTTTGTATATTATCACACTATTTACTAGTATGACTTCCTTGCTATCCTTTTTCTCAGTTCTTTCTTTAGGCCACAAGTTCCTCAGGGCAAGAACTATCTTTTGCTATGTGCAGAAGCTATAGTAAGCACAGCAGGATCCAACTCTTGGCAGTGAACTCTCTTTTAGACAAACTCACACTGTTTTCTTGAACTCAGAAAGCAGTGAGCCATTTTTCTGAAGCTGCTAGAACTCAGTTTAATCACAGACTCCACAGAAAAAACAATCAAACAGTAAGTAGAACACAATGTTATATCTTCCAGGTAAAATGTTACTGATGCTACAAGGAAGGATAAAAATTTGACTTGTTCTATTTTAACCATTTTGGACTCTAAAACTGAAGCTGTTCTAAAAGTTAATCAGTAAGGAAAAAGTACCTGCAAACTTAACGGTAGTTCATGGATCCTTGTGGCCAGAGTGCGAATCTCTCGGTCAGACAAGATGCCTGACTGGTCTGTATCAACCTCATCAAAGATCTGAGAAATGTTCAGTGGCTGAACTGCACTCATAAGATAGTAGAAATATGAAAAAGCGAACTGCATATCTTCAGAGTGACGCACTTTGTGAAATGATGTCTTGTCAAACTCCTCAGGAAACCTAGATAATGAAAATTCATTTAGCACACTAATTTCTTGAAGAAAACTTTCCTTTACCTAAAAATAAATCCTTACCCAGAATTTTGAAAATGCCTCAAAAATCTCATTGTATCCCAACTATAATGTTGTAATAAATTTCTTATTTCCTTTCCCAAAATATAATTTTAATGAGTAGCCATTAACACAATAGAAATGGCTACTGCAAAACAACAGAAAGGTAGAACTTACAACAGCTTTACATTATTCCAAGCAAAACCACACTCACATATCCTGGAGCTCTTGCATAACAGTACGGTCAATCATGTGAGGCATGTGAGCAGGGACTTTACGAGATGTAAATCCAAACTTGCTGTTTAACAGCTTATTTACGTATCGAAGGGAATCAGCAAATGTATCTTTCAGCTGCCTTCCAAAATGTTTACCTTCAGTAAAGTATGACATTTGTTTGAGTAATGATTCTTTTTCCTAAAGAGCAAGACAAGCATAAATCTAGGTTACATTACTGAAAAAGTCAGAAAACACTAGGAAAAATGACATTTCAGCCAGCTGCCAACTCATTTGAAAACTGAAAGAGAATATTTTAATATTTTTCTTCATATTCCTTAAATCTTCCTTTAAAAATAAATAAAAGAAACTTTTCCTTAAAGCGTTCATACTTTGAGGAAAACTACTCCATAAAAGGCTGCCTTAACATTTGTGCTCTGACACCTCACACACACTTAGAGCCCTATTTGGCATCAGATTTATTTGTAATACTGCCTTTTTTTGCAGATTTTTCATCTGTATTTGATAAATTTGATATAAAGATTTTTCATGCAAAGTTCAATCTCAGATGAACAGAGTTTTTTTAAAACACAGCACTTTTCTATGTGAAATAGGGCAAAGCAGCTGCTACCAACTGAAGCACAGTATCTTCTCTTCTAGAGTTTTTCAAAACTGCCAAAATTCTTTGGATGGAAGCAGAGGAAATTTCCTATACATTTTCTTGACACAATCTAGATAAAGAGTTTCTTTGCAGACTTTAAATTTAACTTCTAGAATTTAATTATTTATCATTATACCTATTTTCTGTATTTTTAAATATAAACTAAATCCATAAATGTGTAAATGCAATCAAAACAAAATTTAAGCTTTCTATCATAGTGCTATATGTGTCTGAGCAATAGCCCTGTGACAACATACAACGAACAAAAAATTAATTTGACCAAGAAAATGTAGTAGAAATGAACAGAAATAATTATTTGGCTTTTACCACCTAGCTAAGAGAGGTTCAGATAATAAACAAGTCACATTTTATGCGTAAAAGTATCTTTCAAAAAAAATCCCAGCATTTGCCTCAAAGGCAAATCACATTTCAAATGAATAAATCACATTAACAATATTCCAATAATGCAGAAAGATGCAACTATTCCAGTAAGGAATGACATTAAGATACTCACGTCAAGAAGGTCTTGGAAATATTTCTTTTTCTCCCATGGCAAAAAGCCTTGGTAACTTCCAGCATAAGACTGTAATTTTCTTCCCACTAGCCCCTCCTTCATATTTGCATCCACCTGCTCATGCTCTTTTACTCCTTCCATCCCCTGTTTGCCTTCTCCAGTATCAATATTCCCAATATGTTTTGATTTCTGTGTTTCCCTTAATATGAGTGCATTCAATACTTTTTCTCGAGTTTCATTCTTTTTCCCCATGCTCTGGGAGGGAAGTGTGGCTTTCGGCTGTACTTTATAAATATCTTTATTTCTGCTCATTGTCACAACAGTCCCTTTTGCTCCCATAAGCCTCGAAGTAACTTCTTCCTTTGCTTTTACTCTTTTTATTTTGCCATCATTTACATCTTTATAAGGCTTCTCCCAGTTGCTCTGGTTCTTCTGATCTTCTGAATGATTATGCATACCCTTTTTTCCCAGGCCTACAATACTCTTCGCTGTGCTTAAAAAGTGGAAAGGCCTCAGGAGAGCAGCCTTTGATAGGTTATATCCTTTCTGAGTTATATCACCATTTAGTAGTTTTAAGTCCAGTTTCTGCAGTGCTAGTTGGACATCTTCAGGAAGAAGAGACACATTTACTGATGGGATTATCAACTCTTCAGGTACACTCTCTTTTGTGCCATTTCTACGTCTCCTAACTCTTGGAAAGCGTTTTTCTTCTGGAATATCCTCAAATATCATTTCAGCTTCTGGTACTGAAGTTACACTTTTAAAATCAGAGTCAGATTTTTGCATGGAAGTTGTGTTCTGTTTTGGTTCCTCCCTAGTATCAACTTCAACAGCTATTTGCATTTTAAACTCTTCATCATTTTTATTTAGGAATGTAAGGTTAAAATAGATCACAGTTGTGTTCATGCCACTGTGCATGATTAGGTGGATAGTTTTCCATTTGTTAGCAACTGAAGCATGTCGGATAATTGGATTATCATTGTATGAACCCTCAATTCCTTTCTTGGCTATTTCACTGAAGCTGAAGTAGGGCAGACATTCACCTTTGGGAATAACATAGTAGGTCTGATTAAGCTGAAGCGTCACCTTGTACATCTCTTCAAAGTGATCTGGGAAAAAAAATCCCAAACAAGAAACAAAACAAATTTCTGTCAATTTTCAGCATAATTTATCTTTCACTCTTTTTTTAATAGCAATATGCCCAGCTACAGACACTATATTAACAGGGAAACAGCTTTGTGAAAGAACACTTACTCTAGTTTCCAGCTTCTTGCTCACTTATCTTCAGTAATGGATGACTAGAACATAGTCAGATATACAAAGCTACCAGACACTCCCATGCTAATTCTAAAAACCAGTATAATTCATCACTCTTTCAATCTCTACCTGAAAAGCCTAAAGCGTCTTATTATCCTGTCACTTAAAATTAACTATCAGTCATAAGTAGCTTGCCCATATTACATTTTTGCCACATTTTAGGAGAGTAATGTTACAACAGCTAGAGTTCACGGCTACAGCGCTGCATCTTGATTTGAAATTTTCAATTTCAGATAGGCTGAAAGGAACTTCTCCCTCCCACAGCAGAACACAGATTAATTGTCACCTCCCAGATGAACAAAACCTCACTGCTAGCAATAGAATCATGAGAAATACATTTGTCCCAGCTGAAATGCAGGGGAGCCTCTGCTCTTCCAAACAAGAAAAATCTTCTCCTGCATATACCAGACAGCACTTTAAATCACGTTGTTCACTTCTTGCTAATCTTTCATATGCAAATGAACTTCAGACAAGTTCACTTGTGACTGAAAGCAGCCTTTGGCAAGAGCCCAGAGCCAGACTTGAACTCACACCGTCAGCATCAGAGAGGTTCTTGAAACTTCTTAACTGCTATAGGCATCATCAATTCAACTGTCCTTAGTCAGGTAAAGATACTTGTACAGGACACCGTAGCCCAGTCGGAGAGTAATGACAAACTAGGAAAGGTCAGGCAATTCAAGAGAATCCCCACAGGAAATCCATCAGCAATGCTTTTTACATACCCTGGCCACAGTCACCAGCATCAAATCCACATGAGAGGACATTGCAGGCCTGGTCACAGAATTTGTCTGCTAGCCAGGAATTAGCACAGCCTTGGTTACAGTATGAAACACCACTTATTCCTGCTCCAAACTGCCATGGTGGGCCATTCCCGATACCTCCAACTGCACCTCCACCAGCAACGTAGCGATTGCCCCCACTGTTACCTAGAGAAAAGAGAGAAAAACAAACCCAGCAGAAGTAAGAATTTCAAATAACTGAAGAAAGGCACATTAAGGCCACCATGTTAAAGCTAGACTGAAGTCTAAACAATCATCAATGAAATTAAAAAAGGGCAAATCCTAACTAGACTTCTGAGAGTTTGTGCATACTGTAGATTTTTCACTCAGTGTAGAAGCTTAGGAATCAAGTGAAAAGGTTATCCAAAGCGCCAACATATTTTGTCTTAACTTCAAAAAGGCAGGCAGAAAACTGATTTACTACTCCTTGTGCTTGCAGCCTTGACTTTGCAGTCTCCTAGAGAGGTATCACTTCCTCAATCCAGAAGTACCACTTCATCTTATTACACTGCAGTATTGAAAATTTGATCTAGGAACTAATAGTGCAGCTTCATAATCCATTATACGGATTATGAATCCAAATATATAACACTATATATTAATATATAATAATTTACATTTCAAAACCCCTCCATTCAGCTAATCAAATTTGATACCTAAAGAAACATTATCCTATGCCCTATTATTTCCTGTCATTTTCCATTAAAAATTGTAGTTTGCAAGAAATAAGGTTTTTAATCCGTAAGTCAACTTTTTTTATTACTAAAGGAGGCAAATACTGTAGTTATATGAAAAAGAAAAATTACAGAATTATTCCTGTAAGGAAAAACAAACAGCTCACTTTTCCTAAATTCAGCATTGCTGTCTTACCAATGCAATCACCTCCATCCCAATCACATGCTGAGTTATTACAGGCTTTATCACAGTAGCCATCTTTAATCCATGAGCCAGGACATCCCTCGGCACAGTTTGGCACAGGCCAAGTCAAGTATACCTGGAACAACATTAAAGTCTGAGACAAGGACTGGCAAATAGAAGTCAACTGAGCTTGTTTCTTTGAATATGGAGACTTACAATAATGTCTCCCTGTGTACAGTGCCTTAAGATTTCACAGAATTTTACAAATAGAATTTAAACCCCATTGTCTGTGAAGTAAATGTTATCCTTTCAAAGGGAAGGAAGAACTGAAGAATTCCCAAGGCCATACAGCAAAGCCGCAACAGCCAGAAATGGAAAGCAGGACTTCCCAAATCTACTACTGCAAACTATATTCCAATGAAAACTAGTATCTTCTCTTTTGTCAGATAGGAAGGGTGAACTTAAACTCTGAAATAGCTCTGCAGTTCACTCATTCTTCTGACTCAAAATGCTTCTTCATTACTAACCAGTCATGAGATATGCAGCACATGTTGAACATAATCCCTTGAAGCATCTCATCCTCTATGACTTAAATAATCCTAAGAATTGGCAGGATAAAAAAAAAAGTGTGCATGTGTGTGTTCTTTCAAATGACAAGGCATTAAAAACCCCACACATTTTCCTTTAGACTTTATTGTTTCAAGATTTTAGTAGCATATTTCCTACAGTAACGCTTGCTGATCAGGTTATCACAAACAATAGTGCACCTAAGCTGACTTCATCATCATAGCTGGGATAAATAACTAAAGAACAATACTAATGCTGAAACAATATGGTTTTGCAGTTATATGCCTCCATCCTTAGAGATTTAATACAACTAAAAGCCTCCTTAACATCTCCAGGTACTGAAACAGTTATTTTAATGTAGCTTAAACTAATTTTGCTCAACCCTTCTGTATTTGTATGCAAGTGTGCACATCTGCCTGCATAAAATGTTTAATTCATTGGTCTCTGGTGCCTTGTGTACCCACTGCTTTAATAGAAATAATAACATATAAATCTTCATTTTTTTTTTCCTCCATGTCACTCCTGTAGATCAAGCAAATGGATGAACACCCTGCTGGCAGGCAGAGTGTTTATGCATAACTATTGCTAATGTTTCCTCAGCCTGCTTTCATTCCTTAAACTCCAGTTGTTGATAATGGGTTTGTTGAATGACTAAATTACTTTACACTCATAAACGTGGAACAATATCTATTATTTTAGCAAACAATTATATATATATATATATATATATGATTATATACAAATAGGGTAAAGATATTATGGGTGTCTGAACAGAGGCAATTAATGGTTAACTTCAATTTTAGGACCACTTCAAATGTCATCTAGCCTCAGTATTTCCACAGAAAAGTCAGTTCTTGTTTGTTTTGAGTCTTTCCCACAAAACAAAAAAAAAATTGCAAGGAAGGAAGACTGGCAACTGCCAAACACCACATCAGTCTTACCAGTGCTTCAATAGGAAGTAGGAGAATTAGAGAATAATACTGAAACTAAAGTGAATCCTGACAGAGGAACCATTACAACCACCCAAAAGTAGAAGTGAACAAGAAAAAGAGTAACGCTACAAACATAGCAGACATACAAATACAGAGAAGTCTTCCACACCCTGAACCTTAGCCAACAGTTCTCTAGTTAAGAACAATGAACCTTTATAGATAAAAGGGGGAGTTAGTGCTCTCCCTTTCCAAGTAGCATTCCTTTGACTTTTATCATTAGAGTAAAAAAGTTCCACTTCTGCTAAAATACCTTTTCATAATGGCTTACCTTTTGACCTTTAGAGTGACTGTAAAAATCGTCAGGCCAAACATCCTTCCCAAACATAACATCATCATTGAGATAAATAAACTTCTGAGAAAGTCCACTGATACGATGAATATGACTTTCAATAGCTGGTGAACTGAAGGTAGGCAAGTGACTCACATTCTGAAATATTTCCTAAAACAAGAAAATCCCCAACAACCAAAAACTGTTTCAGTCAGGCACACAAATACTTAACACTTATCTACTAAAAAAATATATCAAGAATGAGGATAGATACAAAAGAAAAAATATATTAAAGAAAAAAAAAGACTTGAGTATCTCTTTTTCCCCACATAAAACCATTTTCAGTTCTTCTGCTCAACTAAGAAACTGCACCTGATTGCTCACAAAGTCACAATCTTTCACACACTCCTCTTTCAGAGAGTACTGGACCAGGCTCAGAGTACACATTTATAATTCTCATTAATTTCAGGCTGCACAAAATTTCTAGCAAACTCAACCTATTACAGCATTCAAATAGTCAGGATTGTTCCATCTTTTTCAAGTAACTTCACCAGCAGACAGCAGAAGTTGAGTAAGCACTTTGGTTGTGCAGAATTCCTAAGGCATGTCCAGATACCAAAATTACTCCTCAATTTGTAATATGGTACTAGAGAATTTGGTTTCACTTATTCAGAAAGCTTGAAGGATTCCTCTTCTCTTTTTAAATAACATTTTGAGAATGCATAGCTACTTTTTTTGTAGCCATCTTCCTGGTTCCAGTAATTGTAATCCATCCTGTCTCAACACAAGCTTATTAGGTTAATACTGGTTCTGAGAGACTGTTTAGCGATTCAGATTACATTTTCTTCTCCCCTGGTTTTTATAAATAGACTCTACAAGGAAATTAGACATGGGTGTACTTTAGCTGAAGCCTTAATATTTGGAAGAGTTTACTAAATACAGGCTTGATATATATTCAGCTATCTGTTTAGCCCAAATATAAAGACATACAAGATAAAACCCTGGATGAGAGAGGAAAGAGGCTGTCACTTCTTCGAAATAAATGCAGGCTATTGCTGCAAGAGGGTAACTGCATTTCAAATCAAAGAGGATATCTTTGCTGGCCCTTTCACAGTGGTAGTTTTGTTGAATTTTACCTGATGTGTCACTATAGTTATTCGAGGATTATCCAGGTTAAGCCAGGAAGGAATCTGCCCATTGGTGACGATGAAAATGTGCCGTACCCAAGGGGCGTGTTTTTCTATTGATCGCAAGGAGTACCGCAGCTCTTCATTGTCCTCGAAGCGGCTGGCGGAAACATCTTCATCCTGCTTGGACTACAGAAAGAAAAAATCTTCTCAGATTTTAAATAGAACACTAAAGTTCTGATCCAGCTAGGTAAGGACAGTGTGCTTTGGCATATGGGTGCATAAACACTTCAGGACTTAGAAATTCAGAAAAAAAAAGTACGTTGATAATAACCATTATTCTTATAAAGAACCACATTCATATCCATATTATCAAGGCAAACAATACAGTGTTCTGACATCATTGGTTGACCACCTGGTATCATTAGGATGTCTACTGACCAGGCTGAAAGAAATTCTTGGAGAATAAAGCAGAAAAAATACCCCCTCCTGCATTTCAAACCAGTAACACTACCTTTCTGAAATCCAGTTTCAAGTACATTGCATCATGATCCGTATATAAATGTCACCTAATATACATATACTGGAAGTGTCATGACGTAGGTACTCTTCAATTACCCCCTGCTCTATTATTTTAAATAATTTAAGCAGGAGAAAATGAACAGAATTTAGCCTAAATAATTTAGCCAAATAGTTAAATGTTTACATATATTTTTATTAAATAGAAAGCGTTTCAGTAAGAAACTTATCAGTCAAGTAACAGAATTAGGTTTAGGACACTGGAACATGTTTCTTTTCGCATTTATAGGAGCTTAATGACCTCTCCTAAAGCCAACAAGTAAGGCTGTGTAAAAGGCTGTTTCATCTGGACTTTTCTAAAGTCCAGATGAAACAGAAAACTCAAGAAAATGGTTGAATGTTTAATAACGACCATTTTCACTGCAGATTCTACACGCTGTATATAAGTTTTCTAATATGTACAGTAACACAGCTTTCACATTTGGAAAAGAGTAACAACTGAAAACATTTTAGCAGCACCAGTAGCCATTGGCTAGGTACCCATTCACAAAATAAACTGTAATTTCAACATGGGGAAATATAAAGTTTGAGCTCAGGGCTGGTATTAACCTGGAAAAATTCCCCAAAAGTCCCGTCACAGGATACAAAGACAGACTGCAAGCCTTTCAGGAGTGGACACACCAACCATGCCACTTGACATTTACTGTTAAAAATTAGATTCTAGCAGGAGGAAAAACCCAAAGATTACAGAATATCTTATCTTGAAACAGACACCATGTTATTTAATTTCCTGCTCTTAAACATCCTTCATTGTATCAAAAGCATTTAAAGTAAACATCCTTTCCTTACTGACATCTGTATTTCAGGACTTCAAAATTTTTGAAAGAGAAGCCATTAGCACTTGCTCAACATTAATGATGCTCCAAAGTAAAAAATGTTTAAGAAATGTATTGGGAATGAGATGATCATGCTTGTTAAAAAAACCCTCTATCTCCCCACACAAGAAGCCTGCTTATCTGCCAGTCAGGATCAGTTAAGCCTTTCAGGACTTTACTACACACAGCTTTATCAGAATATGTGTGCAGAGGGCAACATTTTTTACTTAGTAGAGAACAGGAAAAATTAAATTAAGTATCACACTGTTTAATCCTTCCTTCCCACTGATTTGAGAACTGGACAGTGTTCTTGTGATGTCTTCTTACAAGCGAATAAATATTTCATTCTTAATACTTCCAAGCTTTGGGAAAAAAATCCCATGTTCCTTGTCATTGACTAGTTAGCCTCTACTTGCAGTTTTGAAAGTTGTAGCATTTACCTGCTGTAAGAGAATTTACCCACCTGACTGACAGAGCTGAGGTCCCACAATAAATAGGCAGGATTAAGCATCAATTCTTTCCCATCTATAGTCATGTTCTTCTTCACTTGCTTGCTCAGTTCTTGGAAACCCTTGGGGTTATTCAGTTGCAAGAGAGCCACACTGGCTTCTGAATAGAGCTGCAACTATAAAAGCAGAGAAAGCAACTCCAGCAGCACTCTTCCATCTTTTTGTATTATTTTTACTAGAGTTACTTCGAAGAATGACTGGTAAGCATTGTTTTTAAAGAGCTACAATTTCGTAAAAACACAAAAGTAAGTAGTAAAATGGGAACTAAAAAACATTTAAAGATACAAAACATTATGCTTAATTTTGACTTTGTAAAGTAAATGTCTCTTTACACAATGATCCAGCAACAGTAAACGTTTTCAAGTTTTAAATATTTTGTAATGAGTAAATGAATAGTAAGTCCCCATCCATTCTCTGTCACTCCAATAACAAAATTCATGTTTTATTATGTGACTGAAAGAATTGTCCTTTTTTTTTTTTCCATCTTAAACAAGGAATGATCTTCCCAGAAAATTAGGGCACTGATGTATCGTCACTGTCAGAAGTGTGAAACATTCAGAATGGTTTACAGTTAGTTCAACCTACAGCTCCGAAATCTGAGATACAAAGGGATCCAGAGCTAATCCATGTGGGTCTCCAAGTCCTTAGTGCTGGTTGCCAATATGCTGCTAAGGTCATTTCTTAATTGTGGACTGTTTGATCTGTTTGCTGTTTTTATCTCTTGCCACCAGTAAGTCTGTATATCAGATCTCGTAATGCACAGGATCAGGGGCTTGCACTACACACCCTAACAGCAAGTATAGTTTACAGATCACAAGGCATCAAAGCAGCTCCCTAGGAATATGGCATAACTCAATAAATGTTGTGTTTACCATATGAAGCAAGATGAGCAGACCCAATCAGGCTAAAAGGACTGCACTTTGATTTTCCAAGTGCATGCATTCAATAGCCTAATTAAGAATAAACACAGTTAATCATTAATATTTATTTCATGCTATGCTTAATGTTTGTTCCTTCAGGCAATGTAAGACAACCACGTCTACCAAATTTTCAGTGTAAATGCAATTCATAAACTATCAAATTTAAACAATCACAGCAAAAAATCACAGTTCCCTTTGTAACAACTCTAAGTGATTTTATTTTTTTTAATTGAATCTGACCCTTTCTGCTCATTTTAAAACAACACTTGTCCCAGAGTTAGCAGCCCTTCCCTTAGCAAGACCAGCTGTTCCACTTGTGACATTTTAAAGCTGTTGATGCTTTGACTCATATGCTATTTGAGATCTTTCAATCTGACTTATGAGGCCTGTCATTAGAAAAATCTGATAAATCTCAGACCTTTCAGGGAATCATCTGAACTTATGGGTGGAAAGGATGGCTTCAGTAGCTGAATGGCTGAGGTATAGTTACGGACTGCAGGCAGTAACCTCCAAAAATATCAGCATTGAAATGCTGCAGATTGCAAAGCTGCCAGCACTGGGTATGTGCTTTATTTAGCAATACAACAGTGTCACACAGTCCCTTAGAATCTCTCTCATAAATCATACATAGAACAAACAAAAAATATTACCATCTCAGAGCTTTGAAAGCATGTAAGAACATTTAGTTTCTCTTTAACTTGCTCCCAAACTCAGCAAAGTACTTGTACTACAAACTCCTACTTAGATTTATTACAAACACTTACCCCCCACTAACACAGCATATATGCTGTAGTTTTTAATTTGTAATAAATATTCCAAGCATATACAGGAAGCAGTGTAAAAACATGTTCCATTTCTCAGCATCAGAGTTTAGCTAACCCCTGCAATGAATAGATCATTTTTATTACATCAAAGTGGGTTTTTTCCCAGTAATACCTTTTGAAGAAATGAGTCTCTTCCTAAGCAGTCTATCAATAAAGTTAGACTACAGTGAAGTTATCTGGTGAAATAACTAACTAGCTTACTTGCTATATCTGTGTGATCATAATACCATCTCTTGGAGCCACCTGTTTGCTCCAGAAACATGATGAGCAGCAGTAACAATCCCAAACCCCTCATCCTCAAGTGAGGACAGAAAACATCCAACGTCACTGTGCCTGCAGTTTCCCATGTGAATTTACTTCCATTAGTAAGACAAGGTCATTAAGACATCCCTAAGTTTCTAACATAACTTGTCTATATTATGGATGTGTGTGTGCATGATTAAAGGATAAGATATTTTGCAAACTGGGAGATCTACAAGCGCTTAGTTGTCCTTGAAGCAATCAGGATATTAAATCTCGAAGGAAAAATCAACTCTCTCCAAAAATTTTGTACACTGCTCTGTACAATTTCAGTGAAAAACTGTTAGCACAACAGCCTCAAAAAACCCAAAAGCAAATAAATCAAGTTCTTAAACAAATGTAGTTTTTAAGTTACAAGCATCTCTTTAGGCTAAACAATAGTCTCCTTTAGAAATGTAGTTAAGGTGGCAAGCAGGCGGGAAGTGAAATGAAATATTTGGTTGTTCTTCACATATAGGTCTTAAAGAAACAGCTTTAGGTCTTAAAGGTAAGGTCTTAAAGAAACAGCAGCCATCAGCTACACAACCAGAGTAACACCTCCATCTAGTGGCTTTCTAATAAAAACAATAAACGCTGTCAAATATCAATTTTATCTGTCATAACACACAACCTACAACAACAAATGTGACCAGCAGACACACTGCTGCTCAACTTTCACCTTGAAATAAACTTCCATACCTTTACATTACAGTGCAGGCTGTAAGTACCAAAAAAAAAAAAAAATCTGTACACTCTTAACATAATTCACCTTGAAAACAGGTCCATTATATCATGAATCTTCACATTTAAATCACCTCTAATCGAGCTGAGCTGCTTTGCTCAGATATTTAGATTTTGAGAAGAACTATCTGGTCTAGATGAAGTAGTTTTGGTCCGCCTTGGATTTAGAAGTAATTTCAACCAAACTAAAGCAATCCAACCGAAACAGCATTACCAACACACAACACAAACGCACCAATAACTACACTCCTCTCTTTCTCACCTTTCTTCCCTTCTAATAGCAGCATTGCTCAAAGCTTTTATTATTATTTCTTTACTTGTGGTGTTGAAGTAAGAAACAGCCACTTAAAGTATACAGATCAGGAGTCATCTATGAGACATAAGTTTTAGACTTACGAGAGTTCAAGCTCAGGTGCAACTTTCTTCCTCTCCACCAAGCATCACTTCAGAGATTCCAGAAATGATAACAAGAGAGGAATTGCTACAAAATGTCAGTGGAGACTGTAAATAATCAATCTTTTTTCCACTTAACTGTAGCAATAACCCAGCATCTCCCTTTGGTAAGAAGAAAACCACACTTGGCTGTGTTTACCATTACTGCCTACCTACCATACCCACTGAAAGAAGAACTGACTCTCAGCTCAGAACCCACAAAAGGCTTCTATGGAAATAACCACATCCACACTTGATGTAAAAATCTTTATGCATGAGAATAAAACATTTCTTACCTTCACATACATAAGTTTCTTCATAACATACATGAATTGCTGCTATCAAGAACAGAGGACTGGTTGGGAAAGAATTCACTGCTATGACCACAGAGGGTATAATAATCCTGATTTAATTGCTCTAAAGCATTCACCAGGAAAAGAAACACAGACAGCAAAGATGACTGGAAAGAAAACCACAGAATATTGTGGATACCTGAGAAAAAATTGTGTTTATACAGATAAACACAATTTGTATCTGTATATATAAACAGTGGTTATATCTGCCTAACCAAATTGCAGAAGAAGAACTCTTAGGAACAATCACAGTGGCAATGTTTACACACAGATAACACATCAAGGAAAAGGGAACCAGCACAAATAGATGACACATGACCGATGACAAATTCAAAAACACAACTAAGACAGGGTATGGAAAAATCATATAGAAAGATAAGAGGCACAGGATGTCACTTCCATAAAGACACACAAGAAGAAGCGAAACATATCTAAGACACCTTCATCTGGACAGCAATGAACCATATGAATATCCACTGTTATTTAACTGCTGTGACACTAGAGATGTAAAGTCAAAAGAAAATACCTATTTAAGCTTAAATAAGTGCTTAAAAACTCTCTCTATTAATCTGTTTTAGGGTAGAAAGAGATGTACAAATGCATTTACTTTGCAAGGTTTCTGCCATTAGCAAGGCTCAAAGTGAGCTAACACAAGTTGAGACAAGAAACAAGAATTTCAGATTGCATTATGTTGGAGTGTGACCAGCCTATGAAAGGAATTACACAAGATAACATCTGCAACAGAGTGCATGAGTTGTTAGCCCAGCCTACCAAAAGAAAAAAACAAAAGAAAAGGGAAAAGGACCTTATGTTCATTTGAGCACCAAGAACAAGCCACAAAGTGAATTAGCCCATATTACAGATGTATATCAGACTAATGGAAACAAATTACCTATGGATTGCCATCCCATTAACCCTGCTAACTCCTCCACTTCCACAAACTCCTTGGCCTCAATCCTTTTCACCCCGAATCACATCTCTCTCCAGTACAAAAGCCAGTGGTTTTACCACATTTCTTAAAGTTCTACCTATCCATTAAACCTGACTGTAACTTTAACAGACGCCCAAATAGCAGGGGAGAACAGAAGGCACTAAATGGCAGTCACACAAGTTGTTTTCTGTTGCCTTGCAACTAGGTCAATCAAAGTGCAACTTGCTTAAGACCCTACAGAGCATGTGGCAGAGAGAAACGCAGGGTTCAGTGCTGTTACTGTTAAGAGAACTAAGAGGGAAGAAAAAAACTAAGAAGCTACATAAACAAAATTCTTTCACATTTAACAAGCTAGTGATCTAGAATTCTACAGCAAGAAAACAGCCCCCAGCAAATGGCTGAGAGAAACTGATCAGGCTGCCTTTTAATCAGCTGCAGGCTAGCAAATGTAATGCCTAAGAACTTGCAGTCACAGAATGGACAATTGGTCTTTTGCAGGCAACTCTTTGAGTCACTAATTGCTACTCTTCACTACTCAGGGAAGAATCACACAAAAACCCCCAGATGACTCTCAAGAAATATCCTAAGTCTCCTAGGTGGATGAGATTCCATACCTGAGCCATTCCAAAAGACCAGTACAGCTAAGGCACTCTTTCCTACAGAGCCTTACCAGTTTTACTTTAGAGGCCAGGCTCTCCGGCAGTTTTGTTCGTAGCTGGTTTGTTTCTTTGAATGTAGCTGGAAATCCACTAAGAAAGGCCAAGTCTTGCATTAATACCAGACCTGGAACTTCTTTGTCTGTAGTCTAAAAACAAGAAAACAAGTTATAAAGACCATTTTAAAGGTAGAATAATTCACATAACAATAAGGGTTGCTCTGAAAGCTTTCACTTTTTACTGCATGTGAGTTATGAAAAGAGAATAGTACAGAAACATTCTAAAAATGTACAGAATGCTTAACACATACAAAAGCTAATCCACATATTGTCAAAGTACATACCAAGTAACCCCTCCATACTATCTGTTTGCTGTTGTCTTTTAACATTCCAGAATGGGCAGCTTCAACTAGAATACATAAAATTGCAAATCAAAAACTTCTTCCAGTATAAAGTCACTTCTTTTCTGTATTGAAGTAACCAAGAAATACTTTTGCAAATTAAAGATATTTGACTATTTATAGTGTGAAAAACTGTCTTTACAAGTGGTAAATAAATCTTGGTGGTAAAATAAAGAACAGTGGTTGGATGAGGGGTCAAGCACTATATATTAAACAAAATATGAAACTCATACCTGCTCTACAACCTAAGATGTTAAACACATGAATAACTTTGTTTTACAGTTGCCAATCCTTTGAACAAGGGCAGAACTTACTACACATTATTCAAACTAGACTTCACAGCAATTAAAAGAGGATTTCTAAAACTAATCTTCCTCAGTCTAAACCCCAGGCTCTTGAGATTATCAGAGCAAGACAGATATTCAGATATCAAACCTGTTTTGCAATAGCTTTTTAAAGCACAGAACTCTAATCATCTGTAATCAGTTGTCTGGGAGGTAAGCAAACAGTATCATTAATGTCATCATTCAGAGAAACAGTTTAAGGGCAAGAGAGAGACTGAATGACTTGCTAAAGTCAAACAGAAAACCAGCATCAAAGTAGTACTGGAGAAAAGAAAAAACAACCCCAAAACTAATTCACAGCAGCTTAAAAAACTTGCTCTAGAAAACTGGATGGAATCTGACAAAGAGCTTCTTACCATCCTTATGGCTATCAAAAACAATTACAGTCACATTGGTGGAAGGATTTTTTGGTTTTGCTACAAAGAACATATTGGTAGCAGCTTGTAAAGCAGGATGGATGGAAGGCAGGTCTTTCAGTGTGACGTTGGCAGGCAGAGCAGGATCCAGGACAAGCATGGGCACTTTGATGCAGTGTGTCAGCAAACACTCCAGCTGCTTCTCACTACAGCAAAATACCAAAGGCGTATTTAACACCACTAAGAAAACTGAAAAGAAAAATCAATCTTGGATGCAATGGAAAAAGTTTTTCTGAATTCTGATTAATTGTAACATTTGCTGTGGCAAGGGGAAATTATTGACAAGCATGCTTGTTTTCCTGCAGAAGGCAAATATATGACTGGTAGTGTTTAGTTCATTCCCATAATTGTTTTTTCAAAAATTTCCAAGTTTCCAAGATTTCCAAGTCTGTCCACAGAAGAGACCTTACAAAAAAAATCTCTAAATAACAAAAGGACAAGCCAAATGACTGGGACAGACCAGGTCCTGTTGCTTGCTGGCAGCAGAGCCGCAAGAGGCCTGGACCCTCTACAGACAATTACTTGCAGTGCCACGTGACAAATGCCAGGTGAAAGCAACATTGAATTTTTAATGCATGGAGTTTTGTGATTCAAAAGCATGAATTTTTTTTGATACTGAGAACAGGAGCTAACCCTAAACAGTGACAGGGATATGCATTCCAAACTCCAGAAACTGTTATCAGAAGCTCATTCATATATGTCACAATAACATTACTTTTATTCAGCAAATATATTATCATGCTGTCAACTCTTCAAGTGACATAGTAATGCCTGCATAGGCTATAGAAAATCAAACCACCCCCCCAAGTCAACATCTGCTTTCAGCTAGTAAAGAGTAGAATATAATTTATTCCAATTTACGCCCAATAATCCCAAAAACTCACCTCTTCTTTGTTGGTTCTGTTGCATTTTTTCCAAGGATTTCCCTATTACGAAGTTAAAACAAGGATATTAAATAACACTGAATTGACAGTAAGGAATTAAGTCTAATTGCATATTGTTAATTGAGTCAGGGACACATTGGCAAAGCACCAATAACCCAGAAAAAAAGCTGCCAAGGCCTTGCCATTGGCCTTACCAAGGCAAGTTACAGACTGACACATGTCCTTCACTGCTCACGTGCAGTGTGGAGCTCAAACATTCATGGCTGTGCCGAGAATTGTGGCAGCAGGACTCTTTCTACTAGCAGGAATTTATGCGGTTATTAGCTTACTTATTAGTATTACTAGGCTACTTAACAAAAGTGAAAAACACTGGTAAGAAACCAGGATGAAGTGACCTGAAACTAGGTTGACTTGATTGTTTTGCCTAACATAAATATTCTGATAAGGTCTATGAAACAGCTCTTTTTATAGCAGCGCTCATTGATTTCAAAGGCCATGAAAAAAAATTGTCTACATAGGAGGGAACCAGGTGTCCCTGTAGACAGTAAACATGGTATAGACACCAGTCTTATTCATAAGCTTAATCTCAACTTTCCAAATCAGTGCTACTGATTTGCAGTGCAAGAAAAAAAAATATGTTTTTCCCTTCCTGAAACAGGAATCATAGCATGAGTGATGACAAAGATAAACCCACTAAAATCAGCTATATGAGCTGGTAGGAAAATATTAGCATAAATTTGAAAGCTTTTCAGAGCAGAGACTGTGTATGTTTAAGGTCAATGAATTTCAAGTTCAAATATTTCTTTGTGTTTATGTAACAAAGAAAAGATCAAGAATTTCCCTTGAGATCATACTTTCAGTTGAACCTAAACTCCAAGACATAGCATGCCAAAAATCAGATCAATCCACTAACTTGTGGACTTCTCATTATTCTGAATTTATTATTCCCTTAAAATACAGACTTGTCCTTCCATTCAGCATATTTACTGGCCAAAACAGATGATGTGAGCAGAGCTGCTTATCAAAAACTAAATTAATAGTTACAAGACATAATCTAAGGTATCTGCAGCAGCCTGTGTTTGAATGCTTAGACCAATAATTTTGCAGAACTCTATAGCACAATCTACAACAACAAATGCAGCAATACATATCTTTGCTTCCACAGATAAAGGCCAACTCATACCGTTATACCATGCATAAATTATTTTCCCCTTTCTCAGATTCAGTATTTGTGAGACTATGAATCTAACTAGTCTAAAAATAAGAACTTAAGAAACACGCTTAAGATTTTATGAAGCCTATTATTAAAAGAAATACCAGGGGGATAGGGAGAGATAAAAGAGATGAAGAGAGGTTATATATTTGAGGCATAGTTTTATTATTATTTACAAATTGTTACAGAAATCAATACAAAATGACACACACAACAAACAGTTTTCCACATGACATTTCACAAATTCATGACAGGACTGCCTTAATTATTATGCTTATCTTAAACAATTTTCACTTGACAGTTAAAAGTAGAACTGAAACAAGGTTTTGGGAATAATTAAATGAAAATGTGCTTTTAATTTACATATTGAGTAACATGGGAAAAATAACAACAAAGAAAAGTAGTAAAGCATTAGACTGCTGCTGTCAGTTAAAGGGAAAAATATCTAAGATTATTACCTCATTATTTTCTGTTCTTCCTCCATCTGTTCCCTGACCTGTTGCAATTCTTTGATCAGTTCCACATCTGTGCCATTCACCCAGGTGTACACCACATCAATTGGCATAGGTAAACAAAGCCTACATAATTCAAAGGAAAGCTATATGAGCTGTTTAATATTACATTACAAGTGTTTGTGGCATCCTACAATAGCAGTTTCTGTCTAACAAGAGAAATACTTGGTGTCTGGGCTGCAAACAAGACAAAGCAAAAATACTCTCTTTAGCTATATATATATCATGTCTCAATTATACACAAGCGTTTCACAAAACAGCACAGACATCAACCAAAAGGACAGAAAGTGGTTTTAATGGTTCAGTAACTAAAGGAAATCCTAACTTTATGCTCTAAATTTCACTGACTCAGACTCATGGCCCACCTCCTGCAAACCCATCAAATGTTTTTCAAGTCAGTACCATGACCTGAGTACATTCTTAATTCACAAACTACTTCAGACAGGACAGCATGAAACATAACTTAAATTACACTTACTATTATTTAATTGCACAGAGCCAGTAAGATCTCAGCAGAACCAGGTCTCTATCCTAGGAATGTCTCTTAGATTATATTAGCAGGGCATTTCATAAAACAACAATCTAATCTGGGTACATGAATTCAGACTCTAGACACAGCAGACAAATAAATTATTGACACAATTGAATACCCTGAAGCTGTTTCTGGAGAGTTAATACTTCCTAGCATGCATAAGGCAGAAGGAAGGAGTTTTTCCTACATTTTTTATGATAATCTCATCTCCAAGACCCATAGCTTTGTGTCAGCAGCTACTGCCATAGATGAATCGGAGTCCCATATAGCAGGAGGATACCCCAGCTCTTATTTTCAAGAGTTCCAGTGTCAAGCTATTTAATACTTTCCTGAACTGTAGATGGCCTAGCAAACATTGGAAAACATCATCCTGTGACCCCATGGATCTCAGCATTGAAGATGTTCTCTCTCCACCCACTGCACCCTTGCAAAAGCATTCAAAGAGAGACAGAGCTTACAGGCAGGTGTTTTGTCCACCTGCCCTTGCACAGCATGCCATGCAGAGAGCCTGCACCCAGCTTTGTTTTCTACTGGCTCAGACTCAACAACTGAAGCACAAAATTTATCAAAAGGTCAGCCAGGAGCTCGTCACAGCACAATGGGCAGAAACATTTCGTTTGCAATTTATTGATGTTCCTAACTGAGCTGCAACACTCAGAGGATAATGGTGGGGTATTCTGAGACAATTTGAACATCTCAGCAGCAGTGCTGCCTTCCTTAGCAGCACCACCCAGAAAGTCTCTCACATCTGCAGGAGGCTACCCTTCTATCCAAAAAAAGTCGATTTACTGAATCCATTTACCCTTCTATTCAATTATTTCACTTTTTTTCTCCAGAGATACCTTGTAAATGAACTGGAAGTTAGTTATGTTTTGAACTACAACATCCTCCAAAGGAGTAGAAATTCAATGGCAGGAGTTCTTCCAGCTTTTCTACATTTGTTGTGATCAGTTAAATTATTGGTTTGACAGTCCCTGGAATGCTACAGCTCAGAAAGGAGTGTTTTAGGTAGAAGCACCCGACTCAAGTCAGCGGATTTCAAAAGTGTCCAACCTTCAGCCTTCTGGGCAAAGTGCAGTGCTCATTCACCCACACTTCACTAAGAACATAGTATATTCAAGAGAACTCCATCTCTTTGTATGGTATGAGGCAATTTTGACTTCTGTGAAGCCTCCCTCCATTTTACCTTTTCCTAAAAGTGTGTCTCTATGCAGTAGCACATATACCTATGTAATTTCCCACACTATGCCACATACAGTCAAAAGCTAGTAAATTCCACAGAGGAAATGCATTTTTGGTCAGATGCAGGCATGTCAATTCAAACAACCCTGGCATGGTGAGCTCATTCTTCATTACCAGTGGCAATAGAGACAGACCAGTTAAAAAAAAAAAAAAAAAACCCAGTGAGTCGTTTGTAGATCCACTAGTCTAATTGCTCAAAAATTATCCAAATAGTCAATAAATTTCCTTAATGCACCTTTACAGCACACAGTTTCAGAAAGTAATATTTATCAAACATAATAATAAAGATATCCCAAGTCAATTTGTTGTTTCCAACTAACACTGTAGAAACTTAAGCTAATTCTGTTAAGTCCGTGCCTTTCTGGACTTGGCCAAAGCTTTCTGGATGGTTTTATAGCTTCCTAAAGTACACTGGGAGCTTATATTTTCAGAAGTATGTATTGGAATTCTGCTGTAAAATGGTTTAAAATTAAGAGGAACAGATACTACACTTCAGTGGTACTGTTCTCAAACACTATTTTAACATTCAGAGTCTTTTGCAGATTGTTGAAGTTCAGAGAAGCTCAAAAATTCTCTCTCAAATTCTGCAGCTGTGTTTCCTTCATATGGATTTATACATTCCGTCTTCATCAGAAACACCAGTCTGTCAAACAGGTTAAGCCCAAGGCGACCTGAGTTAATTTACTATTTACAGCCACCGTTCTAATCAGCTATTTCCCCTCTTTGACACGACTATCTTATGGTTCACTAACAGATGTGACTCGAAGGTGCAATTGGATTCCAAGTGGGAATTATCTTAACACCTTTCTACAGAAAATCATCACTTTAGAAAATTCCTTGGAGACTCCCAAACAATTTATTAAAGTTTTTACATTTTTATCTTTACAAAGTGCATCTGTTTTTACTTGCAAATCTAAAAACATCCATAGGATCCTGCTTGAAGACAAAACCAGACCCACCAGTCCCGCAGACAGGACAGGGGGAACACTTCCTGGCAGGAACTTCTCATACCCTTGATGTGTTTACATAAGAGAACCATCATCACAGCTGAGATTGTAGGTAGAAGACAAATTTTGTCTCAATAACCACTGTTGCTGAAGGAGTACAGCAGATTTTGGATTTCTCCCAAGCTACCATATGGTGATCTCCAACCTTGCTGAGCCTCTTTATGAACAGTCGAAGTTTAAACTGCTCATAGTAAACCTCCCAGCCCTCCTGCCTGTTCCAGTTCTGTAATTATGCACTAACAGTAACTCAGCTGTTCCACTGCTATTTCTGCTCCCTGATTTGTGCATCTTTTCCTCTCTTCAGCCTCACTCAGCTCAGTTAATGGCTGGTCAGCCACTGACAGCTCTCACTTGCTGCATCATACTGAAATCAGGCTGCATATTTTAAAAGTTGGGGATTATTCCTTCACATCTTTCCATATATATTTTTGAGTTTTAAACAGGATATCCTGGAATAGCAAAGTTACATTTTACAGTAAGTAAACTATACTTACTGTACAGTAGTAAGTACTATACCGTACTTACTTACCATTTGCAAAAGTAGAGTAATAAAAAGCAGTCCTCATCCAAAACACTCATGCATGGAACTCCATTATTTAGTTTCCTTTTCTCTCTTTTTATTTTCATATCAATACTTAGTCTTCAAAAACGGGTTTGGACAAAGTGCCTTGGTAAAAAGCCCTGGAATTTCTAGTGCATTCTCTCAAGCTGTGTAAGAGCCTGAGCAATATAAGAAGCAAGCTTAGCAGCTGATGTGGCTACCTGAAAAGTGCCACAGTTGGGATGCCAAGGGTTTGCAATCAGAAGGCAAAACAACCAAAAGCTATTGCTAAACTCCAAGGCAAGACCAGAAGTCTGCCTTGGTCTGGTAGAGAACAGTGTTCAATAGGTGCTGCTGCTGATGTCATTGTTTTTGTGTGATCAGCTTTTTGAGTTTATCATCATTAGGAGCTTGCCCATATACAAATTTGTCTACAATTCACAGTGAGATGTTTTCCATAGAAGTTTACAACTTCTACAGGAAGAACAGAGAATTTAACCTGCATAGGCCCTAAAGAAAAACACAACTCAAATTCAGTTGAAGGCCCACTAATATTTCCCAAAGGCCCTGCAGCTTTTACTTTCCACAAAGCAGTATACCTGCTTAATTTTCTAACCAACAAGCCTCCTGTTCCCCAAGTCTGAATATTTTTCTCTAGCACTAAAATAGGAACTGATTAAAATCACTGGACAAGCTAGATTAAATCTGGAAGTCCTCAGTTTATGTGTAGCTCTATATGTTGCATTGACACCAGCCTAAAAACTCCACCAAACCACCATTGATGCAAATGCCTGCTACAAGACAGAATCCATTACTGCATTTGTGAAGTTTGATAATAAAAATTAATTGAACCCCTGACAAGGGACATCTAAAAGTTAACAAATGCCTAAAAGTATGCCTCTACCAAGACTTCTGGTTGATCTGAATTTTCAGAGGAAGTTGGTAGCTGCACACAAATATCACAGCAAACCTCCCTGTTACACCTGACATAAGATTGTTAAAGGCATATGGGTGAACTGGAACAATTTAAGCAGCCATCATGAAAAACTTAAGCTTTTGCTCAGGCAGACAACAGTTCCTCACCAGGCACTGGATGTTCTGCTCACAATCCTCAGAAATGAATGCTAGCAAAGGAGTGCTTTACACAACCACAATGAAGTAAGGCAACACTGCAGAAATGGAAGTGACTATATCTACACCACAACAGTAAGATTCGTGATTTTGTTTTGGAAAAAGTCAATGGCTTTATAAAAACACTCCAGTTAATGATCACAAAATCAGGGATTTTAGCAGTGACAGGATCAAACAGCCATGTTTCATTTCAGTACTGCTAAAACATGTAAACATTGAGCTATTCATCCATATGAGCTGCATCACTCTGCTTTTATCTGTCATCCATTGGAAAATGGGGGAGAGGAGTAGGAGAAGAGACTATAAAAGTTCCTAGTATTCACCAACACCATGCAATGAATTTTACAGAGTTATCTCACACCAACTGAAGCGTGACAAATTCATCTGATCGTTTCTACTGTTCTATGATGCAACAAATCTCAAGGCAGATTAAAGCTTTTGCTTTCAGGGTTAGTTTTTATCCCAGTCAAGTGTATCAATATTAAGAGTCTGACGATACCTGCTAATTAGCTTTCTTCCACCCACAACTCACAGTCCACTTACTCCCTGAGCAACAGACCCCATGCCCATGGCTACTCAGATATGAATGATGAAACCACAGGAAGTCATGTAGCAGTTAATACAACTGAAAAAAATGACCCATATGACTTGGTTTCCAACTTGCTGTGAGAGATTCTCCCATGCACTCAGCTTTTAAAAGCTTCTTACTAGCTTTGTGATTTCTCTGCTAAATAATAATCCTCATAAGACATCACAGAAAACATAAGGCAATTTAAAAATAACTTCTGAATATTGAAATGTTAAGCACATAGGAATAGTACTTATGTTTTCCTATCTTAACTTGGAAAACAGATCATTGCCTCTCTTCATTATTATCATTGTCATCATTTTGATGTTTCGTTAGAGACTGGATGAATTAAACACATTCAAAACATAAATTTATTATATGACTAGAGCTTTCAAAAGCCAATCTTCCAAACTAGGAGATTATACTCTAACTAAGCACTCACTAAGTTTAAAATTTGCTGCAGATTTGGAGCCCATACAGTAAAGTTCTACTCAACAGTATGTTACTTAACTAATATATTTTATTTAAATATTTAATTAGAAAGTAAAACGTGCAATAGTGTCAAGTGCAGGTAAAGCTCACCTATTCTGAAATGATTTGCCAGCGACATTGTCTCTATATGAATCAAACATAACATGATACTGGTCTCTACTCCACTCCAAGACAACCTACAAAGGAAAAAAAAACAAAACCACTTGATGTCACCACCTGTTAGACACTTAATTTTCACCTTTTGAAATGTTTAACCACAACCAATTTCATTCATATCAATCTATGCATTCATGAACAACTGAGCAGACCACAATCCCAACTAAATTATGACACTGAGGCAGCAATCAGACCCAGAACTGAAGAGCATACTTAATTTAAACAAACTTTGCTTTTCTCTGCAACAAAAGGATTACATTACTTATGTACACTCTTTTTAAGCTACTTTTTTATTTAGGTCACCTTCCCCTTGTTTCTTAGCATTTAAAAATTCAGGAATGTTTTCCCAAAACTGAGACCTAAATCAAATACACTTTGATACAAGCAGGAAAGCCCTAACACACACACACCCCTGCACAATTTTGTTCATCTTTTTCAATCTTCATACAGGATACACTGGAAGTACACACACCTCCAAAATCTGAGCTTTGCAAACAAACAGCCACGAAAAAAACCCACAGTTTTTCAACAATAAAAGTGGTAACTATGGCCATAACAAAGAAGTCCAAGTATTTTGAGATAGAAGAAATATAAAACATATACATTCTCCCCTGAGATAAACTTGATATGACATCTTTTACAGTGGAAGTCCAGCCTTGAAAACTACAGTGGCATTTTGTGCTCTTTTAGAGTTGAAGGCACGGTGGCTGAATTTACTGGGATAAGTACATATTTTTATGTACTGGAGAGTGAAAAAACCCCAAAACAAACAAATGAAAAGAACAAAACAAAAAGAAAGAAAACCAGAAAAGCATAGTACTTCTAGTACTTACTTTACACCACTCTCCCTAGATTTATGTGTTATTATCGCTTATTTCTTGCATTGTGGGAACCATGAAATATACCATTTCTCTAAGGTCACTTTCAAAACCATAAACAAACCATCCTCCCTCTTAAGAGGTTACACATCCCTCTACCCTCATTGCCACTATAGCAAATTAAAGCCTTCCCTAGAGCAGGGAAGCTCCATCATGTGCCTGGGTGACAAGAGCCCACACGCAATTCCTGCCAGAGCTGAACACAGTCTCTTTGTTACCAAGATCACATCAGCACACTCCATTCCCCTCACACAAAGGACACATATTGCCCAGGTAGGCATAAAAATCTCCTCCATGAAATACCAAGGTCAGGAATTGTCATAAAAATGTACACTATTACACTTTCTTAATGCACAAGTCATTAAGTCCTTCTGCCAAATGCCAGGTATAATATAGTACACATTGGAAGTTCATATCCAGCTGGAAACATTTGCTCCTACTGATAATGACATACTGACACGTTGTGACTGATCTGTGTCTAGAAGAAATACAGAAGTATTTCAGTAAGATTATATTATATGAAGAATATGTCTCTGCAGAAGAACAATATTAACCATTCCAGCCTTTTTCTTTGTCTTTTGTGTAACTATAGCCAAAAAAAAGAGGACAGATCTCTTAGGAACACATAAGAAACATGGTTAAAAAGTCTTCCTACCCAATACATTTTTTCCCTGCAACTGTTTCCTCCTAACACATTATGTATGCATCATGCAATAATGCCTAGAGGCTGTTTTACTTTAACTTTACATACTGGAATTACAAAACCACCAGGGGAACATTAAAAAGCAAGGGGAGAAACACCGCCTGTTAGGAGATACTGTATCAGACATGATAACAGTGTCTCTGGCATGTGTAAAAGGCTATAAAGCCCTTTACAAAGCACAGCCACCTACGGAAGGATGGCCAAGAAGGGTATATAATCAAACTGCCCTAATACTTCAAGCTCACCTTACAAACAGGGAACAGCACTGACTTAGGCCTGGCTGCCCTGTATGTTTTTGCAGAAAAATCTCTCACTTATGTTCACTGCCCTAACATTTCACTGAGCTCAAGGTTTTCCTTCAAATGAAGCTAATTTTCACCTTCTGGCTGTGAGAACATCATTACCAATCTCAAATTATTGGACCTAACCATCCATTTTTACTCCACCACTAATACTGGTATTAGCATGAACCTAAAAAATCAGACCTAATTTTGCCTACTAGAACACAAAAAAAAAAAAAAAAAAAAAAAGCTGGCTCTGGGGGTGGGGAAAAGCAGAACTGCAAATGCTGTTCAGACACCAGGGTCTGATAAGCACTGCCTTATGCTGCTTTTTATTGCTTGAGTTTCCTGCAGATGGCTAAAAGTGGTTAAACTGTTAATTTCTAGAAAGATTTCTTGGTTTCATTTTCCGAACAGCTTTACAGTTTTTTATTAGTTGCTGCCTTGCAGATTCTGTACTGAAGAAGAGAAGCATTTCCATTCCCACAATAGCTGTCAGAAGAGGTCTAACAGTGTTCATTTCCACAAGCCTTGTCTCTCCTAAGTCACTGAACTACCACTATTTACAAAATACAAAGACAAAGAGCAAGGTGCATGCAAACATCTCTCCCCAGGCTTATTTATCACCCTTGGAAGGAAAGAAAAAAAATTGCAGGTGTTTAATTGGTGTTTTTCAGCTGTTTAAAAAAAATATACTGGTCACTTTTCTTTTTTCTTCATTTATATTTTAGAAAATCTACTCCTACATGTATCTTCCAGTTCTTTTGCTCACTCTCTAAATTGTATCTAAGCTTTCCAAGTAGCTTTTAAAGGGCTGGAAGCAGTAAACTAAGATTTAGCAGGAAAATCTGAGCAGTGATTTTGACTGATTCTTACAAAAATCAGCCATAACTTGGACAACTGAAATATTTTTTAAAACCTTCAGAGTTCTATGATATCCTAAAGTTGTGTTTTAAGTCCTCATTCTGAAGAAATGCAAAACTATGTCAGTTTCACAGCAGCATGAAAACTACATCAATTCATGTTGATACTCATGAACAAATAGGTGACCCATGAGTACTTTACAATTACTTAATTTGCTGATGCCTTTGAAGTGTTTCAGGAACTTGTGGTCTGCACAAGACAGCAGAGATTAGTACTTTATGTAAAGATGTATTAGTACACAAAATAAAGTTTTGATTGTGGTACATGCAAGAGTTTCCAATAATACTCTTTATGGTTCTTTTTTTTTTTTTTCCTGTATCTGAAAGAGCTCATCAAATTAAAACAGAGAAGGAAAGGAAAAAAAAAAAATTAAAGCCTAGGAATCATGAAATTCCAGTCTGTTTGTATTGAATATTGCCATCCTTTCAGACTGACAAAAATACTTGATTTCCCTGATTCCTCACTACATTAACAAACACTGTGCTGAAGTAGGATTCATTTTCTTCTCTCCAGATCTGTTCAGTGATGACTTACCAAATCGACGGGACAATGTGAAATGAAGATTTAAACATTCAACACATCTGTGTAAAATCGTATCTAGAAGAAGTACAACTACATCGCAGCATTTACAAAACAATGCGAGCGAACTAAGTAACAAGGAGCGAGCAAAGCAGACTCTGCTGTGCAGCTTGGAGGGAAGATACATTTAACTCCTTAAACCCCGGAGAGGGGAGAGATTCTGTCACTCCCAGTCGACACTCGAAGGTGACATACAGCACAGGCTTTTTAAGACTCAAACAAAAACACAGCGCTAACAAGTCACCTGATGGGGGAAGTGGAAAAGAATTGCACAAGAGCAGCGAGCAGCAGCTGCCCGAGCATGCAGGGCTGTGCCACCTGTGAGAGCCCAGCTCACCCCCGAGGGGACACCCGGCGCGCTGCCACCGGCGGCGCTCCCCGCAGCCCAACAGGTGCGGCCAGGGCGGCGCGGGAAGCGGCCGTGGGCTGCGGGATGCGGGCAGAGCCAGCCTGTCCCCGCGGGCACGGCGGCCCTGCGGCGGCGCCGCTCGGCACGAACGGAGCACACGGCGCCGCGATGGGCGGGACCTGTCAGCCGCAAGGCGCCCGGAGAGGGACCTCGCTGCTTGCGGGACAACGCAGCTGCCCGGCTCCCCCGAGGAAAAACAGCCCCAAATCCCCCCGGGGCCGTGCAGCCGCGGGGCTGCGCCTGTCTCGCCGGCACCGCTCGGCTCGGCACGGAGGGAGGGAGGCAGGCAGGGCAAGGGGGACAGCCACGCCGCGCCGGCGCGGCGCCGTACTGACCTCCCCGAACTGCAGGGCGGAGACGATCATGAGGACGAGGCCCCCGAGGCAGAGGCAGGGCCCATACCTGTGCGACAGGCAGGTATAGGTCTGGCGCTGCAGGAGCTTTAGCAGCATGGCCCGCCGGCGGCCGCCGCCCCGCACGGCCCGGCCCGGCCCCACTCCCCGCGCTGCCTGCGCCGGGCGGGGCCGCCGGCCCAGCGCCTGCCCCGCTTCCGGCAGCGCCCGGCGCCGCCTGGCGGTGGCGGAAGGGCCGCGCTGAGGGAGCGGCGCTGCCGGCCCTCACGGAGGCGGCGACTTGGCTGTTCCATCGCTGAGGGCTTGCGGACATCACGCTGATACAGCCGAGCTGCGTGCTGAGATTTAATTTATGCAGTCTTTGCGTGTTGTGGCGCAGAAATGAAGTGCGGGGATGGGTTTGTGGAATGAGAATCAGCAGATTCCCATTTAGAGAGGGTTACTGATGGATTTCTTCAAGAACACCTCTTGAAGAAAAAACATAAGAAACTAATTAGCGATCAGTAGCTGACAGCTACTCTCTGACAGCTGACAGTCTGGATCCTGCCATGAAGTCCAGCCACCTGCATAGGACGGACGCTGTTGTCATTGCTGCTGTCAAGCATTGATCGGGCAGAGGCACTGCTGGTGGCCAGAGCAGAGTGACGGGGTGTCAGAGGCCTGCAAGAGGCCAAGCATTGTAGCACCCATCTCTGTAGTCTGTGCCTTCATCAAAAGGCCTTCTATGTATTTCTTAAAACTCCCTGTAGTGACTTTTTAGAGTCACAAACATCGTCCATCGTATATTTCCTGTGGGAAGCAACAATGCCTGAGCCTTTCCAGAACTTTGTCCCAGTATATTTACACAGTGGTGGTCCGAGAGGACTACACATAGTTTAAGAATGTCCAAGAGGGCTCTCTGGCACATCTCTCCCAAGCCACTGAGCCCTTCTCCTATTTACTTTTTAGTGTCACAGCATTTGTCTTTCATCAGGGTGAGAGAAAAGCTGATGACCTTAGAAACAATTGGATGGGTGAAGGGATGGGTGTTCACGTCTTTGAAATGGGGCTTAATGTCCCTCCTGACTTAGGGCAGGTTTGCTGCAGAGCACAGACAACTTGGCTCCTGGAACAGACAAGGGTCTGCAAGAGCCTGAGTTTCTGAACTTTGGGATAAAATAGTAGGTTTAAGGTGGGATATGTGGTAGGTGGTTCTGGAAGGCTGTACCTTCCCTGTACCTCAGCCAGTCGGGAGAGGAAGAGGGGAACACACGGCCGGGAGTTTAGGATAAAAGGAGGCTGCGCCCTCCGAAACCTCAAGAGAGCAAACAAACCCCGCGGGTGTGTGCCCCCGTGGGGCCGTGCCCTTTATTAAAATAAAGTTGCAGGACTCTTTGTTTCCTTTTTGGACATAAGCCATTTGTGGATTTTCCTGACAATGGGCCATGGGACAGGATGGCGAATTCACCAGGGGTTACCTGAAGAGCCTCAGAACCCACCTCATAGTGCTGTGTTCTTCCTCCTTATGGTGTGTTATCAGCCTGACAATACTTATTTGGCCCTTCGTGATAACCCAGCCTTCCAGTCTTGGTACACAGAAGACTCTGGCTAAACTTTTCTCTCCTTCATATGTTCTCACCCATGTGCTGAAGTATTATCCTTGGGGAATATAATCTTTGCATATTCCCTCGCCTGCCCCTCCTGCTCAAGCACTGTGCTATTATTATTAAACTATTATTACTCAGCTATTATTACTGCCTAGCAGCACCTCTTTACCACTGCCTACAGCACTGTGCCAGCAGTGATGACTTGGTATTCTGAGTCAGCAGACTGAGGTTTTCATTGAGAACTGAGGTATAGCACATATGCAGATTATGAGAAAAAACCCTATTTATGGTCAATAAAGTCTATTTCTGGTCAACAATCCAGTGTAAATGCAGAAATGAAACTGAATGTGCTGAAAAGATGAGGCTGAGAGATATATCACCAATGTAAAGCAAAAAACCAGTCAGGGGAAGTTGAATTACTTCAAGACCTGGATTAATAATTAGTAGAAAATGTGAGATGATGCATTTATACAGACTAATAAATACTTCCATATGATACCAATGTGATAAAGCCATTAAAATTCACATAATCTTTAAATTATTGTATAAAGTGTCAGAAAGTATACCATTAGACACAGAGATATAAAAAGGTGCTGAGCAAATTGTGATGGCACCAAATCTGTCCTTTCTTGTAGAATACTTAGATTCAATGAATATATGTTTAAACTGAAATAGGTGCATGAAAAGGAACAACCAGATCCTTCTTTCTAAAAAGACACTAAAAGGTTTTGACTTGTTCACATCACAGAAATGGAGATCAGAAACCTACTTAAACTAAATGCAATACTGTCACAAGGTTAAAACAAAACACAGGAAAACCCAAAGCAAACAAAACAAAACACAAAAAGGAGACAAAAAACATGTTCTGGAATATACTTCAAACAGGAATAGCAAGAATACCTATCAAACCTTGAGAGACAGCCTAACCAGCTTGTGACAGGCACAGAGCTCTTCACTCCAGATGTTCCCCTATTTTCCATTTTGCCATGGACTCATGGACTCTCCCCATCTCCAGTCCATCAAAGTTTTAATTATTCCAGATGAATGAGGTTGTTTGGTCTGGAGAAGAGGAGGCTCAATGACCTCATTGCTCTCTACAGTCATCTGAAAGGATGTTGTAGTGAGTTAGGAGTTGACCTCTTCTGCCGTGTTTCAAGTGAAAGGATGAGAGGAAATGGCCTCAAGTTGTGCCGGGGGAGGTTTAGATTAGGCATTAGGGAAAAAAAAAGTCACTGAATGACTGGTCAGGCACTGGAATAAGTAGCACAGAGAGGTGTTAGGGTCACCAAGACTTTGTCTCTGGAAGTGTTTAAGAGGCATCTGGATGTGGCACTTGGGGATGCATTTTAGGGGTGGTTATAGTGGGCTGATGGTTGAACTACATGATCTTTAACATCTCTTCCAACCTTTATGATTCTGTGATCCTGTGAAAAGCATGGAATAGGGATGAAAACAAGGCCACCCTCAGCTAATTAATGGCAAGCTATTAAGGAACACCTATAAGATGCAGGCTCAAACACCATTTGAGACAATCTGTCAAAATTGCTGGGATTATTCTAAGTCTGTCACTAGAAATTATTTCCAAGCTTAAAACCAGAAACCAGATCAAGGGCCTTGTATCCCTTTGCAGCTGTCTTTGTGGGCATGTGTCTGAAAGGAGCAGGGCTTAGGCCAAATTCTTCTGTTTTCACATTTTATCTAGCACACTGCTTGTGCAGTTCTCCAGGTGAGAACTTTATAATTGCATCCAAGAATGGAATACTTGACTTTCTCCATTTCTCTCAGTCACTGGAGATGCAAATGAACACAGGTATTCTGCTAGGAGCAATAAATTCCACTAGATGGCAGGATATGTAAAAAATAGGTGCTGCCATTATAATCCAACATATACTTAAGGGCCTTGCCAAATCGTTATCCATGTAAACCACTGGGCTCTTGGCATGACCTGCTTGACTGTTCTTGTATTTGTGTTGACTCAAAGGTGCATGTAGCAGCACTTAACACAAAGGCATGCCTCCTGTGTATTATGATGTAATCTAAATAAGCAGTCAAATAGTTATAAACACACTTGATCTTGATTTTCTGCAAGTTGCCTTCACCAATATTTTTTCGCTCTTAGAAAGCTGAATTTTTAATGTTTTTCTTACTGAAATTAAATGTTTCAAAGAAGCTACTTTGAAAAGGAAAGTAATATTTACTTTCTTTCAACAGGAATAGAGATTCTGTAATCCTCAAAATCTTGAGGAAGGCAGAATTTCTTACTGGACATAGTAAACTTGTCCAGTAGTAGCTCTTTCCAGGTGTTTCATGTTCTCATGTGCTGGGAAAGGAGAACAGTAAGAGCTAAACACCCGTAGAAACAGTGTAATTATCTTTGGTTGAGACAAAAGACCAGAAATAATCAACCAAGCATGTCAAGCTTTTCTGTTAGCCAAGAATATTATTCACTGGACATTTCATGAATCTTGTTCTAAAGAAAAGAGAATTAACATCAACATAGGTTTCTAGTATTCGTCTCTGTATGATCTCTTTAATAAACATGAATTAAACTTGTAGCACTTCTATGAGGCAAAAATTACTGACCACGAAGGTAAAGACAAAATTCAGCAAGTTTGATGCCTGTTCCACTTGAAGTGTGAATTTTCACAATACAGGAGATAACTCATAATACTCTGAAGGCCCAGCAGTTCACTCTTAGGCGTTTTGGTTTCATTTGTGAGTGCTCTAAACTTCTGAGCATTCAGAGGTGTCTTAAGTCAGGCAAGTAAAAGTTCAGAATAGAGGGGTAGTGGGACTTGCCTGTGGAGAATTTGTCACTGCTTTGAAGAGCTGAATAAGTACTCTCTATGGAAAGGAACTGAGAGATAATAGGGCCTTCTAGGACTTCTTTCCCTGCCACTCCACACTCCCAAAAAACTATAATATCTATGCTTCTGAAATTTAAAGCAGTAGCCTTAGGCATACTGGAATTAATAGCTTGGTATAGCACTGTGAATTTGGTAGTACCACGATCCATCAAATACAATAATTAAAGCATATTAGTCACTCAGAACATAAAAGAGTAAAAGACAGTGGCTGAGCAGTGTTCTATCCTTCAACACATAATTTCATTTTGACTTACCATTTATAGAGCTTTTAGGCTTTGGTGAGACTCAATGCCAGTGACATTACCTCTGAAATAGAGATTGAATATAAGTGATCAGTTTCTGAGAGACACTGGTAGGCCTTGCTGCTGTGTCTTGTAATGGATTATCTCTTAATCAGTCTAAAGTAATTTTAAACTCATGAGCAAATGCATTCTAATTATATGCAGCTAGTGGGAGTTTTCACTTAGTACTGCTGCAAAAGTGGCGATTTTAAAACTGTGCTCAGTATTTCAGTACTTTTGAAAACCCTCAGATGTTCAGCTCCCAACCCTCTGGACACATATGCAAGAAACATTTATCACTTTTTACTTGAAAATTCTCTTCATAGAATACATAGAATATAGAATTTTTTTTTTTTTTTTTTTTGCTTCATATCCATTTCTCTACTGTACCCATGTCTCTACTGGAAAAAAAAAAATATTTCTGAAGCACCAGTCAGTTCCTACCCTTTCCAGTCCTTTTTATTTGTGCAGATACTGGAAAGAATATTTAAAATAATCTGAATAGCATGGCTGGTAAAAATGAGGTATAACTAAAGAGAAAACAGTAGTATCTCAGAAACAGATGAAAAAGCTGTGCCTAGAGAGCAAAGGACTGGAAAAATGCCATGTGAAAAATCTCTGAAAATGAGCATCTAGATGAAGTTGAGGCAGCATGTGCACCTGGCAGCAAAATCAGATTTTCTAAGCATAATATTCGCCAGCATTTTACTCTGAAAGATCTGTTATTTCCTGCACACTTCAAACTAAAATAATAAATGCTTGCAGAAAAACCAGAAGAAACCTTTTGAAACTCTGCAAAATCTGGCATTTGCTCTCGGTTTTGGTTGGTTTGGGGCTTTTGTTGTTTTCGTTGGGGTGTTAGGTTTTTTGTCCTTGGTTTTCTTTATAGCAATCCCTTGCTTTTTAAAGAGATACGCTTTTAGCAATGGTAAAATAAAATTTAAATAGACAATGGTTTTCAAACCAAATCATATCTGTATGTCTGTTTCCAAAGTCCCTAATGAAGTGGATGAAATATCCTGGAAAGTCTTCCCAGGCTGTAATTTAATGTTTTATGTATATTAGCAAATATATGAATGTAACCTTGTTTTATAAATACTAAATTTCATCATTCTTTTTGAAAATATACACTCAGAGTTCATTATCCTTGATATTTAACTATCATTTTAACTAGAGTAGAACAGAATAAGGTAGAATAGAATTTCTCACAGTGGTCTGCTTCTATGAAATGTTTGATTATTCTAAAGGTAAAAAAGTTATTATTTTTTACTTTAACACTGGAAACACAGAGCCTTTAGTATACTGGTGAAATTGTTACATTATAGTGATGGAATTTGTTTCTTTTGTTAATCCTGCCAGGTTGTAATGGCACAGAGAACAGACTGTATAGATTTGATGGTTGAAATGGGCAGGGTACTCTTTTAAATCCACTCAGCAGCACACAGCAGAAAATAGTGGAGGTGCATTTAATGATTTACATGAAGATTTTAATGATTTTAATGATGGTCAGTAGGATTTTGTGGCTGTATCAAATAACATGTGATTTTTTTTTTTACATTGCAGTAGTGAGATGGAGACTCAGAACATTAGAAGAGCATCTAATTTTGGTTAGTTAGCTCTCCATCATTTGGTATGGATCACAGTATCAGATAGAAGGATTGAATAGTTAAAGGACCTCTTTAGGATGAAAATTTTCCTTTGATGCTTGAAAATATACTTTTATGTTTAAAAATGCTTAAGAGACTACATAGAGAGTAGAGTGGGAATTATCACTACAATACTTTTTTGAAAAGCCATACTAGCTGTTCTTCATATCTATTTTATTTCAGATCACAGAGACATAGAATTGTTTAGGCTGGAAAATACCTCTAAGACCATCGAGCCCAGCCATGAACTGCTGCTTAAGAGTGCGAAGGAGCTGGTACAGACTAGACACAGGTATAGTTCATGATCTTCCCTTTGGGACTCCCAAGCTGCACCAACTGTTCCTCAATCCAAAGTTCCTCAAACAAATAAGAAGCAGCGATGCTCCACAGGTTATCGCAGTGCTCATTGCCAGCTACAAAGGTGAGCATTTGTTTATGCCTCAAGATACTGTTTTCACAGCATTTTTACTGAACAAGAACAATCCTTCTGCCTTTTTTCATGTTATTTGTGGTCATTAACAGATTTGCTATGCAGCACGAACCTTTGATATTGAAGAACTATGAAGGACATGGACAAGAAAGGATGGAAAGAACAGTTTGTTAAAACTGAAAAGACAAAATTGGACACAATATTTAGGTTTTGTAAAACTACAATTTACTAGGTATGTCTGTTTGTTACGTATATATCAGCTGGAATCAAGCAGTTTCAACATAAACAGATTTCACAATATTCCCCTGAAGCACACGTAGCAGCTCCCTCTGGCCCTGTTAGACCTTGGTGTCACCTGTGGTCAGACACAGAAAAAGGAAACTCATGAAAAAAGCAAACAGTAATTCAGCTAGCAATGTGAAAAGCATGATATACAGGAAGAAATAATCGAGTGCCCTATATTTAACAATATGATGTACTAAAGGTAGACAAACCAACACCCCTAAATTGTGCTGGAGAATCAATATTAACATAGAAATAGAATCTGATTTTTCAGGAATGAGTACTCCCCATTCCCAGGAGGTCTTGTGTTGGATGTAGCTACATCATTAGCCACTTTTGATGTGGAGAAAAAAAGATATTTTTGACACATGTTCCTAGGATTGATCAAATTCTCTCTGTTTAGAGTCTGATTTCATTAATCCCTTTGCATTCTAATTTGACTCAGGTCATGAATTTCATTACTTTCTCCTAATCTTCAGCAAGCAACTTACTGCCAGCTAAGAAAACTGCAAAGGTATTTCTTTCAGATGACAAGGCCACATAAAAAGCTCCCATTTCACTTTGAATAATTTACTTTTCACTAAAAATGTGCTTCTACAAAAATGTACTGCCAAAATTCTCAAAATATCAGAGCCAAATTCTCCTACTAACTGCTTCAGCATGTTCACTACCTTATTTTTGAGTGAAGGACAACAAAGCCACTGGAGAATGGTTCATCTGTAGCTAAACAGTCTCTCTCTTGCTCTTTGTAGCCCTTGTCAGTCTACAGCTTATGCATTCTGGAAACAAAGATTTTTCCCAACAAACATTTTATTTGAAAAAAACATGACTCAAGAAGTAACTGAAAATACAGAGTGTAATAGTAAAAAAATACATGTTTGAGAGCTAATCTTCTCTAGAAATTCTGGAATAAACCTTTTCACATGTCGTCATTATTGCAAGATATTAATCTGTCCTGCACCAGAGGAAACTTCTATTAATTTTTGGTTTGTGTTTTTGTTTTTGTTTTTGGTTTTTTTGGGTTTTTTTTTGGTTTTTTTTTTTGTTTTTTTGTTTTTGTTTTTGTTTTGTTTGTTTTTTGGTGGGGGTGTGTGTGTGTGTGTGTGTGTGTGTGTTTTGTGGGTTTTGTGGGTTTTTTTGGTTGTTGTTGGTTGGTTGGTTTTGGGTTTTGGTGGGTTTTTTTTGGTTGGTTGGTTGTTTTTTTGGTTTTTTGGGTTTTTTTGGTTGGTTGGTTGGTTGGTTGTTTATTGGTTTTGTTTGGTTTTAAGGTTTGTTTTTGTTTTTATTTTGTTGTTTTGTTGTTTATGTTGGGTTTTGTTTCTGAGGTTTTTTTGTTTGGTTTCGTTTGGGTTGGATTTTTTTGAAAGATGAAATTACACAATTTCAACCCAGCAGTTACTTCTCTTCATTCTTAAGGAATTTGTCACTTTTTGACTTGTCCAATCTTTTTGACAGCTGAGACATTTTTTATCTGAATTTTGGTTAGACATTTAGATATAATCTAGCTATCTATAGAGGGAATCCAAAACAAATGGAGCAAAATAAACCATCTCTTAAACAGTAACACCTGAAAACTGCCTTATAACTAAATCACATTAACTTTTAGAAATATTATCATCAAATGCTTCACAGCATAAGGCCTCACAGATGTTGTGGGTTGTTACTATTGTTACTCCAAACTTCCTGTCAGAAGTGAGAATAGTTTACACATGCTTTTATTACTGAGAGAAGGTTACAGATACTGGCACTCAACCAAAGAGGAAAGGAAGAGATACCACAAACCATCTTGAACTCTTCACACAGTAATCTGAAGAAGTTACAGGTAGTGTATTTGATTCCTTCTGTAATGCATTTCTGGGGCAACCTGTGTTAATAAACCAGTTATTAACCAGTTGTTAATAAAAGAATTTAGGCATTACATTCACAAATTAAGACTGCTTTTTTCCCTAGTGCTTGTGTGTACACAAGCAACAGATCTCAAGAAGTAGCTGAACTACATCTCTCTTGCTCTCATTCCAAAGTTTTACTGCTTAACATAGGCAGTTAAGCAGTAAAAGTTTCTTGTCTCACTTGTTCTTCCATCCTTCCGTCTTCTAGCAGGTTCTTTACCGAATCAGGGAAGTAAATGCTACTGTAACTATTCTATACAGGTTCAATGTAAAAAACATGCAGAGATATTAAAAACCAGTATGTTTGGGGAAGGAGATTATTCTAACTGGGTCTTTCATGTTACAGGTAATACCATAATGAATGAGTTTGGAAAATACAAATATTATAAAGAATACTCATATATAATAAATCTAAAATCCATGGAAACCATATTTTGAGTAAAGCAGGAGAAAAGAGGACATGCAAATGCCAACGGCATAGGCTATTTTAGATTTCTTCCATTATTATTTCCTTACCTTCATATATTTTCAAATCACTGACATGGATGTGTTATTATTTGCACACCTTGACATATTTATTTTTCTAATAATTCTAATTTGAAGTAGTCTGATCATTTTGTTAAATCACAGAATTATAGAATAACAGAAGGGTTTGGTTCAGAAAGAACCATAAAGATGTCCTAGTTTCAACCCCACTCCCATGGGCAGGGACACTTTCCATTAGATGAGATTTCTCAAAGCCCCATCCAGGCTGGCCTTTAACAGGGCATCCACGATTTCTCTGGCCAACCTGTCACAGTGTCTCATCAGCCTCAGAACAGAGAATTCTTTCCTAATAAGTAATCTAAACCTACCCTCCTTTGTTTAAAGCCATTTCCCCTTGTGCTGTCACTACAGATCTCAGTAAAGTGTCTCTAGTTGTCCTTCTTCTAAGCCCCATTTAAATAATGAAAAGATGCAATGTGTTATCCCTGGAGCAAAATAAATTAAAATACATAGACTTTCTTTGAAATATCACACTAGTGTTCTCAAGTCCAGTAAATAAAATTACTCCTCCCATGTTTGTGAGTAACCTGTATTTGTTACTCTGTGCAGCTTCTAATGATCTTTAAAGAACATGCTTCTGATAAAAAATTATTAAAGATCACTACTCAAATTCTACAATAAAATTATAAAGAAAATGAAACATAACGTGAGCTGCAATAAATGTTTGCATAACAATGAGAGTCTTTGCTAGTGATCACCAAACAGTCAATTGCCACCTGCTTGAGCCAAACGTGTCCATTTCTTTCACTCCAAACAGTGTTCAGGCACTTCAAAAAGTCATGTGAATAATGTAAATACTCAACTCACACTTTAGAGTAATTTATTTTCTACTTACAAAACTAAAGTAGTACAAGGAACTTGCAGAACTGTGGATGGAACATTTTTCCAACAATGTGACTTAAATGTTGATGCAGTAAAATAAAGTGAATTCCATCCTCTTTTTGCAAAGAGACCAAACCAAAATATTAAATGACTGATATACTAAAAATTAAAATTCTACTGCTATAAATAGAATTACCATCAATATGTTTCTGCTGTTCATTTATTTACCAAAGAGATTGGATTTATTTCCTGTATTGTAATTCTTTAACTTTCTGTTTCAAGATGAAAAAAAGCCCAAGATACCTGATATTGAGGCATATTTAAACAGAATTTTTTAAACCAGCATATTAAGACAGCTCAAATATTAGTTCCCTTCCATTATTTTTGCACCTTTAACATAAACAGAAATAAACCTGTTCTTCCAGTCAGAAGTTTCTGTCACTTTAATTTACTAGGTGGCAGATTAGCTGTGGAAATGTGAAGTATGGATTTGTGGCATGGTGTAAACTATTGCACTCAATTTATATGTTAAGAGCAAGAGCAACCTGCTACTGCCAAGAAGAAGGTTGTCAACTATCTCCAGTCTTAGTGGTAGAATAATTTTTTTTATTATTTTTCTGTACTTGCATTAAGGTATACTGTCCCTAGCCCTTTTATTTAATTTCTATCTGTTCCTAATACCTTCAAAGGCATGGTAAGTACTCACCTTGTGTGCATCCAGGGAAATGTGCACTGAAGGCAAGACCCTCAATACATTCTTGGGGAGAGAGGCGGAGTATGCACACACATGTCATTGTAGCAGAATGGTGACCTTGCGTTTAGATATTGGTTTGGAAGGCTGATAGCTACAAACCATCAAAGGAAACAGAAACATCTTTGACAGATTGTCCACGGCTTCATGTTAAACCAAAGTGAAAATGCTGAACACGGCATGATTTTGAATTAAACTATGGTTTCCCTCTAAGCATGTGGAAAAGTGAATCTCAGGGAAAATTTGTAAATCAAGGCTACATTATTTGTTTGAAACAAAAGTCCAAGGCGGATGAGGTGTCTTCAGGACTCCGGAATGGGACCTGCACAGTTTCTGACCCGGTTTCTGTGACCCCACGGCCTCTCCCCGGCCGGCGAGCTGCAAAGAGCCCCTGCACGCTCACACTGGATCCATTTTTAGCCCTTTCAAAGACAACTGTGAAGGCACAAGCCGCCGGCACGACCCGCAGACCCCGGCGAGCAGTCCCCGGCAGCATCTCACCGCCCGCCTCCCTGCCCCGACGGGGCGTGTGCGGCCCGGAGAGCCAGCAGCGACAAGGACACGGGCTGTGGCGAGACTTTCTGCGGTCAGAAACTCCCCGAAGCGCTTCAGGTACCGCCAGCGGTGAAAGGTGAAGGGGCCCACGGCTGTCCTGGCTCCCCGCCGCCGTCAGGGGCGCGGAGCGCAGCGGAGAACCGAAAGTGAAGGGAAGCCAGCGCCGGCGGGGCATCCCCGGTGCTGCGGACGGCGCAGCGCCGCTGCCGGCGGGGCAGGCACGCGTGGGTGAGCGCGGATGCGCCCCGCCAGTCCCCGCTCCCGGGCCGTCACTCCAGGGCGCTGCCGCCCAGCTGCCGATGCCCCGGGCGGCGATGCTGTGTTGCATGCCCGGCGTGGCTTTCGTGCCCGCTTTGCTCGTTAGCTGGTCCTCGGCCGCCTTCATCATCTCCTATGTGATCGCCGTGCTGGCGGGGCACGTCGAGCCCCTCGTCCCCTACATCAGGTGAGGCGGGGGCGCGGGGGAGCGGCCGAGGTGAGCGGCCGAGGTGAGAGGCCGCTTGTGTGCGTGTGACCATGGGTGGTGTCTTGAGGGGCTTCCCGGAGGGACTGTAGGGTCCCCAGGGGAGGAGAGGCAGTGGCGGTGGGGCCTCCCGGTGACAGGGCGACACACTGGGCACTCCCGGCACCCATCACACCTCTAGCACCTCTGAGAGCCACAGGACACAGACGCTGGAGACACGATGGAAAGGACATGAAAGTTTTCTGCTGCAGCCAACGCAAGCCTGATCCTAGAAAAGCTTTACGATTACGTGGTGGAAGCGTAATTTTGTATAACTCCAGAACTGGGCCAAAGTGCACCAGACGATGACTGGACTTGAAGCCCTGTGATGGCTTTTGCAGTACACACATTCCCACAAACATGCATTTTTAATATTTCATGATAGGACCAATGGGTTTTAAAGACTTCCCAAGAGATGCCTGGCATCTCTTTTCTATAACCTTTATCATTTAAGTGTGATTCTGTGTAAATCATTCTTTATGAATGGTTTATGTTAATATTTAAATCTAAACTATGAAAATGTTAGTATTTATCTCTCAATAGATTGAAGGTTAGCCAGAAATCCAAGAGTATCTCTGATATACAGAAAATCTAAACAAGGTTTTAAAATATATCTTTCAAGATGCATCTAGACCTAATTCTTTGAAGGACTTTTTGGACATGCACAGTTTCAGAATACTGCTAACCTGATTGGCACATACAAGAAAATTTGATTGAAAATTAGGGTTTGTCATCATAGGCAAGAGCAAATGACACCACAACCCACATGAAAGCTGAGCTTCATTCAAACTGAGCCAGAGAAAGTTGGGCTTCATGTTTATATTAGCAAAACTTTTTAAGACTCTCTGCACAAATCTGGAAAGCTCTTGGAAAGCCTTGTTCTTGTACTTGAACAAATACCCTACTGCTCATCCTTGATTACACACAAAGCTTTACTTACACAAAAGTGCTTGTGATCAGTGCAATTTATCCAGTATTAACTAACAAAAATAATTAATTTGATATAACTTTACATGGTTTGTGTTCAGAAATATTTTGAGATCCTGTAGTAAGAAATTTGGCAAATTATATTTCTTATGTTGAAACCATGTCATAGAATAAAATATATGAGAGAATGGGATTTTTATGTATAGTTTTATTTGCAGTTAAATTTTTGACAGCTCAAGTATCTCGATTGTGTCATTCCTTCTAAAAGGGATGGACCAAACATTTAAGTCACAACTGTACAACTCTAGTGAATGTATCACAGCTACCACAGTTACATCAACTTAATGGAATAGCTCCCAGCAGACATTGTTCTTATCCTTTAGCTATGGAATCATCATAAAAGTCCACATGCCCTAAAAAACCTAAACAAAACAAAGACATAAGAGGTTGCACCAGTGATTCCCACTCACAATTCAGTCCCTCTGCATTTACTAGTAAAGCTTTTTAAAAGTCTTGTTTATGTTGCACCACATTTGGACTAAGGATATACATTGACTATTGGTGAAGCTTCTGCAACAATTCTAAAGGCACATGCTTTAAGCATGAGCACTTCATAGAAGATGCACTTGGGATTTATACAAGGTTTTCTTCTAAGTACTCAGGACAATAGTCATACCATATTCATATTCTTAATTCGCAGGTCATTGCTTTAGCCTAAGAATATGAATCATGTGATTGAGAATGTGATTTAGTAAAACTAAGAGTGTTAAAAAAGAGGAAGAATGTTGCAACATTTCAGTTGTGCAATGTCTTAAAATGAAGTATAAAAATTAAATAGAGGTCATATGGGGAAATTCCAGTTACACAAAGGACAAGAATACTGATAAACTTTAGTTCAACGTTTCTGTAATTCCTATATGCATTCCTCAAGTACTCTGTGTGTGCCTTGAACTAACATTAATTTTATTTGCTTACAATGTAGCAGCTGTCACAGTGAGAAAACACACCTAAATTTGTCATTGAGGCTGTGCTAATGTCCCATCAAATAAACCATATAAATACAATTCTTGGTAGATAAAATGAATATGATTTTGTGTTTTCTAGCAGCTGAGTCCCAAAAGATGACAAGGTTGTGCCAAAATTAGTCCTGTTACTCACACTGCTCAAAATCCAAACCAATTTGGATGTGCTGGGATGGCTGTTTGCTTGTTTGAATTCTCAGTGAAAGAGTAAAGGAAATTTTCCTGAAAGCATTTGCTACCAGTTGGTACTTCTGGAGAAATCAGAATCCCTGTAGGTGGAATAAAATCTTCCTATTTTAAAAATTTGGGACTTCAGTTTGAAGAGAAATAGTTCATGATGGCTCTGAAGAAAATTCAATGATGATGAGTCTTTTGGCCCTCAAATATTTATTCCTTGTCTCCTTCACCTTCTTGTCTTTCCACTCTTCAGAAGACTGTTTTTAAAATTCTTCTGCATGAGATGGTGACACAAATGCTGTCATTTTCATGTGGGGTTCCTCATATTTTCCATGGTGGTAGAACTCACCTATGCAACAACTCAAATAAGTGAGCACATTTTTGTTTCAAATATGCCATTTCCTTTTTTATTTTTTATAAAAAGGAGGGGACTGTCACCAATACTTTTTTTGCTAATCTTTTTTTTCAAAGCAGCAGACTTAAAAAAAAAAATCAATATGAATCCAAGTATTCATTTAGCTTTTTTTAATGCAAAATATAGCATTAAGAAGATTGTGTCTTTAAAAGTCCAGTGCAATACTTTGTAAATAGATTGTGATCTAATAGTCCTGGTATGAATTTTCTTTACAACATAATCTAAGATTGTTGAGTTTAAAAATCGACAACAGCAGAAATCACCTGTAAACCTTTAGCTTGAGAAAATACTCTGATAAAAAATGGAGTTCAGTGCAATTTCAGGCTATTTGCTTTGCTCCTACAATGTGTTCCAAGAACTTCAAATGTCTTTCTATGTGTGTGCCAATTCCATTCTCTTCTCACCTAAAGCCCTTCAAAAGCTTTGAAGTGATTACAGTCCTGTACTTACCACAGAGTGGTTTCTGATTTGAAAAAGTCCTTGAAGATTGTCACAAGTGGCCCATATTTTAAATGGACTCCTTTGTCGTGTTAATGAAAACACTCCAGAAACAAAAGGAAAAGATGAAGTCCAAGGTTTAAAAATGGGCTAAATGAAACATGAATTAAGATGATTTTCAGGTGTGTCAAACAAACAAACAAAAACACTTAGTTTGCTGTTTTCATCAATTTCACTGTCTAAGAGAAGCAAGATTAATACAGACTACAAGCTGGAACAAGTCTTCAGAAAGCATTACAACAAGAAAATTCAGGTGAATAGGGATTCCCAATGCCTAACAAGTTGTAGAAACTTGTCTAAAAGCTTGGTCCTAACTTTTGTCTGAGAATTTGGCGCCAATCTAGTAAAAAGAAAAATATTAATTTTCTCTATTTTTTTCCATCAGCTTTTCGTAGAAAAAGATCTTACCTTTATCCTAAGCTTCCTCCTAATGCTGACAAATCATCTTAGCAACTTTTGTTAAACAAATCCTTCTATGACATAGAAGGGGTTGGAGAGCAAACACGAATTTCTAAAATAATCAAGTCATTTGAGATGGTCACACTCTTCTGTCCTGAACTTAACAAAATTTTCAAAATCCTTGAGAGTGATTGCTAAAGTAGAGAGTGCTTTCTTTTTTTGTGTGTGGAGAGCATTCATGCTGAGGTCATTTTGGCTGTACTCAGTGGTAGCTTCAGAATTGTAGCACTGAAAACTAATCCAGCCTCAGAGTCGGAATGAAGAGTATTCATCTTCTCGAATGACATAAAAAATATCCCTAGCTAGTACCTACATGTCCCATTATACGCAGCATCAACATATGGTGGAAAAGACCTCTGAGCTTACTGAGTCCAACCTATGACTGAACTCCACCATGTCAACCAGACCATGGCACTAAATCCAGGCTTTCCTTTAGCATTTCCAGGGATGGTGACTCCACGACCTCTCTGGGCAGTCCATTCCAATGTCTAAACACCCTTTCTTTGGGGAATTTTTTTCCTAACATCCAATTTAAATCTCCCCTGGCACAACTTGAGGCCATTTCCTCTTGTCCTATTGCTTGTTACCTAAGAGGCCAACCCTCACGTGGCTACAGCCTCCTTTCAAGTGGTTGTAGAGAGTGATAAGGTCACCCCTGACCCTCCTCCAGGCTAAACACGTCCAGCTCCCTCAGCTGCTCCTCATTGGACTTGTGCTCCAGACCCTTCCCCAGCTCTGCTGCTCTTCTCTGGACATGCTCCAGCCCCTCAATATCTTCCTTGCAGTGAGGGGCCCAAACTCACAACAGCAACTGAGGTGTGGCCTCACGAGAGCCAAGAACAGGGGAACAGTCACTTCCCTGGTCCTGCTGGCCACACTGTTGCTGATACAGGCCAGGATGCCACTGGCCTTCTTGGCCACCTGGGCATACACTGGCTCAATTTCAGCTGCTACCAACCAGCACCCCCAGGTTCTTTTCTACTGGACATCTCTCCAGCCACTGCTCCCTGGCCTGCAGTGCTGCCTGGGGTTGTTGTGGCCAAAGTGTAGGACCCAGGCCCTGGTCTTGCTGAACCTCCTGCCACTCGTCTTGGCTCATCAATCCAGCCTGTCCAGATCCCTCTGCAGAGCCTTCCTACTCTCCAGCAGATTGTCACTCTCACTCTAGGAGAAAGGTTTGTTCTTAGAATCCTTTCTCAGTGTCCACTAAATTTTAGCATTAGCTAAAACCTTTATGTGTTCACATATCTGATAGTAGAGTTTTTGGGTGCCTCTGTTCAAACACACTATCCAGCCTCTTAGTCCTGCCCAGTAACTGAAAACTTAACTTACACTCAAATTATGTAAAGATTGAAGAACTAGATGTTTTTTATTGGCTTGACCAAGAGAACCTGATCAAGTAGATATCAACTGGTTGCATGTTAAACAAGAAAAAAATAGACATCAGAGAAGAAAAAATAGCAAAAAGAGGTGGCCAAGATCATAGTACTGCTCTTTCAACAGAGCACTCACCTTCCATAGAAGAGTTCTGCTTGAGGGGGCTTGAACCCACATGCTTCCAGGAGTATGTTCATTCTGTGAGGAAAGGACATTCTCTGGGGTGGATGTTTGCACTCTGGGGTGGATGTAGGGAAAAGAGGAAAAAGGACTCTGTGGTTAAGGTGTTCCATTTTCTACAAAACAAATGTTTTGTGTACTTTATGTCTTTCATATATATAGACATGCATGTAGATATGTATATAAATTCTATAGATATTCTCACACTTATGATCACTCTCTCTGTTCCAGTGAACTTCTAATTATTCCCTGTAAGAGTGAAGTGTTTCATCAGAAGAGACTTACAACACCTTGGAGATAGAGCACTCTTAGGCTGTATCTACATTAGTAAATTAAACAGTCGCTAAGAACATTCCTGGGCATGGAACACAATTTCTCTCATAGGGTTAAGCCCTTTTAAGGAAATTAAACCAAATTCTCTCACATCTTAAGATAGTGACTGCCAGTTGATATATTTTACTCTATCACAGTGTTAATTCAGCAGATAAAAGAAACATTAATTCTAAAATGTCATTTATATAATCATGTCATTCATGAGGAAAGTACAGGTCTGTCACATCTTTGCATGTTGCATACAGAAAAAGAAGAAATGAAGTTCAAAGAGTATGCTCTCAAAATATGCTTTCCTTTTGAAAAGAAGGATTCTCTACTACAAATGGTGCAGCAGAAGATGAATTGCCTTATACACACAGCAGCAGTTCACGCAAGTTATATTTCTCTTGGGATTTCAATTGTCTCATTTATGTTTCACAGGTCTCAATTAACTTTTAATTTGTCTCTCTTCCTGCTTTAGCGACACTGGAACTAAACCTCCGGAGAGCGGTGTCTTTGGCTTTATGATTAATATTTCAGCACTTCTAGGTATGTAAAAGTATTTGGGTTGACCAGAATGAAGAAATGAGAATTAATGAAAAATGCCTGCTTTAATTACAGAAATGTATTCAGTATTCTGCAGAAAAACTTCTCCACAGTCAAATGGCAGTATCAGGTAGATGTAAGTAATATCTGGAGAGCTGGGTCCTCAGGAGCAGTTAGTGCAGGCTTAGAGGCACTTGAGTCTCTTCAGAGCACCTCATCAGTGCAAAATAGTCAGTACACTGGTAATAAAAGTAGAACATAGATGACATGACTACTCTGCAAAAACTCTGATGTAGGGAAACTTTAGGTTCTAAGGTGCTGCAGTAAAGGGAAGAACAGTGTTGAAGCAACACCTGGCTTTCTCCACAATGTGCCTACTTCTCTAGAAAAAAACTGATGTGAATCAGGAAGTTTGGCATTTTCTATTATCTTTTAGAGGATGGAGGATCAAGAGCTGTGAATCTCTGTATGATGGCCTTAAGGCAAAGTCAACATATTTTACCTTGTAAAAGAGCCTTGTTCAGTCACAATTTTGGAGTGTTTCATGTAACCTCATTGTGCCTGGGCAAAGTTACCTGATTTCTTTTTCCAACTGTAGATAGGCTGAAACTGTGTTCTGCATTTTGGAACTGTGGAATTCAGACTACAGCTTATTATATCCTGAAGAGCCATGATTTCCTAATTCAGTACAGGTGTATGCCAGGAGTGAACTGCATATTAGGGCCAGGCATGCAGTGACTCTACAAAATTCTTCAGACCATCATAAGGAGATGTAGTTCTGGCACAAGATTGCATCTCAGAGCAGAATTAGGCCTCCTAATTCCAGCTTATGGTTCTTATCTCCCTGTAACATTTGTTCCTAATGTGGAATGACAATGCCTCTGTGCCCAAAACACCCAGGAGAATGGGATTTAAATTAGTGCTTTTCTTGAACTGATGTGCACTTAGTTCTAGACAGCAATAATATGCAATTTTAAGACAAAGATAATGTTGAAGTTCTATCTGAAAGTTCATCTGAATTAACTTCTTCATTCCAGCAGAGTTATGGTAGTGTTATTTATTGTATTATGATTATAATTTTATTCTGCATGTCATGTGTTACAGGAAAAAGTGTTAAAATGTAATCAATATGTGATCATTGAACAAACCATTTTTTTGGGTTTTTTTTTTTTTCAGCTTCAATTACAATGTACATCAGATATTTATTAATAGAGAAGCAAAATGAATCATCACATTTTGTTAGGTCTTCATGCAATATGCTTACATTATGTGTGGGCTTGATGGGCTGCACTGGAATGGGAATTGTTGCAACTTTTCAGGTATGACCATAAATTTCATAACAAAAATGAAAATAAAATAAGATTGTTTTACCATTAAAAAATTCAATTAGATAACAGTGATTAACATTATCCCCATATGGACCCTTGGAAAATGGAGTAAGAATGCCTTTCTTGCTCTTGCCTTTTTTCAGTAGCTTTTCAGCAACAGACTTGTTTCCTCACTATACAAGAGAATTTTTGCTCCTGCAGTTATGCCATTAAGGAGTTTTCTGTGTGCTTGTCTTATAACAGGTCTGTACTGTATGGATTTTTTTGCTGTAATTTTTTTTCTGTGAAAACTTGAATGTAAAAAACTTTGCTATTCCAAGTTTAGTTTGCTTATAATCAGGTAGGGCAGAATAAGTCAGACTAAAAAAAAAAGCATCTGCATTTTTGGCTGAATGATGGCACACTCACTAGCAGAAAGCTTCATCCTAAAATCAAGTTAAACTTAATTGGCAGGTGGCTTGAGGTATTGCCTTAAAATCTGTGGAAATAGCTGTATTATTTCTTTTAAAGGATGGTCTACCTTGGAACATTTCATTAAATACTATTGTGCTCATAAAATGACATGATGACATACACAGAAATTGAAAAATAAAGATTTTTGGGCCTTCAACAGCCAGTACAGTTTTACATGTAATGGAAATGGTATATTCAGACAAAAAACCCCTCTGCCTTAGGATGATAACTTGCTCTTTTTAGCTTTGCATCCAGGCAGTGTGTGTGGATTGCAAACATCACAGGTACTGTAGTCTATTCTAATCATATTTTACCTTAAAATATCCCTGCTCTTATTGACAAGATTTATATGTGGCACAAAAAAATGTTGGATGATTCCTGACTGAAATAGAAAACAAAATCTGCTTCAATAGGGAAAAGACAAATCAGGAATGCAAAATAATTTGTGAGTCAGGGATGCAGAAACTTTGATCCTAAGGTTTCCAAGGGATTCCTTGACAGTTGTAACACTAGTTCTTATCTAATCTCTGTTGTGTCTCATTCTCAGTTCATAAACTCCTTCCTCACTTAATTTCTATTTCCTCTACTTTGACCCTGCTTTCCATGTTAAGTGCAGTTTGTAGAAAGGGTTCTGAGCATAAGAATCTAATCTAGCTAAGCATCTGATCTAGCAGATTTTCAAGCATCCTTAATTGCCCAAGAAGCTGGAAATGGTGGTTTGCAAGCCTTCAATCTTTCCACAGTATATGTACAACTAGTGAACAGTACATTCTGATCCCTATTTGCCAATAGAATAGCTGAGACATGCGGAAGATGTAAGATTTGCTCAAGGTCAGGTGATGTTTCAAGTCAAGAGATCAAAGCAAAGCTGGAATTAGAAATTATTCCCTTAGCATTCAGTCTAGTTCATCTAATCAGTATGTCATGCAGAAAATTTATATTCATGTGCACTACCTGCTAGTTTCTTCCGGTAATAGCAGCTAACCATTGTGCTGATCCCCTTTCCAGGAGCTGGCTGTTCCCAGTGTCCATGATATAGGAGCTTTGGTGGCCTTTGGCTCAGGTGTTTTATACATCACACTTCAGTCTATAATCTCCTACAAGTCCTGCCCACGATGGAACACTTACTTTGTGTGTCACATAAGGATGGCCATATCTGTCATATCATGCATTGCTTTCATTACCAGTATCCTTTACAATGTATCCCATGGTTTTCCCTTTATATGCTCATGGTTTTCCTTTTAAGTTAAATCATTGCTGATAAAAAATAAAAATGAGGTCACACTCTTTACTTAGGGCTCTCTAATGTGCGTAATACAGCATGCTGAGAGACCATTAATAGCGTAAAGATGAGTTGTGGGAGCTTCTAAAAATCTTTATCTCTTATTTCAGTGGTATATTTAAAAACAATGTCCAGTATTCTTCACAGAATCGTACAGTAGTGAAGCTAGAGCAACTTTCCAACCTCCTTCACTTGAAGGAAAGTAGGGAGGAAAGTCTGAAAAAGGGAGCCACTGCTTCTGCAATGAACCAAACACACGGAAGTTAAAAACACGGGTGGCATACAAGCCTAAGCTGATGATTTTGATCATGCTGTTTGGTTCTTCTCCTCAACAGTCGCCTCTCTTAAAGTCACACTGCACAACTTCCTGGCTTTTCCCTTGGCATGCTATAATTAGAGTAATTTCACTTATTTTATTGGCCTTGGGTGATCTGCCAGTGCTGAAAACTGATTGCAGCAGCTCATCACATGAGTCAGCCAGATACAGCCTGCTTTTAGTTCGAGTAGCTGTGAAAGGGCTTTGGAAGAGGGCCTCAGTCCCAAGGGGAAGTTGTACAAACAGATCAAGGCACTAATTGTGTATCACTGGAAACCAACATTGTTCCACTTCCAGCAGTGCAGGACTGTGCTTCCATAGTTCTTGATCACAAATGTCATCTAAGTTTTGGAGTGTCTGCCTAACTGTCTATACTCTGAAAGAACCTACAGAAACCTTCATTTTGTGCAGAAATGTGTTTTGATTGCTGTTACCACTTGCCTTGTAATAAGGTGTTTCATTTACTTGTATTCTTAATACCTTGATTTGATATTCTGGTTGTTCAGGGTCTCCTGTGCTACAGAAGGGGAAGATGATCTGGGTGGTTTTTGGGGTTTTTTTTGTGGTTTTGTTTGGTTTTTTTTAATTTGTTTTGTTTGTTTGTTTGCTTGTTTTTTTGGGTTTTTTGTAAACAGACATTTTCACATTTACTCACTGATACTGTATAGTTTCCTTTACACTGTTTTTCTCAGTGATTGTGTTTGCTTCAAAAATTTCCATGACAAAAATTGATTGGACTCCAGGTGAAAAGGTAAAATCTTATTAGGTAGCCAACTTACCTTGTGTGATATTATTTGGGAAATGCTATTATATTTATGTTAAAGCACTACAAACATGTCAGAGACTTCAAATAGCACATTATCATGAACAGATTTGTGCAATGCTGGCTTCCAGTCACTTCTTCATTAGAAAGATGTCTGTGGTGTGAGTAAGAAAATTTGTCATGGGTGATAAATCTTGAAAGAGTTAGACTTTCATTTTGACCAAGAATTTGCAAGGTTCCCATAGAAAAAGACTGTAAAAAATCTGGAAATTAGTTGTTCTGCTTCCTTTTATAGTCAATTTTCTTGAAAATGAACTTTTCATATGAAACAAAAAGTGGGCCAATTTAATTCTGTAGTTTTTGAGGTTTTTTACAACATTGGTTTTCTCACCTTTTTTATCATTCTTTATTAAACAGATACTGTCATAAATATTTGGAGTCTGACCTAAAACATACAAAAGCTAATTTTAGGTATTTGAATTGATTTCAGAGTTTTCAGAATGACAACTATGAAAACTAATTTTTCTTTTTGGGCAAATTTTGCTAAAAGGAGGTATTAAAAAGAAAGGTTAAATAATGCAGAGAGTATATCCTCCTTGAAGAGCTTAATAAGAGCACACTTAGCAAATGTACCTCAACCAAACAGTGGCAAGGCAGCTGTGAGATAAACCTTTGCAAATTAGACAGTCTTAGTAATATCTTCAGGGGGGTTGTGGGTTTTTATATGGTGCAGAGATGAAAAAATGGTTTTACTGAAACAGATGGCATATTTGGTGACGGCATGTTAAGAAACACTTTGCATTCTGTTTGTGTCATGTGACATAGGTTTTCTATGACAGTTTTAAAAACAGAAGTCTTGTCAGGAACTGTCATTAAGGGTAGCCCTCCATTGCAAAACATGGTAAGGATTTGCTCAGAATTACTGAGCTCAGTGGGTCTGAGTGAAAGCTTGGAGGATGGGCACATCAGTAATCCTAACGTAACAACTGAATGTTTTCAGGCTTATATTCAACCTTTGTTTTGATACTGTGCTAATTGTAGTTTTCTTCTACTGCCTTTGATGGTACTGCGCACGACTTAATGTAACACGTGCAACCTCAATAAATTTACTTACCGTTCTGTAAAAACAAAATGTGAATTGACTTTTATACAACAGGGATAAATCATAAATCTTACTTGTTGAATTTTCAGAAGGAAATGTCTATATCATTCCACCCATATTTTGTTTAGCTGTTTAATCTGAAAATTTGTTTTATGTCTCATTCCATCAGGATTATACTTACCATTTTATGAGTGCAATCTGTGAATGGACAGTGGCCTTTGGTTTCATCTTCTTCTTTTTAACATTCATTAGAGATTTTCAGGTTGGTATCTACATATTTTAGCAGTGACAAAGTGCTATGACTTATATAACAATACAATAGAAAATTATCATTCTTTACCTGGATAGATGCATCAAAGCTATACAGAAACAAATTTACCAATCACAGAACTGTTTTCTGTCTATATAATGAATATTCTCCCCCTTGATTATAAATCATAAAATTCAGTTTAATAGTTCAATGTGTCTGTTCTTGAAAATTAGTAACAGTCAATTATTTATCAATCTGTTTGTAGAAAGAGGCCCTCTAAAGGTGACATAATAACAAAAAAAATGATGCAACTAAAACTTCATTTCTTTCTGCCTGAGGGATTTTAAATAATAGTCCAAAGCATTTCAATCATTGATGTTTTACATATTTTGCTATATGTTTCCTCACAGTGCAAAGAATATGAAATACTTTTTGGAAAAGTATTGACACAAAAGCCTTCTGGTTTGGGTAGCTGGATTCAGAATTAGCATATATTTTGCTAACCAATAACAAACATTTCCATGTCTGTTTAGTTTTGACTTAGTACTGAATAGACCATTGCTGTAGGGCTTGTCCTTAATTAAAAAAATTAAATTAAAAAATAACAACATAAAAAAGCTAGGTTCAGCAGAAAAAAACCCACTTCTTTTGAAAAAAAAAATAGTTGTTCAAAATTACACAACATATGATATTAAAGGTATATAATTACCTTCTAAAACTGACAGCATTATTGAAGCACCTTTCCAAAATGTATGCATCATTTAATGCATTGTTTTTGGGGGGAGGTATTTATTGCCAGTCCATCACCCTCTGATGTCTGTGTATATGATGGCATCTCTTTTATCAAAGGTCAGACTCTTCCCTTGGAGATAGAGATTTGCAGGACAATGCAGTAATTCTTAGAATATTTATCAACAGTCCTTAGTTGATAATCCTGCTTCAGACACATAAAAACTTTTACTAAATATAAATATTATGAAAATAAGAGAAAGTGATATAATTGTTCACATGGAATTGTGCACATTTTAAATTACGGGCTACAATATAGCATGAATCCAATGTTAGTGTTTGAAAATGACAGACAGATTTTTTAGAATTTTGTCATAACCAGTGCTTAGAGAAAACCAAACTATTAATTCAGAAAAAAGGTCCTGCCACACTCAAAGAAAAATAAGATCATTTTTCTAATTTTCCCACAGAATTTTTTCTAATTTTCCTGCAGTATTTATTTCACTTTAACACTTTTTTCTTTTGTTTTGTTTCATCTCCTTGTACTTTATATTGCAGAACTGTAAAATTAAATTATCTTAAGCTGATCTTGCTTTATTTTTCTTTTAGAGACTTTCTTTAAGGATATCAACAGAAATACATGAAGAATCCTGATAGTAAAAGATCAATATTTTATATCTATGAATATTCTAGGTTTCTTTTTACTTATAGAAAAAGTGGCAGATGCACAAGGATTGATAAGGTTGTATTAAGAACCCATGCCATTAACTCCACACCAGCAACCACTAAAAGATTTTAAAAACTCGTAGCAAGGTTCCTCCTGCCTTTTTGCAATATTTTGTAATTTTTACATAGTTTGGTATATTAAAAATACTGTAATAAAAACAATATCTAGAAGCACTAGGAAATCACTCAAGGACTTGATCTCCTCAGCTCTTCCATTTTGGACATATCTGTACTTTTTAATTTGCTGTAGTGTGATTGGTAGCATTAGTTTTAAACTTGAGAAAGTTCATTTTGCAAAGAGGGAAGTGTAAAGGCAATGGAAATCACTAGGACTTAATTGCCACTCTTAAGTTGCAAGGGCTGGAGAAGATGGTGAGAGCAAGAGTGGGCATCTTTGTTTGAAGAAATTTAAAGTTAGTAAATGGCAACACTATGCTACATATTTCTGATACTGGGCACTGTAATGCAAATGCAAATCCTAAGAGAAATTTAAACTATATTGGTTGAAAAATGTTTTCTAATCATCACTGCAGTACATGTTATAAAACCCCTTTTTCCTTTTTATGCACTGGTGGCCACAGGAAACAAAAGATGGAAGTGGGAATAGAAAGTAAATTTACATTTAAGCATGATGTAATAAAGATAAATCTTATTGCAATTTCGTTAATATAAAGCAGAATTTTCCAGCCTGTGTTTTAATCTACAATGGAGTGAAGAAGGTCTCAAAAAAAGAGAAAGAATGGAAAATAAAAAGAGGCAGTAGTTTTCAGGTACTTAGAAATAAATGTATGAGTATTATATACATAAAACTGAATTAAAAAACAAATCTGGAGAGCATCTGTAATGAAGATATTTGCTGCTATAGAGTTACTTCTGTAATGAAAGACTTGGAAAGGAACTAATTGAGAAGTCAGCTGTTACAAGTATCTGCAGGCCAAAGGTTTCTCATGGACTGATTCACCACCTCCATTCAGTGCATTAACCACTTGGTTGTGAATTACATTCTCTGAAAATTACATTTTCCACACTCCATCACAGTTTATGTAGTAATATTGATGATTTTCAGTTGCTAATATCCACTAACTAATGTGTGTTTCAAGAGTGATGTTTTTAGTCATCTGTTGACATTTCTTTTAATGTGTATTTTAAACTGAATTAAATTCAGCTGTTTCACAACTTAAAGAGTTGACGTTTTATTTATAAGTTCTTCCAGATAAAAACAGTAAAAGTGTTTGTTCTTTACTGGAAGATTTGCTTTCCATAGTATTCAGGTTATCTTGCAGAGGTTTATAGCTTCAACCAAGTTAAAAATCAAATATAGTACTGACTAAAGGAAGGACCTTGTGTCTTGCTGATTGGGTATCCTGCAAGGGACACATATTCCTTCACGTGAAGATGATATAGGAAATGTGTATCAACCACAAAAAGTGACATCATGTTATTTTCAAGGCTCTGTTAAGAAAAGACCATATTTCCTAGTGCATTGTGTATTAATTCTTTTATTGCTTTTTATTCTTAACCTTCATAAAGTAAAGTATAAGAAGCAAGAAGTTTTTATTTCAAATGATAGCCAAGCTTTACAGTGTAAACAGTATCCTAAAAGGAAGAACAAAATTTCAGAAAAAGTGGCTGAATCAAGATCACCTTAGTCCCCAAAGTCAAGAGGAAAATTCAAGTACTGAATTAAATCCTTCCCATTTTCCTGAGCCTTATATTGGTACATTTTTATATGAGTTACATTCATGACCAAAAGAATGCACCAATCGTGCACCTTTTATTAAATCTGTTAGGCCTAAGAGCTCAACTTGCATTGACATGCAGATAGAGGCAATGGATTATTATTTTTTTTATTTGTGCAGTGAACAACTATTGAAAACACTTTTATTATTCTCTGGCTCCAATCAGATTTTCAGTCAACAGCTTAACTATTTTTTTCAGCTGAAATGAGAGTTGACAAATTGCAAGAAATTGTCAAAATAATATTCTAGCAAGGTATAATTTAGCTGTGGCTGACTCTTGTTAAATACTGCACTTTAATTTTTACAGGCATGTGATCTCTAGAGGTTAGCACAGATAATGTCACAGCACATTTCTGTTGCTTTGCTACAGGTCCTTTTTTCTATATTTTCATATTTCTTAGCAACAAGAAATAGCTTTTTTTTGTTGTTGTTGGAAGCTATGCTAGAAATATTTTCATTATCTACTCTGCATGATGTTCTCTATTTGTCAGTCCATCAGGAGTGATTGAGAAATTCCTTTTGCATAAACTCCAGTAAATCACATGATACTTGCTGTTATTTTTAATGGTAATGCTAAATCATTCTACTGATTCCAAAAGTGCAAAAGCTGACTTTTCTAGATTGTGCAGCTTGACCTGCAGATGAAATACCACTGTTGTGGTCTCTGTCACAGTTCCAGATCATGTAAGGATGAAACTCTATCAACTAAAAATACCTAAAACCCACTTTGTCTTAGGACACTGTTACTTGCTCTGCTTTGCCTTCTAATGTGCACTAAGCCAGTGATGACCTTATCATTGGCTTTTCTCATGAGGCAAACTAAACTTTAATTTCTGGTCTGCTCAGTTTGCATACTGCCTTACCTGTGACAGCAACATATGTTTGACAGTAGTACAATAATCTTGACGGCAAGGCATTTATTTCTTGCTCTTAATACTGGTAGCAAAACTTCCAAGCAGACTAGAGGGATTATGGCAACACATCAGTGAATTTTGGACATTCCAGCATGAAGTTTGTAAAGAGGTTCAAGAGTTTGGTATTTTAAACTCCTCTGTAAAAACAGTCTTAGTCTCAATATTGACCACATTTTCACAAGCCTTCAGGCTTTAGAGCATCTGTTTGAAGACTGCAGAGGGTGTTGGGTGGGTTCCCAGTGGTTTACAATGTCCACTGGAAACATTGTCTCTGGAAGAGGCTTGGAAGAGCTGTTCTCCTCCAAGAAACAGTGAAAGGCAGCATGGTGCATCTGTTTTAAGAAGGGTTAATGTTTGTTTCCTTGGAAGATGGGTTAATGTCCATTTATTTGGGAGAAATGCGGGCAAGTAGCAATAGGCTTTAATCTATAAATTCTCTGTAGCTTTGACTAAAAACTGGTAAAGCTGGGTCTGTCTTTCACTGCATTTGTGTGTGTGCCAGTGCCATGGTCACAAGTGCAGACACAAGCAGTACTGGCATGATGAAGCCTGGCAGTGGTCAGAGTCCTGCATCTTGCTCCAATACACAGAAATAAAAATACATGCTATATTTTATAAACAACCACAGTGATTTGATGAGCTTTGGCTATATTTTGGATTGGTAATATAATTCAGAAAGAGTGTTTCTCCCATCCTAAGGAGAAAATAGGCAAGTCCTACATGTGGTATCTGTATTTTTCCCCGTACACAATAGATGGCACTAACAGCCCACATGATTTGGGTTTATTTCCCACGTTCAGGCAAGCAAGTACAGTAGTTTTGTAGGTAGCTTTAGCTGATTTTAATAGTCGTCTAGAGGCCCAGTTAAATGAGTTTTGTATTGTGCCTTTGTGGAAAACAAGTCAGATCTAAGTTTCTTTGTCATCCCTTCCTGCCTTCATCTAAGTAAATATGTTTTGCTACTGCCGTGTGTAGTCTCATAGCAACTTCAATTTTGAATTAATTTGTCTAAGTCAAAGGAGCCACTTGCTGCAGTTACCACTGGCACATGCTGACATCCAGCTCTCATTACTATGCCACTTCTCTTGGGAAGCTTTCCCTGCCCTATCACAAAGAAGGTACATTTCACTCAGTTGCTTCAGTAGAATCCTGTCAGTTTGCAGTGGGGATTTAGAAGACAATATAGACCTTGTTTTCATGAGACAACAATATAGAAAGAACAAGATTTTAATATTTCAAAATTGCAGCCCGTCTGCACCCAGAAAAAGTGACATGCCTGGTTGTAAAAAAAAAATCAAAGGTAGCTGCTGTAGCTATTTAAAAATGCACTTTGTATGTAAAATGTCTTTTTTCCACTTATTTCCTTGCCTAACAAAACAGTTAGCATTGTCTTCTGTGAAGTGTAGCAATAATGTAGGCTTTCAAACATTATCTTACCTGGAATGATACAAGTTAACATTCACAGTCTTAAATAAATTATCATGAGCAGCATGGATGATTCTCTAGAAACTCCCACCAAATGTTGTATGGATTTTTAAAAACTAAATATATAAAGCACTCTGACAAAGTAGGAGTGATTAATTATTGATAGACATCTTTAACACAGTAGAACTTTCTTACTCCACGATCACTCTCCCAACACACACTCATAAAACTCATTATAGGTACATTTCAAAGACGGTTTCTCTGATGAACACCTAGACTTTCATCATGAGACCTGAAGGAACATTCTCTGTAGCTCTGCTTTTATTAGAGATATTGGCAGCTGATGGATCTCCATGCAAAGAGGTGTCTTTCCTTCCTCTCACACTGCATCAGGTGGCTGAAACATATTAGATGGTTCGCAGGGAGGTTTTTCTTCTGGTTTGAATTATTCAAGAGGATTTTTTGATAATAAAATAATTTTGGGGAGTTTTTTCCTTTAAAAAATTATAAATAGAATGTGTGCTTATTTGAAATTTCAGTGGGATTACATGTAAAATCTTGTCTATTACTTAGAAAGGATTTCAACATAGGTTTTGCTCTTCAGGCAAAAATGTAACGTTCAGAAATTCCACCAGACGAAATATCCCTCTTTTCTTAAAGAGATCTATTTAGCCTTTGAGGATACAAATTCAATAGGAGATAAGAACCTTCACTTGAAGGAAAATTGATCTTCTTGACTTTAATCAACTAAAATCAAATTACAAGGCTTCTACTGACTTTAAATATTAGTATTTCTTCCTCTGCTGAGCAAGTGCATATGTTGTTCACAGAGCCTGGGGATATTTCCTGAATAGATCCTAGTGTCAGCAGAATAATCTCAGGGATGAATTTGGAAAATAAGTTATCTCCCTGTAAGCAGTTTGAAGGAGACATCAAGCTCTAAGACTCTGCTTGTTCTCCCTCTGCTCCTTAAACCCAGATTGTTTTCTTACTGAAGAAACACGAATTGAGAGTGCAAAGTGAAGTATTTAGACCTGAGTTCTCAGAACCAATATCACAAGTACAATAGGATATAGTTCTGCTTAAGCCTCTAATGACATTTAATTTGAAATTCACTGCAACTGTGTGAAGATGGCACTGTGACAAGATCTGAGACATCCCCAAGTAGTTGTAACAGTCTTAGAAGCAACTGAGGAAGCAGAATCCAAGCTTCAGCAAGCATTTGTTTTCTCAGGATTGTGGAAGCTTTCCATTGGCTTGGCTTCCTCTGGGTTTTGGGGGCACGGAGATGGCGCCATTTCTTATTTCTCCCTTTGTCCTCTGTCCTTCTGTGTTACCTAATACTCAATTCACACAAATTTTGTTGGCAAACAGCTCTCCCAGTATGTTAGTATTAGGATGTGGTTTCTGTGATTCTGTTCCAGAAATCATCTTTCTTCATGACAGTCAACAAATTAGCCTTACTTTCCTCCATTTTGTGGTCTCAGTCTGATGTCTGGGGAATTTGAACGTATGCAGGTAGTAAGTCATGGGTGCTCTCTGACCTGACTGCAGACCAAAATCAACTCTCAACTGAGCTCCTGCCTACAGCTGGCATGGCTGCTTAGCTTAAAAGTATTTAAACCAAATATTTGGGGTAATTATAGTATTATAGCAGATTTTAAAGGGTGATTGCCAGTGCTGTCAAAGGGTGAAGCTGACATTTTTTCAGTACCCCTCCTTGCCAAACAGCTTTAAAATTTGAATACTATTATTGTATTAACATAGTTCTTTAGTCTTGAACTGAATTTAAAACATGCTTACTGTTTAGGGTAGGCAATACAAAATCCTGATCGCTACTTTCCTGGAATTTCAACCGAAAAGAATGGTACAACATTATATAATCATGTTTTTTAAAAATCAGCTTGCAGTTTTACATGGCATCTTGTGTCTGCTTGTGGCAGCCAGAATTGAGCATTGCCATTGAAAACAGAGAGTCATGGCAGTATATTCACTCCAAAAATACCTTCTGGTTGCAAAAATATTTAACAATGTTAAGACTAAAGAGGAGCGAGAGGAAACTAAAGAAAGACAGGATTGGAAAATGTTCATTGCCCTGTCAGATAAAAATTCACCATGGAAAAATGCACAAACAGACAAATAAAAAACAATTGCTTGAGTAAAAATGCAATCCTGCAGATCACTGAGTCTTCTTGAGTAGGGCTGAAGGATGAAAGGGAATTGACCCTCAAACCACACAGTTAAATTCAGTGAGCAGAAAGCACTGGGCATCAGGCGTTCAGCTCGGGACCAGGGACAGATAAATTTCTCAGGGATTTCTAGGAAGAGCAGAAACTCTGCCTTTGCGCGTAACTCTTTTGGAAAAGAGGTTTAGAAAAAAACAGAAGTCTCAGAAACCAAAATCCTAGCAATACTGTGGATGGGTTATTGAAACCATCCCATAAATCACAGTAGCAGTTAGACAGCAAGGCAAAACAGGAATTAGTGATGTCTTTTCTTTCAAGGGCAATTGAAGATGGGTCTTCATCTGGTCTGTATAACCCTGTTGCAGAAACAGCAGTTCCTGGGTGTTTGGGGCAGTTTTGTCAGTTACTCTCAAGGCTCAGAAACAGGGCAAAAGATTGGAAACTGAGGGAATGGGTAAGAAAGAGAGGAATCCCTGTATAAGAAATGAGGGGCAGGAAAAGGTAGGGTTTTGTCTCAATGTCTGTGGAAATGAACATGACACTTATCTCTGGCCTCAGTGGAAATAAAGAAATACAGAGAGACCCCTTTATTACCCCATAAAGAATTGCAATAAATGACATCAAATTACATAGAGGAATCAGGAAGCACTTTTATGCCATTTTCTGGATACTAAGGATCAATAGGTATTTCCTTTAGTGGGTTTCTTGGGAGTCAAGTTGTATTGAAACCACAGTCCCAGGACCTACAGAAGAGGGTCCTGCTCACAGGTTGCAGGAGGAGGAGTTCCCCTTTCTGTGGATTTTTAGTGCAGAATTTGGAATAACAGGAGGTTGTTCTTGCTTATAAAGGTTCCCACATAGCTTCTGGTGGGAAGACACCAGATTGTTTGGCAGTCCCACAGGGAATACAGGGGAGATTTTTGCCAGCAAAATCACAGACTAGAAGAGGAACAGAGTCTCTGTAAGGAAACAGTGAGGAATGAACTACACAAGATGGTTGTGGTTATCTGCTTTTGTCCCCAGTGTCATGTAGAAGACTCTGAGTAGGGTGTCACTGTGGGTGCAAGGAGGGTTTGCTTGTTGAGATGGGTTCTTCATTCCCAGCAGCTAAGTGATGGCTGAAATACATCTCAAAGAAGCATGGGAAGACTGAAACCTAAGTGGGGAGCCCTGTGCTTGTCATTGAGATTAAAAAAAAAAGAAAAAAAAAAAAGAAAACCAGTGAAATTAGAAAGACAACAGATGCAGATCTACAAACCTCTGGTCAGTCTAATAGACAAGTACCAGTCTGGGGAGACAAAAAGGGAAGAGGACTATGCTGATGCAACTGGAAGAGCCTCAAGCTAAATGATCACCCACCAAATAATATGTAATGAAATCTTAAAACATCTGTTGATGATCAGGACAACAGAGATTCCAGCAGAAAAGGGTGAAGACGGCTCTTCTTACCAGTGTTTACACTGGCCTGCATTAGCATCAATCAAATGTGCAGTGATAATTCACCCAACGAAGCCTATGGATTTAATGCTCATCTATGAAATATTCCACACAACAGACAGTTCTGTTGGTCTACTGCTAAACCACTGTTTAACAGAAAATATTGCTAATCTGAACCCACTCCTTAGTGTATGTTTGTTGCTGCCCTTATCATTTCTTTTTGGGTTGTTGTGAATTTTCAGTATCATTTTCTTTAAACAAGAGAACACGTTATTCAGAAAGAGCCAAACAACATCTTTGTAATGATTATGAAATCTCCTATAGAGCGTTTCCTGTTAATTTTCATAGTGTTTTGAAGAAAATTCTTTTGAAGGCTTTTATAGGCTCTTGTCCAACATATCTGGGGAGTCTGTTTTTCAACATTTAGTTTTACTCTTTAACATTTATTTATGGCCACTTCAGTGCCTTTAACGTCCTAGGATTGTAAAATATTTTTTTAACCACCTTACTGATCTTAGATTTGCACAAATTTGGACAAAAGCCAGCTGATTCAATAGTAATTAAAGTATAATCACAAAATTGTTCCTAAAACAACTTTGTCTACTGCTGGTGTTCTGCTTTGCAATGCTGTGTGTGAGAAGCCAGCTTTGTTTGGGCTGCTTACAGCCACACCAGATACTCTTTGTGCAGGGTACAGGCAGCAAACTATAGAGGCTGAAGTTCACAGCAGAGATTGCAAACAGGATATGAATTCCAGTGCAAGTTCCTTTCAGAAACCTATTCATTTTTGTCACCTTTTTCCTCACTGTTTTTTTTTGGTTTTTTGTTTTTTTTTTACTTTGTTTTTATACCTGTTTTTTTTTAAGAATTCCAGTTGGTGTCATCTTTTCCCCCACTCTCTTAGCTATGAGTGCCTATTAGGGCTGCAATATAAGATTTAGAACAAACTGGAGTGATTTAGGCTTCTGGTACTTCCTGGCTGCTTATAAAAGTCAAAGTAGCTGGGAACTTCTTCTATCTGTATTTACAGCGATGGGAGCTTTTATAATGTATCCTCTTAAACTTGAAATATAAATGGAAGTGTCTGTTCCCTTGAGATCATGTCCTGTTTGCTGATGCTTTTTATTCTACATATTGTTCATGGTAATTCTTCTGCTGATGCAGTAAAAACTGTTTCTCCTTTGCCTTTCAACTCTGCCTATAACACACTGCTTTGTACACAGCTCATTATTTCTTTACATCTACAAAGGGACAGTGCTGTTTCAAATAGGGCAGGAATGGCTAAGCCCATCATCCCTGGTATCCCCACTGCCCAGTTATCCTCAATGCAGTGTGTCTTTTTGTAGGTCATAGTTCAGCTGACATCTGGCATCCCACAAGGAATGAGAGGATTCTTTGGGTGAAATGTTCTCAATCAGTAAATACTTAAAGGTAGCTGGAAATTGAAAGAATATGAGGGGTGTCCTGCTAAGTTAGACATCTGTCTGTAGGATATTCCATAAGAAGGCCCTAAGAAAGAAAATTATGAAGTGAGAAACTGTTTGTATAAAGGATAAGTTGTTCAAAAATTAGGTATTGTTATTAGTTCTGAATTAGTTCCTCTGATGTTACATCAAGCCTTATTAGCCTTCTTTTAGCAAAAAACTGAGGTTGTTGCTTAACTTTCTGGAACAAGACATGAATTCCTAAATTCCATTGTTTTTCAGAGGCTGTGGTTTGATTCCCAGAACCAAAATGAATCTGATTCTTGAGCTGGCATATACCTTTAAAGCATTCCTAGATCAGAGCTCTGAAAAGAGAGGCTTTGGTTTCAAAACCTCTTCCACATTAATGGGTTCCTTATGAGTGATAATGGTGCAATTATGAGAGATGGAGAATCAGACTGAGCAGTTGCCCATTTCATGTTCATTGGAGGGGAAGGAGTAGACGTTGGGGGTCATGGGGATGAAATTTGGCCTAAGGAGGAAAATAAAATCTTCTAACCATATTACATGGCATCTACCATGTTAAGAACGCTGTTTACAAGAGCCTTACTCATTCAACAGCATCAAAATATTGTGGAATCTTTCCATGCTGCTTGAATTTAAATCACATTTTGTTCCTGCCATGCTCATCTGCTCAATGCCTTTGAGGGACATTTGTAGAAAAAACCCTACTGCTTACTGGTTTGGGCTGGCAGCAACTTGTGAGGCATGTAATCAGTGGTTACCACCACTACTTCTATCTACTGAGTACTGGAGTACTCAGTGCACAGTTGTTGCTCGTGGGGCTGAGCTGTGTAATTTCTGTTTTCTGTTTGTCATCACCTGTTAAGCAGTTGAATGCGTTAATGAAAATTTGGCTTCAGTTGTACAAATCTATATGGACTTATCATCGCCCCTACATGTGTTTGAATGACTGGCCATGAGTTCTGTACATGGCTGTGAAACACAAATAAACATAAATCAATTATTTCTCCTGGAAAGAATAAACTACCAATGACATAACAGTAAGAGTATCACAGAGATCAGCTTGGTTGGCACCATGTCCCTGGGCTATTCACCCTGACACACTGGGTTAATTAACAAATTACAATTGGCACTTCATTTATGAATTTGTCCAACCTCTTATCCAGAAATGGTGCTCCATGTACAGCAAGACCAATGACAAGTATTCATGTTCAAGAAGACCCAGATCCAATGCAAAAAAATGTTTTGTGTCCATTTACACTCTGCCAAAAGCAGCTTGCTGATACCTTCATGGTAACAGTGTGGGAATGCCCAGCAGAGCTGGCAGGCCAAGTGTTTAGCATTTATAAGGCTGGGACAACTCTCTTTGTCAGTCCAGCCTGCACATGTGACTCCTTATTTGACTTGGCTGTTGGAGCAGTGTCAAAAAACATATCTTACTTCATAGGTACCTATCAGAACTATCTAAATATGTGCTGGACCATGTATCCAGATTCAACAGTAAGGACTCCTGGATGGAAAATTTCAAAGCTATCCCTTTTTTGTGGCTGATACTGCTCCATCAGATGTAATCTAATCAGCAGAAGCTAGTCTTGTTTTCATGAAATGAAATCTCCAAATGGTTGTTTTCTCCCTTTTAATTTTTTTTTTTTTTTTTAATCAGTCCTGTGTTTAAAATTATACTGGATGGAGGCAGAAAACTAGAGAACAGATAGCCAAAACCCCTTGTGTATCAGCTTTGATGACATATCCAAACTCCACAGACCAACACTGTGATTAAATTAGATTGGGAAAATTCTTTTATCTGCCGGGATGAAAACTGCTAAGTAAGTTCCTGTCTTCTGAAGCTATTTGGGGCAAAAAGTCTTCAATATTCTTGTGGAAGAAGCCCTGGAAGGCTGCTGATTTAAAGCAGGTGGGCTTTAAATCTTGCCTTTTTTTTAGTGGGCATCTTAAAAAGTAGAGCTGCCATTCTCCTTTACCCAGCACTTAAGCTCTCTTGCAGTCTCAGAACAGAGTCATGAGGCACAAGTATACCCTGTGAACAGAGTAATTAATGCCATCATTCAGAAAACAGGTCTTGCAGTCTTGTTGCACAAGGGTAGAAGTAGCAGTGAAAAAATCCTCTCTGGTTGTTATGTTTCCTGTTGTTTTGTTGCAATGCCATTCAGTGCCAAACCTTCTGCTCTTGTCACAAAGAAGCAAAATAACGTAGGTAACAAACTTTTCTTATGAAAATCTGCACTGTCAGCCACCAGCATTTAATTTCCCTAGAAAAGTAATGCATAAGACTTTTTAATAAAGCCAAGGAAAGACTCCCATGGGAATGAGGGTAGGATTTTTTGGCTGATAACACAAGGCTACACCTCATGAGATGAAAGAGGAAAGATGTCCTTACAGGAATCACTTTGGGCTTTTTGAGAAACAAGTGGCATCAATCTGGGCAGAAAAGTCCATTAATTCTCAGTGAATATATCTAAACCCAAGAATTTTTCTGGAGATAGGCCAACCAAATGAATAAAACCAAACTATAAATTCTGTGAACTTTGTATGATGCTGAGATTTGCTTATTTATAAAAAAAACGGAGAAAAAAAGATGCAGGAATACCTATCTGGTAACATGAACTTCAAAGTGCAAAATAAATATAAAGCTAAGAATCAGACAAGCCCAGGAATCCAAAACAAAGTTTGTTCAAAACGTGAGCAGAGGCACAGCTGTCACAATGCTGGCTTAGCATTTTTCAGGTTTCAAAGGAAAGTCAAGCCCATCAATATTTCCATATCCAAGTAAATCCATGCCTAGTCTTAGCTGCAGACACTGCAAAAACACAGAATGTCAGTTGTCCTTAGAGATAAAAAATCCAAATCAACCAAACAACATGCGAATAATAGCACAGTGATATCATATTTCTGCCTGCTACAGAGAAATCAAATTGAACTTAAAAGTTGTCATAATTTCAGTTATGATTTGGAAAAGTGATTCCCAAGGAGAGTTTGTGAACCACCAGTCATCACAGCAATCCTCAGAACCACTGATAGTCCAAGCTCCTGACAAAATCTGAAGTTTGGCAATAATCCATTGATTTAATTGTTTAAAGTATTACTGACTTGGAATATTTTTTTCTCTCAATTATTTTTCATAAGAGCAATTTTTTTTCTGCACTCAGTTAAGTATTTCACTGAGTTTTATCCACAGCATGCAGTTTAAGGAGCACATTCTAGTCCTTGCTGCCTAATTGACTACTGCAAATTGCCTGCAGGAAACTTATAGAAATAAGACAGGTTTTAATAGGTGTGTAATGCTTTACCTGGAGAATACAGGCTTTATTTTGCACTGTGTATGAATTTATTTTAAAAAATGGATGAAAGTCTACAGAGTGTATTTCTGAAATGTTAATATGCTGACAGATCAGTAAATACAAGAGTTGAGAAATGAGAATTTGAGTTATTCACTCCATTTAACTGGAAAGAGAATTTGCTCCCTGAGTCTCTTTGAGGTAAGAGGTCAGTGGGGTTATTTTCCACAGGCTTGTTGACACATGAAGGAGGACAGGTGTTTCCATGGCTGGCCAGACTAACAGAGGCAGGAAGGATGGAACCACACTACATTGACTTTATCTTAGCTCACCAAAACGAAGTTTCAACTGCGGTTTTGAAGAAGCAGAAAACTTGAATGGCCAGTGGCAGCAGCAGCTAATGAGAAGCAGAGCAGAGAGCAGCCTGCTGTGAGATGGATGGATGGATGGATGGATGGATGGATGGATGGATGGATGGATGGATACATGGATATGTGGGGCTGTCTCCAGCGGAATCTCAAAAAACTGTGGATGGGACAGACACCTGTGGGCTCCCAGCTGTCAGAAAGGTTCATGCCACTTGTGAAAGCTGAGCACAGGAAGGACAAAACCCCAAAGAGGAGCCACTCTTGGGGACCATGAAAAAAAGCCAGTCTTCCTCACTGCTGCCTTCATCCTCCCTTCAGTTCATCACTATGGCAGTCTTGTCATGAGAGGCTGTTATAGACTTGGCATTAATTCCCCTCTCAGCTCCCATTCTTGCTCCTGGTTGCTGTTTCCAGTGTCTTCCTGACAACATTTAGCTTAGTAAAGTAGCATAACTGCTCTATAAATCTCAGGTAGAGCTCTGCTGTCTGCAAGTTAGACCAAATGGCAGCTCAAAATCTGGCAATTCCCTGCAGCCTGCCTGCAGGAGGACTCCAACTTCTCCTGCCTTTGGTGGATGAAAATCAGTGGGAGGTAATTATTGTTATTTTTAGCAGAAGGCTAAAGCACAGGAACCATAAACTAGCTGGAAAAGTCTGAAATGTGGAAAATCTGAAATTATTCAAAGGCTTGTTTCCAGTCTCCAGTTATTATCATAAAGCAGCAAAATCTGATTCTCTATCATTTTCTTACTGACTTGTCTGCCACATTTCTGCTGGCACCTCTCAGCACACGTCCTTGATCCAGCACTTGTATCTCTGATTCAAACAGTGACAAAGGAATGCAAGTATTTCAAATTTGAATTAGTTTGAATTGAATGTGAATTTTTGAATACTTTTGGACAGATTGCCCTCTAAAAAAGAGCAACATAGAAAAATGAGGGAAAAAAAAAGAACTCCCCCCACCTTTTAAATTCTGTTTTCTGTGCTGAGGTCGCTGTCTGTCTTCCATCCCACTCCCCCAGTCACCCTGTGTATTTACTCTAGCATTTGTAGCACCACTTTGAGAGTAAGTTCCTTATGATTTTGCTTTGTGGAAAACTACATGCCAGCTTTAAAGCTTCTACAGTAAGTTTTTATTTATGAGTCATTTGTACCAAAACCAGACACTTTTGGAACTGAATGCTGCCCAGTTAGGACATCTAAGGAAAATAAAAATGAAAATTTAATATTAAATCTTTTTAAAGTTCCTTAAAATGATCTGACAGCAGGAAAGCCCCTGCCTCACATGACATCTAGAATTTCATATTTTGTCATATACTCACCTAACTATATTGAAACTGCCAGACGTGGTAATTTCTATTTAGGCAGCATATCTGCACTTCTGCAACAGCTCAGGCATTATTATACTTGCTATTTTAAATTGTCATTTTACCAATGACATCTTTGGAGCAGTCACCCTATGGCCACACATCCACATGTGCTGGTATAGGACAAAGGTTTGGTCAGCTGGAGCTCACACTTTCTGTCCCTTACCTACTGGGGACCTCAAAAAACTTTTATCCTGCTGGTCTTGGATGCTTTCTCTCCTTCTGCCTTGCCATGATGGGTATATAACCAGAGCAACTGATGGAAAAAATGAAAAAGTTCATACCTGCAACACGCATGGTTCCGCTTTTCCCTCAAGCCTTTCTCTCCCATGTGGCAAACCATCTTCTACACAGATGAGAAAAAGAAGGAACACAATAATCAGCAGAACTTTGTCAATTTGAAATGCCTCCCAGTGTGCAATCCAAGCCATCCTTTTGCAAGGATAAGCCTTTTTTTTTTTTCTTACTGTAAGGGTGCTGGGGAAGTTAATAAGCAGATGTTGCAGATCTTAGACTGATGGTGTTAATAAAGACTAGAAAGTCTAGCAGCTTTTAAAATAGGGAAAATGACATGATGTGAATCACACAACACTTCCATCTCTGGCAGTTTTCAATGCCAGGTTGGATGGGGCTCTCAGCAACCTGGTCTAGTGAAAGATATCCCTGCCCATAGCAGGGGCAGTGGAAATGGGTGATCTTAAAGGTTCCTTGCAACACAAACCGTTCTGTGATTCTATGATTTGATATTTCCTATTTGCATGTTTTAAATACAAGACAAAGTACGGGCTCTCAGTTCCTCTTTGGTAATAAGATGCTTCTAGATTAAGTGTGAATTTTTCTAAAAAGCTACATATGTAGAACAAATATGAGTGTCTCAACTCCTATTTTTGAATTTAAGAAAGAATTGGGATGAAAAAGTAAGCCAAACCAACTCACAGTATAGCATAAAGAGAATAAAATACATCATATCTTCATTAAAGTGATATTAACAGCTTTACACAAATATTTCTGACTGACCATAAAGATTTTCTGAAGGGAATGTGACAAAAGTATTCTAAAAGGAATATGACAATAAAAATTGTTTTAAGGTTTCATACATATCAATTACACTCCCTTGCAAGTAGCTTCAAATCTTTCAAACCCAGAAAACTGTTTTTTTTTCCAGAGCTTTCCATTAAATTTTTCCATCAAAACTTTGAAACTCACTGAACGCAAAATAGCTGCACAAACATAGATGAACATCTTCACAGCTGTGAAATTCAAGCTACTGCCCCCATAGTGCTCAGACAAATGCTGCAGAGTCATGCTGACAGTAGTTTTGGTAGATGTCTTGTTTGTTTGTGTGTTTTGCTATAAGGGAAACACTAATTTCTCATATCTTCATGGTTCCACCTAACCGATTAGAGAAAACCTGCTACCATATGGGGCATATGTCACCACTTTTGTGTTTAATTATTTGCTACTATCTTTTTTCTTCATCAGGAATCCAAGTTACTAACCATGTCAGATGGAAAAGTACAAGTTTACTGATGGCTGCAACTAAGTTTTGCCTCTGAGGAAATGCAGTCCTAATACATTGCCTCAAATGCCTGCCTATATATTTGGAGATGGCCAAGATACACAGTTTATACCATTCAGCCACTCTCCAGACATTCAAAGTGGAATAGAATTTTCTTTAATCCTAAATTTGCCCATTTTTCCACTTCACCAGCCAAAAAAATGTATTTAGAGGATGCATTGTAGGTGCCTGTGGTAACTGGGTATATTTATCAGGGCATCAGATGTTGCACCTTTTTACTGCTCTGTCAGAAAAATATTTCCTTTTATTACAATTGGAGTTTTCAGTTTTCTGTCAAGAAACCCCTCCAACATTCAGACAGCCTTTCGGGGTGTACTACTAGTGCCAGAAAATAAACTTTTACCAGACCTCTTCCCAACATCTAGTTTATATGCATCACTGCCTAGTTTTTATTAGGTGTTATTTGGTGTCTTTTCCACACTATCCCTCCTCACACAAGAAGAGTGAGTCAACCCTTTTCTCTCAGTCTCTGCAGCATATACGTATTACAGTTTCCAGCCAAAACTGGGCTTTAAGACTGGGCTTGCATTTTTCCCCTAAAAATGCAAGCTGTAAATTGTCAGTTTTAAAGCTACCTGTGCAACAGTAAAATCTGAGATTCCTCTGCAAGTGCAGTGCCATTTGTGTTTTGATTTTGCAGTTAAGCTCTGTATTCCCATAGGGAAGTTCCAATTTTGTTATCTTTCCCAGGTGGTGGTGCAGGGCAGCCATTACTTCCATGAATCTTGTACAAGGTATTTCAATGCTTTTAAGCTGAGGGGAGCTCAGCAGAAAATGTTGTACCAGAGGTGGACAGGGAAATCCCTGCTGTGGGCTGCTGCACAGGTCCTGTCCCCCTCTCACCCCTGCTGCTGTGGTGCCAGGCTGGGGCTACCAGGGACACCATCCTCACTGCACAAAGGGAAAAGTGGAGCTTACAAAGATTTTACTGAAGGTTGTAAAGTTCTGGTGGGGCTGGACCTCTCTGGGAGGAGAGAGATAACTGAGGAGACCAATCATCAGTCTTGAAATTCTTTAAGAAAACCCTCTGGTCTGATTTTCTAGCTTGGCTCCCTCCACACAACAAGCATGCCTGGTGATCACTGCAATGTGCAATGACTCGGTGTTCTCTAGACTGGAACGTGAATTGCAAAGTCAACTTCATTTCAAACCTACCTCATCACTATGGATCTGGACTTTGGGCTCAACTTGGGCTCAGTGTCTGGACCCTGCCTGCTCTCCTCCTGCATGGTCTGTAGTACTGTGTTGGTGCTGACCAGCTCTGCTCCTGCCTTGCCACCAGCCTCAATTCCTGTCTTGCCCTCCCTCAGGGGAAGAGAACCTGCTCTTGGTGCTGCCTGGCAAAGGCCTTCCCTCTGATCTAAATGCAAGAACAGTGAAACTTTCAAAAATTAGTATTTTTTTTAAAATACAGGGGAAAAAAAAAGATTTTTTTCCCCCTTTCTCAAGAAAGAATTTTGAATCAGAAGTTTCAGAAACAAATCATCCCAAGCAGGGCACCTGGTTTGGGATATTTCATCCCAATAATTGGAACATGGCAGGTCTAAAAATCTGCTTTAAGTGGGTCTGACATTTTTATAAATACTTTTGTGACCTTTTTCAGGAAATGGGTGCATGGGATGAGAAGCATAGAGAGAGGGGACTAGGCAAGTCAGTGAGGCATCAAGAAGGAGCTGGAGGAAGCAAAAGGAGCAGGTCAGTCTCTCCTCTCCAGGGGCTCCAGTTGTTCCTGTGAAAGAAAAATGAATTGAAAATTGACTCAAGCTGCTGCAACCAGCTCAGATTCACCACCACAGTGTAAGAGCTGGCAGGAATTTCAAGTGGCATCTTGACCAGCTGTGCTCAGAGCTGACATACTTTTGGGAAGTATGGATAAACGCTCCGATTTAGAGAGCTAAATATTATTCCTGCTATTGCCATGGGACTGTTTATGCAAATGAATGTCATGCTGAAAGGGTTTAGAAGGAATGAAAAATGTGACAGCCTGTAAGACAAAACACTAGGGGTAGTAGAAATGAAAGAGACTCTTAAGTCAGACCCCTGAACTTTAGCTTTGTTTAATCTCAGTGACTCATTTAAGTACGGGGAAAAGAAAGCATTTGCTCGTGATGTAGTCTTTATCTTTTACTGAAAAAGCTTCTGCATATAAGACACAAAAACCATAGTGAAACACTGAGAATTAGTAGCACTGGTGTTTCTCATATTTGCAGTCAACTATAAATTCAATTTGTAAGTATGTCATCTTGGAAGTAAAATGGAGCTGATGGTGGTTAAAGCAGCTGAACCTTCCCCTCCTCATAAACTAGAGAACCAAGAACTAGAGATGTTCCTCCTTGAAAATCAAACATTTTCAAATATACTTATTTTATTGTGTCTTGTTCAACAAATATTTTTGTGATTTTTTTTTGTTGTTTTGAGTTTTTCCCCCTGTTTCTTCCTTCCTTGTTTCACATGCAGCACAGACCATTTACAAAGAGAATTATAGGTGGCTTCTTGAGAATAATGATCTAGGAGAGGAGGAAAGGGACAGAGCCCTAGGATGTTTTATATTTACAAATCTTAACCAAGAGGCTTCTGTTCCCTCTCATGCAACTTTACAAAGCTGTCTTGTCTTGAAAACAACAACCAAACCACAAAATTATTCTGCTACTGCTTTCCCAACATTACCATGAAATAATTCAGATATTGAACACCCTAATACTTTGGGTCTTGTTTTTTTCTTTTTACTTGTGTTTTGTTAAAGAACAATTTTGTAAGGCTGACCTAACATATCTGTGATTTCTTCTGGGACTTTTGAATGGAGGAGAAAAGCTTTTGTGTGGTTTTGCCTTCCCCATTTCTTCTTTCCTGATCTAGAACCATCTAATCTTGGCTTGTGCCTTAAGGCAAATTGACCAAAGCTGTAACTGCAGTGTGATGGTGTCAGTGATTTTATGGAAGGTTTCATCACAATGTACCCCCTTCTTCCCAAATTCTGAGTAAAAAAAACCATATAAAACAAAGGAAAAACCACTTCAGAGCAAGGTGAGGAGAAGCCAGAAATGTTTGTGATGGCAGGAATTACGGAGAATAGTAATGTGTATTGCCATGACTCCCTGACAATGAACTTCAACTGAGTGTTGTTAAAGACCCTTGGGACAGCAGCAACAGATTTTCTGATCTCTGAAAACACCAAAAAAGTACACTGGGGGCGGGGGGGGTCCATTAAATTACCAGCTGTTATTGTTAAAAACCAAACCTGCCATAATCTGTTTTGTTAATTCTTTGTTTTTAAAGAAAAATAGTAGTTCTTGTAGACAAAAACCTCATGTAGGTCACTAAGGTTGCAAAAAGTACTGTAAATGCTGTCATAAAACCAAACCAAGCAAAATTATTCTGCTGTGAATAGCATGTGGTTACCATTTGTTTACAATTTAGTCCAGCTATCAAAACAAGCTAAACATTTTGCTAAACAGTTCACAGCCATTTTACAAAGAACACAGATTAGGGAAGGTGAATGCAGGGCTTGCTCTTCTGGCGTCAGCAGAGCTGCTGAAGCTCTGATGCTGGGCATCAGGCAAGGTACACAGGCTGATTGTATTTGCTGCTCACTGCACTGTCCACGGAGCAGCTGATCCCACTGCAGCCACCCTAACATCTTAAAAGAAAAGAAAATAGTGCAATGAATTAATTCCCTCTTCTTTTCATTTCATTCTTTACGAAAGAAAGGATTTAGAAAGAGGATTGGGGTCCGGGGTTGACAACACATCATTTTTCATAGTACACACATGACTTAAGACCAGCAATTGTAATTTGTCTGGAGGATAAACAGGGAAATGATTTGCACGAAAGAGCTGTTGGATGTGATGTGCAGAAGGGGAATGTCTGGTTGCCTGTGGAGGCTGAAGGGAGTCCTGCTTCAAAGCCAAGTTTCAAAAATCATCTGTTTTCACTATAACACTATGTAACAAAACAAGCCTCAGTAAAATTTTCATATAAATGGGAGAGAATTTGTTTTACTTTTTTTCCACTGTCATTTCTTCTCTGATTCAGAAAGATGTTTGAAGGAATTTTGTTTGCTTGGATCTTGAACATAAATAAAGAATGTGCACTGCTCAGTAACAGATGAAGTGTTACAAATTGGAACTGAAAATATAAACATGTTGGGAAGTTAGGAGGGTGCGTGTGAGAATGCATATGTGTGGATGCATTTTCTTTGTAATGTGAAAGAGCTCATGAAATAAAAACTTCCAAAATCTGAGGATAAATATTCTGTCCATAATGAAGCTAAGCATCAATTAATGTTTTTTTCTCCCCAGTTCACTCTGTTTGCTTATGTAAGCTAGAGAGAAAAAGATCAAGCAAAACTATAAAGTGAAGACTGCCACTAAAGTGAATTTGTTATGCAAATCTAAAATCAGAAATGCTGTCTATCCTCTAGCTAAACTAAAGTGCATTGAAGAAAGGACATGAAATGCACTGGGGATGACTGCTTGCAACTGACAGATACAAAACCTGGAACAGATAAGCAAATGACTGCTGATCCTAAATGTCTCTTGTATGACAGGGCATTCCTCTTGGCAGGTGATTCCTGTATGATAAGGAGTCTCCCACAGTGAAGATACATGCTGGAAAATGGCCAAAGTATGGCATCCAAAATGGCATAGCTGCTACCTCAGTTGATTGTGTGACATTAATTGTGGCTCTAGCTGGACTGTGGGCTCAGTGTGTGAATGAAATGGTAGGTGAACTACCCAACAGAGATATACTAAAAGCTGACACACACATAGACACACAAAACCATAACCTCTTTTCAGAAAGGAAGCCCTTTCAGGGGAAGGTGGGGCTCACGGCTCCTGAAGTCAAGTTTTTGGGTCAGCAGAGCCCCATTGTGTGTCATCTGGGAAAGCCTGCTCCTGACAGTCTGTCCATTACTTATCACACTGTCCCAGCAAAGGCATCTGACAAAAGAATCCAGTGTCAAATACTTGGGCAAGATTGAGCAATTCAGCCCCCGGGAGAGGTGACATTAGCAACACAGGGAGCAGCAGCCAGCTGGGGCCTGACACGTGTAGCCGTGTTTGGTGCTGCTGGTGGCTGAGGCTCTTTTCAACACCAGGACATCCTGTGGAGAGTAACAGCATGTGATGGAGCGAAGGGATGGATGCCCAGGAGGGACAGGTCCTGGAAAAAACAGCTAGTGCAGGGTGGGCTGCTATGTGTGACGATACAGACACAATAACTGAAAAAAACCTCCCTAACACCAGAAAGACAAGTTCAGTTACGGAACACACTCTGTTTGTACGGCAAAAGGAAAGTTTGTACTCCCACCTGATTTCCTGAGGATTGGCTTACACAACACCAGCACAGTATGGTCCACTTGTGAGCACAATATAAATAATTCCCAAAGAGAACTGCCCTACTGCTCCTGTCCTCTCTGCCAAGGCTTCAGTCACCATAAAAACATGGCATCTTTCCTGATCCAAGCTGGTCACATTTTGAAATGTTTTCCGGTAACTACATACTTAGAGCAAGAAGTTCAAGGATTTGACTTCCTAGGAAGCTTGAGCATGTGCCTGACTGGCTTTGGTTTCTAAGATGCAAGTTCAAGTGTGCATTTCCTACAGCAGGGCTACAGTCCACACAGCCTTATGCTCATAAAACATCACAGGAGACCCTGGAAAAAAGGAAGCTCTGTTTACTGCACCTTGGGTTCTGTCTGTGGGTCAGACCTCACTGATGATGAATCAGTGTTGTGTTGTTCTGCTGATTGACACGTGGCTTGAATAAAGAAAATCCAGGTGACCATCCTGTAGTTGGGTTTAGGGCTGTAACCAGAGGGGGTTAAAGGCTTCTGTTGAGAGGGCCCAGTCTCAGGGGAAAAGCATGAATGGGGTACTGGGTAACACCTCTTTGTGGCATGGACCACTCAGGGTATAAGAAGGCTTCAGCTAGGGATGCTTCAGCTCAAATGCTGTTACATCATCTCTCCTTTTTACTTGGTTATTTGTTTTTTATCAAATCCATAAGAACCCCACTCTTTGGGATGCCTTCCTCTTGTCCCTACCCAAATGTGACTGAAACTAGCCAACAGGTTCTGAAAGTTGAGGCAAACTTAAGAGAGATGTGTATAAAGTGATGGTTTTTCCACAGTAAATTAAGGTAAACACTTTTCACAATTAAAATATGCAGCAAGTATCACAGAGTTATCCTGTCAAATGGAAGAGCTCAAAAGACAGCTTAGTTACAAATATAGTAATAGGTCAGCTCAACAATGATTGAAGAGCAAAGATGCCAGGAGGCTGAAACAACAGCAACAAAGCCCCACATTTACAAGAGAAGAGGAAGCAAATACAAAAGCCAAGTAAGAGGCAGGGAGAAGCTACAGTAACAAAAATACTACAAATAAACTCCCACCCATGATATTTTAACTGAATTCAGCTGTTTTGAAATTATCTTCTTGACATATACTTTTGTGCAGGCAGGCAAGCTTCTAACATCAGTTTCCTAAACCACAACAAACATGTGATAAAGCATTATGAACCATTTTTCACCTAATCTATTTTTTACAAAAATACTGGCTGTCCCCTGAGGGAAAAGAAAAAGATGAAACAGCTGAGAAAAAGACAATTTATTTCCTCTGTTCATTTCCCTCCCTACTTCTGATGTACTTTAAAAATAGGTGAACTGGATCCAGAAGACCAAAGGATCATCTCAACACACAGAATTGTTCTTTGTTTCAAAGAGTTGTTGGGAAGTAGTAGAGAGAAATCAATACTGCACAATGTTAATTGTGAACAGTTTGGCTCTCACTGGGGAAGGATTCCCCATATCCTGGGTCGTGATATAGGAAATCACACCAGGATTATGCAATCTGCTGGGAGCATGGAGTCAACTGAACACTAGAGATCATTTGCTTGAAAGCAAAAAGGATCATCACAGTTCTGAGGAGAGAGGCCCATTTAAAACAGGCCTTGGAAGTTTATTTCCACTGTCCAATTCTTCATAGCAGGTTGGTTCACGTGTACTCAACTTCTCACCACTACAAGTGACTTTAAGGATAAGGTTTACCAAACAGTTGATGGTAATCACCTATAAAAACAACTGTTCATATAAATGTAAAAGATTACTCTCAGATCCCTTTGTTCTGCCTTGTATTTTCAGTACTCGGATACATGCTTCTAATGAAAGACTGGGCTAGCAATTACTTTACTATGACTTCTGATTCTACAGACCAGGGCAGACAGCCATAATGAAACCCAGGAAGTGATTTCTAGTACATATTCTAGAATATACAAGAGCTTCAGAGGCAAAGAGTGTACTACCTAAATCACAGAATACTATTATTTACCATTTCATTCCTTCAGGAAGAGGGCACCAGTTTTGAAGTCTGAAACAAAGAAAACCAACTGTCTGCAAAGTGAATGTTTATTCAGAATTTTCCTTTCTACCCATTAACCTGAAAATGGGAAGTACACTGAATGAGAAAATAATCCATTAGTTTAAGGTCAAGATACAGATCTAGCTTTTTTTTTTTTTTTTTTTTTTTTTTAAGCAAATAAAATTAAGTGCTTTGTGCTGCATCTGTTCCCGCCCAATGACGTGCATTTCAATTTATGGCTATGTAGACTTGTTTCTTCAGAATGTGACATATCCTATGCTAAGCTTGTTTCTGTCACTCATTTTTTGTATGGCATGAGGAATATTATTTTAATTTTCTGCTTTGATACCCTCATAATGAACAAGCCCATGGAACTCCCTTAAAACAGTATTGTATTAGCAAAGTTAGTGAGTCAAACAGTAGGCAGGAATATCCACAGCTTCCCAAATTAATGAAATTATTTTTGGAAGCAACAACAACCTTGTAATTTAGTACTGAGCATCAATCTCTGCTCGGGGCTAGAGTGAAGCCTTGGTGGCAGGAAAAGGGACTGCAGGAACACTACGGTGCTCCTCACATCTTCCCTTAAGGCACTCAGTACTGACTTTCAGCACAGACAGAATGGCACAATTAAGCAAGCCAGGCACAATTAAGCAAGCCACGGGCCCCAGTTAATGTGGTACTTCTGTTTTGCTTGCAAAGTGCCATGAATGGAGACACCATCACATGAAGCATCAGGAAAGTAACACTTTGGACACCAGTGCAGGCATTTGCAGGCACCAAATGCCTGGTGTCCAAAATGCCTTTGGACATCAGGCATTTTGGCATCCTGGTAGCAGGATGACAAATTTTCAGAAGAATAAGAAAATTCATGTCCTGTTCTGCAGACAAACTCATTGTAAGACTGTTACCTCTGGCTTTTCAGAGAGAAAACTGGATCTCCAGACAGACTGAATGAATGAATTTAAGTTTCTTGATATGTAACACTATGGAAAGCAAAACTGACTTGATCACACACAGCTCAAAGTGCTGATCTTAGTGATACTCTCTTTTTCCAAGTACAGGCTATAGTTTGCTATTTTTTTTTTTCACAGAACGTCAAACTATACACTTACTCACTGGTGTAAATAACACACACTGGAAAGAAAAACAAGAGAGAGGAAGAGACTCAGCTTGGAAAAAGAACCATCAATTTTGATTTCAAATGTAGCTGAACAGAAGACTTGAGAGGGAACAGATTAATGATTACAACTACTAAACCAGGACCTCACTATAAAGTTACCATGTCCAGATGTTGTTTTTGCCTTTGACAGGTTTTGAGGTTTTGCTTACAAAAATACAGACATTCATCTAGTCTAAGGGCATCTACATTCATTTAAAATGCCTGTAATACCATTAGGAAACTAATCTTTATGCATTCTGCACTCCCGTTCACCTGCAAAATGAGGAATATGGTGATGGGGTTAAAAATGTTTGTTTAAACAAAGAATATATAGTTTACCAGTAGTACATAATTAGTATTAACAGATGCATTCAGTGGTTATTCCAGTAACACTCTGCAGTAGTATTTATGCCTACAAGTTGTAATACTGCCCCAGATGATGAGTTTAAATCCATGGAAAATTTGTGTATATTAGATGTGTATTACTGACACTTCTTAATGTATACTGTATCTTCTAAAAGTTCTGTTGGAAGCTTTTAAAAATAAAAGTCTCTTAAAAATGGAATTTTTCCCTTGAAAGTATTAGATATATCTGATTACTGTGCTGCCAAGCTGAAATACTCTCTCCATCTTCTATTCCAAAACAGATGGCTAATAATGAGCACCTTGGAATATTCTCCACTTACAGTATTTAGGTTGCGGTTAAGGACTTTCCAGCTTTCTGGGTTAGCACCACATCTCTAGAAAACTGCTGCAGATCAAGGAGCACCAGCACAGCTGACATAATTCAGTCTCAAACCAACCTTCCCATACTTAATAGCTCCTTGTGTCAGCTGAAACATCTCAGATTGAATTTGGCTACACTTTAAGAGCAAAGGGATGTGTTTAGGAACAGAAGAGCCTGAAGTGGTCAGAGGTTCCAAAGGTAGCGGAAGCACTATGGCTGTTGAGAAACTGAATGTAAAAAGGATGGTTTTATCTTTTTTTCCTCCCAGTTCTCACAATTCAGACATTTAGATTTAGTCACCATTCAACTGGGAGAGGAGAAAAAGTGGCAAGATTTTTCTTAATGTTTCTGCAAGTTAGCTAACATTGCAGTACTCCAAAGTCAATGTCTACCCTGAAAAGATCATCCAAAAATTCCTCAGCAGTTAAATTCACAATCTCTATTAATGATACTGTTATTCTGTGACATATATAATTACTGATTAATCATCCCTTATTTTATCAAGTGTCTGTAGGCCAGAGAGGCTTTCTTTTTCATTCCACATAAACGTGTATCTGCAGTGGTTTCATTTTTTTCTTTACAAACTAAAATTATTTTACATGAGAAGTTTCTTCATAATGTTAAACAACTGAAGCTATGCCTTCTTAAATGTCTTTTGGTAACCTTGTTTCTTTAGAAAAATAATTAACTACGTCTCAATTCAACTCTTTAAATCATGCTACTTCCTTCCATAGGTCCATGTCAGTTCAAAAGTATCAAACATACAATACCCATTAATTTCAGCCTTCCTTAAATTTGCTTCTTAGAATTTGCTTCTTGTGGCTATGGGATACTCAGTTCTTCTGTAGTCAGAGTGCCACTATGGGTTAACATTAACTCCAAACCCCAATTTCCAAAACTCATCCCTTTGGCTAGCAGGTTGATACAACTTCAGCAAAGTTAGTTCTGGAGAAACATGAATTGCAGACTTCGGAAGAATTTTCACTGTCTTGTTTAGAACAATATATAGGAGAAAATAAAACCATAACTTTGGTTTACAAAGCATAGCTTTTATTTTACAGACTGCTTAAATGAGTTTTCAAATATAGATTTTAAAAAGTCATGAGTGTTTCAATATATACATTCTGAAATAACATCACATTTACATTTGAAAAACTTATTGCTAATATGTTAATATTTTTATGTTTTACCAAGTGTTAACTATTAAGTACATTTTTAAGTGTTCAATAGTAATTAACCCATCATTGAAATACCATCTGTAGACATTCTCTAGTGCATATATGCTTTTGTAGGGATTCAGGCATTACTCTGATTTACTGGTTATGGAGAGCATAAATATGTCTCCTAGGCTGAAATGGGAGCCATGCTTAAGTTGCAGGGAAAAAAAAAAAGCAGATAACCTACTGAAGTGGCACAACTAACTAAGAGAGAAGGTATTGACTCAGTCATAAAGTCTAACAAAACTTATAAACTTGGAGCTTCAGTTTTAGTCTTCTCTTGGTCACAGAACGAATGTGAAATACCAGAAGGTTAATGACTGCCTAGCACACAGCATTCTGATATAATCACAACAATCTGGGGACTTCAAGCAGATTGCAAAGGATTTCATGTGGAACAAACTGTATTAAAGAATACTCTTTAATGAAATATAATTTTTGAGTACATCAAGTAATTTTGAGGGGAATCTTCAGGGCACATCAGTCATTTCTTTATATTGTTCCTCAATACATGCCTCAAGAGGTGCCAAGGTAGTTTTATTCTTATACAACCTGAATTTTAGCTTCTTTGATGAAATTATCAGCAAAGGCACCAACTTGGAGGTGATTTCTCATCCTAAGAAAACTGTTCAGCCACAGCTTCTTTTGAGTAAGGCCAATGAAGTCAGAAAATAGTTTCAACTGACCCACATAATAGTTAACAAGTAGTGAGAGTCCATTAATGATCTCCCAGTCCGCTGTTTTTTTCCCAGTGTCACTATCAAATCAATCTTGCCATGTTTGTACCTTTCTACAACACTGCAACCTGAATTGGCTAAATCAACCCTTCAAGAGTAGGAGTTCCTTTAACAGCTTCATACAGACTCTAATGTGGCACTGAATAGCAGTATATGCTTTGAAAATAGATTCAAAATGGGTTTTAATATAGTTTTCACTTGTATTTTAGTTCTTCTCAAATCTGCGTATCACTGATTTGCAATCACCATAAGAGAGTTGACTTTTACGTATTCCTTGTAGCACCACTGCAGACACAGGATATTGCAAAAAAGGTACAGTTTATCAATTAAACACTTCCATTTTCCAAAGTTAATTTACCTTTAAGTTATGGGGCAGAAAGAAGGCAACGTAGGTTAAATGTTTTACACAGAAAATCTAACAATGACCAGAATGCAGTTTCAGAGACATGGAGGTTTAGAGGTGTGGAATTCTTAGAACCCTACAAGTAATTTCAGCAGAAACAAATTAATCTGGCATGATGCAGCATAAAAACTGCAAGGATCTCATGATTCATTTTCATGGGGGAAGGGTTCAGGTTGAAACATGCTGCCTGTTCAAACTTTCCAGAACAGAACACGAAGGATCTTAGTTCTTAAAACACCATCAGACAAACCACGTCATCTGAGTGATCCACGCAAAACCATTGTCTGCCAAAGCTCCAAATGAGCACTTAACAAAGGTTTCCAAGGGCTGGAACCAGTCTCTTCAGTCACTGAATGAAGATTCACTATCAGAACTGTCTTCTGCTTTGCCATCGTCTCCCCAGGCAGGCACAGGGGCATCTGGGGTCCTGCAGGCAACAAAAACATTCTGCGTTGTAAATCCAGCTGAGAGCACAAGCAGCTCAGCACATAACACCACTGTCCCTGCATGACAACTGCAGGCAATTTATTGCCACAACATTTAACACATTAATTGTATATGGTTCACAAACTCACACCTTAGTGGTGTTGCTTCACCTAAAACTGGAAGGCAAACACTAGAAACTGTAACTCACTGGACATCAAAATTCTGTAGGCACCAGTGTGAATGCATGCCTTTGATGCCATCAGAAATGATGACAGATCATTAAGAAGTGGCAAACACTTGTAGAAAGAGTTGAAAGCAGGCAATAATGATTAATTCAATTTTTTTTCAATCTTCAGAGGTTGCAGGGCTGAAAGGAACATTCTGTACACCATTGAGCAGTGTAAATAGTACATGAAAAAAATAAGCCAGGAAATGAACAATATTGTATCCAACTAAAACTGCAGGGATAATTTAGTGAAGCAAAAAAGAATTACTCAAGAGTGGAATTTGGCTAGAACATTGGGTTAAATTTGACATGCAAAAGCAGCCATGGGATTGTTATTGACTACAAATGATCAGACCTCTTGTATTTAGTTTTTAAGAGAGGATTTAGGATGGATATTAACAGTGTGGCAAAATATTTGCTTGGGGAATCTACTGATTGAAATGAAGGTGAGAGAAGCAAACCATCTAAATTAACATTACTGCCTGAAGATGCTGGCTCTCCATGGACTTTCCCTTTTAAGTAGATAATGGATTTGACATACAAGCAATACAGAGCCTGATAAAGACTGAAAGCGAGGTAGAAAATACACACATAATTATACTTGGGGGAAAAGGACATTCAGAGAAACTCACTTCCTGTATGATAGTTAACATCTCTTGGATAAAATATAGCATTTTAAACTAAAGCTGACAGTAGTATTAATCATCCTGTTCTTATTTATCTTGGGAGTATAGAATTTCTTTTCCAACATTAGTTCTGTTTAGTATAATCTCTCTGTTGGGAATCCCTAAGGTAACTTTAAAGTGTTCCTAAACATTTTTGGTGCAAAGATGTGAAGTGTGTTAAAGAACTGCAGAAGAGCCCCCTGCACACCTCTAAAACAAATGAAGAAAGCATTTGCTTTCTCATGCAAATACCACTTCACAATATTATTCCTTGTTTGTTGCCGTGGTAATGACAAAACAGAAGAGCTGTGCAAAGAAATGAAAGACCAGTGCAAAACCTCTCATTTATTAAGAAGAGGAAGATGGTGCTGAATTCCTTTAGTTCATGAGAGCAGGACAAACTCTTCTGGAACTGAAGGCAAGAGAGGAAGGATAAGAAACAAAAGTTAAAGATAGGTAAATTGGGAGCTTGATAGAACAGGCAGTTACCAAATGCTGTAAAAAGTTGAGAAAGGAGCATTAACAGAGGTGGGAAAGCTAAGAGAAGAGTGTAGAAACAATATTGTATCATTAAAATTAGCACATCTAGAGCCACAAATAACCCAAGCTCAGCCAATGGCAAGGAGCTCGGGGAGTCTGAAGTAAGTGACTGAGCACACAGCCATGTGTACATTTTTCTAATTTTCTCTGGGACTGAGTGAACAGACCTAAGGAAGCTGAAGACCCAAGAAATGCAGTGTGAATGGCACAGGGTCTTTTTTTTTTATTTCTCATTCAATCAGTAAAAAAAACCAACTGAGGAATAACTACTTCAGGCTTATCTAGACCAGGAAGTAGCTGGGAGCTAAAGTGACTCATCATATGATGATACTTCAGGTTTATTTTATTTAACAAGTAGCTAGTTTCAGAATAAGCCTTTATAAAATGTAAAAAGACTTCACTGGAAAGGAAAAATGGACTTTTTAATACCCTGACAGTTTGTGAAAAGAATGCAAAAATACTTCAAACATTTTGGTGTCTGTACTACAAGAATAAAGTTAATACTTTCCTCAGTTCAACAACTTCTGTGAAATAATACAGTAGAACTAAATTAAATGTCAACTGTAAAGTAAGACTAAAATTAATGTTTATGGCCGGACAAGAAGCTTTGAAAATTACTATCTATTCTAGTAGTTTTCATATCAGATTAGCTCAATCAACAGCCAAAGTTTTAAACTGTTGACTTCAATTTTCACTGTCAGTGTTGAAGTCAAGTTGTACACTACATCTACTCAGGGAATCTAGAAACAACTGTGTTGTCCCTCATGCATCCAGCAAAATAAGACACAGCTTGTTCTTACTACTCTACAATAATGATATTTTTTTACTGGATTGTTGAAAGCAAGTAACTGGGAAAAACCTCATGGTCTACACAGGGCACTGAAAATGGCTACTGACCTTTTATTTGAGTCCTCATTGCTAAATGCACATTGTCAGATGCTAGCTTGTCACCTATAGCTCACAACACCTTGAACAACCTTTTCTAACCACGTTTTTTCCAAGTTTTTTAAACACACAGCTGCTCTGCAGCCCTACTGGTAGTCATAAATTACTTACTCGAGAAGATCTGGATTTAGCCCCTCAGAAATCATTTTGTTTCGTATTGCCATTACAGGAACACCCTGTAGCAGGAGAAAGAATAATATAAAACTACTGGACACAAACAGGTGAGTTAAATAACACACGTACTTTTAAACCACACTTTCATATAAATTTATGCATGTCACTTGTCAAACAACAGCATGGAACATTAATCTCAGTTCCCATCAATATGAACCTAGAAGCAAGAAATTATTGAGATTAAAGGCCCTCTTTTAATCCATTTTATATTTATGGCAAAATATCTAGACAAAGTTGCAGGGAGAGAATCAAGACTGGATAGATATACTTGCAATTCATGCAGACAAAAACATGAAGCTGAAGTTATCTATATGGATAAGAATGTGGAGAAAGCACAAAGTAGCAAAAAGACAGCAGACAAGTTGTGCTAGGAAAGACTTAGGCATACCAGAGGTATACCCAAGAGAGAGAAGAAAACCAGGGAAGTGCATCTGCTACCATTCCAGAAGGATCCTGTAAAGCAGTGCTAAAAGCTGCAGAAGTCTAAAAAGCATGGAGAAAAAAGCAAACAGGACATGAGAACAGAAGCACAATTTAAAAGTGAATTCTCCAAATACAACTGCTTGTGCAGTCAGGCTTGAATCTTCTGTGGGCAGACTTGTGGGCAGATTTCAGCCAAATATGTACATGTTAAAAAAATTCCTTCCCTTCACTGCAAGTCCTTCCACAGCTTCTTCACTTTATTTTATTCATCAACACCTAAACATGCTCTTATCTTGGATCACATATCCAAGACCCACGTCCTCTCATGAGATACATTCCAACAAACTGCTCCTGTGTTTCCACTAGAGTTGCTCAAAGGCAACTTGTTGCTTTGCCATCTCCTGTTGGAAATCATCAGAAATACCATCTGGATCACTCCATGCCAATATAGAATACGGGAAAAAAAACCCCAAACCAAATGAGGATACAATTTCTGATTCGAAAGGGACAAAGTTACTGGTGGTCTAAGAAATTCTAAATGAAAAGTGGTGTAGGACTAGTATCTTTTGTCCAAAAGTAAGTAAGATAGTGCTAAAATAAAGGGCAGCCATGACTAATGCTGCAGAGAAAGATGTGATTCTAGTGACAGCTCCACAGTAAGAATCACAATCAAGGCTTGTGCATGAGCACTGTGGAACAGCACACACACAGGTACATAGCCATAGCAATCTATCAGGCATAATGTCAAAAGTGGTCACTCAAGCAGCTGCAAGGTAATAAATAAATATTTATTGAATATTTATTGAATAAATATTGAAATAAAAGAGTATCTCAGTACTTCACAACTCATGTGCATTACAAAGGTGAATATTTTGAATATTTATTGGAGTATTTCATGACTGTTTAAAAATTCAGTTATTCTAGTATAGATTTGGACAGCAGGGATTGTGTGTCTACACACCATTTTGTACTAATGCTTTTCCCCTGCTTGACTGCTCTTAGGGTACTCTTCGCCACCTCAGAAGTCACTGATGAATTGTTTATGCATCAATTCAAACCAGGTGAAAACAGAATTGAGTCATATCAGGCAAGGCAGAATTCATATTTGATTTCAATCAAAGGGAACTTGGTATAGGATTTCTAAGAATGGGTCGTTTTTATGTTCACACTTGGAGTATGTTTTATTCCAACACTGTGTGCATTAAAATCTGTGAGAAAAAATCCTCTCAGTACCCTAATATATCATAGACTTACAAAACTAGTCTGAAGTTTAATCAAATTGCTCTTTTAGACTTCTTATCTGAAGGAAAACAATTAAGATTGCACCTATATCTGTTTATAATACAATCAGGGCATTGCAATTACTTTACTTTTCATGCTTTCCTAAATTTTAATCTGCAAATGTGGTACTGCTTTTGTATGATTTCTTGGAATATTTTTGTAAATTTTAAAAAGAATTTAGTATCCTCAATTGCACTCCACCAAAATGAGTTTGTCACAATTTCATGGAAGAGCTACTTTTAGTGTAGAATGGCACTCTTTTATACTACAAACATTGTGAGTAATAAATAAATTATCAGTTAAAACAAATCTTCAGCTAGAAACTTAATTTGGGCAAATAAATGACACTAACTGAAATACTTGATCGGACAAGGAGACAAGTTTGGCAAATACAAAAACACACATTAATTTGAGTATTTTAGTTTGACTTTCCTACCACACTGTTTACAACTGGCAAAGGAGTCACCAGGAACTGCCAGTACACAGGAGAAAATGTGGAAAGTGAGATCTCACTCCTCTAGCAGTCACCAAAAAAAAAAAGAAAAAATCAAAGTAATTAGACCATCCAGCACTTTCAAATCCACTTTGAAGTCTGGCATTAAATCAATACAGTAACATGGTGTTCTATTCTCTGCTATTATCCCACTGCTAGGTTTTTCAAATGGTTTGTAATAAGCTATCCATAAAATGCTAATTTGTGATTCAAGTGAAAAATAAGGTTTGGAACACCATTCAAGGGATGAAGCAGACCAATTGTAATAATTTCTCTGAAGAATGAGTGAAACCATGAAGTTAGTTTTACCATAAGCAACATTTTATTAATACTATGACATAGTCACACTTTCCAGAATTATAATACGTATTTTAGAAGAGAATTTCCACTGACAAATTGAAAATAAATTAAAATAAACTCTTTGTTTCCAATCTCATTTTCAAGTTTGTGGATATGAAATGACCTCTTAAAAATATCACAAATAGTCTCCCATTCACCTTCTCATTCCTTCATTAGATTCCACACATGTTAATATTGAGATTACAATAATTTATTTCCTATTTATCTGTAAAAGAGACCACAGATAAAGATGTAAACAAAACATACATCATGAATAACAGGAAACTGGAGTGGAACCAGACAGTGAAGCAATCCTTATATCTCTATTTTGGTCTTTACAGAAATATCAAGTACTCCTGTTCTGGACTATACTTGCAAAGCTGTATTTTGTACCCTACAGTAAAATCAGACTGTAATCAGTCTGTATGCAAGGAATGACTCCAATTTGCCAGGACAACTCCACTTTCAGTGGCATCTTCTGTGCCTCCGGCTAATATCACTTTGCATTTACACATTTCACACCTTCAGTTCACAAGTCTACCAGCAGAATTTTGTAGAAAGATCTTGCCAGAAGCTGTCTGAGGGAATATATTACATTAATTCATTAATTAGAGAAGATGTGCTAGAATATTATGATGTTATCCTACCTTAAAGATTACTATTGCAATATATGTTTTCTGACATTTAAGATTCACTTACAGATGTGTGGTACATTCCACCAAAAAAATAACATCCTAGCCAAAGAATGACATGAGAACTGACTTACCACTTGTACCATTTTGAGGTATCTGGCATATCTTGGATCCTTGGCCACAGTTGTGACATTTTCTGTTACTACCTCCGTTTTCTGTAACCCTTCCTCTTGCGTATTGTTCTGCTGTATATGAAGAACAAACCCTTTAATAGTTAGGTGCACACACCACACCCATGGAGAGATTCCAGACAACAAAACTGAGTATTTTAGGGTAAAGTGTAACTCTTCTTCATCAAGATTATTCTGATCTACACTCACAAAATTAGAGGTTTCCTAGATGTATGAAATCACAAATCCAGCTCTTTTGTTGTTCACTGTTACAAGAGTGTCTTTCTACTTTTAGACACAATTTTAAGTTATTGAGCAACACATAAAAAAAACCAAAAAGGCCCTAATAACCCTAAGTTGCATTTAATAAATATCACAGTATTAAATGTAAGTGGATTTTTTATAAAAAAATATTTATAAGGAGTATATCTATAAATCTCCCCCAGTAGTCCAATGCCTTTTTTTCCTCAAAATATTTGATTCCCTGACAAAGGTTTCATACATATCATGTAACTTCTAAACTATACTTCTGAGTGTAAATCATTACTCAAAGGACAATGTAATGAAATCAAAGATTCCTTGAAAGTATTTAATTTAAATGAAATGAAAAATAACAAGTTCTAGTACTTTTAAAATAACACAGAAAACTGTACTTTTTCTACAATACTAACCACCTGAAAGCAGCATTGGGTACATCCTTTCAGAAATATATGAACTTTATATACTTAAATATATTTTATATACTTCCGTATCTGAGAGGAGGAACACTTTAGAGAAAATGAACTCATGGTGAGTCATTCTCTAACATGGCTGAACATGCAATGCTGTCCAGTGTCTACCCTGCTGCTGCCTGCAAATCAGAGTTGCAATCTTTGACAGGCAGGCAAAAGCAGCAGAGTGCTCCAGCTACTGCTTCTCCACAGCAACTTCCACCAAATAAGAGAATGAGCAGAGATCAGAATTGAGGATTCCATGAGAAGAAACTGTAAGGGGAAACCAGGAAAAGAACTCCATCTACAAATGAGCCATAAAGGTTCACTTAGTTAAGTGGTGATCATGGGATTCAAATGTCTGGGTTACAAAATCAACCAACCACACACATGAAATTCCCCAAAATGACAAACAGTTACTTGCAGGGATAGTATCTTAATGCTGATTGCTTGTAATAAGCTGGCCTTTGCTGTAGATGGAGGATAATATACAGAAAACCTTCAATGTAATGAACTCTTTAGAAAAAAGCATGCTAGACATTCCAATTTGAGCTAAAAGCTCACATTCTGAAGAAAGGAAGAAAGAGTTGCAATGATGCGATTTGAACTATTATTTTCATTCATGACGTTCCCAGCGCCCTGATGTAATCATGTTAATATTTTAGTGTGATTGAAGAAAAGGAAGGAGAAATTTAGCATTAGATTTGAGTTAGTTCTAATTATTTAAGTCACACAGTTAATAAAGGGTATAGCCTTTTTTGTTTTAAGTCACTTGTTAAAACAGTGCCAGTAGAGAAAAGACTAGTCTTAGACTTTTACAATTGATTGCTCACTTCCAATAGAATTGCTTCTTCTATCTACTGCAAATGACATTAAAAACTTGACCTGGAGAGCTCTATTCCTCCAAGGAATGAGTTATGCTTTATTACTTACCCCAGACTGAAGTGATCCAGCTGTCTGTTGATCTGTAGCAGCCTGTGCCACAGGACCATTTGTAACACTGTTCACATTTGCACTGGACACTTCAAATTTGACATCTTCTAGGCCAGGAATTGAGGATAACTGAATGCAAAATACATCATCAAATAAGCAATAAGCACTTCATAAGACTACATGTACAACAAAATCTGCAGCACGCTGCTTACCACTTATTGTCCATGTAGGTTTTACAGTAGTAAAATTTTAAATTTCTGCCCCTAGTTTTGGTATTTTGATTGAGGGGAAAAAAAAAATCTTTCTACCTAGCTGCCTTCTACAATAAAAACTGTCACTGTTAACACAGGGTTGCAGACCAGGAAAGGCTTCCACACCTTCCCAGTATTTTGCTACTGCATTTATCAACCACACAATAGCCATGCCATCTCTGCTACTTCCCCTACAGTGAAAGAAATCATGGCAAGGAGAGCTCTATCACCTAACAGATTGGAGACCGGTTACAAATTTTTCAATTTTCTGCATCTTTCACTTTTTTGAATGAAAAGATGTGAGTGGATATTAAACCACAAATCTATTTGAAGGAAATTCTATTTAATATGATTATGAAGAATTCTGCAAAAATCATCAATTCAGACAATTCCTAAGTATTTTGAAATAAGTAAGAGTTAGTAAGCTCTGTTTGTATTATTACACTATTTTTCCTCCACACAGATCTTAATGAACGTTTTCAAAATATCCCATCCTTGCTCCCAGAAAAGCCAACTGAAATTGCCTCCATCATTATTGAAAGAAGAACTTGTTAAAATTTTATAGTGGGTGATTTACTGACTTCGGGATTTTGTCAGGTTTTTGTTCCAAGTAAATTATATGCACTATTTCCTATCTAAGACCTTTTGTCATTTCAGCTAAAGAAGACAAATCTAACAAATTTACATTAGCTTAGATCCAGTTCCAGTCACATTTCAGTATCAAAAAGATTTACAAGGCTTCTCTCTAGCTACTTTTATCAGCTGTTACAGTCCAGTAACATACAAAGATATATACAAAGGTATTTTTGTTTTACAAAGGGGGTAAGAATTTCCTTATTGGCATTTGTATGGCAAACGGTGTTCCTTTCCCGTTCCACATGCTTAACAAACTCAAATTTTCCACTAGGTACTATTGGTTCCTTTCTTCTGTATCAACTACATATTCAAATGCTACACAGTACAAGTAGTAAGGCATTAACTAGAGAAGAGAGTTAAAGAGAGAATTTTTGATATCAGGATTTTATATTAGCTCCTTCAAATCATTATGAAAACTTATTTGCTCAATCCAGACTCTAAAAAGGAAGCTAGTTCACATAATCTAGGAGGTTGTCACTGTTAGAAGATAAAGTCTATATCTATACAAACCTTTGCATCCAGAATATTGAGTGTGGTTTCAATTTGTTGGATACGGAGAGAGAGCGCTGACAATTTCTACAACAGAAAACAATTAAGATGTGAAAACACTCCCATATGCACTTTGACATATAAAAGAGTTTGCATCTAGTTAAAAAAAAAAATCACTTTTCTCCCTGCTGAAGGCAGAGTACAGTGTAAATGAGATTATCACATTATAAAATAAATGAAGCAATGACAACCCTTTTTAGAACAGTAGCTACAGCAGTACAAATTTTAAATAATTTTACTCTGCAGTTGGTTTTCCCATATAATGACAGAAATGAAGACAGACTGTTTACAACAGAAAGCAAAAGTAAATAGGGTATTACTTTGGGCAACTGTGGAATAATGGTAGATATATTGTGCTCTCCCAGTTACCAAAAGATTTTTCTTCAAAGGTTTTTCCAAATGTGGAAGATGAAAGGAGATGATGTGTGTGTATGTAACTGAGCAAATACAAAAAGAAAATCTGGTAATTAATACAGCAGGTGATTCGAAGTCCTATACAGTCAAAATCTACAATGAATCAGAACTAACCAGACACTATATGCTCCAGGTGCACCTCAATCAAATTTTGACTGTTTTTTTTAAATACAACTTAAGTTTTTCTAAATTACCCCATAAGAACTGCCAGTCTTTTAACTAATCACTACCATACTCCACCAGACCTGTCCAAGTGAAGTTGGCTAGAGTGCTGGCTGGCAGATACGTACCATTCTGACAGCTTTCTGGCACCTTGGCAAGATTCTGCCTGGCTCTGAAGCAGAACTTTAACACCCTAAGAAAATGGCAGTTCTGCCAATATGCTAGAAAAAGTAAGAGACTGACAGGAGTTGCTTTTTTTGGATAGAGCATTGACTTGTTTACAGATGGTCCTTTGTTCACAAAGAGGAGTCAGTTCCTATTGGAAGGAACTGTGTGTCCTACATTTAAGTGGACAAGGGGGAGGAAAGATGTACAGAAGACAATTATGCAATTTTATGGGTCTATTTGACTAGACAAGAGCCAAGAAATTTAGAGTTAAGGATGGTGTCAGCCCTGATTTTGAGTTTCTTGGCTTCTGTTGACTTACACTGCGACCTTTCACATTAAAAACACTTCTGTACTTCATGAATATGAAAAACTTCTCAAGGAGTATATAAAACAACTATTTAGTCTCTTGAGTAACAACACATTTTGGTTAACTAATAACTGTTTTATTAGTTAGTGCTGCTGTGTGCTCAAGGTGGCTTTAAATATATGTGTTCTGATTTCCACAGGGCCTGTGGAAGAGGGAATACTGAAATCAGGTCAAAACTGAGTTTTGGACAACTGACAATAGCATCATCAGGTGGTTACACTGTCCCACCTATCAAGTTACAGGAGTTTAAAAACCTAGGAAAAATGACTTTTTTTTCCTCTGAAGCTCCATATATTCATATAATAGCCAAATCTTATACTTGTTACTCATCTGGCTCTAAACTTCACCAACAAATAACAGAATTTCTCAGATTACATGGCTTAGTCTAATTGGATTTGACTGCTGCCCTGGCTCAGCTGGCTAGAGCTGTATAGCATTCTTTGTTGAATAAACTAATGAAGAAATACAAAAAACCTCTAAAGACAAAAAGGTTACCCTCAAAGCCACATTAGAAAACACTCTTTTTACAAGGAGGACTCTTGTCATGGTCAGTGGACAAATCTAATCTTGTTGATCTGATGTATTTCCATTGACTCTAAAGTCATCAAATAAACGTACTAATCCTAACTATTTTTATTTTTCTCTCTTTTTACAGGAAACTGAAGTTAAGAGCTTCATGTTCTATACTAATCGCTTGCCCAAAATTTCCTTTTTTCAACATAAAAACTATTTACATTCAGTGCTTAGCGTATGACTCTTTTAAATTAAAGGTGCTAAAACCTGAAAGTAAGTTTTGATGCACCACAAGAACATGGCATTCTTCTTTCATAACAAGATAAGAACCAGAGATGAAGCTGCTCAGAATAAATTCCCTGTATCAAAAAAGTTCAAAGATTGTGCCAAATGCAAAAGTTTAAGAAAATAGGACACAGTGCAGCACAATCAGGAGTTCATACGGATCCCTTGGGGAAAAATTCTGTCTTAAGCACTTACTAATGAGAAACCTTGAACAGAAAGCAGACTACATTTTTGGTTTAAGCTACCAGTATTATTACATCAAAAATATTTAAATGAGTGGTTCCCATTTCTTGAATTTTTTTAAAATGTATAAAGGGACAGCTGGGGAAATAATAAACATACCTCTTCACAAACAGTAGAAAAGCGGTTGAGAAACTGCACTGTGTGAACAACAAACTGGTTTAGAAATGCTACTGTTCTTTTCTGCTGAATTGCAGGAACCTGCATTAAAAAATATAAGAAAATAACGTTACACATCAATGTCAAGTTCCACGTTTGGATTGAAATATCTGTTATAAATGTACATTTTTTAGAAGAAATTATTTGGAAATCTGCCTTAAGCGTGCCTGCTATGAATGCATACATACATAAACCATTTTCTAATACATATGCATTCATACAAATCCTTTGCCACTAAAAATCTACTAACATGACAGCTGAGAATTTACAGGACACAGAGAAAAGGCAACAAAACCCAAGAAATGAAGGATTGTTATTTTAAAGAATACCTTTCGATGAAATTGTGAATATTCCCAAAAATCATTGTTAATGCTTTTTTAAAAACAGTGAGGAAATTAGAATATTTCCTTCTGGAGTTTAAGAAGGAAAACCGAATTTGGCCAGCCATACTATGACTCAGTTACAACTAACGCCATGACCAAAACTGAAGTGTAGTGATGTTGCTGTCTAAGTATTTAGTGGCTACCCTACTGGTTCTCATTTGCAAGTCCAGACTACCCTAAAATTACCAAAAGTTATCTTCCAAATCAGTTTTGATGCTCACATACTTTTCAGACTAAAATGTAGTATCTTATGTTTGCCAAAAAGAATGGTGGTCATATTGTAACACAGAGTTGGCATTTTTATTTAAACCATTATAGAAGACTGGAATCAGGAATTTGCACAAAAAAGTTTATGTCTAAAATTTTAATGCCTCAGGGTTTATAACCTTGGACAATTGCTTTAAGTCTTAACCTTTGCAAAGGAAATTAGCCTATGAAATTGTCATTGATTTAAGTGGAATATTTACAAAGAACATTATTGGCAGCCAAGATTCTGCTGCACTTTTTTTTGTGAATACAGTGACTCGCTGGTCTTCACCTCTTCTTTAGCCGCTGATTTATTAGTGCATTCAATATACAGTTCACTATGGCAATCTTAAAACATCCTGACTTTTTGTGAGACTTCTGTTGCTACTATCTCGAGCCTTCAGCCTGTGCACTGTACGACAGCATCTGCTGGAGTTCACTTCTGTGGTTCCAAAATTTTCCAAGCACTGCCTATGACCTTAGCAGAAATCTGTGGGGTAGCACAGAGCACGGAAGAATCACTGGGTCAATTGGAACTGTCCTGTCTTTATGCTCTCTGTTGAGAAAACTAAGTTTAAAAAGAAAGTTTCTGAAACATTTAAAGAAATTAATACACAGCTTTGCACAGGATTTGCCTCCCAGATCGATGTTTGAAACGGCTTAGTCTTTAAATACAACGTTATCGCAGAATTGCAGCAAAACGCCTCTGGAAAACAGCAGGGGAGACAGGTAAGGACCAGAGCCCGCTCGCTCCGGGTGCGAGGGCGGCCCCGTCACCGCACGGGGAGCGCCCCTCGCCCGCTGCCGCCGGGCCGGGCCGAGCCGGGAGCCGGGGGGAGCGGGGCTCGCCCAGCACCAGGGCCAGCGCAGCCGCCGCCGGGGAGGAGGAGCGGCAGCCCCGGAGTGCCGGGCGAGCGCAGCCGGTACCTTGGTGAGGTCGATGCCGGAGCCCACGATGGGCAGCCCGTCCTCGTCCATGGCGGCGGGCCGGGCGCAGGCCCGCTCCCCAGCTCGGCCGCGCTCCGCAGCCTCGGCCCGGAAACAAACCGCGAGCTCGGCGGGGCGGGGTGCGCTCGCTGCCCCGCGCTTCCTCCTGGGAAACGCAGTCCCGGGCCGCAGCCCTCACGGCCGGCTGTGGCCTGGGGATAAACGCCGAGGATAAACCCCGAGCTTCTGGGGTGCCTTCTTTGGCACCCGCTTTGCCATGCAAGTGGTGGCAGCCGCTGAGGGGCCCGGCCATGCCAGTGGGGGTCACACTGACACCCAGCCCTCCACAGGCCTCAGGACAGGGCCTGCATAGTGGTGTTTGGGAAGTGTCGTCCCCTGCGGTCAAACGTTAAGGAAATTATGAGAAAAGCTAGTGAAGGAACTGTTTCTGTGCTTATACGCATAATTTAAGTGGGGAAGTGCCACACTTTGGATGTGGGGAATCAAAATAAGGAGCACTGAATGGCTGTGGGTTCTTCCGAAAAAGACAAATCTGGAGTCCTTGTTTACAGCAGTAAATCCAAAGATACTGTACTGGCTTTCCATATTTAGATGGTTACATCTAAATACTGCTGCGTTTAATGAACCCTCCTAAATTCAGGGCAGTTAAGAAACCATCATAGTCTGAGGCTGTCAGGTGGAAACTTCTCTTGTGATGAGATGAATAAAGATGCACTAATTACTGTAATACTTTGAAGACTAGATCCCAAATGTACTCTGCTAATTTTGGTTTAAAATTTACCAAAATTCTCAGTTTACTTCCAAACCATTGTTGTTTGCCAAGGCATTATACAAATCCATATACAGAATCAATAGTAGCTGCACACAGAGCACTTAGTTCTGTTACTCAAGTTGCCATAAAATTCTTATTTATTAACTGAAGCCGCTTTTCTGGCTTTATTACTTTCACAATGTATTTGTTACTAACCTGCTGTCATATGCACATCATTATTGCTCTATTACTAAGGTAGTCTAGCAAAGTTTTTTGTTCATGCTAATTGAATTATTGAACAATGTGTGATTCATACCCTCCTTTGCAGCACTGACATGTTGTTGGCTCAATTTCTCACCTCTCCCAAAGGATGAGCAGCAGGCTAACCTACAAAATTCAGTGGGTTTAGCTTTTCATTCCTTGAGTACAGGAGTTGTCTAAACTTGTGTTGGGCAATAGAGTTGTTTATTTAACTTATTTTGCCACTAATTTATTTGTTTATAATTACCTTAAAATTCCAACTAAATTATATTCAAGAAGAATTCATCTCATTTGTCATTAAGTGTCTATAATGCAATTTTTCCAGGCAATGGCACAGAAACTTAATGTAAATGCATAGCCAGCTCTTATCTAAATGTCTTGGTCTGTAAAGCTGGATAAGAAATCTCCCAAGAATATGCTATTTTGTGAACTTTCTGGTACTTCCTGCTTTTAATTTGCCCAAAAATACTGCATAAAAAGTGTAATACAGCACTTTTTAGTCTCAGCTGGAGTTAGGAAATGCAGGATATGAAATTTGAAAAACAGAGAATGGAGGAAAATGATCCAAATTTTCCAAAGCCTCTTAAAAAAGTTTTAATTCAACTAACTTGTTCAGCTGTAAATATAAATGACTGAACTTCCAAGGAGAGGATTTATAAAAAAGTAATTGAGGGATAACATCCAGATTTATAGTGTGTATGATTTGAAAATGTATTTTTTACCAGCACCCATGCTGGATGATAAATGTCAGACTGAGGAGTCAGTACTGTACAGTATGTGACTGCTGGCAGTTTATACCCTATGCATGTGTACATATATACACTGTCATTTAAAAGCCCTGTCCTGTAGATCCACCCTCCAGTGAAGGAAAAGAGATTAAAGAGTGTGTAAGGGTTACCAAAATGAAGTTTGGTTGAACATTAGTGTTTTGAAGATGTCAGCTTTCCAGCTGCTGAGGCTAACTTGGAGTGGAAAAGCTGTGTGTACAGAAAACAGATCAGAGCTCTGTCTTCATCACTGGTAAAAAATACCTGACTTGTGATTAGGGTACCCAGGAAAGTAAAGGCAAGAACATGGATTTGAAAGCATTGAAACTGATCTGCTCCATATGTTGCAGGGAATCAGAGCCTCGGGTCAACTGCAAAACAAAACTGCACAAGCTGAGAAAAACTGGCAAGTGCTACTGAAGCTTACAATGTTCATGTGCATCTTGTGTGCTTATATACTGTTACAGGTCCCAGGACACCACATTCAGGTTAGAATCAGCCCAGAACTCAAATAGCTATACAACTGAGAGACAAGTTAAACAGAAATAAAAAGCTGATCCAAAAAAATTTCTAGACATGGTGTTACCTGATCCTCCACAAGGGGAAATAGTTGTTTTTAATAAGGTGGTCCAATGAACAGCTGAAAAGATCAGTGTGGATTAACATTTGCTTGATTTCCCATGGAGTCTTCTAAATCCATGCTTGCAAAGGGTATTCTAGTAAAGTTTTCTCTATGAAACTGATATTGCCTCAATGATTTTTCTCTATGCTGAATTTAAGCAATTTCCCCTCCAATCTCAATAATCTCAGTGTGCCAGAATTTGTACAATTCTTGCAAACAGTTCAGAGAATTATCAACCCTTCAGAGTTAAATAGAGTGAGAAATACAAATGCTAGGTATTATGTAGGTTTCTTTAAAAAAAAAAAAGAAAATGGAAATTAAATGATAAATGTTTTGCAGTTCTCTGAAAATGGTTTGTCAAGTTTCAGTTTTCCACGTACTGTGCTGAGGCAACAGGAGAGGATTAATTATTTTGTTCTGTACAAAAGAGCACGGAGAACATGCTAAAAACATTAGCTGCTCTCTTATTTATTTATTTACTTACTTAAATATCCATATTGCTTCTTTCCAGTGTAAAATGAAGAGCCTTGAACTTGGCAAGATCATTCCTGGGTAAACAGTTTTAAGTAGTCCTTAAAAACAGAGCATGAAAAGCAAACATCCTGGTTTCTGAATTAACTACAGAACAAAAGAATTTCTGTTCTTTGCCCTCTTGGGTCTTAAGCAATTCTAAACCAAAAAAGTCTCACTTAAGAGTGCACCTGCACATAGTTGGTGCATATTGCCCTTGTCTGTATGGGTCCTGAGTATAGTGGATATATTCTGCACAGGCAGGAGCTGTGTGAAGTTTGCTCTGACAGAAAAACCCACGTCTGTTTCACCTCCACTACACACCAAAAGGATAACAGTACCTCAGGCCAATCCTTCCTCCCAGAGCCACAAAGATTTTTAGCTACAAGTGAATTAAACCTCCCCTTAAGGCTGCTGTCTCTATTCGGACAATGGATACAAGATAAACAGAGCACTGTTACCTTGAAACATCTGCTTATTTTAGAGTTTAGGCACACACCAGTCCACTAGCACGTATAACGAACTTTATATTCATTTTAGGTAAATTTTGGTGTCAGGTGGAATGCAAAAGTTCTCAAGGATAAAGGATTATGAGAAATATAATATGGTCTTAGGTTTCAAAAGCTAACTGTAATTTCACTTATTGATGTCTTACTTCTGAATTGGTTTTATGTGTCCCACTTAAATAGGAACAAATAAACAAATATTTTAAAATCTAACTACAGCTAGTAAGGAGGGCTACAATGCTGTAAGGAGCTGTTACACTACTGAAACATCCTGACATCCCTTCACTTGCACAAGCATGCAAAAAAGATACTTAAGACAGGAGTTATCTCTGTCTTCTCTTCTTTTACTTCCATTCTGGGTATTGTATGGGAAGGACAGAACAAATATGTTTCTAGAAAGCAGAATGCCTTTGATTTTCCTGTAAAGACTGGAAGTAAAAGGCTATAAGCAGGAAAAAAACCTCACTATGCTGTTTGACAGGCCTGAAGTAAATCCCACTGTCATCTTTAGAGAAATAAAACTGCTTCACATTATCATTCTGATTTTACCATTAGCTTCTTCATTGGTAGTGGTAACTAGTTTATCCAAAAATGTCCAGGAACAACATTTTATGACAGTACACTACTGCATTTCTTTTCTTATAAGATAGTCACAGTTGGGAAAGTTAATTATAGAGAGGTGTTCTTTCTGTAGGTACTCTGCACAATTTCAGATATTTGAGCCATGTTAACTGAGTTAGATTGTCAGATTGAGATGCTGGGACACAAAATCTCTTTAAAAACTTCTGAAAAAAATTCATTTCACACCAAATACCATGTTTAAAAAGCACATTTTATTTTAATAGAAATCACCAAGAACCAGATGTATGATAACTAATTTTTTCAAAACCTCTTGTGCTTGCAAGCTAAAAACCAAACACAAGTGATTTAAATCTTGCTTGCTTCTTTCTTCTGCTGTCCAAGTGAAAACCATCACAAAGAGTAAATTTCTTCATTTTACTAGAAAAAAGGCATTATGCTGTCAAGTTTCATATTGAAGGCAAATGCTTATTTCACATTTCAGTAACCCAGAAGAAAATTTTATGGTCTCCTCCAACTGCACATAATGGAAGAGTTCTGTGCCATGTCAAACCAGATCCTACAGCTGCAGTTCCAGTAAGAATGGGCTGTAAAAAACAGAGAGAGAGAGAAAAATATCAATACAACTTCCCTTATAAATTATTTCTAAACTGCAGATACCAAGTTGCATAGACAAATAAACACCACAGATTAAATAATCCTTAACAAATATAGTTAAAATACAACAGAAATTCTACTGAAAAATGTGAGCCTCTGCTACATAGTTCCAGTAGCTGCTTCCTACATTTAAGTAACATACAGCAAAATATTCCATTATAACAAAAAGTTTCAACTCTTTATATTAGATAAACACTATTATTATAAAGGCATGATATCAAACTTATAAACCTTTTTAAATGAAATTACTTCTGTTATTTCAGTGTATTCATAACTAATATGTTTGCAGGTAATATTTTTGCTGTAAGCATTACAAATACATACTGACTCCCACAAAACCAAAATATTTCCTATGCTTTGCATTTTCATTAATGATTTAAAATATAATTAGTTAAAACCAGAAAAATATACCACTAGGTGTTTTTAGCCTCTTAAGAACTAGAAATATTGCCAGATTTATTAGATATCAAGTTAAAGGTGTTTTTCTTCCCCTTAGAACTGATATAGCAAACCAAGCTAAAACATATAGATCAAACAGCTTCTAAAATAGCAGTTTAAGTATGCATCAATTTTTTTTTTTCCTTAGCATGAATGTCACAAACCAAAATAAAATGAAATGGCTAAACCAAGCAGCAGTTCTGAATGGTTTGGGATCGTTTTTAAATGTAGCTTTTAAGTAACATGAGTCTGATCTGAGGAGAACAGATGCAACTCCAGTCAAAAATTTACCTGGGGATGTCCTAAATGATGAACCAGCAACTGAGTAGTTGTCTTTCCTGGATATCCAGTGGTTGCAAACAGATTTTCATTCACTCGGGACCACCTATGAATAAAATGAATCCACCTATGAATAAAATGAATGTTCTTTCCAAATACCCCTGTCATCCCAGCAGAAGTGCACACAAAGTGGAGTTCTCTCCCTTGGGACTAACTGTGAAGATGTCACATATTCTACTAAAAGCAGAGAAACAGATTTAGTGAATTAGCTTCCAAATGATTCCCTACCCACAGCCCCATAGGCACAGTGTTGTAAAACAAAAAAAAAAGTATCACATGAATGCTACACATAAATACTAAATGTGGGTCATTCACAAATTTCACAAAGTTTATAGAGCCAGTCCCCCTAAAAATGACTTAAGTGAGGCACAACCAGGTTACTAAACTCACAACTGTTTGCATAGACATAGATTTAAATAGATAAAACACACAAAATCAAGACAACATTTATACCTGAATAATCTGGCTCGGTCAACATGGACAGGTCTCTTATCCTGTGGATAACTAAAATAGACATTCATGGTAAAAAAACTGTTCTGCAAATAGCTCATACTATAAAGTACCAAAAGTACAGTGAAGGGGACACATTGTCTTCTCTCTGTGAAGCAGCTGAGGGAAAACCAGAGCATTCCTGCAGCTTTAATCTCAATTTGGAGTAGGAAAACTGAAGTAGTTGTCCAGTTTATTATGGATCAATACTTATCTACTTATGACTTGGAATGAAATTTTAACAAATACATACATTGGGAGGCAAACAGTAGTGAGATACTATCTCAAATGGACAGAAAGACAGACAATGTTACATTTTTAACATAAAATATTGATAAAGATGAAACAAAGAATACCAGGGAATGGCCTGTATCAATATCATAATTCCTGATAATTGTTCATTTATTTAGCTTATGCATTGGGCCTACAAAGATGAGTAAGGGGCTGGAGCATCTCTCTTGTGAGTAAAGGCTGGAGGAGCTGCGCCTGTTCAGCCTCGAGACGAGATGATTGAGAGGGGACCTCATCAATGTCCATCAGTATCTGGAGGGGGGTGTCAAGGGGATGGAGCCAGGCTCTGCTCTGTGCTGCAAGCAATAGGATGAGAGGCAATGGGCACAAACTGATGCACAGGAATTTCTTCAACATGAGGAAGTACTTCTTTACTCTGCAAGTGACCAGACACTGGAACAGGTTGCCCAGAGAGGGTGTGGAGTCTCCCCCACTGAAGGCATTCACAATCCTGTGCCTTGTGCTCTAGGATAACCCTGCTTGAACAGGGAGGTCAGACCAGCTGACACACTGTGGTCCCTTCCAACCTGACCCATTTGTGATTCTGTGACTGCCATGCTCTATTAGCCAAGTACCAGCATTTCCTCATGAAGAGAATAAAGACACCTATGCCATGGGCATAAAAATACCTGGAGCGAGTGATATCCCAGATCAGCCAATCACTTCCAGCAACTGCTCCAATTTTGAAAGTATTTTTCAAACACCAGTCTGCTGACATCAGTGGTGTTTGTTCACACTCCAGGGAGAGAATGGCCTGCTGTGTAATCAGGTCATAGAATCGTATTGTCCCATTCTTCTCTGCCACCATCAGCTGTTAAAAGAAATTCATAGAATGTGGTAAACTTAGAATGTAATGGAAATTAATTTTTTTCCACTCTATAGAAAACCTAGAATACATTCAAGCTAATATTAATAATACTAAATGAAGTATAGTTTTTCACCTCATACCAAAAAACCTTCTCCTGGGCACTCTGTAACCAATAAGTAAAAAACACTTTAATCGATACTACTGTTACACTGTTATACATAATGATTACATTATTTTATTTCTATATGTCTATAGGTACCTATGTGTATAATTTTGGTGGTTAGAAACCCAGTTCACAGCCACCAAAGCACTGTGCTTTCATACAGCAAAAAGTTATTATTTTAACATTCAGCAGCTTCTGTTCTGAGCACAAAGAACCCATAGTGCTGTAAAAAAGAAAGGGCTGTCAAGCACTGGAATAGGACTGCCCAGGGAAGTGGTGGAGTCACCATCCCTGGAGGTGTTCAAGAAATGACTATTTATGGCACTTAGTGCTATGGTTTATTTCATATGACGGTGTTCAATCAAAGGTTGGACTCAAGGATTTTTCAACCTAAAATGGATTCTACCATTCTAAGCAAAGTATTGGTGTGGCTGTGGCTGTAGAATCTGTAGATTCTGATTTTATATAAGATCTCTTACTTCATCTTATAACAGTTTGCAACAGAATTTATCTAAAATTTTTCCGTTACAGCAGTTGTTTTTACAACAAGCAGTTGTTTTTTAAGTATTGTAGAAAGAGCTTCCTGATTAAATTATAGACTCATAGAAGGATTGACTTGGAAAGGAACTTAAAAATCCTCTAGTTCCAACCCTCTACCATGGGCGGGGACACTCTCCACTAAGCCAGATTTCTCAGGGCTCCATCCAACCTGGTCTTGTACACTTCAAGGAGTGAGCCTTCACAATTTCTTTGGGCAACCCATTCCAATACCCAGATGATGAAATGAGATTTTTCTTCATGAGCAGAAATGGTTTTCAGATAGTCATGAGCAATAATTAAGAAGGGCAAAGAAGCATAAAAAAAAATACTCCAGTAATACCAGTTTGTTTGGGAAAACTGTTACCAAAACATGCTTTCCCGCAAACTAAAGGTCATGGTGCAGTAAGCATTTTGACCTGCAATAAGCTTTTCACCAAGAACTAAATCTATCAAGTTTTATGAGCTTTTGGAATGGGCTTTTCTTAAAAAAAAAAACAAAAAAACCAACCAAAAAAACCCCTGTGCCTGTCTCTGTCTCTGATAATGGTTAAAGAAAAGTCATGCTAATAATATCTAAGACTGGCAGTCTATTGATTTGATTTTTCAGAACATATTTCATACACTTCAAGCAAGAACAACAACAAAAATATCCCTTGTTAACTTCAAACAGATACTTTTCAAAGCTTGGCATGTTCTATAAAGAGTCTGTATTAGTGGTGAGCTGTTTTACCATGACTGACAAAACGAGCTCTTCTTGGTAACTGTCAGTTAATAAGCAATCAGCAGAATAGTTATCAACAACTGATGTACCTAATTAAGAAGGAATATTTCTGATGGGAGGAGTAAGGGACTGAGGGTAAAATGACAAGAATGGTAATGAAAATTCATTTACAGTCCCTTCACATTAGCAGATCCAACCAATATCCAGTTACAGTGTAAACTAGGTCCTCAAACTTTAATGTTACTACAGCATCAAAGATTCACACTTCAGGTGTGTCTCCCCTCCTGTTATTTTAAAGGTGGTGAGGGAGAAAACCACAACCTTAAAAACCTCCTCAGGATGCCAGCAAACACTCATTCCAGCAGAACGTAAAACAAAATGGGCCTTCTCATTTCCTTCCAAATCCCAGACCCTGGGGAGAAAAGAAAGAAAGAAAAAAAAGTAAAGTACTAAACTATTGCCATTTGACTGCAAATGCATTAACTTTCAGTGCCTCAATACGTTCACAGAGGAAGTGACCAAATGAAATAGTGTTCATGCTGTATCATTTGAAGAAGTCAGTGAAAGTGGCCAGTGCTATGGATATAATGCATTTTAACATTGACCAGCTAGGCAGAGCCTCTATTTAACTCTTCAAATAGTTTGACATTTTAGTTATCTAGACATGAAATCTCAGTGAGATGTTCCCATTTCTTCATAAGTCAACACTACAGCCTTTGTACTATACCATAAATAGCAGTGAGGCAGTACAAAGCAGGAAAGTCATTGTTGGTCCAGTTGATACAAGGAACCTAAAATGAGGTAGCAAACAACTTAAATCATCCACGTTGCCATGTAAAGGGCAAGACCCTTTATTAAAGTATTTTGGCTGCTTAATATAAGAGTTTCCAGTATTTCCTGGTAAGACAAGATTGAGTAATGGGAATATAAGAAACCAGAAATGAAGCTAAGGCAAACAGAAGGATCTATGGCAGAGGTAACACTAACCAAGAAAGGGTCTTGGAGAGCTTTCAACAGGTAAGTTGCATATGCCAGTTTTACCTTTTCCTTTAGAAACACCTACAGTACATATCTGGCAGCTATAAAAAATTAAATAATCAACAGTATTTGGTCAATATGGATGTACAGGAAAGCATATGCTGAAACAGCAAAACTAGGTTAGGTGATGGGTGAGTTTTGCTTGGATGTGTTCAATATGAGTGGTAATGAGCCATGGAGCTACTTTGTTTCTTAAAAGCAACAAAATCAAAACTGAGACTATTTTACCTCACAGCCACTGCTCAACTCCCTCTTTTCCTACAAAATTGATAGTTCAGTTGTAGGACAAAGACATCACAGTTGTGAACATCAGTCTGAACCATAAGGCTATATATTCTTTATATACATTTAGACACTGAAACATACACATATATCCTTCCTCTCTGACATGCAAAACTTGAGAAACAGCCAATTTTTAAAGTAGTGTTCTGCCCAGTCTTTTGAGCTAGATGAGTGGCTACGTAGTATTACTGTTTATTCTAGAGGATTTTTGCTGACTTCCTCCAGACTTTCTCAGTTTATATCTCACGAGGGTGCTTAGAGCCTTATATTTAAGAGATTTAAAAAAACTCTTAACTAATACATCATAAGTCTAGACAAAATATATGGGAATAAAGTAAATATATTTAATGAACAATGTTGTTTTCTTATGCCAAACCACAATAGATCAAATATTTGTTCTCCCCGTAGAAAACACAGGGTCTCTAATCTTGAAGAATCAGTGTGCTTACTAAAAAAAGTCAAAATAAAAACCTGACAAGTGTTTAAAAATGAAATATCTACTTGATTAGGTAATTTAGAAACATACAATACTTTCTTCTATTGCCAAAAGTTTTGCCTTGTAGATTTGTCCAAGTCAAATCAACACTTCCCATGTGTATTTACTGTGCAGGGAGAAAATTATGATACAACAGAAGATGGTGAATCATTTTGGCAAAAGGAATATGCCATTATGTTTCCTTCTCTGAAGTGAGTGATGTTATTAGGTGTTGAGACAGAAGTTTATGCCTTTACCTCCGTAACTTTGTTATTTATAAAGTTACCAGATTTGTATTTTTTACTTTGTAAGGATGGCAGGACAGTATGGGGATGAGAAGGGATAAAAGCATCTTTTATATTTCCTTTATTGATACACCAAAGATAATATAATTTAGTTTTGGGGAAAAAAAACCCAAAACCCCCAAAACACAAACCAGGCAATGCATATCAAGATAGATCCTGGTCTGAATGCATCATGTCTATACAATTACATATGTGTTCAATTAACTCTTTTCAATATTTCTTTGTGAAAAACCCAAGTAAAACATGTGCAAACCCCAAAAATTTAGCCAAACTGATTTTCAATTCCTAAATTACTCAGTAATCATAACCAAATCAGCTACAGATGCTGCCTCCCCATTTTGTCCACATTCCTATCACGTAAGTCAATCCAAAAGGACTGAGGATTTTGTCTCCCATTCAAAGCTCTTGAAACCTTACTAATACTACCATGGTTTTATACCAAAGTAAAATAACTGTCTATTTTTCACCAAATATCCTTATCTTTTGTAACCCTGCAATGTGTAACTCTCTTACTTCTTCTCTTCCAACCAACCATCATGGCATAGACTTGTCACTGAGCTTGTGGGATTTTTTTCTGATATTTAAAAAAAAATCCACAAAAATTATTGGAGAAAAGTTTGAATAAACAAAGTTGAAAGAAGTGCCCAAGTTTGATTAATGTATAGTCTCAAAAATAACATGTAATTTCAGTAAAATAATTAATTTTTAACTAAGGACTGAGAAATTATTTACTGCAATACTCAGAAAACTTAAACCAACTCAAATACAGATAGTTGCAAATGCTGTTAAAGAAAATTCTTGAGATACTAGTACCTTTCTCTTGTCACTCAAATCCTGTAACTAACAAACAAATGAAAACTGCAGTTATCTCACAGCTTGAAGATAATTCAAATTCCATTGTATCAACTATATTATAGCTCATATGCATGAATATGGATGCATATGTGCAGCAATTTCATCATACAGTGGACTTCTATTACAGCTGGCAAAGTACCTCATTAGAACTCTGAAAACTTGTGGCAATGGAGATGATCCTTATTTTATCTTCTAATTTTCTGAATTATGAATAATTCTAACTAGCAGAATCAACTAACTGGATAAAAATCATCATTTGCAATAGTAAAAGAACTAAACCAGATTGCAATCTTCAGGCATTTCTCAAATCCCCAGAAGATGGGAATAAAAATGGGAATTCTTCCAACAAAAGATGTCTAACAATTTTAGCGAATGGGTGGGGGCTAGAAGAAACCTTGACATCTGATTCCCAACAAAGCATGATCAACTATACTTGATTCATTACCCAAAGATTACTCCTGTCCAATATGGTTTTGTTGGGGTTTTTTTTAATATTGAACTTTAATACATTTCTTTATATCTCCATCAGACATATTCCATGTGCGAGGAAAATCCTATCACTCTTGAAAAGCCTAGAGGACTATGGAGAAGGACAAAATTCCTGTTCCTGAGATCACACAAAGGTGAAGTTGTTCCTCACTGAGCACAAGGATTGAGGAGATCTCAGAAAAGGAACATGAAAGTGCAGATATTAGGAAATACTGCAGAGAATACAACCAACACTGGCTTTCTCTAAGGTCTTCTGCCAACTCCAGATCTGGAGGGTACTAGGCAGGACATGAAAGGCTGAAGTGGAACTGTAGAAATTCCTCTGTCTGGTTAGAAAAAGAGAAAGATGTAATATTTAAGTTTTTATGAAGTCTTTTCACAGAGGAAATGTACAAATATTCCTTCAGAAAGCTGACCCATGTTCGCTGTTTTCTTTTGGTGATCAAAGGAAATGTCACTATTCCTAAAGAATTAGCAATTAGAATATTTCAGATTTTGGCATTAAAAACCATGTTATCTCTAGCTTCTTATAATATCTACTTGGATATGCAATCAATAGATTGATCCATTTCTCACAGCTAACTGTGGGCTGCAATTATACCCTGCAGTGTTGGTAGAGGCAGGAGACACAGTGCAGTATCTACCACTTCACTAATACATATTTCAGGCCATGCACACTCAGAACTAAGTCCAAGAAATACATTTTGTCTACTACTATTGAAATACCTTTAAAGTTATCTAATGCAAAACTAGAAACCACACAGTATTTTTGAAACAAATGTGACACTTCAGTTCTGTCCTTTCAACCAGAGTAAAAAATGGTTAAGAGCTATTGGCTTATTGTTCCCAATGTGGATATAACACTAAATGCTTCTGTATGACTGCTACTGAGAAACTCAACTACCAATTCTGCTGATGTCTTTCTAAAATATAAAACTTCCAAAAAATCTAATGCAATGATTTCTATTTGAAAACAATTTATAGGCTAGACTACATTCTAGGGCTGTGTTACTCTTAACATGAACCATAATGTGTCACAAAGGAAATTTCTGCATCATCCTCGTATTTTGAAGACTTCCTAACTAAAAGTTTATTAAGATAAGACTGAAATAATGTTCCAAACATTTGATCCAGAAAGCTTTTGGTTGTTTTTTTTTTAAGCGGACATGAGACTAGCTAATTCTTGCACTGTCCAACACCAGTTGGTAATACTTGCATCGTGGTTGTACAATGTAGCAGAATTGTGTAAGACTACATTTGGGGGACATACAGGGATGCATACAAGTGTGCAAATTCAAAGACTGGACTCTGAAAACAATTCAAGACTTCTTTATCTTCATAAATTATAATGCAGAACTAGCTTGATAAAATGTAACCAGCATACCTCAGAAAGAAGAAGTATTTTGGTATGACAACTTGTATAAATTTTGACAGAAATCCATACTTGACTGCACCAGGAATGATAAGATGCAAATAGAATATGCTTTTGGAGGCAGAAATAAGTGATAATGACCACTTTTCACATAGCCAAAAACTGAAATATTTATTGTATCATCAAGGTAAGATTCAAGTGCAATGTGGGCTGGCAATACATGAAAGAAAACAAGAACAACAACAATGCAAAAAAAAAAAAAAACAACAAAAAACCAAAAAAAACCAACCACCTCCAAAAAAAAAACACAAAACCCCAGGAGTTACCATTAGCTTTCCTTCATATTGTCTAGAGAAAAATCTACACAAAATACCTAGGGCACGAGAGTACCATGTAAAAAATATGCTACAGATAAACCCCCTTAAAACCAGATGAAACACTACAAAGCATTCTAAAACTATAATTTAGCTTTCAGTGACATCAAACCTTGCTCCCTAATCCCTGGTTAGAGAACAAAGCTATTCTTCTCATGGTCTGGCATTTATTCTACAGGCAACAGAAAAGGCTGAACTTCAGAATGACTGATGAATTCACAAAGTCCTCTATGAAGTGATGTGAGCCATGGCCTAAGGAGATGAACAGAACTCAGAAAGGAATCAAAAAGCAAGTATAGTCACAGATAACATGGAATATAATTCAACTATACATTCTTTTGCACTCAAAAAGAGAGGAAGAGGATGTAGTTTAAGAAATAGTTAAAAGAAAAAGAGAGAGTGAGGGAGAGAAAGGGATGGATTACTGTTTTTTAGCTTTTCAAAATACAAGCCATTCCAGCACTTGATGACCAGAAGAAATTGCCATGCTAATATTTTTAAGGGTCTGACACTGTCAGGAACATTTCAGTTCCACCTGAGGAGGGAGTATGAGGTGATTATCAACTAGATTGAATTAACCTTTTAACAGTCAAGGGGTTCATTTTTAGCATGGATATGAGATTAGTGGGTTTTGACAGGATAGTGTTTTGCATTAAGTAATTCCAGAAACATCAGATAGTGTCTATAACCATCAACAGCGGAGGGTGCCAGTTGAACTTGTGATGCTTTCCAAACATTTCCCACAATTTTTTTGCCTTCATTAAGTATCAGAAGAAAATCATTTGTACATTTGAATCTGTGTAGACTCCTAGACTGTGTTTCTGAATCATAAGGAAAAAGCCAGTAGTAATTTTTTTTTTTTTTTAACAGTGGTGCTCAGGGAGTTGCACACACAGAGATCTCATTAACAAAGTGGGATGCACACATTCCAACACTTGCTGCAAATGTTCAAAGAAGTATACACTGCCTTACCATTTCAAAGAATTAAATGAAATATTCCTTAAAGCTACCATAACACAGATGACCATTGCAATTATTTTTAGTGCAGTTCTACTTCCCAGCTGCAAAAAAGTTTTGAGTTGTGAGATCAAGGCCAATAAAGACCATGTGCAAGAAACAAGAATTCCTGAGTGACACAGCAGCAACTTTAAGGTAAGAACTTTGGATATAACCAGTATCCAACTTACACTGTCTGTCCTCCAAACAAAATGACTGAACTCCACTCTGAGATGTCACAGTTGCAGGAGCTTGTGGCAAGACTATTTAGTGGGTGGAAACTGAAAATCTCACTTCCCTAGCGGTTTCTGATGAAGTTAAACCTAAACTTTCTCTTGAGTGAAAACCAGGGAAGACCTAACCATGCTTGTATATAGTCAGTACATACTGAAAAATTGTTTTAAAACTTTATGAAGTCTTAAAAGTGGAACTCAAGGCTTGTACTAATTGTTCTAGAACTTTATTCCACAGGCATTAGCAGATTTTGTATCCTAAGAACAATTTCAGGATAGAAATTCAGTACAGACAGAAGAATTATTCCTCTTCTTACATTACTACTGAAGCAAATTACAGAGTAAGTAAAGAACGATTTTGGTAAGTCCCAAGGAATGCATTTTCCACTCGTTTTGAAAGTGTAACCTTTAAATTCAATAGAAAAACTCTTCATGCCCCACATGCATGAATGGAAAAAATAAGAACTCAAGTAGCCAAAAAAAATCCTACTTATTTCCCATGGCTTTTAACCAAAGACTTTATGGTTTATGGCATAAAATGTCTTTCATAGGTAGTAAGCTGAAATCTTGTTAGTATATATTAATCACATACATTTTATTTCCCTTTAAATTACTATGAATTAGACAACTGGTTTTCTTTCATCCCAGGAAAACTGAGCATTTCATAAAAGAAACAGGAAAAGGCCACAGAGTCAAACAGTTTTTTACTGAATAAGCCAAATATAAGTTTAGATTTGACAAAGAAATTAAGGATAGAAAATAAATCAGAAGAAGATACAGGTAAGTCATACGTTTCTACTATTCATTCCTAATGATTTTGTTGGAAATACTGACTAGACATCTATGGAAAAACTGCCTGCTCATCAGAGTAAAGAAAGTCAATGATGCTGCTTTCCCAGCTCTCTTGCTGCCCTACTGCAATGACCTGATAAAACCTGCATAGCCCTCCTGATCTCTCCAACTGCAATGCAGGGGTAAGAGGAGCAGCTTAATAGGTTCATGCACACTACTACAAGATGGGTGACCTTTTGACAAGGACAAACTCCTGCATCAAAAACCTTTACCCAGCATGGTTCAAAGCATTCAACCATGCTTCCTTTCTACTTCCAGTTATAGATATTCAAACACCTGGGTTTGAAGCAGCTGTAATCATGGTATTTTGAGCTGCCAGTACCACTGTATTAGGATGGTGCTGTCTTCAGGCTATGTCATCCCACCCCTTGGTAAGGCTAATACACTTGGGTAGATGGGTAAGTTCACATATGTATACTGACTAAACTTGACCCACCTGATGACAGAATACATAGAGAAGGTCTGTATAATTCAGCACTGAGCTGTACATGTCTGCTCTCTCCTATTCTCATTTTATTCCTATCCCAGAAGGGGGAAAATAGTGTATGCAAATCCAAGACAAAAGTTTTCTTCATTTTGAATCTAGCCGATTCAAAATGTTGCTTTGAAAAAAGACAACCCACAAGTCACAACAAAAAGCCAGTCCAAAACCTAAGTTAACAAGAATAGTCCATTTCTTATCTTGTTAGTGGACTACTCTTGTTAGAGGGCGATGAAGGCACACTAAAAATAAATATATAAATGCTTATTTATTTAAGTGGATATATAAAACATGGGACAGAAAGAAAAAGTCCAATGCTAGTTTTTCAATAGTGTTTTGAACAAAATGCATACCTGCAGGTGTGATCATCACTTACACTTGCAATTTCTTGACCTTCGTTGGGAGCAAAGACCAGATCATTTACGTAATCTGAGTGGCCATCAAATGTCTGCCAACCAGAGAAGAGAAATACTTTTACCTTAGAGCTGACTGTTCCACCAATATATTTAACAGACCTGGTAATGGAATGATATATGTTAAGATAAAACTATAATTTTAATAGAAGGTAAAAAAAGTTTTTATCATTAACTGGATTTCTTTAAAGTATCTAATTCATGTGTTGATTCATACTGCAGGTGAAAAGACCTCCCCCCACTAGTCCTTGTAGTTAGCTCAGAGGTCAGTTTGATGCTTTTGCTTGACAGAGATCTGTGAATCACACTAGAGCTTTTTATCATTGTTTCAACCACTGAATTTTGAAGGTAGAAGATAGTAAATCTCCAAAAGGAACAGGAGAATGACCAGGCAATGAATGCATGATCTACCTACATTAAAGAACTCTGATTACTGTTAAGTAACTCTTATCTCTGCATCTTTCATTAAATACACCTATGGTGTTTTTGAAAGAAATCTCATAATATTTTAAGTCAGGCAAATTTCCATGTGTAGATGTATCTGTTTCTGTTCCACCCTCTTCTATTCAGTCTCACTGATTAAGTCTCAAGGCACAGCTGCTTTTGTTTTGCCCAGCAAGGTATCGTAAAAATGAGACAGAAATATCCTCTCAATAACAGCATGAGACTGAGAGATTGCAGAGGAAAATAGGGTGGAATGAAAAAAAGTTCCACAGTTTTCTCAAAGAAAAACACACCACCTTTAAGTGTAGCTATTCTGAGGAACAAATGCAGAACTGATAAACAAAAAAAAAGAAAATCTCAAGCAGGCACAATAACTCTCTAAAAGTTTTAAGAATTCCCCATCAATTCAATGCAGAAACATTTTCAGCAGCCAACTTATTTTTTTCCATTATTTTATTAAAGCCTAATGGATTATACTAGAACTAATAGGCCCTAAGATGATGCTAAACTATTTAGACAGGATGCCAAGTCTTTTGACAATTTTCAGCATTCTGAATTCAAATATCCTGCCTCATTTTACTTCTACAGTTCTGATGAAATATGCTTTTTATTAAGCAAAATTTGAAACAGGACAAGGAAGCCATAATTCATTTCCAAATGAAAACCTCAAAAGAAGAAAAAGGTTTCATGAAGATCCATCAGTCATATTTTACCTTTTGTTTTTTTGTTCTGGGATTGATCCAACCCATGAATTTTGGATTAGTCGTGTTGACAAAGTAATGGAAAACTCAAGTGTGCTTCAAGTTCCTTGTTGATAATTACATCAAGACAGTTTTTCCACGGGGAAAACAGAGTAAGATTACTCTGTCTATCCCTCCAGACGCAACACATACTAATTGTTTACTATAAAAGACAAAATGTTCAGAGATTACATTCTGAACGTAGTCACATACTTCCTTCAGCTTTGTTTCCATGTTCTGGACCTCTCCTGAAGATCCCATGTGTCAAGTGTGCACCGTATAATGGATCAAAATTTTCCACATGCTCATCATGAGTCCAACCTCAGGTTTATGAAATAGGTTTTCTGAGGTATCAGTTAACTGTTAATAAGAAGCCACTGTATCAAACTTTATTGAAAGCCAGATCAGCATAGCTCACCCAGAATTTGTGAACATCTGGGATTTTGCATGTACCTTAAATCAGAGTTAGCTGTTACTTTTCTTGAGAAGAAATCTAGAGTGCATGATTGTCCAGATATAAGAAATTAATTGATTGCTAGAAAGGGTTTTCCACACTTTATATCAAAAAACCCCAGAAGACAGTCTCAAAGACAACTTTTACTGACATAAACACACTAGTCCACATTCTTTTTGTTAATGATTTCCTCACTAATAGGTAAAAATATGTATTCTTAGCTGTTTTCTGATTATTTTTAACATTAACAAGCCTGAACCAGTAACAGTATGTATTTTTACCTTTTCCTCAGCCAGAGTACATCCTTAATAAAGTTCTTGGACAGCTAATTTCAGTGGTGGAGCTGGCATAAACAAAGCTAATAGCTTTACTCTTAAATTTAAGCCAACACTTCTCATTTGTATTATGTATGCACCAAACAATCACAGAATCATTAAGGCTGGAAAAGACCTCTGAGATCACTGAGTCCAAACACGAATTTAACACTACCAGGTCCGTCTCTAAGCACCACATCTATAAGGGGAACACAGCGATCACACTGCTTCCCTGGGCAGCCTGTTCCAATGCTAGACCACCCTTTTACAGAAGAATGTTTTCCTAATATCCAATCTGAACCTCCTCTGGCACGACTTGGGGGCATTTCCTCTTGTCCTATCACTTGTTGGCTGGGAGACTGACCCCCACCTGGCTACAGCCTCCTTTCAGGTGATTGTAGAGAGCAGTAAGGTCCCTCCCAAGCCTTCTTTTCTCCAGGCTGAACAACCCCACTTCCCTCAGCTAGACTTTCCCTCATAGGACTTTTGCTCCAGACCCCTCACCAGCTCTGCTGCCTTCTCTGGACAGGCTCGAGCACCTCAATGTCTTTCTTGTCCTGAGTGGCACAAAACTGAAGAGAGGATTGAAGGTGCCAGGTACAGAGGGACAAACACATCCTTCCTCCTGCTGACCACACTATTTCTTGTGGCCTTATTAATCCAAAACAAATTTAAAAATAAGAACTCAGATGTTTAATTTAGCTCACTAGAGTCTGTAGTACCAAATTTATCCCATTTTTAATTATTTCAACTTATTTTCAATCCATTTGCTAAATATTAAAGAAACTTTACATTCTGTTAAGTTAAAAGACTTAATTCACAGCTTAACATTAAAGTTTGTTCTCTGAAATTCACAAAACTGTAGATATTACACAAATAGATGACTTTAATATGGAATGACAGACATCAATTCACAGGCAAAGAGCATAAAGAACTTTTAGAACTATTCTGTCAGAAATCCCACCAAGCTGACTAACTATGCCAGTTATGCCACTGCTCAGTGACAAAATCATGTATGACCAACACTAAAAGAAGGAAATGAAAAGTATGTGCATGTATGAAGCAACACAAAAAGCATTTTCTTTCAAGACATTTAGTAGCATCCATCTTTACTTCTTATGCCCCTGCCTTTATTCATTCTATTATCAGTATGTCCACATAGCTGACATCCACAATTCACTTAATTTCTGTATGACAAATCTCATTGTCTTACTAATATAAATTAACACACCAAAAGTAAAAGTTTATTTTTTTCTCCTTTATACCTAATAAGCCACTCTCATCAAAAGAGGCATTATCATATTCTAAAGCAGTAAAAGCTAAGGAATACTCTCTCCCAATTTTTTTTATTAATTAGCTTTGCTTATTGTTAGCTAAGACCTCACCAAAAAAACTTTACACTGGATAGCACAAACATCTAATTAACAGTAGTACCTGGATTGGAACACTGTTTCAAAGGAAGAATTTTGAAGGAAATCAGAAGATCATGTAGGTGATAATTACAGTTATTCCCACTTTAAAGACAGAAAGGTATTTACAATACAATTATTATCCCTAGAGATGATGGACCTAGGATCTGTCACAAGTGGAGCAGAAAGACAATTAAAAATTAGACTTCACTAAAAACTAAATAATCTTTTAAAAATCACATTAGCTGCCCTTACCTTAAATTCATTCTTGTCCTGCAGGTCTGAAGTAAACAGCCTTAACTTCCTATCAGAAGCTGCAGTACAAAACCTACACTCAACAGACAATAAAAAAAGGCCCTTCAGTCAATCAACATTGCAATAGTCGCCTTTTAATAAGTTTTCCTTCATCTTAAAAATGCAAAGTGAGATGCAAAGAAAAAAACAGATTTGGAAAAAAAAAACCCAAAAGCATCTATCTTAACTTTTCTGCTTTGGCCACAAGCAGAGTTATAACTGGAGTTTATCTGTAAAATAGTGTGCATCAAGTGCCAAGAATACTTATTCAGATATTTTTACAAAGTTAACTTTGGATCAATTACCAATTACCTGAAATATCTCTCATAAATGCTGCTGAAACTTTTCTTGGAAGAAGTTAAGTGGTAGGGCACAAAAAACAGCCCTCATTATCAGTGTTTTAAAATACTGAAATATAAAGTCCATAAACCAATTTCTATTCAACATATTTTAACCCAAAAGACTGTATGAAAATGGAGTAGTAAGCAACTGGGAATTTTGAAGAATCAAACAAACTACTGAGTACATTTTAATTCAAAAGTTCACATTTAATAGCTAACTATCTTTCTAGATTTGCTAGATTTACACCTCAAAAGCTCTCACAAATAGTGTCTAACCTACATTGAAACACAGCACATATTATGCAAATCAGTCCAAATAGCTTTATAAAGGGGGCCATTCAAATGATCTCACATTTACTAAAGCTCTTAAAAGAAATGGCTCCTCACAGATGTACAAAGAAAGAAACTATGGCTGAGGTCCATAAAAATAATGAAAAAAATTATTTACAGCTTGTTCAGTGGGGAGAGGATCAAGGGGCACAAGAAGGAGGACAAAAACAAGCACATGAACAAAAAAGAAGACTATAAGAATAAATACTCTACTGAAGATTTCAGCGACTTCATCAGTGATTTCTAAGGAGTAAGATTTCACTCATAAGCTTTGAACAGTCCAATATTAAGGACTTAGGGAAAACAGGTAAGAGACAAGGATTCGCTGTAGTTGTTTATTGTTAAGTACCTTATCTGGGGAGGTATAGCATCAAGTCTAGTTTCAGGACTCCATGCTATGGCATCAACTCTGATTCCATGATGAAATGTTCTTAGTGTCTTATATTGCATGCCTTCCACTTCTGCATCCTCCTCCTATAGAAATATTGCAGTTAGCTGATTCAGAACAAGGTCTTGGTGACTTCTAACAAATCAGATTGCTAGGAAATGAAAGGGCTTTCAAAATTACACATATGGGGATCTTTTCAGATCTTAACACCTTCAAAGTGAAAATCTGGAACATACAGAAAGCATTAATTTGAAATATTTAAGTACTTAGAAATACATTAAATGATTGTAGTCTCAAGCCAGAGGCCAATGAAGAGCAGAAAAATCAGAACTGAGCTATGAAGATGCTGAGCTCATTCTCTGTATGAGTATCTTCACAGATACAACTAAGGCCACTTAAAACAGCATGGCAATTTAGCATACATTGCAGTAAGAAGAAGCAATGGGAACAAAAGCAAGCATGTAATTTGATCTGTCTTCTCCCTGAACTGTTTTTACACCATGGAAAAATGCTGTCACTTCCAGAGCATCGCTCTTGAAACAGCAGGAGATAAAAAGGTGCCCTCTGTCATCTAATCCTAATTACAAGCTTGCTTATTCTTACCACTGATAAGAACACCAGATAACAGGAAAAATAAAACACGAGTTGGGATTATGGACTCCATCAATAAGTTGGCCTCTAAAAAGCTTTTAAAAGTTTTCAGAACATCCAATGGAGCACCTCAAAGGATATTCCTACACAATTTTCTTTATGTCACAAATCTACTTGAAGATAAAGAACCTTTCTGTATGCCCTCCACATAATGTAGAGGCCAAGCAGAATCCAGCTGCGGATGCATGAAATTACCCACAGTTTTTCAATGCTTCTCAACAGGAAGGAAGAATAACATTTTCCTCTCCTACTCTGACATGCTCATTGATTCCACATGTGGAAGGGAGGATATGAACATTATAGAAAAAACACTTTGTGTCAGTGGTTATCAAAATTTGAATTACTTCCTTTCCAAGGCCTACACCTACAGAAACAGGGTAGAGAGCTACACAAATGCCAATATGTTTTTGTGGTTAGCACTAGGTGCTCTTCAGAAAATTTCTAACAGTAAGACCATGGGGGTAACAATAATAATAATAAAAATATCAGCTATGCTATTAATCATAATAGACAAATTACAAAAATAATATTGCATAATGAAGAAGCAAGATGAAGGAAAAAAGCTTAGAAATTCCAAGCAATTGTCTTCAATTGATTGTCAAGCATCTTGGCAAAAAAACTCATCTAATGAAAAACATTTTATCCAGTACAAAAATATACAATACTCAGTATTTTCCATTTAAAAATTTTTCACAATATAACTGTAAATAACTTAAAGGTAAGAAATTTTACTGTTTCCAACAGTCTGTAAGGGAGATAAGTAAAAACAATTGTGAAAAAAAAAAAAAATAGGTAAGTATTTCTACAGTTCATCCCTAAAAAGAAATACCTATATAATTAGCACAGATAGATCAGTGTGTATTTTACAGATATATATACATTTCTATTTTCCTGAAAAACAAATATCCCAGACTTGTTAGTGTAATAAACAAGTAAAATTCTCCCTTGTTTACCACACTGAGAGGAGGAAACAGGAAAGTGACCAAAGTCTTCCTGCAGTAGAGGTGCTGGCAAAGTCAGTTTCAGGGGCATCGAACAAAACCAACAGTAAGACAGACTAACCTGAAATCTGCAACTCCCAACAACCACATAATTGTTGCCACCATAAGCAATGAGGGAACTTGAATCTCCACTGTCAAATGGATTGAATTTTACCACGTGCACATAATCCTCGCAATCCACAGTGTAAGAAGTGTTTCTAGTAGAATCTTGCTTCATTTTCAGTGAACTAAGTCAAGGTATCACGGAAACAATGTCTTCTCCGGGACAAAAATCCACATTCCTACACAAAAATTTAAAAAAGCATAGATGACTCATTGCATGAATAAAAAATGTAAAGTATTTGTGGCAGAGCAAATAAAAATTTCCTATAACATGTTAAAGAACACAAAAGCTGCGCTTAAGCTAATTAGATGTAGCCTGTTTGTTTCAACAATCAAAATATTTACTAAACTAACATACATTCAAAACTGTCTCTTACAGACTTCAGCAATAACTGCAGATCTTGTGCTACCCTTGGCAACCCAACACCAATACAAAAAAACAAGTAACTGCACACACTCCAGAAGAGTCAGACACAGCATTTTAACATTTTCTATCAAATGAGAAGAAACAACACATCGCTACCTTCAAATTCTCTTTACTTGTCTACCTCTTTACAGACTGTGTGTCTAACTAAAAACTGAGTTAACCAAGGTTGCAAAACTGTAAATGAAAACAGTCATGCATTCAACCAATTTTCATGAAAATCAGGTTTCTGTGCTAGAACACAAGAGGCCAAGATACACAATTGATTTCAGAATCAATTCCTTTTAGTCCCTGTACAGATTTGACATTAGTCTATGACTTTTTGGGAAATCAGACCTTTAACTACACACCACGTGGAAAACCAGCTTGAAATCTCAGACCTTTGACAGATTTTGGTGTGGAAACGACCTGAAGGTCTCAGCATCGAAGCCTGAATGCTTTGCTTGGGAGCCAGCCAAGTCTGACAGAGGCATCACTCAAACACAGAGAGGTTCTCCACATTTGTGTGTTTGTGTATTAATTCATACAACAGTCCACTATATTACCATAAATACATTAGCCATATAACTTGCATAGCGTTGCTCCTAAAGCCAAATGCAAGTTTTAATCCTACCAAAAGTTCTCTTCCTTCAAGGCTTCCCATGAACACAAGCCATTATAGAATCTTAGAATGTTAAGGGGTTAGAATGGACCTTTAAGATCATGTAGTCCTAAACCCTGCTGCCATGGGCAGGGATACCTTCCACTAGACAAGGCTGTTAATGCCTCATCCAACACGTGAACACTGCTAGGACTGGGACATCCACATCCTCCCCGGGCAACCTGTTCCAGTGGCTAACCATTCTCACCGTAAAGAATGGCTTCCTCAGATGTAACTAAAGTTTCCCCTCTTTCAGTTTGCACCCATTGCTTCTCGCCCTATCACTACAGCTCCCGACAAAGTCCCTCTCCAGCTTTCCTGTAGTGTCACTTGAGATGCTGGAAGGTGCTATGAGATCTCCACTCAAGCTCCTCTTCTCCAGGCTGAACAACCCCAACTTTCTCAGCCTGAATTATGGGCCGCCAGACCAGCTTGAAAACACCAAGAGTATTATTACCTTCATTTCTTTAGAAAGCACGATTAGGGCAACCGGACAGCGTGGGTGCGCGTTACCTCCCCCCATCCATGCGCATCCTTTGCCCTCCTACTCCCTCCTTTTTCCTTCAGGGCCCAGCTGCTGCTCCCCAGCCAGGCGGGGTGGCCCAGCCCCGCTTCACACGCACCTCCGCGTCCCCGTCCCCGGCTCCGGCTCCCGCACGGCCCCGCCGTTCCCCAGCAGCGCCGGCCCCGGGCGGCGGCAGCGGCGCAGCTGCTTCCGGGTTAGCGGTCCCGCGCCCATTGGGCCGCGCGGCGGATTTGAACGCGGCCGCCGCCCCGGCCCAGCCCCACCGCAGCTGCAGCGGCAGCGCTCCGGGACAGCGCTCCGGGCACGGCAGCGGCGCCGCTCAGCCGCAAAGGTGATGCCAGCTCCGGCTTCTGGGTGTTAGGGGCGGCTCCGCAGGGGTTTTGGCTTGTTCGGGCTGTTCCGATGGGAGCGACAGGTATGGTCCCTCGGAAAGTTCGCAGGGTGGGGAGAAAGAAAAGCCTCTGGAGAGGTTTTACTCTGCCCCACGCTGACCTGCAGCGCACCTGTTTCATCCTTTGTGACCCCCATGTGACGTTCACATTATCAAGTGGCTTGTCCCCTGCTTGTTCTCTCTGTTTTGGAGCGTGAGAAGTTGCTATTGCAGTCGTGCTTGTTTCCCTATGTCTCTTGTCCTCCCTGCCCCTTGCCCACACTTCCTCGTTTTTTACGGTCGTGCCAATAACCAAAAAACAAACGTGCTGTGGGCTCTGCTTCAGCGTATGGAAAAAAGGTCAAAGGTCGAGTTTTGTCTTCTGGAAGTAAATGGGATGGGTATTGCTCCTGTACTGTCCTTGCAGTGTTAGAGAACTTTGTTTCATAAAAGAACAAGTTTAAAGGCAAATTTGTACTACATTGTCATGTACCTTGTCTTGACAAATGCAAGAAGGTGAGAGAGACCAAAGCATGAAGTAGTCCAATTATTGCCAGAGAAGATAATGCCTTATAGAATTAAAAAAAATCCAAATTTAAAAAAAAAGGGGAAAGACTATATCGGTAACAAAAGTGTTTAGAGTTGTCTGTGTTAGTAACTCTTAGAAATATTAAGTATCTTTTTTTCTAGGTTTAAAGCATCCTCATAGACACTCATCTGAATGTATAGTGAATGCAGAAAGTACTGAAGACACTCTGAAGCTGCTTTTGGAGACAAAGGCTGCCATATTTGTGATGGCATTCCTTTATGTTGGCATAATGTACAAAGAAAGTAAGGGCTTTGTGAAGGTGTGACATACTTAAGCGCTTTTAATCCCTTATTTTCATAGTTGCTCTGTCACAGTGAGGCAAGTCTGGTTTAGTTGGAAGAGTTTATTCTAGGAGCTTGGTCTTTAAGAAGATACAACAGGATTTGCACAGCTTTTTGGGAGGTGAAGACCTGCATATACCTCTGGCATAGTTACTTGTTTTTCTCTTGATTATATCTTATCTTCTAGTCTGGACAATGGTTACTTTTCAGCAAAAAATTTTACACTTGGTCAAGTGTTTCAGAAGACAATGGCCTTTATTTTCCAACTCTGAAAGGACTACTGTGTGTGGAGCAGACTGCATGTTGATGGCGTTACAACTGTCCATGGCTGAAGTCAATAAACAGGTTAGTGTTCTTTTCAGTATGTTCTTGGTACTTGGCACACCTGAGACTTGGTTCTCTGGCTGCACTTAGTGCTTAGGCACTAACCTGAAATGACTTTTTGGTCATTTCCTTGCTGTTTGTTATAAAACAAGGTGTGTCTGAGGGCCAAAAGCAGCAAGGCAAGAAAATTACTATGATTAAGTGCACTGTTGAAGCAGGGTTTAGAAAAAGGAAGGATGGAAAAGTGCTTTATGTGTATGCTTGAGTTCCAAACTTTAAACACTAGTGTATTTCAACTGACTGTGTCACTTCTGTTCTTCTGTTTATTTCCATCCAGTGTTTCTTTTGTGCTGTAAATCAAGGTGGGAGAACTATGGCATTTGGGGTGCATTTTTTTCTGAGTGCTCCAAAAAGACTTCTGAATGACGTGTGAAGAACATGATTACAAAACTGATTAGGTATAGTTTGTGTGAGTTGTACTTGCCACAGTCCATTCCTGGCTGCTGCTTTTCCTGACACTGGTCAGGTGAAGACCTATATGTACCTGTAAGTTGTGAGTGTGTACCCAGTGCCAGTAGGAGTTTTATGGCTTTCTTTGTGTGTGTAAATGAAGTGTCTGTCAAATGTTGAAAAGGAGGAATAACCCTAAAGTGTCTCTGAAAGAAGCCTATGGCTTGTCAGAGGTGGAGGATGTCTGAAACATACTAGAAAGAGTTGCAATATACAAACAGCCTGTGTGTCATCTAAGGAGAACAATTACAATACTTGTTTTACTAAGCCTAAAGATACCTTTTTAGGTGAATTAACCTAATTATTGATGAAAACAATTCTGACTGGTTTTGGAAGACTTTCTCAAGTGTTGCATAGTAAGTCAAACATATAGTACAAACCTTTAGTGTAAGAAAACCAAAACAAATGTACCGAATCAACAAACATACCAGAAACAGCAGAACCACATCAAAGTGAAATTCCTAAGCCAATAAAAAACCCAAACAAACAGAAGACCTGCTTCAGTTTGTGCATCAGAAAAAAAAAATTGTAGTCTGAAATGTGCAGCCTGGGGGTGTCTCTTGTCTAAACATTAAGTATAAAACTGGTTAAGTCATCCCCCACTGTAAGAAACGTTACAGTAAGGATACTAGAATGCCAAGATACTACATTGGTACTTCTTGGAATGTAATATATTCCAGCTAGGAGCCTGGTGTCCTCACAATACCTATGTATGTTAAAATGAGAACATCAGTGTGCATCAAAATTAATTCTTGGAAAACTGATAAAAGACATTAATGCAAAATTGCATATGGAGGTGATAGCTGTTTGTCATGTTTGTTGTGATTCTCAAGGGAAAACTGCAAACAGTTTTCCAAGGCCAGCTCTGAGAACTAAAATGTGTTGTTCTGCTGTATGCCAAAACTTACAGACATGAAAAAAGTTATGGTTCATTGCTCCCTGTTTTCCTTACAATAAGTTTTTTCTTCCACTAAAGGTAATTTGTTTATTTTACTTTATCCTTTTTTTTCCTCTTCCAGATAATATTCCTCTCTTCCATAAATATATTTTCTTTCAGAGAAGGTCTAACAAAAATTATAGCAGTTATTTTCAACTAATTTAATTTTGAAATGTTTAGCTTCTCCTTCAGATCTGAAGAAAGAACAAGTTTTCGAAAACCTGATTTGTTTTTTCTAGTTGGTCTAATAAGACAAACCTTGGCTTGCATATGTGGATTAAAATTATTTTAGCATTTGCATGTGCTGCCTCTGAAGCACAATTTCTTTAGATGGTATCCATTTTGAAGTTCAGTCTTAAAGCAAAATCTGTCTGGTTTATTTTGTTCAGCACTGAAACTTCAAACCAAGATGCAGAGTATTACAGTTGTAGGCATGTCCCTTGTTAGGTTTCTCTTTTAAATACAATAATTTTGAATTGTTAGCACCTGTAGAATAGAAATCTATTTTGATAAAGTCAATTACTGCAATAAAAATAATTTAATTAACAGGCTATTGAGTGGCTGTATTGGGAAAAACCCAACATATCCAACCTATCACAAACAACCAAAATATACTTCTCTTCCTTTAGGAGCTTGGACAGTTTAATGGATTTGGTGTTTTAGCTGGTACCTGTATCCACAGTGGAAATGAAAAATAATAAAGATTTTAGGAGAACTCTAGGAAAGTTTAAAAGCTTCATAAGCTATTAATCTTAAATTTCACCAGAATAAGGGTAGCAAAAAGTGTGGTAAACCCTGATCCAACAGCAGGGATGAAAGAAAAACAAACCTATGCTCTGAATCCCTCTGAAGATACTTTGGGTTGTAGCCATGTGGCATAAAGGCAAGTGGCATAAGGTCTGTGATGTAAGGAAATACCTTTCACCTAGATACTCCTAACTTTGTAGCAATTTTATGTGATGTGCTTGTAACATGTTGTAATGATGCTACTAAGAGAGATTGTCTCGGCTGTTCTTCAGCATGATTAATTTTTCACAGAATCACAGAAGGGTTGAAGTTGGAAGAGAACTTGAGGTCATCTTATCCAGCCTCCCTCAAATAGAGCACCTGTCCAGGTGTCTTTCAAATTGTCTTTGAGGATGGGGACTCCATAACCTCCCTGAACAGCCTGTGCCAGTACTCAGGCATCTTCAGAGTAAAAAGGTGTTTCCTGATGTTCAGAGGGAACCTTCTGTGTGTGTTTCAGTTTGCCCATTGCCTCTGCTCCTACCACTGGGCACCTTAAAAAAGCTCCTGGCTTCATCCTCTTTGCACCCTCCCTTCAGATATTTGTATGCATTGAGGAGATCTTCCATCAGAATTCTTTTCTCCAGACTAAACAGCCACAGCTTTCTCAGCCTTCCCTCATATGTGAGGTGCTCCTGTACCTTAATGATGTCTGTGGGTGATACATGAGCTTTGTTTGAGCTTTCAGTGTCTCTGAGTCTCCCTCATACTGAGGAGCCCAGAACTGGACACAGTACTTAAATGTGGTCTCACCAGTGCTGAGTAGCGTTCTCTACAAGGGACAGGCTCTTCTTTAGAAAAGAATTTGGAGTAATAAATATTTCCCTGGATATTTTTTTAAAGGAAATGATATATTGAGGCTATTCTACTGTCTTTCCCATACCGTGTGTAATCAAATCGTAACTGTAAGTTAATGTTTGTTTTGCTTAACAACTGAGGTTGTTTTAACGGTGTTAAAACTATTGCCACTTAAGTCTTGATGCATCTTTCCTTGCTTATGAATAGGACTCTTTCTTCTCCCTTCCACCCCTCTCTCCATAGTATTACAGGTGTCTGTTTTGAGAGGTAGAAGAGGAAGCAAGGATGTGTGGGGCTTTTCATAGTTTCATTTGTTTCTAACCAGCAGGGTTCTAAATTTTCAGTCTTTTGTTTTTATTACCACTATAATTGATAGAGTTGGCTTTAGAAAATACTGGTTTGTTGTTTGGGAGAGTACAGTTCTTCCTTTGCCTATTCTGTGATTCTGCTGTTGCAGCTACTGTTCTACTGTCCCGTATGTACAACAGCTCTCTAGTAATCCTGAAACAGAGCATCTACTCTCTTGGGCCCTGGCACTTTGTCCCTCAACACTCCCCTTCACCCACAAAAAAAAGTGTTCAGTGCCATTGTCATTTTATTTATTATTTTATAATATTGTCATTTCTCTGAGCTTGGGTTTTCAGCCTGTAATTTCACTGCTTCTGCACTTTGCAACCTCACAACTGTCTGATGTCATGTGCTTGTACTCACATGAACCAGTTTCTCAGTCTGTGCACAGCACTGTCACCATGATAGCAAACTTACTAAAAATGCTGCTTTCTCCTACCCTGATGTGCCTTATGTACCACAGTTTAGGAGCTCCTCTGCTGTGTGAGAGTGTAGGGAAGCAATGAAGGCTGAGCAGGACCAGAGGTGACAGGAGTGCAGAATTGCCCAACTCAAGGACAAAGCCAGAAAACAATGCTGCAGTCTAGGAGTATGCCTGGAAAGAATAGATCCAACACAAAGGTGGTGCTTAAGCACAGCAGTCTTTTGCACACACATTCCTAAAAGGATTGATGAGCCTTTGTTTGGGGAAGGTGGAAGCCAACATTTTGATGCTGAAAGGCACAACTTTCTGGTTTTTAAAACAATTTGCTGTCAAAATAGAAATAGATTTGCTGTATACTTAGCACTAGAAAGCTTACAATACCTACAAAACAGTAAAAAAATGATGTCTTTAAGCATGAAATGTTGCTACTGGATTTCATACATTCTAAAACCAGAGTCCCGAGGTAACTTAATATGCTGTATTACCAGGAAGTGAAGATGCTTTGTAATACCTTATTGGTTCTATTTCTATGAAATGAAATACTTGTTCTGCCTATAATAGAATGAAAATATGGGACTTTTGGAACTTCCTTAAGCTATTAGCCAGTTGACAAATGCTTACTGCAAAACACCACAGTATTTTTAAAATTAATTTTAAAACCAGAGACTTGACAAATCGACTGTGTAAGTAATGGAATACGCCATCACAGTGAATGTCTGATCACAAAGGTTAATATCTGGAATGCAGTATTTGGATTTAAAATGTTTTTGCAGCACTAACATAAACTTTACTAATCTCTGCAGGCCCTTGATCTGGTGAGGAAGGGTTTTGATTTATTAGATACGTTGTGAAATTGTACTTTAACTTGGTACTCCTGAAGGATTTTGATTCAAAATAAAGTGAGAAAATAACATTTTTTTCCCTGTTTACTGCTGCTTTGATCTGTTTAAATTGGGTTATAATATGATTATACGTTTAATTTTTTGAGGGGCTGAAATGAAAATCAGGTGCTTTTCAGAAAACACACATGCAGTTTTAACATTCTGGTGATATGTGGAATAATATGTAAGTTCATAGTGTTTGTTTATCATAACCCATGCACAAATTAGAAGGCAGAAAAGTGCTCTGAAGCTAATATATGTGAGTGTTCTTTAATTTTCACTCCTTGTTGTTCACCTAGACAATACCAAAATAGTTGACTTTCAGGATTTTGGTGTTAGGTTCTTAATGAGGTCTATTGAGAAAGTTGTGCTAAATGTGTTAGAACCCAAAGGATGGATCATTTGGGCTGGAACAGTGTAAATTATTAGAATTTCTCATGTTTTCTTATGTGTTCTATTGCTAATGGTGTTTATAAATAATTAATTTGCTTAATGTGGAAATGTTATGAAATAGAATTAAACCTTTGCTGTAGACAGGAGCCATCTGCCCTTAGGGACAGTGCAAAGCAAGGCTTGTTCCTTCATCAGAGGGCATTTATCTCACGTTACATGGTGAAAAACACCTTTTTTTGCTGCCACAGCTTGGGGGGTGCTTTAGATACCAGTAGTGTGGACAAATGTTTGCCAGCAGGAACTGGGGACTGGTACTCATTTTAAAGAGTAGTGTGTGGACAAAAATGAGGAGGACAAGTTGTGAAAGAGAAGATGGTAAGAGCAGGTGGTTGGAGGAGAAGGCAGAGGGGCACATGGAACAAAATCTGGTCATTTTCACCAGAAGAATATAGTCTGTAGTGTATAGTTTATGCTAATTATAGTAGTAACAGAGGGATGTGCATGGCTTGATGTGTATTTATTAGAACTGTGTAGCAACACTGTCAATGTTATGATAAAGTATAACTGTATTAACGCAAGGAAAAAAGCTCCTTTTTTTAGCTGATGTGTTTTCCCAATTTACTGCTTGAAACAAAGTAAGGGAGCCATATTTACTGCCTTTGGGTAGTAAATGCCTACCATGCTGAAAACTATTTCTGCAAATAAGAAACTTTATGTGAGAAGTAGTTATGCAACATTCACTGTATTTTCTCATGAGTGAACTTTAATATATATGCCTGGTATTTTAAAGATCAGGAACAAATACTGACAGAATATAACAAAATTCAACTGTAAATGCAAAGCTATAAGTAAGATTTTTGTTTCTGATCAATTTAAATTATAATAGATTTTGTTTATATATTTGCAGTTTCTTTTAAATTTATTTTCAAAACTATGCTGAATATTAAATATATTTTGTTTTTTTTCATTCTTTTAGCACCATGGAGACTTCACAGTATCACTCAGTGATGTTTTGGAGATGTGGAACTACTTGTTACATGACAAACTGGGATTGTATGAAAACATGAATGAACCTGAAAATTATGCTGATGTGAAAAAAGCCTATCATGCCTTTTTAGCAAGAAGCAATATGTTAGATTTAATAGACATATATCAGAAGTGCTCTAGTCTTGGGCTTTTAGCTGAAGATGAAATCATATCCCCTGTAAGTATTATGTTTGTTTGACCGCTTATGTTGTTTTGACATATTTTTGGTTCCAGTTATGGATTTACGACCCTTCTATATTATACACAGGAGCTCTGGATTATTCACAACTTTGGGGAGGAAGTCCTTGAGTTTAAATTACTAAATTTTGTAAAGAGATTTTAAATTCACTCAAAAATTATTTCTGTTGTCCTGCTAGATAGTGAGGTCCCACAATTCTTCTATGAATAAATGGCTCCTTGCCATAAATTGGAATAAGAAATAAACTGTAGAGATTTGATAAAACTGGAGCAAAGCTTAGTAATTAACATGTCATGGAGTTTTGGTTGTATGTTGATGTGCATCCAGTATATTTTTAATGATTACCATTTTGAAAACACCATGCTCTTTAAACAAAACTTCTGTATAATATATGTATTTGCATGTTAGGTTTCTTTCTTCAGAAGTTCCAGTTCAGCCACTCAGTCACAGCTGTTGTTTGGTTTTTTCCTCCTGCTTTTTTTTTCTTGTTTTTCTATGTTTTTCTTTTCCTCCTGCTTTTCCTGGGGAAGATAGAGAACTTGGGTGGGTTAATGAACTCTTCCTGAACTTGGCATAACATGTTAAATGTTCTCCAAAATGTAAGCAGTGGGTTTTAGTGCAAATGTATAACATAACTGTTTGAGATAATTTCTAAGTTAATTTTAATCTTACACTTCATTTCTCTACCAGAACAGTTGTACTTCTAAAGACTAAAACTAAAAGTAGGTTGTAAGGGCTGTGGTAACCTCAAACACTAGCAAAGTGACAGAGAGATAGGTTTACACCAGGTTTTAAACCCACTTTTGCTTTCTAGTCATCTTCATATTTAAGTTTATTATGAACTTTTTCTTAAAGGTTCAACTGTTGGAATTTATTTCCGGTGTAATGAATGCACAAGAAAATAATGGTTCTATTCTTTCTACTCCTATACAAATCAACAGACAGGGTCAGGAGCATATGAAGGTAAAAATTATTTTTGTCTCTTGTAATGTTCTGTGTCTATTGAAAAGATGAAATATAACAGTTTTATTTTCCAATGATTGTTATTCAAATGTGGCTGGGTTAAAAAAACAAAACACCTGCATATCCAAACTCTGTATCACTCGAGTGTATTGTACGTGTGTATGGGGCTATGTGCTGAACTTTATATTCTGGAGGACAGTCCAGAATGGCAGGCACTTAATGTAGAACAAATTTTTCTGCAAATACACCATCACTCAAACATTGTTTTGACTGTGCATTAAATAAATGAAGTAATCTCCTTTGATTTCATTTTATTAGCCTGTAGTCCCTTACATATGGAAGAAATCTGAATAGCCACTGTGGTGGTAGCTGTAGCAAAGCAAACAAGGTTTAGCTGTCCCAATAGAGGACTTGAGGACTCTCTCCCTTTACCCTTTCAACCACCAAAATAAGGATCTCTGGGTACTTTCTAGCAGTGCTTGAAATGCTGGAGCTTTAGTCATCTCCAAACTTGTTTTTCTCATAATAAATGGCAATTTCAAATCAGTCTTTGGTTATAACTCAAAATATTTCTGGACAAGAAATTATTTTCTGAACTCGGGTTCTACCACTACCACAATGGCTTTCTTTCTGCTTTGACTTGTGCAGTAAAAATATTCTTTGCTCTTTTTTCCTCCTTTGAGGACTGTCTTTGCAGACAGTCACGTGTATATGTTTGATTTTTGCAACAATATTTTGTTGTATATGTACTGTGGAATGAGAAGATATTCCATGGCAGGTATAAATTTTCTTGTTATATGTTCTTTTGTTAATGGCCTGTTTGTTGATTTTTTTTTTTTTTTCTTGCAATAAAACTGCCTATGCTTCTGTTCTGGGGCTGTTGTTCTTGCAGGGTCTAGAACAGTGCTGCAATATTAGCAATTACAATGTTATATATTGGTTATGTGGGTGGGGCTGGGTCACAATTTATGTCCAAACTCAGGCAGTAGAGTTTCTTTGATTGAAATCCCCTGGAAGCCAAAAGAAAAAATTACTGAATCTCTGGCAGAGTTGGCAAAGAGTTTAAAATCTTAGTCTTTTTGAAGTTAAGGACAAATTCTTACAAGGTTTAATGGTGCTAGTATTTGCTTTGAGATAGAAAAGGGATGTCTGTGGGGAGATTTCTAACAGAAATTTATAACCAATTTTAATAAACCTCAAACACCTCGTGAATATTCAAGTACCATATATGCAATTCTGACTTATTTATCATGTTTGTTTTCATCAAGACTTCCAGAATCCTCATGCATAAAGTAGCATTTTGATATGATGGAAGGTGAATTCTTACTCTTCCAAAAACTACATCAGTACATGTCTAAGTTAACTTTAAAATAAAATGGAACATAATTTATAGCAGTGAGATTGACCCATTTGTGTGATGCTTTCTCATGCAGGTGACAATCCTGGCAAAGAAGTTTGTTTGTTCATATTTAAGCCTTTTGGTGAATTCTAAGGATGATCTGGCATTGGCTCATATTCTGAATGTTCCTGACAGAGGACTTGGTAGAGAAGCCTTCACTAACCTGAAACATGCCTCCCAAGAGAGAAAAATGTCCATTTTTCTGGTATGTGCGTCATATGAATCTTCCTGGAAGTCAGGGTCAATAAAGTAGATCTCTAAACAGAGAATGTGGCTTTATGTGCAACACTGATGTTTGCAAGCAGAGTCAAATACCACCATGAAAAAGATTTTAAAGCTAAAAAGACAATAGATTCTGTGGGGGAGAAATGCTTGCTTGTTTGGTCATGGGATCTCAAGGTGCACAGAAAAATAGTTTCTGTGTGTATCTCAAGAGTTCTAAAATGGGATCTTGCAGTAGTTGTTGTCAGCACAGAGCCATCTCAAAAATAGTTGAAATAAGGTAAATAAGTATTCTTTCTTCAAAGAACCACTGTAGTCCCTCATACTCAAAATAGTTATTAAATTTTGCATGGAGTGTAACCTCAGTGCAGACAACAGCAGTCTGAGCTAAAAACAGTATGGGTATGTAGTCACTGAAGCAGCTGCTTTCTCAAACTTTTATGGTTGAATAAATATGGAAAAGTTGTGAAATCTTGGTTCCAGGTTTAATTATTTTAGCTCCTAATGCTCCTAATTTAACCTTGTATAAAAAACTGTATGTGTTTGGACTGGATTTACCATGTCTTCTTCAGTTATCAGAGGGGAAACTTCACTACTGTGTGAAGAAGTCCTCTTTTCTGGCATCGCTGTCTTGTAGAAATTCTGAAAATAAGAGTACTTTCCATTGGGAGGGCAAAGTCCTATGAATTGTGTACTTGATCCACAGGAAATCTTTAGCAGAAAGGCAGGAATACTAGCAGGTTTACTTTCTGTGGTGGAATAATGCCAGTTTTTCTCTTTCCAGCCCTAAGAGCTTTATGATTTAGCTGTGTATTCTGAAATTAAAATTTGTGTGTAGAATTAACATTACTGCATCTGTGTCAAAAGCATTGGATTGTTATCCTTACTTTCACCTTCCTGGCCAGCTGCTAGGGTTTTTGTTCTTGCTGTTGCCTTAAAATTTTGGGTGTTGTACCCTAAGGTATGCTTTTGGCACATCTTTTAATTGTCTTACAGCATATAAAAATATGTGGACACTTTCAGAATGACAGAAGCCTTAGCTATGATTATTTTTGATAAGATTTGAATATACATTATTTGCATCTCTAAATATTGTTATAAGCGGAAGTAAACTTTTACATGCTTATGTTAAAATTGTCCTTGGGTCGTAGAGAGCACTCTGAATATCAGAGTAGTTTTTGTGAGGCCAGCGGGAGCATTTAAACAGCCACAACTACAAAAGAGTTTTGTACAATGTTTTAATAAGTTTTTTGTCCTAAGCTTTCACAAGGCTGATGTAAACATCAAATTAGCTGGGTTATTTATACTTGTGTTTTGTTTTAATACTATTGTACTATTTAAGTATTGATCTTGCAAATATTTATGGTGAGATGTACAAAGCTTCCAATTAAGAGCCATTGTTTGATTTCAGGTAAGTTATTTCTGCTATCAGCCAGCTGTTACACAATTTGCAGACCTGTAGGAAAGGCTCACTTCAACATATGTGCAGTCCATGGCTGTCTACAGTTTGATATTTCTGCCTATTTCTCCTAATAGATGGCAACATCTTTTATCCGGACCATAGAACTTGGAGGAAGAGACTCTGCATCTTCTATGTATGATCTTTTAAGAGCCCATGTAAAAGGGCTTTCCAACTTTGTTAATTTTATTGACAAGCTGCAAGAAATTGTTGGTGAAGTCTTAAATACAAGGTAATAGATTTTTGTCTTGGTGAGCCCCTCCTTTTCTTGTACTTGAACAAAAAGAAAATCAAATAATGTACTTACTAAAGAATTCAGAGTAAATGTTTAAAAATTAAACCTTATTTGAAAATATAATTGAAAAACAATTGGGGTAAACTTATGAATTTTTGAGGGGTTTTTTTTGTATTGAATTTTTATCAAATCTACATGTGTATGGTGGTTTGGTTGCTTCTCTAGTTGTAAATGAAGTTACAAAGATTTCCAACTTGTGCGTCCGGTAAATACATAAATTGGTATGTGCTTTACTTCTTGCTAGTTAATTCCTTCCTTTTGGTCATTTCATTCTCTTTACCCTTCTGTAAAGGAGTCTTTATTGCTGCTAACAAATGACAGTGTTGGTTATTTAGCCTTTTCTTTCATTTTAGCTATATAAATGAAGCATAAGAATTATTTCTTAGGGAGGCTCTGGTGGAGTTGCTGGTTTTGATTGTGTTTGAAGAACTGAAGTTAGTCTTCTGGGCAGGCTTATAAATATGTGATTAATTAGAGAAATGTAAATGTAACACAGGGGTTTGAATTGGCAAGTGCTGGCATTATTACAGAGAGAAGAGCTATTTTCTTATGCTTCATAGAAATTAATAATTTTGTCATTTATAATCAGTAATTTTTACATACAAAACTTTGGCAAATCAGCTTTAATAATTCTGTCCTTGATACTAAAGGATTTTTTTTTTTCAAGTTTGAATTGAGTCTAATCCTCACAGTGGAAAAAAAAATGTCATAAATAAGCAGTATTTAAGTTAATGTTCAGTTTCCATTGAAGTTGGAAGTGGGAAGTATTTCTGAAGTTGTTTTGCAGTTTTGTCTTACTTTTTTATTCTGCCTTTTGTTCTTTCATTTCAACATCCTGGATGCCAGAGACATACTGTCTGTGCTGGTGACTAAAGAAAACTATTTGCTCAACATATAGTATATGCTATTTTTCCTTTGCTTAAATCGTATCTGTCACTATATATTGATAAAAAATGAGAAATGGAAAAATATTTATATGCATGAACTTTTTAGGGTGAAAATACTTTCTCAGGTGAATACATTTCAGAAAAATGTAACATAAAATGCTGTATCTTGTTAATTACTCCTCTGTTTAAAAGAGAATGTTTAAATGTGAGAAAAATTGGAGTGGGATAGTTGCTGGGAGTTATAAGTTTCTCACTGGGTGAATTCTCTAGAGCTTGGAAATGCTTTTTAGCATTCAAGTATTTGTTATGTAGCTTTCCCTGCTGCACCTGCTGTTCCATTTGTTTTGGGGTATAAATCTTGTTAATGTCAGATTCTGTGCATTAAGTTGGCTGTACACATGTAAGTATTGCTGTTTGTCTTGCTGACCAGGAGTGGAAGGTGGTTGTACTGTGCTGTTTGTAGCTCCTCTTGTACTCCACATGCCCTTTATACCCTCGCAGTATAAAATAAGTTTTTCATCTGTGTATCCATAGATGTTTTCAAGTGTTTGGTATGTCACATGGATGAGGACTGTCTGTGTGTCCTGACTGTCATGTGGCAGTTGTTGGGAGCTCCAGAGGATACAGTTCTATGCAAAAAAATGTCTCTAGTTCTGTTACTGCTGCAAAGTAAAGACCAGAGGGGTACAAAGGAAGCAATGCAGCAGAATCCTGAGTTACTTCATCTGTACAAGCCTGCTGAGAAATCCAAGAGCAAGCTAGACAACCTGTCTGCAGCATTGCTCTTTCTCTGATGCAGAGATTAGCCAGCCTGCATTAACCAGGTCTCTGTATTGGCTATGCCACAAGAAAAATGCTGTATTTTTTACTTAATGGTTAAAATCTTTTATTTCGGTTTAATTTTGTTACAGTGGACGTCTCACGAAACCTGTAACTGCACAAAATACAAAGTAGCCAAGTAAATGGTGGGTCACTGTGAGACACATACTGGAAAGAGGCTTTCTTCATCTGCCTGATTCCTTTGCTTTGGGAATCTAGAAACCAAATTGAAGGTCTTGGACAGTGGTGGGAAGTGCTTAAGAATATTTTGTGCTTAGTAGGAGATATTGTGTAACCAAGTATCTGCTAACCTATGGAGAATAACAAAAATGTGTTTCTCATCTCCCCATCATTCAGCTAAGAAAGTTAACAGTAGATTAGATGCACAAAAGTGAATTTGTCAAACAGAGTGGAAGTTTAATGAAACTATGATGGTTTGGTTCAAATCTGGCATGCCTGATAGCAGGAGAAATGGAAAGACAAAATGAAATTTGGTAGTTTCAAGGTGTATTCACTGAAGACTGAGGATTCCTACAAATCTCTGGCATCTTGAAATTGTTTGCCTCTCCTCATTATCCAGATGTCTGATATTAGAAGACATCACTATCTTTCAAGAATTGGTAGCATGAATATTTGTTAACATTTGGGGGTGCTGTAAAACTTGTAATGCTAAAACCATTTATAGATTTATAAGAATTGGACAATGTTAATACAGTAAATGTAGAACCTGGATGTTCTACTTTTTTTACACCTGTTTCTTGACAAGGAGCATATCAATGTTGTATTTGTCAGCTAAATGGATGGTTATTATACACCTGAAGATCTGAAAACTCTTTCCTGCTGGCATAAATGGAAAGCTGCAGCTCTAATCCGTCATTCTGGAAACCCTTTTCTTTTAGGCCAGAAGAACTCCTGAAATGGCTTTTCCCAAGTTTGTTAAAAAAGTGTGACTTAAAATGGAAGGACACAAGGTCATTCATCATGTTGGTTACTGTGCTTGATGGCTAGTATGGGGAGGTGTGGGTACGTATACATACACTTTAAAAATCCCCACTCATTTTGTAGGGAAGCAAAGCTGGGAGGTTGGCAGCATATTTTCTCCTCAGTTGGGCGCTGCCCTCGGCGCAGGCAGCGGCCACTGGGTGTCACCATCGCCCAGCTCACACCGGAGCCGGGTCGCGCTCGCCGCATCCAGCTCGCCCTACCGGAGCGAGCGCGGCGCTCCGGAGCGGCTCCGCATCGCGGGCCCCTGCAGCCTCCGCAGCCCGCTGGAGCATCACACAGCTCGCCTCACCATGTGGATTTGTGCTCTTTGCTTCCCCCCGACAGGGAAAATGCTGTTTCTTATGTGCTTCCTTTGGGAAGTCGTGATTGCATCTCGAGGCGTGGTAGTATTTGGGGAGAAGGAAGCACATTGGACTCTATCTAGGCTTGTGCTGAATGTTTGAGTTAATTAGACAGTGTTCACACAGCCCTGGAGGTTTGTGGTCTAAAGTTGCTGGAAAGTTGTGCAAGCATATGCAAAACATTGTATATAGGATTGTTTAAATTTAGGATTATAGAATAATTCAGGTTGGAAGGAACATCAGAAAGTTTTTGGTCCAACATCCCGCTCAAAGCACGGTCAATTATGGAGTCAGCTCAGGTTAATCAGGACTTTATCCAGACAAGTTTTGTACAGTCTCCATCCTTGGGGGTTTTTTATCTCCCTCTTGGCAGCCTGTTCCAACTGCTTTTGTCCTCACGGTGAAAAGTTGTGGGGTTTTTTTACTTATATTGAGTTGGGACCTCTCTTGTTTCAGTTTATGCCTATTGTCTTTTTTCACTGTCTGTCAACATGAGTCTGGTTCCATCTTCTTGGTTGCCACCCTGTAGGTATTGGAAAGCTATTAGTAAATCCCCCTGAAGCCTTCTCATCTGCAGCCTGAACAAGCTGTTCCCGTAGCTGCTTCTCACAGGGCATGTGTGCCTGACCAGCTTGGCAGCCCTCTGCTGAACTTGCTCCAGGTTTCAGTGTCTTTCCTGGACTGGGGGCCCAAAACTGGACACAGTATTCTAAATTTGGTCCAATGAGTGCTGATTAGAGAGGGATAATCACATTCCTCAGACTACTGGCTATGCTACTGTTGCTGCAGCCAAGGATTCTGTAGGCCTTCTTTATTGCCAAGGCATGCGCCTGGCTTGCAGCTTGCTTGCTGAACATGCACCAAGGTTTTTTACATAGAGCTGCTCCCCAGCCTGTGTCATTGCAAGGGGTTATTCCTTTCCAAGACTCTGCATGTCTTGTTGAATTTCATATAGTTCCTGTCAGCCCGTTCCTCTTGTCTGTTTAGGTATCTTTGCGTGGCAGCTCTTCCCTCGAGAGAGTTGACTGTTCCATCTAACTTGGCGTCATCTGCAAACTTGATGAGCATGTAATTTTAGAGAGTCGCTGCCAAAGATAATAGGGAAAAAAACAGGTTTTAGGATAGGCTCCTATGATACTCCATTGTTACAATGTCTGCTACCTTCTGAGCATGATGATCCAACCAGTTAACTCCTCTAATTGTACATCCTTCCAGACTCTAACATCAATATTCCTATGTTACTCTCCTACAGAGAGTATTCTGACTGTGTTGATAAACCTTGCTACAATCAAGGGAAATGGCACCCACCATTCTCCCCTGGTCTGCAAATTGAGTCATTTTTATTATAGGGAGAAACGGATTGGTCAGGCATAATTTACATTTGATAACTGCATGCTTATAGTTACCAGCTACCACCTAATCCTTCATATGCCCAGATATGTGTTCTTAGAAGACTTTGCATTATTTTCTTGAGGAACAGAATGAGGCTGATGAACTTGTAGTCCCCCCAAACTGTCCTTATGGGACTTTTTTTTTTTTTTTTTTTAAACAATGATTTGCTTTTCTCCATTTGTCAGGGACCTCACCTGGTCACCCTGAGTTTTCATGATGATACAGAGTTGTCTTATGAGGGCATTTGCCAGTTCTACTAAGGCTCTTGGATGCAATCCATTTGGTTCAATGTTCTTGAACATAATCAGTACTATCAAGTGAAGCCTGATTTGATCTTTATCCACTGCTGGCAACTCTTTTCTGAAAAATTTCTCTAATCAGTGTGTTGGTAAAGACTGAGGCAAAGAAGGCACAGAGTACTTCTGTTTTATCTGTGCCCACACTGTTGCAAAAGCTGCCTTTTAGCAAAGGTCCCTCATTTTCTTTGTTCAGTAGGTGAAGCTCCTTTAACATTCCTTGTAATTCTCAGCTCCAGCTGGGCTTTAGTTTTCCTGATAGCATCTCTAAATGCCCAGGTGATGTTTCTAGATCGTTTGTAATCTTTCCCTTCTTCCCTTCTCCCATTCTTTGTGAAGCCTTTTTGCATTCAGGCTCTATCAGTTCACTGTTTAGCCAAGCTGGTCTGCTAATATTTCTGCATATTTTCCTAAGTGTTGTGATGGAATGGTCCTGTGCTCATAATACTATTATAGTATAATATAATTTATGTTATTATAATTAATAACAGTTTGCCTGAGTGCCTTTGCCTTTTAGAACTTTCTCACAGGGAATTCAATGGCTGCTTATCAAGATTTATTCTGGGAAGAATACTTGGTTACTTTTATACCAACTTTGTCACCAGACCTGGGTAGCAAAGCTTGGGATGGAGACTATGAAGAGTCACTCTAGTTTCTTCCAACAAGCTGAAAGAAATTTTAGCCAATAAAGCAAAAGCAGGAACAGCAAGATGGAAAAATACTCTGCAACAAGGGTCTTTTTTTTTTTTTTTTTTGCTGTGTTTGTTATGGATATAATAATCTGTGAAACTCCAAAAGGTCTAAGGAAGAGTCTTCACTTAATTTTGATATCTGTCAGAAAATTAAATTAATAATCATACATCCATTGCCGGAGGTGGAATTTTTGAGTACTATGAGTGCTTTGATATAGTTTTTTCTTTTACAAATATATTTAAAATCTAGAGAAGTTCACTGATAAGATTTTATTGTTAAAATTTTGAAATCTAAATGAACATGCATTGGTAATTTCTTTTTTTAAATTATGGCTATAACATAAGAAATAAGCCTTTAGATTTGCTTTAAAAGCACAGTTACTGCTCTTTTAGAAACATTTGTATAGTATTTCTTCCTAGATACATTTTGTCCCATTCTTCTACCCAGGTAGATCAAGCTCTAGTTGGTATCTTGGTGCTTTGTGTTTGAGAATGGAATTACTGCTGCTCTCTTCCTATAGTTCTAAATTAAAAAATTGGATAACTGAGTAGTTGTCAAGTTCTAAAGCATCTTTTAAATCCACAACAAGGAAAAAAGGCTGTGATCTCCTCCCACCCTGTGAGCACTGAGTGTTTGTAATTTCTTTTAAGACACTTGTTCCCACTACCTAAGTCAGATAGCTATATATTTATCATCTATTTTTTACCTCTGTTGAAGTTGAAATGAATGAATAAAAATGTTGACCTTAGTGTAATAGAATTTTGATATATTCTTTTCTGTTCTTGGAATAGACTTCAGGACTCTGTTCTGCTTTTTATCAGGTTTTGAATATTGTCCATATCCTCAACAATTTTTCCCCTTATTTATGCTATTTTAGTCTTTTTTGGAAAAGATGTATTTCCAGAAAATTAATAAAAGTGGTCTTGCACCATATTAATTTTTCACACTAAGGCCTGAATTCTGGAGGAAGAGCTCTTGCTGATGTCATTTAGATTTTTGGTAAACAGAGGAGCTTGTTTATATTGTTTATAATCTCAGTAGGAACAAAATAGACAAGGTGTGCTGTTAGTTTCTTATAAATTAGTTACTTCTACATAAGATAGTTTGACAAGGAAAATGAAATAGAAAACGGTAAGGTTGGTTCTCAGGTGATGTAAGGCAAAAAGGGTTCAAGGGGGCACAAGATCTGTGAGTATTATTTGGTAGAAGAAACCGGTGACAGAAGATCAGATTTGTCCAGTGCCTGGGTAACAGGTAGAGTTTTTATATTGCACTTTAACTCTTTAGAAGCACTGGTGCAAATAATGCATTTTTAATATATGATTGATTTTATCTATACATAGACATTTGGTTTTTTCTAGCTATGAGACAGGTGAGCTGAATCCTGCTTGACCACTGCTTTAGTGCTGGTTAAAGCTGAAGAAAGTAAGCCACTCCTTCTCTCTGCTGGTCTAAAGTAGTTGCGAATTTTCATGCTGATGGTCACGTTTGGACTTGACTAGACCCATTCACTGGAGGATTGCCACTGTACACTGACTTCAGGCATCTGTGTTTAAACACTCTGTTGGACAGTGGAAAGTGGTTGTTTCTAAAGTGTCCGGGTTTTTCTTCCATTTATAATTACACTGAATTTCCTTTGGTTATTTCTGTCATAGAGAAAGATAGAATTTGGTTTTCTAGTTGAGTTTTCTTTCAGTTCATACCTTTTGAGCAAAGAAATGTTGCATGTGACTCTGAAAAGAATCATATTACTAGCTTTTAAATGAATGCTATTTTACAACCTCTGCTATAGTGGCAACTGATGACTATATTTGCTGACTGGATTTGGTAAGAGTCCTCCTTTGATGCAGTTTAGACTATGGATGTGATACTGAAGCACTTTATCCTAGAGTACCTCTTATCAGTGGCCTGTGATCTGAATGGAACATCACCGAAAGCTTTTTAGCAGGAGCACTGACTAGAAGGGGTAAGGTCTTTCCAATTGCCTTAGACAAATGGCATTGCTTTGTTTAATGTATCAAGTTAATTCTTGAATTCAACTAGTTTTTTTGCTTCTCTTTCAGAATTAAAAAGAAAAGCTTCTTTTGCTGCTATAAAAATTATCGTAAGAGATGTCCATGTAATTCCATATTTAAAAAAAAACCTTTGTGGTTCTTCTGACTGTTAGGAGCTGCAAAGTGGATAACAGTTTCCAACCTAATTTTATTTCTATAAATATTTTTTTTAGTGCAATACCAGTTATTTTAAAGTTCATTCAAGTTCAACTGATCTTCTGAGTAATATAAATCTATGAAAGAGTAAAATCAGAGCAATCTGTAATAAGGTGTCATCTTTGTAATATAAACAAAACCCCAAACACCCCATGTGCTTTTTTACCACATTTTCCTTTTATCATCATGCTTTTAGTTAGTCTTTTTGAACCTCTCTAGAAACAGATCTAGTAACTACCTTCAGCATTTTATATGTATAAATATGAATATATATATATATGAATATATATATACACAAATATATATATGACTAATGATACGACACTAACATGACACAGCACAACTTATGTGTTGGTGTAAAATGGCATAAGATGTGGCAGGGCATTTCAGTACTAATCCACACACATTGAATCAGCATTTTAGGTCTTGACCTGTTGATAAAAATTCTAGTTGAAGTATAAATAAACTTATCCTTGCTCCAGTTACTACTCTGTATATTTGATAGGAGACTGGAACTCTTTCCTGTAAAAGAAGGAATATGAGGAGAAGAAGTGATTAAATGAATTTTATTTCTACTAGCAAATATCTTTAGTTGGCATTGGGCAATAGAGGCAACAAAATAAACATAGAAAATAGTTTTGTGAAAGGTTTGGTTTTTTTCCCCATTGAAAAGCTATGAATCTATAATTGAGGTACATGCAGAGCAAAGAATTCAAATTAAGGGCATGCTTATGTTAATTAACTGTGCTAGTGTCCAGTACTAGTTGTATAATATTTTTTCTTTCAGCATACATATGGGTATATATGTTAAATGTGTAGAAATGATAAATTTATTGCTTATTTACAAGCAAGTTCAACAGATCTGTAGACAGAAGTAACTGAATCTGGTTTTCATAGGGAATTTTAATCAATCCCTTCACCTGCTCATTTGTCTTGAAGTTCTAGGTTTAGTTCTCATTTAATACAATACTTTTCTCATTTGAGTATATGATTTTGGAAAATATAAGTTTAGTATTGAGCCTGGCAAGAATCATCAGGAGACTTGGCTGCTGTTCCTGTATGTATCTCTGAAACAGAACTCTTCTTCAACATTTTTCTCCCCTTACCTCTTGACAACTTGTAGTGGATTTTTTTCCCCTCCCTTTGAACTTTTCATTCTTTTGTGGTTAGATTGAATTGTGGGGTTTGGAGAAGTGCTCCAATAGATTTTTTTTTTTTTTTTAAACTGTCATTTCCAAGATCTGGATGGATCTTGAGCTGTCTATGGAGAAACTGGACATGGTGATTTTTGTTTTGGCCAAGTGCATACACTGTGCTAAAATTTCTTCAAAGCATAAGTTTTCCTGTCTAATGAAGCCTGAAAATCTAATTGAGTTGAATCTAAGTGAATTGTATAATCTTTAGTCTGTAGAAGTTGAAGTTGAGAATTGTGTGGAAATATTTGTTTTTTTCCTATTTAAAAATACCCAATAACCATCCCCCCCCCCCCTTCCCCCGCCTAAAGTTTCATGTTAACATCAGGTTTTTCAAGTTATTTAGAGGAGTCCTTTTCAGCCAGAATAAGCCAAAACAGTAAGGTCTCTGGCCCAGTTCCCTCCATGTATTTTAAGTGGAAACAATATAAACAAATTCTTTTTCCTCTGACTCAATTCCTATTTTTATCTAGTTCTACCCAATTATTTTGTATTTTATATGAATGTAGATGTGCAGAGTTTCATTTGATGAAGGTTCTCCCAGCTGGAATTCTGAAATTTATCTTCAGAATTTAATGTGTACAAAATAAGTCTTTATTTGCATTTGCAAGGTATCCTTTTAGGGCAAGCTGGCAGGAGCATGAAGGAAACCAGTAAGGATGGAGGAAGTTGAAAACTGAGTCATGTCACTCTTGGTTATATGACCTGGAATAACGAAGCCATTGCTTTGGGGTTTTGACAGAACTGTCATTTGAAGCATCATTAATGTACTAATGTACATAAATGTACTAAAAATTCTACTGTAGGTGCCAATAACAGCTCATTTCTGCTGCATTTTTGCTTTGATGTGAACTGCAAACCTCATTTAGGAAAAAAAGCAGCTTTTGGGAAGAGATGGATTATTATATAGGAGAGCTGAGTGGTTCTTGTAATGCTTTATTTTCTTTGCCCAAGACAAAGCAATTGTAAAACATACAAACTGTTTTGTTTAGGTGCTGGAAAAAAATGTTAAGCTTTTAACTCAAGGAGCTTATTCTCTTTTTCACAAAATCTTAATTAAAGTAGTCAGACACATGTGCTGAAGACAGAGATTAATGGAGTGTGCCTTTATAGCTAATAGGGAAGTTCATGTGGTCTAATTACTATCTATTTAAATAAAACTGAAAGAAGATAGGGATTTTGAAGCACCTTCACAAAGCACAAAAGACTCAGATCTAATGGGGTATTAAAGAGGAATGCATGTTTGAGTTAAAAATTTTGTTTATACTTAACAATTTGAGCAAAACTATGAATACAGGTTTAAAGAAAATACTTTTCTTTGAACTTCTAAGTGGACATTAGTTTTGTATTGCAGCTCAGAGTATTACTAAATGCTGAATTCATTATGTTATAATTTCTTTTATAGCAAATTATTCTGTTGGACAATACGTTATGCTGCTGTTTGATTTAAAAGATCAAAGCTGTTGTCTCTGAGCAGTGAAGGCTGGCTATGTTCAGCACTAATAGGTGTACTCAAGTGTTGCCAAGATTAATGTGGAGATGACCCTGTGCCTATTTTCAGAATCGCAGGGGGGCGAATTCTGTCAACAGTGAAGATGCATTTGATAAAAGGCCGGAGCAATGGGGATCCTTTCTGTGAGGCAGTGGAGGAAGCTGTACAAGACTTGGATTTGAAGATTAAAAATATTATTGATTCACAACAGGAAACCTTGACTGCTAGCACTACTGGAGTCAGTCCAGCACGGGTAATGGGACTTCTTTTGTTCTTTTGACTGTTTAGCTTTATAAGAAAGCAAAAATCTTTTGCCTGTTTTGTTTCTTTTACATTTTTAAAAGACTATCTATAGAGTATAATCTTTTTCCTAACTGTATGAAAGTAGTTATTTCCTCTACGCTGTGATTTTAAACTTGTTGAAAGACTTACACTTGAGGATTACACTGTGACTATCAAAGAACTGATTTACATAAACTAAATTTCTTACCTTAAAATTGCAAATAAAATACTCTTTAAAGCTTAATTTGGTTGTGCAGTAATTATAAATGTAGATACTTAGTGTCAGATTTGCCATTAATTTCAAAGCAATGAATCTAACAAATTTCCAAACAAAAGAACCTCATGAAAGTAGAATTAAGATTTGAGAACATGTATCAGTAGTCTTTTATTAAAATACACAGGTTTTAATTAGTACAGCATCAAGTATTTCAAAGGGTAAGGCCTTCAAAGTAAGGTTAAATATGTAAGATTGTAGATGGTAAAGTATGTAAGATTGTAAGATGGTAAAATGTGGAGTGGGAAGGGGAATTAAAGCCCCAAACAATCATATGTAAGCTTTTCTCTTTTAGTGTTTCAAGACACTAATGAAGCTATTAATGACTTTGTTTTCCTTTTTTTGGAAGGAATCAATATATTTAAAGTTCTGTGAGTCAGGTGTTGAGGGCATAATACAAGATTTCTATTTGTGGTTCGTATACTGTGAATCTACTCTGGTTTAGGTTATAATTTTTTGTGATGAAAAAGTCAACCAACTTTAATTATTTTATTTTACATTGTTGATGTATAAGATTAATAATGTAATTTGTTTTTTCTAGCAAATTAAAAAAATTATAGACACCTTCAATGTGTTTGGAATTGTTAGGATGCTTTTTGTGAAGTCATTGGATTTATACCATGGTAGCAAAAGATTTTTAACAAATTTTAATCAAACCTTCAGTATCCTTTTTCTTTTTTAAGACAGCTAAAACCAGCCAGACCCTATTGGCTAGTTAAGCTGGTTTAAATGTGTGTTTCCACAGAGTATGTTGGATATATATTTCATTCTCATTTTCCTGTTTGCTATGAATGCTTGTTCAGTGTATTTCCCTGTTTCCCTTTCATATCCTTCTATTTGTTTCTCTTTCCCATCTGAGAAAATTATAACTGCCGTCAGTTCTGTCTTTATTTAGCTACTTGTGTTACCAATAAAATTTTAAAATATTATGTAGACCATTATAAGCCAGGTAAAAGCTTTTTATTAAAATTTTATTCTTCAGAGAAATTCACCATTTCTTTTCCAAAATTATATTTATTTCTTACTGTTCTCCAGAAGTTCATAGTCTGATGACTCTGTAGAAATGTTTAGCATCATCCTTGTTGAGGCAGAAGATGGCAAAGATGGTTGTATCCTGGTGATGTGGGGAGGACCTGCAGAGGAGAAGATCATGAAGGGCTGTATTCCATGGGAATGGGTATCTCTCTCCACACAGAGGAGAAGACAAAGAGCATAAGGAAGAAGCAGCAGAAGGGACAAAGTGTTAGGAACTGGCTGCAATCCTCATTCCCCATCCCCCTGTTCAGTTTGTGGGAAGGAGGTGGACAAGTTGAGAGGAAGGAGGAAGGGATCCTGTTATGAGTAAATGTCAATAAATTAGATTAATTTCATAAAGTCAAATCTGGTTTGGCTATGATTAGTAAGTGAGCAATCTGTCCTCATCTTACTCCCGTGAGCTTTTTTCAAGATTTTTTCACTTCCTGTTCTGTCTAGGAGGAGGAAGGATGGAGCAGCTTGGCAAGCACCTGGCAGCTAACCAGGGTCAACCAGCACAGTCCTCTGTGGGGCCTGAGGAATTAGAGATAAGGACAGTAGTTGAGAGAGGTAATGGGTAAAATGTGGACTGAACATTGGTAGAGAACAGGCTAAGTGTGAGGAAACTTTTTTTTTTTGCAACTGTGGAGGGATGAGGGGTAGAATGTGTGTAAATTGTTTGCCTTTGTCAGTGCTATGTTTGTTATTTTGGTGTGGGGAATTTTTTTGTTGATGTAAGTGAAGTCTGTGAAGATTGTGATGAATTTCTATTTTAACAATTATCCTTAAGCATATGATTCAGAGAGCTGTGGAGTGGAAAAGGGAGCTTAGACAAATGTTAAGATAGTGATATCAAATTGAATATTTTAGTGGAACTTGGTGTGGAAGAACATTTTACTAAACATACGGAAGGGTCGGTTTTCTTTCGTAATAAAAAGAGAAAGCAAAATTTAAAAGTCCAATAAGTTTTCCAAATCAATTCAAGCTCTATTAGAAATTAGAGCATCTGTGTTGTTCTATTAAGATCTCAGGGCAGCAAAGATTAATGCTTTGTTCTGATTCTTACATAGAGCTTGGGGGTTTTGTTTTGATTTCACTTAATAAGAAAACCCCCTGATGCTATAATTTTTCAGAAAAAAATGGTCTATATTCAGTTTAAATTTTGGTTTGATAGGATGCTAGGCTTTTTTCCTATGCAAGAGATTAAATAGTTTCTTTGAGTGCAAATTAAAAATATCATCTTTAATATAGAGGTGAAAATTATGCCTCCACTGGCTCCTGGTAAGGCTGCTTCTTCATAAAATATACCTAAAAAGTGTAACTTCATTAGAAAAATATTTGCATTTCTCCTGGCAGTGGCAGTTTTCTTCCATCATTGCTCAGTTTTCTTGCAAATACCTGGTTTATAAGAATCTAGAGCTCCAAGAGAAGTTATTACTTTATGCAGCAGGAAGCACTATTTTGTGTTGAAGCCTGCACAAGTGATTAATGGGAATTGTGATTAATTTCTTCCTAGGAAAGTTACTACTGTAAATGGAATCTGGCTGGAACTATTTTATTTAAAAAAATAATTTGATTCATTATTAGGCTTATTTATAAGCATTTTTTTTTTGTCTTACCGAGATCTTTTTGTTGTCTTACCTATAGTTCTTATTTTGCCTTGGACTTTTGTCCATGGTTAGTACACAGATTGAGCTTCTGGTGTTATAGTACTTAAGATTTCTGAAAGTTGTTTCTAAAGATTTTTTTTTTTTGTGTATCATCAGTCAAAATGATGCCAATTTTGAACTTCTTTCATTAAGACAAATTCACAATGGCACACATGACATTTAATAAAAATCTATGTTATGGTGATGTAACTGGAGAGGTTCAGAATAAATTTTGAAGAAATTAAATGGCACTGAAATAGGCCAATTCTGTAAAGCCAAATAACAACCATTTCTGTAATTGCTATTTCTAGCTATTGATTATAACTTATAGTAGCTGACTGACATGTGTTGCTATGGTTTCTTGAAAGCTACATACACTAATTGATGTAATCAAATAGAGAGAAAAATAGAATTTGATCTTTTCAAGACTGTGTTTAAAAGCAGTTAACTGATTAGATAAATGCAGTTCATTGCTTGTCTTGCCCTTCAGAATAAAGTCAGAGTATTCAGTGTTTCTGTGTATTAGTGAATAAGAGAACCTATAGTTTTAAAATAACTACCACTGTGTATTAAGCCCTAAATTTCTCTATGGAATTCCTAGTACCTTTAAAGAAAAATATAGCATCTTTCTAGATTTTTTAAGTCCCACAGTGGCTATGGATTTCTTCATCTGTACTGCTGACTGTTGCATTGAGCACTTCCAGATGCGGATTGGGTTTTTTCTTTAAGGAATTCTTTTTTCTTGTGGAAAATCGTGGGGAATTCACCTGAACAACAGGAAATTGTGCCACGTACCTCTGTTGTCAAATCTTGATGGAAATCTCACTTTTAACCAACTGCTTTAGCAGATTGTTAGTCAGGGTGGTTGGACTTCACAGAATGTGTTTGTGTTCCAGAAAATAGAAGGTTCATTTCTGCTGCACCTTTTCAGCATAGATTTATATATTTTTCCCCGTGACTTGCTCATCTGTGTATACACATAGCTGTCAGTGATCTAAACTCTACTAACTACTCGGGATGAGAAAAATTTTCCCATGGAGAAATTCTGCATAAATTCCCCTTACTGCAAAAGGGAGGGAGGGGATTCTCACACCTTGTACTGATGTGGATTGATTTTGGAGGCAAGTTATTGGTCTGGCTTGCTGAACTTTGCTGTTTTATCTTCCTTTTTAATTTACTTTCAGCCAAAATTGCATTCCATAAATCATGGCACTGCATATTGTGGCAGAGATACTGTAAAGGTCTTGCTAGTTCTTCTGGATGAAGAAGCTGTCAGTCCTCCCACCCAGAACAAAGCGGATCTGTTGTGCGACAGTGAAAGCTTAAATTTGTGTGGCATCACCTCTGTTTTGACACTCTTCAGGTGAGTGTTAGGAGGTTGCTTTTGTTGTGTTCTTTGTTTGTCTTTTTTTTAAGGATCTGAGTCTAACAAAGCATTGATGTTACACAAAGCAAATAACCAACGTGCAGTCTGCTGTAAGACTAGGTGTAAAGCAAAAGCAATTTTAGAGCAGTTTTGAGTTTTCAGAAGTTTTCTAAGTCTTCATTTGCGTTTTCGGTGTTTTCAAGATACTTTTGTAACATGGATTTTTTTATATAGTACATTTCTGGGCTGCACAAACTCTATGAAGGACACTCAAAAACCCATTTCTGTGGGCACTGACAAGGAAACGCGTCTATCCATGCACTGAAGGAGCAGTGATTTATTTGGTCACTGGTCCTGAGGAATCATCAGTTGTTGAAAAAGCAGGATGCTGAGAATTTGGTTACAAAGAATTATGGTTACAAAGAAGATTCATGAACTGGAACAATAGTGGAGACAGTAACATGATGAAGCTATTTTGAAGCTACGTATTTTGGCAATTAAAATAGGAGAACCAATGCAAGGCTGGCAGAAATTTTGCCCCACAGGCAACTAGAAATAAATAAAATAAAGAACAAGCTAAATCAAATTATATTTATGAAAAATTGGATAAAATGAGCTACATAAATAATGAATTATTGTTGAAGAACCTGTCCTCATTGATCTGCCATGACCTTAAACAGAGAAGTAATTACTTACAAATGTACAGATTAGTTCTTATTTCAAGACCAAAAAATTCCCCTTTATATGCATCATTAATTTTTTTCATTATAGGCATCAAGTTTTTTCATTGATGTATGTAACTACTTACATAATGACATGTAAGAGAGTGGAAACGTTTTATGTGAAATATGTGGAAAACTATACTGAATGTCAACCAGATGCATTACAGGAGGGTGTAAGTAGAATGGTGGCTTAGAAGATCATCACTAGCATTACAAATAATAATAATAATAATAATGCTGTGTCTGCAGAGCTACAATATTGGAAACACACTGCAAAATGAGTACCAGAAATTGGAACTGTAGGTTTGATTTCTTTGTGCTCTCTTCAGTTGTCGCAGTACATGTGGTCCCTTAGGAAGGTAGAAAATAAGGTAAAGCTTGGAGAGTAAAGGTATTTACCTTTCTGTTCCTGAGGAACTTGGTATGGCAACAGTTTTTATTAATGAATTGATTTTACATGTTCTAAATATTTATCTCTTTTTAATATAGATCTCCAGCACGATCCAATGGCTCTTCTCCAAAACCTCTTGGCCAACGTATTCTGAAATGTATGGATGAAAAAGTCATTAAGGTACTCTGTAGGAATTGCTATGCAACTATAGAGGCATTGTCATAATAGTGATAAAAGTAACAGTGTTACATTTCAGCCAGGTATTTGAGATTTTCATCCCATAGCTAAAGAAATGTAGTTGTGATTAACCTGTGGTAATTGGTCCAACTAGAGCAGTATTGTAATATGAATAGAAATATCTAAAACTCCAGAAGAGAGAGGCTTTTAAACTTCAGAGTACTTCCTAATGAAATTTTCTTAGTGAGGGTGTACTGAATTAATCTATCTCTCTTCATTTACCTGTGTATTTCAGGACCATAAAAATAAACCGAGCTATATGAAAACAGAGATAGAACTGAAGGCAGGCACCTGATTTTAGTTCTGATAAAATAGACATTGAAAAAGTATAATAGTGATGGTTTCATTGCTTGTTTTTTCTTTTGATGCTTTTTATTTGTACCAATCTGAGGACATTTCTATAACATTGCTTTGTGAACAGTAAAATAAAGATGCTAATGTTTACTTTTTGTAGATGAAATGGAACTTTACAGCACATTGGTTTTGTGAGGGGCTCTATTCAAAAGAACAATGTTTCAATGTTTCAGAAAATTGCTGTCTTTCAGTGCACTACATTTTACATAGTATTTTTTCCTTAAAATTGGCAAACTTGAACGTTGGGACTATGGATGGAGACAGAGCTTGTCTTCTGCAGTATTTAAACAGAAAGCTAAATAAAAGTAGTGGCATAATATTTTTTACAAACTTAGTCCCGGCAATATGTAAAAACACAAATGTAATCAACATGATAGGAAGAGGTGTTCTAACCAATCAGACTGGTTCTAGAACAGCACAATGGAAAATATCTTTCACTGAACATTAGATAAACTTGAACACATAGTGCATGTCTAAGAAGTAGACATCAAAATGAAAAGCACTGTCAGTATTTTCAGCATGCATTTTAAATATTCTTCAACTTCATTCTGAGTCCTTTTATATGGATTGGGTCAATGACGAGCATTTTGGATACATGCACTAAGTAGGGTGAAACTTAGTTTAAAACTCATAGGCAAGTTATGAAAAAATTAATACAGGATCAACTTTATTTTATGTAAGCAGCATATTTAGATAGCAGCTTTACTCATCAAATAGCAAAAATGTGTCATGATGTTTGCATAAAATGTTTAAATATATCATTCTCTTATCTGAATGAAACTTTTGTAATTGGATGCACAAAGAGTTGTGTTCAGTATCAAAGTGCAAAAATTATCTAAAAGTAATTATCTGTCACATTTGCGACATTTGCTGGTTTGACAGGTTTTTGATGGAAGCGAGCAAAAATGAGTCAACTAAAATGATTGTTGACAAACAACTAATGACTTCTATAACTAAGACTCAGTTCTCTGCCATTCATTTTTTATTTCTGCCCTCTTACATAAAATACTACTTCTTTCTTAAAATGTTGATCTTTCATTTTTTTTTTCTCTCTACCTCTAAAAATTTCTGCATTTTCTTTTGCATGTTTCTACTCCTCCATATTCTTTTAAGTCCATATCTTTCTCTTTTCTCTTTCTGTACCTTCTTTGTGGCTGCATACATCTACAAACAAAACTTCAGCTACCAACAGTTTACAGATCTAGAGTGACCCAAGTGTCCCTTTTGTCAAAACTGGTATCTTCTGTTAATTCTACACTATGCTGTGGATACCCAGCTCTTATCTTGGGGTGGTAGGTCTGTCTGTCCTGGTGTATTCCTATAACACTGAAGAAGGTATTGTACATTATATTTTCACTCCATGACATTTCCGGAATATTTTTCTCTGTCTACTCAAGTGCAATTTACTAGGTGTTAATTTTACTTTTTGATGTGCTGCTGTATGTTTTTCTTGGACTTGTTAGCTGCAACTTTAGCCTACATTCCTTCACTGAGATTACTGTTCCAAAGATTGTTATCAAAGTGATTAGACACTAGATACCATCCTAGTGTTTGCATCTCAGTCTGTTCCTTTAAATTGTGGTACATATAAACTACTTGTTATAGCCTGTCTGAATGCATTGATTATTTTATTTGCTGCTTTGCTCTGTCCTTGCTTATATTCAGCCTGCAGTACCAGTCTTTGTTGTTCATTTTTTAATTTTCACCTGAACCCTTTTAGCTTTTACACTGTTTCTTATGGCTGAAGGGATTTCCTGTAGATATCTGCAGAACTCATTATACTCCTTTCAAACTTTTTTCAGTACCTTTAAATCAACCTCTCCTCAAATCTTAGTAGTGCTTTTTGTTGAGATAAATGCCCATTACAGTGACTAATTTCAGTTCCTTTCACTGTGAATCCATATATTTCTTGTCTAGGATTGTAATGTCTCTTGGTAGAAATAAATTTTTTTCTGTCCTTACTGTACAGCACATAGCACAAAGAATTCCTTGTCCATAGCTATAGATCTCAAGTGCTGTGGTAATATTTACCACCTTCTTACACAGAGTGTCAGTCTCCATTATTATTCCATGCAAACATCTTGAAATGCATACAGGTTGCTTGTAAAATTCAGTTACAAATTTTGCTATGCATAGTGCACTCATGTTAGCAATTGCTTTAGGAGATACCAGATACTTGTTTTTTTTGAATAAGGGAGTAGCAATGTTATGTTTCTTCTCAATATCTGTGATCCTTCAGAGGAGTTTCTTTAGCCATATGTGTGATGGTAACTTTAATTCCAAAAGACTGTCCTAAGTGCCTTTTTACCATGCAGCCTCTGATAGGTGTTAGGTGGTTAGTCTACAGTGTAAGTTAAGGATGTCTCATTAGGACTTACCCATAGAAGTTACCTTTTTCATGGTATTTGAGAACGGAAGAAAAACATGGTAGTGGTGCTTAGTTTGGTTGTATGCTAAGTCCCTATATTTAAACAAAGACATTTAGGAGAATTTAGAAAGAAAAAAGAGAAACACCTTAACTTAAAATAAAATTTTAGAAAAGCAAGAGATAAAATGTTGTTGTGCCCTCCTTCCTTAAGAGGAACTGATTTCTCAACTTCTATGGAATTACACAGAGGAATGCAGATGGATAATATTTAGACGTAGGGTATGTCATCAGTATGTATTTTAGTATCTAAAAATAAGGACAGTGGATAAAATAAACAGGTAGCTATGAGCTGGAATTGGTGTTCAGAAATAACATAAATCTTGTGGATATATCCATTGTGCCAAAACAAATTCCTGGCAGTGGTGAATGACAAGGAAATATTTTTTCTCTATCAACCCTCATTAAATACTGGAAGAAACACAGAAACATCATGTAACTATATTGGCATTTGTTGGGAAGCAAAGCTGTTGCTCTTATTGCTTGATGAGAAAGAAGTCTGGGGAGCAAGCATGTTGCATTGTTTCATTTCCTCTAGCAGAAGTAGGTAAGAACAAGAATATGAAACTTGGTTTTTCCTTTGGGAAAAATCCTTTCCTTTGGGTTTCTAGTTTATCTATTGTTTAAGTGAAATGTCTTCTGGTGAGTGGTATTTTATAGGAGTCTTTAATTCAGAAAGGTCTGTGGAACACGTATTGAATTATGTCTCTTGTCAGCTGTCCTTGTTATGTATCTTGTCTCCTTTATTGGAGTACATAAGAAGGTTAAGTGGACAGGAGAGGGTTGTTTCATCTGAAAAGGGTTCATCCAGCCTTATATCTGCTTTTTTGAATCATATTTCTATTTATGTGATATGAGTAGAAACCCTGTTGTTGACTAGTTATTTTGTAGATTTCAATGGGTTATTAAAGCTCTGCTTAGTGGTGTGAGAGGGGAATGAACAGGCTGTTACAATAACCTGCTTTGTTTAGGCTGAGGAGCAACTTAGGACAACAAAAATGTTGCATAATAAGATTTTCATCTTTGTTCTGCACTGCAAAATATTGAGACTTTCAAGTTGTAGGTGAAATCCTGTTCCTGAACTAATGGGATTGAGTGGAACTGAGAACTTCAGAACTGAGAACTGAAGAATCAAATTTATTAGGCTGTAAGCATGCAATATATCAGAGTGTAAGAGATCTTTTTTTGTAAAGTTAAGATTGTTTTGGCCTTTTGATATATTGTTTTAGAAATCATGCTGCATTGTTAGCAGACTTACCCTGAAACAGCTGCAAGGACTTTCAGTAGTTTGGTGTGGTTTTTTTCTTAATGTAACCGGAGACAACCTTTCCTATATGAGGCACTATTTCCCTCCAATTCAGAACATAGCTGCAGATCTAGTTTTAAGAAGAATTTGTGGCTTAAGAACTCTAACAAATCTTGGCATGCTTGAAGTTCATTGTAATTTTACTGTGTATAGAAATCCTTCCAAGAGAAAAGCTCCACAAAGCAAAAGTCCTGGTCTGCCTTTCTCATGTAACTTTTTCATGTCTCTATAAAATGACTTAATATCTAGCTTCATGCACTGCTGTTATTTTTCATAGCTTAGTTCTCTAAATGCTGTTACTTGAGAGAGTTGTTTTGCCTATTTGTGATTCCAGTACAAATAAACTCTGACTTGGAAAACTATCAACAGGAAGTTATCAAGAATTTTCTTGTATGCTCACTGTAATTGTGAACAGAAGAGTCATAGTAATAGAGAAAACAATCTTCTTCAGGTAGTAGTTTTATCTATTGTTGCAAGAACTAGTTATTTCCTAAGTGCAATATAATTATGGAGAACACCAAAGTTGATTAGTAGTTTAGTAGAGGAGAGAAGTAAAGAGAATGATAAAGTTATATGTTCAGCACAAAATCTGAGCGAAGACTTGGTGTCAGTTGATAATCCACATTTGTGTAGAAAATACCATTTTTATTTCTATAAGACCCGTAAACTACTTTTAGTATCCATAGCTGTGAGTTTGGTTTGAAAGCCAATAATGAGGTGATTTGGGGTTTATGTTCTCAAAACAGTAGCAGGTTATTTTGGGATAGCAAAAGGCTGGTACAGTATCATGCTAAAAAAAAATAAAATTATTGTTTCAGTACAATAAAAGCTTGCTAATACCAGAGATATCCAGGATATTTTTTAATAACATGCCTTAGTTTGGTAAAGATATAATTTATTATTTTGTTACTTGTCCCTTTGTACTCGTGTCCCTTTTTCAACTTCCTCTTTCAACTTACCTTGAATATTTTTTTTCTCAAAGGACAAGGTTAAGGATGGAGAAAATAAATTTTCTTTTTATCTCTTTTTCTCTTCCAAATAGTACTCTAGTTGTTTGGCTAGAAAATAAAAGCATGTGTTTGTTGTTACTGATGTAGGTTTTCAAATTCTATTATGCCATTCCAGTGCATAAAAACCAAATCTCAACATTCTTAGTGACTAAATATTGGCAGTACTGTATGCAGATGCTGGAAGGAGATCTGGAACAGATTATAATCTAACTTTTTAAAATAAATAGAGCATGCACCATTAATATCTCACATAAAAGTGACTGTTTAATGTGGGCATTTTGAACAACTGAAACATTTCTCTAGATACAGATGTCAAGGTGGGAGAATGTACTGCTTTATCTGCTTATTAGAACTTCTAATTGACCTATCTGTGCTGGAAGAGTTGTAAATTCTGTCCTACTTTCTCCCAGCTGAAGAGTGGTAACAGTGAACATTTTTTTCTGGAATGCAGCAGACATTTTCTTTGTATGGGGATAAGAGCAACATCTGACTTGCTTGTGAAGAGAAGGAATAGTAAAGCTGAGTTCATTGTGTGCTATTTGTGTACAGCTACTCAGTTAGCAAACTGATCTCCAAACATTTTTTCTCTCCCAAAGCTGTGGGTCATTGGAGTGGTGTTCTTAAAGCAGTGAATTTTAGGGAATTTAATACAAAGAACGCTAAGGGCTTTTTTCTAAGAGCTTTTTCAAGCTGTTAACAGGTTTCATTGTGTGCTTCAAGTAAATTTTAGGTTGATGTTTCTTCTTAAAAACATTCCACTGAAGCGCTCCTTTCTAATTCGGTGCTAGACTTGTGCTCCTTAGTGTTGCCTTCAGGCTGTTAAAATGTGATTATTGCTACTTCAACCGATGTAATACAGTCCTGTACAGAGCTGTAGTGAATATATGTTCCTGGACTAGTTGAAAAGTTTGACTGCTTCAACAAGTTGTCTTACACCATATATACATCCTCTGGATTAGTTCTAGCATCCACATTCTGATTTTGTAGAGCTTTGGGACCTGTTTGCAAATGCCTGACTGATATGTGATGCAATAGACATATGTCAATCTTCAGTGAAGTTGAAACACAGATTGGTTTATGTTGTGACTTTTTCAGTATTTGAGCTTGACTTCTGTCTGTTGACTCCACATATTCTATCCCTACAAACTGAATTAGTCAAGTGTCAGATGGGAGCGGCAAAAAGAAACACTGTTTATAAAAAAACCCTGCATTTATTGTTGCTTATAGAATGGTAACTGTCAGGCTTTCTTGCTCAAACTTTGTTGTTCATGCTCTATTTATTTTAGATTTATCAACTTTGCAAAATTGTAGCTTATTTGCCTCTTGCAATATGAATGTAGCCATTTAATTTATTGTTGCAGAATCATTGATATATGTCAGTTACTGAACAATAATTGAGAAATTAGGAATTTGTAAAGGATTAAGATGATGTTTTTCAAAAACATACCAAATACTGGAAAATATTTTTCATTAATATTACAGTAACCTGAAGCTGAAAGGAAATGCAAGCCCTGTATCTTCTTAATATTGTAATTGTACAATACGATGTTCACTAAATTTAAACTAGACAGCTGCTCTATCCTTCAAAACGCTTTCTGAAAAGAATACAATGGCATATGCAGTCTACAGCTTCCTCACAAGGGGAAAAGGAGGTGCAGACTCTGATGTCTTCTCTCAAGTGGCCAGGAATAGGACACAAGGGAATGGCATGAAGCTTTTTGAGGGGTTTAGGTTCAATATTAGGAAAAAGATGTTCACCTGAATGTTGATTGGGCACTGGAACAGATCCCCAGGATAATGGTCACACTACCAAGCCTGACAGAATTCAAGAAATGTTTGGACCATGCTCTCTGGCACATGGTGTGATTCTTGGGGTGTCCTGTGCAGGGCCAGGAGTTGGACTTGATGGTCCTTGTGGGTCCCTTCCAACTCAGCATATTCTATAATTCTACTTAGAGTCAGTGAGCTGAGGCATAATCTTGAAGCATACAAACCTTGTAAATATCTATGCACGTAGTCATATTTTGTGGTAAATATTTTAAAGTACAAAGTAGATTAATATTAGAAAGAGATTTGAGTTTTTGAGAGTCAGGCTTGTTAGTTTGCCCTGTTAAATCTCCTTTTCTTTCCCAGTCTGTTATCTGGCCCAAATAGATTGCAGTTTTGGAGTCATAGACAATGGGGAAAACTTGGTCTTTTTGGCTCTTGAAGGGAATACTGAGGATTAAAGTAAAGCTATATATGTCCAGGCATTTTGAACCAGAAAGAACAACTGTGTTTCTGTAAATGAATGAGGTATTTTTTGCCAAATTCTCTGTGTATTCACTTGGCCAACAGCAGTACCATGAAGAGATGTCTAGGTTGCATCTCAGCAATAAGTTTGAGTCTGGTACCCTATATGCAGGAAAGCAGGATCTGATCAAACTGGCATCAATGTGACTGAATTTTGTGGATGAAGTCCTCCGTGAAAGGAGGTTTCTGGGAACATTATTCTCTTTCCTTCTGTCTAAATCTGAGAATTTGAGTTAGAAGAAAATTATACCTCTAAGGGTCAAATCTGATCTGCAAGGTTTAATCTTGCTTGTGCTAAGAAGAAAAGTAGACTTGCATAATGCAAACCTTTTAATCGGAGAAGTGTCTGTAAACCTCTTATTCGACAAATCACTCCTGCTATCTATTTATGTAGTAATATTTATTTTAGAACAGTGTTTATTGCTTGTTCTTTCCTCTGATTTTACTGAAGCACCTGTTCAGCTCAAATTCATTTAAATTTGCCTGTGCTGTTGTGATAGAATTATAAGCTAAAAATCCAGTTGTATTGTAGTTATCTGCTACATCTTTCAATATAATTTGTATAATCCAGTGCACTTTCAAATGACAGTGAGGGCAGAATTTGTCTTGCAGTGCCTATAGCACCTACGGTCAATTGTGCAGAAAGTACAACACTTGACCCGAAATTCTCAGCTGATGTGAAGCTGTAACTTAAGAATAAGCTGAGGAAATGTTTCCTGTGACTTGAACTAAATGGGTATGTTTTGGCAAGTGAGGAGTTAGACACTGGCATTCAGTGGTGAAATGGCTTTGTTTTGTAAATAAATGTGACATCTGAAATAGTACTTGATATTCCTCTTTCATATATAAATATAGATGATGAGCTGCAGAAGTATGAAAATTGACTATAGTAGTTGTGGCACCCACTCAAAACAGTGGAGTCTATCAGAAGAGAGGGGTAACTTAAGACAGAAAACTTTAATTTGAAGCCCTAGCATTTAATGTGCACCTTTCTGAAAGAGCTGAAAGTAATATTTTTGAACTATTTTAGTACTTTTAATAGAATAATAAATTATTATTCTTGAAAGCCCTTATGATTTGCAAATGATTATCTAATTTTCTTTTTAATGTGAGAATTTTCTGGTATTTTACATGAAAAGAATGGGAAAGCTCATTATTATACAAGTCTTACTGGTGTTGTCTTTCAATTTGTAAATAATAGAAGCTAATGGCAGATTGGTATTTGCAGATGAAGCAATCTTCAATTAAATCCCAATTTGCCTGTACGTATAAAAATGACTTGAGTGAAAAGAGTGGTCAGCATTCCCATGCAATTCCAACCTGCAAACATCCTGTACCAAAGCAACATTTAAAAGCTGGAAAGTCCACAGGTAAGCTGTGGTAGGATTGAATAAATAAATGTGATGGTTAGTACTTTAAATGCTATCCAAAAAGCCTTTAGTATAACTCAGATGTTTTCAAGGAAAGGAACAAAAATGTCTCGTTGTTCTCAATGTCTCATATGCCAGTTAAATCTTTTTGCAATAGAATTGTAATGCCAATGCTTTGAAAATATGTTTGAAAAGTGTGTTGATGCTATCTTGAGTGATATATGTTGCATATATGACATATTTGTTCTTATTCTACAAAAGTAAGCCAAGTGTCATTTATATTTTTGCCATTAAAAGGGGGGAAAATTTGTTTTACTGCAGTACAAACTCTATAATATATAAAATTTGTATGCCCTTTAACCCTCTCTTCCAAAAGCTTAAAGTTATAAATCCTCTTCCCTATGTTAGTTCTTACATGTTTTTGAGCAATGTAATTTTAAATTGGCAGTGCACTTATGAACACATAGCAAATTTAATATCAATGACCAGCATAGCTTTGTTTTATTGGTAATACATTTTTTTTAAATTAAGAAAAAAAAACCATGGCAGTCCTTATAGAAAAAGGATGTATGTTCCCAGGTAACTTTTTATTTCCTCACATATGTTTTTGATATTCTTACATGACAGAAGGTCCAAATTCATATCTTGATGTACCAGGGCTTGGAACTATTTCTGAAAGTGTTCACCAGACTAGAAGTTATACAGAAATGGGAAAGCTGAGTTGTCAGCCAAGGAACAAGAACTCTGAGAATGAACAGATGGATTTGAATAATGACAAAATAATCTGTGACAAGGAAAGTGAACCATCTTTGCAAAAAAATACTAAAAGACTTAAGACTTCAAACAGCTTTAAGAAGGAATTGGACAGCAAAATTGGTGGAAAAAGAAAACAGACCAAAACTGCAAGTAAGAATAAGTTGATTGCTGGTCAGGCAAAATTAACTCACTTTTTTCAACTCTAAGTTTTTGTTTTCACATACATGGTATGCTGACAATTTTGCAAAAAAAAATGGGTGAAATTTACGAATTACTTCCTTTCATACACAAATAATTGAAAGTAGCTTGTGTATTATAGTAGACAACTGCTTACAAGTCTGGATTATGCTGAAGTATTTTATTTTTGAATAACAGTACATTGTTAATAATTACACTGTTATTTTGGGTAATGAATTATGTATCCTTCTACAATGCAATAGAAAATTATTTTTGGATATGTATGTACAGTTGCACTAACACTTAGTAACTTCAAATTACATTAAATTCAGAATAAAATGTTTAATCTTCAGAGAAGGTGGTGGAGATAAGTGGTTTTCACACTTGCCAACAAGGTCGATAGACTCTTCCCAGCATACACCTGAGGACTACAGAAGAAAAGAAGAGCTTGAAAGTTTAAATCATCAAAGAACCAGATTTCCTATGGCTTCTGGAAATATTACTTTAACAAATGCTCCCTCCCACATACACCAAATCATAACAGTCATGGAAGTTTCTAAATGAACCTTTACCAAATTGCTATATTGATATTGCACTGTACTTTACCAGAATGAAATAATTTTTTGTGTAAAAATAAAATATATTTACTGTCAAAATCTCTTCTTCCTATAGGGAATTTAGCTGAATTTTCTTCATCTGTAGTATCTCTTTCCTGTATTGACTCAATATTTTGAATTTCAGTGTCAGCTGGAAAAGCCATGGCTCCCTTCAGTGCAGGATAAGGTAGTTGCTTTCTGCCTAAGTTGATTGGCTTAACATGATTGAAGAAATCATGTCTGGAACTTCTGTCCTGTTTTGAGGGCAGACAAGAAGTTTATTTAAAGTCAGTTCACGCCATTTTGTTCTTTATACTTCAACAGTGAAGTTACTTTTTATGTTTCAAAATCATACCTTAATAGTAATGACCTGTATTGCATCTTTGGCCAAAATGGTTTAATGAACATAATTAAATGAGTTTTGTGTTTGGCAAAGTTAAAAACCTGTTGCTGCATATAAGGACATCATCAAATATAAATATAAGTTTCTTATTATACCTTCCCCCCACTCCCATCCTCCAAGTTTTGGCTACTATTTGTGAAAATCAGATTTAATTAAACTTTCCAAGTTACACATTTAGAATCTTGGCATTAGCTATATAGAGTTGAATTTTTTTTCTTGACTATGTTATGTTAAACTGATATTTTTTATATATTTACCTCGTTGTTGCTTTAAATTGTTGTACTTGTTTTCTAAAGGGGTATAAATTAATTTCAATTTTACAATTAAGCCAAAATTTAAAACTGAACTCACCAAAAACTTCATGTTTCCAGCATTCTTATAATTGAAAACACTGCTGTCTTCAGTCTTGTAGTGCTTCAGCAAAGGTATAGCTCCTCTACTCATACTTTTGTCTCCATTTTGTAGAGTTTTTCCTAGGTTTAATGCAGCTAGCAACATATCTTCATCTTCGACCTCTTGCAGAGACTTTGAAACTGAGAGTAGAAAACCTTGAGAAAAAAGAGAGAGAAGGGAGAGAATTAGGATATATGATGAGATGCACATTTTTTAGTTATTTAACACTTGCATAGAGGTTTGGCGCTTCTTAAATTCTAAGAAAGCATTTCCAGTGGTAAATAATTATGTTTTCCATTTCTGGAATGGCACACTTTATATATTTCACAGGTTGAATGGAAACTACTTCAGTGGCTGATGAATTCATGCTTTTAAAATGACTAATTTTAAGGAGTAACCTTTTCCATAATCCTTCTAATCCCACCTGTTTAGAACTAAAACATTTCTTTGTCATACCTAATTTGTTTCTTTGTATGTTTTTAGAACAGATTAGTTCCTTTTGGTGGATCAGTACAACAAAGTTCACAGAAAAATTGATGTCCATTTGTGTTGTTTATAAAGCCTTACCTCTGGTTAAGGCAATTTAAGAAGAGGAACTAATCTACATAAGTAAGCAGGACTGTTGTAAAGCTGTGATGCATCATAGTTTTGACCAAAACTGGATTCACTAAAGAGCAGAAATTCTGGAAATTTGATGATAGCTTAGACTGCTACTGTGTTAAAGCTAAAATAATTAATGTGTATTTTGATGTCTATTACGTCAGGTTGCATTTTACAGAGCTAATGGCTAGAAATATTTATTAGTACCTAATTAACTATGTTTGTATTTTCTTACTGGAAGTGGACCTTTCTCTGCTACAAATATAACATAGTCAAATATTCTTGCTAAGAATGTAGAAAGAAAAGTAAACTCCAGTTTTTCATTTGAAATGCCTTTGAAATGTATCTGCTACCCTATGGAAGGAAATGTAGACGTTTCTGCATACTGTTGTCTTGTTACTGTTTGATGGGGCTGGGTTTTTTTGTTGCTGTTGGCTGGTTTTGTTTGGTTTGGGGTTTTCTGCCTTATCTGGGAAGCAAATAGGGCCAGCTGAAATTTAGCTAATCTCTTAATGTCAGTGATAGAAACCACACATTCATTGACTGTGTGCCTCTTAGCTAGTACTTCATGTTTTATCCTTTAGCTTAGTGCAGGGAACCATGCTGCTATTCAAGGCAAAGCACTAGGAAATTGGCCACTGTTCCCTGCTAAACTTCTGGGAAAAGCACCTGCCTTGCCAAAGGAATTTCTTGGTAAGGCATTTCATGGGAAAATGTCATGCCTGACTAAGCAGGTTTTTTGACTAAAAAACGTGTTTGGTGTACCCTCTTTTCTCCAAATGAGAAAAGTGCATTTAATCCTTTCTGGGCAAAGCATCTCTCACAAACAGAATTGTTGCTTTTCATTGTTTTCATTTCCTTGCTGTAGAGCCTGTACTTGCCTTTGGGTAATTGAAGTGTTTTTTTTTTCCTTTGACTTTAACTGCCTGGCCACAAAGGAGACACATTTGGGAGTTCATTGTACATGGTTTAATACTTCTCATTCAATCTCTGTTTGCTAATTTTTGCCTCACATTAAATATGTCTACAGTTTTGTTCAATTAATAAAGCAAAAGCCATGTATGCTCTCTTGCAGGTACTTTTCATTTAGCTCAGCCTTGACAGAACAAGAGGAGTGCTTTGGGGCTGTGTTGGAGCAAGCTGTTCTTTTTCATATGTTGGTCTATCATTAAGAGGTTGAAAACAAACTATCAACCCAGTAATTGGGTAGGTGACAGGAGCTTCTGCTCCTCTGGAGCTCTGGCACCCACAGGTGTGCAGCATCTCACATGGGGCTGACTTTCAAATGTTTCTGTCATGTAATACAAAGCACAGCTCCAATGAGTACAACTGACCTGGGTCATTCAGAAAGTCCATCTACAGCATCTGGCTGGTTTTCTACTATGAGACACAAGCTGATGTCTGTGAAAGAATGTGAAGTCAGGGCAAACTTATGGTACTTGCCCCAGGATCTTCTACTGCTTATTGAAGTAGTTGTTAATTTTAAAGGATTGTTGAAGATCCAGGGTGATTCTAGTGATAACGAGTATAAACTTCTAACTGGGCTGCCAAGAAATTCAGAGCACATGTCTGTAAATTCAATGACTTAACAACTGCTCTGAACAGGCAGAAAACATTTGTACACCTGCAGGTATGCTATGTGTGTGTTGTGTACAGCTCTTCATAATGCCTTGGGGAATCCTAGCACACTGATATCTACATTTTTATTTCTTCCTCCTGCAACTTTCAATTTTAGTAAAAATGTAAAATGTTTTAATACATCAGCTTCTATCTTTCACCATTATTTGGACTTTTAAAAAAATTATAAATAGTATTATTAACCCAGTAGTGCTTTCAGAACAATAACAATTACTTTGAGAAATTCTTCTCGCTTCCACTTTGCATCTAGTCACAACAAAATATGAACTCTTAACATCAGAAATATCACGTGGTATATGTAAGTAAATAAAATCTAGGTGATAACATGCCTGGACTTTCTCTGTACTTGTTTGAATTCTTCTAGAAATGAGTTACAAAACAATAGCAATAGTTTAATTTGGTCTTGTAGCTACTGTAATTACCATGTACAAGTGCTTGAACCTAATTCCTAGTATTGACTGAAGACTAAATGAAGCAGGTGTATGTATTGTATAAAGTCAATTATTTTCTATTATCAGAATTGAAATCTTCACAATGCAAGAGAAACTATTTAAGCAACCTTAATAAATAATTTTAGTCAATCTTAAAATAGCACAAAACCAATTGGTGAATGTTAATTTGGCCAATGGCTTACTACTTCTGATTTTAAAGGTGGTTGGGATCTGTTTTGTTTGTTTTATTTTTAGTTTGGATCTTGTACATTTTATACAAACAGCTGTATTTTAGTCTGATTTGTGGAAATACTAATCCTTTCTTGTGTATTGTTCTAAATACCTCAGTGTTTTAGTTCCAAGCCCTTCCCACCAAACCTAACAAGCAGGTGTTAAAGTGGAGATTCTCTGTGCTAAAAACGGAAAGAGTGTGACAGCAGTTCACAGGGCAGATAAGAGATAATTAGGAGACTTCATTATTGACTGTAGGAAATTAAGACTCTTGCCTAGCACTGTTTTGTTGTTTCTCCTGCTGAATTGGTAGTCACCTGGAATCAGCAAATTGATTTAGCATGAAATAGGCACAATGCTGCATATAAGAGATCAGCTCTGGACTTGTGCAGGAGCACAGCTGTAAATATTTGGAGAACCTAAAAGTCATCTTCTGTAAATGTGTCAGGGGAATGTACAAGAAAAGGGTGGGGGTGAAATGCCATAAACTAAGTGATTTTTACCAATTTTCTGCCCAAGATCCAGGGTATCCATTTCAGTCCTCTGTTGAATTATACTCTGTGTATTTATAGAATTAAATGTTAAATTTGTGTTACAAATTAATTTCACAGTTGAAGACATTAAAAATATTTTCTGCTGTTTATTTTGAAAAGCATTTCAGAATTTAATTTGAAGCAAATACATAAAGATGTGAATATTTCTTAAGGAACTGTGCAGCAGTAGAAGAGAACAATTTATGCATAGTTTCTTCTAACAAAGTTAGTGATAAGCATATTGATCACTGTGTCTGTCCTTTTTTAGAATTATTTGTATTATATAAAATGGTCTTTTCCTGTAGGAAAGATTTGCTAATACACTATGTTTAGAATTGATTCACTGTTTAAAAACAAATTAACCCCCCCTGAAATATGTCCCCCCTGCCAACAACTAAGTTTCTTCTTCTGAAGGACCTTTTGCAAAGCAGTCCATATGTAAATCTATTAAGGATGCCCAATTAATCAATGAAGTGGAAAGAGGAAAAGAGGGAGATTGTTCAAGCCATAATAGCTTCTTAATTAAGAAAAAAAAAACAGTGGTGATAGTGAAATATTCTGTTTTCATGTAAAAATCTGCATTTCTGAGAGAAATGCCTTTGGACAAAGCACACTCAATTATTCTGTAACCAGCCAACAGCAGGAACTTCCTTGTGAGAACAATAAAGAGGATAAAAAGACTGGGCCCCTTTACTTTGCAGGCAGATGTGAGGATTTCAGCCAAAAAAAAAAAAAAAAATCCAGGAAAAAGCAAGAGGTGCAACTGCAATTTTGAGCTTCATTTGAGCACAGGATGTCCATGAGAGGCTTTGAAGCTGGCTATCCAGTGCAAGCCTGCTAAAATTCCTGTGTTTTCTATTCTTCACCATTACTGTTCATACAGTTTTGATAGTGCTGAGGGGAGTAATTTATTTTGCATAACTAACATGAAAGGAGGAATACTTTTTTTAGCAATACTGATTCTTGATAGCTCTTTACCAATGGTGCAGGAACCGTTGGTGGATTAACGCCCCTAAAGGGCAGTGAATGCTCCTGCTGGTGCACAGTGATAGTAAGGCTGACCACAGCTGGTGTTTGAGAGGAGCAGAGCAGCAGTTCTTCTCGTTGCTATTATCTGAAAGGGGTCTGGGTAAGGTAAATGAATGTTATCATCAATATTGTTCATATTATCCATGGATCCTAGTGATGATGTAGTTGTGTCCTACACATTAGTCCAGGTTCTCTGAGCTGGATCCTCTGAGTCAGTTTGCATGATAAGATGCAGCTCTTGTGTAGATAGAAGAATGAATCCAACTCTGCTCAATTTCTTTTTAGCAGAGCAATTGTTCAGTAAATTGGCACTTCATCAAAATACAAATAATTTACTGTTTGTCACCTGAGGTTTTTTACCAAAAATGACAATTTTTATTTAGGTTTTTTTGTTAGGTTGGTTTGGTTTTGTTTTTGTTTATTTTTACATTTCAGTCTCTTAAACACAATTGCATTTTCATCTGAATTGTTTCTATTAATGTTTTTTTCTCCTGACAGAGTATAAGCCTCTGATTCCAAACAGTTGTTTGGAGTCTTGGTAGTTATGGAACAATAATGCTGCATTATGAGTCCATGAAATGCAGCATGAGAAAAACCAGATTTTTTCCTGTTTTACACTGTTTTGGATGTCAGGTACATTTTTGAGGTATGCTATTTTGTAAGATATTCCTTAAATAAACACAGAAGTCAGAGGTGTTTACACACAGAAATGCTCTAGTATAGTTTTCACATGGTAAGCTGAGCCACATACCTAAGGTGTGGGTCTGGGTTTCTCCTCATGAATTCTGGAAAAAGAATCAGTTATCTTTTAATTCTGTTATTGTGAAGTAAAATTTAAAACCTACAAGTACCCACCAGGTATTCTCTCTCTGGTTTGCCATACCAGTGATTTTGGCTGTTCTACTGTTTACTCTATCAGCAAGGGGCTGGAACCATATAATCTTTGAGGCCCTCTCTAAACCAAACATTCTGTGATGCTACTCCTGCCATTCATATGGTAATAGCACAATGGTGTACAGAATGTTACAGTATGTGTATTCTCTTAATTGTTGCAATGCTTGTGGTTGTTATCCAAGGACTAGGAGTGACATTATGATTTAGTGACTCTCGTATCCTTGAAGGTATTTTCTTTAAAATCTATGCTAGTGATCTAACCAAATTGTACCTGCTTCTGTTATATCAATTCCAGTCATGGCTTTTTCATCCCAAGTATGTGAACTTTGTGTATGATTGAAACATCTGTCTCACAGACTCTGAGGAAGAGGAATTACAGGCTGTTAATCATACAGTTTCTACTCTGTATTACCTTTGTCTGCAGAAGAGACTGTGCTACCATTGATACTCAAAAGTACAGCCAGATACTTATAAAAGCTCTCAAGAGTTCCTACACAGAATGGCAATCACACTGGAGATTCTGATGGAAGCAGTCCAGGAGAAATAACTAAGTTTCTGGACATACCACGTCCCTCTATGCCAGCATGCTTGGTAATTCCCATAAATGAGGACCTGTGGGAGTCAGCCAAATTACTTTGGCAGATATCTGCTTCTTTAGTGTTGACAATCCAGATGGGTGGATTCTTGTTATCCAGTGCTTTCTGCAGGCTTTGAACAAGTCTGTGTACGCTGGTGCCAGGACCGTTAGCCGTGGCAGCAGTCCACTGGACAGACGATCATCAAGGTCTACAAAGAACAATGCCGCAAGGTAAAGAATTGCACTGGATGTTACTTAATTAGAAGTGAAACCAACCTGCTTTAAATGATCTTATTCTAGCTATGATCTGGTGCTGCTTTAATCAGAGATGTCTTTTATGGAAGATAGCACTGCTGTCAGTGAAATACCAATCATCATTTGCATTGATATAGGATCATGAAAGGTTTACCTTAGAGTTTTGTGTTTTACGAGACTCAGTTATTTCCAAGCAAAAAATAAAAATGGTTAGCCTAGGATATCCCTATGTTTAGCACTTGTTTTACATGCCCCATATTTTGAATATTAAGTGTTATTTTCCCAAAGGTAATCAACAAGAACTACCTTCTTTGATAAATGTACTTCTGCAATGACCTTTGCCAAACATTGACTTCAGCTAGGTCATTCATTTCGTAGTCAGGTTTTGGTTAGAAGTATTATTTGCTGCTGAAATTATTCTGTCTCACTATTTTGGAGGATGCTGTCTGCCATTTATTGTTGCATCCACATTGATTCACGTTCAAAGACTAATCTTTTGCTGACAGCATGTCTGATCCTCTGAAATGTTATCAGCACACATCCCATATCATACTCTGTTTTTATTTCTGCTGGTACTGCCTGCTGTGGACACTGAGTTGTAAGTGATTTTTAAGTGAGCAAAATGAGCAAGGAAAGGGTTCCTGCCCTTTATGCTCCACTTATTGGTATGTGGCAGCTGAGTACTTATGATAGTTCTGTGCAAGATCAAGATTTTTATAAGTGGAAGTGCTACATGTATACAAAGAATAGAACCAATGAGGATTACAGCTTCAGCCAGTAGACTTGCTGCTACTTTGCAGGGATATTAGATCTTTCTGGATCTATTGTGATTTGCCAGTATCATTGTACTTAGGATCTGAATGTTCCTTACCATGTATTGGAGACTCGTTTACAGTATCACACTGCAAACCAGCTAGCCTTTCAAAATAATGGGACTATTGAGGGTAAAAAACCATCCCACCACTGTCTTAATTATGTAGGGATATATTATGTAGGTACAGTCTTGAAATCTCATGTATGTTTTTGACAAAAGTTTTTCCTGACCAAAATGTGAAGCAGAGATTATATTTATCTGTTGCTTACCCATGCCAAAGTAAAAATATATGTGAACTTGAGCTACTAATAATTTCATAAGTGTTGTGCATAAATGTTGGTGTTTATTGAATCTTCACCCATTAGCTATTTTTCTGAATTGCTAAGACTGGATTCAGTTGAAATAGTTTACAATCTCTAAGCTATTACGAATATGCAGTCACAATCAAGTTTGATGACCACTACCTATTTGTTCAGAGTTACCATCTATAATTGCAAACATTAATTTTAAATAAATGTGTTAGGCAATTTCTGGCAAGGAACAATCAGATTTTAAGATTGGATTTTATGATAAAATCTATAAAAAAAAGACAACAGAGCAAGTTGCACACATTCCAGGAGACATCTGGATTGCAGTGATGACTTCTTGACACAGGCTGACTTAAGGCCTGATGAGGCAAAGCACTGTAATGGACTTGGTGCCAATAATTAGAAACTGGGTATGAAGATCGTCTTATTTTTGTCTGCGGTGACCATAAAATGGTGGTGTTCAGGACCCTGGAAGAAAAGAACAGGGCAAATAAGATCACAACTTTGAATTTCAGAGGAATAAAATATATTATCTATAATATTCAACAAAAACACTCTCCTCTCTTCAGGGTGTAAAAGTAAGCAGAAATAGTTTAATAACATTATCTGTAAGTGATCAGGATGAATTGGTTTTCTTTCTGATCTTTTGTAGTGAAAATTATTCAAGTTCGTTTAATGAATAAATGTCTGAGTTTAACATCCAGCATAAGTATTTTTAACCTGAAGTGATAAACTTGTACTTTGTGTTGCAAGTAAAAACATCTGTCTTGCAATATCACCACTTCTGCATGAATAGTTTTAACCATTAACAACTTTTCTCAGTATTTATATATGTGGGTGCTAATTAATACACATCTATCATATTTATTTTAAAATGTAATTACATTAACATACTTTATGTTACTATATTTAATAAAGCCATGGAACATTCCAGAAAATATAACATCAGACTTTTGACTGTTAGTGGGAAATTAAGTGCCACATATTTAGACATATTCATTGGTGGAAAGTGATGAAGAGCATTTTTAAAATTTATTTCATATTTAATGAATGTGCAACAAGTTTATATTCATTATGTTCTGTGGAGTTGTTGAGCATGAGTTGTTGAACAGAAGTTGAAGAAAATAAAGAGAATTTACTTTATGTGGTATAGTTCTATGCTTCTGTGCAATTTTGTATGAAGAATATGCCATAATTGACTTCTGAATCTGACTTTATTTCTGATTTATATATAATATGCAATATTGTCTCTAAACTAAATATTTTTGTTCTCATAGTCATGGGGTAATATGTTAATAACTCTGTGGTAAGATATGAAAATGTCCATGTTAGATACCAAGCTGTTTTATTTACCTCCTTCTTGCATATGTAAGTTGAAAGAGGAAAAAAGGTTTCTAAGCATTGCTGTGATACTTTGATAGTAAGCTGCTGCTTAAGCACAATTACGTTTTAGTCCTTTTCTGGCAGTCTCCTTGCACTATTATTTCTGATTACATAATCTCTTGAGTATTTTTGTAGATGAAGTCACAGATAATCCAAAAAACCAACAGTGTTTTTATGTTAGGAAAATGTGTCAATTGCAATCATCTAGATTTTTTCCTGTTGTTGAATTTTCTTTCATAAACAGGCAAACATTTCTAGAATGGTAAGGAAATTATCATCAGCATCTGAAAATGGGTACAAAAGCGAAACAGTTACATATGACATTGATTATATTGAATAAGATAATCCCTGCAGTATTTTTCACATGATGATTATGCAAAATCATGCTTCCGATGACTTAATTGCAGTTCTTTACATAATTTTTCATTAGAAATAATCAAGCTCTACATTTTGCTAGGTATTGTCATTAACTTTACATATTTTTGTGAGAGCTGTAGTGCTTAATGAAAAAATGGTTTTAATTATCAAGAGAAGCTGAGTAACATGTCCTTCCAATTTTAAACGCTAACTTCTTTCTTTTAGAGATGAATCATTTAGAGATGAAGCTTGTCAAATCAGTAAGCATTTTATCAACCAGAAGAGATGACTGAAGTTAAACTTACAATTAGACCTAGATATATACCTGTTCTAGGAAATAGTAGAATTTGACCATCAGGTATTGAACTAGAATAGTGAAAAGGTAGTGAAATAGTAAGGTTTGTTAATGTTAAAAGTAATTGTGAATTATAGTTTCAAAGACAAATGTAAGAAATCTATGTGAATGATGCATTTCATGGTTTATTTTGAAAAGTATGATAAATGTTGAATTAAGTCTGCAAATTAAAATGCAGTGTTTTGTAACCTGTGTATATGTGCAAAGATTTACAATTGCAAACATAGTGGGTCTCTGTCATGTAAAAATTTCATGTGTTGGAGACTGAGGTCTTAGGGTCTCACAAATGTCAAATCCATGACATACATTAGTGGGATCATTGAATGCATTCCCTATATACCATTTGCTATAGAACAATTGTTTTAAGAATTAAAAGGTCTGAATGCATCTTTCTTCCATTCCTTGGTCAAAAAAGCCAAGAGAATATTTAATTAGTAGTAGTCCAAAAGACTTTGTGGGTAGAAAATGAATATAAATCCACTTCTCGTACTGACCAGCAATAGCTTTTCATTAAAGTAAAACCATCTGTGTACAAGTACACATATTAAAAAACATAGTAACTTCAGTTTTCTTTGAGTATTCTGGGACTGAAAAATGAGTCTCACTGAGATTTTTTGCCCTGACATTTCTAGCCTAGCCAGACAATGAAATTTGTCATCTTGCACATTAAAATGTCACAGGCTTAATAAACAAATGTTGTTGGCATGTGATTGCATAGAACTCAGGCTAGAGTCAGAGTATTTGGGGGGAAATTCACATTGAGAAGTGTCATGTAGTTTATGAAATTGATAACAGCAATTACTGGAATCCCCAAATGCTGAGCACATTAGTGTTGACAAAGGATGTCCAAAGGTACATAATGCAGTCAAAGGTCAGTAATAAGTTTTGTTATTTTGCATCTCCTGTGAGTGTCTGGCAATACTGGATCTTGGAGACAGCTGGCTACTTTTCTAAAAGACAAGTAAGATACCAGGTAAGTGTGTAAGTGTTGATTGTAATTGTGAGCACTCGAGTTTGTAGGAGAGGGTTATGGTCACTGCTCTGGGCACAAGAACACATGTCCTTGGGGGCTTCCAAAGGGAGGGAATCACTTCTACATCACTTTTGCCAGCTGCTGCTGAGTGAAAGCATCAAGTCAGGAACTTGTAAGGTTAGTTTGTGATTTAGAGAGGCTTGTAGGTCTTGCTGATGAGGAAAGGCTATACTGTGAAGTAAATGTAGGTTTTTCCTTTTCAAGCCAATCATATGCTAGGTCTGATTTGCTAAAGAGTGCTTATATAATTTTTTTCCTTGTTTGAGTAAGAGTGGTTCCTTTCATTGCTGCTAATTTTTTTCTATTCATCTCTAAGTCCTTTCTTGATGGGACCTCTGCCTGCTGAGCAAAGAGAACCTCTCTGTACTTACTGATAGTACCTTGTACCTGCATATCTGACATGATTTTTGCAGGTGCAAAGAGGACTGTGATTCCTATCTTCACCTTCGCAAAAACTGTCCTCTTTCATTTTTCTGTGATCTTTTCTTAGAAACATAATTTGCTTTTAAATGGTGTGCTGTTCCCTAATATTTCTGGTTAATCTGTAAATTAAAATCAAGAATGCTGGAATGGTATCTTCTTTAATGATATTCTGTTTGCAGAAGCTAGGAAAGAAATGCGCTGTTCAAATTGACATGGAGTTGAAAATGCAAGTGAACTTGGGAAGTTCATGGCCCTATGCTTTTGGGAACAAGTGAGATATCAATGCTTTCTTTGATAGATAAGTCAAAGTTTAATCAGAGGTCTGTATAAACACCTATGCTAAATTACATGCTTTCTGTTCCTGTAGGTTTTTAGATTTTCCAATTGGGAGGGAGATTTCATTTGCAAATCAACTTTAACATGTAAGATAAAAGTAAATTAAAAAGATGTATTTTTTTTCTCTGTTTTGCCATATAAAGCTTGGGTCAACATGAAGAATGTTACATAGTTTTTCATGTGGTACTTGATATTCATAAAACTAACTGGAAATCAATCCTCTTCAGTCTGAGCAGTCCTTGTATTTGGGTAGTGAAGTATCCCAATGGCTGCACTAAAGCAAGAAGCTGAGCTGCACAGTAACTGCCTGACAATCCTTTTTTAGTATGACTGGCTGCATATTCACCCACTGGAAAATGTATCCTGTAAACAGAAGAAATACCTGCAAAGGTGATTAGGTGCAGGCACAATATATCTGGGAGTGTGACTGCAGCCTAGTATTTTTTTTTTTAATAGAAGCAAAACTCCTTGGAGTGAATAGAGGCTATATTTTTAAATTTTAACAGTAATAACCAGAACTCTGCTGTTTTTTTCATTTGCCATAGGTAGGTATGCAAGAGGTATTACATTTGATTTTGTTTCTGGCATACAACATACAAAATTGTATTTCCAGATGCTAAGAACCATTCTTTCACTTCTACAGGCTAACCTTAATGTCTATTGTCATTTATTCATTAGTGTAACATGCTCCACTGCTTCTGTATTTTATTCCTAGAATTGGGATGTTCTCTTCAATACAGCATTTTTGCATTTTTCATGAGAAGCATTATAGTCTTAAAGTCTCCTGATAATTTTTGGCAGCTTTGTTTGTTTCTTTTTTTTTTCTCTGTGTATGTAATAAAGTTTGTAAAATTCTCTACATAATTTCTGTATCTGTTCTAGTAATTTGCCATCACTCTATCATATTTCAAATTCACTTTCAAAAATGTTAAAATAAGGGTTAGATTGTTTTAGTTTTAGGCTAGTGAAGAAACACTGGGTTTTATAGTTGCCCAAATATACAATACCTATTTTTAAGTTAAATGAAAAGAGGTTACAAATACTAAGATAGTTTTAAAATTATGAATTAAAATAAGTTATAAAGGGATTTAGGGGGATAATTTTGTAAAGAAGACACACTAGGAAATTTTAGAATTAATTTTATTCTTTTGAAATTCATTTGTCTACCACCTAATGTATCTGTAGTCCTTGAAAATATTCTAAGTTTGGAGAATTATGCCTTCTAAACTAATAAGGCAATGAGTAATTCAGTGGTAGGAGTTTAAACTCTGAGTGGCAAAGTTTGAAAGAGGAGCTGTGCCTGTACCTAACTAATAAGAAAAGCTTTGAGGTAAATAATGTAATCTCATTCTTTTATTCTTTACTTCCCTGATGTGTACAGTGGTTTGGATGAGGTAAATAAGGTAACTGGATTTTGTGTCATTTACTCATGGGGTTAATTTGTCACTTGGAGAAGAGAAATGTGTTAGTTAAGCATTAAATAAAATCGGGTCTGTCTGAAGCATTCACAGATATACAATTATCACGTTTTTAACTTGAACACTTGCTATAGTGTGATCTTTTGTGTAAAATACATATAAACATAGCCATAAAAATAATTTTTGTTAAGATTTTTCCTGTAATTGTGCCCAGTGCTTCTGAAAGTGAGAAACTACAGTAGCAGAATACCATCTCTGAGAGGGATGACAAAGAACTGCTGCAAATGAGATGGTAAATAATCACATTTGCTTCATCCTGTTTAGAGAATAAAAAGTGAAGTGGATTTATATCAACAAAGCACTTAACCCCATTTCTAACTAACTCCTGCCGACAGTAGAACAGGTCATAAACTCTGGTAACTCCTGCCTTTTTGCAGCAGTGGTGCTGTGTTAACAGTCCATGTTACAAGGATTACCCTGTTCTATTGCCATCAAGGTTCCTAAACATGTTTTTTAATGTCAGTGTGTATCTGCTCATCCACTGCTGTTTTGTAGCTGGGACAGGTAGTATTGCCAGCAACATTATAGCAGGTCTTTTCCTATTCTAGTTTAATGATTTCATATGTAATCAGGGAAACTTAGTACAGTGATGGTGAATAGTAGTTCTTATCATGACATGTAATTTTACCCTCAAAAAAATTACATTAATGCAATACTCTCTAACACTGATTTGAAAAAACCACAATTATTTAGCAGAAGGTTGGCGAACAAGTACTTCTCTGTGGTACCCACTCTTCTGTTCAGTTCTTAGGTTTATATTTGCCTGGCTCCAAAAACTGATGAGAAGTGAGCACATTTACACTGCGTATTTTACATGTGCCTCACTAGACTGAAGTAATTTATTCACCTGTAGATTATTCACTGAGAAATGTACTTGCAGTTTAACATTGTATCTGAATAGAAACTGAATTCCCTAATCTTGTCTGATCTGAAAATAGTGAGGAAAAGGCAGAAAATTAATGGGATGCTAGTCTTTTACCTGTGGCCTAAGTGTCAGGTGATCTGCATGCTGTTTAGTGTTGTTGGAATATCTTTTACTTTTCACTGAGTGAAAATAGTACCCCTGATCACAGTTCCTGTTCTAGGTGTCTGCAGAAGTTCTCATGTGCTTGTTTTTCCTTGCCAGGTAGCCTAGAGAAGACATCCAGTGTAATGTCACCCACACTGGGCTGCTCTTTAATGCTCTTGGCTGCCTCCATGCATTCCAAATGTTCTGTCACATAAAGGAGATCTCCACTGCCTCATCTTCGTGGCTTGTCCTTTGTAAAGAGCCTGTTTCCATCCATTTCAACACTGTGGATATATGAGCCATCATTCCATGTCTCCATGAGCATAGCAATATCATGGTCCTGCAACTGCACACAGATCTCTTAATTCCTTGTGTTTATTCCCAATTCAACAGGTATCAGTGTACAGGCTGATTTCCCAGAAATTGTTGCTCACAATAAGGCAAATACTTTAAAATGGTAGTCATAAAAATAATAGAAATATATTTTAAAAGGGAAAGCATTTGTTGTGTTCTACTGATACCTATTCAAGTATATAAAAGGTATGCTAACTCTGTGAAGCAAGAATGTGCCTTATGCAAGAATGTTAATGCTCTTTATATCATAGCTATTCAGTATGACAGTAGCTTTAGGCATGAGATAAAACTTTGAGTGCCATTAGTTTAAACTATTGTGCGAAGATGTTTATGGCACTGCTGGAAATACTGTGTTGAATTGTACTTGTTTCCTGGGTTTGTATTGCGCTAAAAGAAGTCATTAGCAATTTGCATTTTGAGAGCATTGTTGGTACAATATGGTGGTGTGAGTCACCAGAAGCTTAGTGGCATAAAGAATTGCAGCCTGAATGCAAAAATAATAATAGTTGGCCTAGAGTACTGCCTCTCATTTAGTATATTATAATCACTGACTTTTTATGTGTTGTTTTTTTTCCAAATATGAATTTAGTGCTGGTAGAAGGTACTGATTCAGTTCTGAAACTTTTCCTCTGTCCTTGAACAGACACAGGCAGCAGAACTGTGACCTTCCCTCTACAGTTCAGCCCTATACCTTGAATATGGCTTTAGGTTGGTGATAAATGCACATCTGCTTCTGGGTTGGGTTGCAAGTCAAAGTTGTCATGCGTTCCCATGGTAAAAAGGATCAAGTGATGCCTCTACTTCTGCTGTGTCAGAGTTCACTTTTCCATTTTCTGTTGCTTTAATGGGCTAAATGGACTGGTGTGGTCATGGTGGCAATACTGGCAGGTGGTTAACTAAAGTTAGTCCTCAGTTAACCTTGAGTTCCTTTATGTGGCAAGGTAACATTTTAAGGAGATTGGGCATACCTCCATTTCTGACTTACTGTTTGCTTTTTTAGGCAGCCTTAACTGGGAATATGAGAAGTGTAACCTTGGCTTTCCCTAGAATTTCAGAAAGACACAGGTCTCTCCTTAGAATTCACTTTATATATAGTTTTTCACATAAGATTATTTAAAAGAAAGCATGCATTAATTTGGAAGTGAAGAAGTGAAAGAGACTGTGATTTAATTTATAGGGAGAAAAAAAAAAAAAAAAGTAGGGTCCATACCATGGAAATATGGTTTCTGTAAATTGAGTAAGTTACAATACTTTGGCCAAATACAGACAAAAATTCTGTTGGCAAAGTTATAAGCTTTGATTATTCTACAGTGAAATTGATGCAACAGCCCCATATATTATGATTTTTTTCTAGATGTGGAATATTCAGTATATATATTATACTTATATATAATTATATAAAAATATATTATTTATATTATATATATTATATATGTATAATATGTTAATCAGTATAAATAGATGTGAACCTGATTTAGCTGCTGATAGGTCAGGATCTTGAATCTAGATAAAGCTGCATCTAGAGTTTTATTTACTGAAAGCTGTTACATATGAATATATTTCACATTTATGTCTTGAGAAAAAGTGAAAGGATATCCCCCACTCCAATTTTAATCTCTCAGTTCCTTCTACTCTAAACTTCACAAACTCTTTTTCTGCCCAGTGTTCATAACACTTTCATGGTTAGTTCTTTTTTTTTCCTGGAGACTTTTTATGCTTGCAGTCATATAGAGCATGAAATAAAGACTATATCAGCCTTCTTACCTTAGCCTAGACACTTAAAACACAAGACATTATACTATTCTAACATCTCTTACAACATACTTATGTGCTGGTTTATTTTAAAAACTATTTTACTTTGTTAAACAGCAAAACAAAAATTGTGACGTAACCCCTGAAAACCCAACCTTTACTACATCAGCCTGAATCAGCGTAGCTTGGGTAGGCCAGAGCTGCTTAAAACTAAATTTAGATTGGATCAAAACTGGGCTCCAAATCATGTTTAAAAATGCTCAAGTATAGTCCAAAAATATGTCTTTGGAACTTGAGTAAACTCATAGTACTTGGAAGCATAAATAATCACTCCTACTGAAGTTACTATGACTTTTAAATATATTATTTTTACAAGAAAGGATATGAATGTCTCTGTAGCTACTTGCTGCTGCTATGTACTGGTGAGTTTGGATGACTGTCAAAAATCTAGAAAGTTACTAGAAGTCTAAGAAAAAAGCATTCTTAAAATACTGAGTTTTTTCAGATTAATAGCTACTGAAACAGAAAATCCACACCAGTTTTTTAATAGGTTCTATGTATGACTTATGACTGTGAGACTACTTGACCTCAGTGGTGAAACTAATTTTCTTTATGGTCTGTTTTTTTACTTCTTATCACTTAAGTTTGTTGTTTGTCATGGTAGCATTTTGATAGCAACAAAGATGAGCATTTTATTTATTTAATGATGATGAAGAATTTATTTAATTTGGTAATTGAAAATAAGAGTTTTATTTTCTTTCCTCCCCTTTTTTTTTTTTTTTTGTTGAGATCTGAACTTTTTTCCTATTTAATAACAAAGAGCTAGTCAGAAGAGCTGACATTTGCACTGAGTATGGCTATTTTGTACTTAGTAGGATAATATATTTGTTTTCTTGCAGTAATGTGGATTTCAATGTGATGGAAAAACACTGAAAAAGATTGTAGGGGAAGGATTGTCTGAGATTTTGAATTTTTTTTTTGTGCCAGAGGCATTAATATCTCTTTTCCAGGTGAATGCATAGTTATGAGAAATAATAAATAATATATTTAGTCATATTTTGTGCCAAAAATAATTCAAATAACTCTAGCTAGAATGTAGACCCAACCACTAGATTTAGTAATTTAGGCTTTGCTAAGCAAATGTCTTAAAATTTAAAGAATCAATTGAAGCAGCAAACAATTCCAGATACAGTAAGAATTAAACATGTGTGTGTTTTATATATATATACTGATTTTTTTAAATTGAAATCTTGACTTTTATGAAAATGTATTAAGGCATTTGCAGTTGGGGAAGTATTTTAAAGCACTTTAAAACTGACCATCATAAGGAAAAAAACTACCTTTGAAAGTTTCTTTTAGAGTTACTGTGTATAAATTTGTCAGAGCAGTTCTTTGTTTCTGCTGAGAGCCATCTGCTTCTACTGCATGGTCTGATTTTTGGATTGGTGACATTGGGATTTAAGTCTCCAGGCAGGAGGCAGGATCTGCAGTTATAATACATGTAAAAAGCAACTCTATGGAAATTCCAATTAAAGAATGGAAAGCAGGTAATGGGTTTGAAAAACATAGTTCATTATTTTAATCAGCTATTTTCCTTTTAGAATTTAGGAAGCAACTTCCCCCTGTGAACAGTTAAATGAGCAAGAAGGAGCTTGTGCTTTGGAACCCTTCAGCTCATGGATGGGTGTAGCTACCAAGGTGGAATTTTCCTGAGAGAAGCAAAATTATTTAAGGTCACTGAAGTTTTATTGTATCTCATATACAATCAGCAAATGGGTAAAAAAAGATTGTCAGGAAAGGAGGAATATAAGGTCAAGTGACCCCCTCACAGATTATCTAGTGCAGTATGTTAGCCAAGTATAGTCCTTGCTTCTAAGAGGCAGAAGAAAGTTAAAAGATTTTAAATCAAGCCTCAGTTTCTGCCTGCATCTGTCAAGATCTTTACAAAGTCTGGCAGCACCTTTGGCATTGGTGATAATGGAAATATATCTGCAGAACCACCAAAATTGATCTAATTTTGGGAGGTTCATATATTATTGAAAACCAGGCACAGACAGCACAGAAAGGTGATGTTTTTCTTAGGGATAAACAGTGGAGTTTCACCCCAAAGGGTCCCTGATCTTTACCTCTTATCAGAGTCAGTGAATTAAGTGTTAAGAGATTGAAACTGCCCCAGCTGTGACAATTCAGTCACAACAAGGTTGAGGAGTTATTTTCTTGATTTGGCATTCAACTACTACAATAACTACATCTTGGACTCCAATAAGCCTTAAGAAGACAACCTGTCAGGTTTGTCACTAATCTCAAAATGGGGTTTTTTTGACAAAAAATGTTGCTCTTCCCTTCTTATCAGATTGATTCCTCTAAAAAAGGTTAGACACAGTGAGGATGTTGCTCAGTCATGCAGCTGATTCCATCTGGTTTGTGCAATATCAACTGCATTAAATATATGTTCAGAAATGAGAAATTCCAATTGTAGTTTGTATTAGGGCTCTAGGAGCCCAAGAGATAGGCAGATATTTCTTTACATGTCCTTTGGTGACATGATTTTGTTCTTGGTATTTGAGATTGTCTGAAGTGTTCACTTATTCTCACTTTTTGCCCTCCCTTTTTGTTATTAAATGTCTCTTTGTAGTTTAGCCAATGGTCCTTGACTATTCAGAGATGGTCCAAACTTTATAATCATCTGTCACTAAGGACTGTGAATTTCTCTTCTATAAAACTGTTTACCTACCCACTCAATTCCAAAACTTCATTTTCCTATTTACAGATTGTAAGATCTGTGTTTGTTAACAATTCACCATTCCCAATTTATAAGTTATATATTTCTTCAGAGAAATGTCACTTAGGTAGTAACCCTTTGCATGTTTACCTTTGTTCTACAATTGTAATGAATTTTGAAAGGAGTTTACTTCAATGTAAGTAATGTTTTTTAAAAGTTAAGTGTTATTGTCAGTGTTAGTATTTCCAAGTGCGTAAAATTTGACAAAGATTAAATTACTTGTTTCTCCTAAGATGGCTAACATCTTGTATTTCCTCCAAGGTTTTAGTATGATTTAATTCTGCACCATGTCAAATTGTTTTTACTCTGGGCTAACACTCTGTAAGAACACTTTTGTTTACTGGAAAACTGAAATCCTGTGTAATTAATTAATTATTGATTTGTACTTATATTGTTCTTACCTGGATTTTTTTTTTCCTGGGTTTTTTTGGGTTTTGGTGGGTGTTTTGTTTTGTTTTGGATTTTTTTGATGTTGGCATTTTCTGGGTGGCAGAAAACCTCCAGTTTTCAATCAAGTATCCTTGCATGTTTTAATGTTTTAAGAAAAATTAATATATCCTTTAGAACACTGGAAAGTAAGATTTGTAGCTGTCAGTAGAAATGAGTCTCAAGCAAAAGTTAAGGAAAATAAAATAATTTTAGTAAATTAACTAAAATGGAAGAAGTCTGTACTTGGATGTTGTCTGATTGCAATTCCCATTTCCTACTAGCTAACTGAAAGCTTTATATAATTTCCACTAACACTGGAGTCTCAGCTCATATTGTTTGGCCCTTAGCAGGATTTCTTCTAATTTCTTTTCAATTTTAGTCAGAAACCCTGTTGGCTTTTTAAGAGATTTGCAATCTGTGGCAGTCATATTATACAGAACAAGAGGAAGAGTCTGTGCTTGGTCTTCTGTTTAACAGGAAGGCTGTCTTCAACAGAAGTGCTCCACTGCTATTGCTTTTGCAACATATCATTACAATCAGTATCATTTGTTCCATGCTCTTTCAGCATCTGTGAGGCAGCAGCTGGTTACTGCTTTCTTCATCACCAAAGTGCTTTCAAGGACATTGCACTAGAAACTTCCAGGAGAATTTTATTAATTGCAAACACGGGAATATGAGTGTTGCAATGTTGGTTTTAAATGTAGGCCAAGTAAGATGTTAAAAAATATTGGGGAAGGCTTATCCACAGTGGGAATGTGTATGTTAATCCAAATATGAAACATCCTCTTGGATGCAATGGAATATTCTTCTTGTAATTTTGATGATTGACCATTATTTTGATAGTTTTAATTTTCTTCTTTATAATTACCTTTTATTTTGCTAGGGATACCAGAAATAATATTGGTCCCTTTAAAACTTCATGTTGACGTAAGATGTCTACGTGTGATATACTTCAGGGATTTACATGTATCTAACACAAGTAAATGTTCTTTAATGAGACATCTTGGCACATTTTAGCCACCTATAATTCTTTTGCAGTGCTGAACATCTAAAATTGTGCTTAATTGATAGCTACCCATCTACATTTCTGTGAAGTTTGACAATAAGCCCAAAAAGATGTGGATGTTCCCATTTAGAAGGCATGCTGTTGGCATTTCCTTTGCTCATTTGTTCTTACATGAAAGTGGGATTCCATTTTTATAGCAAAGCTACCAAGATATGTATCATGAAGAGGCAGTTGCTGTCTTAACTAATCAGCAACTTCTTTTTAATAATAATCCAGCATAAACTTGGAAGTTCAGATACTAAATGGTCAAAAGTTAATGCTCTAAAATAGGTAAGAAACTGTAATAGTGATCTTATGGGACAGAGGAATGTTAGATTATCTCAATGTTCTGTCATATTCTTCATTTAGCTAAGGCAAACCCATTGCAGATAGAGTTGAATAACACCATCAAATGTAGTAAAATTGCTTCAAAGATACTATGAAATGACATTTCTGTGCTACTTGTTAGACCTAGAAATTTAAAATAATTCTTGCTTTCATAGTTCATTTAGAATGAGTGAGGCTGGTCATTTTGGAAAGAGGCACATCAAACTTTGCTTTTGGGATTTGTCCACCTATCCACTTCTTGCTAAAGTATCAATACTTCTATTGCACTTCATTTGGTAAATATAAATTGAAGTAATTAATTAGCTACTATAACTTTTAATTAGCTACTATAATTTTTAAAGGAACCTCATGTATTTTATGCTGTTGTTACAAAAGCATAGACCCATTGAGGTGGGAAAGGACTCCTCACTTGAAGCAGAATCAACTACCGCACATTGTTTTGGAGATCAAGCCCATTTGCAGGTGGGCTTGAACATCTCCAAAGGTGAAGACTATAACTTCTCTGGGCAACCTGTTCCGGTGTTCAACTCTTTGACATTTAAAAAGGGATTTTGCTATATAGGAAAACAATTTCCATTATGTTGCCCCTTTAACTTTAAATGGTTACTATTGAAAATTGCCTGGCTTGGTCTTCTGTAGTACCTTGCATCTGAGATTTATACACATTCTCCCTCGTATCTTTCTTCTCATGGCTAAGTGATCCTAGCTCTCTCACTCTTTCCTCCTATGTCAAAAATTGGAAATTATTTTATTTGGGTGAGGAAACTATATTTTAAGTATTTTAAATGCAATTCTAAAGCTTATCCCAACTTCCTTATTGATGTATTTTTGTTATTCCTGATAATTTTATCATAGATATGCTGATCCTAAAACCATCACATTCTTCCCCTCTCCCTATTAAAATATCTCTGAGGACCTCTGCATATTATTTTAGTGTGTAAAGTGTGTATAATAATCAAATATTTCTCATTGCAGTTTAAAAAATGAAAAAAAATTACAGTATTTGTAATACTGCAGTTGTGTAACGTTTAAGGTGCAGTGGTTGTAATTAATACTGTGGATAGTATTCCATTCCATAAAGTATATTTATTTCAAAGGTATTTTGATTTCTGCCATCAGGAGATGTGTGTCCTTTCACATAAACAACATTTAAAAAACCTTATCTTGGCTCACTCTGTTAATACAATCATTTCCTTTTCATTGACAGACTGTTCTTCACTCCCTCAAAATGGCCAAAAAGCATTTTTTCTCTCTGCCTTTTCCAGCATGTCTCCATTACCTTGGAAATCATTAATAAAAAATCTCCAGTCTAACCTTTCTGAACTGCAAAACCACTGTCAGTAGCTACCTATGTTTTTTCCAAACTTCTTTTTTTCAGTAGCACAAGATTCGTAATTAGCCTTCCTTCTCCAAAATTTCTTTCCCCTGAATTAATTTATAATTTCTAAGGATAAATATTTTCCAGTTGCGAATTTGCACTAATATCTAGTCTTCTCTATGCACTGTCTTTCAATAAAGGTCAGTGAGAGACAAGAAATGTGACTTCAAGTGAAACAAATCAGCAAAATTCTTTTCAATGGGCTTACATAGAATAAAGAAGTTCTAAATGTTAAGATATTTTACTCTTGATCAGGTTCTTTCTTACTTGGAGGCATCTCACTCTGGTCAAGCATCTTAGAATCCCATCCTGCAGAAATGTATGGAAGGCTTTGAGTCTCCTTCTTGCAAAATTTTACAGACACAAATGAAAACAGCAAAAAAATCAATAGTAGAGCACTTTTCCCCATTGAAGTATGACTTTAAAAGAATCATAATTTCATACAAATAGCAGGATATAAAAATAAGTAATAAAACACCTTACTCTGAAATATATCAAGGTATCAATCAAGTACTCAGGATGAGGGATACAGCATCCTCGCTGCTTTTTCTGATTGATTTGAAAATGAAGAGACATGAATTCCATCTAGATGTTAAGAAGAACTTCTTCACTGTGAGGGTGGTGAGGCACTGGAACAGGTTGTCCAGAGAAGTTGTGGATGTCCCATGCCTGGAAGGGTTCAACATCAGGTTGGACTGGGTCCTGATATACCTGGTTTAGTGGAAGGTGTCCCTGCCCTTGGACGGGAACCAAATCATCTTTAAGGTCCCTATCAACCCAAACCATTCTAGGATTAGTTATGGAAATAGAGGGAGGTTTTTTTCTGTCTTATTGGCTGGTCCCATGTGCTCTTCTTATTAACTTTTAGGTAATGTTTTCATTTATCAAATACAGCTTCACTTAGAACTCACTTATGTTAATGATTAAAACCCTAAAATCCCCCTACCCCCCTCTTCCCATTCCCTATGTGTTTATGAGTTTAGTGATTGTGGGAAATGTTATATTATCCATATAACATTTTCATTAACTGCATGATACTGCAGGTCTTGTCTTGCACCAATCATATTGAGCCAATATCTATTATTTATAATCAGTAAATTTCTTGACTGTAGTCAAGAAATCCCACTGTAGTGGGATTTTTGCTCAGTTTAAGACCTTCAAAATTTGGTCTGTAATTTTCTCTGTGCTAAAAGAACTTGATCATGTTTTCATGAAATAATTCTAGTATTTTTTTCTCCCTAGTTTTCTCCCAGTTCTAGTATTGGTTTCTCCCTTCCAGGATCTCATTTCCTCTAAGACATCTGGCATGTAAAATTGGCTGACAGGAATGTTGCCTGGTGCATGAGCCTTGGAATGTTAGCACTCTAAAGCTCAGTGCCATATCATGAGTGTGTTTTTCATAATGTTGGGAAGGATAAGTTTCCAGTTTATTCATGTGCACAGACTCAGGAATTTTCTTTTGACAGTGCTTTCACCAGTTGTTATATGTAAGAACTAAACCTTTAGCTGGTATTGTACAGAAAGCCACTATGTGTTTGATTAGGCAGTCTCAAAACAAGACATCAAATCTGAAAGGCTTGATTTCTCTCTGAATTGAATGCCATGAATACATTCAGAAGGATTGTAGATGTTTTTTCCCCAACTTGTTTTTTTACTTATCTATTACAAGGTTGATGGACTGTAAAAATATTTGCTTTACAGAATAGTCATGCTCTGTGTCTTTCTAGTAAAACAAACAAAACCAAATACCAGTCAACCTGAAATCATTCTTTGGCTCCACTAATACCAGGGGTTTCAACTGATCATACTTTATTTTGGATGGGGCTTTTAGGCAGGCTTATAGCTGAATTACTGTTAGTTTTTTAATATAAGGAACGTATAATTGAATTATTCCGAGCTGCTGTCATCTACTGCACATAACATATGAGTGGTATTATTCCATTAGTCAGAACTGCATCACATTTGAGCTGTCATACACTCAGCTATACTGAAGTCAGGGAGCTGTAGCTTCTCTCCAAACCTTCTTAAGGTTCTGTGTCTGTCACATTAAACCTGGCACTCAGGTGAGTGCCAAATTCAACTAAGCTCACTGAATATACTGAGGCTAAAATTGCTACAAGAAGTTAGAGAAGTAAAGCTAAGGAGCAAACAGGGATGGTGGGAGCTATAAGAGGAATAAAAAGGCAGGGCTGAAAGCAAGGAAGCAAAAAAGAATTTGTTAAAATCAAGGGTTAGACAAACCAAATGTGCACTGCATAAGTTTCCTTAGAGATAGCCTGGTCAGTCATCCCTGGCAAATGTACCCTATGCTTCAGTTTCTCAGTCTGTTTTTCTCCCTGGTGTTACTGCTCCTCTTTATTGCTCAGAGCAGGCTGAAGCTTTCTCATTTGTAGGTTTCCACTCGGAATAGTTGATTTTCCTTTCCCGTCTGGTTTTCCTTAATTCTATATTATACAAAAATTTTCTCTTTTGGCTGCTTTACATCTGTGGAATTCCAAGGGGAGAAATCAGATTTTTTTTTTTTTTTTTAGTAAACAACAATAGAACATTGAAATGCCCTACTAACTGTAAATATTTTTACACTGGCACTGTGATAAATCTGTATAAATTCCTAGGATTTCCATTGCTATGGAGGTAGGGAACTTGCCTTGGTTTTTGTGTTATTGAAAGATAAATCATCAAAACCATGCATTTTTTAAGAAAAAAATTTATTTTAGAGAGCCAAACATTTTGCAGGCCATGCATAACCCTGAGGATCTGCTGAGAATTTGCTCCAGAGACAGAACCTAAAATAATATAGCCATAGAAAGGATACTGCATTAATCTGAAATCGATAGCTCCTTCAAATACCAGCTATTAGTCTTGTATGAAGGAAATAGTTTCTTGTTAGTCAGATGTAAAATAAACATTTCTGTGTCACATACATTTACAGTTTAGAGGAACATTTAAAAAATTATAGGTAGATTATTTCTAATTTCCAGTGAATTATCTTGCATAATGCTGTGTGCATAAAGGATTTCAAAATTTGCACTAGAAGGAGATTTCAACATTTTCCTTGAAGAACTAAAAAGAAATGTGCAGAATCTTGGATTTTGAACTCAAGTTTATGCATATCTGCAATATTTTGCTAAATGTTTAATAATTCATCTGTGCTGTATAGATTCATTGATATCACTTGCCTGTCAGACAATGCAATTAATGGAAGGCAACAGTCTTTTTATGTGTTTCATTTACTCTGCCATCTTTTTCCAAGACTGAAAGAACCCAAGCTTTTAATGTTTTCTTGTATGTCATGTTTCCTGGACCAGTGGTTATTTTTGCATCCCTTTGGTATTTTCCATTCAAGATCATTTATGGACTTTGATGCAAAAACTGAGTACAGCATTCCAGTGGAAGCCTTAATGGTTCTTAAGTTGCTGTATTTTCTTTTCATCTTCTATTCTTCCTCCCCTAGTTTTGAATGTGTGTTTTACTATGAATTGGCTCCATTAGAAATGAAATAAATAGTTAAGTAAATTTAATTTGCTAAAGGTGAAGAATACTTCTCCATGCTTAATGAAATTTATGTGCCAAATATAACAGCCTTCTTCATTTTTTTTCTTTACTGTGATGTTTTTGTATTAGGATGTGACAAATTTATCTCTAGGGGATTGTAATTTTGAATCTATAGCATGATGTTACATGAGTGGTAAGGTGTTCTAAATTCCTGTATGAGAAGCCTTGTTATGATTTCCCAGTCCTAGATTTTGTGCTAATAGGGAGATGAAGCATTATTATTTAAAATAGCTCATCACATCTATGGCAGGATAAATTTGACACTTTCAGAGGACATTTTTCTCCACTGCCTAAGAGCCAGGCCTGAAAACTAGAATTTTCAAGAGTTATACCTAGTTGTGCATTTGAACTCGTTCACCATTTCTGAAGTGAATCAAGCAGATGCTAAGCTGAAGTTGGAAGCTAAAGTTAGCAGAAACCAGAAATCACTTGCTCAGTGTTTCAAGATGTCTAAAATTCTATAGAGATAGGTGCATGTATTTGTTTATATAGATAACCAAATTTAGATGTTTTACCCCAAAGCTGTACCTGGGTCAGCTGGCATTCTTTTTTCAAGTTTCTGCCCTGGATGAACTCTGCATCTCCTAGAGCAATGAAATAAGGAGTTTGAAAGAAATGGTTACTCGTCAAAATGCTGCTTTGCTAATATATAAAAGTCACACTTGATCTTCTATATCAAAACATTTTTTACAAGGACAAGTTTAAATTCTTGAAATATTCCACAGCATATTTTCCAAGTGTAAGTTGGCAGTCATCTGAAAACTGGGACTATAATTTCTTAGTTATAAATTTGATCTTCTTCAGATCTTGAATTTAAGGTGAGATGAATGGTCTTAAAATGAAAAAGAGTGGATTTAGATTAGATTTTAGGAAAAAGTTCTTTCCTGTGAGGGTGGTGAGGTGCAGGTTGCCCAAACAAGCTGTAGATATGCCCTGTCCTTGAAAGCGTTCAAGGCCAGACTGGATGGGGCTTTGAGCATCCTGGTCTAATGGAAGGTGTCCCTGCCTATGGCAGGGGGTTGGGACTAGATGATTTATAAAGTCCCTTCCAACCCAAAGCATTTCATGATTCTGTGAATGTTTCTCTTCTATCAATAATGATATGCTTCCATATTCTTACTGCTTTCTTCTTGACCCAGTATGTAAACAGAGATGTCTTTACTAAGCCTTTAAAATAAGCAAAATCTTGGTCCTCTTCTGAGCAGAGAGCATGACAAATAATTATGCAAATTTAGTGTATTGACTTTTTTGTATTCAAAAACTGCCCAAATCTCATTTGATTAAGCATAAAAACCCTCTGTGAATGCCATTAGGAATACAAATGAATATTCACATTTTAATTGCCTCCATTTGGTTTTGCTAAGTTATTTTTAAATTGCATGTTAGTCTTTTGTCTTATATGAGTAAAGTTTTATTCTCCAGAGACTGAAGGAATTCACTGTATGATTTTTTAAGCATTCTCTTTTTCAATTGTAGTTGAAAACTTGTATCAGCTGGTAAATTAGAGTGTACTTGTTACAGCTTGCTTGTCTGAAGATCTTGCTTCCCTTATAATACAAGATTCTTAAATCTTACAGGCCAGGTGGTGGTCAGAACAGGGATCTCTGTTAGCAATTCAAAAAGCATTGGTTTATTTTTTTGAACCATCCAGGCTTTTTGTCTTTTTTTAAGTTTTTGCCATTTTGACAGCATAGTCTCTGTTGTGCAGACCTACTGACAAAGAAAGGGTTGAGAAATATGTAGCCATTGCTGATTTCTCCTAATTCAGTATCACTTGATTACTTTCATGATTTAAGTTCCTGTTTGATCCCATCAACATAGATTTCTCAAGTGATTATTAGAGAGAGACAAAATCCCCGTACCATTTCTCTTGGTAGCTGAATTTCCCTTTTTTCAGGAGACCAATAAGACTCTATTTTGACAGAAGAATAATAAAAATAAACCTGTTATTGATAGGTATATAGTTCAGATTGAAGTTGAACCTAGTGCATGGTAACTATTGGCAATGGTTGTAGAATACTGTATCTGTTTTAGTTTACAGGCCTGTTCAGAAGGACTCTGATATATGAGGATGGCACTAAGTGGTTTCACTATGATTTCTAGGCTAATGTTAGGATAGCAGCTTACTGTCCTTCACCTTCTGAATTTGCAGTCTGGTAGATTCTAATGGCTGAGACTTTCATACTTAACTTGTAGGATAAGTGAGATAAATATATTCCATATATATATATACATCTGATATGTTTCTCTAACACTATGTTCAAATGAATGCAATAGCTTAATTTTTTTTTTTTGAAGTTACTCTGAAAAGCCTGGTTTGTCTTTATGTGTGTGTTTTAGCACACAGATTAATTTCTTCAGCAAATAAATTATTTAAAACAGTGATTAGCAATGATTAAATGCAAACTTAAAGACATAAGCAACAGATTTAAATTAGTGAGCTGGCATTGTGCTTTGATGTATAAAGATAGATAATCTCTTTTAACTGGGTAAGGACATTGTATAAGTGTCAAACACCTTGACAGCACTTCCTCCTGGTGTCAGTACCTTTCTCATCAGGTCTATCCTACACTTGATGCTCTGTTTTCCAGCTCTAGAATAATAGAATGGTTGCAGCAAAGTATTTACTTTTAACAGTGAATATAAAACCAGTGTTGAAATTCTTGAGTGCTACTCTTGGTTTTGTTGTGAATTATCTGATTGTTAACAGATTAGCTAGAATTCATTCTTTCCCTTTTGTTTGATGCAAAAAGAAGATAATTCTGCTTCATTTTCTTCTGAAAAACACTGTGATATGTTCCAGAAGTAGAAAGAACTATTCCTCCATGATCTCATAGCATAATTATCTGTACCAGTTACTGTCAACTTTTTTATGTTCAAATTATATGGCATATCACCTTGATAATGTGTTCAGACTTCAGTAATCTGAGGTACCACATGACACATTTCTAAGCTAAGAGTTTTAGAGGGGCTTTTGTCATTGATTATTATATATTTGCTGTTATGGTTTAACTTTTACATTTGGCCTTTCAGTTTCCCAAAACGTTTAAGATCAATTTTGCAGATTTATTCTCTTCCTCAGCATATCTTTAATTGTATGGACATTCTGAAATTGGGCAAATAATTGACATTTCTGGGTAAGGAGGCAAGCTGGATAGGAAAGAATCAACTGTATTATTATAAATTATCATGGATTCTTTTTAGCCAAATATTGAAATTTTTTTTCTTAGAATGGAAGAGACATTCCAAATAAAAATTTCATTTGTTTGTTCCACTGTTTGCACTGATAGATTGATAACCCTTTTCAAATCGTATATTGCACATTGCACTCAGCTTTTTGTGCAGCTGGAGAATCTCTCATCTGCACAAGCATGTGCTGCATACATCTAATGATTCTTGCTTTTTCTAAAGAGTTTAAGAAACTGATATAACAAGTCAGGAAGAAATAACAAGATACTGGAAAAGCACTGTGTTGTCATTGATTGATTCTGATTTTTTTACTCAAGCTCCCAAGGACAATTTACCTGTATTTGATACTATTGTGCTGAGTGATATTGGGAAGTTCTGTCCAATCCATAATTAAATAAAAATTAATTTATCACATTTGGGAATGTAAGAGGCGTAATGAAGGAGGTTTTTAAAATAGTAGTTGGAAATTTTCAGCTTTAAGTAAATAAGTTACTGTGTTTATTTGCTGCTGGGAAGCTTGAAGAAATAGCAAGAACTGCAAGGAGGAGTGCTCATGAGCACTTGCTCATGGCCTAGGTTTACTCTCACACAAGAAGGCATATAGTGTGAAAAATATTTTCTGAGAGATTCTCTGGATGGATAATTGTTAGAATGTGAGGGATGGGAAAGAATGTTTAATGCTGATTCTTTTTGTACAAAGAAACTTGTTCGCACAGAACACAACAGTTGAAAAAGGAGCAGAGAGTAAAAAGGAAAGTGCTTCCAGTACTGATGAATGCTAAAGATAATGCCAGCAAGGATAGTTTTAGAACAGGACATATAATAACTGTCATTTTCTGAAGCAATAGTTTGTCAAGGTACTGGAAAATTCCTTTCAGATGAAAATTCAATCACACATTTACAGAATGTTCTTTTCTTATGGTCTACAGCTTCCTCACGAGGGGAAGAGGAGGGGCAGGCACTGATCTCTTCTATCCAGTGACAGGGCCTGAGGGAACTCCATGAAGTTTTGCCAGAGGAGGTTTAGGCTGGATATCAGGAAAAGTTTATCACCCAGAGGGTGGTGGGACACTGGAACAGGCTCCCCAGGGAAGTAGTCATTGGAGTTCAAGAAGCATTTGATCAATGCTGTCAGGCATATGATGTGATTCTTGGTGCTGTCCCATGTGGGGCCAGGAGCTGGACTTCGATGACCCTTCCAATTCAGAATATTGAATGATTCCATATTGTATTAGCTTCATGTGATTATATATACACTTTCTAGGAAGCTGACTTCATCAAATGGTGGTGGCAGCTCCTCAGTCAACAATGTTACCTGAAAAGTAAAGATCCACTTGCATAAATAAAACAGAAGGTGTAAGGAAATTAAAAATCTTTGTGTTGCTAGGAGTCAGTGAATAAGCTTACTCTTTGAGAATGCTCCTTCAAAAATCAAAGAAAAAATATGTTGATTTGCATTTGGGGTGGGTTGTTTTTTTGTGGTTTTTTTTTTTTTTTTTTTTTTTTTTTTTTTTTTTTTTTCTCCATTGGACAATGGAATAGAAGAAAGTAAAGGAAAGGAGAAAAGTAAGACAGCATAAATGGAAACTAGCCAAACAAAATCTAGTCAAGGGAATTTTACTCTGGCAGGGGAAGAAGTTTGAGCTATATGAAATATATGAAGCCTGAAAATTTGTAAGTTGTAATTTATCTGAAAGGCATATAGTAATTTAAAATCCTTAAATGAAATACAGTTTAAATGTACCACATATTAAATATTGTTGAAGAATGTCAGTGAGGGAAGAAAAAAGAGAGAAATTAAAAAAAGAATAAAAGTCATTGCAAAGCCTTCTGTTGAAGTAGCAAGAGGCATATAATGAGTTCATGAAGGAAAAAAATAATATATCTATATTAATAAAGTTACAGGGAAAAATATTTCTGGAGTAAGAATTTTAATAATTGTATCAATATCACTTTCATTATTGAGAAAGTTTTTTTTTGTTTTAATGGACCTACTTATGGTATATATTTATGTACTGATTAAAATAACTTACTGAGTCTTGGCCCAAGACTTGGATGACATTTCATCCTGGTAATTCTGTTGCTGCACAGGAGCTTAGAATAAATAAGTTTAAAGAACCAGTCTGTTTCCTTTTAGAAAGGAAATAGAAATGCAGGAAGACTAAAAGAGAAATTATTCAAACCAGAGATTTTCTTTATTTAGTGCCCAGGAAAGTTCCAGTCTGTCTCAGAATAGGGTTGACTTTATCCTCAAAATTACAGGAGTATTCAGAGCCAGACTTGCTATATAAAGACACGAGCTGTAAACTTGGAAAATTTAAAAAGAAGACCCTAGATGTCAGTGGTTACCTCTGAGGGCAGTAGAAGTGTCCATATTTCTACAGGAGATCTAAGTTTGTAAGGTGCTGGTGAAATTCCTTGACTCACTGGAGGCCTTGCTAGCATGCTGCACGTTCAGCCTTAAATTATCTGAATTTTGAGATTTGAAACAGTATGGATGGTAGGATAGGTAGAGCAGAAAGTGAGATTAAGTATAGGGAAGGCATGTTTTAATATTAACTGGTGCAGTGGTTCTGGCTAGCATGGCAGAGAATATGTAATATTTGAATGAAGTTTAAAAGATGGGTAAAAAAAATCAATGCTGTTTAAACAAAACATGAGCAGCAGGAAATATGTTTTGATAGTAAGATTTATTTACATAAAAGGCTACTTGAAGTGTTTTGTCTGAAGTCAATTGCTTATTTATTGATTACTAAACAACAACAGTATGTGCTTAAAGTAGTACAGGATTGTTTTCAGCATGTTAAATTACCAAGAAATTTACTGGCTGATTTGGCTTTAGAAGTTATGTGTAGAAAAAAAATATTTGAAACTGGGAAGTACCAACAATGATAACAATATCCAGATGAAGATCTGCAGGAAAGACAATAATATAAAGCACTATTTGGAAAGTAAAAGTTTGAAGAATGTGAAATGAAGAAAACTCTCCCACTTGCACAGTATGAATACCATTTCTATTGGGGATTCTGCAGGCAAGTAGTTTTAATGAAAACAATATGAATTCCCACACAGGTAAGAGACTGATTCTCTGTAATTTTATTTAGAATAAAATTGACAGAAACTTAAATAATTAAGGAAAAATGTATCTGAAATACTAAAGCCTAGAGAAAAACTGAAAAAAAAAAAAAATTGGCAGCTTCTCTGTGGTCTGTTAGTGCTGGAAACAACTGGTTTTCTCTGCTCTATCTGCTTTTGAACCCAAAATATCTTCAAGTGATTATAGTTATGTTGTGTGCCATGAGAGGCTGAGGGCATGCTTAAAGGTGTAACACTGGGCACCCCAAAAATTCTGGCATTGTGGCTTTGCCTTCTCCCCCTGTAAATTTTGAGCTAATTGAGGGATGTGCAGGATCAATGGGAGATCTGATTTCATTCCATGTTTAGCCTGATGGCATTCAAACCTTATCTCTCAGCATGCCCAAATCAGTAGACTTTACCAGCTTTTTTTGTTGCAAGGGCTGGGAAGACATTTGCCACTTTCCCTACTGCATCAGGTCACCATGTGATGTGGATCAGGTCAGCCTGTGAAGTGGATCATGTCACCAGCAAGAATAGGTGGTATATGGAACAGAAGGAAAAAGCAAACAAAAAAGAGTGAAAACATTGCATGAGAGATGAGATGCATGATACATGCTGAGAAGCAAGTCCTGGAGAGCTTGGAGTCTGATACAAAGACAGTGCATTTTAATTGAAATGGTTGTTTTATTAAAGATTAAGTCCAAGCACTCCCTAAGCAAACAAAACCAGCCCAGTGGTAATCTGAAAATCCTGCTTTAATCTTTGTTTTATCTCAGTTTGACTAACACTTCTTTTCCTGATCTGTTCAATTTCTTCTCCATGTTTTGGTTGTCAAAATACAGAGATGACAAATGACTTCTTTGCAGAAAGCCGGTAGAAAATCTGTGTACGGCTGATGCATTGAGCAACATGTGGGGAATGTTAATAGCTCTGTCACCCTCTCAGTTGGGAAAACACTTCTCAGAGGTAACTCCTTTTCACAGAAATGAAACATTGGCTTAAAATCACCACTAATCCACATCATATTTTTACGTGTTATATCTCTCGTACACACTTTTTAGATAAAAGCTGTAAGAGCCAAAATTTAGGCAATAATGTCAGAATAAAGGGTATTTTAAACCAAGTAAAGCTGTATGAAAATATAGGACAAAACCACACATAGCTTAATGAAGTTGTCCATGTATATGCAATTCAGTATATTCAGTATAAACTTTGCACTAATAAAATAAGAATGTCTTCCATGACATTATTAACTGCTGTTGTTGTTAGTTCTAATTTTCACTAAGCTTCCACAAGTCCTGCTGGTCTTCATGTAGCAATGGTTCTCTAAATTGATTTTTTTTTCTTTAGTTTTGATGCAAAACCTGTTTCAAGTTAGGGCAATAAATAAGAGGATTTCCAAGTAAGTCAATATCCAGATTTGGTTAATATGCAGCAAATCTTAGATAAAAATTGCTATAAATTAAATTCTCTGTGTCTGAGGAAGCACACAGCTGAAGAAAGAGGCCAAACACAGTTATTTTTTATTTTTTTCTGAGCTGTTAGTAATTTCTTGTACGTTTCTTCAATCTGTGTTCTTATTTTGCTTGTGTTAGCATAGCTTGCCATCTTACAAGCTGTTCATGTAAGATTAAAAACCTGTGGTAATGCAATACATATGATTAACAACTTTAAAAAACTGTGATTAAGATTACAAATAATGGATTTTTACACTTTTCCTTGGCTGCATTGACAAACCCTCCATTTGTGACCTCTGTTGACTGAATCTTGTCATGTGAATGTAAGAATGAAAATTGTTGAATATTGCTGAGTAATTCTTTTTAAACCAAAATCTCCCTAAATTGCTCAAGTATTAGGATAAAACAGTGTGGGTTTAAGCACTATTGCCTGTAAATGTTTGAATACAGAGAATTTTGTAGGAAGGATATTATTTCAGGGGTTGTGCACTTAGAGATTGTGCATTTAGAAACCAGAATGTCTACTATGGCAGCAAGATAAAAACCCAAGGAGTCAGAGTAAAGATAAAATGGGGTAATCAATCCAGGAAACCATTTTACCCTTTGGCTTAAATCAATATCTAGGGAAACCTGCTAGAACAAAGCAACATGCAGTGAAACTCCTACCCTCCACAGATTCACAATTTTGGGACTTGGGCCAGAGGCATTTTTTTTTTGTCAGTTTTTGCCACGGTAAGGCTGTCCTCAGGCCTTCCAGCACTGAAGTTCACTGGCAGGGAGGAGCATTTCCCACAACTAAAGTAGATGGAATTATGAAGCACTTCAGCCAAATGGAGATACACAAATGTTTGGGACCACATGGGATACATAGGAGGGTGGTAAGGGAGCTGCACTGTGGTGTTGTGAGGCTGTTCTCAATCATATTAGAAAGATTAAGGAAAGTGTGTGAGTTTAGTGGCTGAAAAAAGCGAATACTGCACCCATCTAAGAGCGCCATGAGCTGTGGACATGACCATTGAAGGACAGGTTGACTACTGCATAGATTACCACCATCATGCCTGATCAGTCTGATTGCCTTAATATCACCTATAAACTATGCTCTTACTGTCCACCCCTTCTCCTGCTCGTTTAGGGAAAGGTTGAACTCTGAGGGTACTAGAACAGATCGCATCAAGGTTTCACATATGGTGCCACTCCACCATCAACTGGACATTCCTGCTGATGTCTCTCGTCTGCTTTTTAATCAGCAGTGTGCAGGCATGAAGAACTTGCCTCTCTTTCCACGACAGTTCAGTGTTTAAAGAACTTTGGATGAGGGACCTAATTTACAAACACCTTTTCCTTGATTAGCTTCGTGTTCTTTTTAAAAAAAAAGAACTCCCAATAGATTTCTGAAGCTTACCTCACAACAACTTCTTCCGTTTCCTGCAAGATACCATATTTTTCATATAGTATTTATTCACCTATTCACAGATTCTGTTCTTGAGAACAGAAGTGATAGAGATCCAAGCCAGATATTGGCTACTACCACTTAGTTCTGTTGTAGTGAGGAGCTTTTGAGAGACCTCTGTAAACCAGAGTTGAGTCGTGTTCCTCTGTGTGTGAACATGGTCAGTTCCTGGTCATTCACTTCTATCAATTTTATCTATAGGTTCCATAATTTCATCTGGTGACACTTCCTTTCATCGAGGCTCTTGAGCCACTTTCCATGCCAGTTCTATTTTAGGATGAATGGAGCCTGATCACCCTGCTAAGGTATGTCCTGATTTTGGTGTATTCAGAGAAAATTGAAATGTATATGCCAGGGAAGAGAAAGGAAGAATGCAAATTGCTGCAAAATCTGCATGGATGATGAATTTTCAACACAGTTTTTATTAACCATAATCCTTTATTAGACCTCACAGAGGTGTAAACTATACATACAAATACATTAGAAAGATACCCTCTTAACAGTAATGCTTCACATTTTGGACCTGATACCAAGAGGGTTGCAAACATTTCAGTACATTCTACAAACCAAAGGGTGCATTAGCCTTTATGTATACAGAGTGACAAAGCCCTTTACTGAAATCAAAGTAGATAAAAGTGAAAATCAGTCAACTACCTCTTTCAACCTTTACCTACCATAAATGCATATAAAAGCCTTTAAAAGCATGAATACACTATTATTTATGGAGCATAGTTTACTGTTCTAGACAGCTCATAGAGAGAGGGGAAGAGAATGGTCAAGATGGCATTACATGAACTGCAAACTAGCAAAACTTCTTGATTTTTTTTTTTTTATATTTGTACATATCAAGAGCTCCATTTTTTTTATTTATTTGTTGTTACTAGAAAAGCTTATAAGTGCTAGATGGGGGGAATAGCGCAACAAAGACATTGTTGAGGTATTTGGGGGATTCTGCAACACAATGATGTTACATACACAGTATGAAATATTATTTGTCATCAAGTAGTGACATTGTATTATGAGTAAGCACGAGAAAATAAAAAAGAAAGAATAAATCCAGTTAGAAGTTTAATAGATATTTAAATGGTTTCTAGTAAATGAACACTTAACACTTGTCACTGTTTGGTTATAATGACTTGAAATGTTAATAGTAGGATTATTCAGTAGTGAAATCAGAAACTCATGTATCCACATTCATGATTTGCATCATGGAAACCCCAGTTTTAGACAGGATACCAACTGAGGTCCAACACTGAAGACAGAGAGCACAGTTACTCCTTATGGAAAGGCTGTCCTGGAAAGCAAGTGCTACTAAACTCTTTGTTTAGCATTCTGGGTGGCTTTGCAGTAATTTGGGAGAAAAGAAAGCTTATACACAATTTGATTATCAGCAGCAGGTGGTGCTGCTTCTTCTACTTTGATTTTGTTTCCTGATGTCCTTAGTCTTGATAAACATGTTTAATATTCAACCCTAAGACTCCAAGGATTAAGAAACTGTGAAACAGAACCATCACATTCTGACAAAAGCAATGAAAGGTGTCAGACTACAGGTGAAGCTGTTCAGAATATAATGAAGTACCAGTGTGCTTTCAGTGGAGCATTTTATGACTCATGTCTGATGAGATTTAGTTTAATCAGGCAACTATTATCATTATACACTTTTGAGAATTATGTTTTTCACCTTGTTCAGGATTTCTATAGAATTCTGTTGGAGTAATTCCTTAGAAATGGTAATAAATGAAAAGATATGATTTATACACTCTGTCGTGCACTGTCACTTTCATGTGCTGTATTCTGTTGAAACTTATCTATGTGGAAATAATGAAGAGAACCATAATTCTTATGCAGCATTTATATCAATTGCATTTGAAATTCTAGTGTAAAAAAAATAGTATAGAATTCACTGCTGTGCAAAAAACAAGGACAGTTTACCTCTTAATTGATAATGCTTTAGTCTGTTGGTTTTGGGTCCTTTGTCTTTGATCATTGTTAAAGTGAGGGTTTTCACAACATAAGTCAGGTTAATGCCAGTAAACCAGGAAGAGTGGAACATTCATTTGATTTTTAAATGTACAAAGTTAAATATTTCACTACAAAGTATGAGTTTCATATAATTAGTTGTTTATATAGTTATCTGAATAAACATTTTTTCTTTAACATGAGTACATGAAGCATGATTTTGTCAGGACAGAGTCCTTTTTGTTCTGCAGGTATTTTGTTGCTGCTTAGAGGAATGAAATTATTCTAATGAATGGAAAATACAATAAAATGCAATGCCTTTGATTTAGTTAAAAACTGGTGGGAAAAATTATCTGTCAACTGTATTTGTTTTGTTTCTTAAGAACTTCAATAAAGTGTGAATATGTAGATATTTTAGGTGGGTATATACTTGTAGGAAAGAATGTTTAGCAGCAGAAGTATCACATTGGTGCTTTTTATGACTTTTGTGAGCCAAACTGGCAAAATAAAAAGTTAGTGAAGAACACAGAGAAATCAAAAATTATTATAAATAATTTGGGATAAGGAATTTGCTAAGCCTTTTCCACCTCTGATACAGTTAAGGGTGCTGTAGAGCAGGATGAATTAATCTTACAAAAATTATAAATGACAAATTAATAGTTGAGGTGATGACAGAAAGTGTAATTCTGCTCTGTTTATATTACCTATTCTTACTTTGAAGTGATGCTTACACTTAAAAAAATCACACTTAATAGAATTTTTATGGGGAAAAATTAAATAGAAGATGAAATTTTAATGAAGGTTTTTATAATATGGCCCTCACAGTTAGTATTTTATATCTGCATCTAATAGATAAATATATTTGCCTGATGACAATGAAGAGGTGTCTTATGGTTTAAATATCTGGTAATTTCTCTAGGTATGAAAAACAAAGACAGGACCTAAATTGTGACATCCATATTACACAATGTCCTTCTAAAATTAGATTCCAGTTGGGTTACTGAATATAATCCATAAGATCTGAAGAGAAAAAAGCAAGCATTTCAAATTTTACTTGACAGGAAAAAGAAAAGCATAATATACATGTGCACACACACATACACATAGACATGCACACACTGTAGCATTGTCTATACACACACATATATATGTACATGTGTCTATATATGTGTACATATACACAACTACAGCCTTTATGCAGCTAGTGTAAGATTTCCTAATGTAACCATCAGGGAGGTCCTTCCTATTTTGACCTCTGCCAGAATGGCATCTCTATACAGCATGACGTGTAATCAAATTTCAGACATTCCCATAACACCCTTCATGTAAAAACAAAAAAGTCAAAGATTTCTATATATCAGATACTGTGTGTTTGGGCATTTATAATCCAGCAGAATATTCCAAAGCTGTCAGAAGCAAAAGGTTTAGTGTAGGAGTAGAACAGTAGGACGGGTAATAGCTTTGTGTTGAAATCTTTCTTTCTTTCTTTCAAGATAAATTTAATCTAGTTGCTTTACTGAATGCCACTTCCACACATGAATTGCATAATTAGTAATCGCATTAAGAAAAATTCTTTATTTCATGTGGATTGTACCCAAGAGGAAAAATTATCACTCAAAAGCCTCATCTCCTCCCCTTTACCCCTTGCCCCCAGAATCAAAACAAAGTGAATCAAAGCAAAACAACCCTCCCAAACAAACAGACAAACAATAAAATAATGTTGCAATAGTATTTTAACTAAATTTGCTGGGCAGAGCAGGAGGGAGGAAAAACATTGGTTTTGATTAGAAGTTGCGTGTTTGGAAGACTAATTTCCACTGACCAGTATCCTAAAAAGAGGGACCAGTATAAGTAGACCCCCCCCAAATAAATTATTACTATTCCTTTTAAGACTAAAAAATAAAACATTTTAAATATATTGATTATACCTTCATCAGAACAACATAAGTATTCTATTTGTCCTATAGGTGCCAAGAATCTCTTTTTGGGCTTAACTTAGCAGAATTTCAAAACAAAAAAATTGAAATGTGAAATTTTGCGCATAAGGATGTTCATAGTGACCACATAAAGTAGTAAAAAAAAAATAATTCACAGACTGTTAGCCATATATTTCAACTTTTTCTCACAATTTGGAACTGGTGAGAATTAAAAGAACCAACAATTTCCTGTTAGGAATAATTTTTTTCATTCCTTGTTAAATTCAGATATGCTTCCATCTTTTGTGGCTTTTAAGAACATTACATTTTGGATTATGTGCCATAAGTAAGAAAGTAATCAGGTAAAATTAAAAATGTGTGCACAGTGAAAATCTCGATCATATCATGCCACCGACCAAGCCAAACTCTACACTGATTTCAGACTAGAGTGTGGCTTAAAAAATCTCTGGTATGATATAGGACTTGCATGATCTGAAAGACTTTCAGTCACATCAAGGCTTTCCGTTCCCTGATTTCTAATTCTTTTCTTCATCAGAATTTCTGACTTGGAATAAGGATTCAGAATTTCATTTAAAGTCTATGAATTTTTGTGGCATTTTGACTCTTATTCCTGCTCACCTGTATTGATATAAGATTACTTTGCTGTTTTTTGAGTGACAAAAAGTTGAAAAGTTATGGCTTAAAAATAAAATAGTTTTATTTCTATTTTAATAACCATACCTATGTAATTGTCATTTTCATACATTAAAAAAATATTTATGCTTATTTATGCTTTCTTTTATATTTTAGTCAAGTACTTTCTTAAACAAAACAATAGCACCACTTTGGCATTGTTGGCCAAATCAGTAACAGGTAAAGCAAATATGCAAATACACTTTCCTGATCTTGTCATATCATGCACTTGCTTGTTGAATGGAGGGCCAAGAAGACACAGTGCTTGGCCTGAAGTCTTCATCAATCAGCTTTAACCATTGGTACTGTGAGAACAAGGAGTTCAGGGGGCAACTGGGCATGGCTCCTACTTGTGTGTGGAATTCACTTCTGTAAAGAAAGCTTACCATTAATTCACCTTTCAATCTTACCAAAAGGACCAGCAGGGTAAGCTGCCCTGAGAAAAAGGGGGCTATTTTCATGTATCTACCAAGACTGGAAGCAATATCCCAGGCTTTGATTTTCTTGTCTCTCTTGGCTGAATGGTAGAAATAAGCTCATATAAATCTTTCATGGATATGGAAGTGTGTGTTTCTAACTACATTTTGAGCAGAATAAAGAATTTATTGATTTTTCCATTTAAACTCTTAATGACTAATTATGTTTTCTATGGAGATGAGACTTAAATTTTGTTACCTTGATGAAAGAGAGATACTAAATGAAGTGGGTTTAGATCTGAAGTGCTTTTTAGACTGACTGAAAATAATGAGGCTTATATCACTTTACTTATGCATTTCAGTGGTGTTCTGTGTAATACTTAGAATTTTAGATCTATTCTAGAAAGCAAATATCTGTGATCTCTGTCATGTGACTTACACAATAGGGAAGGATTAGAAATGGGCTTTTCTTTACCATTTCAGTGATTTATGAGAATCAATAGCATCTGATGAGAGCCCCGTTCCTAAATATCTGGAGTGCTTTTAAAAATCCAGCTGAACCTTTAAATTTCTCTAATTAGAAGTTTTTCAGACTGCTTTCTACTTTTGGGAGGGATGCTTTGGCTCATGCTTCAACTTCTTTAAGTAGGGGATTCATTGCAATTATTAAGCTAATGCAGCCCTTTATCTTTCATACTAACTGGTCTACCATGTGCTCCCTGCCATATGACTGCAGGTTTCTTATACAAAGTGCATTCCCCACCCATGCATTTCTCACCTCTGTGGAGCTGAAGCTACTTCCCATTTTGTGATATCATTTATTCTCTAGTAAAGCAAAGTGTTGCCTTTGAAGTTTGCAGCTCTTCAGTATTTGTTTTAGTTGCTTTCAAGAATTATTCTAATTTGTTTAGATAGTTGTCAAATTGCGATAAATATTGCAGTCTCTGAGTGACATTTTCTAATTATGGTTTTTCAATAGGAGAAATACGGTGGCATGAATGTGAGTGTGTGAATCCCAAGATAAGACCAAAAATTTGAATTAATTTACAGGAATTAATGCAAAATTATGTATAGTTATTCAGTTAAAAGCACATTCAGTAAAAAAGTTATCTACAAAGAAACTTGCTGCCACAGATATCTCAAATTATTTTTTACACTCACACCTTTCTTCCCTCTTCCCCTTAGAACTTCAGAAGAGATAGGGGACAGAAAGAGTCATAAGGCATGAAATGGAAATATGTATTATATCTGTGACATCAAAATAATGGCTTGTTCTTAGATTGTGTTGCAGAATTCTTACAGCCATTAAAGTAAAAGTCCTTCCCTCTCCATCCCCCCTGCCAAAAGAAGGCTGTAGGAGCTGTGACAGGTATCAGAATTGCTAACTCTGTTTATTGAATTGGTGGTAAATAATTTAGGTTAGTTTCCCCATCTGTTTCTCTTTACTTTCTTCCTTTTTCAACATAACTATCTCAGTCAGTGAGAGCTGTGACATATTCTTTTTATTCATTTACTGTTCTACTTTTACATTGCTATGGCAGCTTATTGTGCATATAGACATCCATCTCACAGAAAGCAGAGGGTTTAAAGAGTTGTATAGGAATACATTGCACTTGTTAAAAATACAAACCACAAACTTTCTATGGGAATAGAAAAGGAACTACAATAATTTGTTAGACTTTTATGACCTTTCCTGCTTGTTTCACAAGGGACTATTGAGGAGCTGTACATATGCAGTCTGGAGAGAACTTTCTCTTATGTTTAAGTCAATAGTTATCCACTCCCTCTTTTGCTTTTAGAACCCTTCCTTCTCCTGAAGGGATACTGCAGTAGAAAGTAAGGCAGATTTGAGCAGCCTTCAAAAGGAGATACTTCCTTTATAGATATAATCTGCCACCTCCCTATCTGCTCCCTTCATACATGGTTTTCCAGGCCCCCTTTGGAGCTGACCAAGAGATGCTTCATCCCTTGCCTGAGCCTACCAAATGCAGCATGATGAGGGGAAAAAGTTGAATGGGACCACAATGTAGTTCTTGGACAGGGTGGAATAGTGCTTTTCTCTTCCCTCCCTCTTCCTCTGCCTTCCCTTCTCTCACAGACAGGTTTAATGTTCACCTTGGGACACTGTTGGCTGCTTATCCCCTTCACTGCTTGGCCAACACACACTGAGCTGATTTACAAAAAATGCAGCAGAGGACACAGTATTATTCAAGGCAGAACTGCTGCAGGGCCTATCAAAGTTACATGGCAGGGATTATCTGGGTATCTCTGACTCCCACAAGAGCACATGAATGGCAGCTGTAAGTGGGGCTCTAAGGGTGTTATGGTTAATCTCTCATTGAGGACTCATTCTACACTAGTAATTTGGTGATTAGACTATGTTTTCTGATTTACAGAGAGATGCAGCCGAGCTCACAGTCAGGTAAACCACATCTGATTGTAGGAAGAATTAAAATAGAGGGGAGCTTGAGTACTCCTTTATGATAGAACACAATGCTGATATTTCAGGAACGTAGGCTGGTGGACTACTCTTTCAAGTCACTTGTTTTTCAAATTGTCTTTCGAAGTGTCTTCTCTGGGCCTACACATGAGTTTGCGTTCCACATAATCAGACGTCAAAACACCACCCTTCAAGTATCTAAAAGGAAACAAGTATTTTCTTTTGAAGATGGTAAAGTTATTTTTGTGTTGAAATCGGAAACCATTTTAGTTAATTTAAGCTGAATATTTTTGTAAGTAATTTGTTATTTAATCTTTGGCTTGGTCTTTCCATATTTGCTTTTACCTATTACTGTTTTGGCCAGACCCTTTCATGTAACAAACTATAAAATAGCACCGTTGTACTATAAAACAGAGATTTTTTACATACTGTTTGATATATGTGTATTGTTGATATGTTAAATTTTACATACTGCATTATATGGAGGAAGAAAGAAGTTACCTATACTGTTACAAAACAATTACCTGGAAGAATCATTACTGGTTCGAGAGCCTATGTATGCTTTAACTGCTTTTAGAAATATTTTGTCTCACAAACTGCAAAAAAAAAAGTTTGCATGTTTGCAAGAGAAGGAAGAACAAAACCGTCTTAAAACAAATGCATCTATAACCCATATTTTGTCAAAATGCCACAGATGGAATTAATGGATGTTTGAAACTGTATATGTTACCTTACTGCTGCTGTTACTGGGAATGTCAAACTGTGCAAATATGAAGGGGTAGACAAACAATGTTTTCAGACACTGTAAAACAAACAGCCTGTTGCTTGTAAAGAAGTGCAAATAAAAAAACACCACTTAGACAAGGCTGATGAATGACTCCAGCAGCCAGTATTCGTAGGTTAATTTAGTGCAATTGGATCCATCAAAGGCCCATAAATTTGTAGGCTTTTGAGGGGCACAGGACTTTAAGAGTTTTTGTGCAGGACATTTAAAACAGGTTAACAAACAGCAATATATCAACCACAGAATTTTTTAGCTCTGGTCTGGTTAAAATGTTCTGTTCTCTAAAGACTTAATATTGGAATGTTTAGTTGCATTGTTCACTGGGAGAATGCCCATTGGTTGAAATTGCATCAAGCTTTTTAAAACAAAGGGGTTTTTTTTTTTAAGTCTTCCAATGTTTAACAAATAATTTATTTACAGCAAAGTATCCTGCAGATGGCACATTCATTCTTCATTCTTGTGGATGGCATGTTCTCACATTCTGTAGTTTCTGTTTCCTGTGTTCCCTCTACTTGTGTTCTTCAAATGTACTTCCTGAAAGTTTAGAAAGAAAAATTCATTGCAGGTAGGTTTAAATACATTGTATGATCACAAAACTTATAATAGTGGGAAAACTGTTGTCCAGAGTGCTGGAACTGCTAGACAATTGTGTTTTAATCAATAATTCAGTTATCTACAGAGAATTTAACTATGCAGAACTTCTGTACCTGAAATTCTCCTAGACATAAACACTTTGACTGTTGTCATTCTTGATCTTGGTAGAGGAGACATCTGCTGCTGGAAGCTGGATGGGCTTGGGGATACAGCAGGTACCAAATATTTCCTTTCTTTCCCAAACATATTTGCCAAAGGAGGATGTATAGGGGCCAGGGAATTTTTGAGTTGTAACTGCAGGATTTATGGAATCTCCTGAGCTTTGGCACCGGGTATTTTCAAAATTGCTCTGCTAACTACCTATTGCACAGATGGCATAATAGATTTGTTGGATAAGACCTTGAGGAGGGAAAAAATTGTGGATTTTCTGTAGGAGCTGCAGCCATATAATTTGTATTTTCAAAACAGACAAGGTGATGTGCCAGGCAAATCAAGAGAGCTTTAGAGTGAATAAAACCCTCAGTTCCCTGTCATTCTGTGCACAGGCCAGCCTTCAGCAGCAGTGATGGGAGTGGTATATACATTTCAATTTAATTTCCTTGTTTGCCACTTTAGTAAATATTAGCCAGGCCCAAGACTGCATGGTCTGTATCAGACCAAAGCCAGAAATTTTAAGTGACTCTCCATATTTATAATACTCATCAGAAGTCAAATTCTTAGTTCAGTGAAATTGTGAAATTGCAGGGGTTTTTTTTCCAAGAAAAGCAAAAAACAAAAAAACAAAAAAACAAACAAAAAAAAAAACCCACAAAACACAAAAAACCAAAAACAAAAAACCAAAACAACAACAACAAAAAAACCAACCCTCTGTAAAAGGTGAAGTCATGTGTATGCAGTTCTACCACTGCATTAGCTTTTATTTAAGCCCTAAAAATAAGGAGCCTCTAAAATTTAAAGTAATAACATTTTATTGCTTTTCTAATGGACAGAAATAAAATAGAAGATAATTTGGTGCATTGGTTTTTGTGGGTTTTTTTAGTGATTTCCCATAAAAAATACTGTTCTACATATAACTGTTCAATTTCCCTTCAGTATCTATTAAAAAAAATAAGAAAATAAGTTAAAAATAAAACAAATTAGAAACTTTCAAAAGATCACAAAACTTGAACTCATAGAGAGCTTATTAATTTTCACTGGATTTGTATTGGCTTCTGATGGATATGAGAGGAATTATTATTTTAAGTATGTAAAACAAAAATTAGGCAGTACTAGTAATTGTTAACTTAATTATACCACTACCAAGTATAAAACATTGAGCCAAACTAGGATTTATCATCACTGACAAGCCAAAGTTATTAACAGCAAAACAGTCATAATGAAGAAATGTTTTTGTTAAGAATATGCCATTATAGACTAGATTAATCATCTAGTCAATATTTCTGTGAACTGTTCAGAAAGATATTGGCTTGTCCTCATCCAGTTTTGCTAATATTGCTGTAGAATACCATCAATAAAATACAGAATCAGAAATGTCAACAGAATTCTGCTTATCCTTAAATAGAATATATTTTGCTTTTCATTGCCTGTTTCTCTTCCAGCTTTTCCAAAATGACCTTTGCTGCTTTTATTTTTTCCTAAGTTATACATTAGTTTTCACCCTGAAGAGCTCATTCTGGGTGAATCTTAAATTTCAACTGATTTTCATTAAAATCATCATTGCAGCATTTCACAGGAGTCTGCCAACACTAAGGATCCTGCCTTATTCTACAAGGCTTATATTGGTTAAAATGAACTAAGAAAACAGGAATTTCTTTACTCATATGCCCAGTTTTTTTTCTACACATCAACAAAACAAAATATTCTCCTCAGTGCATCCCTGGGTGCTCCTCCTTGAAGAGAGTTTACTAGCATATAGGGAAAGCTATATGCTTCATTTTATTTGCCAAAAGCCATATATTCTTAAAGATTACAAACTCTTGATCTATAAAATAGACAGTGAGAGCCTTGAAATGTAACAATAACCATTTTGCATTGCAGTGACTTTCATAGTATAATTAGATCGAAAATTTACTGTATGTTTTGGAAATGAAAATATAAAGTCTCTCTGCTACTGTTGTTGTCTGACTTTCAAATGGTTTTATCATTCAAATAAAGCAGGTACCAAGATGCAGGAGTGTTTCACTTACAGATTTTGATAATGACATGTAGGTGGAAAAAGAGTTGTCATGATACAGACTAGCTTTGAAATTGAAGGAAGGATGGCAGGCTGTTTTAGAACACTTCCTTCCCCAGAATCAGCATTTTGATAAATGACTACCACTAAGTGTACTGGTAGTACCATGCATGCCAGAAATTGCTTTGACCAACATAACACATTTTTTTCAAGTATGAAATACTGAGACCACTGGGGGGGAAAAAAACCACAGACCCCAAAGCCAGGTGTGAATGCCTGAATTAGTTTCTCAGACCTGCATTTGGACTGGAATAGAAAAGTTTGCTTTGTTTCTCAAGTCTTTGAGAAGAAGGCAATTAGAAATAAAACTGCTCTGAGCTGATATTCAGACCCAAAGACAATCTTTGAGATGCAAAGAGATGCAAAATGTGAGCAATGTATAAGTCAGCTAAAGAACAGGGAAGCAGACTTCTAGCCCATCACCTTCAGCATGAATCTTTGGAGATAAGGCATTATTAACAGTAGGGTAACAACTACCTCAGTAATGGTCATTTGACTGAGCTGGAAAGGTACTGGGAAGCAAGCAGCACATTCTTATCCCATTAGGGCAGACATTCAAGCCTCATATTGGCATTGAAAGTTCCCTTGCTCTACTGGTAATAAATGGAAAGTCTAATGTTTGTAGTAACAGGCATGATACCTCAGCTATGAATTCTCTGGGGTCTCTGAAAGCTTTCTAGTTCTGTGGGCAGTGTGATCACTGACATAAAAACAGGGCTGCAAAGCAAGCAATGGGAGAAAATAATTCTCTGAAAAGGCCAAGTCCTTCTATCTGTTACACCTAAAAGTTCACTCATTGGCTTGGTAATGTGGCGTGGCTTCAACAAAAATTAGGATTGGTGCCGTGGTGCATATTTTGGCCTATGAAAGTTTCTGAGTTGATACTGAGCCAATCTGCCAGTCTTAGAAAAATTAATGAGAAATAATGCAATACTTTTTCTGTTTTCTTAAACTAAAAATACTAATATCTTTTCCTCTTCTCTCTTAGTCCCACTCAGTATTTATTTAAATTTTGAAGATTAGATAAAATATGAAAAGTATTTTTGAGAAAAGCCACCTCCTATTCATACTTTGTTGGTTAATATATTTATCACATATTTTTCACATATGAGACCTAAAGAAGAAAAAGGACTGTAAATCTGAGGAAGAGCAGAATTATATCTAGATAGGCACCTCTTTTCCCATTTTACTCAGGTTGCAAGAGGATGGCATGACACTATGTTCATGAACAAGTTCAAGTTGTGCCAAGGCTGGTGTAGATTGGATGGCAGGAGAACTTTTTTCACAGAAAACATTGTCAAGCACTGAAAAAGGCTGCCTAATGAAGTTGTGGAGTTATTATCCCTGCAGTTATTTAAAATATATGTAGATGTGGCACTTACAGACAGAGTTTACTGGTGGACTTGGACTTGCTGAGTTAATGGCTGGACTCAATGTTCTTAGACTTCTTTTCCTACCTAAATGATTGTATGGTTCTTTTTTACTGGATTTTAAAATCAGCCTTACCAGCCTTCACGTTCAGTAGTAATTTTCAAGGTACCTCATAATCTTTAATTTATAAGAACTTTGTGACATTGTTTCTGTGACACTGCTTCATTTGAAAAGGTCACAATCTTCCCTCATGTGGAAATTGCTCAGTTGTTTCCTTTGGTGGGGCAGTTGTTTTTCAAAGAGCTACTCAATAGTTTTCCAAATTGCCATAAAAATTTAATTCACTTAAGGATAATTGACTAAATTTTAAGCATTTTTCAGAAGAGAAAAACAAACAAACAAAAAAAAATACAAGCTCGATAGTACCATGAAACTGAAGACAGGACTTAAACTCCCCTTCTTGCTCTTGTTTTGCACTTTAAAACTCTAAATATAGTGTAAAGCTAGGAGAGACCATTACTTTGCTTTCCAGCAGAAATACTGAAACTGTAAATAAGGGAAGATCCCTACTTCACTGAACTAAGATCATCTACCAAATTATACCTAGCAGGAACCATCTGCACAAGGAACTGGGGAAATAGACCACTTACCGAAGCACTAGAAACACTAAAACAAAGCCCCAGATCCTGGATTTGTCATTTAAAAAGATTGAGGAAATGCTGAACAAAGACTATCCAATGTATGAAATGCATAAGAAACTGATTCTCCATGAAATCTGAGAGGAACTGTACAACCTCTTATATATTGCACCTAGTCCTACCTTACATCTTGCATCTAAATATGAAAATTTTGAAGAGGTTGTATATATATAATCATAGGTATATATATTCACTTTCTATGAAGAAGATATAGAGCTCATATATAGCATATCATATTGAGAAAAACAAATTGTTTAACAGAAAAATAATTTGACTTAAGCATGTCTATTATTTTAGTAAAAATCAGTGGCATATCAACACTATGAACTAGCTCAATATATTCATCTTGGGAGAAAGTATCCAAAAAAAGTTTGAACATAGTTGCCTTACTTAATGGTGGCATGTACAATGGACTGCAAAAAGAAAAGACAAAGAAAAAAATTAAATGAGGATATGTACCAGTTTTTCCTACTGAATTCTGCTTCTCTTCCCTCCATTGTACTTTCCTTTTACCTGTCATAAATCTGAATAATAGTTTCTCCTACCTGTTCTGTATTTTCATTTCCTCAAAGTAATTTACTTCATCCACAGAAAAAAAATGAAAACTTGTTTGTATTTCCCATCAGATTTGTTATTGTATTGCCAAGTTCCTATTGAGAAGCAAGTATGATTTCTTTTATTCTGTTCAATATGCTCCTTTTCACGTACAATTTCCTTAAAGGTGTTTTCTTTAATATTAATTTGTCACTAATTTTCTCTCTCATCTTCTAAAAATTCCATCCTTTGTTTGTGATGCATGTTGGTTCATTCAGTTTTGCAATATTTTACATCTTCTTGACCTCTTTGATCTAATTCCCTCACCCTTTTTTTTTTTTTTTTTTTCTTGTGCTCCTCATGGTCCTTTTACTGCCCTTTTCACCTCTTGATTTTTTTCCCTTTTTAATTTCTGGGATGATTTCTTCAGCAGCTATGCTCTCTCAATTACTCAATTATATACTCCCTTTTATTTATTTCCTTCTCCCAGTACCCCTCCTGAGTGCTACCTCTCCTGATGCTGTAGAAAGATACAAGGTCTTTCCTGTCTGTAAAAAACAGTGCTCTCCTGCCTATGTTTTAAATTGGGAAGAGGACAGCTGCCTAAAGATGACATCATTCCTTAGTCCTCCAAGGAAAGTGGTGTGGAGATTCATCAAAGAGCTGGCAGGTATCTTGTCTCCTTTACTCCAATGTTTTATCCATTGCCTTAGCAACAAGCATGGGAAGGAGCACACGGATTCTTGGCCAAGCCTGTTTTCGTCTTTTCCAGCTTTTCTTAAGTTTATGTGTGCCGAGACAGGAATAAACATAAACCAGGAGTTTCTTGTCTGCAGTTGAGCTCCACCTGAAGAAGTCTTCACTTGTTGCCCTATGTGCCCTTTGAGGTCTCAAGGTGATACTTCCCGGGAAGGATCATGCGTACACTGATTTTCGGAAAACTCGAGGAAGGAAGGGGAAAGGAGTCCATTCTATGAATTGACTTATGGAAAAGAATGGATGCTGGAAAGATTACAATAGTTCTTTTCATAAAGGTGATATTAAGGATTTTAATATATACAACACTGGTTCTTAGGTTCCAGGTCTTGTAAGCAAAAATTTTCAGATAACTGCAGGAGTGGTGCCAATATGTGTGTAGGACAGACAGGGTCAACAGTAATAAAATAAATCATGGGAGACTTACAGCAAAAGACAGATAATGTGTAAAACAGATGTTCAGACCTCAAACAGGAGAGACAATTGAATACGAGCTTCATTGTAGCCTAGTCTAAGATGGGTTTTCTGAACTATGGGCTCTGTTGATACACATATGTACAGTATACCTGTTATCAGAGGAACAAAAATCTGGGTACTCAGAACTCCACAACTATATAAATAATACCAATCAATACTGGAAGCGGCTTGGAGAATATACATATTGAACTTTAAATAGTTAAAATGAAGTATGCAATGATTACAGTGACTACCCAATTAATTTAGTTCTGATAAATAAAAAAAAGGGGCAAAAATAATGAAGAAAAAAGAATTTGTTCATGTAAATGTAAAATGAACAGCAGAATGTCTTATTTCCTTCTTGAGCACCCACTCTACCTCTACCTAAAAGGGGAGGATGAGTGAAGGGATTCTGGATAGATGAGTTGTTAAACATTCAGTTTAGTTTCTCTTTTGAAAGAAGTTTTAAATAATATTTATGATTGGATTATGTGGGTACTTGTCACTTACTACCCTATGGCAGGATCAGACCTCACAACTACTGGTTTAGTAATTATTCAGTGTTCTAAGAGATGAGGTGGAACACACCACTTCCCACTTATTTCCCACCTTGGCAATCATTTTCCAAAGTTTCACTAAATCAAGTAGGCAGAACACACCAATTGTTTTCTATGTTACCAGCCTTGATAGAATTTTCCTTCCCTAAAAACTGTAGGTTTTTTTTTGGTTGGTTTCTTTTTTTGTTGGTCTGGTTTGGTTGTTGGTTGGTCATTGGGAATTTTTCCCAGCCTGACCTACCTTTTGTGCTTTTGGCATGTCAGTGTGGCGCTGGGCGCGTACGGAGCGCGCGGATTTGGGCGGTTTTATTGGAGCACAATACATCTCCAGCCTCCTCAGGTCACAGCTCTGGAAGCAGCATTCATCCACTATTCCCTTGTGGTGTAAGCGTCTACTGCTGGATCCATACCCCGTGGGCTTGCCTATTCAAAACACAAAGGGGAGGTTTTTAGGTTAGGAAGGAAATGCAAAGACCTCAGGAGCAGTCATATTATTAAGATGTATTATGTTAACTGAATCACCAATGACCATTGTGGAGGCTGCCTCTGTGTATCTATTCTATAGATACACAGGTACACCTTTGAATATTCCTTTCCAGATATTCCTGGAAACTGACAGCTTTGATCTCTATGTGTGGTTACTATTTAAACATTTGAGCAAATCTATGCCTTAGAAAAGTATTATTAAAATATTTTCTCGAACTGCATTAGCCTCAAAAATGGAGAGGGAGGAAGCTGAAATCTGACATTTGGACACCTTACAAGGGAAATTTACCTTTTAGATTTTGTATGAAAATGGATTGTTGAGCCAATTGAGGTAGCTGGTGTAAAAACCATAGATCACAACTGTGTTGTAGACAGGTATTTCCTAATAAAAATGGCTACACTGAGGTACTGTGTGAAGTCAGAGTGGGTTCTAAAGGGGAAATAATTACTGTGTACCACTGCACAGGCTGTAAAGTCTGCAAGCTCAAAAGTGAGAAGCAGGAATCAAAGTAACAAAGTAACCGATGAAATAGGAAGGCTGACGGAACAGATAGAAGTGGAAGATTTTTATGTTCCATAGATTTGCACAAGAAATGGGATTGATATAGCATGGCTTCCCTGTGTTTTGCATTTGTGCAGCCATCTTTGGAAAATACTTAATTGGCAAATATTTTGCATTTTTCACTCAGCTCCAGTAAATGCCAACATTTTCATTCACACAATTCTTACACACTTATATTTTTGTCTTTTCTCCTCCTGTCGTTTATGGTTTCCTTAGTAACTGCTGAATTCTCTGCTGTCCTACACAGAGATTAAAAGCCCATTATTTCCTGGGATTGTTTGTACACAGCCAAGTCGGATGTGCAGTTGCCCTGTTATGACTAAATAGAAATGAAGGAACAGTAAATTCACAAAAAGTAAGTAGTTGCTTACTTACTATGTCTATTTTAAAATTCTGATAGAATTTGATTTTAGACAGTAAAATTCTGAAAAGATTAAGTGTTTTGTTTTGACATTTTAAGCATTAAACGTTTCCATTTACAGAATGATCCACATTGGTTAAGAAATGAAAAATATGGAAAAAAAAGACAAGCGTGCCAAGGGCCAAAGCATGAAGTAACTCAATTCAGTCAGCTCTACCAATTTCTTTTCTTGCCTTTTTTTTTTCTCTTCTCCTTCTCAGTTATATCACTGAGACCAAAAATCCATTATTCACAGAGTTTGGCAGGAGTTTACGTATTAAGAATTGCTCAAGTTAAATTAAGGATATCAAAAAAGATGAATATTCAGTTTCTCTTTGGGAACTTATTGCCCCCAATGCTTATACAGCAAAGTCTAGGTTGATATCCCTGTGTTTGTCCTGCAGTTGTCAATTTGAAAAGATAGCATTACATTATACTGTTCCCTGTGATTAAAACATGTATCCCCTGATGAAGAACCCTTGAGGCCTTAGAATATTAGCAAATGAAAAGACATCTAGTGGTACAGTATTTCTCACATTTTAGCCAGCAATTCAGCCAGTTAAGAACTAACTATCCCTATGAGCTTTGTAAACCCAGGAAACAGGTTTTTTAAATGTCTTTTTTTTTTTTTTTTTCCCAGGGACTATAAATTAAACAAAAAAACATGCTTACTTAGTATACTGCAACCCACTGGAGGCCTCTATATTGTACATTGTACATATTGTACATTGCCTGCTAAATTATTTGTTTCCTAAGACTAAACAGTACAGCAAGCCAGGAGTAGATTACAGTAATATTTTGGTTTGTGTCTGTGTGTGTGTTGTTTTATGTGTATAACTGAAAAGTACTACGAATACTAAGATGTAGAGTTTGGTTTGGTTTTTTTGGTTTTTTTTTTTCCTCCCCAGATTATTTTCCTTCACTGAGTTATAATATGAAATACAAACTTTTCTCTGGAGATTTTTCCTGAAATTTGCCAATCTGGTTGTTTTAGCTGAATACTTTTTAAATGGAGCACTCCTGATAAAGTGGACTGTCATTACTTTGCAGTATACCCACAGCTGTGCCACATTCGGTCTTGCTCCCATTTAAAGCATGGAAGGGCAAATTCTGTTCCTGGATATGCAGGTGTCCAGATCCAGCTGAACTGTAGGTACAAGAACTGGTAAGTTAACCTTCCCTTTCCTTTATCAGTCTGTCAATTTTTCATAAGCAAGCAAACCCTAGAAGCTTCTGTTCAAGTTATTTTACCCTTCAATGTCCAAATTTAATCATTTATAAACATAATTGATAAAGTACCTTTACTAACCTGTTTCTGCTGCCTGCTTTATTTAGTAACCAGTAGCAACATTTTTCCACACTATCATAAATATGCATAAGTAGTTAATACAAATCCTGAATCCTGGAATCTTTCTGGTGAAAATCTCAGAGTATTTCAAAATCATTTTTAGAGTAGCCAGACCAGAGACATCTATGTATTTTTCTTACAGAATAATAATTTTATGAAGGATTATATAATGTCTAATAGCTCTTCAAAAAGCTTATATAGGATATGTAACAAGATGGAATGGAATCTCCATCACACCAGTGATGATTTCAGCTATGAAACATGACATTTACTTATTGGTAGGCTTAAATATTCATGCATCATATGGCATAATAAATGCTTGTCCTTTATATAAAGATAACATTAGTATTGAGAAGTCAGAATTTTTTATTTCAATAAATGTTTTCCCAAGGCTTTCAAAAGACCAAAGCAATCAAGTATATTTAAAATTTGTGTGATGTAGAAAGTGATATTGCCTAAAGTGCTGTACAACAGAGTGCAAATTAACAGAAAAAATATTCCTTTTCAGTAATCACGATCCACAATCGTGATTGAGAAGTATCTAATGGCTAAAGTAATTTTAAAGCAATAGATTTTAAATTGCTGCTGTCCTCTTAAATGCTGCAGTATACAAAGATGCAATCACAGAGAAAAATGAGATAAAGAATTACAAGGAGATACCACCACTTCTGCAGATGTTATCACTGTTTGGCCCATCTGTTCTGGCAGGACTTCAGGGTGAGATGGTCCCAGTTCATCAAGTTAACAAAGTATGCACTTAGATCTAGGCAAATGTTCAAGCTCCTATGTGGTGTGTTGGATTAAATCACATATTAAACAGTGAGCACGTGCCTGAGTGCTCTCCTACATAGGTACAGTTATAACTAAGCACTTCAGTTGCTTCCTAGACAAGAGTCCGTATTGGTAAATAAATGGCAGGCGTTTCTGCATTTTTAATGTAATTTCTCCTCCTTATTTTTGTTTTAATAGCATTGCCTTCAGTATGGACTGCACCTTCTGTGTCACTATACTGGGAACCACATAATTCTTTCTCATCTTTCTGACATAATTTGAGTGCTGCCTTCCAGCTGTTATCAAAAGTTCCTTCTATTTACTCAACCTTCAAAGTGCTGCCTGTGGACATACAAGAGTACTAGGCATTCCTTTTTGCTGATGTACACTGATTTCCTTAGAGGTTTCTTTCCTTTTTTGTCAGTGGCTAGCTCAAAAGAATTTCATATCATGCAGGTCAAAGTTTACTTAATAGAATATTTGGCTCTTATCTACTTTATCAAATCTGTCGATGTCTCCTTCAGTGAACAACAAGATGAAAAGTCTAGTCACAGTGATGTCCCCTGAAAGCAGTCCAAGGTATAGGATTCCAGTAGTTAAACAGCTGGCTTCTGCACTAACAGCACAGTCAGTGGAGTAATTCAGCAGGACTTACTTACACTTGGTTTCCTTCTGTTCTTCCTCATCCCTCCAAAATATCTTGATGTTGCTGCCACTGGTTCTGTTCTACCAGTGGTTTCAATGTGAGAAGAACTGGTGTAGGTGGACTACAGAAGTTTCAAATGTCAAGTTATCTAGGCATTCTGTGTAGAATCATAATCTGCTGTTGTAGTATTAAAATCAGAAATTACAAGAGAAATAGCCCAGGATAAATGGAAAGCTAATCTACTCTAGGACTCTAGGAAAGAACTGGGGTTGTGTCCTGGAACTTTTATGTGACTCTGTATTTGCTGTTGTGTCTTTTTTAGCCAAGCAGTAGAACTCAAGAGTGCCATGTAGACTAAAATTCAGAAATACATCATAAATCTAAAAAAGAGTGCACTTAATCCTAATCTAGTATTAGAGTCAATCTCCAGCTGCAACTGCAGCTTTTAAAGTATGGTGAAAGGCCATTGACCTTTTAGAGTGCTCTAGTCTTGTAGCAAGAAACTCAAAATATTTCCATCAAAACATTGGAGTCAGGTGCAATTTGGAACAATTGATAGCAGCTTACAGCATCAGGATGTATGGGAGAATCCTGTAAGGTAGCAGGTCAGTCAGACAGGATTTTCCTGTGGCCTGAACAACAGGCTGAGAGTTTGTGATGCGGTATTACAGCACAGTAATTGAACAAGAACATCCTGTGTGCTAGATCCAGACTGGGAGCTGGAGGTTGGAGAGGTTTTGAGTTGCATGTGCTGTGTGCCTTATGGTGGCACAGAAGGCTAGGGATGCTGCGTTTGAGATTCATCTTGCTCATCTTTGGCCTCTGAAAATTAGGGATCTAGTTTAAAATAGTGAAATCAACAGGCAGGTGTGTATTGAGAGTGATTTTTTCCTGTATTGAATGCTTTGCTTAGAATTTAATTTATTCTTGTCCTCTGAAGGAAACAGTGATCTTTCATCAACTACAGATAAAGCTAATTGATCTAGTCTTAGCATACATGCTCAGCTTCTTCTAGGAAACTGAATTCAAGGAAAATGAATGAAATTAAAAATTGTTTGTCCTAAATATATGAAAATAATATAGGCATATAAGAATATATGCACCTCGTGGAGTACAAACCTGTTCTCTTTCATTTCCAATTTAACAATTAAATATGACAAATTGTTCTAAAGAACATGTCAGCCGTGTGCTGTTTAATTATATTTAGTTGAGGTGTTAGGGCATAGGTTGGACTCGATGATCTTTAAGGTCTCTTCCAACCTAGTAAATCTGTGAATTCTGTGTGAATTCTGTGAATCTCTGTACCTCTTTTACTACATTCTGTATGTTAGTCTAGTACTGTCTATTTTTGTATTATAAATGCCTTCATATGCAAAATAAGAGACTGTTGTTATCATTTTTCATCTCCTTGTAATCTTGAACAAATGGATTAGTGTTATATTGGTAATACTTCTTGAGGGTCCTCTGGAATGTCTCATCTGTATTTGAAAAATTATGAGTCAATGTTCAATCAGCAGGAAATGCCTGGGTTTTGATACTTCTATGAAGTGTTAAAGCAAACAAACAAGCAAATAAAGAAACAAGCAAATAACAAATCTTGGGGATTGTTGTAAAGTCCCTTACCAGAAATACCTCAAGGTTTAATGTGCAAAGTAGGCAATCTGATTTTCATGTAAATAAGTTGCATGCATTTTGAAGTGACAATATTTAATATTTAGTTTCCATTTTCCTTCACTGTTTTGTTAATGCAAAAAAAAATTATTATGTTTAGACTGATTTTTGTTTGTATTCATCAAAATGAGCATATATTAGCATTTATAAATGCTCAATGAATGGATGCCCTAGCTCTGAAATCTAATTTAATATGCATGAGAATAGAGGATAAGCTTTATCAGTATGCACAAGCAAAATCTTTATGAAAGCATCTGCATTTGTGAATATTGAGATATTGTACTACAGCTATTGCTTTGTGGAATTCTGGGTTGTGTTAACTACTCAGTCCAATGCAAGATGTTTGCTCTTTGCTCTGAAATCCTAGCAAGTAAGACTGGGAAAACATGGACACTCATTTAGTATTGATCTATAAGGGAAATCTATCAGGACTTCACAGAATGTTTTGCCTGAATAAGTGAGATTTATAATCTTCACCTTTTGAAAAGAAGCTAGCTCTTTGATATTTCAAATGCAGAATAGAAGAACTATTTAACTTCCTTAAAGTCAGTGAGACAAGCATAGCTTTTTTCCAGAGGATCTTCATTTGTAATTTGTATGACTGTGTTTATTTAGTCCATCCCATAGTTAAATATTTTTTTTTCTTATAGAAATATCTTTTCAGAAACATTTTTCCCCCTTCATTGTAGAATTGGGAAGAAGTTCTTCTCTTCCCCTAAACTTATTTCCAAAGTACAGCACTTGTAACATTTTCCGCTCACATGCAGGAGTGCTGTACTCTGCTCTTGCTATGAAATAGCTGCTTTGGAGGCCATCAAGTGTATTAAGCATGTGATAGAGCCATTATGCTTCACACATTATTTCCCAAGCCATTTGCAATGTGTGAAGAGAAAGCACTATATTTTTGAGTGTATTGTACTGGGATATGAAGTGGGAATTTCAGTGTTTAGATATTTTTGAGGAAAAAAACAATGGGAAAAGAATAAGAAACAATATGATGTCTTATTTTACACCAAATCAGTGCTCTGGAGGGTGAACCTTGCAGACCTAGCACAATTCACAAGCCTACATCAGATTCCAGGGTTGGAAAGTGCCAGATGCTGCCAAAAATATATATACTTTGGCAAGGGAAATGCTTTGCTGAAGAGAAATTCACTATTGCAAGAATAGCCAGGCTGATCAGGGTTTAGGACAAGATAATTAGAAGCCAGTAGGTCATTGCTACACCTGACTATTGCCCCATTGAGGAGGGCAATGATAGTACAGACATCCATCCATAATGAAAATATATCCTCTCCCCTGCTTATACATGCTCTCACAGGAAATAATTACTGCTTACCCTTGTGTGTGGTGGAAGTAGGAACAGTCATGATAGAACCTTTCATATCCTTCTTATCCCAAGCCAATGTAAGACTGCATTTTATTTGGATTACCAAACTAATAACAATGAAACCCTATAACTGGGTGAAATTGTAGCATTGCTGAAGTCACTGCTAAGTATTTTACTGCTGTCAGGATTATGTCTTGATGAATCAGATGCCAGAATTTACTTATATATAACCTGATCCAAGGTCTGCTAAAATCAATAGAAAGATTTCCACTGTCCTTAGTGGGCTTTTCAATATGCTGGTATTGAACACTTGCTTTTTCTTCCAACATGAAAGTTCAATAGGTAAATATTGTCTTAGTGGCATCTAAAGAGATTGCAGCGAATGGATGTGATGAGATTCCTTGAAGGAAGTAAGAAGAGGATACTGATTTACAATGTGAAGCAGAATGACTGATATGTGGTTCATGCCACTGACCACATAACATGCAGTACATTGCTTTGCACTTTGTAATCACAATTTTTAGCTGTACGCTGAGAAATGAAAGCAAATAGCAAATGCCAAACATGTGCTATTTACTCTTGCTTTTGCATTTTGGCATCATCATCTGATTAGAGGCAGACAGTGGGAATGGCTGTTCCAAGTCCCATCTAATACATTTCCCATTGTCCAGGAGTGCACATATTGACACACATTACAATTACAATTTTTATTTCTACAGAACAGTCCTTACAGGAGGATTAAGTAGGTGGACACAGGCCAATATCACCTACCAGAGAGGCAGACAATTTTCATTCCCTTATTAGAAACAAGAGCTGGTTGACAGCAGCTGAACATGAGCCAGCAGTGGGCCCAGGTGGCCAAGAAGGCCAGTGACATCCTGACTTGTGTCGGCAATAGTGTGGCCAGCAGGACCAGGGCAGCGATGGTCCCTCTGTTCCTGGTCCTGGTGAGGTCACACTTGGAGTGCTGTGCTCAGTTTGGGGCCCCTCACTACAAGAAAGACATTGAGGGGATGTCCAGAGAAGGGCACGGAGCTGGGGAAGGGTCTGGAACACCAGTCTGATAAGGAGCAGCTGAGGGAGAAAGCTGGGAATGTTTAGCCTGGAGAAAAGAAGACTCAGGGGGGACCTTATGACTCTCTACGACCACCTATAGTGAGGCTGTAGCGAGATGAGTGTTGGTTGATTTTTACTTCTTCCAAGTAAAAAGTGAAAGGAAAAGGGGAAATGGCCTCAAGTAGTGCCAAGGGAGGTTCAGGTGGGATGTCAGGAAAAATTTCCTCACTAAAAGGGTGGCCAAGTGTTAGAACAGGCTGATCAGGAGAGGGTAGTGTCACCACCCCTGGAAGTGCTTAAAAAACCTGTAGACACTTTGCGATATGGTTTAGTGAGCAAGGGGGTATGCAGTCAAAGGCTGGACTTGATGGTCTTGAAGGTCTTTTCCAACCTTAATGGTTCTGAAGGTGTGGCAATAGAAGAGAAAGCAGGAAGGGAAAAGAAGGTAAGACCAGTAAGGGCCTGGCTCACTCCTCACTCAGACCATTAACTTTAGTGGGTTTGCTCTAATGTGCTCTAAGCTCTGTCTGTGTAAGATATCACATCATTGCCAAGTGTGAAAAGTGTCCAACCTTGTACAACAATGCAGCAACAGAGCCTAAGGAATGAAGAAGATTCAGTTTTGTACCTATGAAGGCCTGAATCTTCTTTAGACTTTCAGTTATTGAACCTTTCTGTACAATGACATTAATTACTCCAGAAGTTACTTTAAGCATGGTCTGATGACTTAATGCTTTTGGTGAAAGTCCAGCATGTAGTTTTCTTACAGCCAACACTTAAGATGTGAATCATTTCCCAGAAAAATAATTTTTTATTGTGTGCTACTTTTTGCCATATTGGGATGCTTTTACTTGTGAAGGTTGACTTGTAAGATTCCTGATTAGAAAGTACAAATTAACCACTACATTCAGAAGGGAAATTAAGACAGGAAGATTAAGAGACTGATTCTTTTATCTTCTCTGATGATAAACAGTACTGTATCCTAAATTACAAGAGCTCTTTGCAGAGAAAGATAAGAACTTAATTTGAGTAATATTTATGGAATCTAACTAATCAATTATTTGCACAAGAGAAGGCTGTGTCAATGCCAGGAACTGAACCTACATCAACATAAGCACCAGGCTTTAACTATATACCTGTCTTTCTTTAACCATATTTTTGAGTCAGTTGGACATGTAAAAATATAATCTTGAAATGAAACATTCATTTGAGGTCATGATGCTCCTGTTAAATTTGTCAAAGGAGATAAAAGAAAAGTGAAACTTTCCAGAGGAGTACATAATCATTAGGGAGTGAGGATGAGGTCATTGGGATAAGAAAGGGACAGTGCATTGTGGCTGGAAACAAAACCAGAACTAAAGCTAGTTAAAATATGGTTACGTTTGATTTATCTTTCACTCACACTACCAGTTGTAGCTCCATCCTTTAGTGATTTAGTTTTGCAAGAAGGGCCTAGGAAAATCAATTCTTGAAAAAGGAACATAAAGAAAAAGAAGTCAGTGCTGAATAACAGATGAAACGACACTTGCTCTCCTTGTCCTTCCAGCTCACCCTGTTATTGCTGAAGACATGCAAGCGGATTATAAGGGAACACTGGTATAGTGCAGGGGAAACTAGTTCCAGTATAACACCTTAAATACCAAAACTACAATTTCTGTAGGATCCTTGAAAATAGAAGTGCTTGTAAGCAGTAAAGCTGTTTTATGAAACAAAGAGGATGCAATCCTTCTTTTATGGTGCTGACAATGCCCTCTGTGGTCATGCTTCTTAAAAGGAAATGTAGTTTCTGAATGAAGTTTTTTTCAGTTCTCACTTGCTAAGTTTAAGTGGCCTTTTCAAGGAAAGTTCAAAGGTTTTAAAAGTTCATTTCCATTAAAACAGAAGTTTTTGTAATTAGTGCTTTCTTTTATTATTTTATTTCCAACTTAAGTTTGATTAATGATTGAAAGTTTTGCATCAATTAAAGATGTTTTTGAATGACTTCTCTTATTTTGCAATCCTGTTATCCTTTTGCTTCACTAGGCTTCTTCTCTGGGTCATATGGGAATACTATAAACTTTAAAAGGGCTGTGGCAATGTTGATCTGGCCTTTAAATTTTAGGTACTCAGTGGCTTTTTTTGAGCCACAATATCCACAATTATTTAAGCAAGTGAATCCAGTTCAGCAGAAAAGCAGTAGGATGAATAAGTATTCTTATAAGCGTGTAGAGTTTTGCATTTCTCTTATAGGTGCCATAGTGTGTAAGCTTAATGGTGACTCTGTAAATCTGTAAATTAGATGTTCTTTGTCTGCAAAATCATTCTTCCCAGTGCTGGGCCAATGTTTTTCACATCGTGTCATCCACTTTGTCAGTCTGAGCCTAGCCCTGCTCAGGATCTATGGTGATTATTTAAAAAAAAAAGAAAAAAAAATAAGTAGCGGGGAACGAATACTTGTCTTAGGCTTCATTGGCCAGTGGAGGGCTTACAAGGTATCAGAGCAAATGAGAAAGTAGAACCAAGTAATTCCTATAAAATGCATTTCTAAAGGATCTCTTGTTGGTTATTAAAAGTCACAGCCCTTTTTAATTCTCAGGTCTTCAACACCTATCACTCATTTTTTATTCCTTTACACACTAATAAATCTCAAAGCCTGGAGGACTTTGAAGAAATCTTTTGATCATCTGAAAGCAGAGATTCTGGGTTTTGTCTTGGACATAGACATCAGTATGAATATCTTTGGTGTGAGTCTTTAGATATTTAGTTCTGAGGTTACAAGTTACTTAGCTGTACTTGAGATTAATAACCCAGTGTTCCAATTAAGAGTTACAAGGTACAAAGGAAAATGATGTTCAGGCATACCTTGTTGGTACCCAGAAATTGACTTAATAAGATCATAAATAACTAGCCTTACGTAGTTAATTGTAGTTAATCCTACAATTAAATCTGGTACTGATATACATAAACTGAATCAAATAGCACAGAAAAGCTTCCACACAAGAAAGCCACCTAAACACCAGCATCCTTGTAATTTCTTCATTGCTTCTTCCATCTGATTGGGTACAACTGAAGGAGTTGGAAAATGTCCAGGTGAGGTTAAATTATTTTTCAGACATTTTAGATGTGCAGTTGATTTTCATTTAATAACATATCCGAAGCAACTTTTTCATTATCTACTCAAATGTCACTGAAAAAATGAAAAAGTACTTGCAACCTCCTGCACTATGAGTATTTATACCGTTTTAGTGGTAATATAGATGCCAGCATACAATATTTCTTTATTTTAGGTCTTCTGTAGCAAAATCTTTTAGCGTTCTTTCCATCAAGAGTGATTTTTTGGATAAAATCCAAAAATCATTGCTCTCACTGAAAATTTGGGCAAAATGTATCCCAAATTAAACTGAATTTTTTGTGGTTTGGGAAAGTTGGATTAATTTTTTCCTTTGTTTTTTTTCTTCTAAATTCCTCTAAACTCCTCATTGCTTGCCAGAAAAGGAGGTGACAAAATAACCCAAGGAGGCTGTGCAGCCTCTCCAGAAGTGAGAAGTATAGCACATTTAGTGAGTGTGGCTCTTCACTCATTTTCCCCTTTCGTGAAATTTAGAAAAGTTTCATGCCTGCATCCAGGATAAAATCCTAAACAGAAGTACAATGAAGTCATTTCTACAATTATTCTTGTCTAAAATGGGTTTGAGTTTTCCCTTCTTCCTTTCTAAATGATTACCTAAACTGAATCTCTTGTGATTTGGCTTAATTATTTGCAATTTCTCATCATCTCTTAGTTGCTTATGTCTTTCATGTGTTCTTTCTTGACTTCTTCTGATACCACTTCATAACTTTTCTAATTAATTTCCTAAACTCATTTCAGAATTCTAGGTGTTCTTTGTTTATCCCTCTAGCAGTTAGACAGCAGGGCATTAAATACATTGCTATCAATTTAAACTTCATAGTTGTTTTGACTTTCCATTCAGCATCATAAAACTGTTATGCAATCAACTGTGATCACTCTAAAGACAAAACCCACAACAAATTATTGCATATGGTTTTCTCTATGCAGCTTCAGAACAGATTTGCTTTAAACCAGATTTAATGTATGTCTCATTTAGACAATAAAATAAACAACATCCTTGCTGGTTTTTTTTCTCTAATCTTAGTGATACAAATCATAAACCAAAAGGTTTTTATGCAGAAATAGCTGCATATTATGGACCTATGTGGGACTGAGTATCTTTCTCTCTTTGTGTCTGTCTCTCTCTACTTGTATGGCTGTGATCTTTTGCCATACTACCACTTGCAAATAGATCTGGGCACTGGAATCTCCTGGATATGGTTATATTATAGTGCAAACTGGCTATGTCGCTGGAAGATTGAATGATTCTGTGATAACTGATAAATCTTATCCTAATACATAAGGTTTTAAAAAAGGCTTTCTGTCCTTTCAATTGTTCATATCAATGGTTCTGAAGGTCATGGTCTATTGAAAAATTTAAACAAAATATTTATCTGACAAGGGCTGCAGTTTATTTCTACATTATTCTCAAGTTTTTGGATCCTTTTTTCAATTAAGACTGTCTTTATGGTCAGTCATACATTATGACATATATGTTTGTTTGACTTCAGGGTTGAGATCCAGGAGGCTTTTTAGTTGTTGAATTTCCTGGGCAGTGTGTGCTGTTGAGATGCCTGAAGACTGGCAGTGACATTGTTCATAGTCGTTGTTCTCCTGTGTTATTTGTGTGCAAATTATGGGCTGTAGGTCCATTTCTTATTCACACTAGAGGGCTCCTTCACACTTTCTTAGCAGTGTGGCAGCACCTACAAGTCAGAGCAGTGGAAACACACTGCAGTGCAAGGGTTTGCCTGCATTTCAGGATATAACAGGCTCCTGTGTCTTCCCCTCACAGAAATTACTTCTGCATATTGTAATATTGGCACCTCATGAGCAGTGTCAGACTGGCCTGTGATAATTTTCTCTCCTTCTTACCACATAAGGTGGGAAGAACAGAAACACTACAGAACTATTTCCGAACAAAGAGAAGTTAAGATTTGCTCTCTGTTCAGCCTAAAAGTACTCATGAGAACAATAAATGTCATAATCAAGCCAGCTGATAAAATGGAAATCTTGCCTTGAATGTTTCCTAAAATTAGGTAAGGTAGTTGGAGACTACTGAAAATCATATGGACTTGTCTTTCTGCTTTTGGAGTGGAGGAGCTGATTTAATTTCAATACTGGGGACTGAAACTGGGGATAGGTTGAGGAAAATGCTTGTGCTAACTCTGCATATTGCAGTAGCCTTTCCTGTCAGTATTTGTATCTTGGACTACAGTAGGTCAGATAACAGAAAAGAGCTAGAAAATTAGAAGAAAGCTTAACTGTTGGAAGAAGGCACCCCCATGTGATAACTATTCTTGATCTTTTTTTTTTTTAAGACTAGAATTTCAGGTCATTTTGGCCTGTAAATACAGCTCTGAAATTTGAAAAGTAAGTTGGTAGAGAAGATGTGTAAATCAGGAAGCAAAACACTTCTCAAATATCTGTACTGTTCTCTCTTATCTGTCCTCTTTTTCACAATATTAATAGTTTTCCTAACTTTTTATACAGAAATTTCTTTGTATTATGCAGATTAGGCTTTCTTAATGTCTAATTTAAGTGAAGTATTATGGCAGAAAAACCTGAAATTTACTGACAAAATAGCTGTGTGCTATAGTTCAGCAACCTCTTAATTTTCTAAAATAACTGAATTCCGCTCAGCGTGAGCGGCTGTGTAGCAAACAACGTCTATTCAAGTAACAATATCGGAAATTGTTCCCAAAACACTGAGTTGTGTTGATATTTTAAAACACTGCTACTGTTTTCCACAGCTTCGGCACTCAAGCTCTGCCCTGCTCTATGTCAGCTTCATGCTTGGGAAATGTCACTGGAGTGACAGCTGGTGAAGTGAAGGCAAAGAGCAGAGATACAGCATTGGGAAAGGCAAAGAGCAGAGACAAAGCACTGAAAAATGCTTGGAATATGTTCCTGTGTTGTGGGGAGAAAGGATGCCAGAAATAAAGAAAGCAGCGCATGGGTTTTAATATGCACAGCATGTTCCATCCTATGTAAAAGACTGCTCAGTGCTGGTTGCATTTAAACATGTGTGCACAATGGGCAGCACATTTGTCAGGACTCCTTGCCATTCTTCAATAAAGCAGCAACAAGGAAGATTATCTTTCTCCTACTCCAGGATGACGTCACTGCACCGATAAGTAGGACTTAGAAAAGGTTTATGTTCTTAGCACTAGATTTAAAGACTATAATGCTCCTTTTAATATAGTAATTTCTAGCTCTACTAATTTTCAATGTTTATCTTGCAAGATCATTAGGAAATTCAGAAATAATTTCTCTGGTTGGAGAGGAAAAGAGTGGGGTGATCTAAGGATAAATAAGCTTTCTGCTGTGGAGTTCCTCTACCACTGTATCACATCTGGCAAGTATCCACAAGGTCTTTCAAAGTGATATGCTGTAAAATTGCTAAAAATGTAGTCTTTAAAAACTCAAAATATTGTTAAATTTTTGTGTTGAAGTTGGTAGTAGTTATTGAGTACTTGTTTCCTAATAGAACAGACATTTTTAATTTATTATTTCACATTTTAAACTTTCACATTAGACACCATACTGGATTAAGAGAAAGTATCAGTGACAGGACACTTGTTCTTTCCTTTTAATCAAAAGAAAACAGATATTATTGTACCATATCCTGCATCTATCTCAGATTAATTTTGACTCATTTCCTTACAGAAATTGCTGAAAACTCTCCAGAGTTCTTCATGGACAATTCATTCATTATTGTCTCATTGCTCTGGCACAATTATATTAAGTTGTATTTAGTGGATGTAGAAAAAGAAAGATGAGGAGTTAGCTCTTCTGGATGGGCTATATGGCATCTGCTATAGCTCAAACTGGAGACAGTGGGGGGCAGCCCAATCCCTAAAGAGCAATTCATTCTGATTTACTGCACAAAGTGCATATAAGTGTTTGAGAATTAAATACTTCTGCAAAAAGCCAACTAAATATCCACTATCATCAACTGAGAAACAGAACACAAAGTTTGGTAAACATACACATAAATTCTGATTGTTTGGCATGGTAATATTGCCACTAATTGTTGGAGCAGGTAATGACACCTAATCTCCAGATTGCCTGACATTTGCTAATTTTATTCTCTGCCTTAATGCTGTTATAACTTAACTGTCTGGATTTCAGGTTTTGTGAATTGTGCATATTCTATAGGTTCATGAGGTGTTTTGTTTTCCTCTTGTAGAGGAGTTGGAAAGAAAAAGGTGCAGCTAAACCCATTGAGTATTTTCTGACAGTAAGATTGGAAGCTATACAATTTTGTCCCTGTTAAAATGTAACCCCCTCTTCCCTGAAGTGTAAGTCTGTTTTACTGAATAAATTCTGTGCTTCCACCATGTGAAGGTGGGATTTGGGGAAGAGGCAAAAAATTCATGGTTCAGGTTGGAAGGGACCTTAAAGATCATCTAGTTTCAACCCTCCTGGAGATTACTTTGGTTCAGATGCTTTTGTTGTTATACTCCCCTCATGATAATTTCAAGGAATTGTCATCTAGCAACTTTCTTGCTGTTTAGAGTGGCTGCTATCATTTTTTACTGCTGCCATAGGTGAACCTGCTGTCTGGTATTGACATTTCCCCATCTGAATATTGACGTGAGGTTTCTCTTAAAAACATTTTTTCTTGGAATCTTACTGGTACTGAAGTTAAACAAGGTGTGGCTCCTTTGTGGTCAGGTGGGTTGGTGTGGGTGTTTCTGTAGAGATGCTTCACGGTCTGCACCAACCAGGGCTGCAAAATCAATATTTATGTATCTATCCACTGATGTGCAATGGCTACTACACAGGGCAGTTACTGCCCAACCCAGACCTGGTAAGGAAAATGTGACAAGGCTGCATGTGCTGCACATTTGTGAGAGCAGAACTGTCCTTGAAACCTGGTTCAAACATGATTCACCCTCAAAGGAGTCAAAGTCCTAGTTCAGGTAAGGTTGCTGCCAAACACAGAACTTCGTTAGCAACTTTTAAAGGCTCCTCTGTCTTAAATTACATTTTGTTCTGATTCTTTGTTGTCACCTCTTTCTAGATGAGGTTTATCTGCCTTTTTTGTAACATCTTTCTCTTATTGCTAATTCTCACCTTCTTTTCTCTTTAATGCAATTCTGTTATATAATGAATGTTTTTAAAAGAAATATACTAGAGTATTGACTCCTTTAAATTCATGATGAATACCTCAAAGCTCAGACTAAGACTTTTATTTCTATTGTTTCTACATTAAGAATACTGGAAACTTTTGAAAAGAGTTTGTATTAAATTTGAAACAGTAAAAATTTTCTCAAGTGATTTTCCCAAGTCAAAATTATTTAACAATTCTGAAAAATAATGACTTCACAGCTCATCAGCACAGTATTGATCCAGAACTGACAGATATCCTAACTGCAGGGAAGTCATTGACTTCAGAAAATTAACCTCATGGGAATATTGATAGAAATGGGACTAGGAAAAGAGCATGCAAGGCAAGTGTGCTGTTCTCTGAGGTAGTTTTTTCGATTTATTGGCAGAATGTTGTGGAAAATAAAAGAAATTGCTTACTAGGCTCTACCACTTTATTGAGAGGATGCGAAGGAAGTGTGAAAAGTGGCATGTGTGGGGAATTAGAGTGAGAGCACAGTATTTTGTTGTTGGCAGATGTGTGCTAGGCTTCACCATTTTACTGGGGTGGTACAATTTAGTTGTTATGACACATCCAGGAAGAAAAACTGAAAACACGAGTTGGAGGCTTGGAGAAAATTAAATTATGATGACTCAGAACTTACATCCCAAAGTAAAATGAAGATTGAAACACTGCACTAATTTGTTTAGAAGAGAAATCTGATGCAAACATGAAAAAAATGAGCTTCTTTCAAGTTATTGAAGCTTCGCACTTATATCTTCAGATAAGGAGGGTAATATTAGAAAGTTAGCATCAAGGGGAAAGGCAAGGATGATCATGGATAAACTGCAAACTGAGTTTATGCTTCTGCTGTCGTTTTCTTTTCAAAGTATTCCTTTTGCTCATTGTGCAGTCAGCCCCACATCTGCTTCAGCTGATAACCAAGGAAAAGTGTTTCAGTGCCTAAAAGTGTTATTGTTTGACTCGTTTGGCTGGGAGAACGAGTCTCAAGTAACCTATGAACTCTGTGCCATATTCCTGCAGTAAGCAGAGGGCCTGCTGGGGTGATCTACTTAACTTGCCATTAAGTTTTATGTAAACTGTTATAACATTGTTTAAAAAGGGTTTGCAGGATTCTCTGCAGTAATATGGCATATATTAACTTCTAGACTGAAAGTAGTAGCCAATTTGTATCCCTTATGTAAACAGATCTATTTTTTTTTTTATTTACTAAACTGTCTTCCTAAGTTTGATAGGTTATTACCTATAATTTATCATCAGTACTGCAATGTGACACTTAGCTTAAAACTTTAACCCTTGCAGTATTGAAGTTATAAGTGGGTGAGCTTCTAAAAAGTAGTATTTTGTTGGACCTGAATTGTTACCTGACTCAGGGGATTTCAAAAGCAGTTTTAAAAGGTGAATAACCATTGTTGCCTCATTTTCACACGTGGTGAAAGTTAGACAAATACAGATAAAATTAGTTGGTTCAAGGTTATGTAAACCAGTTAATCCCATAGCCAGAAATAGTTCTAGTCCTCCCAGCTGCTTACTCAATATCTATTTTCTATCTAAAGAAACACTTTGTCTCTTCTCTGAAATATAGAAGATGGTAGATGGTTTACACCAATTAGTCTTCTCATATTAGAAAGTCTAATTTCTGGATTCTTGGAATGCACAGAAAGGGACTTTGCTAGTCATAATTGCATACTGCTGGACTCCTACATTTCAACATCTCATAATTTCTTTTTTATGGTTGCAAAATTTATAATTAAGTTTTCTGTACATTTGAGAAATTGGCTAACAAGAAGATCATCTTATGCAGCACATCAATCAAGTGACTGTGGGTTTGATTCTGTAAGTAATCTGTGTCCAGAAGTCTTGTGCACTGTAAGTAGCATTTATAATTACCTGGTGTTGAAAGGCAAGATGGTGGTCTGGTTACCAGAGAAATTCAGGTATTTTTATATTTGCCAAAGAAGCTGTAATACTGTCTACCCAAGACGATGATGTTGCATGGAGTACATCATCCCTTATCTTCTGAAAGCGTAGCCTCAAATCTCACTGAATACAGGCCAGCCTGAGGGGCACAGTGAGCTTTTATTTCACATTTTTGTGCAACATAAACACAGTGCTAGTGCTCTCCTTGATGGATTATCAGAAGGGCAAAGGCTACATCACACCACTGCTGCTGACTGTGATCACAGAAAGGCACAATCAGACCGACATTAGTTCCTCTGGTTTATAGCTCCAACATGCTGATATTCCAAAAGGACGGATAATAGATAACACCAGCTACTCCACACCACGTGTCACCAGTGGTACGTGTCATTCCCTTTACTAGTACCTGGCAATGCTGAGATCTGTTTATCACCAGCCACTTGGCAAGAAGGACTATTCTTGGTCAAGGCTTTGCTGTTGCCCTGCAGAGCAGCTACTTTGGAATTTCTGCAGCTCACAGGAACGAGGCAATTTCTGTTGTTCCAGTGAGAGGATAATGTTTCTCTGGAAGGGCACTTAGGGTTGAAATAAAGGAGAGGGGGATTACATTCCCAATTTCTGTTACATGTTTTTCTCCATTGCTTGTAGTTGTTGGACCAAAACTGTATTAAGCTCACTTGGGCTGATACCTGCCCCATTTACTCAGCAATTTGGGTGTGCTGTGGGTTATTATTTTTTTTATTGACTGCATATATTTTGGTGCATTTTGACCCATTTGTAATGTAAAAGCCCAAGTGTATTGCTATCCATTAAAATGATCACAATTAGCTCTCTTACTAGACTATTTCATTGTGAGTTAGATTGGTGATGAAACCTGTTCTTACTGTGTCTATTGTCTGAATCCAAACTTCCAGTGTTAACATTGGCTTAACAAGCTTTATATTTTCTGTTTCCTTTATACAAAATACAAAGAGTTCATATTTCAAAATAAATCTCCTGAACTGTACTTTATTTAATAGCTGACACAGCTGAGATTTTAAGAAGCTGAATGCACATATAATGCATTTTAAGAAGTGACATTGCTATGGTTATGAGTTACACAACAGTATGATGTCAGCCCTCTGATTGGTGCCATGGTATTTAGCAATGCCACTTGGACAGGAAAGTTCACACACAGAAGCCTGTCCAACAGTTCTAAGAATTTTATATCTTTTGAAGTATTCAATATATTTCTTTATGTGTTGAAGCACTGGCCTTCCAAAACCCTTGTTTTCATTTTCCAGCAATCTCAGTGAACTTGAGGTCATTGGATTGTTTGCTTTCTCACTGGCTACACTGAAATCAAGCAGCCATCAGCTAAATTAGTATAGCTTGAATGTGTCTAGAAAGAATTCAAAGCCGACATTTATGACAGTGTTATGACTGTGCTTTTAACTTAGCATGAGAATATACTACAAACTGAAGAGGTAGAAGCACTTCAAAGGAAAAGTGAAATTTTAGTACTGGCTCAAAATGAAAAATGATGGGACTTTCAGATTTCAGCTGCATGTTTGTTTTCCGTGACTGTAGTTGTTCCAGGAAGAAAACAATCTACTTTTGATACAAAGTGAGTTTTAGTTTTCCAAGCCATCTCTCCATCTCCTGAGACTATAGGGAAACACCAAAATGAAAACTTTATCAAGATATTATCAATCTATACTGGCATTTTGGCAACAATAGCATATCAATTCCTTTGTTTGGGAAAAAAAAATGAGGCTAGTTAAGACAGACTTGACCAAAAAAAAAAAAAAATCATATTTATTTGCTTAGTTTGTTCAGAGCCACCAGTTTCCAAGTTGTATACAATATAGTGATGCAGAATGGAAAAAGGAGGAGGGAAACCAGCTGACATACCAAGTGGCTTTTTATTTAGTAGATTACTGTTCATTGCAAACAAGGCTTGATGTGTGAAAAATATTGAATTTTTATGGTGACTGTTGAGAAATGCACTGGTGGTCTCTGCTAAGCACTCACATAATAAAATCACTTGAATGGATGCTCATCCAGTTGGCAGTTTCAACTGACTACCCGTGTGGATAAGCCTAATTCATGTCACTAAGGAAGACAGGAAATTGCTGAAGGTTTAGAAGGAAATTCTGAGCTGGCAGTGTGCCCTTGCAGCCAGGAGGGCCAATGGTATCCTGGGGTACATTGGGAAGAGTGTGGCCAGCAGGTCAAGTGAGCAGATCTTCCCCCTCTACTTGGCCCTGGTGAGACACATCTGGAGTGCTGTGCCTGATTCTGGGCTCCTCAGCACATGAAGAGATACTGGAGAGGGTGCAGTGGAGGATGACAAAGATGATGCAGGGTCTGGAGCATCTCTCTTATGAGGCACTTTGGGAACTGGGTCTGTTTATTCTAGAGAAGGCTGAGAAGGGATCTCATTAATGTCTATAAAATACCTCAGAGGTGGTGCCAAGAGAATGGTGCCAGACTGTTTTCAGTGGTGCCCAGCAAAAGCACGAGAAGCAAAGGCCATAAACTGAAACACAAGAAGTTTCACCTCAACATGAGGAAGAACTTCTTTCTATTGAGGGTGGCAGAGCACTGGAACAGTCTGCCAGGGAGGTTGTGGAATCTCCCTCTTTGGAGACATTCCAAACCCATCTGGACTCATTCCTGTGTCACCTGCTTTAGGTGACCTTGCCTTGGCAGGGGGTTTGGACTACATAATTTCCAGAGGTCCTGCCTAACCCTAACAATTCTGTGAACTCTGAGAAGTGTTAACACAACTACAGTACTTGATGAACTTTTAGTGAACAGATTTAGGGGTTTTTCTGTACCACCTTCCATGGGGTCCTTCATTAGCTGAAAAGGAAATTTAATTATTTTATGTTTTCTCTTAATTGCTTTTAACCTGTTCATCTAAAATCAGATTTCTTGACCAAGAGATTTCAATAATTTAAAACATTAAATATTTTTGCATTGACTTCTATTTATCACCAGCCACTTAGCAGCAAATCTTGTTCTTGGTCAGAGCTTTGCTGCTGTCCTTCACAGGAGGTGCTCTGGAATTTCTGCAGCTCACGAACGAGGCAATTTCTATCACTCCAATGAAAGTAGAAAGAAGCTAATGAGCCTTTGGAAAGGTGTTTAGATTTGAACAAAAACAGAGGAGGATTATGTTGCTTTTTTCCCAGCTCTTTTGGCAAAAGTGCTGTGTTAGCTCAGGTAGGATGGAGTATATGCTGAAGCTGCTTTTGAGGAAGGGGTACACTTCCAGCTTTGGTTTTGCCTTTATCCTTCATTGTTCCCTGTAAGAAGGGAAAGTACTACTTCACTCTATCACTAGGTTAAACTCATTGGCATTTGTATTCTATTTTGAACCTGCAGAGTTCTAGCAGAAATATAAATTTTTTTAGGAAATAAAAGTTCTTGCCATCTCCAGCTGGATATGGAATCACTAGGACAAAAAAAACCTTAGAAATATTCAGAGGAATAGATGATTTCTTGGGATATTTTAGTGTATAATATATTTGTCTGAAGGCTGCAATCAAATACTTCTATGATGAGCACTTAAAAGGAGTTTATGAGGAAAATATTAATTCTTATTGTCTGCAGTGTTTGGATCTTGGAAGTCAAATAGGCATGAGACCACCTATTACATAATGAAGACACTGATTCTTTTCCTTCTCCCAAGAACTGTGTATTCTGCATAACTATGGATACAATTGTTTTGGTAAATGCTTTGGTAATTTAGTGATGGACTGTGTATAATAATGTAAAATTCATAGGCCTGCGACCAAAATTAAGACTAATATTCCCTGATTTTAAGGAATTCCTAGACACATCTTCAGTCACTGATTCTTCCATTAAACTCTTCTGTTTGCATTGCAGCATGCTTGCAAGTGAGTTTAATTTACATATTCCTGTATTATTTGTTGTTACACAAAGTAATACTTTTTAATAATACTTATTCCTTATATTACAATGCACTTTGAATTATTGCAGTAAATTTAGGTGCACTCAGATAGTCTCATTGCAGTGGAGACAAGGTCTAAGCTACAAGTATCTGAAACTCCTAAATAAGACATCCTAAAGAATTTTGTGAGAATTTAAATTAAATTTTCCTGTTTAGAAGACAAAGAAAATGATAAGATATCAATTGTCTCCAACCTTCTGCAGTGATTATAATTTTTCTCATGTTTGGTTTTCATACAGTATTGTTTGTGGTGCATGTTTAGGCTTTGGCGTCTTGCAAATGAGGTTAGTAGAAAGGTAGCATTTTCAGTACTTATTAGCCACTGTCTGCTCCAGAATGCCTCTTAAAATATTTATTCAAATTCAGCCATCATTATTTTTAGCTTGCTTGGGAAATTATTAGCTTTCATCTGATGCCTCACATATTTATGCTAGAAATAAGAAGATTTCATACTAAGCGTATTAGTGTGTTTAACGTCAGAGAGGAAGCCAAGTCATTATGCCAATTCTCATTTTGAAGAGCTTACAATAGTGATAGGTTTGTCATAAGTAGTCAATAAGGTCCATAAGCAAAATTTAGACAAGTAGCTAAGGACCCTGACTTGTATTTCCAAAGATGTTGAGGCAACTAAACACACAGGCATATGCCTGGCAGGATTAGAAAAACAAATCAAAACAAAAAACCTGCCTAGGTTTACCTATCATTGATTTTAGTGGAAATTAGGTACATGACTGCTTTTGAAAAATCTCTTGAGTGTCTGTCTGCCTCTTCAATGCCTAAAAACCTGACTCATATGCCTTTAGGAGCTTCAAAGGTCTCAATGGCTATTCATGAGACTCATGCTGATTTTTGAAAATAGAGTTACACTTCTCAGAAGTTCATTTTCAATCTTTTACATGTAGCCACCTACCCGCCACAAAATCAAGACTGATTTAAGCACTTTAGCAAACAATTATGTATGAACTTTGACAAATTATAGAGATTGGCCATCACCAACTACATGAAGTTTAACAAGGGTAAGTGCTGGACCATGTACCTGGGATGGGGCAACCCTGGTTGTGTGAATAGACTGGGGAGCGAGAGGCTGGAGAGCAGAAAGGGAGCTGGGGGTCCTGGTCCATGGCAAGCTGAACATGAGCCAGCAGTGCCCTGGCAGCCAGGATGGCCAACCCTGTCCTGGGGGGCATCAGGCACAGCATCACCAGCCAGGCAAGGGAGGGGATTGTCCTGCTCTGCTCTGCACCAGGGCAGTCTCACCTCGAGTGCTGGGGGCAGTTTTGGGTGCCACAATATAAAATGGACATGAAGCTTTTAGAGAGTATTGAGGGGAGGTCATGGGGGTGGTGAAGGGCCTTGAGGGGAAGCTGTATGAGGAGCAGCTGAGGGCACTTGATCTGCTCAGCCTGGAGAAAAGAAGCCTGATGGGAGACCTCATTTCAGCCTACAATGGTCTTGTGAGGAGAAGACGAGGGGCAGGCACTGATTGCTTCTCTGTGGTGACCTGTGACAGGACTTGAAACAACATGAAGATGAGTAAAGAGAGGTTTAGGTTGGATATTAGGGAAAGGTTCTTCACCCAGGGTGGTTGGGCACTGGAACAGGCTCCCCAGAGAAGTGGTCAAAGCACCATGCCTGACAGAGCTCAAGAAGTATTTGGACAGTGCTCTCAGGCACTGGTGTGACTTTTGAGTGTCCTCTGCAGGGTCAGGAGTTGGATTCCATGATCCTGATGGGTTTGTTCCAACTCACACATTCTATGATTCTGTGAAGAACTGAATGGTAGATGATCTTTAAAATTACAGTACAAACCTTTCAGGTTGGTCTGAATAATGTTAAAAATGAGGAATTGTTTGATGTGCGTGTACCCTTTTCAAATCACGAACAAATAGTATCTATTGATTGCTCAAAAGAGCCTTTATTTTCTGTATTTATACACAGAAAGAAAAATATTAGAAATTCATCGGGTAGTTCTTAGGAAAAACAGGTGACTAGTAGGAAAGCAATGGGAATCCAGTCAAGGGAAAATATTTGTGGTGTAATGACACTTATGGCCAAAAGACCTAGGAAAATCGATGATCAATGTTTTCTTTAGTGAGCATAGCACAGAGAACTCGTGAAATAGAATTCCTCTGACTAATTCCCACTATCGTCAATGAACTGAACTAAAGCCATTTGAAGTTAACAGATAACAGTGAGTGAGTATCCATGGACTCATAATTTTGGATTATGAAGAAACTCCTGGACAGGGCCAGCCTTGCTTTTTAACATTACTATTTTCTCCTTCTCTGGCATTGGCTTTGTCCCTTCGTCATTATACTACATATCAGATTTTCCTTAACATTTTCTCTTTGCCACATGAAAAAGTAGAAATACACCTTAAAAACATTACATCCTAAAATAAAAAATAAACAAGGTACTTCCACCTCTTTCATAAGTCAAATATAATCATTTTGCATTCAGAATCGGTTGCAGGTTATATGATTCTTGATGGGGTCAGGGAAAGCCTTATTTATTAAAAAAGATTTGTTCTTTTTTCACAGATCTGAATTTCATCTGTTTCATGTCAGAGTATAAACTTCTATTTGAAAAGAACAGCAGACATTAAGAATATCACCACTCATGAATTCTGCTCATTTTATTAGTCTTCATTTCGGTGATAACAGGAAATGGTTGTACTTTATTACATCAAGTCCTACTGCTTTCAAAAACTAAAATGAAATGACTATGAAAGAAAAATTAGGGGAGTTGACTTAATGCCATTGTAGCTGCAGTTGTAGAATTTCATTCTACTTTTTTTTTGCAAAAAGAAAGACAAGGGTGAGATTCTGCAAAATGTCTTCCCTTTTTTTTTATTATTCAACAGATTTTCTTGACCATTCCACATTTTAAAATGCTTGTATCTTGGAATAGCTATATTAAATGTAGTGTATGTAATTCCTGAAATAGTGGTGGAACTCCTTAAGCGTGTGAAATAATTTTTGTGTCTCATATGAGAACATCCTTTATGTCTTTTAAATGCAGAAGCAAATGTGAACTGACAGCATCATTTCTACCCCATTTTCCTTAAGCCAAACTAGCTGGGAAGAGTACAATGAACAATAGTAAGAGCACCTTGAAATAAGCTAAGTCATATACATAATTATTCATAGCAAGTATAAATAATTCTTTCTTGATTTTAGTGCTTGTTTTTTACTCTGCTTCAAAATAATACATGTACTGAAAAACGATCATCAATGTCTGAACAACCTAAAGAGCAGTTGCTATCCCCATAGATGGTTTGGAAATTTTAACTACTGTGATTCCTGTCCCCTGCAAAGGGATCACTTTAGAGGAGATCATGAAATGCCAATGTGTTTGTGGTGGTTCTGTGCTTTTCTATATGGCCTTGGATGAAGAGTGGTACTGGAGTGAGGAAGATAGAGATGCTTTGTGCTGTTGTTTTAAATCACTGAATAGTTTACAGCCTCAGGTGGGATTCTTTGTTAGCTCAGTCACATTACTGCTTTTATAGGTGAGCTCATTAGGTCAGCAGTAGCTATATTTTATATCTTTTAAAATATACTTTTAAAGATCATGTAATCCAGCCCCCTGCAATTAGCAAGAACATCTTCAACTAGATCAGATTTATCAGAGCCCCATCCAGCCTGACTTTGAATGTTTCATTGCCTGAGTATCTCAAATCTGCATCATTCTGTGTCCTTTCTCCATGACAATAGAAGGCACAGCCCTCTAATAGAGAAAACCCTTCTTTAATGACATCTGATATTTAGCTGTCTCTGTAGGTTATAAGTATTATTATTGTCTCAATTTCTTAAAAAACTGCTGGGAAGTGAATACTCACAGGATTAGAAATGATATTTTGTGAACAGCACAATACACAAAAAACTGCTTCATTACTTATGCATGGAAAAGTGCACCTTGTTTTGCAGGAATAAAACATGAAGGAGTTTTACTTGCTATAACATGTGAGAGTATATTCTATCTATTATATCCAGAAGGAAAACATAGATAAGCTTTTCCCTTGCACTTCTACTGTGTCCAACTGGAGTGCTTTCTCCAACAGGATTCACACTTAGACTAAAGCTTGGGAGTTTTTAAGAGCTAGAGGAGCAGCTCTAACTGGTGTTACCTGCATAAGGCACTTTCTGGGTCTTTGCTTAACTGTACTATACCATAGCAGCTAAAATAAGCTTGGATTTGCTTTGATCTAAAATAGGATCTGTATGAGTGCATCCTTACCTCTACATGGAAGTTCATTGTGTGGTTTTAAACAGATCCATTCCACCAAAATTTAGGCTCCTAATGGAGGGTCCTTACTCAACTGACTTAACAATCATAAGAACACAATTGCCACAGCTTCCTTGCTTAATTCAGTGGAGAAAGAAGAGAATGTCCCAGGGAAAAGTCATAACTTAATGAGGCCCCTGAAAATTTTTTAGTCCTCTCACTGACTTCAGGATGAACTTGAGTAGACTCCTAACTCAGAATCCTCATTTAAGTGCCCAAAAGTAGATGGACTGAATCTGAACCAGAATCTCCTTATTTCAGGTCACACTCTGTTCAGCGTTAATCATTCAGCAAGTTCATTCTGTATGTGGACAAATTAAAATGATGTATGTCTAGGAAGGTCTAAAATTAAAAGTCGTTTGTCTGAAAAGACATGAAAGGAACAGTACAGTCAATAACATAAAATACAGATGCAATCTTTTTGAATGCATCTATCTTTTTCCATGTAAATCACAGAGGTATAATAGAGTCACCTATGTTTCCTACATCTCTATCATCTCTTGAAAAAATGAAAAAAAAAACCAAAAAAAACACCAATAAATATCACAAGGAACACCTTTATATTACTGACTTCCAAAATATAAGTAGGATTGTAATGCAAATTGTTTCAACTAGTGCCTCTGTTTTTCATTCAGTGCACATTGATTTAGAGTGATATGCCAGAAACAATAGGAAAAAAACCCAGAAGTGTTCTAAAAGCAAATATATATGGTGTTTTTGCATTTAATCTTAGCTATATATTTCAGAAATAAACGTGGCTTTTATTCAGGACATGTATTTGCCAATAATACATTTGATTAAACTAGGAAAATTAGACATACTATCAGTAGCTTGCTCCCAAATTACACAAGAAGAAATTAGATACATTTTCAGTAGCTCGCTCTCAAATTTCTACAGTCTATGAGTCACCAGATTCTTCCTGCCAAACTAAATATGTCTGTAAAAGGCTGGAAACTTTAATGGAAAGAAACATAAAACTTGAAATACGTAGGAAAAACTAAGTTTTTTTTCATGGAAGACCTGTTGACTAGTAATTCAGGAATTCGGGGGATGTAGAAACAAATTATTGCAACAATATTATTATTTTTATTGCAACAATATTATTATTTATCTAGAGAAATTTCAAGGTGAGAAGTGTATTCAATTTAAACCTGCTATGTTACCCTGAAATAAATATCCTTATTAGCTTTCATGTAATCTGAAGTAATCAATGAAGACTTACAAAAAAGAAGCTGTAAAACTTTCATGGTAAGAGTAGAAGCTCATATCCTCTCGTTTTGATGGGGCTGAGTTAAAAGAAATCTTCAGTATAGTTAATGCAAGTCTGAAAAAAAATCCCTCTTATAAATTGGATTTATTATATGTGGTCTGGAACAGCCTTCAAACACAATTAGGAATGTGCTCATCTTTTCAGATCCACAAGCAGAATGACATCTTCCCTACAATATTCCCCATGACACTTAGACTTTTTATACCTTTCTATAAACCATATATTTTAAAATTTCCTTTAGAATACAGAGTTGTGAAATACAGTTTGTGTGCGCTATTTAAGATTTTATCCATTGCCTTAGAAGGATATGACAGTTAATGGACCTTCTTTTGAAGTCAAACCACTTTTCAGTAGGATTTGTTTTACTTAGAACCTGCTGTTTATAGGACTTGGGGGTATTATGTGTTTACTTTTTTGGAGATAGAAATAATGTTCCTAGAATATTTATTTTCAGGAAGAAAACAGTTCACTGAGCTGGATTGAATCAGAATGGTCTAAGCCAACCTCTTCTTTTTTCTGCATACTCAGCCTTGTGTAAATTTCTGCCCAATACACAATGACACAAACAATATAAACAAATAGTTCTGTATAAAAATATAATATAATTTCAGGTTTGTGTGAGTCATAATTTCCCAAAGGAAGTGTTTTAACAGGACACTTTTTCCCTACTTCCACACTTTTATGGGCACATAAGGAAGCAGAAGGGCCTGCTGTTTGGAAGCATCCTCTTACACTAGAAGAGATATATTACATAAATGGGGAGACTGGGATCACAGCTGAATTTCAGAATAAGATGGGAAATATTTAAATATGCTGCAGACTCAAGGAAAAAAAAAGACAGGAGACACATGAGCCCTAGAAAGTTTCTTTGATAAAAGGAAGCTATTCCAGTTTTCACTATTAAAGGATTTAACATGAGATAAGCAAATGCCTTTTGCTCTGCCTAGTAAGAGTAAGGATACTGAAAAGATAACATTTCTCTGTGTAAGGGATTCAATCAGAAAACATAGCAACTATCTCAGACTAGGGCTGGATTTTTGTAGGAATTTAAGTAACTTTCCACAAGCTGGACTCACCCACTGGTCATTATATGGTATGCCCCTCCAAAGACTATGGATGTGTTAGAATTTTTTGTTCTCAGAACCTCATTTACTGATGTAAACATGAAATATGGCTGTCATTACTCAAAAGTTAGACCCAGCATTGGGGCTTTATTTTTCATAATGGTTTGCACTAAATGCACCATATAGAAAGTAGGAATTAATGGCTTTTCCTTCCTCTTGACATTGAAGTTCCTGTGGTTATTATCAGAGATAAATTTAGCATAATTTATTCAATAAATATACATTTCTCTTGATTTCTAGACTGAGAAATTACTTAACTATTGGTTATCTCTTGCATTTGTTGTCGTATTTTTGAACAATCAAGCTTGTGTCACAGGGAAATACTGACATTAGGATATGGTTTAATAAGCAAGTCCAGATCCATCCTTTGTTAGCAAAGCTCCGAGGTGGCCTTAAGTCTCTATTTGATTTTTAGTGATGTGAAAGGGTTTGAAACGTGCCTAAGAGCTAAAGTGCTGAATAAGCCCTAGAGAAATGGCTCTGCGAATTTCTGCCTTTGAATGAGCACTGTGCATGTAATGCCCTCCATGCACAGGTAGTAAATGCAAAAAAGGTTTTCATTAACGGAGTGTGTGGCTCTGCCAAATGGAATGATTTGCTCTGTGACTCCTGCTGCTGTTGATCAAGAATCACAAACACTTTATTGATACCAGAACAAACAAAGAGATCCATACGCAAAGGTTTTGGCTGATTGCAGAGAGCATGTGCCAGAGCTGAAGTCAGGAAAGGGTTTTTCTTGGTATTTAAGATTCAGTGGAAAAGTAAGAGGGGCAGCAATGCCAAGAATTAATGTTGATCTTGCCAAGCGTTTCTTTGAGTGATTTTATCCAACATGAGACTAAAGAATGTATTAAATACACATCTAGCAGTTAGGGAATCAAATGTCAAGTAACAGCTTTCTGTTATTTGAGACCAAATTTGAAGCTTGGTCTAGTCCATAAAGAAAAGGTAAACATCACAAAAAGCATTAACATCTCTAATATCTACCAGCTAATAAGGACATACATAAATTGAACTGCTGGAGAAAATGTACTTATTTGGTTTTGATAGTAGGCACCTTTTACAGAGATATTTCTTGTTGAAATTTTTATCAATTTTTTTTTTCCAGTCACTTAATTAAAATTATCATTACTACCACAGTCCCTCTTAAGGAAAAGGTTGAAAAATTAGAAAATCCTTGGTGACCTGAGAAACTAGCTGTAGAGGAGACCTGTTTGCAGGGACTAAATTTAGTGTGTATCAGAGGCTAACTCTTCCTAGACTTACTCTGCAATCCATGGAGAAAGAAGACAGAGCCTCTCTCTCTGTTATTAAGAAGGTAACTTAAGGAGATTAACCTCACTAAACTAAGGTTAACCTTTATGAACAACTCATTGCCCTTTCTTAATGTGGTAAAAAATGAGAAAATGCTTTCAAAGACTGGCTTATTTTCAGAGATCTTCCTCAATGTTTACTACCAGGGGCAACAAAGCACACATCAAACTTGTGTCAGCTGTTTGACTATACCGTGATATCATTCCAGAAGTCAGAGATGTTGTTTTCTTTCTTATACAGATAAATCAGTAGTTGTGCCTATAGTTCTGGTTCCCTGAGCACTGACCCTGAAGACCTGGCTAAAGCACACCTGAGCTCCTTTCTAGGTTAGCTTTCTTGTAAGAGGTAAGGAACCTAGGGATAGATAGAGGAATACACTCAAATCTTCCATAGATACAGTATTTGGACATGAATGGGGCATGCAGCCAGACCAAGGAACTTAAAAACACTTTCAGATCTTGCTGTGTGAACACAGCCAAGATGACCAGCATATGTTTGCAAAGATTTGTAAGACTGTCAGTGACACCAGAATCTGTGTGTGTCCGTGGCAGCTTTTCAGCATGTCTCTGCTGGGCTTCTAACATTAACATTCCTTTCAATCAGGGATGCAGAGAGGAGCTAATGACTCATAGTTCCTACAGGTATGGAGTACTTAAAGAACTGCGTGCAATGCCATCTCTTGTAATTATGCTGATAGGTTTGACAGGCCTAAAAACTTTAATAACATCTTAAAAGCAGACTTCCTGAAGTAAACAAGAAGCTCTTAACTAGAGGGAAATGGGAGAAGCAAAATGTAATTGCCTATTGCTCTGCTACTTGTTTCCTCTTTTCTAAGGCAGCAATTCCTCCACATATACCTTAGTTCTACACAGCAATGGGATCATGACAGCTCTCATCACCCAAAATTATGTTCACAGGCTTATCCTTATTTTGGGATGATTATAAACTAATAGTCTTACATTGTGCACAGCTGGGGATTTTCCCAAGGACAGCAAACAATTTTTGATTGTCTTAGTGGACAAAAAAAAAAAAAAAAGTAGTAAAAACCTGCAGTAATTCTCCTCAAAGAAGTTGACACAGGGAACATTAAGCTGGATGCTAGAAAAGCCCATCTTTTATGGGATTCATTGCTTTACACATGGAAGCATGTGCTAGAACATTCTCTATTGTCTGAAGAATATCAGAGGAGCTCCAGTGTCTCAGGTACCTAAATTCAGCTCTTTTCTTTTTTATGCAAGTGATGGTTCATAAAATTCACGACAAGAATAAAGCAGTGGTTTTAGCAGAAAAAAAGGTGGAGTTTTAATTCATGAAGCTGATTGTCATGGTTTCAAGTAAGTATTGCCATCTAGAAATTAGAAGACTGAAAATGTCTAAGGAATTAAGAAATCTGTTTCTTTCTTGGCACTCATGTATTGTTAGCAAGACTGCTATGTATTTATTGTAAAAGGAAAAGGTATATTTTCAAAGGAGAAGAAACTAGACAAAAAAGAATAAAGCATTTTCTCCTTAGAACAAACTACTAGATCTCATGGTAGTAACAGCCCTGAGAAAACAGCATGAGCAAGAATGAATATTTGTTCAGCAAATTCAACATTTATGAAGAACTTTAATTTTTTTTGAGTAATCTACAAAGCAAATTCCTGTGATAAGACTAGACTATTCCATGAAAAATTTCCCCCCTCTTAGGCTTTCAATTTTGTAAGTTTCCTGTAATTTCTCCTTTAAGTTTTTCCAACGTTCTCTCCTCTCAGTGTTGTTTTGTAATGAGTGTACCATGGTAGACCTTTCTGGACATTAAAATTCAAGTGAATGTTGAAGTCATCCCTCTTGGCTTCATGACTGTTGGATCCAAAGGTTGAGATTGGAGAAACATTGAGAAAAGCTGTGTTTAAGTGTAGCCACTTTTGTAGCTGTGGCCAGGTTCTCTGTCACCGTCTCTTAACAAAACCTAGCATGCATGAACCTGAGGGGCAGAAATTCAAGAGAGATGTCCCTAGATAAAAGGTGACAACAATCTGCTTTTCTCTGGTAAATCATAGGAGACAAAAAGCTGTCTGAGGAGTACCCAGTGCTGGTTGCAGTTAAATGTGACCAAGGAAAAAAAGTAGATGCTTAATTTGGGGATGTGTGCTGTGTTTTCCCCTAAAAAACTTTGGAAAATGCTCCTTGTCAGTCTATCTCAAGACAAAAGAGAGTGGTAGAAATAGCATTTGACTTTCTCTTGAAATGAGTACTTCTCCTTGTTTGTTGTAAGCAGCTGGGGCATCTCCTCAGAAGCTGTAAAGAGTTTCCTTATATAGCTAGAAAGTTGGGCAGAGTAGACTATATAAAAGAAATTTTTGTCTTCCAGTCCTAGCCATAGATATAGCCTTGTGCCTGGGAAGTACAGAGTTTCAACAGAAAGTAATAGAATTATTTCTATCTTCACTTCCGCCCACAACTCCCAAGGAATAGTCAGAAGCTTTGACCTTGACTCTGAACCAGAATTCCACCTCAGCCAAAAGGTATTCTTTATATTTGGAGTCTCTAGTGAAATACAGAATGATGGAAGAAAAAAAAAATTCCTCACAGCTATTTCCTGTGCAAGTTAAAGGCAAATACTACCATTGATTATACTTTATTTAAAGGAACCAGAGTATGAGAAAAGAAGGCTTAAAATACTACTTTTATTGACATACTCTTTACAACAAAAGAAAAATTTCACTGGGTTTTTAGCTCTGCAAATGATGTGGCATTCTTAAAAAGTCCTAAGAAATCAAGCAACATTTTTAACTTCTAATAGTATGCTGCATTCTGTAGAACATTTTATATGAGGATCTCAATTTGTTTTACCAGTGTTACTGGGCTTACTTTTCTCTAGTTCTGTATTTTAGATTGAACTCTAACAAATAAGAGGGAGAAGGTTAAAACAGATTAAATTTCTTCCTTATAAATAAAAAGTAGCCAGGTAGAGCACACACATTACTTGGCATCCAAGAGGCCACATACATGTTAGCTTCATAACATTCCTGTTGAATGATGCAGGCTATTGATTGCAACTGTGCAAGACTCCTAAAACGGAGTGGTTATTCATAAGTGAAACCTTCCATAGTTTTCCATATAAAACATGGTCAACATTTATAGTGTCATTACACTATTTCAAGTGAAAACTCAGAATGTCAGAAAACAACAAAGAGTAGAGAGGAAGTCTAAACTGACAGCAGATAAAGGTCAAGTGTGCAAAGGTAATGATCTCCTATGGAACATTGGAAGCCCATCACTGTATTTTAAATTAAGGATGACCTAGCTTAGGGTAGAGATTTGAAACAGATTGTGAAACCTTAGAATAACTGAGATTGAAACCAAAGAGAATTATTGCTAATGATTAGTATTTCACATGACCTCTTACCTTGAGGATCACAAAGTACACCTGACAGTAAGTCTGATTGCTGGGCAGTAACAGCTACTCTTGTGGAAAGCAAGCATGAGAGGTCTCTGAACCAGCAGCAAACATTTTGTTGGTACAGAAACACCTGAGATGCGTACACAGTAAAAGACCTCTGCTGTTCTAAGGATGTGTCGTCTCATTTTCTGGTAAAGAAACAGGAGGGGGAGATGACAGACTTTACATGCACTCCAGCAATAATACATTTGTAGGATGCTCAAATGATCCCTAACTCTGCTGCTAATAAATGCAACAGACTTTGGTGTATAAATGAACACCTGATGAGTTTGTAGGAAAATGTAAATTCCTGCGTGAGAGATTCCAGTACTTTTAATACTGTGTTTAGCGCCAGAATACTAAGCTAAACAGCACCCTGGAGTAGGTGCTTATTCACAAGAGTTGAGGTGTTGAATACAGAAAAGAAGGGTTATTTTGTGAATAGTGGATTACTTTGCATATGTAAAACTAAGGTTTCAAAAGTGAACTTTAATAAAATGTGCCAAGAACATAGTGAAAATCTCTACCATTTATATGTTGAAGAAATTAGGATTTTCTGTAATTTAGAAGTGCAAGAGTCTGAATTTGTTTTGATTGCAAGCAAGGAGAAAACATTGAAAGCGATGACTCCATGAATAGAAATAAATAGGAATAAAGTGGTTATGATCAGAAAACCAAAAATGGTAGTGTAGAAGACAAGAAGCTTCAGGCATGAAGGAATATCAAGGATATCAGAGAAGCCCATATTGTTATTAATAGTAAATTCTAGCTTCAGAGGCCATAGGAGCACAAATTCTATAATGTTTTGAAAACATATATTAATGAATGTATTCAGAATTAATATATTCCTAGCTAAAAGTTTCATTAACTTTGTTTTTTAAGTGGCAAATAGCTGAAAATCAGAAATAGATTTCTGTTACATAAAAGTTGAGTATTTCTTGTTCCTCACTATTGCAGAGTTAATTTTATCTGGTGCCTATACTGGTGTTAGTCTTTATTATCTCACCATGCATGAATTTTCTCCACCTGTATTTAAATCACGAAGCATGTGGATACTTGGATGCGGTAACTTTCTGCTTGCTGCCTTCCAGCTCTTCATTTTTTTTAAACCAGATGTTGAAGCTTAGTGTGTTTTTAATATGATTCAGTGTGTAATTAAAGTGTTTACTAGTAGTCTGACATAACAGGTCCTTGTAGTTCTGCCTCATGAGTGTCTTGGGTTTAGTATGTGCTCTCATTAATTTAATTTCAATGACAGGTCATTGGAAAGCAGAAACACAGCAGGTGAAATAGCGACAGCCGGAAAGTGGTGAAAAACAATAATAAGTCTGAAAATAAAAATTTATCAGAAAGTCAGAGAGGTTGAACAGAGGTACAACTTTATTCTTTACTGAGGCTTTATGGTAACTGAAGGCTTTGAGCATCTTCCAGATACAGGATACCAGTCCTAGTTGGCAGTCTGGATGATCATAAGTAAGCTCATTTACAGCAGTTGCAGACTCCAATGGAATACTTGAAAGTGCTTAGCAGTTAAATGAAAGAAAGGGTGGACTTACTGAAGTAAAAGCCTCTGTCTCCACACACGAACTGAAGAGCATCAACCAGCTCAGCACCACAGAGTGTTTCCGGGCCAGCAGCAACAGAACTGGTTAAGGTAAGCAAACACAGGCCAAGGTAGAAGAAATGGATGTAGGACACAGTGTGCATCTTCACCTGCCAAGGAAGCAGAAGCAGTGTCAGAATTTCCCCAAAGAGTCTTACAAAAAATGACTCCTGCACCCTTGTGAATGAGAATGAATATGTACTGTGATTTCTCGGACTATAAACATGGTATCAGGAAATGTGTCCCCATGATTCTGCAACTGCCTGCATGTTCTAGTCTATGTATTTTGGAAACAGATTATTTATTCTGATGAATACTCACAATCATATCTAGTTAGGGAACCCTGTAATAACTATGACTTATATTTGCTTTTGGAAAGTAATATATGGAAGAGTGGAATAGACAGACAAAGGGACGCCTGGAATAATAGAAAAAAGGAAAACAACCTTGAATTGGTTTGTCTCAGACCAAACAAACGAAGAGGGAATATGACAGGTGCTTGCCGATGTACTGTGGGAAATGGGGGTGGCATATGATGGAGAAGATCTATTTAAACTAAAATCAACTTTTTCACAAGAATAAATATCTCTAAACTTGCTGTAAGGACATTTTGTCCAATAGCAAAAGAGCTCATTATTAGTATTCTACAGTTCTCCAGCCACCTTAGAAAGGAAAATACCAGGACAAACCAAAAATGTTGCCAGGTTCAACTTGTCAAATTTACAGGAGTTGATGAGGGATCTTCTGTAGCAGAAGACTACATTCAATGACTCTTACAGTCCCCTCTTACTAGCAGGCAAACATTTGAGAAATTAACAAGCGTGTGAATTTTAATCCATTAAAGAGTTGTATTTTTACTTGTTGCAAGCAGCTATACTTCACTGTCTTTCATTATACCCTCTTAGGCAGCTGTGGCCATGAGGCTTACACAGAGGTGATAATTCTTTTCTCATTTGCATTTGGTTACAAACTATCTTTTTCCTGTGCTTGTGACTGAAGAAAGGCCAGTCCTCAATGGGTGTAAAATTGCACCAATCTGTTTATCAGCCTCTTTTTGTATCCCTTTATGTCCACCTAATTTCTTACCCAACTTGCAAAGATAGCTTTTTCTTTTAATACTAGGAAAAGCTATTTACGTATAGTAGCAGGACACTGAGTAATGTGCTTAATGCATATTCTCAATTTGTTTAGATCACTTGCCAAAATGATAGTTTTGAAAGATGTAAATCTTCATTTAATTTCATTCTCTTTCAAGGTTAACATTAGCATTGCAGTCAGGTAAGAAGTTACAAATCTGTCTTCCACATACAGTTAAACTTGGCTTAAAATTGCTTTGTGTTAGCAGTTTAGTGCAAAGTAATTGAAAGTAAAATGATTCATCCTCCCTAAAGTTTCTTTCAGGGTTTCAGGGACCATTTAATCTTTAATATTTCTTCACTGAACTTTTGAAAAAAAGATGAAGTTATCTATTTTCTGATCAATCGGGATCTGATCCAGTGGGGTATCGAACTTTTTTAGTCAATAATTTTTAAAAATTCTTATTTTCTTGGCAAGATATCTTAGTGCCTTGCTGGATGAGTATCTTATTTCCACTGTGAAAATAATGAACAATTTAAAATCCCATGATATACCATAAAAAAAAGAATAATTATTTTCCCATTCACAAGTGTCTTTAGCCAACTTTGCCATGCAAACCCCAACAAGCTCGAATGCATGGACATGACTTCAATGGCAGATGGAAAAAGATCAGATTATAAATGAATGATGATAACATGAGGCACTATTTCCTGCAATGATTCCATATCTTAACAACAATTTCTTTTTTCCTTTGCCGTATTTTTGAATTTATAAGATAAATGTGATGCACCTGCAGTTTAAGATGGTTCCCAGTTCTGAGGAAGTAAAGCAGAAAGCTGTTTAGCACACTGCCTCAGAAAGCTGAAAGACATTACAAATACAAGAACATTATGTATTTCACAATTCGTTCTCGTATAACATTTGGTCCATAAATAAACATAAATTTTAGACATTTAACAATTTTTTATTTTTCAAGACTTCTCAGCTGGCTTGCATTTTCAGATAAATATCAGCACTGAACTACGACAAAACAGATTATCTACTGTTTTTCCTTTAGTGGAAGCCAAAAAAGGCTGCACATTATAAACCACAGAGAATTTCTAACTTTATCTCCAAATTTAACAACAGTCAAGAACTTTCAAACAAGTAAAAATTTTGCAGAAAAGAAAACAGACTCACATGTTTCTAGGGCTCAATCAATTATTTCATAAATTAAGTACTGTTTCATCAAAGCAAATTCCAAAACATAGTTTAAAACTTCAACTGTACTTCATCATTTTAATTAAACACAACATTAATTGATTCAATATGCTTGTGATAAAATCAAAGTACCCCTTTATATCTGAGGGGAATATTGTTAAGAAAATACAAAGTTGTAATCCAATATTGCTCCAGGTTCTCTACAATCAAGCAGAGTACTTACATTATTCCCAGTTTGACTAGAAAGTTGAGAGCTTAAAAGAAAGCGCATTGGCGTGTGGGTGGGGTTTATCGAAGCATCTAATTACGTTAGGAAATTGAATACAGGTTCAAGATGAGCCTGGTTAAGGACTTCTTTTAGTTGCATAGAATGACTGACCATATTTTCACAGCTGGAATTTCCTCTTTTTTTCAGTAAAATAGCCAGCTTTTGCTACATTCCTCTTTTAACAGAGTAGCACTACAAAGGCATGTCATATATGAGCACTCTACATCTCATTCACTTCTTACTTCTCCTATGTAAGTCCCCTTCATTTAACAAATTATCACTTGACACAAGTTGTGCATAAGAATTCTTCACATGCTTGGTCATTTTAGTAACATGTAAGAACATCTGCAAGAATTATAAGTATTGTGAAGGAGGAGGCAACATTTTTTTTGGAGACTATATGCTACAGCAAGAAAACAAGGGTTATATATTCAAAATTACATTTTATTCCAGAGGGGTTGGGCCTGATTATCAAGCCGTAGTAGAAATGTGCAATTATTATTAAATATCAGTATTCACTAGTAATTGTTGTATAAACAAAGCATATATACTCCAGAGTGGATCAAGGCTTAAATACTGTTAACTTTGAGCAAAGAATCTGGGCTACATGCTAACCTAAATCAATGTTCCATTGATTCCAAGGAAGCTTGGCAGGATGCACAGCTGAGGAACTAGCATATTACTTTTATGTCTCTTATTGCCTTGCTCAATACTTTAAAAAAAAAAAAATAAATAAATAAAAACCAACCCTTCTTCTTTCAAGTATATTGGAAAGGATGCCCATTTATACATTATGGGAATGATTTCATTCCCATACAGACATACCCAATTACAGATCTGTAATTAGGTCATTAAGGAATGAGATAAGTGTGTTTTAAGTGTAAGATCAACTAAAAAAAAAATGATTAGGCCCTAAGCAATTAAAATAAGATCATTCTTTCAACTACATAAATATCCTTGCAAAATACAAAGGGGAAAAAAGTTCTTGAAGGATATAAATTTACAGATAATGGAAAGTTGGACTAGAGCCAATTGACAGAAACAGAGGTCAATGCACCTACTGAAGTCAAATTTACCTTAAGACAGTTTATATTATTGTGCAGAAATTATAGGGTCATAACATGAAACTTGACATACAAACTTTCCTGAGAAAGCCCTCCCTAGAAGGGAAAACTTGGAGATGAACATGGAAGGGAATTTCCATTTTCTTTATGTACAATTGCTTAAGCTGTACAAATATGCAAGGTCAGCAAGAGTTGCAGCTGGTTTCTAATGTAGAAAACAAACTGAACTTCTCATTTACTTTTAATTTATGAAAGCAAAAACCAAGTAAATGCCACGATGCTGCCAGAAAATTGCTGCAGTGACAACATCCCTTAAAAGTTTCCTTGTGAAAGCATGAACATTTTCTCTATAATTGTGTATAATAAAACTGCAGAAACTTAACAAGTGAATAATACCTTTTTCCTATAAAACCCTGCACCTGCAGAAAATAGCTAAAAGTTCTTGTTTTCAGAAGCATTCATTAACAATATAGACAATGATGTAAGTAGACCTTTTAATAATGACATAACAGAAATATTACAAAGTTCTCGGAATAGAAGTGAAATTTAAGACCTGTATTTGCAATAGTTTACCCTTACAGTTATCTATGTAATTGCAACTATTACATACAGCCATTTTCCAGATCACATAAAATTGCATGTTCAGCAATTTATAAATAATTCTCAATTCTAAAATAATGTTATTGAAAAGTGCACAATACTCCTCAAGCCAGCAGCAGACAATACACAGCAAAATAAAACTAAAAAATTATTTGAAATAGTAATAAAGATTTACCTTCAAGAAATCACACAAGCAGCACTTAACTAATTGTGTTGAAAGACTGTTGATTTTTTCCATTGCTTCTTGAAAGTGCAAAGTCTGGAAATGAATTTGTTAGCAGTAATGATGAGAAAAAAGAAATCCAGAGAGATGTGAGATGTTGAGAGCAATGTCACATTTCAATATTGAGGACTTTATTCCATTGCGCAGGCTCTATCTGCTCTGATTTTAGCAGTGACAGTGAGATTTAGCAAACAGAAGAGGGATTTAGAGAAAATCCTCACATTTATCTACATTACACAGACACTGTAGACAGGAAACAGCTGGGGGAGCATTTGCCTCTCTCTCTCTCCCTCTTCTGGCAAAGTTACCGAGTAAGGACTTTTTTGGGCATGGTGACAAATAACATCATACCTTTGCATTTTAAAACTAGAGCACAGAAGCATATTTTTTTCCCTTTAAAAGAATGTGAATTAGTGACTGAGGGGTTAGCAGACAAAAAGAGCTTGTGCTGCCATGAAAAATAAGAAAATGTATTCTGGTTAACTTTCAGGTAGCTGTGTGTGCATTTGTATTTATGTGTGTGTGTGTGTGTGTCTGCATTTCAAATATATAAAAACTTAAATAGGTATGGGCAATGTTTGTATCTATGCATACCTTTGTATATATATATATACATTTTCTTTATGCATAGTAGCATAGGTATTTTATTTATGCAGTTGGGAAAGGCAGGCAGGCAGTTATCTACTTTTCCTTTAATGTGTCTTTACATTATTAAACTTGGTATGCCTGTATGCTAACTACCAATTAAAACCTCTAACTCTCTCTGTGATTAACCCTAAAACAGCAGTTTGTAATTTGCTAAAAATAACAGAATTGTAGAGAACTACTTGTAAATAGGGCAAAATAGATTTGTGATCTTTCAATAACCACACAGGAGAAATAATGTAATTTCCTAGAACTTACAGTACTATGAATATAGTAACACAAGTAGCCCAGTTTGGGGGGCTTCCATGACGTTTATCTTAAATCTGTTGTTGTAATTATAAGGTGATTACTGCCCCCCCCCCCCCCTTTTTAGTAGTAATCTTCAAATTTCGCTTGATAAGACTTTAAATGACACTGAGAAAGAGAGAATTCAACTTGATAAGTTCTGCAATATGTAACTTCTGCCTTTTTATTTTTCCTCAATTATGAGTATATTATAAATAACACCAGCTGGCCAGCAACATGCTCTCACGGGTTATGATGTCATTCAAATCCCTCAACTGTGTTAGTGGCTTGCAATGTGCTCCAAGCCAGCTGTTTTTCTGTTTATAATGTATGCTTGCATTTCAATACTTAGCTATTGAGAATAAAGTTGTGATGTTTTATAGACACAGTTTATACTTGTTACCCTTTGGGTTTGAAAGATGACATTTAAAATTAGAGGACTAAACAAGGCTGCAGCTCCAGAGACCAAACACATGTCACAAGCAGTGCATGATTTCCATAAAAGCTGTTTCAGAACATTGCATTTTGTCCCTGTCTGCTTCCATTAAGTGAGGGTTGCATGCTGAGGTGCTAGCTGTACTTTATTATTGAAAATAACAATTGAGATCATGTTGGCCCAGATCTGTTGTCAGTTTTCAGATCCATCTTGAACTATAGGGTACTTGCCAGGCAGAAAGGACACATTTAGTTATTTGTATCCTCTGTGATTGGCTAATACTCTGCTCTGTGCAGTTTTAAACAGTGTATGGTTAGCTAAGCTGATTCATCTTTGGGAGGGATTTCTTCTAATGTGCCATAATGGCAGAAGCACAGGGGGCTTTGAGGTGAGTTTGCTTAGTTCAGATAATACTAATATTTCAAGTATTCTGATACACATTTGTAGCGCAGGTGCTGTGTTTTAATGTTCTGCTCTGTTATATTCTCCGCTCTGCATTTCAGAGGTCTCTGAATGGTGGCACCATTCTGCACATACCTTGATGAAGCCTGCTGCAACTCGCAGGACATGTATCACTTACTCCACTAGCCTCAGAGAAAAATGTGGGAAGACAAATTAGAAAGCTCTGATAATTTTTACCTTTTTTTTTTTTTTTTTCCCCTTTTGCTGTACTACTGATGGGTGCACACTCTCCTGCCTTTATCTTCCTAAATAAGAGAAGGAATATACTCCTTCATAACCTCTCTGCTGCCTGGGCTTCAAATGCTCTCCTCACTCCTCACTGCTTGCTTTTCCCTAGGTTTCAGCAAGCCTCTCTTGGTCATGAGAGCAGCAAGCAGCAAAAGATTCAGCTTTGGGCTGTCAGGGCAATCAGAGAATCACAGTGTCTCTAAACAACTGCTAATGCTGGTTCCTTTCACAGAGCCATTCTCAACACACCTGACCAGCCTAAGGTTCTGTAGCACTTCACTTTCTTTTGGTTCTTGTTTCAAAGTGCTGTTGTGAAAAGGCAGGAAAAGAGATTCAAGGAAGGTTTCCATTAGGAATTTTTAGACTTAGTGCTGTGCTTTTCTTCACAAAGAAGTTATTCCATTTTTTTTTAAACAGAAAATTAAACATCCCTTAGATCACACTGATCTGGGGATCACTAGTTTCCTAAAATATAGTTTCTATGCTGGTGATAGTATTCTAGTCAGTATAGCAGTCAGTTAACTATTGGAGATCGGTTCATTTCTCCCTTGTTAAATATAGTAACTTTTTAAACTACTTAGAATAAAGTACTGCATGACTGCACACTTACTTGGTTGTAAATGTTCCCTTAAATAAAATGCATCTGTAAACTGCAGTGTTTATGGCAGCTTTCAAAGTATTTACAAAAGTTTCTAATTGGAAACTGTGTAGCTATTCTACATTAAAAGGTAATAGTATATATATCCTTGTTTGGCTTCTTAAGTATAACCTTCAATATTATAGTAGCCACAAAGATATATGAAATGTCTGAGAGATAAAATCAGGTATTTATGTGCCCTGACCCTCATCTTTTCTACTTTAATACTCCAATGATTTCACTAATATGCTCTAAAGGTATAGATCTCATGTGTCAGTTTTTCCAGGGACAAGTCTGTTTTACAGAAGATAGCAAATACACAAATACACAATCATCCTAATTAATATATTGTCCCTACTTAAATCCTTTCTTAAGAGGTAGGAACATTGCCACAATGCCTAAAAACACCTGAACCAGTGTGTCTTTGTTTTGCATTCTTCTCTGTTAGATCACTCTTACCAAATGCAATTATTTGTAGCTGTTTGGTTTTTTACACTGGGATTACAAGTTTTCCAATAGAAAACCAAGACAGAACCACTCTAATAGATAGAACCATTGTAACAGATATCACCGCTATAACAGATATCACTGAGAAGGTGATAGAGCATGGTTTAGGAGAGGATGGAAGAAGGCAATAAACACAGTGGCTGGCAAACAGCTGTTCTTCATTATATAAAATGGCCGAGACAAGTTTGTCTTTGCAGGAAGAGATGAAGGAGAGTATTTTATTAATATGGAATTGTGTGTTGAAGTTAGTGACTAGTCAAGTATATGGTGGAAAATTCCTTTCATCAAATTAAAAGTTGGGAAGTAAAAAAAAAATAATTTTGCTAATTGATTTGAGTTAAAGAACTTTTTTTTTTTAAAAAAAAGCGCCTCAAACGCCTTTTATAATGGTGACCTAAGCAGCATCATCACTAGCTGAAATACAAGTAACAAGTTTGATGGGAAGGACTAGGGCATGCAGACTGAGCTGTCATTGCTTTGTCATTATTGAAGAGACACCAAGGAGAAAGCAGTGCCATGAAAAACAGTACCATTAGAGCAAAACAAGGAGAGTGCAAGCTTCATGATTAAGTTTTAGAGAGGGCCACATAAATTAAAATCCTTTGTATTTGCTGATCAAGAAAAACATTAGTGTTTCAAGAGCATGTTGGATGTCTGAGAAAGTCCAGAATTATGGCTTCTAGGCAGCAGTGTAAAAAAAATGATATTAGTAACAGCTCAAAATTAATCCATGGACTTGTAAACTGATGGTGTATGGTGAAAATGTTGTGATGATTAAGACAAAATTACTTCCAAATTTTAATGTATAGCATTAATTAAAGTAGGTACTGTTTTGATATCTTTATATTAACATGGGGTTTTCTTTGGTTTCTGAAACAAACATGCTGAGAGTAATAGAAAGCCAAATATTGATCTTATTTTCCTACTCAAATGAAATATACATCAACTATTAGATATAATTGTTCAAACTTTGAACAATTAAAATTTTAAAAATTATACTATATCATGGAAGTTACACATTAATTGTGTCATGAGATGAGCTGTAGTTATGACTGTAAAACAAAAAAACAAAATATGAAAATTAATATTAAATAAAACTAAAAAAGCTCAAACAAAATGTGTTTCAACATTTTTGAAAGAATTTTCTTTTAAAATTTTTACTTTGTGGGAATTTTTGAAATAGTTCGTTCTGATTCGGAATAATCAAAATACCAGAATTTTCCATTAAACTGGAAATTCCCAGTTTTAGCTGTTTGTAGTCTTGCTCTCACTTTCCCAATATTAAGTACTGAATAGGTCATCTTTGCTCAAAAAAGTTGCTTACTTTCTTATTCCTAAAAGCAGCAAAAAGTCAGAATTAGGAAAGAGAGAAATTTAGGAGATATGACTGCATAAGCTCTATCCTTTCATTCATAGAAAGAAGGTAAAATAAGTGGGAATTGGGATGGGTAACCATTAACATACAATGTATGAAGGGTGATTTCTATGATTCATTTAAGTGCCTCTGTCACAGAAAGAAGAATGCATAACCTTAGATAGTCCCTTAATTTCCTAGACTGTTTCTTCCACATTTAGATGGAATGTACAGACGTATTAATTTTTTCCAGAGTCATCATTAGCACCAAGGCTAAATCTGTGCTCATAGATTTTTATAAAATAGAGTCTAGCACATATGTTTAATGTTATTTTGCTTTTTCTGTAAGACACATGAATGCCAATGACTATGTGTGATTTTTTTTTTTAATTGCTGACTTAGGAAAAACTGTAAAGCGAACTGAATATTGTAAATTTTATTACAAGCAGGTTGTGTATGTCCATACAAAGCAAACACTCTAAGAAAATGACAAAAATGCCCATCTATTTTATCTTGGCCTGAAGAGTACTTGCATGAGTTAGACAGTTCAGAAACTACTCCTTATTCTACTTAAAAGCAAACTCTATTTGGAGATGAAATAAGATGTCTCTATACAAAAAAAAGAACATCTACTTTGACCATTTAAAATTTATTTAATTTGCAATTAATCTGGTGCTTATTTTATGTCTTACAACTATTTCTTCTGGGTTCATTTCTCTTCACTCTCATGATTTACTACTCAGAAGGGGCTTATCCCATTAATTTGTACAGTGTTTTGTGGACTGAAGCCAATATGTTCTGCGCGTTCAAATACTGAGCTCTGTCACTGACATTTTTCTGTATATTTTCTTCAAATAGAAGTTACAGATAAATCAGTCACCTCTAGTTTGGCTTATTGATATAGTGATACTCTGATTTATTTTGAACAAAACATTAAAAGCTAATGAAAAAAAATTAACCCAGACCCATAAACAACCTAATCTGATTCTGATTCTTAGATTTTGGTCAACTATGCTTTCATCAAGAAACTACTGAATAATTTAAGTACTAAAGAGAGCCCACAGAAGGACAAAGATGCTCCAAATAAAAGCTATATTCACTCTGATGCATGAGTGCTTCTCTGTAATAGACTTCACTGCCATTTTGAACAGAATTGACTGATCAAGTGATGAATTCTGATTTCTTTTCCCTATTTTCATCCTAAAATATGAAGTACATTGAACTAGAGCAGAATGATCTTAACTTGTGCATGGACTTTGTGGTTCTGAGCAATATCTGCTTAGTAAGTTTGATGTATTTTACACCCTTTATTTTTATCTGCTTTGCTTTGATAATGTTATTTTGCCATTGGATGTGGTTTTTGGTTTTCTGAAAGGCAGTGGCAGCTTAGGCCATTGAGACCAATTTTGCAAACTTCTGGTTCTGGGCTTCAGGGCATCATGTATGTAAATGAATTAAAACAAGAACGCACCTTTGATCTCTAACAGATCTTAAATATGGTTACATTGAACTTGGCTCTTATTATAATTTCTACCTTTGAATTCTACCTTTGAGCCACTTGAATAGTTTGTCCAACTAGTTCCATGTTTTTCTCTGTGAGATAGGAATAATAGTTACTTTAAGTACTTTGAGACTCATAGAGGGAAAGCAGAGCAAGCCATATTATGTATTTTTTTGGAAAACGTTATCATGGCTGAAAGAACACTTCTGTATGTTTATAGGAAGTGACAAGCTACTGTGTTAACCTTGCACATATTATGTCTCTGTCATCTTCCAAATGTGTTAAGCACAGCTGGAAGAATTCCCAACAGATGCTTCCTTTTACTTATTTTCTTATTTTTTTGTATGACACCATTCACAAGTGTTCTTGTCAAAGCCCTTCTTCACAAAACTTTTTCTGGAATGATTGTTGTACAATACAAGTACAACCAGGTAGGATAAAGGTTTATGCTTCATTACTATTCTGCTTAAAAAAGCAAGGCTGTTATTTGAACTTAAGTAAAAGAGGAGTAACATTTCTAAAAACAGTGAAATGTAACTGGAAAGGGAACTGCATCTCAAGAAGTGGCAGACACCAGTGCCTAGCTTATGTATTACTTAGGATGTAAGGGAACAATTTATTAACTAATCCTTAGTCTAAATATGGACATGACTGGTTTATAGAATAAGGTCCTGGTTTTACATACAGACTCATGAGCATGACATTTTTTCGAGTCTCTGAACCTGCCTATGAGTTGAACCTTGCCCCTGTGCAGAAAAAAAAACCCCTTTCTGGCAAGGTTACTGGCTGGGGTGTTTTTCAGTGGTAATGAGCACCTGCAGTGCTAACTGGACTTCTTTTGGTGCTAGTAGGTGGTAACTACCCTTTAAGATTGGCAAAATCATTTTGAATCCTATGCATTCTTTCTGTGATAGTTCAACCTCTTTTCCTTCAGTGTTATGTAGAATTTTAGATTTAAAAAAAAAAGCCAACAAAGCAAAGAATCATGAATATAAAGGTTTTGTTATATGAAAAAAAGAAAGAAGAAAGTAAGAACACGTGTTTTAACTTTGTTAAAGAAGGTCAAATCCTGTGAGGAGTATCATGAGCTAGAAGTTTAAATGATGAAGAGAAATAAATCTTAAGCTATTTTCTTTCATTGTTTGGAATTTTAGCTTTCCTCACAAAAGATTAAGAGAAGGAGAGCACATTTATTTTGTATTCTGTGTTATCTGTTTAAACAGGCCTTTCCTGTTTCTATGTCTACTTTACAGCTCTCATATTTCAGTTTCCTAAATCCTTATTTTTCTTGCTTTTTTTTTTCTTGTTACATAGGATATTTTCTATATCAAAGATTATTATTGCTTCTTTAAAAAAATGTTACTTTTTGAAAACCTTTTTTATGGACAAGAGCATCAGCATTATGGTAAAGAACTGAATATTGATGCAGTTTTGAGATCATCACACATCATCAATGTTTCAAGACACTGGAATTTTAAAAGCCTAGCAGGCTGTGTAGCAGATTTTATCGGTGGAGCAAAAATCTTTGCTTAGTATTTGATTTTAAAGTTTCTCATTCTTTATAAGTTTCTATTTCCATTCTTTTTTTCCTTTTATACATAAAAGAAAGCATATGTGTAAGCACAGTATCTACCTATATTTTGCTTGTATTTATTTGGGATTTTTTTATACTTTTCTGTCTTTTGATGAATGATTCATATTTTAACAGACCTTTTTTTTTTTTTTTTTTATGTGGCTTTAGTCATTGTAGTGGATCTGTATGGGACGAGGTCATTCAGATTCACAAGTCTGAGCCAGATCAGCTGTGAACACAAGATCACATTTCAGCTAACAAGGCAGAGCAGAATTCAGCACTGATGTGGTTTTGTGCTGGTTGCAGAAAGACGACATGGTATTTCATTCTTCATTGCAGTATAGGGGTGAAGGCAATTGTTATGTGAGCTGGCATAAAGACTGCAGGTACAGAATTAACCTGTCAAACTCCAGCAAATTTTAACAGGCACACTGAATTTTGTTTGAAGCTTTGTGTCATGTATGCTTGGAATATTTTTATCTAGTATTAGAAGCCCTAAAATTCAGTACTAATACTTGAACTGTGGACTCTACAAGATTGGAACATATTGGCTTGGAATCAGTTGATTTTTTAAAATTATAGAAATATTTTTGATACACTTTACAGAAGATGACATTACTCTGATAGGTGCAATAAGTTTCTTTTATTCTAATATTTACTGATAAATTTTATCATTTTCTTCTACTCTAATTCCAGAAACATTGTTTACAGGGAAACAAAGAGTATGCTATGTGCTTTTTGTCTACTTTTTGTTGCGATAGTTATATATGATTCTAGTCATATTGCAAGACATGTAAACTTACTGTTCAGTTCATTACTGGAAAAACATTTGCCTATTTTGCCAGTATTTCTTCCATTATAAGAATCCATCACATTGTTACTGCATAAAAATAACAACCCTTTCACTCTGAATTAAATTATGGGATTTTATGGTTGAAAAATAAAGTGCAGGATATGATAAGATACAGTTGCACCTGAACCCTTTCATCAGCCTCCACTGTGTGTTCAGCCTTTTTCCTGAATGAAAATTGAATGTTTTTGGAAATACTCTGTGGCTCGGTAATAGGACAAAAAGTATGGACTCAAGGCTACCTGAATGAGCACATATTTGGCATCTCCAAGACCACTTTCCAGGCTTGCAAAACATCCTTCTGAATAGCAAGCATATAATTTCTTGGTCTTTGAGCATGGAACTCACTTTTTTTCTTCACAGTTTACTTCTCCTGCCATGAAAATGGTATCTCATTACTATATAGTAAAATTATTATTGCTTCTCTGTGGGTGCACACGGCATGTAGTGCCCAAAGTCTGGAAAACCAGTATTTTGTTCAGTGCCAGACTTACCAGCAGTGTTGAGTTTGGGGGCTGTGCCTACACTTCACTGGGCAGACAACCCAGTCACCACATTTTTTTTGGATATCACAGCAGGGAAGGTCTCACAATGTGGTCAGGTCTTGACTTGAGGCTCAGAATGCACATCTCTGCTGGGGAACTCAGAAGTCCTCCGTTTCACTGTCCTTATGTAGTCACAGGAAACTCACTGACTAAAGATTGCCTGAGAAATAGCCTCCTGAGTTTTTATGTGCCTCAGTCTTCCTGGAGGCAACCATTTAATGACCTCGCACATCAAAAAATCCAATGTGATCCAGGAGCACTGTGTACAAATTACTTGTATGTGCTAAGTGCTACTGGGTTTTCTTGGCTCTCAGGTGACCTGAGGAGTCTAGAGCAATCTTCATTCTAAACACATGGAATGCTTTCACAGCTCAGCAAGCACATGGCCTTTGGCTATCTCACTACTGTATGTGACAATCTAATCAGGGTGTTCTCATGATACAGCTGGGAAGCTCTGTCAAGGAGGTTTGTCTCCTAAAAACAAATGGCTTAACCAACACTTTTATACTCCCTAAAGGTGTGAAGGCATTAACTGATGCCAAAAGCAGGTGTTAATGACAGGTACTAGGTCCCCCATATTATCGTTGTAGTTGCAGATGGCTGGTTTTCATTCTCCTTCCTGTCTTGCACTGGAACATCAAGCTGTGCATAGTGCGAAAAGAGCTGTCATGTTCCACTTGGGCTTTATACAGGGAGATATTTTTAACATTCTGACATAATAAAATAAAATGAAGTCTATATTTGATTTTTTTTTTTTGTCATGTGTGCCACTTTTTAAAAAGCATTGTTTGAATAACAGGTGAGACAGAATGGTTCGACAAAAAGGAAAAAAATTATTTTCTCTTCATTCGCAGTAGTTGCTGGCTTCCTTACTACCCATAGAACTATTAACATGTTTACATGTGAGCTTAAATACTATTCAGAGTTATATGGGTAGCGAAATCTGTCCTCAAAACAACTGCTTGAACTGGTAAGTAATCCTAATATTAATGGAAATGTTCTCAGAATCTTGTCTTACAATACTGTATTTTAAATATCCATATGTGTACATGTCTGGCATGAGTTGATCGTGTGTTATAAGAACCAGCTGAAGTTCATGATGTAACCGTGTTAACACTTTTTAATAGCTTTTTGAGAACACAACACAATTGTGTTAATGATAATCAGTTAAAGACTCTATTTGTTCCAGATGTTACTTTTCTAGGCAAAAACAACAACAACAAAAAAATTCTTCTATATCCCTGCTTAATATCAAGTAGTCAGAAAAGTCCTAATGTGAACCTAATCTCTTTCTTTAGATAACATACTACTGAGCCATAGCTTGAACTGGATATGTGAATACAATTGTGAAAGAAACACAGATGCCTAGAAAAGCTTTTTTTTTTTCTGGCATGGATCTTTAGTTCCCAGTGGCCTAAAGTCCCACACCACAAAATCACTATAATTGGCATGGCTGGCAACTTCTTCTGTCATTGTCAAACAGATCTTTTACAGTAAATTTGTAGGAACTCTGAAACTGAGCTAATACCAGAAGTATCAAAAGAGAAAAAAGAAAGCAAACCACACACAGATTCAAGTATACCATTAAATGACTGACTTTTGATAAACTGTACTATTAAGTGACCTATATCAACAAAAAAAGACACATTTATTTATTAGTTGCTTACATTTCAAAGGGTCATCCAAGATAAACTTGACATTTAATGCCTCATCAATAAGAAGGGTACATTTTATTAGACTTATAATAAATAGACATGTCCAGGCTTGTTACTAATGTTAAATAAACATTTATCTTAAAGAATATATCCTCAGGAAAGAAAAGAATCTGCAAATTTGGAGGTGGAGAAACATTATACATGTAAGTCTATGCTGCAGTAGTAGCTCAAAAATATCTTTAGTTATTACAGTAGACTACAAGAAATACCTTCTTCTAGGGCTTTTCATTCCTGCATGAAACAGGAACAGGTATGATGGCCCAGAAATTCTCCTGCACTAGGACAACGAAGGAAGGATGTTCACGATGTGTTCCAGATTCCTGCTGTTATGTTCTTCTCTGCATTGCTCCAGAGAATCCCTGCAATTAAGACATCTGAGGCAGAGGACGTACACAAGACCGCAATTAACGTGTGACTGCATGAGATGACCACACGACTTTCAGCCTTGCTGTTCACATTCACAGGATGTCCTTGGCATGCAGTCAGCTCCTGTAAGGATACTTCCTCCTTTCTTTGCTCTACGCCATAAACACTCTGATCCGTCACCCTGCTTTTCACAAAGGAGCCTTCTCATTGCTGCCCTTAAACATTGCCATTGGCCTTTCTCTGACTGCGTGCTACTGGTCATGGCATTGAAGAGGCGTGAAGAAGGGAGCAGGAGGCTCCAAGAAAGGAGCTGACCCTACTGCCCAGAAGGAAAGCAGTATTGTTCTGCCCTGGTGCTAGCCATTCTTGGCCTGCTTTGCCGGTATCCCCTGTCCTTCCCAAAGAGGTGACTACAAGGAATTTAGCTACATGGAACAGGTGCCATACATCTGCTGGGATTTCCTCCAATTTAGTCAAAGAACAAGGGCATTGCCTGTGAAGCAGGTGGACTGGCAGTGTGGAGAGTGCTGTAAGGATCACTCAGCTCTTCAAAATGCCTGTGGGGAGAGCATGGATTGCCACTGTTGATACAAATACAGGGAAGACCTTGACCTTGGTGGATACTGCTCTTGCAAGGTAAGGGAGATATGCCATTTGTACCAACATATATTGGGCATTAGGCCAAAGTAATAGTCTCTTTGCAAACAGCAGAACCCTTTTTTTTTTTTTTTTTTATCAAGTGTAAAAGTCACTTCTGTTTCTCAATTCCACTTCTGTTTTACAATTTAAGATGATTTTATTAGCCTTACATGAATAAAGGAGTTGTAAAATATTGTAAAATCTGAAAGACAGGCCATTTTTTCTCTGTTATTAAATACAAAACACTTTTGCCCAAAAGGCATAAAATTATTTCTGCCAATACAGACAGAATCTATATAAAAAGACTACTCATATTAATCACAGTCAGATTAAGTACTGACTTTTTTTAGAAGCACTATAACATGTTTAGGCCCTTGATAGGCTGCCGTATTTTGATGTTTTTATGTGTTAGCAAATTTTGCAGTTCAGGGAAAACCAGAGAATTGAAATACCAGTCATGCAGTGACAAGGTTGTTTTTTTCCAAAGTATTTAAGAAAAAAAATTTCATCCCCTAACAGCCTTATGTTTTTGTGAAAGAGCAATGGGCAAAGAGTGAGTGCCCCTAGCCTTCTCTGTCATGCAGACCGTTGTATTCTCCACTGACTGTCCATTAAAAAATATCTTTTATCAGATTTTCTGCATATGACTGTGAACAGAATGTCCTGCATAGGGAACAGTGGCCATGTAGACAGGAGAGATGTTCCACTGACTTTAACTGCATCCTCATGACTGTAGACCTGGATATCTGATTCACTGAATTTCCCCTCCCAGGAAATGATGTACTCCACTTCCTTTTGTTTGTCCCAGTGTCATGGTCACACCTTCTCTCCAAAGGGAAAAAATGTCCGCCAGTGAGTTTGGTCTGTTCAGCAGGGCTTTGGAAAGGACATATCTTACGTAGAGCTACAGGGGTTAAGCAGTCTGATATGAGATGAGGGCAGGATGGGCTGTGCTGTGTTAGGCGTGATGTTTTGGAATACTGGGGTGGGCTGGCAGGAATGCAGATCATCTAAGTTGTGTAAGGAATTCAGAGCATGCTGGAGGAAAATTCTCTTAAGGTTTATTTCTTGACATTAAAGCTGCAATGCTCTCAGTTTCACATAAAGGAGACGTGAAGTGCTAGACAATGTGGGCAGTCAGAGAGTCTGGTCTTGAGTATGTTGCTGAAACTGTAACAAGGCAAACTGTAACTGCAGCACAGCAGTTGACTTGACTGGTTCTGGCCATAGCCCTGGCATGGGTGTTTTAACATGTGCCAAGCTGATTATAGTCTGCAGGAGACTATGTGCCAACTGAGAATTGCTGGAAGGCAGGCCAACATCAAAACAGTTAGAGGGTAAACTGCTTGTTGACTTTGTGAGTGACTTCTGGGAAGAGGGGCAGCCTCTGGCAGCCTCTGAAATTGCTGAGAATGGAAGGAAGTCCTCTCAGAAATGTAGTTTAGGGTGGTTATGAGAAAAAATAACCCTTGAGCTTCTTTGAGAGAAGAGTTGTGGGAAAGATAAAGGGAATACATGGACTCAGTGTGGGGGAAGGGAATGAAGAAACTTGCTGGGTTTGTTAGGAAATTGGTTCATTTTGCCTTGTTCACTCCAGTTCAGTCTGGAGGATTGGGACCTTGTATCAGCCAGTGAAATCAGGAGGGTTTGGAAAACATTGGTCCTTATTTGCCACAAAAGCCAAAAAGAGAATGTATATAAGTACAGGCTTTTAATAAAAATGGGCACGCATCATGCAGATACCCTTGTGCTTTACTCTTTCTGCTGGTAATAGATTGACCAACACCCCTCAGTTTATCCTTGCCAGTTTTCTTAATAGGGACTGAAATCCATAAGTCATAGCTGTGTTTCTTGGCTTTGGTCTGTGATTAAAATCATTGCAGATGGAGCAGGAGTGGATAGGTAAGCTTGTGGTACTTAAATCCAGGCATTTATTAATGATAAATTGCATTTAGTTCATTAGATCAATCTCTCTGAGCATTTTTTCTTCTGCCCTCAATTCCCTGTATCGCTAGAACCAAAGGGAGTTGTAGTGTCTGCATGTTTTTAAAATAAACAGAAAAATCCTTGATGGTGTGGACTAGATGTTCCTGATAACATGCTGCCAACAGAAAAGTTCTCATCCTTGAAGAAAGTTTTTCAAGTGGTCATGACACTCTCAATCGCGTAAGCCTCTCTTCAGAACAGACATTCGGTGCCCTCAAATGACTCTTCAGACTTGGCTCAGAAGCAGGCTGACACAAAAGGGGCTAATTAACACACACATTTTCATGTGGAGGAATCTGGTTTCCAAACAGATTTTTACCAGTAATATAGCTGACAAGCTGAATCTACTAGGACTGTTTCTTCCATCCAATTTCAATGAAAATGGGAACAAGGGATAGGAGAAAGAGACATTTCATTCCAGTGATGGTACAGACATGTTGGATTCCTTTGAGCCCAACTTCTGTCATATTTCTTCTTAAATGGAGCAATGCACAAAATATAAGAGGCAACAAATTAAAATACAGATGTTGCAAGTGCCATTTACACATCCAGAGAAAATGTGGGTATGAACATTTCAGGAGTATATATGCATTTATGGAGAAGATACAGAACAGGGGTAAAAAAGTGGTTCTACATTATAGCACTGGCATATTATAAACTCAATTTTTCACTTCTGCTATAGACTTCAGATCCTGTAATTCTCTTATAATGGTAGCAGCAGTATAGCCCTACTCTGCACAAAATATTTTAAGACTGGCTGTGTGTCTGTCCAGACAATTGTGACAGGACTTTGAGGCAAAACAGTGCAATTAGTAGAATGCAAAATTCAAACACTTCCTCTACTCCCTCACACTCCCCCAACACCAGTTATGAGAACACATCCTTAATGTGCAGGGCCTTGGGCTCTCCTACTTAATTCATGTTCTCTCTATTCCGCCTAGACTCTGAATCAATTATTAATTTGCTGTCACCTTTATGGAAAATTATACATATACCTCTCTCCCACCACAGAAAAAACTACCAAGTGTTGATAGCTAATTGCTCCAGATTAATCCACTGCCCCTAGCCCTGTATCTGGCAGGGCATTGTAGTGGCTTCTAGTAAAGGGCTCTGGAGATATGAAGAGATTTTCACACGTTTTGGTGAAACAAGGAGTCCATTGTAACATTGTGCCCTTTGGATCAAGAGTAAAGAAATTACTATTTTGTCAGTTTATCAAAGGAAAATTAGAGTTCCTTAGACATCAGTTACATTGAATCTGAGCCTTTAATCATACTGACAAGAAAAGATAGAGAATTTCAGCTAAAGAATGTGTTCATGGCCTTAATGTTGGGTGGTTGGTATTTAACTCTGTGTAAACTCCTGATTTTTACTGGGAAGAGTTTTAACTCACTCAAGTTGTGTACTTCTGTATAATTTCAGTTTAAAGTATTCTATATCACTCTATCCATTCATTACATATGGTAGACTGGATCACTCCAAAGACTATTAGATATAATTCTGGAAATGCTTCATTCACAAACCTGTTTGGTTTGCATCCAGCAATACAAGGAACTCGAACAGCAGTTTGGGGGGGGGAAAAAGTTGTGATTCTCAATGACACTGGCTGGGCAGTCTTTATTCCATGTGAAACTCTATTTGCAGTATGACCAAATATTAATATACTGAAAGCTGTTATTAATGGGTGCTGGACCAAATCCCAGAAAAACCTTTAGGAAATGCTTAATGAAAAAAAGTGTTGAACTTGAGGCTTATCTTTGAGAAAGTAAGAGAATGCTAAGTGGAAATTATATGTAAACAGAAGATGACCTGGTTAATACATGAATTACTATGCAGTTATTTCAGATTACAGGCTTTTCCATGTCTGACCAATGGAAAAATGTACAAACAAATTATAATTGCAGAAAGAAAGCCTCCTGGACAAACAGCTGGGGGTAATTATGAGACTATGACCAAGCCATCAACAGTGTAGGTGTTACTTTCAGTTTGGAGCCAAAGGGAAAAGGAGGCAGTTAAAAAAGTGCCCTGGGGAGGAGTAGGATGGAGCTGTAAATACAATAACAAAGAGGGGCCACTTTAAAAAATAGTAGTAGCAGTAGAGAGCATACAAGGAATAAAAAATATACATGTTCAAAAGAAAAACAGATTTTTAGAAGCAGAAAAGTGGAGAAATAGCTTAGGAGTTGTCCAAACTCGAGTCAGATGTTACAATCCCCCTACCCACCAGCAAAATCTAAATAAAATATGTATCTAATTTTCTTTTCTACTCTTCCTAGAGTGGGTTTGTGACACTCTTCTCTCTTGCCCTATCGTTTCCTTTTTTCTCCTTCTGAATAATTTGCAGTGCACCACAAGTTTTTTTGATTCCCCTGTGTTATGTGCTATTCTTCACTTTTATTGATGTGCACTTTCTTGGATTGTCTGCATCCTTTAGCATTATTTCTTCTTTTTACTGCTGTTTACTCACTCTACCATACTGAGGATTTGTAATAATGAACTTCTGGTGGAATGAGGTATACAAGAGACTTTTCTTAAAAAACCTTTGCTTCTAATTAAACTATTTTTTTTTTTTTTTTTTTTTTTTTTTTTTTTTTTTTTTTTTTTTTTTTTTTTTTGCTATGAGGGCTGTCCAATCATTGAATGCCATGGGTGTAACTTCTGCCATATAACATGAATAGGTATTCAATAAAAGTTTAACATTGTGGACAGATACGTTTTGGACAGATATAGTCATCTACTTTACTTTTCTTATGGCCTTTACTCAACAGAACAGTGTTAGATTTAGTATTGCTAAATGAGAGGACTGAAATTGCCCATTCTACAGTGATGTAAGATGCAGAAAGAGATTTATCAGAGTTGTTGATCCAGAAAGAGTAATTTTTCTTTCTGAACCCTTAAAAATGTAAGCAAGACTGACCAGTTCCAGGCCCTGAAGGAACTATGGGATAAAATTCAGTCTCTCATTCAGAACCAAGGAAAATAATTATGACAGAAGGTCAGTATGCATTCCTACAGAAAATAGGTAATGAGAATCAAAGAAGCTAAGTCCTGTCACTAAGTCTCATCTGAAACACCTGATGCAAGCAGATAAGTAGCTCCCTAGTTTTGTTACAACTTGATCAAAGTACAGCGGAATTTTGGTTGATTTTGAATTATAGACATTCTGCTATGTGTTCTACCTTCAAACTAGTGGGGTTTTTTTTCCATTTCATAAATTGCCTGTTCAGATTTTGTAGCTTGCTTCTTGCCTTTGGACCTACTGGTTAGCACTCTGAAATACTGGTTTATAATTTGATTGGCACTAGGAGACATCAGGTACACCACATGTAGGTTTTAAGCCTACACAACAAGCCTAAATTCTTGTAGGAAGCACCATACAAATGCCAGAAATCTTTTTTACAAAAAAGTCTTGAAGGCTGTTGAAAGAAAATGTTGAGCTACGAGAAACAAAAAAATTTTTAAAAATGTAAATTTAACTTGTTATGTTGGTGTGGACTGAGAGTGTATTCCACTCTTTGGGAGGTGTCAAGTTGAGCATGCTATCTTAACCACAGCCCTTTATAGTGGCTGAGTTCTAAACTTGACCCAAGTGCATGTTTAGCCAGATGTCACTTGCGATTACAGGAATTTGGACTGACTTTCAACTAAACCACAAACCTGGATGAATGAATGTTGTTCCAGATGCATTATCTCATAATCCTAAAGAAAATAACATCTCAGATGAAAGGACTATAGGACTTTCCTTTGTATGAGCTTTGAAAGCTAAGGCTAATCCTGAGATCACTGAAAAGATTTAACGTACCACTGCATGAAATTTTAGCCAAACAGAACTTAAGAGCTCTAATACTTTTAGAATCCCCTCCAATTAGTAAAAGAATATTCAAAATTAATTGAACTGGAAACAATGATCTTGAAACTTACAACTATTTCTCACTTTAAAATGTTTCAATGCATTTTTTATGCTTGTTAGCTTACATTGTGCTAGTAACATCTTGATCATGCATGGGATATGCTGCATTGTGGGGAACTCTTTACACATACTGTTATGCAGAAAGGTCCCAGAGATAATAAAATTCAATAGTCATAGAATCTTTTAGGTTGGAGAAGATCTTTGAGTCCAACCATTAACCCACTGTCAAGTCAAAATTTGTTGACATAAAGATTTGCATTGAACATCTGGAGAAAAGGGGACTGGGAGAAGGACAGCAAATGTTTTGGGGAGCTTCAGTCAATAAATAGCCACTGTACTGTTGCCTTTCTGCCCAGTCTGGAAATGAAACTTGAGGTAATTTTGGCAAGGAGATAATATAAAAGAGGATCTTTAACAAAGGCCTTCAAAGACAGTTACAGGAAGATGTCCACAAAAGCCCACCCCTACAGGGATGAGTACACATTTATAGGTTTTAGGAAATTAACATAATTGAATAAAAGCACCAATTAGGAGGACAAGTGGTGATGCAATTCCCCGCCCAGGTCAAGCCCCTTATCCGGAGAACTCCCTTCAGCACTAGCTGTACTTTGTCCATGAGAATGTATCTCAAAGACTTGGTCCCCAGGAAGAACCAAGATAGCACTGGGGCTCTGTACCTCCCAGGGCTTGGAGCTCTGGAATTTGTTCTGCCTTTCTGCTTAGGAAAGGCCATGGAAAATTACTGGGAAAACTAACTACTAATACAATGGGTGACAGAGTTATAAATATAGTTGTGAAGAATACAGAGAACATTTAAAAGAAAAAAGGCAAAACCCAAACGGCATCAGTACATTTCTGATCTTATATGTGTGTCTATACATGATTAATATTGTCAATCTTACTATTCTGCTCTTCAGAAGACACTCCAGGTCACTAGTTTAGTTTCTGGTTTCTAGCTTAAGACTTTGGATGAAATCTTCTCCCCCACAAAATATTCCAGAAGACATGAAAATAAGCAGGGCTTTCAAATAGACATGTTAGACCTGTATGCTCAGTGCACAGCTGAAGGTTCACTGTAGTCATTACTATGCTGTCAACCTGGATTTCAAATCAAGTTATGGTGTGTTAACATGATGTCTTCTGTCAGCTGAACTATTGCAAATCTAAGTGGGTCTTCTTAGCCTCTAGATGAGCAGAAATGAGTCTCAGTTTTAGTTGTTTATTATTGCAGACTGATCTAAGTCACAGTAATTTCCCGTTGTTTCTGGCAGAGTGAACTGGCAAAGATCATGTGTTGTACAATAATTTGTCAAGCAACTTGATGGTGTGTCTGAGTCTTTTATGAGAGCTATCCGAGATATTCTAAAAATTGTATGCCTGGTAAAACTTACAGAGCAAGCTGATTTATAGGCAGATGCAATAATTAACAAAAGTAGGCCAGTTTTCTCAATGGTGGGACAATGTGTTGGATTACTGGAATAACAGAATTAAAACAGGGAAAATAACATGTATTTCCCTAAAAGACTGTGAGTATCTTTGGTTGATTCCTTTGGTGTGACCAGAAGTGGGTAAGAGTTTTTGAACTCCAATTGCAGAAGCAGCCAGAAAATGAATGCATATAGAGGGATGTGAAACAGTGACATGGGCTAAGCATACAAGAACTGGAAATCAGTTATGCTGAAGATATTACTGTTAATATCTTAGATAAAAATATTTGGGTTTGCTCACAGTACATATACCTTTGAGATGTATGTATTAAGCTAATGATGAAGGATTAGGTATTAAATTAGGCAGCTAATTCATACATGTTTGTGTGAAAAAAAAAAATATATATATATTCTCTTAGCTGGAATTTGACACCTTGTTGTAGATAAAGTGTATGAGCGTCTCTTTCTGATGCCAAACAGAAGTCTCCAATAATGGCCAGCAATTTTATAATGAGCATCACAGATATGAGTAGCTATTCCTTCCAAGTGTACCCTTTTGTAGGAGAAATAAGAGTCTGCTAACATGACATTCAAATACTTCCTTTCCCTCTTTAACCTGCAGCAGCCAAGTAGGTCTCTTCTCATTGACTGTTTACATAGCTAATCCTTTCTCACCATGAACAATTTAAGATAAATGACACCTCTTCAGTGAAATAAACTTTATTCTGCTTTTGTTTCATGATTTATTTAAACTCAGGTTATCAGGTTATTTAAACTCAGCTCTTATCATCTTGGGAAGAATAGGGAGAATAAGCAATTACTGGCTTTGATAAGAATAGCTAGTGCAAGAATCACCTGAAGTAGATTTATATTCTTTACCTGTGCAACATAAATCAGAAAACATAGCTGTCACACAATTCAAGGTTTGTTTTCCACATATACGTATAAGTTAGCTACAGGAATGCTTTGATAGTGTTTTCTAAATGTGGTGTAACACTGCCGAGGAAATAATAATTTAAGAATGCTGAGGTAGCCATTCAATGTCATTGCAAGGCTGCTCTAAAAAAACCTTTGAAAAGTCATGGCAGTTGGACAAAATTCTCAAGGACTGGCAGACAGCAAAAACACTCCTGTTTTCAAGAAGGATGAAAAAAAGCAGCTGATATTTTTTATTTTGACTTTTATAAGGCTTTCAACACTCCTGTAATAGCTCCTATAATATCTGCATAGACAAAGGTGGAGTTTGGATGATGTAGTGAGGTGGATTGAAGACTGGCTGAACTGCTGGGATCAAAGGGAAGCAGTGTGAAGCTGTACTGGAGGGTAGTCATGATTTGTGTGCTCCAAGACTGGGATAGTGGAGCAAAAACTGTTAAACTTCTTCACTTATGATCTGGATAAAGGGGCAGAGTGCACACACAGCAAGTTCGTGGATGATGCAAAATTAGAATGATTAACACACTAAATGGTTGTGCTGCCTTTTAGAGAGGCTTTGACAGGCTAGAGAAGTGGGTCAACAGAAATCTCATTATTTATAACAAAGAGAAATGTAAAGTCCTGTGTACCTGTGAAGCTTCATGGTTTAGAAATAGTGTTCTCCAACTTAATTTTTCCCACTGAAAGCACTCCAAGACTCTTATTTGCTCCTTGCAGTTGGCTGGAGAGGAGAATTGTAGGCACAAAAGGTAAGGATCACGGGCTGAGGTAAGAGCAATTTACTGGAAGCAGCAATGAAATTAGTAAACAAACAGTAACAGCAACAATGCTAGTGACAGAGGGCAGAAGAAAAGAAAATGTTATTGCTCACTGCAGCCACACCCGACCATAGACAATTCCACACAGCTCCTGCTGCCACACTCCCCTACGGCTCCCTCTGGCTCTCACAGGCCTACCACACAGCTCCCTCTACCATGCTTTACCCCACTGGAAGGAGCCCCTTCTCCCCAGAAGAGAGAACCTTCCCCACCTGGAGTGGTTTGGAATAACTTCTGGGTCCTGGTCATTCCCTCTCTTGGCTACTGCAAAATACAGCCCTGTCCTGGCCAGGACCAGAACAAAGGAATAGCCCCATTCACCAACACTGGCTGGAGACCAACCAGTTGGAAATCAGCTTTCCAGAAAATAACTTTGTGCCCTGAGGATTCTGGTGGACAAATGGACCATGGGCTAAGATTGTGGCCCTGTGGTAAAGAAGGCCTGCCACGTTCTGGGCTGTATTAGCCAAATAATTTCCAGAAGATGGAGGGAAGTGGTCCTTTCCCTTTTTCCACTCTAGTTCTGGATTTCCCTATATACCAAAAGGGTACTGTTGTGCATGTTGATAAAGGGTATGAAGATGATTTAGGGACTGGAGCATCTGACATGTGGATGAGAACTAGAATTGGTAAACCTAGAGAGGTCTTAGAGAGATATTTTCAAAGTGGAAAAGGGGGAGAAGGAGCGAGAACAAAGTTGGGTTCTTCTTACTGATTTCCTGTTAAAAGATAGGAAGCCATGGAAACAAACCGAAACACAATATATTTAGGTAAAACATAAGAGAAAGGTTTTCAGTGTGAGTGTGTTCAAAGGCTGGAAGAAGTTGCCCACGGAGATTGCAGAGTCTCTGTTCTTGGAGACATTCAAACCCCCATGGACAGAGTACCAAACAAGGAGATTTAGTTGACCTTACTCAAACCAAAAGGATGGTGTGTAAGGGGAGAACAGCTAATATTTTTAGAGGATTAATAAACAATATTCAGAAGTTTCTTCCAGTCCCAATGATTCTATCATTCTGTGAAATGACTTTCAAGAACTACACTTTCCATGCACTCTTCACAAACTATGAAGCCTAGGAGGTTGGCGTACCACTGTCATGACTTACATGACCAAAATACTCAGAAAATCTGTCTGATTAAGCAAAATATTTTGTGGACTACAGTGCACAAAAATTTAACCTTGACCTTTTTCCTGAGGTTGGGACAAATTGGTTATGCACACAGGTAGCAGAGAAGTATGGGCAGGGCGGTTTTTGGAAGAAGCCCATTTTGTTTCCACTTCTATAGAGCCTGTGGGAAAGTTTTGACAGTTGTCTTGGCGTTCAGTTGTTTACAGGAAACCGTATGCAAGACATGCAAAGCAAAAGTCTGAAACAGTTGAGCATTCTTCACTTTTCATGAGAATACATTCCTACAGAAAAAGTAAACAACACATATTGACTTATTAATAAGGTGGAGAATATTTTGCCTCTTAATAAATAAGACTTCTGCTAAAGAAACACCTCCCATTCCCTGTGAAATACCCTACAGGGTATTTCAGAAATTGAATAGAGCTACATTTCTAATTCTCAGTATTAACTTATTTAGGATAACTTTTTCTTCTTTCTTATATGGAGACAAATAGCTGGCTAAAGCATACTATTATTACTAATTTGGCTCAAGTCACAATTATGATGTTCAAAACTAGACAGTACTTCTACAAATATCTTGCTTTTTTTGCTGTCTGAAGTTTTATATGTTTTAACTTTCAGCAGTAAATGTGTCACTCATCCAGAAGCTTTATCCAAAAGTCATAGTTGGCACACACTCCATTATACCAAATAATACCAAATAATGAAGAAGAATGGAGACTGATTATTAATGCAAAATGGCTTGAATAAGCAAATTAATAGAATGACAAAAATAGATTAAATAATTGAGTCTCAGAGGGGATGTTAAAATGTACGTCTTACATAAATAAAAAATGAAGTGGTTATGACACAGAATGAGTCATCCTGTGAATAAGAGGAAGATGAATTCAAATGTTATTTGCCAGTAGTAATAGATGGTACCACTCCGGTTCTGTCAATCTGCTAAATAATAAAGATGGACCTAATACAGGAAGTCAGTAGGAGTTTGGCTTGGCTAAGGAAAGTAGCATAGAGCACTAGGAAATTAATGAATTTAAATATGAAATATCTGTTGTGTTGCCCTACATTCTAATCCTGTCTCCTGTGAATCAACTAGCTAAATAATTATTAGCATCAATGAGAACAGGGAAGGACCTCCTCTCCTCTGGTACAAATTAATTTCCTTGTTAGATGGAAAGTAAAATTTAAAGTAATCTGCAAATAGCCCATAAAATGTTAATTTTTATCAAAATAGTAAAATCTTAACAGATTTTTTTTTTAGTAATGTCTGTCAGTGAAGGTAGAAATAATGTTCATTTTAGAGTCAGTAGAAATTTAAATTTTTATCATATGCCAGAGGATGCATGAAAGAAATGGCAAACCTATAGGACAAGAGTCATTTAGGTATTAGCATGTAAATAATATTACGTTATCAAATCTGAGTTATATAAATAGGTATTACTACATTCAGTACTGAATATTTCATTATTGGATTAGAAAATGTAAGTTTAATATCAAATGGCATTTCCATATGAATTTCTATGCATAAAATATCACAGATGAAGCCTGAAAGTTGCTGTTGTTTTTAGCCATGTCCAGATTGGATCAGTTTTTTAAATCTTCCTTCTTTGCTCTACATATTAGGCTGAAAAAAACCAGGACAATGACTTCTATTTTATTGATTTTACTAATCTGAATTCTCAAGTTTTACTTTGTCACTGCTAAAGGGAAAGTAAAAGAAGAGGAAATAGTGGCATGGTTTTACTGCACTAAGAGGAGAAAAAAAAATAGAGAAGTAAAAAGAGGCTAGAGAGACAGAGGGGAAATAAGCTTGGCAAAAAAAGTCCTGAAGTGCAGGAAGGTCAGAACGGGAGAGAAAGCTTGGAGGAGACAGATGTGCTTGGGAACAAAAAGGGTAAATGCAATTTCTGGAGTAGAGTGAAGCCTTGGACTCATTAAAGCAGAGAAAACAATCAAGAAGGAGACTTTGGGGAGCAAAGAGAGCAATCACACCTTGGAAAGAAAAAGAGAAAGAAACTGGGAAGTGGGCCTGAAAGAGGAGAGCAGGGGAGAATTGAGAAATGAGGTTTTGGGAGAAGAGATAGGGCTTTGTTAGGATGGAGTTAAGCAAAGAATATTGCTAAAGGCTCCAGCTTTCTGAAATGTCAGCCAAGGTGGCTGTCTGTAAATCTCTGGGTTTATTTATTTGTCTTGCCACAATATATAAAGGAATTTATTTAGTTAGTGAAACACATTTTTCTTGCATTCTGCAGAGCCTATTCTCCCTTTGGTGTACATGCTAATGGGAGGTTGTTGAATAAATCGATAGGAGAACAGATGTCTTTGAGTAGTTTTCCATTGGCAATTTATTCTATTTAGAATTTTTAAGAATATGCAAACTTTTGGAAAAGTTTGCATAGGATATGCCTAGTTCATGCAGGCTGGAAACTCAGAATTTTGTACTTAATTGTGAAATACAGAGGGCTGACAAATGGCTAGATGATATAAGCCTGAATCACTTAATCACTAACATGGTTAGATTGTCAGTGATGTTACTCCACCAGAAAGTGCTCCCCTAGGTGAAAAACAGTTGTCCACTTATTCCGAAGACTATCTTGGACAGTGAATTAAGTAGTCTGGGTAATTAAAGGATTCAGTGAATGCTGAAATAGATTGTTCAGTCTTTGATTTTGGTGTTCAGAGAAGTAAAGAAGTTATGAAAAAAAAGAGAGGGGTTCTGTTAACAGTATAGTTCTTCCATTTAATGTATGAAGTTTCATAGAATTTGTCCAATTGTACAATCAGATAAGCAGCAGGAAAAGAGCCTGCTTCCTTTGCTCATAACAATTAGTATGTCACTTTTTAGGTGGGATACCTGAAGGCAGCAGAAGGCCTTGAAAAGTAATGTACTCTTCTTCATATAAAGATGAAGAGTAGGTAAGGAGTTTAAAAGCTTCTTTCAGTATTTTCCTTCTTTTTCACTGTATATCAGCACAATGCTTTGAAAAGTTTCCTTCCTTGTTTAATCCGATTGTTGGCTTACAACACTGAGCTGCAAACTGAGCTAAACCAAAGCAACCTAAACCCCAATGAATTTGCAGTGCCTCATGTACTAATGCCCACATTTTGTCACAGGTTTCATAATTAGTTAAGTACATAAGAATGTGTTTGTACCTGTTGGCAAATTTATAGCTGATCTGCTCTGAAGACAAAAATGAGAAAAGCAAAATGTTTTCACAGCAACTACCAAAAATACTATTTTTCTTCTAATATGATGTGGCATCTGTTTAATTTTGGGTTAGGATATTAAGAACCAAATATTAAAGACTTCTTTTACTTGGGAAACACACCTTGTTTGGGATCCTAATGCTCTAATTCTGTTCAATTTATATGTAAAAATATACATGTATATGTAAAGTTTTCCCTCACTGAGTGTCACACTGATGCACGCATACATAAATTAGTCTAAAAAGAAGGCAGATGGGTTGCACAAATTCTTTTGGGTTATTGTGATGTGGGTAGAGAGGACAAACTGTTCCTGAAAATGAGAAGGATAAGGGTTCTCTGCCATGTCATTCAGGGGAGGAAAGGATAGACTTAGTGATGTTAGATGCTGGAATTGTCGGGTTCCATGTGTTGAACCAGCTGCCATGAGCAGAGTGGTTCCTGGCATCTGGTATAAATCATCTGCTGGTGGCTGGTACATGGACCCATAATCATCATATCAGAAAGAGGGAAACTTTGTCTGGAGTCCATTCGAATGCTTACTGTTACAAAGGGTCTTTGTCTTTAGCAGGAATTCAAACCCAGGATGAATTGAATTCTGAACTGTTCATTTGAATCTTGGCTGCAGGAAAGATTATTTTCCATATTTTAACTAGTCAAGAAAAGGTAGATGCCATCCTTGTTTTGAATTTTGTCCCTTTGGGGTGCCCATCTCAAAACCAGGCTCAGCAGCTTTTTTCATGTGTGATTGATGCACAAAAGAGGCCGGTATCACAGGACTTGCCTTGCAGCTGACCTCTGTGAGACTGCATCCACAGCCTCCCACGGGGATCTGAGTGAATGCTAGAGCCCCAACAGCTCAAACAACTCTGCCAAGTTGCATCAAGTTTACATTAAAACAAGAAAGAAAAAAAAAAATTCAAACCTTTCAAATGGAGAAACATTTTTTGAATTAAGATTTATTACTTGGTTTCATAATCTGTTACTTGACAGCAGCTGGCTATACAAAGTATGGAGTCTATTGGATTAGTTTATATAACAGATGGTTCTGTTTTCAAATTTACTCCAAAATGTTCAGATGCTTTAGTAAATTAATATTTCCCATCTGATAATAGCTCATGGATTCAGCTTTAATCTTCAGTCTTTCAAAAAAAAAAAAGAATTAATAAAGACCACTGGGAATCATTGACACTCAATTTGAAAATGATAGCCTGGGGAGTGGCAGGGCTGGGGCAAAATGCATAAGACATTGCAGTAAGAGTACTGTACTGAGGTTTAAGCTAAAATCACAGTGTATGCAGTGTTAGTGTGTACTTCTCAAAGTATTTTTATTGGAAAATTTCAAGACCTGTTTAATGTCTTAGTTGTGTACGTTTTATAAAAATCAGTCTTGAAAGAACATAAAGAAAGACCAAGACAATAGGTTCATTAAGCTTCATGAAAGCTCTGTAAAGTGGGTAAGATTATCATTGTAGTGCAACACCTTATTGCAATATAATAATTATAATGAATGGTTCATCCCATATATATATATATATATATTTTATCATTGGAAGAAAAAGAAAAAAGAAATCCAAGACAGCTTTTAAACACCTGCAGGTAGTACAGTGTTGTCTGTTTCTTACTCCGTAGACATATGGAGATGTTCTATGTCTGCATGTCAACCTTATATCAACTTTCATCAATCTTCTTTCTTTGTCTCCACTGACATCTTAAAAAAAAACTTACTAAAGGATGTGAGCAAAATAGGAACTGCAAACAGTGAAGATGCTGTTCCAAAATAAATTTGCTCTCTGTATATAGATGTGATGTGATACCAGTTTATATTACATAGCACTTTTAATTAGGCAGCCTGCTTTGTCTACAGAACTCCATTCTCATTAATGACTATGACAAATGGCACTCATTGGAGATTGGTCTTTATCTGGCAGTTCTTCACAGTCTCATTTTTCAATATATGACTGTATAAATTATTTATTATGTGCCATCCAAACCCTGTCCTCAATATAGAAATTTTAATGTGTACAGAAATATTTCTACTGGGCTCGTGCTTTAGTGCCAGTGGTTCAGTTCAAAGAGAATATGTGACTGCAGACAGGATTTCAGAACCCTGGAATTACGTGCCCAAACTCCACATGTGATGTAAAGGGAGGGTAAAGTTATTTCAGAGGGCTGTGTGGATTGACTCTCAGGTTGAGTAGACTGCTGTTCAGGGATGACACAGGGTTAGTGAAAAGGAAAAATGCACCTAAAATCTTTCCACTGTGAAATCTTAAAAATCTTACTCAAGAGTATGAGATCACACATCCTTGCACTTTGGACAGAAGTCTATCCCTCATCCTTGGTGGAGCATCTAAGTTCTTGCTTTCAATAAAGAGCAGGGAACATTATTATTTCAGAATTTGCCTAGAGGAGGAGGCAGCAAAGGATTTGAGGGTACTCTTACTGTGACGTTGGTTGTGCAACAGTTTACTGGTTAAGCATTCACTTGATCTTTTAGAAATCCAGGTTTCATTATTTTCAGTCTCACTCTGATAGAGGAATAAAAAGTGTGCTCAACAGCCATTCCACTGTGCACTAAAGCAAGTTCTACTCAATAAAGCAAGAAAGAAGACAAGGTGAACCAACATTTCTTAATTTAATGGCTAGGGCATGCAGTTGAGAATGAAGGAGGAAATGAGTGAGCAGCTGCCACTCAAAATAGGGAACATCTATTTTGCTGCTTTTCCCTGTGAGGAATCCTTAAAAAAATTTGAAAAACCTACAATTGAGTGTGGGGCTTTCTGATGCAGGCCTGCTGTTGCCTGGAGCCTAAAGCTCGTCCAGAAAGTTTATGAACATCATCCTTTCATGTTGTGGCAGAGTTTCAAAAGGAGCCAGTGTTTCTACCCTCCCTTCCTTGCATTCCCCAAAGTCTATTGTGTGGAAGTTTTGAGTATGACTCACCTCAGAAGAAAGGGAAAATTGAGACTGTACCTCCTACATACCCAAGGAATGGCATATTGACTAGACTGTTGCCTAACAGGAGGCACTGACCACCTACTTGGTCAGTTAGGTTTCAACAGAAATCAGTGGGAGTAAACTTTTTAATAGATAAAGATGGGAGTTTCTAGAGCCAAATCAGACTAAGGAAAGCATGTTAGATTGAAATAGGCTCTATTTACAGTGACATACCTCTCAGTGAATAAGAAGGAGTAGAATTTTAGACTCTCGTTACACTGTGAGGTTATTGAGACTCTTATGGATATGAGGTGTTTCCAAGATTGGGTTGAAACAGAGGGGTGTTATAGGAGCTCAGAATGATTTCATCTTAGAGACAGTCCTGTCCGGTACGGACTATTTTTATCACAGAACAACAACGGACTTTAGATAAAACAGTGAAAGAACATGAAGTGGCCATGCTGACAGTTTAGTTGACATTATAAGAACAGTGTAAGTGAAGAGTAGAGCTCATCCTGAGGCCTCTTTGGTCTCACTGATCTCGGTTACAGGAATAAGAGCTCAGTACACTTGCTGTGCGGTTTCATGCTGTACAAGAAACAAAGAGCAACCATGTTGTCCACTTCAGAAAATTTCAGATTCTTTGACTTTCCCAGCAGAATCTAAGAGCTGCACCGAGGAGCTGAGGAAAATCAACTCACCCAAGGGAAACTTTAAGTACTCCAGACTTGAGGAGATCCTTCTGCCTCCTGCATATTTCAGTCTCAATGTTAGGTTTTATGGCAGGTAGCTCTCCACATTCAAGAGACAGCCTTGAGCACCATGCACTAAATCAGGCTGGCTTCACTTGGAAGAACTACATTGTCATGGACTTTCGTTGTATCTGTGTATGCACATCACAGCTTCCTAAAGCAGCTTGCAATGCAGTAACACAGGAACAAAGATCAGACCAAAAAACCACAGGACATTCAATCCTGCCATATATGGTGGATCCTCACGTGTGTCATCAGTGGGTCTGGGTTCTTGAACCCAGCTGTTTGGCACTTGAGCTGACAAAGTAATCTGTAGTGGCAGAAGGCTTTTATCTTCCACTAGGGGGGAATGGATACACATACTTTGCTGGTAGGTTAACAAATCTTTGCTAGCTCATGAACAAATTAAGAGACTTGGGGGTAGTAGGTTAACTGGTCGTAAGGCACTGATTAAGAAAGCCATCGCCTAAAACCAGAATCATACCCCGAGAATGATGCCTTGTTTCATTTTATCTGTCTGTATTTCTGTGAGCTTTTGAAGTGCTTAAGTTAATTTTTTTTCTGTGACTAAGAGGGGAAAAAGATGAAAAAGTAGGACTTCAAGGAGAACACTATGTATTACAAGATGCACAATAAAAGTGTATGGATAGATGAAATAGATAATTTTTTGGCGACTGAAAGCTGGGTTCTCAGTTCAAAACCCCTGAGCTGCCCTCACCATAGACACCAGTTCCTGTGCTACACACAATGGCCCAAAGCTCCCTCGGTCCATTCACTGCAGCCAATAGCAGCTGACAGGGCAAACCATCCCAGCTGTTTCTACATCCAGTTACTGTGAAGCAAAGGTGACATGACTGGACACTTAGAAACCTTTCCAAAATCCAAAACAGTGATGTGAATATCCCAGTTCTTGAATATTTTGTGGCTGAAGTTGGGAGAGCTTTTGAGTTTGGGTCTCAGTCAGGCCCTCACTCTTGTGATGACTCCTGGCTTCCCAACAGCCTTATAAATGGGAGCTCTTCTGACTGTGTCTCCTTGGGCCTCAGTTACTGCTCTCAGCTTTTAATTTCCCTATGTGTGTTCATTCTTCTATTAATGCCAGTTCTCCCCCATTTCTCACCCCTGTGGGAATGAATTTTCATTCACTATGATCCTCTCCAGTTCCCACTGTAGTCAACAAGTGCTTTGCTATTGACTTCCATGTAAACAAGATCTGGCCTTTCCTATTTTTTCTCTCTTCACCCACCCACATCTGTCATCTATCTATTCTTATGCTGTTTCTCTAGACCTATTTTTTTTTTAATTCTGTGTCCAATATTATAAACTTCATAATTTTTTAAATATTTCTCTGGCCTCTTTATGCACTGTAATTTGAACCCTTTGCTGTAAACCTCCCTAACTTTTCACACACCCATTCCCTTGTCCCTCTTTCATATTGTTTCTTTTCCAGCCTTTGGCTTTCCTATTTTAACTTCTCTGACTGACATAGGAAACAGAAAAATAAACAAAAGTACTAAGACTTTCATACAGTAGCTCCGTGAGGTGGTGGTTTGAATTCATCAAAGGGTATTCGTTTTTCAAATTTTAATAGCCTGGGTAGGAATCTTGTTCATTATTAATCTGTGTTAGAATTGTAATGAAACACTGTGGTGGTGGTAATTAAATTTCAAGACAGATGGTTCATAAATAAAGAAGCATTTCATAAATATCAAATTACGCCACAATCTTAGCATGTGCAGATTCTCTGTCATTACAGAAATGTGTTAATTATCTCTGGTTATTCATTACAATTTAAGAATGGATAAAGAATAGAAAATGTAGGCATGAAGGAGGGAAATACCTGGAGCACTGAGGTTGTACCTCAGATCTCTTATATGTGAATTTTAGAGGGTTTTGCCTTTTTAATTTAGTGCTCATTTCAGCATGGAAAATTAATGTGTAGTTAAGTAGTACCTGTCTTCAACAGTACGTTTAACTGTGTGTTACACCAACTGCTGAATAGCCTTTTTTCTTGCACCAAGCTCTCTCTTTGAATACTACTCTGTTCCCATTGGTGCTTTCACAGATATGGCAAACTTGAAAACTTATTTCTTTGGATTTTAAAAATGTCTTGAAATGAGACTGATAGGCCTGTAGTTTCCAAGGTCCTGCTTCTTGCCCTTCTTGAAAACTGGGACAATGTTTGCCAAATTCCAGTGAGCTGGGACCTCTCTGGATTCCCAAGACCCCTCAAAAATCATAGAGAGATGTTTTACAATTACTAAAGTGTTGCAGTGAGGTCCATTTTGTGAACTGGAGAGAAGTTTCAGTTATGCATCACTGGCACACAACATTCCTCTAGCATATTTGCATATAAATAGCAGTAGACCCATCTTTGTATTGTATCCATGTTAATATTTTGTGTGTGCAGAGGTGTGCTTTGTTGTGTAATTCCAAATCATGTGGTAAAGTCCAGTCAACACCTTTGGAGATTTAAATGCAAATCAAGTAGTTCTGGCATTTAATTTTTATTAATCACAAAGTAGTCTAAACTTTCTCAGAGTCTGATCTTTTCATCCTAAGCTTATTTGATCTTCATCCAAGTAACCAGCATGATTCAGTATTCTCCCAGGATATAATATTATAGTTTGCAAAGTGATTGTTAAATGCATTAATAATTTCAGTGGGATCATTAATAACATCTCTTGTCAGCGACCTAGCTTGGATAATAACTTTCTTGTGACTTGCATGAAATATTTTTTTTTTCTGGGGGGAAGGGTATTTTCCAGAGGTTTCTAGATGTCTTTCAGTTGTTTTCCAGTGGCTGAAATAGCTCTTAACTGTGGTATATCTTGAGGTTTATGCACTCATTTCTAAGAAAATGTGATAATTGGTTAACCAACCATTCCTCTGTAGTTGTCCTGATTGCTTAACCTGACAACTCCACCAATATTTTCTGTAAATAACAGTAATTATACATATTTTTCATAATAATGTGTCTTGTTGTTACAGAATAATTTAAGGCAGCAAATGTCTAGTGACAGAAATCATTAATCTAATAAAATAGTATGGCAAAGGCATGTCTTGTGGACTGAAAATTAATTTGGCAGAATTTCAGTTTATAAGAGCTATATATTATCATTGCTGGTATTTTCATATCAAGATAGACACTGGATTGCAATGGGTAGCTCTCTGGCTGTTGGCATATTGTAAAGAAACCCAAAATGCAATGTAACTTGGAGAGAGACAGTAATCATCTTCATCTCCCCATTTACTCCTGCTGGTCTGATAGATTACTGTGTGGCAACATTCATCTTGCAGATCACCATATCCTCCTTGAATGGCAGCAAGGAGGATATCTATCCCTGTGCATCTCTACATTCCTTATATTGCTGTCTTCTGTTTACTCTCTGTGGAATAAAGCAAGTCAAACTACTTGCTGCCCACAGTTCATGCAGGGATCCCCCTTCCTTATCTACCTTGTTATGATGTGCAGCAATGGAGTCAAGGGCCGAGGTATTGTCCTTTATCAAAGGAAGTAAGTCAATACAGAAAATTCAGTTGTAGAAACAATTAGCCTGCTAAAACAATGAGAGGGAAATCCCTGCCAAATGTTGATATAACTCACTAGCAACCAGTTCTGTAAGTTGTCTCTGTGCACTGTCTGGTGCAAGCGAGCCAGATTTCACTGTCTTAGGAAAATGAGAAAGTCCTTAGGTAGGTCTGCTTCTAACTGTCCTTCACTGAAACATATTCTGGTTACTCTTCTCTGCTGTCTCTTTCCATCTGATGTGTCAGTGTTGTACAGCTGAAGTGCAAGATTTATTATGTATTATCAGCAGCAGTCCCACCTTTGAGTTTTTTACACACACATTGAAATGGCAGGATGGGTCCATAGCTGTAGACTACAATGGATACTGAGGTTGGTGTTCTTTGCACAGTGAATACAGGTGCAAGATAATTCATTTACTGACCCATCCCTGTTCAAGGCTAGGCTGGATGGAGCTGTGAGCAACCTGGTCTAGTGGAAGGTGTCCCTGCCTATGGAACTAGACCATCTATCTAGTTGGTTGGTCCAAACCTTTCTATTGTTCTATGATTCTGTAATTCTATGTCTTCTGTCTCTCTAAACCTAGAAATTTTAAATAACATTTTTCAGAAGCATACTATTATAATTGTACTTTTGGAAGGTTATCTTGGATATATTATTCTTCAGCCAATTCCCTAGGTCAAGTTAGAGCCCCCCATAAAAATCTTCATCTTAAGTCAGCAACCAGTGGGTGCAACTGAGCTGGTGGTAGCAGCTGGGAAATGCAGGCATTCCCACAATGACCATGTCATTGTGTGCATTGGCATAAGCATCAGTCTTGGAAATTTGCCCTATTGTGCTTACCCTCTTCCCTTACCTTTCCCAGAAAAAAAAACTTAGTAGTGGTTGCTTTACTCTTCTGAGTCATTTCACTGAAGCAATGCCTAAACAAAAAATAGGGGTGCGCAGTTAGCTAGAGACAGAATTTTCCAACACCAGCTCAGACAATGATTAGTAGAGTGGAAAGAAGGATACTCAATCTGGCCTTGTTTTACACAGATCTTATAGGTGCTATTTATTATCAAGGTACTAAACAAGATGTTGATCAAGCATTGTAGCTTCAGTTCTGTGGAGTTTTGTATTCTGTAACTTTAATTCTTCTTGGGATGTAGGCAAACTGGGTAAGTATTTATCTCTTCTATTCAGATGAGGGGCTGAAACTTATGTTGTTAGCATTACAGAATCACAGAAATTAAAGATGGAAAAATTTTATTAGATCATCTACAGTAGTAGTTCATCATCTTGCCAATACAAGCATTTTACTATAGAACAATGACTCCTTGCCCAAAGCCGCAGAGAGAATCAGTGTCAGAGCCAGGATTAAGACTCAAGGAGTTGCTGGCTCCCTGTCCTCTACTCAAACGGTGAGAGCATTCTGCAGAAAAGCTAGATTGTCCAAACATTAACAAAAAACAGCAGGGATGATTTGATTAATTCAGATTTGTTGCTAAAAGGCCTGTAGTGTTTTTGATTATCTCTTGGGCCCTCATCAGGCTTAGAGGGGTGTGTGTGGTAAATTTCCTTTTACCAGTTTGTTACCTATAAGATCCTGAAGTGATATGTATTCTTGAGAAACATGCAATTAAAACACTACTTCCAGAAAATCCCTATGAATATATGGATCAGCATCTTTATGATAAATAAATCAGACTTAATCCTGTAAGCTCTTGAAGATAAGGGCTCTATTTTCAATATGTCCATAAAGTGCCTTACTGGACACTCTGGAAAGTACTGTGATATGTATTAATAATAACAAATATTTATTTATTGGACATGAAAGCTAAAGTTAGAAGTTATTTCTGAGGGGTTAGATTATTTGTTCACAAGCAACTGCACCATGAAAATTCCACATGCTTAACCTGCAGGACTATTTGTGAATACCAGTTATTCTGCATCCCATACATATTTTCAAGGATGAATAGTACATGGGAGGTTCTTAATATTTTTTATTATTACTGTATAGCACTCGGTATATATATTTTATACATGCTTACGTAGCACCTATAGAAAGAAGACTTAAAAAGTCAGTATCTGCTGCACACCCTGGTTTTCTCTTCCACACCAGAGTTTTCACACACAGATTTCCACAATAAAAGTATTATTATTATTGGTACTGAAGAAACTGCCTACTATTACAGATTTCAGATGTATCTCATTATAAGGTCCTGTTTTCAGTAGCTAAAATTTAACTATGTAAAGAAACATTTCATTTATATGTGTCCACCTCAAATAGGATTTTCTGAGAAAATTTCTAAGAAACTTAGAAGAAAAATTGCAACTATTTTAGTGACATCTGAATCCCTGTGTTTTGTAACAGGAATAGAACATTTGTCAAAAGGGGATCTTTATGTTGGATGTCTGCTTTCTTTCTGTTTTGAACAAAGTTTTCAGGACATTCTGAGATGTTCTGGAAGCAGGTTTTCTTCACTTAACTTTTTCCCACTTAAAAATGAAGTTTTCCACTGGTCTGATTCTGTTTACTCTTGAACACTAAGTCTTTTGCCTCTTCAGTGCTCTTTTGGTCTTTCCCCTGTTGTCAGATGACTTCTCAGACACTAAAAAATGACACTCAGTGTTGAGCTTTGCATTGCATTTTAGCAGGAATCTGAGAATGAGTGGTTACACGCTGTGGCAATGCAAAAGATAATGAGAATTAACTCTGCATGCCGCTAAGGTTGTGCTTTCACAATCACTTGAAGATGATCTAAGTAGATGCTTCTCCCAAAAGTGGTGACCTCACCTATCCCCAGACAATGGTGGCATATTCCTGCTTCTTGACTTTGAAAGAACTAATCCAGATGACAACTACTAACTTTTCAGCTGAATTAGTTTCCTAACACTGTATCCATGAAGATGGTAGCACAGAAGTGGGAGTAAGGTTGCTTACCTATGGCAGGAACAGGGGATGTTAGCTCATACAGGCAGCAGCTGGAATTATCTTTAATTAGTGCTAGCAGTCATGTCCTCCTCACCTTTCCACTGATGATATATAATCTTTAAATTCAGTCGGCAGCCTCTCAGTATAGAGATCAGTGAATAAGACATGGTTGGTGAATGTCAACAACTTTTGAACATGCTACTTGAGATATTTATCTGCTACTTAAAAATTATTAGGGATATTCATAGGAATTTTGTTGTATGCCTGTATTTCCTTTATTGTGTTATGGATCACCTGAATTGCATATTTAATTTTGCTGTCGAGGATGGAATTAATTTTATTTTAAATATCTGTAATGTAAAATTTGGAAACTGATCTGACCACCTAGACTCCCTTTAATCATCAATAAAATGTAATTGGGATTATTCGGTTGGGGCCTCTTTAAGTAATCTGTCATTAGGATTAATCATGCTCTAGAAATGCTCACCTTGCTGTATCAAGTAAATAAAAAAAATTAATTCTCTGCAGGGGAATAGTCACGTGACATCATATACATTGCTATCTGAAATGAAGCCAATCAAAAAGCCTCACCATCTAACCTGGTAAGCTCAAGGACTGGTTAGGAAAGGAGAACAAAAAGATAAGGTTCCCTTATGGGAGTATCCATGTTAACGTTTGTGCCCATTGTCTGAGTCTTACCAGTGCAACACTGCTGTACCATTCAGTTCAGACCTTCTGGCTTACTTGGAGCTGTAGTGTCCATGTTGAGGGTAATTAAAGAATAAATTCTTCACTTTGAGTGCATGAACACATTGCCCAGAGGAGCTGTGGATGCCTCATCCCTGGAAATGTTCAAGATCAGTTTGAGGTGATCTAGTGGAAGGTGTCCTTTCCAAAGACAGGGGCATGGAACTAGATCATCTTTAAGACCCTTTCCAACTAAAAAAATTCAGTGATTCTGGAGACTGGGCCAGAGAGACTGAAATTGGTTGGCAAATTCATAATGCAGCTGGGAATAAATGGAGCTGAAGGCAAGAACAACCAGTAGGAGCAATCAATGACCAACTCAGTTGCTCTTCTAAACAGCAGAGGTCTGTGCCATGCAGCAGGGTGTATCAGCCCCATCTGTGACTCATGGCTATCAGAATAGTGCAATGTTATGGATGTTGCCATTTCCCTGTTTTTCTATTTTAAAAATGTAATTATGGATTCAAAGTCAAGCACTTGAAAGTGAGAATTACCATTAAGATAATCCCTAAAGGATCATCATCCATGCTACATTTTCTGTGAAAGAGAGATCTCAGGTGGGAATTTACACTGTTCCTTTACAAAGTCAGTATATTTCTCTGAATTTCAAGGTTATACAGGCCTATGTAAAAAAAAAACCAAAAAAACCAACAGATATGCCTGGGAAAATGAAATTAGTAGTGTCTCCCTATATTTTAAGTGGAGGAAAAAATGAACAGGCAAGTACATGTAAGTCAATAAATTATGCTGTTGTACTGCTACATGCAAATATCTTGAAATTATTTTAAAAAAGGGAAAATATTTTTAAGAGCCCCAAATTTTGGGATTAAATAATCCTTGCAAAATATAAATCCTTTGTAAGTATTTTTGTTTGTTTTAAAACTAAATCTGATGAATGCCACTCTGTACAGTGGTATTGTCATGCTTTGTTTGGTGTTAAATACTGTGGACTAACTGAATCAGAGATCTAGCTACACAATGAAAATTGGACAGATATTAAATATTTGTCAAATTGAGGCCAAAGCAAGTACAGTTATAATACAGTTCAATGAAATTATGCTTTAAATATAAACAGTAGATATGTGTTAACTTCAGTTGAGTAATACATAAGAATTAAACAGCACACTTTCCAGCTGGGCATTTGCAGCCTTTGTCAGGTAACTAACAGTAGCTTCAGAGAGATTTAAGTGGTCAGGTTAAGTTCTATGCAAGGGAGCATGAGGCATGAGAAGAGCTTCAGTATATGAAAACAAGGGATGATCCCAATGAAAAGCACATATGTGCATTTCATATCCTGCGAATTCTCTGGCTCTAGTTGGAGATCATGCCATTGTTTCTAAATAGCTCTGATATTCCCCCCTGTGTCAGTGCTAAGCATTGTTAAAGTTTAATACTACTTCTGTGCTGTTCAGTTTTTTAGTTTTCTTGGCACACTCCACTGAGGAAGAGGAATGCTCAGGGCTAAAAATGAATAACTTAATTGCTGGGCCAAATTCTGAGTCCCTCAACTGAGCAGAACTCCCACTAATTTGAGAGGAACTTTTGTTCAGTTGACTGCATAACTTGAATCGTCCCATGTTAACCTCTGGTAGCTTAGTTAGTCTCATTGCATGACACACAGGGAAAACATCTTAATCCTGAGGAGCTGAGTCTAAAAATGTGTCACTAAAAACCCTCTTCTAAAACCATTTTTATGTTCTAGCTTCACTTTGATTTAATATTCTCAGCTGGTGGTGGAGCAGGGTACTTCTATACTAGCTGAGGCTTTGGTTTTGAGTTATCCTGCTGCATCCTGGGAGAGCAAGAGTAAAATTTTGGACTTTTTTCAGTAAAACAATATCTATTTGGAAATTACTTACATGTTCTTGCAAGATGATTGCTTTTGCTAATCCAACTAACTGCCTCAAATTCACTGTAATTTCAGATAAGCAAACTACTAGGAAACTTTGTTGTGTTGCATTCAAGGATGGTTGCAATTAACAGATGGATAAAACAGGGGGCTCTCCCTCCTCTTCTGTTTATGACAGTCAGTTAGCAATATGTTCTGTAACATTTCTGGAAGAAAGAAATAATGCTGCAACAAATAGGGCATAAGAGACTGTTTTTTAAGGCTTCTAGTCTGGCTGCATGCATGGTTGCTTGGTTCTCAAAGCAAAAGCACCTGATGTGAGATTTTTATTTTTTAAAGAATTTATTATGAAAATGATTTAAAGGAGAAAAGCAGCCAGATTCTTGATAGTTGACAGTTTTTGTGGCAATAAGGGAAAGACTTCCAGAAGTCCTCAAATTTATTTTACACTATGCATTTTTAAGTTAGAAGGGAAACTAGCATTACCTTTGATGGAATTTAGATCAGAATGAGAAAAAGCCCAAAACATTATAAATTTCAAAGAAATAGAAAATTTCAGCTTGAATTGTCATCTGTTGATCTCATGTACTGACATTTATGGAAATATTTCCATTCTGTTTTTCATGTCTTGTGACTGAGGTTATCACAATCTTATTCTAAATCTTGTCTTAATAACCTTAGTGTTAAGCCCCTTTTGATGGATTTAGGAAAAACAGTTAAAGACATTTGTTTTTCATTCAATGACTTAAAGTGGTGAATGACTTCACCATAACACTCGTGAGTTATTTGTTTTTATCTTGATAATCCAAAACATGCACCTTATTTTTGTTCTCAATTTGTCAGGCTTCAATTTCCAGTTGTTTGTTCTTGATATTTATCTTCTTTAATTAAAAAAAAAAAAAAAAAGCCAAAAAACAAAACCACTACCAAAACTATTTTTATTTAATCACTAATAAGCTATTATCAGGTCATCTAGTTATCCTTGGACAAATTGACTAGACTGAGCTGTTCTATTCTGTCATTCTATGACTAATTTTCCATGCTATGATTCATTCTTTGCTTTCCTGAGCCCTGCACAAATTTTTAACATCTTTGTTTTAAGTCTGGACATCAAGAATTACACCCACTATGCTAGTAGTGGCCTCAATGGTGAGAATCACATGTAAAAATCACTCCAAAATGAATGATCCAAATTCTGTTGCCATAGAGGCCAGATAGTACCTAGCTACCATGATAGATATAAAAGCTGTAATAACATTCAATCCCAACCTTTTCTTTGGTTTTGGTTCCTGTGGTTCTATGCACTCACCATGCCCATTTAGCTCTGAATTTTGGTTGTTCCAAAACTGTAAAGTGAAACTCATCTCAGCCCACAGTTCTTCCCTTTCTGCCCCCTGAATTTTGTGCTGAAACTATGCAAAAATGTGCGTTTTTGTTATTTTTATTTAAACAGCAAAAATAGTTTGGCTCAACTGTGCTGAAAACTGGGTCATGGCTTGTTCAAAATATTTGCAGCCCTTTCAAGGAACATTGGTTGTATTTAGGGCTTGTAAGGAACTCTGAATTCAACAGTTTTAGGTGGCAGGTGAGAACACTGTCCTGAGTTAAATGAATTTGCTTTTTATTATTTCAGAATATGCTATTGCAAGATAACTCCTGTTCATTTTCTTCCCTTAAGTTAGTGATTAAAGTTAAAAGTTCCGATATTTTTGTGTTCAGAGGGTGTCACATTAATTTAAATTAAGTTTGCTGCATATGAAAATCTCTCCATAAGGAATTGAACTCAAGTCTGTTTTCCAAGAACACCTGTGCCTGTGATTTCACAAAAACATTGCCTTGTACAAGCTGGGCTCAGCATGGTTGGGCTGAGGGCTCACAACAAAGTCACATTAGTTCAACAAGGCATATTGCACCAGCAGAGCAACAGTTACAGCATGGAGGATGTCCTCAGCTCAAAGCAAATATAAGGTCATCCAGCAGGAATGTTCAGGCACAGGTTGAATTACAGAAGTTTTTTAAGTCTTGGTAGCTGACTTGGTGTGTCCTCTCAGACAGTCAGTCAAATTAATAAAACCCAGCTCAAGTCTCAAGGAAAAAGTAGGAGAAAGGTTATATTGCCTTGCATGTGAAGGAGGCTAGCTGACAAGACAAACATAAAATGTCATAGTTTCAGTTGGTATATGGAAACTTGATTGTCTATATGACAGTAATGCAGATTGCTGTTAAAAAGTATATCTCTTGTGGTGTGTGCTTAATATTATGAAACTTCTGGTGAATGGACTCCAATTCATAGATTTTAACAAGGACTACAAATTGTTTTGGCAAAAAAGGCTGGATTTCCAGCAAATATGGAGCAAACTTTTCTTTGGAGTGGAACTGTGTAAAGTCTGCCTATTTCAGCCTTCCTTTGCTTTTGATCTGATTCAAACCTGTAGGCTTAAATGAAAAAAAAAAATCATCCAGTTCTTCAGCAACTGTTCAGTCTAGCTCTGAAAACTGAATTAATCTGGATTTATGGGGAGAGTAGGTTTCATACTTTGTCTCTAAATGTGAATGGGAGAATTATATCAACTTTGTACTTCCATCATTTTCACTCTGAGCATGGGTGAGAGAACACCAGCTAAAGTAAAGTTGTCAGTTCATTTATGTTATTTTAATAAATAGATGGCAGCATAAATTTGGTTTGTTCAAGGACTGAGGAAATCAAACCTTGGGCATGTGCTTTGGGATGGTAGTAAATACCACAATTTCAGCTTAGCATTGAGAGATTTTAAAAAGTGTATTTCATTTACTAAATCTTTATGCCATATCTTGGAATTGAAACATAAAGTAAAACCCAAGAAGTATGGAGCTATTTGGCATGACTGGTGAAAAATAGGAATGGAATCACAGATTGCTGGATTTTTCACATGAAGAAACATGGAATTAAAACTCAGCAAGTTGTGAAAATCATTGCAAATTCTAGACCCATTCCAGCTCTTTGAAATACTTGGGAAACCTTAAAGTAACTCAAGGTGTGAATTTTTGGAAAGCATGAGTCAATACCTGAGTGAACTTTGGGGACCAGACACCCCATGATTCTGCTGTGAATGAAGTCCCTGATCATTGCTCTTGTGCAATGCAGTGGAGGGATTGAAGGGATTTGCAGTGCCAGGATATCTACGGGACCCAAAGCAGTTGTTATCCACTTCCTTAAAAATAGTGTAGAATATGAAACCAAAGTCCACTGTACATTTTTTTTGGTTACATTATTAAGAGTGTGGAGAAATTGCAAATCACTATACTTAACAATACTTAGGAAAACCTTGAGTAGATGCCCTTAAGTCAGCATAAAGGTACATTTGTCCATGTAACTACACCTCAGAATATAATACATGTTGAACACAAACTAATGAAGTATGCATATTTGCAGGGATGCAAGAATTATTTATAATATTTACTAGGACGATTTAAAGGTTGGCCAAAATCCAGTTGGTAAAAACACTGAATATTTTTAAGCTTGTGATAGCAAACATACAAAATCTTTAGGTGTTTCAGAAAGCAGTCGCTCTTTGCTTTAGTGAGCCTAAGACACAGTTATAGCTAAATAAATGCATGCATGTGTTTCTCTGTTTCTCTTTATTTACACCTTCCACTCAAACTGATACAAGTCATATTGTTCTTGGGTATCAGAGAAAAGTCTCCTTCAACTCACTTTTGTAGCTAATTTTCTACTTCAAGTTGCTTCTTGAGCTCATATCTTAATGGGTTGTTTTTTTCTCAAGTGTCCTTTTTGTTGAATCTCATCACTTTCACCAGATGGTCACATATTTTCCACTAGAGATTCATTGCTAATTATCAATCCACTTTGCTTCACTGGTGTTTTTGCTTCATTTTTTAGCATATTCAGGTATCAGTCACTGTGATCACTCAGTCCAGAGCTGTGTATGTGACACAGGGTAGTTCACCAATCCTATGAGTCCCAGTAGACATCTCCAAAAGAAATCACCAGTCTGAAGTACAGAAACATGGATTCCAAAGTTAATCAGGTAAAGGGATGTATATTATTAACATTTAATGAAGAGGTTTATTTGTCATATACTTTTCCACTCCATGATACAGCCTTGTCAGCTCTAGTGTAACAAGCAAACCCTACACAGCACAGATAAATACCAATTTTTGGGCCATCCCTTGTAAACCAATTCCATCATGCTTCAGGTAGCTCTCTTCATATCTGCTACAGTACCTAAACAAAATGGGGTGAGTTGAGGACAGAGTTGCAGCCCTAACTCTGAATTTCCTGGCTTTTGTGGGCTTAAGTCATACCCTTAATGTTATTTGAAAGTATTTTTTTGTGGTTTAATATATACTATAACTTTTTCTTTTGTGACAACTGGATTTATACTGGCTTCATCCCTAATACCACTGGAAACTGGAAGCAGGTCATAGTGTGAGCCTGTCTTCCAAATATTTTAAACAGAAAGTCACCATTCGGCACTCATCGCTCTTGCTCTCCAATAAAAGTTCAGTGTTCCACTTCAATTAGAATGATACCTCTTATGTCAATACCACATCCAACTTGTAGACTATTTGTCCTCCTGAATGTTGAAGGTGAACAAATTAACAAAAATCTCCTTGTGCTTTTCTGCTTTCTGTTTTACTCATATGAAAGACCTGTGTTTAGTGAAAAAAAGGTGTGATTTTTTCACCAGAATTATTTTTCTTGTCTTTTAATTTGATTTTCCTTGGTTGATGCGATAATTATTCTATGCTCAAATATTTTTATGCTACAGACTGCATTCACATCGACCAAAATCTGCCTATCTCACCAGTAAGTACTATTTAATATCTTCATATTAAAGCCATAGTCCTTGGTTGTCTGAGTAATGTTGCACCACATAACAAGATAAGTCCATGTGCAGTTGTTGATGTGAAGTCCTGCCTCCTAATGACTTCTCAGGTCACAGAGTTGAAGAGTATTGCTGGAAGTCAAATCACTTTCATCAGAATGCTATTCCTCCCCCATGTGTACACAAGTGTTAATTAAAAGAAAAATCCTAGTCACACCAATTCTGTGTAGCACTGATTTCTTGTAGAGTAAAGTATGTGTGAACCCACATGCTTCTTCTTTGAGGAGGAAGCTGATGGATCATATCCTGCATTTATAGAATCCAGAGTCATGAGAAACAAAGGAATGGAGAAACCTCTGGTAGGAAATGAACGAGGGGATCAGTGGAAGGAAAATTGTAGAAGACAAGATCTTGAAGAATCCATGGGTACAGCTTGTGTTCCTATACAAGCAGGCAACAGAAAGTTCCAAACCCAAGGGTTACCCCACCGTCATGCCATACATTTTCTTCTGAGAGTGTGATCCTATGGTCCCTTCAATGCAACATGAGTGGGGGCTGTCACTGAATCAGCAGTCTCACCTTGCCCAGCCTTCTGAGAGTATGTTCCTGTCATTTTTCTTTACCACTGAATGAACTGTATCATTCTCACTCATACAGCCTCAGAGAGAAGCTGGGCAAGAGGAAGAATTCCATAGACAAAGAGGTCAGAAAAAAATCTTGAACAGCTGATCTGCTCCCTGTCTGATCAAAAAACTTTGCTGACATCACTTTTGTAATTCAAAAGCTTTTGTTATATATCCAGGAAGTCAGTAGATGCTGATTTATTTTTGGACAGACAGCTGTTGTTTGCAATTTGCTTGGTTCTTTATATTGTCAGAAAGGTGTTATTCAACATTTCAAAGCAGTTTGAGAGAAGCAATTTTACAGCCTGTGATTTTCAGGCCTTTGTACCTTTGTTTTGCCAGGAGAATACTGTTAGGCTTGTTTTGTACTTCATGCAAAAAATGATAGGATATAATTTGCAATGGTGGGCATTGTGATGAGTATTGAATTTGAGGATGTGTTCGAATCTGTCTCTTTTAAGGCTATCTGCCATTATTTTTTAATTTTATACATTAAATAATTAAGCAATATTCATCACTGTGCCATAAATGGAAGAACAGATTTTCTCCCACTTCAAGAAGCTGAGAAGCTGAAACAGCTTTAGCTTTATGCAGAATGGTCAAAATCAAGTTCTAGAAGACACTACCTCTGCCAGCCACTGTCTAGAAGGGATTGCTCAGAACACTGTGTAAGGTCTATATGTGCATGAAAAAATCCCTTTTACACAGATTTGCGTCTCAGTTCAATTCTGTCTAATTTCATTAAGGAGCACTTAAGAAGACTTCATTTTTGCAGCTGTCTTAAGTGTTTCCTCCATTAAACTAAACCCGTATAAACTTTCTCTTCCTTTGTTGTCTGACGTAGCTTTCACTTTGAAGAACATCTTTAACAAGAAGGAGAAAAAATACCTTTTTACTCTTGAAAATCAGCTGGGAAATTTTGGCATTTTGCAGATTAAGTGTTAATTTTTTGTCATCTTATTGGATCCCAGTTTTTCTCACCTGTGATAAGATCCACACACTTACCCCTTATATCACTTGTACTTTCCTGACAATGCAAAGGAGTTGTTTTGGTGGGGCTTTTTTTGGTTTGGGTTTTTTTGTTTTGTTTTTTTTTGTTTTTTTTTTGTTTTGTTTGTTTGTTTGTTTTTGTTTTTGGTTTTTTGGGTTTTTTTTTTGGTTTTTTTTGTTGTTTTTTGTTTTGTTTTTTTTTTTTTGTGGGGGGAGCATTTTAAATACATTTGAAGATTGTCATGGTGAACCACATAGCCTATTTCTTCCACCTTCCTTCCTTTTTGGCGGCTAGCAGAACTGTGCACAGGGTTCTTGAAATCCCAGGCTGAAACAGTATTTTTCTAGTAATTGGTGTAAACGCTATTACTTAAGTTTTTCATCTGTATAGTTTTGCAGAAACAGCAAAAGTTCACAAGACTGTGAATTTGTCAAAAACAGGGCAATGTTCTGGTAAAGGGGACATCTTCCCAAATTTTCAAAGTTAAAAAATCTCATCAAAATGACAGTGGTGATATTGTGGCCAGTTAATAGTTCTAAGGTCATTGTCTTGCTGCATCTCCAGGGAACAGATCATCTCTTTTTTCATCTTGTTTCCATTCTTTTGGGCTGATCTCTGTCTCTAAGTAGCAGAAGGAGTTTGTTTGCGCCCTCAAAATACAGTACAGTAGAGAGGAATGTGTGTGTCTATGTATGGACACACATAAGTGCACAAAACCACAGAGGTTAGTTTTAATTTACTTTAAAATGCGTAAGTGTATTTGGGAGATGGAAACTAAGAGAATTCATAATAAGGCTGAATGTAGTCCAGGAACCTTGTAAGATTTGAGAATAGAAAGCAGTTTTCCAATCTTTCATGTATGGAAATACCGGATGAGTCAATGGGTGTTCTCTGAGCTAGGAACTTCCAGGGCTTCTCTATGTCAGCATCATCGCCTTATAACTTGTTTTTAAAGGCCACCCAGTGTCCACAGCCACCCCTGATTTAACTGGAGCTTTGGGTGCTCAGCACCCCTGAAACTGGGCTTATGGCTGCCATGGTGTTTGAGGAAAGGCAGGCACACAAAAACAGTTTAGAGAAATTAACATCTGGCATTTGGGTTAATGTAAGACTTGTTAAAGGTGAGAATTCCTGGTAAAAAATTACACTAGAGATTTTTAAATCCCCTCCCCACCCCCCTACCCCCCCCCCCGAAAACCCTCCAACAAAACAAAACAAAACCAAAAATAACACAAACCAAAACAAAACCCAAAACAAACAAACAAACAAACAAAACCATAAAAAAACAACAAACAAAAACCAACAAAGGAAAGAAAACCTGACTTAATCATGGTGAAATAACACTGTGCTTTTAAAATGCTTTTGACCACAAACAGTTTGGAGCAACCAACTGCAATCTATTAAGTTTCACTCACGGGGATTTTACTTTTTCCTCAACCTTTTCTGGTATATTATATAAGTATTTTTAGGAAATTCACAGTTCTTATTGAGTTTAAAAGAAATATCTAGCTTTATTAGGAGAAACCAATTAATATCCATAGCTTCTAAGGTAGACTTTGGAAACTAAGGAGATTTTTCACTATTGATTGATGTATATGTTCGTATATGTTCTGGTTTTTTTGTTTTTTTTTTTTTTTTCCTTCTGGGACTTATTTTATTTTAGCTTTAGGGTAAAATCCAGCCTGATTTATGCAAGTGTCATTATGTAGAATGCTGGAATTTTTATTACATTTCTTTATTAGAGATGAATAAAGTAAGCAGTTGCCTTAGAGAGTGTGTCTATCTAGAACAAGATTCTTTTCAATATCTAGCTTATATGGGAGAAATTTTTATTTAGCTTGGGAACTCTGATTTTGGTACCTGATTCAGAACAAAACCATTTTCAGTTTGGTCCTTGTAACTAACTGATGGAAGAATTAAAAGAAAATGTAAGTGTTAGGGGAAAAATTACTTGGAAGTATCTCTGCCTATTTATTTTGACAAGAGAATACCATTGGATTGGTTTCCATTTCATCCAAAAATCAATAGGATATAATCCTATAGGATTTGCAATGATGGGCATTATGCTGATTATATGATTTGGGAATTGGTTAGAATTTGCCTGTTTTGAGGCTGTCTGCAGTTATTTGATAAATTGGATAATTAAGCAATAATCATCACTGTCACATAAACAGAAGGCTAGATTTTCCCTCACTTAAAGAAGCTGAGAAGCTGAAAGAGTGTTAGCCTTATGGAGAATGGCCAAAAGTCATCTTTACTATGCCTTCCACTTGAAAACAAAATAAATATATTCTTTAAGAAACATATTTTTAAGAAAATCTGTAAGAAATAGATTTTAATCTTTAATTTTAATCTTTTATCTGTTTAATCTTTAAGAAATATATTTTTAAGAAAATAAGTTTAAGAAATAAATAAGTAACTCAGTGCTTACACAAAATTCTCTTGATTTCAGGGGAGATGCTCTGCATTACAGAGAGAATGAACTTTAAGCCTTCAGCCTTCCCATTTGCTTTTCTGGGGATAAATTCAGACAGAGGTAAGTATGTTCAATACAGAGTCTATGAACAATCATGAATTAACACCCTACACAGCATTCCAAATTAATATTTTCTGGGAAAAATCTTTAGTGTACACTATAATAAATTAGCAATACTACTGTAATGTAGTATATTGATAAAGTAATTTTACTAAAATTCTTCTAGTAATGAAGCTATTCTAGAATTAGGCTTTGTCTTGCAGTTCATGGAGCTTTATATACTGAAAAATTAAGCAAAAAAATTTGCTTTGCATTTATTTGAAAGCAGGACTTTTGAAGAGCATCATACTAATTCTGTAAAGCTTAGCAAATATTTCTGAGATTTCCAGGAACTATCTTCCTGCGTACAAAAAGGTGGTAAAGGAACATTTTCTACTGGTACTAAGGTTACTGGGGAAAGTTCATGGACTCAGGGAGGTTTTCGGGGTGATTAACCTCAGGTGTTAAGGCTGATGCATAGAATTTTTTCTCTGAGAAATAACTCATGCTGATCTGATTGGAATAAAGAGGTCCAGCAGATCATGGTCTTACAACTGTCTGTACCAACACTTGTGGATGCAATATTGTATAACAAGGCTCTGTGTTAAACAAAGAGACAGATGGAAAGGCCTGAATTTAAAAAGGCTCTCTGATACTTCTTTCTGGGCTCCTCATGTTAACAATGATTGGCTGCTGGATAAACTAGATCTGCACAGATCTTCATTGCTTCATGAATTGTTGTCTCAGAAGCTTTTATTGTTCTGTGTAGATTATTAACACACTTGCATATGACTCTGCACTTACCAGTCCTGATGTTGTCCCAGGGACAGCACGGGTAGAAGTTCCTCCATGAAGTCAGTCTTGTGTAGATCATCTCCAAGACCCACTGGCTCAATCTCCTCCTGGATGGAGGGAAAATAAGTGTCTTATTATCAAAATATTGTGTCATTTCAAGGTTTTAAGACTTAACTAGGACCACTGAAAGAGACACAATGGATTAGAGGTGCAATAAACACAGAAACTGTAATAGAGACCCTCTGGCACACACCAGTCTGTGAGAGTTTTGTAAAGAGGAAAGATTAAAGAAAGGTTAGATAGGTCTTCAGTGTGCTGAATGTCTCTCACTTTTTTTTATAGAATAGTATAACTGAACGGTGCTTAACTCAGTTTAAAATTTTACTTTATGGTTGACCTTTTCCAGCTTAATGATGCAGTTTCAGTGGTAGGACACAGGAGACATGCCAGTGACAATGATTAAATAAAAAAGAAAACCATTAAGAGAAACTATGTATATTGTTGCCTAGCAGAGAACCAAAACATTGTTTTCCTGAAAGCCACATGAATTTGTTTTCTAGATGTTAAAAAGGGCATTGGACATCAATAGAAAAGAATGGGAGGAGAGAGCTGTGTTGTGGTAGTTGTCCTTTGGATAGTGATCATACTTATTATAATATTTCCATATGATTTTTATATGAAAATAAACATTGAATTTGCAAAATAGTGCTAGACTTAAATAGTATTAAGGTCACACTCCAAGTAGATATTTTAGAATGTGCTTCACTTTACTGACTTTAATTACTGTCTCACTCTACCTGTTTCCAGGTGTTACCTCAAATCTGATATGGATAAATTAAAACTTAATCTTTTCCCCGTTAATCCCTTTTGCCTTCTTTCTAATCAGTAGAAATAATGCTAATCTGTTTATTCAGTCCCAGAACCCAGGCACAACTTTTGGGTTGGGCTTGAGTCCAGACCTTCACATCCAGGCTCTGTGTGTCTCTTTGCCGTCTGAGACCTGTGTTCTGGGCTGGGGTAAATCTGTCTCTGAACATATCAATTTATATACCCTAACTATATATAGACAGCAAAAACAAGTAGTTTAGATCAGATAAATTTTTAGCAGGCCACAGTTGGATACAGCGAATCCCTAGATGAGATGATGTGGGCCTGGATCAAAGATTTAGCAATATGTAAGTATAGAAAAGGTGGAATATGAAAGATGATCTGGAGAAGGACCTTTAAGACATAGCATCATTTTGAGACGTCTAGGCAAAAGGGTTGTTTTTATTCTGTCTGGAGTTAATAAGAGCTGCTGCTTTCTTTTTTTTTTTTTTTCCTTTTAATTTCTGAAGAAAGGCAGATCCCTGACTTTTGTTCTCTTCAAAACAAGAATTAAGATACATGTGTTGGAAGAATATTACTGAAGCCACCCGAAGCGTAAGAATTCAAAAAACAATGAGCTTTGAAGATGGCATTGTAAAGCACAGTTTTTACACCAGACAAGGAATAGGTGCAGTAAATTAAACCTGAGCCAAAGGATTCTGTTAACTTTTGCTAGTGGAGGCAATGAGCTGATGGTGACAGCTGATACTCTTCAGCCCCTGAAGACTTGAAGCTGTAAGAGTAGGCTACCACCCGGGAAGATTATGCTGCCTTCATGGCCTAGAATGCAGGCTGATTTTCCTGTGATTTGGAGAATTGCTTTTGAATCAATTATGTTAAACCCCAAGGGCAATTCCTTCCTTTTCTTGACACTTGAAATGAATGACCTGTCAAGGCAAATGCTTAATTTTCTAAATACAAAGTCATTTGGCATATAAACAGCATGGATTTTTTCTGGTTTCATGTCTATGACATACAAAGTCTAAATCTATGTTTGATCAATGGAGGGGAAGGAAGCCCTCTAATTTGCTCCTGCTTTGTATTTAAAATGTTCTTTTACATTCCTGTGTAAAAAAAGAAAAAAAAAAAAAAGCTTTTAATAATAAGGGTTTTTTGTTTGTTTCTTTGTTTGGGTTGGTTTTTTTTTTGGTTTTTTTGTTTTTTTTGGTAAATTAGAAAAATGGAAGCTTATTTTTAAGCAGGAAGTAATTTAATTTTTTTGTTGTTGTTTGCTTAAATGGACTCCAATTACAACTGAACTGGACTTTTTGAAGAGGGCTATGAATGTTCATAAAATAGATATTGAGATTACCTGAATGAGTACTATTTCTTCAGGCAGACAAGGCACATAAATTTATTCCATATTTCCAGACTTTTCTACTTCTTTGGCAATTTGAAATACAAAATTCTCACCTTCTTCTTTCTGGCCTTCATCACACATCAAAAGACCAACAAACACTACATTAAATCTGTTGATTTATTTATTTTTTTTTTTTTATTTTTTTTTTTTTTTTTTTTTTTTTAAATTTTGAATAACTATTCAAACAACCTGTGTTGTCCAGATATCCAAAACCTCTCTATGGTATTCAGTGCTAAGGATAACCCAATTTCAGGAAGACTGAAGGTAATAGATTTCATGGGCGTTACTTAAGTAAAATTACCACCTAAGTAAAGTGGGAAAACATCACATGAAAACCAAACAAAATTGTCTCATTAAAAGATGCCTTAAGCCCAAATGAAATAAGAATATCATAGAGTCTAGTTTAAAATCGAGGTGAAAAATTGGAAGAAATTTGCAGGAAACTTTTCCATTTTGTTTTACAGAAAATGAATGGATATGTTCCCATTCCTGTGGAAAATTTTGGAGGTACCTCACATAATTTATAATTGATTTTCCACTAAACTGTTGAAGAATCATTTTTACTTCTGTTGCTAAAGTGCAGCACCAGCAAAAAAACCTAGAGAACATCTTGGCAAATTCTTCAGAAATTACCTTTACCTCAAAAACCGGAAAGTATGATATTTTTTTGTTTGTTTTTAGGGCTTCTTGGGAGTTTTTCTTGCATTTGAAAAAGAAAATATTGTAAACGTGTGGAATACATTAGTTCCATAATGTATTCCTCCTATTCAGTAGGGTCATAGTGCTGTAGTATATTTTAGCTGACCATTTCAAATGACACTTTAAGGTAAATTTTATAGTTTTTAGATTTGAAATTGAATAATTCATTTTTAGAGTGCTTGGTTCTAATCTGTGACTTAAAAGCCATACTTGAGCAAGTGTCAAACCTGCACTTGGTTTGTTCTTTCCTAGATTTCCAAGATTCTGGATATTAGGAGTTTTAAATAATCATCTCATCAGTTTTATTACCATATAATGAGTCTCTCAGCCTTGAGTTGCTGCTGAATTTTCTGCAGCAACAAAAATGCTTAATTATCTGGAGAGCAATTTAAAGAACTCAGAAATTTCATTTAGTGTGTGAGAACTTTGCCCAGAACTTGAGTGCAATACAAAGAGCCATTAGAATCAACCTTCATTGAGAAGTTCACTAGAAATCAAGGAGAAATTTATCCCTTCACCTGAAATACAGTTTTATCTGCACTGTTTTGGTGTCTTCTGTTTGATACAGACAGAAGTGACATGCACATTTTTACCACTCATTATTGAAGTCATGCTGCAGAGGATGAAGTCTTCAGCTAAAGGTGAAGGTTCTTTGGGATTAAATACACATTTTATTACTGATGTCAGGGAGATTAGCATTTTGTCCTTAGTTTCCATAAAAATCAACCTGGAATCATTCCCTATTTTCATGGTTTAACCCCAGCTAGCAGCCAAGCCCCACCCACACCCTTGCTCACCCTCCCATCAGTGGAATCAGGGAGAGAATTGGGTGAAAGCTGGAAAACCCATGGGTGGAGATACAGACAGTTTAACAGGGAAAGCAAAAGCTGTGCACACAAGTAAAGAATTAAGTCATCTCTTCCATGGGCAGGCAGGAGTTGAACCATCTCCAGGAGAGCAGGGTCCCATCACACGTGATGGTGACTTGGGAGGACAAACACCATCACTCCAAACATCCCCCCTTCCTCCCTCTTCCCTCCACTTTATACACTGAGCATGATGTCATACGGTCTGGAATATTCCTTTGGTCAGTTTGGGTCACCTGCTCTGGCTCTGTCTGCTCCCAGCCTCCTGTGCACCCCCCAGTTCCTCACCAGCCTCATGAAAAGGAGCAAAGGCTTTGGCTCTGCATAAACCCTGCTCAGCAATAACAAAAACATCTCTACACTATCAAGCCAGTGTTCAGCACAAATCCCAAATACCAACCACTGTGAAGAAAAATAACTCTACCCCATTCAAAACCAGCACACCAATGCACTGCACTGATTTTTCAACCCTGTCTTTGTAGCATCTTTTGCAAAATTACTTACACAGTAGACTGTAGAGACAGCTAAATGAAAGGATTTCACTCGTTCTCTCAAGCAACAGACATTAAGCTACCTTCTATTTCCTAGAGCCCTTGAGAATATATTTTAGTTTAGCTGTGATATTAGTTCTGGTTGTATCACTGATACAAAAAAGAGTGTGTAAGATTAGTTTCATTGCCAGTATCCTTATCTGTACATTTCACTTGACACTGGTGAGATTTACAGAGACTCTTTGAAAAATATTTCTGCCAGTATTTTCTTTTGCTACAGAACCATCATATACCTTGAAAAATACTGCTTAGGACACAGGTGCATCCTTTTGTTTCCAATTTCCTAACAGCTAATGTTAGATCATGCATATTATGTTTCCAAGACCTAGTTTTAATCAAGCTTATTTTCAAAAGTCCCCATTTTTATCTGTATCTGGATACACAGCCAAGACTGGATATTATCAAGTTTTTTGACTTGAAAACCTTCAAGTAAATGCTAGAATATTAACTGAAAATTCTGAACTGAAATACCATTTACCTGACAATATCATTACCACATGAGTTTCAAGCCAGTCTTGACTACTTTCTACATGTGTTTTAGGCCTTCAAATTATAGCCAGTTCTGTACTTCAAAGAGTGTATTCAAGGAGAATATTTCAAAGACTCCTGTCTTTGAATTGATTATTCAGTGACTGATGCTAGAAATAAAAATTAAACAAAAAATCCTACTTGATGTTTGACATAGAATTTAGGAGGTTTTCCCTTGCAATGTATGTCTCTTTTTTTTTGGGTTATTTTGTGATGATTGATAATTTCTTAATCTCTAAATACCCATATATATAATGCAGATCAAATGCGTTTCACCTTATTTAAGGTATATCTTAAAGACACTAAGGGGAAAGTATGACATCTGACTTCAGATTAGCAATCTATTACTGTATTGTTTCAGGTTTCAAGATAATTACCATGCACTCTCTGGAATTTGAACTAATAACTCAAAGCTTATTTGCTTAGATATTTTTGCTGTGGTGGACTTTGGCTGTGAAGCTTTTAATGCTGGTATTTATAAGTGTGATGTGACTTTATTTCCTGAAATGACATTAAAAGTATTTTTGATTTATGTGACTTATTTGTAATAATTTAGAATGCTAAATCTGATTATTTAAATTTGCTGAGCCAACAGGCTTGATTGATATAATAAAAAGGAGTCCTCTTCATTTATTAGTTGTTTAATTTGGTAATAATAAAATGCTAGATCATAATTAAGTTGATCTGTAAGCTCACAAAGACAAAACTGTCAAGGTAATTAGTGGAAAAACAACTCTCATCCCTTCCTCCTCTATTTAAAAATAAAATTATATCAATTTTCAAGCTAACATATCACAAGGGAAAATCACTGTATAACTTCACTCTCTCAAAGAAATCTCTTCAGTCAGTTAAAAAAATGGCCAAAGATTTACCCCATAGATCCTGAAGATTACTTCAATGTATGGAAAGATAAAAGGACACAATTACCTTTTTATCAGTTGAGTATTAGCCTTATTTTCATAATTTTATGAGTTCCTTTTAGTTACTGTTAATTTAGATTTGTTCTAGTGGGGTGATTCAGTTGCAAGTTCCTCTGTGTAATTCGATCTGGTTTTGATTTATTTTCAAAATAAAAAAGAAACTTTAGAACAGGAATTATATGCTGGAAGACACCTTTGGCTCAGATAAACACACAGGTTTGGAGTAGGAGAATGCAATTACATGTAGGACTTGAAAGTGTATGATAAGATCCTTGGCTATTTTAAATACATCTTTGAACAGATTCAAATGGATGAAAACAATCCTGGATGAAAATGTCCTGATATAAGCTAATCCACTTTTTTTGGGGTTGTTTTTTTTTTTTAACTGAAGTTGTTTTTTAAGTTAAAAAAGAAATTGTAAATACTCCAGACTAAGTTATCTTCCTTTCCTATCTCTCATATTTTCATCTGCTGTGATGTCTCTGAGGCATACAAATTCATTTTAATTCAAATCTATTTTTCTTTCTTTCCATTCTGATTTCACCTTGCCTTTCACCTCTATTACTCTTTTCCATCATAGAATCTGCAAACACAATCTGTCCTTTTGGAGCCAGCGAGTCTCTGTGACCAAATTTATAGCACCCAAGGTGCTACAAACAGTAAAATGCAGTAAATATCAAATAATACAATATTCAATTCTGCACTGTGATTTGAAAAATGGAAGAAAATTATTAGTGTTTTCTACAGCATCAAAGAAATTATTGCCACAGCCATATGCTGCAGAAATTTATACAGATAGCTGAAGCTCTTTCGACATGTTATCAGCATTGTATGCAAGAAAATTTTGACATTTTCCATTATGAGGTCATTTTTTTAAAAATTGCTATTAACTTTGCTAGAATTAAACTGCTGGAGTTGAAATCTCCTTGTCTGACCAGAGCTGGTTTTGTTCATTTTAAGTTTTAGTTTCATGGATGATAAGTCTTACATATCATCTTACACTTGTTGCCATGACAATGATGATCACAAGTATAGTCTTTGGAGCAGGGAATTGCTATGTGAGAGAAGGATGGTTTGAGTTTTAGGGATGGATCATTTACTTGCCCTTGAAATTTTGCTCAGTTTTGGCTAACTTATAATTATTTGAATAGTCTTAATTCACACATCCTCAGTAGAGTTTTGTTAACAAATTTTCACACACATTTTATGAATATTCCCTGTGTCTAAGGCATGTTTAGTTTGCTCAAAGAGCAGATGGGCAATTTATACTCTTTGAAACATCTTCAATCTCATTGAGGAAATACCTGTTTTCAGGACACTGCATGAAGAACATCCACACCATGAAAAATTTTACTGTTTTCCATGCTGGCTTGTAATGACTGGCTGTGTCTGCATTGCTCAGAGCAGTACAGTTATTCTTGCCTCTACATAGTGCTGACCTGCACTGCTTCTGATCCTGGCTTAACTAGCTAGTTTAGGTATCTGCATTTTCCTCCCTCACCTGCTGTAATTATATCCACTACCTATCTGTACTTGCCATAATCTTGCTCTTGCTCCCAAAATGTCATGGAGAAGGTAGAGTGGAGAAGGGTGTTCAAGAAAGAGAGGAGGCTAAGGCTGATCCTCCCTAGTGAATGTAGCTTTAAGCAGTTTGCTTTAGCAAATCAGACATTTTACCAAGGTCTTAGAGGTAGTACAAGGGGCAGTGGTTTTAAAGTGATAGATTTAACTTGGACATAAGGAATTTTTTACAATTACAGTAGTGAGACTCTGGAAAAGGTTGCCCAGAGGAGTTGTGGGTGGCCCATCATCACTGGAAGTGTTGAATGTCATGTTGAATGATGCTTTGAGCAAATTGATAGTGAAACATGTCCCTAGGGAAAATGAACTAGATGATTTTTAAAGGTCATTTCCAGCTCTCACTTTCTCAGTTTCTTCTGCCATTTATTACATTAGCTCAGGTTGTAAATGACTGTGTTGTGATTCTAAAAGTTGTGATTCAGATGAGGACCAATAGACTTCAGGTCTGACTTCAGGTCAGACTTCTAGTTTACAAGATAAATTTCAGGAAATTACACTAAAAATACTGCAAGGGTGTTATAGTTGAAAAGTCAAATACTTCAAAACTGTGCCAAAATTGAAGATATTGGTTCTTTTCCAAGTAGAGCTGTATGAATATATTACAATGGTACTTTTAACTGTGTTTGTGAATGCTAAACACTTTTCTTTGCTCCATTGATGAGGCAAAGTTGTTAATGAATGATAGGATAAATGCTAGATATTTTGGCTCTTAGACAAGATGGATTAAAAATGTCAGAAAGCAAGTGAGAAAACAAGAGAGGAGGGGAGGGGCATTGCTTGCTCTTCATTTCACTGGCAGATGGCAAGGGATAAAGGGGTGTGAGGAAAGGAAAGCTGGCTAAAGCCAGTATTTGTTTTGCATGACTTTGTCTAAGACCAGTGTGCTGACCCATCTGATTATTCCATGTGGGTCAGAAAGGTACCCTCAAACAGGAAGCCTTTTACCCCTACTGGAACAAGAGCTTCTCTCCTTCTGTTCCCTTCTTTTTTGCTACTTTAGTTAAATGATTAATCCGTCCTGTGTTTATCCTTTTGGCTGAAGCACCTATTCCTAGAGCAGCTACGCCCTTCCAGTCTAATGATGGGCCATTAACACCCCATGGCTTGCATACCCTGCCTTAAAGGTCTTCACAGCTGGACCTCCTCAGTCCCACTAACCAACTCCATCCTCCCACTCACAGAGCATTCAGGAGCCAAGCTCTCTGCATGCCTATTCCCCTGCAAAGTCAGAAAGGGACCACTATTCAACAACCCACGGACCACGCATGTAGCTTCAAGTGACAGCCAAAAATCTAAGTGGGAGGAACACCTGCAGCTGAACAGAAATGTGTCAGCAAAAGTGTTCAGACAACAAATTTTTATTCCCTGAGAGGGCAAACATGACCCATAAGTTGCCAGAAGATGAAGAGAGAGAGCGATTTGGGGGGACTGTGAATGAATAGGAAATAGAAAAGGGATCAGGGCAGCAAATGTGCCCACCACTCAGATATTCCTTAGTAAGATAGCTTGGTCCACTAAGGACTAAAACCCTCAAAATGCCAATGTAGCAGTTCTTACGCACCAGGATTGTTGAGAGGACTAGAAAGGCCCCAGCAGATGCCCTGCTGTGTAAATCCTGCTGACATGCCTTAGTTCCCTGGGCCAATTTGGAACCATAAAGGGTGTTTCTGAGTACTGAGGACAGAGTGAGACCCCACCTGGAGTACTGTGCGCTGTTCAGGTCTTCCCAACAAAAGAAGGACATGGAACTGTTAGAGCAATTCCAGAGGAGATCAAGTTGATAAGGGGACTGGAGCAGTTTTCTTCCCAAGATCAGCTAAGAAAATTGTGCCTGCTCAGATTGGAGAAGAGAAGGCTGTTGCATGGAGGCTTCCCAGCAACATTCCAGTATCATAAGTGGGACTACTGGGAAGTCAGAGAGGGACTCTGCTAAGAACTGTAATGATAGGACAAGGAGTAATGGGTACAAATTGAAAGAGGGCAAATTTAAGTTAGAGATCTGGAAGAAATTCTTTACTATGAGACAATTAGGCACTGGAACAGATTGCTCAGGGCCAGGTTGTGGGTGCTCCCAACCCTGGCAATGTTCCAGGCCAAGTTGGATGAGGTCTCGACAGCCTGGTCTAGTGGGAGATGTCCCTGCCCATGGCAGTGGGGTTTGGGACCAGAGGATCTTTAAGGTCTATTCCAGCCCCTTAATGTGGGATGCGCCCATGGGGAAGACAGTGTGAGAATGCCATGGGAAACTACAGTCGTTTAGGATAAGGCATTTCCCCAGAGTCCTCTGCCCCCCAATGCAAATGAGCACATGCCCATCACCTGTCAGTTTATGGTTGTCTTCTCAGGTTCTGGAAAGTTCCCCATTCTCGTTGTTTCTAATGGTTCCCTCTGTAAACCACTCCTTCCCTTTTCCCTCATTGGCCCAATTTATGTTACCCCATCCCTTACACCCTCTTCCCATTGGATCATTTGTACCCTAGTTACTCCTTCCCTCCCCAGTTATATACTCTGGCCTCTCCTTCCCTGGGGCTCTTGGAGTCTGCCTCCCCTGAGTGTGGTTGTCTCCCTGCTCCTGCTTCTGCCTCCCTACTCCTTCGATCAATCCTCAATAAACCCGCTCGGATTCCAGCAGCTCAAGAGTCCTTCCGTCTTCCTGGTGGGGATTTTAATTACGCTATCCAGGCACCCGTTGACCAGCCAACTGAGGGTCACCCTGCGGGACTCGGTCTGGGGTAGCCCGCACCTTAACATTCTATGATTTTATCCCATATCAGAATTCAGCTGATGTTTCTTCTCTGGTGTCTCCTGCAGCTGGCCAACACATAGTGGCCAAGGGAGCGGGATTTTGGAAGAAGACCAAAAATGTCATACAGGCACAATTGTTTACACAATTCCTCTAGCCCTTCCTGCTCTCAAGGAATCACAATTTTCTCGGACCCAGTAGCTATTGTACAAACAACCATGATGATTCTCCTGGGGAATCCAGCTGTGGGAGGAATGTTTGGACCTCTCCCAGTGCAGGCTGACAGGTGTCATGTCTTTGGAGGCTTAGGGGACAACTTGAAGGTTCATCTGAGCAACTTCCCCTTGAAACTAGGAACAACAGCATTTTAAAATGTGAGAGGAGAAAAGAGAGGATAATTAAAAGAGTCTGAGTACAGGGACAAAAATATCAAGGTCAGGTGAAAAAGATGGAATGTTGAGATAGCAGAAAAGTTTGATAGATGAAGAAGTCCAGTTGCACAATCATAAGAGCTAGTGTGCAATAGCCTCACAAAGGCATGGACAAATTTTGTCATTTTATATGGTATGAGAATTGATCCAGGGTTTTCGATATCAACAGTACCAGGGCATTGTATTATTGTATGTTTCTTTGGTACAACTTGGAAGACTTCACAATAAAGCAGTCACCTCATCCGCAGTTATTCTGTACTGGTAGGTTGGCTTCACAATCTGAACCAATACCTGGTAAGCAAGAATAAATGGGGTATTTGCTTTAAATGCCACAACAGAACCCTGATTTAAATTCATACATTTTACTCTGTCTGTCCACAAGCCCTGTTGGTTCATTTGTTTTACTACCTGTTTTTATCTGCTTTTCCAGGTGGATGTTGCTTAGATTATTGAAACTAACCCTTACATTTTCCAAGAGGCAAGGGTGGAAAGAAACAGAACATCTTATTGGATTGGTTAATGGAAAATATCTATGATTTTATTACGTAATTATTAGAGTTGGTACTTCGTTCTGCATCTCAGTTTATTGTTTCAAATTCAAACTAGCTGTCTTTGACTACTATATAATACTAAGATGTGAATCTCAGATATTTATTTTAATGAAGCTATTTTCATCAGCACTTTTGTAAGGGTTATATGTCTATTTTGCTTGTCTTTGTAACAATCAATGAGATTCCTTCTGGTGATTTTATTTTTCATTTTATTTTATCTTCTAAGGCCAAGTTGTTAATTCTTTTAATTTCACTATTCACTATTTTGCATCTGAGATAGCCTTTAAAATTATCAGCATTTTGCCTTAGTAAATTTCTTTTTTTTTTGTTGTTCAGAATAATGAAGATCAACTACAAGATTCTCTCAATGACGATACTGTCAGTTTTTCAATCTTCTTTAATTTTTCTATTTAATTACCCTTTAATGTTTGCCAGAAAATTATACTAATGGTTTAGAGGTTTCCTCAGCTAGTTGATGCAAGACTCTTGAACCTAAGATATCTGAGTTTGTAAATGTTTTTTTGTCATAGAGACTACCTCATATTCTCCTTGGTTATGCATGGCTAATTATTTGATCTATCAGTGATACATCCAGAATTAGCTACAGAGCTCATTTCCTTCCAAATTCCACTGTAATACATGCTGGACATTTCTGCTTTTCCTTGATCCCATTTCACCATCCCACTGTCTGAACCTAGCTATTACCTTTTAATTAATTCACTGAGTTTATTGCTTCTGGAATAATTCTAATTGCCTTATCATTTAAAATTTGTTGATTTAGCAAGACTCATTCATTCGAGTACTAACCTCACTACCCACTTAATTCTATTTGCATTTTATAGTAATTTCATTGTTTTTTAATTCCCTCTCCATGTATACATGCGCATACATGTACTATAGGCTTGTGTATGTATTATGTGCTTGCTTTCACCAAAAGGATCTTCTTCACTCAAGTATATTTTTTGAATCTGAGGGATCTTGGCTTCTTGGGCATCCAGCAAGATGCTTCTGAAAAAAATTCGCAGTTGTTTTAACATTTCTTCATTTAAATGGATTTTCCCTACTCTAAACTCAACTGTTCCTCTCAGTTTCAAAAACCTGCAGGTTTTAAAAGATCCAACAAGAGATATTTCAGGTTGGTGAAGTATCCTGTTTGCATTAAATAAATCAAACCTCATTTCATTGGGCAATTTTTCAATTTTTGTAAAAGCTATTAACTGTTCCTTATTTATCATAATGAGGTCCATTATGGTGAGTAATTGATAATGGACATTACTGAGTTACTTGATATCCCATGCAGGAATTCTGTGTTAAGAAAAAAATCCATTATTTCTAGAAATTTCTGAAGTCTACACTGGCTGAGAAAATTGTCTGCAGAATGAAAGTCACTTTAGGTAACAGAATTTTCCTTTCTGCTCTTAAAAGCTATATTTTTTGAGGGGAAGCTCCTCTACTTTCGTGAAATGTGGTAAGCTGTTAAAGAGACCTTCTAGTTTAGTTTTGTTTGTTTAGCTAATTAGTACTTTAACCACAAACATTGTGACATTGTGGAGCCCACTCAGTCATCTATGACTTTCTAATCATATAGCAGGATATTGAATGCAAAATATCACCACCACCTTATCTAATTTTCCACTGTAGCTTTTATGGAACACATTAGACATGAAATACAATCCTCCAAAATCCATTTGGACTTACCCCATCAGGTTTCTCTATTATTAATCACATAATTTCTTTTCTCCTACATGACCATTTCCAACTACCCTTATTGACTCTCCAGGCTCCACACGATAGTACTCATATTACCTCTCAGCACACTTACTTGCTTTTTGTTTTGTCATAAAAAACGATGTTTTTATTTGGCCTATGTGCTTGGATAGGTATGTCTTGTTCTGTCATCATGATTCTCTCCTTTCATGTACTTTGAGTAGATTAAGTCTTCCTGACTACTTCATCTGTCAGCCAGAGGCCTGGTACCTATTTTGTTTAAATGAAAGTCATAATACCATGCAACCTTTTATTTCTATAGAGGTTACCCTGCTGTTTTATTGAACCAAAATCTTCTCCTACTTCATCTACCACCCCTACTATTGAACTCCATTGTCTTCTGCCTGCTTTTTATTTTTGCTTGAAAAAAAGAAGGTCAAGGTTTTTAAAGTATCAGTTGGGGTAGCTTTTTTATCCTTTTCTCAGATGCCTGGTTGGTTAATGTTTTTAGTGGCTGAAAATCATCTGAAATAAATAAATAATCATGTCTTCAAAGCTCTTTAATTGCCTTTAGTGTTTCCTGTTGGATGGGAGAAATTATCCTGTTGTCTGTTGTGGAAGACGTCTTTGGCACATGCCCAAAATATTTCTGGGGCACTCTTGTGTACTCTGGTTTAAGCTGAATATCAGCTCTCTGAATTTCCCTCTGCTAAGATAATAGATTAGTTCTTACAGGCTGTTATTTTCTGATGCCTCACACACTATCAGGTACTTATTTGATACATCCAGCTGGGAGCAATAGACTCTAGAGACTCTCAAAATGTAGAGTGAAAACAGGCTAATATTTGTAGTTTCTCACTTGACTCAGTTACTTGTCATTGGGAAACTGGAAGATCTGCAGTGGTACCGACCAAGCTGATCCACTGGGGAATCCCACATATGCACAGTATATGAACTTCAGTATCACAAATTCCTTCCCCATTTTGGCTACCAGAGTGAACCTCATGTAGAGGTGAAATCATTTCTGTTCACAAGGAAGGATACAGATGATGCTAGATTTGGTGTTGGTCACAGAAAATGATGACTATTCATCTTTGTTGCTATAGCAAAACCACATGTATACAGCAAAACTTATAAACACTGCTCTGCAAATTCTGATGGAAACTCTGCTGCTAACTCCTCTATTTATATTTCACGGTGTCTGTTTCAGCTAGCTTTTATTCATTGCTCAAGTCATTCCCATCATGTGTCAAGAATTGTCAGCAAAGTTCAAACACCAGAGGAAGAGCATACACCTCAGGTGGTATGTGTGAAAACCAACAATGCGTTCCTGTAATTGTTCATGAAACTTCCAAACGGGAGGGTTTCACTGGGCCATATATCCAGCTCTTTCCTCTCAGGATGAGCTACTGCTTGAACTCTGCCTTTGGTCTCTCCCTGTTTGTCGCCCTGGCTGCTCTATGGCTCAGTTCTACTCCTTGTTGTGGGAGCATTTTGAAATCATTACGCTTTATTTTCTGAGAAGCAAGATTTATAGGGAAGGTAATATCCTTTATTAGACTGTTTGGTTCATTTGGAAAAAATGGGCATTCTTGTGGGGTCAGAGTCCCTTCATTACACTTGTTTTCTGCCTGCTTGGTTTTTCCATGTCTGAAAGCACTGCTTAGAGAAAGCAGGCCTGCTCATTTTGTTCCTTTTGGTTGCTACATTTTCTTCCAGAGTAATAGAGAGAACACATGTACTTGGGTTATTTTGTGGAGACTTGTGTTCTTTTGCAGAGACTTGTGTGCTTGTTTTTCCAAAATCCAAAATAAAAATAATAAAACCAATTTTAGGCCAAACATCTGTATTTTGGCCCTGGTGTATGGAAACCTCACTGCCTCCAGGTTTTTTGGAAAAAGTCCTGGACTGATATGATCAACTTCTCTTTTTCTTAGTGGAAAAATAAAAATCTGCTTTACCAGTTACATAAGAGGGAGAGAAAAACCCTATGGAGAATAGCAAGATATATGTATTGATTTAAAAATGACAAATAGAAACATTCCAAATATTTGCAAATTATTTCTTCTGCTGCTTACACCCCGACTAATAGAAAAACAATCTGTATTGAGTAACAGACTGTAGGTTTTGAATATTTTTAAGGTCTAATGCTGTCCTGAATTCCAGACCCATGCAGCTTCTCAGCTATCTAGCAGAGTTTACGTAAGTTTTAACTGATTTAAATACCAATATATTTTTGCTTGACAGCATGGCCTCTACATAGTGGGCAAAGAGTTCTTACACTCTTCTAGTAATCACATTCTATGTTTTTCTCACTCTGTTTACTTCTCCCTGAAATGACCGTGACCTTCTGCCAGATTTTCTTGAAGGTTATGCTAATCTTTGTTGGCAAGAGAAACAGTAGCTGGAGCAAAAAAAGTGAAAGAGAATGCCACATGAGAATGAACAACATGCAAAGCATGAGAAGTTTCTGCAATAATTGGAACTGGAGCAGCCTTGTCAGCATGCATCCCTGGAGCAGTAAGTGGGGATGTACACACTGGAATGTTCAAGAATGAAATATTAATCAATATTCAGGTACTCAGAAAGGCATTTGGGATAAATCCTTTGCTAAGGCAGGTGGGCGCCCTTCAGGTACTTTCCGTGAAGCTTTGTGTATCTCACACAGCCCTTCATTTAGCCCCAAAACTAATTTCTTTCATGGTTAAGTCCAAATGAATTTGTTTGTCTCCTTGAGAGTTCAGTGTACAGCCTTTCACACATAAATGGCAAGTGTGTTTATGTGCGGGGTCAAACAAACTTCCCACAATATGACCTGATATCAAATAAGAACATCTTAAAACATGGTCAAAATTAAACTGCCTCGTGTCAGATTTGTGCTGATCAGTATATTTAACAACATGGAAATAGTCTTACGGAGTGGAGGGAAAGGGTTAATGCCACTCTCTTAAAGGAGCTGGAATTGCTGCTGCTTCCTAGAAGATCCCAAGCGCTGCAGTTTAAGCCACTTCAGGCTCTTGAACATTGCAACATCTGTAGCATGGTTCAGGGCCAAAAGGCAAACAGTTATGTCACATCTACTTTACAAGATGGAACGTGGTTTAACCAAGTTGAGGGGCAAGCCTGCTGCAAGGAGGCCTCACAATATATTTGTTTTTGTAGAACAGATGAACCCTAAATTAGTACCAGATGTCAGTACTAGGTCTGCTGTATGGGGAACACAGCAGGGAACAAGCAATTATGGTGGAGCCACTGTGAGGCCATATTTAAGGTTGCATTCTGTTTTACACTGACAGGGAGAACTCAGTCTTTTTATATTATATTAAAACACCATCTTGCTCCATTCAGCATTGGTCCCTGTGTGTATCTACTGGGGGATGATGAAGTGCCTTCTGCTCTCAAACCAGATTGCTATCTGCCTTTGGATTGCCTAAACAGCATGTACATGCCCTATTTCTCTTTGTGCTCTGCACTGAGATTGTGAAGAGTGGTGTGAGCTTCTTCTTTCTTGGTTTGCTTCAACTGCCTTTGGCTTCAGATGTTGCTCTGCTCTCATCACAGGCTGCAATGCTTTTGGCCTTATAATCATTTTTCTGTCATTTTGCTTGTTAGTTTGTTCATTGGTTACTTAGCAATTTTCTTTGTTTTCCTAGACTTTTTTTGTTGCCAAGAACTTTCCTCTTAGCAAACAGGGAAAAGAGGAGATTTTCAGTTTGAGTTAAGCCATGTGGCTTTCAATAGCCTTTTAGTTCTCTGCCCCAGAACAGTTTAGTCCCCTATCCCACATGGCCCTTTTGTGACAAGGTCTTCTTGCTTGCATTTCCCGTCACATGTGTTGAGGGCATGTGTCAGGAAGAATCCTTATTGTCAGGAAGATAATTGCTTTCAGAAAGAATTCTTTATTCTGGAGATTCCGCTAACTGCATGTCTTTCACTTTCTCAGATAAAATAAAAGATCTTCAGTATTATCTCTTGGACTTAATTGGGAATCTCTGAGGGTTTCTTGAGACACCAGCAGGGCAATTCAGAGGGCAAGGACTCCATGTTTGTAAGGCCTTTTTTTCTCATTAATGTCTGAGTAGTTTTCCTTTGGTGCAATAGAGTGCATAGGGAGTTCAAGAAAGATAATTTAATCCAAAGTCTTCAAATAAATGTCTCTTGTTTCTTCCTTGCTTTTTAACTTCCATGACTTAGTGGTCCCACAGGCTCCATCTGTAGAAGGATACTGTAAAGGGCCATGATGCAGAATTTGGCTACCATTCTGTTACAATCCAGTGTCTGGCTGAGAGCACACACCTTTGCACATGACAATCTATATCCTCCAAAGCAGCACTCAGTCATGGTTGTGAGGTTATAGTAAGGCCCGGGGGGTGTTTGTAGAAAGCAATGTGGATAAAACCACCTGGTTTGGGATAGCTAAAGTGCATGGCTATGAGGGCACAAGTTTGCTCTCAAGAGCATCCCATTCCTTCTAAAGGATAGAAAAGGGACCCTGGGATGTTTTATTTGCTTGTGCAGCTGTAGCTGTATTGGTCCTGAAGAGGTTCAGATGTATGTTTGTAAGAATAACCCAGTGTTGACCTCCTGTGATGACACAAAATCATCAGGAACAGCAGGAAACCTTTGGTATTCACCTACTGGAGTAAAAATTGTATCTTCTGAGGACTGTTGATCCAACTGTATAGACCATTTTGATCACTCCATGACAACACAGATACCCACTGCCATTCAGAGAAAGATCTCTACATAGTTTTGCTCACTGGAAATTATTCTTCTAGTAACATATACTCCTTTCACAGGATCAAGAAAACTCCTTCTTTTAATAGAAACTAATTTTATTTCTCTCTTTACTGTCTTCACCATAACCAAATATACTTTTAGGCTGTTGTCCCTACATACTGCATGTGCTCATTAGCACTGGGACCTCCCTTGCTACCATTTAGCCTCCTGTTTATGACTTCTCCTTGAACATACTCCTTAAGTGAGAAACAAGTCTTTTGGTATTCACAACCACATAATTAAATCTGACTCCTCAGCCCCTCAGAACTGATAAAAAGTGTTTTTTTCATTTAAGAGTCTCAGAAGAAAGAAACTCATCCTCAGTCCCCTGGGGTCAGTTACATATGCCTACAGATTTTATTAGCCTAATCTTTTCCACAATCAGGCAAACTCAGTGGTACCTGTCAAGGGTCTGGGTTGTGAACACAGCCTGTTATCCACCTTCTTCAGCCCAAATGAACCTGAAGTTTATTTAAAGATAAGTGTCACCTAATGAACTCCAGTGTCCAGTGCCCTGAATCTACTGTCTTCATCTCCTCTAGATAAGTCTGTAGTCTCTCCTGATACTTAGGAGATTATTTAAAGTGGTTCCAAAAAATCATAAGGTCGTCCAGGCTTCTGTGATCGTAGTGGAGGAGTGAAATGTTGTATTCTCTCTTATACTCAGTCTGGTTTTTACAGTCAAATGTTATATGTCTGTGAAAATTTACAAAGGTTTTATTCCTCTTTAATCCATGAATAAAACCATAGTAGGCTGAAGAGGTTCATAAAATGGAGTGATGACTGGCTGAGTGAATTGACTCAAAATTTTCTTTAGTATGATACTGCATACTTCAGAACTGCATGCTTTTCAGTCCCCTCTGCCTTAATGTCTCAAAAAGTAAAAGACATTTATGGAATTAAATTTTGATATATTTACTGGAGTTAAAGCATATTTTTTCTCTCTGTTAATCAACCAAGTTTTATTTTTTCAGTGGCAATTTTTTGTACGTTACAGTAAGCTAATGGTAAAAACATTCTGCTCAACTTCTGTCCCCTGACACAATTTCAAGAGACCAAAAAAAAAAAAAAAAAAAACCCACATTAATACATTACTTTAGTTGATATGCCCCGTATGTATCTTTAGGGATAAAACCCATATCTTACCCGGTTTGAGAAAAATAGTAAAGGAGTTCTTAAGTTATACAAAGAAAACATTGGTTGTTGAACATTACAGTACTTTTCATGTTTAGGTGAGACAATTCTAAATATATGCAAATCACCTACCCTGCTTGTGGGGAACAAGTATTGATGAATTTTGAGGAAGGCAGCCCTGAACAAGCAAAAATTGCTGTGCTATTGGGGAGACCTGCTGCTGCCTGTGGAACAAAGTCATGGGCCACTGGTGGCTTTATTTTTTCATGTTTCTTTGCTCTGTTTTGTGTTAAATGTGTTGCACAAGTAACTGGTAACACCCTTACAATGTGGTATTGTGGCACATCAGTCAGAGGGGGCATGGGAGGAAGAAGATGCTGCCTTCAGAAAGGGAGCAGGTTCACCTTTAACATAAGAGATGCCAATTTAAAGAACATTCTGCAGATTTTCAGTGAATGGGGCATCTCAGCCACAACTATTCTGAAAATAAGACATCTCTATCAATATTTAAAGGATCTTTAAATATTCTGGATATTTAAAGATCCCCATTCTGGATTCCCATTTTTCTAAGAGTTCTTTTAGCATACAAAGAAGGTGGAGAAATGTTTGTTTCCTCCTGCAGGTAATCATGCCTAGCATGCCAGAGCTCAGATCACATTAGAGGTATTGTGCAGGGAGATTACCAAATGCAGACTTCATGGAATATTGGTCATTAGGTTAATGGAAGGCTTTTTCAGGGTGAGAGAAAAACACTCATAACACTAATGCTGGTGAAATATATTGTGTGGCTCACCCTGAGCAAGTGCTTCCCAGCCAAGGGATTGAAGAATGGGATTTCTGATACTTCTACTAATTAAATGAGAGGTAGGGTGTTCAAAATATTGCTGTCTTGGATGATATTCCAGTTGATAACCATGCAGATGAATGGGAATGGGGGAGATACAGCCTTGCATGATGTTCTCTGTTTGGAACTCATGGCACAATTACAATACATTGTAAGAAAACAAATAGTTCTGGAGCTGTTACAGGCTTAGAGCTCACATAACACCTAACAGTTCACCTAACTTTTGACTTGTCTCTGAGTGAGAAAAAAGGAAACTCCCAAAATAGGTTGCTGTCAGTGTCTCAGATGTTTTTTGCTTTGGTTACTGTAATCTTCTCCTGTCTGACTCCCTCATATCTGTCCTAAATGTTTCTGCTAAAGTCATATTCGTTTCCTCCCACACATTAGCACTCCATTGATTTCCTGTCACTTGCCATGTCAAATTCAAGCTGCTCATCTTTACCTACAACGCCCTTATTGTGTGCTCCTGCCCATATATTCAGTTTCATTTCCTCTGACTCCCCCTCCCACATCTCTGATCTGGAAATTACCTCAGTTCACAGGATTTGTGGTCCACAAATGAAAAGACTGAAATGAAACTGGTTTTAATCAACATTGGTTGATTAAAATCATACTGATTTTAATCAACTGGTTTCTGGAGCAAGTCATACACTCCCAATTGAATTATTTTGACCTAACATATTTTTATGTCAATATAATCAAACCAAGGCAGCTTTCTTTGGGGTTATTCCTCTTATTATTGTATAAGCCTATGATACATGCATTAGTTTTTATTGGCATGCAGAAGCTAAACTGATAAAACCATTTTGAGAGCCAATATGAGTGTTGACAAGAAAACAATTTTCTTCCATTTTACATTTCTGAGATTTGAAAAGAATAAATAAATATCTTGTCTTCCAACTGAAACAAAGCTCTCAGAGCATTGCTAGAAATAAGAAAGACCTGCACCAGTAACATAACAGTGGGGCATGAAAAGAAAGTTGATTCTTTGTGAATGAAACAGAAAAAAAAGTTGATCCTCAGTGTTTCTCACACTTTGCCTACTTCCTAAGACCTTTATTGGTCTGTAATCTGCAGGAAAGCTGTGCCTTCCTTTCCATCATGCTACCAGCTCCTCTTCCTAATTTCCCAGCATGTCTTTTCTATTTGTTTGGTATCTTTCCTTATTGCTTTTTGTAGCCATGTTATAGAGCATCTAGAGCAGCACTAAAACTGATATAAAGATCTTTACATGCTACACTTTACCAGCTGAAACTGTGTACAATTTTGACCATGGATATGTTCCAATGTAGCAATCTAACTACCCAATATCCCATCTATGCATACCTCAGTGGATATGTCCATCTGATCCTTGGTTATGTCCTAATATGTCCTTTGTTGTGTCTTCTGCCCACTTCTGATGCGGAAAAAAGTTACCTAGTTAGTAGTTGCATCTGGTTAATTCAGCTTAACAACTAGCTTATAAAATAACTCAAACTTCCTCATTGCCCTATCACTTTCCCACAGTGAATTCTGATTATGTGGGGGATGGGGAGTCTGGCCTTTTTCTCCTGTCTGTGCTGAAAGTGAAAGCTACAGCTACCTACATGTACACAATTAGTATTTCAACCTCTAGTAGCTCCCAGTCCAATTTTATGTACCTGGTCAATCACCTAAATGTTTGTACGGAATTTTCATGCTTAAGACATGTTGATTCTTTTTCTCATTGTCAAGAAGATACATGTTTGGGAAGGCTCTCCTTGTTTAGAGAACCTAGAGTTAAACATTAGATCAGTCAATTTGGCACTGCTTTCCTTATAAATCTGCAAAAGGTGTCAGTACTCAGGGGAAATATCCTGACTGTTGCCATGCTACAGAAGTTTGTGTGGGGCAGCTCTAAAGGTTCTGTTCTTTTGAAATAAAACGGAAGAAGGGAGAAGCCAAGAACACAATGCACACTGCACATGCGTGTGCATGTGCAGTGTGATGGCTACAGTGTTTTTATGCTGAATTTGTTTGCTTTGAGAATGAAGGTGAAAACAAAACAAGTGGACCTCTATTTTACTGAGGTCACAATAAGTCAAATACACCAATGGTGTAAAAGTGGTTTGGCTTCCTAGTTCTCCTCACCTGAGCTAGCAGTGGCTGTTTATCAAGCACATTTATTTTGCTATCAGCAGAGATAAAGCAAGTTGAAGAAGAAGGGGTGGGGGTTACACGAGAGGCCAAGGACAGGGAGCTTTTCGTGCAGCCTCTCAAACACTTTGATTATAGTTTGGGATTTTTCAAAGCTGCACATGTTGAGTAATATCTGCCAATAAACACAGCTCAGTGGGTGAGAAATCTGTCTGCCTCTTGCTGAGGATTAGAAGAGAAAAGACACCAAATGAGCAGTTTCTTCACATGTGGGTCATGCCCCTCCCTGGGGTACTTGCCCCTGACCTAATCCTGTTCTACTTTGTCTCCCTCACTCCCTCCTGTCTTCCTTCCCCCTTCTACTCCTCTACTGCTGCACTACTGGTGGTCTGGTGCATGCTGCACAGATGTTTTCCCCATGCTATTATAAGATTATTTTTCAAGTGGCTTCTTGGAACAGATGTTCCAGTGTATGCACTCTCCTTCTCTTGGCTGGAAGTGTTCTTTGCAAAGAGCAGATTGCATTGCTGCTCTCCTTTTGATCTAAAGAGCGAGCGCGAGAAAAAATCCCCACACAAATGAGGCTGGTTTTGTTTCGGGCTGCTTGGCAATGGTGCACCTGGGTGTGTGTCTCCTACTTCTTTTCTCCCCATCACTAGTGCTGCTTGCAGATGGTTTTTCTGTGCCTTTCTTCCCCAGCCCATTTTTTTTCTCTTTGTGATCCAATACTTTACTCCCACTGCCGTTAAATTTTCTTTCATCTAACACTCTGGTATTCGTGCTTCCAAAATCATTCTCTACCCATTGCCAGCACCTCATCTTCATTTTTTCCTTCCCTTGGCAACTCCTGGACCGTTAGGATGGATTAGTCCCTTGAGTTTGGATACAGGACCTGCTCCCCTTTTGGTCTTTTTGAATTTATATGCATTGCTTAGTTTCTCAGTCGTCCCAGTACATTCACTGGGGTATTGTTGCTGCTGCTTTTTCATTTTATTTCTCCTATAGGATCAGGAACATTTTCAAGAATCAAATATTCTTATGATGTCAAAGGAACATCTTTTCCAAGTGCCACTTAATTTAGAGATGCAACAAAGGCATGACACAAGGAGGTTGTGAAATGTACACTATGTTTTAAGATCCTGTAGCTGGACTTAACCCACTGAATCTCATCTTTTGTGATTAAAAAAAAAATAATTACAAAATTTTTATTTGCTCACATCCTGTCTATTAAATAAACAATACATCAGCTTCAACTCTGTCTGTTGCCCTTAAAATTTCAACTTACATGAACTCAGTCTATAAGGAGAACAATAAATATTGCTAATTTTTTCTGAGCCAATGAGAGAGAATTTTGAGTGGGTTCCTAACTTACTATTATTCAGGTTCAGTTGATTTGGGATGATTTACATCAGCAGAGAATTTGGTTTGGATACCTGCCCATTTTTATTCTTGTTTTAATATGGCAAACACTCTATGTACCCATTAACTCATTTTATATTGTTTTCTTATGGAAAAGTTCTGCAGAATTTCAATGGGGAATCATAACCTCACCTAGGAATGTAAAGGATTCTCTAACAGGAATATTACTTTCTATTTCATTCCTTTCATTCCCAGTCTGTCCTAGATTTCTCCAGAAATGTTAATACTCCTTGTCCATTTATAGACTTGCAGAGAAATTTCTCTAGAACTCAGCTGGGCTAAAATTATGAAGTAACACACCTTCCCATGTTATATTTTTAAACCACAATTGTAGCCTAGTGAACCCTTCCCTTTTCTATCTTCCCTCATAGGATTATTCTATGGCATTGTACTTCAGTGTGTATCAGCAATAAATAAATAAAAACCCAAATAAACATATATGTGGGCATATATGCTTTGGCAACATTTCTCGTCCATTAAAGTACTCCTGCCTGTGAACTAAGCCTGTAAGAACAGCTGTGGTTTTGATGCACCTCTCTCAAAGTAAGAATACTTGTAAAACTGACCTATGGTTATAAATTCACCTACAATCCAAATAATCCATTTGAGATAAATGATTCTATTTCCATTCACATTTGGGGCCAGACAGCCACACATCCTTTTTCTCTGGAAATGCAGTAAACTGGCCTTTCAGTACTGCTGCTGCTAAGTTACTTCTTCCTCTTGCATTCTGCACTGAAGTACTAGAAAGCTGCCTGAGCCACCTCTGTACTGTTAGCATCTAAAAGGGCAGTGGAAGGGTAGAAGAAGAATATTATGTGGTTTAGTGATGATTTTCAACAGACCTATGAAAGAAAGATCATATGACAGAAAGAATGTGATCTCAGGAAACTGGATTCTCATGCTATGGCAAATCCAGTCCTATTTCCTGACCTTTCTATGTGATTGGTGTTGCAGGTGACATTGCAGATATAGTCACATCCAGCAGGAACCTGAAGTTTCAAAAAAAAAAAAAAAAAAACCAAAACCCCAATAATCTATCTTTTCAAACAAAAGAAATCATTGAAAATAGGCTGAAAAACAGCCATAATATGTTGGCCATCCAGGTAATTTCTTCTGACCCAGGTGAGTCACATGTCGTTCATAACAGATACTGTTCTGCCTTCTTGTTATGATACTTTGTTGACAGAAATGCCATAGGATTGCCAGCCTATTCCAGTATTCAGCTATTCCTGCTGCCCATAAAGTTTTCCAAGTCTGAATCACATTTATGGTTGCCATTGTACAGGCAGCTGCAGCATGATTTCTCCAAAAACTCACAGGTGACAGTAGGAATATCTAGGCAGTCTCAACTGGGCTCCTTCAAGCCTCTGATTTAGGTGTAACCTGTTATCAAAAGTCCCATGGTAGCAGCCAGGGGTTGCTTTAGGTTGATTTTGTTCATTTGGGTTAAATTATGAAAATGAAAGCTCAACATATATTTGCTTTCTTTTACATATAACTAAGTATTTAATTAGTTGTGTCAAAATAAAAAATTGGGGGATTGGTTGTTTTTTTTTTTTTAGTTGCTTTTTTGCCTTTTAGCATACATAAAAAATAAAACATATTAAATTATTATTTTTAAAATGTGGAAAAATTCAGTGTCACCTAAACTAAACTCTAGCTGATAATGTTCTGTGTGAGGATTTTAGTTGCCTTTCTGTTTATCCTTCTTCAAAAGAATATGGAGCATGAAAGATGGCTTAAACTGTACATTTTCAGAAGATGATATTACAGATGTCTCTGATGAAGACATGCTTCCACATTGGATATCTTCCTTACTTCATGGTCCAAGGAAGAGTTGATCTTAAAACACTCTTGATCTGTGCTGGACAGAAAAATGTTAAGAACCATGTCTCCTCTTGCAGTGGACATTTGCAGAAGTAAACGGCCATGAACAGCAGGGATCAAAAGCTGCACAGCCCCTGCAGACCTTCTTGGGGATTTACTACAAATTTTAATTATAATTTAGACAAAATAAAAATCCAGCCTGTAGTGATTAGCAGTTATCTGGATTTGAGTGAATTGACAGCTGTCTTGACTTTATTTATAGAATCATAGAATATTTTGCATTGGAAGAGAGATGAAAGATCATCTGGCTCCAGCCCCCTTCGCCATGCTTGCTCAAAACCCCATCCAAGCTGGCCTTGAGCTCCTATGTCATTTTAGTTTGGTTTTTATACATAAATTGTCAAAGTTTTATAACGTGCTTCTGTACATTTCACTTTTGGAGTCCTTTGGAGGACAAATCACATTTTTCTGCCTCCGGATGTGACCACCCCAAAATTTCCTGTTAGAGGTATTGCTAACAGAGCTCAGGCAAAAGAAATCATGTAAAGGTGGTTTTCCAAGTGCATCCAGCCAATGGGCATCAGGACAAAGAAGAGATAGCTCTTGGCTGCAAAAATGAAAACATAGATCCCAAATGATTGAATCCAGAGTTGAATTGTTAAATCTTCAATAAAGATTTAACAAGGGTAAAATCCTATATCTTCTACAATACTATTATTTAATAACGTGGGAAACCAACAAATAGGTAATAAATTTGAGAAAAGATTATTATTCACAATAGACTGCTGCCAGTGACTTGACTTAATTCTGTGTATTCATTAACAGTTATACTTGATCAGAGCACTTTGAAATAAGACAGTAAATCTTGTCCTATTTTATCTGAGAAGGTAGTAGGGACAGACTCTTCACAGGAAAGGTTAAAGGAAGCATTGGCATAACTTGGAGTTTTGAACTTCAGTCCCTAAAGTGCACTGAGTAGTACTCCATGAGGGACTTATGATAACCTTGCATCAGCGCTTCTGCCTCCTGCCCTCTGTCACACATACACCTAAAGATATATAGGGACCTTGAATCTCAGTCCCAAAATTTATAGGCTGTGGGATGAGGTGGACTTAAAAAAACTTAAGTTCCTTTTTCCTTTTTTATGGTGACAGGTTCGTGCTCTTGGACTGAGATCTCTGTCTGAAGCATAACAATTTTTTTTTTTCCTGATCAGCATTCTGATATTTATGATGTTCCAAATATGGTGTACCTGAAAGACAGAAGAGAGGATTTTTTTTTTTGTCCTTTTGCCCTAAAATTACCTTTTTATTCTATATGCACATTTTATAACACCTATACCTCGTGCTTTGGGGCTTCCATAGAGTTATGGACTTGGCAGAAGCCTGAAAGACTAACTCACAAAGCCTGATTTAACATCACTATCTCTCTTTTGCGATTTCCAGCTTTCTGAGCTGCCCTAGGCAACCTTTTCTGTGGAACAGTTTGCTTGATCTGACTCTACATTGCTTAGAAGTAGGGCTATTAATTTTGGCTTGTAATTGTAACTAAATATAAAATAATGCAATAATGGTAAAAAACTGCATCCTGAACATTGCAATGATAAACTGACACTAAGTACCATTTCCTGGGAAGTTTTTCTGTTCCATCAGGGTCTGAACACACCTTTTCTTTACAGATACATTCATGTATCTGGACATTCATGTCCTCTCTTTCCCTCATGCCTCTGATACCACAGTTTGTCACACTCATCTCATACATTCCTCCTTTCCCTCTTCTTTTCCTCAGTCCAGCATAGCTCTGGATGTGTCTGGATTTATCACCACTGATGCTAATCTTGCTGGAACTGTTTGCCCCTGCATATTTGAGGCTGCAATCTAAAATTACCTTCTAGGAAGGATAGGGTTAAAAAAAGTATTATGGGGTTCACAGGAAAGTAATCTGTGGGCAAGGATAAGGCACATCTAATCTACAGGATAATCTTGCTTCATCAGTACCTTACAATTGTACTACAGGACTAATTATAAATAGTTCAGTAATCATCAGCTGGGAAATGTTTTTAATGACAAACTTCAGTTCCAAAGCTTCTGTGTCCCTTCTCCCTGGACAAATATGTGGCAATCTATTAATATTAAACAAAATGTTGCTTATTTAAATGATAGATGGGAATCATGTTACTGGTTAACAGCTCTGTTTGGAAACAGTTTTAGAGGTGGTCATGTAATAAAATGGGAGGAAAGCCAGGTGACAACATAGAGCATTAAAGCTGAGGTGGTAACAAATGCAGGCAGTCAGCTAGGAAGGACTGTGGGAACTTACAAACAGGAGAATGGGGCTCTTTAATTTGGGAATCAGGTTTTAAGCCATATTTTCTGATTGCACAATTGAATTTAACTCTTAGCTAACAAACAGACCTAGAATTTGAAGTTGCAAAGTCCATCTCACAGGATGTTTTCCTCCTGGCTTGTAAGACTTATGAAATACGCTTTTTTGTTTTGTTTTGTTTTGTTTTGTTTTTTGTTTGTTTGTTTTGTTGTGTTGTGGGTTTTTTGGTTTTTTTTTGGTTTTTTTTTTTTTTTTTTTTTTTGTTTGTTTGTTTTTTTGGGTTTTTTTTTTTTTTTGGTCACTGCACTGCAGTTGTTTTCAGAGAAGGCTTAAATAACATTGCAGAAGTCTTCCTTTCCAAAGGACAGCCAAAACTTCCTTGGCTCACCTGCCAGTTCTATTCTGATTCTTGTGTGTCATACAGCTGTCGGCTCACACCACACAGCTGGATGACTACTGAGTTTATGGGAATATTTGTGACCACTCTTAATTTAGATGAAAGCTATGACTCCAGCAGCCAATGGCAGGCAAACATTGGCTGCCTAAAAGATATGAGCACTTTCTTTTATAGAAATGCATTCTAGTTTCTGGCACCTCCTAGATGGCTGAGCTCAAGGGCTGGAAAATGTGAGGTTGGGACACTGTGATTCAGCTGTTTGCTGTATAGCATTCATTATTATCTTCTGTATTTCCCCACAAGGACAGTTATAAATAATTTTGTAGTGATCAGATGGGAGAAGTAAGCACAATCCTTACTCAGCACAACTGGAGAACAAGCTTTCCATCATCTCTCCCCCTGTTTCTCTATCTGACACCCTTGTTGTTCCCTGACCACTTTTACTACTGGGGTAGTGGCCCCAGCCTGGGTGCTGGTGATGCAGAAACTCCTCACCTGTGAGGGTGAAGAGGAAGGCCAAGAATCATGAGGAATGCAAGGAACCTGACTCTGCCTCCCCCTCCACATGCCTGTGGATATTCTCAGCTCAGTCAGAGAGAAAGAGAAAGGTTTTCTAACCAGGCAAGAGCCTGGGAAACAGCTGGGAAAGAATGTAAATAATTCTCTAATCTATCTTGTTATTCACATTTTTTATAGATATGTTCTGCTACGGTGCGTCATTCACTGCACACCAATGGTGTGAGATGTTTTTACTCTAAGACCAATGAAATTAATCCGCACAATGTTCTCTATATATAGAGCGGTTCATTTGAAATAAAGGAGAGAGTTCATTTTCTTCACCTTCTGATCTGGAGTTCTTTGTTCCTGTCCTGCTCAACAGCATCACATGCCAGCTGGAGCAAATGGCTATAAGTCTGATTCAGGGTCCTCTGAAGACCATGCAAATATTTGGATTGATTTCAGTGGCTTTGGATCAGCACCTATGTACACAGTAAGGGTTTTTTTCCCATAAAAGGACAAAGTCATGTTTTTCTTTCATAGAGAGAAAGGAAGCACCAGTACTGCCTTTCCTGCTCTACTCCTAGGATAGTCCCTCTGGATGTTGCTGTGCATCCTGATTAGCTGTTCTAGCAGATCCCTAGAAAGTCTTACCCATGCACACGCCTCCATTCTTCTTGTTCAGAGACAAAGGAACCATGCATGGTGTTTTCTACCTCATAGTTTTCAATGTTCAAGGGGTAATGAAAGGCCAGGAGCATTTTATGAAATGTGCCCATTCCAAGAGAGGGAAAATTAATCCTTTATCACCTAAGGCAACTGTAAGTCAATGTGAGTGACACAACACCTTGATCCTTTAAAAGTGCATTCCACTAGTGCTACCATGCAATTCCTGTTTTTCCTTTAAATCTTTTGTACCTGAAGCTGCGTGGTTTAACTGATTTGTTTGGTTTTGCTTTTTTTTTCTTGGAAGAACATGGATGAGGAACTCACAAGCAAATAAAATCTAAGGCTACAGTCCAGAAAAGTTTACCATTTCACAAGTCACAAGTCACTTAAGTTCATGGTTATGTTGCGGCATCTCTGAAAAAACAGTGTAATAAGGTCAAGCCCCAGGAAATCTGCATGATAAAAAAGAAATTATAGCCCATGAGTCATCAATTTCATTGACTGCTGTTGTATTAATATAATGTGTTTAATCCATTTTCTTCACTTTAATTCTGTGGTTTCAAAGTCTGTCTCATAGGCTGATCAAGTCCCTCATTATAAAGCCCTACTTTGAAATTTGGACCACAAAAACTTTCTTTTACATGTCATCAAGATCATAATGAAGATGAAATGAAAAAGATTATGGCATTAATTTTATGGGATTAAAAAATTATTTCATATTGTTTTTCAGCTGGAAGAAAAAGATGGCTTTCTGTATTCTTTTGAAATGCAAAGGAGTTCAGTTATTCTATTCCTGGAGTATGTTTCTATTGATCTCTTATGATTCATCTCTGGAAGAAGTCTCTAGATAAAACACTTGTCATTTGGGGGAAAATGGACATTAATGGTGTTTTGAGAGCCTTTGCAATGCTTTCACAAGTGACAGTACTTTGATGAAGGCTAAAATTCTGTGTTCTGGTCAATAATACAAAAAATTCCAACTCCTTATGGACCACCAGTCCCCTTTGGGGCAAAGTGGTAGTGGTGAAGCATTGCAGGAGGTGATGAAGATAAGTATGTTCGTGTGCAAACAAGGAGAAGTTAGGGAGATGTTGGTAACAGGTCTATGCAGCAATAACAGATATGGAGGTCAGAGAATTGTGGAAAAGCAAAGAAATTTAGAGAAGCATGTGGCACAGGGAACAGCATCCCTTTGCAAGCAAGGATAAGTTAATCATGGAGAGGGGAAAAAGTGGAAGAGAGGAATGAGATTTGTTGATTCAAGAGCCAAAATCCTGTTTGGCCATGGGCGAAACATAAAGGGTGGTTGATTAAATATTAAATGAATACTTGAAGAAGGTGAGTACATAAAGTTGTGTGAGATGCCATTGATCAGAACAGAAATTGATGCCATGGGATTTCCGCCAGGTTTCTGGAAGAGTCAGGGCAAAAAATTGCTGGCAGATGTCCCATTTCCTTGCTCTGAGGCTATCTATAGATAATTCTTTACAGTCCCCAGACCTTTGTGAACCACCTTCAAGGCAGTCTCTGGCACTGTCCAGAATCCCTGAGAGCTACAAAGGGTGAGGGTAGAAGTACCTGCTGAGCAGACAAAATGGGCCTGCCCAAAGGACAAAACGACCACTTTGGGCATAATTATTGCTTGGTTTTTTAATTAATTTGCATGTTGGAGCAGAAGTAAGGGTTAGAGTTCAAGAGGCTTCTTTTTATTTTCTGTGGGTTTTTTTTTCAAGAACAATTATCTGAGGACCCAGCAAGCCTGATTTTTAAACTCCTTACTAGTTCCAGAGAATTCTCAGGCACATGAGGACAAATAAGCTTCCTATATGAAGTGTGTGGTGCCGTTTTTCCCTTTTTCAGCCTGGGCTCTTTTCTCCTCATGCCGGTAAACTCTGCTGCTTCAAATATCTTGGTTGTCTCTCTGGAAAGGCTGGTTGAGACCCAGACACATGGTAGGGGGTTGCCAGACAGCGAGACCCCAAGGTCTCAAAGGTAGCATGGGGCACTGGGCTATCTCATGCTGGGGTACTTACTACACATAATTATGGAGAACCAGTTCATTTTGGCTGATGTGAATCAGCTAACAAGGTGTAGTCAAGCCACAGGGAAGAAGGAAGGCAGAATAAAGAGGTGCAGGGGCAAGCTTTCCTGCCATGAGCAGTGATAAGCATGGAAATCCACTAATTTTAGTGTCACCCCTGTAGGACTAGGTGACACCAGCAGTATGTATTCACAGTCTGGTAGAAGACCAGACTAAGAGCATCTCTGGCCCAAGTTCTGTACTGTTTGGGTGCTTGTTGCCAGAAATTACAATGGAATGGGTCAAGAAATGCCTTCATTTGGAGCCTGTTGAGTTTTGTGTGTTGCCCTCAGAGATTACAGATGTACCTCTCTTTCTCAGAGAGTATGGAATGAGCCTTGAGAGCCAACCTGCCTTCTGCACCAGAGACAGTTCTTTGATTAAAGAATCCTGGTACTTCTGGGTTCAGTCAGACTTTTGATATAGGGCAGAGTGGGAGGTTTTAGAATTGTGAGGTGCAAATATATCAGGAAAAAAAAAAAAAAAAAAGCACTCTATTGAGTAGCAAAAGTTTGGGAGTAAGACTACCTGTCAGCAAAAACAGACTAGATTTGGCTCAATTTAAGGTATGCTAAAAGCCTGGACTGTGAGGACAGATGGGGCATTGCAGCCAAATACCATAATGAGCAGTGCTTGTGAACACTGCTTTAGAGGTGTGGATATGACCAAACGGTAATTTATGGTGTCTGCCAGAATCCCAGGGCTTTCCAAAGGAGTGATTCAAGAGTGGAACATATATTACTGTGACAAAATACTTGTGCTGCCTTATGCAGCTGTCTTAGCTCGTGTATAAGAGACAAAAATAGAAGTAAGAAATAATGTAAAGTGTCTAGCATATGACAAAAAAAAAAAAAAAAAAAAAAAAGATAGTAATGAGTACAGGAAATAAAACTGAGATATAACTTCATCTGATTATGGAACTGCCCAGTGGAAGGAGGGTGACACTGGTAACCTGTTATGGTCAGTGAGCTGTTAATGATGGACAGTCTACTGGAAAAATTTAAGATTCATGAATGTGAATTCATGTGAATTCAAGAGGAACACTGAAGACTGACTAAATGTCACCAAGCCCTGGAGATAAGTGGGAGCTGGACTGTGCACATATCCACCATGCTTGCAGACTAATAAACACTCAGGTTATCATGGCTGTGGTCTTGGTCCTGGGCAGCAACAGGACCAAAAAATTGCTCTTGAATCTCTCTCACTAGGGACTGGAAAAGGGACAGCTTGAAGTTGTGGTTACTTTTCCTGCCACTGCTGCCAGTGCCATTGTAAATTTATATTGTGTCCCATTAAGGCTTTAGCAGCCTTCTGCCTTCCTAGTGCTGCTTCAGTACCAGCTGGTCTCTGCTCTCTGCACCCACTTGTCCCTTCCCCCTGCTTGTCTAAGGGAAAGTGCTGCCTATGAAGTAACTGGATATCCAAAATAAGAAACCATATCCTTTCTTAATTGTGTAAAGATATGAAGAAATATCCATAAAAAGACAAGCGCATCTATTTGAAAATAGTATCTGCTAAGGTGATAAAATAAATATCTGCTAAGGTACAATACATTTATTTTTGAACATGAAAACTTTTCCTGGAAATGTGGAACTCTTGATGACTTTTTGTTTTTAGAAACTAGACTCAGATAGTCAACAAATACTCTTCCAAATATCAAAGTCTTCTGAAAGTTGGGTTTGGATGGTGGGGTCAGAGTGGAGGATATGGGCTGTTCTAAAAAGTATGCTCTAAATCAATAGTGAGGAATTATAAATTCCATTCACACTGAAGAAATCCTTTCTATAAGACCTTCTTACAGCAGAGTTTGTACCAGTTCGTCTTTGTGGAATTTCTGATTTATTCTAAGCGTAGAAAAATGAAAATGGAATCAGTGGAACTGGTTCTTTGATACGACAGGTTAGAGTTTGCAAGGCCAGCTGCTATTTCTCATATCTGAGTAGCCAGGTAAAGGCCAAATAAATACGTGGAGTTATTACTCAGCAGAGAGGCGCTTGCATGGAGTGGAGGGAAATTAATTCTGGAAGAAGTCTCAGAAAAAGAAGATACAGGCAATCAAGGCATGATTCTTATAAGAATCACAGACTATTGATTTGCAGAGTGGTCACAGTAAATCACTGCTTTCACCAGTGCATATAGTGATATAAGGGGTTATAAAATTAATCTAAGAATTAAGAGAGTGGCTCAAAATGAGGCTCCAACAGTAGTTTAAAATGATGAGCTGAGCCAGACCAAGGTCTTAAGATTATGAAAATAAAAATTAGAAGGGAGGATAGAGCTGAATTATCAGAATTTAAATATACAGGTTGTAGAAGAAGACCTATTACAAAAATCATGCTCAGGAAATATTTCACACTTCAAGGCCATAGAAATACTATACCTGATAAGGTAGGCTAGACTTGAGTCTTATGTAAGAAATCACTGTTTAGACTTGCCTTTTTTAACCTCAATATTCTGTGTTTGAGGGAATTATTCTTGGCTTTTTTTTTTGGGAAGCTAGGGTCTGGAAGTTGTTCTTTGCTTAAGAGATTTTTCTGGGACAATATTTTGTTACATTTCTATCTTAGTTTCCCATTTGGCTGATCTGCCAGTCATTGTGATATCTAAATTCCATACAAAAAAACAAAAAAAAAAACCATGCAAACATCGTTAGATGACATAGAACTAGTGAATATACATGGAAAATTATGCCTTTCTGTAAGCAGAAATGCAATACAAAAACATATTTAAATGAAAAAAAAATATAGATCTGTAATTATAGGATTTATCATGTTGAAAGCTTATAATTTTAGACTTTGAACTGTATGTAAGAAAAATACAATCTTGATTTCACACTGCAATATCTATGAGTGGTTTTTCTCATATCTCTATTCCAATGTGTAAAACCTCTGTTCTGCAACACTTCAGTATGCAACTGGGTCAATTTTGTTTAGGACAGCAATCAACCTAAATAAGTAGCATATTTGGAGTCAGATTCCCCAAAAGGAATCTGAAAAGTTAAAGAAAAGTTAAAGTTACTGGCATATATAATAGGTTCAGTGTAACTGCTCAGATATGGACAGATATTTATGAATCTGCAAGAGGGAGTTATTAGCTCTAGATCTTATTTTAGATTCTGGTCCAGTTTATTACTTTGTCTGGCCAGAAATAAATGCATGGTTTAGATCTTAGGGATTAATCTTGCAACTATGTAATGCAGGTTTAATTTTATCATATCTGAAAAAGTTTTAAGGCATGTTAATATTATCAGGCTAAGGTTCCCTGGGCAAGGGAAAATTGACTTTCTCATTGACTTACAGCTGGGATCAGCAGAGTCGGGATTTGCATTGGCATCCATGATATATGAGTTTATATCCTTGATATAAACCATAAGGAATACATATATGTTTTCAAATGTCCTTTAGGGACTTTCAGACCACTTTTCTGTAATCTTGTGTTCTTTTTCAGACCTTGCTTTCTGGCATGCTTCTACTCTAAAACCAAGATGCAAAAAAGTTTAAAGGAAGTAATAGCCATCTCATTTGCAGTCTGAATGATGATAATAATGGGTCAGTAATCAGAGGAAGAGGACCATGGTTCTTGTTTAAAGGGGATACACCTGTGAACAACATCTTAGTCAGCACATCCTTAACAGACACCAGATTGCTGATATTCACAGCTGATTGCAGTTCTAAGGCTGGAGGAGAATAAAGGCTGACTACCTCAAGGAAGATGGGGCTTCTAGGAGTGTCTTTAGGAGGATTGTCATGATTAAATTTTTTATTTTTCTCTAAAATCAGTAATGAAGGAGATACAATTTTATCACATTTTGAAGTGTAGAATAATGGACTAACTCAGGGTGGGGGAGACATCTTCTTCTTGAGCAGGGCCAGCTCTGAGATCAGACTGGGTTGCTTGTAGCTTTATTTAGTCCAGTCTTGAAAACCTCCAGTCTTCTTAGGTCTCCACTACTCAACTGTCCTACTAAAGAATACTTCTGTGAGGCAGCAGGAGCTGCTGAGCTGGTTTATGTGCTTTCTTGTGGCAAGGAGAGAACGAGAGAAAATTGTTTTCCCAGATGTAGTTTTCAAGAACCAGGATGAGAAGGTCCTTGAGAGGGAAAGAGAGGTGAGTTGCAATCTATTTCTGTGCATTCTGTTTCTAAGAGTGGTGGGAGCTTGGGTGTGGAGCAGCTGTGGGATGTGATTATTCTCTATTGTGGTATATCTGCTTTCTTCAAAATAATGTTGTGATACTAGCAGTGTTTGTGTAGTCAATTTCAAAACAATGTAATTGAAATATCTAACAGTTAACAGAGAGGTTAGTGGTTACTTAGTATTGGAACAGTAAAAAATCACACTAACATAGTAAAGCTAGATGACCAGCACTCAGCTTTTAAAGCAGTTGAATGCCATTCTGATGACCATAAGTTGTTTAGCAGGTCTACTGGATGGGGCATAGATAGTCTTATAACTGTATAAGTTATAATTATCTTTTAATGGTGAGAAATGTACCAAGGATGTAACACAAAAATTTAGATCCTAGTTTTCTGCCAAAACATACATACAGTACAAATAATCCTTTCAGAGCCTCATGGAAGAAAGTTAAAGGGCTTAGCAGACTTAGAATGTGCTAAATTAAGTCAGAAGTTAGTGAACTCGAGTGATGGCATGGCCACTGTATATGTTTAGAAGGGAGGCAAAGCTATCAAGTGATCTCTTAGCCTGTGAGAAAGGCTGGGAAGGCCAAACCTACATTATTTCTTTAAATTATTTTCTTTTTTAACTTTTTTTTTTTTTTCCCCAGCCTATGGTTTTGGCATGTTGAGTTAGAATCTTCTCCTCAGGCAGATAAGTTGAAGTGCTTTCATTGCAGGATTCCACTTCACATATAAGATGAACCAAAATCTCTTTGACTGGAAATAATGATTGATGATGTGCTTATTTGAGTCAGAAGTTATTATGTGTTATAAAAATCTATGCAATGCATGCCAAGCAAAAAAAAAAGAAGCCTTAAATTGAGTGAGAACTAATATCCAATTGGGATGAGTAAGACTGGTTATTTAGGAAACCTACCATGATTTGTGCATTGTGACAAAGGAATTTGACTGAACATCAGTAAGGTAACTGGGCAAGTGGAACGACTTCAAAAGAGAGAGGCCACCCAGAGATTCACAGCCTTGTTACTATTTCTAAGCAAACCTATTCCCTGATTTATTATAAATATTCCACTGAGCATATTGCTAGGGGATGGTTGTGAACACTTCTGTGATTACAAGGGGAAAGACTCAGGGGACAGCCATAAAGGAGCTCAAACTAATTTTTTTTTTTTTTTTGCTTAAGAAAGTGTCCAAAATTAGACAAGTTTATGTGGATTAGAGACTGCACTTCTGGAGCAAGATGATCTGGGGACAAATCCTTTGGACACACAGATTTGACTGCGATAGAACTGTACTCAGACTGCAAAATGCAACTGTTGGTAATTGGATTGACTTAGGAGTGGTTTCATGTATATGTTTATAAATCACTTGAGGTAAAAAGAGACTTTATTACCACAGGAATCTATATGATAGAAACTACTTCACAGATCACCCTTTTAGCCTCAGAAAGTGTCCATTTATCATGAAACTGATAAAATAAAAGCCTTCAGTTTGAAAAGGGCATGATTAGAATATGCATGATTATGAGAGGAAGCATGAAGTGGTCTATGAGGGCTCTTTTCAGGGAGATCCTTGCCTAAGCATAGATTTTTGCAAAGGTGTTGGAAGTGAAATGGAGCATGCTGAGATCGGGAGGGTGTCACTAGGTAGTGTCAAAATGTCCCTGTGCTGACTGTTGGAGAAGTGCTAATGGAATTTTAAATAATCTTTTCTGCTTCTTAGGTCTCATAATGTGTAGCTTTCTTTGCTCCAAGGACCTGAGTTCATTATCAGAGTTTAAGTATTAACAAGTTTGTAAGAAACAGAATGCTGATAAACAAACAAAAATTTGAAACAATAGGAAGATCTTGCTTGCTTTTGTCTGAATTTGATTCATCATTTCGGATTACATTGTTTTTTAATGACAAAAGGTATTGTTTAAATTTCAATTGCTATATGTTACAGCTCAGAAAATAACCATTTATGAATTTGTAGTATATTCTCCCTTCCCCCACATACAGGATTCCAGATGAATTAATAACCAATTGTGTTCAACAGTCCATAAATTTGTAGTCTTTTCAGCCAACCTTTTATGAATATTTGCATGGGTTAGCAGAAATAGTTTGGTTATGAGAATATATTCTGGAGCATTTAACAAATTTATTCACATTGAGAACTATTGCAAAACATCATACATCTTGCTGCACAGAGATGATGTTAGAGACTTCAGGGCAGAAGAACAGAGGTTTCAGTGCCAGAATGTAATGGGTTTCTTGAACCGAAGGTGGTTAACCATGGTTAGCCAAAAGTACTATACATCCAGAATGACAAATAGGGCATAAAACAAGCTCCAAGAATGTACAATAGCTGCCGTTAATGTCTCAGAGCATTTTTCAGGCAAATCCATGGGACTTCTGCTGAGGGAATAAATTGATGATCTTAACAATGCCCTTTCTTATAAGCACTCATGATGGTAAATGCTCTCAGAAGATAATTTCAGGAGTCACTGGCTTTCTGTTTCTGAGAACAAATATAAAGCCAATGGAGCCCTCAGAAATGGAAAGCCACAGGAACTGGCTCACAGAAACCTCCAGAAGTGCTCCCCCTTAAATAGTTGGTTGGGCAGCCTCATGAGCTTCAGGGTGCATGGTGACACTGTGATGATAAACTACGCAGAACAGAGGTGATCACTGCTAACAGAGATCTCAAAGTCATCGCTACAATCTGCTTACGATTGTGGGGAGTTATGAGAGCTTACACTGTCTTCTCTTCTATGGCTATTGATTAATTCTCTACTGATTGCTTGAATTCATCTGTAGTAGTTGTTAGTTTGGGTTGAAACATTTGCTTTTCTTATCTAATTTTCCAAGATTAAAAAAATATCTGGAGTGTAAAAGGATATAATTTAGCTACTAAATCCAGTGGCTGGGTTTTTTATGACCCAGCCCGTATCCTATGGCTAATGCCAGAAAATACCAGCTCTCCTTTGCATTACATTGCAAGGTCTAAAATGCTGAAAGAATATTGTCTTTCATTGAATTAAACAATCTTTCAGCAGTTCCTCAGATAAGTCATATAAGCAGTACTTTTATGTACAGCATTAAAGGCTGAGATGCTCGCTTTGCAATTCAGAATCTTTGCCCACCTTCCAAATTCTAATAGGGCTCATTTAATGGGTAATCTACTGATGCTCCAGTATTACTGGTGCCCACTCACAAAGTACTACTGGTGTCATGTTACCTTAAATATTTGTGTGAATGAACTCAGTAATTCCTCTGGCATATCATATCCCTTTTCAATGAAGCAATGTACCTATCTAAAAAAAAAAAAAAAAAAAAGTCAGGTTTAACTCTTCAGTGGTGTTTTGTCTGTGATGGCTCTCAGATATAAATAACTTTGCCTAGAAATATATAAAAATATTTTCAAGATATGTAATAATTACATCCTAATATATCAAACATTCCTGGATCATTGGTCGGTATTTTTAATGTAATGAGACAGCTGCAGTATTTTCCAATAAACTTGCTGTTTAAAGAGTGCTTTCATGGTCTATTGCAGAACCCAAACATTTCATTCTTTTTGTATATGTATACATGTATACATTCATCCTTAAAGAAAACCTTTATTTTTAAATAAAGTATAAGCCAAACAATCTAGTCAAGAACTGTAGTAATTATCTTCCTAGAAAATAAAAAAAGTTCAGGTGGTATTTTCTGCTTGTAAATAGAAGTGATGAAGTGGTTTCACAGTTAAATTGCACCTTCTTAATTAAAATACTTTTCATTTATTTCAGTTAGTTACTTAAGACACTTTTGATTACTCCTCCTTTTTTCATTATGAGCAGTGAGAAAAGTGACTTTATAGAAGTTCTTGCATGTCTTTACTTCCCATTTGTCTCTTTTAAGGCTGAAGAGCTCTAGATTTATCCTTAAACATAGGCTACCCCATGCTTCTAATTCTTCTTGTCATCTTTTTTTATACTGTTTCTAGTTCTTGGTTTGTTTACTTTTTGTTGGGGTATTTTTGAGAAGAAGTCATGAGAACCACATGGTGGCTTGATAGTGTACTTTGCTTTTGTTTTGAGAGAGATGCTTAGAGAAGTATGTTAGAGAAGGTAATTGTACAGAATCCCTCTATTCTCCCAGTGCCTAGAGCTTACCTTAGTAACAGAAGCTCTTTGGTCAGAAATGTCTATGGCAAAGACTAACCTGAATTCTCGTATCCAAGTCACTGTGTAGGCCTGCATTTTCCAGAGCAGAAGTGGCTAGGTATAAAAAGGAAGAAAAGATCAGAGACACCTTAATTTAAAAGGCTGAAGCAGTGTGAAACTCTGACCTAGGAAGTACATTCTGGCTTAGAATTATAGAAGTTGTTACCTTTTTTTCAAATGTTACTTGGGGCTAGTGGGGGAAGGTTCAATGGTTGAACCCAAAATAAATAAGTACTTGTGGTCAGCCCAAAATCAAATTTTTCTGTGAATTGAAACAGTCATTGCCAGTAGGAATGCTCAAACCCTTATGGAGAAAATGCACTTTCTACAGTCTGATCTCAACAGCAAAGGTTCTCAACAAATATTCACCTTTTGCACCATATGCTTGCATGACCCATGGTAACCCCGCATCCTGTTGCTATGAACAAGAATAAAGGCTTTCCTATGCATGTTTTCATTTTTCCCATTTCTGAAAGAAATGGGATGTTGTTTAACAGCAAATCTAATTTGGACGTGATTATTGCTGTTGAGAGAATAAGTGCTGTGTAGGGAGCCAGAAAAGGTTTCTAGCTACAAGCAAAGAAATCTGCAAGATGGGACTCAGCAACTTCATGCCCTTGATTAACCAAAAAAAAAAAAGAATGCAAACTTTTGAGAGAAGGTCTGTCTCACAGGCATAAAGAAAAGACTTTTACGTGTTGGGTACTGAAGAAAGTATATCACTGTGTTGTTACAGTCCCAAAGGACCTCTAAGCATGTGGGAGAGATCATAAACGTTTGGTGTTTGCAATGACAAGATAAAGTAAGAAAGGCACATAACTCTCACTTCTTGAAACTTTTGTATAGCTGCAAAGGAAGCAGGGGTTTCTAAGGTTTTCGGAGGGAGGAGACTGATGTTTTGCTCTGTTCACTGGTACCATCCTGGCTGTGGTTGATCTGAAGGTTGGGAAGAAGGACTGAGGCACTATGGTTACAGCAATATTATAGCTGTATCCACCTCTGGGCAAAGATGTCCTCGTATGAGAAGAGTAAATAAACACAAAATAACACAAAATGTGTTGGGGCTGAGGGGGAACTGTGTGAGGGAATTGGGATATAGGTTGATCTCCCCAGCCCCTCCACCCTTGTAAAGGACATTTCTGTAAGAGCAACCAGCCAAGCATAAGATCTTAGGCCCTGATAAGTAGCTTATTTAACTCCACCCTGAAATTCCTCAGAGTGCATCCAGTCCCCAGGTTCCTTGGAAATTTTCTTTAGCATCATTTTTAACAACAGTAGAGAACAAGTGCAAGACAAAGTGAATGCAACAGAAGACTGGCAGAGTTTGCAGTCAACAGTTTGTATAACCTGCATGATTCTGAAAGTCCCGTTTCATTTTATCTCGAATGGGTTTGCTCCAAGTCTGTTACAATCTCTCAGAATCGCTCACCCCTCCACTGTGTGCTGGTATCACTACCAGCAACAGAAGTAATTTCTTTTGCAAAGAAACCATGGTCTGTGTTAAGCCAGTAGCTGTTCCTGTACATGCCTGGAGCTGTAGCATGACTGAGAACACTCCCCCAGTTAAGTTGAAAAGGAGAGTGTTCAGTAGATCTCTGTTGGGACTCTGTTGCTTATAAAAATAAGAAAGCATGACTTAGTACAGAAATTGTCATTGCTGAAACACATTCTTTAACTTATAAAAGTTATTGAAATTATTTAAGTAGCTCTGTTGGAAATCCTTTTCCTTTAAAGATTTCAGGCCAGAAAATTGGGTGCATTTCTAATATTTTTTTTTAAGAAAAAGAAAATCCTCTACAGAAAGCAAGTATCCTTGAGAAAAGTTGTTGGTTTTGTTTGTTTTCCTTGCCAAATCCCCAATTTTCTATCACATAGTTTCAACAAATTTTTTTCTGAGAGCCCAAAGACCAAGAGAGATCAAATGAAATCTATGAAGTGCTCTTAAAATTGAGAGGAGGGGTAAAATCCTACAAAGAAAAAAATGTTGTTTGGACCAGAAAAGAATACTCGGGATGATTACTAAGACTTGTCTGTGTCTTGTTGATTTGCCCTGAAACTGCTAAACAGCTAATGAAGCAAAAGTTCAGCTCGAACAGTTTAATCTAGAGCTGACAGAAAAAATACTTGGAGTAAAACATTTCAATATAAAATGGCTTTTTTCCAAAACCAGAACTTTCAGGAAAAGCTTTCAGTTTCTTCTATTTTTTTTTTTTATTGGAAACAAATATTTTATTCTTCTATTAATATTCTTTCCTCCCTTCCATGCACCCTACTTTCTTTTGTCTCTGAATGTAATGTAAATACTAATGTCTAGGGACTGTTCACTCCTGAAATTTTCTTTAAGATTTTCTTTCTTTTTTTTGTGGGGGGTTTTGTCTATTTATTTCTCAGCTTTGAAAAGCCTCCAACGTTACAAATAGAGAAATCTTTGAAAATTCACAGATTAGATTTTCTGCTGAATAAAGTTAATGTTTCCAGAGAAGAAGAATAGGCTCAAAAATTGAAATTTAATTTAAAATTTGACAAAAGCTTTGTAGGTCAAGCCACATATGAAAGAACAATGTCAAAATGTTTTTTTCCAGACCATCAGATTATTCTGTTTTCCTGTAGATTGCAGACCATAGTAAGTTATCACTTATTCCTGCTTGAGCTTGGTTTCTGTGCCCAACAAATGTGGGACCTCTGGGACTGCTTATGGACCTCCCTTTTGTTTGTGAGGTTTCAAAGGCTGGCAGATGCTGTCAATTACCACTTGAAACTTGACTGATAATCTTGCCACTGCAAGACTGCAGTGCAACAGAGACTGGAGAGCTATAGGTGTGCTCTGTATTTTCTTTAAACCTCACAAGGTGCTCGGAGGAATGGTTGAATTTCCGTGTAGACATGGCTGGGCTCCTTCAGAAACACTTGGCTTTGGCACCAGGATTCAAGGCTGCAAAAGACAAGGACCTGGGTACATGCTTAGACATTTTGTCTGCACTGAACTTCAGTCTGTTGCAGATGAGTTCCTGTTTGAGGTACCTTAGGTCTTTCTGTACAGCTGTTCTCACTGTTCAACAGAGATATCTTTAGATACAGGCTTAAATATTTTACTGACTCTGGACCTCAGTTAACGTGAGATATCAGTCAGAGGAGTCAGTGCCTCTGGGAGCACAATCAACCAGCATAATCCACGGACTAAAAGCAAATGAAGCATGAATGCTAACTGAACATCTGAAGCAGAACCTCAAAGAAGGACAACAAATAACTGCTGCTCTTGGGTGAAAATAGGTGTCAGGCTTTGGATTGTTGGAATCCTGGATGCTGAGAATTTTAAACCTTCTGTGCTGAAAGGCACAGACTTGCAAGAGAGCACTGCATTTGACCTGAGGCTGTGGAGAAGACTTCCAAAACTGATTAATAGCACAGGGATTACAGGTGTGTAGTTGGTTAGAAGTGTGTAGTATCACAGGATGGAAAACTTGGAGTTCGGGGTTTTAGAATCTAGAAATAAATATTAAGCAAGATGAAGGTTTTATGGTGAAGGCAGGTTGCTCTTCTTTGCCTTCCTCTTCCTTCTTCTTCATGGGTTTGGGTGATGTTTTGTGATTGGACAGAAAAGTCTGCACTGCAGGCTTCGAGGGATCAGTTATTGGGTTAAAAGGGAAAGTAGTCTAGGTGTCATTTCTTAATTGGATAGTTTTGTCTTAAAAGACCTTGTAACATGAGATAGTTGGCCATTTTGTGCCTTGCTAATGAAAGACTGCAGAACTCACGTCTGTGAGGCTGTAACATTGATAAGAAATAATAAATACCTGAGTCCGAACGTGAAATACTGTCTCAAGTGCCTTCAATCCCAACCTCGACAGAGGTAGAAAAAACAAGCAGAGAACCCATAGTGGATGGGTCAGGCTCTCCCTGAGGTCTCACTGCAAAATCTCAAGTTTTGCCAAGGTTTCTAACCTGCCAGTTGGCAAGCACCACTGCTACTGTCCCACCATGATGGAACTCACAGGCATTGATGTAAGGAACTCTATTCTGCTCCCCCTCACTGCAAATAACTTAGGTGTTCTCCCTTACTGTTTTTTATTTGAGAATGGATAATGGAACGTCTGGGAGAAGAGTCAAGGGGCACCGAGACAAGAGGCAATGGAACTGGGGTATGATTATGAAAGAAACAGGAAAATTTTTTGTGGTATCCTGAATTTTAAAGGATGAGCGCAGGCAAAGCGTGTCAAGAGAAGGCAACAAGGAACTGTGAGATTAGGAAGAAGTCCAAGAATTATTCTAGATTTTGAACGATATACAATCAAGGATATGAAAGAAAATTTGAAGGAGTAAATCAAACAGAGGAGCTTTTGATAGTTTTGAGGAAGGAGGAAAAATATGTAGAAGAGGAGAATTTAAAACAGGGAGGCATAACATAGGAAAGAAAAGTAATGAATTGAGAAATGTGTGTCAAATTTGATTCAGAAATATTAGCTTTGAGTAGGTGTGAAGGGAAGGAAAAAGATCACAGAGGAAGTAGCAGGGGCTGCAGAAAACACATGGAGATGGGGAAAAAAAACGGGAGCTCAGAGAAATATAACAGTGAATTGTGAAGAGGAGTATTTTGAGGTGAAAGGCATGCAATTAAACAAGTTTTTTTCCCCTTTATTTTTTCTCTGTTGTTTGTTCACTGCAGACAATCTGATTTTTCTCTCCCTATCCGTGTTGTTGTACCTCTAGCTTTGCTGGTTTGATACCCATCCCTATCACTAGAGGACTTGACGTGCAGAAACTAGAAGGATATGATTGTGCACAGTGTCATCTGCATGTGCTTAGCTAACAGCACAGGAATCAAGCCTAGACTGACTCTAGCAAGTTAAGCCATGCCAGGGAATGTTCCTGAGAGCTGAAGACCACTTTTTGCTATGAAATTTTTAGCATAGATGCTGGCCACACTCTGACCCAGGTCAGGTAGCACTGTCCTAGATGATTCCCAAATATGGCTGGAGAGCTAGTGCATACCAAGGGCAGCTCCCAGGAGGCAGTTTGGATGCACTCGGCCCAGTTTGGCAGGTAAAGGAAGTGAATGGGATTGAGGCAGCCTGTTCTGTGCCAGATGTTGCTGTGGGCCAGGGAACATTCCTTAGCACATTTAGTTTACTAGCATGGATGCAGCCAAAGAGTGCATTGTTTCTTCTCTTTAAAAGAGAGGATGCAGTTGCTCCTTAGCTTAAAACAAGGTGACCTTCCTTTAGATAGAAAAAGGTACAGCGTTAGAAACCTTCTGGAAGAAGCACATGGAAGGGAAGAGACAAGGTACACACAAAAGAGTAGAAGTGCCTCTAGGCAACGAAAGAATGGGAAACTACAAAACTAGAAGTGCATGTATAAATCTGGGGTCGGGAGGGAAGCTAAACTGAAGCTAGAACTGTGTCTGGATATGCTGGAACCATTGCCTACCCTGATGAAAATATCAGTGCTGTATTTGTACGGGAGATAGCATGTGCGCTCTTTTCTGTATTTCTATATGCAATTCTGATAGTACTGGGACAGAATTTCAGACATGGGAGTGGACAGTGTTACTTGTTTATCATCCTTTGCAATGGCTGTACTCATGAAAGCACATGTAGTGAATTATGCTGCTGTAGGGAGAACACGCAGTCTAGAGGCAACGTGAATCTAGTGGGAAGTGTGCAAATGCTGGACCTGCAAATTGGCAGATGACCTGATGGAGGTACTTGGATGCTAGGTACAACTAGACCTGGGAGTAAATACACAGCTTTCAGGTCTTTCTTCACTTCCTGCTAGCATTAGTTAAAGTCCAGACGTTGATGAAAAATGCTTTATAAAGTTATAATTAATGTATTTTAAAATGGTTCCGTTTTATTTTGGCTTACCTAAATTGTACCCCTGTACCTAGATTCAACCAGTCAGCTAACAGAAATTATTCTTTAGAAACAGCTTTTAATGTGAATACTCTGTCAATGAATACCATCTTCTGTTGTGCCAGAAGTGTTGCTTTGCTCTGTTAGCAAGGAGAGTCTACAGGAAGATCCTGCATATTTGCAGGACATTAGAGAGTTTAACAATTGGAGCACGTGCAGAGCTGTGATCTTGTCTAGTGAAGTCCTCTGACCTTGTGTTCTCCGTCTGTTTCCATTCAGGTTAAGTGCACGTGCTTCTCATTTATTACTGTCTGTCATCTGCATGTCAGGAGCACTGAGAGGCCCCACCTGAGATCAGCTCCTGCTGATTCTAGGTAGTGTGCAGAGACTCATAACTACTCAGGTTATAGCAAAAATGGCTGGGACAAAAACAGGGATGAAGTAAAGGGCTTCAGGTGGAAGATCCAGAGCTCCAATGCAAGTAGATCAAGATGAAATCCTGCCCTCATGTCAACAAGAATTTTGCCATTCATTTCCATGTGACCTGGATTTCTACCCTGGCTGACTTGTCCAAAACTGCAGGGGAAGTCTGCATCAGAGACAGGAATTGAACTTTGAGTCCTTGTCCAGTGACATCATCCTTCCTGACGAAGGGGTGGAATAATTAGATCTCCACCGTACATGGTTCTCTCAACAAAATTAATGGAAGTTTTGCATGTTGAGGGACTACGGCTTGATCTGTTTGTTCCTTGTACATCTTTTCCCTTCACTTCTTGGTAGACCTCTGAGTCCTGACTCTGTGAGATGAGTAAACTCAGCAGGTTCACAAAGAAGGCACATATGAACCTTCTACAGCCTAAATGAGAGCTTAAGGTTGGAAGGAATCCAAAACCTCAAAAGGAAATTCAGCTCAAATGACCAACTTTTGCCTGGTTTGGGGTCAAAACCCAGGGGAAAAAAAACACTTCAGATGGTTTCTATATAAAAAAAACATGAAGCCACCCAGGTTTATAGAAAACCACTTCAAATTTTCTTACTGTGCAGCCAGGTTCAGAAAGAAAGTATGGAAAATTGAGTAATACTGCTCAAGTTCCAGATTGATGGCACAGATTCAAAATATTTTAAACCTGCTGTACTCTAGGTTCATTTCATTTTCAAAGCTTGGCAGGAATCCAGCAGCTACCTCAAATGGTACAGTACCAAGATACTTACCAGACATTTGTAGTCCTTCTCCACCAAACCATTTGCTATGCTTTCCTAGCCCTTTTTTTTTTTTTTTTTTTTTTTTTTGGCATTTACATTTAAACCTCAGGGACTTGTGTTGATCCTACCAGAAAACTCATGACTTCCATGTGTTCCTTGGAGTTTTATTCTCAAGAATTTTAATTTCAGACAGGTCTGCCCCAACAAAGGAGACAAAATGCTAAGGTCTAAACTAAATACAATACAAGAGTTCTCCTTAATGATATGCCACCAGCCTACAGTGCCTGTAAAAGACAAGACTGTAGAAATGCAGCAAATCAGTAATTTTGGTAGAGCTAGACTTCATGAAGACTTATTCTTGCAGCACTTGACAGTTGTCAGCTTCATCTTCAGTACTATGTGAGAGCCTTGTTTTCATGGTGAAATGTGAGACAATAACCCTTCCTATGGACTAAAAATGTGTTTGCTAAAACTTGATGGTGTTAGATAAGGGTCTGCAAACAATGATATATTGGCCACTTACACAGAGCAAAATCCTGGAAAAGAACAAACCTCCTAAGAGAAAATGGTCCTGATTGAAATCTCACTGAAAATATTTGCACTGCTTTCCTCATAGAATTTGAGTATTGTGCTTAAGTCTGAATTAGATAGTCACTAGCTTGGAATTAAGTCAGGTGAAAAAAAAACCTCTATGCTTTCAATAAAGCCTTTCTTCTTGGGAAAATCTACTAATGATGAAACTTGAATGAAGCATTCAAAACAAAACGTAAGAATTTGAATTCACTAAATGTATTTAAAAACTCTTTTCTAACTGAAAGCTTATATGCACAGAGGTGCTTGAAGGATCTCAGGTAGAAGTTTTGTCACCTGTGGTTCAGGTGCTGCCTGTTATCCATTATAAGCTGAGAAAAACTGCCCTTCACAACATCTGAGCAATGTTCTTATCACAAAAGTGAAGTAGGATAGCATCTTTAGTCCATGAATAAGACACAAAAGCAGGTAACACAGAGATAAAAAGTAGCTTTTCTCTAAGACAACACAATTCGCTCTGTGTATGTTTTAGCAGTCCTCTGCTTGCCTTTAACCTTCTCTGAACCAACAACAAGGTTTTCGTAGAAAATCAACACTGTTTTCAATTTTATTGTATTTAAACTTTGCTAATGTTAGCCATGACATTATGTGAATATCATTCCTTCTGCTAGTCTCTTTTGTAATGATGAGAAACGGAATTGAAATGGAGAAGAAAAAAATAAGAAGTATATAAACTGCAAGTAAACTTGATAACACCTAATCCATGAAAGAAGAGGGTCCATCTTACAACATTTTACTTATGTTTGTATTGTGTCAGATAATACAGAAGCTTGTAGGATACAGATGCCCTCGGGAATTACCTGCAATTAAATCCTACCACTGCTGCAAAGGAAGAATTTTGTCCAACCTATAGGAGTGATAAGTGCTTAGATAAGAAAAGTTCTGATTTCATTTCAGTGCTACCATCTGGTGGGCAAAATGCAGACAGCAAAAATCCCATTGCTGTAACACTGGAACATTCTGATACAGTGAGTTTTTGTTTTATTTTGTGAAGGAAACATAAGATATTATTAAAACAACTTGAACATCTGGTTTGGGGATAAAGTCATTTTGCAGTGTTGCTGCCAACCCTCAGGGCCAAGTGCAAAGAGAACAACCTTCACTTCCAGACTCCATAATGCATAACACCAAACTAAAATTTCATGTCCAACACAAATGAAGAACAAAATATACTGTAGCTGTACACATCTAGGGAAATTCTGCTGATAGCTTGGAAGCCAGAAAATTGTGTGAGATTGAAGCTGCAGAATTTTAAAAACTAATAGCAGGGAAGAGGAGTCATGTTTATTTTATTATGGGTAAGTTAAAGACAGAGTTACATCAGGCATTTTGAGGAAAAGAAATAGAAAGGAAAATCACTAGGAAATCTATGTGATTAGTTATTGAAAGGATCTGTTAAGATACCATAATGAAGAGCAGTGTTGTTTTCTTTGGTACACTTAGAACCTACACTGTGAAGGTGGAAATAAGGGTCAGATCTGATCTTCTCCAAATACTGCCTGAACTTTTGAGATCTGGAAGAAAAGGGATTAATTGTTCCAGTTTTGTTACTTACTTTCAAATGAATCTAGCCCAAACGCTCAAACATTTATGCAAAATTCTTGCCTGTTAAGATGTATGTAACTGTCATAAACACACCACTTTAATTTATACCAAATTTTGCGGGAGTTTTTACTGAAAAAACTTCTTCAGGGTAGAAGTTCTGGTTTCATTTAACCTTAGTATGGCTGAGACTTTATCCTTGGCATTCATCAACTTTCCTATACTGTCATTTTCTCAGATGTAAGTAAGAACTAGCCACTGGTGTTTCAAATGTTTCTAGTCCCAACTCAAATGCTCTTTTTGGCTATCTGCCTCCATGCAAAAATGAACTGTGTTTTAAAAAATGATTGAAGTTCTATTATCCTTACCCTACCATCAGGGATTGCTGTCACTGTTAACCTGGCATAACTCTATTGAAAGGAAACCCAGCTACAAAAATTTAATCAATAATGAGGCTTTTGAGCAGGTGTGAATACTGGTCTCTTAGACTGATATATTCAATCCTTTGATTTAACTTGGCAAGCTTTATATAAAAATCTACAATGATTAAATGCTGATATTGGTATTTTTTGAGTCTTGGGTAATGTAAATCTACTACTTCAGAAGGTCAGCCAGTAGGTGACTTAATGTCTCTAAGAACTTCCACTAATGAGTACAACAGTAATTCATGATAATTTCAACCTTGGTAACAAGGTTCACAGAGATCTGGTCAAGCATTCCAGAACTCCAGCTTCATCAGGAAATTTGTACTGTGGTTGAATAAGAATAGATAACCTTCTCTGAGATTTGTCTCTTATACTGTTCTACTGAGTTCCTGCCAGCCTGTCAACTAGAACAAATATTCATTTCTTCCAGTATAGATTATAGTGTTTTCTATTTTTTCTACTACAGACTTGGCCCTTGACTTAGAAGTGATGGAGATCAGATGCAAGAAAGATTGAGATGAGTTACTGGGTTATACATAAAGAAACAGAAACCATTTTTGTCTCTTGATAAAAAATATTCCTGAGGTTTCTGAGTTTTAGGCCCCTCTACATGTTTCATGATGAAAAGGTGAATAAATAATAGAAATTCACAGATTTTTATTCCAGAAGAGCAGAAAGAACAACTTCTGTTCATTTAATCAGATTTTCTACAGCAAGAATTTCAGGGGAATATGGAAGTTTGTGGAGTCTGTGGTGTGTTTTGGTTTCCTTTTCTTTTAAATGCAAGTGTATTCTCTTTTGAGTTATCTCATTTTTTGCAGTACCCCGGAAAATCAATGATTCAAAGATTGCTCCCATTAAGATCTTCTATACAGAGGAAATGACACATGCTGGCTCAGAGATGCTGCTTCTCCCGTATGAACTGTTCTGTATTTCTTGAGGAGCCACACCATCAGAACATCTTCTGTCAAATGCAGAGTTTCAAAGGAGCTCTGGGAGTTTGATACAGTGTACTTTCCCTTTGGTTTAAAGAGTTAACTAGGTATTTATTGTCAGAGACAGGCTACTGGGCTTGGCACAGCTTCTCTGAGACTGTGCTTGTGTTTATTAGCGCACTCATGTGAGGCATAGTTACTGCTTTCCTTTATGGCAAAACTGCCTCAAAACCCACAAGCCCAAAAGAAGATGTAGTCTAATATGTCATAGAGCAGCTTGGCTGCTTCTCTCCCTGGACAGAGACCTCTGGGGGTTGGGAGCAGCTACCTCAGGTCAGAAGCCATATCCTGACTCAGTGGTACTGGCTCTTGGATCCAGCTGAATTCAAAGTTTACCATATGCCCCAACTCCCATGGGCATGAAATCTTCCCTGTTTGAGAGGCAAATGGTTTTGGATCCCCCTTTACTGACATGCATTGAATCTTTCCCTTTCATTTGAAGCCCCTCCTGTATGATTCCAGCCATAAATTATTCCCTAGAAATAGCTTTATTTAACCTATTTCTTTAACATCTTTAATTGCTTTATTTAACTTATTTCTTCATTTTGCTATGGATTGCTATGGTATCTTTTAGGAGGAGATCTAGTTCTAATTTGAAAACTCGACCTGATAATTTTTCCTTCCCCTCCTCAAGATTCAGTAACCCTACTACATGTGTGTACATACATTTATTTATTCTTTGGCTTTGAGTTAGGATGGTACATGTCCAGGGAAAAGACATAAAAACATGGCCAAAAGAAAAGGATAAAAGAAAACTGCAAGGATTTCTTACTCAGGCTTTAGTGCCTTTTGAGGAAAATTCTTTTTGACATTTTTTCACAGTTTTTGGCTTGTGCTTTGTGGTAGTTTGCAATAACCATTTTGAGGTAAATACTCCTCAGAGAGCATGACTGGAAAGATCTCCACATCATGATAAGGCACTGGTAATACTGTAGGAACAATATTCCTTTGAGATGATCTAGGAGGTCTGCTAGGTTTTCTGTTGCATCACCCCATTTTTTTCTGATGACCCACACAGATGGGTGCATGAAGGTTGCCTTGGGCTCTGGTCTTCCATAGAAGGCAAGACTGTCACCATTGGAATGACCTGCTCCTTAATGAAGATTTTCTGGCCTTCATAATTCTCTTCATTGCAGGCTACCGGCCTTGCTGCTAGTTTCCATATCATTAGATGTACTCAGAGAGTTGCTTGTTTCCTCCACAGGGGGCCCAAATTGATTTTTAAACTGAGAGTAGCAAAGATGGAGCCCTGCAAATATTATGTATTTTTTGATATGTCTAGCAATACTAGACTTGAGAGAGGCAATTTCCTGTATTTAATATTTTAGCATGCTGAGTAGTGAAGTAATGACTATTTTCAATTACAGAAGTTGTTTTTTTTCCAGTGGAAGCTCATTCCCTTTTCATGCAGCAGCTGCTTCCTACAAGGCAACTTTAGGGTTGCAGACATTACAAAGAGGTATTGAAAGTGACAATGGCTGGATGTGCTTCAAGTACATCGGAAGAGAACCCTACTGGCCCTCAAAGTGCCTGGGATGGGTGGCATGGGATTAGAGGATGGGGAATGGTACTCCTATTGGATCTGAAGCTGGATCCCAAGAGTCCATCTGTTCTGGGCTTTTGTTACTTATGCATGCATTAGCAATAATTTCACATATATTCTGCCAATTCCCCAGGCTTGTCTGGTTGTAGGGTTCCTTCCGCCAGATTTTTTCGCCTGTCTTCTGGAGCCCCTCTCTGCGGGATCACTCCCACTTCCTTTATGTCAGAATGGATAACAAGGCACTTACCTCAGTGAGCCAGCAGAGTCTGTCCAACCTTTCCCTGCAGGCTTCGCCTTGGATAACAAGGGGGATTGTCTCTGGCAAAGACTAGTGTCTTGTGATACAGCCCTTTTAAAAGCTGTGGTGAAATAGGGTTTACAGTGATACTGGCTATTGAGAATTTCATTCCTCTGGTGCTGTTAATAGAGTTGTATTTTAACCCTCCTTCAGGTCTTTGTCTCATAGCAATACTATCCATTCATTTTATGAACATATGAATCCTTTCATGGCCAGCAATGATGTCTGGCACTATAATATTTGATCATGGACAGCAGAACAGAAAGTTGCAATCTCTCTGTAGAAATTTCAGAAACTTTGGGGGAGATGTATGGAATATACAGATTAGAGGAGAACCTTCCTGCACAAGTGGCTGGCTTTCCAGGGTTTTGTTATTGGTGCAGAATAGAATAAGTGGCATTGTATCACCAGTTAAGTTTTTGCTGCTATATTTTTAATAGTACCACAGCCTAATGAGTGAAATTCCTTGGATTCCAGTACTAGGTTTTCAAAACCCAGTAGACTCTAGTGAAATTCCTTTTTCTTTTTGTTTTTTTCTTTTCTTTTCTATCATATTAAGCTACAGAGACAAGCATTTCCCCAATCCTATGGAACACATTCTAACAACTATTCTGAGTTTTACATTACACTTCAGCTCTATTGATGTGAGGGGGGAAAAATAGCCAGTCTGTTTTAGAAAGCTTAATTAAAAATAAATGGAGTGGGTAAAAGCTGCTTCTGACTTCACTAGACCTGGGATGGTCTATATATCTGATGGGTGTATAATTTTTCCAGTGTAAATCCTCCTATATACCTATATTTGTAGGCATTGTGTCTTCACTTGTAACATAGGATTACTCAATGAGTCACAGATAACTGCAAGACAGACAGCAGACAAAACTGCAAGCAGACAACTAAAAAAAAAAAAAAAAAAATCAAAAGACCAAACCACAGACAATACATTTCTGTAAAAGCAAGATAAAGTTCAAAGAGAGATCTCAGACATTCATTTATGAGAGATTTATGACTGTACTAGAGAAATATTTAAATATGACAGTTCCCTTGTTTATGGGCAAAATAGCATGTTTCCATGCAGATAAATAAAATGCATTTCAATATTCTTACATTAGTCTTTGTTTATATGAGTTTATTCCAGAATTCAGAATAAAGATAAGGATTTGCTACTGCAAATAACTAAAGATTAATCCAGATGTTGGTGTTGTTTCTTAGAGGAGTAGAAAGCAGATTTATTGAGAGCAGTGGAGCTGCTGTTGATGGTTCCTTATCTTTGGTATAACATTTTGTAATGTGTGGCAGAGATGAAAGCAGTGCGTGGAATGGATGAATGATATTTTAATAATTGGTATGGAGCAGTTAGTAAGAAACATATTTTGTACTGGATGGTGGATAATCTTAAAGTATCCAGCCTCATCTTCAGTGCTTCTGTTGAATTATATGTCTGTATTAAAAGTCTGATTTTCCTTATATCTTTTTCATTGTTACAGGGAAAAACATTGTGGTTTTGCCATTAAGAGTTGTGTGGTTTCTTTTTTAGGGAAAAAAAAAAAAGGTGTTGTTCTGCTCTGTAAATCTGAATTCTGTGTCAAAGAGTGGGATGGAATGTGAGCCCTTTGACTTTGCTATGGATTAACAGGGGAAAAAACCTGCTCACTCCTAGTGCACAGAAGGACAGCTGCTACTCACTGAATGTGATTTCCTAGGAACCATGGAAACTGGAGGTCCCATTCAGTCTGATAGCCAGTTTGCAATCTTGGCTCATATTTACGTAGGAGAAATACCAATAGTCACTCAGTGAGACCACAAACAGCAGAGAGTAAGGATTTCAGGGAGAGGAGCACCAAAACTCCCCTTATTCTTCCAGAAATCTGAAACCTTTTAATTTCCAGCCGAACTTTAGTTCTAGCCAATGTGCAACCACTGACATTGTTATTGCCTAGATTTTCAAATTTCTTCTCTCTATCTAGTTTTATACTTCTCCTTATGTTTGCTGAATTTATAATCATTGGGACATCCAGCAGCCTTTGATTTGCTGGGTTGAACAACCAGTTGGTTTAGGCCTTCTACAAGACAGGTTCTGATCACCTGTGTAGCCATTCTCTGTACCTGCTTCATTTTCAGTACATCTTTGCCACACATGGGTGGTCAGAATTGTATTGTATTCAGAGTGGAGGCTTGCCAAAGCTTTCTGGAATGACAATAATGCTTCCCTTTCTTTAGCAAGACATGCTAGAGTCATAGCTGTCATCTTCTTTGTGGCTGCATTTCATTAATGACTAAGCTTCAACTTCTTCCCCCTTTTGTCCTGTTAGAGCTGTACTAACAAGATCTGTAGCTATACACTGTAGCTAATAAGATAGATATTTTTTCTTTTGCAAAGCAGTGCTTGGATATTCCCATAAAAGTTTCAAAGGGGAAGTTAATTCTCTTCACACTTTTTAGGCAAAATTGACTGCTCACTCTGATCTCAGTAGCCAAAAGATTTTTTTAATAGGTGTACCATTTGCAGGTAAAGAGTTAACAAGTGAGGCTGGTTTTGTGGTGTTTTTTTTTCCCTTTTTCATGCTTTGCTGTGATTATGATGAGAGATCCAGGGATTAAGATGACCAGAGTCAACCTATGTCAGGTGGTCCCACATACTCTTGGTTCACAGAGAGAAAGGATTCAGCAGCCGAGTGGCAGGACCACGTTTTTTAGGCAATTAACATTTTCCTTGACAGTGCCACTTGGTAGCTGTGCTCATGGCCAGAGCTGGAGCCTGCTTAGCCCTGCCTGCCTTCCCTCACACCAGCCTGGAGGAGCTGCCTGGGCTGGGGGTCAGTTATTAAGAAATACACACAAAATCTGACAGAATGGAAGAACAGAACAACAGTCAGGGATCCCCTCATTCTCTCAGTAGCACACACCTTGAGATTCCCTGATATCCCAAATCACCACCTGCTTCCTAATGGGCTCCAATGCCCATCTCTCAAATTGTTAGCTCCAGAATGCCAACTGAAGAACTTCAGAGATCATAGAATCATATAATGGTTTGGATTGGAAGGGACCTTTAATGGTCATTTAGTTCAACCCACCTGATGTGGATCATGTGTTGATTTGTCTTGTCTCTGGAAAACAAATTTAAATCAGTCTATGCTGTGGTCATAATAGTCACCATAAGTTGGAGTTTGGGACATTTGAGTAGTTGTGAACTTTTATCAATAGGATCCAGCACCACCAGTCTTTGATTCCTGCTTGATATAATACCCCAAGGCTGTTTCTCCATATTTGCAGAGATGAAGCCTCCTTGTTATTTCAAGGATTCTTGGGACACTTGTTCTTCACAAGGAAAGCAAAGACAGTGGAGAGGCAGCCTGGATTTCTTGTCAGACTCTAAAGACCTCCTTTCCTCCCCCTTAACCTCAGAAGAGCTGCAGGCATTGCCACGGTGCATCCCAACCTGCTGGTTTGTATTCTCCGAAGAACATAGAGGAAAGCAAGAAGAAGCTTCTGGCTAGAATATCTAACAGCCCACAAAGCCAGGCCTGAGGGTAGCAGAGAATGAGCAAAAACAGCATCTATTTTTCCTTGCCTTTGCCTAACTCTTTACTGGTTAGAGGATTTTAAGAAGCCTGGATAATCCTCTGCCCCTGCTTCCAGTGTTAGGAGCTTAAAATCCTGACAAACTAAGCCCTAGTCAATGTCTTCAGAATGGATTGGTTGGAATGCTCTAGGATTTACTAGAACTCCACTAGGAATACACTAGGAATAGAGTTTATCTCTTCACAGCCTATTGATACATTAATGCTGCTACTGCTACTACTATTAACACCAATAATCATAAATATTACAGCTGATAAAGTATCTGAAGGACACCTAAGACTGATATAAAATACCTTGTATATTTTAGATAACACTTCATTCAATTGTTAATCTACTTCATGTTCACTTTCCTCTGGCATTTGTTGTTGATATTGGTTCTCTTGTCACTGTAGCCCAAATTTCTCTGTGAGGCATAATTCTTTGCCTTCCTCTCCTGAGTAATTTGTTTTGATTTTCAGCTTTCCTGTGGGTGGAAAATATGTCCATCAGCAACAAGTGACTCTTTTGCATGGAAGACACATGGCTCTCTTTTTTTTTTTTTTTTGGTAAGGCAACTTTGGTACCTAAACGTGGCTTTGCTGCTCTGCTCCCAGTCCCGTGATCCCAGAGCATTTGATCAAGTCTCTCAGTGGTTTCTCTACCACCAGAAAGTCCCTTTCTTATGCTGCTCATAGTTCCCAAAGGGCTGTTTCTCGAGCTAGAGAGCAATAAGGCTATAAGGTCTTTCCTTTTACACTGTTACCTTGCTGCCCTGCCCAATGCAGGGACTTGAGTGCTGCTGTATTCCCAAACTGCCATCCTCTCTAATCCAGAGCCCTTCCCAAAGGCTTTGGAGCCAGGTGTGAGGCGTGTTTATGTCCCTGGGCTGCTGCACAGTAGTTATGCTGGAGCTGGCAGGCTGGCCTGGACCATAAGTGTGCTCTGAGAGGCAGGCAATTCAGAAACTCAGGAGCCACTTCTCTGTGTGCTGGCCACAATTCCTGCTCCCCCTGCCAATGTGCTTATGGTTTGGCATTTGTAGACACACCACAGCTGTCCAGTTGATAAACTGACACACTCTGGGTGGCCCTCATCTCTTGAGATTTTACAACTGCTGTTTGCTCCACCAGACACGAATTGAAGTCTTCCAAACTCTCCCACAGAGACTTTCCTGGTACTCTGGTGTCAAGTTCAGAACAAGAATCTGGAGCAGACTTTTTATTCCTAGTAACACTTGTTTTCCTGCAGGGCTGCTCTCCTTCAGCTAACCAGTGCTTGTGATGAACACGTGTTTCTGTTCACTGGTTTCTCCTGCTCAGCAGAAGTCAGAAGTTATTTAGAGAACCTTGCAATCCATTAGCCCTCTACCCTTGAAGGAAAAAGGTCTGTGTATGCACAGTGAAACTCAGGACTACAGATCAAATGCGCTGCTGTGCATGTACATTTATATGACCTTTGTGACTCTTTCTGGTGTTTCCTGCATGCTCGTTGTCCAGGTCAAAGAAAGAGACATCACCTACTCATGTACAGTAAAAGAATATTGAAAAATGCCATATGTATAGCAGTGTTCTTGAGAAATACAACTGCTGAGCTGTCTGCATGTAATGTGAATTCTGTAGCAGCTTTCAGGGAGTGGTATGTGTCTCTCATACAACTTTTGTGTTACTCACATATTACTCCTGGAATACATGGCTACTTCAGCTAGTAAAAAAGGAAGGAAAAAAAATTACACCAATAGAAGGTGATGTTTCAAGTGTGGAGAAATGAAATAGTTTTATTTTTCAATGGCCACCATCAAAATCTTGCCAGGCTGTTTTTTCAGCTCCACATTATGGCATTCAGGTAGCAGTGAAATGCATTTACAGACAACTCTCATTTAATGCCAAATTGATACCACTGTGGAGCAACTGTTGGATTGCAGAAAGAAGGAAAGGTACTCATTTCCTTTTGCTTATGCAGTAGATTCATTGAAATGTGTTAGCTCAGCTGTGTGCAGATATGCTGATGTAATCAAGCCAGGTGCATACACAGGATTTTTTAACAGGAGGTGGAGATAAGTCTGGATCACATAAAGAGGAGCTGGAGAACTGTACAAGATGTTTAAAGGTCACAAGGATGCTTAACATTTTGTATCAGACATGTGAGGAAGAAAAATAGCACAGGTGTAGAGTCATTAATGCCCTAAATGGCAAGAAGGGTACAGGCTGGGCATTTCAAGGTCCAGAATTGCAGATTATGTATGATGCAAGGGAGAGAGGAGGGGACTGTGCTCCTGAGTTTTGATAGAAAAGATTAAAGAAGCTGGGCTTCTTACAGGAAAGGCAGGGAATTGAGTAAGGATTATTTAGGGAACATTTTACTTGAACCCAAACAGACTTTTCAGTAGGCAAATATTTGTTTCAAGCAAAACACACCCAGAAGCAGCTCTTACAAAATGTATAAGTTTGTGTTTGTTTGGTTTTTTTCCAGTTGTTCAAATACTACATTCTAGTTCAGTCTATTGCTTTTCAAGAGAATGTATTTTTTTCTTTGTCTTCTCAGGAGCAGAGAGATGGGCCAAGGGTGTACAAGAGGACAGGCAGATAAACAAGGCTGACTTTGTAGAGAAAGTTCTCCAGACTGATTCTTGTCACCAGAGACTCATACACCATTAAAATTCTTAGATATCTTCTCAGATTGTATAAGTGAAAAAGACATTACATAAACTGCCAGCATTTTTCTCCTTTTTCACTTTGAGAACCACCCTTGTGGGACAATTGTAAGGAATTTAGTGGGGTTGGCTCTAGTAAATTTCTGTGGATAGTACTCTAAAAATACAGACACAAGAGGAAGCAGTGTTGGGTTTTTCTGGTTTTGTTTTTAAACAGTTACAGAATTCTACAAAAGGGATACAATTTTTTTAAAAAGCTTTGTAGGTTACTGTGAGAAACCTTTCAGTTCTCATTGCATTCTGTTCCACTTCCAGTGCAAAGGAGGTGCTGGCAGGTATTTTCAATGGAAGCGAGTATGTACTTTCAGTTCTCTCCAAATCCCAGCTGAATTATGTGTTTAATCCACAAAATTTCCTGTGACCTGATAACTGCAGGTTACTTCAATTTTGCATTCTTAAAGAGTTCACTGCTTTGACAGGGATTGTTATTCCATCCCTACAAGAAATGGCATGCTGCTGCAGCCCCAGAAACCTGAATTTGTGTCCAGCTACAAATTCACTGAAAGAGTAGTTAAACAAGGAAGTAAGTCATGTCCCTCCATGCTGGTCATCAAGGGTGGCCATCACAAATTATTATCACGTTTGGCCACCCCAAGCAATAACTCCCTGTGTTCACCCTTTCCTCTAGATCACAACTGCTGTCTCTTAATATTAATGGTATTATCCCAGTAGTCTGGGATAGAAAAAAAAATTTTAAAAGTTTTTCTAGTTTCAGTAAAAGTTTTGCAAGAAAAAATGAAATCTTGCATGAAATCCAAATCCAGTTACTTTAGTTTCCAGGTTATATGGAGGTCTGAGGTTGGTTTCTCACAAAGAATTGGGATGCAGGGCAGTGTGTGGTCTCACACAGAGTTCTGGCACCAGGTCACACAGGAAAGCCCTGGCTCATACCTGCCTCTCTTCAGTTCTGTCTCCTGTTCCCCCATGGGGTTGCTCAAAATGAACTGACTTATGCAACGAAAGCTGGCCGAGGTCTCTGTTGGTAAATCCAGTATTACAGGCCTTTGCATAATAATTCCAGGACCAGTCTTTACATCTTCCAAGAAATTTGATAGCTAAAGATTATGACACCTCTGCAGGGTGACTTTTCCAGAGCAATGACGATTCCCTGTGAAAGTTTCTTCTGTCACTGCATGTCTACAGTAACTTTGGAAACAATTTCTTCTCTCCTTTTTTACCTACACCAGTTTGGTTTTACTAATGTTGCTTCCAAGGTCAAATCTTTAGAAGTATTCATTTTCATGAGGATCACTGGTAACCTCTTAAACAAATGACCTCATAAATGACACTTTTTGTCAAAGGCTTTTTGGGAAGAACAGTACCATAGACACATACACACACACTCTGCAGCTGGAAAAAAAAAGGCTTTTCTCAGCACTCTTCTTCATGTATATTTTTTGTGGCCAAAACTAAAGTGGGAAAGGGAAAGATAACATCTGAGTTGGGATGACCAAAGTACATAGAAAGAACAATTTAGTCTCTTAAAACAATGTAAGAAGTTAGATTCCAGTAGTAATTCAAGTGAAGGCAGAGTTTGGGCTAGATCCAAACTTCTATGCAGTCCCAGTGACCCAAGATATCACATGTGATATACCTCACTTCTTTATTTGCTTGTTTATTTTGAGTGACTACAAGGGCACTGGATGTGATAAAAAGTGGACAATGTCCTGAGTTCAGCTGGAGTGAGTTAGGATATTATCTTTCTGGAGCTTCTCCCTACAGTAATGATGATACCCGTTTTGGGGTTAATTTTCTGTTGAATAAGCACGTCAGGTTTTAAGGCACTGGTCCAGACTGTAAACAAGTCAGTCTCTTTGGAGCCTGCTTTGGCAGCTCTGCTGAGGTTGCTATTTGTATTAAAATATTTGCTAACCTATTCTTCATAAAGCCAGGTATGTTTCCATGAAAAGGAGAGGCAGTGTTGACATCTGTCTTCTTGCCAGCAGCAGCAATCATATTACCTTGTTATCTCAGCTAGCCCTCCCCCATGCTGATGCCCTAAATAAGGGACTGCTGAAATTCTGACCTAGGGCTCATTACATTTCTGATCCACACAAAATTCTGTGTATCTGTGCAAAATTCAGTCCCACCATTTCAGTGGCACTGAGATCAGAAGAAACCTTACTGCTGAGAGAAATCAGTGATAGAAAACTCTAGAACATAAATTTTAGATGAGCTAGATATTTTCACATGTGGCTGACAAGCAATTTAAAGCAATAAGGAGAGTTCAAGTGGGAGTTAAGTGGTCCATGTAGATATATGGATACTGGAATAATTTGGATGCATTTAGGATACAGTATAGACAAAGAATTCATCTCACCCCTGAGGTGTTTGGGGCTGTGACTGCATTTTGGTTCTCAGGTCGCACTAAGTATTCTGTAGTGAGTCTGGCCCCGGCTCCAATAGATCATTGTCATGGCTCTGTTCACATTGTGAGGTTGGGAATTAGAAAGAAAACAATCTAAACAATGTAAGACCACCACAATTACTTCAGTTGTTTTTATAGGCTACCCATAAAATTGTGGGCATTTTTCAGACACAGAAAATGACATGGACTCTTTTAGCCTAAAGCTTTAGCCCAGTGCCTATGCCTTCATCTTTCAATACTCACATTGATGGTAGTAGTAGATCTGGGATAAAATGCAGGAAGTTCAGGATTATTATTTATGTTCCAAGATTAAATGGAGTGTCTACAAAAAGAAAAAGAGCTTGCTTCTGAGGACAAAATGCTGCTGTCCCTTTAGTAAAATGTGCAATAAGACACAGTTGGCTTTACCTGGTTGAGGGTTTGATCCTTCCATTTGCCATTGGGTAAAATAGATAGTGATAATTTTGCTTTCCTGCTCTCCATTTCCTTTCTTTTGATATACAGTTCAAGGTCTGATGAAGAAATGTGAAAAGTATTTGATACAGTATACAAAGAAAAGAAGTTTATTAATGCACTCTGCTGTTTGATTTTTAAATGATGGACTATATAAGGCACAGATATTTTTCTTTGAAATAGGTATGATTTTTCAAAGCTGGCCTTATCCTGCTCCCACCAAAATGACAGGTTAAGGTTTCCTTTCTCTTCAGTAGGAGCAAAGATACATGATGAGCATATTTGGTAGCATTCCCTGTCAAGGAATTAGGACTAAGCATTACTGCTGGGCAAATCCTGAAGTGGTTTATCATGAAATTAGATGTGAATTTATCATAAAATTAGATGTGTGATCACTTTACTCAGTGCAGATGGATCAATTTATATCTGACTCTTAGTTCTGGGGATTCCTAGTGACTTACTGATATAACTATGAGGGATTAAATATACAGGCAAAATTAATTTTGTGAGAAGTGGTGGTATGCTTGTTACACCAACTTGTATTTTTGGAATTTCAAACAACCTTCAGGGCATTTCAAATCCTTTTCCCATTTCATACCTGAAGGTTGATCTATTTTTCTGAAGACATGCTTATTCTTTTCCTAATGGTATTAGTTGTACTGATGTGAGATATAATCTTTCTCAGCAGACTTAGATATGGGGATTTCTTCAAGATGTGATAGTTGCCGATTTTTCTCAGGTATCGGTCTCATACATAGCTGCCTCATTTTTTTCACTCACTGCTGCTGTTAATTTCAGCCCATTTACTTCTCTCCTTCCCAGTTCTGCCCATTCCCATCCATGATGGTTCCCTTTTGGTAAGCATTATGCTGAACTCCCTTTAACCTTTTTTTCCTTATTTGGTGGTATGAATGGGCTTGCTCCACAAAAGACAAAGTACTCTACAATATCTTTATTATGCACTTTGGTGTTTTTTGATTCTCTTGTAATTATAGGCTGAGTTACTTTGATATGGATCTGATCCAACTTCTGAGTTTGTTGTTTTGTTGGTTTGCATACCCTCAGTATTAAAAATTACTTTTTCCTTTTAAAGTGACAAGCTTGCCATATTTTTCCCATCTTTTTTTATTAGCTTTTCTTGACAGTAGGTCAGGTTAGGTGCTTTGCCACCTCTGCTGCTTCCGTCATCTCCTAATGTTGAAACTGTCTTTTACAGAGGCTATTTTTCTTATCTTTGGGCTTTCAGAGTAAGGTCTGTATGTGAGGTAGTTTTGTTCTCTTCTTTCTCTGTCTTCTTTGCTGCCTCTGCTTCTCGTCTTTTGGTTTGACTTTGGCTTTTGTCTTTCTGTTTTTTGGCTCGGATGTTCAGTAGTAGAGGCAGTTATTTTGAGCTGGCTAAGAGAAAATACAAGATGGAGAAGCTCTTCCATCATTTAGCTTTATGCAAGATCTTCCATTTTAAGGTTGATTTTGAACCCCACTCTGACTTTGTCAAGCTGAATTAATCTACCTGAAATTGCACAGGGAAACTTCTATGTCAAACTACAATTTTCCAGGAAAACGTGACTGATACTAGGCAAAATATTTGGGAGATAAAAAGATATTTTACAAAGTGGGGTGATCTCACTTTTTGGATAATTTCCCTGATGTTTATTTTAAAGAAATGTCATGACTCAAAATGATCTCGACCGAGAAGCTCCAGACTTGGGTTTCTTTATTGTCGCTGGCAAGGATTGGTACTTTGGACTCGATTTGGAAGGTGAAGGAGGGGGGAGTGTTTATAATTTAGATATTACTTACAACAACGTCTACATACATTAGAAACACATCAGCTTTCCAAATACCACATTCTGGCTTGTGCATTGTTTATAAACCACAGACCCAAGAGCCTTTGTGCTGTTTGACCAGTGTGCAGCACTACACACTCCTTTGGAAGCACATAGCCAAAGGCTACCAGATGCCTGAACAGTTGCTATTATATCCATCGAGCAGGATGTGAGAAGCACTCAGTTTGAAGCATCTTCTGATCTCCACAGGAGTTTCTACAGAGTCTGTCAACTTCTTGGGCATCCTTAGGATGGTGCTGGCTGCCTCCCTCAAATGCCTCCCAAACCCTCCTCCCAGCCCACTGCTTGACTGGGGGTACTTCCCTGCATTAACTGTGGCTTTTAAGAAGCACTCACACATTTCTCTTAAGCCCCAGAATGCTGAAATATGGGTATTCTCTAACCAAGAATTGAGTCCAAGGAGAAAAGTGTAGTTGAAAGGGATGTGGAAGTTCTTGTGGATAAAAGGATAATCCTGAAATAACATAATTGTCTGAACTGCTCAGGTACTGGCAAATAAACATATGAAAAGTACAGGATTAGGGCAAACTGGACCTAAACACCTCATTAGAGAAAATGACTTTGTTATGCCTGAATTTTAGCACATTTAAAGACAACTTGTTCTGGCATGGAAGGTCTGCACAGCCTCTAAATATTCTGGTCCATATTTCCTGGAGTCCCAAATCTGCTTTTTTTGTGTTGTTCTGCTCTTAATAAAACTGATGTAGGTCAGAAAAGTACTTTATTAACTGATATTAGTAAGACACATACTAGGACGTCTTGGGAGTGAGTTTTGAGAGAGCTGTGATTCCACTGAAATGTGGAGGTGGCAGACTTGGCCTGCAGCTGCAGATGAGTGCCAGCAGGGCAGTTCTGGTCATGGGAGCAGGAAATTCAGCAGAGGCTGCAAAACCCTCCCAAGATGGGCAAATTAGCCCTGACTAAGCTCCTTGCTGGCACAGTGAGTCAGCTACCAGTGTGCAAGCAAGGCAGCTTAGGTTAGATAAGTTTACATTGCAAAACCATTCCATCTGCCACGTAGAGAAATGTTGAAACATTTAGAAATTCCTCTAATAGCAGTACCTTTATTCATTATGAGTCTGGGAAATTGTACCACCTAGTAAAACCATAGTCCAGACTTATTCAGTGGGTAAGTAGTCACAGTAATTAATTCAATCTAGTGCAATCAAATCCATTTCCAAAAAAAGGAGACCACACACCTCCAAGATACCAGTTTGAATGCTTCTCTTTTGAACATCCCAGTGGTCAGGGGAACGTAGTGAAGCTGAAATAACTCTTTCTGAAATCCTCCGTTGAGCAGTGCACTGACGAGGAAAAGCTGTCCTGTTGTGGAATGCATGCATTTTGCTATTTTGGACCCAAGACCTCTGTTCCACTCTGGAGGAATGAGAAAGAAATGTATTACATTAGTGAAATGGGCAATGACTGCCTCTTCAGTAGAGACCTTGTGTACTCCAGTGATTAGATTTGGGATAAGTTGTCCAGGCAAAAGCTAAACAGAGCTAATAAATTTAAGTGCGTCTTCTGAGAAGCACGAACTACCTGTTGCTCTTGGAGGGGGAAATTTTGACTGGTTAGGATTTTCTAGAACATTATATTTCCTTCAAGAAGAGCACTTCCTTCAATATCAGTCTCAACTATCTTTGCTGTCTGTTTCAAGCAACAGCAGAAACACTCTGGGGATAAGGGATCATTTTTCCAGAGAAGGCTTTGGTAAAATGAGGGGTCTTTAGCCAAATACGACAATAGTCAACACAGTTCCTTGTGTACTTCACAGTTAAGTAATCTTACTGAAAGTTCAAAGGATTGGATTAAATTCCTCTTGGATTTCCTGTGATAATCTCAGTTGGATCATCTGCTCCTACATGCTAAAGTTCAACAATGTCTGAATCTGTTAAGGAAAAATTGCATTTATTAGACACAACTTTCTTCTGCAAACCTTCCTCATCTGACTGGGATAACATATGCTGTTTAAAGGGCTGTCTTGCAACTAATGAGAATTTTGCATAGGTAACAAAAAAAAAGTCAGATGGGAAATAATGAACTCTATTAGCCCTTTACAATGAAAATAAAAAAGTGGTTTTGGGCTTGGTTTCTCCCTTTCCATGTGCCAGAGTCTATTTAATTTATCCTGCAAATTCTGGAAGTTTTAGCAAAGGTTAAATTCATCTTGCCTTGCATGACTGCATGAGAAGTAGTTTAGTAACTTTAAAGAGCAGAGTCCTTGGATATAACTTGTATTTCAGGAGATGTGGTTTGTGGGTATTGAAGGATAAAACATCAATTAAATGGACAGATACTTCTTTTGGGCAGAAGAATTATTCTTTGAATTTGCTATTTGGATATTTATTGGCAACCCCCATTAGCTATTTTTAAGGACATCTGCAGTTTGGAAAGGATGCTTATATGTTTGTTGTGTTAAAATATAAGCGGGCAAGTACTAATTGTATGGCTAATATAGACTAACATAACACCACTGATATTAAATTTACTCAAATAGTTATCTCCTCTGGTCTCTTTGAAGTAATTGGAAATTCTTCTGTCAGCTTTAGAAGACCAGGTTTTGCTCTTTTAAATGTTCAAACAGCTATGGTTAGGAACTGTGATGCTGGTGAGTGCTTTGAATTCATGTGATAGCGAAAGTTTGTAAGGTGTTGTTCCATGTGGTGAGAATGCATACATTGTTATTGTTATTTGGTTTATTCTGTTTTTATAGAGTACTTGAGGAGAAATACATACATTGGTATAGCTTAGTCTTACCATACAATGGTAATGGTATTACCATTGTATAGCTTAGTCTCTAAGTCAAATGAGAGTAGTGACCTCCTTTGGGCTAGATCTTAGTTTCTCTATTTCTACTGCAGAATTTCTCTCGCAAAGATTTACCTCTATGATAGAGGCAAGGTTGCTAATTCTGCCTATTAAGAAATATGTATTTTGCTTGAGCAAGGTTAAATGACTGATAATGATCTGTGTCATGACACAAATACAAGTATGGAAGGAAGCTTGTGCTGCCTTCCCTGAAAGAATGCCTTTACTGATTTTTATAGGATTAATCCAAAACTCAATAAGAGAACCCTTCAGTGCCATTAGAGAGGCAAAAACATTTCCAAAAAAAGGAAAATTTGAAAATCTGCATTTTCAGCAGTGACTATTACTGGTTATTCCTCAGTTTCAATGTTCACAAACAAAAAATTCAAAGGAAAAATTGGAATAAAATCCAAATGAAAAGGGGCCCCAGTTTTCTGCTTTTTAGACTCCTCTTTTGAAGTGCCTCCACCCAGGCAACTGAAGCACTAGTCATTTTAGAACTCTCAATCTCATTCTTCTCTTTTCCTCATCTTTTTCTCTTTTCCTTTTCTCTTTTCTATTAAGGTCAAATCCTGCTTCTCCTGATGCCAATAATAAAACTCCCATTGATTTCAACATCATCAGGAAATATGCAGTTTATTATTTACCACAACCACCACAATGAATCTCTGGGAAGAATTCATTTATATTCATTCCAACAATACCATGAAAAATGGGCCCTTGCTATTTTATCACATCCAAACTGTTGCTCTAACTCTAACATCCTAGCTGTTGCTAACAAGTCAGTGATGATTTGTAAACCAACAATTTATGGTAACCACATTCCATCCCCATTATGATGTGTGGTTTGGAAATGGAAAAGTAATCAAGACCTCCTGTTAAGAGACTTTATTTCAGTTGAGGTTTTCTGTAAATAAAAGCATTTTGAAAAGATCATTGCTATATGATTCTAACTCCAAATTGTTCATTTGATCTAGGTCCCATCTATGTTCCAAATTCCTGCCAGGCTCTGTCTGTCAGGAGTGTGAGATCCCCAACAGTGGCATGAGCATACTGGCAAAACTGCTTTTATCAGTGCAAGTATTTTCACTCAACTGGATAGTTTCACCAGACTGGAACAGCAGTTCCATTTCTTGGAGACAGCTATGTCCATTCCTTGGAATACTTTGTAATACTTTATCAGCACACTGTAAGGGTACTCTGACATAAATAAAGGCCTCCTACTACGGTTACAGTAAGAGATGAAGGATTGTCGTCAGACCCATGGTATGAAGTGATGCCCTGGGGAACAAAGAGCCTGCGTAGTTTGTGCAACACTTTGTCTTGGTTGTAAGGATTGTGGGCAGTCACTAAGACACTGAGAAGGACTTTCCAACACTTTGATGGGAGACCACCTAGAATTACTGGTAAATAAACTCAAACAAGGGAATTTTGTTCCAGTACTAGGTTCTGGTACCAGCCAGGTTGAAAACCTTCTTTTCATCTCTTTGGTAGTAAGACACCATGTGCTCTCAACCCTGCGTAGGAAGCCTGGCAGCCTGGCTTTGAGGCTAGAGACACTTTGTTTGGTGACCTGCTGAAAGAGAGAACAATTTAGGCAGTCTAGAGAGTGCCCTACTCATCAGCCCTAACTATTATGTGATATGATGATAGAGACCACACTAAGTAGGAGATAAAGCTCTCTTCCTACCTCTTCATCTCTTCATCAGCAAAAATCAGTACTTGATTAGGTTACATATCCCAGAATTGATCACAATTCGCTGGGGTAGGATGTCACCCTGAAGGGTTTACTCTGATTTTCTATTGAACAAGGGACTGACTGTACAAAAAACGCACTTAAATTTTACTTTCATTTTGTGACCCAATTTTATGAAGAGGATTTGAGCATGTATGAATCCTCATGAGGAGTTCATTGGCTTGGCTATATTTTAATAATGGTATGAAAGTGAATAGCTATTTTGTTATTAAATAACTTTCTAAGTAGTTATCTCTATAACATTAAGGGGAATTACTTGTTTTAAAGGGAAATTTACCACATGTAGTACAACAGACTGAAAAATAAGAGACAAATCCTGGCAGAAGAGCTTGTTCACCATCAGAAACTAAGCATAGGTCCATGATAAAAAGGATTCACGGGCTTATCTCTGGTTCTGCTGTAAGTAAAATATCTGCTTGTTTGTGATGGCACAGCAGTTCATGAGCCGGCATTGCACTGCTGGAATTTGGTTGAGGAAAAGCAGTTTGTGTAATGGAGGGAATAATAATGGCAAAGTAGTTTCCTGATCTGTCATAGTTATGCTGCCAGGTGTGGTGCGTAGCAGTACGTGGTGGAAAGTCAGAGAAGGTTTTAGATGGGACTGTGTGAAAGCAGTAGCAGTAGTAATAGTGCCCAGGACAAAACTGTCACTTAAACTAGTTTTAGACAAGAGCTCAAATATTTCACTAGAGAGATGCCCAACTTATTGTCCTACAAGCTGCTGGACATGGATTCTGGTGGGCCTTGAAAGGACAATCTGTCACACTCTGCAACCACTCAAGAGTGATGATAGGGACCACTGCAGCTCAAACTGGTTCATCACCCCGGAGCAGCATTTGATAATATCTGACCTCCCCAGTTCTGGAAACAAATCAAAATCTCCAGGCTAGATTACATGATTTTATCCCTATCACTCATTCTTTCCACACAGCCCTTTGGGACATGGAATAGATATCTCTTCTTTATTCTCAATATTTATTCTTAAAGATGGATTAGGCCTTTGGCCTAATACATCATGCTGTTCTTTAATTAGAAAGTTAGCGAAAATGAAGAAAGTTGCCCACGTTTTCCCAGCAGTAGGAAGGTGTCAGGTAAGAGGCAGGAGCTCAGCCAAGCGCCGTGTTTACATTAATCTGATGCTGCGCTACCACCTTGTGGGCAAAAGGTAAACAGCGCGGAGCTGCCCGGCACGCAGGGACGCGGTCCTGCGGGACAAGCACCGCACCGGCCGGGCAGGGACCCTGGGCGCTCTGCTGCCTGAGGACGGCACAGCCTGGATCCTCCAGGCTGAGATACTTCGGGATCTGGGCAGCCAAGAGAAGCCGAGCAGATTGTGAAAATCTGCTGGAGCTCTGAAGTGTGACAGCAGGTGAAGGGTACCCTTCAAAGGGATGTGGCACTATGGTATTCCTTTAAGATATAAAGAGAAGCAAGTAGGATGAAATCATGTTCCTATTATACTAGAGTACCAATGCCTTTATATAAAGTAACTCTTCTGATCTGCCTGTTCTTAACCACAATCCTCAGAGCTACTTAAAAGTTTCTTGACTGGCTTCCATTTGCTAACTGCACTGACAAGTCCCTTGGCAGTGGGTTGCCTTGGAGTACCAACACCTCCGTGGTCTTCTCTCCACATTCCAGGATTGCTGCAGCTCTCTTGAATTTCAGTGCTGTGCTTCAGGGAAGAATAGAAATAAGAAAATCACCTAAAAGTCAAGTTATGGAATATATTATTAATAAGAATATTATTGGTAGCCTCTTCATCCCTTCAGGATTTAGTACCCCCATGGCACTTAACAGATTCCAAGAGATCTCTTCAAAACATTATATTCCTTTTCACTAAAACTGAAGGAATCTCCCTGAACATCTGAGACTGCACAATCAGATGTACTGTCTGATGCGCCTCCTTACACGTAACCACAGAGGGATTTGGAAAACAAATGTTTCTCTGACATCTATTACATACCAAAGACTTCCCTGGAATTGTTCAAGGAACGACTCGACCTGGCACTTAGTGCTGTGCTTTAGCTGATATGGTGACAGCTCGTCAAAGGCTGAATCTTGGAGTTCTTTACCAACCTTAATGATTGTATGACTCTATGATTGGCACAAGGTAAAAGCTTTTGGGGAACTTAGCCTCCTGTTAGTCAAGAGGCCAGAGTTCCAGATTTATATCAATGCCAAATTCTGGGGGGGATGAGATGCAAAATCTTACTTGAGGGTTTCCACATCCAAATAATCTGTCCAATAAGCTCAGTTAATTTGATGTTACAGAACAAGCCTTTCTCAATTGCTCTTCATTTAGAGCAGTCCCCTGCACATGGTAAATAAGGTGTCTGCTGGAGCGAGCATGTGAACTTGGGTCTCCAACATGCATTGACTACAGGTTGCCTTAGAGGAAGGCAGTAGGATTCTTTCTGCTTTCCTTCTCTCTCACCTTCCCCATCCTCTACATTTTCGTAAGACAGTTTGAGCATTTAGTCCAGTATTGCCTCTTCCGAGCTCAAGAATGATCCATCCTGACAGACAGGAAGCCAAGGAAAGATGGCATGAGGCCTGCATGGAAGAAACAGGAGCTCCAGACAAACCTCAAACACAAAAAAAGAAACATGCAAGAGGTGGAATTAGTTTCAGATCTCCCATAAGGAATACAGACACATTATATCATGCAAGGATGAGGTTAGGAAAATGAAAGCCCAGCTGGAGTAGAATCTGGTGAGGGATATAAAGGAAAACAGGAAGGGCTTCTATGAGTGTATTTACAGGAAAAGTAAAAGAAAGGGGTGGGGGAGTGAAATGTAGGCTTGCTGCTGAATGAGACCATGGAAAAGACTGATGACTTCTTGGCTGGAGATACAGGACAACCAGAATCTTGGTGAAACAGTGTACCTGATGATGATTAGCCTCAGGCACCAGTACAGGCCAGGGAGATCCACCAGCTGCAAAATAGCTTGGCAGAAATGGCCTGATGGCCCGTGAGTGCTGGTGCACAACAAATTGACTACGAGCCAGGAATCTGCCCCTGAAGCAAAGATGGCCAACAGCATCCTGGATGGCATGAAGATGCAGGCAGAGGGAGTCAGGTGAACTCTCCTTTGTGCTCACCAGTGCTGAAACGATGTCTGGAATGCTGCAGCTGCAAGGATAAGGACAAATTATACAGGGGCAAGTCTAATGAAGGAACATGAAGATTATCCATGGATTGGAGCATGTGACATACAGGAATACACTGAGAAAGTTGTTTTGAGCCTGGGGAAAAAGAAGGCTCAGTGGGATCTGAACAACCTGTATAAATACCTGATGGAGACAGTAAAGAGGGTAGATAGTCTTCTCAGTCATATCCTGTGAAAAAAAGTCAAGAAAATGGGCACAAAATAAAATACTTAAAATTCCTTTCCAACTTTAAAAGCTTTTTTTTTTTTTTTTTTTTTTTTTTTTTTTTTTTTTTTTAATTATTGTGAATGGTCAAATCCTCAGGTTTCCCTGAGAGTTTGTATAGTCTCTATCCTTGGAGATATTCAATGCCTAGTTAGACATAATAATGAGCAACATGCTCTAGTTGACCCTCTGTGTAGGGTGTTGGAGTAGGCAATCTCCAGAGGTCCCTTCCAAACTCTGTGAGTCTGTACAGTAACACATTTATTATTCCAGGCACAGTTCTGATAGGACCAATGCTTCTATGTACAACTTCTTTTTCCCTTTTTGGCAGAGACAAAAAACATTTCTATCATTTTATTCTGCTTTCAGGATAACATTCAGCCCACAGTTATTGTGGGACATGAGTCCTCGTGCTCTCTTCAGCAGTTTTCTGTGCCCTACTTCTCCTGTTGCCCAAGGAAACTTATTGAAGATCACAGCTCATCTCTGTCCTCAGCTTGTCCTGCTAGGACATGGAAAAAACCAAAGTATATGTTATCTTTTCATGTGGCATAAGCACAGGATATGCCTGAGGCATGAAGAATAGTACATGCACTGCAGGCACTCTTCCACTCCAGCTGTGTGTGAGAGTGGTCCTTTAATTCAGGAACAGATTACACACCCCTTACTCTGCTTCAAGCACAGCAAAATTGCTGCTCAGAGCTACCATGCATCCAGGGCTCTCTCCCATTTTTTTCCCACCTGCTGTGCTTTTGCTTTTCTCTTCCACTGACCAATAGTGTGAAATAGCAGAGCTGCTGTGGAGTAACAGGTTGTGTACGACATATCTTGAGGATGTGCTAATTTCATCTACCAAGATCTTGTTAGTGAAAGATTTTCATGTCATGCTCAAAATAACTCCTCTGCTGAGGGTGGAAGTCTGTTAATGTGACAAATGCTGAACCTGTTTCTCTGGAGAGAAGTTGCTAGCAGAAGACTGTGATGGTGTTGTAGGAGGAATTCACAGTAAAACGGTTCTTGATGATTTTTGTTGGTGCCCTCAGCTACATGAGTACCTTCCTCCTCACTTATATGAGTGCTGCTCCTTATGTAAAAAAATATTTCTTCTTGCTCCATGTTTCCTAAATGAAACAATTTATCTTACTCTGTGTTGCACACAAATATAAACAGGATTTCACAATATCAAATCTGTTATATTAGGAAGCAAAAGACCTGAACTTCCTTGCCTAAATTCTTAGACAACATAGCACACCATATAGCATAGCCTAAGACAGCTCTTCTGAAATTCTGTTGTAATACCACTTTTTATCAGCTTAATACAGAACTCAACTATTGGTATGAATCATGCAGTGCCCCTCAGTCCTCTGTAATAATTTTAGTGTCTTCAGCTGTTAGTCAACACTCTAAGACTTTGGTAAACTTCTAGAATGTGAGGAAGAATTTGCAGAAGTTCATCAGGAAAGTCTTTGTAGAGTCCATCTTTTCCACTTAAGTGGTAAAGAGTGATGTATTCTCTAGCTTTCTGTGTAATGACATCATTGCTTCTTTGCTTCATGTTTTCAGTCTAGTTCTTGGACAAATAGAGATGTCAAGGCAATAGGAAGTCAATTTTCTCCATGATTTTTTTTTCTTAATCTCTCTTTAGCTTCATTTATCTGAGTAATATAGCAGTACAGAAATTAATAATGTATCACAAAGTACAGAGAAATTGCCCAGACAGCCAATATCATCAGAAAGCCAGTACCACATTAGTGATGGGCTGGAATTATTCCCAAACTGTGTATGCACATGATAGCAATATTGGATGATACATTTGTGACAGAAAACCCATTCTGGTGACCTTTAATTTGTTTTCTGCCCAAGGATGACAATTGTAATTGGAGGAAAGTTACTAAGCAACAGTGGCTAGCAAGTTTAATGTACAACACTCCTTCCTCCTCAACCTCCCTGCAGCTCACACAGTATTTCACGAAGGGGCTAAACCTCAGATTCAGTTGCAAAGCCTGCCTTTGTAGGACACTAGAGACACAGGAATCAAATTAAATAATTTTGTTTACTCAGATTTAAACCAAGAAATATGAACTAATTCAAGAGTCAGAAACAAATTGAAATGTCTGAAGTAGAAGAATTAAACACTGTACAAAATTCACATCATCATCCAACACACATTCCATTTCTAACCCATCAGTTTTGGGATTCATTCAGGAAATACTTAAAAACAGGCCTTTTTCCTTTTTTTATTTTTCCTTTATTTTACAGGTTCTATTGAGACTGTTCCTAACAGCCTTGTACAAAACATGTTGATCATCTGTGTCATCTTGTGAGATGTTATTGAAAGATAGCATTTGTTAATTAACAGATTAATAGATATTTTCATTCTATGAATTGATTTTAATGGTCTGTTTATATCAGAGTATCTAAAGTGTGCCAGTCTACCACTTCAAGAAATATTTCATAATACTGACAGTTGGTGTTTTTTTCTCAGTAAATATAATAGGAAACTACTAAATCTGCACAGTGATATGACTGTAAATGGGTCCTCTATTTTTACTTCCACATTTTAGCTATTAGTCTACTCAATAGAAATTTAGCTGCTGAATCTGAGTCTGCAAGTGTGATCAGTCAAACTGGTTTCACTAAAGTCAGCAGTACATCTTGTTTTATTGCATGCCATGCCCAAACTCCACCAGCTTCAGCAACAGCTGAAATAGAACACACCATTGTAAATGGTATCCAAAATTGTTTTAAGGCAGAATTCTTCTAGTAACTGTACCTGACAAGTGTTAGGTGTTATGTTTTACATTTAGATGTTTATGTTAAATCTATCACAGTTAATGTTGTGAAAGATGTACCTTGAAGATTAACACCACTGATTGTGAATGGGAGTAGAGGTTTGTTTTGGATACCTCAGATAGTAGCTGTCACCCTCTTTACCCAAGTGTAACCATTTTGCCAGGTCTTAATTGCCTTCATCAAGGGCCAGGTTTATGTTTAAGCATGTCCATGTGTTGTTCAAGTTCCACCCAAAACCCTGGGAAAATAATCTTGAACTTTCTCATGTTTAATGAGCTAATTTTCCCCGTTTGCAAGCACAAGTGAAAGGCATCAATAAATAACACTTTAAACTAATGGAAATATAAAAGCCCTTGACAAAATGGCTAAACAGGGTAAAAGACAGCACCTAGCATACAGTTACAGCAACAACAATTTTACCATCTTCTGCTGAGAGGGCAGTGCTTTGCCAGCTGCTTCCTTTTCCTTCCTAAGGCAGCCTTCACTCAAAATTTAGGACTCCTGTGTCTTGCAAGGCAGCAAGGCCTTGTCAGCTCCAACTTTCACAGAATTGTAGAATCATAGAATTGTTAAGGTTGGAAGATACCTTCAAGGTCATCCAGTCCCATTGTCCACCCAGCACTACCATTGTAATTCCTGAATGATTAAACCACATCCCCCAGTGCCAGATCCAGATACTCTTTGAACACCTCCAGGGACAGTGACTCCATCGCCTTCCTGGGCAACCTGTTTCAATGTCTGACCACCCTAGCAGGGAACAAATCTTTTAGATATCTAGTCTGAATCTCCCCTGTTTCAGATGAAGGTAATTTCCTCTTGTCCTCTCACTGAAGGCACAGCAGAAGGGACTGACCCCACCTCCCTACACCCTTCTTTCAGGGAGTTGTAGAGAGTGATGAGGTCCCCCCGAACCACCTCTTCTTGATATTAAACAAACCCATCTCCCTTAGCTGTTCCTCATAAGATGTCTTCTAGACCCTTCACAAGACTTGTTGCCCTTCTTTGGTGTGTTGTTTTCCACACACTGCATAAAATCCTCTTTTCTAAAGATCTCTTTTTCTTTTCTCTATCTTTTATATCTCATGTGCAAAGTTAAATGCTTCAGATAAGGCTAACATTCCTCAGGCAGGGTTAAAAAAATCTTAAGTGACCTTGACTCCTCCACACTTTAACAGGTACAAAATTGTGTCCTTTATGCTAAAAAGCTCCTGTTCAGACAGAAATGTTTCTCAAATATAATGAAACAGCCTATGCAAAGCAAACATGTTTCAGGCATATCTGTTGGTCCTTTCTGTTCCTCATCCCTTTGCCAGTTGTCAGCCTTTCTGCTCCTTTTCTAGTCTATCTTTCTTTCCCCTGGGGACTTTGTGTGGTGGGAGAGGGTGCCAGAGATTTGTTTTCAATTTGGGCCTCAGCCACCAGCTTTACCCAAACCTAATGTATATTTAATATGATACAACCAATAACCCTTTCTGCCAACCTCTGATCACGTGCCAGCTGAAGAATGCTGCAAAGTAATGTCTTCTGACTAAATCTCAAAGCCCACATATAAACTCCTGATTAGGGGTGGCTGAGATTACTGGGGATGTGTGTGTGTACCCCTCTGTTTCTGTGCCAACTGGAATTCCTCCATACTGTAGGATATCTACGGAAGCAGGCTCCAGAGAACCTTCTGGTTTTGCAGTAGGTGTGTAAGGCAAAGCTGCTGCAGGGCTTTTCCTGGTAGCTTCATTTCCTGACTCAAGAAGTCGTGTAACACTTCTGTGCACTGTTAATTGGTGGTCATGATTCACTGGGGGAGTTATGGCATTTCAGTGATGGGTGTAAGGAGACCTTCAGGCGTGAAGCTGCACATGGAAGAATTTAATGATGTAGGTTTCTTTGGGAACACACTATCTTTTCCATGGAAGCTTGATTTGTTTTCTTCTTTCTTCATGGCTCAGTAGAGACAAAGACTGAGGGTAATGAGGTTTTCTTTCTTGGAAGACCTTTGTCTTTTTTCTTTCTTTTTTTTCTCTACTCACGCTTCCTTCACCTCACCCCCCCCAACCCCAGCCTATCTTGAAGTGGTTAAGAAAGGTTTATATTCACCAGGTAGTACAAAGATCAAAATGTTAAGGGAACCAGTGGGAAGTGATTGAGAAGGTCTTTCTGAGGATGACAGCTCTGCCTTGTAATACAATACTATTTCTCATGGGAGTGGGCAGGAGGCCAGCCTAAATTTCCCCTTTCTGTCCTGCCAAATTCCCCAAATTGCATAACTGCATATTCTCCTAACACAGTGGTACCCTTGGCATCACTAGCAAATCTGCAGGGAAGCAGTAAAGCAGCTGGAGGCTTGAAGGTGGACCAAAATTGGTAGAGGACAGACTTGGTTAGCCAAAAAACAAAACAAACCCAAACCCACAAACTGAATTTACTAACTCTCCCATGTATAACTGAACATCACAATACAGATTTAATAACATACACTATTTGGTTCTAAATGCACTCCGTCTAGGAAAAATAAGTTTATCGGGATAAGCAAAGGGCCCATGGGGAGTTCATCAGTTCAGTTTCAAGTCACAAGACGTGTTTTACTTGGCTATGGAACCTTTTGTTCAAGATTAATATGATACTGCTGAAACGCAAACTGACAAAAAGACATATTTTTACTGGTTGGTGCTTTTTCCTCTGTGCCATTATTTTCATCGTGAGGCCCCATCACTGCCTTTCCCATCACTGCTGCCTTAGACTGACAGGAGGATGAGGTACTTGTTGGCTTCTGTAAGGAAATGAAAGAATGACTATTGGAAGAGCAGAATGACCAGTGTAACTCACAAGGATGTAACCCTGAAGGCTTTTGTTTTGTCACTACACCGAATCAAAAGAAAAGAATTTGGACCTTCTCGGAGAGGAGTGTCAAACATGGCTAGCCTGGGGTAGGTTCTGCCTGAGCAAGGAGGGAAAGATTTATGTCCTTTGGAAAAATATTTATGCATCTTAAAAGTTCAGGTAGTTCAAATCCATTACTTCTGCAGCTTCACCAAGTTTCACTGCAGCCTACCCTAGCCCTATATGCCAGCTGACTATCACTAAGGCAAGGAAAAAGCAAGTACACCCACAGTGGTTTTGATAATCTTGCTCTTATTGCCTGTATGCAGCAGCTTAAACAGGCTCAGTGCTGTCGCTGGGATTGCTTGAGAGGCTGGGTACTACTCAGCATGTGTAAGGGTGGGAGAATCTGGCTCCAAAATGGTTTCTTTTTCTCTCCTTGCTACAGAACCTGGAAAAGACAAGGGTGTGTGGGCGGGCCTGGAGTCCCTCCAAAGAAAGTGTGAGGCCTTGGGCAAAACAAATCCATCAGGTCTCTCATTTCTTCCAAATATAGGTCTGTTCTGAGTAATAGCCAAACTCAAGTCTAAATTCCACATTCAGCCGTTTCAGAGGGAATACATGAAAAAGACCCTATGGCCCAGAGAGTCTGTCTATAGAAAATATTTTGATAGCTCTTCCGCTCTGGCATTATCTTCCACTTAAAAAGAAAGAAAAGGAAAACACAGAGAATTGGAGCACATGATTTAATTTTCACTGTAAAAGGACTGATTGATGAAAATAATACTTCTGAAAACAATCTGTTGTGAGCTATCAAGTATTTTTGCCTATGCACCAATTGGCAGGAAGCAGACAGATAAATTATTACAATATGTAAGAAAACAAATTGCTCTGAGGAGGAATGGTATTTGTGTGTGTGTGTGTTTATGAGCAGGATAAGTAGAATTAAACCCATAAAAGCATGCTGAGAGATCATCTTCCATCACAGCAGAAATATACTGGAAGCAAAGGAACTCACTTCAGCTCTGTCCCTGGCTGAATTTCTAGCAAAACAGGGTTTATGATATGCAAGTGTTCTCCTGGAGTAGAATTTTTAAACAAATTAAAATAAAAAAGGAGATTGGGATGTTCCTGCTGTTAAGAGGAAGGGGGTCTCATAGCCATTTTTGCCAAGATACTTCAAAATTTTTCAAGCATCACCACATTTTAATAAAATGGAACAGTTGCAGCAGATCCACAGATCCTGAATATTGCTGCTCATGGGAAAATTTTCAGAAGTGTTGTAGTCATGGAGCTTTAAGAACCAGCATTCTATTAACTTTCAATAAGACGGTTTCCATAGAGCCTGACAAGTGGAAAAATTACAGTGAAATAAGGTCTGTATGAAATAACAGCCTGTGGATTGCTCTGTGGTGACTGTCTGTGTATGTGTTCCTGTCCCACAGCAAGGAGCTCAGGCAGAGATGGTAACTCATTTTCTGATAACTCCTTTTTCATCAAGAGCCAAACCACCTTACATTTTCCTCAGAGCTCAGACCTTGTACACTGGGTACTGGGCAGCTGGTGGGTAGCAGTGGACAAGGCAGCCACGTGCTAAATACAATTTTGAATAAATAAGTAGAGCTTCCAAGTGGCACAGGATAAATCTACCTTTATATTTGTAGATAACTATCACCCAGCTTGAGCCGTGAGATCCACATTTTCCCTTCTTATGCCATGCCTGTAACCTGCATCGACCCCATCTGCTTGCACTGCTGCTAAGAGGAGAGGTAACCCTTCTGGTCTGGAGCATCATCTTCTTTTTGTGAACTACCCTCTATTTGTGCATTGTAGAGGACAGAAGGAGACACAAAAAGCATGAAAATCTGGAATAGTCAATAATAAGGGCAATATGAGCTGTGGAACGTAAATAAATTTCAGACACATCTCAGGAGCTGAAGAAGGAGATGAGTTGCACAACATACTAGATATGTTTTCTATTGCAAGGCTATACGGCTGCTAGTGGTTGATCTTAGGTTTTCCACCAGGTGTTTGTTCCATAGATCTGACCTTTTTATCATTACTACAATCATCATGACACCAACAAGAGGCAAAGATTTCTAATGGTATCCAGGGGAATCTGAATTCCATGAAAAAAAAACCCAATGGAAGCCTATTTGCTAAACGGCTTTTTACAAATCTTTCCTTACACAAGAATTTCCTTCCTAGAAGTTAGATTTCCCATTCAAATTAAGCATCCTTGTATGTGACAGAGCCAGAGTGTGGCAAGCACATTTCTCTCTCTCTCAGGATTTTTTATTGAGGTGCACAGAGAGAGAAATGTGCTTGCCACACCAGAGTACCTTGGACCTTTTATTTTCTGCCTTTTCTTTCAATGAATGTGCAAATACTCAGTGATCTTAAATGTGACAAGAAATTGTTTTGTCATATTTCAAGGCTACTGAATGGTTACTTAAAAATAAATAGTGAGCAGAAGTACTTCTCTAACAAACTCTTGTATTTGTATATTTTTAGGGGACCATTCATAGTCTGTGGGCAATAGCTGATGCTAATTGCTAGCAGCAAGGAGTTAGCTGCAAGGACTGCTAACTCTGGGCAGCTAGCCAGCCTAAGAGGTTGTGATCGTGTCATTAAAGCAGCAAGTACAATGCTGTGTGGGTGAAAAGTTACTATGCTGTTTTGTGACAGATAACTTGAAAAGGTGGCAAGGGAAGGAAAAAAAACTGTCAGAGTCCCATAACACATAAGTATGCTCATATCACCTACCAAAAATTGGAGTAAGTCTGATTTGTGATGGAAACATTCTAAGCAGGAGCTCATTATTTTGTCTAAGTCAGCAGCCTAAATTACAGTGAAAAGATTACCTGAACTTAGATGGTTTGTGCATTTGAGATTTCTGCCTGCAAGTACAACTTCATCACTAAACCTTCAAGCACTAGCACCGCCTACAAGTATCTCAGTGAAAGGTGAGATGTACTGCTGTGGTTTTAAGAGAGGTTTTCAAGGGCCAAGCAGAAGTTTTCCAGTTCCTCTTTTATCTGGTGGAGTGCCCTCTTGACTTTCTGTGGTGTGTTCAAAATCTCTATGCTGCTGGTGAAGGGGTCATAGTGCAGAGCAAAAGGCTTCTTGATCTTCATTGCATAGTTCCTGTGGGGAGACAGGACAGAGCTTCTAGTTCAAAAGGCTTTTCCTTGAGTGCAAAACCTGCAGGACCTCATTTCTCAGGGTGCAGTCATGACCTTACTGGGGAGCAGAGGCTGCTGTGACACCTCCTCACTGCTTCTCCTGAGCTTTGCCTGGTGCAGCACATCCTGCCCACGGCTGAACCACTTGCAGCCCCAAAGATCTGCAGTGCCTGGTCTCAAGCTGGCTGGCTGAGTCCCGTCTGTGCTCTCACAGCTCTGCGTTCACACAATTCAGAGTTATTACAACCACAAGCTGAGGAATGCAGGAGCACAGCATGTCTGCCGCCTTCACTTCCAAGAAATAACCTGGAGCAGCTCTTTCTGTGCAATATTCTAAAAACCTGTTGATACTAGGCATCCTGGGCTATTTTTCTGTCTATTATTAAAAGAAAAAAAAACATGATTGCTTGCCATTTTTGACAATATTTCCATTAAGTGCATGCTGGTAGGAGCCCCCTGTACTGATGTTGCCTTATGTTTTCCATGCTGACAGATTTTTGTGCCTTCAGTTATTTTGAGCAGCCTTGGCTGTGCAAATGTCTTGAAAAATGTATGAAAAAGCTTCATGCCTGGGAGTGGTATATTCCTTGTCCTCGTACGTTCTTTGCAGGTTTGCCTGAGTCAAATGCTTTGTAAGTCCTCTCTCTTCTGCCAGTGAGTTCTCACCCACATTTTTACACGTATTAAAATTTTAATGTGAACATTTAGATTTAAGATGACGAGCCTAATTAGCCATGGTTATAGCCCCAGCAGGCAGTGCTTCTGGGGAAGAGGCGAGGAGAGCAGGGAAGAAGTCTAGCTCAGGTTCTCTTCCTCTAATAAATTCCTCATTTCAGCTCCTGCATGCTCCCCAGTAGCTCCACAACCAACATCCTACCTCCAGCCAGAATTGGTCATGTTGTTCTAACTGTTGGAGATGAAGGCCAGAATTTAAACCCTGCTTACTTTAAAAAAAATGGGGAAAAAGAAAAAAAATATCCCTACTGCACAGCGTCACACAGTTAAGGAAATGTGTTTAGAAACACCTCAAGCTAATTTGAAATTATGTTATTTAGGTTGTAGACAGCTACTTCATAGAAATTAGATTGCTGGTGAATGCTGATTCTGGATTCTTGTGCAGATATAATCAGAGGACAAAGGCAATCTTGTTTTTAAGCCCCCTGCAGATCCATGCTAATTCCAGAGCCTGCTATGAAATTTCCATGTCACCTTGGGTAAATCAGATCTTCGTGATCTTCTGTTTGTATGGACTAGGACACAGGGTGGGATTGCATTCTCACAGTTCAGTTACAGAATTTATTTCAGAAGGTGCAAAAATAAAGCATTGTTAAGAAGAAGCATGGAACAGGGCATGGCAAAAGTAAATTCAGACTTTCTGCGAACCTTTTCTGAGATAAGCAAGCTCGTGCTTAACTTTGTTGTACAAAAGCCACTATGCAGATGCAGTGAGATAGCCTGGCACGGTTGCTGCAATGTAAATGTAAATCGATGTATTTGAGAGTACGAAACAAACCATTAGTTTTAGTGGGGAACTAATGGTTGCTGCAACGTGAATGTAAATAGATGTATTTGAGATTAAGAATCAAACCAGTGTGCCCCCCTCAATGAAAATACCCACAAAAACTTTACTTACTGAAACTTGACCTTGGCATCTTCCAGATTTTCTGCTATGAAATAGACAGGCTGGAAGGCTTGATCCTGGTAGGGGTGAACTGCAGTCACTTCTGGATCAAAAGGCTTGTACTCTGGCTTGTTTGACAAAGAATACTTTGTAGCAGGAACAACACCGGTTAGAGCAGGTGAATGAACAAAGAAAGAATTAGTCCCTGCTGGGCAGTGAAATTCTCTTTGGGGAATAGTTAGGGGTAATAGAAAGTCCTGTTATTTCATATGTCAGAGCTGATTTTCACAATTAGCAGTTAATAAACCAAATAATAAAGATTTTTTTTAAGATTAAAAAAAAAAAGAAATATATATTTACTGTATTACAGTGATGTACAGCTGGATAGCACAGCCATGTCCTCAGACAGGGAAGGGAAAGTCTGTGCCACCCCCCAAAATATAAATATCCAGAAGAAAAAAATATCATGCTGCTTTTTTTTTCAAATAATATCACAGAAGTTTCAAATAGTTATCACAGAAGTCCTGTCTATCATTACTTTAGAGTCCCCTAGCCCTTGTCACAAATTTCATGCTTCCTGCTGCAATGAAGATCAGAAGACAAAATGCTTCTGGTATTTTATGCACAGCTCCCAGGCCAGTATAGCAACCTAAAATCTTCCCTGAAATCCAATATACAAATATACACTATACTGCATGTGCACATTTGTATTTTTGAACCCATAGGGGTTCTTCTATGTGTTTTTCTCCAGTTCTCTTACATTGCCCCCACCTAGGCAAACACAAGGCTTATAGAAGCCACTTCTGTCCACGCTGCAATCACAGGTACATCTATATAGTTTGTTTACATATACTGGAAATGCCTTTTAAACCAGCCACCAGTTTGGCACTTGCACAGTCCTGGGAAGGCAGCTCTGCTTAGGCTTAAAGTGAGTTCCCAAACACTGTGTCTGCTCCTGAAACTGAGGTGAGGTACTTTAAACCCAGCTCAGCCCCAGTGACATTTGAACTGCATCATGGATGTGCCTAAAAGCTGGTTGGGCCTCCAGCTGGCCAGGTTGGTGAAGTGTCCTGGGTACAAACCAAAAGGAGAAAGGAACTCATCCCATCAATGTTGAGACCTTCCTTTCCACCTTCAAGCTGGACAGTGAGCTCAAGACTTTCAGTTCAATCTGCTATCTGGAAAAATTCAGACAGTACTCCTAAGCACATATTTAGACATTTCAATGAACTGGTGCAGAAATAAATACCAGGCTTCAAAAAAAAAAAAAAAAAAAAAAAAAAAAAAAACCCAAAACACCAAAACCCAAAAGCTCCCAAGAATATATAAAAGATGGTGTTTTTCTTGCTCTTCATTTGCAGTGTGTAATTGAAGAGTAAACCTTGGATAGCACTCATACAATCTAAGATGGTTGGTATACACAAACATGAGGCTGCTCTTAGAATCTTAGAAGCTCTGGGGAACTAATGGGAAAAGATTTCAGTAACTCAAAACCTGACAGGGGTCCCACTATACTGTCAGTGTTGAAGCAGAACTGAAATCCCATTGATTTCAGTGGAAGTTCAGCTCGAAACCGGATGGCCTTAAAGGCCTCTATAAGTTAAGTACTGGGTGTGCTGCAAGAAAAGCATATGTAGCGCTGAGTGTTGCCAGAATTGTGGTATGAGCCATAAGATTTTACAGTATGTAGGACAGAGTCCAGCTGAGTGTTAACAGAAGAAGCATTTGGGATAATGTAGAACAGCTGACAGAATATAGTGAAATAAACAGTGCAATACTGAGAGCTTTTGGGGAGGAATTCTTACAGTTCAGAGGAGGCAAGTTTGGCCAGCAGTCAGACACATTACAACTGCTCAGTTTAGACTTGGGGATGGTTATCCTTCTGATACCTAGCTGCTGTTACTAAATGCTTTGTTAGATAACAGGGATTCAAATGCAAGGCTCATGCAGAGAGTGCCTAGCTCTTCCTCTCATCCTCTACCTTACCCCCAAATTATGCCCTGAGTTTGGGCAGGATCAACTCATGCACAGAAAATATCTACCTGAAGCTGACTTCAAACTGATAGGAGTGGGTGCTGTGGAGAAAAGGGAAATGTTTTAGAGATTTCATAGTCAGGATGTGGTTCCCTTGGTTACAGTCACACACCCACAGACAGTCAGTCCAGGCTGCAGCTCAGGGATGTTCCCAGGCTTCTTGCTGATGCTAAGTTCTCATATAACATAAGCCGGATGACTGCTGCATGCCCTCTCCCACTGGTTAGTTGTTATCTTCTTGTAGCCAGCCATCTAACCTTAGTAACTCATGCCCTTATTCCCTCTTTGGTGACTGAATCATTCTGCTGCTCCTGGCCTAGAAGCCTTCAGGTCCAAGGAAACCCCTCCCTTGCCCAGGCTGCTGCAGTGTGTCTCCTTCAACACACGACCTGCAGTGAGATTCCTACAGTATTTGCTATATTCACTGCCAACAAAGTGCCAAAACTTCACTGCCTGTGCCAGATATCTTGATCAGCTAAATGATATGGAATCGAGTCTGGGACCTCCATGCTGAAGTCTGTGTCTGGCCCACTGAGAGGACTGGCAGATAATTATTAGGTTGGATAATGGCTTTCTGCCAAGCAGCAACAAAACTTATCTAGAGCAATAAACTCAAGTCTGTCATGAGCCTCACTATCTTCCAATCTTCATCTTCTCTGATAGATGTGTCTAGACACTGCTTTATTTCTAAAAAAAATCCTTTCTATGAAACAGGCACTCCACTACACATATTTTCTCTTGCAGCTGTAAAAGAAGCAGCTGGTACAGGTTTGCAATTTGCTAACAGGTGCTTAGGCATTGGACCTCACCACATTACCCACACTGCCAGTGCCTACACTGACGTTAGAATCAGATGCTCAGGCAGAATAGAATGAATAAATATAAATATTTCTGTATTTCAGTTTTGTTCTAAGTAAAAATCAATGAAATTAAATCAGTCAGCTAAATACGGAAACTTTTAAGTTCATGGATATAATTAACTTGTGTACAACAAGTTTCAGGAGCTCAAGGTGAATTGCACAGAACCACTAAGCCATTGTCCCAGAAGATGCACAGTGAGGAACTTGCAGAGCTCACAAACGGATTCTGCAGGGTGCATAGCAGAACTGCTGGTTAACTGCTTGCCCATCTTCTGATTTAGGTGTTACATGCAAGATGAACATGCTGAAAGGGGGATAATCCTATTCATTACCTATTGAATAAAAATGCCATCACTACTGCCTGTATTTTCAGTAATATGATGAATGAACACAGAGGCAGACCCAGCTTTTTCAAAAGTTTATCCAGTAGCTTTACCCAGCAATTACCAGTGATAAAAATAATGACAAGAAACTGCCATTTATCAGCTCAGGATCATTTAGGACTTCCACTCTCAGCCTCAGAGGTAGGGAATTTGAGATGCAGTTGTACTTTTTTGTTCTATATAGCAGTTTTGTGCACAAGCAGTCCTCGCCTGTGGTTTTAACAAACAGCAGAAGAGCCTCTTGGTGTCTGAGGAAGAAAAGGGTGGAAAAAGAGAAGAGAGAGTACAAGTCTGGTGCACTTGACTCCAGACAGCAAAAGTGAGCGTTTCTGATGAGTTTTTTACCTTCACTTGGGTAAAGTTTAAACAGAAAAAGGAAGTAACCACATCAGATAGATTTTGTCGTGCATATTACTATGAAAGCTACATAAATATCAGCAATATGATTACCTCTGCCCTTTAGTATCCTGTTTAACATGCAAATGAACTTGATTTAGAACCATAAATTATTAAGCCAGGCAGAGTAGAATAAATGTGGCCTTGAATTGTGCTTTGATTGGAAATTACTGGTTTTACCAGGTAAATGAAAGCAAGTTTATGATTCCTGTTTGTTGTCAGTGAATATAAGAATTACTGAAGGATTCCCAGATAAACAGTAGCTTCAGCAGTACATAGTGTGAAGCTGGTGAGCAATCAGGCCAAGATCAGGCTGCTATGTTGAAAGGAAGTCATGTTTATTCCTCTAGAGGGCTAATGAACATGCAGATCTTTCAGCTTATTAAGAGAGAAAGCTCTTCACAGAGTTATCTCACAAAAATCTCCAAATTGCAAGTGTTGTGAGAAAAACAATGCTAAATTCAGCAAATGGTAAAAGTGAAGGTTGATGTCTGGGAAGGTTCCCCTTTCCCTGTGTTAATTTTGGCTGCCTTTCTGTGGGGACTCCTACTTGAAATGCCTTGAGATACATCAAAATGTTGGGTTTTTCCTCCTGTCAATTAACTGGGAAGTGGGCTGACCTGTACACAATTGGGAGAGTTTTGTAAAATGTTTATTGTCATGACAACCCAACTATCCCCAGTTCTGGGAGTCCAAGCTATGCTAATTCAGCCACAATTCTGTGTGAATGTATCATGTATCTGGCTGTTAGGCTGCTGAGTTTATGTGTTAAGTTTAAAATATAACTCCCATGAAAAAAAGAAAAAAATATTTCTGGTTTATAAAAATGCCGGAAAGAGTGGCATTTATTTTCCTTTGGCTCTTACCAGTTTATTAAAAAACATCCAATATCTGCACAGCTTGAAGCATTTGAGACGTACTGATACCAGTTTAGGGCTTCTGCAATTAAAAAGTGATCACCTGCATCAGTGCTCTTCAAAGTTAAGGAGAAATTAATATCGCTCTTATAAGCTGTTTGGTCAAAGGAGGGGAAACCCACTTTCTGTAAAAGTGTGCAAGTCCTCTTTCTACAGTTAATCTACCTAATCAAGGCAACATGAAACTTGTGCTCGCAGATGTTGATCTATGTAAAACTAGAGCTGACATTAGTTTTGAAATGTATTTAGGAATGAAAAATTCTAAAGCAATTTCTTTTTATCAGTGTCCATGCTATTTCCTGTTTCTTTGCACTTCATTTGGTCCAGTCAATTGGTGCCTTTCTGGTTCATATGTGTGTGAATGTCAATAGCATGGAAAATATGGCCAAGCTCATAATAGGCATAATATTGCCCTCTAGTGAGTAATTCAGAAAGGAACGTGAGTTTTGTGTCAAAGTCAGCTGCATCACTACTGGCAGAAGCAGGAAGAAACAAATCTAATATTTTACGGGATGGTTGCTTTCACTGCATTTCCTCTCTTTAGATGAAAGACAGGTACAATACCACAGTAGCTTTTCCCCTGTGCAGTAGCTTCTGTGAAGGGAGAATTATTTCTTTGCAAAAGAAAAATCTGAATTTTAAATCATACTAATTTTTGTATAAAAACATAGTTTGCTTTTACCAGAGGTCAGGAAAGTGGATTATAGAAATCTTTCAATATGACATTTGACACATACCATCAGCTCCCCATAAGATGAAAGCAGTCCTGCCCCGTAAGCTTTGATCAATCCATTTTGCTTGCAGAGGCCAAACTCCACAGTGAACCAGTAAAGCTGGGAATAAGAACAACTTGTGAAAAAGAGTCTGAAAAGGCAGAAATTTTTAAGCTTCTCATCTTTCCTTTAATTTTCTTTTATTGTCATTTCTTAATACCGTTGTATCTTCAAATGTTATAGTTGCATATTTTAAGAGAATACTTTTTTCCCCTCAGCATATAACACACACTAAATGTAACATGTAATTTTTCAAAACTTGTTGTCCCACTTAGGAAAAAAAAATTAAATTTTGAATGATAATACATAGGTAAATATGTATTTGGAATTCTTTGTTTGGAAGATGTTACTAATTCCCCTACAATCTTTTAGCCCAGATCCTCACTGTAGGCAGTGGAAGCTGCCAGATTTCCACCCACAGTCCCCAGAAGGACAGGAAGATCCTGACAGAGGGTTCAACATCTTTGCAAAGGCACTTGAAAGGAGAGTTTCCCTCCTTCTTTGTCTGTGTGTTCTCATTCAGAAGAATTGAAGAATGCCTTTTTCTGTATTGCGCCAATCATATGTTAGTCATATGCTCCAGCAGAAAACAAAGATACATTTCTCTGGGCTTTTCTTGTGATAAAAGCATACTTAGGACCATACTCCCTTTACCTGCTGGACAACAGTGGGATGGCAGCTCTTGGCTCTGCCAAACTTTTAGTGCTTCCCTTATTATAAAATCTGAGGAAATGGACAGTGGAGGACAAGTCCTGGACACAGCCTGATGCCCAGAGAAGCTGGACAGGCATTGTGCAAAGGGAAAACACAGTAAATGAGGCATTTCAAGAATATGGCTTTGTCTCACAACTCTTCAAGGTTCCTTTAGAGACACAGAGCACTTTGCTGCCTCATACACAGGGATAGACCTTGGCTTCATAGGTATGGCATTTTCAGGACCCTGCTTAAAGAACCACAGACAATTTGTAAAACTATGTAAAGCTCTATATTATTCTGTCTATTTTGCCTTTTCCATACATTATCTCTCTTTCTCTCACCCTCCCACACACACCTTTTCATTTTTATGACTTGGCTTTAGCCTTCAAATTGATCACTGAAGAAACAACATGCCAGGATCTTTCCTTTTGCAGGATCCTGAGTTGCTTTCTCTACAGTTCAGCAAGTAATTACATGTTTATATTCTGATAATAAGCTTGATTCTCATTATTTCACAATGAAACGTCTTTTTAGTACCTCTTCATTTGCAGGAGGCTTTTATGTCTCCAAAATGAGACATGGGAGGAGGAGGAATTCTTTTTAGTGTTTCTTAAGATACCCTGTATTTGGATTTTGGATAGTGAGGTTCTCTCAAGCTCTCACTGTTTTAACAGAGTTTAAAAATGTATTAGTGGTACCCTGGATGACAAGGACACTGGCAGTTTCCCGTCTGTGGTGCATGGATCTTAGGGAAGTTACAGGGCTGAACGACAATGGCATTTCAAAATTTGTTTTACAAATGTTTTAGACCATAGCAACAATTTTGAGATTCTTTGAAGAAACTTCTAAGATAGTTACCAAAATTCTTTTTATGAAGAACAGGGAATGACAGGGATTTTCAGAGATAAACACAGAAATCATGTTAGACTTTCATGTCAGGATAATGAATACAGTTCAGGTTCTCCTCTATCTTCACTTTTTAGAAAAGGAACTCAAACAGTAAGCCTAGATTAGGTATATAAACTTTAAACATTTGACTATTGGGATGTTAATCCAAAATAGGTCTGCTGTTCAGAATACTTGAATGGCACATACAAAATTGTATTTTCACAGACCCTGAACAGCAGAGAGTCCTTTAAAAAGGTGCCTTATTCTACCTCCCCAAACCCTAGATGATGCTAAGAAAGTTTCAGCCATGAGACCCTTTATTCTTCTGATCTTAACCCTATCTCTTGTCTAGGCCTATTCAGTGGAGGATCAGGAAGAGGTGCTTGCAGAGGAATGCTTTATATACCACAGACCTTAATCCAATCTCACCAAGATCTAGGGAGTGATGCAAAATGGTTCTCTGGGACTTAGAATTTTTTAACCCTAGCAAAGACATGGATCTTAACCTCATTCTAACCTCTCTAGACCCAGGTAGTGGAAGAGGCAATGTGGACTGTCACTGTCATAGTCTCCTCACATCACCAGTCCAGGACCTGGATGAAGTCACAAAGAATTCAGCACTTGTAGCAATCTTCAAAAATAATGGTGGTCTTACTTAGTCCTAACCCAGGGATGGATATGTGCAGATGGATTTTAGGTGAGCCACAACCTCCTTTCTGAATGGGACTGTGGACTGGGTAAGGAACTTTAGGAAGTGACATCCTTCTCTCATTCACTACCTGTACTAAATGAGTCTCACACAGCTCAGTGAGGATAAGGCTCCTCTCCTCCTCTGAAAAATTCATCAAGACTGGTATGGCTGCCACTATCAGAAAAAAACAAAAATCACCTGGCCTCCAGATGACTTTCAGAACAAGTCCAGATGGCAGTAAGGGGCTGTACAAATAATTTTGACAGTTGTAGACAGCCTAGTAACTCAGAACTGAATGGCAGTACCTGCTCCCAAATTGCTTTTAAGTGCTCACTTATTTGGTGAGGTTAATGAATGTGGTGTGAACCAAAGTGTGATGGTTCTCTGCACCTCATATAGGAGAAAATACAGGTATCACCCTGGGTATCTAGTGTTTTAAGTGAATCTGGAATGTGAGTTGGCACCATTCTGTGTCTGAAATTTTAAGAACTCAGCTGAAGAAATATATTCTTACAAAATCAAGAAGTGTAAGCATTTCCTCAGGTGGAATCACACCATTCTGGGCTCCCCCAGAGGGATTCCAGTCCCTGCTCCAGCACCTTCCTAACTTGTGGAGGAGAAGAGACAATCCTGCTGATGCTCCCATTTCTGTAGTCAATCTGAGACACACAGGGGATTCGCAGTGAATCGTTTGGGGTTTGCCTCTAATATTAAACTGCCATCTGTACTTACTGTGGCCAGTTTCTCAATCTCCTCTTCAGATGATCCAAGAGAAGCCAGTCCAATATCCTAAAGCAAGTAAGCAAGCAGACAGTGTTACACTAGTGTGATTATTCAGCCCAAGGGAGAGAAAGAGGGGAAAGGGGAGGGCCACATAATTTCTAGCATGAATAGCATGAACTACTCATTGTTTTTGTCACCCAAAATGACCTTCCATGGCTTCCAGGATGCCTACCTCTCCCTGGCCCCCAGCTACATACCACTGGGAGCCACATTAGATGAGTGATTAATCCTCAGTGTTCTCTGTGTAAAATTAACCATCTCTTGTCTTAATGCTGGTCTATCTACACCAGGCAAAAATTTACAGGGAGACATGAGAAGGAAGGACAGCAAAGGTGGGTTTTATCTTTGCCATTACCTTTCTGTCCCTCACTCTTTCTGACTCCCCTTTTATGAGCAGGCCAGATCTGTGCAGGGATGATTCTGTTTACTTTCATCTGTGCTCCCTGTTAAATGTTCTTCTCACACTAGGAAACTGTACATGTCTCTTTTTTTTTGCTATCCCAGGAGCCATATCATGCAACAAACAAACAAAATTAGGGCATTTTCACCATTCATCGTCTCATATTGAATGGAGAAAAAAAGAATTTTCATGGGGTGAATTCCAACCGCGAAAATACTTTGTGGGGACAAAAAAGTGAAATGTGAAAATTCACTGAATGTGATCTCATGTTGTATAGTCTGTGGTATTGATAGGAAAAGAAGAAAATTGAAAGCTTTGAAATTGCTGTAGTCTTTTATTTGTCGTGTGTCTTAAGTTCCAGTACTGAACTGAACTGAATAGGTTTCTTCCAGAATAAATTATAGATGACTAGGATGCTTAAAGTACTACTCTTCTGATTCTGTTAATAACCAATATTTATGATCAAAATGGTAACTGGCATGTATTCAAGTTGATACAACTGGAAACCACATCATATGAGGTGAACTGGTTTTCTTTTAAAGATATTTCTTCAGGGACCTAGCTCATGTTGGGACCTACATGTTGTTACCCCTCCAATCTTACTGCCAGTTTCCACCACAGATTCACAAGCCTGGACAATGAAATGTCTTCTTCCCTCTGCTATGGTTTTGAGGAACATTCATAGTTCTGAAGTCTTTAATTATGAGAGGTCATTGAGTTCAGTTGGGTCTGACACTGACTGCTCGTAGTAAATAGCCCCTTACTCTACAAAGAAGCTCTGTTTGCTTTTTGGAGCTTCCTCACCAGCGTGAGCAATGCTGTGAGAATCTGGTGAGTTGTAAAGGGAAAAAATAACTCTGATGAATGACATGGTGATGGACACAATTAAAGTCTCCTGCGAGACAAGAATGTACATCCAGAGACAGAACCAGCTTGGAGGCTTGGCTGTGTAGGTTCATGTGGTGTAGGACAGGAAGCCAGGGGAGCAGCTCGGTCAGCAGAGCTCAGACTCCAGCCCCACAGAGACATCCTCCTCCAGACTGACACAGCCCTCCCACAGAGAAGTCCCACAAGCTCTGCCTGCCCTTCCTTTCACACCATGTCTGTAGGGAGCAGTGCTACCACTCCCTTGGAGGAAATATCTCCCAAGTCACTGTTAGCCCACCATGCCTGGAGGTCATGACTCAGGCACAATCCAGTCTTAGAATTGCATTTCATGGTGAGCTGCATGTATTTAAGGCACTCTGGCCTGCTATCCAGAGCAGTTGGTTAAGGAGCCAGCAGAAAATGTTCTTACCTGTGAGAACTGGGCAAAATCCCTGTCAGCCAGCATGGGAACATGACCCAACAACTCATGGCAGCAGTCTCTGGAAAATAAGTGACCTTGTTTTTTATTAAAGCTTCCTTTCCTGCCCTTCATGAACTCCCTGTGAAGGACTTTAGCCAACAGACTCCAAAGGGAGCTGGTGTGAGTGCTCCACAGTGGCTGCCTCCATTCCTGGCCTGGCTCTGCAAGGATCAGAGCACTCCCTTCTGCCACAGGCAGCCAGCTGCCAGCTGCCCCCTGCCACCTTGTCTGTTGTCTCCTTGGGATGGCATGGGCACTAACCTTCTATGTCACAACATCTTTGAAAGGTCCCTGTTTGGTCCCAGCATACAACAAAAGTGTCTGTGCGAACTTGTAATTTCTCATGAAATGTAATTGCTGTTGTCTGGCCAGCACTTACTGGGAGAGTTTCACAGCAGGAAATCAAACTCCAGCAGATGGTAACTGAAGGCAGGATGAAAAGATTAAACCAGATACTCTTCAGTCTTTTCCTTCCCCAGGCAAAAGAGACAGAGAACCACACCCTCTCATGCATGACTTCCCCTTCTAAGTCTCTAGCTACCAGTTTCTCAAATTGTTTTATTCTGTAGACTACTGGATGGAACTCCAGAGCCAGTCCCAAGAGGATGATCCCCAGCACATTCAGAAGGATGGAATTATGTCAGGCCATCAAACTTACGGTTCTGGGGAATGCATAGGAGAAGAGAAATGCCTTGTATACTGTGTGCACTGAAAGACACGAAATGCCAGGCTGGCAAGGAAGTCACGAGCAGACAGCTGTCCTGCAGCTGGTCTCAGCTGGAAACCTGTTCTCTCTGCAGAGGGAAGGGACACCAAATTCAGCTGTTTCTAGGGTTAACTACACAGCACATTTACTTTAGCTAAGTAGTTTCAGGGATCCTTCCTGCTCTGTTGGAATAGTTCCCTCCACCAAGCATAGCAGGCACACCTTGGCTTATCATGATTGATGTACCCCTGTGCTGGTATAGGACCAGTTCCTGCAACATGGAATCACCTATCCATCCATCCTGTGTGTATTCACATAGCAGTATCACAAAGTGTGGGAGTACTGCCCACCCCAGTGCAGATTTTTGCACATATACACACAATTCTCCATGTTCCACATGACTGTGGTGTGTCTGAGGTCACACATGGTCCTTATGATCAAGCAGGGAACAGAACTTGCATCTGGTGTTTTTTTTTTTTCTTGGGTTTTTTTTTAACCATTATTTTTGTCTAGAACCCACTACAGAACCTCTCATTGATCTGATCATAGGTGTTTTGCTTTGCACATGTCCACAGAAGAATACAACATTTTGCATTGTGATTTCAGCTGGTACATTCAGTGTTACCCCAGAGCCCCCTGCATTACCATGAAAGGACTGTGAGAGATAACCAAAAAAATAACCAGTCCGGTGGTCAATAGAACACACACTCTACATTTCCATGGGAAACATGTTGGTGGTCTGCAAAGCTAAGAAAATTAGAAATCACCACTTTCAAAGTGAGCCAATGATAATCTTTTTGAAGTCCTATATTCAAAATCTGTGTTTCATTCTCAGCTTCTGTAAATGACATCTCGTCTTCTTTAAAGCATAAAACTGCATTTTAAAAAAATTAGAAATTGCTTTATTCTCAATTCTTCATCCATATTCTATTGTGTCATGAAGCCTATAACCTTTGTTTCCCTTTTTGGTGTAAACAAACAAAAAAATCCCACCCAGAAACCAAGCCATTTACAAGATTTGTTTTGGTTTGTTTTTTTCATGTTTCTTCCAGAATTTCTTGTCTTACTCTGTCAGGCTATTAGTACTTTTCCCATTACAAAATGAAACAAAACACCCAGTGAAAGAGGAAAAAAAAAGGAAAAAAATTCAAAGAAGTGACAAAATATATGAAGAAATAGAGGAATAAGAGGACAGCAAGAATGCTTCTTCCTGACATTGTGATGGTAGTGGGCATTTGTCGCAGGTATCTTCTATTGCTCCACTCAATTCAAAGGTAATTAGTACAGAACTGCCTCAAAAATTAAGAATTAAAAAAAAAACCCTATGGAGAGTATGTATCTACCTTTGTCTATTTGCTGGTCCAATCCAGAGGAATGTGAAAATTTCGGAATCTGGTAATCTTTGGGCTGAATTCTGAGTGAAGTGAAAATTGCACTAGCTGAAAAATATATTATATGAAAACCAAGACCTTAGTAACTCAATTTTGGAAGGACTATGAAAGAGTCTAGGGAAATTTATATAGCTTTAGCATCCATGTTGGAGGAGGAGGAGGGAAAATGAAAATTACAGCTTGTGTTCCCTGAGATATCCTTTTAAATAGAGGCCAGTGAATCAGACAGTCTGCTGATGGAACAGACTTGGCCAGTTGCCTTGAAAAGCCCTAGGAAAAAGTTATCTGCTGAAGGTAATATCTGCAAAACCTGAACTTCTAGTTCATGACTGCACAATAAAACAGCAATCAGTAGAGAATTGGGGGTGTGGCTGGTTGGACCTGCTGCCCAAAGATCTGGGAAATCAAAGTGCGTTGCAGAGAAGGTCTTGAGCAGTTGACCTAAAGTGATCTGCAAGGCTTAATTCTTGGCCTAAAAACTGGTGTATACAGGCAGCCTGTGCATTGTAGTGTGAGCTTGCTTGAGTTCACTGGCTGTAATTTCTTCCAGCTGTGGAGCACAATAACTGCCTAAATCCAAACTTCTTTCCTAGAAAGAAAGATGTTCCTAGGTTCGTCTAGTTAACCCTTTAGGAAAACACTTGCCATGTGTAAGCGATCACACTGTTAACTACTTAATTCCCTTTAAGTAATTGTGAAATATTTGTGAAATATAGTTAATTTCTCTTCAAGCTAGCCTCACTAATAGGTAATAGCAGACAGATCTCATACTGAATCAAAAGGAATTGCTTTCTTATGTTCACAGATACTGCTAAGTTAAAGAGAAGATGGAAGTTTATCTGTCTGTGTGGGCTGGTTTTAACATGATCACTTTCTTTCCAGGTTATCCCACTCTCTCTCTCTGCTTCCTATGGTTTATTATTTTCAAAGCTGTACAAGGGGAGGTTCAGAATGGACATTCAGAAGCATTTCTTTTCTGAGAGGGTGGTCAAACACTGAGAATAGGCTCCTTAGAAAACTGGTGAATGCCCCAAGCCTGACAGCATTTAAGAGGAGTTTGGTCAATGCCCTTAACAACATGCTTTAACTTTTGGTCAGATTTTAGACCTTGCAGATGCCTCTGACTCAGACTAAGTTTGGGCCTTGCAATAATGTCAATCTTCATGCTAGTCTAGAAAGTATTCTGCATAGTGAAATGACTTTCTTAGAGGGAAAATAGAATAGAGCCAAGATATCAATTCAAAGCCTTGTATAACGGGACTAAAATAATTTTCTCACTCTTAATTGTGTCTAGCTGTTAACACAGCTCTTCTGAAAAAAAATTTGTTTAATTCATGCATAACCTGTAGGCTAAAGTAATCTAATTTTAACCTACAGTTTAATCAGGGAAGGACCAGTGGTCTCAAGAAATATGAATAGTTCTACATTGTGGATATTCTCAGCTCAGTCAGAGAGAAAGAGAAAGGTTTTCTAACCAGGCAAGAACCTGGGAAACAGTTGGGAAAGAATGTAAATAATTCTCTAATCTATCTTGTTATTCACATTGTTTATAGATATGCTCTGCCACTGTGCGTCATTCACTGCACACCAATGGTGTGGGATGTTTTTACTCTAAGACAAATGAAATTAGTCTTCTCGATGTTCTCTATATATAGAGCGGTATATTTGAAATAAATCAGAGCTCATTTTCTTTGCCTTCTGATCTGGAGTTCTCTGTTCCCGTCCTGCTCGACAGCGACTCTACATTTTCCTTAGCTGTCCATTTCAGAATGGAATAAAATGCCTCTGAAATACTTGATACTCATTCCCAGTTAGTTCATACAATTAGCTTATAGTAGACACCTTGTGTTATAGTAAATTAGTTGAAACTCACTGAGAACATATTTCCAAACATTACTGGCAGGCTTTTCAGAGTTGCTGTTTAGTTTATTTTGTTTTGTTTATGACACAGAGAATATTTAGAACCAGAGCCTGTAAAGGGAATGAGCAGACTCCAGGCAATCAAATTCTGTCAACTAACATGAGCAATGCAAATAGGATTATGGCAGGATAGTCTTACACTATCCTAAATTCTCACACTTTGAAATCATCTGATCCACTTGAAGGATATGAATATCTGCGATAATCAAGTCAGAATCACAATTCCTGGAGCTCCTTGCTGTCAGCTATTGTGTAAATTAAATGAGATCAACTTCTTCAAGAGAAAAAATATTTATCAGCCCAGTTATAATAAGAGGGAAGTAAGATGGGTACTTGAATAAAAGTGAGAATACATACAAAAGAAAAAATACATAATGCCTACAACAGAAAAAAATCCTACAGCTGGGTGCAATGGTGTTCATGGAAGATGCTTTTCACATGGCAACCCTCCCTTCCCTTACACTAAACGTGCAATAAAACCTTGTCATCAAACAGCTTAATCTTCATGAGAAATGCCAAAGTCTGAGAAAACTCTTCAGACACAGAAAGCTTATTCAAGCTAACTGGTATCCCCTACTCTTATACAGAGCAGGTCACTTGATTTTCTGAGTATTGTAATTAAATACAATTTATTTAAAGTCAAGCCATATTTTTTATTCTGTATTTCATCATGGTGATAAGGTGTCCTCTCTCTGGCACATCTTTTCACTGAGGAGGAGGCTTTAAAGATCGCCTTTCTTTAGTAATTCTTGATAATCAAGTGGTTTACACAAAGCACCTGGCTTTGGGAATCCATGTAGCCTGTGGCCTCATAAGGCAGGCTCCCTTGCTCTCCTGCTCCTTGCTAGTCAGCCCCTAGCTAACAGGTCAGCCTAGCAAACTTGTGTGTCCTTTTTCTAATGTGACCTCTTCATGCCTTTATGGACTAGCACCACATCCTTTGTACTCTCCTGTTGGCATATGGCAGGCACCAAGAAGTTTAGTGTGACAAGGAGTGCGACAGAGACAGAAGGAAGCAGAGTTGTTTCAAGGCAGCTGCTGACTGACCAGCAGGATCTCCTGGAAATCATTTTCTCTAGCACACATCCACATCCTGCCTGGGGGATCAGGAAAAAGGTGTACTTGAGAGGTATGTACCTGTGCTTGTGTTTGGGTCTTACTATCAGCATGGCTATGGAAGCTTAAAACAGAGCCAAACCCATAAAAAGTCTGTGTGGAAGTCATACTGAGCACTGTCTGCTGTGACTGTAGTGCTGCTAGTACAGGGATTAGCTGCTTAGTGACACACCAGCAGCTGCCACTCACAGAACAGACACAAACTTCCAGCTGGGTCCCTCCATGTGCCTAGAATGAATGCCCTGTGCTCATCATCAGCTCTGCTCACCAGCTTGTTTCCTAGGAAATGGTTTGTGGTGCACAAATATGTGCAGGGAACCCTAGAATAAACTATGGTTTATAATGACTGACCTTTTAAATATCTGGAGACATCCTGAAGCTGAGGGATGTTATCCTCTCGGTAGCCGCAGTGCTTCTCGAGCTGCTGGAAAGCATCCAGGTACTGGGTACAGGCATGAGTAGGGTAAAGGCTCCTCAGCTTCCTGTAGACTTCTCTCCTGGAAATCAAAAACTGGATAGTGTGAGACACCTCAATAAAGCAGTACTTATCTGTACCATCTACATATCCACAGAGAGATGTAAAGCCCCAGCATGGGCATCATAGTCTAAAAATCTGAGCTCGGGACACCTGGTGCTTGAAAGCTGGTGCTGGTTGGATGTGGAAAACTATAAGGGCTTTTTATTTTATTTTTCCTTCAAAAGGTGTCCTTTGATGTTACATAACCCTAATTCTGATACAGAAGTGCATCTTGATTAGACACCTTCTTGCTAAGGTTGTTGGAGGCATCAGGGAAATTGCAGGGAGAGAGCTGGGGTACTCTGTTGTTCAGTTTAGGAAAGGAATGAATCAGGTGTTCCCCTCCTTTCTGTGTTTGGGTACAGCTTGAAATGCTGGTCCCTCCTTTTCCACCCTGAAGCCTAGCCTAGATTTGTCTCATAAAAGCCTCTGGGAAAAGCATCTTTTCTGATACTGAAGGGTAATATCTGGACAGGTGAAGAGGTTTGTATTTTTGCAGTTCAAAATGCCTGGCATGGGCTATGTATTTGAAAGATATGCCAGCTACTTGAAGCATTTATCCCACTATACAAAAAGAGACCAGCTGAAAATAATATTTGTAACCTGATTTGGGCACAGGCTTTAAGCTTCTCACAAACTTGATGGTACTTGGATTTAGTGTTGTGGTTTGGAATATATTTAGCTGTTGCAAAATAAGCAAGTAGAAATAGGATTGCAAAGAACCTTATAGAAATGGTTATTTTTGTTCAGCCGTGGCCCTCGGGTCTCAACAACTTTATAAACATTGTTTTATGAAAATTGAGATCATTCTTGGAAGTGCTGGGTATGGGAAATGACCTTTTGTTTGTTTTGTAATTTTTTTTTACCACTATTATTATTCTCCTTTTTGTGATGCTGTTGTTGCTATGGAGGTGATAGCCAGTCCCTGGTAATGGCTCTTTATTTGTACCAATGTCTTACGCAGTGTGGGAGTAATAATGAACCAGAATGAAGCGGGAGAGGAAAACCTCAGGAGGAAAAAAAGTTAAAAGAACAGAGGGAAACAGTGGCTGCTGTCACTATTGCAAAAGCCACAGGAGACTGGGCCATTTCCATGGAGGAATTCGGAAAAAATGAGGAGGACTAGAGTTCAAGCGTTGCCCTGGTTTATTTCCTCATAGAATACTACTGACTTCAGTGGGGTTGTGTGGGATTTGAACCAGTACAGGGTTCATGCCCAGACTGGAGTCTAGAGAGAGCAGGCTTGTTTACACTTGTGCACATATGGTCTCTTTTATCAAGTGTCATTCTGCTGTGTGTCCAAACATTGGCTACCACGGAAATGCAGGCAGTCCCAGGGACCAGTGGTGAATTATCCAAAGCTAAGTGCTCCTCTGAGACAATTATCTAAGTAAATCCTCCAAAGTCAAGAGAGGTGCAGGTATGAAAGAACTGCTGGAAGAAAACTTTATTAAACACTCTAGAAAGGAACATCCTAACAAAAGATGGAACCAGATACTTTAAAGACAATAACCTAATTTTACATAAATTTCCTTATTTTTCAGGGGGAAAAAAAAAGTGGCATTATTCTACTTGATTATGAAAATGTGACAGGTGCATCCCCATAAATTTCTCCTGAATTCTCCATTTTTCTTACACAGCTTTTGCCCATATGGCATCTCTGATTGCCTAGTTTCAGAGCCTTCCAAGAAGTTGTTTTGAAAACAAAAGCTCAGATCATCTGTACCCTCTGTTTTCTGAAAGTCGTATTTCTCCGCTGGCTTGGTTTTCATTTTTATAACCACGTTGCTACAAACTGAAGGCATCCAGCAACTCCTCAGAGTGACACCAAGGGAATTTAGCTTGTGCTACAAATTTCCCCTGCAATTGCACAGTGCTCAATTAAGCTGTGCTGTAATGTAGCTGACCTCAGGGCACAGCCTCAGGGGGCTGTGATAACAATTGGGAAGGCTAATTTTGGAAACAACTTTACATAACAAGACAACCTGGGTTGCTGGGGTTGGCTGTTTAAGGAAATGAGCAGATACTCCTTTAAAAGTCTATTCTGTTGCCACAATGGATCTAATTCTAGGTGGAGAAGAGCTGGAATGACGAAGGTTGGCAATAAAAGAGAAAAACAGGAAAGAACACAAAATTAAATTTTCTTAAATATGACATTCCCACACACCATCCCATGCCAAAATTGTTGGCTGGTGGTAGTAGTCATGAGCATGACACTGACCATCAATCTTTGACTATTGAAAGATGATATAAAAAAGTATTTGAGCTTAATAAAAATGTGTCCCCCTAGATGAGCTGGATGCGAGGTTTTTATGTGGTCGTGGCTATCTGTGGCAAATCAGATTTTACTTAAAGTATTGAATGAGGTGGGATGCCAGAGAGGTTCTGGCATGAGGCATCTAGTTCTACGGATTTAAAACTTGGAATTGGAATAAACTTTGAGTGTGATTTAGGGCAAATTACTTAAGTTCTGGGGTTTTCAGCTGCAGTTAGAAAATGTGGTCTTCATTCTTCCTTTCCCCCACCTTTAGGCATTCTTTTGATTTAAATTTCTGAACAAAGACTCTCTCTTATGTACATATATGGCACCTTGCACAATCCCAGGACTCCGCTCTTACTTGAGACATTTGGACAGATTAATGCTTTGTAGTATCACACAAATGTGGAATTACTGCTGCTTACTGATAAATTTTAAAGTTAGTGGGAGAAAGTGGAAAGAGCGGGATTTTAAATAAGAACTCTGCTCTCTTTCAAATCTGCCACATATTTCACATACTGTTTAAAAATGCTTTGAACTGAATTAATTTTATTTAATTCACTGGTTGTGGTTTGGGGTCTCTTTTTTTTTGGTTTTTTGGGGGTTTTTTGGTTGAGTGGCAGACCTTCAGGAGAAACCAAGCCCCAGTGGAGAAATGCTGCAGCCTTGTAAAAATAACTTACCATCATTTCATATGATACCTAAGGCCCTTTTACAATGTAAATAATGTATATTAGAAAGGTATTTCAAAATTTCCTCTACCTTCAGTTTGAGAAAATGATACATATTCTTATTAAAAGCAATGAATACTTGAAGGAGAAGCAAGCAAGGCTCCTCTGTCCTGTGGATACTGAATTAGCCATATCCTCTGAGTGAATTTCTGTCCTGTCAGTGGGCATTTTCTCCTGGTAACAAGTCTGAAAATGTGATATTTCTGCCAGCACCATAGCTATGATGAATTAGAGGTCAGTCAGAAGAAGTTATTCAATAGGGTCCAGGTGTTTTCTGGCTTCTGATACCCTGATGGGATCTGCACGTAGGGAGATAGGAAAACACCTTTTGCTCTAGAAAGTGAATAGTTAAGACCAGCTCTGAGAATGGCTTTCTGCAAAACAAATGACCAAAAGATGACATTTAACCAAAGAGTAAAATGTGGGGTGGGTGAACAACATTTTAAAAAGGTTATAGCTGTCTCACATTGCCAGTCTTTCCTGGGACTGCTGTGGAATGACCCAGCAGTTGGAGCATAAGTACCAAACTCACCAGGTTGCTGTTTCCTGCGCTGTGTACTCAATGTGAGGTAAAGGGTCTCCTCTGTAATGAAGAGAAGAAACATGACACATGTCTCAAGACTTCAAGTTCAGTTTCCAAGCTTTTTTTTTTTTTTTTTTTTTTTTGCCTGCACTGTGAATTTTTGCCGTAATGAAAATAGAAACAGCGAAATAGTTAATAATGAACCATCCATTTGTCTTGGTCAGCTCTAATGTGGGTGCTCTCTCTTCTATTACAATGTGGGGAGGAAACAGGGATATGTGAGAAAGAGAGCTGTGTTTCTGGTTCACAGATGCAATTAGAGACCTCCAGGCTTGCCATCACTTCTGCTGAAGGCAATCTAGCAAGCAAAGCACAGTGTGTGTCTGGAGGGACCCTCCCTGGAGGATGTGATCAGCTCAGCACCATCACAGGGAAGCTTTCAGAAACCCATGAGCAGAGAGCTGCCCAGGCACTCGCTGTGTGGTTAGCACTGATTCTCTGATGGGTGGTCTTTTCTCTTCTTCCTCACTGTCGCTTCTTCTGTAGCTCTGAGTCAGTTCAGTTCTGCTTTTGGGCTGTTATGAGCTGTGCTGACTCTGATATTTGATGGAAAGAGAAAACTGTATTCAGAAGTCTCACAAGACTTTGGAGACTTCACCAATTCTTGGATACCATGAACCTGATAAACCATGACCAGTTGTACCTTCACCTTTTATTTACCCTACAGAAAGCAGCATAGTTCTGGTGAAGTTTTACACATAAAGGTAGAAACATCTCCCATCTGGAAATGTTTCCATTTGCTTCCCATTTGGAAGCTTTTCCAGTGACTAAAATGAAAAAAAAAAAAAAAAAAAAAGTGATCATTTTATTTTAAATGCCAGTATTTATGAGAACTGAAAGCTTTTTATGTTTTTAGGTAGTTAGTGTCCATAGACAGAGACATTTAAAAAAGCAAATAACAAAAAGAAGTAAATTGCTTTCCACTGTCAAAAGTATGTTTGTAAATATTGTTCCTCAAATTTCCTTGAAAAAGATTAGCCTCAGCTCAGTACCAAGTCCTAAAAGGAACTTGAAAATTGAAATGAAAGGTCATATTGCAATCACTTCTGCTAAAACAAAATCCAGCACTGGACTGTGATATGTGAATGTAGTCTTCAGATTTTTTGTCTTAAAATGTATTTGCTGTGTCATCACAAAAGTCTATTTCACATGGAGTGGAAGCTTTTGTGGGTGAATTTTGTTGTCTCAAAAGTGGCCCCACTGATACATGAACAAAATATGATATCTGTTACATTTCTTGCGCATCAAGTCTGACAGCGTGGAGCGTTGCACTTTCCCTTCAGCAGCCTTGTACTTACGCTCTGTAATTAAAGGCCAGGTCGGCAAAGAATGCCCTCCGTTTGTTGTACTCCAGGTCAGAGTATCCCTGGGTTAGAAAATAATCAGGAAAAAAGTTTTGCATTATGAGAGATCTGTGGGCATAAGTAGAATTCATCAGAATCACCACTGGATCTGTGGAAGTACAGGCTCCCCACCCAATTCTCACTGCCCATTTATTACTATGTTGTGATAAAGACAGACTCAGTGGTATCTGTTTGAAGGGGACATTTACCTACTGAATACCAGCATTTTCTTTCTGCTCCTTTTGTGTTTACTAGAAATAAAACTTCAAGTAGGCTTTGCCAGCTATTGAATATGCATACAGACATGGAATAACATTCCTTTTAATTCTGCATCATTCATAATAGGAACTAAAACTTAAATCTGGAACCGTGTGCTAATATAACTCATAAAACAGCATTGATCAGCATCATTGTACAAATATTTATTACTCTAAAATATTCAGAATTTACTGGAACCACTTTGTATACTGCAAGCCAAATTTGTCCCTTAGGTTTATTCACATAATTTTTAGTGTAGCAATAATACCAGTAACCCTGCAGTTAATGAGTGTTGTGTGGATGAATCTGAGGAAAGGGCTGGATCCTGAGAGCATGTTTATTACATCATATGTTGTGGTTAATATGTTCATTCAGGTGCTTGTCAGTGGCTGTAACAAACCCATGCGAAACACACAAAAAGCTGCTGGGCCAGACTCACACAGATGCTGTGACATCCCAGCTTTGTCTCTGTGAGCTCTGTACCCACCCTCTGTGCAGCGGGAGCCTCCCTGGGGAACCTGCAGCCAGTGACAGGGTAGCCCAGAAATCAGTGTCACAGTGACATCAGTTTGATTGTTTGGGCCAGTAAAGAACAAACTGAAGGTGTGGAGAGAAACAACCCAAACTGTCTATTTGGTAGGAAATGTATATGCAAAATGTTTGCTGAGCTACCTGTACATCAGCTTCTTTTGTGCTTTCCTCCAGCCTCTCCATTTTTGAGCCCTGCTCAGAAGCCTGGTAAATCAGCCCACACTGTGCTCTCTCCTGCCACAGACAAGTGATGTTCAGTGCCTGAGGTAACTTGTTTTCAACTTGTTAGGTATTTCTAAATTGCACTACATTTGGCAATTTAGATTTATCCCCACTCAATACTTCAGCAACTCAGCACCACTGCTGCTTTCTCTCAACCTCTTCAGTGCTCACACCTTCTATTTGGCAAAGGATGAGGGGAACCTAGTCCAGTTTGAAGAATTCCCTATGTGTGCTCATTTATCTAATGAGAAACAGCCTAAGAATTAGCTCAGGAAAATAACAAACACTTGGACTGTTTGTATCAGAAAGAAATAAGGAAGAATGAAAGATGTCCTGGTTAAGTAGGACATGAAGCTCTCCTAGAGCATTATAGTTGAATAAGTGATTCTCAAAAATAGAATCAGATAGATTCTATAGACTTGGAAAGGTCTATTTCATATTACACAGGACTGTATATAGTTCACAACAAAACCTGGTGCAGGTTAATGAAAGAGACTAAACAGAATTCAGACATGTAGAGAAGAGAATGACAAAAAAATGCCTTGTAGATTTTGTTGACCCACATCTAATCTTCACTACATTTCTCAGTGCAAAGTATCTCTTCTTTTTGTCCTTTCTGTGCATTGCTTCTATGTGATTCTTGACAGAATAAAATGCTTCTGTGACCTGACTTGTCAAGTGACAAATGACCTTTTGGGGTCCCTTTTGTGTCTGTGCCTAACTCACATCTCATCTGTACTAAGGCTGGGAAACTTTGATGAGAAATAAGTGTTAGATTGTTTGTTTATTTGTTCCCAGTACTTTGCCTTACTATCATCACTAAAGCAGGACTCTACAGTGCATTTTTCTTTCCCTCTCCTAGAGTTTGTGTTTAGAGTGTGCCTAAGAGGGCACACATAAAGTTGTTACAGTAAAAGCCTTTTTGTGGTCCATTCCTGCAGGGATACATGCAGTTCCTAATTCCACTGAAGATGAGCTTTTATCTGCCCCTGTGGTGTTTTTCTCTTCTTTCATGAGTATTTCTTTATTCCTGAAGTTTCCCTTACAACAATCCCCCTATGGAGAGTTTCTCTTTTAAAGATGAAATAACAGTAATGTTAAACTTACAGGGTGACCATGGTCCAAATTAGGGTCATATTTAGTGATCAGATGGTGACAATTATCCAGATCTTGGATTTTTCTGGGGAACCAGGGCACTGGAGAGAAAGCAGAAAGAGATAAATGAGAGAGACTCAAGTAAATTTTAGAGAGAAAATAAAAGCTGTGCTGAAGATTACAAACTTTCTTTTTATCAATATCTAAGAATATTCATATCTATGTGTTACCATGATTGTCACACATCTCAGTAGTTGACTTGCTTCCTGACCAAACTGGCAGATTGGATGAAAAATTATCTGAAATTAACTTGCTGTGATAATCTCTCAGTTTTAATTAGTAGAAACAATTTTTAAAAGCAAAAATATTTTTTAGATCAAATGTGTGTTTTGTTTGACACAGGACAACAAATTTATTTCTACATTCTGGATTTCAGAATATATTTTGATCTTGTCTAAAAAGCAGTCTTGCATTTTCATACCTTTAAAAGTTAGTCAATATTTTAAAAGGAAAACGTGGTATTTATAAAATTTCTAGAAACCAAAGAGATGAAGAAGTATCTTCAAGTTTTTTTCCTTCTGGCTCATTATTTTTTCCAGCAACATTATTCTTTAGCTATATTTCCAAACAGCTTCCTTCTCATGAAGTTGGAAGCTTTTCCAGTGACTAAAATGAAAATAAAATGTGATAATTTTATTTTAAATGCCAGCATTTATGAGAAATTAATTTTAAAAAAGAATTTTTGGAAGAACACAAAGTTGATATTGCTTTCCGAGGTCTGACTGATGCTGTAATCAGACTTTCTGTGTTACAACTCAGAAAGGTCCATTTGGGGTCACCTTAATCTCATACTGGACAAGACATCAAACAACTCTCTATTGAATGGTAAATTTAACTTTTGCTGTATGTATTATATTAGATCCAATCACATCAAGTTTAAAGAAATACAGATCTAAAAATACCCATGGATGTTGGGGAAATTATGTAATTTTCATGCATTACAACCAATTCTGTGATAAGTAGGAAGAAATACCACTCTTACAGATGCCTTATGTGCACCCAGAACTCTTTTCTGAGCCTTTGTCTTTGGCTGTACCAGTGGTTCTGCATGCAAGGTACCTTTCCTGCCATCTATTGCCATATTCCCTCAAAACCTGTACCTGATCACAGCTGTCTCAGAGTGTCCCCATACACATCTTGCCTGTTCCCTACAGGACAAAAAACATAAACACACCCTCTTTTAACAGTCCATCATTTTTATTGTAGTTCCAAGTCCTGGCATGTCTGAAACCTCTCAAATCCCAAGGAAATCCTAAAGAAATTCTTCTCCAGCTTCAAAACCCTCTTTGGCTTTCCTGATAACAGTGATGCCCTTTTTATATGCCCACAGATCCTGAGAACAGCTTGGCTAGGGCTGCCTCTCGTTGTTAGCCTGACAGTGAATTTCAAACAACACCCAAAGGTGCCCAAACAGGACTGTGTAAGTTAAAAGTGCTCTAGGAATATCTGTCTGGCCTTGTCAAGGGAGGGGAACATGGCAATTCTGTACTGAGAGAACTCAGTCTGTTAGCTGGACCCTCAGCCTTCTCATCTGTCATCCTCAGGATTGTATTAAAGGTCTCTAACAGCTGTATCCACCCATTCCTGCCTGCAAACAAGAAAAATACCCGTCTGCCTCTGTGTTTGTCTTGAAACAATCAGTTCTCTGCGCAGCTTTCAGCACAAAATCTTTCTATCATTGAGGAGTTTCTAGTTTCTCCTCAACTTTTTGTTCTGCTGTTCTATCCTTCCCATCTCCCTCTTTGCTGGAACACTTCTCACCTCAGTTCCATGGGCTATGATGAAGTGCCTCTCTTTCTGCACCAATGGCAGTGGAAAGCAGCCATGCAGAGACAAATAATGAATGCCCACGCACTGACTTTACAGACAAATGGAATTACTATTATGAAGCTGAAGCTAAAACTAAAAAAGTTACTCCAAAAGAAGTGCACTAAGAGATGCATGCATTTCTTACCTTTGTCTTCTCTGCTGGTTTTCACATCCTTTGCTACTCTCTTTAAGGAGGTGATAAGGATACTAACATCAGCACTGTGAACTTCACATTCAACAAAAATGTCAAGATCATCCACAGAGTTCTTGGGCTTTTTGGCTCGACGGGTTTCAAAGTGATAGATTTGAATTTCAAACATCTGCAAGAGCCAAGTGTTCATATGCTGAAGCTTCTCCAAAGACTGAAAATCCAGGTAAATCTAGATACATTTCCACAATGTCTTTAAAAGGTGAGTAAAAGAGGTATTAACTAGAAGTACATGTTAAGTAATGAAGTCCAATAATGTCTGGTTTACAAAGAGCTAAAATACAGACAGAGCTAAATATTAAACACTATAGCATTGGGTTGAGAAAGAAGGAGATGAAAGATGAGATACTGTTGACTGTAGAATTTCATCTGTGCAGAAATAGCAAATGAGTGGCTGAGTAACTTAAAATCCTGCCAGAATGAAAGCAGACCTATTGATGTATAATGGCATCATAATCATTAAATAATTGTGAGAAAAAAGTAACAAGCACAATAGTTTTCTTTAGAGTTATTCATTTTCCCAGATAAGAGTGAGCACCTGGTAGGGGTACTTCAAGTGTCCAGACTACATAATATCTGTGTGGTTCACAGCTCTTATAGTCTTTGTATCTCCTGCCAAATATGTGGAGAAAATTCGCTGGCTTCTAACATCCTCACAGTTTGAGTGCTTGAAATGCTGGCCACCACAACTGCTAGAAAGAAGCAACTGATTGCTATCTCCTCTGAACAGCCCTTGCATGAAATGGTGATTCTTCTAAAAGACTATGCCCAGATGCTCCTTCCCTCCAGAGCACTCTCCCTCTTTGCCCACCTCTCTGAGCAGCTGGAGCAAAACCAGGACAGTGAGAAAGGGAGAAGGCAGCATGAGGTGCGAGTCAGGCAGGGAGCAGGAGAAGAATGAGAGAAGGAGAGATGCAGACTGGGAGACATGAAGGAGGCAGAGAAAGAAGAGAGGGCTCAGCAAAGGAAGGGGATACTGAGGTCTGTACCTCAAAGACTTCGGCTGCCTTAGAGAGCTCAATCTTCCTCACATTGTAGAGTGTGAGGGTCAGGACGAGAGATGCTCTGTCATCCTCCCTGTTGGAGTCCAGGCTGCCCTGGCTGTTCAATGACTGCATGCCACACATCTCCTTCTCCGTGTTGGCCTCTTCTTTTGGGCCTGACATCCCCACCAAATCATTCTTCATTGTGAGATAGGGGAGTGAATTGCAACAGCCAGATATTGAGTGGAAACCGCCTGAGGGTGTGGGAGCAATGACCAGGGGAACTGGTGGGACTGGAGATGCAGTGTGTCTGTGTGTGGTGAGCTTGGAGCTGCCAGGAGTAGGGACACAAGCTGGTTGCTGTGTGTTAGGTGTAGGGACATTTATGTTGGCCGTGCCAGACACATCAAGGGAAGCCGCCTGTGTCGGATGTGCGCAAGAGCCCAAGATGGCCCTCCTCCCCTGGGTAACTTCAAAGTGCAGTCCTCCTGCTCTGTTTGAAGGTATCTGCAAGCTGTTCAGCCCTGGATAGGGGTTCCTTTGTGGAGAGGCAATCAATTAGCCTGAGCTCCATTCGCATCTTCCAGTCTGGACTGACCTGCACAGTGTCTGAGGCAGTCCTTTATCCTCACTCTCTCTTACCTCACTGGCACTCTTTCTGTATTGTCTATATCCCCGATGGGCTCTTCTCCCAGATCATAGCCCCATCTAAGTTCTGTCTACTCTGCATAGACACAATTCTGGGAGTGTCAGAGAGACCTCAGCCAGAGTCAGAATCCATTGCCTACTTCTGAGCTTTTCCTACCCACAGGATCTGAACCTGTTCTATCCTATCCCTCCAAGAGAGGAGTGCTGCCTCCAGGCTACATTCCTCCATTGGAACTTGTTTCTGTCATGATTTTATCTCCAGAGAAATAGGCTCTCAAAAAGACCAGGGTCACATCTTTCTTGTTGGTGGCAGAATAAGTTCCAGGGGGATTTAACTCTGCTCCTGACAGGGAAGGCACATCTTCCCTTTCCTTACACTTGACATCAAAAAATTATTTCTGGATATGAGCACCCACATCTTCATACCTCAAGTTACAGTGTGCCAGACCCCCTGTGAAGGTCATCCTCCAGGTCCAGAGATAAGACCACCCCTCTGGCCTCCCTTTGCAGATGGAGCCATTTTTTTATGTGTCCCTTAGCTTATCCTGGCTCAGTCACACCCCTGTTATCCTGCTCTTACCTCTTCCCTGGCCAGGGAAAATAAACAAAATTTTGTTCTCTAGGGATCACGAAAGCACCACATCTTCCCTTGGGTCAAGACAGAGCACTGGGAAGGTCTTGATTTCCTCATCTATTTCCCTGCTGACAGACAAACCCAAGGTGAATTTTGCAGTACTGTGCCCAGGAAGGAGGTCTCAGCATCCTGGGGAATGTTGGCTCCTCCAGACCTCAGGCACAGTGGGCTTTGCAGGGTGTGGTGAGTGCCAGCCTGGGAAGAGGAGTGTCCCAGCCATGCCCAGCCTGGGCCCAGGGGCCATGGGGCAGGCCACTTTCTGCCATGTAGAACCCATACCTGGTGCAGAACCCATCCCTCATGCACACTGCAGCACCCTCCAGGCCTGGCTTGTATCCCAGGTGACTCCAGGAGGGCAAGGGGCGCCTCAGAGGTGGTTAAATGGCAGCTGCAACTGAATTAGCTGGGTGTAGAAATGGGCTTTAAGAGGGAAAAAAGCTCTTCCCACTCCCATGTTCCCCCAGCAGTGGTGGCAAGTCTGGGCACAGGAGAAGAAGGCCAGGTCTGATCACCACAAACAACCTGCCCTTTTTCTAATCTGGTACCATTGCAGGTATCTTTATCCTCTATGAGCAGAGTGCCACTCATTTGAGATAGATGCAACATTAATATTTTTAGTTTATTTAGGTTAATTTAGATGGTTACACCTGAACATCAAAATATCTTCTCTGACAGCTGCCAGCATGGTGTGAAGAAGCAGAAGGAGTTTAAAAAGAATGCATTCCTGTGGACTGCTGCTGTGTCTAATTCCTTTTTCAACAATTTCTGCATTCTTTGGGGACTAAAATGTCCCTTCTCCAAACCTGTTGTCAGATGTAGGCATCTTAAGACACCCAGAGGAGTCCACCAGTCCAGACTGGTGTCCCTTCATCACAATCACTGACCGGGGCCAAGGTCACCATAAAGGAAAGGGCCTCACAAAAAAGCTTCTTTGATCACCTGAAACCGAGCTGGAGACGAGGATACCAAGAAATGTGATCATAGTGGGGTAGAAGTGAGGAAGGTTACCTAAAAATTAGCTTGGAGTAGGTTAGTCAGAGTAGCACCCAAAGACTTATGGAGTATACAAATGTAGAGCAAGCTGGGCTTGGCTGTGCATTTCTAAATAATGGCACACATCAGGAAGTGTTTATATCAGTCTCATAATCTTGGCTGGATGAGTGACAGTCAAGAGAGCCTTTTTCTGTTTTGGGGAGCACCTCAGATGGGCATTCCCTCCTACCTGGGTATTTAATTCTGGTTGACTTGATGCTTACCATACAAGGAGGATTTACACCAGTCCAATAATGCAAAAAGCATTTTCCTACACAGCTGGAACTTTCTTTAAGCGTGGAAATAAGAAGTCACCCATTAAGGAGTACTATTTAAAATGTGATTTATTTGTAGTATTTAAAGTACTTAGGTACAAGATTATTTGTTCTGCAAGAAAATCTACTTTCCATACATTTCCTCTGCTTTTAAAATGCTGAACATTTAATTTTTTCTCATCTGTCTTGCTGAGCAGCCATGCTATGCTTCTTTGGCTGGAGCTATTGCTCATTTAAACCTGCATTAAAGGACAGAGAATCAGACATGTGGCATCAATATTCTCTAACTATTCCACTTGCACATAAAAGAAAATCATGAATTCTGAGCTCTCAATATCACTATAGAACTACTGCTGCTGTCATTCAAGACAGAAGCAGAGGAGCTTGGAAGGCTGTCTGAGGATTAGTTTGAAAGACTTTACCCTTGGGATGAAATTGCCTCTTTGTAGCATACAGTTACCTCATGGGTCCTATTATATTAAGAGATAAAAATATGGGCTACTTTCACACTGAAAATCCATGTCAAGTGGGATTGAAAGATCTAGAGAGACATTGTGATGAGAAAAAAAGAAATAAAAAGATACTGAGATAAAAAAGGTTACTTCAAAGCACCAAAATGATACCATTTTGCATAACTATATGTCTATTGAAAAGGGTTCCAGCTGGTATCCTTAAATTAATGTTATTACCCACCATATATGTAATGAAAAGAACTGTATTTTCTATCTTCCTAAAGGATGATGCTTACATTAAAGCAGTATTGATTTTCAAACTATAAATATAAATTAGTACTATTACAGGTATGAGACTCATGGGCCTTCAAATCCCTCTCCATCTTTCAATCTTCAAACAGAAATGTGGCCCCTGAGCCATGTTAAGTGTCATGATGCAAAATTGCTTCAAGCTGGAAATGCAGTTCAGTTTCCCTTTGCTCCATTCTGCTGCAGTGTTCCAATGCTGAGTTCCCTCCTTCAACCAGGGAGCTACAAGGAGGCATTATACAATGTGGACCAGTCCAAGAGGGCAATTAGCTGATTTGAGTGAAATTTATTGGTTAAATACAGAAACAGCTTCCTGAACAGCAAAACTCTTCTCTCTCCATGCTCAACCACTGAGTGAAGCTGGAGCTACCTTTGGTTCCATTTCTGATTCAGTTGAGATATACTCCAGGAAAAATAAAACTGCTTTCACAAAAAAAAAAAAAAAAAAAAAAAAAAAAAAAAAAAAAAAAAAAAAAAGAGATTAAAGCTCAGATGGGCAGTGGAGATACAAAAAGGTATCGTTACTTAGGACCTATCTTGAAAGATAACATGTTTGGGTTTGAATGTAGTTAGACTGGGGCACAGCTGACCCAGGCTTTCCATGCCTTTGGTGGGGACTCAAGCCAAGATACAGTGAGTTAGGAGCTGGAAAGCTCCAACATCTTCAGCTACATTGTAACAGGCACTTCCTCTCATTTTCCAAGGTGCTGGTATCCACCTTCTAAGTTGTGAGACTAGAAAAATAAGAGACACCTCTCAGGAAAGGACATACACAGAAAAAATGTAGCCTTCACACATCAGCAATCCACCATGAGTAGCTGAGTATGCCTGTTAACAGAAATCTTCCCTTGTACCCTGAAAGGTGTAGAGTTCCAGACACATGGGAACCTTGGAAAACTGGGAGGCACTGAGTGGCGAGTGACTGTGAGAGAAGGCAAGGTAGATTACTCTGTTCATCTTTGACATCCCATCCCTGGTCCCAGACCTCACAGGAGCAGCACATTATGCTCTGCATGGTGAAGATCTCCTTCTGCTAACCTTTGGCACAAAACATATACAGACTTCCCCCAGGTTCCCAGGAATAAGGTAATTTTTATACATCAGTAAGAAAAAAATGGATTAGTGTCTGAAGGCCAGAAGAGTTGAGGGTCACCCATAGATGTCTGTTTATCTGTTAATCTCTAATAATTAAGATATATAACATAATTATTGATGCAGTTCACTGGAAGATAATATACTGAGGCTAGATCAAGACTGGCACTTGCACATCATAGCTTCTAGTCACTACATTACACCATTACACCATTACAGCAAATCTTCATTTGATCTTCTGGAGGGCATTGCAAAGGATCCCAATCTCACCTGCAAAGGAAGTAATCAGGGCAGTTAATTCCAGAACAAGTCCATTTCTAACACTCCTGTATGTTTTTTACCCTTTATATCCAACTCTCTTAAAGAATAAGGTGAGCACAGAAGTGCTAAATTGGACACGTTTATTAGGGTCTTACTAGAGCTAGGTCTGCAGAGTCATCCCTTTGCCTTATTAGCCATAGGCTGGCTCACAGGCTGGCTCGCAGGATCAGAGGAGCTGGCTCTTAGCAGGCTAGCCAACATGAGGGGGAAAATACGGTCAAAGCCATGCTTCTCCTTCACTTCCTTACTGAAAACAGCTAGGATCCACCTCAAGGCCATCTGCCATTTCCTAGCATCTCCCCCAAAAGTGGGTTTTTCAGATTTAGCAAGTTATAGTGAAATGGAAATGCTTGTTGAAGCTTGGCTAGAATTGGGAAGTAATTTTTTCATGAGAAAGGAGATGTTTGCTGCCTTATCTTGGATAGGCTCAGAGCATTAAATGCAACCAGATGGAATCCGCCTTGTGGTTCCTATTTCTGACCCAAGTTTTGAGGAATTCAAGGTAACAAATGTACAATTCCTTACTATTGATCGTGTCAGCTAAGTTCTTCAGCTGCTTTGCATTGTCCAAGACTTCAATCCTCTGTGTGTAGGGATTATACCGAACAGAGAAAGGACGAGGGATTGTTTGAGCAAATTTCCTGAGGGAAAAACCAAAAAATATACAGTTTATTTTTTTTTTTCACTAACTCTTTTCTTGGTGTGTGCATTTGTTGATTGTGGGGATAAGAAAATCTATGAGAGGAAATAACAGAAATTCCTACTGACTGATCTGAGACCTACAATGTTCTGCAACACACCTGAAACAGCATTTGTCCTTATCACCTCTGTTTTTTTTCTGAACAGGACTAAGATATTGGCATGGCAACGCTGCTCCTAGTATAGGCCAACTATGTAGCAACTGGGATCTGCCAAACTTGAACAACTCATTTTCCTTTCATTAGTGCAAAAGGTAGGAATTCTAATCCAAGTCTGGGTTTCTGGGGAATTAAGGTCAAGGATCTACATCATCCTGGTGTGCCAAAGAGCAAGCAGACACCTAACTTCTGGCATGGTCTACCTCTTAAATTACCTGGTAGTTTGCAGGTAATTTAAGAGCTAGATGATAGTTAATCGAGTGAAGCAGCATTCTCTGTTGCAAAATAGTTAATTCCATGTCGGAAGCATTAAGATTTTGGTGTCTTGGGAAAATATTAATTTGCATAACCACAGAACTGCGGAAAGAAGGGCCCTGAATGGGATGAGACGGTCAGAGCTATTGTTCTAGGCTCCTTGTAGACCCCAGCAGGATACTGGCTTATATATCTGCTTTGGATTACTGCAGTTATTGCTGAAAGAGGAAGGAAAGCACGCAGGAGTTGATTATGGAGCCCCACTACACAGACTGTGACTCAGCAGGGTAAATCTCATATGCCCACAACAGTGGAATATGCTGGATGCCACCCCCACAAAGCTTCTTCAGTTTAAACCTTATTATTAACCTTATTAAGGACATTGTCTCAAACAGGACTCAGTATGAACAGGCCACAAGGTGTGACAGTGAGAAAATATTACGTTGGTTATGATGAATTTAGCAGCATCGGTCTCGTTTTTCTAAGAGGAGAGATCACATTAGAAGATGGCTTTCCTAAATCTCAGCTGAAGGTAAGATCCCAATTAGAAGATGAATGCCTTAAGCTGTCAGTGTCAGAATAGTTTTTCAGAAAGGTATTCTGTTACCCACAAACACACATGTCCAGATGCAAGCCTCTAACACAGGTGCTGGACCAAACCCCAGAACTTCTATTTCAATTTAACCACTTTTTTCAATTTGGTCACTGAAGCAAATAAAAAAAGCTCCAAGATATTTTGTTGCAGCTAAGTGAGGCAGCATTTTCCACTTCCTCAAGGACCTTGCTACTCAGGGATGCATACAGAGAAGGCAGAAGCTGTGTGCAGGATAATAATAGCACAGCCCAGAAGAGAAGGCCATCTTTCCCAGGTATTTCCCTAGAGAAAAGGGCACAAGGAAAAGCTCCAGACTTATGACAAGTAAGGAAGCAGCAGGGGAGAGAGCTAGGAAGACCTCAGATCTGGGGAGCCTGAGGTAGCAGAATATCTTGGGATGCAGAACAATTTATCTTTGAATGGTAGAAAGATAAGGGACTGCAGGTCTGGGACAAGGCTGTGTGTGGCATCTCCAAGTGAAAAATAAGTTGAGTGTGAACCAAGGCTAGCCCCTAGTGGTTTGACTAACACCCAGAAACATGGTAGTGTGTTGGTGTTTTAACACGAATAGAAATGCTGTCAAGGTGAAAACCAAGCTGAACCCCAACAGGCTGAGCCATTCCTGTCCCAAGAATCAGAACTGAACCTGGACATAATTTCAGAGGAAAAGGAGTAGATACAAGATTTTTTTTTTTTTTACAAGAACTGGTAATTCTATAATGGTAAAGTTACTTGGTTTGTATTAATTAGCCAGATTTGACTTTAAATGTCACTACCACTGCAACCGAACAGATAAATTTTTTTGTTGCATTTTGGTTAGACAAATGAAGCTCTTAGTTACACTAAACACAAATTCTTGGTTTCATGCATAAGGTATATTAATGTTACTACTCGTTTTTGCCCAAGATTCTGAGGATATAAAATGTTTATTATCTTTAAGCATTGCACAGATTTTTCTAATGCCTCTCAAACCATGATTGTCAACCCAAGACCCTTTATGGCAATGAGATCCACTGTAATTGCAGCAGACAAGAATAGGTTCTTCTCTGGAATGACTGGAGTACCTTAGCTTTTCTTTTGCATCTTTAAAACTTTCAGCAACATAGTAGACAGGCTGGAACTCAGTAACACAGTACTTCTGCACAGAAGTCTTCTCCAGGACAAGAGGCTGAATCTCAGGCTTACTTGATAAACAATACTATGAACAAAAAGGTAAGAGATTTATTTCAGTGTAAGTGCTTGAATGTTCTGTAAAATAAATAAAGAGCAACTCCATTTCAGACAGGGAAGAGTTGCTCCTGTAGTATACAGTGATAATGTCACTTACTGGGAAAGAAGGAGGTGTGAGTTCCCTGTGTCTCCATACACCTACACATTTATCAGAGCTTTACAATGAAGTACTACATTTCATCCTACTTCTGTGCACAAAGTATGAAGCAAAACCAAAGATCTGAAGACATTCAGAAAAGGAATTTGAATAATTATAAACATATTTGAAATATTTTCTAGAACACACCTGCAGCTCCCCAAATGAAGACAGTAGCCCTGCACCATAAGCCTTGAGGGAATCTCCTTCCTTACAAAGTCCAAACTCAACCGTAAACCAATAAACCTGGAAAGAAAATGAGACAGAAACTTATAATTTCTTGATAAAAAGTCATATGTGTACACCATTTATTTGAATACATTTAGAGTTTTCATTTCTATATAAGATTATGTTGTGTGTCAAATTCAAGTGCATAAATGCAATAAATGTCCCTTCAGACTGAAATTCTTCTCCTGGGAGAAACACGGCTTTAGATTCTCTCTGCCTGAGAATCAGTTCAGTTCCATGACAAACAAAGTTGTGTTTTACTGTGCTTATCTTTGTCAGCAAGAGCAATGAAATTGTGGCAACAAAGCTTTATTTTAGCTGGCCAACCCAGTGGAAGTTTGAATCTTATTTTAGAAAAGTTTGACTCCTGCTTCACACAGGGCATCTGACTGCAGCAGTGTTGTTGCTGGAATAGGGAAGGAAGATGGAGAGTGGCCAAATTTGACTCCTGGGTCTGTCCTTTTCAAGGCATACCTGCCCTGGCTCAGAAGAAACTACCCCATCTATCAGAAGTGTCAAAGCTGGTGGAATTCTTTGCCCAGGTGGCCCCCATTTAGCACTGGGGGCTCTAATCTCAGAGCAATATCCCCAGTTTTATTCAAAGTTTGCAGCTCTGGGTCTCAGTAGTCTCAGAGTAGCTATCCAGGTGATCTATGCTGACTACAGAGGATGGTGCCTGCCTGGCAAAGTGGAAGAGATGCTTGAAGGTGAAACAACTACAGAAGCTGCCTCTTGAAATTTCCTCTGGGGATGAAGCAACATATAATCTTTTCTTGCCCAATATGTTTGTGCTGGAGGAAATCTTGTTTGGGCTTCTGTGTTTAATCACAACTGTCACTTTGAATAAGGGGTGCCAAAGCTATTTTCCTTTAGTGCAACTGTTTCAGGGTAGGGTTTTCCAATCACAGTCTTCACTCTGATCCCATTCAGCTCTATGGGAGTTCTACCAGTGACTTCAGTGGCAGCAGAATTAAGACAACACAGGGCGCTTTGGAAAATTGAGCCCTCATTTATTAAATTACCGTAGCAAGTTTCTCGATGAAATCATCTGGAGCTCCCAGAGATGCCAGTCCAATTTCCTGTAACAATAAACCATTATTCTTCAAGCTGTTTATTGCAAACATTCTTCCTGCCCCCTCTTATGTAATTGCTCAGATTTTAAATGTTACCACTGCTTACTACCACACACAAATGTTTACAGGACATGTTCCTATCATGCAAGATCAATTTTAAACCAGAAATCTCTCCAAAAATGAACAAAGGATCTTGTCGAAATGTCATTTAAAAGGCATGATCCTTTGTGCCTGGTACAAAGCCCATTGAGGTCAAATAAAATTTTCCTCTTGCTTTGACAGGCTTTTGATCAATTCTACAATGAACATCTGAGAGAATGATAGGGACAAAAGGAGGCAAATCAATCACACCTACACACCTTAGATATTTCTCTTTGTTTTGATGGGTCCTGATTAAAGGAGATTTCCTGAAGCCTTGAATGAGCTATTTTTTTTCTGAATGACAGGGCATGATTTGAAAGAGCTTATTCATACCTTGGGAGCTAATGGAGATTTTTTCCAGCATGCATGCAATGGTTGGATTCAAAAGACAGACACATGAGATTAATATAGCCAGGTTCATTTCTTGATTTGCTCTAGTGAAGACTGCATAGTGCAAAAATCAGAGTGCTCCCCCCACACAGCAAAGGCATTATCACCATGTCAAATCTTAGGAAGCCAAGGTACAGTAGGACTCATCCGGAAGGAAACACCAGTTCTGGGAAAGGGCAAAGCCTAAAGGCAATACTGAAAACTTACTAACTAGATCAAACTGACTTTTTTCTTTTGAGATGTTACATCAAGCCAGCCAGCCAGCCTGCCTTCCTTCCTTCCCTCCCTTCTCTTCTTTCCTTTCTTTTTCCTTTCCTTTCCCTTTCCTCCTCTCCCCTCCTCTCTTTCTTTCTCTCTTTCAATCTGTCAGTCTTTCTGTCTTTATTCCTTTCTCTGTGTATTTCCATGTTTTCTGGTAGGATGCAGCCAAAAGTTTACTGCTTCACCAGGGTTTGGCTTCTTTTCCAGGGACATTAACACTACTAAAAACAAATCTCCTCTCCAGCCTTCTGCCATGCTTACAGCTGAGACAGTTCCTCACTCAGCCTACAATGTTGCTTCAACAGAAAACAAAACAAAATCTCCACTTTCCCTAACATTTGAAGATCATGGTGAGGTGATAATCCATCTATAATCCTGAGCTATATGATTTTACTCAGAAGGATCACCATCTGCAGGAAGGCTTTAAAATGATGGCTTCACAGGGTCTGTCAAAAAGCAACTCATACAAAATCATGTTTGGAGTTGGACTTTATGATTTCACCTACGTGAATTGCGTCCAGATTTCAAGCAATAAATAACCCACCTCAGCCACGCTTATACAGTATGCTTAAAGGTGAATCTGCACCACCCTTCACAGCTCTTGGATCATCCACTGAATTACTGTGTGTTTAATTATAGAAATAATATAACCACTGAATAACTTACCTGGGAAAACTGAGCAAAACTGGGATCAGCAAAAAGAGGTACATGTCCTAGCAGCTCATGACAAATATCACTGCAAGAAAACATGACATCTGAATAACTGTGATTCAGGAAAAGTCCGGCAATGCTGGAAGAATGCCCTAGAGCCAGCACACAGTCAAGAGCGCAGTGCATTTGCTCCTACCAGCAGATAACATTCACAGGAAAACATTTTGCTCTGAAACTATTCTTGTGGTGGAAATGCTTGCAAACCCCAGGGTTTTCTGGTTTTGCATCATACATCCCCCAGCAGCAGGGATTGTTAGATTTTTCAAATACAGAGAAGTGATTTGGTGAGATGGAAAGGGGAAGGGGATAAGATGTCCAAAAAAGGCCTGGAAGACCTTTTTTTGAAGAAAAAAAGGAAGAAAAAAGTCTATGGAAGACATTTCAGCCTGGCATGATGACAGTGGGGTAAATGAAAGCAGGAAAGAAAGTCAGGAGAATCAAAAATAAAAAAAGAAAGGGAAAGAGTTTGTGGAAAGTAGGAAGCAAAAAAACAAGAAAGATTTGCAACAATATGAAGCAGAATAAGAAATCTGTTTTTAAAATGGCAACTGGAAAAGGACAATGGACAGGGACAGAGAGAAACACTCCAAAATGAAAAAGAGATGGGTCCAATGGTCTGGGCTCCTCCTATCTTACTGCCAGAAGCTTGCTTGCAACAGGCTGAGTCCTTGCTGCACTACTTGGGTGCCAATAGCTTAGCTAAGTGCCCTTGTACACTGCTCTCTTGCATCCCAGACACCACACAAGCAGGTCTTCAGTAGCAAAACTATCTCATCTGCCCCAGGAGAACTTGTAGCATTGGATGCAGATTGTTAAACAGACTAGAAAGGCTCCATAAATGTTTCCAGAAGAGAGCAGTCCCTTGGCTGCTCTCCCTTAGCCCTGTTCCCAGGAGTGCTGCAGAGTCCCAGGCAGTTATTCCCAGCTGGACTGACCCTGCTGTTGGTGTGCTGCAGCTTGACACCCTTCGTGTGCCAGAGTACTCACGGCTCTGGGGTGTACATGGGCTTGGAGGCATGGCGGATGTACTGCGTGGAGTGGAACACTCGGAACGCCAGCCCAGCCAGGAAATCCCGAGACGAGAGCAAGCCTGCAACGGGACGCAGCCGAAACCCAGTGCAGCCTGAAGGGACAGAAAGAGAGCATCTTAAAAACAGCTGATGTGTTTGATTTATCCTTATCCAGACTCCTTACAGTGGGAAAAGTTTGTTGATGGTTGATTTTTTTTTTTTTTTTTTTTTTTTTTTTTTTTTTTTTTTTTTTTTTAAATCTCCTTATGTTAAATAGAGTTAAATTGCAGCCAATTTTCTGCCCAGGTATACCACCAGCATAGTATTTGAGCATCTGTCCCATTGTATCCCCAGAAGCATTGGAGAAGGACCTAGGACACAGGCTAAGTGATATGCCCAAACATCACAGGGAGCCTTTGATAAATCAGGGATTGCTCTTCCTCCTCTGGAAGCACCACTTCCTCTGATAGCTGTGGCCTTTCATTTCATTTGGTTCTTTTAGGTGCTTTAAACTTACTCTGCAAGAAATTTGAAATATCTTCAAGCTGGGGAATATTGTCCTCCCTGTAGCCACAGTACTTCTCCAGCAGTGGGAACACGTGGTTGTGTTCATAGCAAGCATGAGTTGGATACAGACTCTTCAGCTCCCTGAAGACAGTGCCCCAAGTTTTCTTTTCTTCTTCCGTATAGGTGACACGAGGAATAGGTTGGCCACTAGAAAGAAAATGGATACCCTCAATAGCAGCCACAGAAAATGTCCTATGCCATCAACATGCTCTTTGTCCTTTCCCACTTGCCATTTTCAAAACAGTTTTCTTATTCTGTTTCATGTTGCAGCTTTACTAGGACTGGCCAGGAGCTGCTGGTGCAGGAGGGGAGATGTTTTTGGGGTGGCACACAGGTACAAAAGGAACCTCACTTGTCCCTAGGCACTGGCTGGAAAGGACTCTACCAACCTTGGCTGAGATAATGGCCTTTAGACAGCTCCTTGCATTATTATGGTAAAAATAAATCAGTGCTTATTTGTCTTTTAGAGGTGTTCTTCTAAAAATACATGCTTGCTGTTGGTTTCAATTTATTTTTTCTTTCTTGATATGAAGGAGCTGTTTTACTTCTTGCTCTAGTGAGCATTATATTAATGTTTTCTGTAAAAACATGAAACAATCAGCTCCATAATACTCTGTTGCAGTGGCAGAGAAATTCTGATCTGTGCTTTGTGCTGTAACACATGCAGACTCCAGCCAGTTTGACTTTTTATAATTGTAAGGAGCAATTATGAGTTAAATCCCACCCTCAGGCCTCCACGTGCGTAGCTCATGTTGAAACTAACAGGAGTTATACGCCGCAAGCAATGCAGTTTGGCCTCCTGTGAATAACCAATTCCTTAGCAATAATGTTAAGGCCATAGGTGAATCCAGCAGCTTTGAAAAATCAAAGGGGTTTAAGTAACTTAATAGGGTTAACAACAATGCTGGAACAATGCTGAAGCTTTCCAAGCCCCAGAGACCCATTGTTAAACTCTTGATGACACCCCACCATCTCCCACTTTCTCATTTTTATCTTGAGCCTCAGGGCAGTTCCTCTGGAGAGCCATCACTTTTTGTCTCTCTGTATCAGCTCTCCTTGATCTGTGGAGCTTTAAACATCATGTTGAATTATGAGGATTGCTGGGGGATTTTTGTTCCTATAGGACTCCTAAATAATCCTCAACCACCTTCCAGGGCTACTGGGGGAAGCTATGGCTTAAAAACCCTTCAAATTTCAATTAAAAAAAAAAATCTAGGGATCAATGGGACCAGAAGCAAAGTAAGGTAGAGGGAAGAGCCAAGCTAAAAGCAAAGAAAAGAGAAGTCAGGGAAATTGAGCATTCAACAAAAACAGTGGGTAAATCTATCATGAGAGGAGGCAAAAAAACAAAGGCAAAGTAGAGGCAAACAGCACAAAGAAAGAGGACAGTACAGATGCAAAAGAAGGGATACAGAAAAGGATTAAATTAATGTTAGAAAGAACACAAGGCAAGCAACCACTGACCCATCTCACTGTTGCAGCTGGGTAGCACCTTTACAACTCAAGAACCCTTTCCTTTTCAGTGAAGCCTGATAATTTTGGTTGTGCCTCTCCTCCTATTCATTTCTCTGTATCTTCTGTGGGATATTTAAAAATGGACATTAGATCTGTACATATCTGGACACAAAAATCTTATCCAAATTTTCTAGGTATAAACTGGGTTTCTGACTTTTTTCAACTGACATTTTGTACTTTCCATCAACCAGTCCAATTTTGTTTCTCCTTTTGTGATTACAATATTAACTCTTTGGCTCGGGGGCTATCTTTTGCTCTTGTGCAAATTGTAGCCCAAAATTTACAATAGATATTAATTTTTCTTTGCAAACACAGTTTTTACCAGTCCCAGCAAGAATAAGGCCCAGTAGTACCAATCTGTACATGTGAGTGTCTCTGGGAACAGAATTTTTCCTCCTCCAGATCTGATCATTTGAAACAATCAAATAAGCCTGTTCTAATTGAATTTATCATCTCTTATTAATTTATTTTTCTTGGGAAATGAAAGCCTAAATTACTGATTGCAGCTGGATTAGACATGATAAAAGTAGGGTAACAGACACTGGATTAGCATCAGAACCATATGTTATTCATTATTTTAATAGTGTATGCAGATCCTGCTTTAATGTTAATGATAGGCACTCCTCCCCCAGCCCTGGTTTAATGGGGAATACCAGATTTATTCAATGCTCAGGTCTTTATAGCAGCAACAGTCTGCTCCTCAATTAGACAACAAAGCTGGGAAAGAGGGGACTTGTTGGGAGAGAAGTGAGATGACGTCTCTTCTGAACGTGTGCCTGGAACAATTTACCTTTGTTTTGCTGTGATTTGGGGATAAATGCATGAACAGGAAGATTTAAACACATGTCAGAGAAAAGCCAACAAACAGGAGGATGCTTGTGGAAAGGCAGGGATAGCCAGCAGGATAAGCACCCTAGGAGAGGGTAGGAGACGAGGGCTTTCTTTGCTCCCATGCAGTGGGTACTCACTGTCTGTAGTTGTAGGCGATGTCCGCAAACTCCTTCCTCCGGGCCCGGTACACAGGATCTTTGAACCCCTGAAGCAAAACAGCAATGGTCAGTCCATGCAAAATGGTCAGTAAGTGCAAAAGGTGAAAAGCCTTCCTCCCAGTGAGGAGGCATGGCTGGTGCATCCAAGAAGTGCAGCAAGGTCAGTGGAAAAGCTGCCTCGGTTCTGCCAGGCTCCACACAGCCAGGGCAGCGCTCCTTCCTGGGCTGCAGAGACGCTGAGCAGCCGCTCAGCCACAGTCTCTCACACCATTGCCCCCCAAGTCCTTTCTTTTTCTCATTTCCACTTCCCATAAGATAGGGAAACTTGTTCCTTTACAGCAACAACAAGATGCTCCTGGCAAGAGCAGCCCAGAATTATCAGTACTTGGATAACCATGCCCTTCTGGTTTCCCTTGAAGCTTGTTGCTGTCCCTGGCACAGCTGGGCTGCTCTAGAGAAACAGAATCAAACACATTAGAAACACATTCATCAACTCAATCGGACCTTTTAGGCAGATTTTCAGAATGAACCACACTTAAAAGTGCTCATCTTTCAAACTGCTAAAGGATCAGTAGTCACTTAGCAGGCCAAAAAACCCTATTTGTAGTAAAAATTCAACCATTTGAAGGCAATTAATGACTACAAAGAACGTCTAATAGACCTTGTGGCTGGGAGCTTGACCTTTACAGCTAATTAGCAATAAAACCAAGGATAAGAAATAAAACCTCTAAATCTTCATCTGGGATAACCATTTGCCCACCCCAATGTGCCTGCTGTTTAGACTAAAAGATCCTCAGAACCAGGAGTGCCTTCACCACTTGGAGTGCAGAAGTCCTTTCAAGCTAGATGCCCTTCTGCAGGGCAAAGAGAAACAGCTCCCCGGGCACTGCAGCAGCCCATAAATGCATCTCTTAGTGGTCCATGGCACATCTGGACTGTGTGGGGCCACAAAACACAGCCAAGTACAGGAGGCAGCTGAAGTGGAGTGTAAATTCAAGAGTGTGAATCAAAAAGAGGTAGCCAGTGGCCAAAAAAATGCTCTGTCCAAGGTTAACCTGTCATAGAGGTCATTGTAATTAAATTCCATGCATCACTTAACTACTAAAAACACGGGCTCCTTTAATTTCTCTTTTTCTGCACTCTATGGACTGACACCTATTTACCCCAGCAGCTGGCTTTCTTTTATAAGGAAAAATTCACTAACTAATTCTAGGAACTGGAGGAGAGACACTTAATTCATTTTTATATATTTTGCTTTTCTTTCTTTTTTTTTTTTTTCTTGGTTCTTTTTTCAAATACAATCTTGGTCTATTCCCACATGACACACAAGGGGGCCATTGGCTCAGTGTACCTCCTTTCATTCTGCCTCTCATATGACCACAGTGAACATCATGAATCATTGTACATGGTACATAAAACGTCTTGAATTAAGCAATAGGTAGTGAATGACTAATCACCCCATCTCAATTAAACTAATAGCAGCAATTTTTCGTGCATTGCATGTAATTTATTTATAATCACCCTATCTCAATTAAACTAATAGCAGCAATTTCTGGTGCACTGCATGGAACTCAGTGTGTTTTGACAAACGAAAGTAAGTAATTGTTTGCTTGGAGAGGGAATAGAGGCAGAAAATATTATTGTATCTGAACAAAAATGAAAAACTGCAAAACAATTTTTTATCAGCTAAGTCAACGAACAAAACTTTCTGATGCTACCATTTAAACCATAAACTTTTTGAACCAAGAATCTTTTCTTTTGTCACATCTCACCATAAAAGTACCATGTCAGATTTAGCATCCACATAACAATACACTGAGCTAAATCATGTGTAGGTAATCAAGGACAAAAAAAGTCTTTCTTTCTCTGGGCTATGATATGTTGCTTCTTTTTCTTGTTAGTGATACACAAAGTGAGCCTGAAATCACTACATCAGAGCCTCCTGGGAAGATTAGATGTGTCCTTGTGTAGCTCTGTGCTCTGAAAACCACTACAACTTTTAAGATCCCCTAGCATTTACTAAATTGTAGCAACCTTTGGTTTGATTTACTCCAAAACGAGGGATTGGGCTGATTATAACCCTAGAAATATGGTAGCCTTCTTGTCCTGTACCATGTGAGATTCAGTCTACTAGATCTGTACTAAAAGAGAGAAAATTTAAATTAGAGAAACATCAATGCCAATAACAAGAAAAAATTCTAAAAATAATTCTTACAGGATGATCAGCATCCAATTCTGCTCCATAGCTTAGGATCTGATTGGCAAACCTGTCCAGCTCTTGGATACTTCTTGGGAACCACGGTACTGCAAAACAGAAAATAAATAGAGACTGGTATCCTTCTTTGTTACTTGATTTTTGGCCTTCTTCTAACATTTTCATCTTTTCATCATATATATAAAGAAATATAGGCAAGGGGCTAAATTCTTTCAATCCTTTTCCCCGTAGTAGGAAACAAGAACAAACCAAGCAAGTTGTCTTGAATTTGTGATTGTTTCACACTGTTGAAAGAATACAGAACATCAAGAGCATCTGAACCTTGGTGCAGAACTGGCTGGTAATGTTTATGATTTTCTGTTTATTACTTCTGGTAATAAACTTCTTGGCTTATCAAAATGGAGAAAACTTTCACAATAAGCCAGAATCATCCCCTTCAAAGGAATCACAAGAAATTCCACAACAAGGATAAAGAATTTTTTGACTGCCTGAAGCACTCTAAGACCTACTTGGTGGCCTCAGTTGAGCTAGGATTCTGAAACAAAATGACAAATGGCATCCTAATACCTCAGACTAGCACTGCATCACTGTAGTCTCTACACAATAATGCATTAACTTGATTCACTTTCTTGGTCTGGTTCTCTATTGCCTTGTAACTCATTCTACATACACTGTCTCAGGCACAGCCAGTATGGGAGAAGGGACCATGCTGACCACACAGAGTGTAATGTCCATGTGACCCTCTTGTTACAAAAAAAACATAAGGTGAAGGATGAAGAAGAATCACAGCAATTTCCAGATGTGATGTGTTGAGATAAAAAAAGAGTAGGTCAAGCATCTTCATGGCAATTCAATACAAGGACTGGGCAGGGGCAGCCTCTATCAGTAAAAAGATTGCAATTCATTGAGGGATTTTCTTGTACAAATGGGTGATGCTTGCTCAGCCAGTGTTTGGAAAACAGCTGATTCCCTCTGTGCCTCTGCTCAGCTGGGAGCTCTGCTGCTGGGCCACACCACCCCATCTTATTTTGGGGGCCGTGCCAAGTGAACCTGATCCTCGGCCAGCAGCTGCTGAATGAGTTCCCTGCAGTGCCTTGGTGATGGGGCTCATCCCAGACCTGATGGACCACCTGCAGGATAAGAGGATCTCTGTCTCCGGGACTATTCAGCTGTGCTTTGTGCCGAGCCTCACAGCACGGCTTGTGGCTCTGGGTTTCTGCGAGCCAAGAGGTGCTGGAGCAACAGCAGCTTTACAGGGCTCGCTTTGGGGTCCGCTGCTCAGCCCCAGGCAGAGAGAGTGCCCACTCCCTGCACTGCTGTCCCATCACCAGCCTGGCTCCATGCTGGGAGCCTTCACATTCTTTTGCAGCTGGCGGCTGCTGGCCAGGAAGATCCCGGGATGTCGGAGCTTTCCGGGATGCAGGGACCCGCCGCGGCTCTCACAGGCACCCCCGGCGGCGCCTCCCCTTCTCCCGCCCAGCAGAAGTGGGATTTGGTCCACCCTTCTCCAGGATGCGCACACTTCTCTTTGCCCTAAAAAACAGACCTGAGCAAGTCACTAGATGGCAGCAGCAGACCCAGGAAAGTCCCCAGATGGGTTTCTTTGCTGTTGGGTGTACCGTTGGTTCTCTTAGTTGCTCCAGAAATATTTTCTCCCCTCGCTGTCAGAGTTTCCTGCACTTCCAACCCCTTCACTTAAATTAGTCACAGGGGGGAGTAGAGAAAGGTATGTTTGATCTATAGAGAGTGGTCACTACTTACACCAGGTCCTGCCCATTTTCTCTCTAGGTTTATTTCCTGGCTGTATCCTTGAGTTTTGTGTGATGGTGGGGAATTGCTTCACTGTTTTGTGCTTCAGACTCCCCACTACCAGCCTGGTAGGCACACTGGTGAATGGTTTTGTATTAGGCACTGGGGAAAAAGGCTGGCTGGCAGCCCCACAACAAAGGATTTGTCATTGTTAGAGAGAAAACCACTCTTCTCAGGGATGCACCATGACCTGAAGGGTCCAGGCTGTGTAGAAAAATTGGTGGGGGCTGAAGTCTGCACTGGATTATGGCAGTGATTTCTGTAGTGCTTTGCTGGCCTGAATCAGAAAGGTCTATCTGGGCAGGGTTTGAACCATTGCTGACTTACTTTCCATACTGACTTCCTTTCATTAAATCTTATTCTCAAGATTGTGTTAGTACTTGGTGCAAACCTCATTAAAAACTCAAGGAAAAACCAGCTCCAGGCTGATGTGATGTCAGTCCTTAGTGTGGAGATGGGTGACTTGCTCTTTCCCTAAACAGGACAAGCAACTTATCTTCCTGGCATGAAGTTCTGATCCTGCCTAACCAAGCACAAGAAGTAGCTAAACAAGAGCAGGTCTGAGCTTGCAGAGTTGGATGGAAGTGGCAGGCTGTGAAAGGGAAATCCCAAGGAGACTTAGTGCTGCTTGTACCAACATAAGTTATGTTGGGTCCTGAAAAGAGCTGAGCTTTCCTAGCTCTCATGGAAATGAGAATCAAAGACTCCAAGCACAGTTCTGGGGCAAACACTGCATGAAGTTCATACAGCATTCACATCAAGGGCCAGGGTGAAAAAAAGCTACTGGTGGGTCTTCTGCCTAGATTTGATATGCCAGGATGCTGTCCCCAGCCCTCCCAGAAACTATTCAAAAGATCAAATCAAATTACCCCCTGGCTGAATCTATCCCATATTTTGTTTGCAACATCCTCCTCCAGTCCATTTGCCAGACCGGCTGGCTGTCTGCACGGCCATTAATGAACTGTCAGGGCGAGCTCTTGCAACACTGGGCCTCTGTGAAGGTCTGGGGGGCAAACATGGGCTGATCAGTAATAAATATTGATTTGTCTGTAAGTGAAACAGCAGCATTTATGGGATGGTGCTGGATACCCAAGTGCTGACCAAATTACCGTGGGGTCAAATGCTGAGCAGAATGCTAATAAGCCATTTAAATGAGAGGCAGCAAAGCAGGGGCAGCGAGGACTTCTGCAGAATCCTCCACTTGGACCATTGTGAGGAGGGTCAAAGACAGGTCTATGCAATTTATAGCAGTTCAAGGCGCAGGTTTAGCCCTTTTTTAAACACTCAAATGCTCTGGCTAGCCTCAGGGTCTAGCAAACAAGGCCCCTACAGATCCTCAGCTCCCAGTTTGTTTCAGAAATGCAATAAATTGTCTGCATTTCCCTAATGCTGCAACAGAATAATATTTAATTATTTTTATTCATGGGCTCCAAGTAGACTGCAGCTACCATCTTGTTTCCAAAAGGAGCCGCTAGGAGATGCACTGTGTTTTTACAATGAATCTTTACAGTGTCTTTACAATGAGCTTTTGGTGCAGCAGCTGCCAGCCCTTGTCATCTGAAGCTCCAAAGCTACATTTGAATTTAGAGCACTTTTCTGGTCTGCTCTCACCTAAAATCATGCTGTTGATCCAAATCTGATATTTGTAACTATTGGAATGTGTCAATTAAATGTTGCATTTAGTTAAGAAAAGATACTAAAAGCAGTTAAAGTGACCAAAAAAAAAAAGAAATAAAAAAGAAATAGCCATTCATTTATCCCTTGCCCAATAAATCACACACATACAGTGTTTAACACTGAGCTATACAGAAGGGACAGAATACAGAAATTTACTGAGTGCCCACAAAACAGTGCCCCAAGAACGGGACTGCGTACCTCCCACAGGAAACAGAAAAATAAGATTTTTCTTTCTCAAATCATGAGCAGGAGAAAAATGAATCCTTTGTGAGGAAAAAATGACAGTATCCTAGGCTACAGCAAAAGAATCAGTCCCATGGGATCCCAAATTGCCTCTGGAAGAAAACCTTCCCGGCCTTTACCTGCCCACTGAGACAAGTGTGGCAACATCCCCACAAACCATCTGTCTGAGATTTTGCTCCCTGGAGGCATAGTGCTCTTGTTCTGTGATTTGGGAATAAGATTTCACACAGGCACATCTGTGGACTATGACCAGATTTGCCAGGAGGATACATTTGAAAGACAAGCTGGTCTAAAACACACCACAAGGCCTGTTATTTGTTAATACCATCACTGATAAAGGACAGCATCTCACCACACTTCCTACAGCTCGGGCTGTTCCCATCTCACTCTGCCCTTGTAGTGCCTCTGCCCAGGATTTGCCACCCACAGTTCATCCCCTAAGCAGGGCTTGTTTGACCTTTCAAAATATGGTCCTTGGAGGATTTCAGTTTGACTGGGCCCTTATTACTCATGAGAGGAGTTGAAATTGAAAAAAAATGAGAAAGGGCAAGAAGAAATATCAATCTTCCTCTCTCTCCACAGCAATAAATTGTTCCCATTTTATAATATTTCTGAATTGCTGAAACTAACAAACACAAGTTATCCTCTCAGACAGAAGAGGATCAAGTCCCTTTTTGAAGCACTGACAGGATAATCTAGCTCAAAAACTCCTTTGATCAACACAGTAACATGCAATGAAATCCTAATCCTACAGCTGACCACAGGAGTTTTGACTTCTGTGAGGTCAGAATTTCACATGCAAGACTTTCCTGGATGATATTTGAGCTGTATATGATATTAGAGCTGTATCTCTGTCTGACTCTGGCATATGTTTATAGACAACTTTATTATTTAATAAACTTCTTCATTAACTTCTTCATAGTAGTCAGAAAAATGAATGTTAAGACCTGGTGGGTCCTGTAGCTTTCTTCTGGAAATAAAAAAGCCCCCAAAAGTGAACCTCATCAATCTGACATGACCATATATCACCTAATCAAGCTTTTGTCCCTTTGTCTATGAATGGAGAAAACTGACTCCAAAGAGAATCTGCCTTCTTCTTTTTCATCTTCAAATGTAATGTCATGGGTAGGACACAAAGGAAACAGTAAAAGGATTACCAGCACTGATCTCAAGAAGGTATTAATGTCTTTTCATGTTGTTCCTAGGAAGGAAGAGGAAGATCCAGGCCTAAAGTATTTAAAGTCTGAAATCCTATTAAAATCACATCTGTTATCTGAAGAGGCATTTAAGTCTGTCTCATCCTATCTGCTGGGCAGCCACCACTGCACCAAGTAGCCTCAACTCCAGCAAACCTCTGAGAATTAGGAGCAGGAACAACTCAAAAAATCTTTCCTTATTTCCCCCTCTGAAGGCAGAGCTGCAACTGACCTCCCTGAGATTTCTTACAGTAATGGAGAGTTAGTCCTGTTCCCACCAAAGTGGGTGGCAGACCTCCCTTGTTTCCCAGGAGACCTAGTCAGAATCATGGCAAAAATTTACACTGACAGAAAATCTCCAAAAGAAACAGTTTACAGTAGAGGAAAAATAAGGACAGAGAGAGAGAAATGTAGCCACAAAGATCCAAGAGGATCTCCTTTACTACAGGAAAAATAAGTCATTTCAGTATGTGACATAAGTAGTCTGTGTCAATGTTAACCTTGTCAGCATATCCTTACCAGTGTCCTTCTTCTTTGTTCGTGAGAGCTCATGGACTGTTGCTCCAATGTCACTTCTCAAGGACTTGATGATCTTGTCCAGTGCTGGGACATTCTTGCCTTCCAAGTTAATGAAGAATTCATACTCATCTTTGTTGAGACGTGAAGGTCGGGACTCAATGTGGGTCAAGTTTATACCTTTTTCCTATAAGAAAGAGAAATTTTGGTCCCACAGTTTTTGGAGGAAGGAATATACATAAAGACTGGATAAATACATGTGTCAGTCAACAAACCATATTGTACCATCCAAATAACTCAAAAGCAGCCACTGGACTCGAGGACTTTCACAACAGAGAGAGAAACAGAAAGAAAGAAGGAGAAATATGTGGGATTCAGCCTTGTATAGAACTCCATCACAAGGACTAGGCACTACTGAAGGCTTAGAGAAAGGTGGAAGCAGGATACAAGTTGTAAACAGGCTTTGTATTGTAAATGGCAACTCCAGTCCCTCAAGCACATAATGAGAGCTTGTCTGTGTTGACAGTGACATTTCCCCAGGATCAACACGGGAAGTAGGCGTTCCACCTGCAGAGTACCCTCTCATGGGAAACTGAATGCTGTCTTGATGAGCATCTTGAGAGAAGATTGGACGAGCAGGCAGCTGGGCACCCTGTGAGATAAGCTCCTGCCAAACCTCTGCAGTCACCTGCAAAGCCACCTGCAGTTTTCAGGGCTGTGAGCAGCTGTTGGGCAAAGATCCAAAGGGAAACATGGATATGCATTAAAAAAGGCAGTACAGGTTTGTGCAAATGAAAAGATGGGTGTTTTAAATCACTGGATCATGGAATTGGTGAGGTTGAATGGGACCTCTGGAGATCAGAAAGTACAACAATCTGCTCAGGTTGCCTGAGCAGGTTGCTCAGGGCTCTGTCCAGTCAAGTTTTGAGACTCCTTAGACTCTCTGGGCAACTGCTCACAAGTCTAATCACCCTCACAGAGAAGGATTATTTTCTTCAGCTCAGAAATTCAAGTTCTGTCTTATCAAATATCGTTGCTGACCATCAGCAGTGTCTCCTAGCTCTGAAGAAAGAGATCATTGGCAACTATAGCCAGTGGGAACCTGACCTCAGACACGCTGCCATGTTGATGTGTAAGCAACAAGTAGCTAAAAATCCTATTTCTCCAACAAAAAAACAAACAAAAAGTTCAGGAAAAAAACCCCAGAAAGTCCAAAAGAAAAGTACAGGAACATCTACGCCTATTAACTGAACTCAAATATTTTTCTTGAGCACTATAATTAGAATATGAAAATACTGCTTTCTTTCTTTTTTTTTTTTTGGGGGGGGGGGAATTTTTTAAACTGGTTTCCATGGACATTGACTTTGCCCCCTGACCATCTTACCAGACTCACACTGGTGCTGCAGACACAGCATGCCATGGCCAGGTCTGGGCTTCTGTCCCCTGGGAGGAATATACAAATCCCTGGAGGAAATCTGGGCCTGAAGATCACAGAATCATAGAATAATTACACTCAGAAGAGTCAGAGGGCTGACACATGATGAACAGCATCCCTGGAGAAACTTTTGGTTTTCATCTTTCAAGCTAAAGAAGACTCCAAACTAGATGGCCCTGCTGGTGTCAATGTCAAACCCTTTGCTACAGTGGGGTCAGGTTTTCATCCACAAAGTAACACTGTGAGGATCTACTTTTGACCTACAAGGAAGAAAAATGGAAGATTTTTTAGCTGTACATCCCTCTTTCTGAGCCTCATTAGGGTTTTCTTTGCTCCCCTCAGTGCTTGCATAGCGCAGGAAGGCATCTGGCCATCAGCAGTGAAGGCCTGATTTACTCCTCCACAAAAGGCAGTTTATTTCTTGGTAGGAAACATATATGCCACTACTCTGTTTCCTGAGCATTGCACACTACAGATGAACTCAGATTGTTTGGCTAGATACCAATACAATAAGTTGAAAAGGTCAAAAGCTCATTCACCAACCGCTGCTCTTGAGAGATGCTGTCCCCACAGGGCCATCTGCCCAGGGAGAGAATGGCCAGCACTGTCCTTGGCCCCGGGGACAGTTTGTTTTAGGCTTCTCAAACAGACTGCACATTGTCCTGTCCATGTGGTGAGGCACTGAGAGCTCCTGACAGAGAGCAGGCACAGGGAGCTGCTGTGCCTTTGCTGTGTCTCACCATCCTCATCCTAAAAGTTTTCTTCCTTATGCCTACTCTGGATCTACATTATTTTAGCTTAAAACCATCACCACATGTGCCACCCCATGGCCTTGCTAAAAACTCTGACCCTATCTGTCTTTCTTATAGGATCCCTCTGAGTACTGGAGGGCCACAATAAGATCACCCCAGCACCTTCTCTTCTCTGGGATGAAGGCTCCTCAAACTGCATCCCTTTGGTTTTTGATGAGGCATCTCTTTTACTGTACCAGCTCTCCATCTGGGCTCAGTGAGCAGCTGCACAGACACCAATGCCCCTAAAATAAACAGAACGATGCAGGGGTTGGGAATGAAGAGATCAGCTGCAGGGTGGGCACGAGACATGCTTAAGGCAGCAGGAGTATCAATGGCCCTCAAACTATCACAGCCTAAGACAGTGAGAAAAAGAGGGGAAAAAAGAAGACGGAGGAAGGAGCCCATGGAGAGAGTTACCTCCTTTCTTACACCTGAGAGAAGCAGAACACCTTCCCACAGAGTGTCAAGCTGCTTTGCTGTTTATTTGAGGGCTATCTGCCACTCAGCAACATGCAGAGCCAACCTGTTACCTCTTTCTGACAAGATTTCAGGCCCTCACAAAAGAGAAACTGAAGGGAGCACCCTTCTGGTGACTGTTTTTACAGCAAGAATCCAGCAGCATATGTCCAGCTCCCTGAACTGGCACTCCTGGAGAAATGTGTTCTTGTGTGCTGTGCCTTGCTACTAAGCCCTTGATTTCAAAATATTTACAGTGGCTCTATTACTAGAGTTGCTTTACAAATCTCAATTTCATTCTAGTCCAACTACTCCATCTAGTGTTTAATCTTCATAGTTTCACATTGTTCAGAATTTTTTTGTATCCCTGATGTTGCCAAATCTTGCTGTTGCATCACATTTCTCCCAATAGATGATGCTTTCTGTAAAGCTCCAACTTCTGGAGACAAATAGTTACCTGAGAAAGGAGAATGAGGGCATTTTTTTTTTTGTTTGGTTGTACGTTTTAAGCAGTTTTCAGTCTCAATTTTTTAGTAGAGATTGACATCTTGACAATCTATGCCTTCAAAAGCCAGCTAATTAAAGTTATTCTAGTTTTATGAGCTATTTTTTGTTGATGGAACCTAACACCTTTGGAAGATCTCAACTGTCACATGTTTTGTGTTGAATTCACCCCACCACCCACTGCAGCTGTAAGAAACTTGGAGAACAGGTTGGTACTTCTCTCCTCCTCTTCAGGTTTATGACCAGGGGAGAGGTTGAGTCTCTCCCCCATGGACACATCTTGTCATACAACCATGTGCCTGCTGAAATTTCTTTGGTTGGTTTGTTTGTTTTTTTCTTAAAACCCCCACTCCGAGGGGTGGAAAAACTCAGCTTTCATTATTTTAATATCCAAGTAAACTGGACCTCTATCACTGCCCATTAGAGAAGGAAGTCTCAAGGCACGTTCTCAGAGCTCAAAAATCAAGTTAGAATTAGTTCTGAGTTAGAAGGGGGTAGCAATACAAATATAAATTTAAAATAGAGACAATGATGCATGCAGGGAGGAAATTGTCCCATGTCCCTCCCTGCCTTACCTCACAGTGCTGGATCTCAGCCTTGGCTTCCTCTCAGAGGCTGTGAAGCAGCCCCAGCCCCTTGCCCAGGTTATTCATCCCAACTGAGCACCACCTATGCTGCAGCTGCCTCACACAAGCAGGAGAAAACCAGGCGGGTGTTGCAGTACACCAGCAGTCCTGCCGAGGTCACTGCCAAGAGAATTTAGTCCCACCCTCCATTTAATGGCCTGGTCACTAGAAAAGGAAAGTTGTGCATTCACAGCTACACAGGGAAGATTTCAGTAGGGATGGATGCTTTCTGAAAATGTTATAGGTTACTACTTCCCAGAACACACACATCCTTCTGTTCACTAATTACTAAATGCTCCTATATATGGTTCTAAAACTAAGTACAGCTGTGAAATCCAGCTGCAGCTTGTTTTCATGACTGTTGTCAATAATGAAGTTTGGCTTCATCAGGAGACCCCACATTGTTACCAGGTGAAGAACTTTCAACAACACTATGGTGCTACTAATCAACACTAAGTGAGAATTTGGGTAAAATCTCCCAAAAGAAGGATTTTACTTGCACTTTCTGTTACCAAAAAAAAAAAAAAAAAAAAAAAAAAAAAAAAAAAAAAAGGATGAGATGTTCTTTTAACCCTTGCCATGGTTTTCCTGAAGGAGGACACTTTCAGAAGCACAAGTATAAGATCAGTGCTTAATTTTCATAGATCAGAGGACTTAGGAAGTTACAGTGATGCTTTTAGCCGTGGATTCCCAAAGAAAAGGCAAAGGCAGCCATCTGATTCAGCTCTACTGTCCAAGGGCCTGCCTCTCAAGTGGAGACAGTGTTTCCCCATCTTCTCCTTCACAACTGCTAGGATTTTCCTTCCAAGCTCATGGAAGAAAAGTGTTCCAGAGCAGGTTCCTGCCAACAGTGGGTGCCAGAGGGCAGCTGGCTCTGGGGCAGCCCCTGATGTCCATCACTCAGCTCCAAACCTGAAGTTTGGTACAAGGCTTGCAGCAGAATCTGGTTACAAAACACGTGGAGCAGGACAAACCAAAAACGTGACAGCGTGTGGCATTGCATAAGCACCTGTGAAGAGAGCACTCCTCTCTTTAAACCCATGTGGGTTCATTAGATCAAGAAGTCCTGCTCTTGTGGCCATAGGAAGAGGAGGGATAAGATCAAGGATGTGGATTTGGAGCAGTGTAATGATAGATCATTGATGTTCATATGTACAGTATAATGAAAAAACAATCTTGTGGTAGCAGCAAGCCTGGCCAGTTCACTCATCACTGCAGACACTTCCAACACACCCCCTGGCCAAAGTGACTGTTTTCTTCCCCTGATTTTGAAACAACCCCAACCACCGCAGAGCCAGTGCCTTCCCAGGGGACAAAGAGAGAACAGTCATGTAGGACTTTCTGGGGAATTAAGTTCCTAAACAGAAACAGAGCAGAGTTACCCCTGCTGACTCTGAAAGTGCCAGGTCTCATTTAGTACAGCTTGTTATTCCCATGTCATCCTTCCATGGAACAGAAACTTACCCCCATGGGACACAGTAACTTATGCTGGGAGCAGGAGTACTTGGTGCAAATCAACTTGTTTTTTTTTTTTTTTGCTTTTGAGCTAGAGCCTTGCTCACTGATGGCTGCACCTTGCACTGAAGTCCTGCTCTGTATCTGAGAAGGTCCCATCACTGAAGAAAAGACAGCAGGCTCCTCTCTTACAATGGGTTAAGCAAACTTGTAAAGTATTCCAATGTTTGCCACTTAAAACAGCTGATTATTTACTACTTGTAAATCCAACAGAAAAAGAACTTCAGAGAAGATTAGTGTATTCACAAATTCATGTGGAAAATCTGCAATTGAAACTGAAGGCAATCCTTTCTGTATATGGAAATTTCTGATGTCTTTAATGATGAATTTAACTACAGAAAAGGAAATCTTTGAGGGACAACAATAGGGGTTTTTCTTCACTTTTGTCTTTCTTTCAGAATGAATTTTGTTGTTTAAAAAGCTACCTCAATTTCAATATTCTTTTATCACTACAGAGAAACAAGTATTTCCACCAAGTGTAACACTTGGGTTAACCCAAAGGGCTCAGTTTTGCTTTTTCAGTTTTGATAAGAAACCTGGAAGTTTTGATACGTTTTTCAGTTTTTATAAGAAACTCTTGTTTTTTGGCCTCAACTTATACTCTGACAATTTTTGATGTATCCAGAGAATCAAAAAAGAATCACAATTTCATGATGACTGGTCTATCTTCCTGATTTTAAGCATGATACTTTACTCACGTGTGCTGTTCTGTTTCAGATGAAGGAATTATTCAAGTTTTGGATGCCAGGTGTCATCTCACAAATAAACAGCAAAGAGCTGCACCAAGGAGTACCTCGGTGTACAGCAGGGCCCATTAAAATTAAGTCGGTTCAATGACCCTGCTTGGTGGATTTGCGCTGTCCCTACAGCCACTCTCAAGCCTGCAAGAGGACAGAGGTGACAAAGGGGCTTTTCAAGTGCAAAACAATTGGCTTTAACAAGCAAAAAGTGAATGTCTGCCACATCCCAACATGCAAATAGAGCAGCTAGTGTGGAAGCAAAGTGGATTCAACTTTAGCAATCTGTTTATTGCTGAGCATGACTGAGCTGCTAACACTTTACAGCACATCAGAGTGTGAGTCTGGCCCTGCAGACACATCTCTCCACAGGACAGGTGCAGAAGGGGTTGTACTGCCAGCAATGGCATAGCTCTACGCTATGCCAGTCCAGGAGGAACAGATTCATGCAGTCAGGCAAGAATTTGCAAACCAGAGAGAAGGGACAAGAGCCAGGGATCAGAAAAGCTTAGAAGTCTGATGAGGTCAGGTATTTAGATGGGTCTTCCTGAGCAAACATAAGAAAAAAAGTGGAAATAATCAAGTATGTTTTGGACCTAAAGCCAGCAGACAAAAAGAGCTGAGTTCACTGAGGAGATTCCTCAGAAAAAAACCCCTTCAAACTACATAGGAAAAATAAGAGTTGTCACTGTAACCACATACTTGTGTGCAACTGGGACCTGAACAGAAAACTAGTGTTTGGGTCTTTGAGCAAAAAAAAAAAAAAAACAACGTGAGCGTGTAATACTCTGCCAACTGCGTGAACAACCTTGAGGGATGTTTGAGTAGGACAAACCTTACTTTTTCCACAAAACACACTGAAATTCTCTTAAACTTGGTGTCTCAGAGGACATAATTCTGTGCTATGAGCACTCTGTAGCCCTTAGCCTTGAGCCTCCTGGAGGCTCCTGGAGGATTGTTCCCTACCTTCAGTCCACCCTGGCTCCCATAATGGGGGCTTACCCCTTCCATCTGGGCTGTGTTTGGACACTTATTCCTTTCCTGGGTGGTTTGCTCTGTGGGTGAGTAGGGATTCTAGCTGCCATGATGCTTGATGAGCCAGAAGTCTTGGACCTCCTGATATCCAGGGCAGGCCCAGGCTAGAGCACACCCTTTGGTGTCCCTTTGTCTTGCTGCCCATGGAGAACAATGTGTGACGGGCTAAAGTCTGGACAGTTTCACCCAGCCCAGGAGTGGGACATGGGTAGGGTGTGAACCTGGGAGTGCATGCCAGGAAGGGACTCAAGAGTGGTTGAACAATGCTCCCACAGAGTAAAAAAAACTTTTTTCCAGTTCTTAAACCAAGGAGAGGATGAGCCTTCCCAGGTCCATACAGAAACCTCCTCTATAGAAAGACATCCTATGTGCTGATGGCTCCTCAAGATTTCTCCTTTCTTTAGGTATCCCCTCAATTCACAATGACTTAGTCTGGATCTTGCTTCCATGCTTCCTTCCCTGGGGGAGAGGGCAAATTTTCAAGTGTTTCATATTTACAGCTCATTCAACCCTCCCCCTTTCCCCTTCATGTTCCAGACTGGTTTTATAGACTGTCTAGAAAAGAGGCAAAATCCTCAAAGCCAGTGCTGGAGGCACTGTCCCTTAATCACTCCCAAATCTGAACTGGGAGGAGAGGGTTGAGCCTCTCTGCCTGCATTCCCATGTGTGAGTACCCAGAGAGGTGCCAGGAGTCTGAGCACCCCCCACTTCAGCAAGGAGCAGAAAGTTTACAGACATGCAACACATGGCCATCAGCACCAGCAGCTGCACAAGGTGTGCACCCCCTCCATGAAGTGAACAATTGCAGCGCCACATCTGCTCCTAGAAACAGCCTGATCTTATTTGTGGCTTGTCAGCTTTCTCTTTTCCTACTGCGTGTGGCTGCATGAGGCAATGACAGCTGGAGCAGCCATCCTCACATCTCCTCTTGTGGGGCCCCTCTGAGACAAATCCACCACATTTCCACAAGCCAGCAACAAGATGGTGACACAAACCAGGGGACAAGACTGAGTGTCTCCCTGGCCAAGGAGCCCACCCACAGAGAGTCTGAGCTAACTTCAGTAGCATCTCACAGCTAATCTTATTAGGCAGTGAAGGAGTACAAGACGGAAAAAATTCACTCAAGTTCTTCCTGTTTGTTTCCACTCTTTACCTGCCTATCACCACTTTCCCTGTCTGTGCTGTGGATATCACTGAGCACAAACTCTGTTTCTCTGAGGCACCATAGCTATGGCCCAGATGGTAAAGGGGGAAGGTTTTCCCAGCTGAGAATGTATGTAAAACTTACACCTCTATGCAGTTCTTGGAATGGAGTTACAACAGCCCAAAGGCTGCTCTGGTTTACACCAGGAATTCATTAACAACAGCCCTGAGAAGCTGTCCTTGTACCATTAAATCCCATCATCCATCCATCATCTCCCCTGTACAATGCCAAATGTAAAACTGATATAAAAGCACCTATGCCAGGTCTCTTGTCAAGCTTGGTGCTGGAGGAGGCCGAGAGTTAGCACAGAAAGAATTGGCTTTGTTGGGGTGGAAAACCAACTGAGTCCCAACCTCTCAGCTGCAATCAGGGCCACTGGGAAAAAGTGACTCTGTTGGTCTAGTTTAGGTATGTGCTTTGGGGCAAGAAATCATATCCAAGAAATGGTTACTTCTCTCTTTCCTATACTAGCTCCTCTACAAAGTTTTCTTTAGAGCTGACACCAATTTAGTGAGTAGACATCAATGCATTTAATAAGAGCATATCAGTACTCTCATTAATTCATTTACAGACATGCATATCATTGACATATGGACATTTTGCAGGATTGTTACTGGTCAATTCACAGATTTAGACTTGCTCTTCTGTTGTTAGTGTGAATTCCCTTTTATCTTAATGAATCAAATATGTCGTAAAACTCATAATTCTTTTTCTTTTGTACCCGTAACACACAACCTTTCATTTCCTAGTAAATTCAATTTACGAATGGAAAGTATGCAGGCCACAACTTCTTACAGCGTTCTAAAGAAATTGCTGGTTTCAGGCGCAACTATTACATTAAAAAAAAAAAAAGCCACAGAACCAATATAAAAGTGTATTTGCTTGAGAGCACAGAGTACACAGCTGTGTGTTGCAACTCAACCATCCTGAACTGCAATGATTTAGTGCTTTTCAAACAACATTCATGACATCTGGGAAATATTTCTGCAAGAATAAATAGGTACACAATGTCCTGAAAGGTAAATGGCTCCATGTTTCCCTAAAAGCTTTCCAAAACACTCAGCATAAATTACTGAGTCCCTTTGGTGTAAAAAAAAAGTGCTGTCATTTTTATGCTGTTCTGTAGGCACCCTCTACCCACTCTGTAGAAGTACTGCAGGTGGGAGAGAGTAGAATTTTTTATATCAGACATTTTTTGGGGGGGGACAAGAGCTAAGAGCTGCCCCCAGCAGAAATACCTCATGCAATGTGGGTTGTGAGTCACATAGCTCACATGCAGGTTATATTTGCCCAACAAGTTATAAGGTAAATGATTTGGTTATAAGTCAATCTTAGGTCACAGCCCAACTCACCCCTACCTCTTACTGCAGCAGTTATGATTAAATATTTCTCTCTTAAGTGAAAAAAGCACATTTTTCACACCCTTGGGTCAGTTAAAGGTAGAGGTTTTAGTTTAAAAAAGCTACTTCTGCCCCAAGACTTCAAGGGATTTTAAGCCCAGAAAAAAAATACAGGCTGCTTTCCCCTGTAATAGTAGTGAAATAGAATCACAAACACAACCTCCAAGACCCCAAGAAAATGTGGCTGCAATACAAAATTGTAAAGACCTGAAGGAAAATATTTACCTCAAATGTGCGCAGGACTTTAGCCAATGCCCCAACTTCTTCTTTCAGAGAGAAAATCAAAGAAATCACACCATTTTTACTGGGTGAGTCTTCAATGTAGCTAGATTCCTGAAAGGAAAGAAAAAATACACAAACAAAAATCACTACCATTCACCCTAGGGAGTCAGTTTTGCCTTTCTCCATGTCCCTTTCGCACAGCACCAGCAATGTAAAGAACATATAAAACAGCTCTAAGCAGGAATCAAGGCAACTGCTGCTGCAAGAAGCAGAGCAGCTCTGGGGCTGCTCTGATTTATGATGGTAGAGACACAAATCCCTTCTCTCAAACTAGAGCCCTCGTGAGAGCAAGGAAGTCAAAAAGGACATGCAAATAAACCTAATGCCATCCTTGTCTCACCTCACCCCTCAGGAATGACTGGAAACATTACTGCACTTTGGTTTCAGCCCCAGTGTAAAGTCCTTCTCTCAGGCTTCTTTTTCATCAGCACTCAGGGTTAAGCAGAGCAGTGTAGATGAGCTCTGTGCAGAAATGCAGACCATGATCTGTGTTTCCTTTCAGTTCTGCTTGTACCTTCCAGGTATCCCCAGGACAGAGGTAGTATTTACAGGAAGGATATGGAAGATGATTTTAAAACAAAATAACAACATCAAGAAAAGAAAATCAAATTTAAAAAAAAGAAAGAAAAATGTTGGAGCAAACATTTAGATCTTCCCTAAATCCCATAATGAGTAAAGACTCAGTTAGGGCAAGATGTGTTTTCATTTATGTTTGTTCCCTTTTTCTTATTGATTTTCTACTCTACAAATTCCAAAAGGCAATTTCCAGTACTCTCGAAGGTTTATTTTCATTATTTTCATGGTTCTCATTACTAGAATGTCTTTGTGTGTCTCTACATGTGTTTCTTTTCACAAAAGCCCTGTTAAGTAGGGCAGAGCTATTTTACCACATCTTAAAGAGGAAAATGAGCCCTGGAGTAGAGGCAGATCTTAAAAGCTGGGTATTTGGCATGGCAGGTAAATGCCTGCTGAGATTTCAATCACCTAATTTTTCTGATATCAGAGTAAATTTGATGTACAACCATCACAAACTTTTGGAGGCCACATTAATATCTTATTTGGATGTTTATTTCATTTTTTTAACATCTACTGGCCTTGGACAAATTGCCTGTGGTTTTTATTTCAAAGATCACACGAGACATCTGCAACACAGGAGTCCTGGTGTAACAAATCCTGGGCTAAAGCTTGATTCAAGGTACCCATTCAAATATTCCTTATAAAGATCTGTATTTTTGGGCAGAGCTTGCTCTTATTATGGCTATTGCTCAATTGAACATATAAATCAGAGTAAAAAGAGTCCCAGTTCCCAAATATTGTCCTCAGGAAAGATAGCCTTTGTAGAATACAAATTAATAATCAAAGCCAGCTGCCCTGAAGCCATAGAGTTCTTGGTGGGCCTACATTTCCTGAGGCAGAGCTATGAAGAGCTGCCTTCTTTTGTAAAGTAAATAACTGTTGATTCTTCAAGCCCTGTCCAAGGCTGCCTCCAAGGTTGCTGCTAACAGGCTGGCCACACATTTTTCTATCTGGCTTTGTTTCCAGAGGCTGCAAAGTTTTCCAAGTGTCTTTCAGCTTTATGGGGGACCTCTAGTGCAAACTGTAGTAGAAGTGCTGCACCAGAAGGAAAATTGCCACCTGTTCAGTTGTGACACTTCCTGCAGCATCTCTTTGTCTCCTAAGTCCCCATCCAGCCAGGGAGTCAGCCCAGCTCTTATATGGGGAGGACCAAAAGGAAAAGCTGCTGGAAGTGATGTGCCAGCTGGCTAATGAAACCCATTTACACCTCAAGCAACCACAAGGGAAAACGATGACAGGAGTCTGGCAAAAGTCAAAACAAATGTATGTAGTACTGAAATTTTATGGTAGTGTGACCAAAACTGTCATCTCAAATACTGTCCATGCATTGCTTTTTCCTTCTGTTTTCACCCACCACAGCCAAAACTGATCTCAAGGACAGAACTGGCTCCACCATTGTCTGTTCAATGGATCGAGATTTTGGTTTTCACTGTCTGCAAGGAAACTGCTCTAAAAGACATGCAGTTATATAATTAAAATATTCTTGCCAAGAGATGCTGTGAGGATCAACTTACATGAGATTGACTTTAATGTGTGTGACAAATAAAGAATTTGTGGTTTGCAGACTTGCAGGGGATATAATGCAAAGTTAAAGCCCTGCAAAGTAATTCTGATGATAATAATTGATCTCTTTGTACAATGAGATTACACAAAAAAGCCTTAGAAAATCTTTCCAAACTCACTGGTCACTAGCTTCGATTTGTTGAGATCAGCTGCTTTCAATCTGTCCTCAGTCATTCTCCTACTCTTGTAAATTGATTTATATTGGTGCTTAAGAGAAAGACACATTGCAGTAGGGAGTAGGCACTAATGCTGTAAACAGCCTCACACTTGCTTAACTTCTTGCACATCTGCATATGCACTCAGTTCCCAGGAAGGTCTTTTAACAAGCATCGTTCCATGCCTGAGCCTGTCACAGAGGTGACATCTTTAATTGCAAAGGGGGAGAAGACTAAAATGATTGTTTTCCTGGTACCCAGTTCTTATCAGGATATATGGAGGCAGCCTGCATCAATACACACTGCAGATAATAAACCTCAACACATGCACTGGAGGTGATAGCAGCAAAAACAGAGGCACTCACATTATTGTTGAGCTTTTTGTAGTACTTATGCATAGCTTTAACTGTTGATCAGTTTTTCCATTCTCATTTTGGACTTTAACTTCTCGTCCCTCAACACAGATGGAGGAATTGCAGCTTTGGGGTAGTTCTGCTGTTTTGTTACTTATTGTATGATTCAGAGTCGAAGAAATAATTTTATTGTGTCTGTGATATGTATATGTGATTCATACTGTGCATAAATTCAGCTCTAATTTTTTTCCAGCTCTGTTTTTTTTCCAGGAAATAAAATGAGAACCAGTTGAAGAGCATTAACAACCATCCCTGGACCTAAGACAATCTCAAAGAAAGTGTTATATAGATGCAAGGATAGGTTTACCTGAGCACAAACCTGTATTTTTAGTTAGCCACCTTGCACATAGATTGGTATTGCCATTCTAACACAGGTGGCAGCATTTGGGGTCAATAACACAACCCTGTCAGCCTTCTAATCCATTGCTGAGACATTTAGCTAAAGCCCTTCAGAGTGAATTCCAACACTGGTGAAGCCAGAGAAAGTTTTTTTTTTGCAATTTCCGGGATATAAAATTTTCACCTCACTGCTGTAAAGTTCAAATTTAGAAGGGAAAAAATATTTCAAATTAAAAGATTTCCAAGTTACTTGTGAAAATGGAACTAGTTTCCAAGTCAGATTTCTTAAGGCATTTAAATGCTCATCATGGCAGTCATTGTTGAAACCAATCAATTACAGAACTCGGACAAGCAGCAAGGTGAAACTCAAGAGAAATATTCTGGGAGTTCAGCTTCAGCACACAAAGAAGGAGGAATAGAGGCTTCCTTAGTATCTCTGCTCTTATAAAAAAAATAGAAGCCTTTTTTTTTTGCACATCTGATGCAGCTGGTCTCTGGCTTCAGCAGCATTGCATAGGACACATAAGTATAGATTTTTGTCCTAATAATTAACCATGCCTGGCCTCAGGTTACATCACTTGCCCCTGCAGTAATATCAGTGCATGTATTTAAAAGGCATGAACTTCAGGTCTTTCCTGTATTTCCCAAAGCAAAGAGTTCAAAGTCAGTCAGTAAACATTTAAAAAAAAAGACAAGAAAGTCCCAGATTTACCAAAAAGCTACACCAGAAGAACACATAACTTCATCTGTTTTCCTTTAACAACAGAAGACAGCTTTTTCATTACACATGTTTAAGACCTTCAGTAAGCTTCTGGTCTTTTCTGATTCTTTGTATTTTTGCCATGTACACAAGGATACTGTTGCAATGTTTGTTTGCATTCTCACTGCGTTTTTGTGAGCACAATTAACAGCAGACAAATATGGGAGCTGCCAAAATTGTTCAGGTACTGCAAAGCATCACAACACGCCACCTGGATTTTTCCCCTCTTGGGTCACACTTCCTCTCAGAGAGTGGAGGACAAGTACAGGAGTGAGGGAGGACACCCCTCCATCTCTGCAAAAAGCAGGCACAGACCCCATCACTTACCTGGAAAGAGTCACCATTCATTTTGCAGTGCTGTGAGTCCATGTTGCAGAGGCAGCAATGCCCACACAGGAAGGCCCTTTCACTACAGCAGGTAAAGCCTTCTGACTTAACTGCAGGGGCCAGAGATCTGTGCAAAGGTATTTAAAGTGGAGCAGGCAAGGCAAAGCCATTCCCTTCCCCAGCTCCCTCCCCTGGACAGCATGCCAAGGGGGCGTTCTCCCTGCACGCCCACCCCACCCACCCCTGGCACACCAAGCAGCTGCTCCACACCAGCCATCCCCTGAAGTCCCACGCCTCTGTGGAGCAGCTCTCCAGCAGATTGTTTCTGTCTGCACCCAACGTGGAGGAGCAGTATGCTCTGAATTAACAGCCTTCCTTCTCCTGATCAACATCAGCTGTTTTCATTTTTTCAAGTCAACACATCGTTTTCAGTTCAGCCTCCAGCTCATTCCTTCCCACTGCAGCTGCCTGTTCAGCCTCAGGTGGGGTCACTCCCCTTGGACAGACATCAGACATTCTCCAGGATGTGTTCTTTGGATGGCAAGGCACAGCAGATGAGGGATTTGTCCTTTAGTAGGGCCTCTGGGGCTGCTTCCAAAGAGTTCAAAGAGCAGGAGACACCACTCCGCTCACTGGACACTTGAGAGAGACACCCAGTACAGGGGAAGCATGAGACAGGAGTTAGCTGAATGAACCTCACACTGGGATATGAGGCTGAGCATGGGGAAAGGGTGGAAGGTAAAGGAAGAAAAGGAGCAGGAAAGAGTAGGTCAGAGCAGGAAGATGTAGAAGAACTGCAGATGATGTGTATATGCTTGCATATGGTGTCAGCCATGGAAAGCACAAGGGGAACAAGGTGGAACACAGAAATTATTTCAGGAAAGTTTAGTAAAGTACTGATATGAAAGAGCCCAGATTTGGCTTAATAAGAGTCACCAAAGGGGTAAAGGAGATTGGAAAGCTGTAGCCCACTATCAGAGGGCAGGTGAAAAAAGGAAGGAACTTAGGAACTTGACAAGTATCTATTTTACTATCTGAGAAAACAAAGTCTTACAGAGACAAACTGTGCCAAGGCAGGTAATCTTGCTATATTTTCATGATGAAGACAAATTCTCTTTCCTTAAAGAAGCTCTACTACACACACCTGTGCAACCTCAGATTGGTGAACGCTAGCAAAGACACTGTAAATTGTTCATACATACAAAACTCAGCAGCCTTACAGTGGGGAAACTGAAAGGAACCATTTTAATGGTTCTCAGTCCAAATCCATGTTGGACCCCATGACTGTGGAGTCAGAATCCATCCCATTGAAATTATCAAATATATAACATGCATCGGAAGTGACTCCATGCTTTGGGTGCAAATACATACCTCTTTCAGAAGAGCTGCTTCTGAAACTGCATCTTCTGAAACTGAAACTTCTGAAACTGCCTGTAGGGGTAGAATTATTATTCTGAATTCTGAAGTTATTTCTGAAGTGATCAGCAAGCCTGTGGTATGGGCTGGCAGGTCAAGATAGCCAAATGTGATGCACATTAAACATGCTGGATCCTGCTCATATGGCCATAGAATGGGGCAAGGAAAGGCAGAGCATGGAGGAAAGTATCCCCAGTAATTGCCAGCAGTAGAAAAACTACTGGGTTTTTAACTACTAGCCAGTAAATTCATTATGGTAGCCAGTATTTTATGTCCTGTGTTTGTGCAGCACAAGGCACAGTCCTATCCATGACAGGGAGACTGAAGGCCATCTTGGAAAAAAATAAGTGGGATGAAGATGATGACAAGTCTGATTATAGCCCCTGTGCAGGACAAGACAGACTCCAGAAATTAGTCTTGTTTACTTTCCCCACACGCCATACCTTGCCACCTGGTGTATTTTTCAGTGAGATAAACTATTCTTTCCTCTGTGCCTTCCTCTTTCTTTCCTTATTCCTTCTCTTTTCACTAATCTTTAATCTCGCTTTTACTTCTTTGTGACTTTTACATGCTTTTGGTCTTCATTCCTTCCCTTTCTCCATCCCTTTTCTTATGTGTGTCCACTCTACCCAACAGTTATGGCAAGACAAAGTGAAATATCAAATACCTAAAATACTGCTCATGCCAAATCTTCGTAATAATCTATTTTGCCTCCTACCCCCTGCTTTTTTGTATTTATTTTGCAAGATTATCTCTCACCCTTGTTGTTACACAATCATAATAATATCACCAGTGTATTACCACCCGTTCACTGTTTGATCAGTCTGCACTGTCAGAGGTTGCCTGGTAGCAAAAGGCACTGGCTGATGGAAACAAAGTTCCATCTTGCTAGGAGGAATTCCCAAATTCTCTTGTTTTGGAGGAAAGTGGTGTGTGAGTATGTGTATACCCAGTGACATTACTCTAGGAATATACACTTGCATCAGGATCTGTTACCTTGGGCCATTTCAGAGTCCAAACTGCTGGAGCTTCCCTGTTCCCTTTGAAGTGCTACTTCAGCGTACCAAGCATGGGTTCATCCCCCTGCAGTGACACTGCCAACCAGGTTTTCCCACTTGGGTTTCAAGTTTCCTCGTGAGCCTGATTCCCTGGCCAGTGTGAGCACCTGGGCTTTAAGTCTGTTAGTCCTGCTCTGGACTTTTGCTGCAGCACTGTGCACCCCCTCTGCTTTCAACCATATGCAGATATGCATTGATGTCTCACCTTGCCTTTCCCTAAAAACATGCGTTCTCCCTCCAAAATACACTTTCTTTGGGTTCAGACACATACATGTAGTCCTTTCTGGCTGTGCTCTCAGCCACACCTCACAGGGCTCTTTGCACTGAAGTTGGCAAGCTCCCCTGGCCGGCACAATGCGAGTTCAAGAGGCCGTGGACTTTGGCTGCTTTTCAGACTGCTCTTTGCCACCCACTTACAGAGCGGCAGCTTCCCTGGAGCTGTGAGTCTTTGTGTCTGGGCAAGGATGTCCCTTCCTATGCCAGAACACTGGGCCTACGCTTCGCCTGCAGCTCCCTGCTTTCCTTCTGGTTCAGGATGTCCCAGTGCATGTGAGGTTGCAGTAAGCAGTAGAAAGGGGATTTTCTAATGAAAACAGAAGGTGAGGGAAAAAATTCCCAGATGAAGATTCCACGAGTATCTTAGGTGGTTTGTGTGTGTGTGCATGGGAGGGGGGCATCCCCCTTTTCAAGATCGTTGTATGCATTTACCAGAGATCTCAGGGTTCTGTACACCCTAGACAGACAGCATTTCCTCGCACGTCCCTCTCTATCGTGCTGGCAAAGCCACCCAGCCATATCCCCTCTCACTGCAGAGCCGGGGTCCCCGAGACTTCGAGGCTGCGCCCCATCCAGCCCTACCCAATTTCCCCGTCTCCTTCACGCCGGGGCGCGGGTGGCCAGGAGGTGGCACTGTGTCCTCACGGCACGGCCGGCTGGCGGCAGCGGGGACCCCGGCTGTCCCCGCTGCCTGCCCTCCCCGGGAATAGCGGGGGATCCGCTTCCCAGCCTGCGCAGGCATCACCCAAACCCTCTCCTACCCTTCCTGCCAGGGGACCGCCGCTTCGGAGAAGCCGGGAACAACCCACCCCCCACCCAAAAACTTCAGCTCTCCAAAAAAGTGGCGCTGGGGGTATGCGGGAGGGCAGCCCGGTGTGATTTATCCCCCGGGGCTGTGACGGACGCACAACTCGTGGCCGCACAGTGGGGCCACCCGGCAGAGCCGGCAGCGAAGGGCTCCACTCCGCGGGCGCGGAGGGCAGGGGAGCAGCGGGCGGCACCGTTCGGCGGGACCCGCGGGAGCTGCGGAGGAGCGAGCGGGACGGGGCCGCGGGGGAAAAAGCTGCTTCGGCGGCTGGTTTGGTTTTGGGTTTTTGAGGTTGGTTTGTTTGTTTGTTTGTTTGGGTTTTTTTCCTGTGGGTTTTTTTTTGTTTGTTTGTTTGTTTGTGGGTTTTTTGGGGGTTTTTTGGGTTTTTTTTTTTTTTTTTTTTTGGTTTTTTTTTGTGGTATTTTCGGGGGTCTTTTTTGTTGTTGTTTTCTTTTTTTTTTTTTTGCAGCCCTATATGCAAACTGTCACTTCAAGTTAGCACGAGACCTGATGTAGCTCATTAGCATGAGCTGTATCTAATATGCTTAAAACCTCTAATTATTTATTATGCCCTAATTGGCAGACCAAGAAATGTCTGCAAAGTGATGAGTGTTCATCTCAAGACGCCTTTTGAGGAGAATTCAGCAGTGTCCTGGTCAAATGTCATTTTTAATTCTTCATTGAGGCTTTATTCCTCTTGTAGATGATACAACACCAAGAAAACTCGAACTTGCTACCCTGATAACCCACCTTCTCCACCCTGGGCAGGATGGTCAACAATTAATCAAGAATAAGGTTTCATGGTTACGTTCTTATTTCCATAAAGGGATGCTTAGGAAGAGGCATTAAACTTTTATCAACTATGCAAAAGTGCAAACACACAGTCCTTAAAAATTACTTACCCAAGGGACCATTTTGCCTTTTCAGGAGAAAATCTCTTTCCTGACTTCTAGAAAATTTTGAAAATTATATTCACATGGAAACTGTTTCAAAATAAGGTTAATTCTCTAGGGTTGACCCCCCCCCCCCCTCCACTCTAAGTGCCTTTTTTTTTTCCTTCCAAGTCTGTATTATATTTCTTCAGGCCGCACCAACTATTTATTTATCTTTATTATTTCTGTCTTTCTTTTCATTCATTATTCTCTCTCCCTCTCTTTTTTTCCCCCCTTCCTTGTGTGTGTGGCTTCTCGGTCTGATCTGTAGCTTGTTACCACCCACTGCACGCTCTCTCCTGCAGCCGAGGTGTTTCTATACAAACTTCAGCGTCCAGTTGTCATATTAATTATTACACTGAGTAATGACTGAAATAGTCAAAATAAGGGGAGACTCAAGAGAGCTTTTTCTTGCTGCTCAAAGATTCAGCAAAGAAGCCTTGCAACAAAGCACTAATTGGTCCCCAGAAATACTCTGACAAGGCATGGAAGATAGGTTTCATAAAGCCCAGCAATTGTGAAGGGGGAAAAGATCCTTGAATAGACCCCACGCTTCTTTTCTAAACTCTCTTGCTGAGCAAAAAATGGACTGCTTCTTGAATACTGGACTGATCTTGAATGCTATACCCAGCAGAGAAAAAAATGCACCATTTATTGTAAGTTTTTTTTCCAGCTATTCATGTGTTCTATGTGGAGAATAAGCTGGTTTTGTTTACCATGAAAGACCTTTTACTTTATTTTCACTCTTGGGGGGGAAGCTGGAAAGGCGAGGGGGAGGGCGAGGGGAGGGAGAGAAACACATGTGCCCAAATCCAGACGAGCTGCCTACTGTAACAAAATGGAGTGTAACAAATCCTACAGAAGTCCCGAATGTATCGATTCTTTGAAGATCTATATAGATTAACGACTTTCGTTCTGCTTTTCCAAGACAGCATTTAATCATAACGTAAATGGCCTTTAAAAAAGAAAAGAAGTGGCAAGAAAAAAAAAAAAAAAAAGGCATACCAGAGCTGTTGTGTTTTTTTGGGTTTTTTTTTAAGGCAAGGACTTCAAAAGATCTCATGAGTGTGGCTACAATTTAGGCACACAAAAAAGTCACTAGAAAATGATGACAGTTCAAGATTTTAAAATAAATAAATAAATAAATAAATAAATAAATAAATACCAAAATAAAAGTGCCAAATGAAAAGGGCAAGGGCTATTTATCACTATATTAGAATTAAGAATTTCAAGGCGCAGGTGCAGGACTGTGCATAGGAGTGGGTGGAGGCGGGGGACCTTGGAACAGTATTTATTATCTAGGAATCTGGTCCCTTACTCTGCACAGTGAGCACACAGAGGAGCTGGTGAGATTGGAATTACCTCAGACATAACAGGTGAGTTCATTCCCTGGTGGCAGTGGGAGGAAAGAGAAAAGGGAGGAAAAGGCTCTACTCCCCTCATGCATCCCCCACACAAACACATACCATGACCCAGGGTAGCCAAATGGGTACAGGGCCACAGAGGCACAGTTCCATGATTTACACTTGGTGACCTCTGGTACTTACAGTTTTTGCCTTTTTAAGAGCCCTCTGAGACTGGAGAAGAAGAGACCCAGAAACTCCAATCTTATTCTGCCACTTCCAGGAGAAAGGGCAAGAATGTCCTTATGTGGTGTTCTACACCAGTTCTGGGAGCGGGCTGCTCCAAAAGAATTAGTCTGTTTAAATATATATATTTTTACGTATATGGGCTTCAATTACTTTGATATTTCTGTTAGCACTTCCCAAAGTCATGACGCAGAGCTAGTAATGCAACAACTGCTTCCAGTGCAATCTGTTCTGACATCAGACAAGGGATGTTGAACAAACCATCCAGGAGACCTGGAATTGAAGAAGGAGAGCTCCCCAAACAGGAAACACAAGCAAACATTTTATCCTGCTAAGGTCTGGCTGTCCTGCCCAAGAGTGGATAAAATAAATTAAAACATTTCCCATGTGATGAGAGTAGGCTAGAAGTCAGAAACTGGCCAGTGGTCAATGAAGAGGCCAACCACACAGAACTACGTCACATTTTTTCATCACACGTGCATTAAAAGCTGACATGTTAAAAATTATACAATTACTAGCTAGCAGGTGCACACTGAGGTTCTCCTGTGCTATGTTTTTGGTTAGCACGTTTTCAGCTCACACACACAGCCAGGATCACAGATCCAATGGCAGATGAGAAGAACTGATTTCTACAGCTCCAGACTGCTGTAATTGAGGTTAACAACAGCACAGGGCTTACATTTGCAGTCCTTTCCACTGAAACCTTAACATGGACTGTGCAGGTCCCCTTCTTCCATTCTTTGGACCTGGTGTACCAGGGATTGAAGCCACCTACCAGGGACTTCCTAGAGCCATAATATCACCATGGCAAGGCTGTCATACCATGGCTCTGCTCTTTTCAGTGGGTCAGAGAGCACACACATCTGAGTTTACACAGTGGAAAAGTGCAGAGAGAGGTGGAAATGAGACAGACTAGGAGGCAGAAAATGTGCTAAAGATTTCAGAAATATATGGATATGTGAAAGGCAGGAGGCCAGAGGGAGAATACCAAGATCAGCATTCTCCGGTGCTGAACCTGGTCATGCCTCCCAGGCTGCCTACACCTCTGCAGCCTCAAGGGTCAGTGTGACCCCCAAGGCACACCAGCCTCAAACTCTCAGCACCTCAGCGCTGCTTTGCCTCATTTGGTCCTGAACCACAAGTGAGGCTTCACCTGAGAGCAGTGACAATTTCCCCTGCATAGGCCAGGTCCATCCTGACTCCCCAGTTACAAGCCAATGCCATTACTTGCTTGGAAAGCTGGTGTCCCACTTCTACTTTGGAGGGTGCCACGGGAGGAGCAGGGGGTCAGTGGCTTTCCCGGGCCCAGCAAGCAGACCGTGTGGCCTGGGAAATGGCATCTGGCAGCGAAGGGTGGGCTGACCCCACACCTGCCAGCTCTGCCCAACACACCCTTACTTTATGAGGCAAACCTCCTCCCTCCCCGTGCCGGACCGCCCGCGTGGGACGTGCCCAGGAGTGGTTTGCTCTTTCTCTCCTGACAGGCTGACCCCGTGGTGATCAGCATTCCAGAGGGGTAATTCGAGGTGACTTCTCCCGAGAAGTTTCTACCCTGCTCTGCTCTCAGCCGGCCTCCTCCTATCACGCAGCCCGGCTCGCCCGCGGTTGTCGCTGGCTAATAGAGCCATCAGGCCGTCCGCGGGGCGTGTGCGGTGCCGGGCACACGCGGCTGCGGCCGCTGGAAGCGGCGGGGGAGGACAGCCCCCGGCGGTGGGGCTCGGACACTCACGGAGCTCAGCATGGCAGCGCTCGGTGAGCGAAGGGAGCGATACCAGGCGTCTCGGTGCTCTCTAGGGACAAGGAGAAGCCGAGGTCCCGTACACGAAGTTTCCCTGAACGCGCCGCGTCCCGCAATGGCAAGGGCGCTTCTCCCGCGGGCGCGCACCGCTTTGCCTGCCCACGCCACAGGACGCCTCCGTGCCTACACATCCCGCACCGCGGCTCTCCCTCCCCTCCAAACCCCGGCAGGTGCCGCTGAGGTGGCCTCAGCAGGGGACTCCCCGCACACCCTGGCGCTTCTCCGGGAGTCACCCGCTGCCTCTCCTTCAGCCCGGTCCGCACCCCGTCCCGAAGACCCGTCGGCAGGCAGGGCTCCCCCCTTTCCCTTTCCCCCTCACGCTTTCCCGCCCCCGCGGCGCCCACGCGCGCCGCCCCCGCCCCGCCCCGGCCCGCGCGGCGCCCCGGCGCGGGTGTTTGCTCAGGGCCGGGAGCGCGGCACGCGCCGGGCGCACGCACTTGCGACAACAAACCCGCGAGCGGCGGGGGCGGCGCGCGGGGCGGGGGAGCGGCGCCGGGGGGCGGCGGGGGGAGGCGGGGCCGCGCGGCCGCCAGCGCGTGTGCGGCGGGGGGCGCGGGGGCTCGTGTGTGTGTGCGTGTGTGTGCGTGTGCGTGTGTGTGTCTGTCTGTCTGTCTGTGCGTGTGCGTGTGCGTGTGTGTCCCGCGCTGAAAAGGCGACAGCGCTCCGCGCATCGCGGCCGGCAAAGCCGGGAGCGTGGAAGGCGCAAGGTGCAGGGTGTGCGTGTGTGTGAGCGCGGAGGGTGGCGGGGGGAGGTTTGTCTGTCTGTGTGTGTGTGTGTGTGTGTGTGTGTGTGTGTGTGTGTGTGTGTGTGTGTAGGAGAAGGGGGGGGGCGAGCCCCGTCCGCCCCTTATAAGAGACACAATCCTCAGCCACTTTTTTGCAAAAGGGGCTTTGCAAAGCAGCCTGCGCACACGCGAGCGCCACGAGCCTCCCCGCGGCCGCCGCACGGAGGGTGAGAGGGAGGGGGGCGGGCAGAGCCGCCCGCCGTCCCCACCGCCCGCCCGGCTCCGCCGTCCGCTCCTGTCGGTCGCCGCTGTCCCTTTCCCCTGCCGTCTGTCGCCTAGTTCTTTTTTTTTTTTTTTTTTTTTTTTTTTGTTTAATTTTACCTTGAGCGTCGCAAGTTTTTCCTTTTTCTCTTTTTTTTTTTTTTTTTTCTTTTTCTTTTGTGGTGGAGGGACGGGGACCGGCCGTCGCTCGGGCGCCCCCGTCTCGCAGGACGCCCCCTCGCCCATGGCCAGTGGCAGCCCCGCCAGGATGTCCAGCGCCGCCGGGCAGCCGCCCTTCCTGCAGCCGGCGTGCTTCTTCGCCGCGGCGGTGGCCGCCGCCGCCGCCGCCGCCCCTCCGGGGCCGCCCCCGGGGGCGCCGCCGCAGCTCAGCCCTGCGGGCGGGCAGCCCTCCCCGGGCGGCAAGCCCTCGGCGCCGCGGGCGGCCAAGCGGCAGCGCTCGGCCTCGCCGGAGCTGATGCGCTGCAAGAGGAGGCTCAACTTCAGCGGGTTTGGGTACAGCCTGCCGCAGCAGCAGCCGGCGGCCGTGGCGCGGCGCAACGAGCGGGAGCGCAACCGGGTGAAGCTGGTGAACCTGGGCTTCGCCACGCTGCGGGAGCACGTCCCCAACGGCGCTGCCAACAAGAAGATGAGCAAGGTGGAGACGCTCCGCTCCGCCGTCGAGTACATCCGCGCCCTGCAGCAGCTGCTCGACGAGCACGACGCCGTCAGCGCCGCCTTCCAAGCAGGCGTCCTCTCGCCCACCATCTCGCCCAGCTACTCCCACGACATGAACTCCATGGCGGGCTCCCCCGTCTCCTCCTACTCCTCCGACGAGGGCTCCTACGACCCGCTCAGCCCCGAGGAGCAGGAGCTTCTCGACTTCACAAGCTGGTTCTGAGCGCCGGCCGCCATCCCGACAGGTGGGTAGGCGCCCGAGGATGGCCGGGGGAGGCTGGGGGGATAGCGGGGGGACGGACACGGGGCGGCAGGGCCGCAGCCGCCGGGGGAGGGGGCGCAGCCGGGGCTGCCCCTCGGGCGGGCGCCGCGTATTCCGCGGTACTTAGGAGCGGCTCTGCGGCCCGACGCTGCGCTGCTCGCGGCGTGGCTCTGATCTACTCTCTCTTTTATTGTTACAGGACAGTTGCAAAAGGAAAAAAAAAAAAAAAAAAGAAAACAAACAAAAACCAAAAAAAAAAAAAAAAAAAAAACCACACAAAACCAGATCACACACAGAGAGACAAAAATCCACGCAGAAAAAGAACCTGTTGCGTTTCCAGTTCCCCTGCCGTCGGAGGGCGGTGCGGGCACGTCTCTCGACGGGCGGGCACAGCGCTGCGCGCCGCGGGGGCGGTCGGGGCGGTCGCCCCCGGCCCCGGAGACCGGCCGGCCTTTGCACTCCGTCGCACTGCTACGGACTGCGCCCCGGCGGAGCCGCTGGCCGGCGGGGGAGCCCGGGAAAGGGCGCTGCGCTCCTCGGCCGGCGGAGGAGCTCTTCTTCCTCTTCCTTCTCCTCAGCAGAAAGGCGGCCCATCTCCGCACCTCGCCGCCGCCGCGGCCCTTCAGAGACTGGCGTTCATCACCTGTGGACAAAGTTAGTTTCCCGATGTCTGTGGAGATGCTGAAGTTAAGCTATGCTGTACTCAAAGAAGTCCCTGGAGCCCCGTCTACCTTCCATCTCCCCCGTGCCTCTCCCTCCCCTCGGTCCAAGCTTTTTCCTCTCGTTTCCATCATAGAATGCTTCCAATCTTTTTTTTGTAAATTTTTTTATGATAAGAAAATCTATTTGTATCTATCCTAACCCGGTTGGGGATATATTAAGCTATTTTTGTACATAAGAGAGAGAGATTTATAGAGGTTTTGTACAAATGGTTTAAAATGTGTATATCTTGATACTTTTTTTAATATGTAATGCTTATTACCTCTTCATGTTTAGATTCGTAGTCAACGTTACCTTACAACTGCCATTTTTGTATGTGGTTTTGTAAAGGACTTGGATTTCCTCCAGATGTACTTTAGCACCAATGTGTCTTACTTTATAGAAATTTTGTTAATGTATTAATAACGTCATTAAACAATGTTCAAAGTGAACAAAGTTTATGCAGCTATTGTCCAAACGCAAAACGGTAGCCATTTGTTCTCATATGCTGCCTTTTGGGAAAAAAAAAGAAAAAAAAAAAAAAAAAAAGAAAAACCAGACAAGCAGACAAAAAAAAACAACCCCACCACCACCACTGCCTTTTCTTACTGTTTTATTACAAACTGACAAAGGTCCTGTATAACCCTATTTTATACAAACTAGTTTCGTAATAAAACTTTTTTTAAATTAAAATGATCAGCTGCCTACCGCATGCAATTTTTTTTTCTTTCTGCCATTGACAACGATGAATGTAAGGACAGAATGTTAATAGATGTTATACCGCAGCTAAGTTGCATATGAAGTGTTTGTACCTGATGGATGTAACATATATATCTTTATCTATCTCTATATAAATATGCAAAGATCTAGCGCTATCACCATTGTTTTCTTGCCCTTCTGTGTTGCAAATGTGTACCCAAATCAAAAGGCGAGGGGATGATTAATGATTGCACTGTCCTTCCTGAAATCACTGCACATTACAGAATTCCCCCCAAAGCCTAAGTCTTAAAAAAAGAGGGCGCTGCATCCCGCGTTTCGGCGGTGCGACCCTGTCCTCCTCCGCGGCTCTGACCCAACGGGGCAGGAAAATACGGGGGATGGCACAGCCGCCGCCACCCAAACCACGGGGCGCTGTGTTGCCTCTGCGAAGATTGGCTGGGTAAATAAAACCCGACGCGGGGAAGACGGGAAGCGAGAGGAAAAGGGAGATAAAATTAAATAAATAAATAAAGTAGTAGAAATCGGTGGCAGCGTAGAGCTATTGGTCTTTCGAAACTTGTTATTCTGCCCAAATAGCGTGATCTGCCTGTAAAAGTACCCAATTACCAAGACTCAAAAAGAAATTGGACTCTTCCCCCATTCTCCGTTTTTTTTTGGGGGTTTTTTTTTTTTTTTTTTGGCTAGCCTGCTTGTTGTCAGTTAGCAAGGACGTGACCAGAATTCGCCTTCTTTTCGCCTGGCTCCTGCATCACTTGCAAATTCAGTTTGCGTGCACCAAGCCAAGCGGAAAGCAAAGCTCAAAATGCATCTTACCAAAAAAAAAAAAAAAAAAAAAAAAAAAAAAAAAAAAAAAAAAAAAAAATCCCAACAAAGACTTGGGAGAGCCAGTCTGTCGTACGGAGTTAAAAAGAAAAAAAAAATAGTCCGCTCTACTACAAATGTGCCGTCGAGTTGCGAGGGATGCGCTATTTTTAAAAAAGAAGAGGGAAAAACTTTGGTAGAGGAGCCCAGAATTTTCCATCTGTGAGTGTGTATGTATGTGTAACTACGGATAGATAGATATAAATCATATATATATATATAATATATAATATATATATATATATATGCACGGACGCATATGCACACATGGACGCTTGCACGTGTGTATTACTGCATTGCTTTTAAAGTATACACGTTTGCCCCTTTGCTCCCCCCACGCCCTGAAATGATCAATACGTGATTTAATCGCGGGAAGGGAGAGAAGAGGAGGGGGAGGACGGGACGGGAGGACGGGACACGGTGGGGTCACGAAATCCCTCATTACTTTAGCACAAACACTCATTGTTTTAACCGCTTGTGGAACTAATGTTTAGTTATGAAAATAATAACCGTTATATGCCGCCATCCGCTCTCCCTTTACAGCATCTCCCTTTTTATTTACCCACTTTTGCAAGTGTACAGATAAGGTATGCAAAGAAAGTGCAGCGAGTAATTTATAGCTATGAATATAACATTAGGATAATGTTTCATTCTGTTACAAAGGCGAAATTTCTCTTCCTTGTGTAGACAGGTGTTCTTTTTTGCTCACTTTTGAATAGTAAATATCCAGACTCATTAAACTAAAGGCAAAGTTACGCTGTTGTTCGCTACAATGTATAAGACAGGCTCAGAAATTCACCACCTCCTCCCTCCCTTTTCCCCTCAGCCCCCTCCAGAAAGAAAGAAAGAAAGAAAGAAAACACACACACACAATTTTACTGAAGATAGGGAAAGGGCAAAGCAGGATTGGGGTAAATCTCATTACATCTGCTCTAATCGCTTAGCAACACAAAGCCTTTTCTTGTATTAGCGCGGAGAGCCTTTCAGCGCTGCCTGACAGACAGTATTCAGTTAGCATTAGTAAACTCCATAAATCAGGGACTTCTTTGGGCGCAGTATAAGTTTTAGAACTACTCAGGATTTCGGTGGGGGTGGGGGAAGAGGAGCGGAGAGGGGATGGATATGCGTGCAGATGAAAGTTGTTTGGCCACGGATTTATTAATTTTTCTACCTGTGTGTTTATTTATTGTAATGCACGAAAAGTGTCCCGTCAAAAAGTGCCTCTCCCAGGGTGAGTGCCCTCCCCCAAGCCAAGACCCTCGGACAGCGGGCTAGCCAGGCGAGGGCAGCGGCGGTGGGCAGCGCTGGCCCCTCCTCCCCACACCATGGCCCGCGGGATCCGCGCCCGCGGAGCCGGGCGGGAGCCGGGGGGAGCCTCCCTGCAGCGTGGGGTTTACCCTCACTCCCCATTCCTGCTCCGCCACTGCCCCCCTCCCCACAGCCCCCGCCGTGATGCTATCTTATGCACAAACTTTTGTCCGCACGTGGGGGCAGCGCCGCCCCCGCGGAGCCTCCGCGCCATCCACTCTTTCCGCACAGGTAAAAGTGGAGGGGGAAGCCCCCCCAGGCCCTGTCCCCGGGATGGGCTGTGGGCAGCCCTCTGAGCCTCCTCTTGCGCCCAGCCCTCCTCTCACCTTCCCCTCAGAGAGGCGCCGACCGGCACCCAGCCACGCTAGCGCTGGCTTTTGGGGAGCCCGGGTGTTCATTCCCTGCTTTAAAAATCTTTCTTTTTCCCTCTCTTTTCCTTTTTCTTTTTTGTTTGTTTGTTTGTTCCCCCTCCTTCTTCCTTTTTCTTTCCTGCCCCTCCCCGCGGCGCAGGTCCTGCCTTTTGTGTGCGGGCTCGCAGGGGCAGGCGGGGGGGCGGCGGGGGCCGGGCAGGCAGCGGGCAGCGCTGTCCCCGCGCGTGTCGTGCCTCAGCCTTTATCCCGGCGGCGGCGGCGCGGCGGGGGCCCGCCGGGCTCGGGGGCGGCGTGCGCCCGCCGCAGCTGCCTCCCGCCCGGCCGCCCGCCCTCCCCGCCCCGCGCCGCTCCGCTCCGCGCTGCCCGGGCCGAGCCGCGGCCGGGGTCGGCAGCACGCGAGGGGAGCGGGCACCTGCCCAAGGAGAGGCGGGCGCGGCCGGGCGGGGCGAGGGGGCACACACGGGACGCCCTGGCTCGCCGCTCCATAATGCAGCGCGTATTACTCAGTGCATTCAGGGATTAGCTCGATTTGAAGTGTGGGGCGATTCTGCGTCTCCCTGTTCCTCGCCTCTTGGAAAGGGGAGAGGGGAGAAGTGCCCCCCCGGTCGCGCCCCCCCCCCCCCCCCCCCCCCCGGTTCGTCCCAGCGCGCAGCAACTTCAGCTTCCAAGCGAGCGAGCTCTTAACGTGTCAGGCCGCACAATGCGGGGCTAATTCCTGCTGCAAAAGGCAAGTGGTGAAGAATCAATCGCAGGCTTTATAGAATCAAAAGGGCTGATGGGCTTGGGGTTGCGATGTTTTTTTTTTTTTAAGTTCCCTGGCCCAGTCTGAATTTCTCCTGCTCCTTACCCCTGTCCTATCAATAATCCCATGCAGGCGATTGCAGACCGAGGTAAAGCTATCATTTGTATGCGCCTGAAGATTAATTTCCCCCATGTACCAACTCAACGGCATAGTTATCTCTTTAACAGGGAAAACAGTTTGGCTCCATTGTCGGGTTGCCAAGACCGCCTTTTGAGAAAGGGAGCCCGACTAGCCTCTGATCAAACTCAAAGGTTAGTTAAAAGACAAAAACAGCTGAAAATCTTCATGAATAATGCTGTTTCCCCGAGCCCAGTGTAGTGCAAGCGCACATTTCAATGCCAGAGCATTTTGTTATGCTGCTCGCCTAAGTCAGAATTTCACAGAAAAGGCAGAGAAGAAAAGCTCCAACAATTAGAGGGGGCCTGTCAGAAAACATTAACGCCTTCCTCGCCCAGCCTGTCAAGCGTGCTGGAAATAAAAAACGGGCATAGCGAATCGCACCTCCACCCTCCGGAGCTGCAGGAGGGAGAGGGAGGGGGAGTTAGGGACAGAGAAGTAAAGAGAGAGAGACAAATGGACAGGCCCAGGCAGTTAACAGTCCCCCTCGGCTTTGCAGTTCATCCAAAAGCTGGAAAAAGAAGAAAAGAAGGGGAAAGGACCTGCAGCTGGATGTTCTCACTTGATATTCATCCTTCTGTTTCATGCTCCAGAATTATATTCGTTCCTAGGACCATTGCACACACATACACACACACACACAAACATGCATACACTCACACCGTCCCTTTACACCTTCAACCTTTCCTGCATCAGCCCTGCGAAGCACACAAGATACCTGGTGAAAAAGTAGCCTGACAGAGCTGTTACCGCTTTCTGCTTTCTTCTCCTTACAGTCTCATGTCTAAGTTTCCATGTCTGTAACCATGCAGATGTCCAGGGTGGCCAACCTGCAGCTGGGCTGAAGGACCTCATGTCAGAGAAGCTGTGCTTATGTATAGCACCAGAGTTATATTACTCTTTAGAATTTTTAGGAAAATGTGTTTCAAATGTACCCTTTTAACTAGCCAGATCAACTACCCATATGCTTGAGTCCTTTTCCCTAGTTAAATACCTACTGACAAAGACACTAAAATATTTAAAGCTTCCCCTGCACTGATGTTGATTTCTGTCAGTGAACATCTAGACTTTGACTTTCCTGGCCAAAGCACAGAGTTTTACCAGTCCTTTAAATAACAAGAGAGATCTGGTTCATCTCTTACTGTGAGCAAAACCTCAGACCACCACTTAAACTCTTTTTTTTTTTTTTCTTTTACCCTTGTTGCTTTTGTTGTCTCATTGCAAATACATGTATATGTTAATAACTGATAAGGAGCAGATCAGCACTGGGCAGCTTCTATATTCAACCTTCTGCTGGGTAGGGGAGATTACTCCTGTGTAGTATTCATATGGGGGTTGAAAAAATGAAATTCCAACAAAATACAAAGTGACTGAAGGGAAGGAGTACCTCCAACGACCCAATCTGAGGTGTTCCAGGGGTTATATCTGTAAAGGGATACAGCAACACAGTTCAGACAGCATGTTAAAGACATCAGACTGCCCATGGTTAGAGAGCTGTGTGATTCCTATACATCCTGTGGGGAGAAAACTCCATCCCATACATACCCTGGAGCAGCACAGTACATCCAGGCAAATGGTACTTGCTGCTCCCCTTCAGAGAAGGCAGGGATCTCCTGTAGCTTTGGAGCCACATATGTCCCTTGAAGGATGTACATGAAAGAGAAAAGCCTCACAGAGCACTGGGACTTTCATTGGCTCTGACACTTCTGTCCTGGAGAAACACAAGTAACCGGTAGGAAAGGGGAGAAGATTCAAGAGATACTTTTTCTCACTCTATCTGGCTACCTGGTAGTTACTATCCTAATTACAGAGGAGTAAGATGGGTTAAAATGCAGGCATGGGAAACTAAGGGCATTGATCGTGGACTGAAGCTATCTAGATTCATTGCTGGCTATGACTTTGCCCTGACCCAATCCATTTTAGCCTGAGATCCACAAATGCTAAACAGAGACCATAAGTAGTTACTCACAGGTGCCTGAGGATATGCAGCACTGGGAGAACACAAGAAAACTGGCAAGAGAGAGGAGGTCTCTGATCCAGACTCTGCTTTGTGCAAGGTGCTGTGGGAAGAGCCAGTGCATACTAATAGTCTGCCTTATTTTTCTAGGGGACAGATAACCCATGTTTCCTTCTATCCCACTGCAAACAGGATTCAATCCAGTTTTTGGTCCTTACCTAACACCCAGAAAAGGACAGTTATGTATCCTAAAACATCAGAGTAACCATCTGTATGTTGTACAATGTGTAACCCCTAAGTTGCTTAGGAGTAAAACTCTTTGAAAATGTTACCCAACAAACCATGTATTTCAATCTAAAACAGCTACAGCAGTCAATTGCACATTTTTCTGCTGGTCACTTCTGCTTTGCACAAACACGTAGCTTTCTTGCTTTCTGCTTCTATATATTCCCAATAGCACTGGGGAAGGAAAGATAAACTTCACAAACACCCCCTACAACCAGCTCTAGTGGCATAATCCAGGCCTTTGCTATAGGGGAGGGTAATTGTCTTCCTAAATGGAGCCCAAACTCATTTGGTTCAATTTGGCAGAAGCAGATCACTGAAAGAACACAGGTTCCAGTTTTGGGATGGGGTCCCCCTCCCTTCCCACCAGTCACACCACTCTCTTGCTCACTTTCCCCTCCTACTGCTGGCCACAGCTTGGAAATATTTTAATTTGCACTTGCTGGACTGTCAGGGCTATATTACTCTGGAAGAGGAAAGGAAAAGCCCCATATTAGTAAAGTGTGAAATGGAGTTTTGACTGAAAAGGGAAGCCATTTCGACATGATTATACTGTGACAGTGCAGATTAAAACCCTGCCATATGGCCTAAGATAGGTTTGTTCTTACTTTCAGGTGACAACACATTGCTAATTAATTGGTGATGACATTTCCAAAGGAAAAAGAAAAAAAAAAAAAAAAGGCAAAAGAAAAGCCACCTGTATGTGAAATAAAGACAGTCAAGAGAAGGGAAGACATCAATCGGTGCTCATAATAGTGGAAATCAGCTCCCTTTTATCGTTGTGGTTTGGTCTGAATAGAAGAGAATTTGTTTGATTTGTTATTGAATAAATAATAATTCATGTGTGCACTTGCAGATGTGAACATAGTGCTCCTGAAAGGCACCCGACTGACAGTGTGGGAAAGCAAAGTCTTGCATCACATCCAGGACAAACACAGCATGGGCAGCAGCACAGAGAGGCTCCCCACCCTGCTTTGCTAAGGTCCTGCAAGAGGGTGATGGAGGTTTCCCTGAGCAGGGCAGGAAGCCAGCCTGCCTCTTAAATGGCAGTCACATTTAAGCACATATTTTAGTGCCTCACAGTACTGGAGATCTTTGCTTTTGCATCTCAGGGGATACAGCAGAAAATGATGGCAGAACCAGCTGTCACAAAACCCACAGTCCTGTCTACACCCACTACTGTAGGTGTCTCTGTGGGATAGCAGTAGCTATAGGAAAATAAACAGAAAGTATTAGACTGCTGGTTTACCAGCAAAAGGTCACTTTGCCCCCTAATAACCAGTCCTTTGAGACTTTCAGATGAAGGGTGTTCTTTAAAGACCCAAGATTTTACTTGCAGTTTCTTTTACTTGCACATATATACATGTGCATATACTCCTCCATGCCATACAGGCTCCATTTGGAGCAACTGACCCAAAAGTCTGAAAAACAGACAATGGGACACATTTTGCTTCATCTTGTTTTATGTTTCATAGCAAACCTCATTTTAGGTTGCTCTAATACACATCATGAGGGTTTGCCTAGTTATGAGCCCTGAATTAGCAAGGACACTTACAGTGCCTATCCTGTCAAACAAGAGGTTCTGTCAAAAAACAAACAAAAAAAGAGGCACAACTTTCATACTTCCATCAGCTGTGCTGCTTCTCAGATGAATTCCAGAACTTCATGTGGTTCTCACAGATTTTGCATGCTCGATGGTTTGAAGTTGGAATTCCAGTAACCAATTAAGGTTCTAAACAGATGTATGTCCATGGATGGGCCTGGCAGCACTTTATATTTTCAGGTCCCAATTTTTTGCTTCCTTCTCTTCTACCTCTTTGGCCTCCCACTTCTCACATCTGGAGTTGCACCAGCTTAAGAGTTATGCCTGAACCAACTTCCAGAGTAAATACTCATTCGCTGGCAAACACCTTCAGGCATTCTCCCTAGCACAGTGAGAACAAGTGTGGTTGGAAGCAGACCAGCAAACCAAGAAGAAAGCACAGATGAAGCCTTCAGGAGAATCTGCTAGCAGGTACTACCTACCTGAATCCCAAATTGCCCTGGTCTTCACCAAAGGTTTGGGTTCTGCCCCTCAGGGACTGTCTGGTGAGGATGGTGGCCAATTTCTCCTGCTTCTGAGTCCAGTAAGCCTGTAGAAAATAATGCTGGGTAAAAATGCTGGCAATTGTTTGTACATGTGCAGAAAGGAGGATGGCATGGACCTGCAGTGTCAGAGGATGCAGTGCAAGATGCTGTGGCAGAAATCATGACAGGGAGAGGGGGCCCTACTGAGCAGCAGTGCTGTGTACAGCACAGAGCAAGGTTCTGATTAGTAAAATGGGAGCATACAGGAAGAGCAATGCTGAGCAGATCCCCCTGATACCCAGGCAGTGGGTGTCAGATCCTCCTGGCACCCAGCCCTCGGAGACTATTCCATAGTAGCCAGCAGCACCCCAGGGCTCCCACAGGTCCCTCTTCTTGTGTTCATGCATATGTCAGAAGAGATGTGTTTGTGCAGGTAGAGATGCTCGTAGAGAAGGCTGGCAGGAGTGTGAAACAAACACAGGAGGATAATGGCTTTATCCTTACTTCATCTGCTTGGTCTCCATCTCAAGGCAGATGTGTTTTCAGATATATTTTCACCTTCTCCAAGACCGTGTGGCAGTCACTGTGAAGAAATTACAATGTACAGACAAAAAGAAATAAAATAGCTGCCGGAGAAAGCAGTGAGCAAACCTCCTTCCCTCCTCCCTTGCTCCAAGTTAAATGTCAGAAGACCACTGCAGCCCCAGGAGGACAATGACAGATCCAAGAGGGGCACTTTGCTCAGTTTGGGTTGTCCCTTGGCTTCTTTTCATGGCCAACCCCCATCTTCTTGGCACTTCAATTTCAGTTACCACTACTCCTCTCTCTCTGTGTGGGGAACTGCTACTGACCAATGGAGCATTTATAAATAGAACAATGTTTAATTAACACAACAGTAGGACAGACTTGTTGAAATACTTCCCAGACAGCAGGCAAGAGTCCTGACAAGGAGACTATTATGGGAATTTTAATGAATCCTTCCAGAGTGGGACAGCTTCCATACACCTACATTGCAATGACTAATTTTGTTTGTGAAAATTGTATTGGTAAATGATGTAGAGTGACAATAACGTTGGGGACCAGCAAACTGAATAAAGTCACTGGGTGACTGTGTGAAATACTGCCTACAGACAGCGCAGAGTGCTTACTAAATGCAGTGCAGTCATGGGTCTGAGTGCCCAAAAGCCCAGCTACAAATGGAGTTTGCATAAGGCAGGCAAAAAAGCAATTAAATAACCCAAACAAGGATCTAGCTGTGCCAGATGACACCACAGCATGAAAAGAAGCAGGGGCTGAGCAACTATTTCTGTGAGACACAACCAGGAGCATGTGCCTTATTAACACCACTGTTAAATGCATGCTTACTAGCTGCTGCTGCTGTAATTGAGACCACTCACAGATATCCTTGCCATCTCCCTTTCTAAGAAAATAGGAAATTAAAATTGTCTGCCCCAGTGCTGGGCCTGTGTAAGGTTCCCACCTATGAAACAGCAGCCTACTTCTTCTAACAGGGATGTGAGAAATGTGAATCAGGGGGCACTGGAAGGACAAGGTGTATGATGTCAGTGCATTCCCTTGAGATCACCTCCTCCTACCTCTGTAAACTTTTCTTACTCCTCTAGCAGGGACATTGTACACCATCAGTAACCCAGTGGCCGTACTCAACAAGTACTAACGACCTCAGAATTTCAGAAAGAGCTTTTTATCCTTAAAAGTCTTAAGAAACAAAGCTCCCAGGAAGACAGTCTGCAATGGCAAATGCATTATACTCAGATTTTTCAGTTCAGCTCTCCACTGCTGTGCTGCACAAACTGTAGCCAACAAGGGACTCCCTGCAGGCCCTGTTCTTCTGACTTCATTGTTATACATCTGTGGTTCTTTTTCCCCATAGATCTAGATTTTAATGAATGGATTCAAGATACGCCTTGTCTATCCAGGGAGTCTGGGCACCACCAGTTTTCTTCTCTGATTTTGCCATTTTCTCTTCCTTACAGGCATATCACATTTTTTTCTGGAGTAGAACAAATTAGGTGAACACACATTGACTACTGAAACATGTTGCAATGCATTCCAAACAAAACAGTGCTGGAAAGTGAGCTTGGAATGGAAATGTATGCTAGAATAGTAAGAAGAGCAGTAAAATAAAGATTTTGGTGCATTACTTCAAAAGTTCAGGAGAAAAATAATTTCTGAATTGTTGGGTTTCACAATGATGTACACAAAGCTGACCAAGAAAATCATCAAAATTATTGCTGAAAACTTTAGTAACACATAAGGATTTCACAGAACTGGAGTCAAACTTTGCAAACTGCTTACCATAAGCTTTGGTTTGCTGAGGAAGAGATACGAGGAAGGAGAGAATATATTCTTTCTATTGCTACAGATGCTGCATTCAGAAGTGCAGGTCTCAAAAACATTGATTAATTTTTAGCCACACGCATCTGTTTCCTGTTGAATTCTTCTTTTTGCATAATGTAGAGTCTTGCCTGTCAGATTAACGCAATGCTTCACCCCCAGACAAAAGTGCTGGCCTCTGACAAATCCATCTAGAGCACACCTAGCTCCATCGGTGGGCATATTATAAAAGGTAATGAGCTTGACACCCCCTCCAGCTCCAGCTGCTGCAGCAGCGTGTAATGAGCCCTGCTCTATGGGCTCCAACACTCGCTCTGAAACGCCATTGAGAACTGAGACAGCATGCCACTGAATTTAATTTACTGCTTAGCATCAGCTGGCCCCAGATGATGGAAGGTCATCTGTATGGAGGGTCAAGTGGGATAAACAGCTCCAAATCTCCCTTCTGCCCAAGGGCTCAGAGCTGGTACGCCCCCGGGCAAGCAGGCACAGACCTGATGGGGGTACGTTGGCTGAGCAGGCTCCACAGGCAGATTCCTTTGGAGCATCTGTTCTCCCAGATGAGGAATCCCTCCCACTGACCATATCCCACCAGCACTTTCACAGAAATTTTGAGAAAATCCAATGCAATAGGCCAGGTTCCTTGGAGGAGTTATTCTGCGATTGTAGGTATTTCTTTTCTGATAGAGTAACGTTCCCACCTTCATAACAACACATCACACTGTATTTTGCTTACAAGGTATCAAGAATTTTCAGATCATAAAGTGCCATCGTTCTGTTTCAAGAAAGCGAGGCTGGAGGGAAAGCTTGAATAGCCCAGAAAGGGCCAATGCCAGAGGTAGAAGGAAAAAAATGAAAAAGTGGGAAGCACATGGTCATACTACCTTCAGTGTTGTACAGCTCAAGGATGTGAAGCGCCAAGGCAGTAATATTGTATGTAATTCCTCCCAGAGATTTTTTCTGGCATGCCATAAATATGTTGTAAGTGACTCTAAGCTTTGTGTGTATATAAAACTAAACCCAGTTAATGAGAAAATTTAAAAGATTCATTTGTTATGTTCAACCTAAGGGCTGGACTTGCCTCTGCTGAGAGACTAACAAGTCATCCCATGCTCCAGAAGATTATGATCTTGGAAGAGCAGGACTGAGAAATGCAGGTCTGGCAGGGAAGAGGGGCTATTTCCCAATGAGAAGATGGGTAATGCTCTTTAAGGATGTCCCAGTCTCAAATCCAGAGATGTGACTATGCCGTAAGAAACGGCACAGCCAGATTCAGGCCTCTGAAAAGCATAAAGATGCTAATGGGGATGGGGCCTGGGGCACGGTGTGCTCCAGGCAATTTCTGCATCTGCTCTTCAAAGACACAGCCATTGAATCCAACGAGACCACCTGAGGAGTAGGAAACCTTCCTGAGAGCAACACAGGCAGAATTAGACCCCCAGGGAGTGTAATATAGGTCTTTAAAAATTTGCCTCACTGTGTGGTGGCAGGTTTCTCGCTGGCTTGTTTCCCTGCACGCCCGCTTGCGTGTCTGTAGTGTGCGGTGCGTGTGCTTGGTTTGATGCAGCCCTTACGTGTGCACGTTCTTCCACTGCTCACAGGACACCAGGGGCTTGGGACAGGCCACAGATACACACGTGGGGCTGGCAGGGCCCAAAGGCAGAGCTGCACAGCTACCTCCATGTGGGCAAGCTGTGCGGCACAAAGACAGGTACCATCGCTCTGCCTGCATACTGGTGCTGCACAGATCTATTTATGCCCCAAACATTTCCCTTTCTTTAGATATTGCCACTTCTTCCAGTGCAGACAAAGACCTGTTGTGAGGCTATGCTCCTTTTCTGTGCAGATGACAGGTGGGAATGAAGGTCTGATATAAATATACCCTAGTCTGAAGTGAATCCGGAGCAAGATCTGGCCTAATTCTCCACCCTGAACAAACAATTTTGCTTTGCTCAAAACTTTTTCTAAAAAGAATAAGCTCAATTAAGAATCAACAACAGCACAACTTTTAAAAAATACCATCGTTATTGTTCATGTGGGTTTTGGGTGGGCTGTGGAAATTGATTTACGAGTCAACCACTTTTCTCTTTTCTTGCCATCTCTCGCTTGAGTGGTTTGTAGGCCTTGGCCCTTTCTTTCACTCAAGGAGAATAAGGTTGTCTATGGAAGAGGTCAGCATTTCAAATTGGTGGAGTTCAACTGCACAAATGACATAGAACTGACAAGAAAAGACAGGGGGTTTGGAGGTCATAGACTGCATAGGTCCTGGTTAGGGTTTTTGCTTTGTGATGGGACCTGGCACCAAAATGAATTAAATAACAGGCTTAAGGACTATTGAGGGAGGGCTGAATGCAAATCAAAGATAAGTAGAAGTTTTCTTTCCTAAAAGGGGAATAATTTTTTTTCCTTACCTCCCCCTTTCCATATCTGCACAGGCAAGGTCTGCATGTTAAACATGATTTAGCAGGCATTATTCTGGAGCCTTTTCATCAGGTTTCTGCAGTGATTGCCTATCTTGGCCTATGATTAATGATCTGCTGTGCAATTTGGAGGCTATAATGACTCAACAATCCACACACAAACTATATAGTCGCATTCCTTTTGCAGATTTGCCAAGCTGTTACCAAGGGGCCCACAACCAAGCCGGATTGTTAGAGAGATAGCTAAACATTTCTGCAAATGCCATTCTGCCCTTATCTTGCTGAGAAGTGCGTTGGGCAGCAGGCTCATTTACAAAATTCAAAGCCTAGATTTTAGCAGTTCCTTTAAAAAAAAATCTGGACGGAAATAATCATTAAAAAGGCTGGTAAGAAAAGACCCTGGTATATGGCTTCTCAGTGATTATACAGACAAAATACTTTCTTTGTTTCCAAATTTTGAATCTGATTAATTGATGCCTAATGCCATTAATGCAGTTTGAAAATGAAAAAAGGTAATCTTTGGAAACCCATGCCATAAATGAAATCTGAAAATCCAAGCAGATTTTGAAGTGAAAGCTTTGTTGTCATTTCAGTTTCTATACAGAAATAGGCTATGGGATTTATTTATAGACTTCAACTGGATGTGTATCCAGTTAAAAACTGTCTATAGAAAACTACAAACTGTTTTTTGAAAGCATAGGCCTTGATAAGAGTGATTTTGGAAAATCCAGTTTCTGTTTATAAGGTTGTTTTAAAGAAAAGTAAATGTAAAAAGAAAAAGTGAAAACAGCTACTAATGGAGTCTGTCTTTCAGACATGAGTCATCTTCCAAAAAATATTTTAGGGTAATATAAATATGTTCCTGTTTCCATTGTTAATTATTACATGAAGCCCAAATAATTCCACCACAACTGAAAAGATTTCTCATATTGGCTGGGTTGCAGTCAGATTCAGTTTAATAACTCATTTAGTTTTAGCTTCTGTCTTTTTTGTAGGCAAGAGGGATTATGAACTAGAGGGGCAATACAGCATATCCATGCACCCATGTCCATCCATGTCCATGTTATTGCTATTGTTGTTGTCATTTTTATTATTATTAAAGTGCCTGGGAGCTTTAAACATGTACTAATATTGAAGCCTCATAACAACATTGAGTTCCATGAAGAACACTGTCCCCCAGTCTGGTTCATAATGCCCTGAGACCCTGACTGCAGAGAGGCTTCGTGGTCCCAGATTTAAGTAGGAGTGTAAGTGAGTCTCTGCATCCAGGCTTAAGCAAATAAATCACAGTTTAGTTTATGTCCAGAGTGAAGACAGAGATGTCTCCAAGCCTTTGGGAAGAAGGCCTTTCTGATTCCACTGCAACAACAAGCCTCAGAGACCAATGTGTTAGAGAACACCAGTTTAAAGAAATATTTTTAACACTATAACACAAACAGGAAAAATACAATATGTAACTTGAAGACTCAGAGCACTTACAGCTTCCTACTCCTTTCCTACTGATAGGGGAAAGGAGTAAGAAACATCCAGCTATGAACACAAGCAAGCAAAGCAGCATTTGCCCTCTCTTTATCCAGGCTTTCATCTTTATGCTAAGAGTCAACTCACAGCTATGCACTGTGGACATTCTACTGTTTTATAGGTTTTAAACTAATCTTTGCCTCAAATATGTACATAAATAAATAAAATCAGCTGTGAGCAGACTGCTGTACAGCCACGATAGTATTGCTGTGCATATAAGGCTATTAATCTCTGAATGATTGTGTAGCTGACACTGCCCTCAGGGCAAAAGCTTGGACTAGATGAGGGTCAACAACCTTTCAGTGCTCTTCTAGCCTGTGGTTAGGCAGGACAGACAGAGACCATTGGTAGCTGGAAGATAGTGCCTCAGAGAGGCAAAAACCTGCTGCTGCACTGGGATCATTGGTCTATGTGAGACAACCATTCTCCTGACTCAGGGGATGAAGCAAAGGCAGCAGCAGGGAGCCCTTTCACTCTCTGCATGCCACGGCCTCTGGCTCCCAGCCTTGCCTGTGCCTCTGAAAATCAGTGACTGTCCTGAAGTCTCCTGTTTGGGACTCCTTTGACTTCACTGAAGTCAGAAAGCAACAAAGTGTGCACTTTCCACACAGTAAAGATAGGATCAGAGCAGGCCTATACAGAGGAAATATTTTGTCTGGGAGCCCACAGATGATTCTGAGAAAGATGGAAAAGTCAACAAAATATTAATGCTAATTTAAAAGCATCTTTGGTTGCTTCCTGTGTGTTAAAGTTCCTCAGCACATTTGCATCCATATGGATAATAACTTGGATGGGAACAAGGCAAAGGCTCCCACTGGCATCAAACCTCCACCATCCTCTGTATAAGACAGGACTAAGAGGGACACAGAGTCTCCACTACAGCCATGTCCTTGGCTGTTACACTGGAACCAGCTGTTACAGATGTGGGACGTGCTTCCTGTGAGACAGCCAACTGCTGGGCAGTGTGATGGGTTCAACCTTATTTCACACCTCTCACCTTCTCTGTTTCTTTAGTTCCCTTAGTTTGAACTGCTGCTTAAAGATGAACTGGATGGAGATTTCCAGACACCATGGGTGAAGACCATGGTGTCTGGGTATGCAAAAGACCCACTTTATATTCCAAGAATGACTTGAATACAGACACAGGAGAAATAAGAATCACTCCAACTTTGCTCATGGCAACTTTTTGTAGCCCAGGTGCTTCAGGAGGAAAGACTGTGGTCTTCAGTGATGGCTCAGTATTCCTGGAGGACCAGAGTTCAAGTGCTAGGATTCAAGTCTTCAGGAAGTTAGAGAATTTCACTGGTTTCGGCAGGGTGCAAACTAGTGTGTTTTGGAATCTGAGAATGACTTCAGGCATACTTCTCCTTTGATGAAAGTAAATTTTGTACCCTCAAGAATGTGGGCAAGTGTGTAGTTTTACACATGGCAGTGAAACAAGAAAACTGAATTTCATCAGAAGCTGAAAAATCTGCCCCAGATTCAGCCAGAATCAATTCAAGCACTGGCATATATACCAATGAGTAGCTGCCAAACTAACACACAGTGACTATCTCAGCTAGCAGATCATTCATTCAAAATGGGTATAACAGACAATTGTGCTGGCCACTGGCAAACAGTGGCTGACAATTGCAAACACCATTTTTATGGATTGTTTTTAAAGTGAAAATTTTATCATCTGAGACAGGCAAGCAGGGATGACCGCAGCTATTCCTAGGTAAGCCTGTCCACAGAAGAACAGCTTGCCCAGAGTTGCTGTATCCCTCTGTTCACTCAGGAGCCATCATTTTTGCCCAGCTTACAGAATCACATCTAAGATGCATGTCAGCCAGTTGTAAAGGCAGGAGCTAGAAGTTAACCCTTTTAAATAAACAGAAAGTACTGAGTGATCAGTTCCTCTATAGAGAATCCCTTTCTCCATGCCTTTTTTAAGTTATTTGAGCACCTTTATATGCTAAAGATGGGTTAAATGGGGTCATAGGGCTAAAATATCTAAGAACTTTGGAGAGACTTGGAAAAGGAATATGAATGCCTCTTTCCTACACTGCCTCTGGTCATGCAGAAGGACAACAGTCAATGTTCCAGAAATAAAAATCTTGGCCTTCTGAAAAATTTTGATGTACAGTTGCTGACTAAATGCAGAGCAAGGCAAAAATCTCTATTATGTCTTGTGTACTCCATTGGTTTTAGTAGGAACTATGAGACAGACTTTCCACAGACCAAGCTGGTAAATTTTGATGTATTTGCTCTAAGACAAGCAGCGTAATCCAGAGATTAATAGAATAAATACCAAGGGCTAAAACACAGTATTTTTCAAAGCTTCAAAACAGTTGTGTTATAGGGGCTGGATCAGAAATCTGAGCTTCAGATTACCTACCTAAGGGATCAGAAACACCTAAAGGGTTAATATCTGCTCTTCCAGATGTGAACTTCATTAATTTAATCTAAAACATCTTGAGAGATAATAATACACATATTTCCAATTACAACAATTATTTAAACAGCCCTAATCTTGCACTTCATAAAACCATTTACATTCACTGTAATGTCAAGCTCTGCAGGGGAATATGTTAACAGAGGAAATCTAGCATCTTCTAATTACAGTACTCCTATGAAACAGAAACAAAACTGACTTTTGAAGGTTGACCTGAGAGGAAGAACTATTCCATGGCAGATGGGAATGCAGAAGCACCAGGGCAGATAGATGAGTATACTATACTTATTTAACTTCTCGGAGGTACTGGCACACAAGTCTGGGAAAAAATGTATAATCATAAAACATAATTTTGGAGTAAGAACGCATTGTCATTGGCTGAGTAGCTTCCATAGTTATAGGTCATAAAAGAGAAATACCACGTACTTATATGCTCTAATCTTTCTAAAAGCCTGACACAGCTCATCAGAGAGTCACAACCCAAAATAATTTACAGAATGAGTCCCATCTATGCAATATTTTCAGATTCTTGCTCAGAACAAGAAAGATAAGTTTGACGTTGGCCATCTACTGGGGAGAGAGAGCTGCAAACAGCAGTGCAGCGTTTCCCAGTCAGTCCCATTTCACTCCTGGGGCTTTTCTTCAGCTCTGAAGGCCTCCATGGTGCTCCCACCACAGGCAGCTGCCTCAGGCTGGCCTCCTGCATGGCTCTGGGAAGTCCAGCTCTTGGGGCCACCACAGCAGCAGGAAGGGTACAGCTAAGAAAAAAGGGCCAGGATGTCACGTTAATGTACTGAAGCTTTAAAGGACATGTCAGGAAACACAATGTGAATTTGCAGATGGGAAAAGTTCAGATTATTACTCCAGACATGGTGCTGACACTGCACCAGTGTGTTGTCCTCCGTGGCACTGGGAATGTACCCACTGCTATCATGCGTACATGGGTAGGTAGCTCAGAGGTGCTCATGGTCCACTGAAATTCACAATGAGTTGGGTGCCACATTGCTTCAGCTGTCTTTGTAAATCTTGGCCTTACTTACATTGTCTGGTTATTTGATAAAGTTTTCCCAAAAGTGACAGTGACTTCAGTGCTTTTTAGCAGTAACAATCTGCAAGTAATGTGATAGAAGCAAAGACACCAATTTATGCTGGAACTCTTTGTATGACATCACACAAAGAACAAAGATTATTTATATCAAGTGAGACTTGCTGTAAAAAGCTTTTCTCTCACTTCATTACACTTGATCACCAAAATATGTATGCAACCTTTTGGAGATGCAGCAGCTTGGTTCCTCTTTGAACTTGACTGAATCACTGACTGCAGTGGACAAAATGTCTGCAGAAATGCAAGCATAGGAATATGTAATTCCTGAAATAAATCCACAAGTGTGTGCATCCACCACATGGGATTACCTCAACTGTTCTGTGATGTGACTTGCTGGTGCCATGTCTATGCTGTACAGGTATATTAGTGACCCCCTTCCCACCCTCCATCCCCCTTGGCAATTAGTCATTTGCTACTGGACAACACAAGGAGTATGGTGGTCCTTGCAGGGGCTCTGGCACACACAAAGAAATCAAAAACTGTCTTAAAATAATGAAGCAATCTTTTGTGCAAAAAGATTCAAAGTGTAGCAAAAGCTCATCCATCTAATAAATGACCCAGCTGCCAGTGGAAAGGCTCAGCAGTGTAGGGGACGGGCTGCGAGAAGGTGATGGGGAGGGATCTTTTTTTTTTTTTTTTTTTTCCCGAATTGTGATTGTTTGGGTTTCTGATCCAAGGTAAATGACAAGTAAACGAAAAACACCCCCAACACACATATTTCAACTAAAGCAAGTGCTTGGGATTATTTTTCCCCCTCTGTGTCTGTTTGAAGGTATTCTCTGAAGTTGACAAGCACGTGTTTTGGAGACCATTGAAAAGTTTCTGCCATAAATAGAGGAGGCAGCTTGGCTTAAGTGTTGCTAGGGAATACCTGGCAACAGGCAACAATAGTCCTTTTAGAGAGCCCAGGGCAAACAGTGACCGTGGTAATGGGGTGGGCTTAAGGGAGGCTCCTTGCCCAAGGCCCCTCCACTCACACTGCGCCTCCAGCCCTGGGCTGTGTTCCGGAAATTCCCTGCACAAAGCCCGCCATTCAATGGGAGGTGGGCCTGTGCGTGTGCTTTTCTGGCAGGGAGGGGGGGGGGGCGCAGAGGGAGGGGGCCTGTTTGCAAAAAAAATAATTCCAAACTTTTTTGTTTTGTTTTGTTTTTTTGGGTTTTTTTTTGTTTTGTTTTTTTGGGTTTTTTTTTTTTTTGTTTTGTTTTGTTTTGTTTTTTTTTGGTTTTTTTTTTTGGTTTTTTTTTGGTTTTTTTTTTTGCAAAGGCTAAGAGAAGCACAGAAAGTGCTAAGTTTGTAAAAGAAGCTGAAAAGGTTCAGAAAGGAACATAATGGGGCCAGGGAATGCCCCATGAATTTTGAACAGAGAACAGAAAAGAGACCCTAAAAAGCAATTAGTGATGCTGCTTGTCGCTGAAGAGGGAGCTTGAAGGAGGTGGGAAGGCCCAAAAGGAAGAGGGCAATTCCAATCACTTAGTAAAGTACGAGGGAAAGGGGGGGCAGGCCCAGGGAGAGAGAGAGACTGGCGCCTTCGGGAATTTTTATAGTAAAAGTAGATGGAGGCGTACGGCAAGGGCAGCGTCCAAGGAGTGTCTAGAGCCAACGGCACATGCCATGATGCCTTTTGGCTTTGCCTCCCTTGCCCATTTCTGCAAAACCAGGGATCAGCAGGACTGGGCTGCTGTCTATCTGCTGGCCCGATGTGTCACAGGCTCAGACTCAAATCCTCACCCATCCCTGCGAGGAGGATTCCTCAGCCAAGGGTCTCTGCCTGACAGATGAAGGCGATGGGGACATTTCTAAAAGATCCCCAGTCTCTCTTCCTCTGCTTTGCTCATTCCAATTTCCAGAACCATGCACAGATACCTATTTAGCCATACATTCCCTGCACAAAATAAAAGTAACGCTGTCTGCTCATTAGCTGGGAGTTGTTAGGGGGGAAAAAAGGAAGGAAAAAAGGGCTGTCTGAACAGAGCTGAATAGCTATAACCTTAATGGGTTGTCAGAAGTCTGCAGGCAGCAGGGTGAGGGGAGCCAGTCCCCCTCTAGTCTTTTGTCCTAGACATTGTTTAGGATCAGTGGTAGCTCATTAGGTCGGGACAGTAATATTCCTAACGATCCTGTGGGGCTGAGGCTTCAGAATGTGTCTTCAGCTGTTTTGCTGATGTCAGTCTGATTCACGGAGGGGCATTTATCTCGACAGAGATCTTTGGTGGAAAGCGTTATTTACCTTTCATATAGTGATTACTAACCTTTGACAGAAGTTGCAGCTGGAAGGGAAAAGGGGGAAGATAAGAGAGTCCTGTTGGCATAAACTGAGGTGTGTTATAGTGAAAGGCAAGCTGCAAAAGCCAAGTAGATGGGGCCTTGGCCTACAATTTGACTCTACACTTTGCCTCCTTGTATTACAGATTCCATTGGTAAAGTAAGGAAAATCACCCATTTTGTGTTCTGTTGGTGGTGGAGAAGAAAACACTGGAGTGTGAGGCTTCTAGGCAATGGGCCAGACAAGTAGCTAAATTAATACCTTTCCTGTATTCAGGGATCCTAGAAGAGCTGGGATTTTTTTGTTGTTGTTGTTGGTTTTTTTTGGGTTTTTTTTTTTTTTTTGGTTTGTTTTTTTTTTTTTTTTTTCTGGTTTCTAACAAAAACAAAACCCAACTGAATTAAACTGTAAATCAGAATGGATTTTTCAGTTGTGCATGATTTCTCTTACATCCTATACTTGTATTCAGCTTACAAACATGAATCTGCTGAGGAAGGGAGCAAAGTTAAACTCCCACCTTCCCTCAGGCATTTCTACAGGCATGAGGCTGAGCAGATGCTGTTCACTGACACAGGCCAATTGCCCCTCATTGGTCATTTGTGTTGTCCAACAGTGTCACAAATCCAAGATGACATATTATTAAAGTGATGAAATTAAAGAATAATTGATCACGTGGAAGATTTCCTTGTGATTAGGCAACACATTATATATCCATTTGCCAGTCCTGCCAAACACAGAGAGCAAAGTACATTGTCATTCTGTACCCTCTCCAACAGTTCACTTCTTGTATTTAAGACCTGGGGTTTTCTAAGGAAACTCTCAAAGCTCCATGCAGCTGCCCTACATCCCCATTAAAAAACAGCCAAACTAACAAGTAATGATGAAATTATTTCCTTATTTATTTTGTGTTAGAAAACAGAGTGGACAATGAACTGCTCTCTGAAACAAAGGGGCAAGAACTACTCATCCCTTTCACTCCAGTACGAGGAGGGTAAGTACGCAAAGGTCAGCATACAGACACTGAAAGGTTCAAACCAAGAGCACGAGGCAATGGAAACAACATCCCCAGATCCTCAGTGAGTGCAAAGCAGCTGCCTCTGTGGTGCTCGAGAGCTGGCCAGAGCTGGAGCAGCTGCTGTGGGCACCCTGTGAGCCAAAATAGCCCCCAGTGGCTCTGTCACATTCCCTACGCTAAGATCCTAGGAAAGGATTTAGTACCCCATAGGACACCATCAAAACACAGGGAAAGGCTTTGAGCTTCTCCACTGAGGCTCAGCTGTGATTGCATTTGGGTAACTCTGCTACCTGAGGTGAGTTGCAAAGGAACATTGTGAATCATGAGGTCTCCACAAAGAACCATCCCAAGGAGGGATGGAATTTCAGACCCACATTTTTATATTCTACCAGTGGGGAGTATTACTCTGCTGCCAGTGAAAAGCCTGCTGGGCTAAATGTTATTCTTCGCAGGTTACCTATTTATAAGAGAGCATGAGCATCAAGAGGTACCTGGCACCAGCAGAGCGTGACAGAGTGAGCAGGTCATGCCACCTGAATAGATCCACAATAGTTTTCTAGCTGATGAGCAGCAAAAGAAATGCTGCACAGAAATGAAGCAATGGGACATATCATCTGCAAGACAGGTTTTGCCAAACAATTTTACTGGTTTCTCTGGTACCCCAGAAACATTAAATATAGATTCCCATAACTGAATTGCAACTGGCAGAGGTGTCTGCTCATAATTACATGAATGAATCAAGCTTGGCACATTGTAGCAAAAAGGGTGGTTTCCTTCAGCAAGTTTTAAAATAACCAGCAGCATTACTATTATATGACAGAAATACTGCAATAACTAATGGGTCACATCCTGGTCTCTACCAGAACCTAGCAGAGAAAAAAAAAAATAAGCAGCAGAATCACTCAAAGGTTTCTGAAATATTTCAATCTCTTTTAAAATGGTCTCTGCGTGGTATTTCTAACAGGGGAGGTAAAGGGATATGAAGACAATACTAACTCATACAGTTTTGCCTCATCCATACTGATTTATGTACCTTGTGAAGGGTTTGAAAACTGCAGGCCACTAAGGAACTTATGAGAGTTGCACTGAGATCCTGACTGTGTAATTATATCAAAATCATACAATATTAAAATTTTATCATAAAAAGAGACTGGTGAGGCACTGGACCAGGTTTCCTAAAGAAGTTGTGGATGCTCCATCCCTGGCAGCGTACGAGGCCAGGATGGATACCTGCCCATAGCAGGAAAGTTGGAACTAAATGATCTTTCAGCTCCCTTCCAGCCCAACCCATACTGTGATTCCACCTAACATAAAACGCCCCGCAGGACCCGTCTGCACACACCTGTACCCTCGCTCACCTGTGCGCACACACGCGCGCCTCCCGCACGGGCAGCACCACGGACAGCGCCGCCGCCCGCCCGCGCCCGGCACGGCCCGGCCCGCTCACCGGAGCGCTGGCTGCCGCGCTTGGAAAGCACGGAAATTCCTCTGGGAGCGACAGGCTAAACCACGCTGGAAACTATTCCAGTTCCCGCAAAATGCACGAGTCAAAATCCTTCCCGAGTCCCTTTGTTTTCAAAGGGAATGTTTTTAGAATCACCTGGTTTAAACACTAGGGAAACATGCCTACTTGGAAAACATTCCTACGGCTGAGCACATCAAGAAAAGTTTTATTTCCATGCTGCACCTCAGGACAGCAAAGGCAAAGGCATTTTGCCTGAGATGACCATGTGTTCTCAGGTACATTTCTAATACTTTGTACGCAGCGTGGTGATACCAGCCATAACAACACTGCACGTTCCCATGCTCCAGCATGAACCCACAAAAGAGCTTCTCCCTTAGCCAGTGAAGACTTCAGAAGCAATGACCTCCCTGAGATGACACTCCTGGCTTTGAGGTGAATGTGGTTGTGGTTCTTGCTGAACATGCAATGGTTAAACCACGCTCGGTGTTACTGGGACACAACAGCTGGAGTTCACCAGGCTTAGTGCTCACTACTTGGGCACTAAAGAGGCTGTTTCAGCAGCAAGATTGAATGGGCTGAGCCTGCTCGTGGTGTTTAGAAAAGCAGGCTCACAGATGGATGACATACAGTGTATGTGTAGAAATTAATAACTGGCAGGCAGGTCTGAGAGACGTCAGCACCCTGGGAGCAACTGGCTGTAGGCTCTGCTCACATTGCATTGGTCTAGATGTACTGCAAGGTTCACAGAGCTCAGGCAATGTCAGATGTAATCAAACACCTCCAGAGTCTCTTGAATTAGCAATGCTTATGAGAAATAAGTGTGTAGATGTGCCAGATACAGCCCCTTCACAGACATTTGAACTGACAGTTCAAATGGGCATCAAGTGGGAGAAAGAAAGCTTTACAGCTACCCTTTTTTTTTTTTTTACAGCAAGCAAATTGTCCATTTCCCACATCACTTTGAAGTGGGAGCAGGGCCCAGCGGATCACCATGCTCAGGGGGACTGTCCCTCTGTGGGAGAGCATGCTGCCATGCAGACACACTTGCAGCAGGATGAGCAGCTTTATCAGCCTGACACACACACAGGCTTTTCCTCTCAGCCAGGAGTATTCACTTGTGCTCAGCTCAGCACTCTGTCAACACATGCACGGCCTTGAACTGGCAAATCCAGAGCCAACAGGGTGTCTTCTCACTGAACTCCCTGACAATGCAGCCATGATCTCTCTCACCCTGTCTGAGGCTCAGCCAAGCATGCAGAGTAAAAGACCCTCCACTGCCACTCCCCTTCATGCTTTCTGGTTGTTTTGTGAGGTATGATGTGAGACAGGGAAAGACACTCCTGTCATTTATTACCAATCCTAACTTCTTAGATTTCTTTGCAATCATCCTCCACAACAAACACAGTACCAGATACTGTGTCCAGTGCTGTAACAAAGTACTGGCTCTATTACTGCATTTTTATATTCAGCCTTGTGGCTGTCAAACAGCATTTGGGTCTAATTCATGGCATCAACCACAGAGGCTGAATACAGGCAATACTGATCTGGGCAGCAAGAGATGCAGCATGTGCTTGAAAAGCCCAAGCTGGCCTTTGCTCAGAAGTTTGCAGTAGCCCAATCCCTTAAAGAGCTTATCTCCTCCTCCCTGTTGCAGCACAGGGGGCAATGGTGCAGTAAGGACTCCAGCCCCTGCCTGCTGATGCAGAGACACTTTGTGTAAGTTAGGATGTTCAGCAGCAACCTAAGAAACTGAAGTGAAAGATCTCTGATCTGCATTCTCAGAGAGGAGAATTGAACACACATCTTCCAAAGGCAGAGGAGCAGATGCATGAGCATAGTTGGAGGTAAGCATCACTTTACTCTGGTGAGTAGATGCTTTGTGATGCAGACTCTGACATGTCCCAGAATGAATATTACAGCCTGAAGAGTGGAAAAACCCTCCAATTATGTGACTCAATCTGCTCCTACCTAGGTAATCCTCTAGAAATTAAAACATAATCAAAAACCCCCTTAAGTGAGGGTCGGCAGTTGCGATTTGTAGAGCCCATTGAAAGGAAAATAATCACATGAAGAGGTATGAAGGCTTTAAAAGACAAATTATCATCTCCCAGCCCAAATCATTACTCAAGAAACTTTCCACAAAAGGAACAAACATAGAAAAACATTTTAAAAATAATTTTGGAAAAAAGGCAAATGTCCAGTAATGCATTAGGAATATTTTCCCCCAAAATAATATATGAAGTGACTGCATAAAAGAGAGGAAATGGAATTTTAGGTAGAGCTGTCTGAAATTATTCTGACAAGAAGACAAGGTAAAATTGCTTGTTTATATTGTATGAGAAGGTGTTCGCCACTCTAGCTGTGATGGTGGCATGTGATGCCTGCTTGCCTTATTCCCACAGGGATTCATGGTGCCTGCACAGAGCCAGGCAAATGTGAGAGTGCCAGGGTCAGCTGTCAGCTCCTCAGAACTGCACTTCCCAGATATGTGGTCTGTCAGACCTGGAGAGTGTTCATGTGGAAACCCTCACAAAGCAGTGTGGACCTAACCTTGTGTCCACCACAGCATGTTCCAGAGCTTCCCAGTGACTCTGGCCATTGCTGGGCCATGCCCTGAAACACGCCAGCAACTAAAGCACAGCATCCTCTCAGTGGCTGCTCTGTGTCATGAGACACTGTGTGAACACACCAGTGAAGAAAAGGAAAATCTTGTCCTTGATTTTAAATAGCCACAAGGATATAGATCACAGCAGCAGCAGCAGCCAGCTAACAGTCTCTTTCAACTAGGAAAAAAGCTGTCTTTGCCCAGGCAGAAATGTCAACTTGTTTTTTTTCTTTCAGCTGTTGGATCAATAAATTCTTTCAGACTAGGACAATTAGCCTCTGAAATAACTAATCCTTGAAGGGAGAAGAGGGACAGACTTTCTCTTTGCTGAGGTAACTGCTGCAAAGGTAGGTCCTTTCTTGCAAGGGGCAAAAATTCCACCTCTAATTCTTGAAAAATACTCATTTCACTAGCCCTGAAAGAGAAAATGAGGACTTACATATTTTGGGGAATAGCAAACCATTCAAGAAACAAGTGAGAAATCATTGTTCAACTTTTAGTTTCGGAAGCATAGTCTTTAGTGAAATAAATGACCAATTCTTGCTGAAAATTGATCTTAAAATTTTCCTTAGCTGTTTTCAGCACTGTTAGCAATTGCTATTTTCTTTCCTCAGAAATATAGACTCCTTTCCTCTCTCTCTCTCTCCTTTTCTTAAAAAAAAATCCATACCTTTTTTATTAAATACAATCAGTGAATTTTGAATTCAAAACCATTATGACAGTCAAGGATGCAGTCCGTCTCCTCCAAACAGAAATTATGTCTTCATTTTATTGCCCTCATCCCCCCAGGACTGACTTTACCACATGAAACTTTCTCTTTTTGAAGTTTCTCTTGTCTCAAAGAAGAAGATCCTTTCTCCCCCATCCCTTGTTGTGCTGGCTGTTTCCTGCATGTGATCACTTTGAGCAATTAATTTCTAAAAAGCCTGTGCCTGTATTTGCACTGTAAACACACACACACTGCATCAGAAATCTCCTTTCAGTACATTCTGCTAAGCTTAAACAAAATTCTTGATTTTGGAAACACTAGACATGACATTGTAAATCACCACCTTTGAAGGCATAAGTCAATGCCTTCCTTTTGCTAAGTACACTTGTAAAAGTGCACACGGACATTTTCCAGAACTTCGAACAATTTGTTCTCCCAGTTAGACAAAAAATGGTTTGCATACACCTGTATGGAAAGTGATAACTAATCTTTTATGTTTGCGATTGGAGAGTGCTCAGGTCAATCAACATGTAATAGAAGGTAGTGGCAACTCTTATTTTCTATTTAATTTTACAGTCAAGGTTGAGTATTTGTTTTTGAAAGATTGGAGGAGTTGCCAGTGCCAGGGAATCGGACTCTTTTTATCTTTAGCGTGCTTGTTATGAGGAGAAGGCAGGTGCAAAGCAAGTGTTCGAGCACCGTCAGCAGCAATAATCCCCACCTGAGCACTGCCTGGCCACCTGCTCTCCAGGCCCAGAGATAACCCAGGCTCTGAGTTGGTGCCCTTCTAAGTCTTTGCCAAGTAAAGACTCGTAAAAGACTCAAATTACGGTAACGTCAGTGGGTATGACAGTATACTAATATTTGATCGCTGACAGTGATTTCTTCCGGATTCACCCCAAGGCATGCAGCCCAGTCTGAAGTGGCTTAACCCAACATAATGCACCTGTGGTTTATGGAGAGCCTGTTCAAAGCCTTGCTGAAGATGGCATCTAACTTCCTGATAACCCTCATGCCACCAGCCACCCAGCTTGTTATTAGAGCCAAGGCACCCTCAAAGCTACTGAATGCTGTGCTTGTCTTTCAGGGAGTAGTTACAATCCATAAGCTTCTCATGCAGGGATTGGCCCTCAGTTTACAGCTGGATTTATCATTGTTTTGGGAAATTACTTTCCACTGCTTAGTGACACATCCATCCCAAAACACACTGTGAAGTGGCTGCTAAGACGTGCAGCAGACAGGAAAAAGCAGAGATGTGCAGAAGCAAGTTTCTTAGGAGGTAAGTTGCCTTCTTAGAAGGCAACTTCTCTGATGTTGGGTAAAAAAAAAAAAAAGATAAAAGAAAAGACAGATGAGGCTTGGCTTCATTTTTCTGTTATCTAAATAGATTAATTTATAGCCTGTAAATTACAACTGTCTGCATGGCAAACATTCCTTGCTCCCCAGTCCTGATACAATGATGTTCCTTCCCACTATGAGGGATTAAACTATGAGGTTCTACTCTCCTGAGAGATTTTAAAGCCTCACATTATGGAGGTGCCACAAAACACACCGAGGTAACCATCTGCAGCAGGGAAGCCCTGCAGAAATAGAGCTTAACCAGCTGATTTGTTTATTCCTTTCAAAGAAATACACCACATGGCATTGAAAGACCTGCCAGCTAAAATATCTTTTTCCATCACTCTCGCTTTCCTGCAGGGCAGACATCCCTGGGCTAAGTGGAGGTGGCAGTGGGTGAGCAGTGCTGGAGACTGAGCTGGCTGAGAGGATTGGAGGAAGATGTGTGAAGGAATAAATACTCAATAAAAATCTCATTAGCACATAATTAAGAAGCAGAAAAAGTTATTAGAGGCTGATTTTATAATTATGCCAGGGGAAAATGAAATAAAGGCATTGGCTTCCCCAAGTTTGCAAGGGACACGCTCGTCCACCATGTGATGGGCATGATAAAAATGAAACAGTAAAGGATCTAGTCATTGCTGACTTCTCTCATGGAGCCAGCTCAACAAACCCACAGTAAAAATCTATCCCAAACCATCCAATTTTCCCTCACCCACTCCCCCACTTTAGGAAACTGCTAAAATTCACAGCCTACTCTCTGAAGTGCAGATGAAGCAGGGAGTTACCAGTACCACCTTTCACAGTGCTATTGGCTTCTTCTTTGATATGGTGTGGGATAAGCTGCAGGTGTCATTGTCACCACAGTGCACACAGATAGGGAATTGAGAGGTTGAATGACATGGGGAAAAAATGGAAGGGAGAAAATGAAACTACCTGGAGAAAATTAATGACAGGTATGTACTGCTGGTGAAAGAAGGACTAGCACAAAATAGTGAAGGTTTTTAAAACTCTTTCATTCCAGATTATGTGAAAAATATTTTTAATTTTTAAATGTTTTGGTTTTTTTTCTTTAAATAAAAGCATTACTTATTCCACTCTTCCAAGCAAGGGGAAAAAGTAAAATAAATATAAAAGTTAAAGCCAAAGAAATCAGCAACTCTTCTGCTTACAAGGTTGTAAGACCTTTTGATGCTGCTATCCTCACTACCTATAAGCCTTTTAAACTTCACAAAAATTTAAAAAATATCTTAACAAGTCCACTTGAAAAGCCCCATCAAGAAAACAAAGCCATGGTCTCATGTATTCTAGGAACTCTAGAAACTGTAATTTGCAAACTCTGTAAATGTTGTTGTTCATAATATTGTGTGTCTTCAGCTTATTGACTTTGTGTGCTCCTTTTGTCAAGCTTCTCCTTTATTTTGTTCATAATGACACATTTTCAAAACAAGTGCTGCCAATGGCTGACTGAGGATATACAGGCAATAAGAGAACAGGAAACTGCAGCAACACTGTAACTTTCATCATTCCTTAACGTGGAAAAAGGCCAAGAATATTTTAAGGTATTCAGGAAGAAGAAGAAAATAGAAAACAGCACGCAGAGAACCATTCTACATTCTGAATGAAGAGAGTACAGTTACTTCGTGCTGGATTTATTTCAGCACAACATAACAGCTTTCCACAAAGTGGTTTAGATGGGATTCCCAGGTGACTTGTTGTGTATTTAAATACTGCCTGCCTAGGATTTAAATAAACAGCTTTTATATTAATTAGAAACAAATCCTCTCAATTGGAAGCTATTAACTGTTTCTAAATTGCACACGCAACACTTACTCAGACTTTGATTCAGTTACATGCTTTTAAACTTGCCAGCCACTCATAGTCTAATGTGCTATAACCACAGTTTACAGCAGAGCAATAAAATATTGATTCAACTGTTTTAACTTTCATCGATCGGCGTAACATGTAATTAAGTCCTAGGAGCAAGCGAGCAGCTCATTGCTAGCACATCAGCCTAGGTACATATTTGCAGCCTAAGCCTAGCAGAATTGTTTTATGCATGTTTTGCAGTAATACACATGCCAATTATCTCTTTGCTGGTTTCTGATTACAGTTTAATCAAAGACACTCCACACCGTGCAAGTAGGACCTGAATATAGACTGCCAGGCTCTTCATTGACCAAGTACGTTGATTTCACCAGCTGAGAACCTGACTCAGATGCTTTGTACTACACTCATTGTAAAATCCTTGTAAATGGGCCTGTGGCTCCCAGAAAGCACAGGAGTTGTTAGTTCCACCTGATACTGGGAGTGCAAACTCCCTCTGAAGGCAGAGCAAAGCTGCCTGCTTAAATTCACGGGGTAGTTAGTAGCTTTAAAGTTCTTAGAAGCTCAAAATCATCCCTCTTCATAAGATAACCACCTTGTCGGGCTCCCAGGAACAATGTTCTGCTTTTCTCAGCTTTGACCCCATTAGGTAAATCCATGTGGATTTTTTTTTTTTCTGGCTGACTAGCTGAAAAAAGATGTTTTTTCTCCTGGTTTACCTCATACCATTCAAAAAAGCTAAACAGATTATCAAAATGTTTGTGATCAGATTGAATAGGCCAAATTAATGCTTTGTGCTTGCAGCCAGTTTTTCATTAATTAGTAGAAACCCAACCTGACAATATTCAATATCACAGTTTCCAGACTAAGAGTGCATTGCTGAGATAAATGGAGTAGAAGGAAGATGTCAGTTCCTGGCATTATCATCCTCGTGTACAATAGCATTTTGTTTGTTTGTTTGAAAATATACCTGATAGTTGCAGAAAATACTTTTTTCTTTTTCCAGAGCCTAGGACATTTCAATAAATTCATGTAAATAAATATACAGATAAAGAAAAATGGGGGTTATTCAGATCTTTTGGAAAACTCCATAATCTTGTACAAATCTCCTCTCTTTTGGGTGTCCTCAAAGATGTGTTGAACTCTGCTCCAGCCAGCTGTGAGAGGTAAAGATGACCATGGTGAGAATATTACTTTTTCTAGATTTTGTCCCTTTTAAAAATAAACATACTGGCAAGAAATGCTAGAATTCTTTAAAATAACTCCAGGGGAAAAGAAAAAAAAAAAAAAACAAACCAACTAAAGACTTTCAAGTGAGGAGCAGGTATTAAAAAATCTTAAACCAACAAACAAAAGAATCCAACAAAACAAAGCTAAAGTCAGCCTATCTCCTTTGTAACCTTCCTCCCTTGCTATGGAAGACTGAAAGTTTTGCTTGAAAACCAAATCCCTGTGGGTTTGCAGCTTACTCCCTGTACACAGTGATCAAAGAGCTGGCTGTGGTTCTGAGCACAGCACAGATATGATAGCCAGGGGCTTTGGTCTGTCAGCAAGGCTGACACCCTGCCCTGGCAGTGTTGCACAACACCGCCTCCATCACTTCCAGCAGCTGGAACACCTGACTTCTTGTGACACACAAGTCAGTCTCACAGCCAATACCTTTCTCATTCTGGTTATTCCCTTGCAACTGGAAAACAAGCCACTGTTTCTCTTTTGCAGGAATCCATTTCTCAATTAACCATATTAGAGTAAAGCTCTTGCTTTACTTCTGGACACTGTTTTGCTCACTGCTGTGACAAGTTCTGTGCTCTGTAGTCCCTACTTACTCCTGTCATACAGCTCTTTCATAAAGCAGAATTTACCTGAATTTTTTACAAGCTATATAAGAGGTACATCCCAGCCCACTTGACCAAGTCATCTTTACTTATTTAAGAAAAATTCTCCATGCTCCAAATGGGTCATTTTGTAGTCAATGTGTCTGAACTTCAATTGCAACTTAAATGTTTAATAGCTGTGAGGGGGCTGCCTCTGGAAATCTTCTCTACTGAGTCTTTACTCTCCTAGTTTTGTTTGATGAGTCCTAGGAACACATTAATCCAAAATCTAGGTGAGTTCTGTGGCCAGACCCCATTGCCAATGGAAAACTGGAATCATCCATGGAGAACCACTGATTTGTGTCACCTGGCAGACTGGCTTATATGAAATGAGATGAAATAGTGGTTTTTAAAGCTATTGCAGAAAACACTAGGAGTGAATTTCTCAGGCTGACAACAAACTCCATTTTGCTGTCATCCTTCTCAGGGGAACACTCTTGAAAGACATGATGCCCCACAAGAGGTCAAAGGAACCTGGTGCTGTCCCAGCAGGCCAGCAGGAGACTTGCATCTGCATTTTCCTCACCCCTCTTTAGATTTTCTGCTGGTAATAATACAGCTGAGATTAGGTTTCAGTCTTTATTCCAGTAAAAAAATTCATCTGGCTGTTTCTCTTCTAGCCAAGCAGACAAGTTCAAAAAATTGAGACCTGGAGCCAGTTTAATCATGCATCACTTCCTAGGAAGGAGGGCTAAAAAGGAGGAATACAAAAGAACCTCACCATATCCATATCCATATCCATGGATCAAACTTCAGGCAAACCTACAAGGCAGAAATACGATGGCAAGCTTTGCTGTCAGCCATACCTAATGAAAGAATGTCTTGTACACTTCTGCTGATCCCAGCTACTGCATTATCACACAGGAGGCACAAATTTTCATTCAGAGCTTGAGCTTCAGGATCATGAAATATTCATCCACTAGAAACTGTCCTGAGAACCATGTAACTAGACTTACCCTGCATTTTCAAACTAAATACTTTCTTATTAGAAAATACAGACCCTGTCAACAAAACTGAATTTACTGATTTTTTGGTTTGTTTTACTAAGAACAGGGGAAAAAAATCATATGGATAATGCCAAAACATTTTGTTTCAGTATAGCTGTTCCAAAACCAAAAGTGCTATTTTTTCACATGTATACACAGAAATGAAAAAGTAACTCAAAGGGAATGAATTTCTGATTTGTGAGTTCCTCTAAACCTAGGCATGATCTCAGATGTCCCCTCTTGGCTATGTTATGACACAAAGTAAGATAACGATATTTAGTTACTGTCACCAAGACAACACCACCACTTTAAATTCAGATAGAAACTCACTCTGATTGACCACAAAGTCTACTGTTATCTCAGGGCTCTTTCTGGGACAGGAAAGTGTCAGTCCTGCACAGCCCTGGCTGGAGGACTCGAAGCATGTCAGCTGAAGGAGTGGGATCAAAACGACAATCAGAAGGGTGACGGGTCTTGCTGGGCTGACAGGCAGGGCGTGCATGTGGAGTGAGCACATACATGTGTACTCTGTTGCCCCTAAACTCCCTGCTGGCCCTTTTCTTGTGAGCCAGCGGGGCACCAAGCCTGCTGAGAGGACTGACTTGTGCAATTTCAATGCCCTTTAGTGATGCACAAGAACAGAGACGACAGGAAAACAGAGGGGACGGGGCTTTGCAAGGCTGCTGTTTATTTGCATAGCTGTGAAGCCCATGATTTGCCCCCACCACATGATTCAGGGAGCAGCAATTACAGATGTTAATACTGATCATTCTTTATAGCAAATATTCTAAGGAGACCTCCTTTCAGAGACTGCCACATTCCAATTACAAAACAAAGTCATAGATGCCTTGAAAGTCTTGCTTAGAATCATAGAAATTCCACCGTAGGCATTAGCCAGGGGAAACATCAATATGTCATCACAAACCCATCCCATCCCCCTATTACTCTTACAGACCTTTGTGGGGACCAAAGGGGTAGTTACCAGCCTGTAGTTACCTGGAGGTTTACCTAAAAGCAGGGCAAAGAGTAAGCTAAAATATTCCCCTTTTCTCAGTGACAGCCAGCAGACAGAGGTAACACAGAAATCTGAGATGGGCTACTGTCCCTAGTGACCCAAATTCCTGAAGTATTGCTTCCTTCCACCACAAAATGTTCTCAAAGCTACCATTCGAGAAAGAGGGCAAAATACCCAAATGTCCTGTTCTCTCCCTCCCCAGATTATTTTACACATCCATATCCAAAACCTTAACAGCTTTGCTTGTGATAATTAACAGTAAATACTGAAATGCATCTCTTGATACATTTCATACTCAAAATTGGCACCAAAAACTTTCTCCAAGTTTAATCTTACAAAGGAACTGTGCAAATGTATATAATTATTTTCTGAAGAGGTCAAGAAATATACATTTTGCTCTAATGTACACAAATAAATCAACACAAAAATATTTACCAAAAAAGTGACACCAAAATATAATGCGCATGTGCTCATGTTGACTGTTTTGCTTGTAAAGATATTTTAACTTCATTTAGAAATGCCTTCCTCTTTCTGGATACACACATGTGGAACATACAAAAAGAAATCCCAGTTTGCAGCATCCACTTTGCAAAGGGAGTTCTTGGGAAGCAAATTTTGGAGTCCATATTCTTCTTATGAGTTACTTTATCCATTGCAAAGAAAAGATTTTTTTTAGGTAAGGCACAATTAAAGTAAGCTCCTTTGCTTAAGTTAAAACAGAAGTGAAATGAAGAATCTGACCCATTCCTCTAATTCTACAGGCTCAATAGTAATCTAGCTATGCTATTCACTTAGAGAAACCATTAATTTTGCTATGTGGCTGAAACTAGGAGGCTTCAGCTTTCTTTCTCTCACTTTCCTCCCCTCTTTTTGCTCTTTGTCTATGCACCTGTTTGCACCACTTTACCATCCCATTTGAGAAACTTTGGGTAATCCTCTGGCACTAACCCTGGTGTGATAATACTCCTGTTATTCAGCAGCATAATTACAAAGGACAACACAGATAAAACATGTCTTTCACTTCTGCTGTGAATATGCCAGTTTTGCAAGTCTTCAAGGTGAATGATTTCTAAAACCTTCTGTATTTAATCTAAATTATTTGCACAATGAACTTCCAGCACTTTAAGGAAAAATGGTTACTTCTCATACATCAAAGTGAATGCTAGTGGTCAACACTTTTGCAGTAGCTTTTTAGCAGCAGCCCCTTCTCCAAAATGCTTCATCAACCCTGAACAGATCTGCTGAAGGACAGTTCAGTATTAGATTTTGCTTTGACAAGGGCAAGCTACAGCAGAGAGAAGTGAAATGCTGGAACCAGCCAGCAGACCAGTGACAGGCAGAAATAATTCCTTTGGCTGCTGCATCATAACCCTTTGGAGTAACATCACAAAAAATTTTGAATTGGGTGGTGTTTGCTTTCTTTTGGTTTCTGGGACAACTTTAACTTCCTTATCTTCCATCTGCAAGAAATTTTGCTACCCAATTAAAAGCTCAAAACCACAATTAAATCTTGCCTAGTTCCTATTAGGGAAAGGGAATTCAGCATCTTCACATGCCTTTTTCCCTCCTGCTTTGTCCCTCAACAGGGAAGGCAAAGCTTTCCTTTGTTCTGTGTTTCTTAGCAGGTTTGGACTCATTTTGGCTGGAATCAAGTGGGAAGAGTCCTGGTGGCTTGAGTCTCTCCTCATGGATTTCAAACTCTTGTTAAATTCACAGGAGCATTTTCCTGACTGTCTAATGTAGGTGCAATGGCTGAAACATGACCAAAGAAGAAACCTCACTCAAACAGACAGGCAACAGGGAGCACGTGGAGAGCTATAAAACAAGATAGATTACCCTGTACTCTCTTTTCGGTAGCCTAAACAAATAATCTAAGTTTAGAAACAGTTTTTCTCCACCACAGGATAGACAAATTTTGTTCCCTTATGCTCCTCAGGCATGTTGTATTTTTCTCAGACTGCTGAGCTGTTTGGGGCAGGTCAGTTGTTTCAGACCCATGCTCAGCTCTGGGCCCACATCTGGATATGGTGATGATACAGTGATGATAACAGTAGCACATTTGACAGATAAGAGGAACAGCAGGTAAGTACACATCCACCATGAATCTTTAAAATATTTGTGATTTTTTTCTGGAACCTTTGCTCAGCCAGAGAGTCCCCAAGGACAGTGCTTGCCAGACAGGAGCCAGTCTAGCACTGCCTGCTGTGATGTCTAAGAGAGAAGAATAAAGTTATTGATCAGTGTCTAGAAGAAAGCCAACCACGTTATGTGGTCCAAGTCAACAGGGAGAACTTTGGGTACTCTCAAGGTCATCTCCAAACTACTGGATTTTCCCTTGCCCCCCAGAGAACTGAACAAGGCCTAAAGATAAGAGGGACATCTTCAGTTTCTTCTTCACAAATTTCTCAACAACCTTTTTAGCCAAACTAGGAAAATTATCACACAGGAGCAATAATTAGCCACAATGGCAGCAAAAGGTAAGCTAAAACAGAGAGAAAGATTACCCTCTCCATCTATAGGTTTTGCTTCTCACAGCCTGTCCCAACACTTGCTCTTTAACAACATCCAGCCTAAATCAAACCATGTGCAATGGGGAACAGAGCTCCATATATTCTTTCTAGCACTTGCAGAAAGGGAGTGATCATTTCCAAATCCTGTCATTTTCTGCTCAAAGAAACCACAGGATTAAGAAGCTGTTTCAATGCCCAAATCAAAACAGAAACTATCTGGGTTTGCATCTTACTGTCCATGAAAACTTGAAATCCGTAAAAAACATTATACCAAAGAGAGCACAAATAACCTGTGTACATATCAAGTCCATGAGGAGCCTTCCAATGTCGAGAAAAAATAACATCTTCTGCACAGAAAGGCAAAAAAAAACCACCTGATGAGTTAATTATCTGTACACAGGTGCATCAGGTGAAGGATGTCAGTTATTTTGTGGATGGGCATATTTTTAAAGTTTCAATTTAATTAGGATAATTTTCTAACAGTTTGGCTGTTCATCAGAACCTCATCAGGATAGAAATTGGGCAGAAGCCCTTCTAGAACAGACCTGATTGTGAGAGATCTTTCATTCCAAGGTCCTAGCCAGCTGGAAAGACTGTGAATAGCCTCTTCAATGATATTTCAGTCTCCTGCTTTTGGACTCAGATGAAACCAGGAAGTGCTGCAACACCATAAATACCATTAAAAGACAGAGAGGGAGAAAGATTAACCAGATTTTGGCCAAGCTCCAAAACTCTACATTTCAGTTTGGGGCAAAGGTTCAGGCTGGTTTTCACAGATCGGTTTGTCCACCTCAGTTATTTCCCACTCTTACATGATATAAAGTGCCTTTGTTTATCTTTCACTCCCTTATACACTAAGTGCTGGTCATATTCCTTATACATCAGGCAATGCATGTGCAGAAAGAGAAAGAGGACTGAAAGCATGGCAAGACTCCACAGCTAATTTAGGATCAGAAATAGTGGGTGGGAGAAGCTGATTCCAGCTGCAGGGGGTTATATGGAAATATCCCTCTCCGTTTTTCAAAGGCTTGTCCCATGTAGCACTGTTGGTCATTAGACAGAAATAATAATATGTATCATTGATCACAAATGAATAGAGAAATTCATTGCATAGGTCAGCAGAGACAAAAAAAAAAAAAAAAGGTTTTTTGTTCTGGTTGTTAACAGAACAGAGAGAGGAATCCATTCCCCCTTACCTGGTCCTGTGTCCCCAGTCAGACACAAGGTAGGAGTTGGTAGGAGCAAGGAAGGAGGGCTGCTGACTCCTTAACCTCCTGGGTTTTTAAACAGCTACCCAAATGTCTTTAAACACAAACGTAAGTGGTGTCCTAACCAGAGGTGCATTCTCTTACATTTGGAAACACTCTTCTCAGGTGTTGAGCAGCTTCTGCACCCACAGGGTACCTTCAGCACTCAGCTTCAAACTGCAGTGTGGGGTGCTGGCTCAGGATTTGAAATTGTAGGATCATCTGAATGGGATAAACTGACTGCTTTAGTGCCCACAGGGCTGCTGTGAAAGCACAGCCACAGATCCTGAACACACCACTTGCCACTGTTGAAACAATACAGAGAGGACAGACACATCTGGAGCAGAGCGAGGCAACATCAACAAAAAAGGCAGGTAGAAAGCAGCATGTGATTTTCCAGAAATGATTTTCAGACAAATATATTTACTTTCTTTTTTGGGGAGAGCAGGGAAAAAGAGAGCTGCACGTCCTTTACAAACAGTGCTGGTATTATTCACACTGCCAACCAAACCACTTAAGCTAAAGAACCTTTGCAGTACCACAAGTGTAATACAAAAAAACAACCAAAAACCACTTACTTCCTTTTTTCCCCTCCTGAGTATTGACATTCTTGTGCAGTATTAGGAGAGCTAATTTAGCTTCCAGTTCTAAGAATTTTTGAATCTATAGCCAGTAATTATTTGCATTCAGGGGTACAAAAGAGGAAAACAAAGCCCACAAATTCTAGCACATTCATGTGGGATTGGGAGTTGAATTAGGATCCTCACACCCCATTGAATTATCGGCCCCCCTATTAGAGCCTTATTAAAATGGTAATGATTATAATGCCAGTCATAGGCAGGCTGTCGCACCTGTCAAAAAAAATACCCTGATTATCCTGTTCATTCAACTGTCTGGCATTCGAATCCATGTCTCAGGTTTACTGTTCTGTGAAGTTTTTCTTTTTCTTTCTTTATGTTTTTTTTTTTCTTTTTATGAAGTAAAATAAAAGATACAAGAACAAACATTTCCACAGAGATGATAAAAAAAAATATCCCCTCTAGCACATCTACTACCCATGTGGTGTTAAGGTATCTAGGACAGCAGTCTGAGAAAATAGATACAATTTCACTGGATTTCTCTATAATGAGGAAGAATACAGAGGGCTACAGTAAAATCTCTTTATAAAAAGGAACACTAGTTTTTAAGAAAAAAAAGAACAATTGGCCTTCCTCTTTCCACAAACGCACACACCCAGCCCATTTCTACACACAGCCAGGATTACATTACTCAGAGCAGTAAAGTCTTTCTTCATGCACAAAATAAACACCTCACATGGTTTAAAGGGACAGTCTTGAAAAGACCAACACTAGTCCACAGACTTTGCTAAGGAAGAAATTGTGTTAATTAATTTTCTCTTTTAAAAGTAGTGAACATAGTATTCAAAATAGGCAGCACAAATCTAGGGTCTAATCCTGAACACATTTAGTAAAAGGACACTGGGGCTTGAAGACCTCAGCCAGTTTCCAATTTAAAATCCCACAGGGATTATTCCAATAACCTGTTTTTAATAGTAAAAACAACATTAATTTTAATAAAGATAAATGGATACTTGGCTTTCCCTAAAGTAGAAAAACAGCACAGACAAGTTCCTGAGAATTTATGAGATAAGTCAGGTAGAGAGAAGATTAAATATTTTCCACCCTATTCAAAAGATGTCTTTTTCCTTTCCTCCAGCCCTGTTGTATGAGTTTTTCAAATACCACAGCATAAAAGAACGTCTGTGGAAGAGCATTTAGAAGCTGAATGCCTTCAATAGCATCTAAGACAGATGCTGTGTCACGGAGTGCCCTGGACCCTTTTGGGAAGTAGAGCAACCAACAAAAGACCGGTTGGGTTTTGTTTGTTTTGGTTTGTTCCAGAAAAACATTTTTGATGAAACATTAAAAAAAAAAAAAAAAAAAAAAAAGCTAGGGTTTTCTTAGCACTGGGAATAAAAAATACCTGTAAGAACTGCACTTAGCAGGCATCAGCTCCAGAGTGCATAAAGCACTAGATTCATCCCTGTTTTCACAGAAGTAACTAGGAAAAAATCCTTTTATTTTAGAAGCCCATATATAAACTTGCAATGATTCCCATTTTAGGATGATAAGGGTTGTATCAAAATGTTATTTAAGTGATTCATTGTGTTTCTAAATACAATTTTTCTGAGCTCACAAAGCTAAAATAATATTTTTAAGAAGAAAGGGAACAGAATTAGAAGGATGTTGTCATGAAAAACAAGAAGTAACCATAGAATTGTAGCAAATAAATGAGTGAGCAAACAGCATGCAGCTGCTGCCTATTACCTCCTTGGTCTGAACATGCACACATTTTTATTTTTGGACCTGATGCTCTTCAATATTCTGTTTTTCTGCTTTTTTAGATGGTAAATACTTAACAGTAGGGATGGATGCTGCTGGTTCACTGCCTGCAAAGGGAACACTGGGCCTTAAAGAGGTCTTTGGAATGATGCAGTGATTCCTTTCTTTAAAACCCCAGTTACCTCCATGCAAGTAGAGCTGGGCCAAACTCAGAAATCCTGTCTATAAATAATCACAATCACTTAACTCAATCACTCACACAATCAGAGACATTTGAGCAATGTGTTTGAAGAGTGAGAAATAAGCATCATTTCCATTCTCCACTCCTAAATGCAAGAGATAACCAGAAGGCTGAAGCATCAAATTTAAGAAATTTGAAGGTCAGCTGAGCTTTAGCAGAGGGTCAAGGATGCCCTGAGACTACACCACTAACCTCATAGTGTATGTTGCCCCGATTCTGCTTTTTCGTGCCTTAACTGGCCTCTGCCAGCTCAGAGCTCCTCATCCCCGATCCCTGTCTCCTTGCTGTCTGAATTGCTGAAATAAAGATCCTCACTTTTGCATGCTTAGGAGAGCTGCAGCACTCAAAGTGATAGCCAGGAGCTGCCAGTTCTTGAAGGAATAAGAGACACTATGGAGGATGGAGAGACTGGGACAGGATAGATGCAGGTGCTTCCTGAATATGTTTCTGCAGGTGGCACATCGCTTGGATCAGGTGAGGAGCAGCTGGAGCAGTGGGACCACAGGCTGTTTCCCACCATCTTAGTGCACCTCATCTTAGATGCTTCAATCAAACAGCTGCAAGAAAATTCACCAATCTGTCTTCTGAGAGCATTACTGAGTGAAAGCTGGAACTGATTAAATGCTACCATAGCAATGGTGATAAATGGCTTCACCAAGAAGGGTCTCAAGATCACTTCAGCAATGACTCAGTTGCCCTGAATTTGCCTTCCAGAGTCCAGAATGCAAATATTTGAGGCGGTGCCCCAGGTGGCATCCTCCTCTTTGAGGCATTTTCCTGTTTGAATTTCATCAACACTCATGTGGTTCTGTAGCTTTTAATCTTGAGTGAATGAGTGTTGCCACCCTTGTTGATGTGGTAGCTAGAGAAACTATCCATTCCTTCAAAAAAATCCTCACCCAGAAACAGACCACCTACCCATAATTAGCCGGGGTTACCAGTTAAAAACGTATGAAGGGGGTCACATGAATGGAGAGCAGTGTGCATGTTTTATTAGTTTGAACAACAAGGGAATAGATGGATGAAAGATAAGGTAATGATTTGTGACAGGAGCCCAAAATTTGATTTCAACAATTAAATTACCCTTCTAAGAGATCCCCAAGGAAATCTATTAAAATACCATCTTCCCCTATCCCCAAAGCATACAAAAGCTGCCTAGTAACTGTCCAGTATCACTGCCTTTGTGACATGTTGGATGATTCCCAAGACAAAAAACATATGCTGTCCGATGAATGGTAGAGCAATCAACAAGGAAAGGCTATTCTTTAAGTTACTTGCCCTAAGGAAGAGAAAGAAAAAAGAGAAACTAACAACTAAAGCACAAAGTTTGCACTAGAACTTAGGGTTTGGTTTTGCTCACTTGGTTTTTCACCAGATAATCAGAACTACTCTCAAGTCACAAAATCACATCCCTAGAAAGTGTGAAAGAATTTTCACTTTTGAAGCCATAGAACTCTGCACCAGCAGCAATCCCTCATGTTCAGAGGAGCATGCAGCAGTGAAAAGTGGATTGCCTAATGCTTGATCATTATATTAACCCTTTCATCAGTTCCCTGGGACTGTTACTGAAGCCTAAGCTTTCCCTCTAACCACCACTCTTCAGTTATCTTGTACTATTATATCTAAGGTTACCCCACTGCATAAATACTACTATTTAAACCCAGAAGTTTCAGACATGAAACAAAGAAACAAAAGAACATATAATAAACTTCTGCATCATTAAAGAGCTAAGGGAGATTTGACTCAAGCTAGATGTAACTTTTTGGCCTAAAAATAACATTTGCAGGCAAATGCAGAATGCAAAGTAAGACTGAGCAACACTGGACTTGGGTTCTTACTTATCTTCTTATGTCACATATCAGGTGCTCAATTTTCTTACTCACCACTGAAAAATGTGATAAGAAATGCTGATGATAAGAAATGCTGATAAGAAGCCACAGTTCAGATGTGGCATTTTGAAATACCAGCGTGGTATCTGCTACAAGAAATCAATATCATTCACTGATGTGGTTGGTATCAGGGACAAAGCTTGCTCCTAGTCAGTTGCTCAGTATAGTTCAGAATATTTCCCTCCAAGCTACTTTCATTTTAAATTATACTTAAAAAAAACAACTTCCAATCATCATCTCTCTATGCAGTGAAACATTATGTGTTCTGATATGATTTTAGAAGCTATGAATAAAGGCATTTTTAAAGTGAGAAACCTCCATTTTTTTGAGGCAGGCATATATTTCAGTTTACTGCTCTGTCCACATGCATTCTCCAAAACCATAAATTTAGGCATTCACATAAATGTCACTGAATTTCTCTTTCAGAATAACAAAATCTCATCAAAATGTGCAGATTTTTCAGCAAAGGACTAGTTTATGTTTAGGTAGATGCATTCAGTTAAGTGCTTGCAGGACTAGGATTTCTGGCACCCAGCAGTAGAGGGCTAAGTGCATCTCAGGGAGGAGCTCTGTGAAGAGCACCAGAATGCTTTACCTACCCATCCTGAAACATTTTCAACTCCAAAGTCTTCAAGTCCATTCAACTAATCAACAATCTCATAAAATTGCTGCAAAATTCAACAGCAACAAGAACAACAGAAAAAAAAAAAGAAAGAAAAAGTATTTTTTTTACACAGCATGATTTCCTTTCTCTTAAAGAAAACTTGCAACTCTTAGGATAACTAAAGAAACTTCAAAGTATGATATCTATAAATTTTCCAGACACACTTTCCCTTGTATATAATTACTTATGATCCTGAAGACAAAAACCCAGATCTGAAAACCGCTCAAACCCTTCTTCAGTCTGGCCCCAAGTCTAGTTAACATTCTGTTCAGAATATCCTGCTTTGACTGTGAAAAGGAGCAGTTACCTCTTTCCTAAGCAGCTTTAGAGAGGGAAAAAAAAAAAGGGAAAGAGAGAGAAAGAAAGAGAGAAAAAGAGAAAGAGAGAAAGAGAGAGAGAAAGAGAGAAGAGAAAGAGAGAGAGAAAGAGAGGAAGGCAGGAAGAGAGGAAGGAAGGCAGGCAGGAAGGCAGGCAGGAAGGAAGGCAGGCAGGCAGGCAGGAAGTTGCGGAAGTTGCGGAAGGAAGTTGCGGAAGGAAGTTGCGGAAGGAAGGAAGTTGCGGAAGGAAGTTGCGGAAGTTGCGGAAGGAAGGAAGTTGCGGAAGGAAGGAAGTTGCGGAAGTTGCGGAAGGAAGGGAGAGAGAAAGAGAGAGAGAAAGAGAGAGAGAAAGAGAGAGAGCAAGAGAGCAAGAGAGAGAGAGAGAAAGAGAGCAAGAGAGAGAGAGAGAGAGGAAAGAGAGAAGGAGAGAGAGAGAGAGAGAGAGAGAGGAGAGAGAGAGAGAGAAAGAGAGAGAGGAAAGAGAGAAAGAGAGAAAGAGAGAAAGACAGAGAGAAAGAGAGAAAGAGAGAAAGAGAGAAAGAAAGAAAGAAAGAAAGAAAGAAAGAAAGAAAGAAAGAAAGAAAGAAAGAAAGAAAGAAAGAAAGAAAGAAAGAAAGAAAGAAAGAAAGAAAGAAAGAAAGAAAGAAAGAAAGAAAGAAAGAAAGAAAGAAAGAAAGAAAGAAAGAAAGAAAGAAAAGAAAAGAAAGAAAGAAAGAAAGAAAGAAAGAAGAAGATTCTGTCTTTGAAAAGCTTGAATAGATGCATACCATTATGAGTCTGGTAGGATTGACTGGGACAAGTACCTGAAAACACATGAGGCCAAAACCCCCTCTGATTTACCACAGTCGGGGTTTTACTCCATTGTTCCACTTCACACATCTTCACATAAATTCTGCAAAGCTGCTGCCTAACCCCACGGACAGGTGGGGTCCCTGTTCTAGTATTTCTAAGGATCCCTAAAGATGTTGTGCTGACATGAGTATGCCCATTAAAGCCCTGATGTCTGGAATGCACTTAGACTACACCTGAACCTGCTGAGATTCCTTGTTGTGATGTTCTCCTGCTTACCCTGTCTGCAAGGCATGACAATCAGAGATCCCTGTGCCCATCAGCAGCATGCAAAATGCAGCAAGGCAAGAATCCCCTGCCGTGCTGCAGTACTGGTTGGGTGTAACTCTCCAATAGATAACTATGAATCTCATATACAGCCCACTTTCCAAAGCCAGTCCTTTGTGATTGTAGAAGATCTTAATGTGGTAACAGGAAACACAATACTTACACAATCAGTGGTTTGTGACTGTTTTTGAATGGCAATGATCACATAAAACATGGCCTAAAAATGCTCGTAGTGTTTTCCATTACCTTTGATGTCAGAGGCCACTTCAGCTTTACACCCAAAACATTTGTCAGAAAATGTGTTTGATACACATGCAATGCTTCTTGGTACTTTTATAATAATCTGGGCCATAAAGTGGATACTGACCTGTTAGGAAAAAAAGGGTAAAGGCTGTCAATTTTTTTTCCCATTCTGATTATTGCAACAGGTAAAAAGAGAACTCTCTAGTTGATATACAGTATTAAATTGAATAGGAGACCATTTCTCAGTGCTTGCACTGAAAAGCATCTTTGGCTATGATTGTGGTTTATGAAAAACTTAATTTTTCAGTGACAGACAAAAAAATCCCCTTCACTTTTCTTATGAACACTTTTGAACTTCCTTGTAACTTCCTGGCATGTTAAAATGATTGGGAAGAGACTGTAGGATACTCGCACGGGTTTCCAAATATTTCCAAAAATTTCTAAATCAAATTCTTTGGACTGGAATGTAGCCATTAATCCCGACTCAGGAAAAACCAACACAAAGTGAACTGCCTGAAAGAGCACACGGTGAGGAAGAGCTGGAAGGGTGCAGCAAGCTCTGTGCCATGTGCCCAGCCAACATCCAATGGCACTGTTAAATACCATGGCCACAATGCACTCTTTCTGTATCATCCCAAATGGATCATCTGGAGGATGCTTGGGGTGTATGCAGTATTGTCTGGGCAGTAGTCAGTACACAGTAAATGAATGTCTGATTTGCCTAGCAGTCAAGCAGGTGGGATTCAGCCCAACCACTGGAGATGTAGGGAAGAACATGACACCATGCAAGTAATACATAAAATAAACTGACAAACACACACACGCATGTTTTAGCTTTGACTCACATCTCTGACTTTAACAGTATGACACTGGTAAAGCCATTACATGTTCAAACCTCATGTTTCCAGGCATGAAACATCCATTCATTCTTCATTTAGCACAAGAAGGTCTAAATGCTAACCCAATACAACTAACAAGCAGCAGGTGTGTGCTTCCTGGGAGCGTTTTGCCAGTTGTGTTTCCAGCAACCTGGAAAATGCTGGTTATTCTCATGAATGCAAGGAGGGGAGCTCACCCAGAGGAACCCTCTCCTCATAGTTCCTGGATCCCAGCAACGCAAGAGCTGCCCATGCCTCCTTGCCAAAGCCATGGGATTGTTTCCAAATATGTGGGCCAAAAGTGTGATCCTACTTTTTTTGGACACACCTCCATTTCCCTGGTTGCTCCTTTCTACACCTCTCATTCCAGCAGAAATCTCATTGTCTCTTATCTTCCCTCTACAGGATCTTGTCTATTTTTAGCCAGAGCAACGTTGGATTTTATTTCCTCTTCTTTCCCTCCATCCAGTTCCCTCACCAAAGCCCCCCCACTGCCATCCTACGCATTTGCAACAAAAGTGTAAACTTCAGAAACTATTTGTATTTCATGGGCATTCACACATTATGCCAAAATGATGGCCCAAAAGTTTGGCGGGTAATCTCAACCCCAGAATTCGTGAGCTGATGATGAATGGCTGTGAAGCCTTTGTGATTGCTCAGGCTCCATTGTGGCTGGAACAATGGATGAGGACACAAGTCTGGCTCAGGAGAGCAACGGATAAAACTGTTGGGGAGAACGGCGGGCTCCTGCCGACATGACCACTTGTTGACATTGAAAGGATTGAAAAACAAGTGAGCAGAAACAGAAACGATTCTGTTCGGCGAGGCTATTAGTTGCAACGTGTGGCAGTGGAGCGGTCACTCCTGATGTGTTTCCTCGCTAATGAGCCCTGAATGCCCTATTAAACTGGGATGCTATAGGCCCAGCACCACTGGGACAATGCTATGCATGAACGACTCCCCCAGCACCTATTGGCTGCTCGCATGAAGGAAGCAACTGGCAACACTCAAATTTAAACGGGGCTGACAGTACAGTTAAATGATCGTTAATTAGAGTTGCTGAACAGATAGGGACTCAAAGCAATTCCTAATGACAAGATAACAGTCTAGTATTACTCAGCTTTGCACAAGTTCAAGCTCGGACCCCATCTCGGTCTTTGTACTGTACATGACGGGTGTCAAGTCGATTTTGGTTTCATTCCTATATTCACAAACCATAAGAAATCCTGACTGTGTGTTGAGGCAGTAATAGAGATTTTTATATGTAAGGATGAAAATAAACCTGTGTTAAGAATAGATTTTGTGCAGAGAAGTTCACACTAGGAAATGAGAACAGTAAAAAGAATCACTCTTCTATTAACATGTTCATGAATGAATCCATAAGGAAGCCACCACTCACCCGTTTTCTGTGTTCCCTCATCAGCCTCTCTCCCCAGTACTTAACATGATCCATTAAACCAACTTCAACCTCGCTCAAACCCCTGGTTTGTTTTGATTGGTCACTCAATACTAATCTGGGAAGAGAACACAGAATCAAACTATCTACTAGCAAAAAGTCACAATGTGACACGAACTCTGGCTTGAGGGCATCATCCCCTTCCACGGATTTGGGAAGAGCCTTTCCCCAAGAGCACATTGTATCCTAATCAGCAGCTCCTAGGCTGCCTGCATCATTCAGTGAAACAACATATATGGTCCCTCCTTACATCAGGATACTGGATTAGCACGAGTCTGATTTCCCACAAGAAATCCTGTTCACTGAAGATTATTATAGGCTATACACAGTATAGGATACAGTATAGTATTAACTGGTTCAAAAATACAGAGTATGGCTCCTAAAGGCTTACAGGCCCAGGACACCTGTGAAAGTTCTCCCACCAGGGAGTGAAGTGGTGAGACAAGCAATGTGCATTTGGAATTAGAATAGTAAAGATCATTATTTGGCATTTGTACTTTCATTTGGCATTTTGGGTTTTGTTAGAATGTCTTCTTAAATTGTGAAAAGTATACTGCAATAGCCACTTTAGTTCCACAATAGGTTATGTAGGACCACATGTACATGTCATACTGCAAACGAAGAAGTTTCTTGATTGAAACATTAGATTACATAAACTCTTAGCAGCGCATTATTCTGAAACTTTTTATAACTCTATTTGCACATTTTAACAAAGATGCTGTAGCGAGGGAGATAGATCATGGCTATGACAAGATTGTTGCAGATTATTGAGCAACTCTAGCAATTATTCATATTTTTTATGGAATTCTCTGATAGGATGCATCCAATATAACATCAGTACATTCTATGAATCTTAAAACAACTCTGCATAGCCCCTAATACAAGAAGTCCCTCTTCCAGAGGATTTCTGAGACAGCACTGGATGCAGCTGCCAAGTAAACAATTTTTTTCTTTCATCTCTTCCCTCCTCACCTCTGCTAAAAGTGACTGTTTAAAGGAAATAACAATGTCATGGTAAATGCTATCATATCACCCAAGATATGTGCCACATTCTTATCTGCTTTTAATTTTTTGCATGGGAGATTTCTGGGGAGGGCTTTTGTTGTTCTTTTCTTTTGCAAATCAGGCTGTGAAAGCTTTCCCCAGAATATGCAGTCTAGGTCCAGAGTATTAGTTTCTCCAAAGGGAAAGGAGGTAAATAACAGTCAAGCCTGGGATTGTGGGAGGAATATGCTTTTCCCTTTAGCAGCAGGGCAGCAAGGATTGCTCTACAATAACTACTGAGATGCAAAACAACTTGTGATGTGACATTCTGCTTAGTAGGTTCTAAACCCTGATTTCTAAGTATAAAATTTTCTCAGCTAAAGAGGAATCAGAAAGATATTAATGGCGAGAATAGTAGTACTTTTCAGGTAGTGGGAGTCTTACTTCACTGATCAACAGGGTGAGTGGAGAGGAGGATGAGGCTGCCTCCCTTCCTCCCTCTTTATTTCCCCTTTCTCCCTCCACCGTGCTGCTAGCATCCTTACAGCACATACAGACTCAGCAGCAGAGGGTGATGGACTTACATATTTTGATCCACTAAATGCTGGGCCAGGACATGGCAAAACTCACTGTGACATAATGTGGTTGGGGGTCTATTTTACAGAGGCAGCAGGTGGTCGAGCTCTTTGTCTGGCAGGAAAGGCAGCCTATCTACATCAAATTCCAGCACTGAGACTCTCAGTCACATCTGAATTTTCAGATGTCCCAAGAAAATCTGTTCTTTAATTTCTGTCTTCTAGGCATTAAACACAGCTTCAGACAGTAAATCTCTAGATTTGTAGAGCCTGTAATGATGTTTTTATTTTTTTTAATGAATGAATTTTAGGCACCTGCCTAGAACTGTGAAATAACAGGCTTGATTGGCAAAGTGAAAACAGAGCCTAAAACCTTGTATTCTTCTGAAGAATTCTTCTGCAGAACTCACTGATTTTATAATTCTCTGGAGTTTAGCATGACATATTCTGTGTGACTTTACACAAAGCAGGTGAAAAGATAAGGGGACACTGTGAGAAACAGAAGGGGGGAAGTGACATAGATACGGACTTGACTGTTTGGGGGTTTATTTCTATTTAGAGTTCTACAGAAACTGAGAGACAACTGTGTTATTGAGTACTTGCCTCAGAGAATTTGTAAATCAGCTTGTTGTAGTAATGTCTGTACAACAATCCCCATTTTACTTTTCTAATTCAGGCCTCTGTCATGTGTGTGCTGGCTGCAATGTCCAGAGGTCCCAGCAGAGAGGGGCCCCAGGATGCTGGGTGCAGGATGAACATATAGGCTTTATTATGTTAAAACCCACACAATAATTACATCCTCCTCTTGGTAAAGGGATCATTGAGGAGTATTGTGCATTTGCTATTGTCTCTCCCTCCTTTGATGCCTGGGCTGAGCTCTCATTAGGCCTAATTGGACATTTGCAACGTGCCCTCAGTGGAGGATATACCTGTGTGCTCTCCATACACAAGGACTGACTGGAAAATTGGATGGCTCCTTCGGGGAGGCTCTGAGGCCACGTTGTGCTGGCCAGAAGATCTCTGAGGGCCAGTGCTGCCAGAGCATGGCTGACAGGCCCCATGAGCAGTGGTTGGGGTTGAGACCTCAGCAACAGCAAGGCAGAGAACTGCAGCATCCCAGAAACCTCCTTGCCTCATCTGAAGAAGGAGCGGGATGTCTGATCTATGCACAGATTGTCCCAGTGGGTTTAATTTCTTCACTTATTCTAAAGCAGTCTTACAGCTGTGGCTTTCAGGTCAGACGGTGCTTCCTCCAAGGCACTCAGGCAGTCTGTTAGACTGAGCTTATTTATGACAAAAACAAGCAAACTGTGCTCTTTTGCATATTCTGGACTCTGTTTTAGTTGTTAAGATCAGGAAAAATAACATTTCATTTAAGGTAAGCTGGAGGAAATATGTAGCCAGCCTTCCTACCCACCTGATGTGTCTGTTGCAAGTCTCATCTGTTGCTTTAAACCTCGGTGTTCATTTATACTCCGAGCTGAAAACCAACACCAAAACAAACCCCACTTTTGTCAAGGAATATTCAAAGGAATGTCATGTCAGCAAAACTTCAGTGAAAGCAAGGAGCATTGAGATGCATAAAACTATAATGTCTCCAGTCCCACATAGTTCTGTACCATATGGCCAGAGAGAAGCAGATGGGCCAGGTCACAGCGGGGGAAGAGAGGGAGAGACTTGGGATTGTTTATCTGACCCAGTGGGCCAACACTAACAGACTGTCCCCAGTGACCAGGCTATTATTAACAGAAAGAGTTGATAAGAACGTGATCCCCACATTTATTTGCCCTCAGGTAGTGTTCACATATGATGCCCGATGAAAATGACCTTTTATTTTGCAGATATTTATTTTAGGGCTGGAACATTTGACTCACAAAGAAGCCATGAATTGCACTCCACTTGTCTTTTACTGATTTTAGATGCCAGCTATTTCTATCTGTTTACTTGACTAAAGTTCAGAAACTTCCTTGTCTAAACAAGACAAAGTCAACAATAAATAATGCAAAAATATTTTTTAAAAATATTATTATTATTATTGCTGTTACATGGTTGTGTAAACATCAGCCCAGCAAAAATAAAGCAGAATAGCATGGGTACTGTCAGAGAAATCCTGAGATGTCTGATATGATTTCAGCAGGAGAGTTCTATCTTACTGTGTTTCTCAGTGAGCTGCCAGTATTAGCAATAAGAAAAGTTCCCCAAACTATTAAAGTTCAAGGCATAGTTACCTAAACATTACATGGAAAGAGTTTTGGAGGCATCATTGCAAGAAAAAAAAAAAACCCTCAACAACAAAAAGGTACAAAATTGTATGAAAAATACTTGCATAGAAAAGTTGGAGACAGAAGTCAGCTATTTCTGGTTATGATTCAAAGATGCCAAATATTTCACCTGAGATGCAGAATGAACCCATTAAGGGTAGTAACACTGCAGGTTTCACTCATAAACTTATCTCTGTTGGATTTTATGGTTTTCCTCTCAAACACCTTACAGCTCCCAGCTGACGCCTTCCAGAAGGACTAAGTACTACTACTCTCAACTTTGCATCTAAGAGACCTCACCAGGGGAGAGCTCAGAATCTACCCCATGGTAGGTGCAGAGTTCCTGAGTTCCTGGATCCTGGGCCCCCAAATTACAGCCATCCTTGTTCCTGCTGCTGAAGGAGGGACCTTAGCCATGAGCATAAGGGACCAATGCTCTTGCTAGAGCCAGGTTCTTCTGTGCTTGCAGCAGTGGGGATTGTGTCACTGCTTGGTACCTCCAACCAGCTGGAACATTTACTAAAGTTTCTTTTTCCCCAAGGCTGGATGCTGATGTTCCTTTTAGGGGAGTTATTTCTTAGCTGTGCCAATTGGATAAACAATAGGCAGAGAAGGAGAAGCCAGTTTTACAACAAGGATATCATTAGCTCATCCCATTCTAAGCTGTTTTGTAAAATGAAGACTTTGCTGACCAGATATTGTTGTTTGACCTTATGCACAACTAACTAGTTATTATGGCCTGCAAAAGCAGGAAAGCTCTGTGTCCAGAATCTCTAAACCTTATTAAAATGGCCATTTGGGACAGTGTCACTCTAATTAAAACAGAGACTTATTGCTGCTAAATGACATTACTAGAGCTCATATAATTTAGGAAGATCGTTACCTCTTGCTGAGTTTGGAGCCTCTGGCTGACCTCTACGTGCATCCTTCCCTCGATACATCATCCTTGGGAAAGTCAGCACTTGCACAGAGCCAGAGATTTGGCATGGAGGGGGGTGATTTTCTGTGTCCCAAAGCTGCAGTGGAAGGTCTTTTAAGCCTCCCTGTGTCACAGCACTTACTCGAGGCTGGAGATGTGATGGGGCAAGAGGGATGTGTCTGCATGTGTGCATCTGCATATGGGTAGGGGCAGTGGAAAAGGGGTAACCAAGCCCTTCAAAGAGAATTTTGTCCCTACAAGGTAGTCTACAGCATTTACCAGTGTTTGGGGTTGTAGACTATCTCTGGATGAGGATCCAATGCAAACTGTGGCTGAGCACACATCTTGCTGTGTGATATATAAGTTAACTCTTTGCAGTCTCTGTGGGCTGGAATTAAACTTTGCCACTCTTGACTTCCAATGGGACGAGTATTCCCAAACTACAGGAGCTTGTAAGGAAAGCCCATTCCTTATATGTAGAGGTGTTAGAGCACATCTAAGAGAGGAATTGGACAACATTTGTTGGCTTACCACTCCTGGATTTTCCCCTCTGCTGAAAATAGTAAGGTTCCTACTGAAAATTAAGGTTATTCAAGGTAATTCAAACATTTCTGGGTAAAAGAAGTCCTGAAGTCCCTCCTGTGAGTGTGGGTATGAGGACACAGTACCTCTGGATGTGTCCCAGTGGAGATGGTAACCCTGTTGTGGGAAACACACAGCACCTACCTCAGCCATACACTGCCAGATTATGCAGAGGGACAAAGATACAGCATAGTCACAACACACTACCTTTATTTTCAGTTCCGTGGAGGCGCATTTGACCTCATCTCTATTTTTCTAAAGTACTTTTGCTCTTGTACCTCTGAAGTAACTTAATCCAGTTATTTTTATTGAGTCTAATCTTAAAACTACTATAAACCAGCTCTGGTTTGAATACCTGACAGATTTGCCTTAAAGATGCTCTTTGCTCTTCTGAACTGACTGTCTTTTCTCCCCATTTCCCCTACTTTAAGAAAAAGCTTCCATTGACTGGTCAGACACAGAAATGTTTCTGAAAGGCAAGCAACTAGACTTCTGGGAAAGGGAATGATATATTCAGAAATTTCCTAGAAATGACAAAAAGCTACATGAGGGTGCCAAAACTCTGGTCACTTACAAGAACTCTTTTAATACTCTTACATACAGAATCAAGAATGAAAAGAACAAAGAAAATAAAAGATGTAAAGAGGGCAAGAAAACTAATTCCTCAAGTATTAAATGTCTAGAGACAGAATTTTGGTCATTTAGTTCAAGTGATTCCCCCTGCTCACCAGAAATGCAATAGAAACAAAAATCAAAGTATAACTCTGCTCAATATACATTGTCCCTGCTTGATGCTGCAAAGTACATTTCATTACAAGCCAAGAGAACAGCCCTCACTGATGCTTGCTCGAATGTCTCAATTTCTGGATTAAGCTGTCCCATTGTTTTGAAGCATAGTTATGGTTTAGAGATCAATGGGACATAGACTATCCTAATCTACTCTGAACAGCCCATAGCAGAGAAGGGATACTCTGCACTAGAGAGCCATCTAAGTCTTCTAATTACTTTGGCTACTGATAGATTGGCTCTTACCCCCTTGAATTCCTTTGTCACGGAGGAGTTAAAATTCATGAGCGTCTATGCTGCTGAATGCTTACTCCAGTGCTGCTATTTTCTGCGCCAAGCTAGCCATCACCACAAAGAGTCGGAGGTCTGTCAGGCCATCTGTTACATAATAGTCAACAATCTCTAAAATCTGGGGAAACTGAGATGGAGAGAGCAAAGATGATGAAGGGTTTAAAAAGAACAGATTGCTGCCTTGCTTGGAAGGGAGGGAGGCAGGGGGAAGGGGGAAAGGCTGGATAAAAAGCCCTGATGGAAGCAGAGACAAACCCGATTAGCACAACCAGCAAAACAATCCCCCCAAAATATTAATGCTTTCTCCAAAGAAGTTGACAAGAAACAACCAGATTCATGGGGGGAAAAATGCTTTAGAGCAGGAAAGCTATGAAAAATTACAGCTGTAATTTATGCATTGCCATATACAAGTAGAAACCGAAGACAATTTAAGATCACCTCCAAATCAGCAAAGAAGACCACCACAAATATTTTTGTCTCTGTGTTATACAACACACTGCTACTGTACCACAGGGAAGTAAGTGTAATATTTTCATTCTACTCTTTTCCTTTCCTCCTTTCCCCATCCCTTTGCAAAGGTGCTTGCTAATTTTAAGGCATCAGAATGGTGATGACTTGCAAGTAGGGCTCAGTTACCTCATATTTGTCTTGCTTTGTGTCCACATTTTAAAAAAAGACCAACTATATCAGGTTCAAAATGTTCTCAGGAGACATCATATACATTTAACTGCCTCTGCAGCCACTGAAATGGTACCAACAGTAATACTGGCTGGGTGAGCCACCTAGCTGCATTTAAACTCTCCTCACATGAGCTGACTTTTAGTCTGCTCTGTCCAGTTCTTATCCTTGCTGCCCTGGCTAAAAGCTTGCAGAGCTTACTCTACCAGCAGTAACCATAATGCTGGTGTCTCCTCAATTTCCTTGTCATATGGGGATGTGCCAGACTAAGTACACTGAAGGTCTCACCACCAGACTCCTTAAAGCTTCCTCCAAATGGATGTCTCCTCTACGTCAAGGTACAAATTTTACCCCCAGACCCTCTTGACATGAGAAACCACTGAGAATCAGAAGTCTTATGGCAGTTTGGGGAATTAATTTCTGCTTGAAGAGAAATGGGAAGCAACAAGCAGGCTTTAGGTTTTGGTTCTGTCAAACCTCTGCCTTTCAGTGACTAGTTCCTGTCCACAGGACTCAGAAGCCTCTGACAACATAAAAAGACATGATCTTCACTCCTGTAAAGTTCAGGTGCTTCAGAGCATTTCCTCAGACCACACTGGAGTTGTATGTGCTCTCTTGCTCAAATGCTTTGCTTTATTATCCCTTTGAGCAAATAATTTTTAAACTACAACAGAAAATACAAAACATGGCAGTTGAGGAAGGGAGAGGAAAGTGATATTTTCTGGATGCACATATACAAACAACTAAAGATGCAGGGATAACTTTGCTGGTTAACTTTTCCCATGATAGTAAGTACTCCCAAAGCAAACACATCATACTGGAAGCAATTAAAATCTGTGTTCATTCACTCATTGTTGTTAGTATAGGTTAAGGTGGTTCATTAATGGATATGCAAGTGCATAGGGTAATGCATCCCTCCTAGCTGTATTAATGGATCACATAAGATAATGCTGACAGATGGAAAAGATGAGCTTTTATAGGTCTGATAAAAATAAACAATAAATGCAGGCAGTGCTGAACTGGATTATCATAGTGCCACATGAGTTGTGTAATGATGTTAGCACTGGCGCCTGCCTTAGAGCTGATGCTTCAGAATACTAACATTGAGCCACTTGATACGTGTTTGATGTCTAAACAAGTCACATCCTTTGCTGAGAGGAACAAATTGTGATGGAGACTGGCTGCGGGGCTTCAAGTTTCAGATAAAAATCTGTCCAGAAGAATTCCATATAAATAATTGTCCAAAAGACTTTCTACTTTTAATAATACGAAATATGTGGTTGGACTTTTTACTCCTTTTGTTGGGTTTTTTTTTAAACATCCAAATAACTTGGTCCCTGCTCTAGTGCTAAAGCCTTGTCTAACATTTCGTGCTGGGAATGCAAAGCAGGGCACCAAGTACAGTAGTACAAATAACACTTTATTTACAGTTTCATGGCTTTGAGATTTCCTGTCTCCATAATCACTTCCTACCAATTTCCTTCTGTTTTGTTTGAAATGGTAGTCTTTTCAGAGAAAGTGCCCAAAGAAACAACGCCTTTGTAAGGTTTGGATTGAATCACGGAGGTTTTTATACTTCTTTTTCTGTATTTCCCAGTACCGTTTTTCTGCATTAACAGAGTTTGTGCTGTATGTCTGGATGGTTCAAACAGGATCGTGATAAGAGAACTGCAAAAAGGCCAGCACTGAAGGGCCAAAGTCTCAGCTGGAGGAAGCTGGCACAACTCCACTGATGTGCATCAGCTACAAACCAGCATCATTTGAAGAGCCAAATAAATGTTCAAATGCTGGACATGAAAAATTTCCAAGCACTACCATGACACTTGGACAATTTCCTAATACTTGAACACACATTAAACATTAAGATAAAATCAAGCATTGTTGTGTTGTAGGAAGTAAATAAAAGCAACTACCACAGAAGTGGAGTTCCTATACAGGGAGACTAGCTCAATCTGAAATTAAATCCACAGAGTATTTGACATATTTTTATCCTGTCTAGTGGTTTGAGTTGCCTAATGAGCAACATCTCCTACAGCTATATTTAAACTCCTCTGCATTATGCCAAGTTGGCTGACCAAAATGGGACAGATCCCAAATCCTCTGCCACTTTTCAAAATGAAGCTAACAATTGAAAAAAGAAAAAAAAATCTGTGCAAAGACATAACATTGAGTCGATATAATGACATAATATTGAGTTAAGCATGAGTAGACTGTACACTTAGTGTTATGTTCTTGTTCTATCCCAACTACCTGGCCAAAATTACCTGTCTAAAAATGAAGGCATACACACCATTTCCACTCCTGACTGCTGACCTTTCCCTTCCTTCAGAGCACTGATTTCTCTTCAGGCCTTTCAGACTTTGAACACTACTCTTAATTCCAAAAACTGACAGAAAAGGAACGTGTGTTATTTAATTTATTAGTGGGTTATGCATAGAATTGTTTAATAAAAAAAAATACCTCACACATGTGTCAGTGCTGCTGATGAGGTTGCTTTCCTTTATGTAAGGGGAGTGTTGACCAACCAAATATCATGACAAACAATGAAGGTATTGATCCTGGAAATGTTTCACTGTTCTCACACTTTTCCAGGCATAGATCTGTAGGTTTTACTTGCACTGTAAGTCAATTAAGAGGCAACTTCTTTAAAGGCCATCAAAACTTTCTAGGGGTTCAAGTACCCATCTCATCAGCATCCTCCTGCAAGAACACTCACAATATTAGTTTTCAGAAAATTAGACAGTCCCCTCTGGGCAGAACTCCAGTGTCTCAGAGTGTGGCTTTTACAATGCGTAGTTAAGCTCTGCTTTCATTTTTCAAGTTGAGGGAAACCCTCAAACCCTCTTACTCTTTCCCTTCACTGAACACAAAAGCACAGTAGTTTAGCTTCTTTTGGCTCCACACCACCTTCTTCACCAATTAGTCATTTCTCAATACGCAATACAACAGTAGTAGTAGTAGAAGAACTTTGAAAATTCAAAAATTTTATGAATATACAGAAATTCTGAATGAAAGGAGGGATTTTACATCTGTCTATGGCCTTCCATTATACTGAGCTTAGATACACTACAGTCTTTCTACAGAGATACTAATATTCATTATTTTTCTCAGTGAGATGATACACCAGATATTTACAGGTACTGCACAATCTAAATGGCTTTATGATCTTCTGGAGGGGACATAGAGAAGAATAGATTTGAACAGGCAAGAATTGATGTGATTTACAGCTTCTTTTACACAAACAAACCCTTTTTACTTAAAAGTCATTCACATACAAGACTATTACTTTTTTTTTTTTTTTTCACCCCAGGTATATCTCATGGAGCTTCAGTGCTTACCTGGCTAATTATAAGGAGCAGCCAGCTTTTGACATGAAATGTACTTACCATAATTTATAGCACATTTATTAGATTTGAAAGATCCATGTCTCATGGGAGATGATGGTCATGTCTACATCCCAAACTGGAGATCAGTGCAGAGATTCCACAGCTGATGGAGCCCTGAACAGCAATACCCTCATGTTTCAGTGCCCCACAGTCTACAACAACTAGCATGGGTTTGGGAACAATTTATCCACAGTCAGGGCAGTGCTGCTGCTGAATCACACACATCATCCTCCACAGAGCACCTTCTAACACAACAGCTGAATGTCTGGGCCTGCTTTGCCTCACACTCACCTGGGTTGGCTCCCTCTAGACCATAGATCCTTACACATCCACTTTGAGGTTTACGTGGATTAAGGTAAATAAATGTGATCAGTGGAGAAAATCTGGTCATATTGTTCTCTTATTACACTTGAAGTTTTACCAGTATTGTCAGACTGGCCTACTGAAAATATATGTTCCTCACAGGATCATTATAAACATTATAAAACATTCCCTCTTCAGATGCAACAGCCCATGTAGGACAGGATGTAGGATTGTGAGCTCTCTTAAAAGTTTGTCTTATATCTTCTGTTTAATGTCTCCAGGAGTTAGAGCAGAAGTGAGATCAATTCTTTCTCATTGTAGTGATAGACAGGAAGACTTTTCTAGAGAAGAGCTTAAATAGTGGGAGGACTGATCATTTAGACACTTTTATCAGCCTCTGATGATGCCTCGAACCCCCAAAACTGTTAGCAATGGCAATTTAAAAAACCCAAACAATACCCACTCCATGCTAAAGTAAGTCTTGGTTACAACTGAGAAGTATCTTTTCTAGGAAAAGGACATAAAAACTGAAGTGGTAATGCAGACATTGGGCAAAAAGAGAATAGTTTGTGTTTTATGGGGAGAGAGAGCAAATATGAAAGCATTCCATACTTCCTATAACCACAAAGCTGGGATTCCCTCCCCTGCCCTCAAATTCACAAGCTACACTGGTTTATACTTGAAGTTCCATCAAGATGGTAATGAAGAAATAGCACATATGAATAGCATATATAGAAATGACACATAGAAAGGAAGAGTCAAGCGAAAAAGCAGCATCAGGCATAACCTGAAACTTGAACATCCTACTTCAATCAACTTTATATCCCAAGTAAGGGTGAGAGCTTAGCCAAGCTCTTTAAGTATGCCTTTGATCTGTTCAGATGCTCAAGACAGAGTCCAAGACCAAAAATCTGGCACCCAGGGGAGCTTTTGTCAAGAGAAAAGTGCTCTTTAGGTCCCCTTCCACTGAGTGAGGAAGGGGGCAGAAGCTGTGTGGGAGGCGTTCTCCAGCTGTGGAGAGATGCAAACACTTTGCTGCTGTCCAATATTTCACACCCCAGACCAGGCCACAAGACAAACAAACCGGGTGTTGTTTCAACAGTCTCATTTGACATGGTCTAACACTACAAGAAGCGAAAGAAAACCTTAGCACTCCTCCCACCCCCCTCCTTGGACCAATTGAGCTGTCACTGTCTGCACAGAAAGTGATTGTTCAGTCGAAAACACATTTCGGCCTGATGCAAACAGAACAGTCTTGAAAGGTGGAGTTTCCTTTTGTGCCTCCCCTCCAAGGGGAGTGAAAGGCAGCAAGAAGAGAGGCAGGAGGGAGGGAGGTGACCACTGTGCACCATCAGCACTCCATGCTGCCTGCTCTGTAGCCCACTCCCAGCAGGCAGCCCCAAAGGCAGCCTGTGGCCTTGCCAGTGGGGTGAACAGTCTTGTTCAGGCAGTGACAGATATTTTCAGGGGGAAATGTTCACAGGGAGTTGGAAGAAAGTGTTGAGGTGATGGAGTTTCAAAACCAGAGCTTTGCTAAGCAGTAGGTTGCAACCTTCAGTTAAAGTTTATCTTGCAGAGGTTGGTAGCTTAGCAACAAGGAGTTTTTTCATTTGTTTTGTACAATCAGAAGAAGTGGCATCAGGCATGTCAGAGTACAGATGTGTCAAGGTATCAGGAGAGAATCATTGGGGAGCAGTGATTTGCAGCAGGATTGAGCAGGGATACCCATCTCCAGCAAAATGGGACTCTTCAAACATGAGAATGAGATTGTCAGGACATGGAAAGGATTTTCAAGATACCATCCAGAGTAAAGTCACTCTCATTCCATTTTACTTATATATGCTAAGAGTCTATTTTCAGCTTTAAAGGTGACCATGAAGTAAATGTCACAGAGCTGACTTCCTATTTTGAAGAGTATCTCTGACTACTAAAGCTCACTTTAATTTGGGTGCAGAATAATGTAATATATGGCGGGGGGGGGGGGGGGGGCGGTGAAAAGGCAAGTCAAATATGCAAGTAGCAAATAACTGTTCTGCCATCAAACAAACTGGGAATTTGTATCTTGGGGAGTTTTTGCAGGCTAACTGGCCTATTGATCTCTGTTCCCATTCAGCATCTTTGCAGGTAGCAGTTTTCACTTTCGGCTCAGTACAGAAAATCAGCAGTGAAGAAGCTGTCACATCCCACCACATCATATCCCTCATCCACTCCCTTGAGAACTTGCATACACAGCCAATATCTCTTTGTGTTCAAGTCAATAAATATTATGATGGCTAATACCAGTGCATTTCATAAACTCTCAACACAGAAGGTACAGCAGCAGAAAGGAAAAGATGCCCTAATTACTCACAGGTAATGATCTCAGGTTCTCACTAAACATTTATATCCCTGTCATCCTCTGATGAATTCATTATGTAATAAGAGTTGAGCAACAGCAGAAAGCACATGTTACACAGCCAGTCTGATGTACAGCTCTGATGCACAGCATAGGTGACCCTCTGCTCCAGTAAGTTTTCACCTTAAAAAGGTAAGAAGCCAAATTTCTCCAGAGCTTTCCATTCAGCATAACTAAAGGCAAGCAAAGCAGGAGTACCTACACCAGCAGGTGCCTGGGGCTCCACTCAGTGCCCCAAAGGGACACTGCCTGTTCTCCATGTACCTGCCAGACATGCAGTGAACAAAGCAGGGCTCCAAAGAAGAGAAGAGCTTTCACCATTAACACAAGGACATTACTCTTAGATGCTTTGAAAGAGAAGCAAACTGTAGAAATGCCCTCTGCAGCTAGACAAATTTGTGCAAACAGCCCTCAGACCGCAGGTTGACACAGGTCTCACTGACACTGGCAGCACCACAGGGTCATTTGCACACAGATGGCCTGGGCCTGGCAGCACATTAAGGACTAAGGCTTTTGTTACACTCTGCCACAAAGCTCTGGTTGTTTGGAAGTGTGCTTGAGCAAGCTCAGTTATCAATGTGGAAATTGATGTAACTGAGAGACTAGAAAACATAGTCCCTTCCTCCTATCCAGTCATTAAACCACCTTTCAATATCTTGGAAAATAGTCCTTTTTTTCTGCAAGAGATTGTGGAAAGAGGGTAAAGTGGACTTAGGACAACACCACTAGGATCAGCTTGCCAACTCCTAACATTCAAACATCTTGAAATGGAGCCTTCTATTCCAGGAGTCTGGTGAATTCTGGGCTGGTACTGCTGGGGGCAGGGGAAGGTAAAGTGTTGATGTGTTGCTGGTTTTAGTTTCATGTATACAACTTCTCTCTCTTTTAGGCACACACACAAATACATATCTTTCACAATTTATGTGATACACAACAACATTAATTTGTCAGGTTGCACAAAAATTTATCCTAAGAAACCAAGTATTTCTACTTCTTTCATAAGCTCCCAATAAACAGAAGGTTCCAGCAGATCTAAAGTGGCATCTTACCTGAAAAAAATTTAATTGTCCAACTTCATCTCACCCAAAGCTTTCAAAGGATCATAAACACGGAAGCAAATATTCACACCTTAAGAATTCCATTGGATTTAACACTTCCAAACTGCCAGATGAAAATCTTCCATAGTAATGACATCAACAACTGTAAGTTTAGAACCAGCCTTGTTTTCTTGAAAGGAAAAGTTGTTTTCTTATAACCATTTGTGATTGTTTTGCAGGTCTACAGAAGGTGTTACTGCTGCAGCAGGGCCAAAACACCTTCATTATGCAAAGCACAACCCAATAAAATGTCCCCACCATGATGTAAGAGAGAGAACTCTCACTAATCAGCACACATTCTGAAAAACTCAGCCCAAATTACATGACTAGAAATCTAAATGCAATTCCAGACTCAATACTCTAAATTAAAAGTGACTCCTACAATTATAACTATATTATAACTATAACTATCCATATATAAAATGATAGGTTGAGTGAACAAGACAAAAGAATGGCATGGAATGAAATAAAGAGAAACAGAAGAAGGACCTCTGTATCATAGTAAGTCACATATTTGTCAAATTCAGTAATATTCACAGGATGAAAGAATCATTCCTCTTCCTGACCAGAAGCACTAAGCTCAGGAGAGCAAATACCTAGCAGGAGAAGCAGTTGCTCAATTAGCAAAAGTTTTAAAAAGAGAAGAATCAGAGTCTCTCCTAGAATTGGAAGCTAGGGAGGACTGGAGGGGCAAAGTCCAGGTCAGTGTCTGAAGGCTCATAATTCAGGATTAAGAACAGGATTTTCTATTAGACAGAGATGTGACAACCGACAGAGGTTGTTCATGTGAGATTGGCCAAACAAGAGAGAAATTATGATGCAGATGTGAGAAATGTGATGCAAGGCCTGTTGAGGAGATTTCCAGTAATGAATTACCAGTAAGTAGCAGTGGAAAGACTTTTTTTGTGCTGGTGGCTGGAGGTCTACTTGCCCCCTTCCATACTGGCAGAGAGCCCTCTCTGATCACCCCAAAAGGCTCTGCTGCCGCTCCCCTGCTCCTGGGGCTGAGCTGCAGAGTCAGCCCTGCTGGCCAGCCTGGCTGGCTGGACAGCATGGAGCCTCACTGGGGCCTCGAGCAGGAGCTCAGGAGCTGTGTTTGAGCTCCCACACTTGCCCTTGGACCTGACATGAGCGACATTGTTGACCCTGACCTGTGGTCTGACTTCTTGGCTTGACCTCAGAACTGCCTCATTGCTATGGATGTGTCTAGAGCCACTGGGCTGCATTTGACCCTGGTGTCTGCCAGTGGATGTGCCCTGCTCTCCTCTCTTCAGCGCTGTGGGGCTGGGAGCCCACTACGCTGCCCATATTGCTGCCCTGCCTTACCCTTGATCCCCAGCTCTCCTGCCCTTGCTGTGCCCAGATGCAGGAGGAGAGAGTCAACCTGCAGCAGGTTCAGGGTGACGAGAGGAGCACAAGGGAGACTGACAGGGCCTGCTTTGGTCAGCCACAGCTTTGGTCCTGACAGGACCTGCTTTGGTCTGGCAATACCACAGCTGAGCTGCAGCACAACTGCCTCACTAAATATCTCTAAGGTAAGCAGGCGGAAAAAGGAACAAGCTAAAAAAGCTGGCAGTGTTAGCATGAAAACAAATGTCTTTTGGAAATTAGACACAGACTTCTTACACCAAAGCAGCCTGCTAATGAAAGGCCTGCTAATCAGTGCAGAGGGAGCAGGAATGACAGCTTTTAGATGGAGCTTGAGCAGCTCACTGATGAGATTATATGACAGGGAGAGCAAGGGCCAGATCCAAGTTCTTTTTTGTGCAATGAACACAGCAATGTTCAGCACATCCCTGGGACTGGCAGCAGACTGGGGAACAGGGGATACCTGAGGAAGCAAAACTTTTTTCTCACTTGTCTTTTCACTACAACCTTTGAGCCCTGTTTCCCTGCTTCCTTATGTACACTGCATATTCCTGGCATTGTGACTCTACTGCAGATGGCTGAGGGGAAGGAGATAGAAGTCCCCATTTATCTTTTTGGTAAATTCCCCCTTGCTTTAAACATTTTTTTTTTTTTAATATTAGTATTACCATGCTTATTTTAGGTGTGCCTGATTAATTCCTTGGCGCTTTACCTGGTGAATAGTGAAGTTAATTACAGTTGGTGTGCTCACTGCAATGGACCCTTTTCTCTGCACTGTTCTCTCACAGTGAGCTAAAGAGAAAGCCTGAGCCCATATATGAAATCCTCATTCAAATACTGCATTCAGTCAAGCAGTTTAAAATTGCTTTGAGGGAGGGAGGGAAGAGAGAGGGAGGAGGCTTGGGGGGAGTATGGTCTTGTACTTGGTGACTGCTGCAAGCTGGAACAACACAGAGAAGGAAGGGCCTGTTTTTTGATATTCATAGCAGGGAATTTAATTTAAGGCTGGTGTGTTGCTGGTTGGAAATATGTATTAAATACCCAGATGCAAGAGAGATGGGTACAGAAAACAGCAAAATAAATACAGGATATTGGCTCATCTATGCAGAGCGCTGATTTCCTAAACCTGGCACATTGGGGATTCACTGCCTGCCCTGATTTTGTGTGTCACTGATTTGGCTAGGATCTAAGCACAGAGCTTCACAGTTACTGAGCCACCGTCCCAGACCCAGCCAAGGCTGAGCACAAAGCAGGCCTGAACAAACCAGCAGGCAGACTACAAAGGGAAAGCAATTGTTCTGCTTAGCAGCAGCACTGTTTCTGCTATGCTTAGCATAGGAACAAGTTAATTTGGGAGCACAGTCTTCTTAAAAGGAAGCACTCCTCAGCCCAGCATCCCCAGGTTTCATGCAGTGTGCTGCCCTTTTTACCATGCATGAGCCACGGACGTTACTCACAATGTATTTTTTTACTCTCAAGTACTATAAAAGCTTCTGATAAAAATCAGCTCTCTTAAACCTCTGCCTGGCATCTTGTTAAAAACTGACATCATATTTGCCTGCCATCATTGGCTCACAAGGAAGTTTCTGCCATGATTTAATGAGCAAGAAGAAGGATTTTACTTTTAAGACAAAACAAGAAACTGCAATATCAAAACATTCATACAATTTTTCTCCAGTGCCCTTGGTCTAAAATTCTTGGTCTTAATTGACTCTCCACAGAGGTAAAGATTGATTGTGAGTAAAAAATATGCCTAAAAAATATGGAGCCTCTAAATGCACATAAGCTGTCCACAGGTCCATCCATATTAACAGAGGTGTAGTGATCATCAGTGTCCAGAAACACGCCCCAGAACAAAACAGTTAGCAGCTCAAGAGACGAGAGCAGAGTGAGGAGGGGGCACCTGGGCACACAGACTCACCATGCTGAAACCTGCAGCGCCCAGTGGGACCTCAGGAGCCTCAGGGTACACAAGCTCCCTTGGCACAGGGGATGCAAGGAATTGTCCTGCCAGCAGCACAGCACAGGCACCCACGTCCTCTCCCCAGAGTGTGTGGGCAGTTCTGTCAGGAAGGAAGAGATATAACCTTGTCTCTCCTTTGCTGCAGTGACCACCTTCAGATGCTTTCACATTTCCTGGGGGTAGCTAACATAAATTAGAGCAATTTTCAAGCCCCTCTAAGACATTCAGGGCACCCAGAACTGGGCTGCCACAGATGCAGCCTGCACTTTTCTCTCACTGCTGGCTTAAGCAGTGCTCTCCTCAGCATGAGCTGCTCCTTTGCTACCCGTGGCAAGCTATGCCATAGCTGTGAACCACCATACTTTGTTCTCCTACATTCTTTTATAACAGCCTGTAAAATGCCACAAAAGGAGGGCAAGCAGCCCCTTGGACCCCCTGTTTCTCACCTGCCAGGAAGCAGGGGACACTGTGGAGAACATGGGGCGAGAGGGGGAAAGCTCCTTCCCTCCTCTGTGCAGCAGCAGAGCTCTGAATTCCACTCTGGCCTCATTCACCAGAGCCAGCAGCTGCACAAGGGCTGAATGAAGGCCCAGAAGGCCAGCCCCACATTCGGTGTTGTGCAGGCAGCGGGGCAGTGCTGCCCTTCAGCCGCCCCAGGGGCCATTCCAGAGCCATCAGCTGCAATGGATGGAGCACAGGCACCGAGCCCTGCTCGGGCACTCAGGGCATGAACAAAATGAGTGCTGGATATAGCACCCTCATTCAAATAGCACAGCATTTTAGCACCAGAAATAGTATCTTTCTCTTTTTCTTTCTTTTATTTTTTTTTTCAGTGAAACTACTGGCAGAGAAAGATACAACTTAGCATGAAAATAAGTATCAGAATAAGGCCCTAGCTGAATAGTCAGTACTCTGCATAATTCTCTCTTTTCATCCCCTCAGCCTAGATCCTCTCCAAATATTCTGATCAAAATTTGCAAAGTAGCTCCAGCATTTTGGCCATCAAAGTAAAAGCAGGAAAATTTAGATTCTGCATCCATCATATCTCTCTACTTTGAATAAAATCAGCTCTCTGATTTTGCCATCAGGCTAATCATGAAGTCTCTGTCCCTTTCTTTCTCTCTCTCTCTTTCAAAGATCAAAGAGCTGCAAGAGACATACTTACTAGAAAAAAAGAAATATACCATTTTAAGGAATGCATTCAATTCCCCTTTCTACTTAAATATTTTTACATGCAACATCTTCACCTTCAGCATATGAAAAATCATGTAAGGGAAAGGACAGAGAGAAAACCACAAGTCAGGATAAACTGTGGAATGATATTCCTGCCATTTAATGGCAAAAGTCTGTTTCAAAAATCCCTGCATGATTTACACAGAGTCTACATTTTAATAATGCATTGTTAGACAATAGAGAAGACCAGCAGAGGGAAGTAGTCTAAAATTATAAGTGAAAATTAAAAATTACAAGCAAAAATACAGAACAGGAGACAAATCCAACTGCATAATTTTCATGTTAACTCTCTGGGCAGTACAGTAAGAGGCCCAGAATATACTCCTATCAAAAGTAGTGGGAATAACCCTTAGAGCCATCTTTCTCAAATCACAGATGAATTCAAATGGGAAGAGGCATGCAACAACAAAAAAAATAGTTGTTAATGCATAAAACTACTGTATGACTTCCAATAGCTGGACTCAAGAACCCTGGTTAAATACTGACTTTCTTTCAGAGTCAATCAGATAATAAGACCCCTTTAGAAGCATAGAATAGTTAAATTCATCACCATAATTTAATTGTAGAAGGTTATTAAAGAGCACTTCGACTCCCCTCCTGCTTCGGCGCTGCTTTTGTGTATTAAACTCAGACTAATCAAATTGCAGATTCCAAGAGTACTGTATTAGTCATCCCCATCCCTTTTAATTTGTTTAATGGCCTCCTTTTTTCTCCCCCCTCTTGTGTGTGTGTTCTGACTGGCTGTGCAGCGCTTAGGCTCACGACATGTAAATAAAGAATGGATAGGGGAACAGTTCGTCGAAAAGAATAAAGCGTGCCTCCATTCTAAAGTTACATTTGATGTCAGCGTAATTCATGGGACGTGTACTGCAAGCAATGGTGCTTATTATTTCTGCTTAGCCGTCTACAGACACAGGAGGAGAGGGAGAGGGAAAAAAAAGGAAGAAAGGAAAAGAAAAGAAGTCTGAATTTACACTTACTGCTTCAAAAGCCCTTTTGTGCATCGCCAACTTCTCCTGGCTGAAGATGCAGTATTTTGCCAAAAAGTTGACTGCAAGAGCAGACAAAAAAAGGATAAAATAGCCCATAAAAGAACTCCTTTCCTCACTTTTCCTTAAGAATTTCTATGAATTGCCATAAAGAGAACTATTTTTTTAGATGCACAACAAAACTGGCCACAGACACCTCTTCTTGCAGAAATTTCACTTTAAGGTTTGCTTCTTCTGTTTTGGTTGTTTTTGTTGTGGGTTTTCTTTTTTTTTTTTTTTTTTTTTTTCCCTTCTCTTTCTTATTTGGAAATGTCTTTTTACCTGGCCCAGGGCACAAAGTCAAATTTGGCCATGAATAGGAGATGTTTAACATGTATAAGGCATAAGAGTTTCATCCTGGTCAGGCAGTAGTCTGGGAGTGTGGTGAGGGCTTGTTATTTGTTTTAAATGTTAAAGAAAAGAACCTCTTCAGACTCGAGATCTGCAGAGCAGCATCCTCCATAGGTTCTCCCAAAGATGCCACTAGAAAGTAAATTCCTTTGGTTTGTTCCAGTCCCAAGAAGAGACAGGTATACACACAAAAAAAAAAAAAAAATAAAAATTTGTCTTTCAGTATTAAGCATCTACATCCCAAAAAAGACAAACCTTTTCCTATTTCTCTCTCTTACTGAGATCAAGAAGGACATCATTAAAAAACACCACATGGGATACCCTGTCCTCAAGGTTTTTTGCTTGTTTCCAGGCTTGTCATCCAAGAAGACAGAGTATGAAGCTGGCCTTGCTTCCTCACACCTAACAGCATGAGAAACTGCTGGGAGTAGGATGAGAAAATTGGTGGGGGAAGTCAGGTCACGCCACAAACACAGGCTGAGCTCATGAGTCCTGTGGATGGTACCAACTACATCACCTCTGCATTCAAACTCCTCCTAATGCTTATTAGTGCCTTTCCAACATTTTGCTCTGTGTTCCAAGACTGCTATTTCTATCACCTCATCATCACTCTCATAGGAAAGAAACCCTATTTTCACATCAAGGGAAATCACCAGGAAATTCAGGACCTGATGGGGAAAAAGTGTTGGGTCTCAGCTCTTCCAATTTCTTGTTCATTTAGAATTAGAACTGGAACACAGGGATAATAATTTGCAAAATTTTGTCAGAAAAAAAAATGTGAATTATTAGCATCATCATTATCAGTAAAATTATTTTACTGTAAAGAGAGAAGGAGTGATTCACAATGTGGTGGCAATATGGTATTCTGGCTGGTATCTAAACAAGCTTACAACATCAATCTCTTGTTTCCTTTTAAAAGAGTACATTTGTCTTCAGGTTGTGTTTTGGGGCATGTGCAAGGAAGGTTCCTGTTGGGAGAGAATGCTCATTGTTTGTTTATTGCTGTATCCTAAAGGATGCCTGAATGCCATTGTTTCTTATCCTATATACTCCAGATGAACCAAATCTATGTGATAAAAACAACAAAAATGTCTTGGCTTTCCATGTCAAAACAGCAGCAGAGATTTCTATTTCAAGCACAAATTGACAGATGCTCCAAGACTGTTGTTATCACATGGTGTTCTTTCTAATTCCAAGCTTAACTATGATGCTGAAAGGAATGAGAAAACTAATTTCTGGCCAAACTGGTTTTGCACAGGTTTATCTTACTGTCAGCATCTAAGAAAAATTTAAGTCAAAGACAGCCAATGCACTAATGTCATAGGTTCCAGAAAAGATTTGTACTGTGCTTAGTATTGAGCATTTCCCCAGGACCTAATACCTGTTTTCGCCACAAAAAAATTTCAGAAGTTGCCCTTTTTTGTTTACACACCGACACTGGCTTGGGAGATGTAGATGCTCCAACTTTCTGGGAAACATCACTTTTTGGAAGATCTGCATTGGCGCCCTCTGGTGATTCTGGAAAACAGCAAACCATGAAAGAAAAGTTGTCATTTCACTTGTAATAAAACCTTGACTCCTTACCCAAGCATTGCATAAAGTTGCAGCTTCCTTTGCAACTGAGTGATTAACCAAATTCAGGAAGTAATTAACAATTCAGGAAGCAATTAACAATTTCAGGAAGAGAAAGATGGAGGGTCATGTCTCTCCCAGAAATGGAGCATCAGGAAAAAAACTTCAGTACTTATTTAAGCATCTTTTAAGGTCAGATTAGGCTCTTAAACCATCTACTCTGCTTTGGTGAATCACAAAGGCCAAAGGATGTCATATATTCCTGTGTAACTGGTCCAATTATTTGTACCTAGCCAAAGCACAGATTTCAGGAAGACTTTCCTGTTTTCATCTGAAGCTGGCAGAATATGGAGAATCCCATGTGGATGTATGGTTCATTATTTCTAAAACCAGTGTTTGGCTTACATGACACTTGAACTTGTTTTAAATCTCAACAAAATCAGTTTTTGCAAGGTTAAAGAACCCTTTATGTATTATATCCTCCCTGTAAAATGACTTGCATGCTAAAGATTATGCTCAGAGGAAATTGAATTAAGTATTCCTGTCAAACATTTTTACCATTCTTTAAAAGATTTTTCAGTGATTCTTGTCACCCCTAAAAAGACTGGAAGCTTTTTAAGGCAGTCTTAAACTATATGGACAGCCTCACCAGCACCACTGATCTCCTCTTACTTATTCTTTTCCTCCAGTATGGCCAAAGAGGCAAACAAAGAGCAGTTTTCCATTCTAATTTTGGGCAATAATTTCGACTTTAGGAAACGGATTTTCTCCAGCCATGTTCCTCATGCATCTGTTTCTCTCTCTTTGTTTATTCTCCCCATCCCCAGGAAGTTTTAAAATCATTGATCAATTTTGACCGAGTGAGACAGAGGTGTAGAGGGTTGACAGGAATTAAGTACCTACAAGTTTCATGAAAATAGGCAGCAGAGTAGAGGGAGGGAGGGAGGCCCTATTAATTCCCTCATTGAGGGAAAGACCTCAGCATGAGCTCAACCTTTGTTACAGCCTGGAAGTCCACACGAGAGAGAAATCCTGGAAAGCAGCCATCATTAGTAGCACTGCTCATGGAACCACCTGTTTAATTAATTATTCTTTGCTGTAAAGAACCGTTTAAAAACAGCTCTATAGCTTTCAATATAAGCTTGCTTGCAGTGCCCCCAGTAGGAGTCACAGAGACTGAGGTCAGGGGGAGCTGGGCCCTGTGTGCATTGTACGTCTCATAGTATATACCCTAAAAGGCTGCTAGAGGTCTTTGGGCTTGGGCAGACCCACATTTGGGTCTGCCATATTTTTCCTGCTGTTGCTCAGCACTTTACAGCCAGGAACATTCTTCTGCTGCCCTCCCACCATGGGGCTCTGTCTCCTCTCACTACCTTTACCAGGGAGGGAGTCCAGAGCAACTGCATGCAAAGTCATGCATGCATCATGAACAGGTGAGATTTATAGGATAGAGAGAGCAGGCACCCTTCAGGCTGGGCTAATTAGTCACCCTGTACCAAATGTGAAGTCATAGAACCACAGAACATCCTGAGTTGAAAGGGATCCACGGGGACCATCGATTCCAGCTCTTGCTCCTGCACAAGAACAGCCCAAGTCTTGATTCCAAAGCAGATAAGTATTCCAGATTTGCAGAGACACAGTAGCAAGGTTATTAGTTCCTTAGGTACAGGTAGAATAATGTACTTTCATCCAATGCTGAGAATTAAAAAGGTTGTTTTTATTGAAACCAGAAATAATTCTAACAAAATATTTCAAAGAGGGTTGCAAAACTAAAATTTAATCTCTTCAAAGAAAAAAGGTAATTGGTACTAGAACACTTTTTTAGTCAAATATTTCTAAGATCATACCTCAAAAAGGCACTTAAGAGAAAAACAAGCCTTATTACTAGTGCAAAGAACAGGAAAATTAGTGTTTGGTTCTTTGTTTCCAAGCTGACCACCACGTGTAGCATTTACTCCACGCACACAGTTGTGCCTGTATATCTATCTGAACTCCTATTATACTCCTGTATATCCTATTCTGAACTCCTGCGTGTTTCGCAGGGTGCACAGGGCATGATCCATGAAAAGAGTCAGAAGTTTGCAGAGAAGAGAAGCCAGCAAGTGGGTGTGAGCAAGGGTAGTGAAGGAAAAGGCCAGGCGAATACAGGAGGGTTCCAGACACACTCAAAGGGAACACCCAGGCGTGGGGGACACTTGCCTGGGGATCTTGTGGCCGTGCAGAGCTCACGGGCCACGTCAGCTTTGGCAGCACGCCCTGTTCCTGAGGAGGGGAAAGTGGCTTACTTTGCTTTTGTAAACTGGAACTCTCATACTTGCAGTAAGCTTCTCATATTAAAAGAATATTAAAATTGAAAAGTCAAGTACTTAAAGACCAGGAAATTATGGAAAATACTACAGTATTACATACTTAAAGGCCACATCATGATGCAAGAAAGAGAGTAAAACTATACAGGAAATTTTAGCCTTGTCATTTCAAAACATTTCAAAGCAAGAGAAAAAACTGAGGCAGCCATATCATGAAATCAGTACCAACCTCTATTCCTACCCAGCTCCATAACTTCCATGTACTTTTTAATTACATTTGTTGTCTGTTCTTTAAACTATAAAGAAGATCTTGTAACATTTTATGAACATCAGAAGATGAACCCTCTTAACCTTCCCTGAATAACACATTTTTTCCCATTTTACAGATAGGGAAACCAAAAGATTAAGTAACATTTCCAAAGCCAGTGAACACAGTGGTAGCAGACACAGAAATCACTGCTCTTCAGCACTGTGCTTTAACTGGAGACAATGGTCTCCCATGGGATATCTGTGTCAGAGCTTTGAAGGACATCAAAGTACACCGGGCTGTCAATAGAGATAATGGAATAATTGGCAACTGTGTCCAGGATGCTTTTCCTTTCAGGAAAGCTGGATTAGGATCTTCAGCCAATTAAGTAATGCTGTTGACTGGGCAATCATAGATGATTATAGACACATAGAAAGAAAACTACAAGGGAAAGAATAACCAGGGGCTCAATTAAATTCTGAAAACAGTATACTACTCATAAGAAGCTGAAGAAACTTTGCTGGAGTAGAAACTAACTTATGTTGGGACTTGACCATTAAAACACCAGGGCTGGGAACACAAACCTTCAGGCTCCTGGCAATAATTCTGAATCAACACACTTGCTTTTCAGAGCCAACCATTTCACATGAAACCAGGGATCAGCCTAATATTGTGTAAAATATATAAATTAAATGTCAAAAGTATATGCACAGGCACACACCTCTCTTTCCAAAAATCAGCCCCTTTTAAAGTCCATCAATATTTTGTAAATGCAAAGGGATTACTTTCTTATCTGCATTTGAATGACTTCAAAATTTCATGTTTTTAACCAAAATAAATCCTTTTTTGTACCCTATTGCAAGAAAAATATGACAATACATTCAATCAAAAATGTTTTCTAAATGGGGCTGTCCAACTTTTACAGGCTTTCAATGTTTGCCATGAACTATGGGCAGAGATAGATTTAACACACCACTACTGGCAGATAAAAGCACAGAATAGGTTCAAGAGTCTGTAAAGTTTGTACTCCCATGTTAAACAAGTAAAAGTAAATTGAGGCACACAGCAACACTTTCATATGAAAGAGGAGACCTCTTTTCTGGGTTAAGGGGTGTGCAAAGGACACCTCATTTTACAGGCATCCCCAACAGGCAGTCCTGTAACTTCCAGGTGTGGAATCCACGAGGCATTGTAAATAACTCACTTTATTCCCCGTTAAAAAGAAATACACCTTATAAATTTAAGATTCAGACTTTGATCTGAAACTAGTTTCTCCACTCTTCTCCCCCCTCCTTCTTTCTCTCGCACATACACATAGAAATCCTAATATTTTGGATACCTCTTGCTAGGTTACACAAATGTTACCTCGTCTTTGCAAATAAGGGTGTGGTTGCTATTGTAACAGCAAGGGACGGCCAGTCCACCATTCCCAAAGCTCTGTCATGAAATAGGAAAGGCCAAGAAGGGAAAAAAATCAACTGCATATCACCAAACTCAGCCTCCCTGGGCAATAAATATATAAGCACAATCTCTTTAATAAAGATTGCATGTAAGAGAAGACTCTCAGTAAAGCCTGATGAAACTGAAGAAAGTGTGTTCCCCTCCCATATGCCCCCAAAGATGGGCAGGACAATCTATTTCACAGCACCTTGATAAAACTTGCACATTACCATATTGTGTAGCTCAGACAATGATATCTGTTATGAGGGAATGCATTTCTCTCAAGACCCCATTCTTTTGGACAGCTTTAACTTTTTAGCACCAGTTCTTCCTTTGCTAGCCCAGCTGCCAAGGCCGGTCATGCTTTCATTTTATAATTTGTCTTCACTTCTGCCAAAGTAGAAGTAGACCTGTACCTTTCCACACCCTCCTAAAGACTTTCTGCTGACTTTGAAAATGTCCGGCTCTATAATATCAGGCAGGCATTCTGATTCATGCTACCCCTGTGCCATGCTTCCCTGGTTAGGCACAAGTTCAAGAAGGATTTACAGAAAGTTATTATGTTTTACCTCATTAGGTCTTACCCTTTCAGAGTGTATTAAGTTCAATAGCATTGTAGCTTGATGACTGGCTTTGCAACTAAGATTTCTTTCAAGATGGTCTGTCCACAGAGCTGTGGGTCATTAGACACTTTTCAGTTTCTTACCATCAAAAATGCATCAGCAGGAAAAGCCTCAGTGATCCTGCTTTATAAAAACAAACAGGCAACAAAACTCACAACAGATACTCTCATCTTTGGCACTGATGTGAAGGTTTACTAGTGAGTGAGAGAGAGTTTGGAGGTTTAATTCTTCACTTGCATGAACTTCTGGGGTCAGCTGGCAAAATCTTGATCAAATCAAATCAATTCCAAGGCAGTGCCTGTCTTGTCAGGACAAAATGGGAAGCCTTTTGTTTCTGTGGGACTCAGGCCTTATCAGCTCATTCTGTCACTCATACTTCCTCAGCCCACTTGCAAATCCTCCTGGATTTACTGCAGATGTATGAAGCTTGCTGGAAATAATAGTACAAGCAAAGAGGCTAGTCCAGCTATCGACTCCAAGCTCTGGGTAATACCAATGGGAAATTATTCACACAAAAGGTGCGCTGGGGTGACAAATGAAGAGTGTGTTTGGGCCCTTTGGAGATGCTGGCAGCTTGGACAAAGCTAACACACTAATGCCAAACAGCTCGCTTATCTGATTACATACTGAGCACTTGCCTCCCCTTCCCGACACCAGCACCCTGCCCACCCCTCACACCAGCCTTTCATGCACACAGGTTGCTTGCTTCTATGCAGTCTAGCATGAAATGGAAATCTACAGCAAGAACTTGTCTAAAAAAGCATTATCTTCTCCTTGCTTTTCCCAATAGACACCTTTAATGTTTAAATGCAGCAAAACTGAATATTCCTCAACAAAACAGGAGGAATGTGAGGAGAGATTCATGCCATGTTTTCTCACATCTGCCACCCACACCACTGAGACAAGGAAATAATGCTTTTGCCCCTTTTTAATATCTGAGTTTCTTCCACCCTATTACTACATGCCCCTGCCTTTCTTTCTTTCTTTTTTAAGGTCATAAATATATTTCTAATGGGTATCCTGCAGACACTGCATGGAAAGACCAGTTTGGTTCTTGGGTCAGCTAGGAAGCAGTACAGTACACCAATTACCCCCACCACCATTGTTTTGCCCCCAGGAAGTATGCACAATGAAACCAGGAGCAGCTGACCCTCCAAAGGCCTGACTGCTCTGGCTCTTCTGTGTGAATTATACAATACTACATTGGGCGTGGTAGCAACATCTAGGTGTGCTGTGAAGAACTCTGAAAACTTGCTGACCTTCATGAGGCTGAGATCCCTAGTCAAATTGTGGATAATTTCAGTACTTTCAGGATTTTAAGGACTCTTATTAAAAAAATGGTAAGCAACTTTTTACATGGGCAAATAGTGATAGGACAAGGGGAAAATATTCTAAACTAAAAGAGGGGAGGTTTAGGTAAGATGTTAGGATGAATTTCTTTACTTGGAAGTGGTGAAGCATTGGAATAGGCTGGCCAGAAAAGCTGTGGATGTTCCCTCCCTAGAAGTGTTCAAGGCAAGATCAAATGGGGCTTTGACTAACCTCATCTAGCAGGCAATGCCTCTGTCTATGGCATGGGTGTGGAACTAGATGATATTTAAGGTCCCTTCCAACCCAACTCAAACCCATTTCTATTCTATTCTATTCTATTCTATTCTATTCTATTCTATTCTATTCTATTCTATTCTATTCTATTCACTTTGGAAGTCTGTTCACTTGAAGCTCATAAAGTGCTTTAAGGTAAATTCCCATATCGGAAGACTTAAACCATATCAGAAGCAAAAGCTCCAAACAACGGCTTTACATTACTGATTTTAAGAAGAAGAGACACAAATGCCACTAACAGCAATAAGGAAAAAACAGACATGCTCAATATATAGCCCTTTGGTGTAGTTAGGAAAACCCACTGAATTGCTATACTGAGATTTTGTTTCATTTACTGACATAGACAAAATCAGAGGGTGATTATGACATGCCCTCCACTGCAACAACAGTTAATAGAGGTATTAAAAAGCAAGCACAAAAGTGAGACATCAGCCAACCTAGAAAATTATTTCCAAGAGTTTTAAAGAAATTGAAGCAGTTCTTTGGCTCCTCATTTCCCAAACACTGAGGAAGCACCAGAGATGGGAGGAGAGGTAATATTGTGCCACTGTTTAAAAAGGGTAAATGGCACGACCCAGGTAATTATAGACCTGTCAGCTTGACATCAAACCCAGGCAAAACAGTGCAGCAGCTGATAAGGGTTTTGATTAATAAAGAATAGAAGGAGGGAAATATAATTAATGCCAGTCAACACAGGTTTATGAAAATAGATCTTGTCAAACTAACTTGATTTGTTTTCTGGATAAGATTGCTGGTTTGGTTGATATAGGTAATAGACTGGGGACTTCTACTGTGCATTTTACTTGGTATCACATGAAACTTTGATTAAAACAACAGAATAACACCAAACTATCATGCTACCTATTGAGTGGGTTAAAAACTGCCTGACAGGTCTAAAAATGTCATTACAAATGAACAACATTTATTGAGATGTATTTTTGTCCACTCTTATTTAACATCTTTGTCAATAATGCAGAAGAAAACCTTGTCTCTAAAGACCACAGAGGGTCAGTTGACCAGGAGGATGATATATTATTAAGCAGCTTTGCTGCTGATCCAGAGTAATTAGGATCATTTAGCTAAAATGTACTGAATAGACTCAAGCACTATCCCTTAATGTCCTGTCAGACAGCCTGGAAGGCAGGGCTACCAGGATGGTGTCTCTTCCTTATTGCATTATTCAACACATCTATTCAAACAAGGATTTCTTCCATCTAAAGCTACCCAAGCTAGCTAAAACACCTACACCATGGCCAACTCACTTCCACCCACATTTCTCCACAGCTTGTAGTGTTTTCCATGAAAACAATACTGGTTTTATTAACCCCTTTACTGAGATTTTTAGGAGTTCATGGCCTGGGTTGCCTCCTGTTCCCAAAAGGAGGCTCATGACTTTTTCTCTGTATGGATGAGGTACAATATTAACAGACAACATAACAAATTTGTCAAGGTCTTGCAAAATCAGAACCTGCATGAGGCCTGGAGCAGTCTGAGGCATATTAAGGGTATTTTATGTGGTTGATACTTCAGGGTGATGACATGCTCACAGAGGCTGACCTCAGAAATGAGCAGTGACCACATAACCTTAATATGATATTGATGTCAATGTCACAGAAAACTGTCCAAGTCCCTGTCTGCAGCCCACTTAAGAGGGGACCAGAGAAAAGCCATGCCATGCTCAGCAGAGCAATTCCCATAACTACATAATTGTTAGAGTCCCACTTTGTGACACTGAGTGGCGATTGCATGAGACATGCTCTGAGAAGCAAAAGAGCAACAGGTCACTCTCCCAGCATGAAGTGAGGAAGCTGCTCCAAGGGTCTTCATTTAGTGATATTTTTTACTAGGGCAAGGATTATGACAGGGCATTCACTGACTTTCACAATTCCCAGAAAGACAATGCTGAACAAGTGATATCTGAGTGGGCAACTTGGAATTTGCCCATCAAATTGAACTGCTTTCAGTTCTGTGTAAAGCAAAAATGGGCTCCTGACATCATAGAAGTAATGATGAACTCTAACTTGTAAATTCTGTATGGTACCCCACATGCCTCATTGTGGAAACAGATTTATAAGCAGTTGATAAATTTCTGATTTGGACTTCATGCAGAAAAAAGAAAAAGAAAGTAACTTTTCTGGTTTATTTTAGGATTCTATTAGGTATAGTTCCATTTTAGACTTAATGCAAAAATTTCTTTCTATCAACACTCTTGGCACTGAACAAAACCTCAGCCTTTGTTATATTTTTATGGGGTCTGTTATTCTTTGAGAGGTATTTTAATGCATATTGTTGTTTCCATTTTAGCAAGTGTTGCTCATTTTTTCAGAAGCAGATGGTGTTTACTGAATGTTGTTTGTTCCAAAAATAAGCAACATCCAACTGTTCACTTTGGAGGTGTGAAAGAGGAAAGTCCTGATGCATAAACACAGCTTCTCCCTTTTACTTCCCCTTGTTTTTTTTCTGGTGAAAGGAGCTGCTAGTGTCTCCTTACAAGCCTCTAAAACTGAGGAGTTTGTGCTGTCACTCTACCAGAGAGCGCACACAGCTCCAACCAGTGTTGCTGCCAGAGCAAAGCAGTAGCTAACAGCTCCTGGGGTGCCAGCTCACAGGGCTTTGTAACAGCTTCTTTGCAGCCCACCAAAGGAAGAAAACACTTCTTTCTAGCTGGTGTTAGCAGTCAGCCTAAATGAGGGCACACCATGTTCCCTCTCTGGCCAGTAGAGAGAAGCAGGCTTTTTTTGGTAGCACAAGTAAAATGTCTCTGCTGAATAAAGAGATAACCTGTAAAGACTCATTTCCATCTTATGAGTTCCATGGGCAAATGAGGTCTCCACTCTGCTGAACTCCCACTGTGTGTACCTGGGCAGGAACAGCAGTGCAGAGGCTGCACAAAGTCCCCAAGGATGGAATTTCTGTGCATCTTCAGAGCACCCACTCTTTTTCAGGACTGGGCTCTACCAGAAGAAGGGACATGTGTCAGGGATGAGAGGACAGATATATTCTGACTCTCATCTAGAAACTTGGAAAAGTACACAGGAGTCACAAGGAGACAGTTCTAGAGTCAGCATTTAAAAAATGATCTTTAACAACCTAAGTAGGGGTAGAACTTTGCCAGGATCCCAGACACCAGCTCCATACCTGAGGTTTACTCTGCAGGGACAGTCCCAGAGGTCCAGGAGTACCAGCTTAATGGGGCTTGGAGCTGCACTGTGCTATCCACACACACCTGAAAACACTAGCACCAAGCCCTGCCTTGGTATTTGCACCTCTGCTGTGGGCTCCACCTCATTAATCTTCCTCCTGAACTGAATAAGCCAAGGCTGGTTGCTTTGCTTTGATTAGACAGTTAAAAAGTGTCAATTTTGCCAAACTATCTGGCAGCACACCCTAACATCCTTTGCTAGATAAAGCTTCTTAATGACTCCTGAGGGCAGCTGCTTGCCAGCAGACAAGGCTGAGAATGGATCTAGGAACACCAGCTACTAAACATTGTCAGACAGGAGAACCTGTGGCATCCCAGAATATCTTTTCTCAATAAAGTATTGAAAAAGGGAACCACTGCAGAGTGCCCTATTATGTTTTTAAAACACTCCCAGTTTGCTTAGTGTTTATCCAAAAAAGCTAATTATACTTGCGGCTTAACATAAATTGCTTGATAAATAAACACAAAAATAGGAGCTCAGTGAACTGCTATGCTTCCTTTAAAATGCTGTCTTGAAGGCTCATTATGCTAAACACAAAAGAGAAGGGAATTTCTTGCAATGCACTTATTAAAGGCACATTTTCTATAGAAATTATTATAGCATGATTGCACAATAGCATATAATTTGCTTTGCTGGCATTTTCAGTGGGAATCTTGCCGACAGCAAGTGTGAATAGGAAAAGTGGCTGCAGGGCCACCACTTGCGTTGTCAGGAGCTGTCAGCAGTGATTCAGGAGGAGGATGCCCCAGCCCAGAAGAGGAGCATTGGCACAATAAGCAGAGCTGACAACAGGACAAGAAACCCCAAAGCTCATTTTTTGCACTCACACCTATCCCTGTGGTTGTGGAAAAGCTTGAGTTCCTGGTGGCACTTCAGAAGATTTACATGGCACTGTTATGGTCACTAACAGCAGAACATCTTGTGGTAGGTCTCCAGGTCTACAAATGGGATCCAAACTCGGCATATCTACATGATTGTGTTTTTGTCAAGGTAGCCAGAAAGGTACAACGTGAAGTAATGTGATGCTAATGTCCTCATGCTTTCTTAATGCCACAAAAAAGAGTGTAAAGCAGACCTGATACAGGAGGGGGAAACAAAGTGGCTCAGATGATAATGGCACTGCATGACATACGACTGGCAAGCAAAAACTGACCCATTTAGAACAAAACATGACTTTGCATCACAGCCATGGTACTTCTGTACTGCAGGAGGGGGCCTGAAGTCAGTGACACCTTGTCATCCACCCACCATCTTGGGAGAGAGTGTCCAGAGAAGCAACAGGGAGCACATCTCAGTAGGGTTTGAGTTGCAGGGTTTTTCATGTAGAGGTGCAACCAAACAAAAGGAACAGCTACCAGAAGAGGTAAATGTGGCCGCAGCTCTCTTCATAGAGAGCAGCAGGCACAACTTTTCCAGGATTTCCTGGGAGAAGCTTTGAGAGAAACAGAGAAAGAAGAAAAACAGAATAGAAAAACACCACCTGGAAGTTGTTTATACTAACAAGTTATCATAGTTTCTACAACTCCCTTAAAGGTCTCACAAGCCACTGTGAGAAACTAATGTCGTTTCTCTCTCTCTGACCAGGCTGCTGTCCACAGGTAAACGTAAGAATGATAAACCTGAGATCAACCCATGAAATAACTATTGACTCTAAACAGCAAAGAGTTGGATATGAGTTTGTCCCCACATAAGTTAAACATCCACAGGACACAGATGCAGTTTTCCCAGCAAGGCACCAAAAGAGCTCCAGAGCTGCCCAAGCCTTGGCATGCATTGTAAGGAAATGGGGCTGCTGAGGTCAGGAACTGCTCTGGGCAGGCTGTGTTTTTCATGCCTGGCTATGGCCAGGCTGAAGGTCACTGAGTAGATTGAAACAATCACAAAAGAAATTTGTCTTTCACCTTTCTAGTCTCTTAAGAGACTTTTATTTGCCACCAGTTTCAGTCTGATGTTTTAACCTTGTCAAACTGTTCCTAGGAATTGTATATTAGTTTGCACTGCCTTTGAAAGTCAGTTGTTATCCTGAAAGGGCAGGAAGTGGGGATTAAGTCCATTAGATGTTGTTTGAACAACTTTCTTTTCACTCAGTGTTGTGACTCTGCAGCTTGCCAGAACATTTCAGCCTCTTTCCAGGACCTGGCACTCCAAGATGAAGCATGGCTGTCTGAAGACCTGGCATCTGTGCTGACTTTCATAGGTACCACATTGGAAGAATTGGATAAGAAAACTCGATGGCAGAGGAGAAAGAAACATCCCTGGCACCACGTTATGCAAGCGGAACACAGAGGACCTGGGTTTCAAAGAAGCCCTCTGCTGCTTGTGGGATTCAGGAGCAAAGCACATTATTCAACTGGAAAACGTGACAACCTAATCATCCTGAAGGATACTATTATTGTCTGCTTAATATGCTTTACAGTCCTGATGAACAGGAAAGGCTGGCTGACAAGTGTAGGATGATGTATCTAATGGCTCCATATTACCGTGATGGATCCATAAAAGGAACTTAATTTCACAGTTTGGGGAAAATACAGACCATACAGCCAGCTTTTTAGGGCCACAGATTTCAGCAACCTGGACAAATAATTCCAGTTTAGGATATTCTGATCATTCAATGTTTAGCTTTACTTGTTGCTGCTTAATTTAAATTTGGGACCTAATTCCAGAATCTGTGAAGATTTACACATTACAGAATGAAAATCATGTTTGCTAATCACTGGGTAAAATCAACAAAAATGTTTTCCATTCTAAATCATATGAAACAGTACATTTGAAAATTCCTTGGGTCAGGATTATACATCAAAGCAGCTTAAATTGCCACATGCAAAAAAATTATAACTCTCACATGTGTCACTGGTGCAGAATCCGAATTTCTTCTGGGCAATTGCACATGACAATCTAATTATTTTATAGACACACATAGATTCAATTGTGTAAAAGGAAGACTTGCTGAGGTTTTAAGTGTATTATTTAGTTTTGCAAATAGACCCCCTGTCTCTTCTGCTGTCATGAAAGATATCACTTTACAGAGGACATAACCTTCAGAAGTGTATTTGGGATGATTAAGGGTTATTTGGTAATCACTATCATGTCTGAAATATGGCAACAGAATAGGAAATGGTGCAGGCAGGAGTTTGATTGTAGTGCAGCTACCCTCTTCCCCTTTGATCTGGGGAATCAAATACAAGTTTAAAATTAAAGCTCACCATCTTGGAAAGTGGAGATGGTCTGAGCCTTCTTGACTTATGAATTAATATGAATCATAGAAAATAGAATATGCTGAGTTGAAAGGGACCCATCAGGATCATTGAGTCCAACTCCTGGCCGTACCCACAACAAAAAACTATCTTTCTCTTCATGTGAGTCTTAACTGGCTCTTTTACCACTAGGTAACAAAAGGTAAATCATACAGAAAGATACAGAACCATGTGAAATCAGAAAAAACAATTGTTAGAGACTAAGGGGGCATATTTTTTGGCTCTTCCCTGGTTAGAAGTTAAGAAAATCAAGATGTTAATAGTTCAAAGTGCTGAGTGTTCATACTTTTCTTGTCAAGCAAGGAAGTTGCTTACTTCACATTCCCAGCATTGTGGCTACTTAATGCTTAAATGGTTTTGTGGGTGTACATGTGAATTCAAACACATGTAATGTTCAGTTGAGTCACATAGCCTCTACTGACAATAACTATGACATTTCTGTATATTCTGTCTTCTGAATTGGCTCTGCTTAATACTGCTTCTCTTATGTTGTCCTTTACATGGTTAGCCTTTTTTCAGTTTTTCTTTTTGTTCAACAGGAAATGCCAGGCTTTTCTAATTGCATCTTTCCTTTTCTTCTATTACTGCTCTATTACTTTGGCTCTAGGTGTTGGAAGATGCTCAACTTCCAGGCAAGCAAATCTCCATCCTGCAATCTGCAGAGACATTTCCGTTGTCTCCCCAGAAATTTTGTACAATTATCTTGATATGTGTTATTGGAATAATGAATGTGCATGTCCTGTTCATAAAAGTCTAGAAGATTCATCTTAGAAACTAAACTGGCTATCAAAAAAAAAAAAAAAAAAAAGCCCATCAGACAAATCTGTCTAGAGTTCAGCCCTATCTCATTAAAAGTTGTGTCTATCCAATTTGTTTCATTTAGCACTTTAATCTGTCCGTTAGGAAGCCTTCAGCTTGGTGACCATTGTTGGGTGGGGATGAAGGACCTCTGAAACACCCTGGGCACTGCACATGCAAAGAGTCAGCCCAATGTAGTTGTTCTTTTTGGAAAACTGAAGATTTTCTTCAGGAGGAATTAAAAAATTGAGCCAAACAATGAAGGTTGTTGGTTGGTTTGCAAGGAGCTCAAAGCAAATACATCAATACAAGGGCCAAGATGATATTTTCTCTTCTAACTACAGCCAAGTGCAATGGTTGTAACAGTGTGGGAATCACAGACTTTGCTGAATGATTTTAAGAAGTTAAGCACAGAATGCCACTGGACATCTAATCCTTCTAATCCAAAATTTATGCAATTATTTATTTCAGTGGGTGATTCCCGTGAATAATATAAGCAGGATTTGGCTCTGGTTATGGATAAATGAAGAGGACACCAAAGCATAAAATGGCAGCTTAGAATGACAGAGGAGATCCTAACCCTGGGGAGCCCATTTAAACCAGCTAGCATGGTTTAGACAAAGCACTAAGAGGGGACACGGTCCCTTTCTGAAAAGAAAGAAAGGAAATTTCCCCTAAAAGAAAAATCCATAATCAGAATGACCATCAATAGAAGAGATTCCCTGTTGGTGAGGCACCTTCTTTCGACTGAGAAAATTCCCCACGTTTGTTGATTCTGATCCAGCTGGCCTGACTTGGATTTGTAACCACCAGATGCATTGCAAACAACTATGGATATTCTAAAGAAAATCAAATAAAGGCTTTTTTTAGACCAATAAGTAGCATTCTTGCAGATGGATGTGGAAGACAATCAGTCACAAAATGGATAAAATTACTGCCCCCCTTCCAAAATATTTAAGACGCCTGCATCAAGCTGCCTTTGGTCTGTATACATATCAGATTATAGAAGATCTGCCTCTTTATAATTTTTCTTAAAAAGGATGGCAGCCTTAGTTCAATAGAGTTAGTGAGACAATCCTTTAAGCTGTGTCAAAATGCCAGTTACCCTAAGATGCCACCCAGATTTGAATAATTTAGAAAGAGACAAAACCACAGAAAGGAGGAATCATCCTTTGACTACTTCTGCTTTTGACACGGCTGCCTCCCTCTCCTTTTTACCAAAGCATCTTCGTCTCTCTATCAGTCATGACAAGTGCCAATCAAACCTTCTCTTTCTAAAGTTCTGGGGGGAAAGTGAAACATGAAACACTTTCTAACAATCAGTGACCAAAAGTCTACTATCAGTGTGTGGTCTGGGGGAAGCCAGCCTTTTCCTTTTTCACTTCTAATCTCTGACCCACTATTTACCTCTTCTTTTTTTATATACTTTAATCTCTTTGTTGCTCCAAAGGATCCTAAACAAATTGTAGGTCAGCGTGGATTAGGCTGCTTTGTTACCAATGATTAGTACATTTACTTTTGCTTTAACATCTTCAGCAACAGCTGAATGTCAAAAAGATCCAGCAAGAGTTTGTTTAATCACAACAAAAACTATACCCACATAGTCTTACAATTGCATTGTCAGTCTCAGCATAAAAATAGGAGATACAATAGGAGACAGTGACCGTGGACCTGCATTGTTAACATGTGTTTTCAGAGGTACTATTCCAGTAATTCAGTATTACTACAACCAGATTCACAGTAACCTTCATCACATCAGGATAAAAATTAAGCTTCAGATATTTACCTTAGAGTCTGAATTCTTCTCCCATTTGCACAGTAGTTGCACTGGATTCAGAAACAGTTTATGCAGCTTGAAGTTATAGAAATATGTTCACTAGAAAAGTTATATAATGTTGCTCAACAATCATGCAAACATGTGGATCAGAATTAAAGTAGGGAATTATCAAACACTGGGCTAGTTTCAGAAGGATGTACAAGGATCAGATCTCTTAAAGCAACTAGATTCAGGTAAGCTTTCTTAAACCAGCATTGCATCTGTCCAGCCTGTGTGCAACAGAGTGTATATTGCTATGATTTACATGTAGTAGGCCACAAAAAATAAAAAATGGGCAGGAGAGGAATTTTGTTTGAAGTCCCTTGATACTGAAATTACTCCTACATTAGTAATCACCTTATACATTAGCAAGACCAGGGTCAGGAAGCCTTTCTATGATGCCCAGAGCAAATAAGATCATCTTTTTACCCTGTTGCCCTATCTTATCTTCCCACATCAAATTCAAGGTTTTTGTCATCAATTTCAAAGTGGCATTACCAATACTGACAAAGTTTTTCTTTTAACTGACATTGTTTCCCAGCCTCCAAGCACCACCAGAAATACCAGACCTGGCCCCTCTTTGTTCATGTTGCTGACAACTCCTGCCATTATCTTCTCACATTTATTTGATGTAGGAAGTGACAGACCCAATCTGAATTATCAAATCACTACCTTCCTCTGCACCAAAATGCTCCTGCCTTCTATCACCATGCAAAAACCCTTCTCATTCAATTTTCTATGGGAAATTTCCCATAGAAATACTGCTAGTACAAGAAGCTGTTGGAAGTATCTGATATAACTGACAGCTTAGTAAGGTTTCCAGTTGCTTAATTTCAGAACTTTAGTTGTCTGAGAGTTTTTACCAATGGTGGTAATGTGGTGATATGAAGGTTCATAGATCAGCAGTTATTGCTACGTTTCTTTTTAGTGACAGAAAAAATGAAACTCATGCCCAGGAAACTTATAGAAATCCTTGAGTGATTTGGAAATTGTAAAAATACAAATACACAGAGCCATGTCCAGTATCTTATAAGAGTCATCTAAATTTGCCCATGATAGCATTTATGAAGTATACTATCTGTATAAATAATCGCTATACTTAAGGCCAGAGAAAGAATGAACACAAATATGTGTGATATTGGAGAAAAGAAAAATGCAATCATTGGATTATAAACCATCCAAGATCTTTAAGGTCCCCAAATCGAGCAATCAAACCCTCAAAAGCAAGTGCTATTTGAGAGCAGCCTTCATTGAGCAATGTGTGAGATGTGTAATAAAGACAAACAGAGAGATCAGATGGATAAAACCCAACAGCAAGCACGAGCAGAGATCAGATAAGAAAAGGGACTAGAACCCAGGGATAAACCAGGAGTTTATCAAGGGAATCAGAACTCTTTGTTATCAGATATTCAGGCTGGTGCACTTTAATGAGAATGTAAACGCAATATATAAAAATTAAGAAGGCCTTAAGGAAACAATCCTCGGCTTACCTGTACCATCCTGAGTCTTAGGCAACTGTGCAGTAAAGTGACTGTCTCAGTTCTCCAGTGTGGATTCAGTCTCGTGAAAACCTGTCAAAAAATGTTACAGTAAATGAGACTGAACAAGGACTGAGATATTTTTATAGTTTTCTAAATATTAACAAATTGATTAGCGAAAGTAACCAAGCCCTTATTTTAGCATAATGATCTTTACTTTTCATATTATTCCAATCAAAATATGTGGAGAAATATTTGACAACAACATAATTAGAAGATTTCAAGATCAGTGGAATAACTGTGTTTTCCTTTAAAACCATGCTTAACATTTAAAAGGTCTTTTAAGAGGCTTATTTTTAATTTTTATTTATATATTTATACACACACTCACACACACACACACACACACATATATATGTATTTCTGAGAAAGGAAAATGAAACCATATTTAAAAAACCCTGCAGTCTGGATGCTTTGTCAGATTTTGCACATTGCAAGAGTTTTTCTGATGAAGTGATGTACACAGTGCAATTTTAGCTCAGACTAAGGCCCCAAAAGGTTTGCCACCCTCTGCCCATGGGGAGGCAGACCCAAGAGCAAGGACCAAGTGTGTATTGCCTGAGTGCTCCAGGGCCACTTTTCTCCCCAGCCACTGCAAAGGGCTTTGCAAGCCATTTGAAGGCAGTTTGCCAGCAGTTGCAATAAAGACCAAATCCTTAGCACAGTGGAAAGCTAATTTTAGAAACTATTCCTGCAGATTGCAATCACCTGCCATAAACTTGTATGTAACTCACTGTTGCTTTATTCCCATTGATGGGAGCCAATCTGCCTCTCCCTCCTGCAAAGCCCTCAAATCTGAGCTATGGGACACGAGAGTCTGGCTGTGAAGGCGTAGTTGGATAGACAAACCACAAGTTACATCATAAATTTGGGTTCAGACCTGAAACAAGCATATGAGGGTGCCTCTCACACTGAAACACCTCCTTGCAGGCTGCATCATTTCAGTCACCTCATTTCCATTACTTTTCTTTCCCCAGTCTGGTCAGCTTTTGCAGTATATTTTGCCCTGCTGCTGCCAGAGGAAATGAAAATATTACATTTAGGGGTCTTGGCTCCTACACAAAATCCTTTAAACTTTAAAAAAATTTGAGACAAAGAGAAAGAGTCTTTACCTCCCCACAGTAAAAGACATTGAGGATAGATACCTATGATTATTTGATGATTCTGAAAAGTCTAAAGAAATATTAAATAAGACATTGATAAAGAGCAGCAAGTACCATCATTTGCAAAATAAGCTGTACTTTGAAGTCACTTTATGCAGGTAAAAATGCAGGAAACCAAAAATGCTGTACTTTTGAATGTGAGCACTCACAAGGGATCTCAGGGGAAAAAAATTATAATCTATATCTTTTTCTGCTGCTGGGACATTTTAAAAGAGCTAATGTTCAGGTTGCAGTTGACTGTTTGGTCTTCAGATGGGCAAAGCTTCCCAAAGAGTCGCAAAGAAGGTATAAAGCCATATCTGTGAAGACTGAGATAACCCAAGTGTTCTGTTTGCTGGAAGTGCATGTACATCCCCTTGCTCCATGGCAAACCAGATGAAAAAGGGCTTATTTAATAATCTTAGCTGAGGCTTTAAGCCTGTTTTGAGGCTAAGACCTTTAAGATGTCAGAAGAGCATCATCTCCTCTATATGAGCTCTATGGCCTATGCATAGGGAGGATTTTAAAAGTTCTTAAAGCAAGTATCTACATAAGTAACACTGGTTTAGCTGCCAAACATTTACAGATCAGACTTTCCTGAGTCACTGTCTATGGTAATTAACTTTTTGAAACTATTTTCTGCCAACTATAGCTCATAAATTACTGTAATTAGATTGGCCTAATTATAGAATGCGTACAGACCTTTCATAAATAAAATACCACTCATGTCTTCACTCTAATTGTTGTGTAACTCTAGCCTCACATGTCCAGCAGTAGCTGTGCTAAAACACTGTAAATCAGTTTAGCAGTTCCATTCACACATTGACAGACTCTGTGACAAACAGCATCACATTTCCTACCTAGACAGCCCCTGCTAAGCAGTCAGTTTTAAAAAGAGTAATTTGAACAGGGTCACATACAGAAATATCCGATACCACGCAGAGGAAACTGTCATGCTGTTATTTCTGCCCCCATCCCCACAACAATATATTATTCTGCTACATAGCTAAATGTTCTTTTTGTGGTCTAATTCACTGTAAAACCTCAAGAAACAAAAGGAAAATGTTAGGCAGTTAACAAAGATAATTTGAAGACTTTTAAACTGAGGACTTTATAATGTAGTTCAGTGAAATGACATGAAAAAACGTTCAATGCTGGGCAACTTTGTGAGAGAGGATGAAGACTGAAGACTGCTTCTGACAATAGCACTGATACTTGGCTACTAAATTTTCATTTTAGTGACATTCTAGAGATGTGAGCTACAGGCACAGGGTTGCCACTTTCCTTTGCTTCCTTTCCTGTGTTTCCTGTCAAAGCAGCACTGATCTAGTTCACTCCAGAGCCTGGGGCTGGCTGTGGGCTGAAGCAACGCTGGGTGCTACTGGGTGACCTCAGCCCTGCTGCAGGCAGGTGGACAACAGCACAGCTCTGTGTGTTTCAGTGTAGTAGGAAATATCAGGGATAGGAAATGCACACACAAGATATTCACTTGACTAAGGCATAAATATTCCAGGGCATCTGAAGAGATGCAAAATTATTTGACAGGGGGGGCTCCACACAATTTCCAGTGTCTTTCACTACAGTTGAGGGGTAGGAGCTGCTTCACCACATTAAAAGAAACCCTAAGACTTTTAGTGAAAAGGTTTGACTTGAGTGAAAAGGTTTGATGAGGGCTGAGGAGAAGGTCATCCTCACAGGAGGTCTAACTGAGCACCCCACAAATCCTGCAGAGCACGAAAGAAAGAATAACCTGCAGTTAGCAATATATTTGATTATTTTCACCTGTATTTTTACCTGGATTACTGTGGGCAGAATGGTATAACCTATGTAACCTATAAATTATTCTAATATAATCACAAATGCTTTCACCACATATTTTCATATTTCAAAATTGTTCATATGTTGATACATATGAACCAGTTGAACATCTGGTTTTTGATTTACATGGTTACTTCAGATATTAGTGAAACAAAGCCAATCTAAACTTTAATTGTATGCTCATTTTTATGATTCATTTAATTTGTATATCATTTGCCAAAAAGCACAAATGGCCAGACAAAATAACACTGAAGACAAAGGAAAAACTGCTGATGTGCATCACTTCTGGATGACACCAAACCTGCATATTGCACATTCCTCCTGAAATTCCATCAGCGAGAAACTTAGAAAATTGTCCTTAACCAAATAAAACAGCCAAAATTTGCAACTTTTATATCTCAACACACAGTGGAATCACTCTTTTAAGGGACTGCTTAAGCCTTAAAAACTGATTTCTAAGCCTGCTCAGATATTTCTGGAAAAGGAGCAAATAGCTATTTTCAGAGTCCCGATGAAACATGTTGCTCTCACGTCACTGACCCTCACCTGATATGGACGTGACTGACTAACTCACAAATCCTCCAGATTAATGATAATAACAGGCCACTTGGCATGCTCCATGTTGCTCTGCTAATTTAGATGTGCTGGTCCTATTTATGGTTTAAATAGGATCAGTTTCTTCTTTTTCCAGACACCCAGTGCCTTCCAGGCTGATGGGGCCAGTTGATACTACCTGGAATGTCTCACAGGGTTTTCTCTTGGACTACATTTGGACCTTTGTGTGGAAGATAGCATAACCCTAAATCTGAGTATTTTCCTGCTCCAGTGGGTAAAGGTTGTCAGTCCTTTGATATCCACCCAGACACACATATTTCTCCTGCCTTTGGGTTGGTACTGCTCATACTACTGGGAGAGAAGCTTTGCTGGGATCTTAGGAGGGGAGCACACCATTTTTCCTCTTTCCCTTGCAAGCATAAAGTCCTTTATAAGAATATCTTGGCTTTCCCCAATAGTTAGAATCCTAGAACATCCTGAGTTGAAGGGACCCACAAGGATGATTGAGCCCAGCTCCTGGCCTTGATCAGGACACTCATGAAACTGACCTTAGGCAACTGAATGCTCTATGGTTGGCATTATTCATAAGACAGAGCCAAGTTAAACATGTAAGTATGACAAAAATCTCCTACTACAAATTAACAAACTACTTTATGCAATCCCTATGAAAGATGAATGTTCCATACATGCTAAAATGAGAGGTTGCTGGGAGCCTGAGGACCCTTAAGTTCTCTGATTTCTGATAAAATACTGGTTCAGTAAATATTTATCAAAATTATAGGTCCAGCCCATAAAGTAATTAAAGCAACAGAATCTTTCTGGAGAAGATCAGCAGGACAGGGACAAAGTAATTCTCATACATATTTTAAAAAATTTATTATGGATCTTTAACATTTTTAAAGGGTCTGAAGAAACACAGCACAAGGCTTTTGTGCTCCTTAGGCTTTAATTCCGAGGGGTGGAACACTTTCTAAAAGCAATGCAAAATACAGTAATGAATTCTATGCATCCTCCCACTTTCACTCAAAATCTGCAATATTTATCTAAACTTTTACTTTGATCTGTAATGACTTAAGGAAGGACACTTAAGTGCATTTACCACTGTAAGAGGACACAGCTGCTGCTCTGAAACGCTGGCAACTGCTCACCAATGCAATGAAAACTGCAAATCTGCAGGGTAAAACAGACTGGTGGAGTCAAGTTCTTAAAAAGTTTTGAAGACCTTGCAGCTCTTTCCCTTTTGGGTTAGAGGAAGTTCTTCTCCCCATCTGTGTTACTGTGGTCCAGCTCAACGCACCAAGGAAAAGACTGGATGCTATTACAATGGGAAGTTTTTGCAGAGGGAATGGGCAGCCATAACTTCCTAATGGTAGTTTGACTGCCTGGTTCTCATTCTCTGGGTTTGCCTATTCTCCTCTGGAAAATGATGTTCAGCTTGCTTCCTCTCCTCTGGCCACCTTACTTCCCACAGACTGTTGAAGCACAGACTGGGCTAGCACTGGCTTAAACCAGGGTAAACTTTCCTCACAGAAACTCAAGTGTAAAAAGCTGCATTTTATGCTTAAAATACTCCATTCCAAAAGAAAGACCCTGCCTGACTCATCTTATGGGATCTTTTCTTTATCCTCAGATAAATAAAAACTTCTCACCCAAAAATTGCCCAAATAATTGAATGTTGCTTTTTCCAGGTTTGGATAAATTTGGGAGGGAAAAACCCCAACAAAATATCTTTTCAAGTGCTGATTGCACAGATTGCACAGATTGCATCTACTTATAGTCTATGCAGGCCCACACATCATGTGCAACTTCTCTAAAAAACAGGAGTGCTCCGAGGGGTGCAAGACTGTTTCCATCATCATCACACTCTTCCCAGAGGCTCTGCCCTTGGTGACAATTAGGTGTAGGAGCCAAACACAACACAAATATCTGTAGTGACAGGAGGCAGAGAATGCTGTTGCTTGCCGTCAAAAGGTTCACACAACTACAACTCAGGTGTCGGGATAATTGTTGGAAGACCTGAGCCTATAACACCTCCATGGGCTGCTCTGATCCCATCTCATCCCATCTTTTTGAAGTTAGCAATCCCGTTGCATGTAACACACTCTCTTATTTCGTTCCACTTTTTAATTATGGCAGTAAAGGTTTACCCCTGAATTAAATGTAGTTAAGAAAGCTTCCCACCATTGTGAAAAATAACCCCTCCATGTTTTGTATCTTTAATATGGTTAATTTGAAGGGTCCTTTAAGAGCAGCTGCCCGTTTCACGTGTCAAACAACTGCCACACAAAAGAGAATGTGGCAGTGAGCTGTGGGTTTTGCTGACACAGCACACTGTTTCAACTGAAAACAAGAAATAGAAGGAGCAGTTTGAGAAACCTGACACTAGCTGTTACCTTTAGAAATCTAAACTTAACAAAATAAAGGCAAGCATATGTATCAACTTTTTTTTTTAATGAAATATTGTTAGATGCTGCTGGAGATGCAGGTGATCAGCAAGTCCTTCTGAGGAAACCTCTGTTACAAAGGAGAAGAGAGGGAGATGGAGAAGGTGCCATTTTTCTATCACTATAGTAAACACCTAATGCACCGTAAACAGAGCAAGTCATGCGGTAAAACATGAAGAAGCTCTTTTTTAATCATCTGAATAGAAATTTAATATCTTTGCATTTGCTAAGTAAGGCAACTTGCCCAAGCAACCAGATACACAAAGCCTTATGCATTTATTCTGCCTTTGTGGCTACTGAACAAAGCTTCTAAGTCACAAGCATTAAGGTTGGTATTTACAAAGCAGTTGGACACGAGGACTCATTAGGAATATTAGGGTATCCAAACACATAAGGAAACTTGAGAAATCAAATAGCCATATATACAGTATGACACACAAAAAAAGTCCATGTGCATTCCCAGTATTTTTTTTCTCCTTGATTCTGAGGTCCAACAGCCTGAATCAACTCCCCAGACCAGCCCCAGTTGTGGAATGCTGAGCAAGAGCAGCACAGTCCTAGGTCACGCTGTGAGGAGTGGAGTACTCTGATTTGTGGGGGGATGATGTGCTACAGAAAGCCTCTGCTACAAACCTGCCCATAGTTACTGAGCTGCACCAGTGCTATGGCAAGAACAGGAGAACATTAAAAAATCCCAACCACTACAGCCCAGGAGACATTTGAAATTTGGTGGTTCTGTCTAAGAATTAAAGTGGTGTCGTTTGTCAGCCTCCAGGAGCCCACAGTACTTGGCCCTGGCTCCTTTTAAAGCATGGTTTCAGAAGTTAAGAGCACTGTTACTGTGATCAGTATGCTTTGGTTTTCTCCTCCTTTTCTGCTCTCTTGGGAGGAAGAGTGGCCTCTGTCAAACATCAAGGTCACATAAATGTAGCAAAAGTCTAGCCTGAAAAAATGAAAACCAATTTTCTAGACAGGACAGAGTAGCAATAAAAAGGCTTGTATTCAACATACCAGCAGAGCTCTTACATTGCAACAGCAAGACAGCCCTCCACCAGCTTTTTGGCAGTGCTGATTGCACCACTGCAAGCACTACAACAGGAAAACGTCTTCCAAGAAGCCTTCCAAATATACAGGCACCCTCTCAGAATCCCAGGGATGAAGGCAGAACCAGATCAGCAGATCTCCAGGAGGTAGCAAATGCTTCTAATGCTCAGCACTCTATGACAAATTAAAAACGCATTTATGTGACAGCTATAGAATTCATTCTGCAGACAACTAGAAAACCTTCATTTTGGACAGAAGATAAAACAGGACCTCAGCTGCAGACCTGGCTATGAAAAAAAAAAATAAAATAAAAAAAAATAAAAGGAAATTCCTAATCAGAATGTCAATATGAAGAATTCTTTCAGAGACAGAGATGAGACTTAGCCTCCAGACCAAATACCTCTTGCGGATGGCATTTCAGTACGCAAATGTGACATTCTGTGCTAAAATCCTTCCCAACATGCACTTTAAATTAACAGCTTTGCTTAAAGTACTTTGTTGTCACCACTGTAGTTCTTCTCTGTTGCCACATTCAAAAAAAACCAAAAATTTTGTCTGGCTGCAACAGCTCTCAGAAGAAAGAGGGAGATGGGCCATTTCCCAACCCCAAGACTTTTGTCTGGCACAGAGGTTCCTAAATTCAAGTGTCTGCTCTGAGATGGAAAAAGCATTTTGTCTTTTAATGATTTGAGCAGCTCTACATAGTACATCTCTGTACAATGTACTTCTATAGGGTCCCCCTTCACCTGTACCACTTGGATATATACATATCCTCATTGTCTTGCCACTTTTCTTTCATTGCTTCATTTTCACTGAGTGTTTCTACCCCCTATTTGTTTTTCTCATTAAATTGAGAGCTCTCAAGCAAGAATTACCTTTAGCAACAGATCTTAACAGAGTGGGTCGTTGATATGGATTCTTAACGATCATAGATAATAAAGTATTCCTTAATGGAACATAAGCTGGCTTTGTCAATCTCGATGCTGCCATATGCAGCTGCATTGTTCTAATATTTTAAATACTCTGGGCCAAATACGAGGAGCTATCTAGTGCCTCTGTGTGTCTTTGATAACTGCTCATACAGACAATGCAGAAGGAAGGGGTACATTTAACTATTTTACAGATGGGAAATGAGGCTCAGAGAAGCCAGAAGACAGTCCCAGGGGATCAGTGGCACCACAGAGAACTGGTTTCCACACCTCAGGCTAATTAATGCTTTAAGTAAAGGACCCACTTTCCATGCCAGCAGGAATATGACACCCTGCATTCTAGCAGTCATGCATTTTGTTTCCAGTTTCCAGGAAAATGCAGATTTCTGGTAAAACACATGACATTTCCTTTCATATTTGTGAATAAGATTTTATTTATCCTTTCTATGAATAGTTCCTGCTATTTTCTTCACATTCTGACTCACAGATACAGCTTTCCCTTAATATCTTACTTGTGCTTTAAGGCCATAATCTATTCTTCAGAAAGTTAATGTACATACACACACCCACATTGATATATGTGGGTGCAAATCCATATATAAATATACACACACATGTATATATGTGACAGATGTATGTATCATATGGAGCAGATGCAAATGAACATAGAGTTTTGATTCGTCTCCTACTTTGTTTGCCAATAGGGAATTACTGAGACATGGCAGTTTCATGACTTGAAAGATGAGATCATGATACTGCTATTTCTGTACTTCCAAGGAGAGTGCAGGTGTTTCAAAGCATTTATGAACTTGCATGATTGACTCATATAGAAATCTATTGACAATAAGTTGAACCTTTGCAGCTAGGCTGTAAAAGATTTGATTATAGTAACAATAGTCACCGTCATGAATGTCATAAATCTTAAGAGAAAGGACACATATGTCACATATAATGCATGAAAAAGTTGTCCTTTTATCATGGATAACTTACCATTGTGTAGATACTCTGCTGATCAGCTACTGCATTATTTGAATAAGTATCTGATGTCTTGTTTTCTTTCAAGGAGGCAGGTGCAGGATGAAGCAGGGAAGCCTGCCAAGATAGATGATAAATTGCCACTTGGTGCTGGGGACCAGTGCTTAACATTAATGCAATGCTGCCAGGAATTAAGCAGTAGAGTAATAAGAAACTAGGAAGAAAATAACTTCTCATCCCCATTAAACAGCTCAGCTCCATTTTCTTTCTTGATTATAATTTCTAGTACATCTAAACCAAAACATTGCCATTGCCTCATTACAAACAAAACATAATATAATTGGAAAACATCCTATGATTGACAAGCCATTGAACTATATAATAATGATACCAGTTGCTTTTCTTCTGGGGGAGTAATCCTGAAGCTAAAAAGTTCAAATACAATTATAAAGAAAAAGAATTGCAAAGAAGTATGGCCTAGATTTTGAAACCCCTACCCTCTTTAGCAAGTATTACTCCCTGGCTGAACTGTCTCACTCAGTTAGTGGATCATGGCATAGTCAGAAGTGACAGAGGGTCCAGAATTTCCCAAGTTTCCTTGCCTACTGTTTATCCCTTATTGCACTGAATTTGGCCTACTATGAGAAAAATTTTTAAAGAATTTAACGCGATTAGTTGTGTGAGAAACAAAGAGCAGCCTTGTAGCAAAATTGAAATTGGGTACCTACAGGTGAGTAAAATGTTCCACAAAAATGCTGATTGAGTGAGAAGCTTGTCATTAATGCTGACAAAAAATGAAGTGTTTCATGAAAAATAGGTTCTTAGACCCATTAGACTTTGCACTTTCCTAAGCCAGCAAATAAAAGAAATATAAGTTTTATTTGTTCTTTCTACGTACAATAGAATATGTGGGGAAAATGTAAGTTTATAAACACTCTATGTCCTGAAAACCTTGACTTCTAAGGCAGCTAAGGGCAAGTTACAGTAAAAGAGAGGCAGTGATGTTCTGTTAGCATTTGGCTTCCCAGGAACAAAACTCTGGTAGGAACAAGGGTGTTCCTTGCAGGTTGAAGTAACTCTTCTCTCTTGGTGTGTTCTTTCCTGCGTAGCCAGGTCATAGATATTTTGAAAGATAACTGGAAGACTTGGCCTTGGAAAGATGCCTGGTTTAGTTGGTCTGGGCAGTGATGCAGGATCAGGCAAACACATATAACCAGAGACCCTTTTCAGATAGTAAAATAGGATTAAACACACCGTAAACATGCTATGCTGCATTGTCCCCTGTGATTTGGGAACAAAACTAGTCCTGCTCATATAAAGCCAGTTCAAGAACAAACCCTGTTCAAACCAGGTGTTTTAAAAATAATCTGTGCTTTGCCAACTATGGTAAATACAGGTCTTGGATTCTCTGACTCCTTTGCATATAATTAAAAAATAAATATAGATGTCACTTTGGGACATTCAACCCCAATCTTATCCAAGTCATAGGTACTAGAGAAACCCATATCAGCACTTTACTGAAATGCTGACACAAAAATTAACTACGGGTTTTTTTCAACATTCATCCATCAGAAAAATTAAAACTAAATTGAACAACAGATGATCAATGTTATTCCTCTTCCTGCACCACAATAACTTACAGTAATCTCTACATTTTGCAATTGGGCCATAAGTCAAATATTTCATCATCAGGAATCTTCATCTTAATATAGGAAACCTACCTTAAAGCTATCAAGATGAAAACCATTTAAGAAACACTTTTTTTTAAGCTTGCACAAGATCTATATTCTCATCTGTATCATGTCCAGAAAAGTGCATGACATTCAGAATGGATGCTGAAAATCTGTGTGCTATTTAATCTCATCTGCATTTCCTCCAGGAATATACATCATTCCAGCAAAGCTGTGCTGAGACACAAAAAGATAGCTCACCACTTAGATGTTCATTTTTCAAGTTGCACATTCCTATGAAACAATTCATTAGCAAGTGTAGATTATGTGCCAGTTTTACTTGTTACACATGCGGTGTGTCTGTGTCTCAGTTAATTTTATCAAAGTAAATTTCCTCTCTGCAGATGTGACTGTGTCATTATTAGTTCAGTTTCTCCTACAGTGTACATAGCAGGAAATCAAAGACAGCAAAAACTCTCAAATTTCATCTCAAGACAATATGATACAATTTAAAGAAGGGAGAGAGTAAAGCTGTAGCAAATCTGAGGAAAATTTTGTCTGTGCCCAAAATTAATGTAACTAGCTGATCCTGGGAGCTGTGATGGTACCATGAAAGAGCTCACTCATCACCACAAGTGCAGCACAAGTGCTGAGTTAATAACCAAATTCCTTTCTCATTTACACTCTAACACCTTCACGATGCCATGACTGTACACACAACCAATGAAAGCACTGGTTCTTGAGAACACAACCTGCAGGCTGGCATTTCAGTGCTTCTGGAGGAAGGAGTTCCCTGGCTCAGAATTTCCAATTTACGTGTCTTGATATCATGGTATTTAGAATGAACACAAACGTATATTCCAAATGATTTTGCATCCTCAGCCACTGAGGTGTTATCCTTGACCAGAGGGATAAGAGAGCAAGAGAGTGCCCTTCAGGACTGGCTCTATAAGAGCTTTACTCAAAGGAAGATACATGTGAGATCAGTGAAAACATTCTTGGCCTCTGTAGATTGGTACAGTCCACACAGGTAGTTTGTGAATCCTGCCAGATAGTTGGATTTAGCATATTTACAGGCAAATGTTTTAATTGCTGTCCAATTGAAGATTAGATTTACTTCAAAGTAACGTCCCATTGATGTGTCTTCCTGCCATTTATGTTCAACAGTAGATTGCAGGCAGTAGGTTCAATAATATTTTGCCTCTTATATCCTCCAAGATATTTGGAAATTTTTCTTTCTTCCTAAATCATTTTAATTATACTTTTGTGGTATACTTTTTCCTGTTTCTGGTACTCCAGTAGAGAAAGTTGGTGCTATCCATTCATGTATTCATTGTTGCAAACATAACCAGTACTCAAAACTCAGTTCATAAAGGGTAAACAATACTATTAATTATGCTGACATTTTCTGAAGGGCTAAAGTTATTTGCTGGGGTTTTTTTTTTTGTGAATAGTTAAGAGAATTCCTAAGAAGTATCTCTTCTGTTCTGACTTCTTAAGAGAAAAAGAAATAAAAAATGCCACAATATTAAATTACAGTAAACCAGGGGTTAAAGCATAAATATAAAATATTTATAAACATAAAATAAAACATCCAGATTTTCCAGTGCCTTTTTTTATGTGTATTCCTCTTTTTTGTAGTAATTGCAATACTCCTCTAAAATGCCTTCTGTGATCCTTTTCTCTACAGCCAACATCACCAAATGAATTTCAGTTGGTCTGAAATGCTTTTATACTGCTGTAGTACTATAGATAATAATAACAACCCAATAAACACCTCATTTCCATCGCAATCAAATAAACCCTACAGATATATCTATAACCACCAGTAATTTAGTGTTATTTCACTCTAATCTTCCCCAAGAGTATCTATTAATAAGAACCTCAACCCGTCAGCCAGGGCATAACAGTCATGTTCCAAGATCAGGTGACGCAGACCGGCATTCATTGAAATGAATGACATTATTAATATAAGTCTCAGTTAAATAATAAAAAACTTGATTCCTTCCATTTACTATCAGTTGCCCTACTAATACTAGTGGTCACCCTCAAGACCTCAAGACTTCAAACAGGAAGATTAAACCCAAGCCAAGTGATTGGTTTCAATTCTCAGTCAAGGAATAAGACCAAAAAATCCTGAAACAGTAAACTGTACATAAACTAAACTCAGTGGAAAGAGAAAGCAGCATCTGCTTGTGTATTTGCTTTCATATTCAAGTCTGGGAAACTTGAAAAGAAAAACATAAAGGAAAAGTGATGGGCTGCATCTATTATGCATCTAACTTAAAATATGTTATGTTGATATTTCCCAAGGAAGTAGAATCAAAAAAATTTATTGCAGAGATCCATACAATGATGGACCTTGTTTTGACATCATCAAATATTTCATGGTTATAGTTCATATTTTTTTTCTTGTGTCATAAATTACAAAATGCAGATAAGTAAGAAAACATGGAACAAAGTAATTTGAACTTGAAAAGAAAAAAATCACTTCCGAATTTTCATTAAACATTGTGATAAAATCAGTATGATTTTGGGAAACATACTGTTTTTCCAAAATCGATATTTTGTAAAAGGAAAATACATCAAAGCAGGAAACAGCTCAAATAGAAAGAGCAAACTCATTAAGAAACATTTTAGAAACCCTCAAAATCCTATATAAAATATTTCAGTAGGGATCAAAGCAACTTTGAGTAGCCTCTGTGCAGCATATCTTTCAATTAATCTTTAAATTCCTATGTGAGAGAAATCCCCCATAAATGAAAAACCTCAATGGTTAAACATCATCATTATGATAGGGTGGAGTAGAATAGAAATAGAAATGGAATAGGAAATAGAAATGGAATAGGAAATGGAATGGAGTGGAGTGGAGTGGAGTGGAGTGGAGTGGAGTGGAGTAGAGTAGAGTAGAGTAGAGTAGAGTAGGAATAGAATAATTTTCAGCTGAAAGGGACTTAGAACTATCATCAACTGCTTGACTCAGTAGTGGATTCTTTCCCATCCCATGAGCCTGGAATGGTTCCTGAACATCAAATAGGGAAAAAGTGCTATATCTCACATTCTGTTGCTCTAAGGAAGCTGCATCAATCTATTGTTATTTTGCCAGACAGGTGAAACTATTCCTGTGACAAAGGCAAGCCCAACATGGCTTTCTTGCTGACCACGTGATCCAAATTTTAGCAAATTGGTGGAAAGATTCAGAGTTGATGTTACATGTTTTTTCATCAGTGGATTCCTCACAGATTATTCCACACTCAACAATTCTAGGATAACATAAAATGCTATCAGGTGGCAGCTGCACCTTTTAGTGAGGACTTGGGAGTCCAGTTGATTACCTGGAGAGCAGCCACAGATTTTCTCAGTGGTGGGGACACATGGCTTGGCCTTAGCCAGCCTTGGGGTGAGCATCTTGTTCATGTTGAGGCTCGCTCACAGGATTAACATGGGAATTAACACAGTCAGCTCCCATATGAGCAGCATTATGTTATCCAATTTGCATAGTCTCCCCATGCTTGCAACACGATACCAACCCTGACAGTAGGAGCCTATGTGCTTGGAGCAGAAGGTACAGCGCTCTATCTCCAGTGACAACCATGACGTCTATATGGCATGGGCAAGCAGAACACTTGACAACCATGAAGTTTGTATAGCCTGTGAATTGTTACAGTGGACATATTTTGAGACGTCAGCAGCCTGTGAGAACTCTGCATATTTTCCTACTAGACCTGATCAAAAGAGCAACCACCTTCATTTTGTTTATGAGAACCCTATAGAAATTTCAGATACTGATCAAGTAATAAATACCCATCTCACTGATGAGCATAACAAGGACTCTGCCATGCTTACACTAGAGTCCTGTGAAAAAGGCGTGGGTTCCCCTTCAATCTATTCAGCTATGCAATATCCTCAAACAGTGAAAGGGAAACCATAAAACTGAATGTGATGCACATCATCCCAAGAAATTCATGCCCTGTGAGCCCCTTGGCAAAATTCTCCCAGCTTCAGAAATGCTCTACTTTGCAAAAGAGCCTGATGCAATTTAACATCGGATCTGCTTGGTTCTTCCTGGAACAATGTCAGATCTCCTGAGGTGAGAGCTTCCCATGACACACTCCAATTACAGTTGGTGTCAGTAAATAGGCCTCTTGTTAATACCATCCAACAATCTTCATGAGAACCTGTTCTTAGCTGCTTACAGAAAACTACAATAGATAAATACAAAAATCAGTTTAGAAATTTCTGGTGTTGTGAATATATTTTCTACTGTTTAGAGATAAGGAGTTTCAACCCGTATGATAACTAAATAAATCTACAACCAGAGATTATGGTAACATAAATGTAAGCATAGAACAGATGGCAAAAATACTGTGTTTTCAGCTAAGAATAGTTAATAAAACAGGTTTTGTATCTTGTTTGTATGAGTGACTTACAAAAGTAAGAGTCGCAATGTAAACAGGAATTACTTGAAGAGAAGGTAACTGTAGAGGCTGAAAATTACAATCGTCCCAAAGAAACACTTTTACAGTCAAGTATAACAATTGCTAGCACCTTTCTATAGCAGCAGACTGAATTTCAAACAATGTTTCAGCCATCTATTTCAGAACCATGATCTCAAATGCTTAAGTACTGCTGTAGAACTCTTTTCAGCACTAGTAGAGGTATCTACTAGTAAAGAGAAAAATACAGCTATGCACTGTTTGGCCTATCATAAGCACCATTCAAAATTTTCCCAGAAAAGATATCATTTAAAAGAACTAATTATATATATATTTTTTTATTCAAGGTTACCCACTAGATACCATAATAACACACAAAAGTTTAAAGGCTAAAATGCTGCAGTGAGATACTTTCGCTCTGACTGTGAAAAATACAGTTTGATGGGTTGCTGCCATTTTCAGAAATTTGGTCACCAGGTCTGATTTCTACTATGCTTTACAGAGATTTAACCACTAGTCCCTGATTTAAAAAAAAATAATTGGTATAAATATTTTAAACATGTATTCCATGAGCTATTAAACTGAGTTCTCAGATATTCTGCAAGGATTCATAAAGCAGCATTTTCCAAGTCACCTCTCCCTGTTACAGTAAATTATGTTGTCCATTCCTCTGTTTGATTGGCAGCCTTTAAATCTCTCTGCCCCACTGAGTTTGTGCCATGTGAAGCAACTGCAAAAGAAGATCTTGTTTTCAATTTTTCAGGGTCAGATTGTCTTTCAGTAACACGGATGTCATTCATGACACAATGAATGAGTCATACCCAGGCCACTAAAAAAAGCGATGTTAACTCTGAAAATAAAAGAAAACATCAAAGGTAATAGTAAAAAACTCTGTTTAAGTCAAAAACAGGCAGGAAGGCAGAAGCAGGGACTGATGCAGAAAGATAGCATCAGGCACAAATCCCAGTATGTTCTCTGCATGACCCATTGACCAGTGCTGCTATCTACAACACAATAATTCGTAGCAGGACTGAAAACCCCCAGAGCTGACACTTCAAAAACATTGGCTACAAACATAGAATGTACTCTGCATACTCCAAATAAATTAATCTATCTGCTTGAGAAATATTTTCTGCAGTAAGAGCATTAAAAAAGAAATAAAACATCCATACTAGAAGCAAGACAAACGTAAGTACTAAAACTTCAGCTTGGAGTTCTTTTCCTCTCAAACCTGTTTTGATTATGTGATAGAACTATAGTTTGTTTACACCTAGGCCAGTGCTCAGATGAACAAAGCTAAGTATTTCCTGCTCTGAAGTAAGAGCCCTGAAACCACCTTTTTCACCCAAACATAGTTCATTTCAGTCAGAGATGAGATTTTAACATGATTTTGTTTGAGGTTGTGCTTTTATGTGTTTTTGCCAGCTCTTTCTCTATCATCATTATAATTTCCTGAGATTTTAGTGTCAGTTATCATGAAAAGTTTGGGGAGAGAGGTTTAAGTCATGGTCACTCTGCCTTCCCATCTGGGTCAGCTACATATATGCAAAGAGCTATTAAAAAAGTTAGGGAGGGAGAGAGAAAAGGAGGATGGAAGGCTTCACCACACTAAATGAAAAGCAAACAATATGCATATCAGCATCCAAAGGAGATGTACCACTCTGCTGGGAAAAACCAAGACAAAAGAATTATCTGACACAACAGTTCAAAGCATATTGCACCTGTCAAAACGTCTGTCATCTTCTATAGAAATGCATCATTCTAAAAGAAAAAAGGGAAACTCTAGCAAAGTCACTCAGAAACAACAGGCCACTTTGTCTCCTTCCTTCCAGCCAACTCCTCCATCTGAAAGCCATTTAACTCAATGCTAAAGATTGCCTGGAAGGACCAGACAATAGGAAGGTCTCTTTCATTGTCAAGGACAGTTACACTTTGAAGATGATGCTCAAAAGGGGTTAAAATGGGTCAACAAGCAATTGTTGGGTCTATCCAAGGAAATGTGAACAGAACATTGTTAAAGTCACACGCACACAAAAAAAAAAATTCTAAAAGAGCACATCTTTAAGCTGGAGAAGTATGGGGGAGCACACACAAAATGCTGATGTAATGTCATAGTGACATGGAGATAAAAAACCCCTATCAGTACAAATGGTAAAACTGAATTTCAGCAGATAAGTCAGTTCTTAGCAACATACATCCAAAGCACAGTAAAGGCAAGAGATATACAAACTGACTAACAAAGGGAAAACCAACAGCAACTCTGACAGAATTAGAGGTCATTTTTCCATAATTTTTCATTTGTCTGCTTCCAATTCTCACAACATGCCTTTGGGAATCACTGTATGTTGCACAGCTAGATGCAATGGGTACATCTTAGGTATGGAAATGGAATTACTCATTTGTATTACTCATTTTTATATAACAGCTGCTTTAAAGGAAAAAAGGTGGAAAATGTTTTTGCTCTCCTGCAGATTATCTAAATCAATATTTATACAGCCTACTGAGTCTCTTTGAGTGTCCATGTTCTCTTCATGCTTACATGAATCACAGAAGTTGCTATTTTATAAAAGCTTCTAGACTTAATTTACCCAAATCTAATTCTTAAGGTAAATCTTCCATGAAATAAAGGATTCATCTAAAGCCATTTATTTATCCAAATCCAATTCTCATTTTTATTATTAGAAGTCTAATTTCTCTGTTAATCAAATTTTGACTTGTTTTTGATTTTTAAATGCAGCATTGCATAGGAATATAGTCACCAAGACTGAAAAAGCCTCAGCTCAGCAGAGCTAGCCATGAAGCATATTAATTTGCATCTGCATTTGTAGCAAAGGGCCACTCCATTATGACCAGCTTCAGACAGGAAAAATGCCTGAAAGTTCACTTCTGTTGAACGTAGTAAAACTTCCAACAACTCCACAGCAGGCAAGGAGTCAGTTCTGTTTTCAAAAACTTGCACCTCTGAACTTGGTCAATGACGACAGAATCACAGAAGAGCAGGAGTCCCAAGGGACCCAAGGATCATTGATTCCAGCCCTGTACAGAACCAGAATTCCCACCATGTGCCTGAAAGTATTGTCCGAGTGTTCCTTGAACTCTGTCAGACTTGGTGCTGTGCCCACTTCTGTGGAGAACCTGTTCCAGTGCCCAATCGCCCACTGGGTGTAAAACCTTTTCCTAATATCCAAACCTCCCCTGACATAACTTCATGGAGTTCCCTCAGGTCCTGTCACTGGTCACCACAGAGAGATAAGTGCCTGCCCCTCCTCTTCCCCTCATGAGGAAGCTGCAGACTGCACTGAGGTCCCCTATCAGTCTCCTCCAGGCTGAACAGACCAAGCGACCTCAGCCACTCTTCATATGGCTTCCCCTCTAGACACCCACCATCTCCATGGCCCCACTTTGGACATTAAGAACTTTAGATCTCCATTATATTGTGGCATCCAAAACTGTCCCCGGCACTCGAGGTGAGGCCACCCCAGTGCAGAGCAGAGCAGGACAATCCCCTCCCTCTCTTGGCTGGTGATGCTGTATCTGATGCACTCCAGGGCCATTTCTTCAAGACTGTGGAATAATGGACATAACACTATTTACCATTATTGTCTCTCCCATTAAAAAAGCAACTTCAATCACCTGTAACTTCTAAAATGTTTTTTCCCTTGTAAAGCTAGATATTCCTAAAATGCTAATTGAAGATCAACATTTTCAAGAGTTTGCAAAGTCATTTTTTCAGTATAAAATCGCTTTGAGCTGTCTTATTGACAAGAAATTTCATCTCAAGTAACATTGGAAACTTGTCTTGTAACAAGCCCTGGTCAGTTTTTAGAGCTATGATGAAATCCTTTTTTTTATCTGCTTGTTCTCTATACTTCATGTCCATATACTGGCTTCCAAGAGAAAAAATTAAATACTCAAAGATACTGATGTCTCAGTGTTCAACCAGCACCAAACCTGTCTATTAACATAAGATGAGTTGAAAGCCCCATAGAGTTATCCCTGGTATTTCATGCCCTTTTCCTCTGAATTTCAAACTTGTTTTTTCATCAGCCTTTTATAGCCTTGTGGAAATTATTACCCAGTACTAAAAAGTCACGGGGGTCACAATAGTGTTATCAGTGCCTCTTTCAAAATTGAATATTTTCAAGATTTTTAGGCTTGCTGCAAAAGCTGTCTCGAACCAGACCACTCAAAACAGTGATGAAAATGATCATTACACAACCAATAGCACACGTCGTGCAATTTAGACAAATATGGCTAAACCAGCTTCACGAGAAATGCCTGACAGGGGTCAAAGTACAAAACTCCCCCTACCAGCAGTGTGGGGCAACTCAGGTTATGTCATTATTCTTGTTTTCCTCCTCCATCATGCACTTCCTCTCTAGTATTCTTCCACTATCCTCTGCAACACCTTGCTCCCTACTCACTGCATTTCCTTCAGGTGACATCCCTGCCTACACAGCTCGTGAGTCACAGAAGACCATGACCCAGAGAATAAGGGAATCATTGTCCCCTTGATGGGTTTTGATGTTGGGGATGAGAGCAGACTGCTGCACCAGAGGCCAAAGAGAAGGAAAGCAAGATTTGAGATCATGAAATGGGGATGCCACACTCACAGTTGTCTTCTCAGGATGTGTGCTCAGGGTCAGTGACAGCTCAAGAGAATGAACTGCTGAACTCTTAACAGAGCTACAGTACACATGGGAAAATCCTACTTGCATAATCTAAGACTAAAACTAAACTCATGTTCTGTATGAAGTTCCAACTATAAATACAGACAACCTTGTTTCCCTTTTTTTACTTATTATCATGATCACATACATTTTTCTCACTGAAAAGAAAAAAAAAAAAAACAAAAAAAAAAACAATATCCTGCCCATATTTATTTCTACTGGAGGACATTGGCAAATAATGCCTGCTGAAATTTTCCAAAATGCTTTATCCTAACATTGACACCTGGCAAAAAAAAAATAAAAAATCGGCTTTAATATTAGCTTGGCTAAGTGGTGCAAATGAAAAAAAATTGTGATGATGAATGTGGATAGACATCACTAATAGCACCATAAATTGAATAAACTGAAAATTCAGTATCAAGTACAAAGGCTTTTCATGACAAATGTGGGTTTGAGTTTACATTTTTTTCCTAATTAGAATATAATTAGGATTTATATTTCCTCGTGATTGATAGCACTCTGTAGATAACAAAAATGCTGGGTCAATTTTTCTGCTGGTGTGTTTCTGTGAGAGGCAGCTGACAAGCAGCAAATTTGTCCTTTTTTTTTCCTACTTGGCTACAATCATGTGTTTATCATCTGTGTCTGTACAGTGTTAAGGTAGACATATTCTCCAATACTGACCATTCTCCTGTACTCATGTATGAACATGTGACCAAGAACAAACTTTAATCACAGATCATTACCCCTCTTTATAGAAAGACCAATCCTTACATCAGGGGAAGGAGAAAATAATGTGTAACTTTAGAAAAGCAATTATAGTCCATGAAAAATAACTAGCTGTGGATCAGAAGGAACAGTTCACCAAAAATACAGGGGTTCATTTTCTGAAACAAATTAAAATTTTTCCATGCAGTAAATATATTCAAAAATTCAAAGTCTTAATTAATGACTAAAGAGTAAAAGTGCTAAGTCCTCCCAATAATGCGATTGCAATGAATCATTTAGTCAACTAGTGCACTTCAGGTATACTTCTGAAGATGAGTAATATAAAAACAAATGTCCCCTTTGGATAGTTTTTCAGTGTTTTCATAAGATATGAGGGGTTTTCCTCACTAAAAAAGCCTGTTTCATCTGATCTCAGGAGTGTATACCTGACTGTCACAATGCAATTCGATTCTGTCACTAGAAGAACAAATACAACTTTGTTCTCGTTTCATGTGTCACCATTAATTTGACTAGATAAAGTAATATTTCAAGATTTTTTAGGATTTTTTTTTCTGTCTACCAAAGAGAACAAGGAATCACACACAGTCTCCTTGTCTTTCCAAATAATTCCTCCCAAAGCTAGGTCCAAAAAGGCAGCAGGGCCAGGTGCACACGTCGAAGTCCTGCCAGCCGAGCCCCAGCAGCAGGGGCATGAAAAGCACACGGCCAAGAGCAGATGCGGAACACCAGCCAAGCTCCTGGCTGAGTTTCATGTAGCTCCTGTTCTGCTGCCAGAGGAGAACTCTGGCCACCTGCCTGGACAGATGAGGACAAGCCAACTCCACACCACCGGAGCCCCTGCAGCACCTCCTCGGGGCTCTGCTGGCTAGCGATGCATTCACACTGACAATAACTAAATGTGAATTCAGAAAACAACAACTGTTAGCCATGTAACTGAGCAAGAAAGCAGCAGAGGCTTAAAGTACCTTGGGGATTAATGACTGTACACAGAGATCCACATGTTCAAGTCAGGATAGCCACCTGAAGTATCAATGAAACACAGCTCCAGCATTATCTACCTGCCCAAACACTTACTGGAACCCATTTTACAGCACATTCCTGAAGCTGACTGTATTAAAGCAAGCTCATACTCACCCATCCTCTGTGCATCCAGGTGAATTGTGGTTAAGTCTCTCCTTGCTCTTGACAGCAGAGACATGAGCAGGACACAGCTCCTGCCCCTGTGTGGGAAAGGCAGACACTGGATCATGTGCCTCCAGCAGATCAATTCTCCCACCCAAAACAGTGTCACTTGCAAACTGACTAAGGGTACATTGGATGCCCTCATCCAGACCATTGATAAAGACATTCAACAGGACTGGCCCTAGTCCTGAGCCCTCAGGAGCACCTCTACTCACCAGCCATCAGCTGGGTGTAACTCTGGTCACCACCTCTCTCTGGGCCTGGCCATCCAGACAGTTTTCTACACATTGAACAGCGCATCCATCCAATCCATGAGCACCCAGTTTCTTCAGGATAATGCAATGAGAAACAGTGTCAAGATGGACTAAAGTCCAGGCAGACAACATCCACAGCCTTTCCCTATCTGCTTAAGTGGGTCACCTGTCATAGAAGGAGATGAGGCTGGCCAAGCAGGACCTGCCTTTCACAAACCCATGCTGGCTGTTGTTCTCTAGATACCAACCCTGACCATCTGGTAGTCCTGTACATGCTGTTTGATGGCACTCAGGATGATCTGCTCCAGGACATTTCCTGGCACCAAGCTCAGGTTGACAGGCCTGTAGGTCCCCAGATCTTCCTTCCAGATTTTCCTGTAGATTGACCTCACATCAGCTAACCTCCAGTTACCTGGGACCCCCCCAGTTATTCAGGACTGCTGGTAAATGATGGAAAGTGGCTTGGTGGTCTCTTCTGCAAGCTCCCTTAGTACCCTGGAGTGGATTCCATCTGGCCCTATAGGCTTGTGTGTGTCTAAGTGGTTTAGAAAGTCACTGACCCTTTTCCCTTTCCTAGATTCACAGACTATGCTGAATTGGAAGGGTCCCACAAGAATCATTGAGTCCAACTCCTGGCCCTGCACACAACACCCCAAATGTCACACCATGTGCCTGAGAGTGTTGTCCAAATGCTTCTGTCACTCCATCAGGCTTGGTGCTGTGACCTGGAGAGCCTGTTCCAGTGCTCAACCACCCTCGGGGTGTAGAGCCTTTTCCTGATATCTAACCTAAATCTCCCCTGAGACAACTTCAGGTCGTTTCATTGAGTCCTGTTGCTGGTCAAGAGTGAGGAAATTGGTACCTGCCCCTCCTCTTCCCCTCACAAGGAAGTTGTAGGGCATGGTGAGGCCTCCCCTCAGTCTCGTCTTCTCCAGGCTGAACAGACCAAGTGTCCTCAGCCACTTCTCATACAGCCTCCCCTCCAGACCCTTCACCATCCTCATGGCCCTCCTTTGGACACTCTCTAAGAGCTTAATGCCTGGTTTATGTTGTGGTGCCCAAAACTGCACACAACGCTCAAGGTGGGACCACACCAGTGTGAGAAGAGCAGGAAAATCACCTCTTTTGCCTGACTGGTGATCAATTATAGGGGTTTCATTCTGCTCCCTGTCCCTTTCAGTTCAGGGGCTTGCTATCTAGAGAACAACTCATCTTACTATTGAAGATTGAGGCAAAAAAAGCACTAAGTCACTCCAGTTTCCCTCTCCTTTGTCACTCTATCTTCTTCCTCACCTACTTGTCTTCCAGCATGTGGGGACAAACTGCTTCCATACCTTAAAATCTCCTTGGAGAATGTCCATCCTTCCTGGACTCCTTTGCTCTTCAGGAGTGCCTCCCAATGGACTCTGCCAAAGATGCTCCTAAGAAGACCACAGTCTGCCCTCTGGAAGTCCAAGGTAGCTCTTTTGCTAACATCAGCTGTGATGAACACAGATAAAAATCCACTGAACTGCCACTGGGAGTATTAGAAGTTTGATTTATCAAGCCTCAAGTGAGTTTCTCTATTACAATTATAGAAGTAACGTTTGTTTAAGACACATGCAACACCACAAATAAGTGGTTCCAACTGTAGATCTAACATTTATTTCTACCATAGTGAAAAAAAACAAGTTAAAGTGTCTCTTTTATCTCTGAGGTGAAATGAGATAACTAAATAAAATCCCACAGTATAAATAGTTATTTTAATACAGATACCACCCAACAGCTTTGGTGCAACAGAGAAAATTAATGCAGAGAAATGTGGAGTTTGACTTTTTTCCCCAGAGCCCAATTAAAATAAGCAAAGTAAAATGCACAGAAATAAAATATGTCTAGCGAATATGTTTCTCCTAGCTTGATTTGCTACACACTACTGCACCACTGAAATGGGAATATTATCCACAAATTATACTTCATATTAAGGACAAATGAAATGTATTGCTAATATGTGCTATATAAGGCATAATGAGTCACGAACAGTCTCCAATTAGAGTTTTTTCCAGAATAAATAGTCATTATGGTCTAGATTAATACATATTACAGCCAGAGGGAACTACTGTGATCATCTTTGACCATTGTTATCATTGCTTTTCAGTGCATAAATCAATTGTTAAAATTTTACTTTAGATATAATTTAATTATGAATTATGCAACAAAACACAAAGGAGGTTCACTGAAATAGCCTATAATTAAGTTCAATGATTTGCTTTCTCCCCTTCATTCCATCATTATTAAGATTTGTTCTTCCTGTAATTCATCAAATTTAGTAACATTTATAGCACTGAAGTTCCAAGTGGTATGGTTATTCAAGAAAAAACAACATTTATGTAAAGAATTAGGAATGCCTGCTCAGGAAAGAAGGGTTCACATCTTAAAATAAATTAAAAAAAAAAAAAAAAGCAAAGCGGCACGCGATATACCAGATTCCTATTGTGAGGCACAAATTCTTCACAACACTGGGAGACATTGCAGAACAAAAATACTATTAGAACTGTTTCAAAGGGAACATTTTTGGCTAGGATAGAGACTTTTGACATTATTTATTAGGTTCAAAAATGCCTAACAAAGGCCTAACAATAGTTCTGTGGAAACCACTACATCTGAGGCACTTTCTGTTGTTATGTGCAGGCATTGATTTGAAGATGGCCAGCATTAGTAGAACAATTCCCTCACAGCAGTCAATGCAAGTGAGCATTCATACACACACAAGCAAAAGCCTGTGAACAAACCATATGGAAACAAGAAAAAAAGTAAACATTTATTAATCTCTTTGTGGGAAGATGGGTGGAAGAACAGGCAAGCAGCGAAGGAGACGGTCATGCCAAATTTCTGCGAAAGAAGGTGTTTGCCCTGAGCTTTTTTTTTTTTTGTGGAATATGAAAAAGGCTGGAGAATGTCTTCAGTGCCATGGAAACTGGGGCTTCTGGGGCTGCCAGCAGTGCCACTACCTTTGGCCACCCAGACACACAGACTGCATGATGCTCAGGTTGTCAGGTATGGATGCTGCTCCTGCCCCCTTCCCCACCAATGGCTGAGAGGACACTGGCAAATGTGGAAAAAGCTAAGCAAACTTATGGGAAAATAAACAGAACTGAGGATTTAGCTCAGCAGCTATGACATACAGACACACACACACAAAAAGAAACATAAAGACTTCTTATTCTCAATGCAGGGATACAGAAATACATAAGACCTGTGCAGCTGTTATGGGCAGGAGGTTTGTGAGCGGTAGAGGCCAATGAAATGGTGCCTGTAGACCACCTGACACAAAGGAAGACCATCTTCCTATCATAGTGAGGCCAGAAAGTCACCTCCATCCTCACCTGAAGGTGGATATACTGAGCCAGTGACCAAAACTTCATTTGACTCATAAGGTCATTGGGACCTCAACGTCTTATGCCACTGAACAGCCGGAGTAACGTCTCACAATTAAACTGCTGAGAGTTACAGCTCAGTTCCTCTTCTTTTGCATTAACTTCAATATAAGCTTCCTTATGATAGAAATTCTCATTTTCCAGTGTAATCAGTATTTAAATTGATGTTGGAGGAAAAGGAGAGGAGCTCCAAGCTTTGGATAATGCACTTTAAAGATAGGTTTTTCATTTGCATTTAAAATGTGATGAATGGGGTTACTGGTTTCTGAAATATGCTACAGAGTATTAGCTGATATAAAGAAATCTCAAACAGGCTTAGTTTGGTGCTGTTGAATACGAGATTGAAAGAACAAATGAGTCCATTCAAGGAAGGAGGAGAGAGCTAACACAGAACCAATTTGTCTCTGACCCAGCAGATGCTCTCTCACAGTTGATTAACCTGGGCAATGCCCCACCACAATCCAGGGAGCAGCTCACCTCTGCTCTCACCAAGCCACAGCCTCCTGAAGCTTTGCTTTTGCACCAAATGCAGCAGCATTTTTATCCAGTGCCAGTGTTGGCCCAAAGGGTATAAGGAGATTTGGGTCCTCAGCCTGGTAAGGAAGACCCCCTGGGTCGGAGTGACTTGGAAATGCCATGGGCACTATCGCACAACCCATTTGTCATCTCCTCTAAAACAGACTGGAAAAGATGGAGAAAAAAAACCAAATATTATACAGCAGAGCAACAAGCACCAATCTAAAGTTCATAACTATCTTTCCTTTTACATGAAAACACTGCCTTTTCCAGTATTTATAGATGAAAGAACATGAATTTCTAAATGCCAAGAGGGGATTTCTGAATGCTGGGAGACAGAAATGATGCCTGCTTCAATCCAGCAGCTCAGAATGCTTAGGATTAGCCCATATATCCACACAGCTACCCTTACTTAAAAATCAGGTTGAATGTAGAAACCTGAAGATCCAGACAGAATCATAGATTGCATATATTCTTTACTTAATTTGCCTTCTCCTCATTTAGACCTTTTGCTGCCAACAGTTTAACTCCCCCCCTGGTCTGTCTCTTTTTCTATTTGCTTTTAATTTTGGGTAAGTTCAGTGTTTCAAGCCTGATCAAAACAGGGGGTTTGTACGGCTTACTTCATCTGATTTCTGAAAATGGGAAGATTCCTAGCAGTGAAGGCTCCTGTTTCCTGTGCATTAGACCTTGACAAGCAAAGGCTGAATATTTTATTTCACCTCCTCTAGCCTGACTGGGAGGGACAAGCTTTTATATGGACACTCTACTATGTTCAACATACATACACTATATTACATGAGGGGTAGACTACAAACTATGACATTTAAAAAAAATGTCATAGTAAACTTGCAATTTATATTAATTACTATGTGCACTTAGAACTGCACAAAAGTTCCTGAGCGCATTCAACAGTTCTGTATTTTCTCACTACATTGCCTTTAAATACATCGAAGAATGTTCTTAAGGATTCTCATTTCTGTAGTAATCTCTTAATCAGGACAATATTGCCTCTGAAGGCAGTTCAAACACATGCTTTTAACTTCATTTAAAGTCAAGTCCAAGATTAGATTTAAAATAACTTTTCTTTTGAATGATAGCTTATTTTAGCAGACCATATGAGCATATTAGTGTGATTATTATGTTACAAAGCATAGAAGAATAGTAATTTGCATTAAATTACAATATTCTAGCTATTGAATCATATATTATGGTGACTTGGAATGAACTCACAAGGTTTACTTAAGTTCACCTTCTGGCACAGGACAACCTCAGGAATCACTCCATGTTGGATGTGATATAATATGCTATTACATTATATTACAATACAATAAGATATACTACTATATATTCCATTAAATGTGTATAAAGTAATAATTTGAATTAAATGTATTTAAATAATTGGAATTAAACTACTAAAATGTTGTTTCAGTGATTTTAATCATAACAAGAGGCAATATTTTATGGTTCCTGCTGTATATTTTAGCTTGAGGCAAATTTTAAAGTTTCTAACATTTTCATAAATTGTTTACTGCCTGTAGAAATTATTTTCAAGCCTTACTGAAGATAATAACAACATTTTATAATAATTTTAAAAGAGAAGTTATTTATTTTAAGTACTCTAGGTGACTTTAGCCGCATGGTATATGTAGAAAAAAAAATTGAAACCAGTAAAAATTTATTATAAAAACAATAATCAAAATGTAGAGACACCAGAACTTAGAAACCAGTAGGATGGTGGACCCAAAGAATCAGAGTTTTGATCAGAGACTGAAGTCCTCAGCTTATGTGCAATTCAAGAGGAATTTGTGGTAAGAGCATTTCCCAACATCTTCCACAAGATTGTAGTAGAAGTTTTAAGAAAAAAAAAAAAAAAACAAAAAAAAAAAAACAGTAATAACAGGTTTTATACAGAACTTCTTATCCCCACATCTCTTGAGAGGAACATATACCATTGATTTGACATTAAAATGATGCCATTAGCTGCTCCATCACTCGTTGATTTCAGTCAAGTTTAAATACTGTTCTGATGATGTCAAACCAAAAGAAAAAATGAAATGTTGTAGCCCAAGATGTGCACAAACAGAAAAATGGAAACACTCAGGAGGTTTTGAAGCATATTAAGGGTTAGGAGAAGGCCAGGAGCTCTCTTAAAGTCTGTTATTTGAGGATTGCTGTGGAAACGAATGTTCAAACTCTGTATTTGCCAGCAAGCACCTGGGAAGTGGTCAGCAAAACAAATGTGACAGCCCTATTCTTGTCCCAAAATGAAGCAGTATGTAAAGAGTGAAAATAACCATCTATGCTTGATTAATTAGGTTTGTAAGTATTCTTCAAGAACCAAACAATATTTCTAAAGATTTCAATAGTTCAAAGATTGCCCTATGGCCGCCTGGCCAATACATCTTCCAGCACACACAGTTTACAAGCATTTTTCTTCCCAATATGTTGTCTTGGTTTGGTGTGACATTGTTTGAGCACAGGTCTGTTTGGGTCAGCGTGGTTTTCTTCGCATCACAGCAGTGGTGCTGAGGACAGCACTCAGACCATACATCTTCCATGTCATTTCAGTCAAAGGCACATGATGCTTCCCAGTGCCCAATCAGGAAGGGTCCGGTGCTGGGACAGGGGGGCATATTGGCAAACTCAGCTTTCTTAATGACAGCCATTGTTGCAGAGAAACAAAAGCACGGTTCTGAGTATTAGCGTGCGGCCGTGTGTTAAGGTCATCCGTACAGCGCATCCATCATCTCCCAAAACCGGGGGCAAAATGCTTTAAAAAATCTGTCAAAACATGGTATTTTCAGAACACGCCTCAAAGCTGGCAACTGATACAAGTGCAGCGACCACTTGGAACACTTCTTCGCCTCCTCCTCCTCAGCAATTCTGCACTGGGGCAGTGGAGAAAGAATAGAAGATAATAGATATAGTCTTCTAACTGCAAGTAGGGGGGATACTTTAATTAGGCTACTCAATTAAAAAAATTAATCTAATAATCTGTAATAATTAGGTTGAACGGCAGTTATTCCTTTAAGTTAGAGCTCCACAAATATTGACTAACTACTAATGAGTAGTCAGCAATGCTCCAGCTTTGAGGCTCACTCGTGAAAGCATCTAAAAATTGAAATAAAAAGGATATAATGCAGCCAACTAAAATCTTTGACTGATCCTTCAGCAGTCATGAAAATAATGCCAGTGAGGTTACATTAATTAAATGTCAGTCATATTACTATATCAGCAACTCTTTCTCAGTATATGACATTCACAGTCTGACCCTTAGATGGCATGGAAGGGACAAAACTGTTACAATCATTTTTAGAGGTCTCTTTAGGAAAATTAATAGATGACAGGAAAATTCCATTATCGGTGTTCATTCATTTAGGTAAATTAAACAGTTTAACTCCTTTGTTCACTGAACAAATACTGGCTTCCCAATCATTTTCTGCTCCACTAAACAGTCAGAAGCCAGAAACATTATTTATTGGTCACTCTGGTTTCATAACTGCTCAATGTGCAACAGAATTGTACAGATACATGTTCAAAAGGAAAATCTGAATATTAAATTTCTATAAAATGTCCTTTTTTTTTAATTTGGGAAGACAATTTATTTAACAGTGGAACAATGAATAGGAGCAACACTGGAATACTCACAAGCATTTTGTGTGAGCAAGGCTGAACCTGGCTGATGCCCCAAGCCCCTCCAGCAAGGTGTCGGCAGCAGTGGAGCTCCTGTAGGCTTTCCCAGCAGTGCTGATTTAGCAGCAAATAAAGTGCCTACCACTTTGTGACAAAGTCCCTGGATGCATAGCTGAGCTCCCTGAGTCCAGAAATGCTTCTCAGAGACTTTTCTAATAGCTTCCTGTTTCCAAAAGCTCTCTCCTAAAACCCAATAGCTGATATGTTGCTCCTTACTGTTCTTAGCTCCCTGGGTACCTGACAGGAACAAAGGACAAGTTTGGTCACTGCCTTCTCAATCCACCCCTGGTGACAGCTCATCCCAAACTCCATGGCTGCAAGCAGAGGTCACTGGTCCCTGCCACCACAAACAAGGCTCCCACCTACATTTCAGGTGGACACCCACCTGCCATACAACACAACCATACAAGAGGCCTTCACTCAGGTCACATTAATAAAAACCCAGATACAAACCCAAACATCCCATGCAACAAATATTTCCAATATTACTAGAATGATGCGGTCAGATTCTCCATTATCTTCAAAGCAGCTCTTGTTCAAACACTGAAGGAGCAGCCAAATAGACAAATGTGCATCTCAAGCTGCGTCAAGGGAAATATAGGTTGGATATTAGGAAAAAGTTTTTTATGGAAAGAGTGATAAAGCACTGGAATTGTCTGCCCTGGGAGGTGATGGAGTCACCATCCCTGGACGTGTTCAAAAAAAGACTGGATGTGGCACTCAGTGCCATGGTGTAGTTGAGGTTTTGGGGTATGTTTTGGACTTGATGATTTTGAAGGTCTCTTCCAACCTAGTCATTCTGGGAATTCTGTGAAAATAAATCTAGGCATAAGTTACTTCCCTGTGCCCTGTTTGAGCCATAGAACTGATGTCATGCTAAAAGCTGGAATTTGCTTTGGCACTGGGTCCTTTGCTGGATTAGTGAATACCTGACTTTGAGTAACATTCTCAGAACAAAAATTAGATAAATACACAGAAGAGCCACTATATCCACATATCCCAGCTGTCAACATATATCTCCTAATTTTTTGAGAAAGATCAATTCTTCCTCCAAAAAAGTAATATATTTTGAAAAAAAAAAAAAAAGCATGTGATGTTTTCATTAGTAGGATAGGGAAGAAGCATTTGTTCCCTTCAAAGTCACAGTTTTCTTCAAGTTTCTGGTTTGAAATTTGAAGAATCATTTTTCCCCTACAGTTTAGTTCATGAGGATTTCTAAGGAGATGGTAAGTGCCAGAAACAACATTTGGATTATGGAAAATTGTCATTTACACCAAGTGACCAGAGAAAATTAGGTTCCTGTCTTGCAACTTCAGCCATATCACACTTACCAATAAGCTCAGAATTTATTGATACTTATGAAATCTACATGCTTGTATCTGTCCATATATGTAAAGTTTGTAGGACTGAGTGTTGTAAGTGTGCATGAGAACTAAGCTACATGGAAAAAAAGAAAAAATAAGATGTATGTTGGCTGAACAGTGATGGGCCAAAACTGAGTCTTTTTATATGCAAAATATGCAGAGCACAAATACTTAGATTCTCATTCTGCTGTGCTATATGGGTACCACTGTCATTTAGACCATTAGAAAATTCAATACACCCCTGCTTTTGTCATGACGCCGTTGAGCAGGACAGGAACAGAGAACTCCAGATTAGAAGGCAAAGAAAATGAACTCATTTATTTCAAATGTATTGCTCTATATATAGAGAACATTGAGAAGACTAATTTCATTGGTCTTAGAGTAAAAACATGTCACACCATTGGTGTGCAGTGAATGACGCACAGTGGCAGAACATATCTATAAACAAAATGAACAACAAGATAGATTAGAGAATTATTTACATTCTTTCCCAACTGCTTCCCAGGCTCTTGCCTGGTTAGAAAACCCTTTTCTCTTTCTCTCTGACTGAGCTGAAAATATCCACATTGTCACTGCTATCACTTCTGTCATTTTTTGTCAATCTCAGTGTCCAACGTATGTTTGGCAAGTTTGTCTACACAATAAATAAAATCAATCTACCACAAGCGCTTCTATTTAATTGGTGGATATATATAGATCTACACTCAAGTTATCTATAAAACCTCTGACATTTTTTTCTGATGTCCTTTCCTCTTATCATACTAAATCTGCTTTCCAGTCTTTCTACTTGCGTTTTTATCAACTTTCAGCAACACTGAAGGACGTGATCACAAGGAGTCATAGAGCATAAGTTGGTTATGGTTATAAGCTGGTTATATCCATGGCTAATTCATCATCCAGTCTTTGAAAAATGCAGAGAATGTTACTGTAAATGGAATGGTATTGCACACTCCCTGGCAAATAGAGGAAAACCACAAGACCTCTTTATCATCGATCTTCCTTAGGTACACTTGACAAAATGATACAAAAAGCTGACACAGACATCAAATGAAATATGTGTAGGGGTGACCAGTTCAAATGACAAGCAAGTGATTTTGTGGCGTTTGGGGGGAGCAAATGTCAGCACCTCTGAGACCACAGAGGTGCTGACGGCACAGTAATGGGATTAACTTTATTTGAGTAGAAGGAACTCTTCTCCTCCTTGTGCTTCAGCTAATCTGAAGCAGCACACTCTGAGCTCTGACTGCCAGACTCTGCTGCCTGCAGCCCAAAATTCCTGCAGGGCTCCAAGCTAAACCACCTTCAAGTGCAGCAGCAAACCCATGAAACAGCCCCATGCAAGAAAGATACGTGCAACAGGGTTACACTGCCTGAGGGGGTTGCAGAGACCCTACCTCTGCAGGCCTCCACCAGCCCATGAGACAGATTAGTCAGGATTAATTTACAACTACATAAATGATAGAAAACATTATATATTATGTATATAACTGTATATTATATGTATAGAATAGGTACATACACATATGTGTTATATTTTATACATAATACAATATAATATACACATTTGAAGTCTCTTCTGACCATCTGAAATTCAGCAGTTGATTTTGTGATACATTTTATTCTGAGAAAAATGATAACTAATAGAAGGGAGTTTTCTCTCCAGCACTAATCTAATTAAAATAAAATTCAGATTGATTCACTTCCTAGGAGATGGACAGGAGTTTTGCCTGAGATTCCCAAAGTAAGGGGCTGTAAAGTCCTTGCTTAATCTCCCATTTAAACCATCTGCTTGAACATAACTGCTAGATAAAAAAATTTACAGAGTAAAAAAAAGTGGGAAATAAAGAAATAATTTTTCCCCTTTTAATTTTTTGACCCTGAAACTGCTAATATGTGACATGAGAATGGCAGTAGGGTATCTCCCAAACTTTACTGAGTTCATGGCCCACTTCAGGATGTTGGAGATGGCAGCAAAGCCAAACCATCCAATAAACATTTGTGATGATTAGCAAACAAGGCTGACAAAGCTGAAACAAGCCTAATTAAAAAAGCATTTAATATATTTTTCTCAGAAAAAAAATCCCTGTATTCTGAGTAAGGATTTATTACTCTCTATGTGAATGGAGTTAGAAAAAATATATGCAGCAAGATTTTAAATACACAACCTAACATTTATTGGCACATATAATCACCACACATCCCTCATTAATCTCCCATTTAAGCCAATTTAGTTCATATAATCTACATAAGATGTGTATTAAACAAGGATGAGAGCAACACAATTCAGCTGTTCTTAAAGTGAGTTGCATCTTACCCTAGCAACAGAATAAACAGTATTTATGGACTCAAATGTGAGTCCATCAACTCAGCAAAGGACTGTGCCATGATTTAGGAGAACTGGATGAAGTAGAAATATCTGGGCTCCAGGGCAAAGCCAGAAATGTCTGCATTGCTTTGTAACCATGATTTTTGACATTTTATAGAAACTTTTTTTCTTGCCAGGCAAGTATTCACCAGTTCCCAGTATGAAGGTCAAGCCAGACCTTGTGCCTTGACAAGAAAAGAAAGCTTTTTTATTATATTTGGGGTTTCAAAGGTCTTCTTTTGCTGGTTACATAAGAGGGAGCTAATCAAAAGCTAAACTTAAACCCTACATTTCAATGTCTGTGTGTTTGTAATTTAGTTCAACAAAAAGAACCCTCAAAAATTTTCCCAACAACTCGTCTTCATTCATAAAACAAAACATAATGATCATCACCTGAACACTTTGATAACATTCTTGTGAAACAAACTTTAAACCTAAAACTGTACTGTGGACAGCAGAAGTATCAAAGCACAGAAACAAATTAACTTTTGAACAAGGAAATGAGGTACAACCCATCCCCATTCTCTAGCTCATTCTCTACCTGAAAAAGTAACAGGAAATTTTGATTTGAGGAATATTTTTGCCAAATTCCAATCTTCTGAGCACTTCAAGCAAACCAGTCAAAATATTAAATCCTGTCTTTCCTTTGTGTGTCGTATTCCAGCTGATTACAAAAGAAAAAATGTATCAGTTGAAATCTCATTAGTTATTAACACAGAGATGAACTAATTTATGTCTTTTGCAACTGGAACATAAACTAGGACACCGATACTTGGGCTGTTTACCTTTTTCAGTCCAAACCATTTTTAAAGTCTAAAGATTGCCTTACATGCTTAGTGTATTTCAAAAGCAGATGAGGAACACATTACAATTCACTAAATGCACTGTAAAAAAGAATAAAACATACTTTTAATAAATACTCATAGAAGAGTCTAAGAACAGACAAGGAGATGAGTAGTTGTGCATGGGGAAATCACTTCAAAATCATCTTTTGGATTAAAAGCACTTTATGAAGAAATTGGTTTGTAATGTTTCTCCATCATTGTCTTACGACAACATCTGGTGCTCTAAAAAAGGACTGCTCTTACACTTAGGTTCATTATCTTTGCTCTTTGTGACACAATATTGTTAATATGTACCTTTTATTTTTAAAATAAATTATTTTGCTATTCTTGTGTATCTTCATGTCTGGAAAATGGCATGACAGTGTGTATGCATGTATATTGAATCTTTAACTGCAAATGTGTGTACAGACGCATTTCATGCCACCTTCTCCTCTCCAATTTTGCAAAATGCCTTTAACACCTCACACGAGGCTTTAGGAATTCTGTTAAAGTTTCCTAATAACGATTTATCCCCTTAAGGATTTTTCTCATGGAAAAAGAGACTATTGGCCATTATGTTTTGCAGGCATTCAAGGTTATACATAGCAATTATTAGAATTCTTTTCAAATCTCTACCCAAGATGCAAGGGACATTTTACAGGTGAGCAGAGAACTCTGCAACCTCAGATGGGTAGCAGGTGGAGCACACATGGAGGAACACCTGGAGAGGCCCTGGGAGTTGGCATTACCTCCAAAGGCTAAAGAGAAGCAGTGATCTGAAAATCCAGCCCTCCGTCTAGCAGTCTAACACTGGCAGTGTACTGAGATGTAGATGTTCTGCAGCATCTGCTGGATAGTGATCCTCATCTGCTGGACTGACTTCTTGCTAAAAACAGAAATATTCCTTGTCTTTGACACAGATAGGGAAATCACTGAGGAGAAGTGGGATATGCACTGACTGAGCAAAAGAGCAGCTGTCATGAACCAAGGAGATCACAAGAGTCCAGAAATGCAGCAACCAAGGGAAATGCAGCACATCCTCACAATGCGCTTGCTCAGACCACTGCAGGGCAAAAAAACTGATTAGGAGGTTCATCACATAAAACACACTGGCTTACTGCTTTCTCCAGAAGAAATAATCACTGCTGGCAGCATTATGGGCTAGGGAGCTTCCTTCTCACAAAGGACAGAGAGACAATAAAATGTGTTCCCCTGCTCACCTATGGAAAAGTATCATGCCCTAATTAAAAATAGTGCTGTTTACTGCCTCAACGCCAGAAAATAGCAACAGGATAATTCAAGAAAAAAACACATTATTTTCTTTTTGCTCAGTCTCCTCTGTGTGCACTTGCACAAGTGAATCAAGTGTCAGCCTGTGCAGGGGCTCCCTGTGATCAGCACTGCAAGAGCAGCAGATCCCACCTCTGGAATCAATAGGCCTGGTTTTGATACATAAGAATGAAAAATGGAAGCTGATGGAAGGACCCTGGAAGCCACATGGTTGGTGCTCACTTGACAGCCTGCCTAGCAATGCTGAGGTCATGAGTTTGCTCATGTTCACTTCAGAGATGGACTTGATGATCCTTGTGAGTCTCTTCCAACTCAGAATATTCTGTGTTTCTGTGTCATCATGTCGTCTCTGTGGCACACAGACACAGAAAAGAGGGTGCTGCTTGTGAGCAGACAAGAGTGTAATGCCACAACAAGGCACATGCATCTTTGTGCTTATAAAGAGAAATTTCAAACCCAGTGAATTGTAAAATATTGCTTGAAGTAGCTTTGTAAGATACCTCCATTTCTTTCTGCTTTTATTTTTGTAGAGAAGGGGAAGAGGATGGGGCAGCAGGGAGAGAGGAGGATCTGTGTATGTTTATGCAAAATATGATAGCGATGAATGCTTACATTACAATAATCCTGAATCAAGACCTCACATACCACATTTCACCTTAGAAACTTTGTGTGCTGTTCCTTACAAATCCCAAATGACTGTGAATGGTTCACCTGCAAGCTCTCCCTCATGCTGGGCAGTTTCATGCACAGTCTCTCACTTCACTTTTCCTTTCCCATCCTCCATGTTCTGCAAGCAGTATTTCCAGCATCCCTCTGGGAAGGCTGTGCAGCTTCAGAAGGGATCTGGCAATACTTTCATTGCTTGTCAACTCTTCTTCCTGACTCCCGTGAAAGAAGCCATGAGAAAATTCTCAACTGACACAATTTGCTGTAATCAATTAAAATTTAATTTGCAGATAGTTCAAACCCACCCAATTTAATTTTGAATGACACTAAAGCTCAAAAAAAATGTCTGCATGGAAACTTTCAGTGCTGTTCCCCATTCAGGCACTGTCTGGATGATATGAAATCCAGAAAGCACACAAGTTGTAAAGGCACCATGCTCAAATTAATCTTACTCTCCCATACTAAGCTCCTCTGGAAAAAAACACTAACTCATTTCAGGTTTGAGTATTCAGAATCTAAAACAGCTCTTATCTAAACTTGCCTATGTGAGATTTACAAATGAGAAAAGAACAAATAAGGAGTAATTTAAATTTTAATTTAAAACCCCTCCATTTTCTTATCCCTTATCAAACTGCCAGCATTTTTCCTGCTAACAATGAGCTGAGTGTCATGGGCACAGCACAGCCCCCTACCACAAACCAAGTAATCTCTTTCATCTAAAACCCTGATCCCTTTAATAAACAAAATACGAAAAGGCAGTCAAAATTACGCTCTGGCTTTATGAAAGAAGCAGGGAAATCCTTAGAGCACAATCCCCTACTTGTTATTTTCACAGCCCATGTGACCCAAAGTCATTCTGAAGGATAAAAAGACAGAGGCTGCCACCAGATCTCTGCCATGACTTTTCCACAGTTCCCAGCCTCAGCCCATCTGTTATGCAGCGGCCACATGAATGGCATGTGTCAAGAGAGTCATCACTGTGCAAACTGTCCAAAGAAATCAACCAGCCAACTTCCTTTTGCTTCCATGGCTTCAGCAATTGTTGCTGAGCCGGCCACCATATGGTGAATAATTAGTTTTTCGACCCCACTCTAGAAAAATGTTCACTCCATTGCCAGGCATTAGCAATATGTGTGTTAATGAACAGCAGATGATGAATGCCTATACATTAACAAAAGTTGAGATTTTCTGGCAGCAAGCTGCACTCACTGCACAAATCCTAGTTATTCTTAAGGAACTGGGAGATGGATGGCAGCAAGTCCTGGCTGAAAAGAGCAATTCATCCAAATTTCTCCATTTCTCAAACACTAAAGGAACTTTGCAGTAAACCATCCTACTCCTCTCATCTTGCCGCTCCCTTTCTTAAAATGATCAATTCCAGCCACGTAAAGGATTGGAAATGCAAAGCTCTCAAACAGACCTCCTCTGTTCTCGGGCAATTGAGGTGCATTGTGTAAATACCCAGGACGCAGGTTCCTCCACACATCTTTTTGTCTGAGGGCTTGATGCATATGAATTTATACTGAGTACCTGCAGTGTGTAAGCCCCTTGAGGAGTCAGTCCCAGACCTCTGAGCAAACACTCACCTCCAAGGACCAAGGCTGGTAAATACGTCTGATGGTTCCATCAAATGGACTTAAAAGCTCAGCTAAGACCTCTAAGTACACTTTGCTCCGTGAAGTGATTTTTTTCCTAGCCCTCTAATTAAAAAGAGATCTTCCCTACATTCTTGTGTAGGATGAAATATCCCCATATGGTGCAGGCATCATAAACTAATGATCACATTCAGGAAAGCTGATGGTTCTGACTTTTGCCTGTCATTAGGAGAGTTCCAAATGGAGCCAAGAGACATTTTAAAATAAAAGCAACTATTTACAAAGAGACTTGTTGGGAAAAAACTACTTGCCCTGGGGACGACTACAACTCTGGCATATACATTTTGTGTGTAGAGACATTTAAACATGCATCACAGTTGTAGCACTTTAGATGAAAGCCATTCTTCAGAAGACAGGGAATAGTACAAGTTGCCAAGACAGCTCAGTTTCCTTCATGTAGATTCAATGGTGAAATGCACAGAGCCAGGTGTAGAGCATGATCACTGATCAGATCTTGTTGGTGACACTGGCAAAATTTTGAGCAAGTCATTTGTGTTTTCGCACCACATGGCCCAGGTAGACCACTGTACCTGTGGTGCCTAACTCTCTTCCCAAAGCACCTTTTTGGCTATACAAATCATTCAGAAGCAAGAAGAAGTCAACTGGTCCACAAAAGGCAGCTGTACATACGTGTGGCCTCACTTTCCAGATCTGACTAGCAGGCAGGTCTTGAAATCTGTACCTGCACTTGTTATTTTATCATGTGTTACGCCTGTCTGTTAGTCCAGCATTTTTTTTCCCAGACTATCCCAACTTTTGGACACAGCTAGCATGCACAGGCTGTGCTGATGGGTTTGAGTTTTTCTTATTAATAGAAGGCGGTTGCAGATTTAACTCTATTTGGTGCACTCTCAAGCTCCAAGTGTCCCATTTAATTTGGGTGAGAGTACAAAACAAGAAATTATCATCTGACAGACGAATGTTCCACTAAATCTTGCTGATAACAGTCAGCACAGGCAAGATTACCTCCTAGTTTAGTACAAATACTGGTATTGCCTACTGAAAAGTAAAATTTACTACCTGCAGGAGTTTAAAATTTACAGGAGAAAAGGACCGCAGAATTATAATGTTAAATCTAGCTGATGCCTTGAGCTCCTCGGTAGCACCTCCCTATGGCAAACACTCACCTTTTTTAGATATGACCAGGTTCTTTCAGTGGATCTGAGTGGTTTGGACATTCAGGGGACAGTATTTTAATTTTGATTAATGAGTAGCAATGATGTACAAAGAACACAGAGCAGAATTATGTCTGCACAACAAGAGCTGGAGTGCCAGGACTCTGGTGTGGAGCTCTGGTCCAGTAGCCAGGCCCAGCCTGAGATCAGGTTAGGTCAAACTCTAGGATACAGTTTCATGACTCTCAAAGTTGCAGGCAAAGCTGGTTTAAGACATTCCTGTCCTCTGTGTTTATCTCTATTACTGCCTTCAGACTGCTTCTACCACTTCCTCCCCTATGCCTGATCATAGAAATGTGTTAAAAAAAAAAGTAACTGTAAAAAAAAAAAAAACAAAATGCCTTGGAACTTCACTCCAATCAGTAATTAGCTGGGGGACTATTTGTACTGTGCAAATTCCCAGCATTCAAAATAAAGGTTAGTTGTACCAATAGACATGCATAATAACAGGTTTAGGCCAAAGCATTAGGGAATTATTCAGTTCTTTACATTAATAGGATTTACATCAGTAAGATTTTTACATACACAAAATACATTGAGAAACCACAACAATTGTGTTTCAGGTCTGAGAAACTGTGGATTTTATTAAAATCAAATTCTGATCTTTTGCAATCAAAGTTATACCATTTCTACCTAAGCCACTACCTAATTCCCTGTAAATCATTTGCCTGGTAAGCAAATACCCATTCTAAAACAAATTATGATTTAAAGAAGGTGAACCTTCAAAGAATTTATGATCTGCCAGCTTTGATTTTGGTTGAGATAGTACTTCAAATCAAATTCCTCTCTTGTGCAGGCAACAGTATGCTTCTCAGAGTTACAAGATTTCAAATAACACAACTAAAGTTTTCAGCCTCTTTTAAATTGTTCAAAGAGAGACATCCATCATCTTGTGAATGTAACATTTGCAGGTCACAATGTGTGACTGGTCACAATGGGTATTTCAGTGTCTCTAAAAAGTTGGTATGTTTATCTCTTCACTTTATGAACAGATAAACAACCAATTTTCCAGCACAAGTAAAACTACTCCCTGCCCACCATCATTGAAATGTTTCTAAAAATCCAACCACCTAAAGCATCCAGCCAGGAGACCAGCTACAGCAGCTACAAAAGCTAACCCTATTTTCCTGAACAAAAAGCCATGCTTTCATGTGTTAATCTCAAAATATAGATCTATCCCCAAAGAATGAGTATCTATATAATTCTTCTATCACCCAAGACAATCTCAAGGCAGACCAGGTGCCTTCACTCCTGTGTGCAGAGAGGGCTCTCCATGGCTGACCAGGGACAGTAAGAAACTACAGAGACTCAGAGAAGGCCATAGAATAAAAAAATTGAAATGTTTGTCACAGTTTATCTTCGAAAGGAGGTAACAACAGATATGATTAAAGTCCATAAAACAATAGATGGCCTGAAAAATGAGAGTTTTTATGGGGGCTTGTTCAACATCTGAAGGAACAAGGAAACAGTCAGTTGCAAAGTTCCTCCAGTTACTAGAGTACAAATATGGTGATATTTTTTCTAAATACTAGCCGTGGAAACACATCAGTTATTACAAACAGCCTGGGATCACATCATCTTGCATGCCAACAGTAATAAGAGAAAAAAACCTCACTCATTCCAATGATAAACAAAGTATTGAGATGGTGGTTTTGGTAATATCTGTGGAACTCTACCGTGCCTTAGATGGTTGTGGACATGAGAGTACCAGGTAAAAATAACACTTTTGTACGAGTGGAACCACAGATCCGTTTTTCTCCTGCAGGATTTTTACTTCTATTGATACAGAACAAACATATCTTGAATCTCAACAGCCAAGAAACAATATGGCAGTGATATCTGGAAAAGATAACTATTATTTGCTACCTAATTCAATTCAAAGCCAGTGTCACACCATGAACCAAAAACCTTTCATGTTGTTTTATTGTCACTGTTCAGGTAGAACTAGAATTTTAATAATAGGTTCCTGGGAAATCTATAAAATGTGGTTCTTGTGAAAAGAATAGAAGGAGGAAGAATTAAATATCCTTATCTTATAGAAAAAAAAATCTGACTTTTAACAAGAATAGCATATAATCAGAAGAACACAAAAAACAAAAAACTGTGAGAGTAATCATAATGTTGCAAAAGGTAAAAATATTCTCAGAATAATTGCAGGACATACAAAATCACAAAATAATTTTGCAAACGAAAAATTTTAACTTTTCAAAACAGAGAGAAGGAATTAAGATATTGCATTGAAAATCTGTGGAATGCCCTTTTTCAGCTAGGCTTTGAAAAAAAAAAAGCCCTTCCATTTCAAAAAGAATATCTTTAAAAGTCATTATGTAGTTAAATGATCTTAAAAGGCTGCATAGAGGCAGTCAAGGGAAATTCCTGACACGCATTTTAACGGCACGGTTGCAGTGGCATTTATAGCAATGTTTAAGATAAGCAGTAAGAATGTCTACCATTATTTCAGTTATGAAATAACTATCTTTAGGACTGTTTTACTGAGTAAAATATGCATCTGGCTCAAAGATACAGATTTTCTTAAGTATTTGCCTTTAAAATAGTGAAATACTTGCCTAAACAAAGGCTTTTAAAGCAAAAAGGCTAATACCCTTCTACTGACGAATCCAAATTTTGCCAAAGAGGGCTATGCTGGCAACCTGCCAGGAGCTTTAAGGCTGAAGCTAATTTGCATGAAATGGAGGAAATTGCAGCTGCCCTGAGAATTAATATGGAGACACAGACAGCCCCAATTGAGACAGAACATTGCACAATGGGATTTGTGAATACAAACATGCCACACTTCCTTATTTAAGATGAAAGTAGCTATAGGCAACAGAGTAAGTCTCCATGAAAGCTACTTAGATACCTTTACCCCCACCTTTCAGGCCAAATGACCTCATTTCAAACCCAGGTGGGGGCTGTCACTAAACCACAAATGGAAAGGAAAGTTGATTCCAGAAGACAACCACTTTCAGAAAAACTGCTTGAGCATAGGATTAAATCCCATTCAAATACCCTCCTGGAAATGAATACAACTCAACGCGTCCTTAAAAGCACTTAAAAATTCTTTAATCAGGGCCTGAAAAAGCTCCTCCTAGTCATTACTTGTTGTCATCATCAAAACATGGTTGTATGGCTCAGGACCACATCAATCACTGGAGCTGGATACAGGATGCTTGCACATCTGCTCTGAACAACTCTTGAAAAATTGCTTCAGTTTATTATTAGTTTGGCCATATTGACAGGATTTCATGCTCCTCATATAAAATAACATCTTGATGTTATTATCAAGATTTCTACAAGATGTCTAACTGACGTGTTTGTGTAATATCTCAATTTAATAAGTACTACTGTTATGACTTGCAAGGGAAGAAAGACACATTGCATTAGGTTTTCATCATACTCCTCATCCTACACAATGGTGGGCTGACTCAAAAATATAAAAACCTGTGAAAGTACATCACAAGATGTACACAGACAATCTGAATTCTCAGTAACCAAACCTGGTATTATCAGCCAGTTCTATTTATTCTCAATTTGAACTTCCTACATCCCTTCAGGAAGTTGGGTTGGTTCATTACTTCTGTAACACTCATTGTCTCAGTACAAAGTGCCAGCAAAATCACACTCTTCCCTTCCTTTCCTGGCTGTAGCAATTAGCTTTTCTAGTGCTGGCTGTTGCACTGAAAGCAATCACTGCTCCAGCAAGAAGGATCATTTGCAGTGTGGTCAATTGTACACTTTTGCCATGTGTTAAAGAGGCTGTGAGGCTTCTTTATTAAAAGAACACTCCTCTTACCTGTGACTTAGAATGAGGCTTTTCACTCCCCTCTGTCTTCTTATCTTTTTTCCATATCCCAGCCTGCAATAGCTTTGGTACATCCCAACCAGACACCTAAATCTAGTTTGACCTTGCAATAAGTCATTGCTACTTCTCTGTAATTTCTGAACCCACCTGAAGATGAAGGACAAGGCAGCCACACAGGATCACTGGGTAGAGCCCTGTACTCCTGCTTCTAAAGTAGATATCTAAAGAGCAGAGAGCTGGGATCACCTGAGAAGGTGCTTGTCATTCTCTCCTGTATATAAAAAGAGTTTGGACAAGCCGATTAATTCAGATGAGTTGCCTGACTTCTAGATAGCTAAAATCCTAGAGAAAATAATGGAACAAGACAGAGCAACTCCTGATTTCCACTATTCTGTTTTCTTATGGGCCTCCTCAAGGAATAGGCACAAACCATGCTGGTGTCCTGCACTTGGTCTATATCTCTCTACAGACGGGCAGCTACTTTTTTTACCTCCCCTTGCTGAACTGGTGTTTCTGCCCTGTTTTCTGCAGCATATGGCTTGGGCCAAGGCTGCTGCAGGGTACTTGAGGGCTCTCCCTCTGCTGGCCCACCAAGTGCCCTAGGCTCTGGAGCACCTCCCTCTCTGTCTCAAAACACTGCACAAATCCTCCACAGCCAGAGTAAAAAGCACGTTATGTTACCCTTTCATTTACAAGTAACCAGGATAGCCAGAGTAAACCTTGATTGTAGTAACTCTGCACAAAATCCACTGACTCTTCATCATACAGGGACTAAAAATGCACAAATTACCACATATTTACTGTCCTGGAGCAGCAGACAAATGCCTTGTAGCACACAAAACACTCAAGTCTAAAATTCAGAAAGTAATGCATCTGGGAGTGAGGAAATAATTTGGGAACCTGTGAAGCCAGCTTCAACTAACTGCCCTTTCAGTTTTAAGAGATGAGACAGACTTAAAGCTGACTTACATTGTTGCTTCTGTGCTTAAGTACATTAACTTTTCATTTCAGACAACAAGAACAAAGAAAAACACTGCAAGAACAGACTGGGGTAATGATTTTGCTATTGGCCCTTTCAGCTACAGTGATGCATCAAATAAGTATTTAAAATAATCAAACAAAAATTATATCACCACTCCCCTGCCAGCTCACCCAGAAATGTATTGGATATGTTAGAATAAAACCTTTATGTCTTTTATAAACTGGTAAACACTCAACAGGTGTGAAAGATGTCTTTGTCAGATGATGAAATACAGATTTAGAACCTATCCCAAAGTGATCCATTAAGAAAATAACTTTATTTAGACTGCATGTCTTTAAAGAAGCCCTATTTCAACAAAACATGAAATCTTGGGCTTATGAGGCTTCACCTGATGAGAGGCAGAATGCCTACTTCATTCCTGGTGGGAAATGTGGTGATAGCAACAAGAGAAACACTTCTACATGGATCTGTACAGGACCACAGGAGGTCAGACTTCATCTATTCCATCCCCTGTTCCAAGGCAGGATGGGCATTATGTGTCCTAGCCCTGATTTCTACCAAAGTTATTCTGAGAAATTATGAGCACTCAAAGTATATATCCTTGCCATTAAAAAAAATTCCAAACTAAATTCTGAGGCTGTAGTTTAAAAGTACTATGTCTTGCCCTATCAGCCATGGACAGGAAGAAAAACATTACTCCCTTCTTCTTTCATGTTCTTAAAGACTCTTTCCTGATTTGCCAAGAGTCTTCTCATCTTTTCTGCCCCCAAATAGGCGCTACATCTCTCCTGCAATCTGCAACCCAAGTGAACAAAACACTCCAGCAACCAGGCCTGAGGAGTGCAGACAGTCTTTGTACAGTGTTTTACAGGACATCCCACACTTCTCATCACCACCACTGCAAATTGTAGCCGTTCATCAGGTTGAATAACTGAGTAGTCAGTTTGGCACCAAGTTCCTTCTAGAATAACCTAGGCTACAATTCTCTGGTTGCTATGGAGAGTGCTGCCACATCAGCTGTTCTCAAAAGCTCAACACTTCCCATCTTGCAACAGAGAGGAATAAACACATTTTGTTTATGACACAAACACTTGGGGGAGGGAATTGGATTTTTTCAATTTTGTGGATAAGAAATGCCTTTGAATAAAGAAACATTACTGCAGTACCCAGCAGTGATGGGTCCCACTTTAAGTAATGCAACTGTACAGTTGTTGCTCATGTTGGCAGCAGTAGCAATCTATATTTAGATATCATATGTGTTTTCCCTGCAACACATCACATATGTCAGTAGCCTTAACATTTTATCAGGGACATTGCTTCTCCTTTCACCGCAGGATTTTGGTCAGCACGTAAAAGATGAAGGGGAAGATATAAAAGGATTCATAGTGGATACTTATGTGACACCAGTCTGTAGGCGACAGTGTTTCTACATTCGTCATTAATGAATGGCACTTACCACAAAGTGGAAGATCTTATGCCCTATCTGTTTAAAATTCTGTTTATTAAGCAACTCTACTCAAGTCGTTACCCTTTTTGCTTTTAGAATTTCTATAGAAAATTATGCTGCACAACCCTGGAATCACTCATCATCAATAGAAAATAGTCTCAAACAATATTTTAACATTTTTGGCTACAAAACATGATAGCAGAAGGAGATGCTCAGCACAATTAAAATTGCAGAATAAAGTGACACAATTTCTTCAATCCGTGGTAGAAAAATGATTATGTAGAATGAATCAATTGTACAACATGATTCGTAGGAGAATTTCTAAAACTCAGAGAATAAAATGGGTTATAAAGAAGGGAATCCTGGGCAAATTAGATATACTATGAAAGTGAAGGAGGAGCTCACTGCAGGATGTCCTGCTGCTTGAAATTGGCCTTATCAGCCTGAAAGAGATTCATTTTCAGAGCAGCATTTCAAAAGAAAAAGTCAGGCCACTGCTGGTTTAAGGCTACAGTCAATCAAGTTCCCATCTCTGGCAGAGGGAAGGAGAGCTGGTTTTAGCAGAAGTAAACAGTGGCACAGAGAGAAAAGGAGTCTGAAGGTCTGTGTTCTGTGACATTCAGGGGATGCTGTAGGACTGAAACTAGTGAGGCTGGACCGTGGAGCATTCTGTACGTGGTGAGTGAGATATGACAGACACCCAGCACTGCAGCAGTAGGTTCACAAATGGGAGGCTGCAGTACATGTTGGGACAAAGGCATGGGTAGGAAAGGATTTAGGAAGCCTGAGAAACAATGAGAAATAGAGAAAGAAAGAAGTTTCCCTGCCTCTGTGTAAAAATGCCCATCTCCAAGAGGATACAGAAACTCACTGTTTGACAAAAGTGCTCTGCTGGACTGATTTGCTATGGCACCTACATCCTTTAGAACAGATCTTCCAGAAGGTCTAGGATAGAGGATATCACTTCATATGCATGTTAAGTTTCTGTAAGAGACCATGACACTGTAATTTGTTAGTTTCAATGTAACCCAGGTGTCCTGAAAGGCAGAATGGCTGTGAGACTGAACTAACAGACAAAGGCCAGAATCTCTAATTACAGTGGATAACAAAAAACACAGGCATAAAACATGGATATGCAAGTCATGAGCAGAATATTTTTGAATGACTTCAAGGTATTTTTTATTAGGACTCTTTTTTTTTTCATTGCTGTATACCCAACCCAATGATTGATAAACACATGAAAAATCTTCAAAAATATTCTACTCACAAAGTTATTACGCACATTTGAAAATAACTCCATTAGGTGCATCTAGGGACCACAGTATGTCCTTTTTTTAGGGGTTAATGCTTCAATTTTAGCTCTGCTAAACCCTGAAATTTCAGACCTTTAACCTATCTATACCACAAGATTGATTACTACTCATCCTACGTTTTGCACTGATGAAAAGGAGTGGGGGCCTACAGCAGAGGAAGGGGTCAGCCTTCATTTATGAGGCAGAAAAAAATGCTTTTTGGAAAGCAAAAGTCATTTTAAAAATACAAAGAACTGGAACCAGTGTACACAGAGAGAGTTTAAGTCAAGTGCCAGATGCTGGCATCTTATGACACAGCTTCCCAAAGGCTGACATTAGCATGCATTTTCATGTGAGAGTATATATTAATGAAAAGTGTGAGTCTGTACTTCCCGAGTCACTTCTGTGCATGAAAGCTGCTAGAATTGTGTGTTTCTCTGAAGCTGCCCCTGCCCACAAGCTCTACTCACCAGCCAGTGACTGAAATGATACACAAAAGTATTTGCTCCACAAAAGTAGCTAGATGAGAGCATTCCACATGTGCTCCCTGCCACACTCTGCAGAACTAAACAGAAACACAATGAAAGAAAAACCACTGGGTTTAAACAGAGTATATTTCAGGCAGATAGGGACAGTAGCACAGGGTTTAGTATGCAGACAAATCTGCAGTGTATGATCCATGGGGAAAAATTCAAGAAGCATATCTTATAGAGAGAGTGGTTTATAAAATTCCCAGTGCCTATGGTACTCTTATAAACACGCTGTCTTTTGTTCCTGCAGGGCTCCTAAGAATAATAAAAGAAAACACAAAGCAGAAGAGGCACCACTGAGTGAGTGCAACAGTGTTTTATTAATCCATGTGATTAATCCAGCATGCTGAGGAAGATTCTTTACAGAATCAAAACGTTCATGTTTTTTGATCCACATGGATTAAAGGAACACTGTGGCATTTGCTCAGTGGTGCTGCCTTCGCTTTGTGTTTTGGTTTTATTCTTTGGAGTCCAGCAGCAACAAAAGAGGGAGCATTTATATGAGTACAGCAGCATGGAGACTTGGATAACCTCCCCTCCCTTCCTGAAGGATGTTGCATGAATGTTTCTGAGGGCTACGTCTCTTGTTTGTGTCTACAGCCTGCCCTTCAGACACCAAACCACTACCAAATAATAGAAGGCTGTTTCTGCAAATCCTGAATGACAGTCGTGCTGCTAAGCGAGCTTTCTATAAATCAGGACATACCTGTGTAAAGTAACCAGACAATAATTAGAAACACTGGCTACACTCAAAATTTATGTTGGAAGGGAGGAAAAAAACCACAACACAATTCAGCTGACTTCTTTTTGGCAAAGCAAAGGATTCAGGCATCATACATGGGACCTGACAAAATACTTAAGACTGTGCTTAGGTTTAAAGCCAGGCTGCTTTGCATTTAAGTTTTTTTGTGCTCAAATGTTTTCCTGTAGAGAGCCTGAATTCCCACTTGTTTGAACTGAGTGACCTGCAACAGCAAATTTGCTTATAACTAAATCAAGTGTAAGGGACAACCCTTCAGCCTGACAAAAAATTCAGCATCTGATTTCCAGTGAGCCATCCCAATTACGTTTAGAGGACCACCTATTTGCTAATCACCTAGGCAAAAGCATAAAAGAGTTTATAAACTCCTCCAGCATTGTAGCAGCTCATTTTCTATGGTAGCATCTAAATTCTTCATTGCCATGCTCTAAAACCATCAGAATCTCTACATCTATTTCTGAGTTTTACCTTCAGGATGCTTTGTACACTCTTCTTTCGCTTGTGAATGGCTTCTCTCCTACCTCTTGGATCTAGCTTCTCCCTGCAACACCCTAATCTCACTGGGTTTAATCAAGGTGAACTTTTTGGGGGGAAATTGTCCCACTGTGATCCTTCTTATGCTCAGAACAAAGGAAAAATCTCCACATGGTATTAAATACAAAAGCTAACTTGACCAGACGACTCCAAGAAGAGCAGTTCTGTTAATGCAGCTCTAAATAATAACATATAAATAATTATGCTCTTTGCAACGTTCAGGTCTCTGGCAGAAGGCAAAACCTGAACAGAGGCATAAATCCTGCTTGAATCTAGTCCCTGCTCCCAGGGACTCCCGTGTTTCTCAAACAAATACTCTCACTCTTCCCCCCCTAAAGATAAGCAAAGTTTTCCCTGACACTTCTCAGAGGCAGCACAAGTGTCTTCAAATGAAATTGTTAAAAAGACCAGACTCTGTCTAAGCTTGACAGTAAACACAAAAAAAAACCAAAAAAAAAAACAAACAAAAAAAAAAACAAAAAAAAAAAAAACAAAAAAAAAAACAAAAACAAAAACAAAAACAAAAAAAAAAACAAACAAACCAAAAAACATAAATAAACCTGAGAAGTTAAAATTTGGTAATGTGTCCTTGCTGCTTTCCACCACTGATAACACAAAACTTAAAGACCAGGATGTCCATACCTTATAAAAACAAATAAAGATTACAAATTGCAGCAGCAATGTCCAATAATCAATATATCAACAAAACCTTTTCCCCCTTTTTCTAGGTATTACAGCTTATTTACACATTCACATAGGTTAAAGTTAGTCCATATAAAATACTGAAAACCACTCAGAATGCTCCAACTTGTTCATCTTTTCAATTATTCTTGATGACCATGCATCAACTATTTTTCATATCTGTCAGTTTTCTCCTTATGTCTGACATTCAACTTGCAATCTATACATAGAGGCAGTCTGAGTACATTTTTATGCACTGTGAATTAATGCTAAACAATCTTGCAACTTAACACAAAACCCACATTTTTATTTTGCCCTATATATTACTGGAAATCATAGGCATAGGTCACATTGCTCTGTCACTTTCAAAATGTCGCTTTTCAAGATTCGCACAGCTGTCAATCTAGAAGATATAAAAATTCAAATTTATCTTAAGGAAACAGCAGAATTGCTAAATCAAGAAAGTCCTCTCCTGTTCTCAGCATATGTTTCCAAACACTTTACTGCTAAGGATTTGACTCAGTCCCTAAATTTGAGCTTCTTATCACAACTTCCTTTATGAATATCTGTCCTCTCTTGGCAATAAGTTGAGATAAACTGTAGCCCTTAGTCTACCAGGAGAAATTTCTAAAGCACTTGGCATTTGGCCTCACACCAATTCTGTTTTGAAGCTGGAGACTATACAGAAAACCTCCTGCTCCCTGCAGAGCAAACATTTAACCCTAGACTACTGGGAAGAAACAAACTGGACCTTCTGCTTTTCAGGGTAAGCTAAAATGTTACACAGTCCCTCCTGCTGAGTCCTAACAGCTCAAGGCAATATTCCTAAGTAGGTTCTGCATGCCGAGGTGTCGTCATGGCTCTTTCCAAGACACAGAATATGGTAGTCCTGGAAATCAGTATGACATGTTTCTGGTGTACTTCCAGCCCATCTTGGATAAAAATGGAATTTTGTGTCAGAGTCATACAGAAAGATGGAAAAGAGAAACCACAATGAAAGCTTTCTTCACTTATGGACTGCATCATGGTAGGAGGAAAAGGCCAACATTTTTAGTTACAAAAATTATCTAGAAGGTGACTATCTTTGAGAGATCAATAAATACGCAGTGTTATCGGAAAGTGGGAAGGTGGACAGAAAAGCAAAAGGTGCTGACAATGATGTAGCTGTTGGAAGAGTTGGTTTGTGAGAAATACAGCAGCCTCTTCCCTCCTTAAAATGCAGACTGAACTGCTCTATTTCAATGCTACTGCCATCCACCAGGTGATCTGCTCTAGAGTATGAAGCAGATTAAGCCAGATAATTGAAATAGTTCTTGTTAGCATGAAAAAAAACTACTGGTATCTTCAGGTAAATTATAACTCATTTTTAAAAAGACAAGGGCTGTAAGAAAACAATGCAATAAACAGCACATGGTGCCTTTTATATTGCTAATAACAAGCAAGAAATAGAAATTAATTGCCATAAATTATTTAGCCATTTGCAATTGCTGAAAATTTTAAAATTACCCTCAAGATGGCATGTGGTCTGATTCTACTGTATGTCTATGTCACAAGATGATGCTGCCACACACAATGCAAGAATAATTTTATCACACAGTACAGTTATAGTAAATAATTCTTCTTCACTTTGAGTCTTATTGGACACTAATCCCTGAAGGGCTTTTTATACAAGATGCTTATGTGCCCACACATATTTTTCTGTGAAGGGGAAGCTCTTCCAGGTTTGACTCCCCTGTTTAGCTAGATTGCCCTAGAACTTGGTGCTGAGCCCAGGACCACACAACAGCCTCAGAAGAGCCACAAATCCAGGGGCAGGCATGGAAGACTTCTGAGTGCTCTATAAAGCAAAACACCAGTGAGATTACATACATTTCTCTGCAAGTTGCATGAGACACTGTATTTCTACCTTGGACAAACAACACTGAAGTGGAGATGTAAGAAGTATTTTCCAGCAAATTCTGCCTTTTCAAAATTCCAAGCATAAGAAGAATTTATAAAGAGAAAGTAGATACATATAGTTTTGATACTGTTTGAAAATTAGACAGATTTTTACGGTCATCTTCACTTATTGTTATCTCACATTCATTTTCAAACAAATAACTTCAATTTCTTATTTTAAGATGAGCTTTTTAGGTCTAAGCATCAGAAGCTGGGCAAGATAAGACCCACAGATTTCCAGGAGCTACAGAGAGACCAATTAAACATCACAGCATGTTGACTACTGGAGAATCTCTTTTGGTTTATGCAGAGCTAATGTTTATCAAATGCACAGTAACCTGTGCATTAAACTTGGCATGTCAGCCCTCTTGTGTTTGCAGCAGCTCCCGCTGACTCCTTCCCCCACAGCTTTAGGGCCTAAGTGAGCATCCATGACCTTGACCAGTCCCCTGAGCATGCCAGACATTCCAGCTCCCCTCTGCATCCCCCCATGTTTCTCAACCCTCTGGGTCTCAAGGCAGACATCAATGACTGAAATAATTTTTTTAATATATTATGTATGCTGGTCCTACAGTTTACACCCTGGGCATTTAACCCCAATGTCTTGGACAAGCCAGAGACCCAGGAAAATGCAAGGAGAAGATTTTGGCTCATGGGAAGCTAGTGCGAAGAAGTATCTCAGTAGGGGACATCCCTCCACCAGCCTCCAAAGGCAAGCCTTGGTCTTTGAGCCAAGCTCAGGACTTGCATTTCCTGCAGCTTCCCAGGAGACTGAACATGCACCTTTAGCACCCTTCTCTGCAGGCTGTCAGTGCATAACATGTTCAAAAACATTTCCATCATTTATTTGCATGCAGATTCCCTCTTCCCCTCTGGATTCCCAAATCCTGGCAAAGATAACAAAAGCAAGTGCACTGAAAAGCAGCAAGGGAACTTTGGAATGCTTAAACTCTTCAACACTCCAGTTCTCCATTAAAGAAGCACTCATAGCTTCTGATACGGTCAAGAGCCTTGCACAGGATCAAGAGTTTTACAGAGTAGAGGTTTATGCTTCTGCATCACTGAAACTCACAACCATTTGAAATGTGGCACTGTAAATAGTATCTGCCTAATAAACCATGGAAGAAAAGAGAGAAGAGCAAAGCTGAACAGTGAAATGAGCAATCATTTCCATTCCATGAGTGCCTTCCCATTTCACCAAATTGGCCCACAAACTTACGCCTGTTTTCAGCATCTCCTTTTCTCATTTGTGCTCCACCACTGTGGATTAAAAAATTACAGATGAAAGGCTCAGTGCAGGAAAAGGTAGCATGAGAATTTATTGCAATGGATGATAGTCTCTTTTTATAATGTAGGTGAGAGAGGGGGAAATCAATGCAAACCAAAAATCCAATACTTTCCAGCAAAATGCAATCTCAGAAAGTAAACCATTATTACAGAGAAACTGTTCCTGAGATTTCTTAGTTGTCTTATTCAATATGAGTATTTCCTTGAGAGGAAAAGTTCATTTCCCCAAGTAGCCAAGTAGTGCATAGACCTGTATTTCTCCACACAGTGAAATGCAGATTTGATGCCTCCCCCACCAGTCCTCGCTGCAATCACTGCCAGGAGAACTCCACTCTTGCAAACCAGGAGGAGGCAGTGGTCTGAGGGTCTCTGCTGGGGGCTGGGGACTCACTCTGCTGCTGAACAAATTACTGCTTTTACTGATGTTATTAATCATATTGATGATGTCCAAACAAATACTTTAAAAATGAGAAGGACTGCAAGCACGTCTCAGATCTAACCATATAGCTGATTTTGGTTTGTGTACAAATGAACAGAGCAGAGCTATAGGACATGGAGGGTTAAGTGTGACTCATTGCAGAGAACATGCCCTTTTCAATAACACCCCTCTTCTGGTCAACTAGAAGCAAGGCCTTATATATTATACACAATCCACTTTTTAAACAAGGCAAGCTCACACACTGCAAAGATACTAGAACAGTAAATATTGATTTTCTTGGCTGATGGTACACCTCATGCCACATAGCCCACTCAAGCATCTGCTTGTTACCAAAAGCTATTCTCTTTGTAAAGGAAGAAAGAAAAGTGGCATTATGTGCTATCAGCTGTGGACTGCAAATATTTAAAAGAAATAAATTTCTCAGAATGAAAAGTACCTTCTTTTGATTAAAAAAAAAATCAACTATTTACTTTAGTCTATACCTACTCCTAGCACCTGTACTTTTCAATTGTTAACTTGCCAAGAGCACTGCGGTTTTCTTCCTGGCTTTTCCCTTAAATAGCTATTTATTAAGCACAAAATATCTATTAAAGATGAACAATATTTTACTAGAAAAAGACAGCAACTTGAACATGCTGCAGAAAACTGCAACTATTCATATAAGGTCATATGTGTTCTGGTACATTACAAGCACTACACATATATATGCTATGACAAAAAAAGCATTCACAAAACAAATAATTTATGTACTCTTAAGCTTTTCTTTTTAAAGTTATATTTTGCTACAGTTACACTTTACTACAACAGTTACAATAAATGTATATTTGCAATTACATCAGAATGAAACTAGAGAGATCAGGTAGCATAAGATAATATTTCTGGTTTTCTACAGAGAATAAAACTTATCACTGCAAATTAAAAGATTGCATTTAGTGGTGGAAAAGGGGCTTCCAGGCCTCTAAACAAATAAAAAGAGCTAAATACAATGATTTCCCCTGTTATACATTTAAAAAAAAAAAAAAAAAAAGCAAGCTTTTAGTGCTTTAAAAGTTCAGAAACATGGAGCCAGAAAATACAGAGGATTAGGAAAAAAAGACAAATTAAAGTCTCTAGTGTTTGGAAAGACAGAAACAGGCATTTGCCAAATGCATCTTAGAAGGAAGTCCTACATACAAAGAACAAGGCTAGAGAACAATGTGTCATTACTTGGCCTAAGCTATGGTATAGGGCTTCCTATGGGTCTCCTTTTCTGCTTTATTAATTGGATAAAAGAATCATAATTCAATTACTTAACGATTTATTACAAAATACTTTGCCCACACAAGATTTTTCAGCATGTAAACACCATACTATTAGACTATCTACTATTACAGGCCCAGCATTTCAGATTTCATTAGTAAATAAAGCCAGGTTTATTTGTAATAAAGTTAAGCCCTTCCAACCACTGACCATGGAAACCAGATTTTGAAATAATTCAGATTTGTGTTTCTGTTCTTTCTAATTAAGGGTAATATCGGGAAGGACAGACAGTGGGTAGCATTGTTCAAGCACCATGGATTTAAGCAAGAAAATCTGATTATCAGCTCATGTCAGAAGCCAAGCGATAATGCAGCTTAGCATTCGTTTGGGCTTTTGCTTTAGCCAAAAGATAATTACTGTTCGTTAAGTCTTACGTAAGTGTATCTAATATCTATGGTCCTAAAAATTATGAATAGTAAAAGCACACAATCGGCAAAGAAGAGTTATTGTATCTATTATTTAGTTGGGCTGTTCCATCATGATAATTTTATTAGCCAGGAAAGTTAAAATTCATGTCAAACTATAATTTCTTAAAGGCCAAAACATTAAACATCAACTCTCATGCAAGTAACACCAGAAGTTACATTTTTTTATGAAGTCACAAAAGCCACATTAAAATTACCTCAGGCCCATTGCTGCAGGATCTGCTCTTTGGGCTGACTGTCTGCAGGGTGCCCAAAACTCTTTGCTCATACTGAAGTCAGCCTGGCTAACTTTTAAGTGTTGGAGCCCTCTAACAAAATGCTGATATTCAATCATAAAAGCTTGTGCTTTCCTGGGTACCACATCACTGACACGTTGTGCCAAACGAGCTCTGTGTCCTGATAACTTCTCATGGTACCAGGCAGCAGATCTCACCTGAAGGAAGGAGCTGAACTGACACTGTCTCTCAACAGGCTGGAAGGGGCTGGGGGTGAAGGAGAAGCCCCTTGGCCAGGAGGAGCTGGCAGCACGGTGGGCACAGGCACTGCAGGCAGCAGGGCACCCAGGGAGGGAGCTGGAAGCCACACCATCCCTGCTGGGGTCCCACAACAGGGGTCTGTCTCTGTCACAGACCTCAGGAAGTAAAGCAGCAAGTACACATTTAGATGGCTAAATAAGGAGGCTCAGCTGCCTGAACCCTACGATACAAGGCAAATTGTCTCTGGCAAACAATCCAGAGCAGGGACTTGATTTAGACACTTGAAATTGCAGCAGCTGTTTCCTTAAAACCACCCTCTGCTGAGCACCTTTTGGGCATGAGCCCCAGGAGCCTCAGGGGTGACCTTGTGAGGAAGCAGCAGCAAGGACCCCCCTATCCCACCAGGAAATAACAGGCCAGCTACCAGTGCTGAGGTCTGTAGGAATATGCTCTTTGAGACTTCAAATTGCCACTGAAAAGCACAAATGGCCAAACCCCAAGCAGCAGCCACCTGAAGAGCCAGGGCGTAGGTGCCTTGGACAAAGTCATTACCGACCCCCTGTATTTTACCCCAAACCCCTTCCTTAGCTGAAATACAGCCTTTAAAGGAGTTGGCATTTACACAGCCAACGGGGATTGCAAATTCTGTGTAGTGCTTTATGGTAGCTAAAAGACTTGATTAAGCCTGATATACACTAGAGGTGAGAAGTGAAGCAACAGCATGTGCAGGGAAAAAAATCCCCTGATGAAAGCATTTGACACACAGATTAAAACAGGAAAGTCCTTAAAAATGAAGGTACGTGTAGAAAACATGGATGACCTACACTGTTAGATTTACTTCTTTTGACTTCTGGCAGGGTCAGAGCAGGGTGGAGACCCTATTGCAAAGAAAACTGCAGCCTTACACCCTCATCTGTTGGGGATTTGCACCGAACTCATGGAAAGCTGAAGGGACTGATTGCTGAGCAGAACACCTTGCTCATTTGCCTGCTAAAGGGTAGGAAAGATGAGTCTGCAAGGCAAACAAGAAAGTTCTTCAAACCTCCTCTGCCCAGAGTCTGATTCAGTACATAAAGCCACACCTGCTGAAAGTTACAATACTGATCACTCTAATCATTACCCTTGAAATTATAAATAAATTTTCCTAATGAAAGCAAAGCACAAGCAAGCTGGAAGATTTCTATACCTGTAAAGCATGCTGAGTACTCATTTGAACAAGGTGATCAATCAGAAATGAGAGAAAAAATGGCAGCTTATTTGGCCCACCACCCCCCCTTGTTAATGACATGGAACAGCAATTAGAAGATGAAGTAAATAGAGGAAAAGAAAAACTAGTTTGCCTATAAAGTCACTTAAAAAAGATGCCACTTTCATTAATATTAGAGTATCATGCAGAGAAAACAAAATTATCAGGCAATGAGAAACAGATGTAATCATGAAACAGCAACCTGTTTTTATTTTTTATGTGTACATTTTATGGTTGACAGGAATCATTAGGATGACTTACAATAACTTTCACCATAAGGTAGGGCACATCTTTGTAATCCAAATAAGGATTCTTTTAAAAGGTTCTATTAGCTTCTATTAATTTACACTTGGTAGCTAAATAATAATTAGTATGATATGGCAAACTGCAGTGATCAGGGAGACTATTGCTACTGGCAGAGATTACCTCTTAAGCATGGAGGTTTTCAAGCTCTTCCTCCCAGAGAGCATTACCTGGAGGTAAATAGGAGTCTTCTCATTCAGGCAAACAGTTCACAGGACTCTTTGGCCCTGGATATCCTAACTTCCTAAAGTTCTGAAGAAACAGCCCTCACCTGCAATGTTCTCCAGCAAGGATACTGATGTCTCGGAGATAATGGACAAAGCTAAGCCCAGCGTGGGCCAGGCAGGGTGCATGTCACCCATGTGGCTGCACTGGCCTTCCTCATGATCCTGGGAACCAAATCCTGGAATCAGCACCCTCCAGTGTGTGAACTTCAAAAATCACACCAGGCTTTTCAGTTTTAGTTTCCATTACCATGATACCCAGGAACACTTTATGGTTCTAAAGCCCATCACGAGACATAATTTTTTTCCTATCTGAAATTGTAACACATCTCATTACTTTCACTATCTTCATATAATGTTATAGTGCTGTTGAAAAGCTCACTGTTATTAATTAAAAAATACTTGCTCCAAAAATTGATTAAACATCTTTTTTCTTTCTCTTGCAAACACTCATGGCTATATGGTGCCTCACTGTTTTCTCTCTTTGAATAAATGTCTTTAAAAAGCACAAATAAAGAGAATTAAATGCTCTGTCAAACTCCTGGTACAGCATGTTTAAACACCTGCTTCCCTTCATCAGTCCTTCATAACATTGTTAAATGATAATTATACATACTGATGAGTAATGAATCAAAATACTGTAATCTGTCCTGAAAGGGATTTTGCTAATAATACACATAGGCATTAATGGAATATTTAGACTGTTCTTGTTAGAGAAAACATATCTTTCTATGCAGAGAAAGAAAAACAGGAGAACCTACTGCACTTTTCTCTCTACATCTCGCATCATGCAAAACATGGGTTGCCACTCTTCCAGTATTTTAAATACAGAAAGCAGGATTTGGGGCTATTCTTGTGTCTCGGCTGGAATCATATATTGCAATTTGTTTCACAATTTTTGTTGCAGTATCTGTGTTTACTGGGCTGGGGATACAAGGGTGATGTCCTGCCCAGAGGAGAGCAATGGTCCCACCTTTCCACCCTTTGATTCAGCTCATAGCCTTGACTGCTCAGTCCAGGTATTCAGGGCAAACAACACAGTTGCTCCAGTCAAAACTGACATAACTTTCATCTTCTACTCATAATTTGATTTTCTAACAGCTTTAAAAAGAAGTCACAGCAGATTAATTTCTTCATATTTTATCTGAACTTGACAAGTTGTATAGTTATAGAGGAAAAAGGAGCCCCTTTCAAAATTATAAATAAGAAATAGGCAAATATTTTACTCCTATTTGTCAATATCTTCTGATTTCATGGTTGTAGGATTTGTTCTGCAGTTCTTATTAACAATAATGAAAAAAAACTCTCTAGACATCTGTGATGAAAACATGTAAACTAGCATGCTGAAACCTTGCAGGCTGGCTGCCTTTCAGGTCATATTTGAAATAATTCCCTTCAGAGCCAGCCATAAATGGGAGTGTCTTAGTGCCTTAAATTCACCTGGCAGATGAATTTAAGTTGCTTATATGTCGAGGGAAGATTACACAGTTTTACCACTGCATCTCTTTTTTCCCACCATCTATCCCACTCACACCTTATAATATGTAATAGCCTCACACAATTCTAAACTGTAATTTCATCTCATTTTATCTTTAGAGGTGTGATTTTCCCTTGATGTTTTCCACAGAAAATAAATAAATCATCATGGAGTTCATCACCCCAGAGTGGCTCCAGCAATGTGCCATTATCTCATTCAGCAGCATATCTTAATCCATGCACCTTAAACCAACATAACTCCTTCACACTGTTCAGAAGTTAACTTGACTGCTGATTTTATGTTGCATTCACACAAATTTCCGATGCTGAATCTGGTGTGTCAGTGCAGTTATGCATAGTCATGTTGGCTCTAGCAATCAGCCTCTGCTGATGGGATTTTCAAAACTTCACTTGATTGAAAACTTACACTAAGCATTTGCTTTAAATGCCACCCTATCTGAGTCTGACTGAAAGCCTACAAAGCAATTTTAAAATCTGGGTCCATAGGAATTTCAGCAGCTTACTCAAAAAGCCTAATTAATTTTGTTGCTTTTAGAGATGTAAATGTGGGGCTACTCCTCAGAAGTCAGCAAAATTACACCAGGTTCCACCTAAATCCTGGGTACCTTCACCATGGTCAATAAATTTGTAGATCACTGAACTGTCTCAGGTGTGAACACCAAGGTCATTCTTAATAACCTTTCCAGCAGTTTGCAAAAAAAACCCAAAAAAAATAACCAACAAAAAAATGTTGGTTTTTGCACACAAACAAAATCAGAAGTCATGGAAAATTTTCTTACTTTACTAGATAATCAAAAGAAAAGCATAAATACAGGATAAACATTGATATGTTAAGTATGGATACAAGAGGATCAGCATTGACTTCTTCCTCTTATTTTTGCTTCTGCTTCTGCCATACCGATAGCAGTTTTTCTTTTTTTAAAAAATAATATAATCGCTGGTATATTTTATGTGGAAATGTTTCCCTACTTGCAATACTGATAAAAATCTTATAAAAGAATATCAAATTATGTCTATTCTGTTATTAAAGAAACGATTTCTCATATAGTTTTTTGTGAGTGAAAGCTAACTTGCAAAATTTCTCAAGAAGTCAAATATTATAGACTTCCAATATATTTTCTTCCTCCCAGATAACATATTCTAGTTTAAAGTAATATCCTTTACTTAACTGATAAATTATTCAAGGTGAAGACTAGAGATCTTCTGCTTCATGTATATTAGCCCTTTCTTGAGCCTTTTCCATGACACTGATATTATCTCATAAACAAAAGAGAGGCATCACAGAAGAGCAACATATCTTAGTTCTGTTCCTACTGAAATTAATGTGGGTTATAAAAGAAGTAGTAGATATGCCAGAGTATTAATTACTGAAAAATATCAAATCACCCCAGTACAACATTACTATAAATCTTGATAAAATATCATGCAACTTTACACTTGCAAATGACTTTGGGGGGGGGGGGGGGGGGGAGAGGGGAATATGTTTTGGTGTTCTATTGTTTACTTCTTTATTCAACCAAATCCCCATATTTCCCTATCTATTTCAGCAGCAGAAATTCCAGCATTCCCATGGAGTTTTCAGAGGTGTGGAAGAATAATAGCAGCATGAAAGACCACACAACTGACATAACTGACAACAAATGCTCATGTCTGTTACTTGCAGTCATCAGAAAAGAACAATTTTTTTAAAAAGTTATTTAAAAAAGGTGATAATACCTCCATTCTGTGTAGCTATGCATTACAAATTGAAAGTAAATTACTTACTTTACTCCTATGTGTACTAAGACTGATGCAGCAAAACATTGGTCCATGCTACAGAACTCTGCCTGCCTAGTAACAGTGGCTAGGAGACGTGGAAATAAATCATATTCTATGACCATCACGATGTACAAGCAAATTGTTTTCTACACAATTCTACAGCAGCTGTACAGTATGTGATAAAGCTGTCCCGAAGCTCTTCAAGTTGGTGTGTAAATTTGCTGGCAAAGCTCCTGCTCTCGCTGGCAGACCTCTTGTCTCCACTAGAGGGTATTACCAGTATATCTATGCTGCCACAGGCGCACCAGCACTGCCTCCACACTTCCCTTTCCAGGCTCACAATTTGCACCAAACCCAGCTCGTTTTGCCCATCATGGACCAGCTGCCTCCCACAGCTCTGCAGCCGGTCAGAGGGACATTCCTGAGCTTCTGCAGTACAGAGACATGCACCAAGAGCTTGCAAGCCCCTGCATACCTTGGCCAGCAAGAAACTATTTAGTTCTACCTGCTTTAGAGAGCCAGGACTTCAACTACCAGGGCAGCCCTGCACATCTCTACACACACAGGCTGCTGACTCCAGCAGCACATTGCACACCTCAAGGCTGTAAGACTGTGGAATTTACTTTTGTGTGTGCTCTAGGAGAGAAAATGAAACTTGTGTGTCTTTCTTTAAGAACCATTCATAACAGAGGAAAACACAATGTGAAGAAGCTGACACAAATGCTTGGATTATTTGTACTGCAGAGGAAAAAAATTGTGGTGACAGAAAGGCAAGAAGGGAATCTTCCATATGTTGGGCAAATAAAAGCATGAGCCCACTGGAATAGTGATTTGTATTCATATAGGCAGATGTTGACTAGGCAATTCCTTAAGCTGAATTTTATCAGACCATCTCCTTTCCTCCCCCTTCCAGACAGACTGGCATGATTTTTATAACTACACAGCTTGGCAAACAAGAGCAGCCAAGATCTACCATGTAAAACATTGCACAGAACACAAGTGTCAGGTCCTGCCCCAAAAACCTCACAGTGTAATTGGACAGCAGAGGCAGGGAGGAAGGCCTGTGCCTGAGGTGAAGGAACACAAAGCCAAGAGGCCAGGAACAACTACTGTTCCAGCACTGTCACAAGAAATGTGAACAGCAGAGTTTACAAAGGTAGAGGAATGGCAGCTTTGTGATTTTTCATCAACTGCTCCACCAGTTCTACTTCCCAACTGCCTCTGCCCTAAAAACCTCAAGGCTGAAGAAATGCAGAAAAGGACTATAGCTTGGGAGTGTCATGAGGAAAGAGAAAGAAAATGGAGTAACTGCAGCCCTAATCCTGCCTCCTTCTTCTACACTGCTGGGACACTTCACTGGATCATTATCTGAGGCCAGACTGAGTCTTTTGGGTTACATGCAATCTTTAAAAGGTTGGGTGCTGTCATTGAGTGAGATGCATGTTACAGCAAAACAAAAGAAACGAGAGAGATTGGGTCCCACTTTCCAGTTCACACAGACTTGAATAAATGAAAGCCAGACAACAAGTTGGCTTTTATTATTAGCACCATTAATAATCATATAATTATGCATAGTAAATGATAATAATTACCTATATTATTTTGGTACCATTACTAAATATTGCTTCTAAGTGGAACAGCCTTAAGCATCTCCAGCCACAGCACAGTTGCAACATTCATCCTCAGGATAAAATACCACTTTTAAACCTAGAAACAAGCTGGATTCATCTACATTAAAGCAAATGCTCCCTTTTGATGAGTAAAAATGGTTTTTAACATAACAGTAAACTGGATTTATATCACTTGAAGTCACTTTACATTTTCCTAATTTACTGGAGTAAAAAGGACTTTAGTTGCAATGAAAACAAGTCTAGTAGCTCTTCTGATTCACAGTAATTCTCTGTTGATACAGGAGAAGGTCTGTAGAAAGAGAGGGGAAGCACTTCTGCACAGGCATAGCTGCCATGGCCCCTGAGAGGGAATATGTGGAGGTAACAAGTCCTGCAGTGGAGGTGAAGTTCAGATCAGAGCAGACTAAATACCAAAATTCTGATTCTTCAGATCCTGGTAGAATTTCACACATCTTTTACTGCAGCACTAAAAGGAAGGCTACACTAGGGGACATGTTTGCACACAGATGTTTTATTCCTGCCTGTGAAAGGCCAGCTGCCCACTGACATTTTGTCACCAAGGCAGTGCCCCAGACTGGCGCAGCAGTGGTGGCTGCAGCACAGCTGGGTGCCTGCACAAGGCAGCTTGTGTGCCACACGAGCCTGGGCTCAATACAAACAGCAGTGCACAATATTAAAGGGTGTTTCTCTCTCTTTAAAACATTGGTGAATTTAAGTGCCATGGTGGATCACTCCCCCAAGGTGCATTTAAGCACTGTTTCATAAAACTAAGGCCCAAAGCACTGCCAGTTCTCACACAATATGAGTATGTACATATCTAAGGTACAGCATCTTGTGTCCCACTGGCACACCCAGGCAGGCTAAATCCTTTCCATGCCACAAAAGCACAGGGGAGAAAAACATGGACAGACTGTGTGGCCTGACTTTGAAGAGTGTGGTGGTCACCACTGAAGGCTTACTCCTTTCACCATTCATTGTAAGTAGGAAGGAAATTAGGACAATTAGAACAGTTAAAATGTAAATGACAGAAATAGCTGAAAACCGGTTTTTTTTCCCCCCCAGTTCCCACTTGTTTAAACAAAGCCCTAACAAGCTACAATCAGAGGGGTCTGCAATGGATCCATGGCAACAGAAAGCCTTGGCCTATGGCTACCATCTTCCCCAGCACACTGCCATTAATTTACCAGATACACATGTACATGTTGCAGGAAAAATCACCAGGCTCAAGCTTCATTCACTGAAAAAGGAGATCATTAGCAAATGAAAGAAAAAATATAACAGGTCAGCAATTTCCTTGATGAACTCATCTATTTATTTTTATTTGAAAGAGAAAGATGAAATTATTCTTGTAATTTTTGGTCTTTGTACCTCTAGTGAAGAGAAAATTGCACCTATAAAGCTGATTTTGATTCTTATACAGCAGATGAATAATAAAATCAATGCTTCAACATCTATGTATTCCTAAAATATTCTTCACAGGGCATCTGAACAGCACATTAAATGCCGAAGGTGATAGTACTACAATACTACTAGAGATTACACCAAACGAGGTTTTATTTGTTGTTGTTTTGTGTTGCTTTATAATCCTTGTGTGTGGAAAAGGGGTTATTTAATCAGTCAGAAGATCAAGAGCTATCCTACAGCATAAGAACATTTGTTCCAAGCATGATCAGAACACAAATTCCTAAAAACCACATGAGAAATGAAGTACACACAAAAAATAAGCAAAGCCATCTCCCACAGATATGATGGGAATTTTGGATATGCTGTATGCTACTGATGTAGAAAGAGTGCTTATTAAATAATGAGATAAAAAGCAGTTAACTTTGTGGGTAGAAAAGGGAGACTCTGTGGGAGACTATAGGTAAAGCACAGCAGCAAATGTCTCCAGCCCATGACACTCCATTCACATGGGCTGTGCAACAAGGCACAGCCTGCAATGTATTTAATAAGTAGTGTGGTTTACTTTTATTCTGATTTTGCAGGCTCAGCACGCTGCTTCTAGAAGACATTTTATAAAGCAGATTACAAAGATGCAACAGATCTAAGGAGGCTCTCAGGTGTCACAACAGAAATTTTAGCTGATATTTTAGTCTTACCTCATGTGAGTTTGCAGCATGAGATTGCTCCATTTTATATTGGCTGATATACTCAAAATAACCATAAATAAATAAGAATAAAATCAGATACTTGTGACTCAACTCACTGTTATTCTCATAGTAGATTGAAGCCCTGTGTCATTAATAATTGCTCACCTTTCCTTTTCCAGGCCAAAGCCAGGAACCCATCATATGTGTTCTAAAGCCATGCACAGCACACCTGCCTTCAGGTACCACCATGCTCTTCCATGTTGCATCTTGGAGCCATTCCAAGCTGTCTTTGCCGAATGAGCAATGCCAGCACATGCCTACATTTTGGCACTTTCCTTAAAGCTCAGTCATGTAAAGTGCTAACAGACAGAGAGAGGGATGATCAAATCTGAGATGCCAGTAGAAATTATTCAGAAAAATCCCACAGCACATGTTTGACTTTCAGCATATGACATACACCCTTGTGAATCATTCTGACAATAAGCATTGCTAATTACTCCTGCTAGAGATCAAACAACACATGTAACACCCTCAGCTGTGGTGCTGATGTAGGACTCTAATCCTGACTGGGGTTACTATCAAACTACCAACGTTAACTGGAAGCAGATAATTCCCTCCGATAAGCACTGTCACTTACATTCTTTCACTAAGTAATAAATACAGTTTACTGTCTTTCATTGCAGAAATTCTCTCATCTTATTTCATGTTGTAATTTGTTTGACAGGAACATTATAAAGATCAATTACATTTTAACTGTGTCGTGTTTCATTTTCTCTTTTAAATTATCTATGATGTCTGACAAACAGCAGTCTGCAGAGTTACTCTGGGGATTCTTTTTCACGCTATTTATAATCAGGACAAATGTATTCTTTTAAGGTTTAGTTACTAATAAGAAGTAATTTCTTTATAAGTGTAAAGAGCCGTTGTGGTTGAGGTGTCCAGTGGGGCCATGTTCATAATCAGCAATGCTCAATCTGTTTGTGAAGTTGCTTAAAGGTCTAATAAGGCAAAACAGGAGGGCTGTTGGTGGACATCAATGCAAAAATGAGTTCTCAGAAGAGCTGTATCTCCAGTTTTAGTACTTGTAGGATCTCCAGGCCTTCAGGTTACCATGGCAGAAGCAATAGCAAACAAAAATGAGCCAACACTTTATAAAACAAAATATGAAATATAGTCCAGTTATTATGGATATATAACTTCAAATAACCAAATCTATTTTTTTTTTTTTTTTTGGCAGGCAGTCCTTATAAAGCAAGGCAAGATATATTATTCAGTCTTATTTTTCTCTAAATATCTAGGAAAAGACACTGCATGTGCATGTATGTTCACACATTTACATTTGGATAATCTAGCATAAGAAGGGTTACTGAACCCTTCTAGGTCAAAACACAACATTTCACTATAGCCAAACTAAGAATTTCTACATCCATCAAAACGCAACCAGAACAGGGGTAGGAGATGGCAACCATGCTAATGAATTAACATAGCATGCAACAGTTATAAAGACCTCAAGTGAAAATGCACTGCTGTGGGAGGGACTAAAGAATGCTGTTAGCAAGAAAGCAATTTGATCAGGGCAGGATCTCATGTCAGTTCTGGGATAGGTTCAAGTGGAATTTGAACCACAGAAAAAGTCAGGACTCAATTTTGTCTTTGATTTGAAGAAGGTCTTTCCCAAACCATATTTTCTGAAGGTCCCAGGTCCTCTCCTACACTCAGAGCAGAACTGTATTTCCATGCCCAGAACTACAATAAAGCAGAACACCTCCCAGAAGAATTCCACGCAACACCAGCTATCATAGCAGGGTTTACAGCTGTACAGATGTATTCTTCCAATGCTGCTTTAGAAGTTCATGGGGGCAGATCATCCTCATGGGGTGAGACAACACACAGCAGCTAAGGATCTGTGGTTTAAACCATTTAAGACCAGCTCATTCCCACTGATCTTTAACAGCACATGAATATATAGATGCCTGTGAAATAGTACTATCTAGTCAGTACTAAATAGTACTATCTAGTATAAAACATCACTGCTTTCAATTTGAGTGCTTACCTGTCTTGAACCTTAATTGCTTGCAAAACTATGTGGAAGCATTAGAGTTTGCACCCATATTCTCACAATGAGAAATATTCTTTCTTAGAATGACTATACGTCTCAGTATGTGCAAGCCACAGATACTAATCCTACATAATCATAACCATTAAGGCTGGAAAATACCTCTAGGACCATCAAGTCCAACCATTAACTTTCTCATGACAATAAAAAGGTATCTAGGATTGATCTTTGTCACCTGGATTAGCATAAAATGGTTTTAACAACATTAGCAGTCCTCCCAAGTCTACTAATCACAAACAGGATAAACTAGCAGTTACAGCCTGACTATCTTTGTCAAATATATTTAGCACTCCACCGAAAGAGAAAGCATCTGTAATATGGCAATGTCTGGGGACTTCTGCAAAGTTTTGACCTCATCATGTTTCAGTTGGCCTAGCACACAGGTATGATGTCTTTGGAGATTAAAAAGTATTGTAATCAACAAGGGAAAAAAAAAATACTTGAAAGTAACAAGTAGCTCAGATATTCATTACTAGCCATTAACCTGATTTTCTAATGAATATGACATTAGGCATTCATTAACAATCATTTGTGTTTATGTGGAACAGTGGCTGTATAATGAAGGTTTATAAATGAATAGAAATGAAACAAGGGAATTTTGGACACTTGTAAAGTAATTAACTTGTTTGGCATTAATTACATATTGAAAAGCTAAATCAAGTACATTTGGAAAGCCACTAGGACAGAGGCACAGACCAAGGATAGATATAAAGACTAGATATAAAAGAAAAGCTTTATTTCTTTTAAATAAAGAAATACAGCCAGAAGTGTGGTATTAATGACAAACAAAGTCCATTTCTAGCAAAAGAAATCAGATTGCAGCCTGCATGTTAATAACAAAAAAATCATGAGAAGCAAAACAATGAAGCCAATAAAAAAAACCTCTCACAGTTGACAATGAAGTGCAAACAGGTGGTGTACTAGAGGGTTAATGTTTTTGTTTCTTAAAGAAAGAGCCATACAAGTGCCCACACACTTGAATGTATGCTAATAAATGAAACCACCTAGCAAATTAGATGCTAGAAATGAGGGAATATGGAAGCTCATTTTACAGTTACCAGGACACATTCCCTCTAATGAGCTGGTAACCTGATCTTCCCAGGCAGTTTTGACAGTATCATTTCTGAAGTGTGGCCCCAACCCCGAAAACAGATGCTTTCCTGGGCCTTTGCCTGCACAGAGACCTATTAACTACAAGGAAGGTGACACAGCCTCAGCAAACACTTCCCACACATGTCTTTTGCAGTATCAAAGATCGGGGCAAAAGGAAAGAGAAGGCTGCAGAGTAAAAAATGGGGAAATTTTTGCTTAGCTGGGATTTGTTAAAGTGAATCTCCTGTAGCAAAGGCGAAGGGATCTCTCATGGCACATTGTGTTCCTTTCCACAGCTCTCAATTTTGCCTCCCATGGCAACACCCAGGACAATTCCCAAGTGCAGGAGCTGCTGCCTGCTCCTGGCTGCCCTGAGAGCTCACAGGGAGCTCCTGTCCCACTGAGGAAGGACTGCCAGCAGAGCAGGACCTCAGCTGACAGAGGGTCTATATAGTTTGACCCAGGCAACAAAGTCAGACATTGCTAACTGAGGCCCCCTTGTGCTATGGCAGCAGATAGAAGCTGATGAGAGCTACTCCTCTGTCAGGACATCAATTCTATCAGTGAGCTGGGCCTTCTTCCCTGCCCAAACCAGGGACCCAAGTGCTGCCAACTCCCAAACCATGCCACCAAGAAAAGGAAAGGTCTTTTCCCTGCCTGTTGCTACTAGGGAAAAGCTAAAATTTTAAACTTGTCTCCATCAAAGGCTCATGCAGACACTCACACATCCTGAATTAGACCAAGAGACCCACCAGTAGAGTTTCCCATTTCAAAAGGATTCTGCAAACATTAAGTACATAACACAGTTACATTTCCAAAAGTTATTAACAGTCTTTCTAGTCAAATGTTCTCCCGTTGGTTGCACTTACAAAGTGTCAATTTGATCACACTTACAAGAGCATACAGAAGATTACTTATATCTGTGCATTTCTCCAACTAAAAGAGCTTTACACACTTTACCTTGTAGCTGCTATCTAAATTCAGTCAGTGCTCTGGATTTATAACCTATACCACAAAAACTGCTTATTCTCTCCTGTGTTGCAAGCACATTCTCACAACAGAAGAACTAAATAAATCTTACCTTGCTCCAACTAATCTTGCTCGGGTTCACAGCAAAGCCTTGGTGGATACATGCTTGATACTGCATCGTTCATATCAAATATATGGTCTACCACAGATACATCACCAACTCTGTAGGGAGAATAGAATTTTATTTTACTTTCAACCACCTTTCACATCAATTAGTAGGAGTAGCCTCATTGAAAATGAGTTTTAGACTTATTTCTTTAAAGATAAAAACTCATTCAAATGAGTTTTAAACAACAGAAACATTGCTGTGGTGCTTCAGTGCTAGCTGGGAACGCCAGTGAATTTTCAGAAAGACCCAGCACCACTATAGGAAACCACAAATCCTTAACTAACATATGCTAACTTTTCTCCCCCAAACAAAAGCTTCATCTCTGTTGTCCCTGCAGCAGAAAATACCAATCAAAGGCAACTCTTTTCACAACAAATGTTAGCCAGGAACTTCAGTTGTGTTTAATTAAGTTCTTCCGAAAGAAACTGCATGCTGTGGCACTGAAAAGGTTATCAGAGGTCAGCTGCCTGCCATGACTTTGTGACCCCCAAAAGGCAAAATAAAAGATAGTGGTATCCCTGCTGGTAAGATTGGCTTCTGCATTTGTTTCCCTCCCTTTCTGCTTTAATTTAATAGCAATCAGCACAATATGGCTGCTTTCTTCCAACAATGGGATGGGCAGAAGTTAGATTTACAGCACTGCAAGGGGGAAAGCAGGAGAGGGGAAGCACACTATGGCTCTTGATCTACAATAGGAACATCACTCTGATACCCATAAATAATTTGCAAACCTACTTAAGATTCATTACTGTCAAAAGCTGACAGATGTGCACTTTTTTGAAATTTAGTATTATCTTATGGAGCCTCTCAAAGACACCACTGTTAAGTCAAACAACTGATTTTTTTAAACGGGAGATAATTCAGATCCATGTTGAATATATAATGTATTTGCAATACTTCTCTGAGCCACTATCTATAGAAGAGATACCAACATAGATGTACAAATCCACATTTAAACCACTCAAAGAGTAAGTGAAACTACTGAGGAGGCTGACACAACTCTCAGCAACCTCCTCCAGGTGACTTTGGTCACAGCAAATGTTCCTACAGTCTCTGTGATTATCAAAGTGTGCAGAAGAGACGTGATCCCTTCAGGATTTCTCCTGAAGGTTCCAAGCGAAAAGTCAGTATAACTCCAAAGACTTCAGAATATAAATTATTACACTGCTACCCTGATCATAACTTTACAGTGTTCCATCAATATAAGTGAAGTTGCCTCTGAAATTCAGTTATGAGGATAAGGTAAAATGGAGTCTTTCCGCCTTCAAATTTTTTTGTATAATTTTAAAGTGCAAGAACTTTAGATATTAGAATCCATTTCTGTTACTAACCGAGAAGATGAAAGTTGAACAGTGGGTAGATTTATATATTTTTTAACTATTTCCAATCTCTTCAGTTGCCATCCCTCATGACTATTTCTCTGTTTCGCTGCTGCCCAGCAAACTCCATTCTTTGAATATTTCCATCATAGGAATCTTTCCAGAGCTTCCTTCAGGTGCAGCATGGGATGGCATCTGTAGCCTTGCTGATAAATGCCCTCATCATGTCACACCAAAGCCTGACCTTATCCAAGTCCATGTCAAAACCTACCCAGACTTCAGTGGAGACAGGACGGATCACAGATCTTTGCTCAAAATCAAGCTCTGCCTCGCTCCTTCTCTAGGAGAGAAGCCTAGACTGCTTTCTGACATATGATCAACTCAACCCTGCTCCTAAACCCAAGGCAGAGCTGTAAAGGCTTGAAGCAGGGGGAGTCTCAGTCCAGAGAGGGAGCCTGAGACCACGGTCACCACAAACACTCAGGCTGCTAACCCCTGTTTGTTCTTAGCAATTGAGCCATTCACCAAAATAAAGGGGAATGATTCTACCCCCTTGTTGGGTCACATTCATTTTGGGTTGAAGAGAGGTCAAGTAACAAGAGGATGATTGGCTATAAAACTGCAAAATCTCCCACTGAAATCAGTACAGTTCAAGGTACATTAGGAACACAATGCATTTTTGCTGTCAACGTTGCCTTAATTTGTAACCTCAAGAAATACAGAAAATAACTTTTATACATTCTAAATGTATATATTATTGAATCTCAGGTCATTACCATGCTAAGCAGCACAGAGCAGAGTGTTAGATATGTTACAGCAGGACCCTGGGCTTTTTCTCAGTAAATCCCTTTAGCAGCAAAGTATTAGTGGTTTTGTTTGCCAGGTGAATTAGTCTCTAGAAAATGCAGTTGGTCTTCCAAGAAGGATTATCTCTGTACTGCACTGATGTACAAAATTATTATGGATAGCTGCATTAATTCCAGTTGCAAGATGAGTTTTGCTGTTCAGAAACATACATTTTAAATTCAATCAAAACTAGAGAACCAACTCCAAGATTAAAGTTATGAGAGAATAAAAGACACAAGCTACTGTTAGTTTTCTGTAGCAGGAATCAATCCTGTTCTTCCCTCTGCTTGAATTTTCTTCTCTGTTGAAACACTGTAGTCATGAGGCTTTAATCAATAAGCAAGCAATTACTTTCTAAAGTAAAACAATCTTAGCTCAGCTAAAGATAATGGAAATCATACAGGCAGTTATTCGTGTCTAAATGCCAAGCTCCTGGTTTCATTTCCAGACAAATCCAAATGACAAGGATACAATATTTGTTTTCCCTAGTAACACAAACTGGGATATACTTTAACTGAGTACAGTCTCCTGTGATTGTCCTCAGCTTGTTTCACATAATTCAGTAAAATACACAGACAAGTGCCACATCTGGATTTGTTACCTAGGCAGCAAATAAACTTCACCTGAAACCTCACAGCAAAATACGCAGTTGGAAATTTCGACTGGTGTGGCTAGTGCCTCATTTATCAAACTCCCAAGGAGAAAAACAAAATACAAGTGAACAACAGCATCTCACTTAAAATGAAGTTGCACTAGGGATTTTCAACTTCAATACTTTAATTTTCTAGCTCTTACTTTCATAAAACAATGGAATACTGAAGGGAGCACTGTAACACACCAGTGTGACCACAGACTCCTGGCTCTATTCAGATAACAAGGTAAAACCATCCTCACAACAGCAATTAGTTTAGAGTAACAGCAGAAATTCTGATTCCACCTACTGTATCAGGTATTTTTAATAAAAAGCACATTTTGAAAAAAAAAAAAAAGCTAACAAATACAGCTCATCAATCAGGAAAAAAACCCTAAGAAAGACTGATCAGTCCTTCATATCTCTGTATAGTTCAGTAAAGGTTAAGAAAACACTTTTCATGTTTTTAAGATACTGAATTTGAGGCTATTTTAAAGAGATTTACAAATATCTTGGCCTTGAGAAGACTTAGAGACAGTGAGTACCATCTTCCAACTCACACTCTGTTTTAGAGTTCTTTAGTATTACTTGCTCAAAATATTTTTCTGAAACAAGTGACCAAGCTGCCATATTGAGCCACTGGTCATTTTAGGATTTTCCTTGTCCCTCTGAAAATAACATAGCTTTCCTCTTCCTTGTAATAGGAATTCATTTATACCTCAGATATAAAGCGAATTATTTGGCCTAATTTCTTTGAGAAAGCAAAACGTGAGTTTGCTGGTGCTTCAAATGATTGCATAAGTGTATCTTAAACTTCTGTGCTGTGGCTCAAGACATGGTGCCCAAAATCTTCAGAAAGAGTCAGTACACTGACAGGGGAAGCTTACCTGGTTATTATCACCTTAATGCTAGTCTAAGCCAAGTGGTTTTTTACAGGTATTTTCAGGTATGAGCTCATCATGTAAATTATAAACTAAAGGAGGAATGTACACTCCTGAGATCAGATGTAAGCCCATAAATGCCATTACAGGCACAAAGGCTGGCTGTTCAAAGGACAAATAACAATAAGACTTGAGCTAACATTTTGTAGAAGAATAGATCAAACTTGGCCAGTGTATGAAAGTTCAAGATACCATTACTGGGTGTCGCTCATAAAGATATAGAAACACTTGAAAAACAGACTGTGTACTATCATTAGTCAGAGATGCTGGCAGCAAATCTTGATTTCTTAGACCTCTCAGGCCTTTATGCTATCTTTCCAAGGAGAGTAAAAGAAGCAAATCTCATTGCTGAGATTATCTAGGATAAACTCAGTCATCCCTGGAGCAGCATTCAAGAGAGTATGGGAGAAAGGGAGGGTTATGCCTCATTAATAAAGCAGCTTACATCACCTCAGATCACTTCGCAAAGTGGAAAATTTAACTGTGTAAGCAAGAGATGTGATTATGTACCTATTAGCTTTGAGTCTGAATCTGCAAAGAATCTGTGCAACCACACCTGTATCAAGAATGGTCCCAATCTCCAACAAAATAAATCCAGGTTTAAACACAAGCATAAAATCTGGGCATATGCAATGGGAACACTCTGGGAACACTGGCAATCACAGCTATCTCTACTGCAGAAAAGGATATTGGTGAGGGTACCAGAATTATATTGGTATATCCTCAGAGACCAGGCTTCCTTTCACACCTCAGGCACACTGCCCCTTTCCTGTTTTTACCCCAAAGCCTTCTCTAAAGAATCAAAGTCAAATTCAGAACCCTCCCTAATGGCATGGGTGAGACGGACCAGTACCATAGAGGTCCCAAATGCCAGTGCCACCTGTGGAAGGAGGAGGCAGTGGAACCAGTTCCCCTTTTGAAGAGCTGGCAGGTTTGTATTGCTCTTCCAGCTAAACTCTGTGTGAGGGAGATACCAGAGCCTCAAAAATCCAAAATTCTGGGCTCCATTAGTTACCAAAACTATGTAAGTCTAGAAGCAGTGTCACACCTGTCAGCTACATTGTCTGTCACCCATGACAACTGCATTCACAAACTAGCACCCACCACTTTTTTTCTGCCAAATTTTACCCAAATGACAAGCTGCTCTTTCAAATTTTCTTGTTTTAGCATGTTTAACCCTGACAACCCTGCCTCAGCAGAACTCCTATCCCTCCACCAAGGGCAGAATAGAGAACACCAAACATGTTCCCTACTACAGTATTTAAAATTCAAATACACAGTAGCAATATATTTCAGAATAAATCCTTTGAAAAGGTAGATAAATAATACAAAAAGAAGGAAAAAGTATCTCAATATGTCATGAAAAGAAAGCTATGAGTCCACAAAGTACTTATTCCTTGTAATTACATTCTAGTAATAGTTCACATTCAGCTCCTAATAAACAAATATGCAGCTTTCTGAATGTCAAGCTTTGGAACATATATTTTGAAGTCCTAGGACATGAGACCATTGTTAACTGCAGAAGAAGAAATAATGACTGATTTAAATCAGCACATTTCTATCAGCCCTAGCAGAGCCATGTTTCTGTGTGAACCTGCTATAAAACTTCAGTTTGAATATTGACACAAGTGAATCCTGGGCAGAGAGCAGCCCCTGGGCTGCTTTGCAATGCCATGCAATATGATGTCTGGGGTCTACACTGTGGGCTTCAAATCCCTCTTCCATCAAAGTGGAGCTTGAACTGCACTGCCTCAGCTCACTGCTTGAGAAAAATCTCTTCTCCCTAAGGGAATGAAGGTAAATTTTATGTCCTTTTTACTTCCTGTAGTCAAGATGTAATCATGCTCAACTATGATATTAAATAATACAAAGTTAAAGTATTCTCTACTAGGACAAATCTCATAAATAACATACATTATTTTCCAACATATTCATATCACAATTGTCATTCAAACTGGGAGTTTCTTCTGTTACGTTTCTTAATGTTCTTTAATCAGAACCAACCAAAATTACGAATTTCTACCATTACACAAAACAAAACTTTACAACGTTTGTTCAGGATGACATCCAGAATAAAACAGAATACAAGCACCAACTGAGCAATATAACATGGAAACTGTAAGTGTATATCTAAACCAACTTTTCTACACCTGTAATGTTGATCACGGGCCATTGCAGGTGGGGTTTTCCAAAATGCTCTGTGTTGGTCCAATTTTCAGTAGGCCAGCAAAGACTGCTCTGTAAGACACAGTCAGAGGTTATTTAAGATGATGGAAAACGTTGCCATCACTGTCTGATCCTTTCTCCTGACCATAACAGAAGTAAGAATTTTACAGGTGAGTGCAATAAGATCAGACCACATAGCCTCAACTTCACTTATTAATTTCAAAAATAAATCCTTGTCTTTCTATGTGGAAGTGAAATGGTTGTTTCTTATGGGAAAAAAGTTATAAATTGCAGCTGAAAAAAAATAGTTGTGATCAGTCCATGGTTAATGAGAAGAAATATGCTTCCCTTACTCCTTCTTAGCATTCCCTCCCTATCCCTTTTATTTAACACAAATTTTGAGGGTTCTTACCTTCTCACCCTAGACATAAAGAACAGCAATTTTTTTTCTTTTTAATCAAAATATTTTTAGCTGCCTTTCTCTTTTGTTGATCAGTCTTCTGAACAGCAGATCCTTCCTGATAATCTGTGGCCACTTCTCTCAAGAGTTACTAGAGGGGAAGGGACACCAGGAGCATGACAAGAGGACTCTACCCCAAAAGAGATAGGCAAGAACAGTGCACCCTGTGTAGGGACTCTGAAATGATTGCTCTCCCAGGTAGGACTGCAGACCCCCTATGGCAACAATGACTTCATCCAAGAAACACCTCACACTGAAACCTAGAGCCACAAGGCTTAGCAAGTCCCAGGTGAAATCTCTGCTACAAAACAAGAGAGCCAAAAGCTCAAACAGGTCTTAAGCTTAAAGCTACAATATACCTCGTGGTGTGAGCAGTAGCTGAGTATGAATCACATTCAGATTCTTAACCCTGTAGCCAACTGATTACAACAGGGACACAGTTTACAATGGCTGGATTCCACGATCTAAAAGGTCCTTTCAAACCTACATGAATTAATGTTTCTATGGCTATTCTGATTACTGGCACCCACTCTTCCTGGGTTGTTTTTAGTTATTTCTTTCAGGAGCTTATGAATTTCATCTCAATGAATGAGAAAAAATTTGTTGGTTTTGATAGCATCAGGTGTTCATTCCTCCTTTTTGCTTTTTTTTTTTTTTCCAAATAGCTTCATACAATAGCTATTCCTGGGCAATATTTATGCAGCTTTTGTTCACTGCCTGAAGGTGGAAAAGATGCTTTGGGCTTCTGGTTTTTGCTCATAATTTCACATTTGGCAAAGTTTGTTCAAATCCCTTTAAAACCTCAAAGCCTATCTGCAAGTCAAAAAGGTACAGCTTCAGAAGGCAATAGAAATAAATCTCTTTGAAATGCTAATGGAGTGGAACACTTTCTGCCATTTCAAGAAATAATCTATCCTTTTGGAAATTTTGTAAAGGAACTTGCTCTAATGAAGATATTTTAATTTATGACATGCAATTATAGTTCAGTGAAAACAATATTGCCTTGTCACAGCCTTGTTCCTTGTGTTGTGAAAATAGAAACACCATTATGAGAGAGAAACTGCTGCTTTTAGGATTTCACAATGTTTCACCAGCTTTGTCAAAGATGAACAAAGCCCTGAGCTTTGTGTAGATGGCTAAAAGGTACAGTTTGCTTTTATAGTGACACTTCAGTTATTTTGCTTTAAGCATTTTTAAAATGGGGAAAACAGCATCTAGCATGTCTCTGTCAAGAGCTTTGAGGAACTGGAATGAAAATACAGGCAGACAGTGCAACACTTGGTATTGTACCAGCCACCACTCGCCTGATGAAAAGCCTGTCTAGCACCAGGTTAGTGCTGATGATGGAGAAAAGATGCTATGCCCAAGTATTGCTCATTGCACTAAGATATGGATCTGGCAACATGAGGAAAAAAAAAAAAAAAAAGAAACGTTCAAAAGAAAAACAAAACAATGCTGCTAAAATAGGCCTGATTATGTGGGTCACTAAGTACTGTGTATTTCCCCTGTAGCATTTCATAGCGTTACTGTTGCCAGGGGAAGCTTGATCCTCTCATTATGTATGTTTGTCTTTCACATCAGAGCTCCTCTCTTTCTTTCCCTGCCCTGGCACTGTAACAGAAATAAAAATAAGGAATGAACCCCCATTATTACCCAAATACCTACAAAGCAGAGGGAGTGACCCTGGCAGGTCGGCGGGTCAGCCCCCTCATCATTGATGCACTTGCTCCAGCAGACCCCTGCCTTTTGTCACAGGGTCAAAGCCAAGACCTCTGCTGAGTGTCCTCAGTGAAGAATTAACAAGTGTGACAATTTGCAGTTCCTCCTCCCCCAGCCCCCGGTCCTGCCTGTGTGAATGCTGTAAATAGAGACATCTGGATGGAGGCCTTTCACTCCAGTAATTGAAAATGAACATGGATCAAGTTCTGGCCTGTTGTATTCATAAATCTTCGGGCTTAATTACATTAAAGGGAAATCTAGGGCCCAGCTCTATGGAAACGGCAGATCCTATCGGGCTCTCAGATCGTGAATCTTTAAGATAAGTGTTTTTCCTCTCTTTGGGACAGTCAGATGAGAAATTTTGATTGGGTCCTTCCAGCGTCAGAAACCCGTCAGAGATCTATAATTGTTCTTTGTGTTTTACTTCTCCTTCGTACGTGCCGCGCTTCCAGTGGCGGGGAGCTGGAGGACTTGGACGTGTGAGGCTGCCATCATGCCCAGTATTCAGGCAGCTAATCTCGGAGGGCCACAAACACCCTCCACGTGGAAATTTAGCAGAGGGAAAATGTATAGCTAGCTCAGTATCACAGCTCTCACTCACACAGAGCCCTTGGTCCTGCTTCCCAGTGAAGAGCTGGAGCACGATAAGCAAATGGAGTCTGCAATTCTGCTTGCTTGCTTCAAAAAGAAAATGGATTCTAAGCCCAGGGGAAACCCCCAATTCATCTGTCTTTTGAAAACTTAGCTGTACTTGAAGGAATAAATTGATATTCTGAAAAACCAATAAGCAAACAAATTAGTGGCAGAAGAGCAAAATGTTTGGATTTTGAAAGAAGCTGCTAGTTCTCAAGAGGTGCTTGTTTCACAAAAAAACATGGATGTTTTCAGCAGCATTTCTGTCTCTGAAATGAGCTCCCATCAGTTACAAACTTCATAGAGAGTTTGTACATAAGGCAGGTTTCCAATGCAGCAGAAGCTTTGATTAAAAGAACACCCAAAATGGAATAAAGACACATTAGAGGCAAGTTATTTTTATGTGAAGGAAGGGTTTTCCAAAACACTACCCAGAAAAAGTTTTGCTGCTGACCGACCTCTTTAATTAAATTCTGTAGGAACTAATTAGATAGCATATAAACTTATATGGTTTAAACTTATATGGAGATTGCTGTCTCCACAGCCACCAGACAATGCCACTGATCCACAATATGGCCACATAAAACTGATGCTTTACTCCTGCTCATTGCAAGACTAGTGGGATAAATGGCACAGCAAATACAGAAATCCTACATCTCGGCATTTATAAGCACTCTGAATGGTGCTGTGTGGTTTATCTATATGTATTGTCAAGAAAAAGAAACTACCATCCACCAGAAAAAAAAAGAATCCAACCAGATCAAAATCAACATGAATGCTCAAGATATTTTTATGAAAAGGAAAAAAAATCCCAAACCACAAAACCAATTGACTTCCCAATTGCAACTTTGCTTCCATTAAATTTCAGCCTGAATGAACTTCAATATCATGATTAGAAATTTTCTGCTAATAACAGTAGGGTGAGTTCTATGCAGAAACACAAATTCAGTTCTCAATGCCCTTGGCTGCAGTTTCCCTCTAACCACAGGGACTTCATTCCACTCGTTACAGATCAGGAGAACTTTGCAGCAATGAGCGGCAGTAGATTAGCAAGCAGGTTCTCCAAAGAAAGTATGCCCTGCCTCTCAGGTTATGACATATTGCAAAAAAATAAATTCCTAAAAAATATCTCCTGAACTGGCAGGAGAAGTAACTCATCCTCTTCAACAAATCTTGACTTTCTTCCAGGACTTACACAAACTGCTGTGGCAGAAAACTATCAATAATGTTTGCTCTGCAGGAGAAGAGTGGGGTTAGTCACAGCCTTTTAAGAGCCAGCGCCCCAGGAACAACTGGTTTTGCTGTCAGCATTTGCCATCGTATCGACAGAAAGGGCAGGGTAATGACTCAAGGATTATTTATGTGAAACCCAGAGCCAGCAGCACTGTAAGTCAAGGAGAGAGGGAAAGCTCACAGAGCCTGAATGAGAAGGGACGCACCTTCTGTTAGCAGGCTCAGGGACTGGGCTGGAGATCCAGAACTACAGGATTCCACCTGAGCTCATAAATTTCCCCACAGCTCGGAAGGGTGACAGCACTGCCAAATAGTTCATGTTGCAGAGAGACCAGTCCTCCTCTCTGCAAGGCTTTCTTATCTGACAGGTTTACTCAAGTTCCTTTTGTACTTCTACAGCCACTCTGCTGCTGCTGGAATCTACATTTCACCTGTGTCTTAATTGTAGTTTTAATTGTTGAACCATGTAGGGGTAATCTATATTATAGAGGTCTTTTCTGTCATACATTTGAAGGGAACTCCAGGTTCTAGGCACCCTTTCTGTTACATTCACTGCCACGAAATAAGGACCTCTGACACCAAAATTAGCAAAGGCACAGAACATAACCTGGGTGCAGTTTAACCACCCACCTTGTTAATAGCATTTGGAAGACACAGAATTGTTTTCAAATGTGATATACCTTTCCCAGTTCTGAAACTTCCAAGCCATGCTGGTGATCAGGGCTAATTCCTGCAAAAATTGGGCTCATACCCTGTCCTGTGCTCTCTTTCTCGCTGACTGGGTCAGAATTCAGCCCCTGTGCCACTCCTCTGATATGGGCTCAGGCAAGCCTGGAGGGTGGTACTGAGATATGTTGTGGAATGCCCTGTTCCTGCAAATGTTTTGAAAGGAAAGTAAATTAGCAACTTTACATTCCTCTTCTTTCTGGCAAGGAGCAGGCAAAAGCAGCAAATTAATAATAAATTAATTGAACTAACATTGTGATTTTAGTCCTTAATCAATGTCTGCCTGGTTACTTCCAGAGCTAGTCAGTTTTTATCAAGGTATTTTACTGACTTTAAATAGTTAAATATACAACAGAAAGCAGCCATTGTGCGTGCATGCTGCAGTATTTTGTACCCTTCATGCTGCCTGCATTGTTGCCGGCTGTGAGTTCATTAAAGAAGGTAAATTGGTGACTGTTTATTCCCTTTTTTATTGCACTACATAGCAATATACTTCTATGAACCAGGAGACAACCCTCCTGCACCATTTCATTTTAGGTCCTTGGGGTCTGGCTGCCTAACTCTCAGTGACATTTCTGTCAATATCAGTTTATGTCACCTGTTTCAGCAAACACAAACACAAAATCACAGAGTGGATAAGGTCTGAAAGGACCACAGTGGGTCATCTGGTCCAATCTTCCTACTCAAGCAGGGTCAGCCTAAAGAACATGGCACAGAACTGCATCCAATCTGTTCTTCAATATCTCCAGTGAAGCAATGCCTCAAAAATTTAAAATAACAAATGGTAATACTAAAATCCATTAAAAACAGTTAGCTTTTCAGCAGGCCTGTAAAGAACACCCAATTGTAGCAGTAAAATTTGGTACAACTTTTGTTTACCTTTTTTACCAATGTTGAATGTACAGCTGTTGATGGATGCTACCATGTATAATTCAGGTGAGGAGCCATCAATACTTTGATGGATACCAATGGAAAGCATCTGTTCCATTGTGCTCTACAGATGCTAAAAGCTAAAAGTCACAGCAGGAAGGGAGGATATGATCTCTCTAAGCATCCCAATTTCCCTACACTCTCAGATCTCCGGTATATTTGTTCACATCCCAGTTAACACATGTACCTATTTACACCTTCTACCCTCACTACTTTGCAAGAGGAAATTATTAGGGCTCTAAGACCACAGGAATAACCTCTTTGCTCAAATTTAAGCCAGTGCTTTGGCCAGAGCAGTTTCTGCCTGGCATATTCATGCTGGAACAGATCCATTTGTAAATACTAGAATATTTGGGATGAGAATACCACCCCTTTTGTGATGGACCAGCACCAAACCCTAGTAGCAAAAGTCTTCAGAGGGAACATTAAACTGCATCCTAAATTCATGGGAAGCCTCTGTAAAGACTCCTCTGAATATTCATGCATAAAGCCATGTAGCAGAATTATGTTAGGAAATTATTCCATCTCCATATTTGACACTAATGTTTCTTTTATATGTTTCTTCTCCTTTTGATTCTACAGACTTCACAGTCTAGCACACAGGGATAAAAGTAAAGATTCTTTATGTTGTAGTTGTATCATGCCGTTAACATCACACAAATTGAAAATATCTGTGGTAAGCACAGAAACCTTGAAAGATAAATTTCAGGGCAGTGATATATTTAATTTCTCTGTGACTGTATAGCCTAAAATTTTAGATACCTATAGTTTATATGTAAACTATACATATATATAGTCCAAGAACATTTGAAGTTTTACTGAAACTCCCTATGGTCAAAACCCAGAACCCTCTTCCACTGCATGGAGGCCTCACAGTGTCTCTGCATATGCTGAAAAGATGCAGTGACAGCTGGCAAGGTCATTGTAAATGAGGGAAAAAGAGAGTCTTGTCTCCATTACCAAACAGCAGCAACTAATCACTGTCACATCATGATGTGGTTCAAGACCGTCCACAGGTTTATTGTGGCCATTAACCTATTCAAATATTTTACTTGAGGAGAAGAAAAAAGTCTGGGGCCAAGTCTGGATCCTTAGATCATCTGCAGTAATTTCAACAAAACTACTGTAAAACATCATCACATCAGATTACCTCAATACAAAACAAATACAGTGAGGAAAATTAGAGCTTGAATATGTAGTATATTACTGTATACAGCCTACACACAGGATTTTTTTTATCCTGTGAGCAATATAAAATAGCTTTTGCAGCTTGTCTGAAACAGGGAAAGTCACCACACAGTGTCTAAGGCTGTGCAAGCTCACACCCCACCCCACAGCAATCTGCTTATGCCACCACTTTCAGGGTGATAGTATTTTATGGCCACCTCCCTACAGTGCAAATAATTGCCCCAGAGCAGAGAAAGGCTAAAACACACTGCAGGAAGGAAGGAGAGGAATTGCTCAGTTTCCTCCCTTTTTGGAGTTAAGGACCTTTGTAATGTGTTTACATTATCTTGACAATAGGGGGTTGATTCCCACACTGATTTTCTTGTGGGCTGTCAACATTGTTGAGAGTTATACATAAGCAGTGAATAGTTTCTCTATCCACCACTATTTATTTTAAATGAGTCTTATGAAATCAAAAATTATTTAAATTAAAGCCATTCAGGTATTTTATTAGTTTGGTTTTTGGTTTTGATTGAGTTTTTTCTCAAGGAAATGAACTTCATGAATGTAAGACAAAGCAATATTCCAATGGGCATATGCCTGCACTGCATGAGGCTTATACTCTTCACACACTGCATGCAGCCACTACCCTACCTAGAATAAAACCATATCTAGAAAATGGACAGCAGGACATCTCATGGATGAACATCACACAAACCTTTATACACTGAAAAGTTCCTAACATTGTTTAATCAACAGTCCATGGGGGTCAGACAGTGGGAAGTCTTTGCACCTTTGCAGTATGTGGCAAAATAGAGTGCATCCTCAAGGGTAACTCAGGAAAAGAGGAAGGTCATGGCACAAGACTGAATTTCAGAAATTATGCCTTAAAATTCCTGTGGGCAAGGCCCTCTGTGTGACCTTTGGAGACAGCATCTGGTTTGCCTGATAACCCAGGTGTACTGAGTGCAGATGCACCCCAGTGTAGGCCCAATCACTGAGCTCACGTACTTGGTGAGGTAGACTGGGAATCAGCACATGGGAACCCCTTGGGTGGGTTTAATCCAGCAGTCTGTACTTCCACAACATCACCACGAGCAGTACCAAAACTACCTAACGTACATCCAGGTGATCCATGTTCACATGTCCTTCACAAGGACTTTCAGCTCTTCAAGAGGAAGCCAAGACCATCTACCCAGGGAACCTGAGTGCCTCAGTTTGCCATCCCAGAACCTCCACAGCTTAAGAAGCCATGATCCTAACTCGGGACCTCAGACCTGTATGTCAACCTGCCAAAAACTGGCTTTGTGATGCACTTCACAGTGGAAACTAAAGAAAAAAAATACTACTTTAGATGCCTGATAAGTGTACAATCACTTTAAAAGCTCAGTGTCATTGCAAATTTTTATGGTATCTTCTTCTGTAAAGACAAGGTCTCAGATGGCCTTCCAAGGTGATGCTCTAGCAATTGTTAAAATAATGATGTTTTGCAATAACCAAAGTAGCTATATCACGGACAAACAGAGACCTTGTGCTCTTCATAAGAAGACGTCTTAGAAAAATATTCAGCATAGAAGAAATTTCCAGGAAAATACCCATGAAAATCTGAGCAATACTCTCTTTTAAACTGAGCAAGTCAAAGAAATAGAGGCAAATAATTTATCAGTGTATGAACCCAAACTCTCGTGCCTGGTATGCAGGGTATTGCAGACACTTAACACATCTGCCACTCTATAGCTGCATTTTATTTAGGACTCTGGAAGTACAAATGCTTGTCCACTAGTGGAACCACATAGTTTCCAAAGCTGTCTTCCATAGAGAGGACAATTGTTTTCTATAGAGATGAGAAACAAATACCCATGACCCACGTCACCTTGCCCCAGCAGGCTTTTGCTGCGGCTTCCTCTGTGCAAATACAACAAAGTCTGGCAGCAGTCAATCCTGCCAGCCCACACTGAGCCACCACAGAGTGCAGAGCTATTTACCCTTCCTATTAATCTGTCAGTGTTCTAGTCAAACACGTAAAACAATATGGTGTGTGCATATCTTGACTGGTCATTGCTAAGTTACTGAGGAGCAACATGAATGAGTGGAAAACCATGCAACAAACTATAACACTAGATTTTTAAGGTATGGAATATTGGAGTTTTCAATTGTCAGCGCGAAGGAAGCAGCCATGGTGTTCGTAGCATGGTGACAATAATGCACAACCCAGAAACTATAGCCAGTCTGCCTCTTTCAGCTTACAATAAACGGGACCTGTTTGTTTTGCTCAGATGCAGATTTAATCCCAACTCTTTCATAGGCTCCCTGCTCTGCGCGCTTGGGAAACAATTAGGAAACTTGGGATCCTGTCCCTCAGTTTACTTCACACAATCAGACTGCTGCCACAGTGCAGAAACCAACAACTGCAGTTACCAGGGACATGGCAGGGCTAGATTTTGAAGCATTTGAAAGTTAAAATACTGTTAAGTTAATACTATTAGAGAAACCCTATTGAATTGAAAAGCTGTGTACTAGAAAACACTGTGGCATCCACCCCTCACTCAGATATATTCAGCTCACCAGTACCAATGCTTGCTCGGGAGAGCACCTTTAAGAACAAGTCAATAAAAGCTGTCAGGCTGCTGAGCCAAGCACCCTCCTTGCCCTTCTCAAATAATAATCTTATTTGATGATGCTTCAAGGCCCTGTTAGAGCTGAAAATTCACACTGTCTGCTATCTCTTTAATCTGTTTCCTAGCCATGAACAAAAGGAAGAGTGTGCATATGAGAAAGCAGAAATAGAGGATCTAGGTCAAAGAGTATATTCTGAGTGTCAGGAAGACTTTATCTCAAAGAGAATAGTCTTTCCACAGTCAGCAAACTCCCGAGAGCCAAACAGAACAGCAAAAAAGCATGTCTACAGACACTGCAAAACTAAATGACAGTACAAATAATAGTACTGAGCTATTTTCAAAAACCTTGACTCATTCTCTGCTTTATGGTCATGAAAGTTCTACTTTGGCGCTGCTGGAAGAGAAGATAAACTTTGCTTACAAGCATAATCACATATATAAATATACATGTCTGAAGGTATTTGTAGAGATAACAAATTAAACCAAGCAATTTATAATGAACAAAGGCACATTTCAGATTTACTGCTGCAACCATTTCCATAGTTTTATACTTCTAGTTAGTCCCATCAACTTCAGTAGTTATTTATATATGAAGGTATTCATGGATAATCCCAAAAGGTCTTGGCCTCATGGTTTTACTCTTCATTGGTAATAACAGAACTATACAAAGCTGTTAAGAATTCCTGGATAAGGCTGCAGGCTAGTGATTTACAAAGTGATAAATTGCAATAATTAATTATGCTGTAATTGTCCTAGCCAATACCCATTTGAATATGAAGTTCATTGTCTGATCAGCTTCAAGTTGACCAAAATAGGCCATAGTATACATCTCTTTGGACTTCTGAAAGATGAAGAATCCAGAGATGTCCAAAAAAGTGTCTGGAACAGATCCAAAGGCAAAGAAAATATCTTAATCTCAGTCCATGCTCAAGCAACAACTAACAAAGCATACAGAAAGCAGATCTACCTCACACAATCAAGCTCTCAGTTTCAAGTTCTTACAGGCAAAATATGACCCTCCTAGTAAATCACTGCTAGCCACACTGAACTTATTTAACCCCATTATAGCAAGGGACAGGTAAGCACATCAGCATTTCAAGAGGAATTAGGGAACCATAGTTCTGCTATTAACACAGTTAAGGTGCTAAAATCCTGGACTGCACACAGCACTGGAATATCCTTCAACTTGCAAGGAAAATGCCAATTATTCACAACGCTGTTGTGGCAAAGCCCACACAAACTGGGAACAGCAATAGCTCCTCTATCCCATCTGCTGCTGTGTGCTAAGGTCTAGCATTGATGATGTTATCACCAGCACACCAAGACAGAATCAAGTTTTCATAAAATATTCCAAACCTTCTCCTAAAGAAAAAAATTGGTTATGCTTTAGCCAAAGATAACAGATTGCTGTTTAACTCAGGATAATTAATTCTAAGATAAGCACACAACTCTCACCAGGACAGGAACACATGGATGTACATTTGATTTGAAATTCCCAGATGCAATACACTTACTGCTCTGCTTAGACTCATTGAAAGGGGTAAAAGCTCACAGAATCAGTGTAATATGGCCCTGCACTGCCATTTCAATGAAGTTTTAAATGAGCCAGAGCTGCCTGAGGTCAACAGAAAAATTCATCGCCCTTTGATTCAACTCTACAGTTAAGGTCTATCTAAGGAGCAAAAAACCATTTATGCCTATCATCTTAATACAATAGATAACTACAAGAAAATAAGGAGTTTTGCACTAGGAAACAATATTTTGAGCTACTTTAAACTGTAAGCTTAATACTATAAGCCAGACCCCTACAAGATTACATTGCAGCTCTAAAATTTTCATACTACATTCTTCTTGTGCAAGTATCTTCAGGGTTCTTAGATATAGTAAAAAATCTTCAAACTGTCTTAAAAAAAAAAAAAAGAGGGAAAAAAAATTTAAAAGTTCTCCTTTTTTACTAAAGCATATGTAAATTGTTTAGGGAACAGAAAAGATGATTTCATTTATTAAGATAAAGTAGGTCATATTTTTCAGTTCAGACCTTACCACAGTGGCTTCCATCTTATTCCAATTTTCAGGAAAGTTGTACAGAGGAGTTGCAGATATCAGGCTAGTCATCTAAAGATGCCAAGCATTAGTTTACTTCTCTGGGTCACTCAGAAATGCAACCCTCTATCAAATAATACCAAAGTCTGGTATATGTGTACCAGTTCAATAAGTTATGCTTCAGTCCAGAGACTCCCTTATGAAACAAGAGGTGATAGTTCAAGGCACTGAGGAGTGTCATGTGGCAGATTGGTGACCATGCTCTCATTTCCCCACCTTTAATTAATACCCTCAACAAAACATCAGATCAATTTCCAAATAAAATATGCAGCAATCTTGTCTGCTTCAAAACCTACCATATTTCAATCTACTAAGTTGCATGCAGTTACATTTATAATTGAAAAAGGGTAGGAAGAGGTAGGACAAAATCTGGGGGAAATTGAGTTTTTTTCTTTCCTTTTTAAAATAAAGTTGTTAGCAACAGAAACAATCAAGGTGACTAATGTTGGGTTTTTATAACTTTATCAAAATAAATGGTTTTGGTAAATTTAAGACTTCAGGAGTCCTAACTAATTGAATCCCAAAGGAAAAACTGGGGACAGAAAAGGGGCACAGTGAAGGACATAGAGAATCATAATTAGTTATATTATTTTTTTCAAATGAAGAAAATTCTGCTTCATATAAAATTTTAATTTTGTAAAACATTGAACCACTTTGGCTGTTCTGAAGTGAGAATAGGTTTTTCTCTGGGCAGAGCTCTCTTGGATGCTAATAAGGACCTCTGTTACAGGTTTTTAAAAAACATAGTTGCCTACTCTGACATGAACTGGGGTGTTCACCCAAGAAGTACTGGGGACCTGGCTCCTCCTCTACTGGAATGAGGAATCTTGGGGTCAGGAGATGTTCTCTTCATCAACCTGAGAGTCAGTTAAGCCAGGGACCCTTTTTATACGTCCTCTTAATGATATTTTGTTAGTTTATCCCAACCCTGAAGAGGAAGATAAATGTCTTTTTACAGTCTAAAGCAGCCACATTTAACTAGTGTCTAGTGTCTATACCTAGACAAAAAAGTCTGGACTGTACTACTGAGCCTTTGGGCTGAGTAGCATATGTAAGGATGCCCCTTGGACTTCAGGGCAGACCCTGGTTTCACAGGTCACAGGGACTTGGTGGCCATTTCAGGGACATGCCTCAGAAGGAACAGCAGGCTCTCGGTTCCTGCAGGACCATCGCAGAGCAGTACTGATAACCTGCCAGATCACCAGGCCGAACCTTCCATTTCTCTTTTCATCTCATTTCTCTGTTTCCCAAGCTCAGCACCTCTGAATTCTGGCACTGGTATCCAATAATATTTCTGTGGCTTTTTTTAAACTCCACGGTCTCAAATGAGTTAAAAAAAAACACAATTGTGCCAATTGTGACAGCAGTGCAAATTGTCTTGCACTGTTTATATTTTTTTGTCTTGCACTATTTATATTTTTTTTGCTTGTGTCTTTTACAGCTCCTTCTTTGAAAACTACAGGTGTTTGCAAGGCATAAAGCTCCCAGTGCTGTAGAAAAGAGTTTATTGTGAGGAGCCTTTTCTTTGCCACTTGTCCTGAACCTGTTCGCAAAGTGCTACATGCGTTCTACAGACCACCATAAAAATCAAGGAACAAGAAGGCCTCTGTAAGCCTGCCCAGCAGCACCACTATGACATTGGTTGCGACAGCTTTGTGACCCTGCATTGTTTTTCATTCATTCACAAGCTTCTTTCTTTGTTTTTTTTTTTCTTTTCTTTTTCCTTATAAAAAAAGAGAGGGGTGAAGCCTTTATAGGCATTTTTATCTACTGTAAAAAAAAGTGCATGTGTGCTGGCGTAATAGATTAAAAAAAAAAAAACCACAATGTGACAGCTACTTTAGAGAACACTGTGGAGTTACAGTAGTTATAGTTTCCAAAACCACCTGCAAACAAGTGCAGATACCATAGCAAAGTGCCCTTAGGATTTCTTTCTTCTTTTTCCTTACATGCTCCTTCTTCTTCTTTATTTTAAAGTTCCCCCTTGCTATTCTAAGCCTGCAGTCAGCAATGAATTTATGTGACAGCTATGAAGCAAGTATTAAAATTGTGAATAGTGGCTAACAGTGCTCGAGCCCTCGGTGTTTAGCATCTTCACACAGCAGTGAATGCAGGCTGGGGCTGCTGAAAGGGAGGGGAGCAAGGGGGGAGGCAGGTGGAGGGCCTGGGTTCTCTCACTTGTTTATCTGTACACCAGCATCTGAGGGGGGGGCACATGATGGAAGGAGCAGGATGTGAGCTCCAGGGCTCCTTCTCGTGCTGATGGCCCTGGGCAAGACCTGAGCACCAAGAGAGACTGGGGATGTTTCTGGCTGCTTGTCTGTTGAAGAAGGGTGTGCAGTCAAGGAAGGAGAGGAAGTGACAAGGATTGAAAGGCATCACTTTTTGCTTCCATCTAAACACGCTTGAGCAGGCTGAAGGAGCTGTGACCACAGGCACAGTACAGGAGAGGACAGCAAATGGAAAGGGGGTCGGTCCCTGGCACTCTCCCATATGGGGAAGGTGGGAGCAAATTAGTCATCTCCCCAGCCTATTTTATACACACACAAACATAAACAAGGTTAAGGGGGGCAAAGGAAGAGGAAGAGAGAGGTACCCAATGAGGCAGTGAGGGATGTTGTGCTTCAGTGGTCAGGCTGGGGCAGAGGGGTCTCACAGTCTCCTCACCCCTCTGCTAAATGGGAAAGAGGGCAGGAGGGAGAGGGGTACAAAGGAGACAAGGCTGAAGAGTCATGGGGAGTAGGGAAGTGGTGGGCACCCTTTGGCCCTCCCTCCCTGAAATCCAGCAGGATTTCAGCAGGAGAGGAAACAGAGCTGGAGCTGGGTGGGCAGGATGAAGGCTCACTCTCTCCCCAGAAGCTGTGGAAGGCAGAGATGCTGCTGGGGCAGGGGCTGAGCCGGGGGGCTGGGGGGAGGGTGCGTGTTATTAGCGGAGAAACCTCGAGACCGAAGTTGAAGCCGAAGAAGATAAAAGGAGCAATATGATCAATATGGTTTCATTGTTGAGCCCCGCTTACCTCGGCGGGAGACCATCTGCTCCCTGTCAATGCATCACCTGCTTGTCTGGCCTGTTGGCCGGGCAACGCGGGCGGGGGGATTAAGGGGACAGGGGGGCCGGGGGCCCAGCCAGGGGCTGCTCCCCGTGTTGGGGCAGGCACCGGGGGAGGCTGGCCCAGGGTAGGTGGGAAGCCAAGCAGGCTCCGCTATTTCTACAGGAGGACATAAAACAAATGCAGCATTTCGAGCCAGTGGGGCGGTTTCAGGAAGGCCCCTGGCCCTGGAAGTCAGCATTTTGCTGCACACGCTGGATTTAGGGATGCATGAATGAGCCCGCCACAATGGACACCAAGGGAAGAAAGGGCAGCCGAGGGGTCCCCACAAAGCCAGGCACTTCACGGCCACAGTCACAGAAGGAAAACAATGCACAGCACTCTCAAATTCCCTCAACCCCAGAAGAAAATTTTCTGGAAGAAGATATTGAAATAGTGCTAATATTTTGTAATTTTAATACCCCCACAAATTCAGTGCATTTACATAGGTTTAATGTATGGGAAAAAAAAGAATGAAAAACCCTCAGTAACGAATGCAAATAACGTGTTGAGTCTGTGCATCAGCCTCAAAATTATTTGATTTTTTGATCATTTTGGACACATTTGATGTTAAACCCCGGCCACGTAATAAGGAGATAAATTACAGCTCCCTGGACCCCAGACTGGGCAGTATCAAAGCACTTAACCAACTCCTCAGAAACTGTCAGAGATAAAATGTTGCAGGTGTGGTACCCTTGGCTTTGGCAGGTGTGTGAGGCTGGGGCTACCTCCTGCTCCTCCCTGCACTGGCCACATGGGCACCTCTGCTCCAGCTGCATGAGCACACTGTTCTGTGCTGTGTACAACTGCACTGACTGGGGGAGGTTCTATATCCACACACAGAGATTCATGTACGCATATATGTGCATGTTTGCACCTTCACGCCCATCATCCTCTCACAAGACCTTGCATCTGCTTTTTCTTTGGCACCACTGCCAAAGCACTGCCTGCTCTCCGTGTTTTACAGCTGCATCACAGCCAGCCCCAGTGCTCACTGTGTTCAGGCACTTGGTTTCAAACCTCACCTGTGAAGCAGCTTCTCCCAAGAGTTGGCTGAGGTTCCTCCCCCATTGGAATCACTGAAGATCCACGTGGAGTTACACTTCTAAGTCAACAGCAGCATTTTAGGACAATGTCACACTCTACTGCCTCATAAACAAATGGACAAAACCCTTGGCAAATCTTGGCAGTCTGCTGAGTTTCTCATTAGGCATTTTTTTAACTTTTCTAGCCCCAGATAGAAGGTCCAGGCAGTGATGAGGGGTTTATAAACAGGAGTGCAAGAGAAGCCAAGTTAAACTCTCAGCCCTGCAGAGCTTTCCTCTCCACAAATCACTCCTCAGGGAGCAGATTTCTCAGATGAAAACCTAGAAGCAACATTCATCACAAAAAGCTGAATTTGGATGATGTCATGCTTTCCAAAGCTATAACCAAGCAGATAAAAGCAAGAATTAGACCTCACTGCTTGCATGAATCAATAAGAAGAAACCAGACGCCTAAAGATGGGATATCTTTTTCTCAGAATATTATTATTCTTTTAACTACCATATAGTTCAGAGCAATCCTCACAGGAGGAGTATGGAGTATTTGAATTCTGGATTTAGCTTGCATTTCAAAGTGTATATTTCTAAGCCAACAAAAGGTTGCTGCATCAATTATAAATAAATGTGGAAGAAACTGAAAGAATCACTTCCAGGAAAATTAAAATCAATATATGGATGACTAATACTGAGAAACAAAGGTCAAGCACACATCTCATGATGTTGTCTAAAGTAAAACTTTTGCTGTCTCCTTAGCCAAACTATTGAGGAAGTTGTTTGTATCTCCAGTACTAGCTTATTTTCCCATTTTTTTCCCAGAAAGAGTATTTCAATTAATTAATTGCTTACAATTCATGATGCAAAGCATCAGAACAAGACAACTAAAGAAACGTTGTGGTTTATATGAATAAAGGGTTTCTTTTATTCCTTTGCTGCCTTATGCACAGATTCAGTAAGGCATTTAGACAACTCCGTCTAGTAGGACGTGATATCCTGAACATCTTTTCCAGCCTGAACCTTGGAATTTAGAACATCAAGACCTAGCCTATACAAGAGGACCAAAGTGAACATTTCTGTGGATGTTTCTATGAATAAATTAGCAGACCCTGGCACCCTGAGGAAAATCAGCATTGTATGGAATGAAAGTGACATGCATTAGATAATATAAACAAAGATTCACTGTTTAAACCATAAATCATCACAAAATTCCCAAATCAAAACTGGAAGGGACCTTCTAAGATCACCTGATTCAACCGCCTGCTTAAGCAAGTAGCTCAGCAATGTGTCCAGATGGTGCTGAGTATCTTCACAGACAGAAACTCCACAACCTCTCCTCAACAACAAGTACCTGTTTGTGTTCAGATGGAATTTTGTGTGCTTCAGTTTGTACACATTGTCTCTTGTCCTGTCACCAGGCTCAGCAGGACATCCTGCTGATAGCACCAACTACAAAACAGGAATTATCCCATATTTCCTTCTGAAAATGTAGAGACTTATTTACCTTTATCAGGAGTCTCATTGTTTCTACTAAATTAGAATTCAAGGGCCCATGTGATGCTTTGGGTACTATTATCAGACAATTTCTGAAAATAAGGACAACTGATCCAAAAAAGTTTATATTACCTAAAGCAGTATACCTTAAAGAAAAGGAACAAATACTGACATGGTCAACAGAAACAGATGCAGGTAACATCAGTAAGATTTCTTAGTTTCTCCAGCCAGATGTGTGCAGGTTGTCACCCTTATGAATTAATGACCATTTGCTCCCAGCTAGTATTTTCAACAAAGAAAAGGTTGTGTCCTGACCTAGAACAATCAGCAGCAACAGTAGTAGATAAAGTGTAGCTGGGTATGGATAAACCATTTGTCTTCATTGAATAAAATGAAGGGGACATAAGGTGTTTTTAAAAAGTAGCAAAAATACATGAAATAGGGATGTTGCAGAAAACAAAGTAAAAATAAGAAACAAAATCAGGATATTAAATATGGAGAAATTTGGAGAAATTACTCCAGCATGATGGTGCTGTTATCTATGTGATGCAAAAGGGACACCTAAGCAGGTACACTGGATGGGGCAGGCATTCAGGAAGTTACAGAAGTTGATCTGCAAGTGAAGGCCTGGGTGAAAGTTTCAGCAATGTAGACTGGAAGGAGTGGCCTGTCTCCCTGAGACACAGCAGAAAGCCACCCCAGACAGATTTAGATATAGCACTAAGGAGAAGGACAAATGAAAAAAAAAAAAAAAAAAAAAAAAAAAAAAGAGTAAAACCTGAAGGGAGATTTTGGCAGGGTATTTTGTCAAACCTCTCTAGCCCTGGAGAGTAAGTCTCTTCCATTTAAGAAAAAGTACTGAGCACTGGATCTGACCAGAAGCAACCTGACTGTGCTAAAGCCATGGGCAGAAAGTTTATCCCTCCACTGGTGTTCCTTTTTATCAGAGGAAAATAAAGCCTTTCTTATGGAGGTCATGTAGTCACACAGATTTACAGGAAGTTCTTTCAGTTGGGATTGCCTATAGATATCACATTTTATGTAATAATATTTTTCTGACTCCCATCATCCAAAAGCCATATTCTATGCATGCAATGCCAGGTAACAAATTTTAGTGAGATCTCTAGAGATAATCAGGGACTAGTAACAGTATATCCTTCATTCCTCTATTGACTGGAGCCTGAAAGAGCATAAATTTCAAAAAGTCCTTCTTAAAATACATGAAGATCATGGATACTATATACCATGTTGTATTGGTCAGTATCTAGAGAGGAGAAATTTTTCTCCTATTCATATTCAATACTCTCCAGTATTGGCTTCTGCCACCCATTATAGTTATTTAGAGTTTCTAAGCAAACCCTCTGAACAACATGTTTCAGGGATATATTTGGCCATTTTACATCTTTAGCTGATTTCCAGCAGATATCAATATGTAGGTTAGACACTTGTTTGCCCTGCTGTGGAATTTACCAGAATGGGTCCACTGTGTTCACACATAGATGAAAACTGAGCAACAACTAAAAGCCAAAATATGCCACTATGGTACAGGCAGCAGTTCTGAAAATAAAGATCACAGTGATTTTCTTGGTTTTTTTTTTTTTTTTTTTTTTTTAATCCCATTGATCACAGCTACAGTCTGTGCAACTAGATTAGCTATCCTTCTTCTCAAATCTGATTCCATCCCCTCTGCTACCATGTCTTGGAAGTTTGTTGCTTAAAAGTTCTGTACAATTATCTATAAAATCACTAATAAACCCATAAAATGCAACAATTTTTCCCCCCACCACCACAACACAAAAACACTGTGGTGTTTATTCTCATTTACACTCAAAGGATCCACCTGTAAGTAACAGATGTAATAACAAAGGCCTTCTTTTAACATTTTAATTTTTAAAAGTAAGCACTGGAAAGATAACAATTTGTCCATGTAGAAGCCAACCTACAGTTCCTTGTGATAGATCTGTGCTGTCACTCTTTTACTACCTTTACTCCATGGTCAAGGATTTGCTATAATTAAATTTTGGTGGTGGGGAGAAAAAAAGTGAATTAATTTTATGCAAGTGATGGTTCAAATTGTACTAGGATATGGAGAGGGGAGCCTGGAACGTATTCCCCTTTTTGCAAAATTACCTATGGCTGACAAGCAGAAAGCAGAGCAACTTTGTGTCCCCAAGTGACTTTAGTCTGATACAGCAGTGCCACCTCTGCTCTGATCCGAGCCACGAGCTCCAACTGAGGCAATGCAAACTGAGACAATATGAAACTCCTTCACATATGAAAATCTGCCAGCACAGGTAAATAAAAATATTCTGCCCGAGTTTAGTCATGAGGAAAAATGACTTTGAAAGACGTTGAGGCAGATAATTAGGTGATAATGAATGCAGAGCTGCCCTTGGAATTCCACTCCAGCACACCGGGGGTGAGTACGGGCGGGATGCAGAGCTGGCTCTCCACGCTCCTGCCATGCATCACTGAGGCCATACACAGCATGGCCTCAAGCTGATTATTGCTGTTCTCCAAGAGGTTGTCAAAATATGTAAACTGTCAGCAGGAGACACACTTTTAATAAAACTGCCTATTCTACAGTGATATTTTTCAGTTATGAAAAGAGCATCCTTTCATATAACATGTGCATGTGAGCAAGACAGCATGTAAAACACTGCAGCAGCATTCCCAGAAAACAGCATTTTCATTAAAAGTAGGCAAATTGGATGTTCATGTAGACTAACATGCTCCATGCTGTCTGTTACATGACAATGAGATGATTTCTTGTGAACTGACAAATACACTGTATTTGCTGTGTGGGTCTGATGTTTCATACTGTCAGCCAACCCCTCGATTTTTTCAATACACGTGTCTTAACTCATTGTTTTGGGTGAGAACATGCAATCCCAATTCTGTATTTCTTGTATGTGTGTGTGAGAGAGAATGGATGAGAATGCAATATCAATGTTTTAATGTATCCAATCATAACACTCAGTGTGCCCCAGAACTCTGCAGATTCACTTGACATCATCTCCTCTCTTTCTCTAGGAGAAGAAGTGTAAATGGAGCCCAGCTGGTCTACAATGCCTGTGAAAATAATCTCTGGAGATGTAAGGATAGAGCTGGTACAGACATGTCTCGTATGGCCTATGTACCATTTCAAAACCCACAAAAGCATTTTTAGCATTATTTCTCTGAGATTTAGGACTTCCAGATTTCTCAGCGGCTTTAAGAATCACAGGCACTGCTCGGGGTAGAGGAGCAGGAACTAAAGAGAGGTTCTGGATACCCAGTGAGAAGGAGATGACGTCTGCCTCCTTTTAAGCTAAGATCAAGTCCCACCTGCCCTCCATTTGCAGAGAAGGAGTATAAATGCAGGTGAGAACATCAGAGAAGTTGCAACCAGAGGTCTGACGTTGACACACCAGTTCTGAAGGGCTGCATGGGCATGGTAAAGGAAGCTAGAAGCTCTTTTTCTAAGTCTCTTGCAGCACTTCAGTCCCACAGCCTGGCATGGGTTGTAGTGACTTGTGTGTACAGTCATTTCATCCTGGGTGCAGAGCAAAACCAGGATAGCAAATATACACTGACCCTTACAATAAACAGCTTTTCCCTCTTTATGGTATGTCTTGTTAAAAGCATCTCAGAGACAGCTAAATACAGAAGAGTTATTTTGTTACTGCAGTCTATTAACACGGCCACTTTCTATCATGTTCTCCTACGTCCCATGGTCACAGATTCAATAACAGTGTCCATGCTGCCTTAACTACCCTCCATTTTTTTATCCTCTGATAAATTGTCTTATTTGAAAACAGGATTGCCATTGCATTGATCAATGCTAGTGGGAAAAGTAATGGTAGCCTTTTTGAGAAAGACAAAATGAAAATGGAAAACATGACTGACTGCTCACAGCATCTTTCACAAATATAAGATAATTGAGATATTTGAACTTGCAGGAGTATTTTTAGCATAGTTTATCTAGGGTTTAATTTCAGAGTCTTTGTCTCTTCCATTAACTTTTTTTTTATTACTTTACTCTTCATTTGTGTATCATTCTGCTCTAAAGTATCCTCCACCTATCCTGCATTTGCTCATTGAATGGGTTATTTTTCTTCCCTGCATTGCTACAAATGCCATAGAATTAACAAAACCCCATTTACTTTTTCTTTACTATAAGATAGATTTAAAATCATATAGAGAAATAAGCTGACAGCAAGGGAAATTTTTATTTAACGGGGAAAAGTTCTTAAGTGGCACTGCCAAAAACAAATAACAAAAAAAAAAAAAAAAAAAAAAAAAAAAAAAAAAAAAAAAAAAAAAGGAATGGCCATATTTTTCTATGCCTCTTCTTTTCTTCTTACTACTAAAAATAAACTCTCAATCTCTGTTACCAGAGGGCAAGGAGTGCATCTTAACACTTTGGCATCAATGATCAATACAAAGCTGGTGATGGGCAACCCTACACTAATATTTGTCTTCATAAATTGTATGCTTTGTATTTCAATTCATCATTTTCTAAAATCTGTAGGCTGGATTTGCTTTTTTTACTGTCAATGACAATGCCTTGAACAACTTTCTGTCAGAGTGCCCTGAGATTAATAACTCATCACAAGATGAGTATTGTGCTTGATTCCTCAGATAATGGAAAAGTTTGTAAACATGGCAAAGAAAAGACAAATCACATTATGTTGTCACAAGCAGGAAATTCAAACATGGAAACACCCAGGAGCCAGGCAAGCACCCATGGCAATGGTTTCCTCTCTTTGCTCAGCCAGCTGACAGCAGGAAAAAAAGACTAAAGCTATCTTTCAGTGCTTTTCTTCACGGAGAAATATGAATGTTAATCAGGAGGCTGATAGACAAATCAGTAGACAATGTCTATCAGAACCCTAATTAGCACACATTACCCAGTAATTCTCTCTTTATAAGAGACACAGCTCACCACATTGTTTTGGGAATCATGCAGCAAGGAAGGAGACAATGGGTATTTTCAGTCTTCTTTCAATCAGAGGGAGCTCTGATTAAACCTTTACCTTTCCTAATGGCTTTATGTTCTGATGTTGATGTTTATATTCTAATCTTGATGTTCTGACTGCAAATCCAACACAACCACGTTTCAAAGAATTGTTGATCCTTTAATAAAAATTTAATCCTGAAAAGGGTAATTCTTGAATTGGCAAAGTCGAGCTATGCTGTTTGGCATTATTTTTGAATTGCTCAACTTTGTGAGGTGTTCAGCTCTGAGATGCAGTCATGAACTAACCCTCAAAAACTTAGTTGCCTCTCACAATGATCAAAGGTATAACCTCAGCTCACTCAAAAATGCTTCATCTTTCATTTTGGTTTCTGATACAGATTTAGTGTGACATTCCTCAGCACAGTTTCACACCAAGTCTGCCCTGCCAGATTTAACTGAAACATGCCAGAATATGGAGCTATCACCTACAGAAATAATGAGACTTTTTGTGCAGCCCTCTTTTACAAGCTCACACTGCTCACAAGCACAAAACGTGCCCCATTTAAGGCTTCACATACTTTGGAGAATTTCACCACTGGCAGAGCATTTATTGGCTAGTCTCATTGCTTTTCCTTCTGGTACATTGTGGTGTTTGGGGATGTCACTCTACCTGAAGAAGCTCTCTATTAATCAGTCTGATTCCTAACACTAAGGCACGCAATCTTTGTAACACCTACCTTTTTTTTTTTTTTTTTTTTTTTTTCCCAAGAAACTGCATCCTCAAGGGATTCCAAAATACCAGAACACCCATCTATTTTCTTCCTACAGTAATGGGCACTCTGAGCTAAAGGCTATCCTTCTGTACATGTAATTCTTAAGCCAGAGAGGGAATCATCTCTTGGAAACTTCATTATGAACATGAAGTTCAAGTTCAGTGATTGACAGTGAGGCTGCCTTTACCCTGCAGGCAGTGCTTGCAGGTCACCACAGAGTTTGATGCTAACGTGCTACTTCAGGCACTAAAACCACCCAGGCTTCAGCAGCACAAAGCACAATACAAGCTCCAAAGTTCACAAAGAAACTGGATAAATGATCATTTCTTCTGTCATGCTGAGAGCACACTGCTACAGCTACATGGCAATAGTAACACTGCAGCAGGTTGAGAGGCAGCTCCACTGTGTGTCCAGAGGAGCATTCACACTGCTGCATCACAGTTTAGCCACACTAAGTATCACAGGAGCAGGGTTTCTAGTTCATTTATTTTTAAAAAAAAAAAAGCAAAACCAAACAAAATTACAAGTGTTCTTAAAAAGCTTTTCTAAAATGGTCTGTTCACCTTCCAGTGGGACTCTTTTGCAAACCCAAGTGTCATTCTTCAATTAAAAGCTATATGATAGCATATATCCTGCAAGAGATTGCTGAAGGTGATTCAATTGCAGTGTTTCTTAACTCTTAAACATCTTTTTCACAATGTTTATGTTCTCAGCATAATTTGATGTGGCATTTTAAAACAGCTTACACAAAATTAGGAACAGAAGTATAAATCCCAGAGGCACAATTATCTGACAAGCTGTATCTTCCACACAGTATCGTGTTCAATTTTTCCAATTATATTTTATGGGAAAAGAGATAGCACAAAGCAGATAACTTCCTTTCATCACTGTCTCACATCATTCTGAGAGGAAGATTCCACAAAGCTTTGTTTATTGGGATCACATCACAAGTTGAAGGTCACAACATACAGCTTCAAGCCAATATATAGTCATAGAATCATTGAGGTTGGAAAAGACCTTTAGGATCATCAATTCAAACTATAAACTACCAAGTATGCCAAGTCCAAAAATGCCAAGCACTGCCAAGTTCACCACTAAACCATGTCCCTAAACTCCACCATCTACACATATTTAATATACCTCCAGGGATGGTGACTCCTCCACTTCCCTGGGCAGCCTGTTCCAAAGAAGACAAGTCTTTCAATGAAGAATTTTTTTCTGGTATCCAATCTAAACCTGATACTTATCTACCCCCACCTGTCTTTGGAAGAGATCTCTTTTCCATGGATTTCATGACTGTCTTCATGCTCCAGCATATTCCTGACATGCTGCCATGCTCCATTGGGCTCTTCTTGTTATCCAGTGCCCCACATACCTGAGTGCTCTCCATTCCCTGCTGCTGGCCCACCAAGTTTCACCTGCCCAGGTTAAGAATACATCATATGTATTATTCTTATTGCTTTCTAACTTTAAGCCATATTCGACTTTTAAATAAGGGCCGTATTCTGCACTCAGCAGGCTCTAGTCCCAGTGGCTGTGGGATGGTACACAAGTGAAGGCATCTTTACCCTAACTATATTAAAACTCAAAAAGTCAGCCAAGTTAAGCCAACCTTATCCTATCCTCAGCTCACAAGCAATTACTCTCTTTTCTGAAGAGCTGCTCATTATAAGAATATGCACACTCAGGTGACCCTTAGCAACAGTGCAATGTTCTGGTAAGTGAGGTACACATGAAAAGGCAAACAGCACTTTTAAAATAATTTTAAAGTTAATTTGGTACATCTCACTGAATGTATAATCTCAGCATCAGCAGATGATAAAATTTGTAGTTCATTTAAAAACTTCATATTTTCATATGTATTAATTACTGAAAAATAGGATAGAAATATGTCTAAGAGTGCTTTGTTAATGATCTAGGACTATGGAATTTTTTAATGTTTCTATATCTAATTCTAATTTTGCATAAAATGAGCATACAGATGGGTTTAGACATGTTTTTTTCTAAAATATATATATATTTTTAAAATTATTTAGTTCTAGTCAACTTCTCTGAATGCTGCTGTGAAAAACAAACATGTTTCATCTAAACAATGGACTACCACATTTGTATCTAATCCTGCTCTTGTCTGTGCTAACATAAATCAGGACAATAACTAAAGCAAATAGGATGACATGGGGTCAAACCAGTTTGAAATCTGAATGAAGACCACACACTTTTCATCCCTTGGAAACACTTATACCATTTTGCTGTTGCTTCTCTTAACTAAGCTTTGCTATCTGGTTTTTACATACCAAGCATAAGACCAGCACACAGACATTCATGGATTTAAATTGAAATTAAACAAAAGTAAATTCGATTACATGCTTCTCCCCAAGGTTAAGTTGGACAAGCTATAAACTTTCTGATGCTATTTCCTTTAAAGATATACGGGATTATTTAAAAAAAACACTTTTTATGTAGTTTTCAAATTGAAAATTGCTATTTTATAGGCTCCTGATCTGGTTATTTTTCACTGCATGGTGAGCCTAGAAAGCTTTCTTAGCTTGAGTAAGGAATCAGGGGAACAGATCCTTCAGTGTCTGACAGCAAAACAAGGTATCCACTGACTCAACAGAATGGGCACCATCCAAAAACTCACCATCCAAAAATTCAGTGAATCAATGGTGATTTGGACCTGGGGTGGGTAAAAAAAGAAAAGGGTGATTCCAGCTATAGTCCCTCATCCAGAAAGGCAACAGAATCACAAGACATGGAAAGCAGCTCTTCATCCAGCACTTACTGACATCTAAGAAGCACTGGATAATATTGTAATTTGAGGTCCAAGGCAATACATTAATATTACACCATTAAACGTATTTCACGTTTTAACATAGGTTTTGATGCAATGGCATTTTCTTCCTTTTTTATTTTTCTGCATACTTTGCCCTTTGATATATAAACTCAGGTGAAAAATGCTAAAGGAAAAAAATCAGTTGTGCTGAATTCAATGTGCTTTCCCTATATCATTCAAATTGCCACAGCTTTTTATTTTTTCTTGGTATGTTTTCTGAGGTTTTCCTAATTAGGTCTAGGATTTGTTTCAAATCTTCTTCCCTTTTGTTTTAAATATCAGAGCTCATATCTTAGTCTGTTTGGAGCACACAGACTCGGATGGGAGTTTATCATGCCCTTCAACTGCTCATAGCTCCTTTTAAACAGTAGCTTTGTCCTCTTCAGTTTGAGATAAAAATCCTTAAAATCAAAGGCTACTAGTTAGAAGAGCCTACATTTGAAGTGCCTTGAAGTCTTTGGTTTTCCTTTCATTTCTATGGGCCTTGGATCAGCCTGTACAGTCTCCTTTGTTCATTTATAAGCACAAAGAAGAGATTCTCTTTTATTTATCAGAACTGTAGCCACTTGGATAAAAAAGACATTTTTTATGAGGGATGTTATGGAGTTATTTAATGATCTTATAAGCTAAAAGCTCATTACGTGTCTCCTTTTAGATCCATGCTAAGGATCTAGGCTTTGCACAGAGACAAGGCTGGTTTAACTAAGCTGAACATGTGTCTGCAGAAGACTCAGACTCGTTTGAGCGTGTGGGTAGAGTGAAGCCAAGCACGAGCCTGAGGTGTCTTGCCAAAGCCAGTGGGGTAAATCAGGAGCCGGGCTTGGCCCCACGCGCCTGTGCAGGAATCTGAGCTGTCACCGCCACATGGAGCCAGGACTGACTTATTAAGAGTTTGACAAGAGGCACTTGGTATTCCACAGGGAAGGTGGCCTTCGCCTGCGTGTTGGGAATGAAGGAGTTATGGCGTTTCTATGGGTCCTGTGAGCCTTTCATTTCATTCAGCTCTCCGCTGCTGCACAGCATGAACTGACTGAGCCCCAGAAGAGGTTAACGAGCACAACAGCCATCATTTGTGAGGAGTGGGAAAGAGCCATGTGCTGCACCAGCTTCTTTTCAAGGCTCCTGATTTTTTTTTGTCTTCACACTGGCACAAGGGCAAGCACCCAGCATAGCTTGTCTTGGGGAGCTTGGCAGCATTCTCCTCTCCTGGCAAACCTGATGAAGCCAAATAAAGTAATCTGTGCATTGTCTATTCCTTCGCTTGGGTGACTTTTAAACTGAGGAAAAAAGGAACAAGGGGGCGATAAGACTTTTGGATTGGGGGCCCTGTTACTACTCATACCACAAGAATCTTGCTTGGGAGAAACTAACTGAAATCGTTTTCTGAAATTGCACTTATTAAGTAGAAATTATTTTTTGAGATTATTACAGCTCTCTTTCCACCATCCTCCTCCCATCTTTTCTGAAGCCATCATTGCACAGATTTATTCTATTCAGCCCTCACATTAGCAGATGTGAATGAGGGAATCTGACTGAGCCTGTCAAGGCAAAGAAAGCCATGAAAGAAGAGAGAGAAGAAACATTACACAACTATAATGGCAGCCACAATGGAAATATGCTGGCGTGAAAGCAATTAATGCAATTGGTGCTCTAAGTTCACGGCTTACTCCAAAACCAAGCAGCCCCTGGAAGCATGAAGCTCATCGCAATGTAGGGGACAAGCCCCAAGCCGCTGAGGAAAGCACAAGTAAAAAGGCTTTGCTGTGCATGCAAAGCTGCTCTGAGAAAGGGCTTGAGCATGGAACTTCCCTGCCATGAGCTGCTGCTCTGTGCTGGAGCCCCACTCGGGGACCAGAAGGCAGCCAGGGTATCACACTGCAAGGCTTTGCCTTGCTGATGTGCATGAATCCTTATAGCCACGCCATGGGGTGTGAGAGCCACACTGGGCAGTCTTCCTCCCCTGCTGCCAATCTGAGGACCCAAACCCTTCCTTTACTCAATGGAACAAAAAGTCAAAATCCTGAAAAGGTTTGCAAATCAATAGCCGTACAGGGAGAAAGAAAGGGAAGTCCATCTGAAATGTTTTCTTTTGATAATTTCGAGGATGTCAAAGCAGAAAAAGAAAAATTTCATCTAGAAAACACTGAAATACACAGCTTCAAGAATTTGTTCTTTCCGGAAAACAGTCTTTTCTGTAACTAGGTATCACCTCACAGGAAAAAAACCAGTTTTTGGAGGTCTCTAACTAGCTCTGTTACACATACACACATCCCCAGCTGACTCCAGGTGTCCCTCATTGCATGTTTGAGTTGCTCAGGACTAGTGGTACAGGACAGCTTTGGCACAGCAGAAGCACCACTTTCCCACAACTCACTCTCACTAATGACTCATGGTAGAGAAGCAATCTTTGGACCCAAAAAGTGAAGTGTTACAGAGGATGCACCACCTTACTACCCTACATGACAACAGATCTGAAACAGGATTAATAGCCTGTTTTGCATATTTTTACCTTCCAGGATTAATACAAACAGGATGAAGGAAGAAAAGGGAGAGAAGTTTTCCTCTCTGAGGTGTTACAGTGTAAGAAGAGATACGAAGAGAGACCTTCTGCTGGTCTCAGTGGTCAGACACATGATCATCTAAATCACTCCCCATCTCCTGGACCTGGAGGGCCCAGATTGGGCATGTGGGGAAGGAGTTGCTAAGGCTCCCTCTGAGTATTACCAAAGATTCCTCCCACAAATCTCCTCCATTTCCATCAGCACCCTGAGAGGACAATGATTTTTATCCTTTCAGACAATTTCATTTAGTCTCTTCTCCATGGCCTCAGATTTAGGGGCTTTCTTCAACCTGTTGCATTGCAGTTGCACTGCTGTGACTCAATTGTCATTAGATCTCCCCTCTGGTAGGGACACATGTATAATTGCTCAAGAGGACGATCATATCTTGTCCCTGTTCTCTTCCTCAGATCAGGATTTACATTCAAAACAATTTAGCAATCTGAATTATAGATTGAATAGATTAAAAATATCTTCTATTTTATTTTTCCATTATTTACAAAGGGACTCTTTATTTCCTAACATTCTATTTGCATACATTATGCAATAGGTTTCTAGCTGTCTCCACAAGTTCTTCCATCTCATTTGCATCATGTTTCCCTTTAATGTAGTCATAAAAGAATGGTATATATTTGTTGTTCTATTCATAATTTCATCTCCTTGTAGAGATAGAAATGATCCCTCAAAATGCAAAGGATATTCATCAGCACATTTTTCCTTCCTTCCTCCCTTTCTTTTTAGAATCATCTCTTTCCTTTGTAGTTTTAAATAAGGCTTCTTTTCTTCCCTTTTGTGAATTCTAGGGGAGCTATCAGTCACTGTTGTAGGACACAAACTTTTTACATATTATGGTGATAAATCACTGTTAGGAGGTAGCCACTGTAGAGTAAACCAGGGCCCTGCCCCACAATAATGCAGCAATACTTTCAAGTGGACCAGGAGTGTCTCACTTCACCTGAAAATCCTGAAATACACACAGTTATTTTCCAGCAGATTCCCCAGCAAGTTTTTCCTCCTTTTTATTTCCCAGGGCACATGTACATTTCCTTTGAGTTCTGTGGGATCCCCAGTGCTCCAGGTCAGTCGTTATGAGAGGATGGGGCAGGAAGATCTTGGGGTACTTGGCTGTGTTGACATTCTAAGTCTGGCCCAAGAAACAATCAGTGAACCAGAGGGAAAGGGAAGGAAGAAGCAAGAGGCAGTAGGTGACACAGAAAGTCTGGCCATGAAGAAAAAGGGCTCAACAATAGTTTTACGGCGATAGAAAATAAATTAGTTTAGAGTCAGTGCAAACGTACAGCACTATCAACAAACTCAACTTGTTAGGAGGTTTGCTGAAGGCCAAAAAATAAATCAGGTATCAAGTGTCATATACCAACTTTCAAATCAGAATGTGAGCCTCAGGCTTTGTACGCCACCGAATTAGCTTACATCTCAAATTTTAATTTCAAAAGGACAAAATTCTACATACATTATCCAGTTACCTTATTGCTCCACATCATATGCAGTCCCTAAGGCAGTACTTGAGCTATACAAAAGAGCATATTTTCTTTGCTTCTTTCTGTTCAAAATAAAGTAGACAAAATAAACAAGATGTTATAAGCCTACTATGCTAATTAGGTTATTATTAGAATGCACAACTTCTAACTATTTGACAAAAAAAAAAAAAAAAAAAAAAAAGCAAGCAGGGAAAAGGAGTAGAGCAGCAGCAAGCAGCAGTGTTTGCCAGCTCCCCATTATGACAGGGTGTAAATAGAGGTTAGGCTCATGCCTCTGTCTGCAAGGAGGTCACATCAAACTGCTTTCACCCCACAGGCAAGGTGAAAACAAGACCACACAGACAAAGAGGAATTGAGCTTCAGCTGGCATGACTGGAACCAATGCCAGTCAAAGAGTTCATTGAACAGTTCAATCATTTATCTTGACAGGATATGATTCTTTTCAGGCTCCTTCTAGCACTCAGGCACAGCCAGCTCCTTAAAACCTGACACTGGATTTAATAGCTCTAATGATCCAAATGAATATTTAGTGTAGAAAATTAACTTTTGATAACAGTGGCTGATATACCCTCTTATGGCATACTGTGTTTATCAAATGTTACGGTAATTTATCACTGGGGAAAACAGAATGTTAGCTTTTGTGGACAGACTTCAGCACTTCTTTCTAAATGAAAGTTTAGAGAGGGATTTACAGTGGTCCGTACCACACAGGATGCCAGAGGATGAATTTCATGTCCTTGAAACCAAAACACATACTTCCATCACTTGAGAGGAAGCAACAGTGCTGCTGGACCTCCCATTCAGCAGGGTCTAAACCATGTTTTATGCATTCTTCCTGCCAAGTCTGACTTCCAAACCAGTAACTCTGAGAGTTTCCACATTCTCATGAATTGTATTATTAACATGTTTTGTTACCTCCACACAGGAAAACCATGACTTCAATAAGGAAGGTTTAGCCAAGACTGAAATTAGACAGCAGCACATCCCAGTTTTCCTGTAGCTTTGGTCTGGCTGAGGAATTTCCACGTTTCACAGAAGTCTTGCTGCAAGATGGACCATATAGGGATAAAAGCATACAAGTTTGCAACAGGATTTCTTCCCAGATCCATCCCAAGCTGCATCACACCACTGTGCAGCTTGTGTGTATTTTCTGTATTTTGCTGTTGATTTTCAGAGCAAGGGACACAATATTAATTATTGTTGGAGTCTTACCTATGACATATTTAGGCCAACTGACTAGAGTGAACAATCTACTCCCCCTTCTTAAATTGCTCCTTTTTTTACAACTAGCTGTCTCTCTTCTAGCTGTTCTTGAATGTATTTTGGAAATACTTCCTTAAGTTACAAATCAGTTTTTCTCTCCTTGTTCTGAAAACATTTCAGTGGCAAGCAGAGATGATTTCTCTACTCTGCTGCCACATTTTGCGGCTGCAACGAATACAGTATCCAACCTACCTCATAAATTCAGCTTTGGCACCATTAGCATCTCTCTCATAACAGCCCAAAATCAGGTGGTTTAAGTGAAAGGTGCCATCCTGTCCAGTCAGAATTCAAACACACACCTCAGCCAAAATTTACAAAAAGGCTTAAACTCCAAAGCACAACTAAGGCAGAAGTTACAGATCAGTCCACACCAGTTTAGGCTAGACTAAACCCTCTGGCATAGCACTAAGTCCTACTCATAACTACTCATACAACGGTAGCATCTGCTTTTGAAAGATACCTAAAAATCTTCCTTCAGTGCTTGGAGAATGCAGCTCACTCCAGCAGACTGTTATCTGGATTAATTGCCTTGACTATAAAAAATATTTTTCTCTTCTGAAATTATTAAGCTTTGTTTTCCTCCTTTATTACTGCCTTTATTGTAGAGGTACTACCTAGTGCTTTTGACACCAGTTACTTCTTGGCTTTGCTTAATTAAACAGACTCAACCTTTTTAATCTCTTGCATAAAGACAATTTTTCCAAGAGCTACATTTAAACATTAGGACATTTTCATTAGTTGGTTGTGGCAATTATTTTCTAGTACCAATAGAAGTTAAACCTATGTTATTTTCTATGTGTTTGTTCCAGAATTCATAATTGGCAGTACTCATATTAGAAGCAGGCAAAATATTTGGACTGATCATTTTAGACCAAAAATTTCAATATGAAATTTTTTCATGAAAAACTTAATTATGTTTTATATTCCTAAAAGGAAAAAGTATTTTATTAAAATTATTCTGATTCTCATAAATTTTACATGGAATCTAGGTAATTAAGTGCTTTACATACATCCAGGGACTTCCTAAACATTGATACAAGAGAAAAAACCCAAACCCCTTCCAAAGTCAACAATAACCAGAATGAGAGAGATTTCTTTTGTGAAGGGCTCTCCATGACCAAGAGTCTAAGACACAAAACATCTTGGAGCACCTATCACATGGAAGGCAATTACAGAAAAGCAATCTAGAGTGCTTGCTGACAAATAATAATTTAGGAAATAGAAAATAAAATATACCCTACCTGGTATCATAAAACTGTAGTTTCACCAGGGGATTTTCACTGTGTTATTAAGTTTGAGAGACAAGCTCAAGTGGTTTAAATAATTGAAAGAAGAAAATACAACTTCCACAACATCATATCTCAAGGTACACTTCTTTGTATCTAATATATAAGGCAGCCTCACTCCAAATACATTTGAGATTTTCTATTTCATGTTCTGCAGATGATGTTTGCAGCTCTGTGCAGGTATCTAATTTCCAACCAAAGACAATACACTGGGGGAAGCATGAGGTTATAGCAACAAGCCAGTCAGAAAACAAGTTATTCAAAGACTGTTCAAAATAATCCTGTAATTCTATCTATTGTACCACCTTTGCTTTCAAAGGATAGAGCAATACACTGTTCACTGGCCAGTTTTCATGAAACCAACATTATAGAGTTTAGATATTCTTACCCAATCAGAAACAAAAATAATAAATATTTCACTTTACAGTATCGCTGCCATACTGCTTCATGAGTCCCAAATGACCAAACTATTCTCATTTCTCTGCCTTAAAGAGTAAATAAAATGGGAGTATATGTCTGTACCAACACCTTGCTTTTGGATAAAGAAACAATAGATGAAATACAAGTTTTTTTTATGGCATTTTGATACAACAGCTGAGCACCTTGCTCAAGAAACTGAGGTAATAGATTTTCTTATGCAGTACTTGCAAGAATAAAAGTATATGGCTAAATGTTTGTGGATTCTTTCACAGATAGCCTGCTCTTCCAAGGAGTGTAGATCCCCAACTCCATCAGAGCTATAGCCTTGTCTATGACCCAGCCATTCAGACTCCCCAGCAGAACAGCCCTTTACATAAACCTGTGAAAGGAACCAAGTGGTTATGGAGAGAAGCTCCTCAAGTGGTTTAGCAGCTAACTGAAATATAGGAAATGAGGGAAAGGTGATTTTCACACTAGAGCGAAAATACTGGCCAGGAAGTGAGATGCATTACTATGCTCAAATCATAGTTAAAAATGGAGTTGTTAATGAGGCAAAAAAACATAACACTGAGCTATGAAAATGCTCAGAGAGGTTAATTGTAAGGCTAACTGATTGGGGAGATGCAAGAGCATTTCACAAGAAACCAGCGGGATGAGCAGCAAATTAAATCCTGCATTAATCCACACATGCATGGAAAAAATAACCATGACCCAAGAACTGTCCTTAAACCAGTATTCACACTCCATAAATAAAATATGGCACCCTTGTGCCTCCCTCTCTGGACCAGCAGCTCCATTTTTAAGAGTAGACAGAAAAGCATACACAATGCTAAGATTTTTAAGGTGAATTGAGAATGAAGAAGAAAAAATACTGTTATATAGCAAGAGAAATATATGAGGCACAAACATCTTGACTGCTGTAGGCAGCTTAGATCTTCCCATTTCCAAAGCTACAGAAATGAACCAGAAGAGGTTTTAGCTCGGAGAAGGACAAAACTCAGGTCAGAGATCCAGGGAGACTCACGTATGGAGGAAACTACATCAACTATAGCACTTGTATCTGGGAAAAAACTAATAGGAGCAGAGTTTGGAGGGATATGATACTATTTCAGAAAGTCATAGAGTATCAGCTATTTGTCACACCCCAGCATCTAACAAAAGGTTTGAAATAAAAGAGATGAGCTTTTTCACAAAGAGTGCAACTACACTGTGGAAGTCACTGCCACAAGATGCCATGGAGGTAAAAGAAAAGATATAAACCAGATAAAAATAACTTGTTAGAGGGAGACTCCTGAAAAAGTACTTTAAAAGCATTATTCTGAATTTGGCCTGTTTCTTATACTCTTCTGCTCGACCTCCAGTACTGAGCACTCTCAAGAAGAGAACATCAAAAGAGCCTTTGATTTTGCATGGCGTGTTGCTGTGTTCTTGCACTATGACATATCTCAAGGGTTAAATTCAGAATAACGTGTTCACTCAGGAGTTTTGCCAAGAACGAAAATTTGGGCATTTTGCCTCTTAAGCACTGTGACAGGAAATAGTTAAATCCAATGGACACAGTGTTTAAAAGTTTCACTGCTGTCCCTAGTGCTGTCATCAGCACTGTCTCTTTTTGCCCTAGACTTTGGTCTTGAGCTATTAACACCAAGTGAAGAATTCACCATCATTCTTCTACCATATCTTCTCTTGCTACTTTCCAGCAACTCAGGAGACTTTGCACAATAATAGCATTCAAATTTTAATGTGATCAGCCCATCAATAGGAAGGTTGCATTTCATTGATCCTGAATTATTGCACCCTAGTGCAATCTATGGCTGCTCTACTATTCTAATTTTGCAGAAATTCTGCATCTACAATACCTCAAATGCTGAAAACATACAAAGGCAAATCATATACAGGGAACATGAAAAAATTGATAACATGAGCCACTGAGTGGTTAGACTTTCCAGAAATAATCAGCTTTTTGAATGAGACTCAGATGCTATTTACTCACCTAAATAATTATTAGGATATTTTCAAAGGAGCTCAGCACTCAGTCTGTTGAAATCCTTTGAAAACCTGGTCTTAATAGTCACAAAGAGAATTGGGTTCTTTTGGAAAACTAGTCAGCAGCTGAGAGTGCCAAGCCAGTGAGAGCTGGATCTCAGACAGAAAACTTGCTTCATAGCATCTCTTGAAAAACTCAGCAGTAGTTGATGGGAATAGGTGAGTGTCTACCCTCTAATTACAGCCTACATCAGATAAACAAGTTGTGACTTTTCCATTATATTGATTTCCCAACAAAAAAAACTGGACTCCAAGAAACCTTTTATGAAGGAAGGTATTGGTTCAAGGAATGAGTTTGATTTCCCCTCAGAACACTGGTTCCATGCACTGCAGCTCTCAGGACTTCAAGGCAGCCACTGCTTCCTGACTTGTGGATTGACAAGTAAGAAAGAGGGAAACCTGCACCTTAAAAATAATGATTCTATAGATATTTGCCTGATGGGACTTGGAAAGGACATATCTGTGGTCACCCTACACGCAGCCCTCAGTAGCCACACTAACTCTGCAGCTCTTGATGCTTTCAGGTTTCTAGTTCCTTAGAAGTCCTTATACCCACAGGGTGTGTTTTAGTTGGTTTTGAGTCGGTTTAGAGTGTTTTAGAGGCCTCCTGGTGTCCCATGCTACTCCATGAAGTCACAGCACTCACTAGTAACAAAGACATCTAAAGGAGCGCTAGATGCCAGTGTTTAGGCACTTGAATTGCTCCTCAATCAAGTCTGAGACAAGCTACTACATCTTTGAGGAGTCCAGTGTGCCAGGCAGATGCTTTATCCAGCAACTGAGGCAAAAAAAGTGAACATTCATGTCTTTCCTTCAGTAAAATTTTTTCAACCAAAAAGTTATTCTGAATACTTTCTACAAGAAAGAAGAGTTTACTTCTTACCCATGCTAGCTAAACACTGCATAGGAAGTCTGTGAAACAATTTTCTGACTTGTACTTCTCAACCACAAACTTCTAAAACGTGAAGAGTTACCTACCTACAATTACACAATAAGAAAGAGAGAAGTTGCATTAGCAGAAATGGTTGCAAGGTCTTTCACCTCTTATTTACAAAGAAACATCTTTCTTTTGTCATTTTTAAAGGCAATTCTTTCAAAAAATCTCTTACTGTAGAGTTACAATAAGAAAAAAACAAGAAAATCCTATTTATAATTTCTACACACACCATAATACCTCTATTCATTTTATCCCTTTTTAGTTTTCTACCTACTCCACACAGACATTTATTACATCCTAATGGTCTAATATCTGCCATTTTCATTCTCCAGATCCTTCCAAATCTTTCTATATTTTTCATGGAAACTAGAATCAGAACAAGAATGAAGAGAATTTCTGTCATTAAAATATTCAGGCCATATTTTAAATTATTTGTTTGGTTTTCTTATAGGAAGTAGAGGTTGTTCCCCCCAACAGATCAATAATATAATTTTCCCAAATGATTCCTGAAGTTTTTATATAACTTCACAGCTGTGGGTCAAAATTGAAAAAAAACCCAAACAAACAATAACTTGAAATTTAAATTGCATTGTCCTGCAGTGCCATTCCTTATCCCTAAAAACCTGTGGGCAGCCAGCCAGGCAGCATTTGTCATGTATGGACACTTACAGGGACTTTGGGGTTCTGGTTGGTTCAGTTTCATTGATGATGATGGGCAAAAAGAGGGTGCTAAAAAGTTGTGAATGTGAAATAATATGCCTTTGCACTGCTTTAACATTGCTCATGTTAAATGATATTAAAATACACACGGCAATCACAGAAAGAGAGAGCTACTGCTGAATGAGAGTCTTGGAAGAGTATCTGGCAGGACCAGGAAGAGATGTATTTGAAAATACCAGTGTTAGTACTGGGCCCAAAGATATAAATTATCCCTCCTTAGAGCTTCACATCCTCAGTCCTATTTCTGTAAGTAATAACCTAGATGGATTTGAAATAACTGCATTGAACCTTTATTTACAGGTGGGTTTGGTTTTTTCTCCTTTTTTTTAAATATTTTAGTTGATAACATTTCCAAAAACTTTTTTAAAAACCCCAACCAAACAAGTAAGAACCACATAAAAGCCACAGCAATTTAAAAAAAAAACAACTATTTTTTAAATTTGAAAATGAGACAAGCACTCAAAAACAAAGTAGAAAGTTTCTATTTTATAATCCCTTTATAACCTTTATAACCTTTTCTTTATTCTTCTCTTCAGAGGACTACTTCATGATATTGTCTAACTGCCAAAGGGAATAATAGCCTTGGGAAAGACATTTAATTTTGGATTCTAGTTCATAGCTCTAAATTCTTGACTTCTCCATCAAAATTTTCAAAACCATAAGTCTTTTGTTTTACATTAGACATACCCAAAATTTATCTGTTTGTAGGTGAGGACTTTGCACAGTCCTTTAAAAGTGCCTCCTGTAAAAAGCCTTGCTACACATAGGTGAGTCTTTGAAGAGATTTTTTCTGCATGTTCTCAGCATAATTTCATTGCCAGTAACACTGCCTTTACATTTCTCTGTTTATTTAGACTTTCCGGTGTGTTTAACATAAAGTATAGGTTTTTTTACCATAGCTTTTGCACAACTGGGAAGAATCCTTGTATGTTTATTTTGTCACCATTAAAAAAAAAAAAAAAAAAAAAAAAAAACCACCAAAAAACACCACCACACCAAACAGTAAACCTTGTAAAAAAGTTTGGTCTTCAACAAAGCAGAGTCTTTTGGATGAATCTTCAGCAGATGCTCCCATGTATTTGAAATTATTCAAATTTTTACTCATAGTGTATATACAACTTTGTGCGAGTCAGGGGAATGTGAACAGTTCCCTGGCCGCTCATTTTCTGAGATGCAGCATATGTTTGTGCAGGTATCTGACTATATCCTCTCTCTTCTACCTCATGTACTTTGTACTCTTTGCAACAAATGACTGTTTCCAAATATATAGATATAAAACATGCATCATTTTGATATTGACATAATTGTATTTCTATATCTTTATTCTATATGATTTCAATTTATTTTACAGATGCATTATATACATCTATTAATTTTATACCTTTAAATATTTATTTCATATATTTTATGTATTTGTTTGCCTCATGTTTTTAATAATAATATCTATGTTTTACATATTTCTTTTTATATTTTATATTTTTCTTTTACAGATTTATTTTCTATATGCTTACGACGCATCATATATTTAAATCCCTATTTCTTTTTTATATTTCTTTATCCTTGTGTGCTCTCGAGGCCAGTTTTGGAAAAGCATCCCAGTCTTGCAAGGGCGTCCTCACTTTCATCCCGCGGCTGGGTTGCGGTGTGATCACCCGGGCAGCGAAGCTGCCTCCCTCCATCCCTCTCTTCCCTTCCCCAGGGACACCGAGGGGACCCCCGGAGCCGCTTCCAGGCGCTGCTCCCGCGGCTCCGGGGGCTCGGAGCCATGGCTTGGGCTCTGCTGCCCTCCGGTGGCCCCGCGGGAGGCTCCGCACCGGGGGCGGGACGGGGTCATGCTCGTGGCCCCTTCCAAGCCAGAGCATTCCACGGTCCTGAGCACTGATCTGAAGAGGGACGGAGGATGCTGGTGGACAGACTTTAGAGTTTTGCTCGCCAGGAGCCATCCTCGCCTCAGGAGTCACCTTTGGAGGCACTGATACAGACAAACTCTGGAGAGGCAGAAAGGAGAGGAGACACAGCCAAGGCAGAAGGGAGAGTGGCTTGTCCACATCTTTAAGTAATAGAGCCAAAACAGAGCCTGAGCTTCCTTCTCCCCAGTCCAGCTCTGTTTCCTATGGCAGCAGTTCATAATCTCTGCTGCCTGCAGCCCCCAGGAACACCACGCTTGGCTTTTCCCAGCAATGCCAGATGTCCCTGTGGCCAGCTTGGCTTAGGGATTCCCATTCTGCATTCCCACACCGAGTTACCCAACTAGCACAGACATCACACAGCCCTGTAACTTGATGTAAGCCACAGCAAGTTTACATATCATGAGGAGGAAAACAATGAAAAATAACATTGTGTTATTATTCTATTTGTGGGAATCATGCTGCATTGTTTTCTGCACAATTTTCTTTCTCAATCAGATTCGGGGATGTTTTTTCCTAGACAAGATAATTGGCCAAAATCAATCCACTATAGCCACAAACACACAAATTTGGATGATGCTATAAAGGCTGCATTTAAAAGGAAGAAAGAAGAAAAAAAATCTGAGCAAAGGTTGATTGCTCCACATCACTATCTGCAATTCAGTTTCATTTGTAGTGAATTATTAACTATATTAATCTAGCTTTGTCTGACTAGACAAAACAGAAATACTACTGTGAGAGCATACAGGTTCTCCAGAGGCCAAAATTACAGCAAGCTCTCTGCATTATCTAATGTAAGGAAGGAAGTCATCAGGTAATAACATTGCAGTAACAACACAGCTTCTACTCCTCCCTCAGCTCCACAAAATCCCTTAACTTGTGGTGCCTGGATTTCCCAAATATCCCCAGTCCTACCACAGCTACCAGCTAAGATCTGAAGTGCATATGCCACTCTCCGTCCTGCTTCTCTACCATAGAGTTAGAAAAATCAATGTAACATTTACAGCACCAGAAATCCATGCTGTACATCCCTCTGCATCTTAGGGTATTCCTAATATGTTTCCTTTACATACTGCAACCTTAGCAGAACTGCAGTAGAAGACACATACAGAAAAACACCATCATCCTTCCTGCATATTTATAAACTGCAAAATAGGTTTACTTGAGAAACCCCATAAAGATCCATTTGAGATAACTTTGAAAGCCCATTATTGGTTCCTAGCTTCCAATATTCATTGATCACATCTTCAAGCTGAAGCCCCTTATATGCTGGCATTACACAGCCAGGTGTTAACTCAAAACACAAATTTATTTTACTGTACTTACCCAGCAGTTCAGAATTGCAATTAATTTTATTTCAAATCTCTTCAAGGAATACATGCTAAACTCCATGTATGTAAACTCCATTAAACATGAAATTTAATGATTCTCAAGTGTGTAATACCTCCAGGAAAAGCCACAGTGTTCAAAGAAAATCTCGAGATTTTTGTACTTCCTCCATTTATCACACCACTGGCTGGCAGCAACATGGGATCAGAGTCTGTGTATGGTCTATCAAGAATGACAAGGCAGTAGATGGAAAGTAGAGACAGGGACACAAAGATGACTTTAATATTCCTGTAAGTCACCTGCACTTCCAGATCCAGCTAAGTCCTTTCCCCTGCCCATTGGGATTGCTGCCCAGGAACCCTGTAGATTCATCCCCTGGTACATCTGTCTCACAGCTGTACATGGAGAACACTTCCAAGAAATTGGGGACTTATCAATAACTCCTGTATCCTACAGAACCCACACGACCTGGGACTTTAGCCATCCCTTGAGAATGACTTCCACTGTTTTAAGCAACATGCAATTACAAATAACATGAACGGGTAGCAGAGGTACCTGTGAGTGGCCCCTGATTCTGTGGTAGTTCAATTTTAGAGCACGATACTGATTCTAAGCTCAGTATTACAGCTCCCCAACCCAAACCAGCCCTGAAAATTTGTGGTAAATATCAAAGTCCAAGTTAGCATCGCACACACCGCTCTCCTCATGGCTCCCTAGCAAAGCCCTCTCGCCATGGCTTCAGCTAGAATGCCTTTTGTTTACAATTTCACCAGCTGAAAGACTCTTTTGAGAACACAAAAAAAAAAAAAAAAAAAAAAAACAAACAGAAGGAAAGAAAGAAAGCTGAAGAGGCCACTATGAGGATCTAATCTATGGCTAAGACCACCCCTTGCCTGGCAGTCTGCAGTGCCATCAGCTGTATGCATCGTGAGCACATTGGGGTTTAGATCAGCTGTCGGTGCCTTCTCCCTCATTAACATGGATAGAAGCGCTGGCCTCGCCGGCTGCGCGGCATTCCTCAGCATACCAGCTGCAGCCCCATCCTAATGCATCCTCTGGGCTCGGAGAATTAATTAGTTCTGATAGTCACCGTGCTTCAGAATGATGGCTGTCATAACCCCACAGATAAAATTACACACCCCTGGCATTTTCCACATTGCCCATTCAGGCTCTCCGTAGGCCACCGTTGGCTTCCTCAGATGTATGGCACTGGAAAGATTTAACTTGCCAAGCCCTTTTTTTTGATATCTCTTTGTTATGTTTCAATTAAGTCTCTGTTAATCAAAGGCAGTATTTCCCAAATATTCCCCCCTCCTCTCCCCAAGCCTCCTCCTAGGCAACTTGATGGTTTGTACCCCCCTTCCTCCCACCTACAATTAGCATTCAGACGTTTCTCTCAGCAGAGCCAAAGCCTCCCTCCCCCTAAGAAGCTTTCTTCTTATGAACACATTTTATATTTCCCAACCCCTCTGCAAGGTGCTTTAGCCAGTTTCCAAACAAAGAGCAAAGTGACTTCCCTCAGACATGTGGAGCCTCCAAGTGTATTCAAACACCCCTGTGACAGTTTTCCTGCTGTGACTGGCTCTAAAACAGAATCTACATACAGTAAAAAAAAACAATAATTCATTGATTTTCTTCTGCTTGCTTCCAAATTACCAAGTAAGAATATCAAATTTAGCTCAATACTGCCCTCACCCTTGACACTCTCTAAGATCTCACTAAATAGGCTGCACCCCTGGGAGAGGAGGTGAGCTGCAACTAGGGTAGAACATACCAGGAAAGCAGTACTAGTTTGTATCATGCAGAGTTCACAAATGCTCTGGCTGTAATGAGTGCTTTCATCCAAAGTAATCTTATTTCTTTCTTATTTCTTCCTCTGAAATTGTGCTTTGGCAATATGATTGTGAAATGGCTGAGCTTTGTATGAGTCTCTGAGTCCTCATCACGTGAAGTTCAGTCACCACTGGTTGAGTGAGCTTCACATTCTGAAAGTTAAGGAGAACAAAATACAATACAAGCTATGTGGTCAATATTAAATTTTTTTTAAATGCAGGAAATTTTGTGGTCATCAAAACTGTGTAGAGCAAAGTGAGTGCTGCAACCATCATGTCTGTATCTCTGCTTGTTTTGATTTACTTTTGAACTGACCTCACAAACCTGGCTCTGAGAAAGAGCAACTACCTCATGGTGATGCTGAAACAAGCACAAACATTGTTTTCAAAGACACCTACATAAATGAGCCATCATGTTTTCTCTGGTTGGTTGATATTTACAGCATAGAAATAGAAGCAGTAGCTTGGGGAGGGGCAGTAGGTAGAAGAAGAAAGTAAAAGGACAACTAGTTCATTAATACCTAAAGTAGGAGCATCCAGTCCAGGAATGCACTAGCAAAGCAGAGCAAAACTGTGACATGCAGAAGGGAATGCCCCAGCCCGTGGTATTTGCAGTATTAAAGCACACACAGTGACTCTTAATAACCTTTTTCACCAGGCTGCTTGCAACCTGAAAGTTTTCAGAGGTACGAGGGTGACTAGCAGCTGAGACACAGAGCAATTTGGGGAGGGAGGCTTGGCTGGACTCCCCATGCTTAACTGATCCCAGCTTTCAGGAAGCCACTCCCAGGCTGGCTGGCAGACACCCTGCCACACTGCACACTTCAAGCACTGAGGTGACACCTTCCCACCCCCAGGGCCCCACCCTGTGTGCCAGATGACCTTTTAGCCTGAATTTCTGCCCAAAGTGGGGCAGGAGCCAGCCAGGTAGCGTTGTAGTCAGAGCCTGGCACAGTCTGCAAGCTCCATGAAGAAGGAAATGCCCATCAGCAACAGGAGGAAAGGGTGGCTGGTCCCTCTGGAGCAAGGAAAGCAGTCACCGCAGCAGCTGGTGAGGAGGCCATGCTCTGATGAGAAGGGAGAGGAAGGAAAGGGGAAAAGAGTTTACTTCACACAAATGCCTATACAAGAGGCAAGAGCAGATAACAAGAGAGCTGATGCTGTTACTTTTTATCTCAGCCTACAGGACAGGAAAGGGACATGCTTGATTTACAGCTCCTTTCACCACTGCGCTGCCCGAAGTGGTAACAGGCAAGAGACCCAGCCGACCTCAAGCTGCTGAAGGAGCTGTCAGCTCCTGCCAGCACCCACACAGGGACCAGGCAGACCAGGTGGCACAGACCCCGCCCAGACAGCCACTCTGCCCACACTCCCAACAAGGCGCTCCTGCAGAAGTGGGACGGTGAATTTTACTCCCAAATATCCCACAAAGAATGGGATGTGGGCATGGGACATCACCACTCAGAAGAGGAGATCCTCCAGAATTCTGCTTTTTGAGCCATCCCTTCCACCAGGCCAGACTGTACACTGTATGCAAAGCCAAAGTAATGTGAAACCTTGACCTCAGAAAGAAGAAACAGCCCTTCTTAGGAACGTACCTACTGTCAAGCATGTCCATCACAGCCCTGGCTGCTACCATGTCTGCATAAACAAGCAATGATTTACTTCCCTCATCATATAGAGAAAGGAACAGGATCTGATGAGTGCACAGGAAACACCTTGCCCTGCCATCCCAGTGATTTTGCAGAGTTCTTTTAGAGCATATCACAAAAGTAGATGGATTTGTACATTATGTTGTATGTTTATCACCACTCAGTTCTTTAGGAAAACCACACAGATTTAAAGATAGGGTGTTATGAAGCACAGCTTTGTATTAAGGCACCCTTAAGGAGCACCTTCTAATGACAGAAAAAAATTCTAAGGTTGGGGAACCAGGCAAATGTGACAAACTGGAAGGAGCCACATTATTGGGTATTTGAGACATGACAGAACCTGCACAAGACTGACCAGAGCAGTGGCAAAGATCAGCACTAGAAATTAGCTGAAAAACCCTGAGAACAAAGAAATAGTCTTGCTTTTGATATATCCAAATGGCAAAATCAAAATGCTTTTGGCAAATCTGAATATTCATCTCTCCCAACCATATCCAAACAATACAGATGAGTCAATTTTCCTCTGCTTAGCTCCAGAAAATCAGTCAAAATGATTTAACAAAAATAGCAAAAAGGGAGAAAATTATGCCCCTTTTTATCTAGCTAACCAAATCTGGAAGAGGTTCTTTTGGCCACCTGAGATAAAATCCATAGTATTTCTCCCAGAACCATATTGGGGTGACCTATCCTTATGTTACAAGGGATGATAAGCCAACTCCAAGAGATCCTTTATTCTCCCTTAGATCTGTTAAATAACTAATATTAAGAAGTCCAGTAGCTATTCCAGCCCCCTATCCATGCTCACCTAAAAGAAGAAATCATCTTCTGTCCTAACAGTTTAGTGTCCTTGGTTTTGTACTGTCAACAGCTCCAGAGAGAGGAATAAATGATGGGAGCCCTGTCAGGATATCCTGTCATTCAGTGAGGGAGGCTTTATTCAGCTTTCCAGTGCAAGCTTTCAGCAAATACCCTGCATTTTGGAACCTGTCCTGCCTGGGCAAGCTCTGCATGCCTTATGCTTCACTCATTTACCTTGGGGAAGACAAGAGTCCTGTTAAAAGTATTTGCCCGAGAATGCAGAAGAAACAGCACCTCTAACAATCATTTTATGTAAAAATTTGAATTTTCAGGAGCGGACGGCTCTGAAAGAAAAAAGTCCAATTCACAATGGAAAAAAGTCCAGGGTTTTTATTCTTTTCTGCTTTTTTGGTTGCAATGAAACTATGTTTGACATCACAAGTCCAAGATGAGGTAAGAAACAGCTTTTTACATAATGGATTACTGTCTGTATTACTCTGTGTTATAGAGAGACCAGTTACCATTTACTGTATCTTGTGGCAGAAAAACCCACTTTAACAGTCACTGGGTGCAGATGACCATGAATTATAACCTGAGAGCTCCGTAATTCAGTCCTCTGAAATAACAGAAATGCATCTGTTTATTCTGTTTAAGAATTTGGCTCAAATGATATAGCATGAGTACACTGAAAAAGTCTCTAAAATTGGCATATGTGGCAAAAGACTGTAAATGATGCATTTATCAAAAGAAACTGATTGGGATTTCTGGTAAGTCAGAAGATGAAAGCAGAAATTTTTCTATAGTGAAAATTATCTGTTCCTATTAACTAAAAGGAGGCAAAGCTATTTTAGACAGGTAAGGGATAAAAATCAAAGGAATTGAGCTATGTAAAGTAATAACACAAAGTTATAAACATAATTAAAGAATTTGTAGACCTTTGGGGAAGTGGTGCATTTGTCATGTACAAATACTGTGAATCTGGAATTTCACAACATCTGTTTTCACTACCCTTGTAGAGAGGCAGAACAGATTTAGAAGAGGAAACAAAAAGGCAGAGAGGAATTAAAAGGGGGAAAAGAAAGACACTCAGGTTGCTACTGTTGTTGGTTGGTTGCAGTTTTTAAATGGAAACATACATTGAAATGTACAACAAGTACTGGGAAATATGTTTTTCTTTAAAAAAAAAAAAGACTAAAAGAAGAGACACTAAAAGAAGAGACTAAAAAGTCAACTTTCTTCCATTTTCTCTAAAAACAAAAAGGGAAAATGAGGAACTAGGAGAAAGTGGAAATAATGTTACCATTCCAAAACAAATAGTGTTTTACAGCTGGTTGTAGAGAAAGGGCATAAGTTATTTTTAAATTTTTCCTTTTCAAAAACACTCTGTGAATTTTATTGCTACAAAAATGAAATTTTGTGGAGTGTCTTTTTGATGACAACCAAATTTATTTTCAAGCTGTATCCACATTATACCCACATCTGGGAAAAGGTCACATTTTTATTTCAAAGACACCTGAAAAGCATCTACACAACAAAAAGTTTTCACTACCCAACTATTTCAATGTTACCTGGACCAGATTTCAACAGTGCACTTATGAAGGCTAAAATTTGACAACTAAATAGATGTTGAAATGTGCTTGCATGTGGGTGGTGGCAATCACATAAAATGGCTCAGAGGTTATGAAGCTAAATCTCCTTATCAGTGTCTGTGATACATCCTCACCAACTTAGCTGCTGAAATGTCCAGCTGTGAAGGGGAGAAACTGCTGATTGAGGGCTTAATCCAGGACCACCATGGGACACGTAGAAATCCTGCCCGAGGTGCCAGGGTACTCACCCAGACCAGCTGTGAGATTCTACAGAGGCTGCAGCATCCCATGAGTGCCCAGAAGGTCCAGGACTCTCTGGACTGCACAGGGTTATGCTGCTGGTTTTTAAAACCATACTCTGAATTAGGTCATTTCTCACCATTTGTGAATGAGGAACTTACTTCTACAAATACCACTAAGAAAGAAGATAAAGCCAACATTAGATGCAGTTCAGCAAAGACTTACTGCTTAAAAATAGACACAAAAACAGGTTAAAAAAAAAAAAAAAAAAAAAAAAAGAAAACAAAAAAACAACAGGGCTGCTCTTCTTAGAGTGCTCTGGTGGGGTCAGGCCCAAAACCTCCACCAGCTCTGAATGCAAAGCAAGATGCCATTCTTTGCCACCAAGTTGAAAACTCCAGCCATAGCCCTTTAAATCATTATGGTGGCACTGATTTAATTTTGCCTCCTCCACACCTTGTTTAATTTTGCCTTAGAGTGGGGAAGGCACTTGTCAACAGCTTTGGAATGAACACTCTGTAGGCTGATGCTGTCTCTGTAACTTGGCTTTTAAGTTTGACAAACTTAGCTTTTGTTGATAAAGTGCTCTTAGGAAAAACAGTACACTTAGAAGGATTTATCCTGCAGTGGTTGGACATATTTTGTGCAGACAAAGCTCCTGCACAGCACTAATATATGGTCTATTACCTAGTTTAGCCCCAAAACAAGGAGCTCCTGCTGAGCAGAAAAGAGCGGTGAGAACAAAGCTGAGTTAAACTTGTCATTTTTCAGCAATGTCATTTGGAGTAGTGTTTTTCCTTCTTGTTAATTTTTCTGCTCCTATTGCAGGTGAAGAAGCAATGTGATCAAAAGCTGCTCATTAGAATGAAAACCAAATGTGTACCTTGCTCTTTAAACCTTGACACCCAGTGCCCTGCTGGTTACACCAAAATTACCAACGGGACTGGGACACCAGACTGCAGGTATCTCCTCTGCCTTTTCTCATGAATATTGTTCTCCACATCAAAATACACATCAAAAATTCTCTAGTCTATGCAATTTTCTTATGGAACATTTACCATTGGCTTGACCAACTCCAGAACTCAAGCTGCATTCAGAGTATTTGATGCTTGAAGTTAAGAGCAAGTGATATAAGAGGAAAATAAACATTGCTATTGATGGTCTAACATTTTCTCTTTAATAGAATCATAGAGTCTCTTCTATATTTATTCTGCACTCTTGATATGAATGATACAAAAATATATTATAAATGTATATGCTACATTTAGGTGTTAATCTTATATATCATATAAATAAAGTATTTTTCACACTTCTAGATCAGGGTGTTGTGGAAGTGAAGGGCAGGAAGAGATATCTCAAAACCAATTTGACATCTTGCCATTCTGATTGGAAAAAAATCCCAGTGTTTTAGAGAAAATATAACTACTTTAAGGAAAATGTTAGTATTTTGAGCTTACTTAGCATTTAAAGAACCTTGATGTTAAGCAATTTTTAAAATACTGTTTCAAATCAAAACTTAGAGAAATGTGCTGTATTTAGGCTGGGAAGATAAATACACTGCTCAAAAGAAACAGCTCCAAGGACCTTTTTAGACCTTCACGTTCAATGTATGGTTAACAAAGAAGAAAAAAAGTAGATCAATACAACCAAGCTCAAAGTTCTCTTGCCTGACACTGAAAGAAGAACAACTTTAAAATTTCATTTTCCCCCACAGGAGGCTTTTAAGTACTTTAAAGCAGCTCTAACTTTTTCTCCACAGGTATTACCTAGAAATTAAAACACACACACTTTCTTTTCCGGGCTGTCGGCACCGTTGTGTAAAGGAATTTGAACAACCTGAGTGCTGCCAGGGACACTGGGGCCCAGACTGCATGGGTAAGTTGCTTTGGGATTTATTTTCATATAGAATTTGAACAGAAATAAAGCAGCAACTTTTCTTCTTTTCAGAAACTATTGCTGTGAGAAGTTTGTTCCTCAGAGCTTGCTATAAAAGTAGAAATAAATAGCAGTTTTCAGCTAAAATTTAAGGGATTTGAAGAAAAACAGGTATTCAAATTTTCATTTACAAAGAAAAATTCATAGAAAAATGTAAAGAGCCTCAGAAAATCTCCTAAATTTTGAGATTTTCAAAACAAATCATTGCAGTCAACGCCTGCAAAATTATTTCGTTCAGGAGGACCACCAAAATGGATTTTAAAAATTAAGATTTTCAAACCAAAAATTAAATGTTTTATTTTAGGTCAAAACCACCTTTATCTGCATCTGAAATATTTCCAAATATCTTTAATTCTTGATTTTGTGATGCAGGGAGGATCTTTTCTTTTAGCTCAACTTGAAACTGTTTCTTTAACTGCCTGTGAATGCTGAAGGCCATTACTGAAGCAAGGGAATCAGGAGTGCCTCCCCTCCTGCTGCCCCTTCTCTCAGGAAAAGCTTTTCAGCATCTCCACAAATGCATCAAATCTCAGACTACCATGATGGGCATCCAGACCCACAGAGGAAGTTTCCCTGCCCAGCCAGAGCATTTCCCCTTTTAGTTAATGGCCTCAAGGTCTGTTTCAATGTCTGTGAAGTCCTTTGTCCACAAAACAGATTTTTAAAAAATTATAATTTTAGCCCAAGCTATTATTTAAACACCAGTCATTTATCTACTAGAGGAAAGCAGTCAAACTGCAGCTCATGACAACTTCAAGAGAAAAGCCAGGCAAAGAGCTGAGTGTACAGCATGTGGTCATGTCTTCTAAAGAGAGTGATTTGTGTGGTGGTTTAACCTCCCCACCTCCAAATGCAGCCCAAGAGCTCATCCTCCCTTTATCAGGGTGCTCTGGGCAGCCACACAAGGGGCATCAGTATTTCTGGAGAGGGGCAGGGTCCCCTGCCTGAGTCAGAGACCTGCCTGCACCACTGTGTGAAGGAGGCTGCCAAGGCAAGGAAGCCCTCTCTTCCTTTGGACAAACTTCCTGACCCCAAAAAGCAAAGAATCAAGGTCTCAGCATTGTTTCTGCTTTCATTTGGAGGGAAAAAAAAAACATCTCTACGTTATCACAACCTCTGTAATAGAATACGGCACAAGTTGAAATATTTGGAGGAAAGACTGTCCTTCCTGAGGCTGGACAAAAATCCCTGACTAGGGGTTTGCTTTACATTCATCATCTGATGGCAAGGACAAAATTAGGTCTTAAATAGCACTCTGACTTCCTTAAATGATAGCACATGCTGAAACACACAGTGTGAATGCAAAATCTTTTGTCCCCTTCCCTCCCCACGAAGCACACCAAGCCATCCAGCTGCACACCAATCCCTCTGTAAAAAGCCACGAAGTCAAAAGAGAAAAGCACAGGATCAGAAAAGGTCCAGGGGGAAAGAGCAGAACATTTCAACACTGCCAGTATCATCCAGCCACAGGCACTACAGCTGGGGGAGCTCAGGTGCAGCAGGAGCTGCTTCCTACCCCTGCACAGGTTCCCATTCTGGGCAAATATTTCCATGGCTCCTAAGAAAATCCTGGATACCAACTGAAAGGTGTATGGCATGACCAACTGAGTAGAAAGGACTGTAAGAATAAAAGGGTGGGGGAATGTTAAAAGAAAAAATAAAGACTAAGAGGACAGATACTAAATTTAATGCTATCAAATTATATGGTTCAAAATACTTCTTTTCGAGTACTACGCACTGCTTCAGCCCCACAGGGAGTCAGGTGAAGACAAGTATTTTAAGAGGGTCTATTTGATAACACTTAGAAAGTGCTGAATTTAAGCCCATGAAGGGAAAAAATGCTGATAGATTTAGATTCTTTTGGCCTAGATTCAAAGATTTGGCCTTCACACTCTGACAGCTGTTAAGAGATAAGCAAGAGCATCTCTTTCTTACTGATTTTCAAAAAGCATCCTCAATAAAAGCAAAGGTCTGGCATCTCCCCAGGGTGGCAGCAGGTGACTGTGCCAGCACTGCTCCAGTGTCCCAGCACTGTCTCCTGTGGCCCTGCTGGTTGCAGGAAGTCCTTTATCTGCCTGGCCAAACTTGTTCAACGATATGGTAATTTACCCCACTTCTGATAAAGCTGTCCCTTGGTGCTGGTATCAAAACAAGAGACAAGATGTAGTGAAGACAAGGAGTGCAATGAATACCAATGGCAAAAAATAAAACCTGCTTTGTCAACAATTTTAAAGAAACTTTTCATAGGAATTACACCATAAACTCTGAGTTTTCTCTATCCTTACACATTCAATAAAAATATCGGTGCAAATAAATTTTTTTCCCATTCTGTGCAAATATTAAACACTTGCCATGAATCTTTAAGATTCAGGTGTCATACGGTAGCCAGAAAACAAGATTCACTAAAAGCCACTTTAAGTATTAAAGGATATGTATTTATTACTTTCCCTCATTTGTAGTTATTTAACCAAAATTCTTAAAACATCGTATTATTTCAGCATGTATGAGATAAACAGCACTTAAATTTTCATCTTTAAATTTATTGGTTTTCCAAAAGAAGCTTACACAGATGCAATAGACCTGAGACTGCATTAATGAATAAATTAAGAAATGTTAACAACTGATATAAAGCCATCGCTTTCAGTGGAATTAAGTGTACACATATGCACATCCACTTATTTCCTCATCACTCTGTCCAAATCAAATTCATTTTTACTAAAACTTCCACATGACCTAAATACTCTAAGTCAATATTAACTTAGGCAGGGAGAGCATAAGTCCAGTGCTGCCCACCTCCACCCACACAGAACAAATTCTGAGACCCTTTATAAGTAATAAATCCACTAGTAAGGTACAGCAGAGTACCTGTGATGCCAGTAGGAGTTTGATACATTTAGGTACCACCTGCATCAAAATTATGGTACCTAATGGGAGTTCTAATTACAGGAAGGAAAGGCTTATGGAATAGAGCTAATACATCATTTCCAAGGAGGAGCAGGACAACTGTGAAAAATAAGGATATCCCTATAGGAGAGAAAACCTGACATGATGATCTGACTAAAAACCACTGTAATATACATTTCTTTTCCTGTAGGCAATCTTTCAGTAAAGATTTGAATCTTGAAAACATTCAGACAAAAGAGTTAGACTATTTTTATTAGAAATATGGTGATTTTTTCTTATCTCATCTTGCTGGCTGGGGTTTTTCTTCAGACAGTCTCACCTTCTTTACTACTGCCTGTAACCATGGTTTTAGCAGCAGAGACACTGAAGAGCATAACACACCTTTGGTACACAAGTTTGATTAGTGACCACGGCCCTTGGACAGCATTTGGCTGTGAGATATTTAGATACTTCAATTTCCAAGATCATTTGAATCAATTATTACAGACTTGCGAAGGTAACAGGGAAAAGGGAAAATTTCCCACGTAAAGAAAATGCCATTTTGGGGGGGGGTGGGGGGGAAGGCTTAACTTAGCATCAAATAAAATCCTGAGAGCAAATTATCAACACACTGAGAGTTATATCAACACACAGGAGTGCTCAGGCAAGCTCCCCTTGTACCAGAAAAGCCAACAGCTTAGGGTGTGGCAGACAGAGGTGGATCAGCAGGAACAAAACCATATGGTACTTTAGAATAAGAGAATTCAAAAATGAATTTGACTACAGTCACTAGCCTAAGTTCCCAGACAAGAGAGGGTGATGGTCTCTGCTGATGCTGAGATTCCAGCGAAGGGATTCAGGCAGCTGCAAAACAGCAGCTGTCCCCCAAAGACCCTGTTTGGCCCAAAACCCTGCAGCTGCCAAGGTGGTCACCTGCAGCGCAGGGGGAGCACAAGGGTCACAGCAAGGTGACTGATGGCTCAACCATTGTCATTTCCAGCATGTCCAGGAGGAGCTGCATCACCATGCAACGGGAGAGGACGCTGCTCACAGGGCATAGCTGGGAATGGAACATGCACTTGTCAGGTACGTCCTTTCTTTTAAATGAAAAACAAATACAACAATAGCATGTAAGCTGTCCTAAGGAGTCATGTATGTTCTACTCTATAAATACATTTAAAGGAAAGTATTCCAGAAACAGCAGTGTTGATCAGCTTGGATTTCATTTTTTGCTTGGATTGCATTAATCTTCACACTACTATTTCTCCAGACTTAAGCGTGTTCGGGTGGAATTATTAAGAAGTTCTTTCACCTTGCCTTCCTGAGACAAGTGTTTTGAGTTCCTCTGTTTTTTAAATTGTGCTATTACTTGTGACTTTTTTGCCCTAAATAAATAAGTACTTTTACATGGGGCTATACTCTCCATACATTGTTCCTTCACAGAGAGTGCAACTTGTAGTGCTTCACCTCAGGCAAATAGATTTTTAATAAACAATTAATTTTTTACCTTTTTTACCTTCCCCTTTACTGGTTCATCCTTACTTTACATCAAAAATACTCTTCCGGGGATATATGAAAAAGAGACAGAGATAGAAGCAGCCAGAAAATACAACCCAACAATTGTAAGCCTAATTTGGACATTAGGCTTGATTATTGTACTTCATTGTTCCCTTGAACGCCTCAGAACATCTGATTTGAAGATCTACAAATTATTTTTTAAAAAGATATGGGGGCAAGATCGCTCAAAAGACAATGTTTTCTAGATTGTGGTACCTATTGATTGAAACTGTTGTGTTATTTTCTTTTGGCAGCAAAAGATGCTGTTTCCAGCCTGCTAAGCATATGTCTATCTGTATGGAGACAGATAAGAAACTTAAGTTTTGATTTCCATTGTGTCATTCACAGAAAGGATTTGGTGGGACAGCCTGTGAAAAATGTGCTGAAGACAATTTAGTTGGTCCTGACTGCACATCAGGTAAATTTGAACTTGCTTTATTTGATTAGGGAAGAGAGTGAAAGCTGTATTTAGACTCTAAGAAATCACAGTGAAATGGGGAGAGGGCCCAAAGAGTTCCCAGTAAGAGCTGCTGTCTGTCTCAGAGAACACAGCAGGGAAAGGAAAGAGAGCTCTTTGCTCTGTTCTGTGCCAGGGAGATATACAGTTCCGTCAAAAGTGTGAAAAATAGTGTGTTTACTTTAGTTTTGGGGCTTGTGTGATTGATGAATTGACTGATTAGCCATACATCTATCAGAAGTAGAAGTCTGAAGGAGCAATTAAAGCTGTGTAAACCTTTTAAAATGTTTATGTATCACAAGTGTATATATGCACAGAACATTTTCCACTTTTGCCAGCTTCTTCATGGTCTCTACTATTTTACCTTCCTGACCCTTGCTGAAAATTACACTGAAAAAACAGAAAACTGCCTGAAAAAAATTTTTGTAACAGTCTTGTTCTTAAGTGGCAATAGTTGCTTATCTCAAAGTAAAATGCCTGTTCTTCCCTCAAGATCTACATAATATTACTTTTTAGGAGTCTCAAATGGTCTCAGTTTAAATAATCTCTGTCAACCCTTCTACACTAGTCCTATACCACTGCTGGCTCAAAGACCCTTTTTCTACCAGCTGTCCACTGGATGCCAGTGTTGATACATAGAAATGTAACTGAGCTAGCATTTTCATGAAAATAGGGTACTTGAATGAATTTAATATCATAAATGTAATTATTTTCCAAGAGGTTACTGGAGGATTCAATTACATATTAATTTAGGCAATATTTTACACTTCAGCTATCAGATATTTGAGCTCCTCCAACTGTTCTAAAATAAATAAAATATAAGCAATGTTCATTTGTGGCTAACTGCTTTTCAGCAATACCTTAGACATTCCTGGTTTTTATATTATGACTATTAACATAGGTAGGGAGTTATTAGTTAATTAATTAGTGCAGGTAATTTGCATGAACACAAGCTATGTTTTTAAGGGGAAGAGGATATGCTATATCACTGCAGCTTAAACATGAAGTCAGCAATACAATTCTGTACCTCTTTTGGACTTTTCCAAGTGTAACTCTAAATGGCCTTTTAAAAAAGCATCATTGCCATAATTCAAACAGTTATAACTATAAAGCTTTTGCACAATACTTAAGGCTTCAAAAATTATTTTTAAAGGATCTCTTAGTCGCCTGGACTGTGAATGCAGCATCCAGTGTGCATATTGTCACTGGGTTTATAACCAGAATATAACCAAAAATGAGAGACTATAGGAAGAGAGAAGTCTGAGACCCCTACAGTGATTAATTATCTTTTTAACTAAACAAATTCTGTTTAGAGAAGGAAAAAAAAAGTCATAAAACTCGTCTCTTCTTAAGGTTCTTAAGAAATAGAGAGTTGAAGAAAACCAAGCAATAGATTAACCATTACTAAAGAGGTCTATGTTTCACTTTATATCTAATTTTGGCTCCATATTGTTTGTCAAATATTTCAAGTTTTATAGCATTAGAAACAAGTCAGTTTGGTGCTTACAGTGTGTGCTCTGCAGATTTTCAGACCCCAGGCTCTTAACAGCCTTCAAAAATTCAGGTGTTATTTACTGACATGTGCAACTGCAAGCACTGATCACCTCACCTATAAATTCAGGCACTCGGGTCAGAGCTTGCTTAGGCCAAAGCTGCTGGCTAGGACACACCTTGCTATGAGTAACCACTGGCTTTCCAAACACCATCCTTGTTCAGAAAAGCAAATCCATTCCTCCCTGTAGCTTGCGACTGCGTTCATGGAGTGTGCAACAGTGGAATCGCAGGGGATGGAAGCTGCACTTGTTTGTCTGGATACAAAGGGCTCCACTGTGATCAGCGTAAGTAGCATTTTCCATAAGAGATGTATTCCACAGCTGTGATTCAGGTGGAATTGGTGAGGATGAATTGGTCTCAGGTTAGTCATGCAAGAGCAACCAAACACAAGCTGAACCTCAAAGCCTGAGAGCGTGCAGGCACAGCTTAATCTGTCCCCTTCTGTCCCTCAGCCATAGCTGAGTGCGAGGCGCTGCGGTGCCCTGCAAACTCCAGGTGTGCTGCCTCAGGTGAGGATGGAACACAGCTGCAATGCACGTGTCTGCCCAGCTTCCAGGGGGACAGTACACAATGTGAACGTGAGTAATTTCCATGTCTGCCCCAGTTCTTTAAATGCACCCCATTAGTGTTATAGCTCAGATATGGAACATGCTTTTGAGCCACATCTCACCATCTGATTTTTCCTTGGGTTCATATCCCAAAGCACAGACTAGATTCCTTCAGGATGAAACAAAATCCTAAAATGTGCTTCAGAAGCCCATCCATCCAATTGCTAACAAATTACAGTTCATGCAATCAGACTAAAGCTAGTCAACTCCCTTGAAACACATAAGGTGGGTACTGGGTGGTCAGTGCTTACAAATCCACCGCTGTCATATCCCTCTGCTTGGTACAGCTCAGCATCATAGCTTGCTTCCATAACAACAGCAACCAAGGGCTTATATTTATTCAGCATCCATGATGTGGCAGCTCAGTTCCATCAGCAAGCACAAGCTCTACAGGCAAGTAAGGCTCATTTTAGTTTTACTGTTTTTCATGAAACAAAGCTAATAGCATCTCAGCTAGAGGTAAACTCTACCTTAGAGGTGTCTTTATAGACTCAACTTGCCATTGAATACCCAAATCAACCGTATAAGAGTCCAGATTTTCTTTTCCCTACTCGCTTTATGTCTTATGGTACCAGTCCTTCTTTCTAGACCAATTGCAACAAAACAAAGAATATTGTTTAATCTGATGCTGGAAGCACAATTTAGAAGAGGCTGGCTCAGATCAGTCCCAGCTGGGGGGAAATCAAGGGAGGAAAAGAGGAGAAAACAGTGAGAAGCACTGTTTTTTAGGCGTGTCAAGGGCATGCCTTCTTCTAGGTAGTATGTGTGCTTAACCATAACCTAACCTGGACACAAAGGTGTGAGAAGATGCTCTCCAGGCACTGTTTGATTTTGAAAAAGAACAAGAAATGCTATTACCTCAAAAAAAATGGTTCATGGAAATAATTAGTGAGCTTCTAGTGCCATCCTGAAAGCAGAAGAGTGTGGGATACTAAAGCACTTGCTGGACAGTTTTCCATACAGCTGAACCGATGACATTATATTGTTTAACTACAGGAAAGAAAACAGCAAAGGCCTATTGTACTGAGAAATATTTTCCAACTGATCTAACATGTGCTTGAAGCTTGCACAGACCTCATACCTCCCACCTGACCTTCCCTAGTTAAAATCCACCAGAGAACAAGGAAATAGTTGTGATATTTTAATGAGCATGTTACATGCTTTAATCTGTTTATAACTCTATTTGCCAAGTTAAGAGATCATTTCTGCTCAAAAGCAAACAGTTGGTTGCTATGTTAGCATAAACACATTCCTCCCTTCCATCTGCACATGGCCACAACACTTCAGACTTGGCTGTTATGAAAAGTTTAGTCTGCCCAGGCTTTGTTTGGCATGGAGGTACTCTGGTGAACCCTTATCTTCAATTTTAGATCTGTGGGCAATGATTTATTTACTTCACTTCTTTTTTCACAAGCTATCAACCCGTGCTCCAAAAAGGTCTGTGATCCTAATGCTGACTGCGTTTACCTCGGGCCAAACCAGCACAAATGCACCTGTGGAGAAGGTTACACAGGGGATGGTCAAATCTGCCTGCCCATAGACCCTTGTCAGGTAGCACATGGGAGCTGCCCTGCACAGTCCAGCATTTGCATCTATGATGGTCCAGGAAAGGTCAGTGTAACTGCCCAAGAAGAAATAATGCTTTATCTCCAAAAAGAACCCATGAGGGTATGGAAACAACTCCCAAGGAAATCAAATGCTATGCCTAGCTTTACCATAAGCCCTGCTGTTGACCAGGAGGGAGTCCTTTTAGCTCCCCTCTGAAAATAGGAATGGCAATGCTGTTGTTTTTTCTGGCACTATTTTGGCTCACTATTTGGGGAGGCAATCCCCAAAATGGAGGCATTGAAATAAATCTTCTCCCAGTTTAATTTTGTGTCTCTGACACAGGGGACTTGTAGGACCAGCAGGGTCCTTATACTGGTACCACATATACATGTCTAAATTTAGTTTATTTAGGAAAGAAGCAATCTGAGTCCTTGAAAACAATCAATGAACAGCACTTTATCGAGACTGCATATTATTCATAATGTTGGCAACTGTCTCCAATTTCTGTGTGTAAAACTTGCACAATCAAAAAAGCAATACTTCAAAAGGTCTGGTTTAATTGGACACCCTGAAGGGCCAAAAAGGGACTTGATTGCCAGTTCTTGGCCTAAAATTCTTGGTTTAAAATTCTCAGTATCCAGGGTTCCAACACTTGATCATTCAAGGTTCTTTTGCAGTTCATGGTCATGTCTCAGTGAAGGTGTCCTTCCTTCACACACACAGCTGAAACACAGGCTGGTGTGTACAAATAGAAGCTTTATATTTGTGTCTGAACTCACCAGGTGATTAACTAAGACACTGTGTTCAAGCCCTAGTTCCAGAAATTATGCTGAAATCCACAATTTGTGCACAACTAATTTTCTCTCCCCTCTCACATCCTTCTGATTTAGTCCCACTGTGAATGCAAGGAGCATTATACCAACTTTGTACCTGGGAAAGGCTGCAGCCTGATGGACAACTGTGAAACAAACAACACCTGCCACAAAAAGGCCAAATGCTTAACAGTTGCACCAGGACAGATTGCGTGAGTCTTTTTGCTTACAGAACTTTCCCACAGTTTCTCCCTCCTTTCCTAGTAAATTGGTTACTAAAACAAATCCTGTGGATGGACACCTCCTGAAGTTATCTTTAATGGCTTCTTTATCAAGGACAAATCACAAGATTTAATGGGGTTCGGGTCAGCCAATTAACACAGTGATAGATTTCATCGGGCCATTTGCTAATACCTATTAAGTTTTATTTTTAAAGCACTCAGAGGTCATTTCTATACTAGTAAATAAAAGGGACCAAAACCTCTTTTCTCTTCCTCAGGTCAAGCAGCATTGTCTGTCTCACAGCTAAAGTCTCTTCCAAAACAGAGTAACTGCCTCTTGGCAGCAATCCCTGGCACATTCTCTCCCTTCAACTGTGCCTGGGCACTGCAAGGGAAAATGCTCCTTGGTGTGGGCCAGAAACACGCCAGGCAGCATGCTGAAAATTAATCAGCTTTAATTATGGGATAGCACTGGAGCAATGCTTCTTCTGAGTATACTAATACAGATTCAACCAGGGAATCTGCCCCCCAGACTGTGAAAGCAACACCAACCCCAGCAGATTCCTTAAAACCTCAAGTCAAGCAGGTGGGAAACTGCAAAACCTCTGGCAGATTTGGCTTTTCCTGTACAGAAAAATGCTACATGGATGTCAGTAAAAAGGCACAGATGGCCCTAAACTCTACAAAGCTCTCTTAAAGCACAGAATTTGGCTTATGTGTTTCTATAGCCCAGTGATGGCAGGTACTGGGTTAAAGAGCTGTGCCTGAAATATCAATTTTTGGGAGCTGAGAGCTAGAACATGAAGGACAATATAGACCGTTCATTGTAAGATAGGAACAAATTATCACCTAGATCCACAGATAGAAAGCATTTGCTCAGGAGAGTATTCTCATGGCCAGTCCTTGTGTCATCGTGCAGCTTCCCTTGGCAGGGTAATACCAGCATCACTTCTGCATCAGCTATTGTGCATTCCAAACAAATTTATATAAAATATCCCCTGGGTCTCTTCTACAGCATAGTGTGCTACTCAAACTGCTTACTACAGACTCACACAACACTTAGGATAGAGTACTACCATACTGCAGAGCAGCAGCTGGAATTTTGAAATGAAATTCCAAATCAGGAGCTTTTTTTCCCTAATTAGTCACTGTTTCACCACTGTAAAACAATTTTTTGAAAGCTGAGAAAGTTTTGAGAATCTTAGAATGAGAAAATTAAAAATGTATTACTGGGGATGGAAAAGAACAATAAAAATTCACTGCACATCATTCATTTAATGATATTTAATGGTAAAAAAAGTACAGAAGAATGGAGTGGGATTGAAATAAAACTTGAGCTAAGGAAAATCCATTTATGAAAGAGATACTTTAAAAAGAAAAGCATTAATTTGTAAATGTGGGCACAAAAAAATAGGTTTTGGTAAGTGACAGATGGTATTTTGGCTGCATCTCAGATTTTAAATGTATTTTGGGAGGGCTTTTTTGGTTTTGTTTGTTTTCTAAAACACAGAGCTATAACAGAGGCCACAAAACTGCATTGTTTCCTTTCTATTTTTGTTTTGGTCTGGTTTTTTTAAGGATACAGTTGTGCTATTAGCTTTCCTCACACAGTCAGTTCTACTTTCTCCAGAACCAAATTATTTGTACAGGAATAAATCTCTCATACAGGCAGAGATGCAAAAAACTCAAACATTTGATTTGTGAATATAACACAGCAACCTCCTCAAAAATCACAATTGCCTTTGTCTTATGTTCCCTCATAGATTTTTCCTGAATGAGTGCTGACACTTTCTCTGGTGCTGCTTCAGCACAGTAATCCTGTTCAGCCTTGCCCAGGAGCTATGAAGCTCCAACCAGTGCAGAATTACACTGCATATAGATCATAACCTCTCTGGTTTCCAAGGAGAGCTGTCAGTTAAACTCTATTATTTTCTCTTAATGCCACTCTTATTTTTCCTCTAGGTCTTCAATGTAGAAATTAATAGCTTCATAAACCAAAACTCTTTTATAGAGGGTTTTGGTAAAACAGAGACAGAAAACTGAGCTTCCCTCTTCCAGAGAGAGTGAGTTTTTCTTCCCTGAGTAAGCTGAAGTGGTGACAGTTCCCATCTTTTCCAGTCCTGCTGGTCCTCCCCATGCCCAGGCACAGAAAGTCAATTCCTTCAGCAGAAGGAGTGAGGAAGCACACAGGTTGAAGGGTTCAATTCCATGCAATAGGTGCTAATCTGTAATTGCTCAATGCTTTCCTTTGGCACATAAATCGAAAGTATGTTACTTGGAAGCTCACTCAGTTATGAGCAATATTGTCCTCAGGACAGAAGTTTCAAACTGTGCAGGCATTTCTGCAGTTCACTGTGCCCCCAAAAATTATAGCCAAAGTAAACACCTGCTTCTTTATGAACATTGGGTGAAAAATAGAGGAGAGCTTTATTTTGAAACCTGGATCTGATTTGTGCCATATTTCAAAGGTAGTTCCTTTTTTCTACTTTGCTATTTCTCAGCTCCTTTGAAGCCTCAGTTGTTTTCTTCTCTGTTCAGAAGTGGAAGGGAGCTGCCTACAGCAATTCAGCAATATTTGCCCCACCAGAAAAAATTGATCAGCTCCCAAGGAGCAGCTGTTCCTCTCTCCCAGCTGTAAACCCTTCATCCAGGCTCTACAATCATGCTCTCTCTGCTCAAGGTATCCCCTTAGAAAGAAGTGGATTCACCCTCAGAATAGCATCCTAAAAATTTAGGTTGCTTTTAGACTGCCCTTTTTACCCAGGATCAGAGTCAAAGCATGAGACTCTTGGCCAAAATCTCTACAACCCTCTGAGCCTGTATGCAGCTCCCCAGATTGCAGGGACCTGGAGAGACTTCCCAATAATATTGCTCTCACTAGAGAAACAGCTGCAGCAGCGACCATACATGGGAAAAAGGAGAGGATCTGGCATCTGGGTGATACTACTGTGGGGTGTTAGTGGCAGGTGTGTGTTTTTAACAACCAGCACATGCAAATGAGTAATTACAGAAAGGGCATCTTTTGCTGATGGGAAGTAATGTTCCTTTTCTAGTGATGCCATTAGGAAAAAATATCCAGAGAGATGAACCATTGTGGATAGAGCTTATATGAATATTGAACATGCTGCAGACTTAATTGGGAAGGGTACTATTAAGTCCAGTGTCTGTCTGTCCATCTCATGGGCACTGTGACCTGAGTCTGCTTTAGACATCCAGAGTACGGGGTCAGGCACGCATCACTGGCACCTCCAACAGGCTGGAGAGCCCAGGAGACAGACAGGGTGTTACATATGAGATGCTATTTCCAGAAGAGGGACAGCAGCAACACAGACATCTAAAAAAGCACGAGATTTTGTGATGCAGCAGAAAATAAAGATAATGTTAAAAGTACAAGTATTAATGCCCAAAATGGTGGCATTACTTAAAGGGCGGGGTAACAAACCACCGCTTTGCTTTGTTGAAAGGAAAAAACTTTTTCTACAAAACCAATGCAGCTATTCCAAGGACTGATGAGCTGCTATCACCTCCCTTATCTACCATTAATCCTGCCAAATCCCATGTCCTGAGTGAGCTCTTCACAAAACAGGCTCCCTGCTGCAAGAGTCCCACCTGACACATTTATGCTCTGCTCTCTCCTCACCCACAGACAGGGTAGGTTCAGTGGATTTCTGGGCTCCAGCAGCCACAACATCTTGGGACCAGAGGCTGCACATAGCCTCTATTCAAAGGTCCTACAAGACAGACAGTGCTGTCTCCTAACAAGAGAGCCCTGGCCCGGCTAACAAGAGCCCACAAGGCAAGCAGCCATCAGGCTGCCCCACACACTGACACACTTCACAGCATGCAGAAGCAGAGAATTAACTACAGTGTACTGGTGCTTCCTGAAAATGCCTTCAGAGGAGCAATGGGTAACACCTGGTGCCAGTTTATTGAGAGCCACAGCTAAAATCCCAATCCCTTTCACAGGTGCATGTGCCAGGGGGGCTCTGTGGGGAATGGGTTTGTGTGCTATGGGAACATCATGGAGCGCCTCCAAGAGCTGAATGCAGAAGTGGGAGGACAGTGGCAGGGCAAGCTGACATCCAGCCTCTTGCTCATGGGTGAGTAACTGCACACAAGCAGAGCCCAGGGGGCTGATCCTGCCTTGTCTTCCCCCCACATGCCCTGCTACAGGAAAGTGCCACCCACAGCATGACACAGCACACATGCTACCCACTGCACAGGCCCTCAGACTGTCTAAAGCCGCTCTGCTCCTCACACCATGAATGCAGACTGCAAGAACTTCCAGGCAGAACTGCTAAACACATTCCACAACCCCTCACACATCATTTAACATCACCTGTGGGTTTCACCCTATATTGTAACAAGTGGGATTACTCCACTTCTTCCCCCTGCCCCACTGTTTTGGAAAAATGAGATTTGGTCTGGAATGACACATACTAGTCTATCAAAAACACTGGCATTCCCAGTTACCTAGTAAACTGAACAACCTAACAGCCTTCATCATCTTCTCTATGGCCAAAAATTTGAGCTATGAACAAACACTGCTAGAATTGAGCTGGATCTTTGACTTAAACTTGTAAATGTGGAAAAAAAATCCTTCTGTTTAATATAATTTGCTCAGTCCCACTGAGCCCAGCAATTAAAATAAAGACCATTAATTCCTCAACAGAAGGAATAAGAATCCCCCATAGCTGCCAAGGTCAAAACCTGGCAGTGACTTTCATACTCAGTGCTGAAGATCAATATCCATTGCCTCAGCACTGAGACTTCAGCTGCAGTTTCTCTATGAATTTCTCCTCACATGTCTGAAAAGTGCCCAGCATGCTGAGTTAACAACAACCCAGATTTCATGTTCTTTGGTTAAGTTTTGGACATAAATATGATCTACTTGCCAGAAGCTACAAAGACACATTAACCACACAAGTTAACTTACAATATCTTCACTCCACATTAATGTCCTTCAAAAACTAAGAATTTATAGATGTTTTATAGGACAGCATATTAATTTTGAGATACATCCTCTTTACAATATACCTGTAACAACTGTAAAGATTTTTTCAATTCTGATTTTATACCTCTAGAAAAAGAGCTAAATATCACAAATATTTAATGCCTTCAGCTGCAGAACCAGTGGTCTCTCATGCTGCTGTCTTGGATACAGAAGTAGCCTCTGGGTAGTAAATTAATTCTAATTAACTTTCAGTGCATCTAGTTTTGATTACCTGTCATGTTTTTGCTGATATTTGTAATATCAGCAGGTTATCAGCAGCATATTTCTCACCCCATAGAGACTGAATTGATTTAAATCAGAAGGATGTCTTCCTGTAAGGACACATCTCCAAAGAAACTGCTGGTTTTACGTCCTTGCTCCTGCCTGCATGCCACAGAATCCAGGCTGCCAGAAGCATCCTGAATGTTTTGCCTCATGTTGTGTCAAATATGCAGCAGCACCTGGATTTCACATCCCATCTGTCTCTTATCTTTTAATGGCTTGTACTTTAGAATCTTAAATTAATATTTAATAATCAGATACTACTATTGCTTATTCTCCCTTCACAGCTTTGCACAGTCCCTTTCACAAATGAGGTTTTCAATAGGCATTTAAACTTTTTTTGTTCCCTCTTCTCATAAGAAAATACCTATGAATGGCAGCTGAGCACTCTGGGACCATTTACTGTGCTTGTACCAGCAAACAAGGGACTCAAAGCTACAAATGTAAGTAAACAAGAGAAAAGGTTTCACATCAGGGGGATTCAGCTTCTGCAGAAATCTCATCTGTGCTGTAAGTGTTATGACTCAGCAGATATAAATAATTTGCTCTAGTACACTTCCAGTCACATACATCTAGGGCCACAGACTGCATTTTTCCCACTTGAAAGAAAAAATAATTTGGTGAGTTAGGGTAGAACACTGTCACACCTCAAACAAAGTTTTGGATTGCCTTACATGACTATGCTCAAAGTCTTTTCACTTAGTTGAGCCAGGGGTTGAACTAAGATGTGAATTGTCAGCAATGAGGCCTGCAGGTCACCTTTTACATAAGGGGGTTAAAAAAAATAATGGCTTTAGTGGAAAAAAAAAACAACAACAACAACAAAAAAAGAGATACTGAGATGTAAGTAGCACTTTCTACTGACATCAGGACAATTATTGAGGCACCTGATGCTCATGCAGGGACATAAGAGTACAGTGTGAGCTGAACCAAAACCAAGAGAGGGCTTCACTTTTTTCAGACTCCACCACCTCACTTCAGGGTAAAATATGTAATTTCATAGTATAACAACTGAAGAGAGCAAAAAAGCATTCACCATGATTTTTTTTTTTTTTTTTTTTTTTTTTTTTTTTTTTTAGATAAAATCTGCATTAAAATAAATCTCTGTTCCTCTGCTTTTCTAGGTAAAGGAGCTTCTGAAAAACAAACAGAAAGCCCAGTACTTTGTTAAACTCCATATTATTGCAGGTCAACTGAACACCAGTAGCTTGAATAATGCTAATGTAATATATACTTTGACTGGCAAGTCAGGAGAGATGTCAAAGGGAGAAAAGGTAAGTGGCCTTTCAGCCTCCCACAGCAAGGATAGTGCTCTCTGTTCCCTCCACGAGAAGCAGGAAAACTCTTCCTGCAGGGAGACATCAGGGTGAAGATAACTGTTGGATTAGGAAAAACCACAGCCATGGCCACGTACTACAAGGAGTTCAAGTCAAACTTGAAACCTCACTGGCATCAAAGTTCCCACTAAAGCCAGCAAAAAATATTACCTTTAGTCATGTATCAGCACTGAGTGACTTGGCAGACTAATGCAGACTGGTCTAAAATGTTTGCTAAAATGAAGTTATCCTAAATCTGCAAGTATGACCAACAGAGCTGGGGGGGGCAGGGAGGGGTGTTAAGAGAGCCCAGGTAAAGTAAGAGGTGGCAGGGGGAGAAAGAAACACAGAGTTTATGCTGGAAATCTGTGAACACTGCTCACATGGAGCAAGCACTGGCTGAGCTGCAGATCCCACCTGAGCATTAGCAGCCTTGGAACAAGGCAGCAGATGGAAGTCTCAGCAGAGAGAGAACATGGGGCAATTAAGCATGGGAAATACAAAGCAAAGTTCAGCATTAGCCCAGATTATCCAATGTCAGTAAACATCAGAGCAGTCTGGTCCCACAGTTTAAAAAACTTGTTCTCTGTGGATGATACGCTAGATTTTATAGTATGGAATTATTGTTCTTGGTCCATTATGTGTCTCTTGATGGATTGGGTCTATGTGAAGGCTGAAATCAAGGACTTCTCATGTTTTGCAGTAGAGCAGTGGCATCTGAGCAGAGATATCTATTTTGTATGTTCAGTGAGTACACACTCCATTTGTAACAGGAAAATATCCTTGCTGTCTGAGCCCTGTTTGTTTCCTGAAGGCTTCAGTACAGTGCAGAATCAGCAACAGTTTGTTGTTTGAAATATACATCGAATATAAGGAAATGGGTTAGAGTCCCATAAAATTATAGGAGCTGACCTTTCCAGTACAACAATATTTTAAATCGTTTCCTGGCAGATTTTTATTGCTAGCAGTCACCACAACACTATCAGGTACACTGAATTCCCCTCTGGGCCTGTCTCTCTTTCTCTTCTGAATTTTGCTGTTCTGAAGCAAAAGAACATGGTCCTGATCCAAAGGAATTTTTTTCCATTTCCTTGATATGCAGTGGAAGCAATCTTTAGCCTCCCCAGATTTAAATTGTTTAGGTGTTGGCAACAGGAAGGGGTCTTAGAGTACATTCAACCTGTGTACACACTCTGCTGTCATTTCATAATAAAGAATTCACTATCCTTTGCCTGGCTTCTTTCAGGATAATCAATTAAGGATTAGAATCCAAGGAGGAAGGGGGAAAGGAAAAATTTTGCAGGGAGATATTGCTGCTTCCAATGGAATTTTGCACATTATTGACAAAGCCATGGACAACGTGGAGCCAACATTTGAGAGCAGCAGAGAGGTGAGCCATAAGTTGTAGACATGCAATGTCAAACTTTCTTTTAAAATAGTTTCACATGAGGTGAAGGTGAAGGAGGATGACAGGGGGATGACAGAAACTAAACAAACTCTATTGAGCCATTGCACATCAGCTCACAGAAGCAATATTCAAAGTGAAAGGTAATGACACAGTTTCCACAGAAAACAGACATTCACCCTGCTGCCAAGCTGGACCATGGAGGGTTTGGATGTTCTCACTGCACCTGAGGGGTCTCTTGGAAAATTGGCAGTCATGATCAGTGAATTTCACTGAATGTCAGAATCACACACTAAAAGGAGGGCCATCTGTACAGATACCAGACAAGACTTGTATTCAAAGTTTCAATTCCTCCCCCCAAAAGGCTAATATTAAAAAAAAAAAAAGTTATTTTAAATGCTTTGGCTTTTTGGTGCCCAGCTTATCATGCTTGCTTAAAAGTTCTCTTCCTTTTGTTGCATTTTTTGAATATTTTATTTCTCTACCTTTTTTTTACTGGGGATGAAGAGATAAAAAACCTTTCCCCACACACACAGAGCTGTGTTTCCTGTGACCACCCAGTATTTCAGCACAATAACAAAATCTAACTATAGACCAGCATAGCACCAGGAAAAAAGTGCTGCCATCTCAGCCATTTTCAAGCACCACCAGCCCCCCCCAGATGAAATGTATTCAATCTGTAGCAACTAAAACTCACACAGTAAGTCAAGAAATATCTCATAACAACTGGCACTTATTTCATATTCCCAACTAAAACAAATCTTACTTTTATCCTATTTCAGAAAACTATAATGTCAGTGCTTCAGGCTAATGGAAGATACAGCCAATTTACATCTTTGATAGAGGTAAGGATCCAGAAAAGCAATTACATAAGGCTACTTTCAGATGTTCTTCAACATTAATATGTAAATTCACTTTTATTTTTAAACCAAAACAGAAAACTGGCCTAGGAATGGATTTACAGCAGGACAACCAGCCTTACACAGTTTTTGTTCCAAGTAACAAGGCTCTGAGTAATATGAAAGCTGAGGTTCTGGATTACCTGCTTTCTGCAGAGGTACAGTCTTTCTATAAGGCAAATTGTTCTCAGACAGCAGATAGACAGGAGATTCATACATACATTGTCCAGTGCTCATCTAAATTAGCTCCTATCATCAAGGTTGAAAGCCATCTCTAACAACTAAAGATCAAGACAACACCTAGAGAGGAAGAGGATCTGGAGTCTCCCATCACATATAGGGACGATGTTCCTCCACACCAGGCCCCCAGTCCTCTGCTTTTGCCCAGACATCACAGCCTGGACAGACACAGCCCCAAAACCTCTCCTGGAATGCATCACCCTTGGTGGGAACAGTCAGGGGAAGCAGTTGCTACAAGGACCCCACTGGATAGGAGTCACTGCTGGGGGGTCCCAGGAGGTGGATATTGGTATCCTGTCCCCTGGACACATCCTGCCTGTCCCAAAACCAATACATGTCATAGAAGGCCCACATCAAAATAAAATGTGGTGTAGGGGTGAGGCCATGGAATGCCAGGGTGCCTGCCACAAGCTGAGCACCACCACTGACCCAGAGGTTTCTGGTGCCCCAGCCAGTGATGCTGTTCTCATCCCCATGTCCACTCAATGAACCAGAATGGCTTTCTGAGGCTGACTTTGGGCTAAAACAGCTTTTTTCTGCACTGGCAGGGTTCCTGGAAGCTGCTAGAGCTGGTCCGATATCACATTGTCTCCAGCACTGAGGTGAGCACAGCTGCTTTGCCAGCCCAGAGTGCAGGAGCAAGAACCACTGTCATGGGGTATTGTCAGGACTGCAGGCACAGGTAGCAGGAAAAGGACTTACTGAAATCAAGCTATTTCTGAGCCTATTCTGTTAAAATCAGTCTTCTGTTTTTCAGAAAGAGGTGCTTTTTTCATCCTCTAAGCAAGCCCCCTGTTTTTCTTGGGGGGAAGTTCATCCCTACCGCAGGCTCTGTTGTGGGGAAGGAAGGAAGGAAGGAAAGAAGTGGCTGTATCTTGAATGAAAGGCTCAGTTTATATAATCTGATGTGGTCACTTCAGCACAGAGAGCGGGAACAGGAAGGAACATGAGAACCATGTGTACCTTCATGGCACCAGCACCAACACAATGGTCTATGGATACAAACAGGGCTATTTTTAGAGAAGAGTATTAACTTTATTGAGACTGACTATTATAATTGGAAGAAAAATTAATATTCTTTTGAGCAATAAGGTCCTCATCTGCAGGAACCAGCAAGCTCAGTCATGATTTAATGGCACTCGCTTTGTTACACAAGCTGGTTCGTCAATGCAAGGCTGACCACATTGATAATCATTTTCTCACCCCAAAGAAAGTCTTTCTTGTGAAATATGTCTGGATTTGAAAAGATTAATGATATTACACTTGTCTCAACCAACTTACATTCATTTCAGCTAGAGGTTGCCAGCCTTGTCTCAATAGAGCACATCAGGACCATGGCAAAGCAGTTCATTCACTTTAACAGGACCAGCACTGTAAGTCACTGCCCTCACCTGTGAGCAGCTCACTCTGATCGAGGCAACTTTGCATGCAGGGGGAATAAAAAAGGGACAAGGGGAAGCATAAGCAGAGGAATTTCTTGCTACGATGAGGCAGAAATTTCAGCTTCTCATTTCCACCTACTGTTAGCACTAATATTATAAAGGATGCAGATACTGGTATACAAGGACAGCCATGTACACCTCAGAGCTAAAGATCAGGGGTTTTGTTCTTATGATTACCCACAGTCCAGGAATGATCCTCATTCATTCTCTGCCTTATTTTAAAAAAATCTACTTAAAAGATTTAAAATCATTCTGTTTCATATTTTAGTAATTTTAAACACCTATCAGTGCACACAATAATATTCTTTTTCTCTCTGTAATATTACAGTCTCTGATCCTGATGTACCTAGTGAACATATTTTTAAAGTGTTAATTTGTCAGTATTTGTGCAAAAATAAACTGATCTGTTAGCTTCTTTCTCTTCTGGAGTAGAGATGCACCTATAAAAATTGTTGTAAGGGCAGAGCAGATGTAGGAGTAAATGCATAAAAAATACTTTTTTTTCCTCTCCTGTGAATTTGAAGAGATCCCAAATTTTCTGTCACTTTCCCCCTCCTCTGTCAGAGAGAACACCAAGGCATACTTAAACCCACTGAAATCAGTGCCTGAAGTCATCAGTAGTCTTCTTATTTTGGCCAGTCTGTTATTCACCTGTTCCACAGGCTGACAGGGCAGATTCACAGAAAAACTTTAGACACCTCTGTTGAAGACCAGTATTCAAGAAAATACACAATATATGTGTGCTTCTTGCATAAACAAGCATAATAAAAGTTTGATAGCAAATTCAAAAGAAGTATGAGTAGAAAGTAATTTTAAACATTTAAAATTAAATCATTGGAAATTGATGAGCTAAAACCACTTCATTATTAATAATAATTTATTGTTTCATAGGGACAAGTCTTGGTGAGTGGAGAAAAAATGGAAGAAACAGATATTGTTGCAAAAAATGGTCGCATTCATATCCTTGAGGGCGTTCTCATCCCACCCACAATTGTTCCAATCCTACCACACTGGTGTGATGAGACAAGCCAGGTCACAAAGGTAAGAGAATCACAATGAATCTGTATCTCCAACTCTTCCATACAAGGCATTCCAGCTTCCTCTTCACTTTACTAACTTTCTCTGATATCATCCATTTGGAAGAGGTATTTTTGGAAATAAATAAATCAATGGCTACCAGCCTAGCAGTACTGCAAACAGGGAACTCATATGAACACATTCTATACATTCTATTCTATTAAAAAATCTAGTTGGTGCATTAACCCTTTGAAATACCCTTTGTCTCTCCAGTCCAACTCTTTCCTCCAGTTCCTGAATCCCATCTGTGCATACAAGTACATGGGAATTTACAGGTGTCATGTTCTCAGGGAAACTACTCCAGGACAATATTTTCATTTTTCATTTCTACTAAATATGCAGGGAAAAGAAAAAGCAGGTTAAAATATTATCATAATTTTATATAAATATATATATATATAAATAACATATTTAATTATATTTTATGTTATTTTCAGCAGCCACAATTTCCCCTAGCCCTGCTTTTCTCCAGAAACAAAACTGCTCCCATTTAAAAGGGTGGTTTCTGACAAACCTTGCTCACTTAGGTAACACAGTACAGGCCTTTACTTGGTAACATTCAGATGCTATTTCTGGTAAGAGGGCTGAATGTCAGACCAGACTTTTCCTTTGGAGTAAGGTCCAGTGAGCTGCCTCTGGACCATGTTCAAGCCCATTTCTGGGCCAGTAACAGTTCCGGTACAAAAGGAAAACATTTAATGTCTAAGCTTACAACAGTCCAGAACCACAGCCTGCAAAGAGGTTCCCAGCAGAGCTGGACAGCATCAAAATGTAATGAAGAAAACACTGGCAGTAAAGATCTATTACCACTGGCAGTAACTACAAAGTGCTGTATGTATAATATAATCATAAACCAGGCAGAGCTCCAAGCATCAACCTCTGATGCAAAAAGCAATCCACACCCAGAACACTCCAGTAATCTGAATTCCTTATCAAAAACCTACCTAAAAATTGTGTCCAACATCAAGCTATCCTAAAGCAACAGACAAAAATTATTTAAAGACAGAACAAATGCTGTTGGGTCCTAGAAATTTTCCCCCAAATTTAAGTTAGGAACTTCTGTTAGCCTTGAAAGCTGCATGCATAGTTAAAAAATATAGTTATATTTTCCAAGATTTAAGCAGAGCACTGCTAGCCAGGAAAACACAAAGGAGCAATGGCTTTTGCAGTTTTTACTCTGCACCAAGCATTCCCATCACTCTCAGAAAACAGGAGTAACAACACCTAATAAACACTATTTGTATTTAAAGAGTTAGAAGACACAAACCTTGTAGGAACTGGTAGATCTACACACTTACAAGAACTTTGCATCCCTAAAGATGAAACCTTTGGGCTAATGCATACTTATCCATGTAACCATACCCAAATGCTGAAAGCTGCACCTGAGCCTAACTGAAGGACAGCAGGGCTTATTCTTAATGTCACAAAGAGCACCGCAGGGACAACAGGTCCCCTGTACTGCCTGATGTGTGGACCACAGCCACATGGTTATGATGATCTCTGACAAGTGGTGCTCGGAGCACTGAGGGAGCAGCTGACCCCAGCTCCCTGCTCCACCTTCCCCGAGATCATCACCCCAGTGGCAGATTTGATGGGAATAGATCTCTGTGCCCCAATGACTTCAGTGTGAAGGCAATGTATCAATCTACCACTGAGAACAGGCAGAGCTGACCTTGCCTGGAGGTGTGGGCACTTTCCTCTGCCCTCTGCTGGGGCATGGCAGAAGAGAGAGTCCAGACTCCCACCCTCAGGAAGAGGAGGGTACACATGGCTGGGACCATTTCAGGGGGAGAAAGGGACTGAGTAGGTGACACCAAGTGGCACTGAGCATCAAGGAGAGCAACATCAACAGAAGGAAACATTGCCCACAACAATCAGCCAGATTTTTAGGTTCTAAAGGGGTAAAGACACACTTACAGGCATTTTCAGAAACACAAAGGCAAGACCCTATGTCAGCTTCAGACATAGCTATGCAGTGTGTAAAAGAGCTTTTATAATATTGAAATGTATTTGCTAAAATATACATATCTGACCCACAGACCTTTAAAGCACAGTAGTGGTATTGGTACCTCAGCTATTTGCTGCACAAATGCTTTCGTAATTCTGATCCTTTATTCCTTTAAGTCCTGCACAATATGAGGCACTACTAAATCCAAACCAGTACCTGATTCTTTCCCCACAGGTCCAGTGATAAATCTGTGGGTGAAGTGCCATAATTCAGGTTTATGGTCTCCTGTTCAATGGCTACAAAACAGAGTCACATAACACAATGGATGCTGGCTCTAGGAAATATGCTAACTTGATTGAAAAACAAGACATTGATAGTCACAAGGACAATAGCTTTGACAAACTCCATATCCACACTCTAAAAGTTCAGCCTCTCTGAAGTTATTGCATGCAGATCTTGTAGAGAATTCATCTTTAAAACTGCCAATGGAGTTTATATCTCCTCAGTAATGTAATTGCCAGCCTCTGTCACCACCACATGGTGATAAATTAGCCAGTCAGGAAAAGTAACCAAATGTGAAGACAAAAAATATCTATGTACCACTGGATCACAATGGAGTACAGGATCTACCATGTGGAAGCAAAGAATATTTTTCTCTTTACACAAGACAAATTTCTGTTCACAGTGCCTGCATTCTAGACTCAACTAATCTGTCTTTTTCCAGGAAAAAAATAAAATATTCTCATAGAAGTTAAATGCGTAGACTTCGGTAGACTCTCAGACAACATTAGTTAACTCATTATACTGAGTTGAGTCAAGGACACCAGTGCATTCATGTCCTTGTTTTCTTCTGTTGAGGAAGCTTCATGTTCATTAAAAGAAGGGAATGAGGGAAGGAAAAATGGGGAAAGAAAGGAGAAGGTGGAAATGAATAACAATTCTTCAAAAAATCAGAGCCAGTAGATATAGCCCTGGTGCTGCCCTTTAGTTCCAGATTCATGCTGTAACACTTAGAAGTCATAAAACGGAGATACTTAAAATGTACAGGGTACACCATCCATAAGTGTGCATCTCAGCAGATGGTATACCACCTTTTCAAATCCCTATCTCTATTGCTTCCATCTAGGGTGTGTGTGCAGGTTGTTTACAGCACGTACTGGCTCCCTGTCCCCAGGAGGCACAGCTCATCCTAAGTGACATTGCCCAACATGTTGTCCAAAAGGCATGAGGGAAGGCATGCCCATAGTTTGGTTATTGCTCTGCCAATATAGAAAGCAAAAGAACCACATATGAACACAGGAGACTGCATAAAAATACAAATATAGATGATACTTTCATCTCTTTTTGGCAATGAGTGAATCATTTGATAATTTCAGCGTTATTTTGTTTGCTCTTGCAAAATTCCCTGTATAGTTCATAGAAGCTCTTACTTGGTTCTCAGGTGAAGCAAGTCCTATTTCAGCAGAGGAGAGATGTGAGGAATGAGAATCACTATGACAATGCTTAGAGAGTTAATAAACTGAATACGTGTAAAATAGACCTCACATCTGTTAAAAGTTTCCTTTTGATTAAGCATCCTCCCTGAAGTAACAGTCTGCAGACACAGGTTCAGGAAGGACTGAAGATCTCCCATCTGCTTTGTATCTAAGAGATGCAAATTTAGCTGCATATTTCTCCACATACAAAATTCAAGTCTAGCTACACAGGAATGTTTTTCCCCATTTTATAAAAATCCACAGATAGTAGTCCTGTAAATCAGTAGTCAGAAACAATGAAAAGAAAGTTGGTATCATGAAAAATACATAATTTGATAAAAATTTTAAATGCAATACCAGCAAGGTGCTTTCTGTTGTCCAGGTAAATTATGCTGTGATATTAAGACTCTTTCACAGAATTCTACGTAGCTTAGAAATACTAATGCTTCCCTCTCATGCATGTTCTAGTCTTTCTCAAAACAGAGGTACATTACTGAATGCTCAACCTTTCAAAAAATTGGCTCTGACAGAGCCTGCAATATAACAGCAAAGCTACAGAATTACAGCTCCTTAAGGTGAAATGTATGTAAAAGTTTTCCAAAATATTGTCTTATACATGGTGAACTTTCCTTTTGGATTTGAGAGATGTTTGGACACGTCCATGTAGTTTCCATGCACTTCAACACCAGGCTGAGAGGAGCTAGTGTACATCTCAGAACTGAATATCAGGGAAAGTCCAGATTAGCTGTCATATGTTAGTGACAACAGCACGCTCATACTTTGCCAAGCAGGAGTTTTCACATAAGGCTCCACACCCAGGTGTATTCATTTCATTTTCCTATACAGCTTCACTCATGAAGAACAGGATAACTCATCCTCTCCTGATCCCAGCCACTCCTGTCCCAGGACTTCCCATGATATTGGATAACAATGAGTGGGGAACACTCATGAGAATCACACCCCAACTACTGCTTGGGAAGTCCAGTTCTTGCAGAAGTCATTAGCCCCTGAGAGATCTTTACACACTTCCCTGCTTGGGAAGGCTAGCTCTTGCAGAAGTCATTAGCCCCTGAGAGATCTTTACACACTTCCCTGCTTGGGAAGGCCAGCTCTTGCAGAAGTCATTAGCCCTAATAGATCCTTACACTCTTCTAGGGGTCCTAAACAGGCTTCTGCACTTCATGAGTACCACTTAGTGACAGGCAGATAGGTCTAAAAACTGTAAGCTTTGTAAGCATTTTGCTAATTCCTAGTTCTCTTAAATCACATATGCAAATCAGTCTTTTCTAAAACACTTTCTCTTTATAAATAAACAGATCAAGAAGCCATTGCACAAATAAAACAACATACAACTGAAAAAGCCATCCAGAGCTGCATGGTGGCTAAAATCCCACCCTGGGGAGGGGAAGGAAGAAGATCAAAGCAGCATGTCTGGCTGTCACAGCATCTCTCTGGGGTGAAACATCCTGACGTTCCTGATCTCGGATTCCAAGGAAACTGCCCACATCCTAATTTCACTGCACTCCCACTGGCAAATATGAGACTGCACACAATATGAGCAGTTACCCCTGGAATGCTCATAAGTGGGGACAGGACGGGGATTTCTAACATTGAGTCTTATGAGAACAAGGGCAATATATCTGGTGATCTGTGCATCCCCTTACTGAACTGTCAACACCCTTCCTGGTTTTTAACAAGGCCATGGCAGAGCTGGTTCTGGTTCAACACAAGGCTTTTCAGAAACAGTTATCCGTGCAGGCATTTCCCAGAGGGCCAAAACACAACAAAGATTTGATCTTTATGCACTGCCTCTGCCCTAAAGCACTGAAAGAGGATATTTTCTTTATTTTGCAGGAACCAAAGTGTTGCAAAGGCTTCTTTGGCCCTAACTGCAGGCCGTGTCCAGGAGGTTTCTCCAAACCCTGCTCAGGGAATGGGCAGGTAAGCAGAACATCCAGCATCACCCTGCACTCCAGGGGCGGAAGGATGATCTGTGTCCCAAAAGCCCCTGGAGCATTTCTGCACAACAGGAATGTTGGGCTCCACAAGGGCTGCCCCCTTCATCTGCGTCCGGTGATGGCTGTGAATTTCAGGTTCAGCTATAGGTAGGAGGGAATCTGTCATCTCTCAGACGTCCAAATTGCGGATTTCTAAGGTTCCAACACACAGCACACAGGCAAGGCTGAGTGGCCCATTCTCATGCTTTTAATTTACACAGCACAGTGTAATGACCCACCTCACTATTCTCACATAAAAACTGCAAAGAAAGGTAGAATATATAGCAGCAAAGAAAAAGCATAAAGAAAGTTTTTCTTTGAAACACCTGTCTCAGCAAAGCTGGAGTTCTTCCTGGGAGTCTATCAGAATCACAAAATGTGGGCAGGCGTGTAGTCACTTTTCTAGGGTAAAAACTTGTTTGAATTCATACATAACAATCACCTCCCTTCCATATCACAGTGTATGGATGGCCTGGATGGAAATGGCACTTGTGTTTGCTCTGAGGCATTTCAAGGCTTGAGCTGCCAGTTCTGCTCAGACCCTGGCAAATATGGACCTCAGTGTGACAAAGGTAAGTGCAGCTCTACAGCCTCAGCACAAGAGTGGACCCTAGTGGTGTTCAGGCAGGAGTTAACTGCTTGCTAAACAGTCCCTGTGGAAGATGAGCAAGATGTTCCTGAGGAATTCTCATTTCCTATTTCAAAGGGACACATCATAAGGCCAGGGTCAGTGTAAATACTCTAAATTACTCTTTGCAGGGGGCAGAGCTCGTTTTATACTAATTCATCGTTCTTTTGATTTCTGTCTCACTCACACAAGTAATTGAAAAGAAAATCTTTGCCATTCTGTTCCCATCTGCTATTGCTCATAACAGAACAGATTCTGCCTGCAATGACAAACATATGTAACCTAAGAACAACTAGATATATAAACAGGTTGTGTTTAGGCCACTTAACTACCCTTACTGAATAATTTCTCATCTATTTTATAGCTTGCAGTTCTGCATTGACAGATTTAATCCTACTGAGCCAAACCATAATACATTTGAGAGTCTACAGCATATACACCATCAAACATACACACATTCCTCATCTACAAAACCATTTCTAGTCTTTTTTGTTATGAAACAGCCTGCCATTCATGAAGCAAAGCTCCCTTGAAGGTTCAGAGGTACATGGACAAAAGCTGAGACACAAATTCCATCAGGAACTGTGGTAGTGCCTAAACTCCAGTCCCACCAAAGTAATAAGTGTTTGCTTGACTAGTCACTGACACTTCTTTGGAATGCACAAAGCTTTCCTGCTGTGCCCCTTGGGCATATTGCTGTGCCTCCAGCAGCACTGTTCCACCCAGTCCTAGCAATGTGCTGGTAGGTCTGTGCTGATGCTCTGTGTACCCAGCACTGTGCAACCTGGAGGATCTGTGGGCTACATGTTTAAAGGCTTATCCTGTCACTGAAAGCACAGCAAAAGTCATGCAATGAATAACTTTAATAGTCTAGGACATAGTATTTTGCTCCTACTTCTCTGAAGCACTTTGAAATTCATTGATAAGAGCAGTGTAAAAATACAACAGGTTTTAAATAGTTACCCGTAAAAAAACACCTGAAAAGATATGGCTATGATTAACAAACAAGTCCCCCATCAAAGTGACATTAAAAACTACAGAACTTTAGATTCTTGAAAAAAAAAAAAAAAGGAAGAGATTCATAAGAAATGCTATGTAAGTATAAATGCCTTTTTCCACTGTGGAATTGCACATTATAGTTTATCTCTGGTAGAGTGCCTCTGCATTTATGGGAAGTGTGATAACCGAATAGACAGCGATGGGACCTGTCTTCCTGGATCCTGCAGAGCTGGATACACAGGGAACCTCTGTGAGAAGCAGATTGTTCCCTGTGAGGCCTCCCTACAGCTCTGCCATGCACATGCAGACTGTCAGCTCAGTGATGGCACAGTGAGGTAAGTCAGTAGCCTGCATCCAATTAACATTCACTGTGCTGCAGCTCTTTCCTGTTTGCCTGACCAAAACAGTCCCTGGCAGCAGTGCACAGGCAGCAGCCACTGCAACCCTGCAATGCAGCAAACAAGCATAACCACACACCACATCACCCACTTGGGATGCAAGATAATAATTACAAGTTCTCAATACCCTGTAGCTTATGTATTTAACACTAACAGTTGCATACAGAGCATACAGATCTGATCCTTGATTAAAAGCCTCTCTTCCTACCAATGTCTACAGTGGCTTTTAGGAAGCTCTTGTTTCTAACCACCCCTTAGTGATTTAGGAGTTTAAGCCTTGCTGAAAAAGAATGAAATTCTCAACAACTTTAGGATGGATATCACACTCTGGTCAGCTCAGGTAAGTTTTGCACACCACAGCACCACAGACTTCAGCACAGGTTCCCCAGTCCTGCCAGGACTGGCCACGAAACTCTGTTACTGCTTCAGCTGCCCTGCACTTGCCTCAAGCTCACCTTCACATGCAGCAAGTTTGCCTCTTGCCGCAGTGTATCCATAATAAGTCACGACAAGCACAGTGGGGGATCCTGCAGAACCTGAGGGTTTAAGTAATTCCTTCCAATATAGGTTAATCTAGGGGAGGGACCCAGGGAAATAGGAGGGCTCATTGTCTTGCACACATTTCAGAGAGAGAGACATCTTCTGTGTAACAGAGAGCATAGCCAGCCCATAAATATTTTAGAGCTGTTAGCTCAACTTCACAATGATAACATCAGCTCAGAATTAATTTCACTCCATGTCTCATATGCGGAGAATGGATCCCTGATTTGACTCAATTAACCCAGTCAACGTTTCAGGAAAAAAACCCTTAATGTACACACTTGAGTTATTTGCATCACAAATCCAAGGTTACCAATTTTAAGCTGCCTATAAATAGCATGTTGCAGTGGAAAATAGTCAATTTGCTTTAGAGCGGTCCTGTCACATGTAACGCCTCCTTCCTCCTCTTGTCTCTGTAGCTGTGTTTGCAAACCTGGCTATGAGGGAGATGGCTTGAGCTGCAGCAAAGTTGATCCTTGTGCTGTTTTAAACCCTGGTGGCTGCAATATCAATGTAAGTACATGCTTTTTCCACAGAAAGGCAAGAAAAGAGGAAGGTTTGGCCAGAAACTTCTGCACAAGAGACACAGTTTTCATTTGAGTTACAGTCTCTTTCCCAGATACCACTACAGAGCTTAGACTAGCCTTATGGCTAAAGGCAGATGTCCCCTAAGAGTCCTGAACGGCTGCCTCTGCATCCTCCCCTAGGCTGAGTGTGTTCAGACAGGCCCAGGGGAGCACAGGTGTGTTTGCCAGGCAGGATGGACAGGCGATGGAAGGGACTGCTCAGCCATCAACAACTGCCTGCTGCCCACCATGGCACGGTGCCACGAGAATGCCACCTGCATATACATCGGGCCAGCTCAGGTAGGTCCTCACATTCAATGGCACCTTCATTTTGCTCTGCCAGAGCTTGGGCTTCCTACCCAAATCCTCCTCTGTCTCACAGCCATGATGTTATTTCCACATGGTGCTTTCTATCCAAAACAGTTTCCTCAAATTCCACTCCCAGTGTTCCCTCCTTTCTATGTGGTGGTGCTCTGGCAGCGAACACATTTTTAGACAGTACATTAGTAGATGTCAGGTATGAAGGTCTTCTGCAGATATTAGTCAGTGTCATTCCACTGAAGTCAATGCCAAGCTACAGAAACACACAGAAACTAATTCACCATGTCTAGAATATGTACACTATTTTAATCATTTTAATGAATTGTCGTGTTTTATTGAAACAACAGAATGACTGCAAGTGTAAGGATGGATTTCAGGGGAATGGAATTGAATGCACACCCATAAACTCGTGCCTGGAACAAAATGAAAAATGCCATCATCTGGTGAGTAATTAATCATTCCCTGAACAAAGTGTTCAGATACATATCACACCTCACCTCCTGCGTACACCATAGAAATTATTTGCCATTTCAAGCTTGCAATTTCCTTTTGAGAAAGCACTTTCCAAGCAGTTCTACAAGCACCAAAAACTGCGTGAACCACATCAGTATGGTACATGAGTTGAGGATAGACTGCAAGGGCTGCTCCCAAATCTGCCAGTACAGAAGGATTATCTCAAGCCTGGAATAAACAAACACTGTTTTTCTACCAGCAATTACAACTTGGATCCACTATCCTGTTGGGATATTTACCCCAGTCAAGCATCTCTACCCAGGCATCTATCGGATTCATCACAGCTCTGCTGTGCCCTGTAGTTCCATCCTCAGGTGGGGCAAAGAGCTGAGGTGAGGAGCACTAGGGAGCAAAGGATGGATCTGCCATAGTCAGGTGAAAGAATTGGGCCTCAAATGAGTAGGAAGGAAACAAGAAAAAGTGGAGCAAGGGTTTAGATTCCTATAGACTTAGTGTATGGTGGGTAGTGGAGGGAGTTAGTACCCTGGGCTGATGGAGTGTGTCCTACAGGAAGGTGAGAACACCCATGGAAGATGGTAAAATGCTCCTTTGTAAGCTTATGCTTATATATAAACAGGTCCTAGTAAGAGGTTTCACAGGCCATCCGTGCTGGCGTGGTCTCCTGAGTATTTGACAAATTCTCTCTTTCTGGTTCAAAGGCAACTTGTCAGTTTGAGTCTTCTCGTGGCTGGGAGTGTGTGTGCCCAAAGGGCTATGAGGGGGACGGTAGGACGTGCTACGGAAATGCTGCAGATGTAAGTACTGGGGTCACTTCCTCTGTACAGGACCTGCTGCACAGGTCTCACCCTAGATCTTAACCAGAGAGAATAGCAAAGCCTTTACAAACAGCCAGAAAAATATGATGCCCACCAGTGATCTCTGCAAAGAATGGTCCGGTGGGAACATTTGCCTGATTCATAAATTATATGTTGTGTTTAAAAGCATGGCTTGGAAAGGCGCCTAAGGGAGCAGAGCATATTTCTGGCTTCAAACAAATTGAAAATTTGAAATTGAAGACAAATTGAAAAACACCAATCCCAGAGTCCAAACCTACAGAAGTGCTAAGCACTCACCTCCCAGCTGGGAGCACCAAGCAGTCAACTCTTCTGAAGTTCTGCCCTGCAGTCTATCTCAGTGGAAATGATCAATTTAAACTGTGCTGACCCACAGGCAGATAAGACCAAAGCAAGTCAATTGGTGAAATAAACATGCATTTAACAGCATAGGAAATATGAGAGTGTCCTCAGTCTCAGCTCCTGGCAATAATCTTACATGGCTCTCAGCACCATCTGCCACCCTGCTTATTCTATCATCTATCTCTGTTCTAAGTACTGTGGCAGAATAAGGGATGGGTGATGTGTAAGATGCTGTACAAATATCAGCTAAAACAACATGTATTTCAATCAATTTTACATGGAGTTAAGAGAAGAATTAAGTTTAAAATCACAGAAAATTAGTCTTAGCCTGGGGTCAGTACACAATACATACTAAGGTCGGTACACACCTAAGCAATCTATGGCCTGATTTTCAAGAATTGGTAATTCACCTTTCCCATTACCAGAAAGTATAAGTGTTTAAAAAAAAAAAAAAAAAAAACATGAATGCCATCCCTTTTCACACACACCAAAAACCTCCTCCTCCTCCATGTCACATCAGCCAGGCCAGACATGGTGGGTTGCACCACAGTCAAGAGCACTTTGGTACAGCTAATTATACCTTACAAATTCATTGATCTCCCTTCTTTCTCATCAGGAGCTATCCACTCTGTCAGAAGCAGCTGCTTTTAACCAATGGGTTAATGTAAGTACATTTTGTGGTTAATTTCTGTATTATGTTCAAGTTTGCAGAAATACATGAGCCTTGTAGAGTCTAGAAATGGGACCCTCACAGCAATATTTTCATCAGAGAGAGGAAGCTGATAATTGGGAAAGACATCAGGGTGCCTTTCCCACCTTTCCGGGGGGGGGTTGATCATTTGGTTCCCTATTTCCACCTGAAAGCCAAATTCTGAACCCAAATTCAGTAAGTAAGGAAGCTCCACAAGCAGCAGAGCTAGTTCCAAGCCTGCTCTCTAAGCCATGACTAATTTTGCATTAAAACACACTGCAGCCCAGATGAGCAGCAGCAGGGTGTGAGCAGAGACTGAACATGACCCCAGGTGTCTCCTTTCAACTTCTCTCATTCAATAAAATGACAAGTGGGAAGGGAAGGCAATGCCCTACACCTCCATTTTCACGTGCCCCATGGCAGGAAAATGCAAGTGTATGGCAGGACAGTGTGCTGCTGCCACAGCAAGAGAGCAGGAAAAAACTCAGTCTGTGCAACAAATAGAATCATAGAATGGTTTGAGTAGAAAAGGACCTTTAAAGTCCATCTGGTCTAATCTCCCTACCATAAGTAGGGACACCTTCAACTAGGTCAGGTTGCTCAGAGTCCTGCCCAGCCTGACCCTGATGTCTCCAGGGATGGGTCATCCACCACACCCCTAAGCAACCTCTTCCAGTGTTTCATCACCCTCTTTGTTAAAAAAAAAAAAAAAAAAAAAAATCTCTCTGATATCAAACCTAAATCCACCCTTTTTCAGTTTAGAACCATTATCCCTTATTCTTTTGCAAAAGGTCTTGCTAAAAAGTCTGCCCCACCTTTCTTACAAGCTCCCTGTAAGTACTGAAAGGCCAAAAAATATCTCCCTGGAGTCTTCTTTTCTCCAGGCTGAACAACCTCAGTGAAGAAAGATTAACTTGTTTGGCTCCAGATTATGGAAGAAACACCAAAGTAGGTTTCAAACCCCATAGTTCTGGATACACTGGTTGTCAAAATCTACTTTCTATTTTCACATGCTATCATTTATTAATGGAACAGCAGTAACGTTAAGGTCCTACCCCACTGTGATTGGAACTGTATGAATAAAGATCAAAACTGGTTGCTCCCACAAGAATTTAAAACCTAAATGTAAGAAGTGTTCAGCAAATACATGGTGAACAAGGACAGGGATGTGTTAATGAATAGCATCAGAAGCAGAAGTCACAGCACATTAGTTGCTTTAAGGCTTTTCAAAGTTAGATGGCTTGGGGATCATTAAAGTACATAATTGCAAGGAACACCTCAGGGAGCTTCTTAAGAGAGCTCCATGTGGCTAATTCAGGTCAGTTGTCTGCCTGGCCCTGAGCTCACATTGTGGCACTGGACACTGTATAGAGAAAGTAAAGAATTTAAAGAAATGGGCACAATAAGAAATGCTGTTCTCCTGCTAATGTGCTCTTTAGATAATGAGGGAACAAATCAGAGGGAGGATTCTGTATAATCTATTTAAACAGACATGGAAATTTCTGCTACACTTCAAAGAAATGCTATCACTTAAAATAAACACAACTACAAACATGAGCAAAATAGGGAGGCATACTCATCCATGGGTTTTTGACTTTGTACTTGAGCAGGAATGTGATGTTTGCCACTTTTAATAACCAAATATTTTTCTTGCTGCTCAGGAAGGATGAGAAGGGGAAGTTTGTTGCTCTTTCTATATTTAAATATTTGGAAGGTGATAGAGATGGTGGCTAGGCAGAAAGACGATCTTAACAGAGACAAAATTCCCAGCTATTTAAGGGAGCTGATTCCCTTCTTGATTCAAAACCCAATATGGGTAATGAAGGACTATCCAAAACAAGCCAGCTTCCAGGCAGCATACCAGCTGCAAAAAGGTAGAACCCAAGCTCATATTGCTCCCTCAGGTTTTGTAGTATCAAAAATGGCAACTTGTGGAGCCTGTGAAAAGCTTGGAGAACCCCATCTTCAGTAAGATCACATGTAAATATTTACCTTTCAATTTTTCACTCAAAAAAAAAAAAAATCCACACAACTGGAAAAATCCTCTCCAGTGGAAACTCTTTCCATCCTTAAGGCAGATTAAATGGAAGATTAATTAATTCATGCATGCTACAGATCTCACAATCCCCATCTAAAATTAGAGCTGTCAGCAGCAAGCTCTGCTGCAGTGCTAGTGGGCACAGATAACTCCTGGACCTCTTGAAAAAAATCCCAGCCATGTTAAATAGTCTTCTTCCAAATGGGAACACTGTGTCATGGGAGTTTCTTATATCATGGTTCATAGTCCTTCTATCTATTAAACAGCACAGACTGCTCTGTAAGAGCAAGTTACTTGAATTTATCAATAACCACTAGCATTTATCACCACTATTTTTTTTTTCTTTAACACTCAAGTGCATAATACCTATGAGACAGGCTAACTTTTGAGGGGGGTCAAGTTATGTATGTCATAATAAGAAACAATTCTGACCTGGACATTATTTCTGCCCTTTAAATGCTGGCAATCTATTCTGTAAAAAATAGACACTCATTTACCATTTTTGTACAGCTCTAAGTGCTATTGTTCAAGTCATTGCTCAGTATAATAGTTTTTCCCTTTCCAGGCTGGTCACAAAGCACGTCACATATTCCACCTTGCTTAAAATGTCACCAGCTACTATTTATAGACCATCCTTAGAATGAATTATTTTACCCTCTTTACTCCCATGCAGGAGGCCAAGATAAACTCGGTGTTGTCCACCACCTCAAACCTAACTGTCCTTGTGCCTTCTCTGCAAGCAATTGAGAACATGGATGAAGATGAGAAAGCCTTTTGGATGTCAAAAAGTAACATTCCAACTCTACTTAAGTACGTCAATGGTTTGGGGTTTGGTTTTTTAAATTCACTGTTTTTATGCTAAACAAACCTTTGGTTTGAAGCCACTAGAGCAAGACAGATATTTTGATTTTAAAGGAAGGGCATAGGATTCCCCTTCTAGTTCCAGTGGTATAAATCTCTGTAGCAAGGCCACTGGAAAAAAAGGCATTCTTTGTGTCATGTCAGAAATGTTTAAAGGTTGAACTAAGATGAAAACATAAATAACACCTGAACAAGGTCTTGTAGAACCAATTCCTGCTTAAAACTACAGTTTGAGACACACTAAGCATGTTTATCTGAAATAAGACAAAGAGAGAAAATACAAAACCTTCAAATCCAGTTAATTTCCTTTAGGTATCATGTACTGACAGGAGCTTACAGCTTTGCTGATTTCCAGAATTTAACGTCCTCTGACATGCTGCCAACATCGCTACAGAGCAAATTCCTACACTTGTCTAAAGAAAATGGGGTGAGATGACCTGCAAACCACTGCGGTATCATACACCAAACCCTCACCATCACTGCCTCCGTCTTTCTTGTATAACAAAACTACACAGACATTATGTATTTTTTTAAAATACATGGCATAAAATTAAAGGCATAGTTCAATTATATTGGGCCCTCTGGGAGAAACATTAGCTTGTTTTTCTCCACTACTTTACATCACTGAAATTTGTCCACAATCTTATTTATTTCTAATGCCCCAGTAGGTGCTGCAAACACTGGACAGTTGTAACAAGCAGAAGGGCAGTCCTTGCCTGGAGCAGCCTGTATGAGCTACATTAAGACAAAGAGCATCAAGGAGACCAAATAACTTAATTTAGGGAACAGGGGAGGTAGGAGGAAGCAGTGATAACACATGTCTCCACATATGCAACTTGATAGTCCTAAAGCACCTGAGGGTATTTTTAATGGTAAATAACAAGTTACAGCCCTTCCCCCTTGGCCTTTTTATCAGGAAAATTCCATGTTCTGAGGAGGATTTCCTGGAAATACACAAGCCACATTTAAGCACTTCATCCCCATTAAGGGAGAGGGAAGTTCCCCCCACCTCTATGCTCCAAAGGAGAAGTTATGAACAGGGTCCTTCAAAGCTGCACAGGGCTGGGAGGGTGTGAATCAGCTCAGAGCTCAGCCTACCCTGCGCTGGAGGCAAGTGCACCAAGCCCAGCAAACCACTCCAGTGCAAGCCAGCCCAGGGCTTTGCCAGTCTGCACGCAGGGAACAGCAGAGTCCGAGTCCACTCTCCTGTGCTTGATTCCCTGATGTAACCCAGCCTCTGGTGTGAATTCGTGGTGCCATGGTGCAGCCCTAGGCAAGCATTTGGGAGGGTGTGGAAATGCACAGAATGAGCTGCTGGGAAGCACCGCCCCAACAAGGCAAACACAAACCCTCTCTCCTCTCCCTTTTCCAGGACCTGACCCTCGAGGGTGCTCACTTTGTGGCCAGTGACATCGCATCCACAAACGGGGTCATTCATGTCATCGACAAGGTATACAACATATTGATAAGGATTTGCTCTTCTGCACCACAAGCAGTGCAAAACTATTAACCTCCTGTGGAAAACGCTGCATAGAACAGCATTTTGTCCTGCATGTGATCCTTCACCTGCAGGTGACGTGGCCTATCTGTTCCTTTGCAGGTGCTGACCCCGCTCCGCAGTGCCGTCATGCCGAGGCTGCTGGCCCGCCTGGAGCAAATGCCCGACTACTCCATTTTCAGGGGCTACATTATTGTAAGCTTTCACACCATGTTCACAGTGTTTCAGAACAGAGGAAGGTCTCTGCTTTGTTTTCATTTCAGACTATCAGTGGTCATTCTGATTTTTTTTTTTTTTTATGTGTTTCACAACAGCAATACAGCCTGGCTAACGAAATAGAAGCAGCAAACACATACACAGTCTTTGCCCCAAGTAATGATGCCATAGAAAATTACCTAAAGGATAAGAAATCTGCTACTCTGGTACGTATTACTCACAAGGCTTGTCCTAACAGCTCAGTATTTCATTTTTGTTTCAAGTTGATGGGTTATGAGGACACTGATATAGGAAGAGATTTGTTTCCCCAGAAATCCAGTAAGTTCGGTTTTGTCTGTAACACCAAAGAAGCTGAAATTGGATGGACCTACCTACATTTTTCTGACTTGCTGGGAGAGCCTAGCTATTTGTTCTTTGTTTTGGCCTTCTCTAGATTAAAAACATGGTGATAATTTCCAAGGCATCTTGTCAGTAAAACTTCTTGGTTTAGGATTTTGAGAGAGGTTTATTTTATGTAAAGAAAATCAGTATAGGAGTGACAAGAAAAAACACTGAAATGAGTTTTTTAGGTGAACAAACTCCAGTCCCCTGACACCACTAATACCCTATCATTAATAATGCCCTGAAATATTCTCACTCTTCCTTTAAACTATCCACATGCTGGCCTTGTCACTTCCTGCAGGAATCCTGCAGCAACACACTCCTTCTGGCATTTGTATGCTGACATATTTACAAGTTCAAGTGCCCTTCTTAGCCTTGTTGGTTTCCTCCCAAGATAAGCTATCCTTTTTCTGCATAATCCCAGCAGCTTTCTTTGTATTTTCTCCAACTTGAAACAGCTTTATAGATTGCACATATCAAGAGCCACACACCTTGCAGAGGAAGCTTCACCCATGATTTGCCCAGTGGCTTTAATTCTTCCCTATCTCTTTCAGAAGTATTTATCCACACTCTATCCCTACTTGCATGGTCTCCATCTACAGCCCAGAAGCTGAGGAGCACAGAGTCCAAATGACTCGTCCCAAACCATTTACCAACAACAGCAGACCCAAGGCAAAATCCCACATTCACAAGTGATCAAGCTCCATCTGCTCAAATGGCTTTTGAACACTATTTTAGTTGTTTCTTGACACAACATCATCATTTCCACATCACTACAAGAATAATTTATAATAAACTTTGAGAGACACATAGGACAACAATCCCCGTAGATCTGGATTACACATGCACACAGAGAAATCATTTTCATTTCCACTACTCACCCTCACCAATGTTTGTTCGGTCTTTTTTCCATCCTCCCAACCTTGCCTGATGTGGCAATCTGAGAAAAGAAAAAAATCAAAAAACCATAAGGTTAAGTCTGCCTGAGGTTTAATTTCTTTGTGAAACACTTGGGAGAACTCTGCTGCAGAGGGAAGAGTTTGGCACAGGGAGAAGATCCCATTTCTTGGCCCTGATAAGGTGAGATGTCCTAACTCTGCTGGTGATTAAAGACAGAAATCAAGATGGATCAGTGTTAGCTTTTCCTCCAATTCATCCAAGTCAGGAGATTAAACAGGGCTGGACGCTGATGGAGATTAGCTCTATCTTAATTCCCACTTTCTCGTCTGCAAATATTTTTTGCAGATTCTATGGAACAAGGCCAGCCCTCAGAGATGTCAAGGTCACTCTTTTACTCTATGGGCACAGCCAGGCAACATCACAAATCTCACATCCTGGAGGTGCTTCATGCTTTCACATACTTTTGAAGGAGCAGAAGAGCAGAAGCAGCACGGACATTCAGAATAAGGGGACAGTGAGCAACAGGATTTCCCACAAGCACATTTTATTGCAAAGACAAAGTTGCAGCAGCACTGTCTGTTGGTGAGGCAGCTCCTAAACTCCCCAAACACCCCAGCTTCTCTCACATTGGTCAATCTCTTACCAACACATCCTGCTTCTGCTTTCTCCTCCTAGTCAGGGAGAGCTCTGGGAGTCTCCTGCTTCAGAACAAGATGTAGAAGCCTTGGGAAACCCACACAAAATTTTGATGTACAGAGAGTAACTTCATCACTTTACAGTGAAATATGAATATACTCTATCAACCAGGCATAGAAAACTTTTCAATTAAAGGCAATTTAAAGCAGTCTTTTATCAACTGAAGATGACCTTAAAGATTGCATATAGATAGATATAAAAATATAGATAGATACTCTAAACACTGTTTATTCCCCTATAGGTTATTCAGGGATTCCCAAAGGAATAAGGAATAGGTATGGAAAGATCATAAAAACACTCATGAATATGCAACCCTTCATATCAAATGAACCCATGAAGTTCAGAGTCCTAAAAAGCCATCTGACTTCTCCCTGAATTCAGCAGCCAGCCCTATGCACAGGAACACACTACAGACTCAAGCAAACCTTGGTCCTCCCAGTTCAATAGCCTTTCACCCTCCATGGTCAATAACCTTTTCATCGTGGCAAGAATGCAGGCTCTCTACTGGAGGAAATATGAAATAAGCTACCTACTGGAGAAGTTTCTCTTTATACTCAAGCAATCTATGTTTGGCTTAAACCCTTTGGAAAATGCTATCCCTAGAAAATTTTCATTCTTTCTTACATAACTCTAATGTAATTGTGTGTTGGCAGCATGAAGGCCAAATCCGCTATCACGTCGTGCTGGATGAGAAGCTCCTGAAAAACAACCTGCACAATGGCATGCACAGGGAGACCATGCTAGGGTTCTCCTACCAGGTTGGGTTCTTTCTCCACAACAGCCAGGTACTGCTGTCTGCACTTGCTGGGAGAAACAGGTTTCCTGCTTTTTACAAATGCAGCTTCAGCTTTAAACTGACAAGGAGTCAGAAGGAGCTGTGAATCCCTCATTAGGTTCTGTGACTCAACAGAACAAAAGTTGTCACTCAAATGCAAGGCCTGTCTCAGACCTGCTTAATTCAAAGTCACCCTTGAAGGTATCTTTGACTGAATTTGATTTCAGTTGTGCTGTTCATACTTAGAATTGAATTTTAAGTATCTGTGTCTAGCAACTTCAAGCCTGAATTACAGAGCAGTCATTAATCTGACTTCCAAGGGCTATTAGAAACCTGCCCTCAATTATAAAACATCAATTTTATTTTCTGTGGATTCACTCCACTTTCAATCCTAAGAACTCAAAGCACTGGGCAACAAATATGAATTTCTTTTCAATACCATACATGGAAAAATCAGGTACAGCAAGATTAAGAGACAGGGCCAGGAAAGGAGCTTGGTCCTCCTTCTCTGTCCCAGAACTCCCTGTGGGCATAGGCAAAGTAAGACAGAAAGCTTCTCACCCACAGGTTTTCAGCCCTGCTCTTTGCTCTGCCCACAGATGAGCCTTGAAAAAGCACCTGCAGTGGGACTTGCTGGTGAGGGCACGATGGGAAGGGCATTGCAGGGTAGCACTGAGATGATGGAAGTCCTCCTTGAAAGAGCAGCTGCTGAGAGGGTTTCCTTGAAGCCCCACATCCCCCAGACATAGAAAACCCACCTTTTGGCACACCTTAGGCTCCTTCTTCATAGCCTTTACACCTCTTGGAAAAAGCTGCTCTGCCAAATCTTGTTGCTCAGAAGTTTTAACAGGCTGCAAGTCATCCCATGCCCTCCAGGGCACTGAAGCAGTTAAATGCAGCAGCTGGAATATGAGCAAGTGCCTGATGCTAACTACCTTTGTTGGTTTTCCCTACATGACCCCTGTGCATTTCTCTCTTCCTTCCACCTCCTACTGCTCAGGTTACCACAGAGCCATGGAACACCTCTGCTGCTCTCTAACTCATTGCATGTCTCTTGCAGCTGTACATAAATGATGCTCCTGTAAGCTATGCAAACGTTGCCACAGATAAAGGAATTATTCATGGACTGGGAAAGGTCCTGGAAATCCAGAAGAACAGATGTGATATCAATAATACCGTGATCATTGTAAGTGATAGAAGTTGATACAGAACCTTAAAGCCCCTAAGAGAGACCTATAGCTAAACAAAGCTCAAATGTATAGGATATGTGATAGTACTTCTCAGCAAGGAATGCACACATTTTCCACAAAGGATATTCCTACCAGAGTTTTAGCATCTCTTAAGACAACTTGGGTCCTGAAATCAGTGTTCTGGCACCCTGGATAAAATATAATCAGAGTAGCTCAATAATAAGAAATTCCTGAGCTTAATATTCAGATAATATTAGTAATGCATTATTCTAATACATCTTCATAACCAGACCACTTGTTTATAAAGTGGGAAGCATCACTTCAGAAGAGCAAATAAAAAATAACCAAATGATCTTTCCTTCTTCCTCCTGAGGGAAGAGTGTCCCCACAGAGTCCCTCATAGGGATATTCTTCTTTGCTGAGCAGGACAGCTTCCCTCACCCTTTTTACCAAAGGGGTTATCCTGATAATGTACCTCAAGCACTAGATTTAGAAAGTTGGCTGGAAATCATTCTTTTTCTGTGAAACAACCTGCCTGCAGCTCTGTTCAGTCTGTTAACTACCTCTCATTCGTGTTGCGTAAGGAGAAGTGCAGAATTTGTTCACAACCATCAAGTTGCCCCCCAGGAACAAAAGAAATCGTAAGTATTTTTTTCATTAATGCTAGGGTCGTTTATTTCTTCATATCAAAACTGACTATATAGGCATTCAATCCTATTTTTAATATAACTGCCACAGTTTCACCAAAATATGTAGTAGTTACCTCAGCCTGCTACATACATTGCTTACACTCGAGAAATTCAGTCCACCCTGACCTCAGAGATATTTTTGGAAAATCTCCCTGGGATCAAGGTAGCAGAAGGGCAGCTTAAAGACAATTTTATCTTTCAAGGCCATTTTCTCATATACACTGACAACTAAGACCCCTCAAACTGCAAAGTTTACCTCTACCATGCAAAATTAGGGGAGTTAAATGTGGTCTGGAGTATGCCTGCTCCAGAAGGAGTTACAGACCAGCTTTGAGCCCTTCAAGTCAGAGATGTACAGAGGAGCAAAGTCAATCCATCCCCAGCAATACGCTGTAAACTATGGTCACAAGAGGACTTGGGGATTAGAGAGACTTTGGATGCCCAGGTCCAGCACATGAGAACTGTAGATATTTAGAGTTTCTTGGTATCTAACTTAGCTGTGAAAGCCTCTCCATTGGTATTACATAAGCATATTTTCCTTTATTATTTTTTAATGAATTATGCCAGTAATGGTATTCCAAAGCAGCTCAAGTCCCAACCACCTCATCAAAGTACTTGACTGGCAAAACCAAATTTAACTCCTCATGGGTAAAAATCAAACTCATTAACATTGCCTTTACAGTGAACAGCTGGATGGATTCTTGTCTCAATCTCCTCACAAGTTTATACTGAGATCAAAAGCTTTCTTCAGCAAACACTCTTTCCCCAGTTGTGTTTAGACCTAGAAGACAATTTTTCAACAGCTGTTTTTGCACAACTTCATAACTCTGTTTTCCAAGAAGAATTAGAAAGATTAGAAAATGTGAAAAATGAAAAAAAAAACCTGTTTGTAAAACCTCTGAATAGAATCTGTTCAGTTCTGAGCAAAGGCAATTTTAGACATCTTTAAAACACCACAAGACCCTGAGTTAAACTGATCATATGTTCATTTTTATTTCTAAAAGTATTTCCTTCATTTTAATTGTGAATGTGTGAGTCAGTGCAGAGCATGCATAAAGTTAATGTCCCATTTTTAACACATATAAAAGTAGCTGATCAATATTATTCAGAAGTGAATCTGTTTCTCCAATATTTGCTCAGGCAGGGGTGAAGAAATACTGTGTCCTCACAGAAAACCACATGAGACAGTACACCATCCAGATCGGGTGCAAGCCCAAGTGTGCTAAAACCATCATTGTGAGTTCACTGCTTCTATTGTGGTAAAAACCAGGAACCCCCTTCCCCAAGCTTCATCCTCCTCATCATTCCCACTACGCACACACAGCACATCAAGGCAGCTCCTGACAGTATATTTATTGACCCTTATTCTGGACACAACAGAGATTGGAAGGTTAAAGATTGATGATAGCTGCAACACACAAAGAAGTGCTACACATCCACACGATGCAGAGGGAGCACAGGTTTGGGAAGGGTAAACCTATGCTTGTCCCTAGCAATTCTCCACCTCTCCCTGAAGTGGTGAAGGGCACCTGGGTCCCACCAAGGACTTGCAGTGGCAGCCTGTGTCCCGGCACATTGAGGAGTGTGGTCACAAACCAGCAGAGCTGATGTGCTGCTAAAAATCACACAGAATCAAAGACTAGTTTGGGTTGGATGGTTGAACCTTAAAGTTCACCTAGTTCCAACCACCCTGCCATGGGCAGAAACATCCTCCCCTTGACCAGGTTTCTCACACCCCCCCACTTCCAGGCATGGGTCTACCCATAACTTCTGTGGGAAACCTGTTCCAGTGCCTCACCACAGTAAATGATTTCTTCCTAATATCCAATATAAACCCACCCTCTTTCACTTTGAAGCCATTCCCCCTTTTCCTATCACTAAAAGCCCTTGTAAAAACACACATCTCTCATTCACCCTGCTTGCCCCCCCGACCCTCAGCACAGTATTTCTGGGTTTGCAGAGCAGGGAGTGCTGCGCGGGTTTCTTCGGCCCGCAGTGCCAGCCGTGCCCAGGAAGAGCCGGGAGCGCCTGCTTCGGGAACGGCGTGTGCCTGGATGGCATCAACGGCACCGGCAGCTGCCAGTGCGACCAGGGCTTCGTGGGCACGGCCTGCGAGAGCTGCAGCCAGGGCAGATACGGCCGCAGCTGTGACCAAGGTACCGAGCATCCCAAACTGCACAGGAGCTTCGCCAGCCCCTCAGGTGTCCAAACCTTCCCTTTTATCTTCTAACTGTGTTCAGTCTACATCCTAGAAAGGTACAGCACTTCCTAATAGGCCAGTCTTAAAAGCATCATTAATCCCTTTTCTTTCCCATTATGGTGTTTTCTTTCTAATCCCTAGGCTGGAGACAGTGCCTTCTACTCTGGCACACCACAGACTTAGAAAAGCATCCAACAAGAACCATCCTCTGTAGCACTGCTATTTTTCACCAATTCTTTCCCATGAAAATACAGTTTCAGACCCTGCATTTGGGAATAGAGGAAATATGAGCATAGTTTGAAGTTAGTTGTTGTGTAATTAGAAACCAAAAGGCACAAGGCAACGCCTTTCTTCAATTAGCCTAGAGCAGAAGGCACCATCAGCAGGTGATGTCTGGGCCACCCCTGCTGTCCTTCCTGCCCCTTGCTGCCCACACTGCTAGGAAGTGGCTTGCCCCCATCTCTCCCACAGTGTGCACTTGTGTCCATGGGAAATGCAGCAGCGGGATCGATGGGGATGGCTCCTGTGAATGTGACATTGGCTGGAGAGGAGTGACATGTGAGACTGGTGAGTGCCCTGCCTCTCTTCTTCTGAGGTAAAAAGTGAGGATTTCAGAAAATAACAATTACAGCCACGATCAGATCCCAGTGCAGCTTCCCACCTGCAGTGAGATATGGGTCACATTCCTGTGCCATGGCAATTAATTACTGCATTATTAGAGAGCTGCTTGAGACTCTGCTCATGATACTGAAATGCTGACTTAGCTAATTCTCTACCTGTGTCACAGGTACATCTATCTGTCCCAAAAGAATATCCCATTTATTAAAGCTATATGTTTTCCAGAGCAGGATTACCCAGCACATTTTGACCCTCAGATCAAAAGCCTCTCAAATGCTTCAAAAAGTTGATTTAGCTATACAACACCAGATATTATGTTCTTGTTAATGTGATAAAAAATAATTAGCAAATAAATCATTTTGTGCTGGCTTAATACAGCTTCTATATCAAATCAAATTATATTCTATTTAGACATAACTAAAGTATACTCAGTAACTATTTCAAAACTCTAGCTATGATGGTATGAAATCTAAAAATGTTACAAGCACATTTATAATAGCATTCAAGATCAGTTTTAAATTTTCCCAGGAAAAAAATGAGTAATAAGTACAGTTTTGTAAGAGGGTGGCTATATATGCTCTGAGAAAAATTTCTGCTCCTTTAGAAAACCAACCCTTATAGAATTCTAATATTATACAAGATTCACCAGACTAAATACAGATAAATGACAACAGGTGAAATGTTTTCCTGACAATATGACCCAGCTCTTCCTTGCAAATTAGTTTAAATGGTATCCACTGATCTATACAGACTCTACAGGTGGAGCCTCTATCGAAACTGAGAGCACAGTTGTCTGGCATAGAACGCAGGCTCCAGCTCCACATGGTGGGAACAAAAGACTGAATCTAGAAGGATGTTGACCCAAAACATTTTTTTTCCACTTGCAGAAATCAAAGATGATGCATGTAATGCCTCGTGCCACACCAGCGCCAAGTATGTATGAAATGTACTTATTTAGAGGAGAGGGGAGAAAAAGGGGACCTCTTGCAAAGCAAAAATCAAGTCCACCTTGCTCATGACTTCTCAGGAGGACATCTCAGAGATAAGGAGCAATGTAAATCTAATGCATAAAGTGATGAGGCCAGAAAGTTCAAACCTCTCCTCTTCATCTCAAAATATAGAAATAACAACAACAAAAAAATGTTCTCACCAGTCCAGCACCAATACTGGGACACTAACTAGTTTTCAGAGGAGCAAGTGAGCCCCACTGAGCCATTTACTGAAAGGCATCTGTTCTGTCACCACTGACCAGGCAGCAAAATTTACACTAGTCAAGACAGCTCAAAAAAAACCCAAGGAAAGCTAGCTGGAAAGATGGCTCCTCATTTTCAGCTATAGCTCTTCTGTAGGAGCTGAGGAACCAGAGGGGCAAACCCCCCTTTTTCCCAGATGTAGATCATTCTCTCCCCTGTATGTTTATGACCTTCTGTTCACAGGAGCAATATTTTACCAGGCTTTTTTAGCAAAACTACACACTCAGATTTGCTCATGGGGACCCCACACATTCTGGAATCAAGACTGTGTTTCTGACAGAAGCATATTGTTCTTCTCTTGTGTATCTTTCATCCACTGACATACACCTGTGGGTCTGAGGGTAGGCACAGGCATGGCAGGAGTAGGGGCAATGATGAATTGTGCTGGCTGCATCCCTCCATAAATTGGGTGCACACAGACAAAAAAAGTGCACAGCTTTTTGGGTGAGTAGACATGCAAATGCTGGAGTTCTGCACCAAAAAAATTAGGTTATTCATACACCAAAGAAAGGAATTCTAATACCTAAAATAATACATCCAAAACACATTTGAAAAGCTTGGTCCAGCTACATCCATTTTTATGGTTTTAGCTACCTCTTACTGTATGGTTAAATACCTTGTTATTTCTATGCAACATTACCTTCAGAAACACTCATAAAAGCAAGGGCTGTACAAAAGACCTGACCAATTTTTTTTTCCTCTCTGTTGAATGATGCCTCCCTCCTTTTATTTCATTAGCTGCCTTCTCCTATCAAATGGCACTGCCTATTGCAAGTGTGCAGCTGGCTTTGAGGGGAACGGGACATTCTGCACAGGCAAGTGAACTTTGTCTCTTCCCTTTCAAAAAAAAAAAAAAACAACCAAAAGAAGAATGCTTGAAGCACTCTCTGGTCACAGTAGAGCTGGTGAGAGATGAGCAGTTCCCTATGCAGCAGTTAAAAAGCAGGAATTGCTGCCAGTTCCCTCAAAACAAACAGCAGCCCAACAGGTGCAGATTCATAGCAAACAAAGGGCTCCAAATCTCCAAGTTGTGAGGCATTGTGCTGAGGGAGAGCAGAGAAAAGGGAACATGCTGTGCACAGCCTCAGCCCCATTGTTTGCAGAGTAATGAAACCTGGTTTGTGACTTTTACTCCCTTTCCCAACAAAGCCCAGCAAAGAGAGGCCAATTCAGGGCACAATAACACTTCCAGCTATTGGAAGCTGTGTAGCTCTACCATTTCCTCAGCTTTCTGAACTTGCTCTGATTTCTGGTGTGGCAAAATCCATTTCTTTAGACTACAGAGATTTAAGAGAACCTAAGAAAGGGATAATAGCACCTTATGCTAGATGTTCTCCCAAAAATCTGTGTTATCCAAAACAGACTTCTTCCAGCCACAATAATAATAATTACTTATAATTTTTCTTAATTCTTAACTGATTAAAATGCTAATGTTTTTCAGACAGAAGCTCATTTTTCTACTTAACTCACAATGGCTAGCAGCATCCTAATCCCAGATTTTGCCACTCTTACTCTGCCAGTTTTCGTTTTCTCTTCTGGCACAAGACAGACAAATCCATTTGAATCTGCTGGGGGCAATTCCCCATGTGCAGGAAGAGGCAGGTGACACAGGTCACCTATAGTGACTCTGTACTCTCCTTGCTCCCATATAAAGGATTCCTGGGCAAAACTAGTTGCAGAAAAAAATCAACTCCCTGGTTAGAAATTGATGAAAGAGTAATTTAGGGTCATTTGAAGCAAAAATTAAAGCCATTTTCAAGCTGATTTGAGTCACACTGAAGATCAGACAAGGTTCCCTTCCTGCTCTCAAGTTGTGAGCCTCCACCTCATCCAGAGTTGGAGAAACAGTATGAGTATCCATCTGAATAAGAACCAGGACTGTCTGTCACAGGAGGGCTAGGTGGTATTAGACCTCCTGCAAAAGAAGTTATATGGTCTGTGTGCAGAAAATGTCAAGCTCAGGGAACACTTAAACAGCTATTTAAACTAGAGATGAACACAAGCACCCCTTTCTTTGGTGTTTTGTTGGAATGGGCAGAATTGGAAGACGGAAAGTTACTCAAAGTCAGTCCTGGATGAATTCTAATATTCCAGACTAGAAACACCATTTCAGCTTTCCCTCTGGAAACAATAATAGATATTAAATAACTGGCACCAATGAAGTCTGTGGCCTCCTAATTCAGGAAGACTCGTTCCAAAAATGCTAGTAAATCCCTTTAAAAATGAAGGCAGATAATCATGAGAAGCAAGAAGCCAATCGAGCCCATTGGTTTAATCTCTGCTGTTGTCTATGTTCAGCTATTGATGCTTGTGAGAGCAGCAATGGGGGCTGTTCCTCCAAGGCAGAGTGCAGGAGAACAACACCAGGAAACAGAGCCTGTGTCTGCAGTGCCGGCTACACCGGAGATGGGATCGTCTGCATCGGTAAGCATGTGCCCTGTCTCATGCATCACTCAGAGGAAAATCACAGCAGAGAGGTTTCCTCTAGGGGGATGATCCTCCTTCCACCCTGACCCAGAAGTGCAGCTTGCTGATACTATATCCCCTGATGCCAAAGACATCTTTTCCTGCCACATGGCTGGTACTACTTGGCAAACCATGCACCTGCAGCAGTGTGGTGTGACACCAAATCTTATCAAACAACATCTACCCCTAGCAAGTAGCAGCTTGATACACACACACACACACTCCTCCGGCCATCACAAACAGGCTTTTAGATACTGTGCCAGAGCTCCCCAGGTCTCATTTCAGAAATGCTGCTAGCAAGGCTTTTGCCTCCTCCAAGATAACTGAAGATGTAGACTGAGGTACTAAGTAACTGAGGGAATGAATTTTATCATAAATCTGCATTCCTAGTATGCTTTACTTAAAATTTATTCTCCTTGGGTTTTCAGAATTACTCTCTCTTTCTTACACTGTTTCTGTTTTATAAAGAAATCAACCCTTGTCTGGTGAACAATGGTGGATGTGATAGAAATGCAGAATGCACACAGACTGGACCCAATCAAGTGAGTACTTTGTTAGTGAAGAAAAATAGGCCTAGTCAAGTGTTTATTGCTGGGTAAAGAAAGATTTCCCCATGTCAATTTTGTTTTTAAGTAGAAAACTGAATTTCATAACAATTCTGAAAAGTATGTGCTTCCCTCAAAAAGGCATTTGAGGGGGAGTGCAGATAAACATGAAAAAACATCTATTTCAGTGAAAGAAATCCAAAACTGAAGAGGAAATCAGTGTTTTGCTATTTTAAGTGGTTGTTTTTCTCCTTTGGGAGGTTTTGATGTGAAAAGCTGTAAGTTTGAAAGTATTGCTAGATGATGTTTCTCTTATTGTTATAGAAACTGTCCATGGAAAAAATTCCATTTTAGACTAGCCCTTCTCCCTGCACAGTTCAAATGTATCCACAAGGAAACAAAATGGCTTAAACCATAGCACTTGCAAAGGGTTACAACATCCACTTACTCCTCTGATGATCTCTAGAAGTAGTAGCTACAACTTGTTTATTTATTCTTCCTTACCTGTGAGAATGTAATTAACATCAGAATAATAACAACTTCCACTACAAGACCCCAGCACTGCAAAGGCAAATTTATAGGACAGAAATGCATCTTCTTTCTCTAGGGCTCTCACTCATCCAGGAGGTACATAACACTGCTATTAGACTACCTCCCAGTTTTATTTCTGCTGCAGAAATCTCACTGAATTTTCAAATTCCCACATATTAAATGTAAATTCTAATTTGAGAACCATTAAGCAGTGAATTGGAGAATATAATTAATTTCTTTACAACTATTTTTCATCTTTGTGATAACTGCAAATGTAAAATATCAGTAACCAGGACAAAGTGTCAGCTACCTTTCCACTGCATGGGAAGCTGCCAGTAACACACAATTCCAGGTGTGTTTTAAAGCTACTTTTCATCATTAAAAAAAAAAAAAAAAAAAAAAAAAAAAAAAAAAAAAAAAACAGGGGAAGAAAAGGGATGAGAGGGGAATACCAGCTATGCAAAAAACATGAGGGAAACAAATTAAGTGTTTAGAGTGTTTTGTCAGCAAGACAATAATGTGCAAATGTCAGAGGGGTCATTTCAAATGAACAAGAGAGCAGAGAGGAGACCAGAGATGGATAGGCAAAGAAAAGGCAGATAGAGTCTAATGAAAATTATTATTTCCCAATCTCAGTCTATGGGTAAGTCTATGCTTACCCATACTAGCCAAAAAACTGCTCTGAGAGACAATGTACTTTTAGCTTAATAAATTGCACATCATATCATAATGAAATTATCTGGGGAAAAGGTAAACTGTATATTTGTGTGCTGAAAAAAAAAAAAATTCAAGCATTGGTCAACGTATTCTTGTTTTCTGATTTTGCTTTGTAGGCAGTATGTAATTGCCTGAAGGGATATTCTGGAGATGGCAAAACCTGCACATATATCAGTCTGTGTTCACAAGTGAGTATCCACTTCAGGAGACCATTTTAGGTGGCATTATAATCATTACACTTCTGGGGGTTGTATGCATTCTAAACTAAGTTAGGTATGAATCTAAGAATCTATGTACATTAACTTGGCTAATCTTTAAGTATTCTTGGTTCAGTACATGCTTTAGTGCTGTCGCTATGAGAGAAACTAAACATGCAGGAAGGGCTTTTCCTCAACCACAGCCTGGACATAACACAAGTGAAGGCCTGGACTCATTGAGTCTTAAATAACTCACTTGAAATCCAATGCAGAGAAACAGACCCTGGTCTGTAGTGCCAAAACCTAAGTCAGCAAATTATTTGTCATATAGAGTTCCTACAAAAAGCCAACAAAACCATTTCCTTCCACAACACCCAGCCCTGGACATGCCATGGCACTTCCCATTCTGTCCCTTACTTGTCACTGCAGGCTGAGAATTAGCCACATTTGTTTAGCACAAACTGTCTCACACACTGCAAGTCACACACTGGCAATCAGTATGGTTCTCTGCACTGTACTACTCTGCCTCTTGGCAAGCTGCAGCAGGGACATATCCACTCTCTCGTGTACATTAATCCTCTGTGCTCTGAGCACAGCAAGAACAATTCTCACTCTCCCAGCCTGGCCTCTCAACTGGCTTTCTCTGACCTTGAAAGGTTGCAGAGATGAAAGAGCAAGGGCAAAAACACAACCTGGAGGAAGGGGAGTTTAAAGTTATGAGCCATTGCTCCCTATGATTTTGAATTCTCATGCTTTTTCCTATGCTGTGTTCCAGCAGCTTTGCTTCCACTTGACTAATTATGCCAGGCTAACTATGTGTTAAAAATAAAGATCATCTTGAGGAGCATCAATGTCATACCAGACACTAACCTGGCTGCACGATGACCAAGCCTCTGTGCAGCAAAGCTTCACAGGTAGCCAAGGCTGCCAACAGCCTGCCTAAGCCAAGCCAAATCCATAGCAAATCCACCCAAACCCACTCCTTACAGCCAGGTGTCTCTCTGACCTGTCAAGTCAGGCCCCACTGGTAGCTCCCAAAGGAGTTTCTGCTCCCTCTCATGGCCCATGGGAAAGGATCCCTGAGATGATCAGCAACAGAAAGGACACCATGAAACAAGTACAAAAAGACAAAGACAAGAAGAAAAAACAAGAAAGCTTCTCAATTTTCTCCAATTTATCTCAAGCCCAGGATAAAAACTTATTTGCAAGCTGAGGTGGTAACAGAGGAGCACCTAGTTGTGACTGAGCAGAGCTCTGAGCCCCAGCATGCTGCTCCTGAGTGAGAGGAACATCTTGGTTTAGTACAGGGAGCTCTCAGGAGGCAGGCAGCTGGGTGAGATGCACCCACTGCTCCAAGCCCAGTGTTGGACTCAGGTGCAGACAGGAGATGTTTTAGAGACAAGGACAAGGCAAGTCCCTGTTATAGCTGGCCTGGGCCATCAGACAGTCCTGTGCAATGCTCCTCCATAAATTCAGGCTCCTGGCACCATCCCAGTGACTTACAGCATGTAAATTGCTCCTGTTAGGGTAAATCAGCCCTGCATTGGCAGAGAAGCTAAGACTCATCCCTCAGGTACAGAGTGAGACTTGCGTGCAAATATTTTGCATCCTTACAGCATCATGAACTAAATACATTAAGGAGGGAATCAAAACTCAATCCTCTGCATAAAAGGAGACTTATTTCTTATAAACCCTGAATTCTCTTTAGTGTTTGGAAGAAAATATATGCCATCAGATGTTCCAGCAAGATGTGGTTGCAAAAAGGTCTTGTGATTAAAAGTTTCTAAATTATATAAATGCAGGGGAAGAGTGAATTGGAATTGTTTTATACACCTGGCAATGAAGGAATAATATATTTTAAACTTTGCCCTTACAAGAATAATGGAGGCTGCAGTGAATTTGCCATCTGTAATGACACCGAGCTGACAGAAAGGACCTGCACCTGCAAACCTAACTACATTGGGGATGGATTTACATGCCGAGGCAACATCTTCCAGGTAAAGTGCTTCACATGTTTGCTGTCCCCTATTTTTCTTCCCATAGTTACTTAATACAATGGTTGAAACACACCACTTTTTTCTTGGACAAGTTGTACCCCGGAATTTGAAGTTATCCCAATCCAAGAAACCAGGAATAGGAACAGGATGCTGCAAGATAACCTTAACTACCAAAACAAACAAAAACCCTAATGGATAATCATTATGACTGCAGTATTAGGGAGTTTTAGGTTTCAAAGAAGCCTACTGTTTGGCAGAGTAAGGTAAGAACAGAACAGAAGCAATACAGATATGCAGAATTTACTCCAAACCTGAAGTTCCCTTTGTCCAAGTGCTGCATTTGTTTGCACTCCATAGATATTGCCTCACATTTGCAGCACTATTACAGAGTCTTGTTCTTAATTGCAGGAACTTCTCAGGAACTCAAACACATCTAGGTTTTATTTTCACTTAGAGGTAAGAAAAGTGGTTGGGGTTTTGGGAGGTTTCTTGGGTGGGGGTGGTTCTTGTTCCTTTTTTTTCCTCCAAGAGTGTAGAGCAGAGAGAAGCAGGTAAGAATCTGGTGTGCATCAACTTCCTTCAATGTAATTGGAACTGGATTTGGATTATCAGTCACTAATACTTGAGGTGCTCTAATGTAAGCTGTCACTAAAACAGTAATAATGACCCAGAGTATTAATGATCAAGACCAAAGTCCCAGAGAAAGATAAGGCCTCCAGACTGGGCATAAAACTGAAGCTTTCACCCATTCAGAGTCTGAGATCTGCCAGCACATCCCTTGTGAATTCTGAAGCAAGAACATACCACTTGTTTACTACCCTTCTGCATCTCCAAATGGCAACAATTTCAGTTGCCTCCCTGAAACATCACCGAGTGCTCTGTGTCTTGCAAGACAGCCAGTGTGCAGCCAGTTCTCACTGATTTTTGGAGACTGGCAACATCAATTCTCTGCTTACCAGAAGCTTCAGGACAGCACAGACCTGTATGCTGGCCTGCTAACCTAAAGACCTATAATCCAGTTTCAATTTGGCTACCATGGTAGACAAGTGGCTTCCTCTTGCTTTAAGAGAGCTCTCAATTTAGCTTATCAGTGGTCACTGCAAAGTTCCTGCAATAGCCCAGGTCCATTTGTACTTCTAAGAGTAACTAATTTAATTCCCTCATCTCCTGTCTGTTTTTGCAGAGGAGATAAAGACATGGCTATAAGATAAAATCTTCTATTTAATACCTGTGAGCAAAGGTGACAGATGAGGTTAGAAGTCAAAGTCCACATGAGGAATTTCTCTCACCCTTGTGTTGCAGGGAAGGGAACGCAATGTGTGGCAGCAACAGAGCTGCAGGCACTGCCTTCACCTCCACAGGGCAGTCCCTGTCACTGTGTGGCACCACATGCACTAACTCACTGCTGCTTTTTCCTCTTCAATTTGGCAGGCCTTGTCCATCAGAGATATCTCAGGGCCTGGCCCTTTCACCCTGTTTGTCCCTCGCACAGACATACTGAACAGTGACCCACGAGTAAGTAAAAGGGCTCAGTACAAATGAGCTTTCTGCTTCAGATGCCTTGCTCAGCTGCTTCTCCACCCCTCCATTCCCCACTGCAGGTCAAGGACTGGATTGCCAAAGGAGTGATGGCTCAAGTGCTCCGGTACCACATGGTGGGTTGTGCCAATCTGTTGTACAAGGACCTGACAGCGATCACCAACATCACCTCTCTCCACGGTGACCTCATACACATCAGCTACTCCCAGGTAACCAAACATGGAGAGACAGGGAACAGAACACAAAACAGTCCACTCTCATTCACCTTTTTAGAAACTTCAATGGCTCCCTTTCATCCTCTCATGCACAGAAATAAATAAATTACTTTCAAATAAGATTGCCTCTTCAGCTGAAGAGTTCAGCACTTATTTGGTATTCTAAGAGTGGAGTTCTACAACTCTTGCTTTGACACATGGTATTTTATCCTCAGACTCTGGCTTTATAAGCATGAGGAGAGTTTGAAAAAGCAAAGGCAATTTATTAAAGCTGAAAGTACTTTTTGCTGCAAAGAAAAGGTGGTCTGGACTCATTAGATCAAAGCAATTCAGCATCAGCCTCACTTTCCCATAAGGTTTCACAGAAAAAATGTTTTTGTTGCCTTTCCAGAACTCACTGGTTTTGAACAACAAAGCTGAAATTATACTCAGTGATGCTGTTGGCACAAATGGTGTGATCCATGTCATAAACCAAATCCTGGTCCCTTCACATATGCAGGATTTCCCCCTCAAGAAGGTATGTGCGGCTTATCACTATTGCCAACCCAGGGGCTTTTCCACAGTTACTGTCAGAGACATAAATCATATCAGTCAACAAAAAAGGTGACACTAAAAAGACCTTATACAAACAAAGAAATTAAATATTGTATTTCAAATTCACCAGGATTACAGATAAAGTAAGGAGAGTATAAGAGGATTTCTGCAGAGGGTTTTTACAGCAGCTTTGATTTTATAACAAAAAGCAACTTACAGGGAAAAGCAAGCTGTTACCTGCTTTTTAAATACCCAAATAATGTATTCCTTAGGTAAATTACTCACTTTTCTTTCTTTGTAGGAAAGTCTAAAAATGGTTGCAGCCAAGCATGGATACATTCTGTTCAACACCTTGCTAGAGGTAAGGACACAAGAGACAGAAGCCATTGGGAAAAGGTTGCAAATTATTTTTTTAAAGACAAAAACACACACACACAGAGCACATGGCATCACTTTCAGGATTTTGTTGTGGAGAACCAAAGGGCTCACCACCAGCTGTACTCCCTCAGAGGCTGGAGATGTTAAGCAGACCCACACCCACCTTTCCCTTCCCCACTCAGCTCTGTCCTACTGTACATCAAGTTCAACTCACACATCTGCTTTTGAAAGTCAAAGTATTTGCAAGCTGGTGACCAGGCAGCCCACAGAGCACCACACCCCAGTTATACCTGACATTCACCCCACAGGTCAGTGTTCCTTTAGGACAGAGCATTAATCTTACCTTCTGCCCCAATTGTTGCTGTGTTGCAGAAAAACAACCTGCTCGGGCTGATCAACGATCCCATTCACAAACCTGTCACGCTCTTCTGGCCCACAGACACAGCCATCCGTGGGCTGCCACAAGAGCAGCAGGACTTCCTCTTCAAGAAGTCCAACACTAACAAACTGGTGCAGTACCTCAAATTCCACGTTGTCCGTGATGCTGCGGTAAGCCCTTGCGCTTTGGGAGTGCTGCCACAGGCAAAACACACAAGCCCAGGCACATGCATCTCCCCTTTTCTTTCCCAGGTGTTGGCCTACCAGCTCCCCAGCTCCACTCCACTGAAGACCCTGCAGGGCTCCAACCTCAGCGTGAGCTGTGGGGATAATGGGGAGATCGTAAGTGTTTGCTCTGCTGGCACATTTAATCCTCACTCCTGCTGCAGGATCTGCTCCTGCAGCCCAAACTCAGCCTTTGCACAGCCCCCAGGGAGGGTCAGTGGCACCAAAATTTTGTTGGCCATCACCGCTACATGCCAAGAACCACACCAACAGATTCAGCAAACTGTATGGTTTGCAGGACTTTTTGGAGCTGTCATTTGCTCTGTTTTAAGATGCTATTTGTTCAAAACAGCTCTCAGTCACCTTAAAACTGATATACCAGCACACTTCTACAATATTGTAGAAAAACATGTAGTGCAAAACCACTAAGATCAGCCTGGTTTTGAACCCCACGAATGCAGCATCTGCATGCAAACTCTGGTGCGTAAGCATTTCCAAGCTAAGGTTGCAGGCACATACATAGCCTGACAAACCAGAACAATGTCACATTTTTCTTTGCAAATGTATCAGATCATAACTGGCAAGCATCTAAATCTAAATACACATAAGATAAACCTGTGAACATAGGAATGGCATATTCTCTCCTCTTCAGAAAAGAAAGATATTATGGAATCATAGAATGGTTTGGGTTGGAACGATTCTTGAAGATCATCTTGTTCCAACTCCCCTGTTATGAACAGTGACACCTTACACTAGACCAGGTTGCTTAAAGTCCCATTCAACCCAACCATGAAAAAAAACTTCCAGGGCTTGGAGCATCCACAGCTCTCTGGGCAACTTCTTCCAGTGTCTCACCAACCTCACAGTAAAGAATTTCTTCCCAAAATCCAGTCTAAACCCACCTTCTTTCAGTTTAAAGCCATTATTATCCCTTGTCTTATCATTACATGCCGTTGCTAAAAATCCTTCTCCAACTCTCACATATCCCCACTTAGGGACTGGAAGGTGCTCTAGGGTCTCCCTGAAGCCTTCTCTTCTCCCAGCTGAACAGACCCAACCCTCTCAGCCTGCGTTCACAGCAGAAGTGTTCCAGCCCTCTGAGTATCTTCATGACCCTCCTCTGGACTTGCTCCAACAGGTCCACATCCTTCCTGTGTTGGGAACCCCAGAGCTGGACACAGTGCTCCAGACACGATGCTCCAGGCCCATAGGAAGAGAGGCCCCAAAACTGGGTTTGAGCCCCTATAGCCCCAGTTTTACTTACAGGATAGTTTGACATACCACCTTGCTCCAAGAGCATTCCTACAGAGCGCAGGAACCCAAGGAGGAGCAGCTCATGACTTGCCATGTCGCCCTCTCCCCATCCCATCTCCCAGGGCGCCCTTTTCCTGAACGACGGACAGTGCAAGGTGGTGCAGCGGCAGCTGGAGTTTGACGGGGGCATCGCCTATGGGATCAACTGCCTGCTGGCAGAGCCCAGCCTGGGGGGGCGCTGCGACAGCTTCCTCACCATGGAGTTCATGGTAAGCGTCCCCCCACCCTGACAGCGACACAGCCCAGGCAGCAATGCTAGAGAGAGATGCAGAAGTGCAGCACAATGCCTCGCAGGTGCACAACACAAATCCTGTATCCACACTAAGCAGCACACAGGACAAGTGGCTCTACTGAAGACCATTAAGAAAAAAAAGCACCTTATACATGCAAGCAAAAACTTGAGCAAGGACAATTCTTTCTGTCGTGCTTTTAAATTTGTGGAAGTTCACACTACAGATTTGTCTGTAGAGATCACGTTTACAAAGTTCCCTATTAAAAAAGAACAGCATTGCTACTCCAGCAGCACAGGGTATGAAGGACACAAGATAGAGAACTGCCTACTCTGTCTCAGGCTCTGACATTTCTTGTTTTTAACACACTTGAACAGGCACTGTTAGTGTGGAGGAAGTTTCCTCTGTGAACTTTGATGGGTCAACAAATGGGATATTTTGAAAGTCATCTTCAAAGAGTTTCAAGACCAAGTTTACTTCAGTTTAATTTGAAAGTATGAAAAAATTCCTAGAAGTAAAAGAACTTTCAGGTAGTCTTTAAAAAAGCTTCTCAAAACATGTATTTCAATTACAAAACGAACAATTGTGTATATCCCATCTGCTTAAGTTGCCTTTTGTTTATGATGTCATTAAATGAAATTAAACAGATATCATTTCCTCAAAGTTCATAAGCAGTTCCTGAGAAGCAAACATTTTTCTGTACTCTAAATTAGACATCCAGGTCTAATACAGATCACATTAATACTTGTTTGAAGAACATTCATCATTTCTTCCCTCCTTCTTTAAACCCAAACCAGTTTCCTCTTCCAGAACTTATATTCTGGTATCAAAACTATTTTCTTGTATTTTTGTGGCACTAAATTATTGCAACTATTTTGTTGTTACTCTCCTCTCTTGCTCCTCCACAGTTTTCTATTATTTTTTTTAAGTGCAATAAGCTTTGCCTTTTCTGATCTCATAAAACACTTTTTGTCCAAGTCAAATGGCCTTTTGTAGCCACTATTTTAATACACTTTTCTTTTCCCTTTTCCAGGGGCATTGTGCTAGCTGTTTTAGTAACTATAAATGCCCTCCTGGGACAAAACCAAAGGTAAAGTATTCAACTCTCACATGTAAGCAGACTAACATGCTCTTCTCTGTATTTCACAACAACAAACCAGAAAAAGTTTCTTACAATAAATAAAAAGAGAACCTTTGTCAGTGCCACCACACTATTAAGTGACAAAGCTCTCCCTGGGCAAACACCTGGTGGTGGTGGTGGATGCTTGTTGGTCTCACAGAGCATCCACCGTAAAAGTGCTTCAGCTGACTCCAGAGCAGCCCCTGCACTATCAGGAATGGTGCTTAGCATATCAGGAATCAGAGAGGGTCAGGGGTCTCACACCCACACTCTTCACACATCACATTTTGATTTCAATGTACATCAGAAATTACGGTTTAAAGAGGAACAAAACTCATTTTCCTGTGTTCTCCTCTCCTCTCTCTGTGCTGACACACAGGAAGGAATCCACTGGTGCACCTATGAGTCCTATGGGCTGCGGAGGGATGGGTGCCGCAGGAACTGCTCCATGGTCATCCACATAGCTAAGTGTTGCAAGGGCTACTTCGGGCCAGACTGCCAAGGTAGGAGTCCCACCCACATGGCCATCCCTGTGCCCTCCCCTTCCCCAGTACAGCTGTGTAGTGCCCAGCAGACAAAACTGGGAGAGCTGGAACAAGGGGTATGAAGAGAGACCAGCTGCAAGATGAGGGAACTTGGTTGGAAGAGCTGAAGAGCACGAGGTGTTAACTGCTTCTTCAGATTATATCCTCACATTTAGAGCAAGTTTTAAACTCCATAGTAGTAGCAGGTGAGTGCTATGGAGAGCAAAGGCTGTACTGCTGAGCGGGTCACCAGCTGAAAGTCCTTTAAACACAGGCTCAGGTTCACACAACACCACCAGCACACACCTGAGAACCACTGCATAATCACTCAGCCACAGGCAAGTGCACTAATCACCAGAGCAAGCTCAGAAGTTGTAGTTCTGAACAGATGGAGACAATTTGGGAGGCTCCATCTCAGCAGTTTTTTAGCAGATGCTTCCAAACTGTTCTCCTTCACCTGCCAGCCCTGCAGGGGAACAGTACTGGGCCCCCCCAGGGCACACGGGCTCATGATGTAGGTCAGGATCTCTGCTGGCAGATAGGCCCAACCACACAAGCCTGCCAGCTTGCTCTGTCCCAGTTTCACAGATAGACACATACAGAGCCCATGCAATTTTGGCTAGCTCAGCCTGAGCTACCCTTTGGGGTCACTCTGACAGTACATAGACCCATTAAGACACAAAAGAAAGGCTCCATTTGGGCAGTGCCATTCACAGATGGCTCTGAATGAGCAAGTGGCCAGACAACAGCATCCACAAGTCAGGGCTGGAAGGATCCCCAACACCTTACTGGTAAGAGTTGTGGAAGCATGTCAAGGAATTTAGAGCCCAAGGCTCAAAGTAGTCATAAGTGTCACAGCCACTTTTACACACCTCAGGGGAGATGCATTTACAGGCATTCCCCACTCAGTGGTTTTTACAGAACACTAGAGAACAGTGACAATGAATAAACACGCATCTGAGCTAAAGAGCCGCTTTTCTTCTCCAACCTTTCAGCTTGCCCAGGGGGCCCAGAGACCCCATGCAATGGCCACGGCTCCTGCGACGACGGGTACACGGGGACAGGAGAGTGCCGCTGCAGCGGCGGCTTCAACGGGACCTCGTGTGAGCTGTGCTTGCCGGGCAGATACGGCTTCACCTGCAGGCGTACGTTTGAGTGCCCTTTCCATATCCATGCCCATGTCAAGCCTAAACTGTTCTGTCAGTAAGGAGTTTCTGAGTAAGCCAAGGAAAGCTTCCCTCTTAACATCAACATTTTTCCTGAGTGCATCCTCACACCAGGGGATGGCACAAGGTCTCAGAAGGGAGGAGGAGGAGAAGAGGGAGTGCAGAGGCTGCATGGCTGCGCCTGCACAGAACCTCCTACTCTTACACAGCACATCAGCAACAGATTAAACAGAAGCAGGGCCTCCAGCAACAAGTGGTTTTAGCTACAGCACAGCTTTCTCCTCCATCCCCATAAAGCTTAAGATAGGATTTTAACAACATGGCTCCCCAAGGAATGCAGGAGGCTGAGGCCATGCACTACTTCTGCAGAGAAGAAAAAGGACACCAGGGGTGACAGCTGTTTGTGAAGAGGGACAGCCAAGCAACTGCTCACAAAATCCACCTCTCTGTGGCTTTAAATGTAAACTAGGTGGGAGCAGGATCAATATCTCCCTTTAAACTTAAATATTTTCCTGACATAAAGCCTTTCAGATAAGAAGTTACAACATTAATGCTTCCATCCTAAACCTGTGCACCTGTACTGCTCCTGAGGCATGTAGGACAGGAGGTATAGGCAAGAGAACAGGCTTGAACACAGATCCTCAGGATTATGCCTACCTACAATTCATCCACTTTAACAGCACACCAGAACATAAAATGTATGAGCTATTAGCTTGAAACCAGACCATGAAATTTAAGAGAAAAAAAAGTTTATAACCCCTTCCTTTTGATTTAAGTCAGACAAAAATTAACAGACGAAATTAAAAAAGCCAGTAAGTGAAGCTCCTTTTCAGCAGGACAGGTATGCAAAAAATCAGTTCCACTATTCCCACATAACTAGCTTCTCTAAACAACAATACTTCAAGAAGAAGGATAAGGCCATAAAAAATGCTGCAGCATGACATTATAAAACAGAGAGCCATTAATCATTATTTAGGAAGTATTTAGCACATAAGCTATTGCAGGACCTAAAGAGGAGAGGAAAAAACATCACCTATAGATTAAACAGACTCAGGTTGGAAGGCAGAAGCAGCAAAACCTCATCAATAAAAGGAACTGAAAGAATCCAAAAGCTTTTAGTCATGAAAATATCTGAAACCTAAAAACAAAATTACAGGTAACTTGTCTACATTTTACAGCAAAGCTCACTAACCGCATATCTGGCTTCCTTACTCAGCTGGACCTTCTCCCACACAGCAGCCAAGAACTGTCCCTCTACACACCTTGTTTTTCTCTGGCCTCCCCACAATTAACAGCTGCTGCTCATTAGGACTGATTTGTCTGGGTCTTCAGTTCAGCCCTTAACTCTTTCCTGCCACAGTTCTCCATGCAGTTTCCTGCTCCACTGCAATGTGCAGATCAATGGTCATTTTCATTTTCAGAGGCACACTGAACTAATGCCAATTATAAAATCACAGGACCACAGGTTAACTCAGATTGGTAGGGGTTTCAGAAGGTCTCTAGCCCAACTCCTTCTCAAAACAGGGTCAGTTCTGAGCTCATGTTGTTCAGGACTTATCCTGTCAGCACTTGAAAGCCTCCAAGGATGACAATTGCTCGACCACTCTGGAAAGTCTGGTCCTCTGCTTGACTGGCCTCATGGTGAAATACCATGAAGTTAGACTCATCTGAATTATTTCTGGATAATACTGTATCTAAACTGACATGCTGACCTTTCTCTAGAGAAAGACTTTCCCACTCTGCAAGTGACCTCTGTGTTTCTTTTCCAGCTTGTGAATGCAAGAACAACGGGCAGTGTGATGAAGGCTACTCAGGGACAGGACGATGTTTCTGTGAAACAGGATGGACTGGCCGGCTGTGTGAAACCAAGCTAGGTCTCTGCTTGCTCCCAGCAGTCTGTCCATGGAGCTGTGGGCTCACACTACTTGCAGTTTAACAGAAGGTTTCTATAGATAAGACAGAAATGGTTAATAAATGTCAGAAGCCATCTAAGAGCACTTAGGGACTCTGCGCTGGACTGAGGACCCCACTGTCTCCTCTTTTGTGATTTGGCAGTATGAGTTCCTACCTCCCATGTGGAGAGGCTTTGGGCCTTGGCAGTCAAAAAATAAAATTATTACAAATTTTCCAGCTAGCCAGACTGGTACTAAGGGTTCTCCTTCTGCATGAAATGAGGGCATTGTGGTGCCAGAGCTGTTTGATTCCAGCTGTCCTGCCTTTCCTGCAGCTCTGCCACCAGTGTGCTCCCCCAGCTGCTCGGCCAACGCCATCTGCACGGAGAACAACACGTGCCAGTGCAAGCCCTTGTACGACGGGGACGGGATCACGTGCACAGGTGAGCTCCCACCCCCACTCAGGGTCAGAAGGCAGGTTCTTCCCTCTTGCACACACACAGCAATGCAGCTACTGCCCACCATGAAATGTTGCCTGCCCAACCTAAAAACTTTCACTGTTCAGTGGGTGAGACAAATTTAGGATATACAGAGTTCAGGTTTTTCTAAATAAGACTTCTCCAGACTTTACCAAGCAGGAGCATGGGCAGGAAGTGCACTTCAGTCAAGTTTTGAAGACAGCAAGGTTTCTCTCAGAGGTAAAGATATCAAAAGGCTTTTCCAACAAAAAGGATATGATGATTTTTTTTTTTTTTTTTATGCCCATAGGCAAGGCAGTTCCCCGGTAACACTGCTACAGAAGGAGTTGTTCTTTCTCAGACAGGTGTCTTACATCTTCCAAAGTCAACCTGGCCAGAAATCTGAGGGTTGATACCATGTCTCCTGAATCAAGAACATTGTGACAAGGCTGTCAGAGCCCTAAGGGATAGACTTACAGAAATTCAGTAATGCCTCAGGAAACGGAAACAGCTTTTTGTTCCCCAATAAGTATTCTAGTATTTTTAGTGTGAAAGGACTGGTGATGGTTTGTTTTTATGAAGAACATCCTCTTTAAAAGCAGACTTTACTCATTTGGGTTTTTTCCCCTGCAGCTGCAGAACTTTGCAAACAGAACAATGGTGGGTGCCATAAGGCAGCCGAATGCACACAGCACGGGGTGAAAGTCTTCTGTAGCTGCCAGAAGGGCTACAAGGGAGATGGGTTCACCTGCCTTCCAATAAACCCTTGTGCTGATGGGTTCAACGGAGGCTGCCACGAGCATGCCATCTGCATTGTCACAGGACCTGTAAGTCGAATGATTTCAGTCCCCAGCAGGGAAGTCTGAGGAGTTTCTTCCTGGTGCCAGTAGAAGTCTCCTCTGGCCGGATCATGCCCTGTACCTCTCCAAATCTCCATTTTCCAAAACAGCCTTTACTTAGTTCCAACCTACTTTCCACATCAGTCTGGTATGCCTCAGCTGAAGGCTGAGAAATATTTTGACATCTTTGCTCTGGGGAATGGGGTAACACAGAAGCTGGGATGTTTTGTGTATGTAGTCTTTCTGTCCCAATCTTAGCTCTCCCTGCCTATCCTTATCTGCAAGACAAATTTCTTGGACTAAAATTAATTATATTTTGGAAGATAAACAAAGGGACAGCTGGAAGAATAGTGTCACTTATTGATTGCTTAAACTCAGCTTAAAAAGCTCTGAAGCCACATGATACAAATTCCATGACCCACACAGTCAATGTGGTTAGGGAAAACTTGTGCAGGTGACTTGATCCTGGTGCTTGCAGGATCACTTCTCCATTCCATTTTGGTGTCTTGCCTGAGCTGCCTTCCAGGACTGATCTAGAAAAGTCTTGCTGAAAATCCATTCCAGCTGTCAACCATCGCAATCCCTGGATGTCACCAATTCCTGCTCGGTTTATAGTTCTCATTTATTACTAGCAGTGGGCTGTTAAATTCCATGCTTGCTTCCATGCCCAGTCATTTAAATATCATTTTGATGTGTTTGCCATCCGTTTTTGTGAATTATGTGTCATATAACCCTCCAGTTATATGTTATTAACTTTGTGGATGAAATTATGCTTTGGTGTTAATTCAGCAAAGTACCCAAGTACATGTGTAAATATTTGGCTTACTTGTTAGTTGTTGGAGCCTTCCCCGGATTGGGGTGACTCCGGTTGGTGGTGAAGTCTCTCTTCTAACCCGTGCCTTCAAAGAAAGACTCAGCAGTCTTCAGTCGTCTGGTCTCAAGGCAGTTTCTTGCATGTTATCTCAAGGCACACAGACTCCCTGACATTGTCCCTGACTCTGTCTGTCCCCGTCTCTGGCTGTCTCCTCTCTCCCCTCCCCGAGGGGCTGGTGCCATCTTTTATATCACATATTACGTATTAGGTGTTTATAGTTTTTCCCCAATGCCCACTACCTATGTTGAACAGTGACTTTCTACTCTAAACCAATCTGTGAGTGCCAACATCACTAAGAACATGGAGAATAGAAAGAAGGAGGACAGGGCACGCCCAAATCCCTCTATCTTAGAACCTCTGACCCCTATGTACAAACCTCAGACCCCCCTGTACAAGGCTTAAAACCCCCCTGTACCGCACTAAAAAATTCTACCATTCACCTTGTGACTACTTCTATTATAATATCTAAACTTTTGTGATTTCTTGTTCTTCCTGCAAAGTTGGTAAATTGTTCCATGGGTCAAGCTCAAGACCACAGAGATCCCTGGCCGCCTGCCAGGGTCTCAGAGGCCTCTGCCCTGAGCCCAGAACATCCAAGAGTGTCTGAGGGACACCTTGGGTTCCGACAGTTAGTAGCAACTTTTCTGTTTGTCCATTCCTGCTTATATCAAGTGAAATTTCCCCAACAGTTCAGAATGTTGCCTGAAACACCAGTGTCATGTCAGCTAAATGCCTTTTTCCTTCTCTCCCTGAGCAGGGCAGACGTAAGTGTGAATGCAAAAACAACTTCATTGGTGATGGGCTGAACTGCTCGGTGATGCAGCTGCCCCTTGACCGCTGCCTGCAGGACAACGGGCAGTGCCACCCCGATGCCGACTGCGCCGACCTGCATTTCCAAGGTGAGAAGGGCACACCTTGCGCACCACCAGCCCTGTGCCCTGGGGCCAGTGATCAGGAGCTGTAAACTCATTCAGGCCTCTACTTAATGTCCCCATGAAACAGTGAGATTACAGTTGGAATGTGAATTTATCATGAAGCAATGTGTGAGGGCAATCCAGGTAGGAATGCTACCCCTGAGGAATCAATCTGCTCTAATTACAATTCACGAAGTCCACGGGTATTCATACAGCACAGCTGACTCTGCACCGTGGAAGCCCCTTCAGGAGGAGCTGGTCCTTGTCTCTCTTTGCAGACACCACGGTCGGGGTGTTCCACCTGCAGTCCCCTGTGGGGCAGTACAGAATGACTTACGAGCAGGCCAAGGAGGCCTGTGCCAATGAGTCGGCCACCATCGCTACCTACAACCAGCTGCTGTATGCACAGAAGGTGAGGAGTGTTGGAAAGGATGAAAGTTTGACAAGAAAATCTCACAGATATGTATGCTTGGCAGAAAGATTTTTGAATGTAGAATCTGAAGAAGGAATAGAAATGAAAGCAAGTTTTGATATAGAAGAAAAGAATTGCTGAGCCAGTCTTACTGGATAACTAAGAAGGCAAAAAGGGTATGTTGGTTAGAAGGGGTTTCTATGGCTTAGAGCAAAGGATAAACCCACCTCAAACAAGAAGATGCTTTTACCAAGCAGAAAGATACCACTGGCAAACAAGATTGCCGATGTTACAAGTAGAAAAAAGGTCTCCGAATTTTCCACTGCAAGAAAACTGAAAAACAACTTCTAGCTTAAACTGTAACATACTAACTTTTTGTGATTGGAGAACAGTAACATGAAGATAGTAATTATAGTAGTTATGATAGGCTATAGGTAAAAGTAAAGGTATAGATTGGTTCTTCTGTATTAAGATGCTCAGCAAAGAAAAGTATATAATGCATTGTAACCAAAATTAAAGGGTCTTCAGACTTGTCTGTAGCTGGAGCTGACAGCTGTAGGCACAGGCTCTGTCACCCACAACCTTGGACTGCTGTAACACCGTTCAGGTTCCTACTGAGGAGGCCTCTCAGAGGGAGGAGATTCAAATAGGACCAAGACACAGAGTAAATGGAGAGGGAGGAGCAAAGGGGCTGACCTGTGATAATAAGCATCATTTTCCCTCCTTTCCTTCGCCCATGCCCCAGGGTATGTTTGGCTGGGAGCAGTTTTCAGACTTTTTATTGGTTTCACCCATGCTCTCACAGCACTGAAATCATTTGCCAATTTCTTGTTTCTAGTGATGCTGGGGTGAGAGGTAGTCAGACTTTCAGAGTGTTTTCAAGGGGATTTTACTTATTAACACTTCTTAAAGAAATGTGCACTTCAGAGTTATGCTTAATTTATTTCTTTAAAGTAAGTCTCCAGGAATCTTTTTCTCAAATGCTGTTAACAGACCCATTTCCACATTGCCTCCCTTGAGCACGTTGTAGACAACACATAGCTGATGTCAGTGTGATGAGCATCTCAACTTGGGTTTGCAAAACTTGTTTTAGAAGAGTGGGTCAGACTGACTGTCTCTTTCTGGCTCCTTCCAACTCTGGAAGGAAGAAAGACACTCGCTGCTTAGAGAGGCACCTTTAGCAAAATGTGAGGCTGGACCTGTGCTGGCAGGGCAGGTGCTGCCTGAGTGCCCCGGGAGCTCTGTTCATTCCACGTGCAGTTCCCCAGCCCCACCACCCAGCTTTTCCCCTGAATTTTTCCCTTATGGCTGTGCTGACCACAGGCAAGGTTCCACCTGTGCTCTGCTGGCTGGCTGGCTGGTGAGAGGGTGGGCTACCCCACCGCCTTCTCCTCCCCTAACTGCGGCTCCGGATACGTCGGCATCGTGGACTACGGGAGAAGAGTCAACCTGAGCGAAACCTGGGATGTTTTCTGCTACAGAGAGAAAGGTAAGAGGGGCCTTTGCCTCGTCCCTCTGTGAAAATGAGAGCAGCAGCCCAGATTTTGGTTCCTTCCATCAGCCACAGTCTGGTAGATAACACTGCAAGAGATTTTGCCTATTTTTTAACTTAAAAAAACCACTAACTTATTGCTTACAAGTAGTTTTTCAGGCACAGGGCAGCCTAAAGCTTTCTTGGAAAGGGTGTTTGCCCATACAGCTCTCTCTGTTTGTACCTTTCAGAGGTGAACTGCACCTGCAAGCCAGGCTACGTGGGGGATGGCATCTCCTGTAGTGGGAACTTGCTGCAAGTGCTGATGTCCTTCCCAACACTGACAAACTTCCTCTCGGTAGGAACAAAGGCTGGGGCAGGAGTGGAGCAAAGCAGGACCTGAGTGTTGTGTCCAGGGTTTGTTTTACTAGCCCAGCAAACACACTAGTGAAGCAAGGCAGAGTGGTCTAAATCTGCACCTATATGGTCTAAATCCAAACCAGAACTTAGTAACTACTTATTTCATTACTTGCTCCAAAGAGATTTCTGGGTTCTAAAATTCAGTTGGAATTAAAAGCTTGGTGCAGCTTTAGCTTAAAGGAGACTCTCTGCACAACTTTTTAAGCATCACAAGAGACACTATGCTTTGGAATTTCATTGAACTGCTACTGGGAAAAGACAAAATGTTAAGAGTTCTTTTCTTGTCACTACTCAGAAAGGCACTATATGTATCAGCAGCCTCAAACATAACAGAGGCCCAAATCAGTTTAATATGTACTGAAAATCAGTTTAATATGTACTAATCAAATTAGCAGCTGGAGCTGGGTTTCAAATACAAACTTTCTTTGGAAAGACACTCCAGAGCTGCTTCACGGCTAAAACCAGAGTTCCCTTGTTGTCATTTGTATAGTGTCATCTTTTCTGCTCTCCACACAGGAGTGAACAATTGCTGTCTAGTAAAGCTGGATTTTGTTTCTGCCTAGGACATCATGGCTTACTCCAACACCTCCAGAAAAGGGAGAGAGTTCCTGCAGTACCTCACAGACCTGTCAGTGCACGCCACCCTCTTTGCTCCCAACGATAGTGGGTTAAAGGAAAATGAGGTCGGGGTTTTTCTCTTTTTTTTCCCTTCCTTGTTCTAATAACAGTTCTTAAGCAGCTATTATGGGTTTCTGCATCCCATTGAAATTTAAGCTTAGAAAAATAATCTCAGTATGATGTGACTTCTGCTTAACCCTATAGAATTTATACTGTGCTCACAAAAGACATGAATTCATTGTTTCCATTTCCCTTCCATGGTTAGGGGGTGCAAGGTTATTGAGAGTTCAAGTCACTACAGAGACTTTTCCATCAGGGATTTTAGTTACCCTGGTATGAAGGAGTCTGCCTGAGATGAAGTCTGTTCTGGCTCATTAGCATGGAGCACAGTTATTTGAAGAAAGCAGCATACAGCTTTGGTATTTCCCACAAATACATTAAAAGCATCAATTTCTAGCTTCATTTCTATGCTTTCCCCTTTTTATACTTTCTTTCCTTCCTTCAATCAAACACTTCCAAACAATTCACAAGGGTTTATACATTGGTTCACATCTTCAAGCTGTTTGGAATATCCATGGTGAGTCTCATCATTTCAGGTCATCCTACAGAGGAGTACAATCCTTTGTCCCGCTGGAATTAAAGTCCTGCCATCAGAGGCCAGCAGGGACAGAATGTCCCACTATTCCCATGCAGATTTCCCAAAAACCTCTAATGCTGCTGCGCTTGCTGCAGCATTAATAGCAGAGGGGGAAAAAAGGTCACAGGCACATAGCTTACTAGTAAATCCAAAAGATTAATGAGATCCATTAACACTCCTTGTATTTTGCCCTCATTTGCAGACACTTTCTGGAAGAGACATCGAGTATCATTTATCTAATGCCAATATAATGTTTTATGAGGACTTAACCAATGGAACCACCCTTCTCACTCGTCTAGGGAAAAAACTCCTCATTACAAACACTGGGGGCCAGGAACATCGAGTCCCCACTGCTGACCAGGTACCTCTGTAATAAATTTCCCATCTTTGTGCTTTTCCTCCTCTTATGCTATACCCTGTAATCAAGTGCCACACCATTCTGGAGGGCATTTTGATAAGGTTAGAGTGGGCAGCAATGAGAGATTGAATTCAGAAGGTTCTTTCCTGTCCAAAGACTGCAAGATAGCAGATGGCAAGCTGAAAATTTACCAGCTTGCAAATGGACATCTCTTACCTGCAAAACTCAAAGGAAGCTGTTGAAGTGGCTTTCAGGAATGGAAATATGGTAGGATGATGGGAGATGGCTATATGATAGGTGAAGAGATGAAAGCAGCAGCTTATCATTAAAAAAGGATGTTGGCATTTGTAAGGGTAACTTTCTGGGAGAGGCAGGAGACACCAACAGAGCCTTGCTCACAGCAAGCAAACTCCAGCCAGCTACTCAAGTGGCTGCCTGGCACTCAGGAATGACTGCACTTGTAGGCAGAGCTTTGCAGCTTCACAAAGATCACAAAACCCTTCAGTTAGAAAGAAAGAAAGAAAGAAAAAAAAAAAAAAGGACACAGCAACATAAAGACAACATTCAGGTAATGATGATGGCTACTCCATGCACAGGAGAACTGTGACCAGGCTGATGTCCAGGGAGGCAGCAGTGTAACTTTTTTGACACGTGTTTTTTCTCTCTGGGTGTCAGCAAGTGAGGTGGGGAAACCATCTTATTGTCAGTTTCTGTACCAAAGGGAGAAGGGTCAAAGATCAGCTCTCGTTGCTTCTTTTCCTGGCAGAGCGAGATCCGATATGTGGACAGAAGTGCTATTGTTGAGTGGGATATAATTGCTTCCAATGGGATAATCCACATCATTTCAGAGCCTTTAAAGGCTCCATCAGAACCTGTAAGTGATTTAGGTTTCTGGGGTGGTGAGAGGTAACTGACTTATCTTACTCTAACTCATTGCTGACATTCATATATTCCCAGTTTCCCTGACATATATGCAGCTTTCAGCTTAAAAGGTTACTTTCAAAGAGAATTAGAAGTTGAAAACAAGGTACCAGTGATACCAAAAATTTGTCTGAGCAATTTCTTCCCACAGTTATAAATATGTTTTCTTTATATAAAATAATGGAGCTCATGTCCGTAACAGAGATTTTTAAAAGCTCCATTTTAGTTCTTCCACTTTCAAGCTTTTAAGGCACCTTGTTTACTCTTGCCTTGGCATTCATTCCTATCCAAAACTATATTTTGAAAAGAGATATCTTTTGCCTGCATGAATTCCTGCAAATTTCCCAGTTATCCAGCTGCCTCCTTGGTCCACAAGGTTTAGTGATGGGCTTGGCAGTGCTGGGTGAACAAGTGGACTCAATCATTTATTGCAGCATAAACTGTTCTGTGATCATATCAAAAGGCCACATTCAAATGTCTCTAGGGAACACTCACCAGGAAACACAAGCACAAGAACAGCTCAGGACCAGAGCACATCTCAAAGGGACACTGCACGTGCTTGGGTGCTGTAAGCTGACCAGTGCCCATCCATAGCTCACTCACCCTCTCCCTTGCTTCCAGGCTCCTCTCCATGCCAGTACTGGGACAGGAATATTCTTTGGCATCTGTCTAGTTACTGGAATTGTGGCTCTTATTGGATATTCTTACCTCAGGTTCAGGAAGAAAGACATTGGCTTCCAGCACTTCAAGGTAGGGTTGCTGGTTGGAACACAAAGCAGGGGGGGACAACTGCACTTCCCAAATTCATGACTTTCAGTTTCTCCATACATTTGGTTAAGCTAGAAACATTCCTGATCACTTCACTTGAGCTGTTCAGACTGAGACACAGACAAAGTGGGGAAGGCTCACATGCTTGCCTTGGACATGAGTTTACATTTGCCCCAGACCTCTCCACCCAAGTGTCTGCTCACACAGACACTTGCAACACTGAGGACTGGCCCAAAGCTGATTTAACTGCACCACAGCAGTGCAGAAGTCCTTGCCTCCCCAGAAAGCTCACCCTTAGGGAAGCGAGGAATTACAACCACTGAAAAGGCACCTGTTCTCCTCCTGCATTACTATCAATTTTGTTGTTCTGGAGGTTGAAACATTTCATAGGAAAAAGGCCAGATCCAACAGACGAACAAACTGAAATGCCTGTAGGATTGAAAAGTGCAGGCTTTTATACTGATGCACTTTCATGCTTGATTTCTCTTAACTAATTTTGCTAGCAACACGAAGATGCAAGACCAGTCAGCAACAACTAAGCTACAGAGATGAGGGATGAGGAAAAAAATGTTACAAGATACATAAAAACATACCCAAAAGAAAGTCTACCTAGAAGTGAACAGAAAACCCTTCCTGTTCTAGTCCCTGCATGTAATGTGAATAATCTTGTAGAAACAAAACACAGTAGCCAAGAGCCAGAGGAAACACTTATATTTTTAAACAGTTTAAAAGAGAGCCCTCAGGACTAACCAAGTACTTTTACCCCAAGCACTATTTCAGGGTCACCCTTACTCTCCCATTCTTTGTTGAGGCTTAAAAATAAGAAGGGAGGGGAAAAGAGATACCAGTGTTAAGTGACCTGAGATAAAAAAACAACCAAAACCACAGTTCATGCCCAGAGACAGATTTAGACAATAAAGCCAGTTGAATCACAACACTGCACCAGCTGGTGGAGAGGCTCAAGTGTCCCACTTAATGCACTGGAGGAAGAGGAAGAAATTTAAGCAAGTTTATGTGCTTTTGTGCAGTCAAAGGATGACACTGACATAACGTCACTGGACAAGTCACAGCCTTCAAATATCACCAACCCCTCATATGAAAGTTCTTCAACACTGACTTCACCAGAACCTGCTTATGATCTTTTCTCAGTAAGTTCACCTTTTTTGATTTGAGATTGAGACACTACTAATATAATGGTAAAAGGGAATTGCTTTATAAAAGAAAAATTTCAAGTTGGAAAAGAAAAATTAATTCAAGAAACCAGCATTTGAGTTCCTGGCTTCCCTGTCTCCCCTCTGCTCTAAACTGGTTTGCCTTACCTGTAGTAAAATTGAAGCTGTGGTCTCAAGGCCATCTTCAAAGACAGCTGAATTAAACTGGACTTCAAATTACGCTGGATGACAGTGACACATCCATAAAAACTTAGAAAGCCTTCTAATTTTGTCTTCATGTCTCCTTGGTACAAATGCAGCTGAGAGCCATGCTAGCACTCTAAAGAATCTGAAACCCAGCAGGGAGGGGGCTGGGAATCCAGGGAAGGAAAGATTGCACCCTCATGTACATGCAGAGTCTAAAATCAAAATGCACCATTTTGCATCCAGTAAAAGGACTTGTTTGGTGCAAAAATGTCAGGTGCCAACTCTGCCATCTGTATGGACAAATTTGCCAAAATGTTACTTTTGTTTCTTAATGCAGTGTTCAAGTCTGATTTTCTTTTTATTCTATTTTATAGGATTCAGATGACCAGCAGCTTGTGATCAGTGGTCCTTATGATCAGAATTAAAAACTGAATTTGGCATTAGTCATCTAATAAACATATTTTTTATTTACATTTACTGTGAAATAAAGACCACCTACATTACAGGGAATAAAATCTTGTTACAAATTAAAACCCAAAAGAGCACAGCTTTGTTTAAGATGCCTTCTATATAGCTCACAGAGATACCAGCTTCAGAAGTGTTGGCTGAATCTGAGCAGTACCAACTATGAGTGCTAAAATCAAAACTGAGTCTCAACTAACCTACCCAGAAGCAGACACCTCTCTGGGAAAAGCAGTTGATTTTCACCCACCTGCTATTTAACTGCTTTTATTTTTCTTCACAGACTAAAATGGCTACAAACACACAGGGCTGCTAACTTGGCAAATATCCTAAATTTTCTAGTACTCCAGGCCTGTGCTTTCATTTTGGCTCAGTTACAATTAGAACAGGCAAGTGTGAAACGGAACATGTGATAAACTTCTATTTTTAAACTGAGGGGATTTTTTGGCTGGTATACTTTCCTGTTAGATAGTAAGCAGCAGGAAACACAGCCATCCTGACTGTCCCCCTTGCCTGCTCTAGCTTCTCTGTCTTTCCTCAACCTTGGCTTGGTGTTTGCTTTACATCTCACCTCACTGTACAAAGGGAAGCAGTAAATGAAGCAGCTTTAGTAAGAAATGCAGCTGATATGAAAGCATCCAAATGAACTATTTTTGGGAAAAGTGGACTATGAAGATGAACATCCCCCTGCCATGCAATGTCTACATTCAGTTTTTCAAGTCTGAGAGGAGCAGCAGCAGCTGCTCCTTCACACACTGTGTTTTTACCAAGCACAGCAGCAACAGCTGCCACTGTCACCACACACCATTAGAGATGGCTCACACTTGAGTTTGATTCAGTGTCACCTCCTTCCATCAAAATATTAAATATCATAATGGCAACATGAGAATATGAAAGAAACCACAAAACAGCAAGAAAGAAAGGTTTTCTTTCTGGCAGCAGTAACATCCCCCCAGTCTATAGGGGCAGGAGGGAAGTGCAGGAAAACTTAGTTACCTCTGGGAACTACTCCAGGAGGCATTCTCTCAAAAGAAGGCAGGGGGCAAATCCAGTGTTGTTGATGAAGCTATCAAGAACAATGAAGGGAATATAACATGTAAATACACATTCATCTGAATTAAACAAACAGTCAGTCAATTTCCTTCCCCTGTCCCCCTACACAAGCCTGCTAGTTTTCACAGACTTCAGAAAATTTAGAACACAAACACACTGAAACACACACATTCAGGAGTTTTCCCCACAGAATTTTGCAATCCATAGAACTCATGTTCTTTCCTTCTCCCCAGTCAATCAAAATATTAAGGCTCATAGAGACAAGAAGATAAAGTCCAAGCATTTATTTTTTGTAATAATCATTAAATATTTTTATCACCAAAAAAAAAAAAAAGCTCCACAATTCATTAATCTCTTTTTTTTACTGATAGGCTATTGAGCTCTGTGTTTTTGATAGACCAGAACAAAAACTTTTTCTTGCTTTGGTGTTCAAATGAACCATACTCCCAAAATTAGTACAGAGACACTGCCCATTAAACATGCCTAAAAATCTCTTTGAAATCAATAGCATAAGGTTAAAATGAGCAATGCAGAGAGTGTCAAGGTGAAATCATTAAAAAAATGCAAGACATTTTTAAAAGTTACAAAGCAGCACTTTAGCACTGAAAAATAAATAATACATTTGAATATTCTCACTTAAATTTATATTATATATAGTTGAGTTATTTTAAAGAAATAGAATCCTTCAATAACTAACTTTTTTCATGCAACACTGTCTATTTCAACAAGTCATGCAATATAAACAATATTTTACTTCAGCTGGCTGTCGCAACACAGCTTGGTAGAGAAGTTTGATATCTAACTTAAGACAAAGGAAGGGTGAGAGAAGAAAATTTTGAAACAAAACATGCATTTTGTGCATAATATAACCATCCAAGCCAATTAAACTGTTCCTGCTTAACAAAGGATGAAAGTACAGTGGTTTGGGTGGGTCTTTTTTGATAAAGAGTGCATTGAAATCTCTGGAGCATGAGAGGTGCTACACACACATATCACCAAGTTCAGTTGAAGCTGAGCATCAGGATAAAGAACTGAAGGCAAATTAGGATATTTCCATCTTTGTATTTCATTATCAATTTATGCTAAATATTTCTTGCACAGCCCCACCAAGTCAACTCCTGATGCAGTCAAACTAACTTCCTGCAACATGTTATCTTTTTATTCCAGCAAAACCATCAGGACAGTTAGATGAACTTACTCATTTCAAGTATATTCATCTGTTTAAACACAGGGGTGTTTAAATCACACACTTCAGTCAAGTTTGAAATAGGACTATAGGAAAATCATAAAATCTAAACCACCTCTGAGAACTTCATACTGATTTCAAGCATACAGGAAAACTACTTACAAAATTGTGCAGGCTAAATTACAGTACATTCTTTACTTTGCAAACATGCTTTTAAAAACATGAAATATACCGTATATGAAATTCAATCCAGGTACTTGCACATACAGACAGGTTAAAAAACAAACAAACAAACCAAACCAGAAAACTTTTGGTCAACAAAAGTTTGTTTGCCTGCAATCATAATAGAAAGCAAGTGATATCCCAAAATGAATACCAAATGCTATATGTTTTGTTAATCACATGCTTTTAAAAACCAAGCCTTTAATAACTAAAATTTGAAATTATTAATTATATTATGCCTTCTAAAGTGGCTGGGGTGGGAAGCACCACTTTAAAAAACAAACATTTCCTTTGGATTCAGAGAAAGGAAACAATTCTTATTTAAAAACAACTATATAGCAGTTCTATAAAGTGCCTCTTTGAGGAAATACATCAACAGATGTTTTCCTTGTGCAAAATAGACATTTTTCAGCTCAAATCTTTGAAACACATATGCTACCCAGAGTTTGTGTTCATGCATTACCTTCAATATCAGTAATTCAATAAAACTAATCTATACAAAAACTATTTTTCTTTATTCAAAATGTGTACCACTCCTAATTTAGCTTTCAGGGCTTGAGCTAAAAACATGTCATCAGAAAACTCTGGGCTTCTCATTTCTTAATTCTTCCTCTAAGTCCTTTTCCCATTGTGCGTGTTTACTTTTGACTCTAGAAGTCCATTACCGAAGGCTATATGAAATATATTCTCTCCTAGGGAACAGCAAAGCCACATTGCATACCACTGGAATAAGACACTGTTAAAATCTTTAAAAGCAGCATTTAGGATCAAACTAAAGCTTGATAGAGATCTGTCTGCACTTCGAAATGCAAAACCTCTTGAAACTACTATTATTGGAGAGTGGATACTTGAAGTGTTCTGAAACTCAACAAAAAAAGGTACCTAAAAGGTAAGAGAAGGAAGCTGAAGCAGCCCAAGCTACTTTCAGTTTTAGGCTCAGTCCACCTGCAGCCAAGCAGAGACATGGCAAGAACAGAAACTGCACAGACAGGAAAAAGATCCAGTGCAGCAGAGCCAGGACACTCCAGCCCTTGGCATCTCACAGGTAAGGATCCGTCTGTAGCAGCAAGGAAGGGTAAAAAGTGTGATCATCCCTCTCAGCCGCACCCTGAGCTGGTTACTAACTTGTATCACTGAATTACTAATACTGGATTTAAGCTCCTTCGTGACAAGATCCATTACAGGCTCCAGCTGGAGTGCTGAGAAGGGCCAGAAGAGTGAGTCCTGGTATTTTTCTTTGTAAACCACAAGGCTGCAGATCAAAGTTTTCAATGAACAAGCTAAAACAACCACCCCAGAAGAGCAGCAGTCCTCACTCTCAGATGTGCCCTCCCTCCTGGCCCACTACTAGTTTGGCAGTCCATCATCTCTTCTGTGTGTAAGAGGAGTTTTCATATGACTGAGCAGGAGAAGAGAAAAACAGGTACAAAGCTTATGAGAATAAAGTATGAAATACATATAAACCAAGGTAACAGATTTAAGTGACTTAAAATATAGGTACATTCAAGAAAACCAACAGATATTTGTCCATTTTGGAGAGAAGCCACCAAGAGTTCATTTGATCTGAACTGTCTCTTGTAGGAAAGGTATTCTGAATGTACCAGTGCACAGCTGGTCTGACCAGCCAGGAAGTTCATGCTGCAAAGGAGTCCTTCTTGGATAAAATGTGTAGTCAGGTTCGTAGTTCAAGAGACAGCTCAGGGATGCCATGTAGATATCTGCAAATCTAGAGAGCCGTCTCAGGAAGTAAGTTGGATTCTCATCAGTTCTGAATATGCTTCCAAACTGGGCATTGAAGAAGTTCCTGTTCATCTCCCTGTCCCCCAAAAAGAGAAAACAAAGACAACGAAGTGAACAGACCTGCACACATCTCTTCACCAGCTGGCATCCATAACCTGAAGCAAGCAGATCCTAAAACCTGTTCTATGCATTATTCTCTTGCCATTGTTCTTCAAAACATTAAAATATGCCACAGAAGTTTTTCACCTCTTGCACATATAAAAGCCAGGTCTAGAAATCACAGCTGTGAAGAGCTTCGCACATCTCCCACTAGAGATATGTTGCTTCTGACATCAGAAACATAACATCTCAATTCCTTCTTTTCTAGGAATTGTGAAAGAATATTTTTGCCTCTATCTAAATATTAATGACATCCAGTGTTCCAAAGATAAAAGACTTCTTAAGAAAAGGCAAAGATTTGGCTTAATATAAACAAAAAGCTTAAACACGTTTTGGAATTAAGTTCTGGGAAATAAGTCACTGCCAAGTATCATTCCCATTTCATTTATTCCCACATTTCTGGAGAAGGCTGCTGGTAGTACTGACCTTGAAAACTGTGCACTTCACACCCCCTGCATTCAGGGATTTCTCCTTAATGATAACAGATTATTAAGACTTCTAGCCCTATTACCTAACTTCGTGATAAATCCATGCTAAATCCAACCTAGCACAGAGCTCAGTTTCTGTGTATTCTAAGATGTGTTACACACAATCTGCAGAAATCATGTAAAAAACCTGGAAAAGTGACCTAAGCCTTGCCAAAGAAATATAGTTTTTATTCATGCAGAAGCTGTGTAATCAACAGTGACAGCTGAACACAGAGGGACAGAAGAATCAAAATGAGAGGGAAATAGATTTGATGTAATGTTACCTTTTCACACAGAAAAGTTACATCCGTTCTAAAGACAGGGAACAGGCAAAAGGGTCCATATGTACAAAGTGTCAGAGGGAAGAAGAGCTGCATAATAGACAGGTAGAATATAGCTCCAAAAATATTTTATAATATCTGTAACTACCAGGGGATATAAACCAGAGATGCAAAGAAATTGCAAAGAAACCTATGGAAGATACTTCTTAGAACCCTTGGCTAGGGCTAGCAAAGCATACTGCAAAGTCTTCATGCCCTGTGTCTTACCTCATTTCCTTTCTTTCCTTCTTCCATTCTTCTAAAATCATTTGGGAATCAGGATCACGGTGAACCTGAAACAAAGTATGGATAACTTGTAACTAAGGATAACTCTGTAAATAAACCTTTATATTAATAAACCCTTATCAGCTAACAGGACATGAGCAATAATTCAGAGATCAGTATACAGAACTTATCCACGTTATCCATTTTAAACAACCAAAAGCAGGAATTGATCAAGGCTGACCAATGGAGAAAGGGGACAAGATGTTGAGAAAACTCCTATTAACTAACCACACAAATAATTGCATTTATCTGCAGCCCAACACCTCAGTGAGCCTGAAAGCACTTGCAAACATCAATGTCCAGCCTTTAGAAACTTGGCTGGATCCCTCTGGCTCTCCAGTGCTGACTGCACACACACACAGAGCACAAACCTGCATGTGTTCCAATAATCCTGTCAAGGTTTGCAGCCAGGTCATGGTTTGAATGTACTTCTCTGTGTTCATGATTTTAATCTCCGATCGTAACTCTGGAATAATCGCACCAGTGCGCCAGCCATGCTTCAGGGTCAAGTCCTGTTTACCAAGAATTACAAAATACAGATATTAGTTTTAAAAAGAACTACTTAAAAGAATCTATTGTTTATCCCAAAGCAGCACTAATTTAATTGGTTTTTATGTACAAACAGAAGTATTAAACAGTGGGACATACTGTGCCAATGGAAAATAGAATTTAGATTAAGCATCAAATCCTACATTTTTTAAGAGACATGAAGAACACATAAGCACTTGAAAATAAACACTAATTCATTAGGTTTAAAACAAACAGCAGGAAATGCCTCTGTAGAGGCATTTGAGATTTGTGCTGTTTACCCACACACCCAGCTGACAGAAGGCTACAACCAGGAGCCCCTGCTATTCAAGCTGTTCCTGGCAGGTACAACACAAGGCAGCTGCCACCTGTGCTCTTGTTTCCATTGTGCCACAGTGGAACAGAGCTGCATCCTCCTCTTGGCCGTCAGTCTTCTGAAGCACCCAATGTTATTGTTCTTTTTAAAAGCAGACTGAGGGAACAATGTTAACATCTGCTGCTGCTGAAACATGTTACAAAAGCTTGGAGTGGAAAAGTCACATCCAGGCATTCGTAAGGAATCAATTACAAAAGAGCCAAGTGGTGGTCACCTACCCTAAAGTAACAATTAACAGAGCATTTGCTCATACAGTGGCAAAAAAAAAAAAAAAATCCTGGAGAGTGGGGATACAAATCAGAGCAAGATCTTGGGAAGAACATTCACAATTAGTGACAGGAAGATTGCCTCCTGCATTCAAAACAGAAGTTCATTCAGCTGTCATCCAAGTCAGGCATATCCTGTACATTTGGATATCTGTGTTTACTCTCTAGTACATCTGACACAATCAGTATCTGGATCAGGAATACAACCTCACACATTCCTGACCACAGTTAGTAAACAACTTAAATGCTACAAGTCAGGTGGAAAATATGGTTGGCATTTTACAGCACCAAGGCTCTTTGCTGAAAAAAAAAAAAAAGCAATATGGCTTAACTACCAAATTTTGTTGTATTTTAAAATCTCAAATGAAAGTATGCTACATTGAAAAACTGGAGAGGAAGAGAGGAAAACTAACAGAAAGCCTCATCTTTTCTCTGATTTTAGGAAAGCAAACAACTTACTGCCAAGTCACTGTATATGTGGTCACCAAAGTAGAGAACCTTAGAGCCCCTCCAGCCAGTAAGCTTCAAAAATTCATACAAGTTACCCTGCAGAAATAATGACATGGACATCATAGCAGCATGTGACTTGCACCTTCACAGGCACAAAAAAGGAACTTAGTACACCACTAAAGATATTTCATATCATGAATCTTGTCCTCAGTTTATACACTATGAATCCCAAATTTTACAGTTGATTTCAGTGATAGTAGCACTTCAAGAGACAAGGACACACAGTATCAACAAAGAATTTGTACAACTTCAGACATTAAAATAACTCTCTTAAAGAATGCATCTCCATTTTAGAAACCTTTATATCCAAAGAAGCTTGGAATTCTAGGAAATAGGTACAAAATTTCAACAGAAAGAGTCTATTGAAAGCATACCTGTTTGTAAATCTGGCCTTTCTGCAGCTTGTGAATCTTGTCCCAGAGCAAGACTCCCCTTTCATTCACCTTCCGAAATGGTCTAGAATAGATATGCAATTGTTGTGTTGCTGTAGGAATCTTGACACTTCTTAGGAAATTAAAGTATTAGCATTAAAAATATTCATCTCTCAAAAAGAAAAAAAATACCTCTAGCATCTGAATTTTGTAAGAGAAAAAGCAAAACTCCAAAACTTCCACTTTAACCAGTGAAAAGCAATGTAACTTTCCAGAATATCTATGACATTTATAAACACAGTTTGAGAACAACTGCTGAGAAGTAAGGCAGGGACCCCAGGCAGAAGGGAAGAAACAGCATGAGCTGTCTGCCACTAAGGAGGAGAGAACACAAAAAAACAGATGTGTAAGAATCTTGCCCAATCCCTCAGCACACCCGGACAACTGAAGATGAGAGAGCACAAGACAGGGGCCAAGACATATACCTAAAGATCTTTTTAAAATTAAATGCAAAAAGTAAAGGGAAAATAATCCCACCTCTCTCTATCTCACTTTCAAATCACAAGCACACATAAAGGAACAGGTCTTTTTCAAGGGTAAAAGTAGGGCATACACATTAGAGATGTGTTTACTTAATCACAACTAGTCCAAATATTCCAGTCTGTCAGCCAGCCAGATGTCTTTTAAATATCATGTGCAATGAAAAAAAAAAAAAAAAAAAAAAAAAGAAAAACAGAAGCTATGGAAGACATTTCCAGATAAGGGTCTGATTTGAAAGGCATCGAGATTTCTCAGGTTTGTTAGGAAAGAAGCACACTTCACCAACATGCAAATAAGCAGTTAAAAACTGCTTCTGTGGCCCTAAGTCACTCCAGTACACCTGTGACAGCTCCTAGAACTTTCTTAGGCAAGAAAGGGTAAATATTTAGACTTCAGCATTGGGTGTTGCTGCATTTTGTAATGACCTTACCCAGGATTTCATCAAATATGATTTCATTTAACATTGCAGCCAAACGAAAATATTTCCTAACACACTCTATAGCCTTATATGGAAGAGCTGCTTGAATCATTCTTTACTGACTAAACACCCACCTTCGCTTATCGTTGAAAAAGTTTGGTTTTTCAGCCTGGACAATGACCACATCAAAGAGATCCCTCCAGTCCTTGCCAACGATAAATTTCATGCCTTTGTCCCTAAAAAGGACAGAGGGATATTAACAATGAAGTGTAGCATAGTGCAGTTGCCTGTGCAATAAAATGAATTGTACTAGAGAACCTCATTTTCCCCATCCTCTAAGAATGCACAGTTAAACAGCAAACAGCTGCTCACTTACACAAAGCTGCTGGGACTGTTTGTGATGAGAAACATCTTCTTGCCATGATCAGCCAGCTTTGCTAACACTGCACGAGTTTGTTCAGCATAGCAGATGTATTTCTCTGTGAGGATTAGGAAAACACAGCATTAATTGAGAAAACTCTCATGAAAAAGTTTGTATGCATTCAACCAAGAGGTCAGAACACAAAGTTATACTTAAATACTACTTTGACAAGTGGGAATGTCTTTCAAACTTTAAAAATTCAGAATTTGTAATCTTTAAATATGGAAGCCAGAAAAATCATATACTATCAGTAAGAAAAGCTTTGATAGATTACACTATTAGTACTTACCAATATCTGCTTCAATTGCTCTGTACATTATTCCTTTGATGTGAACATCCCTGATTGAATCCTGTGAGGAAAGCAGTGAGTAGTAAAGAACTTCATCTTTTCAAGTGTTCACCAAATAACAGTAGTAATTTGTTTTTAAAACAGCTCCTTTCTTAACACTTCCAATTTTACAGAAATACCATGTAATGTTCAATATAATTATATATATGTATGTATGTGTATATATACGTATGTGTGTATGTATGTGTATGTATATATGTGTATATATATGGTGTCACCACTAGATAAAGACTAAGCTTGTATTCTGAGAAATTAACTTCATAATTTTGGCAAGTACAAAACTATATAGCAGAGAGGCTCTTTTACATAACTGTGAAAGGTTGCTCAGGAGGGTGAAGTGGGGTGAAAGCCCTCTGCAGAACAGAGTCATCACAGATTTCCAGTGACCTTTGGAGCAGAGCACATTCCTTTCCCCTTACAAAAAAAGAAGTTGTACATCTGACAGATTTTAGATTACAATCACTGACAAATGCCCTGATTATTTACATAAGAAATTTATGAATAGATGAAAGAAGTTAAATGTTCGAACAAAGTACTTATGAGGCGCTCTGGAGGCATTTGACTGCTCTCCTGAGCCAGCTCTGCACCAGACAGCTGTGTTTAGAACAGTGGTAGTGCCATTTTGCTGCTTACACAGGGTATGTCTTCAAAATCCTCAAGAATTACCACTACAGGGTTTCCAAAATGCTTGTCATGTTGAATAGTACAGAAATTTCTCTACATGCTTCAGAGAAACCACAAGAACTGGCCTTCTCTATGTTACATAACCATGACATATAATTATCTCCTCTGCAGGGCACATGCTGAGGAATCGAGAGGGTCAAATTACAATAGACTAGTACTAGAGCTTATCTGAAGGAGGAAGAGAGGTAAACAGGGAAAATAGATAGTTCAAAAGTATGAGATAGCAAATGATTGTACACTAGCCAAAATGAAAGCTCTAAACTGGAATTCCCTATAGCCTCTTACATTCCCTATAACCTAGCTAACCCCTGATAGTGAGAAAAAAAGATACGTTCAACAACAATCAAAAGAACTTTTATCACCTTACAAGATGATCTTGACTTTCCCCCTACTCACCCCTCAAACCTAGAAAGAGCAAAAGGCTTAGAATGTCAGCTTCCAAACCAATTTCAGTTTATTATTTTCCAAGCTCTACCTTAATTTTACTTACGTTTTACAGTTGTATACCCATAATTACTCCATAAAAAACTAAAGTGAGGTATTTCACTGAGGCTAGCACAACAGATGAAAGCTTCCTGAAGTGCTCACAGAGAAGACACACAAAAATATACAAGTTTATCTAAATCTTCAAAGCTTGACATCTACCTTGACATCTTTGTACAGATGAACAGGTTCATAGTCTATGTTGTTTTTCAGAAAATATTCATTCACACAAGAAAGGAGTGTCATTTCTGGCAAGGAGAATATATCCATGAATTGCTTCATTGTATTTCCTTGTGAGCTCTACAGTGATGGGAAGAAAAGAAAAGAAAAGAAAAAACAAAGTCAGGCATTTCCCAGATTAGACACTTCAGCTTAGTTGCAGATATTCAGCTTTTGCCATCCCTCTTCACATGGCTAAAGATTGTTTTTCAACTAACACCTTCAATAAAGTTATCTCCAACAGAAGTGTTGTGATTAGTTCTTCAAATGAATCCAAATCATTACTCTTAAGAGTGGTATTTTAATTCATAAAAACAGGGCAGTGCTCAGTTAAAAGTCAAGAGAAGGCCTTCACTATAAGTCTGCACATCTGCAAACAAGAGGCATTGATGAGGGATGGAGGTTTTCTTAGCTTGGTGGGTTCTTTAGTAACTGGAATACTAATTAGGATTGCAAAACAATTTACCTCCTTGAAATGAGATCATAAAAAGATGTAAGGATCTACAATAACTAGCACAGCAACAGAGGAAGAGATTTCTAGTCTGCAAAAGCTGTAACAATAGTCATGTTTCACAGAAGTAGAGAATCTCATTATATAACAGCAAATACAGCCCAAATACCTCTCAGTAAGAAGGGAAGTAAAGCAAGAAGCTCAGGACCAGAGTAACAAAGAGCAGAGGTTGCAAGGGACTGCTGGAAATCATCTTGTCCAAGCCCCCTGCTCAAGCAAGAAGTTTCATCTTTTATCACTCATCTTTTGTCAAATCCTCTTACTTTGACTCTGCCAGTTTGCATGCAGGAGTTGCCACCATATATTTACTTGCTGCTATACCAGCTAAGCCATCAGACCACCAGGAAAAAGTAAAGTACACGAACCAGATATGGTTCATTTGCCAGCCTTTATCAGATTCTGTGTGCAACACTGAGCATGTCACTTGATTTTCTGTGTTCCACCACTCTGTCTGTATGACTTGGTAAGGGAACAGTCAGAGAATAAACTACACCGAGCAGGAGAGAGAAAAGTAATTTGTCACTTTAGATGGCAAACTTCACATATAGCACTAAAGTCAATAATATATTGAGAAAATATAACTGCTAGTTATATAATGAGAACAAAATTTAAACACCACTACCCTCATGCCAAAAAACCCTCACTCAATTTTAAAGACCGATTTGTGGTTTTACCTTTCCATAAAAGTCACTCATCTGCTCTAAAGGGACATGGGAACCATCATACATTGCAATGACTTCTTCATCTGGGACAACACTGAGGCCTCTGGAAAAAAACACTAGCTTTAGTTCAAAAGTCAGATTAAAATTTTCAAGTAATCACCAAACCCTGACAGATTAACACTTAGATCTGGATCTTATTAAAACCCTAATAATGTTAGAGGAACATTTTTGGTTTTAAGTTAAAACATCATCTTTCCTTACCAAACAAGTAACATTTTAACAGGCTCATGCACACAAAACACGTTTCAATTTTAAGTCCTTTCTACTTTCTTATGGGAAAGGAATTTATTAGTGTCCATTAAAGCTATGCCTCAAGGGTTTTTTTTAAGAAGTGGTTAGAACTTCCAGTTTCTTAACACAAAGTAATTCCTCATGCTGCCTTTTCTTTTATACAGCACTGATTATATGATAGTGTTTAAATCAGATTATTTTGCAGCATGACCTTGAAGATTTAAGAGAGTGAAAAATATACACAACCTTTAACTAAATAGGAATTTCTTTTTAACTGTATGAACAGCTCAGTTTCCCAAAATTTAAAACTACTTGAAGGATGGTTGATAATTAAAACATTCAAATAAAACAACAAGGAGATAACATTTCCCCAGAGTTTATCAACTATTAAGAGAGTACAGGCTTTAGTTTGGTTTTGAATGTTTGCAGCATCAAGCATCTTGCACTAAAGCATCTAAATGACTGCAGGCATGCAAACATCCTCACCAGAGGCCACAGAAGTATTGATATTGTACTCAGGATTAAAAAAAAACACTAATGCAAAATAGATCACCTGGTCTCCTTTTTCCAAACCTACTTATGGTGTTTTGCAGCCTTTTAAAACAGACAGTTATTTCAGTGCCTCCCTTCCTTGGTCTGACCAGGAAGAGTTGCCAGGCACTAAAATAAAAATAAATTAATTCACATGCCTAGTGCTTTCAGTGCTTAGAGTCCACACCAGCTTTGCAGTGGAAAGGCATGATACATGAACTTCCTCAGGGATTCTCTGGTGGCAGAATCCCACATTAACCAGCTCCTTTACTGCACTTTTGTCCACACCCCAATTGGGACACAGCTCTGAGCTGCTGCTGGCAGAACTCCAGCATTCAAGTCAGCCTTGTGCACCAACAGGGCAGATAATACTTGGGGTTTGTAACATACAGAGTTCAGCATCACCCCCTCCACAGCAGCAAGCACAAAGAAATGCAACCAAAATATAAACTAGATACCAAGTAACACCATCAGAATTGAGGAGGTACCTTCTGGTCTGCAGAGAGCTGTGCCAGGTGCTATTTGAATACTGCTAGAGAAAACACTTGTGCATCAGCAGCTACTTAAGCATAGATCAACAGAGGACAATGTGAAAACCACAGTGGAGAGATGACTGCCTAGGCAAAGCTGTAGATTACTTTTACTATAAGCCTCACAGTCCTGACAGTTCACAGTGCAGCTCTATAACCACACATCATCTTGACAACAGCTCTCACAGCCTTCAGCCTTTCTTTTCTTCCCCTCATCCCTGTACAGGTGTTTGAGGAAACAGCATGAAGGTCTGATGCAAACCATCATTTCCAGGTCACACCCTCTTTTGGACACAATTTTGGGTGTTTTGTCCTCATGGTGGGTGGTGGAACACAACTAAGAGCGCAACAGAATAAACCTGGGTAAAAGTCTTTTTGTCCAATGACTTTAAGAAAGGTGGCCTGGCTTCTTGTGTAATTCAAAGTCTGGTACCTAGTGTGGTGCAAGTTTGATTTGGTTGATTTGGTCCAAACTTAAAGGCTCTATGCAAACACAGCAGGACCTCTCAAGTGTCTCCACAACCACACCAAAGTCATGCTATCAGGTACCCTGTGACAATTATTTACATAGAAAGCAACAGCAGAGAAGTCATCAGGGTATTTTTAGATGTCTTTCAGCACAATTTAACAGCCGGAAACAAAGTGAGTCAGCACTATGTGATCAACCAGCTTGCCAATTCTCCCAGGGCTGATCTGGGGAATCAGCTGTGCTGGATCAGGCAGTGGATGTGTACACATCTGTGTGTACACACAGAGATAGATGCAAAGAAAACCCCTTAAAGCATGGTTGCAACGCTCATTCATGTCTGTGGTCACCAGGGCACAGGTCCTGGTAAGAATCCAAGCTGTATACTAATAAATGCAGTTAAAAGACAAAAAAAGTAAAAGCATGTATTGCTATTACAAAGAAAAAAATAACTTTACCCACCTGTAAACTGTTCCCAGCTGAATATAATGAAAAGCATCGATCTTCATTAATAATGCCTTGCAAGCCAAAAAAAAAAAAAAAAAAAAAAAAAGGACAGTTTTTATCACTTCCAACTATTTGACATGAAATTACAAAAGTCAAAGCAATTTTATCTACAACCTTTCTGCCTCAAGAACACCTGAGCACTCTCCTTGAAACTTACTTCACGGCTTCCAAAATACTTTTATCAATGACTTTTACCTAGTTTTATCCTGTTGCACCCTAAGTTGGCTTGCCCCACCCACCATAACGACAAAATGCCCATAACATGTTCAACTTAAGAGCCATTTTTAAAAATATTATTCTTATTGACAATGTTAGTAATAATAACAGTAACAGTAATAATAAAGATTGCTATTAAAGAGAAAAACATGAAAAAAAATCCTTACACACCAATTCAGAGTGAAAAGTTGAAAGGCTTAAAAGCTCTCTTTATTTTCTTTAGCTATGTTCTCAGCACTACATAATTCATCACAAAGTTATTTATACATACCCGGTGCACATCATAATGAAGACCTCTGATGGCAAAATTGGGATCATAATCATATTTTCTTATTTCTGCAGGATACTAAGAAAAGAGAGCAATGATTTTATTTTAAAAACATAAGCAAAACAATAAATTTTTTTTCTGCAGAATTTTAAAAGTCTATGTTTTCTGTGCTTCTCATTTGCTGTAATCATTTAGGAGAATTTTTCACAGGCTGGTGAGATTTGCAGGAATATGTCTGCAAGATAAAATATTTTTCCAAAATCCAAGGCCATTGCTTTAAATCTAAGGGCATCCTGGTACCTGAAATTGGACATCCAGGTAGTCTGTAGTAATTACCTTTGAACATTAGCCTCTTGTTCAAAAAAGTTAATTAAATATATTCTTAATACATTTTAAAAAGTTCATTTAGAGATGCACATGAACTCAATGTCTGTCATGTACTCTTCCCTCAGGTTCTTTATATACAGTGTAGGGAGCTCACACCACTATATGGTGTGAGGCGTAATCTAACATTTTTCAGTACAAGCCCATTATCAGTCAACTGTAATTTTGTCCTGCTTTAAACACAAGTTGCCATGAAAAGAAATGTTAGGTGCATGTGTTGGACTAAGGCTTTTGTTCACTTGTTTTAAAAGGGTGAAATACTTCAGTAGTTTCCACAAGGCATGAGAAAACTGTAATTTCTTTAAGACACTAAAAGGCAATCTTTCATTTTCCTCCCACAGGTTACAGCAGCCTTAGAACCTGACATTATTTTTCACCTTCTCTACAACAGTCTCCATACATATATGGCTAATTTACAAGCCTCCAGGGGGAAAAGTGCATTATGCAGCTTCAACAGAGCCTCTAGCTACTTTATAAGAAACAAACTGTCATTTCCCCCCTAAAGCTCTTATCTTGCTGAAGAGGACTTGCTCTGCAACTGCTGTAGATTGCATTTGTACTGAATACAGGCATCTGCAGTTAAAGAAAACAGTCCTATCATCTCTACACTAACACTTCTAGAAAACATGGGGCAGGCTACTGATTTGTATGAAGAACAGCATCAAAAGCCTACAGACAGCTTGGAAGAGGTGTAGGTTTGGTCAGGGAACACGAAGCAGAGGCACAAGGGAAATCATCAGGGAACAATACAGAATGCGATCAACTAAAAACTACCACGCACTGCACGTGCCCCAAAGCAACCACATCAAGCACGTACAATGTACAATAAATGTACAATCATTTATTTCTGACTTTATCAAATTTCTATATGCTTGACTTGCTACTTTAATTTATTCTACTAGAAAGTTGTCTTTTCAGATACATGCCAGTACATATGAGCTTACCCTGGCACATAAATCAAAGCTTCCTTGCAAACCAAACAAAGAAATCATAAAAATGGTACTGTTTGCTTACCCCACTTTTGGTAGGGACAAATATAACTGGACTGAAACAGCAGTCCTGATAAAAAGGCACAAGGCCTGTGCATCAGGAAATAAATGAACCCAGGAACAAGAGCCACCTGCTGCCACCTCTATGATCAGCATTGAATTGATGTTTATTCTCTTGGACAATTCCTTGCTTCCTACACTGCATTTTGCAATTTTTGATATATTACCTCTCACTGCCATGAGCAAAATTTGCCATCTTTTATGTTGACTGTGACAGTCATAATGGACACCATCTAGAGGGTCTTTTTCTAATGGTAAAGGTAAAAACATATATTAACAGTATAAGCAGATAAATTCCAAAAGGAGACAACTTTAATAAGCTGTCTGAAAAAGTAATTACAGCTTTGTTTAGTAGAACTCAGGAGATTTTAAGCAAGACAAACTGGAAAGCTATTGCTACCCAAATCCATTCAAATAGTAAAGCCAGAACACCATTAGAATTTTTGTCTACAAGAATTAATCTTGATTGCTACAGTAACATGGATTTTTCCCAAGAACCATGTAGCTTTATTAAAGTATATTTACACATCCCACAGAAATTGCTATCAAGACATGCCAAAATTGCAGGGGGATAAAGCTGTGTATGCTTGTAGCACCCATGAAGTTGTGTTTGCTCTTCCAAGGATATTTATAGGTGTTTATAAATAGCTCCTAACCTTTAGAGTCAAATACGAAAGTAGAATAACACCACGCATTCAGATTTAGGTTGTATAAAAATACACAAGCAGCTTTATTAACATACTCCATGGACTTTTTGTCTTTTCCTTTCCTGCAAGTCCAACAGTTTAATTAATTTAGCTTCTTTTAGTCCACGGATTTTTTCCAGCCTTTATCCCACTAGTACCTTCAGTTTCCCAAGCCACCCATCTCCCCCTCCACTTCCTGACACACTTTTCCCATCCCCAAACTAGACAACAAGCAGCTCCAAACTGCCTGGATGTCAAGTGGTCACCAATGAGAGAACACTGCTTGGAGAGGCAGGAGGGCAGTGCTCTGAGCTGAACACTTCCCTGTATCCAGGCTCTGATCACTGCACATGCTGCCCCTTCAGCCAAGTCAGCCGAAATGCCAGGTACACACAGAGCACCTCGCAAGCACTCACTGCCATCAAAGCCCTGCTGTGAAGTCCAGCTAAAAATATTTCATAAGGAAATTAATCACTGCACTCACAGCAAGGGATGAAACATAGTAATGGTAACTTTTAAGCTTCTTATTTATTAATGTGATTCCAATAAATGACAATCAGGAACAAACAACAAACCACATGCCCACATTAAAAGATAAGACAAATATAACTGTATTCCTTAACAGACTGTTCTCTGCTCAAAACTGCAGCTGAGAATAAAACAGGGCTTCTGTTGTGCATATGTAGGTGCTGTACAAAATGTGCTATAAGGGAGCCAAGCTAGGACTGAGACATGAAAAGATGATTTATGCCTCTCAGTCAAAAATTATTTATTATACCCTTTATTCATAAGTGTATTGTTATTCCATTAATTTTACTTACCCGATGCTCATTAATAAGAAGATCTCGAGCAGCATTGAATATAAGCGTGTGCAGATGTTTAGAATAAAAGACCAAGGTGTAGTCATAATCAAACCCATAAATTTCAATGTCTGACAGGCTCATTTCATTGTTTGAAAAAATAGCATCTGGATTCAGCATGTTACTCATAATTGAAGGAACCAACTCTGCGAACAGAGGAGAGGAAAAAAAGTTATACCAGCCTTGTAGCATTATTTAAGTAAAGACATAGAATTCTATTAGCAACTGCTAAATATAGAGAAATGATGGTAGAAACGATCAAACTAATTCACACTAACCAGCTAATCCTTAACAATATGATGCTATTGAATATGCTGTCCCTAATTTGTCTTGGTGATCTGTGGTTTTTATTCCAAGTACATTTTTCTCTGCAGTCCAAGTTTGAAGAAAAAAATGTATTTTGGCATCTTGCTTATCAGAGAACACCAGACATTTTTTTTTGCTAATTCCATTAACACATTTATTAATGTTTTTGAAAACTGATTTGGAGTTGAAGAATATTATTATATTATTATTACTGCTAGTCTAGGAGCCTTGTCTTCTCCTCCCATTACTTGGTCCAGCTCCTGCCCCCGAAGCAGAACTGACATTGTTCTAATTGCTTTAATTTTTGCTTCACCATTTCAAGGTTATCACATTAATCAATTTCAGCTCACAGGAATAAACTATATGTGACTGTGTACATAACAACTATTACATACACATTGTTAGGCTTATTAACCTCCTAGATAATCAGAAAACAAAAAATATTCTGCTTATTTTCTACACACTCACAGAGTGTGCAAATCACTTCCATTTTTAAGGGTATGTTTCTGTTGATATTCGATGGAAAAAGTATACTGACTGAGAAATTAAAACCATGATATAATAAATAACTTTAGGACCAACACCAATGTCAGTACTAAACATTGAGAGTGTTTATATTTCTTGTTTACAAAACTTGAAAGAGCAACATTAGGAGGTTAAGCTACTCTTCTGGCAGCATAAAACATGAGCATGTTTTCATTCGTTCCTCATATACTGTCTTTATACTCCAGACTTCCCTACCAGTGGAAAAAAACGGGGAACATTCATCTTAAATCTGTGCTTGGAAAGGTGAGTTTAAAGGGAATATGCTTTGTTTGGTTACTTTCCGTATAGGTCTAAAAGGAATTAACCAAGCTTCTCTCAAAACCTTCAGCTCTGAGGACAGATCCCTACATGCTTCACCATTGAAAACACCTCAACACGGCAGGTAGGTGTGGGGACTTCAGATGCAGACATCCAAGTCTTCTAATTTTTAAGAGAGGGGGGAAAAGCAAGTTCATTGAGTTTAATTCCAAACTTCAAATAAAGCCCAGCAACCAAATCAAATGTAATTTGACATGCTACAATTAAGGCAAATATTCCTACTCTATAGAAAGGGCCATGGAGCATTCAATTAACTTAAAGTCATAAGCACAGTTTTTAATCAACTTCCAAAATCATGTTACAACACCCGTTTCTGCATTATAAAGTTTTTTTCCAAATATCAATTGTGCAGCTTGGTGAGTCAACACTTGTTTTAAAAATAAAGATATTTTTGCATCTATATATAGATAAAAAGACACTTCAGCTGAAAACTAGCTTGACTGGTGGCTGTCTGAAAAGAGACAGTATAAACAATTGGCAGCTATTAGACATTCTGGCCAGCAGGCAGCATCACAAGTGCTATAAACCTTGGGTCAAAAAACAGGAGAGCCTTGTAACCTTGTCATCTCAACATCATAACTAACTGAAATATCATATACTTGAAGCCATTGGGTGACTTAGTTGTAATGTAATAGCCTGAAATATTCTAGAAGCAGTTGCCTTATCTTTCGCCAACTCACACCCACTGACCAACTTACTTTATCACAACATTACCCTACCTCAGCTCTTACCTCTTAAGTATTACGTGGCTGTGGTTTAGAACAAGAGAAAGTTAATTCCAAAAACAGGAAAAGAAAAAATAGATTCAAAATAAAATGCACTTCCCTTCTCCCTATCCCTTATCTCACCCTCCAAAGCCCACAGACTTCTCTTGAGATCGCTAACATGACTTTTAATTTCACTTCTTAAGTGCTGACGCTATTTTACATTCATAAATGCTTTGCTTGCACCCAGTGCTGTGAAGTCCCAGTTCACATCAAGACTCCTAAGTGCAGGAAAACAATAATTTCCTTCTTTATAGGCAGAAAATGCAAGCTAAAGCATTATCCATTGCCACTACAGGACATGCTCTTCCCCATAGTATTATAGAAGACACCCTGCCTCTTTTTCTTCCAGCTCTCAGAAAAGACCACATTTTCAAACAATTATCTTGGTAATTCTCTTCCCGTTGGAGCAAGGGCAGAAACAAGCATTTCTTCCCTAGCTTTCTGCCTGGCTGGGCTGAAGAACAGAGCTGCCCAGGGTCATGTATGTACCACGAGCATTTTATAATGCCTCACACAGTGTGCTATGATGGAACTGTACACAAAATGAAAAGTCATCCAAAACTTCACAGCATTTGAACTTTTGGGAAGAGCAGCCTATTTCAGAATAGTTGTGCATATATACAACAGTCATCAATGAGATGACATTTCCAACTTCTAGATTTTCTTTCTACATTTGCTTTTCTACACACAACACACCCCCAAAACCTGCCACTTTGCCCGGCCCAAGCTGCTCTGCACCAAAGGCGCTCCGAACAGCCGCGGCCGGGCGATGGTGTGAGGGGCTCAGAACCCCTCCGAGGGGAGGATGAAGGGGCAGCCGCCCCCACAGCCCATGTCCCCGCTGTCCGGCCTCCGGGACCCAGCGCGTGAGGATCTCCCCGCGCTGCCGCTCCGGCCCTGGGCACACCACGGTAGCGCAGAGCACACGGACGCGGGAGCCGCTGCGGGACGGAGCCGCGCCTCGGCCCCCGGACCCTTCCCGCTCCCCCACAGGCTTCGCCCTTGCTCCGCTCCCAGCCGCCACCACGGGTCCGCTCCCTCCTGAGCGGCGGCGCTCGGGCCCGCTGAGGGGGAGCCGCTCACCCTTGGTGACCCTCTTGGCCTCCTTGTAGCGCGACCACAGGTAGCTCTTCATGTCGGGCGACGGCTGCTGCTGCTGCTGCGGGGCCACGGTGCAGAGAGGAGCGGCGCCCGCGGCGGGCAGGACGCGGCCCCGCCGCCCGCCCGCGCCCGCTCTGCCCGCCGCCAGCAGCGCCCGCGCCGCCACCGCTGCCATGCTCCGCTCTCAGCCCCGCCGAGCCGCTCCGCCGCCGCCGCCGGCTGAAGTCACTTCCTCGGGCCCCGCCCCGGGCCGGGAGGCGGGCCCGGCCCCGCAGGTAGCGGCGGGAGGCAGGGCTTGGCCGGACCCCTGGGCTGGGCGGGCTCGGCTTGCGCCCAGAAGCGGTGCGTGAGGAGCGGAGCGCAGCCGGTGCGGCCCCGCGTCTCCCATCCGCCGTCCCGAGGAGGGAAAGCAGCGTCCCCCCATCCACCGTCACCGTCGGCAGCGTTTAATCTGCGCTGCTGAGCAAGGTCAAGGGGAGCTGCCTGGGGAACATACCCCGACCTCATGGCTCTGCTGCTCCTCAGGTCTCTGCTGTGCTCGGAGCTGCCTGGGATTCCTTCACCATAAACATCACATCAACAGCAAATATTTACTTCTCCTGCCCGCTTGCATTTCCGAAATACTATATACACCTGCTTACATCTGTAACAAAATAAGCTCAAAACACAAGGGGTAAGTAAAATAGACAGACGTTCTACTACTGTTTTGAGGCCCTCATTTCCCTGTGAAGCACTAGCGACTGATAGCTGTAGACCCTGGCAGTCTAAGAATCTGAGCCATATCTATTGTACTTGGAGAAAAAGTTAGACGATGCTTGGATGAAGAAGAACCAGACCAGACTGCTGCCACAGAGAACTGGTTACAACTCCACACACAGAAGTCCTGATGTGCTCAGAAACTTTTTACAACAAAAGGAACGTATTCTTTTTACAGTACAGTAAACATTGAATACAACTTGTTCTTATTTCAAGGAGATCTACATAACCCATTGTCACTTATGTCTGGAAGTTACTCAGCCGTTATCCCCATCCATCTCAAAAAAAAAAAAAAAACAATCCTATACAAAACTGAAGGATTTCAGACAAAATACTACCTTTTTTTTTTTTTAACAAAGAATGACTCTCACCTTGTTTTTACAGGCAAAACCACAACAAACTGAAAGAAAAATAACGAACTTTGGATTTCAAAGTGTCTGTCAGTAGCTATGTGTTCTGTACTTCCAACCAAGGCTAAGTTTTTGACCGACAGTACAATTATTACAATTGAGACTGCCAAAAGTCTGATATGCTAAGGATTTCCCAGGCTTAGTTATTGTGGAGACCAGACAGAGCTTTCAAAGTTCCTACATTATCCTTTATGTTAATTGCATTGTCATTTCAATATGTGATTCTGCTAAGTATCACTACAAAGCCATCACAATAAATTCTGGGAACAAGGAAAGAACAAGTTCGTCAATATTTAGAAAACAGAGAAGGTGAGATGAAAAGCAACATCCTAGAGAATTACTAATCTTGCCTTCTTTGATGTTCCTAGTCTGAGAATATTTTTGCAGAACCCTGCAATAGACAAAATGAAAACTCCCATGTAACTTTCAGCATCAGATTTTCCATGTAAAACTACAAAAAGAAATCAAGTCATCTATGAAATTATAAGACTTGGTAAAAGTAATTTCTAATTGGTGGCATAGTTCTAGAGTATTGTAGGTATACTTCTCAGCCCAACTCTTCATCGCCTTCAACAAAACAAAAATGTATAATAACTGGACAGCTTTTTTAATCCAGCCTATGTGTTGATTAATCTCACATGCAAGTCAGTTAAAAATAATAGGAGAAGTCTCATTGTTCTTCTCCTGAGCACAGCTTAGCCTGTGCTCCAAGTCCTAAAACTATAAACATTGTGAACAATAACCACTTTGGTAGGTGAGGCATTCTCAAGGAAGAATTACAAGAACTCCTCTGAATAATACAAGAAGGAGGAGTAATGAAGAAGATATTTCCAGCAGTCAATGTGTTGACACAGGTGTTGTTTGTTGTGCCATAAGCAGTAAGAGAATACTGCAGAGACAGGGATTTATGTTCCCTCACTGTGACACCAGCATTAAAGTTAGAAATGTCTTATAGAAATCTGGAAAAAGATAGTACAGTGTTCTGTAGCACCCAGTCTTCCCTTGAAATCTCAAGGCTTTAAATCTTCACATTAATTTCTTTTTTATATTATCAGACTAGAATGTTAATACTTCTATTTCTTCTGCAAGGACGTGCAAGACAGAACCTTGGATGTGCAAACTATTATTGGTGGTAGAAATCCCATCTTTGCTGCAGACAGTTTAGGTCCCCAGATAACCAGGACTAACCAATAAAAAGATCATTCTCCCTACATATCAGACAGCATGTTTTTCTAATGCTTGATGTATGCAATACAAATAGAAAAAAGTTGTTTTCTATGTGTAGTTCTGTTAGCTAAGACAACTTCCATGGGGTGTTTGGCCAGCAAGTTATTCTCACAAATCAAACTAATCCCTGAGTGTTAGCAGTGAGACTAGAGACAGAACTAAAACATGAGGTAATGGTGTTTAAAAATAAGTCGTTAAACAACTCAACTTCAGACAACTCTGTTCTTTCCTGTGTCTGCTGGACTCCAAGTAATGACTCAAATATTGGAAAATATGTGATAATATAAACTGGTATGAAGGAGCACATGTGGAAATTAATTTGTCTTTATTTGGAGTCCACATCTCTTCTTCCAATACTTGAATTAGCTTTTATTTAAGCACTAGAGAACCTGCAGAAGTAGAGGATGTCAACTTCAAGAATTTTTTCTAAAATGGCACTTAACATGAAATATGATCCTGCAGGCTAATGTAACGTTAAATACCTCTTAATCAGATCAGTTTAAGTGATCCTAGAAATGACTGTGATGACACAATGCACAAAAGAACCAGACTTTCATTTTATTGCCAGCATTGACCACACCTATGATATTTGATGCAAACTGAAAGGCGTTTAGGTATCTCTGACAATTAAAAAAATAAAAAGACAAAAAGAAAACCCCATACCCAGCATGAAGAGTTTCACAGAAGAATTACCCTCCAAAGAACCTCAGAGGGCTTTTACAGAACAAGAAAGAGCATAGGCCTAAAACAAAAATGGCATGAGTTTTGTTATGTACATACCACATAAGCTGAATTATATCTGGCATCCCACTATTATTTATGGCCTGTAGAATTAACTAGGACTTGCATGAGGGTAATAAACATGATTTCTTTCAAGCTAAAGAGAATACTTATGAACTGTTTCACTTTTGACTGAATTTTGTGACCAGGAGTAATTCAGAGAGAGGCTACACAGTATCCTCATTCACAAACACAAACTCTTTTAGCACTGCTGAGGCTCAGGGCACAGATGCCATGTGATCTCTGCATGTGCACACATAAAACACCCTGAGAACCTGTCAAGTGTTTTGTGTGTATTACGGATGACAGGTCAGACACTACATCTAATTTCTCGGGTTTGAAAGTTTTGTTGACACAGGGAAAACACACAAACCTCCCTGCAGCCTGCTCAGCCCTGTCATCTCCTTCCCACATCTGAGATCACTGAGAGCACTCAACACCTCAGAAACCATTTGGCCAATAAAGATATTCCTGTTCTTAAGTCACTGACGGATGTATTTCTAATCAGCTTCCAACTAAAGCTTCTGACTAGGCTAAGAGATACTGCAATTCATTAAAGCACCATTAAATGAAATTAAAATGCAGTGCTAGGAAAGCTGACAATGTCTTACTGCAGCTTCTGTGGTGCAGCATTCCAAACAGAACGGCTTCGTAAGCAATAAAACCATTTGACAGATTCTGTCAGACAGTTGTTTATCACAGAGGTGAATGACCTTGGACTGACAGAGAATGGGCAAAGGCAGCACAGAAACAACCTCCTGTGAAAGAAGAAAGAAAGAAAGAACAGTGTCTTATCATCTTAAAAGATTCTGAGGAATGTTATTTTCCTTATTTTTATTATATTTCCTGCTTATGTAAGTTTCCCTAAATGTGTTTGCAAAAATTATTTTGCTTTTTTACAGAACCATCAGATGCTATTGACCCAATTCTTCTTGGAAACCATACCCTTTTATAGTCCCTTTAGCCAGAGTACCTCTCCCACTAACAAATGTTTTCATATGGAAAATTTTGTCTGTGTTTTTATCCTGATATGCTTTTCATTTTGGTATTGATACTTAACAACAAGTGCAATTGTGTTCATGTGCACCTATTTGGTAAAAGCATCTAAATCTTTAGAGAAAAAGCCTTTTTTGCCTGAGCTACTTCCTTCCTTCCTTTGCTTCTATTTCAAGAATAATAAGACACCATTTGAAATTAATTTGCCATATCTGATGTGGAAAAGAGAGACTGTAAGTGCACAATAGCCAAGCATATTAATACATGGTTAAAATGAGAGCAGAGAAATAAAGCAACTGAAATCAGACACATTGGTGCCTGCGTTGTTCTTCACAAACTTCAATATAAAGCAGATCTGCATACTTGCAGTGTTACACTTCCACAACACAGCTGGGTAGAGAAGATTCTGACTATTTAGTCCTGCCTGGTGAACATTTGTGTGCGGTCCCTCCTCCCCGAAGAAAATGTGTAATCCAAACAAGTTATGAGATTTCCTGGTAACTGAAGTGGCACAATTTTACTACCCAGGCACCCTGGAGTGTGAATTCTTGTACATTATTCCATCCACTACATCAGACATACTAAAAACTTGCCAAAACTCTCAATGTTTTAATACAATTTCAAATAGCACACAGTTTGTACAGACTTTAAAAAAAAAAAAAAACAAAAAAAAAAAAACCTCAAACAACAGACAGATCCAGTAATAACACAGAAAAATCTGAATTGAAAGGTACTCAAAAAGGATCATCAAATCCATCTCTTAAGTGAAGGGCCCATGCAGGGACCAATATCAAGGAGTCCTAAATAGGGATGCAAGTTTTGTAACTGTTTTTGCCCAACTTCCTAGCTTTGCAGCCTAAGAGTGTATTGAGAAGATTAAATGGCAATTAAAAACCAAACAAAACACATCACTTATTCTTTTCACACGAGAGATGCTTTAAACTATTAGAAGCAAACTTAGCAGAGGAGTTAGAAGCCCATCATTATTCTATGTTAATACCATCCAGTACAGCACAAGCTACCTGTTATGTGACAGGTGACACTTAGCTAGCATCTGGTCCAAAGGAGAGTCTGAGTCTGTAAGGTAAAAAATAAGCAACCCTGAATTATTTTACACCAAATCTCAAAACAAAAATGCTGGCAAAGCAGGCACAGTCAAATGTGTCTTTACTTAAATTCACAGTGGACAGGAAATGCAAACACACTACAGAGACCATCACACTGTCTGGAAGATGGAGCACATCCTAAACACCTGTCAGCATCCTCAACCACTCCCATTAGCTCTTGGACAAGCTTGTTCAACCCTCATAAAAAATATCCTAGACTAAACCAAGTCCACCAGGTACTGTTAACTACATGTAATTCAAAATTTTTGAATTTTTTTAGCACATCAAGCACCAGGACAAAGAAATGTAGGTATTCCCCTGACTTGGACAAGGCAGTCCCAAAATGTAGGTATCACATTCATAGGAGTCAGGACACGATTTCATCATGCCTTACACCAGAACAGAGGGTTTTCTAGCCCCAGGTTCAGTATGTGTCCAACAATTCATCCCCAATTGGCAGAATGCAAAAAAAAAAAGATGGAATTCAGCATTTACACCAGGTCACAGATTAAGGTTTCAAAGGTATCAAAACCCATAATTTTCTTTACAAACAAATTTAGGTGACGTGATCGTATAATATGTCACTTATTACTCAATACGTTATATATAGCCCTGACTTTTCTTGGGATGACTTGAAAACTCTGCCAGCTGTACTTGACCTCCAAATAAAGGATTCATCCTGCTATGCAAAATGTAGCTTGCATAGAAGCAAAAAGGGGCATATCCTTCACCCAAAAAAACTGAAAATAAAAGAAAGTAATTTTAAAAAAATACAACTATGGCAAGAAATTAATTACTAGAAAATTACTAAAAATCCATTCCATTCCATTGCACCATGGTTGTAACTAAGTTTAGCATAATTACATCATGTCTGGAGCCTGCAAAGATTTATGAATACACTTGACTTGGGAACCTCCTTGAAGTTTTAGCTCCTCACTGCACAAAGTCATTCCCTGAGGTGGGTCTTCATAGGCACAAGCTCCAAGAACACAGGACTCGCAAACTGTCTTGCTAGGGCATAATGCTAAAATAGTGATAGCAAGTTGTGAATGACATTCCAGCAGAGAAGCCTGTAAAAGGATGGCTCCATCCCCATAACTTTGTCCATAATGTTACTAAGCAACACGAATTTGCAGGCACTTCACTGCTGCAATTAGAGTGATGTCTCAGATAAAATTGGTACAGCTTCAGTCTGCAGTCTTGAGTAATTTCTGAATCCTGTAATTAGTTTTATCAGAAGAAAGGCTCAGACTATTTCATTTCATATAGAGTAAATAGACAGTTAATTTATAACAGTTTTCATATTCTTTACATTTTGATATAAAATTAAATACATGTTTGCTTTTGTCCTTTTTTTTTTTATATTTTAAGCAGCAGATGCCCATCCAAGAAGTCTCAATATTCTAAAGAACGAGCACCATAAAGCTAATCATCCTGTTTATTCTGGAAACGTCTTACTGATAAGAATTATACACAGAAGAAAAGTAACATTATAGCCATCCAGTGTGGCACTGTGCCACCTGGCAAGGTCCTGGTGTCTATCTTGCATGAATTAAACACTACAAACAATTTTTAAATTAGCCTCTTAGGAAACAGCATCACTCTTAAATCAATGATAATTCATCCCACTTGAAGAACCTTACTTTCTAATCTGCCCTTCATTTCTAGTCCCCTAACTTAAAAAAAGTAAATATTTCAGAACCAAAATCCCAGGCCCACAAAAAAGCTGTAACTACTTTGAGGAGCCTGCAACCTTTCTTCCCTACAAAACCTTTGTAATCATCATCACCCACCCTCCCTCCTTTGAGGCTTCAGCTGTCAGTTTTCAAGCCATGCTCTGATGCAGCACAGCTGTGTAACCTGGAGCAGGATCCTGTGAGAACGGCTGGGAGAGGCCTTGTCTGTGCTTCACCCACACACCTCCTGCTCTTTGGTTCCCAAGCTGCAGTTAAAGTCAGGATTGGGCCTTAGTTTGCTTCTAGGCTATGCCCTCTGGCATACCTGGCTTGGTCAAGGTGACGTCCTGACTAGACTCATCTGCACCTGGTCAATATAGACTAGTCTAGTAAGGAAAAAAAAATGGTGGTGTTATCCTTAATATTCATTTCACAATCCCAAAATAAGATTCATCCTTCTTTTTAAGTAAATTTGGACTTAAAACGAGCACTCAGTTTTTTCATTGATATAAAAATGGATTTCACAAAATTATTTAGAAAATATATTTTTTTTCCTAATCAACACTCTTCTAGTATTTCTTTTCCAGGTACATTACATTTGACCTAACATATAAGCAACAAAACCCAGACATAACTAAAGTACACCTCCAGCTATTCACAGAGATCCTGGTGTTCCTTTCTGTACAGTTAACAGGTCTAGAGTTCCCAGGCTACTGCAGCTTACTCCTCTGAATAGAGGAATAAAGGCTGTTTTTTCCTGACATAAATAGGTGCTGCTGAAAGGTTGTCTATTAACTTTCTCTAGCAGTGCTGCAAAGAGCCTTTCTGGGACACGAGAAGAGAGAAATCATGATACATTTTCAAGAAGATGGCAGTTTGTGTAACCACCAAAAAAAATTCTATTAAAAAGAGAAATGTTTTAAATACATGCATAAATACATATGTGCAAAGAATAGCTGAAATATTTGAGAAATGCCTCTTTCCGGGCGTAATGTCTCTATAAGGGGATAAACATATAAAGGCAGTGCCAAAATGAGAATACGATGATGAAATATTTCCTAACAGGAGGAGGAACAACAAATCCAACGCAGCCGTGTGCCCGGGCAGGGCCGATCTCTCGACAGACCACCAGGGCGAGCTCTCGCCCAGCAAATCCAGCCCCAGCCCTGCAGCTCCACCACTCTGGTTCTTCCCTCCTCCCGTGCTGTCAGGCAGGGGAGGGCAAAAAAGAAAACCCGCTTTTTGAAGCTTAATGTCTTCTCTTCGAAACCTTTTATGCCTTCATGCCTCTGTTCTTGAGCAAAACGAGTGCCAGTGGGCAGAAATTGTATTAGCCACAGAAATATGTTGCTGCAGATGCAGTTCTAGTGACCACTGTTCTAGTGATACTGAAACTTACAGAGGTTTCAGTATTTGAAGACTCAATGAGAGTTTTATAATGATCAAAACATGGTTGTTTTATCTGTTCAAAGATTCTTCTACATACAAATATTCACTTTAACTTTTTTTGCCCTTTAGTGGTAGGCTCCTTAAAATCCATTCTCTTCTGTGAATTCTTCTACTATAAAGATACAGAGCATTAAACTTCAATTAACACCTTGCAAATTTCAAAAATATTTAATGAGGGGGACACACCACAGATTACAGACTTTTCAACAGTGCCAGCTGCAGTGCAATCTTCAGCCTCCAGAGAAATGGAGCCAAAAAAGCCAAATTATACCTGAAGAACAAACACTTTCCTCTAAACCTCAAACATTAGTATTTTAATCCTGCTTATATGTAGTCACTGTTAAAATTTTCTAATATTTGGATAATCAGCTACTGGCAGCAATTTTTTTTTGTTGTTGTTTCATATTCACACTCAGTCGCAGATGTTGCAGAACATCTTATGTAAGTGGCCATGTCTTCAGTTCATGCTGTACACACAGTATTTAGTCCCTGATGCAGACACTGCAGAGGAAGGGAATATAAACTCTCAATGTATTGTTTTAAAAGATACCACTGAAGTTTTAATCATAGAGAATGCAGATAAGTAGTTTTCCATATTTCCAATGCATTATCATGTAAGAAAGACAGGGCTCAATTTGGTGGTACAAACTTCAGACTGTATTAATTATTCTCACATAAAATCACCTACATATATTTTTCAAATACAATATGGGTCATAAATGGCTGATTAGCAGCGACATGAATTAAAGCATTTACTTATCCATGAACAAAAATGTAACTTGCATTAGTTGCAGATTTCAATTAAACTGTGTACTAAGAGAGGTGATATTCTGACATTGCAAACTCATCGTTTAGTTTTATGGCTTCCTTATGTTTGCACCTATGTACAATATCTTTGTCCTATGTAATTCACATCCTAGGTTCAGCTCACCACCACAAAAACCAGAATATCACCTTCTCTTATATATAAGATGATATAAGATGATTTAACTACCAAGTATTTTGCTGAGCTAGAGAGTTAAATCAGCTCAGGAAAAATCTGACAGAGCCAAAGCAGGGCAGTGAAAGGAGGACTGGCTCACTGTTACAGTTGGAGCCCAGGAATATTAGCTGGCTAATTTAGCTGGTTAAGTCCAATACCCACAGTCAGGTCTTATGAACTCCTCTCAGTTTATCTCCACAGCTATTTCTGTCAAGGTTATGCTTCTTGCTAGTTCCAACATCGAGTTGGAATCCCGTGGCCTGCTTCAGAGAGGTGACTTCTACATGGACATGGGGATGACCTGATAAAGTGGCACTCAGCAGACTGGAAAGGGGCTGGCTCTGCTGTTTGCATGGGAGGAGATGCTGCCTGTATTCCATTCCTCTTATCACCACATGACCCTGAATTTTTACTTAACAGAAAAGCACAGCGCTAAAATAGACTATTTCAATCATTATGCACACAATTATCGAAACATATCTAATTGCTTTATAGACCTCTGTAATGCAGCTAAGCTGCTGAAGAACAATCACCACTTGATAGTTACATTTCCCCTTTGGTATTAATTCCTGAAAGGTGATACTCACACTTCTTTTGAATGGCAGCAGTAGTCACTGCAACTAAGAGCTTAAAAGCTCCCTTAAGTTTTTTAAGCAGAAATTAAGCTGAAATTTTCTCCAATTTACAGCCTCCTTGTAAAGAGAATAAACTTTCTTTCTGAGAGCATAAGTACTCAGCTGCCTCATTCTTGCCTATAAGTTTTGTCCTGGGTAATCCAAATTGGCATTCATGAAAGCAAACAGTATAATCTACATCAAGCAATCAATGCTGGTAAACTCATTACAGTTCTTACTAGTCTAGCCTTTCAATTCAACAGACAAACACAGATTTATCTAGTTTTGTATTTCCTTCAAAAGCAACAGTCTACACTGTATAATCATAAGGGCAAAGTAACCAATAAAATTTGAATTCCACAAAACAATCTAAAATCTGTGTTGGTTTAGCACAGTCAATAAGAGAATTGGTTTGCATTCTTACTACTCCAGCTACCAATGTTCAAAATGATTGTCACAAAGCATTACATTTTCCTGCTGCCAGTAAAATGACTACTAAAACAGAAATGCCAGAAAAATCTTCTAATGTAAGAATTCTACAAGACAGAGATAACTACTCTGTTTATCTACATGTCCTTCAAATGCCTATTCACAGTCATAAAGCAACATATCTCACTCTGGGAATCATAGAGGCACAATTAGGAAATCAAATCCTGAACTGCTTGTAGGTGAGTCTTAGAAAAAGATAAACTTTCTGTGCTTAGACTCCAGAATAATTAAATTGTATTTTCAAAGAAGGAAGACTACTCTTCGGAAAATAATTATTCAACTTCACACAAATCTTCACAAAAACCTGACAGATTTTTTTTTACTTACAACCCTGACACTGACCTCTCATATTTATTTTTCACAGTCATTCTCATATACGTGTTGGAAGAGTAACTATCCTTTTTATTTCTTGTATAATGTGTGATTCATGAGGAACACCTATTAAAACTGCTAATCATACAGAAAAGCTTCATGAGTCCTTTAAAGACATCACAATTGAATTTTGCCTTCTTGTGCTGGTATTGGCTGGGCTAGAGTTAATTTTCTTCACAGTAGCTGGCACAGGGCTCTGTTGTGGATTTGGGATGGAAACAGTGTTGATAACTCAGGGATGTTTTGATTATTGCTGAGTAGTGCTTGCACAGAGTCAAGGCCTTTTCTGCCCCTCACACCAGCCCAGCATCAAGAGGTTGGAGGTGCACAAGAAGCTGGGAGGGGACACAGCCAGGACAGCTGAGCCCAACTGACCCAAGAACATTCCATGACACAGGGTGCCATGCTCAGTGTGTAGAGCTGGGGGAAGGAGGAGGAAGGGGAGGATCTTGGGAGTGATGGTGTTTGTCTTCCCAAGGCATGCTGTGTGTGCTGGGGCCCTGCTGTCCTGGGGATGGCTGAACACCTGCAGGCCCATGGGAAAGGGTGAATTAATTCCCTTTTCTGCTTTGCTGTGTGTGTGGCTTTTGTTTTACCTGTTAAACTGTCTTTATCTCAGCCCACGAGTTTTCCCACTTTTACTCTTCTGTTTCTCTCCCCCAGCCCAAGGGGAGGAGTGAGGAAGTGGCTGCACAGAGCTTTGTTGCCAGGTGGGGCAACAAAGGTGACACCCCTGGCAAAGGGGTGTCAGGGTTAAAGCATGACACTTCATTAAGAAGAACCCAAATATAACCATTCTTTACTCCAATATAAAGGCTCCTTCAGTTCCATAAATATTAGTTATCAGGAGGACAGAAAGGTACAACACTGAGTTTTAAAGTTAAAAAAAAAAAAACTATCTGGCCCATTGTATAACTAAAGATGATAGACGTATTTTTGTGAAGACTTTCAGCTACTGATAAACTAAGCCGTGTTTGTGAAATTGTAAACACAGTGAGGGCTTTTATTTTTGTGTTGAACATCGCCAATCGATTTCTTTCAAATACATTCCTCTCCAAGTACAAAGTCCATTAAATCATTGCTTGCAAGTTTGGTTTTTGGTATTCGGTGGGGTTTTTTTCCCCAGTCTAGAGTTAAACGTGTAAGATGAAACAGGTGACTGGCACATGCAAGCCTGGGCAGACCTTTTCAGGATGGTGAGGGGGGTTCTAAGTTATTTCAAGTAGCTTATTAGCATAAGCTGTTAACAGCGGTGCACTGCAGAAGTTGCACAGGCTGCATTTTATGTCCCAAGCTTCAACCCCTGCAGGGACACTGGAAATGCACGGGAAAGGTCTCATCTCTAGCGCGGCAGGGCTCCCGTTTAGTGTGCTCATATCTGGAGCAGCAGAGCTCCCTTTCAGTGTGCCACAGATCGCAGCTGCCCTCACGCTGACCCTGCCCGGCAGGGTGGCACTGGGGCGGCAGGTCCGTGTCCCCTCACACCGGAGGCAGCTGCTGGAGCCGCCACTCCCCGGGGGAAGGGCGGGCTGCGGGTGGATAAACAAAGGCCCCAGGGCACGCTGAGGAGCGCTAACGAGCTCCCGGGAGAATGGTCGCCCTGAAAAGCGCTGGCAACCAGAAGACGGAGACCTGCCAACCACCCGGCTTGATTTTTCCTCCACCAGCACCGAGAGTCCCCAGAGAGGCTCGGCAGAGGCCAGCCGGTTTCTCTCATGGCGGTGTGAGGCACTAGATGCACAGAGAGGAGCCGAGCGCCAAGGCCAAGAGCACAGGGACAACAGCGGGGCCGGGAGGCCCCGAGCAGCTGGCGGGGAGGACCCAGCCATGGCGCGGGGCGCCACGGGGCACCGACGGCGCGAACTACAGCTCCCGGCATGCAACACGCAGAACGGCGCATGCGGCCCCCCGCGTTCCGGCCCCCAGTCGCTGGGGCGGACAGCGGGACCCGCCAGCGTCGCCCTGCCCCTGCCGGCGGCTGTGACGGTCCAGGCCTGGCGCTGCTTCCGCCGCTCGGCCCAGCTCGTTATGGCTCTAATAATGACTTTTCGGTCTTCTCGGAAATCGGGAGTGCCGCCGAGACCGGAAGTGCCCGTTGCCATAGCACCTCGTCTCCCCGAGATGAGCATCCCGGGTGTCCCCGGAAGCGGTCGGAGCCGGTGTTCCGTGCGGAGATGGTCCCTGTCGCTCCCGCGGCCGCGCCCCACGTGGTGCCGCCGTTAAACCCCGCGCATCATTCATTGCAGCGCCGCCCGGGGCCGCGCTGGCCACGCCCCCCCGCGCACGCCATTGGCCGAGCGCCGCTCCGCCCGCCAATGGGCGCCGGCCACGCTCCGACCGCAGGAAACCGCACATGGAAAGTCACGATTGGCGGCGACGGCTGCAGGCCCCGCCTTCCCAAGCTCTCCATTGGCTGAGTGTTTGGCGTGGTGCGCCGCTATTGGGCCGAGTGGAGCGGCCCCCCCCACCCTGGGGTTGATAAGCCGGAGGGGGAGGGCCGCGGCCGCTCCAGCGGGATCGGCGGCGGCGCGGGACGGGCTCGGGAGCGCGGGGCGGAGGCGCCGGGGGCTCTTCTCTTGTCACTGCGGCCGCCATGAAGTCGGTCTGGGGGCTCGCTCTGGCGTGTGTGCTGCTTCTGGCCGGTGAGCGCCTGGGGGTTTCTAGAAGGTTCTAGCGGAGGGGTGTCGGGGTCCCGGCCAACAGGCCCCCGCCCACCCGCCTTCCCCCGCCGTGTGCTGGGGTGAGGGGGACGGAGGCCGCCGAGGGGAGGTGGGGTCTCCGGCGGGACCCCTCAGCCTGCCCCGCGGGGAGGGGAAGCGGTGCTCGGGCCCTCGCCTGCCCTGCCCGGGCCTGGTTCTCTCTGGGGATGGGGCGGCGGGGGGAGGGGGCCGCGCGGCTCATGCGCCGTCACGGGCGGGGGCGGAGGGTGGGAGGGGGCCTCCCCCTGCCCATCTCCCGTGTCTCCGGTTGGGCTGAGCTCCCCTGGGGAGGGGGATTCGAGGGGCAGCGCTGAGCCTCAAGGCGTGGGGAGGGGTAAGTGAAAAAGTTGGGCAGTGCGGGGATCGGGCTCAGAGCGCTGGTTTCCTTGTTTTCCCAGTGTCGGTCAGAGCCGATGAGGTGGATGTTGATGGGACCGTGGAAGATGACTTGGGCAAAAGCAGAGAAGGGTCTCGAACGGATGATGAAGTTGTTCAGAGGTTGGTACCTGGGACGCTCTGCTTTTGGAAGGGTCAATTTGGGCACCAGTAGTGCCTCAGAAATAAGGGCAGAGCACTGTTCAAAAGAGAGGTCCTGTAGAAGACTGATTCCTTCTAAGTAAAAACGAGCTTGAGACCTTGGATTCAGAAAAGCTCAACTTGTTTTTATCGAATATCAATGACTGTTAATTTGGGTTTACTCGTGCACATCAGAAATGGTGTCAGTGCCTGTGGGTGAAATAGCTCTATGCCCATGAAATGCCTCACCCCCGTGAGGTGCACCACACGCTGAGGATTGCAATAGCTTTAAGACTACCTGTATTATTCCCTGTATTTTTTATTAGAAAAGTCTCACTTGCAAGCATGACTTTTCACTCAAGTTTTTTGATTATGGTAATGTAGTTGTGGATTGCTGCTCTTGCACTTGACTCATGTGATCATGTAATTTTATGCTGCATCATTGATTTAGTGTTATTGCTGCTGCTTTGTGATAAAATTAAATTAGTCTGGCTGTTTGTGGATGAGACTCCTTGATAGGTTTTTCACTGTCCTAACAGAGAGGAAGAAGCTATCCAACTAGATGGCCTAAATGCATCCCAGATCAAAGAAATCAGAGAAAAATCTGAGAAGTTTGCATTTCAAGCAGAAGTGAACAGAATGATGAAGCTAATTATCAATTCTTTATATAAAAATAAAGAGGTTAGTGCCTTCATCCGCATATCATGTTAGACTTTTGGGAGGTATGTGTCTGTTTCTCTCCTGGCATTCCTGACTACTGGTTTCTATTTCAGATTTTCCTCCGGGAACTTATTTCAAATGCGTCAGATGCTTTGGATAAGATACGGTTGATATCATTAACTGATGAAAATGCTCTTGCTGGCAATGAGGAACTTACAGTCAAAATCAAGGTAAGAAGGATGAGATGCAAATGTATCTTTCAAAGAAGTGGTGGAGGAATGTAAAAATACACTACATCATTAAATCTCTATTTTTGGCTTAATGCTGATGTAAATACAAACTAGGACTACATGAGGACCTTTGTAATTAACTCTATCAAAGACTACTCCTCTTTTAATGGTAAAAACATGTTTCTGGTTTTATAAAGAGCAACTGAAGTATTGGACTACTTTGAAGGAAGGTCTTCCTCATTTCTGTAGTTACTGCAGATTCAGTTTCTTGTTGCTAAGCATGTTTGAATTTGAATAGCTATATGTACCACTTCTCTTTGGTGTGTATTAAGATTCACAGTGAAGTCAGACTGCATTTTTGTCTTTATTTTTTTCAGTGTGATAAAGAGAAGAACATGCTTCATGTTACAGACACGGGTATTGGCATGACAAAGGAAGAGTTAGTTAAAAACCTGGGTACCATTGCAAAGTCTGGTACAAGTGAATTCTTAAACAAGATGACTGAAATGCAGGATGATAGCCAGTCAACATCTGAGTTAATTGGCCAGTTTGGTGTTGGCTTTTATTCTGCTTTCTTGGTAGCAGACAGAGTTATTGTCACATCAAAACACAACAATGATACTCAGCATATTTGGGAGTCAGATTCAAATGAATTCTCTGTGATTAGTGACCCAAGAGGGAACACCTTAGGACGTGGCACAACCATAACGTAAGTATTAAGTTTCTTTAGTCTTAAAATAAAAAAGGTTGTGTGGGTACATTTTGTTTATTGGAATATGTGAGTGACTTTAGCTTTGTGACTGATTTACTTCTTTTAATACAGCTTTATCCAGTTTAATAGAAACATGCAAAATACAAACTGCATCCAAAAAGAAATGTAGTTCATGTTCTGTTACATGAGCTAACAAAACTACTAATGTCTTGACAACTATCAGCAAGTAATTCCAGACAGTTCAGCTGCCTTCAGGCTCATTCAGTCACTCAACACAATTCTGGCCTGGCAAAACCTATACAGGGGCTGTAGAGCTTTGCTTGGAATCTGGCTGCTGTTTATATATCAGTGAGGGTGGTCTGATGCAAATTTCAGACTGGAGGTAATTTGCTAGTCTATTCTCATTGCTTTTATGAGCAGGTAAATTTATTTGGTCTGGATTTAGAGGAGGTCTTTCTGGAGGAGGCACTCAATGTAAAAAAGTTGATCTTGGTGCTCTAGTTTGAAGTGAAGCCCATGAGGGTGCATCAAGATCCTCATAAGTATCAATATGACTTGATGTTTTCATTTAAACTTTTGAATATTGTGTTCTGCCTCAGCCAGTAAGAACAATTGCTGGTTGAGTAAGAATTGTATTTTTTAGGAGATACTTGGAGCTGAACTAATTACAAAGCTGACTTGCATAAATCTGAATTGCTACAGCTGCAGCAAAAATCACAGGTTGTTCTGAGTTGAGACCCACAAAGATCAAGTCCAGCTCTTAAGTGAATGATCCCATATGTGGATCAACCCTCACTCTTGGTTATTAGCACCATGCTATGGCTCAGTTGATCTCAGAGGCATAAGAAATGTGTATTCTGCTATAAAACTGTCAAATACTTGTCCAGCCCTTAAAAAGGTTTGGTTTGCTTTTTTTTTTTTTTTTTCTTTAGCCTTGTCTTGAAGGAGGAAGCATCTGATTACCTTGAGCTGGACACTGTTAAAAATCTAGTGAAGAAATACTCCCAGTTCATAAACTTCCCCATATATGTGTGGAGCAGCAAGGTAAGTGTATTTAACTGAGTGTTGTCCAGAATAAGCTTTGGTTATGATAGCTGTCTGGCCAGATCTTTCATGAAGGCTGAGGCCTGACATCGAGCTGCTTCTTGTCTAATTTCTAAAATTCTTCTGTTCCTGATTCTTTCGGCTACTGTTTTACTAGTTTGGGGTTTTTTTTCCAAATGCTGGTCTGTTGCTAAAATCACAAACTTTAAAGGAACTTGGTTTCATTCTGATTCAAAGAACTTTACCAAAGGAAAAACACTGCTAATTCCTAATAAGGATCTTTGTTCCACTGGCTTTGGTAGGTGGAAGCTCTGTTAAGTTTTCAAGCAGAGCTGTGGCTAGATACCCTTCTTAAAAAACAGGACAGTGTCCTAGATTTTAGGCCTGTTGTGATGTTTTCTTGGTGTAGCACCAACTTAAAATCCATCAAGTCTCTGATAAGCATTATGTGTAAAGTATTGAAAAACTTTAATTTGAGTGTGGTGATCTAGTGTATTGAAGGAAAGTATTTATTAATGAAAAAGTAACTGAAGAATACTACCCATAGAGAAGTTGCAATAGACAAATAGCAGAAGTCAGCCTAGTGCTGTGAAAGATTTAACTGTTTGAGAGAATACTACAACATACCTGGTAGGACGTCTAGGTGTTCAAATCCCCCCCAACCTGTGGTTGTCTCTTTAGACAGAGACTGTTGAAGAACCCATTGAAGAGGAGGAAGCAAAGGAGAAAGAAGAAGAAATGGATGATGAAGCAGCAGTTGAAGAAGAGGAGGAAGAAAAGAAACCAAAAACTAAAAAGGTAAGCTTTGTTAGCCTTTGGGTCCTGTAACTCATGTCAGATAGTAATTTTCCTAGGTAGTCCTGCAGACGTGCATTTCAGTAGTGTGTGCTTTCAAGAAGCAAATCCTTTTAAAGTGAGATGGTAGGAGAGAAGATTTTGATGAAACAGACTAGGTAGAAGTCAGGCAGATGATTGGCAGTAGCCTTGTGAAGCTGTGGTCACAGCTAATTATAAGTACTTGCATGAACAACTTGAAATGGTAGTGGAATTCTGTAATCTAAGACTGTTGACAAGTTTAAATTTAATACACTCTGCTGGGAAGATTTTTCCAGAGTAGCATTAGAACAGAAATACTGGTGCTTAGTGAATGTGTTAAATGTACATGGAACACACTATATTGTAGACTAAAGTTTTGTTCCCATGTGTTGCACTAGTGTGTATACTTAAAATGAGAACATCTAGGTCATTGCATAACTTTGTAAATGAGAGCATGTTTGGGATTTTGACGTGGTATTTTGTTTTGGCTTCAGTGGAGTGCCTTTAATTGACCTAACCTGAAGTAAAGAATGAGTCTTTTCTATACTATTGTGTTTATTTACTTAGGTTGAAAAGACTGTCTGGGATTGGGAGCTCATGAATGACATAAAACCAATCTGGCAGAGACCATCTAAAGAAGTTGAGGAAGATGAATACAAAGCTTTTTACAAAACCTTTTCCAAGGTAAGCTCTGGGCCTCAAGATAATTCCAAAGCAAGAGGCTTGCTATAATATCTCTTGCTATGTAAATAAAACTGAGTGCTTATAGGATGGGCTATTTCAGAAGAATTAATTAATTGTTGTCAGTAGATGGAACTGCAGAGAGCCTGGAAGGTAGAACATCTCAGTCAGGAATTAATCTTTTTTCCAGAGCACTTTGCCATCCAAGTGTTGATTAGTCTACATTTGGGAAATATTATGTTGCAGCTCATGTGGAGCTTACTGATGTGTTTAAATAATAAAGGGAAATTTGTATTTAGTCTGAGGGTTGTGGTGTTTGTTGCATGTGGTGGAAGAAAGAGGGAGACAGAGTTTCCTAGAAGTGTTGTCTTTGTATCAGTACAGTGTACTGATATGTTTTACTCGAAAGTATCTTAATTGTGGAGTGATGATAACTCTATTGGTTATTGTCCTGTTGGTAACTTTTTAGTGACTGGCTTGTAAAAATTCAGCAAAATTTGGGAGGTCTCCAGGAAGGTTACTTAGGAAAGTTATTTCTACATGAGTAACTCTGCTCTTGCAACTTAAAGTTTTGTCTCCAGGATAGACTCTCTAGCAAAGCATGGCTACCTGGATTAGTTGTAAAATAATTGCACTTATTTGCCAAATTCGCTAATATTGGAAATGTATTAACTCACTGGTATTTTCCCCATGTCAACTGAAAGTGTTCTCTCTTCACAGGAACACGATGACCCAATGGCATACATCCACTTCACTGCTGAAGGGGAAGTAACTTTCAAATCCATCTTGTTTGTTCCTAATTCTGCTCCACGTGGACTGTTTGATGAATATGGATCCAAGAAAAGCGATTTCATTAAGGTAGGACAGAAAAGTGTGTGGGTATGGTTCTGTGGAAAAGAAAAAAATACCCTAAAGTAACTTGGGTGTTCTCTGCTCTTGAAATTCAGCTGTATGTTCGAAGAGTGTTCATCACTGATGACTTCCATGACATGATGCCCAAGTATCTTAACTTCGTTAAGGGTGTTGTAAGTATTATAAATATTACTTTATTTTTTAGCTTCAAATACTGCCAGATAGACTTAAAACTTTGTTTCTCAATTAGGTGGATTCTGATGATCTTCCTTTGAATGTATCCCGTGAAACACTTCAGCAGCATAAATTGTTAAAGGTAAGGTAATTGGTTTTAAATTCCTTCATTGTAAGCACACAACAGCAGCAAGGTTTAGGAAACCTAATTAGCTTGATGAATTTTGTTACATGACTCTGAAATTAATGTAAAGGAAACTCAGTAATTGCTGTTTCCAGATGACTTGTCTACTTCAAATCAGGAATACAAAGTGGAATTTGTCTTTAAGTGAAGTTGCATTGAGGGCTATTCAAACTCAGATTTATGCAGCTGTAACTCAGTATTGCTGCTTTTTCTTAGGTGATCAGAAAGAAACTTGTTCGCAAAACTCTTGATATGATCAAGAAAATTGCAGAGGAAAAATACAACGACACATTCTGGAAAGAGTTTGGTACTAACGTGAAGCTTGGTGTTATTGAGGATCACTCCAATCGTACCCGGCTCGCTAAACTTCTGCGCTTCCAGTCTTCTCATCATGAAAGTAACCTCACAAGCCTTGATCAGTATGTGGAAAGAATGAAAGAGAAGCAAGACAAAATCTATTTCATGGCTGGTGCCAGCAGAAAGGAGGTGTGTGTAAGAGTGCAAGAAAGAGGAAAGGAGTACAGTATGTTATAGCTTGTAGGTTTAGTACCATAGATATTGTGAATTGCGTATTTACTGTAAGTGTGGAGACTCCATGCTTATGTTACTACTGCAGTTCAGTTTTTCTGGTACCAGTATTTGCCAGATAGTTGTACAGGTTTTGGTAGCTGCTGCTACAAATGCAATTAAACTAACATCTTAAATGTTTTCATCCTAGGCTGAGTCCTCGCCATTTGTTGAGCGTCTGCTGAAAAAGGGCTATGAAGTGATCTACCTGACTGAACCTGTAGATGAATACTGTATTCAGGCTTTGCCAGAATTCGATGGCAAGAGGTTTCAGAATGTAGCAAAAGAAGGAGTTAAGTTTGAAGAAAGTGAAAAGTCTAAAGAGAGTCGGGAAGCCTTGGAAAAGGAATTTGAGCCCCTCTTAAACTGGATGAAAGACAAAGCTCTCAAAGACAAGGTAAAATATTGTTATATGTAGTGATTATTTTTATTTGTCAAACTTGCTGCAACATACCTTGCAGATTATTTGAGCACAGGCTTGACAGTAGCTTCTCTGTCTTCATGGGTGAACTTATATGGATAACATCTTTATTTGGGAAGATAATGAGTTAGAATGTCATCTTAGACATTTTTCAGAGATTCTTGAATTGACAGGGAAGTGCAGAGTTATTTACTTTATTAAGCTGTTAGCTCTGTGAACTAACATTAGTGGTTTTTTTTTTTCCCTACAGATTGAGAAAGCTGTGCTATCTCAGCGTTTAACCCAATCTCCATGTGCTCTTGTGGCTAGTCAGTATGGATGGTCTGGTAACATGGAAAGGATCATGAAGGCTCAAGCTTACCAGACTGGGAAGGATATATCTACAAAGTAAGCTTCCAGTTCTGTAGCAGCAGACATGAAATGCAGTTGACAGCCTCCCTTGCTTGGTGTGCCCATAACAAGCTTCCACCTAGTTTAGATGATCCTGGGTGTTTTAAGGTCGTTTTACAACCAAGTTAGTCTCTAATAGAGCCTTTAATTGTTATTTTCAAGCCCAATATGTAAAACTGCCTGGTGAGCAAGACTCATCAGTGGCTTTTGGTATCTGCCATTTGTTGGCAAGAGAGATGAACTTAGTTACACCAATATTAAAGGAGGGGGGGATTACAGTCGTTACTGTCACTGTAACCAGTGTATATAGATTCAAACATATCATTGGGTCCTGTACTTTGAAACTTAGTGTTGTAATTTCTCTTCTCAGTTACTATGCTAGCCAAAAGAAGACATTTGAAATAAACCCCAGGCATCCACTGATCAAGGACATGCTGAGGAGAGTCAAGGTAAATAAATAACAGTAGTGAAACATTGACTGACTTGGCTGCATACAACCTGCTTTAACAGGTCTCTTGATTTTCTGGTGTTCTTCCGTGTTAGGAAAATGAAGATGACAAAACTGTTTCAGATCTTGCAGTGGTATTGTTTGAAACTGCAACCCTGAGATCAGGATATATGTTGCCAGACACTAAGGAATACGGAGACAGAATAGAAAGGATGCTTCGTTTGAGTTTAAACATTGACCTGGATGCAAAGGTTAGTTTGTCTTCCACTTGGACTGATAATTGACCTACTGTTGCTCCATCTTAAAAAGCACAGCTGCTTTATTCACGTGCATAAAATGAAATTTATCCAACTCATGTTCTCTCTCCCTTGCTCTTCTTTGTAGTTGCTTGAGATTCTATTTCATTATGCTTCTCAAGTATATTCCTGTCCTTAATTAAGTGCTGGCTCTACAGGAGTAAACTGGGCACACAGGCCTTTGGCCCCTGTCTCTCTAATGGAGAAATTCCTAAGTGGGTACAAGTAATACAGGTTCTCATAACGCTGTGCAGGAACTTCTGCTGGCTGTTTTGCTGGAGTGGGTTAGTGATAAACAGGTAGCTGGTGGCAAATGTTAGGAAATAATAGTGAATACTTCCATAGCATGTATTTTGCTAGTGCACAACTAGTTAAACAACCTAAGCAAGTAAAGCAAATTGCTTGTGACATTTGTGTACAGGTGGATGAGGAACCTGAAGAGCCTGAAGATGCAGCTGAGGAGGCAGAGCAGGATGAAGAGGAAGTGGATGCTGATGCTGAGGACAGTGAAACACAGAAGGTAGGGTCACAAGTTTGATGCTTTCTTGTCAGTATTTATGTGCAACTTCATCTGTGGGTGCTACCTGGCAATAAAGTTCACTTTGCCTTTCATGACACTAGATTTTAGTATCAGGTGTTCCAGGATTTTCTTGGAGGGGGAAAAAAAAATGCAGTACAGATTTATTAAACTGTATTGTGAAAAGATGACACTGAGGTATGTTGAAAGCTGGAGCTGAGCTAAGCTTTAGAGATTGTAACAGTGCCCTGTGGCAAGAAAATGGCAGCAAATCCTCTAGTGAAGATAATTATCCATGGTATTTCGATAGCTTGTGGGCAAAAACATGAACAATTATTTGTAATTGTGTAATTTTAAATGCTTACAATACATGTTTGGAATAACACTCCAGACAACACCATTGCTTCTGAACAGTTCACCTGTTATATGAAGTCAGCCTTCACTTAGCTCACGTCTGCAGTTTAATTATGTCTTGATGGATATGCTGAACTCTTCTAATACCATAGTTTCTTGATAATACTAACTTGTAAAGTTGTTGGGAGGTCCCAGCTGGTCCTGATTTCTTGGCTTGCTTTTGGAAGAGACCTGCAAGGTGATATCCTGTGACCAGTGCAAATACATAGCTTATAGCAATGTAATTTCCTACTGTTAAATGTCAGATTAGGTAAGAATAAATTTGAGAAATGGTATTTATTGTGCTATACCTACTTAATTTTGATGCCACTGCTGTTATGTTTGCACAGCAGTATAATATAATGTGCAATGACAGTAATATAAATTTCTGTTCTTCTGGGACAGTTCTTGTAACCTTTTTCTACTTTCCATTTTTGTCTTCACAGGAATCCACAGATGTGAAAGATGAACTGTAAACTGCACTCAACTACTGTCCTGCATTGGGGGGTTAAGAGGGAATGTGAATTAGATTGTTTTGGTTTTTTCCACTGTAAAATGTTGAGGGATGGTATGGGGTCTTAAGGGTAAAGGAGGCTTTTTTTTTAAGTTCACTTTTCTAAAAACATTCCTCATGAATGTAAATTTGTATTATTTAACTGACTTGGTGTAAAATCTTGTCATGTACAAAATAAAATGCTCCCAAACACCACCAACTCTAAATTTATACATAGCAAGCTCATCTTGTGGGCTGGCAGAAAGAAATGATGGTCCTGCATGTTCAGGTCCACTGTGCAAACAGGCTCTTTGTTGGCAATCCTTGGGCCTTCCCACGCTGGCACAGCCACACCTACTTGTAGCATCTGCCTGTGGCTGGGATTTACATTTACAAACCTGCTGTCCAGCTTGGCCAAATACACCTGGTAGCTGAGAGCCATACTGAACTTGCTAATTGAAATAAGACTGAGAAAGAGGAGATGGGGTGTTAAAAAATGGCATTGGAAGTGAATCCAGCAGCTTGTGCTCTAGACCCTGTGATTTGACTCCATAGGCTAGGCAGCAGAAGCTTTACAGATGAGGGGGAAAAACATTTCCTTTTTCACTGTGTGGGCAACTACCACCAGAACTGTCTTATTACCTGTGAACTGGTACCATCCTCCATGGCACTTGGAAACCCTGCCTTTGACTTGTGTAGCTATAGCAGTTCTGTTTTCTACACCGTTTTTAAAGGTGGAAGTTCTTTTCGCATATCCTTAATGCTGTTACTCCTAAACGTTTTCACTCTTGTTCTAGGTCTCTTATGGCAAAACACTGTAGATAGTTAACGTGACTGAAGCTAAACCTGGTTAGTTTTAGACATGCTGAGCTTCCATTCTTTGTTAGCTTTATGTAGTGATTGGATGAAGCACTACATTTTCTTACTAGTGTCTCCACTTGAAAACATCTTCACAGACTTGGTAGAAAATATTTACAGTGAAGACTTGGGGGCTTTTTTTTTTTACCTTCCCCTGTGGAAGAAGGACGTAGGGAGTGGTGCTTCTGCACAGTGATTCTACTTAAGAACCAAACTTTTCTGTTTTATTAACAGAACTTCTGTGAAGTTACAAGTTTCTGCAGTCTGAAGCAAAATAAGCTTTCTTTATTAGGTGAGGGCACTTAACGCTGACTAGAAGGACTTGCTTTCCATTTACTAGGCTTCTATATTGCCCAAATTTTGCCATGTATGAGTGCGATTGTTGTGGTAGAGGTTTAGAGTTGACGTTTGAGATCTCAAGGAAAGGAAGCTTAGTTTGGGGGGTTCTCAAAGGAGTCTGGGAGGGGCTCTGGTTTCTGCTCACTGCAATGGTATCCTAGAGAAGAGCCTTTTGTTACTGGCCCAGGCTGAGTGGTCTAACATGAGTTTCAGCAGCCGGCCCTGCTTTAGAAGGCTTTAGAAACAGCCTTTGGCACTCAGCTACTGAACAGGGCAGAAAGGGCATATCCCCTTACTATAGCAGTGAGACTTGGTGCTCTGTTGCCGTCAACCTCCTAAAGTATCACTTACTTTCAGTGATCCACTCAGAAATGTATCATTACTATCCACACCTCTCTCTTTGACCTCTGAGTAGCAAAGGTTGCTCCCACCTCCTGTATGGTTCGGAAGTTAAGTTTGTTTGCCTAACAAACTAAAGGGGAAGGGTGGCCTCCCAGTACTCCTAATCTGTAAATTATTTGTGGATTTAAGCAAACTTAGTTCTGTTGTATAGCTGAAGTTCTCATTGCTTTGGTTGGTTTGAGGGTGACAAAACTGATTACATTTCAGAAATAATAAAGAGCATACTTGAGAGTTAAGCTTTGTGCTTCTTCATACACTTCAGCTGAGAGCATCATGTGCAACATCGCTGTGGTCCAGCTGCTTTCTCTACACCCTGCTGTGACAAGTGTTTGCTATTAATAAGCACAAAATGCACTTTTAAGTTTACCTTTTTTTTTTTTTTTTGTCAGCTTTGAAGCAAAATGGTGTCAGTAGTGGAAGTGTCTCTCAGTCAGCACTGTTTCTTTCAGTGCTGCAGTTATGCTGATTCTGGGGCTGTCACCTCTGCTGTTAAAACTAGGTGCATTGTCAGCTTTGCTATTCCTAGATGGGCACTAATGAGGATATTTCCCTCAGTGCTAGAAAAGGCTCAGTTTCCAGTAGCAGCAGGACGCATTAGAAATCTAAGCCTAAGTAGTAGAAACGTCCCTCTGCAGCCTTTAGATCTGAAAAACCTTTAGAAAATAGAAAGAAATGCATCTTTCATGTCAGAAATCAACAACATAAGAACTGATAATCTGACAAAGTGTGAGTAACAGTGCAAGAGCTGGTGAATGCTGGCTTGTTAAAGGGATCATCAAAACACTGCTGTTCATGCCCCAGTTAGAACAGAAACAAAATACTGCTGAACTGTCTCATTTTCTCTTCAATAAATTTTATCTTCTGCTGAAGTAGAAGGTTGCCAATCTCAGCTTTGTTTAGGCGCAGTAAAGGAAAAAGTCTTTTCACCAGAAGTCAATCTATTAAGACTTTTTAATTGATAGATTTTGTTTGGGCTTAACATCTGTGTTTTACCAGAGCCTCTGCCTGCTGTCATTAACAAAGGTGCCTGAGAGAGAGGATGTGTTCTAGTTACATAAAATGTGCACACATGAGCACACAAGAGCTGGAGAGGAGCTCATCCCACCAACAGCTGTAAAACTTGGTGAGAGCAGACACGTACACATGCATAAGAACTATAAACCCTGCTTCCTAGGAAAAGCATTCCAGCTTATGGAGGCATAAATAAAATAATAGCTTCATAGCCAGAACTGATGTAAATGTAGCACTTACTGTGATCATTTATGGATCCCTCTGCTCTTACAAGGCTTCCAAGTACTTCAGCAGTAGGAATTGGGGAGCTTTTTGTTTCCTTACTGGGTTATTATGGCTTGGTGGTCCCTGGGGGTCCATCTGGCCCCCGGGGCAGCAGCTGCCGTAGGTGTCCCGGATAGCACTCATCAGCCTGCCTGGGCTGGGCCCTCCGGCTAGCTCCGATCCGCGAGCACTTGTGGAGTGATTTCAGCTCTCAGTGATTTCAGCTCTTAGTGATTTCAGCTCTGTGCTCACAAAGTGCCTCAGCAGACGCAGGGAAGGAGAGAGGTGAAGGCTGTGTGGAGTTCTGCGGAGATGTCTTTATTGGCAGCTTCTGCAAAGGGTTCCAGTGACAGCTCTTCCCTCCGAACTGGGCAATAGTATGGGTTTATATAGGGTATTGAGGGATCAGGATTTGTCCTATGGCTGAGGTCGAGGAGAATATGACCTATAGCCTTACAGAGAGATAACAGGGGTCTGATGTGCGGAAGAGGGGCAGCTCTGTTCCACTCATCATGACTCTGCATTTCTTATCTTAGGCTAGTGACCGCCATGGAGGCCTTGCAGGGCCTCTGACTGCTACACTGGGTAATGTGTCAGACTGTGTTTTCACAAGTTCAACCTAAGTGACAACTGAGGATTGACAACTGAAGCCTGTGCTTTGTCCTGGCATCTTTCTCAAGTAAAACAATCCCAACCTTCCCAAGCTCTATACTGTACCATTCAAAACTGGGTTGTTGAGCCACCTTCACAGGATGATGACTGAATCTTTAAGTTCCTGGTGCAAGAGTGTTGTGGTGATTCTATTTGCAGACTGAAAGGTAAACCCACATTTTTTATTTCAGAGTTCTGTGTATTTACAGCTATCAAAAGCAGCCATAGACAGATGCAGATGCCCAAATGGAGCACAAACAAATCTGATTTCAGTGTAATCTGTACATATTTGTCCCATTTTAACTGAGATGACCAAGCTGTAAGATTCCAGCCTTACAGTTGACCAAAGCAGATTTCCTGTCACTGATACATCTGTGTCATGGTTTGATGCCTTATTCTGAAGGATACTTAAAATGTAATCCAGATTTAAGAACTCACAAGCATTTTGCCACACACTGATGGGACTTTTACCAACAGCATTCTCTGTATGTTCGATTTTAATGCTGTCTGCAACTCGGCTCAAAGGAAAGCAAAGACACCTTACAGGAGCACAGTATTTCACATATGTATTTCTGCAACTGAAACAGTTGGATCAATATTTTATCAGTTCTAGTTTTCACAATGAAAATAAACTCTGGTCACTCTTGTGAAGTCTGAACTTTGCTTGATCTTTCTTTTAGACCCAACAGCTCTGTTCTCAGTTCTCCAGGCTTAGGAGGTATTTCAGGTATGCTCTATTAAAAACAGAGAAAGAAATCAGTGTTGTGACAGAGGAAAAACTAAACTCCCAAAACAGTAAATGAGCTTACTCTGGAAGAGCATGACAGCTAAACTGTGATTTTACCACCCTCTTTTCTGAGCAGAATATAATTCCTACGTGCAAAACACCTTAAGAATTATTACCTTTTTGTAATTTGACTTATTTTAAAGCAGCAAAATACAATTTGAAAAAAAAAAAAAAAACCTCAAGATGAAAGGAAGAACAGACAGCATGTTTTCAAGGAGCAAAGCTTCTTTTTGCCATTAGAGTGAGTTTGGTAGAGATGTTCTAGCACAGTTGAAGTTTCCGCACATACTCTTGGTGATGCTTCTACTGCCCTGATTTAGAAATAAGGCACTGAAACTGGAGATAAAAATTTAAAAAGGCACCAGATAACATGACATTTCAAGAACTGCACTTCCTCAAAATTCATGCTACTTAGGAGATATAGATCATTTGATCACTCTGAATAAATATGTCAATTTGCCTGTAATGAAGACTACAGTCCAGACTACTAAAATACATAAATTCTAATGTATTTATCAATGACTGAAGCATCATTGCTTAAATTTTGAGCTGACAGCTAAAGCAATGTTAATTTTTAAAACTTATTTCCCATTTGAAAGTAGCCCAGAGAATTAAAAAACCCATGAACTATACATGAGCAGGAGGATGAGACAAAGCTTCCAAGTCAGACCTCCAAGAGGCTAAACCAAACCATCATTATCCCTAGTGGATAGTCTCATTTAGAGTTTAGTTCTGTGACTGTTAATTTTGACAGCCTTGTCTGTCATAATTTCTAATGTCAACTTTTCGTCACCTTCATTTCCATTACTGGAGGAAATAAAGTCTATTTAAAACCAATGCAGCCCCTTCTTGCCACTTTTGCACACTCTTTTCAAATCCCAGCCTCCCACAGCAGAGACCCCTTCTCGACACACGGTACTATGTCCAGAGTGGAGGTGACTCCCCAGAGGAGTCACAGAATCACAGAATTGTTGGAGTTGGAAGGGACCTCCAGTCCAAGCCCCCTTTCAAGCAGGGTCACCTAGAGCAGATCACGCACTAACGTGTTCAGGTGGGTTGGAATGTGTTCAGAGATGGAAAGTCCATGACCTCCCTGGGCAGACTGTTCCAGTGTTCTGCCATCCTCAGTGAAAAGAAGTTCTTCCTCATATTAAGGTGAAACTTCTTGTGATTTAGTTCATGGCCTTTGCATCTCATCCTGTCGCTGGGCGCCACTGAAAACAGTCTGGCACCATCCTCTTTGCACCCACCTCTAAGGTATTTATCAGCATTAATGAGACCCCCCTCTCAGTCGTCTCTCCCAAGAGACGCAGGGTCTTCATACCCTTCACTGGACCGCCTCCAGTAGCTCCTTGTCTTTCTTGTACTGAGGAGCCCAGAACCGGACACAGTGAACTCCTGGCGGCCTGGCCAATGCCTCTGTAGAGGCTGATCTCTCTCCACCGCCAGGCCAGAGACCCTTCCGAGGCACAGCCTCTCCAGCATACCCTCCAACCCGCACACACGCTACCAGCGACCGGGACCCTCCGAGCACTTACAAGGTCAGGCCTGTAGTATCTGTGCACGACCTCGGCCCCCGCGAACATGGCCAGCATGCTGGCCGCCAGCGCCCGCAGGTAGGTGGGCCAGGGCACACCGGCGGGCATGGCGGGGGGGCGGGCCCTGTACACGGACCGCGCCGGACGTGCGTCATCCCCGCCGCCGCCGGGAGGGGGAGGGGGAAGGGAACAGGGAAGAGGGAAGAGGGTACGGAGGCCCGCCCTCACCGGGGAGCATCGCGTCAGGCGGGGTGAGTCGCGACACAGCGCCCGCGCCTCGGCCCGGCCGCCCCCTCACGCCCCCCGCCCGGGGCGGCCGCGGCCCCGCCCTGCGCCCCCATTGGCCGGCGCGGTCACGTGAGCGGGGCGCCCGGCGGGTCGGTGGGGGCGCGGGGGCGGCCGGCGGCGACAAGAGCGGCGACAGCGACGGCCCCGGCGGGCGCGCCGGCATGGAGGGCCCGGAGCTGGGCAGGTACCGGCGGCCGGCCGCAGCTGCGCTCGGGCCTCGCGCTGGGGATCGCCCGTTGTCCTTCTCCTCCTTCCCCGCGTCCCACGGGAAGCCGGGGCCGCGCTGTGGCGGCCGCCTCCCTTCCCTTCCCGTGGGCACAAAGAGGGAGGGAAGGCGCTCCCGGGGCTCTGAGGCTCCCGGGCCCGGGGCGGGGGGAGCGCGGCGACCCTAGGCAGCGAGGGGCGCGATCGCGTCTCTGTCACGAGGGGATTTGAAAATTACTTAATTTTACTGGTTTTGTTCCAGTGAACATGTATTTTTCTTTACCTTTTTCCTTTTTTTCCCCTTTGTTTTTAGCATGAACGGATGGGGGGGCGGGAGAGGAAAAAATAATGAACTGAAGGAAAGGGAGAGGAACAAATCACTACCTTTTCCTCGTGCTACTGGAAGTACTTATTTAAATGTTCTGTAATATATAAACATCAATAACAAAAAGAAAAAAAAAATATTTCTGAACCCACGCAAGAAATCTGGCCTAAAATATATGGGAAACTTAGAGGTAGGGGTAAAACTTCACTTTAGCAAGTGGTTTGAGGACTTTTTTGTGGTATGGTGTAAATTTTTTCTCTGTTCAAAGGGAATTTTATTCTCTTTGCTAGAAGGAGACTTTATGTACACATAAAATAAGAAGGTCTGTATTACAAAAAGATAGCTGGTCTTAGGTTAGATGCTTTCACTTTTTTCTTACTCACTCTGTTCTGGTCTGTATGATTAAGCTTTTATTACATTATGAACTGGATTCTGCGTGTCTCAGTTTCTCATGTGTTTCTTAATATAAATCTGAAAATGAGTTTTGTTTGGTTCATTAACTGCACAAGTATTTTATATAACTAGAACTCTTCCAGCAGAAGGTTTAAGGTGTTCCCTGTACTCAGAAAATCTCCTATAGCTTTGTTAGGCAACTTCCCTGGGAATCTGACAGACCTATGTTCATATTTGTTGTCCTTGTTTCAGGATAGATGGGTTAAAATTAGTGTCTTGATCACAAGACTGTGGGTTCTTCTTGCATAAGACTGATTTACAGTGGATTTCTTAAAAACCCAGTGTGTAGTAGAGAATGGTCCCTTCTTTTGAGAAATTTAAAATCAGAATCATTTAGGTTGGATAAGACCTCTAAGATCATCGAATCCAGCCATTAACCCAGCACTGCCCAGCCCACCACTTAACCCTGTCCATAAATTTACACATCTACACATCTACACTCCGGGGTGGTAACTCGGGCAATTCCCTGGGCAAGCTATTCCAATAGTTAAAAACCCTTTCCATGTAGAAATTTGTCCTAATATCCAATCTAAACCTCCCCTGGCACAACATGAGGTCATTTCCCATTTTCTTGTCATTTGTTGCTTGAGTAACAAGATCAGCTTCAACCACTTTTCATGTGGTTGTAGAGAGTGATAAGGTCACCCCTGAGCTTCCTTTTCTCCAGGGTAAACACCCCCAGCTCCCTCAGCTGCTCCAGAGCTTTCCCCAGATCTGTTGCCCTTCTCTGGACATGCTCCAGCACCTTCCTGTAGTGAAAGGCCCAAAACTGAACACAGGGCTCAAGGTGTGGCCTCAGCAGTGCCAAGTCCAGGGGGACAATCCCTGCCCTGGTCCTGCTGGCTACACTATTGATAATACAGGATGCCATTGGCCTTCTTGGACAAATATCTCTATACCTAAAATTTATTTGGTGTTTTTAATTATATCTCTGAGATGATAAAATTATTTCCTGAAAATCTACTGTTCACCAAGTCCTTGCTATGTATTTGTGAGGCAGTAGAAGGTATGGACAAGAAGGTGGCTGCGTAGGTAGAAGGGAGTGACAGAATAAAGGAGAAATGCGTGTGAGGGCTGTAGATGACTAATAAATGTGTGGAGGGAGAGAGCTGTCTATAGAAAAATGTCTTTATGCATAGGATCTCTGTGTGTGGGAACACTTCCATGTAGAATAAGTGCAATACTTGCGTTGGGATCCAGTGTGTGATAGCAGGACAACATCTGCTGCACAATTTATTAAAGCTGTTTAATAGTCTGCACAGTAACAAATGCTATGTATATTCTTAATGCTTTATAGCCCTGAATGATTCATCCATTCTATATCTTACCAGATTAAGCAGCTGACACCACATAAAAAAGATCTAAAATTTAGGAAACTTGTGGAAGTCCACAGAGCTTTAGCTCAACATGTGTTGTAAATTGTTGGTCTGTTTGATAGACAGTTTGCTTTGGAAAAGTGTGCTACAGTTATTTTACAAAAAAAAAAAAAAAAATAAAAGCTCTACTGTTCCCTTATAAATACTGTGTTAATTCCACATCACAGCAATCACAAGAGAACTGTGCTGTTAATGTTGGGGTTAAATGACACCAGCTAAGCAGCCAGACTGTTTTAAAGGTGTGGATAATTTAGTGGCTTGTTAACAGAGTCATCAGAGAATGTAAGTGCAGTACATGCCAGCCTTGATAAAGTTTGATGTTTACATTCTGTTTGGTACATCAGTAAGTTTCTAAATTGTTGATAAATTATTTCTCTCTTTCTCCTTCTCTAAGATACTACGCATATCTTCAGCAAGCTCAAGCATTTTACTCGTTTCCATTCCATCAGATGATGACTGCGGTGCCCAGCATGGAAATGATGACCGAGCAGCCGACTCTAGAGGGCATTCCAGAGCCAAACATTGCTCAGGAGCCTCCAAAAGGTAGCTTGACTGGGCTGTGCTAGTGAGCTAAGCGAGAGTGATTAATTGGGAAAAAAATATTGGTCTTAAACTGCTTCCTTGGACCGATTGGATTTCCTTTTCTTGATGCTCACGGCAGAAGTATTGATTAATTGTATTCTTTAAGAAACGTGTTCTAACAGACAATTAAAAAGACAGGAAGTAACCTCATGTGAATGTATGCACCTTGTTCAGTCTAACATAATTAACTTGTTCCAAGAAAAGCAGATTTTTTTTTCAATAAGTAAATGCAGTATTTTAGCTGGATTTTAATACTGTGTTAAAGAAAGTTTTTTTAAGATTCTGGCTTCAAAATACCTAATTTTTTTAACTTTCTGCAAGAGAAGTACAATATAATTTATTTGAAATATTTTTGTTTGAATGGTTGCTTAGTTTTTGTAGTAATCACAATTAGGGAATTGGTTACTAAGAATTATTTCGTTTAGTGTGGCTTATTTAAACAAATACTAACTGTTGGCAAGTGACACTGTTCTACAGCTCAACATTATTAATGAACATTAATAGAGAGAGAGAGAGAGAGAGCAATCTCTGGGTGGTCATGTCATGGCCAGTGCCTGTGCTGCCTGAATCTCTAAACTTTTGAGAGCCAGAAGATGAGGAAGCTTCAGGTGTGTTGCTTAAATTAATGAATTTTGAAGGTAAATTTACCTCTTTGATTTCTCTCTGTGTCCATACATTTAGCTGAGTCTATTTGAATATCCACACTGCAACATTGGAAATGTACGAAAAGAATATTTGTTGTGTGTTTCAGAAGTTAAAAAAGGGGGAAGGAAAAGAAAAGTCAAAGCAACTGAGCCAAAGCAACCCAAAAAGCCTGCTGCTAAAAAAGAAAAACCAGCCAAGTCAAAAGGCAAACAAGAAAAGATCACAGATACTTTTAAAGTCAAAAGAAAAGTGGACCGTTTTAATGGTGTATCTGAAGCTGAACTTCTGACCAAGACTTTGCCTGATATTTTGACCTTTGATCTGGACATTGTGATAGTGAGTAATTCAGTTACAAGATTAGGTAGAAAAATCTTGTATTCACTTGTTATGATTTACATTCTTTCTGCTTACTCATCTATATTGCTTATACAGCAAGATCTTGCAACATGAAGTACATAAACTGTTTCCTGTGTGTAGAGCTGCTTTGCATTTTCTGTTAAAGCCATAGTAACTTAGTCCTAATTTCTGAGAAATGTAAGGCTCATGTTTAGTACAGATTCATGAGAGCCCATCACTCAGTGCTTTATTTCCTGGAAGCTCTGCACCCTCTGAGCTGCTCTTTTGACCTTGCACATCTAAATGAGGCACCTCTGCGAAATTGTCAGTTTTTTGAAAATAATGATGGAAGGTGCCATTAATACATTTTTGTTTATTAACAGTAACTTTGAGAGAATTGAATAAGCATCCTTATTGTAACTTGATTAAATTCTTGACTAGCAACCCATGTTGTCATTGTTAAAATGGACTGGTATCTTTGTAGATTGGCATAAACCCTGGCCTGATGGCAGCTTACAAAGGACATCATTATCCGGGACCTGGAAACCATTTTTGTACGTTTTTGTTTTCCTTTCTTCTTCTAGCATTTGCAGAACTTTGTTAGAACTTGTGGCGTTTTAATTAAACTAGTTTGGTTTTTGTTTTTCTCCTGGGTTTTGGTTGGTTGGCTTTTGAATTTTTTTTTTTCAGAAAGGGATTTTTATATGCTAAATATGAGTTCAAGACAGTGAGTTCTGTCAGAGAGGCCCAGAGCAAGAAGAAGCAATGGCAAGATTGTCAAAAAAAGCTGACACATTGTATTTGCCACATTCTTTCCTCCCAAATCCATATTGATCACTGCTTAAATTAATCACAAAATCTAAAGCTCTGTACTGAGCTTTTAGAATAAAAGACTGGTTTGCAGGATAGTGATAAGGAATTCCTGTTCACTAGGGCCTTTCTGCCCTCTTGGAGGAGGTAAAGTAATATTGGCTATTTTAAAACCTTCTGGATAGGGCAGTAGTCTTCCCAAACTAACTGATACTTTGTTAAAATAGATTCTTCCTTTAGCATTCCAGTACTCCAATAGTTGAGTGGAATTTTTTTGGTTCTGTTTTCTTTTCCTTGGAAAAAGGCAAATGCATATCTGTCTTCCTACTTCACAGGGAAGTGTCTGTTCATGTCTGGTCTAAGTAATGAACAGCTGAACCACATGGATGACCACACCTTGCCACATAAATATGGGATTGGATTTACAAACATGGTTGAAAGGACAACACCTGGAAGCAAAGACCTCTCCAGGTAAGACAATAAAGGGAAATATCAGGCTTTTTAATGAATTAATAGTTGTGATAATAATTTTGAGTACTTTGTCTTTTAGCAAAGAGTTTCGGGAAGGAGGGCGAATTCTGATGCAGAAGCTACAAAAGTATAAACCTCGTATAGCAGCTTTTAATGGAAAATGTGAGAAGTTTTACTTTTAAATGATTTTTTTTCTGCCAGTAGCTTTTTTTTTTCCACTTACCCTGTATTTTCATTTTAGGTATTTATGAAATTTTTAGTAAAGAAGTTTTTGGAATTAAAGTTAAGAACTTGGAATTTGGGCTGCAGCCACACAAAGTGCCAGATACAGAAACTGTAAGTATTGAGATTGAGAAGCAAAACTAGGGCGCTCAATTTTGATTATTTAAAAACTAACGAAACCTCAGGCCTTGCACACACTTAGGTTAACACCAGTTTGACTGGAGTACAAGAGGTGTGTAAGGTTTTCACTTAGATAGAGAAAGGGGATGAGTGCAGTTTTTGGACACATCTTTAATGCAGCTTCTTCAGACTTGCAGACTTCTTTTGAGAAATGGTATGTTATGGTTAGTAGGTTGGTGCATTCTCTAAGGACTATGTGAAATACAAGTAACACATGCCTGCTTTTATGATAATTTTCACCTGATCCCCTGTGTCCAATTCCCTGGGTATTTGTATTACTGGATTTTGATACTGACCATGACCATGCAGTGCCACAGTGGGGGAGAAAGAACAGCAAGTCCATCTTTGTGCCAGTGCATGCGACTCTTCAGCATTGCTGGATCTGGGCATGCCCCAGCACTTCTGTCAGACTGAGCTGTCTCCTTAAGCTGATCTGCAGTTTGAAGTTAAATTGGATGCTTAAGATAAATTTGATGAAGAGTGCATTAGTCATAGAACTCTAGTGCTGGAAAATATCTCAAGAGACCAGCTATGTATCATTAGAAATTGATTTGTTTAATGTGTTCTTATAAACAAGTTAAAGCAAAGGCAATTGCGCTACTTGCCAAGGTAGCTTATTCTAAAGCTTCATTACCTTGTCAGTTCAAAAGTTTGGATTGTTTTTCTTCTTATTTCTATCCTCAATTACTAGTGCTGCAAGTTTCAGCTGCCTTTCTCTAAAGGTGGAAGTGTTGCATTAGAGCCTGAAGAATCATTGGATAAAGTATTTGCTCCTTATGTAGCTCTTAAGGACTTCTACAGTAAATGTATTTATAAAAAAAATAATTCCCTTTACTGTTACTTGTTCATAAAGACTCCATGGTAATAGAAGTATTGAATACAGTTTGTTTTTCCTGAACAAACTTGGTAGCTTTAGTTAGGGCTGTTGACAAAGATAGAAACACTGAAGCTGGCTCCAGCCACACTAACAACAGCCTGGCATGCGTCATGCAGATGCACTTGGCCGGTAAGCCCGGCTAATTAACCTGTGCTGCCTCCCTCACTGGTTTGGGCCATTTGCATGCTGTCACGTACTCCTCTGTGCCCTGGCTCAGAGCTCTGCTTGTTCAGGGAGCTCTGGAGTGTGCTCTGCTCTCTTGTAACACACATGGGTACTGCTTCTCCTGCAGCACATAAATAACTGGTGAAAACTGTGCTCACTTAGCAGCTGGCAATCAGCCCCTCTCTTCAGGGCAAGAAAAATGAAAACTCATTTTAACCCATTCCACAACCACCTGTGGCATTAGTTGAAGTTTGTACAAACAGTTAAAACAGTGAGGTTAACTGTTAAGAACTGTTGTTCTGAATGCCTATTAACTCATAGCTCAGGGATCAGTGATGCTATTTCTCTTGTTCTTTGTCTCAAGCTCTGCTACGTTATGCCATCGTCCAGCGCAAGATGTGCTCAGTTTCCTCGGGCCCAAGATAAAGTTCATTATTACATTAAGCTGAAAGACTTAAGGGATCAACTGAAAGGCATTGCACCCAACACAGAGGTCCAGGAGGTGCAGTACACATTTGACTTGCAACTTGCACAAGGTATTGTTGTTATTTTGTTAACACTTAATTAAAATGTAATGAAATGTACAATACTAGCAGTTTCCCAAGCAGAAGGAAATAAAGAATTTTTTAATGGGAGAGGAGGAGATGTGATGCTCTAAACTGTGTGGTATAGAATTACAGATTCCATTCTCTTTAGTACAGCCTAAATTTTTTAAGGGGAGCAGGGATTATCATCTAGAATTTGTGGCCATTTTTCAAATGTTTTCTGATAAAAGTGCTCTTTGATAATTTTTATTCTAAGTATTAATGCTTGAGCTGTTCTGTTTCTGCAGAGGATGCTAAAAAGATGGCTGTCAAAGAAGAAAAGTATGACCCAGGCTATGAAGCAGCATATGGAGGAGCTTACTGTGACCGTGCACCGTATGACACTGACCAGTGCAGTTTGTCTTCAAATGAAACTGGTAAAGGGCTTGGGGCATTCAGTCTGCAGCCATGGCTGGGGAACAAAGAGCCTGGGATGTCACCTGCCTTTAAAACCTTTAAAAACAGTGTGCTTTTTGTTTGTTCAGCAGGAAGCAATCCTCAGTATTGCGAAGGGTCGTCCTTCGGTGAGGTTCCTAACGGACAGTGGATGACACAGTCCTTTGCAGACCAGATTCCAGAGTTCAATGCTGGCATGACACGGGAAGAGGAGGGAAGCAGCGTGTAGGAGCTGCTCCTTCTCAGCTATGCACACATGCTGCAGTTTTAATGCAGTGATCAAGATTGGTACCTCAGTTCTCCAACTGAAGCATCTGAATAGTATTTTATCTCCCCTAGTTATTTTATTATAGTCCAAAGTAAGTGTGTGGTAGGCTGAAATCAATGAACTAGGTAATTTTAAGGAACTATTCAAACTTTTTAAAAAAAGTTAGCCCTTTTTTGTATATGAGTTTTATATTTAATGTATACCATTTCTTGCAGTTTTTGACAAATTGCTTTCTCATTTGTGAAGATTTCTTTGGGGTGTTAATTTTATTCCATAAATGGCAACATGGTGGGAACAGCAGCAGTATACTTTTTACTGATGCCTCAATATTTGGATATCTCTTCATACTTTTATATCCAGAGGGGAAAATGTACCCTTACCTGGTGTGAAGTGGTGTTTTTAATCATGCACAGTTAAGGAAATGGTGCTTTTTAAACCTGCCTTTCACCGTCTTAAAAAGTGTAGAAAGTTGTGTTTTGCAGCTGTGAATGCTGTCTTCCAGGTGGGATGGGAGAGCTGTCTGTTCAGTGAGTGTAACATAACTGAGGATAAAGGGAATGAAGACATCATCTCACATCACAACACTGGGGAGGAAAACTTGTGTCACACAGAACAGGGCTTCAATATTCTAGCTGAGCTCTCTTAGGATAAGGTTTCTCTACTACTCCATCTCTTTCCCCCTAAAATTTCAATGTAAGGAACTGGAATGGCTTTTAAAAAAAGCAAAACCAAACAGTAGTGGTAGTTCTTGAATTCTGTGGTATTTCCATGAAGTTAGTCCCTTCACCTGACCTTTAGCGGGAGATAACCCCTTTGAAAGAGACAGAGAATTGAAAGACTGCATTCTCTTTAAAAGTCATGTACAGCTATGTTATTTACATCACCTACAATTAGCACAGGGTGAAATAGATTTGCAGTTTAGCAGTTTTTAACAGTAAGCTCTCTTCAGTCTGTAGTACCTTAGAGGGTATTCCCTTTATTCCACTTAAAAGTTAAAAACACTGAGTTGAATACAGGGACAGCTGTTTTATGAATACGAAGTTGTCTGTAGAAACTATAACTCTTCTGAGGAACTTGCCTAAATGATACACATTTTTGGCCAATATTAGTGACTGAGAAAAACAAAGAATTTCATCCTGGTGCCTAACTCTCACTTTCTTTTCCTCTTTTATCATGTGAGGAAAAGATTAAGTAAAAGCAATAAGCTGATCAAAACACTAAAGTTTTGATGATCTTATGACATTTGGTGCTTCACATACTTGAAAACAGACACAAACAGTATCTCCACACTCCATGCTGGTCAGAGATTCCTGTACCAGTGTGATTTCTCCTCTCTTCACAGCCAGTGACAGTTGTCAGTTGTGTGTAACTGGTTAGTGTAGGTTCTAATTCTGCTGTAACACCTCTTACAGAGATCACACACTGTCAACCTGTTGTGAGGCAGGCGTGATGTTTACAGTTTCTTCCCAAATTAGGTGGCTTAATTCTGAGAATCTTCAATTGAGTGAGTGTGCATTATGATTCTGATTGTATTTATTAGCTGCAGCATAAAGCTGTTCCACATATTGTCAGAAAGGTATAGGACTTGTCTTGTCTGTTATTTAAAGTGTACTGTATCATGTATTGCTGTTTACATGGATGTTTTCCTGCAGGTGCTCAAAGTATCTCGCATCAGGGATTTGTTACAATTCAGTTTTATTTTCAACCAAATTAGAAGCATGAAATTAGTACTGCTGAGTATGTAGCACAGTAGGCTGTAACTCCTGAAAGGCTGTCCTGTTTGCTTGGAAGGGAAAGGTCTCTTCCTTAATGGAATCACTCACTTGGTTATAAAATACAGTGGACTGTACAATGACCATTCCACTAGATACTGCAATTCTGTGTCCTCCCTCAAAACTGGTGCTCTTTTTGTTAACAGTGATGCAGAAGTTCTTAATCTGTCTTAAATCTATCAATGTTTCACAATAAAATCAGGAATTGTACTGCAGTGTATTGGAATGTATTTTGCATCTTGCTAAGTGCACTACAGGATGTATTATACACAGAGATGCCACAAACAGTCATTACACAACAGAACTCAGTAACGTGCCCAGGTTTTCAATTCAGGATGTTTAATGTGGGTTAGATAACTAAACACTTCTTGTATATAACACTGCAGCTATCTCCTGTGTAGATTTTTTCCTGCTGGAAGACATTGGAATCTTACTTAGAGAGACCTTAAATTAAAGCACTCTGTCTGGCACTGAATTTCACCTCTGTAAGTGTTTAATGAAAATACTTCATTGTCAAGTAAACTTGTTTTGTCACCTTACATGAAAGTAAAGATAATCTGAACTGTGTACTGGTCACTCCAGCCTCCCTCACTTGCCATAAGCACACAAAACTGATGGTCAGTTATTAATATTTTTAACAAATACTTTGTTTTCTAAAATCAGTTAATCATACAACATGTTGCATTTCAAACTATTAAATGCATCCCATACACTACGTTATGCAGTATTTCAGTATCAGCTATCAGGACGAGTTAATTTGAACTTCCCTGAAGGGTCAGGAATAAACCAGTTTTCCCAGAGATCAGTGTGGACACTGGGGTAGTCCCAAGGTTTGTATCTCCCATTCCAGTGAAGTAATTTAGCTTCTTGAAGAAATTGCTCTGAGTAACGGGCATCAGGACTCCAACCTGCATGGGTAGTTTAAAAAAAAAAAAAATCTGAAAAGTGCAGTTTTTGATAATGGAAGACACTGTAGAGTGGGTTAAATTCAGGTGACTTTTTTCAGAAGTCTGATTTGTATGTTTTCATGCTAATTTACAACTAGTTGTATGATAAGCAGATTTTTGCAGCTTGATACCCTCTTAGGCTGCATCAGCAAAAAATCTCAGCAAGTTTCCTCTCTCAACACTTTTAACATCTTGGCATAGCTGGGATTAAAAACAAAGTAAAATCTATTCATTTTACCATACCAGCTAAGCCATTATGTTTTTCATAGGATAATTCATCACTCTCAGGTGAAAGGTAACTACATCCTCCAAAATGTTGACAACAAACATGGCCAGACCTTCCCTTTTCTTCCACTGCATGTAGAAAGAGACTGAGTTTTTCCAGTCTCTCACTATATTAAAATATTTCATATATTCTTTCCATGTAAGTGGTATACATGAGGAAAAGTCACCTAAGGTCTTGCAGTGGAATCTCACAAGCTCACCTTAATTCCAACTTGCAAACAATGAGAAATTAAACTTACCAAGATGCCTTATGTGCCACATAGGGTTAATAGAGGAATATTTTCCATGAAATACAATCAGCATTGGGGAGGTTGCCACACCTCCCCCAAGGGTGCTGCTATAGAGGTTTTCCCTGCAAAAGGAAAAATAAATATGTTTAAAACCCCAAGGAATCTTTAGTACAAAAGGCAGAAGATTCAAAATAAGTATCTGGCAAGAAAGAAATACTCCTGCTTCTTTAAGCTAGCCTCAGGAAGGGAAGATCATTCAGTGGCTTCATCCCAGGCTAAGTTGGTCACCCAAAATGAGAACCACATGTTCACAATGTCCCTCAGGATTAAGTGTGGTTTGTGATTGAACACAAGACTAAAATTCCAAGTGGCCATTTCCTGGTTCATAATTGGTCAGATTTAAACAGATGGAAATGCTGGAACATGAGTTACTTTACCTGACAAAATCTCAAAAGAAAGACTGCTTGGAGTTAAAAAAACCTGTAAGAGCTTTTAAATGGAAAGTAAAACAAGTATTAAAAGTAAAGTGCAAAGCTAGATTTCTACACATACTCTACATTTCTTTGCATCCACTTTTCCAACTGCTTTGTAATCCGCTGATGTTTCCATTCAGTCATGTTAGCAACAATTACTCCAGGATTAAAGGAGCAGGTGCTGGGGCTGATGCCAAGATCTCTAATGGCTTGCTTTCTGTAGTCCAGGAATCCCATGTATGTGTTCTAAGAAATAAAAAAAAAAGTATGTGCATCCCCTATGAATCTCTGTAAAGATACATGTAAATGCACCTCACTCTCACTGAGAAGGAGACTAAATATGCTCTCCCAAAGATGAGTTTCTAGATGGTGGTTACTTGTCATGAGTTCTGTATGACAAGGCTGTAAGGCAGGATACCTCCAGATATTACTTTTTCCACAACATTGTACCATGGAAGTTTGATAAGGCTTTTCCCTTGCTATGCTTGTCTTTTGGTAGCCCACACTAAATCATGCAGCATCACAATTGTACCACTACAAAAAGTCTTTAATTACCTGAACAACTATTACAAAGCTTTATATATATACACACATAAAACTTTCACTTTGGGGAAAACATATAAAATCATCTTACATTTATGGGCAAACACATTCATTATTAGAATTCCAGAATGGCATCTTACCTGCATCCCTACACTTCTAACCATTTCATGTGTAGAAGGCAGATCACAATCATCTGAAAAAGCTGCTGCATGTCCAGGAGCTAACTTAGTATCGTAGAGTTCCTGGATGTCACCTGATTACAGAAAGGTCACAAGCATCAGACAACACCCACTGCACTGCTACAGAGCTGATAGGATAATGTCAGCTCTCACGTGTTACTTATAAACACACCAGTTTTGAAGGATAGCCCCTATTGAATTTTGTAATATAGGACCATTTTCAAATTTGTACCTGGATGCCTAAGGTCTATATTTAGATATTATCATTGGTATTCAATACATTCATATTCTGGTTGTCCAAAATCAGCTACAGCAGAAGCCAATAAAACAGGACTGTTTTAACAGGACTGTTAAAAAGCCTGGTTACAAACTTGTGCAGTCATAGAGCTTCTATGGAGAGGGAGGGCACAGGCAATTTTTCTGAGCCTGTTCAAGTCCCACAAAAGTTCCACTTCAATGTCTTGCACAGATGAGGTTTTTCCTGTTGTTGTGGCATATTTATCTCCTAGGAAGATACTTGGATTCTCAGCAATGGCTGATTGAAATTTGCCTGTCACTTGACCATCCCTGCTAGCTTCACAGCCCACCCAGCTCCTTCTTGTTGGAGAGAAACAGTGTAATGCCTGGCACCTCACTCATCACCTGACCAAGATGTGCCAGAACAGTTTCAGAGCAGGTGGGAAGCAGATCACTGCCACAGCAATCAAGCGAGCCTGCATCCCAAGCCCTTACAGCTTCCAGTTTTTCTTTTGCTTTCATCTCTTTTACTTTTTGTACTGCCGGTCTTCTGCCAGGTCAAATAGCTGAACCAGCTGCTTCTGCAGCTGCACAACTGCAGCTTACACACGTTAAGAGGAGCTGCCTGGGGACAGGAGAGGCCACTTGGTCAGCAGCAGCCCACCGTGAGGGGCGATGTGAAACTGCACCTTTATCCTGCAGCTCCACAATCACCATCAGCTAACACCCCCGGGGGAAGAGGGAGCCCAGCGCTAGTGAACACAGGTGCAGGGAGGGGTGATGGGGGACTGGCAGGCTCAGCTTAAGCTGCTCGTGAAACTGGAGTCTAAACAAAGACCTGGAACCTTCCAAAGAGTTAAACATTGCTGCTGCACATTGATAACAGACAGAACAATAAAACCAAAAAGCAGAGATTGCCATTGGAAACACCCGTGTTGAAGAACTGCGATAGAAAGTCTATGACAAATTAAAGTGAGACAGAACAGATTCGTTGTCTTTTACAAAGCAGCAAATAGTGACCCCTTTAAGTGCAGCTGGTCTGAAATCTGCCTCTGTTGAGACAAAACTATAAAAAGGTGCAGAAAAGCAGTGGAGAATTATGCTTTTGTCATGTGCATATTCACTGGTCTTAATGTTCTTACAGCAAAGACTAATTTAGGTCTAATTAAAAAATTTTTTGTAGTTATACTCAGTCCTTCCAAAGGAAATTTTGTTTAGTTGCCCACCAGGGTTAAAGCGCAACACTCTGGCTAAAAAGTGCTTTAAAGTAACAAGAAAATATGATAAAACAAATATGAAGACAACAGCTCTACAGAGAAAAAAACCCCAACAACTTGGAAACAGAACAGAAAAAACTCACAAGAAATTAATCTTTAAAAAACAATTGGTCTTCAAAAGAGATCACTTCGAGGATAAGAAAAAAATAAAATATTTTTTCAGGATTTGAATGTCTTCTAAGAGATCCCACTTGACTAGGAACTCCGAAATCTGATTCTGCACATTGCTTTACATTCTGAGCTGAAGATGCTCAAAACCATATTTTGAGTGTTTGGAGCTTTCATCCTATTATTTGAGTAAATTCCTCTTGCTCTCAAGAACAGCAATTCTGGATAAGGAATTGGTAGCATTTGTGGGAATTCAAATACTAGCAGGAAATATGTGTCACACACTTAATAAACCTTGCAGCATCTGAGTGAAAACCATGGTATCTTTCAGCAATTGACCAGAACCAATTTAATTGAAACCCACTTAAATTTTGATCACAATTATTCAAAATATATGCAGGTAAGTTCTTCCTCAACTATCATTTAAACAAACAGATTATTTGTAGTTTCCCTAAGTTCAACACTCCTAGCAGTTGCCTCAGTTTCTATCTCATATTTCCAAATGGCTGTAAAAGCTTCAGTAACTTGGATTGTAATTCTGTTAGAAACTGCTTTTTAGACAACAGCTTACCTTGAACAATGACATCATCATCCAAATATATTACTTTCTCATGTTTCTGGATAAGCAAAGGAAGATAAAATCGAACAAAGTTCAGCTGTTAAAGAGAAAGAAAAGGTAAAGACTAAATGGTAAAGCTGTTTAATGCAGCAGTCTCAGGCTTCTGTCTCTATTTAGTCAGTTGGAATTTCTCTCTTTATTGAGCGCTAATCAGTGACCATTTGCTTCCTCCCCCACAGCTTTACTACTATCTCAAATCCAATATTATTACTAATATTGCTGTTATTATTTATCCACTATGATCCTAACCATGCAGCCCAAATCTGTTGCTTCCTCACAGAATCCTTTAGGCTGCAAGGGGCCTTTTGAGATCCTCTTGTTCAATCCCCCAGCTGCAGCAGAGTCCACTTGAGCAGGCTGATAGGGACCATATCCAGTTGGGTTCTGAATATGTCCACAGATGGAGACCCAACAGTCTCTCTGGGCAATCTGAGACTTTTAAATTCATGCTTTAAAAAGCCTTTTCTTTAGCTCAGAGGGAATTTCATGTTATTTGTGTCCATTGTCTCTTGTTGCTCCCCTCAAGCATTTACATACATTGATAAGACCTTCCCGAATTTTGTCTTCTCCAGACAGAAACAGCCTCAACAGCTGCTCACATGAAAGATGCTTCAGCCTCTTCATCATTTTTGCAGCCCATGTTGGACGTGCCCCAGTAAGCCCATATCTTTCTTGTACTGGTGGGCTGAGAACTGGACACAGCACTTCAGATGCAGCCTCACCAAAGCAGATCAGAGAGGAAGGAGCACCTTTCTGGACCTGCTGCCAATGCTCTTCCTAGTGCATTTTTACAGCATACATCACACCAAACATTTCAATATGTAATAGTATCATCAATCCACTCTAAAGGAATGATTTGACTCGTGGCACAGACATGGGATAATTTCTACAACAGCAATGAAGAACAGAGCAGAAAGAAAGGGGACTGAGAATGTAAGAACAACCATAAGAATTCAGACCATTTTATCCAGCCCCTGCCTTCAGACTGGTCCTAACCAGATGCTCAGTGAAAAATAAAAATAGAGCAAGCATCCAGAACAGTTGCTCCATGCATTCTCCTAGCTTCCAGCTATTTTCAGCTCAAGGGATTTTCTGATCTAGATGTGATTTAAGTATGAACTTCAATCCTAACTGCACCCCTGTACATTTTTACATTCACAAGACCTTTCAGCAAGGGATTCTAGAGATGCAGTATTCATTGCATGAAAGTGTGCAACATCTCTTGTTTATGCTGTCACTCTGACCAATTTCATCTCATGGTCGTTGGCTCTTGCATTGGAAGAGACATATATACACACCCGCTGCATGAAATGGAAAAGATCTAGGACATTTTAAAGCCCATAATAAGTATTAAAAATCTCAATAATTTGTTATGTGGCCTTCATTAACTCACAGGCTGCAGTAGCTCAGGACGTGATGCATCTTGTCTGATTTTTCCTTTTAGCACCATAGGATTGAATTCCACAACCTTAAATTTTATTTCTTTCAGTTTAGAATTTTCAATCCATTTTCTGTGATGGAAAGAAAAGAAGTGATAAAAGAAATACCAAATGCGTGGCAAGTACTTCCAGCATGAAATTCACAGACACTTAGGAGAATAATAAGAGACCTTGAAAGCTCACTTGATCTATTCTATCCCAAGACAGAACCACTTATGTCTACAGCTATTGCACACAGACCTTTGTTAAACTTATTCTTAAAATACAAAAAATCCCCCACAAAACCTTAATAAAACAAACACACCACATCACTCCCAAAACCAGAGACTGCATGTGTAGCCCAAACAACTAATCTTTCACCATTACTTCCAATAAACTATATTATAAGTTTTCATGCTATAATTAAAGATTATTATTTCTTACTCTATCTACAGTGCTTTTAAAGCTGAGGTTAGTCTTCTCCCTTTCACAGCTTTATGTTCTTCCAGATGACTTCTACATCACATCCTAATTATGTTTTCTTTAGACTAAGCTAATTTTCTTTTCATATTTTTGTCAGATTTTTTTTATCACCGCTGTTTATTTTCTGTCCTGACACAAATTGCAGGTACAAAGGCTACAGAAGTGAAGTAGCCAGAGGTGAGAACTGCTAAGAAATGTTTTAGTTTGCATTCACAACTCAAAAGCCTCTTCAAGACAATGTTTGCAAATTTGAACACTGAAATATAATGAACTGAATCTTCATGAAATTACATTCATTGAAATGTCAGGATATTATTTCCTTTCATGAAATGAAGAATTCTCATTTCATGAAAGCAAATTAAATAACAAATGAAGGAATGAAGTGAATTGAAGAGACATTAAATAAAATGAAACAAAAAAAAAGATAAAAGTATGTAATAAACTGAAACTAGAAAAAGGGAATAGAATGAAATTAAGTGCATTGAAATGAGATGAAACCTTAAGAAATTATATTCATTGAAATCTTGAGATTTCATTTCCTTTTCATGAATGAGGAATTTTCATTTCAGAAAGGGAAATAAAATGAGAAATGAAGGATTGAAGCAAAAAGGATAGAAAGGAAAGGAAAATATAATGCAGTGAAATTGAGAAGAAGAAACTTCTGAAATGAAGTGAAAACAATTAAATTGAATGGAATGAAGTACTGTGAAATGAACTGAAATGTAATGAGATGAATATTTATTGAAATCCTGAGATTTCATTTCCTGTCATGAAATGAAGGATTCTCATTTCATAATAGGAAATGAAATGAGAAATTAAGGAACTAAGTGAAATGGAAAGAAAGGAAAGTAATCACGATACTTTTTGGGCCTCTTTTTATAACTTTAATACATTGTCAACTGAAATTAGCTTTAAACAGCAAGATTTTTCTACTCTGAAGCTGAAGACCCAGCACCAGAAGAGAGGTAAGTGCAGTGCCACAAATACACTGCGACATACAGGATACACTGTGGAGGAGGACACACTGTGACAAGCAGGCAGCGTATCCTCACCTTACTACAGACTCTTCTGCAGCCTATCTACAAAAACCTAAGAACGGATATGGCATGGCCTGGCTATTTGACACCCCTTTGCAGTGTCAGTGCCTTGTAGAGGACAAAGGTCCTTTTTCCATCATGTACAGAATCCTGGGGATTGCTCCCAAAACCACAACATTTCCCTGAAAATCCTCTGAAGTCCAGAAGTGGTTATGCCTGTGCTAGGGCAACAACGTGGCTCTAACTACAGCCCAGAACAAAGCAAGGCTGGCGGGTACCGAATGTGTGGGATGGTTGTCTTCAGCCCGATGATGTAGAACAAAACATTGGCCTCTGTGTTGCTGTAGATGCTGCTGATCGCTGCTACAGCCGCACCCATCCTGCCCGCAGCAGCACAGATCACCACTGGGATTTCTTCCTCCACTTCCTCAGGGCTTTCCAGATCCACTACAAGGAACAAACCCATTTTACATCAGATCTGGGTCACAAAAATGAGTAAGAACTACCATAAGCAGTGGAATCATTTTATCAGCACTCCATTTTTTCTTACCACGTCCTACACACATCCCCATCTCGCAAGGCACACAGCTTGAGCTGTTGCTAATCCAGAACCACTTGCAGGTTGACTGGACTGTTGGATGCCTCCAAACAGCATAAATAAGAGAGTTCTCAGCATCTTCTACTCAGCAGGGGCAGCCTGCTCTTCATGTAGCTGCTTATTCATATGAAATCAGAGAGGCTTGAATACCTTTGAGACTTCTAATTCTCGGTTATATTTAGTACAAATTGAACAATAGGTTCCAAAATTATCAAAGGAAGGAGGTAAGTCAAAGAGACAGGGCAATTGCATGAGCTGCACTTCTTTGGTAAGCTGGCTTGAAAGGAAGAGTGCAAAAATTTATACCAGCAGGAAGTTGCTAATCATTGAAGGGAAAAAAATCCTAAACTACACTGAATCAGGTCACACTCCTGCTAAAGATTTTTATCCCTGATTAGCACTGATTAACTTACAGAACTTAAACAGATATATCTATACTGGTTAAAACATAACAATTACAGTCATAACAACCCCAATAAAAATATACTGAAAATAAATTACTTGTATCAAGATAGATTTTGTTTACCTTGGTAGCAGTGAGTAAGTTATTTATATAGATATTTAATACTAGTCCAACCTTATTAACCATAGCAGGTTCCTGTCACTATAAAAATTCCAGGAAAAAATCTGCTGTAAATATGAAGATTTGATGGTCTATCTGAAATGAATAATCAAGCCAAGAACATTCCCAAGGAGGCAATCGTGATCAAGGTTTATTACCACTTGACAACTCCAATCTGTTCAGCTCAAGTAAGGATATACTCCAGCATCCATCTACATCAGTGACATCTGGATAAAAACTTAATCAGAATTACAACTCTTAGTCATCACTATCAATCTCCTACAATTTTATTCAAGTAATTCAAAAGCAAAATGCTTTTCATCCCAGACTATACACAACAGTGTGAGTAGCTCATCTACTGCAGGACATTCAGTAAGGTGAAAAGTGCTGCTCAAGTTAAGACATGAGGAATACAAAAGAGGAACATCAATGAAACTGAAGTGAGAGTCACTTACCTGTTTCATTTCTCAATGCCAAGGGCACTTGATGAACTTTGTTATACAGAATAGCACACACGGTTAAGACAAGAAGTAACAGTAAGATCTGGTTAACTGAAACAAGAGGGAGAATGTGTTAACAATCAATATAACAGCTAATTCCCAAGTATCTGATTAAGAAAAAAAATCCAATTTGCAACCATTACAGGTGATAAAAAATTTGATAACCTGTATCTGTTGTGTTTTTCCCATGTTATTTGATCAAGCTAAAAATTTTCCATTAGAAACACAGCAATAACTCTCCCTTATTAAAGTAATCCCCAACTATCTGATTTTTCATTGTTAATTTTCTCATTAAATCATAATATTCCCAATATATATGGGCTATCCAAACTAGAAAATTCACATGTTTCTGAATTTTACCAGGAGCTTAGAAAGTTGGGTTTTTTTCCTGGCTAGTCTGTTTTCTGTTTACACTCACTTAATGAGTTAATTATTTTTATGTAGCTCTTCCATTCTGTTATGCTTCCCTGATGAAACTTCAGACACAGGAGAATTTGATATCTATTTCAGTGTTCAGATCCTGAAGGATCTGAGCAAAACCCTAAAAATTCTAAAAAACGAAACCCACATGCTACTGAAACCAGGAATGTTTCAAAATACTTGGAAATACTTATTTCAACAGGGTAATTTAAATCAGTAAAGTCAAAGCAAGGCAAAGACCTGACTGTATATTCTGATTTATAGTTCCTAGAAGACTGTCTTGTACAAATTTAAGTCATTCAACACAAACCAAGCATGTGCAGGCGTTGGGACAGTTCACCAAGCACAATAGGGAAGGAATACATTGCCCTCATCAACATGGGTATTCTTCATTTCAGACTAATTTGTTACTTTTGCACCCCCATAAAATGTATTTAAAGTGATCAAAAGAGCAAAGTGAACAGAGTTTTGATCTACTTTAATCAAAATGGCCAACTGGCCACAACTGGGCATGAGACTAGATTGAAATTGGTAAACCTCTAATTTAAACTAGCTGAGGAAAAATCCCATTGAATTCTGAGAAATTTTGGGCACATAAGTAAATGCAAAAGTTCATTTTCAGTCACTGACCCTTACAGCTGATGAAAGCTTCAAAATTCTTGGGGCTACACCTCAATATTGAGTATGAACAGCATTAATGTGCAGAGAGCTGTAAAATTCAGCTTCAGTGCCCTGGGCACAATTCACATGAAACAGCAGCTACTTGCAGTTTTGGTGGGAAATTTCACAATCTCCAGTCTCATGAAGTAAAGCAGTAAGTAATTTTAAATTAATGTGGTACTTATCTGACACAGTTAACAGGAAAATACTTATTTGCATACTTAAAGTTTAGCATAATTTAGCAATACTAGAACTATATATTTGTACGCAACTGTGACAACAGTTGCATAAGAAATTGGATTTGACATTTCTGTCCTCTTTTAAAAAATACATCTTTCAAATGTTTTTAATCTCTCTTACTTTTCTTTAAAAGAGCCATGTGTCCTGTTGGATGAGAACTGTGATCTGTGGTAAACTAAAATAAAAAATAATTAAAAGAAAAAAAAATAAAAAAGAGAAATATCGTTAATGCCAGAAGTGAATCCTAGTTTGTTATATAAAGGTATAGGTTTTGGATTATCAAATTTTACTGCTGAACTGGTAAAAGTAAAACTGCAATTAATCTCTGTAAATACCTTTTTGTTTTTGAACAAATACTAATATTATGGGTTTGGAATATTTTTATAAATAATTTAAGCAATTAATAGGTTATAAAAAACATTTTCATAAATCCCATCTGATCATTTACACCAGTAGGCGATTTTTAGTACATTTGAAGATACTGTGCAAAGAAGTATTAAAATATCCATTAATGCAATTTATAAATATAATTATCTCTAAGTTCATCTCAAACATAGTAACTATAGCAAATACTAATGTCTTGCTGGAGTATGCATTCCCAAACGTATGGGAATCTTATACCAGGACAGGGTTTTCTAGACTTTCAGAAAATTTCAGAGCAATAGTGAAAATACTTTCTTACACCCATATTCTTCCAGTGGGTGTAGTGTGGCTTGTATTCATGCACATTTTTTGTGATGCTGAAGAAAAGAAGGCAGCCTTCCCTAAAACTGTATTTCTAGTCCAGGCCTGAGAGGAGCCATGTCTGAGAAGACAGAACATAATCCCTAAAGTACAGGATTATGAGAAATACAACATTCATTTGAATTCTGGACCCAAAACTACTGTTTATGAAAGAAAACACAAACCACATAACCAAAACAATAACAACCAACAGCAAAAAACAGCACCAGAAGTTGGAGGGGGGAGAAAAATCCAACTGTGTGATCTAACCTTTATACTATGTAGAAAACTATTTTTCCTTCTTCCACACCTACAGATATGGACACATTACAACATAGATAAAGATATAAGATGGGTTCTGTGCGCACATAAAAATGAAGTTTGTTCCAGCTCCTTGACAAATCAGACAGACCAGCAAAAATTCTTGAAATCTGAGTCACAGAACTGACCACCTCTCATTGGTTAGTGCTCAAGTTCAGGCAGAATACTAAATTAGTCTCTACTTTGACCAACAAGTTAAATGACAACAACAAAAATATATACGTATACAAAATCTAAGATGTGGCATTGTTTACACACCACTTATATTCAAATGTGTTTAAGTCCCAGCTAATTACTAAATTGCAGTGAGAAAGGAGTACTCTGGAAGTTCTTCCACATCTGCACTACTTAGCTACATTCCAGCAGACCATTCTCTTCATGTGGCATTAATTTACACAGAGGAAATCAAGCTTATCTGTCAGAAAATACCACAGCTGAGAAAGACTTTCTCTCATATATTACACAGAACTATTACTTTCTTTTACATTTAAAAACTTTACTCATTTAAGTAGGCAGAGAGACAACAGAACCTGCTACACTCTTGGACTAATTTTGTAACCAGATTGTGATAGCTGTTCACAATCTTCCCCTGATTTCCACAGAGCTGCCCACTATCTTTGAATTAGCATTTGTAACAATTGCCACAAACAATCCTGATGATCGCTGCAAGAGGAAAGCTGCACAGCCACAGCTTCATGTTATCTCCAGAAATTATTAAATCCACGTGAACTGAACCATGTTTTAAAATTTAAAATCCAAAGACAGACTCTCACACAAGTCTGAGTTCTACAACTACAGCATTCCTAAACCTCTGAAACACCAACTGATTACCTACTGATTTTTAAGGAAAGAGAGGTATATTTGTTCCCCAGCAAATATTTACTCATTTACTGTAGACTTTATTTCCTGGAACCTGGCAGTCCCTAACTCAGCTGCCAAATCCTGTAGCAAAACGAGGGGCTGCAGAAGGGAAAGCTCAAATCCAGTGACATTACTGCTCAGATATTTCCTGCTTAATTAGTCTTTTTACCTCTTCAAAGCAGCACAGTATTCGGGACTTCTCTCTCCTGAAGCGCTGTGGAGCTATTTACTCGGATCCTAGATAGCCCACAGCTGTAAGCGCTCTTGCCAAAGCGTCCTTGACCACCATCCTCCTTTGAAGTCACCCACACAAGGGCCTTATAGGGCACAGTAACAGTTTTACAATTCAATTCCTTTTTCGAACTCTTCAAAGTTTACTTTGGAGTTGTGCTGGTTTTCTTTCCTTTCTCTGCTGCTGAGGAATAGTGCAGAGCCCAGACGCTGCGCTGGAGGAATGAGAGCACATAAACCACTTCCAGATGTGCAGAGGGATGATGCAGCCCCAGATCTGGCAAACTCGCCTCAGAGCTTCAGCTAGCAGATTGCAAACAAATCCCATAAGACAAAAAGTCGTAAAGGGGTGGGGGAAAGGGAAGGAAACAAACCCTTCCAGAAGTTACTTCCAAAATCTAGCTACAAGTTATGTTTTTAGTCATTATTTATGGTAAATGTGAACAGGTAACTAGTGTGCAAGAGCCAAACTACAACATGCCAAAGTCTAACAGAAAGCCAAAGTTTTTCCAGTGTCTGTTGGCAGAGTTCTTGAGAGTCAAAAACTAAGGGAAACTTGCAAAAGTCAACTCTGAACATGCATTTTGACTTGAATCATCTCATTTCCTAATCTTTGAGCATTTAATCCACAGGTTTGGTTTAAATTCAAAAGGAGCTTGGATCAAGGTAGCCAGCACATGGTGATACCCTGCCTCCTAAGCTCTTCTGGAATGCTTTTGCAGTTTTCTTTCTACAGCACTTCTTTTATTTGACTTCTGTCCCTCTCTTCTAGGAATGAACTTTCTAAATGACAAACCACTGTTTTGTCACAAAAACAGTACTTTCATGAGTACTGAAAGGAATAACAATAAACATCTTCAACTCTAAACTATTTTTCATATTTTTATCATGAAGCAGTGCCAAATTTATGAGTAGTAGTCAATAAAGGTCTTAAAAATTTTAAATGTTTAAAATGAAGATTGCTGTTCCATTTGCAGGAGCCAAAAATGTGGGATTTCAACTATGTGCCTCAAACATGCCCAGACTGTACTATCTGTGTCTGATTTTGCACGGGAATACATCTTCTGCTTGAACAAAAATTAAAAGAGTTATACATACAATTATATGCTTTGTGCAGATGGCCACAACTATTAGTATTTTGCTGTGCTATGATATTTAAGTTGTATTAAGCTCATGTTCATCAAAATCCACCCATGTTTTTTTCACCTTCCTTTCCATTTCTATGTGAATCTGAACAGATCTAAGCAGCACACAGTCATATGAGCCTGCAGAACTGGGACTGGCTCCTTCACTTGGCAGAACCTTCGGGATTATTGGCAATGCAGTAACACCTTCACAGAATCACAGAATCAGGTTGGAAAAGCACTCTGAAACCATCGAGCCCAACCTATGACCAAGCACCACCTTGTCCACTAGACCATGGCAGTAAGTGCAACATCCAATCTTTCCTTATACACCTCCGCCACATCCCTGGGCAGCCCATTCCAATGTCTAATCACCCTTTCTATGAAGAAATTCCTCTTAATGTCCAACCTCAATTACACATCTCAGCAACATCGTTTACCGTGTAGAACTCAACAATGAGAAGAGACTTTTAGCATCAGATACCCCTTTTTTGGATTCCCCTCAGCCTCACACATTTATATTCTCACACAACACCCCCCTCACACAGGAAAGAGCCGCTTCTCTCCTGCAGGACGAGACCTTCGAATTCACTCAGATCACTCCGTTTCTACAGCTGCCAGCTGTAGAACCGAAACCTCGGTTGCTAATCTTAACCTTCAGTGTTTAAACAGCAACTCATTTCTTTCTTGCCGCACACCTTGCATGCAGCAGCATTGCCTCGCCTACCAATAGCCAGTTTAAAAAAAGAAAAAAAAAAAGAAAGAAAAAAAAAAAAAAAAAAAAAAAAAAAAAAAAAAAAAGGGAATGTGCTACACGTTTCTAAGGGCTCGGCGGCAGAGCGGGTGCCCCCAGCAGAGGAGCCCACGCCGCCTCCGCGGTGCCCGAGCACCCCTCGGGCGGCGTGCGCTGGAGGCACAGAGCCCCTCCACAGGGCTCCCGCCGGAGCACGGCCGGGCCTGGGGGCGCCGCAGGAGCGGAGGGGGCCGTGCCGAGCCGGGGCTGCGGCGGAGGCGGCCGCGGGGCGGGACACGGGCGGGACACGGACCCGCCGCCCTCACGTCAGCGCTCCCCCTTCCCCGGCGGGCTGCCCCGGCCGCGCGGTGCGTTGTGGGAGCGGCGCTGAGATGGCGGCGGCCGCCGCCGGGCTGAGCTGGAGGCGGGTGTCCTCCTTCACGGGGCCGGTGCCGCGCTCCCGCCACGGGCACCGTGCGGTCGCCATCCGAGAGCTGCTCATCATCTTCGGCGGCGGCAACGAGGGCATCGCCGACGAGCTGCACGTCTACAACACGGGTGCGCGGGGCGGGGCCGCGCCGCGGGGCGGGCGGAGCGGGGGGACAGCGGCGGGGCTGTCCCGTCTGCGACCGCCGGTGGCACCGGGCTCCGCACGGCGCCGGGGATCCCCCCCGGGTGTCCCGCCCTGCCCTGGCACTGCCCGCGGGGGGCTCGGCCGAGGGGGCGGCGGGCGGGCTGAGGAGCTGCCCGGAGCCGAAATGGCGGGGCGGGAAGTACGCCTGGGCCAGGGGTCTTTCCTGGGTTAGTGCTGCGCCCTGGCTGGTGCTGCGGGCTTGGTGCTCCTTGCTGGGGAACAGCGACCGGGAGGATCGCCCGGTGCGTGTCGCGGCTGTTCTGCTGTCCGCGCTGTCGCGCAGGGCTGCGGAGCCTCTGTCCCTGGGCGGGTCGCGGCTGAATGGCGGCAGGCGGGATTAGTCCCTACGAGTGTCCGGATCCCCCTCCTTCCCTCTGGTGGCGGCAGCTCACGAAAGCCGAACGCGTTGGAATGAGAATTTTGTTTGGAAAAGCCAACATGTTGGTATCGGGAGCCTTTCCAAACAGGAAGCTGCCCAAGACCGATTTTATTTGTGAAAGATCAGACGCCTAAATAGTTACTGTACGGAATGCTGGATGAGGCTGGAAAACTTGCGTGTAATTTCAGGGCTTGGGCCGAGACGGGGGAGTTCAGTGACTGATCTGTGCTTCTCAGTCAGTGTTGGCTGCTTGAGGTTTTCCCAGACAGATTTTTCTCGGATAGCTTAAAGATCTACTATGCTTAAATCACATTTCTGACGGGAGAAGGAAAAAAAGTCTCTTAATCTTTCTGTTCTGACAAGTAATCCAAAGAAAACTCTTAACATAGTTATGCTATCAGAACAGAGGTTCTGGACGGGTGCCTTTTGAGTGAGTCTTGTCATGACTTGGTTTTTTTCTTCCCAGACTTTCTGCTTAAGGTGTTTCCCATTTGCAGCAGTGACAAAAAGCATCATGACTTAGTTGTTCCAGTTTCTGGATGAGTGCTTGGCCCAAACTGACCTTTGTTATTCTGGGGTTTAAGATGCAGGGTTATGACCTGAGCTGCCCGAGTGTGGGATGCCATCCATGGCCCTTGCTATTCATGTGATGATTTTCGAGGAGCTGGCACACAGTAAGAGCATCTTAATCCCCTGCCGCAACGCTCGCTGGAAGCTTCTAATTTCCTACTTCTCTCTTTGTGCTTATAAAAAATGTGTAGGAAAAAGAAGACATTGTCCCCTGTAATTCTTAAATTCCAGAACAGTTTAGGCACCACTATGCTGCTGGATCAGACAGTCTTAGTTGCTTTTTCTTGACTCTGTGCCTCTCCTCTCCCACTCTGTGGATATTAAAATGGGTCCCAGAACAGTGTAATTAGTTTTTGAATAGGGCTATTAAGTCCAGGCACAGTGCCATGCTGCTGTAGCTCTAATAATTCTGTTTCTAGGGCTAGCTCCCTCTGAGTTAGGGTGGTTATCTCTTTTGTGTGGAACTGCACTTGTGTTCCTCATTCTTGTGTTGCCTCTATTCTTGGCAAGTCTATTAAATTGCTGGATGACCCTTCATGACGGACTTAGTTACAGTGACCTCATGGGCTCATTCATATACTGAGTAATTTTGGTTTGATAGAAGTGTTTGCTTTTCTTGTTATTAAAGAAAATAAGAATTCATTGAAAACTTACTGTGAAGCAAATAGCCATAGTTATCTGCAGTTCAAAGGTAATTCTTCAGAAAGCAGAGGTGTTTAAAAAGACATGTTTCAGTGTTTGAAATATTTTTCTAATCTATTTTTCTGGTTTTTGTTTTTTTATTTCCTACTATAGTTACGAATCAATGGTTCCTTCCTGCTGTAAGGGGAGATATTCCTCCAGGCTGTGCAGCACATGGATTTGTTTGTGATGGTACTAGAATATTAGTTTTTGGAGGAATGGTTGAATATGGAAGATACAGCAATGATTTATATGAATTGCAGGTAGGAAATATATGAATATGTTTTGATTTTCAGGACTACTTTATTTATCTGTTTATGAAGAAACACATTTTATTTTACCAACTGCAGATGATCTTTGCTCTTCTTCAGAAGATTTTTTCCATCTTAAGAATCTGAAGTTTATTCTAAATAGCTTTGAAATAGAGACTTTCACCTAGTTTAAATACAGTATAATATATTTAATATTTTATTAAGGTTAACTCTTACATATCCCTTTTACTGAATGTCCTAAGAAAAGCACAGCATTTGTATATTTTCTGAATTACTTTTAATTTCTGAATTAAAAGTAATTCAGAAAATATACAAATGTTAATATTATATGAATTCTATTTGTTATGACAGACTATCAATGGAATTATTTCTAAATAATTTTTTCTTGTCTTCAAGGCAAGTCGATGGCTCTGGAAAAAAGTAAAACCTCAAGCTCCTTCAAATGGATCACCACCCTGTCCTCGGCTTGGCCACAGTTTTTCTTTGTATGGTAACAAGTGCTATTTATTTGGTGGCCTGGCAAATGAAAGTGAAGATTCAAATAATAATGTTCCCAGGTATGCTGATTTGTCTTTGAATTTAATGGCTTTAAAAACAAATGACTTGATTTGACAGCTTTGAAAAGGGACATTCTGGGCAGGCTGTCCTGCACACCAAGTGCTCAAAGTTGGATGATTTGTGCAGTGAAGGGGTTACATGGTGAAGAAGATTAGGTATTCCTTCTGCTAATCCCACAATATGGAGCACTGAGTGACAGCTCTGACACTTTCGTAGGGAAACCTGAGTAGGCTTTCGTATTTCTCCTGGTATTTTGGGTGATGTTTTTAAGAATGGCTTGTTTGTTAGAATTACCTCAATCAGCAGAGTCTCATGAGTCATCAGGGAATTCATGATGGATGGTTTTTCTGTATTGCTGTGAAAAACAGTTATCAATTCATCTGGAAATTTTTTACAATAACAGCTGAAGTTGCCATTATTGTCAGCAAACTGTGCTATAATGCTGAAGTTTTATATCCACATTCACCTGCAGTTCAGAGCACTTATAGCCACTGAACTATAAACTGGCAATTTCAAGCTCGGTAAACAAAAGGTATCTGGTGTGAATGCCAAGATTCAAAGACCATTATCTAAAAATAACTTGCTGATAGATTCAGCAACAAATGGTTAATTGTGCATTGGCCAGCCTGAAGACACAAGGAAACAAACAACTTCTTGTCACCTTGGTTGCCTTAAGAGTTGCAGAAATTTCTCTCTAATATCTCTTGTCATCATATGTTTCCCACAGCTTTGCAGTTTATTGTGTGTCTGTATGTAGCAATTTTTGCAAGAAATGTTGTTTTCATATTTCTTTCATGTAATACAGTGTAGCAAATAAGAGAGCATGTTTTCTCAGAGGCAACAAGTTATAACTGTTATTTTTTTTTGTTTGAAATCCATTTTAAATCCAGATTTGGTACTGCCCACAATGCATCAAATGTTTTTTAAACATTTAAACAGAGTTTAAAACTCTGCACCCTCCCAAGACAGAAGTATGTAGTACCTGGAAGTGGTCAGGGTTTAAAGTACACTTGTCATCATGCTTTTAAGTGAGTTTTTCATACTTTGACAATAACACTCTAGATATTTAAATGATTTCTATGAACTGGAGCTGCAACATGGGTCTGGTGTGGTCGGCTGGAGTATTCCTGTGACCAAAGGAATCTTGCCATCTCCCCGAGAATCTCACACAGCCATAGTGTACTGCAGAAAAGATGTGGGAAGCCCAAAGATGTATATTTTTGGAGGCATGTGTGGCTGTCGGCTTAATGATCTCTGGGAACTTGACATAGGTGAGTTGGTTTGTCAGCAGAAGTCAGTGCTTACTGGCTGAGGGGAAGTATTATAATATAGAATGGTTAATGGCATGCTGTGGTGCAGATATTATTGAGACTGACACCATAATGTTAACCTTTTGTAATATTTGGAATTAAATAGATACAGTATTGTTTGCATGTTTTATCCTCACTGATTATAGGTACTCCATGAGATAGATATCATAGTCTTTAAAGCACTTTAAAGAAACAAAGTTGACTAACCATAATGAAACCATAATTTATGTTTTTGATAAACACTTAGTTCGTCAGTATTTCCTGTGATTTTTTTCTAAAACAAGTTCCAAGTGCTTGTTATTGCACCCTTTTTCTAAAAGTCACCATCTTAAAAAGGTGAAATTTAGCTTTGCTGAATTTTGCTGAATTAGAGGTATGTTCCCTTCTAAAATCCAGGTAATGAAATATGTAGCAACAAGATAATTTTTTTTTGTTGTTTGAGAATTTTATTTTCTTTATTTTAGAAACCATGACCTGGTCAAGACCAGAAACCAAAGGGACAGTACCACTTCCTCGCAGTCTCCATACAGCCAATGTAATAGGAAACAAGTATGTCTGTTGTTAAAAGCTCAACTCTAGAAAGGTACACCTAGTAGGAGAATGATGATGCTTATCCACTACTGCTCAGTATAAACAGCAGCCCTGTAGAGTAGTTTTCTGCTGCTATTTCAGTGCCACTGTTAACTCAAGGGTAGCTGGCTGTCAGTGTTTCTATCCAGCAGGACAGTCTGCCCAAGCCGCCAGCACCTTTCTGGGCTTCTTGGAGCACCTTGGTGCATTCTGGGACAACCTCAGTTGGGCCTGAGCTCTGTCAGGAGCGAGCTTCAGTGCCTCTGTGTGTGTGACACAGATGAGGTAGCTATGCAAAGAAACTGATCAAAGAGTAAAACTAGTTCCAGGCAAAACTATTCCCCACTTTTTCTGTAGTCTGACCCTCATTACACTGCTTCTTGCCAATATGGTTTGTTTTGGCAGGTAGCATTGATAAAATGGATTTTTAAACATGGGTTTCAGTTCATTTTGTATCAATTTACAAGTTGGCATGAGGAGAAAGAGGCAAGAGAGTAAAGAAGTATGAAAGCTTTTTATCTTCTGATCCAGCAGCTTAGCTTTTTATTATTTACTTAAAATGTTAGTAGTTTGTAGCCCGCATTATATTTTTAAATTTTAATATCTGAGTTAGATGCCAGTCATATTATTTTAGCATGACTTACTGAGGGCTCTGCAGTAAAGAATTATAGAAATTCTGTTGTACATGTGGGATTTTTGGAGAGCATTAGCAGTTTGATGGTTTGCTAAATGTTACAGTATTAACTGCTGTTTCTAGGAAGTTGAGGAATTTCTGTGACTTTTTTTGTGTGGTTGGGCTTTTCAATCAGTCAGTTTACTCAAAAATTTCAGAAGGTAGAAGTCTGCAACAGTACATCATAAAGACAGTAGATACAAATAAAATGTGCTGTGAACCAAAACTGTAACACCCTGGACATTTTCTTTTTTGTCCTAGTTTGAGAGAGCACATGCAACACATCTAGGTGTTAATTGGCGTTTCTTTTCTTTTTCCCTCTTCCCTCTTTTCCTGTATTTCAGAATGTATGTTTTTGGTGGATGGGTTCCACAGTCAGCAGGAGGTGAAATTTCTGCTCCTGATGGTGAATGGAAATGCACCGGTTCCTTTTCTTACCTTAATTTGGGTTAGTGTTTCTGCCTTTCTGGGAGTGGGTATTTTGAATTAGTATTTTCTTAACAGAGTAGAGTAACTATTTTGAAGACCTTGAATAAAGTTTAGGATACATAGTTGTAATCCTGGCTGACTAAAGAAGTTGCCAGTTTTTTGCATGTTACTTGAAAAAAATTTTTTTAATTATTATTTTTCTTTGAAGATTCGGCAGGTTTGCTTCTTCAAATCTTTGTTAATATAACTTTAATGTTAAGTAATGTAAATACTCCTTCTTCATTTGTAGAAGAACACAGGAAACAGATTCTGAAATGAGGTTTTTCTAAGCATGCTAGTACTATCCCTGAATTCTCAACTTCTGATCTATTTTCCTGAGAGAGATAATCAGAGGTCAGAAAATTCAGCCTGTATGAATTGATTTTATCTTTTTTATCTTGCATGCTAATTGGAAAGTGACCTTCTTTTCATAATATTTCCATTTTAAATGCAGTTGTCTATAAAAAGAGAGGTGATTTATTTTCTTTTTTTTTCTGAGCAGTTAAGTGTGTTAACATCTTTATTTATTGTTTTGGAAAACATCTAGAAACTAAATGCTTTGAGTTTCATTTACTAGATACCACAGAATGGATAGGTCTGATCTCAGATTGCCAGGAGGACAAAAGTAACTCGTTACCAGGGCCAAGAGCAGGACACTGTGCTGTAGCTGTTGGCACTCGTCTGTATATCTGGAGTGGTAGAGATGGTTACAGAAAAGCTTGGAACAATCAAGTTTGCTGCAAAGATCTTTGGTACCTTGATACTGGTGAGTCAGAAATAAATAAGAGACTTGTACTATGTTCTGTGTTTTATTGACATATGGAAAGCTTGTATGATTGATGATCAGAACATTAAAACTGTAGCAAACTCGAAGAGTATTTACATTTTAAAAATTGTTTTTAAATTGTGCTTCACTGCTGGTTGTTTAAAGGCTATTACTTAAAATGAAGAAAATTAGGAAGGCTTGTTTAAAGCCTCTGAAAAAATTTTGTGTTAAATTCTGCACTGCATGCCATAGTCAGTTGATACAAGATGCTAAAGGCTGTTTTGCCTAAACTCAGGGTTCCTGTCCTCTCTTTTTAGTGCTACTACTGCTTTTTTCTGCTACTACTTACTTTTTTCACCATATCCCTTCTGCTGTTAGGATCATTGCTGCTGCTTCTGCTTCTTCATCTCTTGGACTGCAAAAAGATACTCTTCAATCTAAGAAAGGACCAAATTGTTCCTGGAGATGAGGGAATTCTGGACACTAATCACTCATTAGTAGCTGCATTGATAGCAGGACACTGAGATGGTGTTGGGAGAGAGGGAATTAGAATAGAACTTTTTTTTTCCCTATTTCAGTTTTCCCTCAGAAATTGAAAAAGAGTAGCAGGGGAGGGGTGTGCTTAAGATTGCAGCCTGGTCAGGCATAGAGGCACATGAGAGGAGCAAGCCATTGGCATTAGTCACGTCCAGGCTTCAGACTGTGCAGAAGAAGTTAGAGCAAAAGCTCACTTGAGCTACACAGAGCAAGCAAAAAGGAAGAGGAATAATTGTGAATTAGAGGAATATGTAAAGCTTTAGGAGCCAAAGAGCTACCTGCAGCATTTCAGGAAAGCGCAAGGATCTCCTGTCTCTGTAATCCCTACAGTGATGTAGCTGCAACCCAAAGGCCTACTGGCAACAGCAGAACCATTAAAAACAGAGCATTAAAACTGGAGCATTTTTGAACACTTTGAAAAGACACTCTGTAATTCTCTGACTTGACTTGCCCCCTTTGGCGGTGGTTTCTTGTTGAATCTGGTATATTGTACCTCAGTAAAAAAGGAGTGACTGATTTTCCTTGCAATATGCAGCTATTTAATCAACTGGTAAGGGAGAGCAATTTCTAACGTGCCATCTGTGTTTTATTGGTTTCCTGTAGAGAGACCTCTAGCACCATCACAGGTACAGCTGATCAGAGCTACAACCAACTCTTTTCAGTTGAAGTGGGATGAAGTACCTACAGTTGAAGGATATCTTCTTCAATTACATGCTGACTCACCAGTGCCACCAGTGGCTGGAATTCCTGGTACTGGCGTTCCTGAGACAGCAGTGCTGAGTTCACAAGGTAGCAGTCAGATCACATTACACTAACGTTTGTGCACAAGCAGACTGGAGGGTTGCATAAGTAATAAATGAGAGTTTGTTTTTTAAAGAACCATTCTGTGAGAGAGAGACCCTGCTTCTTTGGTTATTCTCCAAGTACCTGCATCATAATTATGGAAAACTCCCCTTTCACTTGTTTCTGTTGGTTTTGGCCAGCTATCTGAATTATGAAGATATTTGTAGAATGCTGGGCACAAATTGAGAAAGGAAACAGTGAGGAAGGGATTTTATTTGACTGTTTGGCCATGCAGTTTCATTTCAGACTTACAATGAAGTTTTCCTTCAGGCAACTTTGGCCTCCCTCTTTCTTACTGAAATAGGTTAAAACCATCATAATATTAAGTTTTACATAACTGATGGGAATTTGCTTTTTTTTACTTGCAAGGTGGCTGTTCTCTCCATCAGAGTCCACAATCATTGCCTAGCATCCCTTATCCAGAAATGAAGGTGGATCATCCCAGCCAAGCAAATAATCTCATTCCTAATAACGTAAGTGTAAGCTGAAAAATGCTTCAGTGTCAAAACAGTGTGGGAAGGTAGTGAACTGCCAGAACATTTCTCAGGAGTTTTTAAAACTCCTTGCATACTTTTTAGGTCTTAGGAAAAAAAAAAAAAACTCAAATAAAACAAAAAGACTGACACCTGCTGAAGTAGTTGTCTGTTTCCTTACGTACGTTTTCATTTTGTGCTGGAGACACAATCTTTCAAGTACTCTTCTTGTTAATGCAGAAGAGAATTGCAAGTGTATTTTCTTCCACAATGCCAGCTGGGAGCCTGACGCCAATAGGAATACTATTCATCCTCAGAATGTTGGTGACATTAATGTGGGCAGCAAAAAGAATAAGATGTATTCCTTCTTTCTTAGTCTAATTTAGTTTTATGCTAGTCTGCTTATTTTTAAGTTCCTACAGTAGGTTAAATCCAGTTATTATCTGTGGCGTGCAGTTGTACACGTTCCTCTGTTTCACCGATTTAACAGAAATAGTGAGGACAAACTCTGGCTAAAGGATCCCATTTTTAGAACTTTGGACCATTTCTTAGTTGTGTAAAGTCTGAGATCTATATGGGATCCATCATGTGTTCCTGGAGGAAACACATGTAGAAATATCATAAATTTCACTAAGAGTAGAAATATCTCAAATACATGTCAGGAAAGCAAAGGTTGAAAGCCTCTGTAATTGTGATTTTCCCCATCACCCAAAGTCCCCCCAGTAGACTAAATATACACAGCAATGAAATGCCATGTAATGATAAAATTTAGTATGACTCTGCCAAGTCAACTCAGTGTTTGAGTCTTTGTTTTATAATGACTAAGGTAAGGATTGAGAGATTGATTTCTTGGTCTAATTTAAAGTACCAGGGGGACTTGTTGGAGGAGTTTATATTGTTGTTTATGAGCAAGCATTTTCACACCATGTTTGCAATTGAAATTTCTGAACTTTGCAGTTTAACATTAACAAATGTGTTGTTTTGGTTAGGTCCAAGTTGCCCTTTCATCCAGCTCAAAAGTAGAAGGAAAAGAAAAGGTTGCAGCACCTGAAAACAAGGTTACACAGGAGACTATGAAAAACCACACAGATGCTACAGGATTCAAAGAATCAAATGCCCCTTCTGTTTTGCCTGTTTGTACTTCAAGTAAGATGACTATAGAAAAAAAAAAATAGAGGAAAAAAAAAAGTGAGAGTTAAAATTCATCTCAAAAACACAAAATAAGATTGTTTTTGTCTTGTAGTTTAAAATTATATAAGAGTCCTTTGTAGTTTATGAAACCCAACTTGTGTTAGTTATTACCAAATGTATTTTTAGAAGATACAAAGAAAATTGAAATCTTAACTTGTTTGAAGTGTTGCAAGGTACATGAAATTCTCAATATATTCATTATTATGGAAAATCTGTCTATTTAAACATAAATAGCCATTTTTCGCATCAAGTAAAAAGGAACAGATGACATTTTACAACATTATGGTGATAGTAACTCCAAACTGACACTGTGTCTGTCTGTTAGCAGTGAAAAGCTATTGGCTGATGTAAAATTTCAGGCAATGTAGAGACAAGCATATTTCTCTCTGACTGTAGAGGAGGTAAAAGATGACAAGGCTCTGATTTATGCATTTCACTGAAGTGCCTTAAGTTCAGTGTAGTGAATCCAGGCTTAATCACCTGATTTGTTTATATTTGATCTCAATGTATTTTATAGGTAGTTGGATTTTTATTTTATTCACTGTGTAATTTAATTTGTTGTGGAAATTTTGGTTCTTATTGCTAAGTGACAAACAGACTTTTACAGGGGTTAATCTTAAGTTGATTGTTACTAATCTGTGATACTGATTTGTGTGGATACTTTATTTTAGTAGGGTTTTTTTCCCAAATTAATTTTTTTGTGACCAAATACATAAAAAAACAGCAAGCTTAAAATAACTGTTTAAATACACCTATTTATGAATGTGGAGACAGACTCCTGTTCAGTTATAAACCTGAAGTAAGCATTAGCAATCAATATAATCAGATCTGTTCTAACCTAATTCTGAGCTAAACTCAGGCTTTATATGAAACTAAATCCATTAGACCAAGTTGAGATTTGGTGTGTTCTCAATATTGAATTCTTGCTAATATTTTCTTCTTTTTTAAGGCGCTCAGACATCAGCAAATGTAGGTGAATTACATGACTTGGACAAACAAAGTGTAAATCCTGATGCTTCTGTATCCAGTACTGTCTCCAGCGCACAAACTATGGTAACCCAGCAGGCTGTTAAAACTGAATCATCAAGTACAAATGGGGCAGTTGTTAAAGATGAAACTTCACTAACAACATTCAATTCAAAATCTGAAGGTTTGAAATGTGTTTCACATACTGTATTTTGAGCCATATATTTCTAAGGCCATCAGAGTTCCTCTAGTGTGGTGGGATTCCCTTCTTGAGTAGTACCTGGGATGTAGATAGGGCTTTGGGCATTGAAGACCTTGTGCAGCCTGGATGATCTCTGCTAGGATTTATTCATCTTTTAAAATCAGGTTATTCCTTCTATGCATTTGTAAATCACCATGTTTCCTGTAAGTGAAAAATCTTCATTTATGCAGAGGTCCATTTTGTAAATATCAGTGGTGCTCTTTGCACATTTGCTTTCATTCAGTGCTCATCTATTTAGTCAGCAAAAGACTAAAATAGTAACCTTGGATGATTTTGATTTTAAGCAACTGACCTCTGTAATAAATATGGCCAGTTAATGTGGCCAGCTCACTGCTGGTCTAATGTGCTGGCCTCTTCACGGTCTGCTGGAAATATCCAAAATAAGCAGCAATGCAGAACATAAACTGGTAGTTTTTCAAGTTTTGTTTTTGACAAATATCAACAGGCTGTGCTTGTTATTGTTTTGAGTGTTAACTAAAGAACTATATTCTCATATTGATGTTGTGTGTATAGTGTGATTTTTACCAATCAATATTGTATTTTAAAAGCAAAACCCAGGAACATAAGCATGGAATACTAATAGTCCTGTGTGTTACTCATGTGCTTAATCTTTTTTTTTTCTTTTAAGATTCCATTTTAAAATTAATGAATGCTCTGTTCCCATTTGCTAAGGTTGTTTACAGTTTAACTGCTCATGTTCAGAATTCAGACTGTATTGATGTCAGAGACAATGCAATCAAAATAAGAATTCACACTTAGACTATTCAGTGTCCCCAGTATGTGCCTCAATCTGGTATTTAGATTATTTGTTCACAAATATTTTATATCGATTTCATAATGCTGTCACTTCTTAGGATTTTCTGAGTCCTGCCTTCTGTTTGTATTATCAGTAGCAGCCTCCAATGCCAGACTCTCAGAATTGTTCTGTGAATTTGATAGAAGCCAAAATTAGTTTGTGTTATAAATAGAACTGCATGCAAAAGAAGTCTGAGATGTTCTTGTGCAATAAATACTTGTAAATGGCTATTGAGGTCAACTTCATGCTCTGTGGGTTTTGTATTAAATTATTTTTTCTATTGCTTACATTTTTAAAATTTAATGTTTTGTTTTTAGCTGCTGAAACTGCTTATGTCATGCCTTCAACAAGGGTCAATACTGGACAGACAAATGATTCACACTCTTCTGTAAGTCCAAAAAAGTGTTATCAAATTGCTTTACCTATTGTTCTGTTGATTAGTTGTCAGGGATCTTCTGTTTTCCTTTAATTGTATTTTTGAAAGCAAAGCAGTGTTTATTTTGAGCTTGGAGTGAATAATACAGGGGTAAACATTTCTTTTGTAAAACTAATTGCATTGTGTGGGTTAGATGTGAGTCTAAGTAGCAGTTGTGTAGTTGGGAGGAGATCCAAGTACATGTTTCAGCTGTTGAATCGTTTTTATCAACTGGCACAGTGGAATGGTCTCTGCTGCATGATGTGCAAATGTAAAAAGTTTTTCTGTATGCACAACTGAATTTAAAATGAAGTATGTATTAGATCAGACTAGTGCTAGCTGCTGATTCTATAGATTTGAAACGTAACTTAACTGACATCTTGATGTTTTTCCCTAGAGGAGATGGGGACTGACTATGCAAGCTGTAAATACTGCCTGAAAAAGTAAATGCTTCCTATTTCACCTGCTTACAACTTAATACACAAACCCAAGGTGCCACTGTTGCCACCAAAAGTGAGGAACCAAAAGATGGGGAGAAGCAGCTGCTGCCAAAGTGTTGGGTGCTTTTGCCAAGAGCAGCTGCAGCTCCTGCCCCATTTCCCTGCCAGCAGGATCATGGCCTGTCTGTGCTGGGCACCTGACTGTGCAAGTGCCCTCCCTGGTGCCTGGAGACCAGCAAGAAAGCCTGTGTGTGTTTCTGGGTCAGTCAGGAGCAGTTTGCACACCCTCCATCCCCATGGCCCCACACCACAGCAGAGGGCTGTTCTCAGCTGCAGGCAAGTTCTGCAGTGCCTGGCAAAGAGCACGTGTGGGTCTGAGGTACAGCTAAGCCCCAGGGGGAGCTGCTGATGTTGGACCACCTTGGGAAACTTCTTGACCTCTGAGAGAAATTAACTCACAACTACATGCTGCTAACAGACACCTAGTTCTATAGCTTTAAGCTTCTTCCTCCCCTCCCCGTTCAGAATATCAGATGTGACATCCCAGCTGTTGCTTTTAAATGACAGACTGTGTCTGAGTAAATGTATAAGAACCAGTTGGTTTTGCACAGTATTTTAATAATACATGCATATTCATTTGAAGCATAAGAAAGAAACGCTGGTGTAAAAGGGGGTTGTCTCTTACATATACTAGAGCCTTGACATTTTTTTCCATGGCATTGAAGTGTGGGTAATCTCCATGACGTGTTCTTCAAACACTAGAGAGCTCCCCAGAGGCCGCCGGTGAAAACCAGGGACCGCCGGTGGTATGATGTGGGAATTTTTAAGAACAACAGTGCTGTGGTGAGCCAGTTCTACTTGCTGCCAGAGGAAACACTGAACATCAATAGCAAGGTAGCTGCTGCTTCTCTGATGAAACTTGCACGTACCTATTTCAGAGTCTGTTGCTTATATAGTTCACAACAAAATGTGGGATTTTCTGATACTGCAGCAGAATCTGGTGCTTGTAGGAGTTTTGTATTTTATGACCAGTAGTTCCTCATGTATTTTTCTCACCTCTTCTTACTATTTCCTAAACTAGATGAATTTTCTTTTTTAATGTATGATAATACAAAATATCTTATTTTGCTATTGCTAATTCTTTTCTTATTTTTTTGCCTTAGAAAACAATTTTAAACTAATAATTCTTCAAGGCAGTAAAATTCTTAAAAACTGAACCCCCCACAATTTCTTAATATTTTATTTCAGTCCAGCATTGAAATGTTTCAGTGTCTTCTCTGTTCCCAGAATCTTTGCATAAAAGCTGTTAAAGATACTAGTAAGACATAGGCTAAGCTGTTTAAAAAGACTAGATCTGAAGCTGTAGTGGCTTTTGTATTAGATCTTTCTAACTTAATATTTGGTACATGTAAGAGGATACCTGAAAATTATGAGCGTGAAACTTGCAAAAGTGTAACAGTTTTGATGGTAAAAGTGTAAATTAGTGATATCCTCGTTAACTAGAAACAAAAATTGTGTCTCAAGAAGACAGAAACAAAGTAACAGAAGCCTTTCTTTGAAAGCACTTCACTATAAATAGTCTATGTCTTAGTTTTAAAGAGCACAGTACATTGTACAGTGTTTACATTGATTGTGGTTCTTTCACATTATTCAGTAGGAAAATAGTTCCACTGTAAGGATGAGTGATGCAGCAGTGCATGTTTTAATAATGGAAGTATGGTAGCACATCATGTTTCAGAAAGCTGTTTGTTACTAACTTATTGTGCTCTTCCTTAAAAACATTTTGATTACCAAACTGCCACTCCTAATGTTAGGAATAACTGCTTTTGAAATAAAAATACTTTTTAGGACAGAAGATGATGTTAAATAAACCATAACTTATGTAATTGTAAATGCTACTTTGTTTGAACTTTCCCAAGTAAAAATAATCACAAGGTGCAGTTTAATTTAAATGACAGAAAATGGGATATCTTTTGGTCTAGAGATGTAGTCTCACATTGCATCTTGGATCAGCTGTTTTGACGCGAGATACTGTGTCAGTCAGAACCTTTTCATAAATTCTGATGTAAGTACAACAGTATTAAATAGATTTCAGTTTCATTTAAACTTAATTAATCTCAGCCTAACTAGGCTAATTGTATTTATAATATTTTTAGGCTAATTGTGTTTATAGTATTTTTTAAAATACCACAAGTGTTGCTTTATTTTCAGACGGAAGGTGCAGATGTACCAGACTACAGATTACTTAAGAAACAGGATCTGTTTCCCGGCACAGTATACAGGTTCAGAGTTGCTGCAATTAATGGCTGTGGTGTTGGGCCTTTCAGTAAAATCAGTGAATTCAAGACGTGCATTCCAGGTTTTCCTGGAGCTCCTTCAACAGTCAAAATCACCAAGGTGAGAAATATAGGTAATTCTGGCTACCGGTGTAATCTCAGAACTCTTGGTTCTAGTTGGCTTTTTTTTTAAGTGAAAATTGTCATATAAAATAGTGTCCAATGCTTACTCGGTTAACTCTGCTCAATATAATATTAAGAAATTTGCTAAAAAGAATTACTTTAAGAGTTAATGATAGTTTCCCCATGATTTTCTAGTCTTGCATCATTACATCTCTAAGGGTTTACCACACTTCTTAAGTAAAAGTCAAAAAACATCCTTATCTCCAGAGTGGTGATGATAGGTTAGAATTTTCAGATAATCTTTATAATTTGGGGTTTTTTAATATTGTTTATATATTTCTGGTTAGCTACATACTATCATATTTTTCTCTCTTTCTTCAGAGTGTAGACTGTATTCATCTTTCTTGGGAGCCTCCTGCTTCACCCTCTGGAAATATTTTAGAATATTCTGCCTACTTAGCCATCCGTTCCACGCAATTACAGGAAAATCCAAGTCAACTTGTATTTATGAGGATATACTGTGGTCTTAAAACCTCCTGCATAGTGACTGCTGCCCAGCTTTCCAATGCCCATGTGGATTACACTTCCAGGCCTGCCATAGTGTTCAGGATTTCAGCCAAGAATGAGAGAGGCTATGGCCCGGCCACACAGGTTCGGTGGCTCCAAGGTAAAGTCACTGTCACAGCATTTGAGCAGAGCAGGCGCTGTGCATTTCTCCCAGAACCAACACAGCACTGCATGGGAACTTCTTGAAATGTTGTTTTGTTCCTTATGGGAGTTTTATGCAATTCTAGTTTTGTTGCTTCTGACTTCTCTAGAATTCACTTCAGCTCAGAAGTTTTTCAGTCTAATAAGAAGTGATCCAGTTATATGCATCATGTAGATGACACACAGTGTAATCGGGGTTTTTTTTCAGTCTTTTCACCCTCCTAAATGGAAAAAAAATTCCATCAGGTGATATAAGGTGCATTTTTGTGATGCATATACACTTTAAAATCTGTGTTACAGCCAGAAGAGGTTTTGTCATCTTGTCCCTGGGCTTGAATTTGTACAGGTTCATGATGATTTGGGGATGGGAATGGATCCACTGAAAATAAAATTAGTGTTAGCCTGGTCAGTTCTGGCTTGCTTTATAAGTAAGCCAGTCTGGCGTTTCAAGTTTTGCCAGCTTCTCATGCTGCTCCTTCCCATTTCTGGCTTAGCTTTGTTGGGAGCTGGCTTTGCTCAGCAAGAGGTGCTGTGGGCACAGAGGAAGGTGGGAAGGGCAGAGTGCCCACCCCTTTGGGCAGCAGGGAACTGTGGTGTGGGGGTAGCTGACCTCAACTGCTGGGCTGGGATCCACCTGTTGAATGCTCCACTGCTTGGTTTCTAATATGTGCTTTTCTAAGATGGGGAGTAACAACAAAGAAGTTGTCTTCTGTGATGTTCAGTATTTCAATGCCGTTTTAACCCTTTAATTGGCAGGGATTTTGACCATGATCTATAACCTAGAACTCTGAAACAGTGTTTGTTTGAAAATGTTTGAGTGCGTACACTCAAATATGAAATTATGAAACATTTAACAATGTCTCCTTTGTTTTGCAGATATGAAAACATCAGGCTCAAAGTAGAAATTACTTTAATCTCAAGTTTCGAATGTAGTGTTTAATGTAACTCTTGTACTATTTGTAAATGCTACAAATATTTTATTTTTGCATTGTTTTTATCTTAAAAATATATAACCTTTTTTACGTTTGACACATCAACATTGTAGAGCCTTGCTCAGGTGTGAGTATCATATAGAAAATATATCAGAGATGGTGGAGTAGAGAATCACGCTCTATCCAGCAGCTCTTTTTGGTAGTGATAAGTTAAAATGTAAAGAACACAAAGTTTCAAATCAAAAATGAATAAAGGAATTGGCACAAGTAGTAGTATTTGAGGTAGAGTCCCTGGGATTGCTACAGATTTTGCAAAAATAATTCATAAGATTTGGGATATGAGCAAATTCTGTTTGGTTTCAGTTCCCTATACCACATTCTTCATTGTGGTGCCTGAGTACAAGGCAAAAAATTCCAGTTATTATATAGTAACTTAAAATGTATAAATATTTTAATATATACTTTTTTTGTAAAGAAATGATTTTTTCTACTATTTGTAACAAATATCTTAATCTTGAGAGATATCCCCTGAAAATTTAAAAGGAAAAATATAAACTTATCCATTGCTCTTATTACACAAAACGTAAATTCATTGTAAATGCACTACTATTACTTAAAATTATCCTTTTGTAGTTGTACAAATCTTAAACTTGTAAATACCAATGTTTACAAGAGACCTTTCTGGTCTTGTATTAAAACTTCCATGAGATTCATTCTATTTTTTTTTTTTAATCCATATGCTTTGCTTTTAGCATATGCTTGCTTTTTGCACTAATAATAACTTACCTCATTCCTGTGTTAGTAATCACTTGTGTTGCTTCCATAATGTTTCTGTAAAACTTCAATCTGAAAATTTTAACCAAAGTTTAGAATACATGGTAAGCAATTTTGCACATATTATATGGCAACTTTCAACATATTTATTCCAGTTAATCTTCTTAAGTGCTTGTTTGCTTTACCAATATATTCTACCAATCAAGTTCAGTATCTCCCTTTTACTATGCATCATTTTACATTAACTAGCTAGCTGATAAAATCAACAAGCATTACTTCTAGGAATAGGTTGATCCATTCCTATGCGAAAAGAAAAAAATTGTTCACAGTAGTGAAATAAAGGTAAACATTTTAAATGCTATTTATGTACCTATATATAAAACTATGTTTGCCAAAGTGTAGAGGAAAACGGCTGAGTTGGACAAGGTCACTAGGTAAATAGATTGAGGCACCTAAATAAGATTTATTTTAAAATAAAATCTAAATTATTTACTGTGCAATGAAGTTTATACTTTGCACTTTAATTTTGCCCCAAATGCCAAAAGATTATACATCAAGGTAGAATTTCTTGCCTCTTCCAGTAAAATTTGTCTTAAGAGCGTTTGTAAATATATAAACTAAAATCAATGATGTGCCTGGTTTGGTGGGAGAAGTATCACTAAAATAGTAGAGATTTAGCAGCTCAAGTCTCCCAGAGCAGATTTAACAGCCAAGTCTTGGCTACCCTGAGAGTCAGGGTTATAACAAAGTGCTGGTACAGCCTTAATTATTGCAATGCATCACATGCTCCAATAGCATCTAGAAAGTGCTGGGGACCATAAATGGCTATAATAGTGTTAATTGTGGCACAGGAGTAACACATGGTTTGACTCCAGAGAAGAATCATGTTTTTATGACAATGACAGATATCCCAGTTTCACTTTAAACAGTGTTTATAGTATGAATGTATAGGACTTTTCCTGAAGTTAACTGGCTTTAAGATATTTGTATTTTAATGGTCCATTTCATCAGGTAGGATCTCACTACCAATACTGTCTGATAACTAAAGTCCATACACATGAATTGTCAACTAGAAGAATAGAACTTGGTTTTTCTTATTAGTACTGTGAAAGAAGCCTTTAGAGAAAACACTTGTGGCTTTGATTTTGTTGGTTGATAGCTGTGATTGTAGAGTTGTTATTTAAGAATAAAACCTGTTGGGTATGTCTGGGTGGAGTTTTTTTGCACTTGGTTTCACATGCTTTGCACAATTTCTTTTTTCAGTGTGTGTGTCACGACTACCAAAGGGTAAAACTGTGGCGTTTTCAATGAAAGTATAATTTTCTTCTGAGTGTGCTTTCTTCAGCTGACTTGACATAAGATGTCACTTTCTCTTTTTTGTCCAAGTTGGGTAACGTTGAATAGTGATCATATGCAACTCTTCAGTTGCTCACAGTTTTACTTTAAACTGAAATTGTGGTACACACTGTAAAATACACTTTGTGGTCTGTTTTTAGAACTGTATTTATAATGTCTAAATCCCACCTGTTTGCCTATCAACTAGATATCAGACAAATATTGATTGTTCGATTTTAAAGTTTAGAAGACTGTTGACACCAGCTCTTTGAGACTCCATGTTATTCATTTATTTCAGATACTGCTAAAGGACATGTAACAGAAGCTGAAATCTAGCAGATTACCATATCCATATTGTAGAAATGTCTAGTTTTACTGAACTCCTTAGGGAGGTTGTGACTGTGTAAGCATAGGACAGTCGTGCCAGTTATGGCAGCCACTGCTACAGCTTCATCTTCAGAATGTTCTTGTGAAAGTGGAAATGAAGTGAACAATAGCCTACACTTTGTGTTTTCAAAGTAATTATAGCAATATCTTTTGAATGTAGTTTGGAGTAGAGCACATGATCATGCCATAAACTCTGAAGATATAGTAAGTATTACTGTTGTTATCTGATTATTTCAGGATAGCCAATTTGACGTGAACTTAATCTTACAGCCTGTTACTTAATGACCTCTACAAGGAAACTGACATTTTGTACAATACAAGTTGATTAGTCTTATTTTGAAGTATTGTTTGTTCTTTGTAATAAAGTGGTTGTCCTATCAAACGCATTGTAAATACTGAAGTGTGTCTGTTTTTTCAGAGGTGTACGTGTACAAACTCAGAATTTCTGATGCAGAGAGTGAGTAAATTTCTCAAATTGGGGAAGAGGGTTTAATGATAAGCACTGTCATACTACAATTGCTCTTCCATAAATATTGTCTCCTAAGTTACCTCATGAGCTTTTTCCCTAGTTGAGGTTCTCCAATATCCCTGCCCCACCTTCTGCAGTTGCTGTGCACTCACCATGCCCCTTCCATGCCTTTGTGCCTCGCAGACTGTAGCCTCTGAACTGAAATTTTGACATTACTTCCCTTGTCTATACAGGGGTCATATTGCTATTGTTGATAATGAGTGACAAAGAGTTTGGTGTTGCTTTGTTGCAGTTTGTTAAAAAGATGTGTGAGCACTTAGTCTGCTCAGAAGGCTCCTACTAAGGATTTGAATTGTGTTCACATCCAGCTCTGCTCAAAATGACACCGTCTTTTGTGGCAGCTGACTATGGGGAACTCTTGTGGGAATAAGCAGTATGTGTTGCAAGAAGCAGGGGAGCAGAGAGTAGCAAGCGAACTGAAAGGTCTACTGGATTGTTTCTAGACCTCCTTAAGAGACTTCACATGAGAAACTGCTAAAAGCTGTCTGCTCCAGATTGATTCCTTCTTTGTATTCCTAGCTATTGTAATAATGGTTGTTGTCTTGTTGTGATGCTTGCATTAGTGGAAAACAAATTGGAAAGCCTAAAACATCAGTGAAGAATCCTCTTGTGTTGTTTTCTTTCTGTTAATAAGATTTTAAGACTAGGAATTATTTTCTCTTGAAGGCAAATTTGAATTTGCTGTACGAATTTATCTTAAAAACAACTCAGATTTATTTATTTTTTCCTTATAGCATTATCTGGTCCCTAGGGCATTTTTATAATATTTCTAGTGAGCTAAACATCAGGGCTTTTATTTTGAGGCTTCCAGTTCTGACACTGAAGCATTTCCAGACTCCCAGGACAGGGGTGGAACACTGACTGCTGGCACTCTCTGGGCACTGTGTTCCTCCTTGTTAATAGTAGTGAAATCTTCATTTTGAGGTGTTTGCCATTGGTCTGGAAGTGGAGATCTCTTTTATTAGAATTTCAACAAGTCAGCTTAAAGTGTCAGGAAGATGAGCTTAAAATAAATCCTCTTGATCCATAGAGTCTTTAGGATACTGCACCTCCAGCACTTCCCCCAGAGAGAGGAAATCGCCGTGATGTGGGTAGGGTAGGCACCCAGCTGGATCCCAGCATGAATGAATGGTGGTGGGGCTCAGCCAGACAATGTCTAGCACCTGCAGCCCCTGGAAGGGGAGTTAGGATGGCAGGAAGGCCCAAGAGATCTGTGTGAGCTACTCAACCCCTTGGTCTTACTCCCTCCTTATACGTGCCTCATGTTAGGTGGTGAAAATCTGGCATCCATAAATGTGGTCAATTTCAACTGGATTAGTTCCCTACATCCTTCAAAAGCCTGAAGTATTTAATGTATTTGTTGGGTTTACAGTCCTGACAGGAACAACAAAAATATCTCTCAGATTGGGACTGGGCATGGTTTGCTGTCATTGTTTTTTGCTTTTCTTTTCTGAGGGAATTCTTGCCTCTAACAAGCATCTGCTTTTAATATCTGATGTAATTGCTAAGTTGGTACAGCAGCTCCTTAAAATGAAAACTTAGGCTTGGATGTGGTATCTTCGAAGAGAAAAAGAGACTAAGCATTTCAGTGTGTCCTAGTGTTCAGAGAGTTATTTCTGTATCTGTTGAAATTATAAAATACTGTTATCCACACATGGAAGTTATCAATATAGTTATTTCAAAGCGATTCTTAAAAGAGGCAACTGGCTATATGCCATTTTAGAAGGTTCAAAACCTTTTAGAAGGTCCAAAATGTTGGTTTACTTTGAATCCTTTTGTTGTTGTTGTTGTTTCCATTCACTCATTTATTGCCAGGGATTCTTAACTGCCTTTTAAAGTAACCATCACTCTTGCATGCAGTGCTGGTAAGTCTCTTTTAACAAAAAGTTATTAGGTACAAGCAGTTATCTTGTAACTTTAAGTAGTATTTACAAATATCCCAAACTCTTCTTTTTAGCAGCAGTTACCTAATTATTTCCTCACTGTATTTTGCCTGAGTAGGAAAGAGACTTTATATGTTCGCTTTAAATGCTGCCTGCTCCAGAAGGAAAGTGTTTAGAGTCTGGGAGCAACTCTTTGAATTACTGTCTTGAAAAAGAAAACCTGAAATCAATCTAACAGCTTGAGGTTTCAGCTACTTATATTTCAGCCATCTGAAGCAACATGAGAGCTGTCAAGTCAGACAACACAAAATGGCCAGTTTTTGTCAATATTTCTTCTTCTTGCGTGTACAGAACTTCATCCCACTGTATCTACTCCAGAAACATTTTGGATGAGTTTCAGCTGCTTGGCTTGTAAAATGTGGCTGTTGCTTGTGGTTTTGGATAGAGTGAGAGCAGACTCGTCCTCTGCTGCAGCCCTCCCCAGGCTCTGCAGTCTCCACGTTCTCATCCCACAGTGCTGGAGCCTGTTTCCTTGTAGCAGAAATGCTCTCCAGCTGGCTGGAGGTGAGATTTCAGATCCTTCCCCTTCTCCCTCAGTGCTTAGCTTTTCCTCTCAGCTGGCTCCTGGCATCTGCCAGTTCACCAGGTTGCTTTTCCCAGGATGTTACACTGCACAGGGAGCTCAGGTGTCTGGTGGGTTTGGATTTCCTGGCTGGGGCTAAGGAGGAGTTGGACAGTGCAAAAACAAACCTGTGCATCCCAGCATCCTTTATCTGTGTCATGCTGCTCCTGACAGTGTTGAGACATGGGCTCTCCTGTGCTGGACTGTCTTCCCCCAGGGTGCAGAGAGTAGAAATGGTATATAGTGCTCCTAACTGTGCTGCTGCAAATGTTCTAGCTGCAGCTGCATTTCGAGTGACACAGCCCTTGCACACAAACTGAGTCTTGGTTGTGCTGTTGGAGGTGGTTTTATCTGCTGTTCATGTTGCTGTATAGGCTGGGTAAGTATCAGGCACACACACATTAAATTAGCAGCCCAAAAGCTGCTCCTCTGCCCGGCAGATTTAAACCCTCAATAGTTTTCTTTCACACATAAGCAAATCAGGTGCCATTGCTCTGATAAATGGCTCCTCTGGCCTGGTGTGCTGGAGTAAAATATTCCAGGAAATGAGCCTGGAAATTTGCCTGGAAGATTTCTTAAAGCAGGGCAGCCATCTCCTTCAGACCTGCTGTGCACTGCATCACTCTGGCCCTGCCTCCACAGCCATCCTTGGGGACTTGGATTTAATAAACTCAGTGCAGCTGGCACCAATTTGGAGACTATTGTGCATAGCAGCAAACTGCCCTCCCTCCCAAGAGCACGTGGCCTTGAATGTCACTCCAAGCTGAACTGGCAGTTTCCAGGGAGCTTCCCATTAAACTTTTACATCCTGAGGGTCAGAGGTGACATTGCAGTCCATTATCATGCCAATTTCACAAATCAATAGGTAAACAGATCAATATTTGGTTGCTTAAATGTATTTTTCAGCCTTTGAAAGGGTGAAAGTGTGAGTTATTTTGCCACAACAGCATATCTGATTTTCAAAGAGGAAAAATTGGTTGGTCTTTTCAACTAGGTCCATGTCTTACAGTGTACCACATCCAAAAGGCATCCTCCTCCCACTACTGCTCTTTTCACCAAACCAGTGCAACAGGGGAAAAATAAGAGGAACCATTAGAGTTAACATTATCAAACTTCTTTCTATAGGACTGCATGTATAGTTTCCTTATAGCATTACTTGTCTTAGAATCTACATCCAGGTTTGAAGTTTTTTTCATCTACAGACATAAGAAAATTCACTACTAGTTTCAGTGAAAAGCTTCCTTTCTTCTACTTGGTACAAATCAAACCCCAAAACCATCAAGCCTACAGCACTTGGTAATACAGTGATTTAAGGCAAGTTGTCTTACTGCTGCAAATATAACTGAGGAAGTAAGTCTCCATGACTTATCTGGAACATTAATCACATTCAGAGCTCTGCAAAATGAGGAATATTATAGCTGTAAGCAAGGCTGCTGCCAACCCTTATCATTAAAGCAAGGTGCTGGGGAAAACACTAGCCCTTGGTTCTGCCCCTTGCTTTGCACTGAGCAATCTCTTCTGTGTGTGCAGTTGCCCATATGCTTCCCCTCCTGCCAAAGGCTAGAGAGAAATCACCTATCCATGCCTACAACATGTTCATGAACATCATCCTCAAACTCTGCAATAGGAATCAACCCACAGCATTCACAGTGATCCAGAGTGCAGTTTAAGGAAGACAGCTCTTTAGAGAATAGCTCATACAACTCAGGCTGATTTTTAGCTACAGGCAGATAAGCATGGGGCAGTAGGTATTTAGGACGTACCACCTCGTGCCAGAACTCCATCTGTGTTCCCACATATTTTAGCATTCAGTAGAGATCAGACGGGAGAAATAAATAAAATAGTTAACAATGCATATGTACATCAACAAGACTGGGAAAGGCAGAGCCTCAGTTCCCATTTTGCCTGTAATGAAAATGGGATGTAGAAGAACATAATCTAAATTAGCTTTTCTCATAACTGCACTTTGACTAGAGAGAACAGTGTTTCTGTGCTTTTAAAGATACCAAAAACACCCTATAAACAAATACCAGAAGGATCAAGTTACACAAAAATGCATTTTTCAAAAAATCACTGTGGTAAAACTTGCTTGTGTTGTGAAAAGGCACTTTTAAAAGTCACCGTTCTTGGAAAAAGATCTTTGAACACCACTGCTATTTCAAGCAGCCTTTCTCCAAGTCTTAGCATACACAGCCACAGCTCATGCTGTCTCAAGTTTGGGGGGTCTCTTAGTTGAAAAAAAAAAAACATTCAGAGGACCAAAGGCAGATGTTTTGTAGAAGCAGATGAGATGTAGCAAGAATGGTCATTCTTAGTTTGGGACGTAGCTACTTGTAAACTTTAAACACTCAAAAAGAGCAAAATGAGAACACAGAGTTGTTGAACAAATATAAAGAATGCACTGGTTGTGCTGCTGCTAATAAAATTAGGCAAGTATTTCTTCAGACCACATTTGTTTTATTTGGTGTACCATGGCTACAGTACCCTGCAAACTTTTATTAGGAGAATGGTTTCAGAGAGACATGGAACAAAGTGTTGTACTATTACTGTTACTGCTGTAGTTTTAGGAAGAGAATGAGAAGTTATGCAGTTTTGTCCCTGGCCCTCAGAGGGTGAGGGGAGAAGAAGGAAAAAGGAAAAGCAAAGTATCAGCTTCATTGCTCACATGATGGCATATAAACCACAAACTTAACACACTTTAACCTAAACTCACAGCAGAGAGAGGAGCCTGAAAAATGTTGCCTGTTTCAAGGAAGTGTGTGGGATCACCTCAACCTGCTTTCTATACATCAAAATGCCAAATCTTCCCTAGCTTAGGGAAGATTAGCTTACCAACTCCTTAGTTGTTATCACAGCTTTCTTCCATTGCAAATCTGGGAACAGCAAGAACAGGCTATGCTGGCCTGAAATAAATGGAATACAAACAGAAGGGGCTCTTGTAGGGATTGTGTTATTCAGTTTTACATTTAATGAGAAAACTCCATTTGTTCATAGCTGCTGAAGAACGACAGGCTGCCACAGAGCCCAGAACATCCATGCAGACTGCCCCAGAATACACTGGATCGCCTCCAGAGGCTCTGCCAGCAGGATGCTGACTGGTAGGAGACACTGCTCAAATGTGCACATGAAGTTTTTGTTTAGCTAAAGAGCTGCCTATTTCAGGCTTCTGGGATATCTTCGGTTATGCTAATTTCCCAATATTGAACTGTTACTTTTTTTTTTTTTAAGAAAAGACAAAACCAGCAAGAAATCATATGGCAACAGTTTCAAGATGTGGTTTGCTTAAATTAATAACAGGTATGTGGAAAGATAATTAATATATTACATTTCAGTCCACTGGAAACAGTAAAAATACCAAAGGTCCCAAAATCCAGTCTGAGTAAGGTATTACTAAAACCCCCACCCCTACCCTAGTAGGCTAAGACACAGCAACAAAGTTACCCACCCAATTATTAAAGAAACAGCAATGTTACCAAGAACAGCTCACTAAATATACAGAACTACATTACCTAAGTAGAGTTTATTGCAAAACCAGGGAAGAGACAGCAAACCTGAAATCTGTCTTCCATTTCAGATTTGTATCACTTGTTCAGCTGTCAGTCACTCACACACACACACACACTCACACACAACACACAGCCCAGACACAAAGTCACTACCACTTTTGAGTTCCCACAGGCTCACAAGAAATGTTAAAACACTTCAGTAAAAAGTTAAAACGAGATCTTTTACCACAAGGACTATAAAATCCCCCCCCCCACCTTTGAATTTCTAAGTTTGGGATTCTAAAAGCCATACATAAAAAGGAAGAGTTATTTCAATAGCAGAAAGACTACCTTAAAAATATCAAAGTAAGTCTAACAAGAGTTAATGCAACTGAAAAGAAAATTAAAAAAAGAAAACCTGCATCGCACAGTCAATGCTTTCATTAACACTGTTGATAAGCTCTAAACCTCTAAATGTAGTAGAGCATTCATTGGTTTTGATTAACCTTTAATTCAGAAGTTACATTAGAAAAAACAATTGTAGCAATTCTTTTGAGCTGCTAGTTTCATGAGGAAAAAGTCCCTTTCAAAATCTCAATAAATAAGCTGACATGTAAAGTTAGTTGAGGTTGTCATGCAAGACAAGTTACATAACCAAGACTAACTCAATCTTTATAATAAAGGCAACTTGCATTCAAAAATGAACTTTACCCTTACCATTTTATTCAAAGGGTAAACATGAATTAACCCAGCTGTTTACCTGAATTACAAAAGTAACATGATTCAATATGAAAATAAGAAACTGTCTACAAATCTCTGACAGTAATAAATTGCAATATACAATGCATACAGGAGTTATACAGAGCAACAAACTCTTGTACAAAACAAAAATACTTTAATACCTTTAAAATCCAATTATTTCTTTAAAATCATCATGAAAAAGATTTGAGTCAGAACTCACACCTCAATTAGTCAAGCTTCTGGTAGCTACATTACAGCTATTTAATATACAAAGAGATAAATCTCTTCACCAGTCATTAAAACTGCCTCTTCGTTAGAGTTGCACAGGTTTTCTGTCTCGTGTTCCCAGATGGAAAGTTTTCTTCAAAATCATGAGAACTGAATTTGCTGAACACCAGAGATCTAGAGAAAGAAAATGCAAGCTTACATTCCACTGCACCTTTTCTGAAGCTGCAGAGCAGTTCACAGCAAGCAGCCATGAATTCTCAGTGTTGGAATGGCATGACAGCCACCACCAAAGGATTAAATAAAATTACTTCTCATCTTTCAGAGCAGAGCAGCTGAACTAGTGCTTGGATTTTAGCAGCAGAAGGGAGAGTAGGGGACAGGATACAGGATCATACCTGTTGATATGATGTTGTGTAGACCATAACATTCTGCTGTTGGCCGTCTGTGGTTATTAAGCCTGCTGGCAACTGGTTAGCTGAAAGAAAGAGCATTTAAAAAATGTTAGGCAGGAACTGCTTGATATACAGAGCCTTGTTTGATGTGTCTGTCACCATTAAATAATTGTGGTCCACTCCAGGACTACAGAGCCATTAATCTCCTGAGTTACCATCCTACACTGGTATAGTCACACTTGTTACCAAGTGTTACAAGTGAACAAGTTTATCACCATTCAGGAGAAGCACGTAAAATCCAATTTGATTTTGCTCTGAGAGTAAGCAGAATGTCCAAACCTGTACACAGGCAAATGGAGTGGATCTCACCACCCTGACCACTGAAAAGGCCATCTCCAGTGCTCAGTATCCCAAGAAGCCTGGAGAATTCAGTTGGCCTTGTTTAAACACAAAGTTAGCACTTGAGCATAGCCATGGGGGAGGAACTCAATTAAATTTTTGTGCTGCTCTATAAATTGGGATGCATCAGGGACTCCATAATACAGAAGCCCCATGGAAGGCAGAGAAGAGGAACAGGAACAGGCAATGACAAAAAATAAAAGGCACTGCTAGAGCCTGACGTTGCACTGGTTGACTTCAGCACGTCCTTCAGGGCACACAGAAGAGCTCTGATTTCACAGAGGCAAGAGGTGGCCAACAAAAGGAGTAAAAAGTACTTCTGAGATAGAGAGAGAAAACACAGGGAGTGATGCTCCAAGGTAAACCACAACATATATGTTGAGCTCTCACACTCAAGAGTAGGCGCCTTACAGCTGCTATTTGGAAGCAAAGCAGCACAACTCTCATATTGTAGCTTGTCACTGTAGCACATTTTTCCCTAGGACACAAATAATGAGGCTTTGTTATGTAGTTACTAAATATAAACAAGATATATAACCAATACAAAATTCTGAAAGCACAGCATAATCCTAACAGTTTTCATTTGAAAGCTGATGCTTGAGGGTTTTTTAATTAGATTTTTGGTTGGTTGGTTGGGGTTGTTTTTATTTTTTTTTCCCTTTCTCCTTCATTGAACAAATTTTCAGTTGTTTCAGTTGCAGGCTAAGAGTTGCATTAAGATTAGTGAGAGTGACTCTGGCAGTTCCAAAATTTACTGCTCTTCAGTGTGCATGTTGCACATCCAACACAGCTTAATGGAGAGTCCCTGACCCAGCCCTGGCATGAGGCCAACACAAAGAGCTCAGGGTTATGCCACAGAAGCACAACTATCACTGCTGCTGCTGCAGTGACACCATCATTCATTCCAGACAGATCTATAGCTGCCCCTGTGGAGAGAAATACCTGCAGCACTTGACATGATCAGTTATTTAACATAATTTTTTTTTTTTTTTTTTTTTACTTTCTTCTAATACTGCAACATCTCCTTTGCATCCTTAATCCTGCCAGGACATTTCTAAAATTGCTCTTTTCAAGTCACAGCAACCTAAAGTTTTTTCATAGAGCACTCTGAGGCTTCTAGGTCTGGAAATTAAGAATCCAAACCTAAGTATTACAAGTTTTATATATAACATTATCATAATATTTAGATTTAGAGTCTTAATTTCCAGCCAGTTTTATAAGCTACTCTTCCAGGCTAGAAGAGACCCAACGAGTCTGCACTGTTTTATGCAGCCAAAGTCAAACTGAGAGCAAAGTGTATTTCCAATCCTGAATAGGTCATTTTAGTCCTCAGGCTTTGAATTTTTGCTAGTTCAGTAGTTTACCAGTGATTGTATCACATACTTAAAAAACTAAATCTTGTCAGTAGATATGACTAGAGCTGTGCTTCCTAATTCCTCTTGTATCAGGTTCGACATCACCAGCCCATAATGTTTAAAAGCCAAAGTGAAGACTATGTGCAAGAATCAGCACCCACAAAATCAGTGTAAATCCCAAAAAACTGTCAGGCTTCAATCCACAGTAAAAGGAAGAAAAACTACACTGAATGCACATGATACTCCTCACCCTACACCTCCTAGCTCCCAATCTGTGAATTCTTTTGAATGTAAGAAATATTAAGTTCTTTAGAATTAGACAAACATGATTTTCTTCTCTGCCTCATTTCTCAAAGATGAGCTCCTCAAGTCATCAAGAGGGGTTCATTTTACTTTTTTCCCCCCAATAGTCTTGCAAGTAGAATGAATGGGGTCTAAATATGTAGCTACTGTAGGGGAAAAAGAAAAAAAAAAAGGTTTGCACCTTTCATTACAACCAGTGTTTAAGTGTATACTAGCACTAATACATTCATTTATAAATTTTCCACAATTGACATGAGCTATTACTAGTGCAGGATATATTCCTCAAGTAAGAATGTTGATGCCTGGTGAAATTTTTATAAAAGCTGTAGTAATAACATAATAAATTAGAAAGTATTACTCACTAAATGCTTCTTCTGTGAGCTCCTCACTTAGACCATCTGCAGTTGTAACTGTTCCCCCAATTCCCTTTTCTCCTTTCATTGCCTAAGAAGAGAGCATAAAACAGCAGAAAAAAAGCTTGAGATTTTTTTCAAAGCCCCAGGAGCTCTAGCCAAGGTTTGAAACTTGCAGAAAAGTCACAGTGCAGCAGCTGGAGCTTGAAATCCCAAGACCTGTAAAACTCTATGGGATTTGAGAACATGCATATTACAGGAGCGTTTTTCATCTTAGCCATACTCCTGAAACAAAAACTTGGCAAACTAGGACTGTGTGGTTCTAACAAAGGCTTTTCACCTTCTGCAGAAAGTTCAAAAATCTGTGGTACTCCAAGAAGGAGCATTTACAAGAAATCACAGAATCTCACCTACCAAGAATGTGCAACATTTGCTTACCAACCACACACAAGCACCATCACCATAAACTAAGAGCTGACATTTAAAACAAAGATGTGGAATTTCTTCTCCCACATCAAGGACTACAGCCAGAAAGGATATCAGCACAGAAAGCCAAGGCCCCCAGTCATCTGCAGGCAGTTTTACAAGTTTGAAGTTTGATGCTCTATGCTATTACATAAGAACATCTAGAAAAATAATGTGGGCATAAAAAAAGATTCTCTGCAACTGCTTGCTGCAGACAAAATACTCAGTTACAAAACTGAAGTACTTCACCCTGAAGACACCCTTGCCGGAATGGAGATTTAAAACTGATGAGCAAAGCTACTTAACCCATCCACGCAATTAAAAACCCAATCCAACTACTCTGCTACCACAGCATCTATAATCTGCAAAAATGGTCAATTAAGAATGAAAGTAGCACAGACCCACTTGAGACTTATTTGGTAGTCAGGCAATACTTGTCTTTTCAAAAGCACATACAGCACTGTCACAGCATGTGCAACTGCTACACAGAACTGGAAAAAGACAGCACACAGCACAACTCCAACTTTATATTACACCTCCTGTTACTCAGTTATCCAGCAAATGACCTTCTGGGAAGGGGAAGCTTCAAGTGCTGTCAGCAAAACAAATATCGTTAGCAAGTCTGACCTAAAGAAATCTTAGGCTTACAAAACAAACTCAGAAGAGCATCCTTATCTACTGTTCTGCCAATTTAGACAAGGGGAGGCAGACCAGAACAAAAAATCCAAGTAGAAGCAACTTCCTTTTTTGAGGTCTAAATTGCTGAAAGGAACAAAGTCACTTTCTGCTAGAGAAGGGATAAATTAAATTAACTGTTTGGATCACATACCTAGCATGTACTATGTATCAAAAGCAAACTGAGGGACAGGCTAAAAAAATAATTTTAAAAGCCCCATTGAAACAGATAGTTTTCCATGTGAATTATTATTCCAACAAGAGAAAAACAGTTTTTTTTCTTTTGCAGACCTGAAGTCCAGACAAGCATTAGGCCAGTTCCTCAGAAGATGCAGTCAGTACATACTGACTGAACCCAAAAATCCAATTAAACATTCTTAATAGGCACCTTTAAAGAGCAATTTACTACCACCAATATATTAGATAATTTATTCAGTTGAAAGCTTTAACTACTCTGAATCAGCAAGTCTAATAAAATGCTTACTTCCTTCCTTTTTGTCTTGATATCCTTTGGAATGCTTTTAAACATTACATTACTCCCTGACCCAGAGCTGTGAGATACTGGGCAAGTTAGCCATTATACAGTTACAACAACAGAGAGCTAAGGATAAACACAACCAGGTTAAATAAATGAGCAAATACCCATATATACCAACCTCTCTGAATTTTTGGAGGTATAACTTCAAAGGTTCAACATAGCTATCAAACCCCAAGGTAGACATGGCAAAAAGAATATCCTCTCCATTGATGGTCTTTCTTTTCTCTTGGTGACACCTCTCACTTGCTTCTGATGTTATAAAGCTGATGAATTCACTTACACACTCTTGTACACATTCCTTTGCATCCTTAGCAATCTAGTAAGGAAAAAGGTATCATAAAATCATTAATGAAGACACAAGACTTGAAAAAACTCACCACAAACCCCCCAAAGAATACATCAGATAATTGAGGAAACATTCCAAAACCCAATGACAATACTCATTTAGGTAACACCTGCACAGCAAACCACTGGATGTCCTCACTGTTCTATGTAAGGCCAGCTGCAATGTGATTTTACCCATGTTTTACTATTTCAAGCAGCACAGTCAACTTCCAGGATCACCTGAAATCCTAAGTTCTATACAAGCTTTTACACATAGATGCTTCTTGCTTTGCTTACCTATGTCTCTTCAAACCTGTTCATTACAATGTCACAGCCCACTTCCTCTTCTTTTAAAAGCTCCAACCCCACTGCAGTACATTGCCACAAATTCAGCAATGACAAGTATTTTTATCCTGCCTAGATTCAAGGACTAGAATATACACCTAGCAGAGCAAGCCTTTCTAATGCTTTAGTATTCTGGTATAAATTTACCAATTGAGAATTCAAATGAAGCAACATATGCCCCTGGCAAGAATGAAGTAAGTAAATTTGATTACAGTTTTCAGCTGGACAAAAGTCATTTACCCGACTTAAGTATTATTCATGATTACTTGGGAAGCTGACAGGAGTCAACAAGAAGATTATAATAATTAAGATTCTTATCCTTCACATGAAAAGAACCTAAAAAATTGAAGCAGTAACTGTGTGCAGAGTCTTCACTAGCTCCTCTGATATTTTCAGACACGTAGGGTGAGATTTTCAGAAGTCATCAGTCAGCAGCTTCCCTTGCAGTTTTTTACAAAAAAAAATACTGATTTTTCAAGATAGCTCTACATCCCATATGCTAAATTCTCAAGAAAAATCTTATCTTGATCACTAAAAATTTATGACAATATGGACTAGGGTAGAGTTTTTCACAGCAAAGTTATAAATGTAACATCCAGATCTCCAGAAAGCCCTGAACACTATGAAAATACAAGCAGATGCAAGTAAATTATGTCTTCCTTCTATTTAGAGTGATCTCCAAAAAGAGAGATCAGTTTTAGCTGGAGGAAACGTTACTGTGGCTGGAATTGTATTGGAATACAATAAAGAAACAGCAAATCATAGGAGCCCTGCAAAGGTTTAAGATAAACCGGTAGAATGATGAAGTACTTATACAACCACCAGCTCAGCAGAATGGATTAAAAAGTCTATTCTTAGAAGTAGGAAATAAATAAGGCTTTCAATATCTGGCCTTATCTGCTCCACAATATAAAGCAGACTTCTTAGGTCACTTTGGCATTTGGGTATGTGAATATTCGGGTGACGCAAGGCTAACCATTCTCTTTCCTTCAGGATGAGCACTGGATTTCTATTTCAGCCAAAATGATTCACTTATTCCAAATTGTATGCACCTCAATGAAAGCAGACTAAATCTCTCAAGAGAATTGCATAGAAAATATTCTTAGTGATTGTCATCAAGCCTGATCCTTTATGAAAATTTCAGAGAACACATCTTAGAAAAAGAAAGCTCTTGAAAGCCCTATGGAGAACAGTCCTGGACACTCTAACTACAACAGTTACTAAAAGCTTTCAGAAATCTAAGAAAAATGGGCTTGGTCTCAATCACCTCCTGCTCCTGGGGCTTTTTTCCCTTTCCTTTTATAACACTTTTCTTCAATAAACCAGCATCATTTGGAAAAATATGTTGTTCTAATCAGATCAAGTTCACTGAGAGGAAGGAATAAAACTCCTTAACACACTTTCTTTACCAGACAACAGTATTACCTTTCCTGTTTGGGGTATGGCATTTTTCATTATCCTTGCCACATTTGCAATTGGAAGATATATATCTTGTTCTCTAAAACTCTCTTTTGAGCCATTTGTATCTTCATGATCATTCATGCTGTCTTCTGTGTCTAATGAAATGAAGAAAAGTTAACAGAAATTATATTTGATAGACAGCAGGCAGTAATTCAGTTTAAAATCTTACACTGAAGGATGAAGACCTTTGAAAGCACCATGTGTTTACATCATATAAATAATTTTATAAAGAGATGCAACATCAGGGTGCCTTTATAAAGATAGTATTTTATCACATTATGCACAGAAGTGTACATGGCTGCTGATCAACAACCATTATTAATGCCATGTCAAAATACAAACTGCTTCCTAAAACATCAAATTTTTTGTCATCCCCTCAAGGTCACTGTGCCAACATCAAAAAAATCCAACCTGCCCCCTTCATACTGCAGAAAAAAATGCTTTATACAGTGAGGCATTGTGAAAACAATGGCAAATTCTTAGCCTGAGAGAAGACAGCAGAGAATGATACAAGAACTGGAAGAAAATATATGTATAGACACATATGCAGAGAAATAGTAGCATTTACTCTCTCACTTCTTACCATCGTGAGGCTGTATGACATAGTGACTGCCACCAATGTAATCTCCAGCAATTCCTAACTGAGAAGCATCTGTTGTGGAGCTGTCACCATCCATCTACAACCAGAAGAAGGAAACCTTTTAGGCGTGATTGTTACATCACTAAGTGCATCTATTACTCAAACCCAGCACAAACTATGAGATCAATTTATACAAAGCATAAATATTTTGCTATTGGAGAACAGCATCCCCACTGTCATTAATGAGTTTTACTGACCGTGGAAATAGTTTAACTGTTTCTGAGGCTTTCCAAAAAACTCAACCAGAGGCACAGGCCAGGCACAGAATCATCTGGTTTATGTAGCACATAGCTCCCGTGAGAGTCTGACCAGAACATGCAAGGTGTCTCTGAACAACCCTCAAAACCTACACCAGCCCCTCATTCACTGAATGCTTTACCTATTAGTTACTACACAGAGTGCATCCTTCACTCACCTTTACCATCCACGTTGGTTTGTCAAGCCACTGACAAACTTCTAGCCAGACCACGGGACCAGCTCTACATCCTCATCCTCCCTGAGACACCAGTTACTCCTATGTGCCTTCTGAGTCATTTTTTAACATTCCCTGGTCCTCCCCTGCCTCACTCTCTGGGCATCCTTAGGTGCCCTTCTCTCAAGGTTCTGATGTGGTTGGCCAAGAAGAAGACTTCTTCATGATGGTTTGGAGATGGGGGCGGTCAGCGTTTAACAGGTAACTTAAATGCCAAAAAAGGGATGCCAAAAGAGCCTGTGCTTCCCTCCTTCTTACTGACAAGCTACACACACAGCCCCTGGAGAGGCAGAGCCCAGCTGACTTCACTCACTGACCCCACACCCACTGTGTGGGTACTTTGGTGTCTTTGAAGGATCACATGGCTGTTGCCAGTGAGACCACAGAGCTCACTTTTTTGCACACCCATGAAGAGGGAGGGAAGGAGGGAAGGAGAAGCAATATTGTGCTATTTTTACACCTACAAGAAATATGAGCATTTAACCTCTCACTAATCTGCACTTTGCTTGTGGCCACAGGGCTGAGTTTCACTTTGAAACCTTCAAGCAATGTCCGGTGTTACCCTTGGCCACAGACACGCAAATAACACGAGCACTGCTTGCATTCCAACAACAGCTGGACAGAGCCTTAGGAGCTGCTCAAGAGAAACAGACTCTTCCAGCTCTTCTTCATTGAACAGAATATCACACACACTTTTATAAAGAACTTCAGGTCCCTTTCGCTGGGCTTTTGTAAACCAGCTTCACTTCTTACACAGCAGCTCTACCCAAAGGAAGGGCAGTATTTTAGGCATTAACCTTCCATGTCCAACCTTCACATAAATTCACTTTGTCCACATTTTGCAGACTCTTTGTTGGGAGATTTAACTTTGCTTTTCAATCTCCCAAGGGGTCTGCAATTTGTTTACTCAGCTTATTGTAATGACAATGCAAGGATATCACAATCCTGCATGTCATGATCACCAAAACTGACATCACACATCATTAAGAGAATTGTGCCTCTCTCTTACTTCTGCACTTTGAAACAATTAAAATTGTAGACTAGTAAATCCCAAAAGCTACCTCCAAAATTAACTTAGAGCTTTCTGGTAGTCTTCTTCTCAGTTTCAGCTCTCTGATCCCTACTAGAATTTAATTCAGGATCTCAATCTTTACTCAGCCCCAGTACAAGGTATTTTAAATACCTTGATCTTTCTTTCCCTGTCTTTTTTCAATCTTCTGTGAAACATGTCTTCTAAATTACTTCCTTCCTCCAGGGTTGCAATATTCTTCAAATTTCTGCCATGATGTGATAACAAACTGGTTTCTGCTCACCTCTCCTGCAGGCTACTCCATCTGAATCTTTATTGACAAGTCCCAGCAACACTAGGAAATCATCCTCCTTTCATTAGCCCAGCCTGCCTTCAAAAGACAATTCCTGCTTGAATCTCTTTCAAACTTCTGCTGCATGTACAGACATTTTGGTCATATTAGACTAATGCATCCTCAAGGTAATACCTTTGCTATTATTCTTTTCTGTGTGCACATTTCCAGATCTACTTACAGGATGTATTATTTCACCATTAGTGGGAACTTGTATGGACGTTTATCAGCACTATGAATCTAATATAGTGATTAGTAAAATTGATAGGAAAAGGCTTGCAACAGAAAAAGATCTGACTCAGATAAAGAAAACAGCCACTGACAGCTTAACATCAACTGAAATTACTTCTGTGGGTATTACTTGAAGAAAGATTTTTAGCTGCCAGGACAACCTTGGGACAGGAGATTAGGGACAGTGTTAACACCTTTCTGCATAATGCTTAGCACAACCAGATCCTGATCCAGGCCCACAGGATAATTCATGTTGGAAGTGGCCGTAGGAGGTCTCTACTCCAACCCCTGCTAAAAGCAGGGTCAGTTCTAAGCTCAGAGCAGAGCACTCAGGACTTTCCCCAGCCACATCTTGAAGGCCACCACATACAGAGCTAGCCCAGCTGCCCCATGAGCCACCTCCACAGCCCAGCTGACCACAGCGTGAGGGAGGGATTGGATCTCAGCACACTACTTCAATCCAAGTAAGTTGATGGAAGAACTTCAGCCAGAGTTGTCATTCAATTCAAATCTAGATCCAGGCATCTGAATATAGCAACTGTAATTAATATGCCATCCAAGTCACCCTACTAGTATTTCTTTGAGCCCGATGGATGACAAATATGACCTTGCAGGAAAATGTGGCTACTGCTATCCCAGTCATCTCATAACAAACAGTTACATGCTCACACATTACAGTTTTCATTTCAGATGTTCAAAACTCTAGTCAGTCACCACATTATCTGATTGTCAAGCTCAGCACAAGTTCTGTAACACATACAGCAATGTTCAGAAAATGAGAAAACACTCTTCTCACTACACTGTTGCTAATTAATTCCCCTCCTTTAAACAAACAAACCAAAACCCCAAACAACCAATAAAACCCCTCCAAAACCATGACACAAACTAAATTCTGTGTCCCTGAAGTTGCTCTGGAAAAGCAGCAGTCCAATATAGCATAGAAACAACACCTTGCCTACACTAACTGCAGTCACCGGGAGACTAAAAAGGCCAACAGTTCTTATATTGGCCCATTTAGTAGGAAGACCTACTACTTTAGATGGAAGTAGATGCTAAAGCAGGCAAAATCCTGGGAGATCTAATCCTAAAAGGTTCAGGTGGGCAAGAATGTTCCTCTCAGATTCTGCTTTAGACCACCCAGTTGTTACAACTTGCTTTAAAAGAGAAATAGCCATTTGCAGATTATACCTCACATTTGCATGGCAGTTTCAGCATGCAAACATTGCAATGCCTTTGAATACAAGAGCATCTCCTACCTCTGTGTGGCTGCCAAATTACACAAGGGGGGGCTTCCAACACCTCAGTCCTCCAGCAGCAAGTGCTGTGCACAACTGCAGGAAGCAATTACTACAGGTTGTACATTACCCTCAGCCTCCAGGGCTAGGCGACACTGAAGCTCCTCCATGCATACACATGGACTGAATCAAGACTGAGAGCTAAGCATATCAGAAGTGACATGTCAGTCTCTAAAATGACCATGCCACTATCTGATTTTATCAACAACCAGGGAGAGTAAACAAGTACAGGACATAAACATTCAGCACTATACTGCAAAAGAAAAATTTGAATACAGAGCAGCAGCACAATGTTTTGTGTTAGTGGTTTTCTGTTCGCTTTTTCCATCTCTAATAAGAAAAAGAATATTACTAGGTATATACAAACTACTTGATGCATGGAAATTAACCAAAGATATATGTTAAAAGAGAAACATTTCAAGGGTATCAAAGAAGGTTCAGTGACAAGATGCACATGAATGAACACACAGGTTTACAATGACATTTGGTATAAATATTCTGGAGGATGCTTAAAAAAATTTGCTCCTGTCACCTCCTGTCACACTGTTCCTATAATATGTCTATACTAAACTAATAAAACATCAGTATCTCAAAGTAAATCTTGCATCCAGTTTACTCTTATGAGCTCTCTTAAGAGCACAGCCAGTATCAGTGGCTCAGCTAAATTATAACTAAAAAAGAATACAAGCCCAAGCCTGCTAGCACTGAGAAGAAGGGACTAAAGCTTAGATCAGTATAAAAGAAAAAACAAAGAAGAAAAAAAAAATTGAGGAAACAAGATTTTTGATTTCAGAACGAGGAAGTTATCTGGCAACGATTTACAAACTGCCCTCTTTAAGGGAAACCAAAGGCCTCATGTGATTTAAGTATTTCATGTGGTATTTATTCACCCTGTCTCCTAAAATTGCTACCATATAAAACGGGCAGTAGAAAATGATATGCAATGAACTGAAGCACTTGGTACACATTCCATGCAGTCATGTCTCCCAAAGAAGCAGGACAGAAACAATAACTAAAGCTGTAGGTAGTAACCACATCATTCATTTTGCGACACCTTGTCACAAGAGAAGTAAAGCTGTGAATCAATACGTAACAGCAGAGACACAAAGTTTTATTTGAGCTTTCTGCACCCTCTCCTGTTAAGCAGGAAGATTTTTCAATTGAAAATACACTTTCAATTTCCTTTTATTTTTCAGTGATTTCTGGAGATCCTAATTTCCCACTGAATTCTCATCTGCAGGTTTATAAGAAATACTAACTGGTGAATGCATTCACAGCACATTGTTCCAGCAGACACACAAAAATATAACACTAAACCCCTTAGCACATAGCTAGAACAAAACTCTCTCTCCATCTCAGGCTTCTCTAATCCCTTACAGTGTTTTCCCCCACAGCAGAATAACACTGGGAAAAGCAGACTGATGCTGAGAGGACCAGACAGTGTCACCAAGGCTCATTAGCATCTGGGCTGTACCAGAATCCTTCTGCTGGCCCACGGGGAGGAAACTTTCTCTTATGAAATCCAAAGAGGGCATTGCCACTTTACACCTTTCCACTCCATGTAACAGTCTATCAACTTTATGTCTTATCTTACAAGCCCAAATGCCACTGACCACAGGCCCCCTCCATGTGGATCCAGCTCTGCTACAGCAGCTGGTGGCTCCTTTCCAGGCTGGCTAACATCCACAAGCATTATTAGCTCCAATATATATGGCTGGACTAAAACCACGTTCATTTTCACATCAAGAAGGAGTGGGTCAGTAAAATACAGAGCAAGCAGGAGAAATCGAGTTTCCACACTTTCTCTTTTTTGGCAGTAGAAGAGAGAAGCTGGAGGGGAAAATAAACAAGATAAGCAGAGGAATGGAGGCAGTTTAGTTGCTTTTGCAGAAGCTGGAAGAGGAAAGCAGTGCTGAACACACTGCACCATCACCTCCTTCCTTCAGTAACCTGACTGAAATCCCCATATTACCTTTCAATACTAAGTTTTTGATACTTTTCTAGCATTTCTGGTAAAAAACTAAGCTTATCTATTTATTAAAGCAGCAATTTATAAATCCTGTCTTTTTCCTTTTAGACATTTGATAACATTTTAAAGTAGGTTATTTTTCCTTTGTTGAGGTAGTAACTCAAGTATGCCAAACAGCTTTTTTCTTCTCAAGCAACAGGGCAAGTAAGAGTTTTACAAAACTAGTTCAGACCAGACTGAACTAGCTTCAGAACAGACTATTTTCGGCCAAAACTGCTGAATTTGCTGATACTTGCTTTTATTCTACCAATGTTATTTACCCATATTGTTTAATATGCATATATATAGTCATGTTTTGCTCTTTTTACAAGCATCCTGCCACTAAAAAACATCAATTTCCAAATACTAAGTGTCTTCAAAATGCTACTGCAAAACTCAGTAATAAGTCAAGTTTCTTTCTAAGCAAAATTTTAAAGGTGGAGCAACATTAGATTTATATTTGAAAGCACTAAAGGAAGAACGTTGCAAACCTTTTTTAAATGTTGACAAAACAAGGTACCAGACTTTAAAAGCTTCAGTGTTTAATGTTTCACATCTTGACATTATCTTAAATATTCTTTTTCATTCAATTTCTGAACATTGCCTCCCTTCATGTAATTATTGCCACAAATAAGAGTTAAGCTTTGAACTGCTGTGACTGTCAAACCCTGAAGTCTAAAGAGTAACACCCAGTGCTTCTAACTTCTCCCAGTATAATGCCATAGCTGTAAATGCCAGCGGCCAAGACCAAGTATAACCACCCGCTCAATGCACAGCACAAAAGCAACTCACAGAGGCCTCAGAACGGTTCAGACTGATCCATCTCGGGTGTCCTAGAGAACTGCAGATGGATCTTGCCTTTACATTGTAGCTGTCATGCCACAGGCCACATAAGCAAAGAAAAAAAAGAAAGCAACCGCTAGCTTATTGTTTAGGAACAGCATGCTAATGATTATATATAGACACCATTTCTCCATTCCTGCAAGCCAATTAGAGCCAGACTCTGAATACTGCCCAAAGTGGCGCCTGCCACCATTTTGCCAGAGCTTCTTTTGAGAAAGCTGAATTTTTTTTTTAATTAACAGTAACTGCCATCTACCAAGATGCCAAGGAAAGGTTACTACATGTAACAAAGTCGATGAACGGGCTGCAATCCAGAATTCTGTGCTCCTCATTGCCTAAAAATTTTCAGATCATTGTTATCAGTAATTTTGCCATCCCAAAAGCAACCCAAGCACACTAGGTAGCTTCTACCTCACAGTTCTTTTCAGAACAAAATCTTTTTGGTTAAACCTCAAAGAAATTGGTAAAGCTAGAAGTTGATTTTCTACTGCTGCTATAGTGCAGAATATATATCATAGCTGCAGAAACATTACTAGAACACATTAATTTTTTTGTGGTTTTCCAGTACTATTGTCTGTGAATAACCTCAACAGTACTCTTCAGGATCACCAATTACATAATTTCTGGAGGCAGAACAGTGGCTAGCACACACAGGCCTGCCCAAGAACACCTGCCACACACTGAAAAGTTGTGTAGACATTGATAATGGCAGGGTCCTGTCTCTCTCCCATCCGTCATGTGAGTCACAGGACAAGTGCTGATGCCACCCAGCTGCCTCTGTGCCACTGCGAGCCGATCGATCCCATTTCCCGATTTCATGCCCTTCAATGATGCAAACGCAGCTAGCTGGGGCACGGGGACACCCTCCTACTTACACCAACAGCCTCCGAGCCTTCCTGGCACCCAGCTCACATCTGTTCGAGAGGTAACTCGTCTATCGTGACCCCTTGTTTACAAATGGCACAAGACGACTAGTCCTCAAGTTAATCAGCAACTTTATTGTTGGTCACCCTGGCTGTGATTTCCGCGCTGCCTGCACCTGCCCGTGGCCGGCCGGCCGCTCTGCCGGGCCCCCGTGCAGCCCACCAAGGCCTCGCACTCCCGCCCGCACGGCCAGCCGGGTACTGGCACCACATCCCGGGGCCTCGCCCTACGCTCCTCATCCCTGCAAAATACCGCCAAACCTTCCAGGATATTTCCTTCCCGACAACGGCGTGGGGAGGACCGGGAGGAGAGACCGGGCCGCTGTGGCGCCGCTACCCGGCTCCCGGCCCGGAGTAGGCGTGGTGGGGGTCCCGGCCCCTGGCTCCCGCGGCGAGGGGAGGGGGCTCGGCCGGCCGGACACAAAAGAGCGCGGAGCCCCCTCCGCCCGGCGCGGCCGCCACAAAGCCGCGGCCCCGGGACACAGCGAGCGCGACCGGCGCGGAGACGGAGTGATGGCGGGAGGCCGTACGCCCCGCGAGTGCCCGCCGCTTCTCAGCCGGCGGTGAGGGGTGCCGGCGGGCCGCAGGGCAGCTCCGCCTGCTGCCCCCACCCCTGCCTAGGCCGCAAAATGGAGCCGGAGCGGAGAGGGCGCCGCGCAGAGAGCGGGACAGCGGCGGGGGCAGCCGCCCCGCCGCCCCTGCCGACACCCCCCTCGCTACCGCCTCCCTCCCTCCCTGCCCGCCCGCTCGGCTCCCCTCCCCTCCCCACCCGCCCACCCCGCTCGGCTCCCCGGCCGCGCGGTCCCCGCGGCTCCGGCCGCACAAAGCGACGCGCGGCCGGTGCGGGGCCCGGGGCGGCAGCCCCGCACTTCCTGGTGCCCGCGGCGGCGGCGCGGCGGCAGCGCCGGGGCCCGGGGAGGGAGACGGACATTTCATTCGAGCCTGCAGTGGAACCGGTTACCAATCATTGGCCGGAGCCAGGCACAAACCTCCAGTGCGGCCCTGGTTGGCTCCCTCCGCAAATCGGCTGTTTGGTTGGACGGAAAATGGCTGCGAAGGAACCAGTCCCAGCGCGGAGCCCCGCTTCCCGCAGCCGGGCTGCCCTCCCTCCGCGCCGCCTCCCCGCCACTCGTGTCGGCTCTTCCCTCAGCGCGCACCCTCCCGCCGGGCCGGCCCTGCCCGCCTCCTTTATGGAGCGGCCGGGCCGGGGGGCGCCGGGCCCGCCCCCCCCGCGCGGGGCTGGGGCACAGCGGCGGCCGGGACTGCCACCGAGGGCTGTCCCTGCCACACGGCTCGGTCCCGCGGGGCTGCTGCTGCTGGCGATTGTGTAGCGGGGCCTCTGACCAGGCGCAGCTCTTCCCTGCGGCCTCGGTCTCACAGAATCACAAATGGGTCAGGTTGGAAGGGACCACGGTGTGACATCTGGTCCAACCTCCCTGCTCAGGCAGGGTCATCCTGGAGCACAAGCACAGGGTTGCACCCAGGCAGTTCTGGAACATCTCCAGTGAGGGAGACTCTAGCCTCTCTGGGCTACCTGTTCCAGTGTGTGGTCACCACACAGTAAAGAAGGTCTTCCTCATGTTCAGGTGGAACTTCCTGTGCATCAGTTTCTGCCTGTTGTCTCTTGTCCTATTGCTTGGTACCACCAAAAATGCCTGGCTTCATCCTGTGACCCCCTCCCTCCAGATACTGATGGACATTGATGAGGTCCCCTCTCAGTCATCTCTTCTTTAGGCTGAACAGGCCCAGCTCCTCCAGCCTTTACTCATAAGAGATGCTCCAGTCCCCCAGTTGTCCTCGTTGTCCTGGGAGGTGGGGGCTGGGGGAGAGTGGAGTGGCCAGCTGTGTCCCACTGGCCTTGTCCCTGGCCACACACCCTGTAGCCTCACCAGCTGGTGCCTATTGTCAGCAAGGCAGGCTCTATTATTGTGAAGGTTCCTTAGATCTATTCCAATCTGTTCTACACTTGCATTAAGATTCACTGGCTGAGAGAAGAGCAGGTTACATCCCCAGCGACTTCCTACATTTTGCACAGCCTGAGAAAGAGGAGGATGGCTCATGGAATCCAGGTCCAACCGACCATTTGGTAGAAAAGAACCTTGGGTGAGGGGATCTGGGGGTCTGTATTACTTTCCCCTTTCCCCCAAAAAAGTAAAATTTCGCTGCAAACAAAAAAGGATCATTTCCCCGTGGTGATACAGAATTTAAAGAGAACATTTTTCTTCCACTTTTAGGCTTTGTTCTGAAGAAATACGGGCTGCTGAGTGAAGATATCAGTTGGACTGACTTCTCCACTGAGATTTATAAACCTGTCTTATGAAGCATTTATATGAAACACTTCATAATCCACCAGTCCCTTCATTAATTAGAATCAGAAAGGGCCAAAAAGCAGCCAAAGACATTCCACACATCTGCCACCAACATGTGTGTATGTGCAGTCTCTCAGCGGAGGTAATAAGAATATTTTTGGTTTATTCCTAATTCTTAATAACCTGTTCATTATTCTTCATTATTTGAGGGTCTTAAGTATTTTAACTAAACTAGTATGAAATTCACATTTCACAATAGCTTCTGCTAGCATCCTCTTCTGGTTAATATCTGATAAATGCAGTACACTCCTGTCCTAACTCTCTTCTGGTACTGGGATTTACACAAAGCAAAACTCAATAAAACCTACACATTTCCATATGGTTTCACATAACACCATTAGTTTCATGTGCTTTGATATATCATAAAGATTTAGATTCACTCAAAATGTCCATGTATTTGGATTGTTTTGAGTTTAAAGTGGAGCATCAAGCAAGAAGAATTTTGTGTGGCCATGGGTTTTTACTGCAAATGCTATATGCAGCTTAATGCTGCCTCATGGGTACTATCAGCAGTAATTAGTAATTTTTTTTTTTTTTTTTTTAGTGCCCAGAAGATGTTAAGTAAGGCAAGAATATTCACTAAGTTTGGGACCTTAGGGAATGCATTTTCCCCTTTATCTATTTTATAGCTTGTATTCACTAAGTACAATGCTGTGACAATACACTATTAATCTCTGCACTCTTAAAATCTTTGGGTGGATTTTGTTATGTCAGCCCAGAATTTCACAAGTGATTAGAAAGATGAATGCTGACCAGTCTGCAGGTTTTTCAGGGCACAGAGCAGACAGTGCCCTTTTTTTGAGCTGCTAGTAGCTAGTTTTGAATCTTCTTGAAAACACAACCCTCCAATTTTTCTACTGCATTTTTTCAAACTTGAAATGAAAATATTGTTTCTCCTGTGGTTTTCATACTGATATTTATCAATGTTGTGTTGATGGAAAACTACTTATCCACTTCTACTCAGCACTTTTCGTTAGGACGGCATAGTGGGAACAAGTGTTCACTGTTACTGGTGGCAGAGCAGCACTCAGTGGTTAAACGTGTCAGCCAGCTGGAGCCCGGGAACTCAAGCCAGAATTCCCATTTACGTACATTTTATTTGTATTCCTCCATTAGTAACAATTTCTATCAAAAACTTGTAACTCAGTCTTCAATTGGTTTGTTATTTTATTCCTATGCTAAGTATATTCTCAAGCTCCATATTTTGTAAGGCAGTGATCTACATCCTGAAATTTTGTGCCTAAAATTTTCAGTGAGGAAATCAAAATCTTCAGATATCTTCTGTTCTATTTAGTAAGTGTTAGCTAAGGTGAGCAAGTATGCATCTTTATAGCAGAACAGATCTATCAGCTTATTCCAGAATGTGCCTTACTTGTGCTGTGGACTCTGTCATCTGGAAAATAAGTGCTTGAAATAAGAAATTCTGATTTTTGTAGAAATAGCACTGGATGTAGGGTGGGTGAGTTGTTCATCTAACTTTCTCCAGAGTTCTCAAAACTGTGAAGTTCTCAGTGTAATAGACTGGAAATAGGTCTGTCATCAAACTGTGAACTCCACGGAGCATCAGGAACTGGCATTCATCCTTCACAGTGATCTTTCTAATGTTCATTATCTTCTTTGTTTTTGTAGGTCAGAACATTCTCATTTGTATTTGGTGATCCTAAATAAAAGATACTTGAAGCTACAGAGCTAAGCAATGCTATCTGAAAAAGATGAAATGTGGAAATCCAGAAGAAATTATCTACAGGTAATTAACCAAGTCAGAGTGGGATAAGACCAGGTGGAATTAAACAAAGTTCAAGACATTTTTATTTTTCTAAGGATCAGTAGTTCACTGCTGTGTTGAAAAATTCTTTAGCTAATTAGGCATGCCTTCCTTTTAGATAGTATTCCCCCTTTAACAGTAAAATTTCTACTACACTTGGAAGGAGCTGTGTGCTCAGGTGGCCTTTGTGCTATGTGATCCCACAGCTCTGAAGGGGAGAGACACGTACAGCATCTGCACTGTGCCAGTGCACCTGAAAGGCAGATCTAGAAGAGTAGCCAGCTTTGATGCTCATGCCATGAGGACCAAAGGATGTGTTTATTCACAGCAGATTGGTATCCCCCCCAAAGAGAGGGCTGGGAAGCTGCAATTCTGAAATTACTACATCCCATTTAGGAAGTATGGTCCAAAGACCAAAGTGCAAGCTTGGATATAATTCCCAGGCCTATTGCATGCTTCTTGTATGACCCTGGGCAAATTACTGTAAATTCAAGCCATCAGATTTCAATTGAGACATGCATAAATGCCTGTGAAATCTGAAATCTGAATTTTAATTGTATTGCTATTTAATTCCCCATCTGCTAAATCAGTAGCAGTATCATTTTCCTATCCTGAGCTGAACTGTGACTGGCTCAAATATTTGGAAAGCAGGAGAGGTAGGAGTACCAGAGGTAAGAAATGACAGGTGAAACTATTTTCTGAAGGCTTCATGAGACCAAGCTGCTGTATGCCAATCCCTAAGGAGAGCTGAACTCATTTTTGAGCCTTTTCCTCACTACTGCTCAACTGCCTTTCCTTCACAGGATGCACAGAAATGTAGTATGTTGAGACATATTCCACTAAGTAAATTTTATTAAAATTGAACAACGTTTCAAAATTTATTGGGGGAGCTAAGACAGATAGGGTGTACCTAATGTCTAAATCTTCTTCCTTTAGAGAAAAGAAAAACCAACTTACTGCTTCCACCCGTGGAATGGGTAGTCAAGCAAATAGATGCAAAGATACAGCTTGAAGTTTAGGTTTGCTAGTTAATCTCAGCTCAGTGGGGTTAAATGTGGCTGGCAGCAATCCCTTTGAAAGGTAGCTGGAAGAGAACTGACTTGAAATCAGGTAATTTATATGTTAAGACATGCCTAAAACATCAAGTATAGACATTCCACATGAGCAATAGGAACTTCAAAGTACACATGCAAGACAGAACCACTTGGAGGACTTGAAGAGATCTTGGCAGAAGCTTCTAACTTGTCCATGAGTAATACAGCAACAGGTGGAGGGGAAATTATAACAATATCTCCTCTGCTTTTTTTTTCAAAAAAAGGAACTACACTGTTTTGCAATGCAATCTGAGAAGAGCTCGCTTTTCAACTGTGCCATTACAACCTCCTGGATAAAACCATTAGCATTGGTTTTGGCTCTTCTCAAAACACAAAAGAGGAAAAAAATCAATGCTCATTTTAAATAGCAAAGGTTGAAGTCATTTAGCTTTTTCAAACCTTATGACAAGTAATATAAAGTATAAAATGGAAAAGCTAAGTAGCTCTGGTAAAACTTCAATTTAATTTTTCATAACTCAATTTTTTACACATTTGCAAGGGTCATTCACATGGATTTGTTTGATATTACTAGCATTCAGCTGCATTCTATGGTTATGTTTTGGATTTTCTCCCTATTACCAGCTACATGTGGGATTGAAGGTACAAGTATGGTGAAAGATATCTTATTTAATTCTACTCTGCAAGAGGACAAGCAGCTGCTTAATGGCTATGCAGTGAAATCCTACATCTCCCAGGGGTGGGGAAGCTGGGTTCCATTACAGCTCTGTTTTGGGTACTGCAGAGGGAGCACAGAAGGCACGTCATATGAAGATGGGAAGTGAGGAAATGTGGACTTTTGCCTAGTCCAGTTCTGATGACAAAGTTACAGTTATGAAAGCCCTGAGGCTGTCAGTATTGACACAGTGGATTTATATAGCAGGAGCTCTGGTGGGCTACAGAACTAAGTTTTTCTCTGGATCACGAAAATTTACTTACATAAAGCTCATGTTTTCTCATTGTGTCCGTGTGGTTGAATTGCGCAACTCTTAACAGGTGGGATCACTTGGTTTTCTTGGCGTGTGCCAAGGTTTATCCCCAGTCAGCAAGTTCCATGCAGTTGTTTGCTCAGTCCCCTCTCCTCAGCTGGGAGGAGAATCTGAACAAAAAAGTAAACCTCATGGGTTGAGATCAGAACAATTTAATGATTAAAATAAAATGCTATGATACTAGTAGTAGTAGCAGTTAAGAAAAGGAGAGAGAGGAGTAAAACTGCAGAGAAACAAGTGATATACAACAGAGTTGCACACACCACCCACTGACCAGTGCCCAGCCTGATCCCAAGCAGTCATTGGCAGCTTCTGGAAAACTGCCCATAGTTTATTTACTAAATATGACATTCTGTGGTATGGATTATCCCTTTGGCAAGCTCGGGGCAGCTGTCCTGGCTACGTGCTTCCCCCAGCTTCTTGTACTCCTGCTAACTGGCAGAGCTTGGGAAGACAAAAAGTCCTTGATTTAGAGTAAACACAACTTAGTATCAAATAAAACATCAATATATTATCAACATTATTCTCATACTAAATCTAAAATGATCACTGTGCCAGCTAGTAGGGAAAAAGCAAACTCAATCTCAGCCAAACTCAGCATGAATGGAGGAATTCAGGACTTTCCTAGAAGCATCAGAGGTTTCCAGAGGCTATGGCATTTGTCAGTATTTGTAGTTTAGTTTCCTTCTTGTAGATATGGGACCCTAAACTGCACTGCTTCAAAGGCCTGTGTACATTACCATTCTGTCAGCAGGATGATGAAAATAAAACTGTTCTCTTACACGTGGTCACTCAGGGAGCATCTTAGCCGTGCCCCTGAACTGTCACTAACATACTGACTGACACCATTTCATTTGCAGTGTAGGCAGAGACATAGATCACTTCTGTCAACTTAAGCATGAAAGCTGAAATTCTTTTCTCTTGAACTGGTCCAGACTAAGGACTAGAGATAGGGTCACTCTTTAGAAATGCCTTTCTTCAGAAGGGTGGGTTAACACCTAGACATGCCTGTCTTTCTCTGTTGGTTGCAGAAGGAGCTTGGATCCAGAGTTTACACAAGAGGCCAAACTTTGAGGTGAGATCTTGAGGTGAGAAAATGAATCTAAGCTTGCAAAAATGACCTGTAGTATTTCAATTACATTTATATTAGTTGCTGATGACGGAGACAGGAATGTGACAAGAGCACACCGAGATCATGCAGCAACAGTCGGATTTTATTGTTGGCTGCCTTTTATAGGGGCTTCAAATTTCCACTGGCCAATGATATGGATGCATTCCATTTGTGGTTCAGAGGGATTGGCTGAGGTCTTCAGTTTGAACTGGAATCTGACCTGTCAGTACTGCGCCCAGGGGCTTGTTTACTTCCACTCTCTGATGAGCCAGGCTGGTTGAGTTGGTGTCTGCTATGCCAAATTATCTGGGCAGCTATAGACCAGCTATAGCTGTCACAGTTCCCCCTTTCTGTTTTAAAAAATGCAAAGTGTTCTTTGTCATCCCTCTGCAGGCGCCTTGCAGACAGGATGACAAGACAGCATGATTGATGCCTTAGGTTTTAGTTTTTATATTTTTCAGATTCTGTACTGCTTTAGTGTGTAGTTCTGAGCTTCGTATTAAGGGATGGTAAGCTCTCTTCAGAGAGTAGGTAGACAAAACAATTCCTTTCCTAGCTGGGGACCAAGGACAACCAATCCCAGTTTCAGGCCCAAGAGTATAAACAATGGTGGACTGAAGAGAGAAAAACAAGAAGGATGGGACTTCATAACCCAAAGCTATAATTGGACAATTAACTCCAATATGCTAATGGACCAGGACTTATGAAAGTGAGAGATCTCATGACTGGTTGTCCATTTTGTGTCCATTTTGGGTTCATCTTGGGTGTAGCCCTGGCTGGGCTCTTGTGCTGCCCAAGGTGTATCCACTGAGGCCTTCTAATAAAGACCTACTTTATTCTTTAACTCTGTCTAGTCTCTGTTCTAGGTCAGCCTTCACAAGACATCGTAATGACACCGGTGATTTCACCCAACTCGACACGCCTAGCCTCTCCCAGCCAGTGATGCATCCCATAAATGGTTGAAGTTGTAACATTCATTCCCAGGAGCTGTCAGGCGGGATTACCAATACAAGCTCTCAAAATGGCACACCTCAGGCTTATTACTTGGAAGTTACAAACCTACAACTTAACTCTACGAACAGGAAACATTTCAACTTTAGAACTGTGGGAAAACCAGCAAACAGGAGAAACAATCTGTCTCACTTCAGGTCTGTGCTCCATATCCTTAAATAGATAAAATCTTCAAGTCCTCATATCTTTAAATATATAAAATCCTTCTAATAGTGTCAAGTGATTTAGAGTATCGATAGTACCAGGCATGCCCATTTTTTTTTTTGTTTGTTTAAAAAGAATATATTTTAAAGTGCCATGAGGGGAATACCAGTGTGTAACAGACCCCAGAGCTGTAGGAGTCATTTTGTGTTTATTGAGGTATACAACTGCTTTTGAAGTTACCATTTACCAAACCAATTCAAAATTATCAAAGGAAACGCCCTGTGTCTTAGTTAGGTTTTACAGGTCACATCTTGGTATATGATTAAAAATGACATATCCTTCTGTTTGTAATGTCCTTAAAATATTTGATTCTCAAGGTATTTGAGTAAAATTGTAAGCAAACCATACTGAGTCATGGACTATAACAGATGACACACTGCAGGTTTTCTGGAAGTTAGAGGAATTGGTATTAATTTAACATAATCTTGGTGATTTGTAGAGGTGGTGAACACAACACTGCTCTACAGTGAGACTCCTTGATTATAAGTGACACTGGGGAATTCTGATTTTTGTATGCACTGGTTTTACGAAACATCTCAAAAGTAGAACTTATTGTTTTCCATTACTTCAGTGGATCTTCACCGCAGCAACGTAAGACCTTTTTCTTAATGAAAGGAAATGTGATTAAAAGATAATTGCAAAAGAATAAGCAAAATGAAGCACTGTGAATGAATAACAGGACTGCAAGGTGTTTTTTTTTTAATTTGATTTTTCTCAAATTGGCTGAATTGCCAGCTGGTAGTCTTCATGTAATGAAAATATTGAGATGGGTTTGGTAGAATAAGGTTCCTTCCCTAAGCTTGTTCAGCAAATTAGTTTAATAACTGTATTGCTGAAGCTATAATAATCCATGAATGCCTGCAACAATTATTATCCTCATTATTATAATAATTTTTGCTGTTACAGATAGCTATATTGAAGACATAACTTCTAAAATCACAGTGTCATTCTCATAAGTTCAGAGATTTTTTTCCACTTAACAGTCTTAAGTTTAGGGTTTTTTTCTGTATTTGAAACCCCAGCTGACACTGGAGATATCATTGCAGAGTAAAAGAGTAATACAGGAATACAAATAGGCATTGCTGAAGTCCTCTGAGCAAAAAACCTGGGAATGGGGAGGCAATGCCTCTTAAACATCCAGACTCAAAGTTATTATCCTGTTGTCTTGCTTCCCTTTCTTTTGATCCTTTCTGGCTGTTCATTATTCCTTTTGTGGCAGAGTACTGAAGCAGACATGACACATTGTACACTGGGGAACACTTAGGACTTATGCAGGGCAACATAACAACCCAGTGGTCACTAAGACTAAGAGTTCCTTGGTCTACAACATTCATTTCATTGTCATGTGTTGGTGGCACAGCATCCTTCACGCTCGCTCAGCCACAGAGCCCAGCAGTCAATCAGTGCAACTGAAAAACCCATCCAACAAAACCATCAATGGTTGGGTTTGCATAATTTTAAAACCTTTCAGACAAATGCAAGTGTTTGCAGTAAGCAAGAATACTGACCAGATAAATTGCCTTGTTTGATGTAATGTCACATGTTTCTTTCCATGTGAAGCATTTTGTTGGGTTTGTGTGGTTGGGTTTTGGTAGTGGGAGGTTGCAAGGATGGCCTCCTGTAACCTCCCACTGATGTGAGAAGATGCCAGAAGCTTTCCCTCTAAGAAAGGAAAAAAAAATATTGTACAGATGTAATTGCAGACAGAGGATAGAGGAGTAAGAATATGTGAGAGGAGCAACTCTGGAGACAGTAAGGTCAATAGAGAAGGAGGGGGAGGAGGTGCTCCAGGGGCTGAGATTCCCCTGCAGGCTGTGATGCAGCCCACGGTGAAACAGGCTGTCCCCCTGCAACACATGGAGGTCCATGGGGATGCAAAGATCCACCTGCAGGCCATGGCAGACATGCACGCTGGAACAAATGCCCCAGACAGGGCTGTGAACACTTGGAAAACTCCTGATGGATCGGGCTCCAGGCAGGACCTTCAAAGCTGTGGAGAGAGGACTCCACACCGGAACAGGTTTCTGGTAGAAGTTGTGGTCCTGTGAGGGACCCAGGCTGCAGCAGGCTGTGCCTGAAGGACTGCACCCTGTGGAAGAATGACTCGCGTTCCAGCAGTTCATGGAGAACTGTCTCCTGTGGGAGGGACCCCATGCTGGAGCAGGGATACTACTCTTCTGCCTGAGCAGCAGCAGTAACAACCTGGGATGAACTGATCATAATCTCCATTCCCTGTCTCCTTGTGCTGCTGGGGGAGAGGAGGTAGAGCTGGGAAGGAGGGAGGGCTGGGGGGAAGGTGTTTTTAAGATTCATTTTGCTTCTCATTATCCTGCTCTGGGTTTGTTAGTAATACATTCAGTTAACATTCCCAATTCAAGTCTGTTTTGCCTGTGATAGTATTTGGTAAGTGATCTCTCACAGACTCTATCTCAACACATGAACCCTCTTATATTTTTTCTCCCCTGTCCACTTGTGGAAGGGAGGGACAGAAGGGCTTTGGCAGGTGCCTGGTATCCAGCCAGGGTCAAACCACTAGGAGAGTGAAGAAAGTTCACACTGACCAGCGATAACAGGGGACATTTGTGTACAGGCTTGGTGGTAGTTTAAAGGGTTACGGCTTTCATCTTGCTTTGGCTTCTCAGCTGATTCCAGCAGTCCTTGGCAGACGCTCCTCTTGCCACATATTTGAGTGTAAGCCACCAGGTTGGGGCCACAGCCTCGGCAGCACTGTAAGGTAGTTGTGGCAAATAATGGCCCAAGCCCAGACCGGAGTAGTGTGACCAGCCTCACGCAGGTAACCTTCCAGTTACAGCGTCTCTTCTATCTATGTATTTCTCAGCATGAACCATTAATTGTGAGGGCAAAACCTCTCCCAGAACACCTCCTGAACGCCCTTGTCTCGCCAGCACCCCAGAGCCCGCAGGAGGGAGGGCTCGGCAGCGCAGAGCCTGGGCCCGCCCGCGTCCGTCGCCATCGCGACAAGGCCGCGCTGGGGGCCGGGGCTGAGGGAGGGGCCGCGGCCGCCAGGGGGCGCCGCCGCGGACGGGGCGGCGATCCGAGCGCATCCCGTCCCGTCCCGTCCTAGCCCATCCCGTCCCATCCCATCCCGTTTCGTCCCGTCCCGTCCCGTCCGGCCCGCGCCATGGGCAGCACGCTGCGGAAGAGCCAGGCGGTGCGGCAGGCGCCCGGCGGCGCGCCCCCGGAGCGGCGGCGCCCGGCAGGTAGGCAGCAGACGGCTGCCGGCGGACAGCACCCGCCCGGCGGCGCTTCGCACCTGGCGGGCTCCGAGCGCGGTGGGGTGGAGGGACCGGCTCCGGTTTCCCCGTGAAACAGCCGGCGAGGCGGAGTTGGGGCCCTCTCCCTTGCTGGCGGCCGGGCGCCCCGCGGGGGTACCGCGCTGCAGAACAGCTTCGCTGTGCCTTCGGCAGGGTGACCGCGGGTGCCCCGCGTGTGCTGGGTAGCTGCTCCCAAATACGGCCTCTGCCGCCCTGAGTGACTTTATCGGGCAGGCTGTGCGCATCATCCCGCTCACGGTAGATCGGAGCGATGCTGGGTGTGGGACCCCGTCCCCGGGGACTGCCACGGAGTGGCCTGAAGGATGTCTGTGCTGAGGAGGGAGCGAGATTTGGAGTTAGGAACACCATTCGGAGTTAGATGTGAGTTGAATGGCCCTCTGGTCCATGGACAGGATTTCTGCCTGCCAGGATTGAGGCATCTTCCCACGACAGAGTGGGGAGATTTGTGTTTCAGCTGACTGCTCTGTGCCTCGTCAGAGTCAGAGCTTCAGGCTGAGATGCTCCATGGGCACAGCATTAACCGTGCTCTCACCGGGTCTATAAAACCCGATGAAAGAAGTTAAATAATGGGCTCAAAGTAATGAAGGCCTGAAAATGAACCTATGCTTACATCTGGCACTGAGCAGCAGTTCTGCCTGAATGAAAAGGCACTCTTAGGATGTAGTACTTCATTGAGCATGTACTACTATAGGAGTGTTTTCAGCTCTACCACATCACTGGGAGAGGGGACTGTTTTTAAACATGTTCTTACACTTGCAATAATTTGAGGACATTGACACAAAACCACCTTGGGAGCTTTAAGGTGTTACATGATATTTTAAGTCTTATTATGCAGGATGGAAATTGTCAAAACCTTGGCAAACAAAAAGTAAAGATGCCTGTGCAGTAAGAATTTGCATAAGGCTCAGCAGGAGCTGGCAAATACAAAGATGATGTTTGTAACAGTTAAAACTCTTGAAATAGGCTTATTGTTATGGCTCCATATTGCTTAGATCTTTCAATTTTACCAACATAAAATCCTCCAGCCTGAGCATTGGAAGCACTAGATGTTCCTTGATCCTAAGAGGAAGGAATAGGGAAGAAAAGAAAAAAGGCAAACAAAAAAACCTCTCAAACCACTGTCTAGAGGGTCCACTTGTCCTTGTACTTTCAGGACAGTGCTGTGACCTGACAGCAGTTGCCTTACCTAATGCTGCCACTACCATGTTATGACTTAGAAGTACCTAATTTAGTTTTAAAGCAGATGCTGGAATCTGTGCAAGTGTGGTAGCATGGAGTCTGGGGCAGAGTGAGCTGCTCTGGACTTATACCCAAATCTGGTTTCTCTGGCCAACAATCTATCTGCTGGAATAAACTCAGAAATGAAACCTGCATCTCAATGAGCATTTTCAGCATTGTGAAGCTGACTCATTTAGGCTAAATGTTGTTTGGGCTTTGGTTTATATGCTTTGCTGTATCTTTGGCTTTTCAATTTAAGACATTACTACTCCCTGTTGCCTATTCTACAACTCTTGGTAGCATCTTAAAGTAATTATCCAGAAAAGTTGGTTTAAACTGTGAGACAAGGTTTATATTTCAGCATCAAGGCAGATTTGCTTCTGGGATAGTTGCTTATGAGTAAATTATTATCTGAAACCCAATGTCCATTTCCTAAAGGAACATGTCAAAGTTTTTAGTGTCCATCAAGGACAAGAGATGAGAAGAGTTTTGGGTGCTGTTGAAGAACTTATATAGAAGACTAAAGCAAAATAATTTACAGAAATTTGAACAGAGATACATAATTTACATGAAACCAGAAACATAATCAAAATATGCTAATTACTCATTGTTTAACTGACTCTGAAACATGAAAAATCTAAAATTAACCCCTTTCTATAGTTGGTCATACCAAGCAGGATTGTTGTTTTAATATCTATATACGTCCCTTGGACAAAGTATATTTAAACTTATGTGTGTAGTAGGAGAAAGAAATTGGGCTGTTGATAGCTGTAAGAATTTTTCATTTGTTCTCTGGATTTTTTCTCACCTTTCCATCTTTTATCAATGGCAATATTAGATTTAGTTATTAATTCACTGTAAGATCTAAAAATGTTTAAAAAAATAAACAGTAGCAAGCTGGCAATGAGCACAACTGGCAAAAGAAAAATGGTGCCTAGCGCAGGAAAAAGTAAAAATGTTAAGACAGGGTGCTTATACACAGTTTGCACAACAAAGCTCTTAAATACATTCCCTTGTCTTTACCTTGTGCTTTCAAAAATGTTATTCTCAATCTTCAAATAGCATTCAGTACACTTTAACAATTGCATTTTGCACATGCAGTATTTATGACATTTTGTGAGTGTAAAGGTATGAAAATTAGAAGTACCTGAGAAGACAGTGCTTTTCCTGATTTTTTTTGTTAAATTATTTCCACACTTACTTAATTTTCTGGATTATAAACAGGCATTTTACTGCAGAAAGGATTAAGGAAAAAATTCAAAGCTGTACAATAAGGGACTGAACTTATACATCTCAGAATTAAGACAGCCTGGGTTGCAGCTTTTGTTTTATAAAACATATAGTTTGTTTCTGTGGGACTCTAACTTGTTATAATGTTAAGTGCTGCTTTTTTTAATTCCAGACTGTCATAGTTGAATATTATGAGGGGCTGTGCTTAAGTTTGGTTTGACTTTGTTGTACGTTGAAGCTGCTCACGACTGGGCACTCGGGACACACTCACTGGTGGGCCTGGAAAGTAGACTGGGAATTAAATTTGGGCTGGATTCTACAAAGTCAGTTAAAAAAGTAGTTTTAGCAAAATTGTTCCTCATTTTTAGTGCTAATATGAGAGCCTCTGAATGCGCATAACTGTGAGACGGAGTAACAGGGGATCCACTTTGGTGGTCCTAGTTCTGTGCTGTAGTACAAACACCAGTGGTAATTAGGTTGTGTTGACATTTACATGTGGTGAGCGTCACAGTAACGAGGCCTCAAATATTTTTACTTTTGCAGTATTTCCTGGAAATGTGTTGACCATATAATTTACATGTGAGTTTCTCAGGTGACAATAACAGATGTGTCATAGCACTCTTTGTGCAAAAAAGTAGAGTGAACTCAAATCCTGGATGTGGCTTAATGGATGCCCATGTATTTCCTCAACCCTTGTTAATAACTGTGCCATCCCCTTGATTTCTGCTGTGAACAGAAATGGTGCTTGGCCTTCAACAGTGTATGGTATTCGTCTCCTTTTTCCAGTCCTTTTTTATGGTTTCTCTATTTTCAAAACTTTGGAGATAGAGCTCCATTGCTTGTTCCTGTCTGAAGGTTGTTCCTCCATTAAGCCCATCTCAGTAACCCTTTGGAAGGGTGCCTTGTTTCTGTTTTGATTGTGCTTGTAGGAAACAAACCAAATAACAGATAAAATTGTGCACTGGGGCTTACTTAGTATACTGAATTGCTAAATTAGTCTCCTTTTTCCTTACTACTGCTATCTCCTGAGGATAAGATATCTACAATGTATCCCTTGTTTTTGATATCTAGTTTTTTATACCTGCCTGTTGTCATGCAGCTGCCTTCTAGTTTATAGCTCAACTCATGTATTTCCTGGTTGGTTTTGTTTTTTTTTTTTTCCCATTGCTTGTTCATTTTTTCCTCATTTGTACTTTTAAATAACTTCCTTTTTTTGAATATGGGGTCACATTGTAGGTCTTCCTTGCAGAACCATCCCCTACCTTGCCTGGTTATATCTGATGCCCTGTCTTTTTCCTTATCTTCAGTTTTACCTTCTGTTTTTCTTCCAAAAAGTTCACAGCTTTTGCTTTCCAGAGCGTATTGCCTTTCCTATGTGTACTCTTTATGCCTTGTAGTATTGAGTATGCAAAGGGATTAATTTATTGTAAACTCTATGGAATTGTGTGATCCCCAATAATTTTTGGCTATTATGACCCTATCTGACCCAGCACTGTCTTTTGCTTAAAAAACATACAAATGCAAAGAGGAAGTAAGCAGAGCATGCAAATACTTTTATTTCCATAGAAAACAGTAGTGGCTTAGTCTAGCGTAGCCCTAGCTTTTCTTAGGAATCTGCTAATGAACTGGTTTTACCAAGTGAACAGAGATATCATCTCATTTTATCTTCTGTTCTAGCAAAGTTGCCTGTTTTGCTTGTTGAGTCAGATGCTCAAGGAAGAAAGAGCTGTTTGACACGGTCACCTCTTTTGTGTCCTGTCATTGCATCCCCTGCGTGGTGGGAAGGAAACTCCTAACTTCCTTATCTCCTCTGCTGTTTGCACAGCCTGACACAAAGCAAGCACTTCTCAGTAGCCCTGGCTTACAGGTGTAAGGTATTTGTTGTTTTCCAGCCACCCTTCACAACCGTTCCCAGCCAGGCCTTTGTCAGGCAGGGCCGTGTGCATAGGGCTGGTTTATCGGATCGCTTTGGTGGCAGGAGAGTTCAGAGGGCAGTGAGTGACCTGCTAGGCTGTGCTGCTTCCCTCTCCTTTCAGAAATGCTGTATCATTGTTTGCTGGGCTGCTACAAGCAGGATTAAGTGGTTCCACTCAAGTCCTTTTGTTTTTAAAAGACAAAAATCTTTGATTACTCTGGATTGAAACATCTGGGTTTTTTCTTCATCTTTTAAAAAAGCCCCACTCGGGAGGGGAAAAAATCCCAGGTTTCTGAGCCAAGTACCCAGGTACTTTCTGTGGTGTTGTACCTGCCTTAAACTTCATGCCCTTACTGGAAGATTACCTGCAAAAAGCTTATTTTCCTTTAACTGTGTTCAATTTTAATACTGGGTTGTTTGACAAAAAAGCCTGATTGTGTGCGAGTTGTTTTCCACCATTTTTTATGTTCTCTATGACTCAAATGCAAGCCTGATTACAAAGAAATGTGTGAATGAATAAATGGCTTTAGTTGTGGCAGAAACAATAAAGGCATGGCCAGTGGCAGTAGGGACTAATGAATGGCACCAGCGTCAGGAGATCCTGTTCCATCCCTGCTGAGTACTGTTTTACCTCTCTGGCCTCAGGTGCTGCACTTATTCAAGTGAGGCTGGTGATGCTTCCTCCTTGTGTCAGTTGTTTATTTACTGACCAGGAATTTAAAAAAAGGTAGCATGAGACTATTAATCACAGTTTGTGGGAACCACAAATTTGTGTTGGCCACAGGAATTTCAAGAAGAAAAGTCAGGAAGCTCAGCTCTTTCAGGTTATCCCAAATAAAGGGTGAGTCAGTATGGATGGCACTGTGAACATGATACACTTTACAAGTAGTTATATAAGAACCCAGCTTCCTTTGTTTTGATTTAGATTAGACAAAGCATTAACTAATATGGGTAAATCCCAAAGCAACTGTGACTTTTGAAGGAAATAGACAAAATTCTATGTTAAAATTACTGGTATTGTAAGATGATATTTTCCATAAAGATTGCATATAAATTGTTATATGAGATATTGTAGCTTTTACCACCGGTCCAGAGGCAGACAAGTTTTATATTAAGAATTTCATAACCTACTTAGTTTAGTTCACAATGAAATAAAATTGAAGATTAAAGTGGTCCAAGATACATAATTAATGTAAGATTGATTGCCTTTTACTGAGGAGGAGAGAAGCTGAAAGTTACTTTAGTTAAATTTGTACAGCTTTTTCTGTTAAAGCCAACAGAGTTTGTATTGTAGATGTTCTGGAAATACTTGAGGTCAGCATGTGATGTTGTGCTTGCAGAAAACATCCCTATTAGTGCTAATTAGAGCAACCTGGCTAATTCCTGTATGGTTTACTGTAAACAATTACATAAGGAATGAGGAATGGCTGAACACTTTCAAGGGTAAGTACTCACTCCCTGATGCTGCTGAGAAACTTCTGTGGGTGAGAGCACTACTAGGAAAGTCTGTAAGAAAGCCCAGGTCTTGTTGCATTGGGATTTTAAGTTAAGTTCCATAATTATTATAGCAGAAACATGTCTTGTATGACTTCATAACAAACCAAGGAGTACAATCATGTCCCTGTTGAAATCACTAAAGTAATATACTTTTTCATAAAGCAGTTGGACTTTGTGGTAGCTGCATGAAGACTTAGAAAAGGAAAAAAAAAAAAAAAAAAGCCTGGAAGTAGAAATTACTTCTCTTACTAGGAACTAGAAGCTGAGACCAGTTTCAGAACCCCTTTTTTCAGACTAACTGGATGAGACAGATTATAAATTTGAGTGGATGATTGTTAGAGAAGGGGATGTTTGAGTGTTGAGTGTTTTGCCCTAGGTTCCTCTTTGATGGAAAGGTGGTGGATTGCAGCCCTCCAAACACAGTGCTGACCTATGTTGAGTGGAAAGCTGATTGGAGGATGTTGCTGAGTCAGTCCCCAGATGTTCATTGGAAAATTAACCTGAAAGGCTGAATTTTGTCATTTAATGCCATTTTTGAGTGGGAACTTTTCTGATGGGTATAGAGAGCTTTGATTCAGGCTCTCAGATGGATGTCACTTGAAAGTTTGTATTTCATTTGATCTGGCGTTCATCATTCGTCTGTCAGTGTTTCTGCTTTGGTTGGTATTGATTTTGTAATTCCTGTCCTGCTACGCAGAGTTTAGATTAACAGTTGTCGGTAGATTTTTACTGTCCTTTGAGAATACTGTGCTCTGGGACTTTCTGCTGTTTTCTGCCTTTTTTATTTATTAACTGCATTTGTTTGGCTGAGAATGATGAGGGCTTTTTTCTCTTCTGGCTTAGAGAACTCAACACTTAGGTTGGAAAGTTCCCAGAAGAAAGTTTGTATCTAAATGTTTTTCTACTTATGGAATTTACTTTAAATGCTTTTTGTACTCAAACAGTTGTGGTAAAAACAAAGAATTTGTATTTTCATGAAGGAAGGAGGTGTTTTGGAGTATTACTCTGTACCACTGTCAGGACTCTGCTAACAGAAATCTGACAAAGTAGAGCCCTTGCTTCAACTAGTTGTGAAGTTCAGTTATTCCACATTATACCTTGATGTTGATCCCATCCAAGCAGTCCCTTATTTAAATGGAAGGAGTTTTAAGGACTTAGATATGAAAAGGGCATGAACAAAAATAGAATTAAAATTAAAGGGCTTTGCAGCAACACACTGGATAAATATAAGCAATAACATAGTTCAGAGAATTTCTGATGTCTTAGGAAAATGCACTTTACTCTTTTGCTTGTCAAGTCTTAAAGCTTGGTGGGTTTTGGATTTGAGAGCCCAGCTGACAGCTCAGCCCCACTCACTCCTCCCTGGTGGGATGGGGAGAAAATTGGAAGAGTGAAGGTGAGAAAACTCATAATTGGGACACAGACAATTTACTAGGTAAAGCAAACAACACCATGCCAGCAAGGTCACAGGCTTCCATTTCCTCTCAATTTTGTCAATTCAGCTGAATGCAAGGCATCCTCTCAGTGTGTATTTGTGATATGATCCAGGCTGGAGGTGTATCTTTTAAGGGCTCGGGGTTTTTCCCTGAAAATCTGAATGACGTAATGGCTCTTTTGTCGTCACTACCAAATGTTTGAATTTGCACAATAGGGGAGGTAGTGACCTGTGAGGATAGTGCAGAAATGAGCAAATCTAGAAGAAGGAAAACCTGAAAATTTCTCAACCTACAAAGATCACTTTGACATAAGGTAAATATTCATTGTCATATGAAATAGCCTGTACTTCCCAAATGCCTGAAGATAGGGCTGAAAAGCAACTTATGTGTTTGTTCAGAAACATTACAAATTTAGAGATGTCTTCTGAACTCCTGGAGTAGACGCAACTATTTTTTAAATTACGGTTTGTGAATATGTGAAGTTTTTTCTTGTTGGCAATATTCTTTTCTGTGATACAGAAACTCTAGGTAAATCAGTGGAGACTTTTGCCTTGAAGCACCACTTCTAGATCTTCAGAGTGAGTAGTTGAAAGGCAAGTGCTTTCCATGGGTGCCCATGTCCTGCCTCTGCAGCTGGTGGGATCCCTGGATCACTTTTGCAGGGTAAAGCAATTCTTATCCTGGAGCAATTCTGCTTACAAAGCTTGTCCAGGCTGTTGGGTTGGGCTGGTCCTGTTCCCACCTGATCAAAACCTTATGAAACCAATCATGCCTTTTTTTCATTCTAGCCAGAAGTTACACAACAGTCAAAAGTTCAGAGGCCTCAGTGCTAGGGAGGACTTTGGTTTGTGAGGAAGCTCCCTCCCAGTAAGGAAGGATATAGGTTGAATAGACCATAGTTGTTTCACTGTATTTTTTTTATCTCCCCAGGTGGGTTTTTTCTGGTTTAACAAGTTCGTAGCAAAACTGGCAGTTTTGCCACTACCAGTGAGAGGTGTTGCTGCCTCCTCTTACTCTCTACTGGTTTGGTAATGCCTTTGTCCTGGCACCAGCTGTGGTGATCACAGGATTGTTCCCTGAGCTGGCTGAGCTTGTTAGACTGGTGAGAAACCATCCACAACTTTTCTTCTCCTGGGTTAGTTTTCTCCTAGGTTAATGAGTTGATTTAGCTCATGCATGAGTCTGAAGTCTGCCAAACCTGGTGCCAAGTATGCAGACACCAAGAAGGAAAAAGCCAGTGTGGTGGAAGAGAATAGACTTGTCCCCTTTTTTTTTAGTATTGGTTGGTTAGATTGATTCATCCCATATCAATATCCCATATCCCATATCAAGGAGCCCTTGGCAGGTCATAGGTCACCTCACCAGCCACCACCTCCTAGGCTGGGATTTGCAAAACCAGAAGTCGGTGGTAGTGCGTGCAGGGCAGGAGCCTCACTAGGCTTCCCTGCTACAGTCTTGCTGAATAACGCTCATACGTACCAGGCAGAGAGTCATCCTTAGCACCACATCTCAGAGGGTTATCCAGAGCAGATCGATGGTTCAGGTTCTCTTTAGCAGTCTCACTCTGAAAAAAGGTGTCTGCTGACTTGTTTTTGGAAAATATCGATTATTCACCAGGTCTGTGGGTTATCGCAATTGCTGTTAACGGATGGAATTTTATGGAGAGCAAGCTGGTGACACACAGAGCACTTTCTGCTTTGTCATGCTGCCTGTGGCAGGTTGCCCAAACCAACAAGGGAGAGGCCCCCAGAAGCAGAGCCAGCCAACATACAAACCCTTTCAAGTCTTTGCCAGGGGCTATGGTTGCCTTTGGGTTTTGGGGCTATTGTTAAAACTTGGTATCTCTGGCACAGATCTACTTGAAAATAATTAGAGATATTTATACAAGTGCCTGTGTTGGCTAATGACTAGATATTATCTCACTGAAGCTACAGTTTTAGGTGAACATTCCTGAGATTGTTCAAACTTGCAGGAATAAAATACTTCTTCAGTTGCTTCAGGTACACACAGGACTGTAGCTTTAATATAATATAGTGAAGCAAAAAATTATTCTTTGTGAAGGCTGTTCAAAACCTGTCTTCTTGCTTTTCTTCTTTTACATCCGAGTGTTCCCCAACTAAAATCGGAAAAGTAGTATCCATCACTAATATTACTGTTAAGAGTTCTGCTCTTTAAATCCCTTTAACATCAACAAAGTACTTTTCCCAATATCTTTGTGAGATAAAGGAATTTTTAGCAACAAGTTTCAGAGAAGAAGTCAGAAATGACAATATTACAGACCAGTTTTCAATGACTTTTTTCATTTGTGTATATGTGAATGCTTTTCAGGTTTGTGGGCTCAGTGCCCAAGGAATGTCCACATAGCATTCCGTATGGCTGTTTCTCTAAGTATGGGCACATGTCAGTGTCTGCTAATTAATGCCAGTTGTACAGTGCAAAGTATGTATGTGATTAAGTACAAACAACTGTGTACTGACCCATTTATTTGAAATTAAGCATAACATAATTCAGAGTTACGTGGAGGAAGGCAGAGCTGATAATGCATTCCAATCAACTATTAGATTTTCCACTTTTTTTCTTTTTCAATGCCACATCAAATAAAGTTTCACTGTGTGTAAATATGTGGGGTTTTTTTTCTTTTCACTAATATGCTTAAACTTTTATATTGGGTATATATATATATATAAGAACAGTTATGACCAGTGGGAAAACTGATCTTTTCCAGCCTTTTGAATAGATTTATCAATACATTGAACTAAAAGAAGTTTCCAGGCAACTAATTGCAGGAGAAAACTAAAAACTTTTAATTAAGTTTAAAAAGTATGAGACTTTACATGTCACTTTCTGGGCAAGAAACATAAAAATAAACATGTTCTTTTAAGACTGAAGTTTCAGGCTTAGCCACAGGAAATACAATTTCCTTGCTTTGATCCAAGCATATTGTTAGATTGGCCAAAAGTACTGAAATCTCAGCCAACTCTCGTATGGGATTTTATTCAGCAGGAAAATATCGCAAGTCATCCTAACGTTGCAAATGAGTCATGAGTTGCCTTAGGAAACTCTCCCCTGGGACAGACATGCCACAGATGAGGAAGCGATGAAGCTGCCAGGCCACTCCCCCAGACAATTTCTCTCGAGGAGCACAGCCCTCATAAAGGACGTCTCTCCAGACACTACGTTATTTTACCCTTGATTTCACAGGGAGAGCCCCGAAGCTGCGAGAAGGGCAGCGCGAAGCAGCGGCAGAAACTTCCCAGCCAGTTGTTTCTGTACGGGAGAAGCAAATAGGAGATCATGAGAGAACTTTAAAGGTAGGGGAAGATACTTTTCAAAGTCTGTAATTTAGTTTTGACATTGAAAAATAACTGGGATGTAGACTTTATTGTAAAATTTGTAGTACATGGGTGAAGACGAGATCTGTTCTCAGATCATGGTCATGAAGAAGTTCCCCCAGTAAATGGGATGTGGAGCTTGTCAAGAGCCTGGCTGCTTCGGAGCAGGGTTCGGGAGGAAGAGAGGAAGCTTGTAATCTACTTTGTCTAATCTAAACTTTTAATATGTTTTTGTAAAGAGTTATTAGGAAGAATTAATGAGAAATGAACCAAACAGTAGGAAATAAAAACTAACGTTTCCTAATCCATGTGAAAACATAAAGAATGATTCTTAAAAGGAGGAAAAAAATAGTAGCATGATATAAATAGTGATCTAAGCAAATGAGTAGTTGGTGTGGTTTCCTTCTGTGCCTTATAAAGATACCATTCTCAGTGGCTGGGTCTGATGACTGTGGGGGAGTTAGTCTCCCCTTATGCTTCACACCATCCTGTTTCCACTAAGTTAGCAAGAAGGTGTGCTTTGGAAAAGAATGGCACAGTTTTTCTAATTTTACATCTCTAAGTACAAATGAAGTGAAGATGCATATCACAGTACAATACATGCCTCTCTGCTCATATTGTGGTAAGAAGTTTGATCCTGGCTAATGGTTGTGTTAGAGAAATAGAAAAAAGGGAACCAACTGCAAAGTAGGTTCAGTGGTAGGGGTGTGTGTTGGGGTGGTAGAGGAGGAGGAGAAGACAAAGGAGAATGAGGTATTTTTGGATGTCTTCACAGCGGCCTCAGGTGTTTTCTAGGTGTTGTTTCTACTGTTAACGTGCTGCCTGGGGTTATGAAATACTACTACAATCTAACTTTGTGCAGGCAGATGCACAGCCTGAATTTCTGCTGACATTGCTGTGTAATTTGTCTGAGCAATAGGAGATTTTTGTCAGTGGGATGGCTGCACTGGCAGCAGTCAGTGGGGTAGACATAGTTATAGAGAGGGACTAATCAAACCTCAGAGGAAGGCGATGGAGAGGGAATAACCTCAGAGGAAGGCAGCAGTAGAATGGGTTGAATACAAAGGGCTGTTTAATGCAAAACAAAATTAAGATGACAAGACAAGGGAAACTTCTTTGGTCTCTTCTCTTTCCTTTGATTTGCCACAACTATTCCAGTAGTACTGAATCAAGTCCTACCAAGTTAGGCAGACAGAAACACATATTTGTAAAGTGGCAAAGTATGGGTTTCTTAATTTATGGGTTTGGTCTTAAAAGTTTTTCCTTACTTTAGTTGATACTCACTGATTTACATCAGTTAAAGAGTCTGATTTTTACTCACTCCAGATCTTGTCCTGCAATTTGAGAGGCATTGAGAATTTTACCACAATTCCAAAGGTTTGAAGGTCTGAAGCCGTCATAAATTGGAGTTTCAGAAATGAAGTATAAAGGCTCATTTTAGAAAGTGTATATGAAGACAGTGCCATGTTCTCTGTGGCATAAGCTGCCAAAATGCATTTTAGGACTAATGAGTAGTTTTTCTGTGGTAGTAGCTGTGATTTAAAAAATTAAATCTTTTTTGAAACCGTAGTGGTCACACTTGATCCATTTAATGCCAAAATTATGCTAAACCAAAGTGATGATAAACACTGGCATATTACAAAAACACAGCTTTCAGACATGCTTTTCTTCATTCAGTTCTGTTCATTCTGTTAGTAAGGCTGGTAATTATTGGGGATTAGTACAGCGTCACATAGGATTGTTGTATTTTCCTACACGCATATGCAGGAGGAAGGGAAAAACACTAATTAGGAAAGCCCAGGGCAGATGAAAAGAATAAAATAAATTAATGGAATGCTTGTGTCAGCAGTTACCTATCTCATCCTGGAGTACAGTATGAGGAGGCTCTAGGGTTTCATTGTTGTGGGAAACTATGCTCTGCAAGGAAGCCCAGTGCTCTAGCGAACCAAGAAAATTTATAGTTCAGTATCTGACAGGTATAGAGCTATTCACAGATGGATTAGGAAGATGAAATTAAAAGCTAATTAAAACAGAGATCAGAAAATTCAGATGTTCCCTTATCACAATATTTGCTACTGAAAATACTAATTTATGAACACTATGGATAATGTTTCAATATTCCCTAATACTTTTTGTTTTCTCTGTTCAGGCACATAAGGAAGCAGACAATCCTCAGAAAACAATGGAAGCGAACGGACTTACGCCGGTGCCGGGTTCCTATGACTATGATCTCATTGTCATTGGTGGAGGCTCAGGAGGTCTGGCAGCTGCCAAGGTATGAGGGGGAAAATATGCACTTATACTTTCCTTGTAAATAGGTGGGTGACATTCCCAGTGTCTTGGATTTGGTATCTTTAACATTGTAGGGGCACAACACTTCTGCCCGATAAAGTGAAATTTCTTTTGAGGTTAGTGCCACTTATACAATATTCTTTTCTTTATGTTCTGAAGAAGGAAAACATGGTATACTCCTTAATATTCCCTAATAGTCCTTGCTAGAATTAAACTTGGTCCCCATTTATGGAAGATGATGCTGCTGGAAAACAGCAGGTAGATATCTTAATAGTGTTTACTAGTAGTTGAATTTAAACTCAACTCAACAATGAAAAGGTTCTATTCAAAATTAACGTCAGGAGGTATCTACTTCTGTATAGAAGTACTATCTTTTTAGACATAGTTGTGTATCTTGTTTTAATTCTTGGCAATGAGAGTCTGATTTTTGAGCTTACATAGTTGCATAAATGGAGATTTTGCCTATATTTAAGCTATGGTCTCACCCTTCGTTTCTAGGGTCTGGTGTTTCCTGTCTGTAGCCAGATGAATTATGGGATTTTGTTAGGATATTGCTATTAGAAGCATATCTAGAATTAAATAAAAGAATTCACATTGGTACAAAATATACCAGCTCTTAGAGCTGTCATAATCCCAAATATTTTAAACTTGAAGAAACTTAATATAAGTTAGTAGCTCTCCTTTACATCAGTAGTTAGGCACATTGTGTCTCTTCTGTCTGTGGTAGGATTGGCTATTTAGAAGTGAATTGATCATTCCTGTAAATGAAACTACTTTGTTGTTCAAGACCTGGAGCTGGATTAATCCTAATAATTAATGCTTAGTTGGGAGCATTTCTTTTGTTCTCAAGAAGTGGAGGAGGTCATTGCAGAGTGAAAGAAAATAAGGAGAAAATATTTTAGAATAGCACTGGATTCACAGTGAACCCTGGTCCCTTAGAAGTACTTCTGTTAAAATGGAAATGTGCAGGGCTGAGTGATGGATTGTAGATCCATAGATGTAGATCCATAGTCTATTTTGGTAGTTTACTGCTTTCCTACCGATAGGGGCACTGTTGTCATGGTGTAGGATTGAGGATTGAAGGAAAGATCTATGAAAGTTCTGAGGACCACAAAGAGAAGTAAACCCTGGTTTTCAGAGGATGGAGATGTTCAGGGGCAGGCGAGAGTAACAAGAGTAAAACAGAGTTTGCAGTAATGCAAAAAGAGTTTGCAGTAATAAGAAGCCAGCTGTTGAAATTTCCATAAGGAGACTAACTGATCCAGTGATGTTTATTGCATCATTTTTCAGTTGTAGAACCAAAAAGGTGTGCAGTAGGAAGATAAACTGCCTAATTCCTTCAACTCAGTGTGTGAAGTATATTGATTCTCAGTGTTCTCAACTGATTGTTAACTAGAACAGAAGATGGTAGATCAATAAATTCAACATCCCTATCAGTAGTAATGTGTGTATTTCAAATCAGTTTCATGTAGTTGAAGTGGAATTGTTTTACACACATAAACTTCTGACGTTTATTTAGATTGTTCAATTTTTTAAAATGAATGTCAGTTGACAGTGCTTTAAAAACAAACAAACAAACAAACAAAAAAAGAACAGAAAAAACCCCAGCTGCACAGCTCTCATACAAGGTTCCAGTTACCTGCACTCAGGTTTGCAGCAGTTTACCTAGATTGGTTAAATGTGTGCTTTTCACTCTGACACATGCACCTTTGTGTGCACATCTTCCTCTCTACCTTGTGCTCAAAGCTTGTTCCTTTGGAGGCAGTTCTCCACAGGGAGTGCAAACACTGCCAGGCTGACTTGGTACAACCCAGCTGCGGACTCAGAATGGTGCCAGGCCCCTGCTCTCAGCTCACACAGAACAGCTCCCTGCGCAGCTTTGCTGCGTTCCTGCAGCACTGCACTGAGCCCTGAAAGGTTTGGGAGCCTGCAGGGCATGTTTGTGGCTGTGGGCAGATCACTCAGCCCACTCAGAAGTGATTATATCTCTGTGTGATCTCTGCTAAGGTGGCAAGGCAATGCTGTGCTGGGTTATGCGAGCATGTAGCTGAGAGAAGGTTGGCAATCCATGCATTCTGCTTAGCTAACCCTGGTAAGGCTCTTTGGAGCAGTACTTAAGAGTTGTCATCATAAAGGAGCTTTAATGACGCGTCTCAGTCCCTAAGTGCCTTTAAGAGGAACTTTCTCAGAGGTGCTGCTAATGGATAGGAATTTGCTTCTTGGCCAGATTAGATCTTTATTGAAGTGGAAATCCAGTACAGCAGTATTTTCTGAAGGTGTTTATAGCCTGCGTTATTTGAAGTGTGATTTGCATTTTGCATGAAGTAAGATACATTTAAAATTGAAATTCTGATTGTCAAGCATTTGGATTAACAAGTATTACTGGTAACAGAACACTGAAGGCTGTCCAGCTCCTCCCAAACCAAACCCAAGGCCTTAGCGTAATATCCTGTTCATATAGTTGTTACTGCTCACATGTCTAAGAATTCATCATATGATGCCAGCATAGTTGTGGCTACTCCAAGTAGCAAAATTATTTTGCATCATCTCATGGGAGGAATCTGTCGTTGTTTCTCAGCTACCTAGTGCTTGCCTAAGTGCTTTTCTATGGCAGCAGTTATTGCTGTCAGTTTTGCCTTTTTCTTAAAAAAACACAAAGGGAGCAATGAAATTAGTATATAATTCTCAGTATCATTTACAGGCATTAATTGTAGATTTGTTAATGAAACTTCTTAGGGGAAATATAGGATCATAGAATCATTAAGGTTGTCATGCTTGGCCAGGTGACTGCTTGTGTCATTTTCTGATGTGTTTTCGAACAAATGCTGGAGAAACCATCTTTGAAGGGAAAACTGGATTAATTAGGAATTTGTTAAGTAGGTTAAAAATAAATGGGTATGTTGGGAAATAGTCTGAACAAAGTGACAGGACAGAAGAGTGAAGAGGAGGTTGGGTTCACAGAGTCTCCTCTGTATCAGCTGGTGCCATGCTGTTTTGTAGTAGGATGAATGCCTTTTTTTGCCTTTCATCTTCTTTTTCCTACTGAATGCACAGATGAATTCAGAAGATTAATGACTGTCTGTTCCCTTGCAAATCATTCATTGTAACTTAATTAAAAGTCACAAAGCTTTTCAGCAATGCATGATGTTATCGTCTGCTCCAAATTTAACCTCTAATATTTAGATATGTTTCTTATTTAATTTGTTTTGCAGGAGGCTGCCAAATATGAAAAGAAAGTGATGGTGCTGGACTTTGTCATGCCTACGCCTCAGGGAAGCTCATGGGGTAAATTTCTTTTCATTGCAATCCTGTTATATTGGAACTTTACTCAGAGACTCTGATTCTTATGTTTGAAATCTGCTACACTGATGTGAAAACCACATTCTGTTCCTTTCTCTCAGGTCTTGGAGGAACATGTGTAAATGTGGGCTGTATACCTAAAAAATTGATGCACCAGGCAGCTTTACTGGGACAAGCCTTACAAGATTCACGCAAATTTGGGTGGCAGTTTACAGAAGAAGGTAAAGAAGCACACTTTTTCCAGTTTTGTCATTTGCACTGAAAATCCTGAGGTGGTTCTCATAATCAGGTGCTTGTTGCACTGCAGCATGTGCTGGCTTTGACAATGTTAGGCAACTTCAGAGGGATTACACATAAATTGAAGCGATTTTCACGTCTAAAGCCGTGGGGCTTATCACCTCCATGTTTTATCTGTTTGTTAATAGCTCCTGATCATGTTTGTAATGGATGAGACTGTTGTGTGAACAAAAGCAATAAGGTACTGCTCCATTTCTGAATGTACCACAACATCTAAGGGAATACACCAGGATGTTGCCTGACAGAAACTTCTTATAGTTACAAGCAAGGATTTCCTTTCCCTAAGTGTCTGTCACTACTATATAAGAAGATGGATTTTACTTTTTATTATCTCTGATGTGCGTGGTTATAGGATTATGAATTTTTTAGGCTGCAATCCTGTATTTGGAAGCATGTAGAGGCACCTCTCAGACATGCATTGTCTTCATTTGTTGAGCAATGTCACCTGCTCACAGCTGTCAATATATATCTATCAATACAAAACTGTCAATAATTCAGTAAATCTTAATTTTCAATGTTTTAAGTCATACCTATTTGCACTGTGATCTCTCATGTTATCTGTGCTGATGTAATTCTTTGAATTTCAGTAGATTTACCCTGAAATAAAACAGGAGTAAGACAAACCCATTGAGACTGGATCATGAAAATAATCTCTTTGAGAATAGCAAGTTTGCTGTGGAAAAAGAAAAACTCATAATAAAAGATGAACCTTCCTCTTTTGTTTCTGACAGTCAAACACAACTGGATGACCATGACAGAATCTGTTCAGAATTACATTGGTTCACTGAACTGGGGCTATCGGGTTGCACTGAGAGACAAGAAGGTCACGTATGAGAATGCATATGGAGAATTTGTTGGGCCACACACAGTTAAGGTACTCCATAGCCATTTTTTGCTGTGTCTTCCTGCAGAGCTGTCTGAATAGAGGTGCTTTTCAAATAGAATAATTTTTCCTGTGGTGGGACTGCAAAACACTCACTTTGCACTAATACTTTGTATGCAGGCAACGAACAAAAAGGGAGTTGAGAAGCTGTACACAGCTGAGAGATTTATCATTGCCACTGGTGAACGACCACGCTACCTGGGTATACCTGGAGACAAGGAATATTGCATTAGCAGGTAAAAACAGGGAGGAATACAGTCATTCCTTGTGTGTAAATGCTTCCCCATACTGAGAAGCACAGTCTACTTGAAAGAAAACTCTGTATTTAGATATTAAGCAAAGTGGGAATAGCACAGCTGCTGTTGTCATGAAGTTGGTGGAAATCTGTCTTTATGCATCGGGGCAGTCTTGAACCTAGCACAATTGGTTTCCCAGCTACTCAGTGAAGGTAATTCAACTTTTGAAAAAACTGGTTTTGAGTGGCTGGTTAATTGCTAATGCCAAGCAGAAATTTTATATGAAGATAAAATGTGTTTTCATATCAGAGTAACTTTTAAGTTAATTGCTGTAGAAAGAGGTTGGAGTTACAGGCTGGCAAACCTATAGCAATGAAATAAATAATTGGCACGATTCCTCTGAAACCAAAACACCATGTGATGTGTTTCCCTTTTAATAAGTAGTAATGAAATTAAAGATGACAGATAATACAGCCTGTAAAGTGGTGCTTTAAAGTAGCTTCAAGATGAGGAGTCAGGAATCCCAGAGTTAGACTATCAGATTGAGGCTGTCTGTGTAATCTTCACTGAGTTCCTTGCTGTATCAGAGCTATGTTACAGCCTTTAATTGCACAATCACATTTTATGCCATCACCCTGAAAAAGGGGACACTTATTTTAGAGTTAAATATTCACAAAATTGTATTGCCAGACTCTAAGTGTCTGCTGAGTAAGTGTGGTGTCTCCATGAGTCCTGATTCTGTGGAGAAGCCTGGGTTTCATAACCTAGGTCCAAAGTGTGGTAGAACTGATGTAGCTTGATGAAGCAGTTGAAAGAAATGAAAAGCAGGCAAAGGAGCATGTCTTCTATAATTTCATACTTCTGTCTTTGCATGTTACTGTGGTTTATTGTCTGTGTATATCTGGCACTGTGTATAATGCTTTAGCAAAATAATGTCTTCAAAGTGGTAATGGTATTTTATCTCAAAGCTGCATCCCTTCCACTTCAGGAGCTAAAATTTGCAGCAAAATATTTAAAGCAAGATTCAGAGGGGAAATAAACACCTACCTTTTTCAACAATTTGTCCTAAATTTCTGTTAAAAAAACCTCTCCACATTTTTGGGGTGATTCAGAATTTTTGTGCTCATTTTTCTTTTACGTGTACTCCTAAATATAGCTTTTTTATCTGTCACACACTGATTTTGTATTCCAGATAAACTTCCAAAAAATTAAGCAGGGATTTTTTTTTTTTTGTGAGCAAGAAAAGGAATAAAGTTCTATTCTTACAGGGGAAAAAAAAAAAGATAAATATAAAGCACAGTACATTTTTCTCACTGCCTCTAATTTCCCTTTTCTTTTTTTCCCCCTTTTTGTTTTTTTTCCTTCCAGTGATGACCTCTTCTCTCTGCCTTACTGTCCAGGGAGAACCCTGGTGGTTGGAGCTTCCTATGTTGCCTTGGAGTGTGCAGGATTTCTTGCAGGTCTTGGATTAGATGTCACTGTAATGGTGAGATCCATTCTCTTAAGAGGATTTGACCAGGACATGGCAAACAGAATTGGTGAATATATGAAAGAACATGGAGTCAACTTCATTAGGGAGTTTGTGCCAATCAAGGTAGGCTCAAAGTGACTACAGTTGATTGGGAGGTACCTACCATAATGTTTTAAGATGTAAATTATTTTAATGAATACAAAAGCTGAACTTTCATTATAGTATCTGCTGTGACATAGAATGTTTGTCCTGGTTCTTCTTGCAGGCCCATAATTAAGCAGATAGATTATTTCCTCTAAGATCAGTGCATCACAAACAATTCCATTTTTCATTGCCAATTTTAAAATTTTCAGCCAGCAAATACTGTTTATATGCTGAGGATTAGTGGACTATCCAGAAAAGTTAATGGGCTTTAGAAGTATCATCTATATCATTTACTTGGCAGAGTATCATTTACTTGAAATATGATACTTGAAGTGTGATTTACTTGGCAGAGTCCTTAAATACTTACTCAATTTTTGTTGAATTCAGTAAGAGTACTCATGCAGCTACTTACATACATGTATAGGTAAATTCAGGTTGAATTTAAACTAGATTAGAAATTCTGGAGCTTTTCTAATGCAAAATTGCCCTATCAAAGACTTCAGAGGGTGCTAACAGGATTTTTCTTTATGTTTTTTTCACAGTAGTCCTTAATTATTTTGAAATAGCAAATCATGTGTTGAGCAATTTCAATTTGGTGTTAAACCAGTGTGCTGCGGAGTTTAACACTTTGGGGATTAAAATATTAAATTCAGTGAAGACTGTTCTTTTCCACTCTTAGCAGTATCAAGAGCAGCTTTAAAAATGCTCTTGCCAGTTCCTACTACGGGTCTGAACCTCTCTCACAGAATCAGAGCTGCTGCAAGAAGTCAAAATGGATGTTTCCAGGAACTCAGTTTTTATGCAGGCTTTTGTTGCATAAATCCCATGCTGTATGAAAAGCAGGGATGATTATCTAGGTTTTGTTGCAGACATGGCCTTTTGTAAGTTCTAAAGGGAAATGAGAAAGAAGGAAACTGTGTTTAGAAGCAGATCATGTCAACTAAATGGCAAGCAGACTCCTCCAGATGCATCCTGATGAGCAGTGATGAGCAGTCCAGCAGTCCTTCGCCACAGTCACAAAATGCACTTCTGTGTATTTTACCCTGTCCCTTCACTATATGTCTTTGATGTCAATGGAAATAAAATATTTGGCCCTGTTTCTGATTGAGAATATCCTTCAGCTTAAGTTGCTTGGTAGGTTTTTAGCAGGTTTTCTCATCTCTTTCAGACATTGTGTTTGAAGTTATATATGTTGTGCTTATTAAAACCTTTTGTTGGGACTTTTGAAGGCAGAAGATGAGTTATAAATAATGCTGCCTTTGTACAGAAGCAGTTTAGAACAGTGATCCTTTGAGGTTGGTAGGATAACACAGTTGGCTTTTCTAAACTAAAAAAAAAAAAGGACAAATAAAATCTTCATCAGAAACTTTGCTCTTTCTGTCTCTAAATATTGAACATGAAGTAGGAACAAGGGTGCTGTTGAAAAGCACTTTTGCATCTGTAGGATGACCACTAAAATTTCCCAGAATTATGTTAAGTGTTGCACAGTTACATGTCTCTTGTATGTACTGCTGAGGGTTTTCTATGACAGTGGCTTCCCATGGGTGGAGAGAATGATGGCAGCACTTAGAGAAAATGCCTGATGGTGTTTCCAGGCTTTGTAAGAGTTTTCTTCCTACTCACTTCCTCTGTCCCCAGTGAATACAAGAGGTCATATGATGGGCTTGGACAAGAATTTAACCATCAGTCCACTTTTATAAACAGAAATGAGATTTTGTTGTGTTGGTCATAAGAATAAACGCAGGAACATAAAAAATCACATTAAAATATGCAAGTAGAAATGTAAAGAATCTTTAGAGTAAGTGCCTAGTTTTATATCATGGTTAAAACTCTCTCAATGATATTTGGTGGGAAAATATACATTTGTATATTTTTATTTGCAACTTTTTTTTTTTACCCCATCCAACCCCCAAAATGTTGTAGGTTGAGCGGGTTGAGGAAGGAACTCCTGGAGTACTGAAAGTTACAGCCAAGTCCACAACGGGGGACCAAATAATTGAAGGAGAATACAATACTGTGAGTCCTGTCTATATGCATGAAGGATGTGAAATAATCTTCCATTAAATGCTGATATTTTGTGTGGTGTTTTTATCCACACTTTAGATTTTTTAAAGTTATTTTAGTCATTAGGATATGTTAATTGCACACAATCAGCAGGTAATTAATCTGGAAATAAAACTCCCAAAGTCAATGGTTATTTTGCCTTGCCAAATCATTTTGCATTGCTTTTGGAACCTGTTTCTTAGCTTAGGGGCGTAGATGAGCTTGGTCCTGTGGAATCAGTTGTAGGATTTTTTCCGAGCGGGATATTTGCAATAAATGATAAGTAATGATTTAGAATAGCTTTCATAGTAATTAGGGCATTTTTTGTAGTTAGGACAAAACAATAGTCCATGCAGGAGTCAAACAAACAGGTGACATGTCATCTCAAGATGACACATCTTCACAAACACAGCTAATGCCCTGTGGCAAGTCAGTCAGGAAACTTCATTACACACTTAAAACAGTAAAATGGCAGTGTGCAGGTGTGGTATTGTATGTTTGATTGGCTGTTTCCATCACATCTCACTCCACTCATTTTCCTAGGCCTTGATACTGAGAGGAGGAAAAAAAAAATTGTGACTAGAGTATTTGGAACCACATAGAATGCATAATGACAGGCATTTGCCAGCCTGGGATTTCAGACTGCAAATACTGTGTGTCACTGACCTTGTTTACTTATACAGTGCATCAGTCATCCCCTAACAAGGACACACCTCAGTGCATGTGGGAGCCAATAGTGTGAGACAGTTTAACAATGGCAGCAGAGCTAGAGCACAGGGTTGTAATACTGGGGTTTTTCTACTCCATAATAGTGAAAGCTTATCAGCAAGGAAATCAATACCATCCTTTCATTAAGGAAACTTTTAGTTTCTTATTGCTACATCATCACTGAAATGCTGTCACTCCTCATAGAAGCTCTGAGCTGTGTGTGCTGCATTTTAAGACCTTCAGCTCTGAGGATGGTGTGTTTGATCATCTGTAAGACTTGGAGGAGATCTTGGGATTCCTTCAGGACAGTTCTTAGTTGTCATATGAGAAGCGTTATATAGTTATCTGGGCAGTTGTCCAAGACCACTAAGCATGTAGCAGTTTTCCTCTGTGATAGCAAAAGTTGGAGCGCAATTTGTTAAGATAGCAGAGTTGATAGGATGGGAATTTGGCCTGGACAAATGTTCAAACAAATAATATTAAAAAAATAATATTCTTTGACAGTGATTGGCTGAGAGCCTATATAAGTAAATTCTATTTTCAGATTTAAAAAGTACTATTTTGTTTTATTTTTATTTGCTTAAGCATCTGAGTTTCTTTCCTAAAGAGCCTTTTCTTAATGGAGCATTTTGAGGTCACTTGCCCTGGTAAGCATACAGGATAATACCTTGGTGTAAAACTGGAAGGAAATAAAGAATCTGTCCCTAACTGATTGGTTTAGAATATTCTTGGGGTATTCTTCTAGGGAAAGCTATTTGCCTGTTTTCAATCTTAGCATTAAAACCTGGTATTGTTAGGTCATGGTGGTAACATGGTTTGTCTTAAACTCTATGAATGTACAATGGGTAACAAATGTATTCACCTTACTGTGACTAAGCCTTAGATACTAATCTCTAGTATATATTGGAGATAATAGCTAAAGGAAAATGCACTTTTGTGGTTTTTTGTCTTTCTGTAATTTTAAAAATCATTGCTGTTTTGCAGGTGTTGCTGGCAATTGGACGAGATCCATGCACAAGAAGAATTGGTTTGGACAAAGTCAGAGTGAATATCAATGAAAAGTAAGGACATACGTCTGTGTACCACTCACTGCTGAGCTTGTGTCATGTGCTGTTACAATGGTAACAGAGACACCCAAAAGCTTTGAGGAAAAAGTTGTCCCCTCTTTGTGTACACTTGGATGGGAGACCATGTAGCAGATAACTGCATTTTCTCTCACAGTACTACTCATTTGCTTTTTTGTTGCTGAAATGTCAATTTCTAATTCCTGTGAGAAAAAAGTGTCTGTTTCATTCTTTCTCGATTTACAGGTCTATCTTAGCTTTTTCCAGTCACAGGGTTTTCTGGGATCTGTCACTTGTTCCTTGTACTCTCTTCTTCTCATCTCCTTGCTTTTATCACCTCTTGGGGCAAAAATCTGTTCATACAGGCTTTTAGAGCAGTCACTTTTGTTTATATTTTAATGTAAAAGCTACTATATATTATTTTGAAAGATAATGTTCAAGTAGCATTCCTTTAACTCCCAGGTGAAATTCTTGATGTATTTTAGGTTTGGAGGGTTTTATTTCTTGCCTTGAAGTATAATCTATGTCTTCTGTAGAAAAGTATTTGATGTTTAATGTAGTGAGATTGTTGCACCAGGGAGTGGAGCTATCAGTAATATTTTCATTATTGATACTAAAACTTCTTGCAGTCATGTGGGTCCTCAGAGATCTTCCCTTTGAAGAGAAGACAAGGGACCATGACCTTGACCAATGCAGAGTTTTTATATATGAACTCAGTAACTGATGTTGTCAAGGGGAACAATTGTGATATTTTAAATAAATGGAAATTTTGGTCCGCTCAAAATTGGCAGATCATGGCTTGTAGAACAGTACACATCTTTCTGATGTCAGGACACCTATTACTAGTTTAACAGAATGAACTATAAAGCTATTAGCATAAAATGTATAATTTTTAACACGTGTAAAATTGAGGAAGTTGGATTTTTAATATAGGAATTGCCACTAGTCTCTCAAGTAACTATCTGTTTTTGTGTCTGTCTGATTAGGTTTCCCTGTTACATGTGTTTCCTGTGGTGATTACTGCACTATCTCATTTATTGATGAAGTAGGAAATATTAATAATTAAAAACTTTCATTAGCTCAGTGCACTTACAGCTAAAAAGCTTGCTGGCTGTCCCTTAGGTAGGGTGTGTAACAGCTTGACTTGTCTCTGTGTAGGACCCTGAAGGATAAGTTTCTGTAAACAGCTTCAGCCACTGGACTGAAATTTCAGTAGTGGAAAAATTGTTTTGTCCTACAAGTGGAGTGAGAGAATGTCTCTTCCTGTCATTCCTGAAAGTTGCCAGTACACAGCTCAACTGGTGGTAGAGGGTGTTTCCGGAAGAGGTTTATGCTTCACCTCAGTAATTCAGGAGATGAACTGCAGCTTCTCAAGCTACCTCCTTATCCAGTGTGTGAAATCCTGTAGTTTTGGTCAAATTTGCCCTATTTTATATTTCTGCTCGAGACTGTAAGATTATGAATATGAATTCTCATGCTTCACATACAAGTCTTTCTCTCAAAGTTAAGGGGCCTACAAGGTTATTTACACCTCCACCCTTCACAGCAGAACATTTAGATCTTTTTTCTTGTTAATTCCAATTGCAGAACAGGAAAAATTCCTGTCAATGATGAGGAGCAGACAAACATTCCGTATATCTATGCTATTGGAGATATCCTGCAGGACAAGCTGGAGCTCACACCAGTGGCAATCCAGGCAGGAAGGTTGTTAGTCCAGAGGCTTTATGCTGGGGCAACCACTAAGGTAAGGAACCAGTTGCCACAAAACACTGTCACCGCTCTGCTTCTAATTGCGCAGTGCAAGTCTGCTTGCTTGTGGAAAACCCAGTAGAATTTTAAGGATTAGCTTTGATGATGATTTTAATTTTCCCCTGGCAAAGATATTACTGCAGATGTGTTTGGCTAATTGTGTAGGATGAAATTAATACCTTGTGGATTAAGCAGTAGTCTCTTTTTTTTTTTTTTCCTATTAAGAGGGTTTAGTTTTCTCTCAGAGTATAATGATAATGAAATTAACAGAGATCATTTAACTTGTTTTTAATTGTTTTTAATTCTACTGCCTTTGCTAAAAGTCAGCAATCTTTCCCATCCTGTAAAGTGCCTTTAACACCAATTCAAAGGCAGTTTACTACACCTACCTATGGTCCCTAAATAGAGTGGAATAGGAGTTTGTGATGTTCTTAATTTTCAGTGTTGTTTTCATTTTTTTTTCACTTCTCATCTGTATGTTTTCAGTATAACATGAAGTTCTAATTGTAGTTGAATGTGGACACAAAGGAAGATCAGATGTACCAGTAACTCAGCACATGTTAATACCTGAGTAGTTGAATTAGTGGATTCAGTGTTCATATTTCATATTAGTGCTGGGTTTCAGCCAGGTTATGGTTGTTCAAATGGGAGCAATGTGTGTATTCATTTTCACCTTATGTTTAAACCAGAAGGAAAGGAGAGTGCCTTTAAAGAATTGTTACACTGATATGGGTGCTTGTCTCACCTTTATAACCATATGGCATGACCATAAAGGTTTCTCCCTTTCAGAGCCTGCTGTATTCATAGCAAGTTCAACTATCAGCCAGATTTAGAGCTTGATTGAGTTGTTTGTTTTATGTTGGCAGGTACTGCAGTAACAGAATCCTGAAACAGGGTGCATAATGTCATTGAATTAGCCAGGCAAGGTTTAAGAAATTGTAGCAGAAGCCAAATTTTTTTATTGCTGCAATGCTATGGATATGTCTTAATTTACATTTTATGCCAGATAAGTCTGTCAAGGTACAAAAATTGTTATGCTGCCAAAGGAAGCATTCTTATTCAGTGAATACAAGAAATGAGTAACTACTTTTAAAAAATGGGAGTGTGGCTTATACTGCCTTTAACAAATCTGCAGAAGGTGATTGAAATGTAATGAGGTGTTATGGATAGGTGGGGCAAGAACAGTAGTCAGCATCTTAGTTGATCCCCAGTCACAAAGGAAATTGATTAGAGTTGAAATATGTAGAAAATAAAATTTCTAGACGTGAAATAGAGCTGACCAGCCTGCTAGTCTGCTATGGCAGAATGACTCATTTGGTGTATATGGGAAGAGCAGGGGATGTTTGTTTATTTTGAGTCTAGTGAAGGCTTTTGACACTGTCTCCATAACATTGTCATGGACAAAGGGATAAATTGCAGGCTGGGTAAGTGGCTAGTGAGGTGGGTTGAAAACTGGCTGAACAGACAAGCTTAAAGGGCTGTGACCAGCATTCCAGAGACCAGCTGAAGGCCAGTCACTGGTGGTGTGCCATAGGCTTGGACTTGGGTCCAGTGCTGTTCAACATCTAAACTACTGGATCTGGATGCTGAGAACAAGTGCACCCTCAGAAAGTTTGGAGATGACACAAAACTGGGAGAAGTGACAAGCTTTCACTGTGCCCCCAAATGGCTGTACTTCATGTCATTGGTTATTTTGGCATCACCTAGGACACAGCTGATTAAAAAGGAGTTTTGTATGGTAGTGGTGCCCTTGCAGCATCTCCAACTAAAAATAGTATGCTTTGTAGAAGTGGTTGAACAGGCAAATTTTATCTCCAGTTTGGCTTATGATCTGGTACATTTTTAAAATGGTGCACTGAATTTCCTTTTCCACTTAATCAGTGCATACTAATTAATATTAGTGTGGCTTTAAACTGTCTTTTTGTTCTTGCTCGAATTAACACCTCTGGAATGGGCAAACACAAAACTGTACCTTAATTTAAGACAATTAAAAAAAATAAAAGAGCTTTCAGAATTGTGAATAATCAAGCTTTTCTTGCTGTGTTTCAGACTGCTGTGTGCTGGTTTTATTACTGATGTTGTGTGGCTTTTTGTTTTCTTTTGAATGCCATCCAGTGTGACTATGTGAATGTTCCAACTACTGTATTTACTCCTTTGGAGTATGGAGCCTGTGGGTACTCTGAAGAGACCGCAGTGGAGAAATTTGGGGAGGAAAACATTGAGGTAAATGCCTTAATTTCATCTGGGTTTTAGTTTTCCAATTTGTGATTTAAAATAATGTTAAGAGTAAATTAAAACAGCATTTTGTGCTCTGATGTAAGGACGGGAGGTGACTAGGTACATTTTTTGTCTTCCTTGGCTGTTCCTAGACATGTTATAAAAATAATTCTCAATTCCAATAGCTCTAATTGCAGATATTTTCTATTTTTGGCAAAGAGGGGCTTAAAGGTGGAATGTTTGGTTAAAAAAAAAATAGAAAAAGGGTTTCTTTGTGTCTGAAAATACTTCAGGATAATTTTAAACTGGATATATGCTGGAAGCAATATACTGGTTTTAATGACAAAGTGGAGCTTTTGTACCTACAGCATGGCAAATTCCTTACCATAGTGATTTTTACTTTATAAAGCGAAATGTTATGCTCATTTTTCCTGTTTACTTTGAGCGTACAAAGAGGTATGTGCTTAATTTTACTCATGTGAGTAATCCCTTTTCATTCCTTGGGATTGCTGGTCATGAGTGAAATTAGACAAATATAAGCACTTAGTGCCTGAGGCTGTTCTTCCAAAATGCTGTACTGACCACACTACAGAAAGCATAAGGGGAGGAAATCTCACAATAAACTGAACTTTTATGTCCTACAAATATCACCTGAAGAGCATTATTTACAGAAATAAGCAGGTAAGTGGTACTGCATGAAGCTGAGTTGACATTTTCTGATTTGGACTCTGGAGGAAAATAAGCAAATACAACTCAAAATGGCAGTGTGAAAAATACTGTTAACCTGACCGAAGGGCAAAGGCTTAAATGCTTTTCTGCCCACAAAGTTTGTATATACCCAGTCAAATTTTTGTTATTGAGTGAAATTCTTGATGTTATATGTGAAACACTGGGCTCTTTATTCTGGAAAATGTGCTTTTGATTTTCAAAGCACTTTATATTTTAAAATGTGCACCCAGAAGAATTTGTGTTCTGGCTAAGTCCTCATTTGGTGTATTCTGACCTCTTTATTGTATCACCTTATTGGCTTTTGTTTTTGCAAGCTTCAGTAAGATTATTGAGTCACTTGTGATCTTGTAATTTAATAAAAGCATGGTGAACTGTGTGGAAGTGTATTATTCTTATGGCTGGAAGTGTATATACTGGAAGTGTAATATTCTTATGGCTTCTCTTTTTAAATTATTGGATGACACTAGTACTTGGTTTATAGAGACTTCTGTCTTTGGCATTCATTAAGGGAAAAGAGTATCATAATGATTTCAGATGTTCTAAATGCTGTGTACATAGTTCATTATTTAGGATAATCTGGCAGCTTTTGGAAGATCATGTTCTCTGCTTGGAAATTTTACAACTCTTTTTTAACCTGTGTTTTATTTCCAGGTGTACCATAGTCATTTCTGGCCACTGGAGTGGACTGTGCCATCCAGAGATAACAACAAATGCTATGCAAAGATAATTTGCAATATTCAAGATAACGTAAGTGCATCTTTCCTTCCTGGGGAAACAATATCTAAATGTTTATCATAAAACTGTTGATGATACAACAGCTATAAATAGGTTGCTTTTAACAAATTAAAATTAATTTAAATTTGCCTACCTTTTGAAGTGTAATAAATATTTATAGTGATGAATATTTCGGTGTATACAAAATCAATTCCCAGTAAAATACAAAATTCTGCCATTGCTATTTATACATGGTACTTCTTCCATATATGTAAAATAAGCAGTGGAGATCTTTAAGACTGTTCATTAACTTTGAGAAGTAAGCAAATCAATGCATGTAAAAATGGTTAGGAATTTCATTGGTTTATTCTCTCCTCCCCATACTTGCACATTCTCTTCTGGGAGACTCTTCTCTCTGAAATTGAGGTCTCTCAGAAACCATTACAACTTGTAACCTCTCCAAATTCACATGTGTTCATAAAACTCTTGAGCTTGTTCTAACAGGATAATGTATCTTGCCTGCACAAATCCCATTTAGGGTGATAATGCCAGGATTATCCTTGGACTAGGATCAAATTTCCTGGCCATGGAAATGTACAGTACCTGCTGAAGCAAAAGCAAAACTAGTAGTTTGTTAGAAAAACTGGTGTGCCCATCTCAGAATGATCATCACCTGTTCAATAAAATGTAGTTGATTTTATTAACATAAATTATTATGATGAGTAATATTCTATTAAAATGTATTCCTGTTAAGATGGTGGCATAGTTCTCTGTCCTATAAGAAAAAACCAAAACTTACTTAACCTATATTCATTTTTCCTAGATACAGATTTATCTTCCTGCAGTCTTTCTAAGCATCTAGTCAACATTTTGTAAAATTTGCAAACTTGTCCATCTCCTCTTTCTGGTGGAGTTTGCAGTAGTGTGGAAGGTATTTTAGAACCTCTGGCTGTGCTCTAATCCAGAGTCACTTAAGAAAATCCAGAGGTTTAATGGTGATTTAAAGTGTTTCATTAATTTATTTTCACTTCTTGTCCTGAAAATTTGAAATGTGTTTAAACATCTAGGGGTAGTCTTGAAAGTTACCCTGGAAAAAAAATAGTTCAGTAACTATTTAAAGCTCTCATTGCCTTGGTTTCATTGCTGTGGTTTTATTTTTACATATGTCAATATTTTTAAAGGAAAATAAGGATAATTCCATTTTACTTATTACCCAATTATAGCTTTTCTTATTTAAATAAAAACCCTGTGGTAAATCTCAGTCCTCAGACTTAACTGAAAGAATAATAATCTGTCAGTAGTATTCACTACACCCAATGTATGTGATATTTAGCAGGAAGAGCAGATAACATTTGATACTCAACTGGGCTACATCTATGCTCACCAAAAACTAATTCCCTGAAGGGCACTAAAGCCCACAGCAGGTGACAGGTGCTAAATTTTCATGTTGCTCTCATTTAGAAAAGCAGGTCAAGTCAGTACAACTTGTTCTGCTGGGTGTTTTCTGAGAATGTATGTGCAGTGTGATGTGTTCTGCAATTGAACAGGAGTATAGAGAGAAGTGTGAATAATACCTTCCTTGTAACTGGATGGGTTTTTTGCCCATCTCTAAGTGTATTATCTCCCACTGAAAGCCAACACTGCCACAAGTCATTGGAAGTTCATTTATAACAGACTTCTTGCCATGTCTGGTTGGCCACAACTTCAGCTTGTGGTCCTTTCCTGTAAGCAATTATCAAACTGAAAATTCTTCAACAGATACAGACCCTGTAGCCACCTACCATAGGCCCTCATACTGAAACTCTTAATGCAGGGTATTCACCTTTACTTAGGCAAGTGTTCTGTTGGCATGAGTGGAATAACTCACCTGAATAATATTTCAGGGCACAATAATGTGTAATTAAGCACAGACCATGGGCTGTGTTAAATTTGCATGCTCTTGATGTACTCCTGTACAAAGCTTTGTAAGAAAGCTGACTCATGAGTTCCTAGTTGAATCTTTGGAGAGAGAGAACAAAATTACACCATCTCACATCTGTTGGTGCTAATGATAGTTCACATTTTAGTAGTTACATTAATTTGTGATATGTTTTGTGAGCTGATTAAATTATATGCTCTGAATAAGAAAACTTTACACGTTGTCTAAAGAGAAGTGAATTCATGACTGTGCTTGCATTTGATTGTCTTTGGCATTTAGGAGAGAGTCATTGGTTTCCATGTCCTTGGTCCAAATGCTGGAGAAATCACTCAAGGATTTGCAGCTGCTATTAAATGTGGCTTGACAAAAGAACAGCTGGACAGCACCGTAGGAATTCATCCAGTCTGTGCAGAGGTTTGTATACAAAGTCATCTCAAAACCCAGCTTTCACGGCATTCTGGGGTAAGGTGTTGGAAATCTGAGTAACAGCTCTGTTAAAGAGGTCCAAATTTGCAGGAAGGTAGGGGGGAGGAAAGGAGAGGAAATTATCTGGTTTTAATATTTAGAATTCTAACACTTAGGCTTAGTTTAGGATTTTTTTCTTTTTTTTTTTTTTTTTTAAATTGTGTTAATTTGTGAAAAGTTTATGGCTTCCCTTAATCCAGTTCTCTCTCTACTGGGAAGTATAGAGTTTTTATCCCACTCAAGATATTATGAAGGCTTCAAATACTATTTCTGCTAAAGTGGTTGTCAAAGCTAGATTAGTGTACCTAAAATAGGCTTACAAATTGGTGCTGGGGAAGGGGATCAGCTACATGACAATTTTTCTGTCAAACTCTCCTCTTAAAGATCTTTTCTTTATCCTGTAGGCCTTCAATTCATGAAGCGACATAAATATTTCTTCTTCTTTTTATCTTGCTGTTCCTCTTTAATGAAGAGCTCAATTTTCTCTAGGAGGTGTGGGACAGCTCCTCCCAGATGTAAATCAGAGATTAATTTTAGTAGCATTAGGACCAGTTTATATTGGCTGAGGATCCCTGAAAGCTTGTTTATGACCTGTGTAAGTCTTCCTACAGAGTCTCTGGTTGTGTTAGAAGTAAAGCAGTACAAGGGAGCATCAGAATGCTCCTCTGCAGAAGTGACATCCACCTCTCTTCTTTCCTATTTTCTACATGGTTTAGTAAAAGCAATGTAATAAAGACTCCATTAATGGACTGCTAGCCATCTGAATCCTCTACAAAGCATCCACAATACAGATTCTGTTCTTTGTAGTACCATCTAATGGCATTCTTGGAGGCCCTTGAAGGGGGCTAGCAGGTCCTTATCTTCCCAGGGGCCCTGTGGAGGGGGATCTCTGAGGGAGGCATTCAAACCTGTGAACTCAAGTGGGGTATTAGCATATGCAGTGTGAAGAGAGGATGAGAGTCATAATTTATTCTGGACATCTGAGCTGCTAAAATTGAAACTGAATAGAATGATGATTAGACATAATTCAGGGAGGTAATTTCAGATAATCATATTTGTTTGAGTGGGGGAGGAAGAAATTGGCTCAGGAGAAATACACCATTTAAAATCTCTAAGGAACAGCGATCATTTTTAGTGACAGTCTTCAAAAGGGTTTTTTATGCTTTTACTTAATTTAATCTCTTGAGCAGTAAACAAAAATCAAAGTGCAAGATGGCACTCTTTGATTAGAAAAATGCTTGAAAACCGGGATTTGTGAGGAATGAGCATATTGGATGCATAGAACAATGGATAATATCGCTGTTATTTTTGTTACATACCTGTAAAAGTTAAAGAAAATGAAGTCTGATTTGAAAAGGAAAGGGGCAGTGTTACAGGGTCAAGTGCTGACATCTTCACTGGCACTAGTCCTAATTAATTGCTAAGTCTCCTGTGAAACATGATTTTATTCCACTTGGAGAAAACCTTTAGACCAAGGGTCCCATTCTCACTGCTTACAAATTAGAGCCAGAGTTCCCTTCTCTTCTTGGAGCAGAATTTTATTCTACAGAAAACAGGAGCTCAGAATGGAATTTCTTGCAAGGTTAAGTCCAAATAACTGCAAGCACAGAACTGGTAGGACCTCAGCCCTACAGAGAATTACATCTCAGCCTCACCTGCACTGTGCTGCCTGAAATTCAGGGAGGTACTACTGATCATCTGTGATGAAGAGAAATTGTCTTCTGAAAGCTGGGGTGATTCTTCCAGGTAGCTAATGATGGCTTTCCAGCCACTGGATCTAAGATTTGTCTTAAGTAACAAATTCTATCCAAAAATACATATTTCCAACAATTATCAAATTACTCCAGCTGGCTTACTAGGGAGCAGTGTGGTCCCCTCCCACACCTGGAGCTTGCAGTCTGGCCAGGAGGAAAGCAGATAAATTTTGTGATTTTTAATCTTGGTCTTTTGAAGTGAAATAACAATAAATGAAGACTCCCATATGTTGTCAGGCTGTGGATCAGAAATAAAGTCTACAAACCCCTCTCTCAAGACATGCACTATATTTTAGATAAGTCACTGTTCTTATGCCATGTATATTAGACATGCATTTGTCTTCCTGATTTGTGTATAATGTTTTACATGCTTATAGAAAGTGGAAGAGGTTTATCATTTATTGATGTTGTCCTCTGAAGAGCTGCTACCAGCCTTAATGCAGCAAAGCTTCTACTTAGAGAAATATAGGTCTTTCTGATCCCCATTATCTTTAGATACTTCAGTGTTATTTGCATAGCTGAAATGTGTATATACTTTATTCTGTGCTAAGTTTATTCTTCCTGAGAGATGGCTTTGATGATAACTAATTATTGCAACTTTGAAGCATTTAGACAGCAGTGGTTTTGATTTCCTTTTTTCCTTTCTGTATTATACTTATGCAAAATCATGCAATTATTTGCATAGTAAAAGTACCGGTATTAAGCAAATTTTTGTAGAATTTTCCTTCCCAAATTTTAATCTGTTAATTTTACAATAATTATTTAGGAATAACATATATATGTTATTTTCTTTAATGTGACTTGAAAGCAGTAAAGACTGGAATTTTTCAAACTAGTTTTACTCAGTGTTTCTGTAGCTATTGTCGAGAGGACACAGATCCCAGACATAATACCTTCATCAGCAATCACTTCCACATTTCTATAATGTCTAGAAAAGCACAAAGGCAAAATTCTCTCCAAATGCCCAGGCCTTGAGTTAACTCCACTTTCCCAAACAAAGACGTTTTCTTTGAGCCATAAAGACACTTATTCATTAGGTGTACAGGAGTTTATTATTGCGGATCTTGTTCCCACTGTGAAAACTTAGGAGCATTAAGACGAGAGGTGGTATAAAGCCATGTGACTGCCTCAATTCTGTCTTTTCCACTGTAAAAGGAAGAACATAAGCTAAATGAAGAGAACAAAAGTTGTTTGTATGCATGTGTGCTGTTTAATGGCAAGGATTTTAAATGTATGATTTTTATTGTTATTTTCTTACTTTAAGAAATGGCTGCTGTTTTGAGCATGATGCCCAAATTGATCTTCCAGGAAAAAAAAAAATAATTTAGCCATACTAAGAGTCTTCTTTCTTCTTTGTCTTAAGGTATTCACCACCCTGTCCGTGACTAAGCGTTCTGGTGAAAACACCGCTGTGAGTGGATGCTGAGGTTAAATTCCCCCATCCTTGCTATTGCCAGAGACTGACTTTCATCACAGTGTCTGACTCCTGCAATTCAGAATGAAGGTTTTGGGAGAAGTCACCCTTTGACACCTGCAGAAATGTGTAGAGCTTAACCTGGACATTCCATAGTCTTAAGGAGAAGAGCTCTGTGGGAGTTGGTCACTTGTGCCTGGCTGGCAATTAGCAATGCAATGGGAATCTTGACTGTCAAGCTGGTGATTAGCAGGGCATTTAATGAATGCCTCCATGAAGTCATAGCCTGAAGCCTGCATTGTCTGGTGGGCAGTGATGGAAGAACTGCTAGCACAGCTGGACAACAACTGTTTTGGTTTGGCTTTATTACTTTCTAGTTTCTTTCCTGAACATTCCCTTCTAGTTCTTTCCAGAACAAAGAACTTCCCAACACAGAAAGCTCCCCACCATTTTCAGGTAGTTGAATCAGATAAAATAGCTCCTGTGTTCTGGGTCATGACACAGCAAATGCAAGGTCTCCTCATGAACATACACTTTACCAGCTCACATGCCTACAGAGGGCAAGTTCTACTTGTTTGATCATGAGGAAGAAAATAGCCTTGGAAAAAGGTTTAGTACCACCTAAATTAACAGATTTCTTGCCTTCCAAACTGACTTCATTGTGACTTTTTATTTAGAGAGCTTTATTTGTGAAAACATTCTTCTCAGTGAGAAAGGAAAATAATTTATTAAGACCTTTTGATACAGAAAGTTGTTGTGTTTATTCCCTGAAATCATGCATATAATGCAGATGTGATGATCTTAGCTCTCCCTGAGGCTTATTGATTATAATGAGTCTGATTTGGAGCTGACAGAATTCCAAAGTTGAATGAATTGTCCTTCCAAGAACTCTGTGCAACTTCATTACATTTGAGTAAATTTCTTTCTTTCCAGGTGAGCTGTCATAAGCTGCACTGTTTCAGGTCTAAACTGGCCACTTTGAACACAAAAGTATTGAGATTTCCTGGTGATTAATGAGCCCTTAGAATCAAAAAAATTACACAACCAAACAACACCCCCCTCAACCAACCAACCAACCAAACTCTCCAGCCAAACTCCAAAAACCAGTAGTGAAAAATCTGTTGTGTAGATAGGGTCTAAAAGTTCTACTTAGTTCCATGTGTGCTATGTTTTATATTTAATTAAGAAAACAATACTTAAACAATACTTTTAAAACAGAGGTTTCAGTGAAAAGACCAGATTCTTGAATATCCCTCCTGTGTTAGTAAAGCTTCATGTTTACTTGTCAAGAAATGGCAAAAGTGGCTCTTTGTAATGGAGATAAATGTGTTTTTTGATCTGTTTTTCCATTTCCCTCTTTTAGCAGAAAGGTTTGGATTACTTTTATTAAATGGCTCTTGGGAGTTCAGTAGTGCAGTGTGAACAGGGGGTGAATTCCCCAGCCCTGTGGGCAGAAGCCTCATGCCTAAATTCCTACCTGGTAACAAATTCTTGTATTTCTACTGAGATTTCTAAAATAGTGTTGTAAGTTATTTTTATAAACCCATACATAACTGAAGGATTTTTAAACATGTTTTGTATGGTATCTAGAATGGTCTGTGATGGTACTTTTCTGGCCAGTTTAATAAATAAATCGATTTGCACAAGCAGGTGCTCCTTGTGATGCCTCTTCCAAGCAGACCCCAGGGGACAGCAAGACAACTGTTTTTTGAAGGGCCAGAAGAGGGCACCATGATAAACCTAGCTTAATTTGCCTTTGTCTCTTGCATTTTGAAGGTAGATATTTCTCTTAAAAACAGAGTTTGAGGCTCTTTCATGTGCATTTGTTTTGCATGTTAAATATTTGAGAAGGACATACTTAAAAACACAAGATAATTAGGAAACAAATCTTTCATTATTTACGCCAGCTGCCATCCATGTAACTTCTGAAAACCCAGGAGTGCAGGTTCCTGAGCTACTGGGCAGTGTAGCTGCTTGTATTTAAGCACTTGGATAGCAGCATTTTCAAGCAGGTATCTAAGAAAGTCAGGTCATGGAGATCAGGCTCCTTTATTTCCTGGAGCGAGTAAAGAGATATATGAGCTCGGCTTTGCAAGGCTGGACTTACACATATCTATTCTTATGGGTCATGTCACCATTAATGATGCATGTTTCTGCACTTATTGCTTACAATTCAGTAGGTGTTGGGTTTAATTACTTCTATTTTTACTTAAAATTTAAAATAGTGAGACTTTTTTTGGTAGGGTTTTTTTCTATTAATTCTCCATAAGGAAGACATTTTCAGGAAGACATATTTATGTCATCTGTGCGTGATGACAGAGGGATATATTATCACATAGGGATTTATTAAATGCCAAAGCTAAGCATTCAGTGTTTTTATCAAATTAAGCATACTTGGGATACTGCATGCTTTGGAAGCACATACTAGAAAATTTACTAAGCTAATCAATATTTATGTTTCACTCATATTTATTTGTAATTAACATTTTTGGATGCTCTTACATGAGGGTTAGAATCATCCTCAGATACTACAGATACAAATGTTGACAGGAAATGTCACAGATTTGAATAGGGAATTTAATAGAGTTTCACTGACAGCTACCAGAATTTTTTTTTTCTCTTTTTTTCCTTTTTTTTCTTCCTTTTTTTAAGCTTCTCTAGCTGTTTATTCCTCTTTTACCCCTCTCCCCTTGGTGTGAGTTGTCTGAGCAATCCTAACTCTTCTGTAAGTTTTGTATTCCAACTTGCATTCCAACTTCCCTCCTTCGAGCCCTGCAGAGCCCCAGTGCAGGAGGCTCCCTTGCTGTGGAGCCGTAGGCTGGGCAGGACCTGTGTTGGACAAGGTGCATTTCCTGGAGATGCCATGGATGCTGGAGATCTCATGACAGGTTTGGTGTCTTGCTGCGCTGTGTGGAATGACCTTGCACTCATAAAGCCTGTTACTGATCCTGTCTCTGGCTGTGCCAGAAGGAACCAGATGGCTGAGTCTTTTACACAAGACTTGATAGACACCTTTCAGGTCAAAATAGGGTATAAATGTTTGTGGTAACTGTCAGCCCTGCAGAGAGTGAAGTTTCAGAAGCCCTTTCTCTTTGATGACTGGCTTTTCTGATTGCTCAGTTGTCCTCGGTGTGGGATGGTGTGAGACTGTTCTTGCCAAGACCTGTTTGGCCTCCAGAGAGAAAGTAAACCTGAAAAGTACAAAGAAAAAGCCTAGAAAGAAGGCTCCAGGGGATCTGCCACACCACTGGCCTCCCTTCTTCATGCACAAAATGGCAAAATGCTCCTGAAATATTTCCATCCTGTAGGCAACCATTTGTTCCTCCAGGGTGTTTTGGTTTGGGGGCTGCTGGTGGGGGAGTGGGAGTGAAGCAAGGGCTTTGGCATCCATCAGGGAGAGCGGGAAGGGCTGCCAGTGTGGAAAGGCAAAAGCACAGTGCAGGTCACATGCTGTGATGGGTACCAGAAAGCTTGGGGGGGTGGGGGTGGGGGGCGGGTACGGCTGAGGGTGCTCCCAAGATTCCATGGCATTTGGGAAATGCAGGAGAGCCTCTGCAATGAGGGGCTGCCCTTCAGCTGGGCCCATCCTGCAGGATTTGTGGGAGCCTGCAGATCTGAATATGTTTGTTTTCCTTTTATTTGCCCAGTGCTCCTGACCCATGTTCTGTTGTGCAGAATTTGACTTTACACGTGATTTCTTATTCATTCAATTGTCCTTTTTATGTCTCTTTTCCAGAAGCTAGAAATCTTCCTAGTTACAGACTTGTCTGAGGAAGTTCTCCCAGTGCATTTTTGCATCTTAAAATCATGAAATAAGCTGGTGATGCCAAGTGGGGTGTATATCAGGACAGTGAAGGAAGGCTTTCCTTCCCCCTAGCAAACCTCTGTGATTGGCTTTGCTCAGCACCACCAGTGACTCCTGACCTGCCCCATCAAGTTGGCTGACCTTCAGGTGCCAGCAAGGGATGCTTTTCTGCCAGGAAGGCCATGCTGTGGCCAGACTCCTTGAGTGAGCTCATTCCCTGCTGCAAATGGCCATCATGAGTGCAAAGAAGTATCCATCCCCTTTTCTAGACTGCAACAGAAGCTAGACTGCAACAGAAGCCAGCTTAGGCACATTGTGACAAATCTGCAGCTAAATTCTGCTTTCCTCTGTATATACTTATCTCATCAAGTGATTCTTTCCATGAAAATAGGGTTTATCCTAGGTTAGGCACAGAGTAAATTGAGCTCTGCCTTTTCACTTGCTTTCAAAAATAAATGGTAACACATTTAGCCTGAAGATCTTCTTTCCCTCTTAATGTCATTGTAAATTGACCACCCACGATGAGAAGGGTGCATATGCCATGCGGTGTGATGTGAGGTAGGCAAAAGTGGTGACTTGCTTTTGGGCTTGACCCAGAGTAGCTTTTTACACTCTGGAGCTTCTGCACAATTACATGTATCTATATGTATATGCAGATATCTGTATGAATATACATGAACTGTGGGATGGGGCAACTCAAGGTCCTTGCAGCCAAATTCTTTGGGTGACACTTTGAAGTTGCTACATGGAAGGAGGGAAGATGCAGAGAGAGAAACTGCATGACGTGAGGTCTCTGGTGGACCCAACATCACCAGTATCTATGAAAATAAAAGCTCATTACTTGTTTTATCTTCCTCTGGGGTGTGGGGGACCACGATGGAGCCACATGTGGAAGAGGGCATGGCAGGTCAGCACCATGGTGCCAGTGCAAGGGGGGATACAGAGAGACCATACCACCCTTCTTTATGTTTTTCTTGGCTCTGGAAGCACCATTTCTTCCTTACCTAAAAATAACCATGCTAAATTAATGGCTTACACTTGCATTAAACTGTTAAAGTTGCACTGGTCACTCAAACATGGCCTGCCAAAAGGGCTGCTTATTGCACATTTAAAGCTTATGTCCTCCAGGTTTCTTTTAGTAGCTGAAGTTGGACAGGTAATCCTGATTGTGGAGGCGCTTACTTTTTCTTGGAGCAGTGATTTCTTGGAGGAGGGTCAGCTACAGTCCAGGGGAGGTAGAAAGGTGCCCATGTCTGAGGTAAGTAGTCTCCCTGAAGGCTTCAACAATGTACTTGTGGGATATTTCTGGAGGACATTTGATGAGCAGAACTTGTCCCAGGGCTGGGACGGGTGAAAGCAGTGTGTCGAGGCTATTTCTGCAGATCACCTCCTCTCATGAGCACCCTTACTACAGGGCCAGAAGAGGAAGCAAAGCAGTGATGCTGCTAACCCCTTTGAATGTGTTATTTTAATGAGTCTGACAGATAGATACCGAGCCTATGTTTATTTCTCTGCTATCTGACATACAATGTTAAAAGAAAACAATGGAAAATGTATGGGAACCACAGCTCAGTGCTCAGACAGTTCTTGGGCTCTTTTTAATGCCTATGGCAAATTAAAGCAAAGTTGTTAGGCTGGGGCACTCAATGGGAAGTATGTTGGGGTGTGTACATGTGTGCCTTTCAATTTAGGAAGATAAAAATGAAAAATGTGTGTCAAAGCAAGAGTTAGACTCTTGACTAGGCTGGGGATGTGTACATGAACCATCAGCTGTGTATACTGTGAAGTACCTTTGCAGGTGAAGTCATGGTAGAAATCAAAGCAGCCTGAAAATAAAACCAGTGGGGAAGTTGCCATAAAGCACCTCAAAGTAGTGCTGATTTAGACATGCTGCCTCCTACAAATTAGACAGAAGAAAAGCAATGCATTCAGGAAATGTGAGGTGCTACTGATTTTCTTAGAAAAAGAGGCATGGTACCACCACCTATTTAAATGTTGCAGAGCTTTAACACTCTGAGTTGATACATATTTACTTTTGCTTTAATCTGCTTGTCTTTCTTCTCCCTTTGTTTCTTTACCACTTTTTTGTTGTTTTAGACTTGTCTTGTGGATTTCTCTCAGCACGGTTTTAGCAGTCCTAAAATCATAAAACTTGTGGGAAAGGCAAACAAGGAGAAAGGATTCACCATTTCTCATCATAGAGGAGCTATGGCTGAAGCAGTCAAGGAGGACTGGGGTTTTTTCTGCATTACACATAACTAAGTGCAAGTCACTATCATGGTATGTTATAATCTAAAAATACACCTATGTTGAAACAGGTATTATTTGTATGCATACAGAGTGGAGGTTAGTAAAACCTGACTGTAGTTTATGGTGCAGGATGCCCTTACACACCCAAGTGGTAGGAGCTTGGGCAGGAATCCTACAGGAATCATCACTATATGTTCATTATGGGTTTTCTTATATAACCTTTAACTAATAATTTTTTAGTGAAGTGGTTAAACCTGCAGTTTGCATAGTGATGTTTTGTCCCCATTTTGGAGTGGTTCTAGTACTGTGCAGATTTGCAAAGTGTGTTCATACTGCTGTTTGAAGAACATTCAGCTCACCTCCAGTGGTGCCATGTGCTGAATTGATGTCTCTGGTATGTAAAAATGACATTATCCTGTCTAAGATACTTCAGCTGAGAGAGTTGTTAACGCTGCTTCTGTGTGTGAATTCTCTGATGCACAGCTGCTGTGGAGTCCCTCATGTGTCTGCCCTGGTTGATGACACTAAAACCTGTGGACACAGAAGAATTACAACAATTGTTTCTGAGGGGTGATTTGTACTGGAGACAGCAAGCTCAGTTACCTTCTGAGCTCACTTCTTACATAGTTCTCTGGAGAAAGGAGCTCTCCCCAGCTGGCCCTACATTAATCTATTTTTCAGTTTGGTGGGTTTTCTTTTCAGACCTTCTCCCCTTCTTTCCTGAAAGAGAATAAACCCACCAAAATAAACAAATACATTAAATTGGTTAAGAAAAAGAACATAGAAATCATAATGAGGAAATGTGTTCTGCCCTCTTTTCTTCTTCACTGGGATAATTGTCTGAGGTCTGAAATGGCTCACCAAGCAGCCAGATGAGCAGTAGAGGAAGTGATGGAAGGGGAGGACAGAAGAGTAGGGTCAGCTCTTTTGGTGACAGAACTCATCTAACACATAGCTCAGCCCATCTCACCTCCAGCAAGGGTGAAATTCACTGCCTAATGTCTGTGGAGTGGAAATTTCTTAAACTTGACTGGTGAATTTCCAGTAGATCCCCAGATAATTTTAGTTTTAAGGAAGATTTACTGTCTTTCAGTTCACAGTGGTTTGCAAGCAAGCTATTAGACTTGCACACTATCACTCTTTGCAGCTCCAGGACAGTATGAGTGAACTCTGTAGAGCCAGAATGATGGACCATGGCACAGGGGCTCAGTAGTTGGTTTGTTTGAAAACTTCCACACAAGTTTCTTGTCTCCACAAGGCATAAATCTCTAAATCTGCACCGCTCTAAAATCAAACCAAACAGGAAATCTCTGCTGCCTGCAATTATGGTCCCATCTATAATCAGCACACTTATTGCAGAGCAAAGGTTCTCACTCTTGAGTGCTGGCTTCCTAGCACACAAGTTTTCTCACTGACTTAGAGTGAGGGAGGTGGTGGCCCTGTCCCACAGCTTCAAAGAGATTGTGGTGGTGTTCACAGCTGGGACTGGCCATCTCTGTTCTAGGACACCAGGCTGCAGGGCGGGCAGCAACACAACAGCAACTCTGTCACAATAGAAGTTCTGTGGGCATTGCAGATTGGTAGATAGCTGTTGGAAATTTCAACAGTTTACTTGTGACTTCTCATACTCACTGTTAAACCCTAAATTCCACAGGCACAGACTTTTGGTAGCATTTGGCCCTTTCCTTGCAGTGGGTGGAAGTGAAGAGATTTATGGATTAGTGCTCAGGGGGATAAGCACAGAGCAAGATACATCTTGCCCTTGAAGATCTTTGTCATTACATTTAAAATAAAATTCTATCTGAACTTTACATGATGTGGGACTTTAGCACAGAAAACCAGCTTTATCTGCTTCATCCATGCTTGTTCCTAATCACCAAACATGATAGCAAATACTCAGTGTCATTTAGTAGAATGTCATACTAAGAGTCTGAAATTTTCTTCTGCAAAACTGCTTTTTTTTTCCAAATGGTACCAGTGGTATAAAACTTACACAGTTGGGAGAGGATTTCTCTCACACTGAGGTGAGTCAGAAATTGAATCCATTTACATGGCTTCCCTAACACACATTTTTTTATTACTTTGGTTACAATTGCAGTGTCAGCCAAGACCAAAGCTGGCTTGGTATACAATAGCACCAGAAGCAATCCAAATTTCTGGGTCATCCTGTGCTTTCTGCATAATTTGGAAACTGCAGATGCAAGTGCCTGTGACACGTGAGATGTTTTCCTGTCTGGAGATACTTGTATCTTTCCACAGGTTATAGCAGAAGCCATCACTACCACTTAGGATGAAAAACTGCCTTTTTAATGGCTAAAATCATGAAGAGACAAATCCCACTCTAGGGAACGTGAAGCCTTGACAGAACTGACTGCTCTGGACTGTGATATAACGATACATATTTCTGTGGAGGAAGGTTTCTGTGCTTTGAGTGGAGATGAGACATCTCCATGGATCAGTTACTTAATCCTATTAATATAAATTGAGAATTTTTGTTGTGATGGTACCAATCGTATTCCAGCTGGCATTAAAAGCTGTCACTCTGGTGGGCAGACAAGTCAAGTTAGGAATAGCTACAGGAACTGATTTACAAGAATTTATGTAAGGCAATACTATGTGTCACAACAGAGCATCATGCAGAAATACTCCCCCTAAATCACCTCCCTCCTTCTCAGCCTGGGCAGCGTGCTCAGCCAGCCTGGCTATTCCATGCTGCCACTCAAGCCTCAGGCTCTGGAAGCCAACTCCAGTTGTCTCTTTCAGAGCACAGGCAGGTTGGAAGAAGAAGGCCCAGTGTGCTGCAAGTTGGAAAACTGCATCCTCCATCTGGCAAATCAACACAGCAATTTCACTCTAGCTGCATCAGATAAGGGATCTGACTCCTGACCTTGAGTACTGTGGGTACTCAAGGCTGTGACTCTACTGATTTCTTCCAGATTTTCTTTCAAAACTTGTCCTTGTAGGGTTTTCAGTCTGTTGTTGCTAGTAAGAAACGATGGTTTTTTTGTTGCTAGTAAGAAACGATGTTTTCTTAATGGACTGTAAAGACATAAAACAGTCTAAGCTCATATGACTTGTTAATTAAAGTCATAGTCAACAAGCGTAAAATTGTACACAGCCACCCAAAAAGAGTGAGTGTGCCAGTCTGTGCAATTCAACTTGCATTTTAAATCACATCTATTAATAGCCAACTTGTTTATGGAAAACAGACCAGTAGAGCAGTTTAAAACTTTAATAAAAATTTACAGAAACTTTTTTTTTACTTTTCCTTACCGTTCTCTTAACAAGTTACTCTTGGAGCACATCAAAGCTGACATTATTAGCTTGCCTGCAAACTGCTGAAAACCACCCACAGTACCTGACTGTGGGATATTTTTTTTTATTGGTGTGTTTCCTGGAAGAAATCACCAGTTTAGTACAAGTCCAGAGCATTGCTGGTTACGAAGCTTGGCTTACAGAGAAAGTGTTCTGGGAGTAAATAGCCATTGGCTAATAGAGACAGTGTTCCACAAGCTGCATCCTCCTCTTCCTCCAGCTACAATGTGGAATTAAAGGTTCATTGACTTTTGCATGTGGAATTAAAGCTTGGATGCAAAATAATTCTGTTTGAGCATTAGCGTTGCAGAATGAAATTTTGTTTTATGGAGGATATATTTGTATCTGTTATAAACAATGTAGCTTTTTGAAAAGACAAAAAGTAGCATTACTACTCCGAAGTGGAAAATGACATTATTATTCGCAGTGGAAAATGTCATTGCTGTGCTGATAGCTGTTGACACATACTTGTCGTGGCTGTATGCTGTGATGTGCTAATTAGTCTGAAGTTCAATCAGATGGCATTTTGTGTTTTCATTTCAGCTGTAAAAACACAGTATTTGTGACATGTTGACAAGTGCATGTTTAATTGCTCCATGGATATCTTCCAAGCTCGTGTGTTTCCCGCTTACTTTGTGAAGAAAGGTGTGTAATTAGCTCTCAGCCTACAAGGTAGGTTGCTCATTATTGTATTTTCATTTCCTCTGCAGTGATAAATCTGGATTGGTGACACATGTGAAAACCCATCTTTGATGCTGAATGCTACCTCGACTGTATTGCAAAGGTGGAGAGTTCTGGCTGATTTTGCAAATCAAGGTCATAAGCCACCCATGGTAAGAGCTTCTTTTCTTCCTCAGCTTCTCTCTGCCTCACTTCCCTTCACAGAACCTAAAGAAAATTATCCAAATGAATCAGACATTTAAAATGTCACCAGATATCTTGGGGACAGTTTTTAGCATTCATACTGCTACAGATTGTATCTGTCGTTTTTCTTGCTTATTTCCTTGGGACTGTGCTCATTTGTGTGATTGGTGTCCGGGTCATGATGTTCAATGAGGAAGCAAGTGAAACATTACAATTTCTCTAATCCAGCTCAAAGTAAGTGAATTGGGCAGATGTAATTGGAAATAGAGTTGGGTTGTCTCTTAGTCCAAAATTGCTTTTCCCTGGACTCAAGGGGGTCTGGGTCTAAATACCACAGCTGTTGACTCTTCTGGTGCCAAATGTACATCCATGTTTAGACACTGAATTTTGTCACTTGTAGGTGATCAGGACAGATATTTTCTCCTAAAAAATTTCTAGGAGCTTCATAGAGCTCCTGCTCTGCATCTGTGCAGGCCTGGATTCAATGACTCTGGAACTGCCTCATGTTCCTGTCTCTTATGGACCTGCCCATGGTTAGGAGGCAATTGACAGAAAACTGAAACCAATATGAAAGTTATTTACCATTTTCACTGAAGGTTGCCATGCTGGATCCTAGCGAGGAGAGCTTTGAATAAACCTACTAACCAGGATGTGATTTAGGAGAAAAAAGCATGAATATTACACACCATTCTTCCCTTTCAAGGATGATCTTCAGTTGCTCCTCATATCAGCAAGATGATGAAGATGATGGTCTTTAGGTGCAAATATGCATTAGGTTGGCTTTCATAAGAATTTATTACATGCAATTATACAGAAATTTTAATTGTAATACTTCATTTTGTTTTTTTGTTTTGGGTTTTTCTTTTTTCCAAATACATTATATGGGTTGTTTTAAAGACAGACACACAAATATATTTCCTTTGTTATAAAATTGTTTAAATTAAGTTGTTTGTTTGCTGTTTGGTTAGCAGAGCCCCTAACCAAACCCAGGAGTGTTGAGGCTCATGAGAGCAGCCTGAAAGCTACCACTGTGCAGCCCGGCTTTTTGTCCTTTCAGAAACTGTCTAGATTGGAAGCATCATTGTCCCTTGCAAAGTGATTCATACTTGTTGAAACCCTACATGACAGGGAGAAATGATGAGCAGGTGGTAAATATCATTCTTGTGGCCTTTCCTACTTGATATGGAAGAACAAGCCCATGGTTGTAACTCACAGAACTCTCTCCTGCTCTCCTTCTCTGTACTGGCATCCCCTCTTGGCTTGGCTTGCTGCTCTCTGTGGTCCACCTGCCTGTCCCTCATGTGCTCCATCACAAGCAGATCTATTTGAAAGGGAGACTGGTTAGTTATGGCTGTCTAAAGGTGGGTGCAGGAGCGTGCCTTGTGTTTCTTGTGTGGTGTTCAGTGATAGAGCATTAACAATTTTAGGGTAATTTTAATGTTGAAGTACAGTTCTGCCTCATTAATTCTTGCTATAGAATAGCCAAAGTGTTTGAAGGATCAGTCAGTCAAGCTGACTCTCTTCTCCCTCTTCCCCTTTAACCTTATAATTCTATGCCTTTCCTTAGCTAAACCTCTTATGCTCTGAGCAAGCTGGGAAGCAAAGCAGGGGCTCATCTGAAAGGGGCAAACTTTGGGCCTGAATTTCGGTATGCCTTCCCTGTAACTTGAGCTGGGGGAGGAAAGGATCCGCTATTCAAATAACAAACGTATGCAACATCACAATAAGCTTGCCAGGATCCTCCAGCAAAGAATGTGCAGCCATGTTTTAATATTTATAGCCTATATAAAAATATAGGGGAAATTATTTAATTAAAAACAGAGAAAAGGAGAAATAGCACATATTTCTCCTGCTCCTTTCTTGGCTAGTGTAAGAACCAGACATTGTGGTGTGAGATATCCTCATCTGAGCCTTCTGCTTTTCTTTTGAAATAACCATCAAGTTATTCTGCTTTTCTGCCTTCCAATGATATTTCTTTAAACATTTATTTTTGCCTCACAAGGCTTAGTCAAATGGTTTTGATATGTAGGCTCTTACTCTGGTACTTGAGGGAAAATGCATTCATTTGTTTTCATACACTGATGTATTGGCAGCGATCACATTATAGATACAGAATCTATTCCCTGCTCCCCCCTGCACTGTGACAATTTTTAAGTATAATAGCTAGTGAAATTAGTATATTGCAGTAGCATTAAGAAACACAAAAATTATTACCATCACAATTGCCACAACTCTCATGTGGCATGTGCAGTTAAATGTTTTTATCTTGTTTGAAACTCTTTTACAGACTTAGTTCCCTGTCTTGTGTGTTTACCTGTACTTATTAGGCAAACAAGACAGCAACTCTTGCTATCTGTACACAAGAATGATGTTTCCTCTTCTCTCCAGGCTGATGGAAGGGTGCCAGTTCAGGAGCTGTGGACTTTTGCATATCTTGATTTTAATTCATTTTTATACCTGTATGCTTGTAGATGTCCAATGTTCCTTTGAGCAATACTGTGCACAAAAACAGACAGACAAAGTGTACACATACACACAGAGCCAGAACACAGCCAGAACAGGCAAACAAGCTTGGGATTAATCAATTTTTATCTTGAATGTGCTGCAGGAGAAGAAAATATTACTGCTACGTCAGACCACTCAGGGAGAGCTGCCACACTCTGGAGATGGTGGGACAACAGAAGCAGATAAATTGAAGTTTGCGTAGCTACAGCTTGGGCTATACCTGTTCTGCATATGAATGGAAAGCTTGAGTCCCTGCACTTAAAATTTTGGCACCCTTCCTGCATTTAAATCTTTGTCAAGCCTTTCAGCTTTCTAAAATATAGCTACTGCTGTTCTAATGGCTGAGGGATACAGGGGAGAAATGCCTCTCACAACCCATTTTTGTGTCAGCATTTTGAGGTTGTACTGGCCCAAGCACTGATAAACATTTGCCCTTTCAGGAGTGGACTGACTGGTTATGGTCATTCTCCTGTCCTGGCTGGAGTGTTTGAGGAGGAGTCAGTGAAGGAGAAGTCAGTCTGGTCTTTCTGATTATGACCTGGCCTGACCACCTTTGTGTTGCGAGGATTCATCATCCATTGATGCACTGGATGCTCCCTAGCCCTGAAAAGCATCACATCTGTGAATGACTCGAACCAACCATCCGATATGTGAGCTGGCTCTTTCAAAAGTGAAGGTACAGACATTGCCAATACTCTAAACTGATTGTGGTTTTATTGAAAGGGAAAGCAACCTTTACACCACTACCTTTACAGTTAGCCCTTGGCCTAGATACTGTTCACTGGAGATACTTCTGATGTTCCGAATCTGGCAAATCTGCATTATATTCTGCCCCATAAATGATTGTTCTGTAGCAACTCAGGGTAGTTACAAACATATCCTCATAAGATTTACAGGGTTTCCCTACAGAGGGTTAGGAAACCTTGCATATTTGGCTGTAATATTTTCCTGCCTCATAAATATTTAAATTGTTTGCTTAATGGATGTATCAGCTTACTTTTATCTATATTCTGTTAACTCAGGCTTAATGAGAAATGTCCTCATTGACTTAGGTCTAGAAAACAATATTTACTATGCAAAGTAATTTGAAGTCCATCCTTGCTTTACCAAGAAACCTACTCAAACTGTTTAAGGGGTCTGGAAGATAATCCAGCTGTATCACACCATGCAAATATTGAAGTAGAAAGATAAACTCAATAGTGGATGTGGTTTGTAGGCAGCTGTACAATTGAGAGTTTGCATCTGTATCCTTCTATCCTAAGTCCTTGCAATACAGCAACCCCAGAAACTCTTTCCTCAAAAAAAAATTGCCAGTGGCAAAGCCCAGAGTTCTCAGCTGTGAAATCCAAGCATGGTTAGGTGTTGAGTGAAAGAAATGGAGTTCAGCATGAACCTAAGCATGGGCTTTGTCTGAAGGTTATCCAACTGTTGTCCATGAATCAACAGCAGACAAGTTTTTAAAGTAACTGGATTGCATTTAGTTAGGAGTTGGTTGTTGCAATTTTAACTTTTTCCAGTCCTGTTTTTCAATAAAAATCTCAGTGGCACTTATACTGTAAAGGCAATGTAACATGTTGGATAGTGATACGAGACCTGATTTTAATTAATTTTTTCAACTTTCATAATTTCTTTAGTCAAAAACAAAACAAAGATGTGATTATTAGGACAGATGATTCTTTGCACAGAAGTAATTTATTTCCCCACATACAATAAATAGCAGGTATGTGAGGACGAGCCAGCCAAAGCTCAATCAAAGGATATAGTTACAAAGATGCTGTGGTTTTTGGCTTATATTTCTGAAAAGGTTCCAACTGAGTGGTAATGGTTTCATCAATCAGGTTAAAATGTGGATTATTGTTAATGAAGGTAGGTGGGATCCTTTCAGTCACACCCATACCTGATGTACCTGGTCAGAATTACTGATACAAAAACTCTTACTTCAGATGAGGATTCATCTCCCCTTGCTTCAGGCATCTAAACATGTGCTTCTAATCAAAGCTAGCCATCAAGCTCCCTTCTGCAGTTGTTGCGGAGAGAGAAAGGATGAAAGAGACACCTACAAAGGACTGTTCTTCCCACTTTTATTAGACAAATGTCCTAAAAGGGAAGGGTGGGTCAGGTGACTTCCCTCATTCTGCTGATGCAGCTATAGGCATCTTCTCAGAATTGGAGCCAAATGTAGGCTAAGTTTGATAGAAAGCTCAAGTGTAGCATGAACAATCTTTGGACTGTCTGTCCCAGGCACAAACAATGTCCCAGCCTTTTAAGGCAGGATGACACTTGTGCTGATCTTGTACAAAGTCACTGTTGCTTGCTATTGGGCACTGAGTACCTCAAGCATTACCTCAGAGGGAGCTGGCGCCATCAGTGAGGGTCAGTGGCACATCCATCTGCATATTTAACTTTATTCAGGATGCTCAGAAGTGACAGGGAGGAAGGTCATGAACCTGTTCCCTGGTGTAGGAGGTGGGGAACTAATTTGTGTCTTTTGCTTTCTCCTTTTTTTCTTTTTCTTTTTTTTTTCCTATTTTATTCCCATCTTCCCACCCTGCACACTTGACTGATGTTGAATACAGCCCATCCCTTGGGGAATGTAACTTTCATTTTTAGTATAGAAATGGTCTTGCAATCATAAAAAATTGATGGCTGTCTGAAGCAGCAGTTAATCTTGCTTGAGAACTGCATCATTAACCTACAGCACAACGTACACATTATGGACACGTTTATAAATGGGAGAGAGTGTAAAATTCAGTTTCTAATTTCCTTCTTGTGGAGGCTCATAAAACTCACAGGGAAAACACTGCCTCTGACATGTTGCCATGGCAGACTTCTCCGCTTCTGTAGCTCCTTCCAGAAGAAGGATTGCTCTCTGTGGCCTTGTCAGTGGAGTAGAGAAGAAGGGAAACTTTTCTGCTGTTCCTTTTCCAGGTGGGTGATTTTGACATCTCTGTAGTGATGCCAGACATTGTGAGAAATATGCCCATCACCACATCCAGCAGCCTAGAGCTGGGTGCAAGCGACCTGTAAGGCTCAGTGGTGTGAATAGCTGGCAACTGAGGCCCAGCCTATCAAGCTTTGGTCACCAGATGTCTTGAGTGGACCTGGACACCCAGGAAAATACTGTTTTTCATCCTCACAAGTTTCTGAGATGCTAATCAACCAGAATGTTGAATCTCCTATCTGACCCTCTCAGCCCTCACAGAAGGCATTTGCCAACTCCACCATCCCGTCAAATAACTTTGTGAATTACACCCATGATGTGACCTGAAACAATAGGTGTGTCCTGAGCCTCATGTGAGCTCACATCACTAAGAATGGAAATAGAAGGTGGGGGGCATTTAACACAATGTTGGGTTCTTCCTGCATCACATTTACTGTAAGCAGTGGTTTAATATCTTCACCCACAGGAGTAAGCCCACACATGCATGTCCAGAAGGACCAGGTGCTCTGTCCAACTCAGGAAGACATGCTCTGAAGGGATTTCTTAGCTCAACACAGATCTATTTCCTCATGACTGTCATTGTCCTACCTGTCTTCATGCTTCACTTCATCAGTGAAGAGCAGCAATTTTTCCTCTGTTCACTTCTTTGTTCAAATTAAACACATTTTATAATTTATAACTTATGTAAACCTTATGTTAAGCTGACAAAAAATGAGTGAACTTGGACCAATTTGTTGTAGTCAATGACTGAGACCTGTTTTTTGTTATGAATTGATAAACTTTTCTGTCAGGCATTTTGAGTTTGGGCTTTTTATGAGCAACAGATAAACAAGGGTTTTTTCTGTATATTTCAAGTGAATTATATCAGCTTTAAGAAAAAATCACCATTTCACACATCCAAGTTCTTAGGTTGTTTAGTCCATTTCAGTAATTCAGTGGTCAAGACACAGCTAAATTTATCTAGCTATGAATTCTCTCTGAGACGATCCTGTATCTTTGAAAGGGACTAGAAGGTCACAGCTAGCAGCCTGGTTCTTGGTTAGTCCTAAATTCCGCTGAGTTAGGGCTGCTCAAGAGGAATCTTGTAACTAAGAGATAAAAAATGGAAAAAATTCCAGTCTATGGCAAAAGAGGTGGTTGTGTTACAGCTGGGTATCTTAAGCAGTACAATTTGTTTTATTCTGCCTGTTCTTCAGAGACAGTGACATTGGTTGGAACTGTGAAGAGTGAAAAGCAGTAGCTGAAAGCTTACTGCCAACAAACATCTTATTGATCTGTGTGCATGCATCATTTACATATCACCTCAGAGGTGTTTCCTGGTAAGATGCAATCTGCTTGCTGTTCTCCTAATCTGAAAATGATGGCAACAGTACTCCAGTTATGCTCTGGCCTTATATGCTTTTAAAACACATAGGTGTATGGACAAAAAAAAAAAAAAAAAAGTTTCCAGGGTCTGTTGAGAGCTTGCAATTGAATGTGTTATTTCTCAAGCATACTTCTAAAATTTCCACTCCTCCTTGTACATTCACTATGGAAATTAATTTGGTACAGAAAGGTTATTCTTGGCAAAATAGAAATTTGTCTTTGGGACATTTCATAGTACAACCAGTCACTAAACCAGACTCTGCTGTCCCAGCAGCATATCTGTAAACAGCTAGCAGTGAATAGAGATCTTAGAAATACCACTCTTCCTAGTTTTTATTTTTTGTTTAGAAAGCAAACAAACTGGAGAGATTTCTTTTTTTCAGGAAAGGAGAGGACTGAAAGTTCTGGTGATGGCCAAGCTTAGCACCAGTAGGCAACTCATGAATTACATTCAGTTCTACTAATGCCCTGGGTACCTGATGTAAAGAGGCCTGCTGTTTAGCTGGCCCACTCCTAAGTTGTAGGATAAATGTATTTTCCTTACATCCCCAGCTTGCCCTCTTTAACCACTGACATATGTGCCTACCAGTAAACAGAAGGGAGGGCCAAAGGGAGGGCCTGACAGCATGTGCTTGTCAGGAATATTCTGGAGTCCTGCTGTGTGGCTGAAGGTTGTGAGGACTACAATAACAAAAACTAGACCGAGTGACCATAGAGAGTCCTCTCATGCTGTCCTCTTACCTTGCCTTGTCTTAGTCTGTCTTGTCTCCTTAGCTTTTAATGCTGCAAGGAATAATAAATACTTTTAATCAAGTAATTATGAACAAAGGAAATATTTTTCAATTTGTTGGAGTAATGGAGATCATGGGAGATTCCCCTTTAGAAGCAAATGTATTAAAGTTCTATAGAAGCATCAGAAATGGACTCAGCCACTTGAAGGTTAGTGTCAAAGCTGTGCTGGGAAGGCAGGTGAAGTGTCACATGAACAGAAGGAAAAACCCTGAGTGCTGTGGGTTTTCTCCCATTCATCTCTGCTTTCAAAGCAGCTGAGGACATCTGAAGCTGGGTTTAACTTCTGCTTTTAACAGGCTTTGTGTTCTACATCTGTGCAAGTTGTTATCAGAAATTCACATCCCAAGGAAACTTAGAGGTTCTGTCATGTGAGCATGTTTTGTGGCCCAGGGGCTTACTCTATCACCATCACAGCTTGCCATCTCTGTAAGGATGGGTCAAGTGCTTTTGGGCTCACTGTTTCCCACTACACCCATTCTCCAGATCCTAAATATCACAAGAAGATTAATTTCTCTTTCATAATGGGATAGATCCTGCCATCTTTCAGCATCAGTACAAACTCCACAATCAGATCTTGCTAGGAGTCCAGTCTTGGTCAGATCTATGATGAATGGCAATTTAGAGGGTCCTGACTGTCCAGCCTGGATATTCCTCCCAGAGCATGAATAAATTTGCTCTTGGCAAGGAGGGCTTCTGTATTGCAGATAAATATCTGTTAGAAATTAAACTGGGATGAAGCCAAAAATAACTACTGGAGGTTTAAGAAAGCATGTCAAGATTTTGCCCTATGAACCTTAACAAGAAAAAGAAAACTCTTACCTCGCTCTGGATGGAAGCCTATTTTTCTTGTTACAAATTAAATATCAGTGACAGAAGTTTGACCTTTTCCACTCCAAAATCCAATCCCAAAGAAACAGAGTTACTGGAAATCTAATTTTGCCTTTGAGGCTGATTAATTATTTGATCATGCAAGTGTTGGCCAGCCAAACAGTTCACCTTTCTTGCATGACTGCTGTTGCAGTTAAGAATGTCACCTCAGAGAATAGTCAGTTTAGAGTTTCAACTGAGGAGCTGTAGAGAATTTCACACATTAAAACTGGATTGACTCCCACACCTGTTTCTTCAGCAAAAGTAGGTGTCTGTATAAACACAAAGAAACAAAGAGCTCTTGGAGGGATGGTGTTATAAACAGCTACCTAGACTGCTGGTAATATGATAGAAATCTTTCTGTGGCAGATATTTTACACAGCATCCCTTGGTTTTAAGCAATGTGTATTTGGGATCTACTACTACTCAAAATGTCTTGGTGACAGGATGCAAAGCTGAGTAGCTGCAAGTGCTGAAGGGGGAAGGCACTTCAGGCACAAGTCACTGCTACAGCTCTAACACAGGGTGCAGTAAAGCAGAGCATGAAGCTGGGGGCCAGGGACACTCAGTGAAGCTGGCAGCAGGAGCTGCTACTTGCTCACATCCTCCCACTGCCTCAGATCAGGTAGCAGACACTGCACCAGCCTGGAGGAGTGCTCTGCATGGGAGCTGGGCTGTGCAGTGAAAAAGAGCCACTGTGCTTGCACTCTGCAGGCACACAGCCTATCCTGCAAATGCACAGACTTGTTTGCATCATCTCTTCCTCAAAATGTGTGACACTGGTTGAAATGGCAATCTTTCTGACTTGCCATTATGGTTTTCTACAGTGCCAAAGGAAAAGTGCAGGAAGAGGTTTTACAGCATTTGACATCCTACAGTTTTTGTGCCCAGAGGTTTTGCCAAGGAACATTTGGAAATTTTGACAATGTGTTTGGAGTTTTGAGATGACCTTCAGCTTTGCTGGACAAAAGACGACACATCACTGCTGGCCACACCACATACATTATTTCTGTCCCAGGCATTGTGCTTAAACATCTGGAAATACTTGTCCCTGAACGATAGTGAGGCACTGGAATAGATTATCCAGGAAGACTGCATTATCTTCAGTGCTGGAAAGGTATTTAAGAAACATCTAGAAAACTGTCAGTCAAGCATGGCATATACCAAGTTCATCCCTGCAAGGATCAGATCCCTTCCATCTCTGCATGTGTGAATTCTATGTACAAAAAATTCCTAGAGCAATGTGGGCATGCCCACTGTAGTGTGAGCATTTGTGTTGTAGCCTCTCTGCATATAAAATATTCACTGGCAAGGAATGGCAATTTTGGAAAAAAACTCCAACTTTTCAGAATAACCCTCTTTGTAACTTGTCACATCTCTCTCAATGGCATTTCTCCATTTCTGCTGTGACAAGGGCTCATCTGTAGTTCTCAGCAGAAGTAGTCTATGTTATAAATACTTCTTTTCCTCCTGCCAAAAGGTAAAGGTGGAAACAGCAAACTGGTTAAGAAAGGCATTTTGTTAAGAATGTGTTTCTCACTATGACAATGTGGTTTGGAGAATATTCTGTTTATGAAGAGCACTTTCTCTCAAAAGGAAGTATCTGCCAGGAAGAATAAAATACTCTGGTGTGGACTTCTCCCACACTCCTTCCTGTGTCCAGAAGCCCCTACATTCGAGTTGTCTATTTTCCCTTCTACTCCTCTCTATTTGTGACTTCTGGGCAAACTTCACTCATCTCCTCTGAGCTCAAGTTAAGTGTAGCAGAGCATAAAGCTCCAGCACAGACTGGAGCCATTCCTTGTCTTATGCCTCTCTTCCTGATCTCTGAAATGATCCTCTGACAAAAATGCAAACAAGAAAATGTTTTCAAAGGATTTGTGATGTCTCGGGCAATAAAGAATTTCCAACCAGCTGCCTTCATCCCACCACCTGTCAAAACTCCTCCAAAAAGGCCTCAGGGGTGACCATATTTAAATTAGTAGTAACAGGGGAGGTTTACTCTGAAATTACAGAAAATACCCTTTTTCTGTAATTCCTTTTTTGAATAGTACAAGTGGTAGGAAGGCCCTTCCCTCTAAAGCAATGTCACAGTACCTGTTAAGGAGCTTGGTAAGCGCCTTTGGTGGGGGGCAGCTGAAACATGGTGTTGTGGGCAGTGTACTTTGGCCAAGGCCTGGTCTTAAAATTTAGGTGAGCATAAGATTATTGGTGTTGTGCTGGTTTTGAGATGCTCTGGTGTGACAGCAAGGACCATCTGAGTGTATCCATCAGTATAAAATGACAAAAAAAAAAAAAAAGAGACAGGGTAAAAGAAGTTTTTACTGTAAAGCTTTATTTATTCATGCACAGACACCTTCAGTGCAGCATTGTCATCCCACTGCTTTAGCAGCTTCAGCCTTTGTCCAAGTGGAAGAAAGTTCTCAGGTCTTCACCGCTGCAAAATACCACTTTGGTAAAACAAGCTCACAAAGCTCCTGTATCTCTGAAACAAGCTTCAGGTTGTGGGTCATTATTTTGGGCAAGAAGGAGAAGAAAACAGCTGAGATGATTTTTTCCTCTCCCTTTTTCTTTAGTTCAATCTTTTTGCCCAGCAGTTCAGATTTCAGGAGAAGCCTGCAGGTGAACGGCACTGAAGTACTGACTCTTTTCTCTCCTTCTTGGAGTGGAGAAAACTTGATGGTTCCACTTCTTGGTGGTGGTACTCATATGAGTTCATTGCAGGACAAGATGCCAGTGGCCAGCCTCCCGTCTCAGGCTGGTTATCCCACACTGATGAATGTCAAGGAGCAGAAGGTGCCCAGCACTTCCTTCCCACAGGCCTTTCTCCTGCACCTCTGTGGTGTGCCTACCCAAAGCCACCCGGTCACTAAGTAATCCCACTCATGCATAGAGGCCAGTCCTGCCATGGTTGTCTCCATCAGGAGATCTGATGGTGGCAAAGAATATCCTGAGTTGGAAGGGACCCACAAGGACCATCAAGGTCCAACTCCTGGCCCCACTCAGAACAGCCCCAAGGGTCGCACAATGTGCCTGAGATCATTGTCCAAACTCTTCTTAAACTCTGACAGGCTTGTGGGGCGTGCCCAACCAGCTTCTGGGTGAAGAACCTTTCCCTAACATCAAAGCCAGACCTCCTCTGGCACAGCCTCAGGCCCTTCCCGCGGGTCCTGTCACCGCTCACCGCCGAGCGGAGATCGCCGCCTGCCCTGCGCTTCCCCTCATGAGGATGTCGCAGACCCTCAGTCTCCTCTTCTCCAGGCTGAACAAGCCAAGCGGCCTCAGCCCCTCCTCGTGCGGCTTCCCCGGGGTCGTTCCGCAGCCCCGCGGCGCTGCTTTGGGGCTATAACGCCGAAATTCCCCATTTCCCTGAGGCGCCGCGCCGGGCCGGGCCGGGCCGGGCCCCCCAGCGCCGCCAGGTGGCGCCGCCGCCGCGCGGGCCGGGCCCTCCCCGGGCCCCGGGAAAACAGCGCACCTTCAAATTATGAGTTTTTAATTACCAATGAACTCTTAATTCCTGTATGAGAAAGTACTAGGGACAAAAAAAAAAAAAAAAAAAAAAAAAAAGACAGTAAGAACTTTTCTTTATTCTGACTTACGGGTTTATTCATTTTGCCTGAACATATGTGCTTTCTTTTGGCTGGTACTAGAAAATCTTAGCTTCCACATCATCTTAGGAACTGATGCAGTGATTCAAAAAGAGCTATATTTTAACACACACGAAAAATAATTATACATTAAATTTTGGGAATGATAGTCAGTTGGCTTCTTTTTTCTATCACAATAGCATCCACAAAAGATGTTTTTCTTCAAATTCACTGACATCTTCTTTGTGATGCATCACATAATACATTTTTGGGATGTGTTGTCTTTCTCCTTGTTACCAATGGCAAAAAGGACATGGCCATAAACTTAAACTTAGTATTAAATACTTGTGCAGGCCATGTGCCACCTCCTCTGTGCCCCACTGCAACTCCAAGGGCAGAAACCCTGCCGTCCTCTCTGGGGCTTGACAGCAGGAGCAACTTGGGTTTGACTCACCTCCCACTTCTCAGGGCAGCAAAATTCAGTTTTGTCTGTGCCTTAATTTGTTCCTGTCCCATCGTCCTTACAAAGGAGGAGGAAATTGCAGTTTAGCAAAAGGCCACCCGGTTAGCTGGGATCCTGGGCCCCCCTGCTGGGAGAATGTAGGGGAATTCCAGTCCCAGCAGATGAAGCTCTGTGTAGGCAAGAGGGGGGAAAATAATTTAATTTTCAGGCCTGAGTCCTTATTTTCTAGTCCTAAGAGACCTAAGGGACTCTGTTTTTCATTGTGGTTTTCATTATATGTAGCGCTGGCCCTGAGAGCCTACAAAAATCCCAAGTGCCTTAAGGCTACAGAAACACCAGGCTCTCCATGCTCTGTGGGAATCTCTCCAGTAAACCAGATTTAGCAGCTGATGTTCATCACCGATTTCTCCCTGAGTTGCACTCAGGACTTCCCAGACCCAATTTGTAAATGTGTATTTGCTTGAGGGCAGAAGACAGACGCTTAAAAAAGAGTTAAATGAGGGGGCAGCACAGATCTCCTTACCTAATCTGGATCTAGCATAGCACCCTCTCGGGCTGCACTGCTGCCCTGCAGCTTTCCCTTTCCCCTCTGGTGGGGGAGAAGAGCAGTCCCTTCTGTCCTAGCGTGCTTTAATCTTAGGCAACGTGACGGCTGCAGCAGCTGCTGCTCTGGGAGCTGCGGTGGCTGCCTGCCCTGAGCTAGGCAGCCTGAGTTGGTGTCAGGAATGTGCTGAGAAGGTCGCTTGTGAGGAAGCCAGGACTAAAGCTGTCTGGGGGGTTGTATGCATCAATCTGCGGCTGATGCTCAGGAGAAGAAAGGGGATTAACCAGTCATACACAATGTCTGGAATTGCTGGGGGAAGAGGCAGTTACCTAATCCTCATCTTTTACCTGGAGCTCTGTGCATCCATATACTGACCCATGGTCCCCTGCACTCCCACAGGGAGAGGTGCTGCTTTTTCATTCAAGGTGTGTCCAGTACAAGATTTTGTGGTGTCCTTTTTCACTGATTAGAGACCTGTAATGACACCATGGCTAATTAACAATGATGGATCGTCATTGCAAAAGCAGAGAGTGCAGAACACATTGAAGAAATATGTTGGAGAGTAGGTGAGACAGACCATAAAGAACTTTTCAGCTGTTACTGATTGTGGGTGATACTCAAACAATGCAAGGAGGAAGGTGACTGCTTCTGTAGGAGAAATAGCGCAAGCAAGATCATTGGGATGGAAACATGAAAATGCTGTATTCTGGCTTGCTCTCCCACTTTTGGTCCCAGAAGTCTTCCCTCTTTCCTGAAACATTAGTAGCCCTTTGTGACAATACACATTTTATCTGTACTTTTGAGGTAAAGGAGCTGAGGCACAGAAGAGAAAGCACTGGCCTTACACAGCATCTTCATGGTGGAGGTAAAAGCAGAATAGAAGTCTGCAGGTGACAGTACTAGAAATACCAGCCTGCTTTTCTTCTCTGGAGAAGAAAATACAGCACCTGGAGGGCATGATGGTAACATATCACTTTGTATGAAGAATAGTGCTGTTCCAGAATTGGAGGTCCTCCTAGTGTGTACTGAACATAAATAATTTGCCTGTAAGTGAGATGGAGAAACAAAGAACTGCACCAGCTCACCTTTGAAAAATTGCCTTTATTAGACCAGTCTTGCTAAAATTGCTGGGAGTAACAGATTCTAAAATTGAGCTACTGAATTAGTCTCAAATGGAAACTGTGACAGCCAGCCTTAAAGTGGAGAAAATTGGATTTAAGAATTGCACCCTGGGCATAGCAGGATGTCTAGGAAGTTGCTGTGCTGTAGCTGATGAACTCATTTGGAGCATGGATTTCATGCTGGTGAATAGCAATGTAGTAAATGTTCTACAGAAATGTTACAAACCCAGGCTGGAGAAAATCCCTTTAAAGAGGTGACCCAGGAGAGAAAACACTTTGTAGACATCTGCTGTGAGCAAACTGCAGCCCTGGAGGATTACACTCTCACAATCGTGTGTGGTATGTTCCCAGCCCATGAGGAAGCAGGGAGGAAATGGCCTTTGAAAGAGAGTAGTGAGAGTGAAATGGGCAAGTCCTTTTGCCTGATTTCAGCTGTGCATTTCCAGGGTCAGGGCTCAGTGACAAGGACTCTTGAAGGAATGCACCTTTGGAAGACGAGGAAGCCCTATGGCAATGACAACAGCTGTGCCCTCAGAGCGTGGTAGGTTCTGGCTCCAGGGGGAAAGGTAAGGAAAAGGTGAAGGCAGGTGTAGAAAGTTTTGAAAGGGGCTGAACTCTTAAATAAGTTAGGTCTTGAAAGGTTTTCTGGAGAAGACAGTAAGGTTCATTAAGGTCCTTCTAATATTAGCTGCCTTCATTCACACAAAGGGAAGAAATCCATTACTATTACCCAATTCAGAAATTATCGTTTCTAGTCTTGAAGAACACAATTCTGTAAGTACTTTACATGGAAGAAGAATCTCTTTGAGAAATACTTGTGAGCAGCTTTGCTTCTTGGGGTGGAAAGGGGCCAAGGGTTCATAGGACTAATACCCATAGGCACTAACACCCAAAAGGCATTATGGAAAAAAAAAGTTAAAATTAAAAGTCCCCTCCCCTTAGCAATTCTACAATGGATTTTCCTACTGATATGGTATATACAGCAGCTTTGTGGTATTAAACTTCAAGGCTGTTGCAGGTTTCTCAGAGACCCATACTGCAGTTCTCTCTCTGCCTACAGGTTTCTGTCTGGTATCAGGATCCTTTCTAGAATGCAGGAATCATTCTTGGCACTAGATATCAGTATATTCCTTAAAATAATCAAATTAGGTCACTGTGATTGCGTTTCTTTAATTCTGGAATATAAATTCATAATTTCCACACTTTCTAGTTACTCTGTATTAAAGAGTTCACATTCATTGGCAAGCCCTGAGCAGAATTCTGGGTTAGCTGACAGTTTCAGTGAAGATTTTCAGTGCACCTTGGGTGATTTAACTTAATCCATCTCCCTGTCTCAGCTCCTTATCAGCAAGATGGAGGTGATAACACCATCCCATAATGGTGACATGGGGATAAATGTAATCAAGAGATTGTGCAGGCATTAGTGTACTAACAACCACAAAATACCCAAGATTTCTTATCTAGATATGAAGGTTAATTGCCCTCTTCAGAGGTAGCTAGCTTGCATTCTTTTTAGCTGATAAAGAGGAGCATGATTCATCCAGTTTCAGACCACTTGTCATGAATGCAGTTGTATAGTGTTGGACTCCCTTTCAGCTGCAAAATGATTGCCATGGACATGGCATGTGGGTATGTAATGCTCTCCAAAATACCAAGGGTCAGATTTCCAACAGAGCTGCACCCTTTAAATGAAGATTTGACATTTTCTAAGGGGTTAATCTCTGGGAGCTTAAGCGCTTTTGGAAAAAAAATCTGGCCTCTGTGCAGGAGCTGAGCTTTCTTAAGACTGAAATAAACAGTCAAAGGGTGTGCGAAATCAAACCATAAATGAGCTCGGAGCAGCGGCACACTGTGACCTGGCTGGTGAGTAGAATAGTGTGAGTGAAATGTGCACGTGGATGGTGAGAGAGAGAATTATCCCAGAACTGATGAGGCACCTGGACCAGAGTTTCAAAAGGTTAATATGCTTGTCAGAAGACAGAAGTTGGTCTCTACTGGCAGCAATAGCTCTTCAAAGCTCTTCTATTTGTTTTACCAAAGCTGCATGCAGCAGTTTTGTGCTTTTCAGCCATATATGTGGCCTTTAAGTCTTAATCCTGTTCTGACTAGGGTCAAATTCAAAGGCGTCTCCCTGCCCCATACCATTAAGCTTCTGATATGACTTTTACTGTGAGGCATTCAGGCATTATACCAATTCCTGGATCTAAAAATGTACAGCTACATTTCATTTTCCTATTCTGAGAGGCATCCTGCTCTATTCACACACTGGACACCCTGCAGAAGTTTTTCACTTTTGGTTGGATTGAAAAGCTTTGAAACTATCTAAATGATGATTTTTTTTTTTTTCCTGTTTTTCAGTCACTGCTCCTGTTCTGAAGCAGTCTGTCACAGATGTGCTGGAAATCCAGCACAAATTGAAGTGTAGCAGTTGTTCTTTTGTAGCACTCTTGCCTTGGAGCTCTGCATGCTAGAAAAGGACATGTCCAACCCTCTCCTTCTAGATGGTCTTCTGCAGAGGGAGCCAGCTTGGAGCAGTTGGAATTAGTGTGGTATATTACACCTTCTGTCAGATAATGGGTCCCTGTATCAGTTTCGGTAGGAATACAAGTTTTCTGTGGATTTTGCCCTCAGTTTCTCTCAGGTCTGTATGGATCCTCCTTCCAGACGCTGCTGAGTTTTAAGGCCACGTAGTTTTCAGAGGAATCGTCTGCCATTCCCTATGCTGTCAGGCTTGCTTCCAGCTCTGTGTCTTGCCTTGAAATTCTGACATTCCAGGCTGTATGGAGGAGTGTGAATCTACAATCCAATTGTGGATATGTTCCTAGGTGAAATATCTGTGTCATAAATGGAGAAGGCCTCCAAAACACCTTCCTAGAGGGGATTAATTCTGTTAAACAGTGGTAATGCCTTTCTCATTTCTGTAGGTGAACACCTTAGCATCAGCCACACTGTCCCTCTTCTCCACCCATCTTACACCTGTGTGCAATTCCACCCTCTACTGTGCTCCCCAATGTCCATTTCACAGGCAATACCATGGAAGAGAAATCAAGCTGTGGAGAGCAGCTGTAGTCCCTCTGTTGTGCAGGCAATCCAGTTTTATCTGAGGGCACTGGCATGGTGGTTTCTCTTCTTTTCTCTGTCCCAGTCAGGTACCAGCCTCAGGTACATCCCTTGCTTGTGATCTTGGCAGAAGATCCAGCCCAACGTGCATATGGGGATTCTGACTTCTCCTCTGTCTCTGTGTAGCTGACAGGTTTTAAACTGAAATGGGAAACATTAAAGTGACACTTATTTGCCTTCTGTCTAGGGTAACTGGAAGATTAATATTTTGGTTGAGAATATATTTTATGCTAAATACAATATTTTACTAGACTTGCAAATATAGAAGAGTTTAAATCTTTTGCTTTTTAGGTTTTATGTGCAATAAAATGATGACTGGTATCAAATAGGTGTAATTTAATTTTTATGTGACTGTTTCTCCCTCTCCAATTCTCAAATAAAATGCTCAGCACCTTTTAAAAAGCCCACCTGCACTAAGAGACTGCTTTTTGTTGGCCTCCAGAGCACTAGTTTTAATTTGTTAACAGGAAAATATCTTTTGAAGGACAATTATACAAGCTAAGAGACGTTTTTAGAATTGGAGAGAGAAAGTGAAATTTCGGGCAATGAACTCCTGGAAACAGACTCAAGCATGGGATAAATAAGTGCAGCCTTAACCATACACCCTCTTCTGCAATGTGTGTACAAAATGTTTAAATTCTGTCCATTTTGCTTGCTGCACAGGGGAGGTCCTTCAGCCAGACCATCCTGCTGCCCCTTGTGCTGCAGCTAGCAGGAAAATCCTGAATTGCTAATACTCTTTGTAAGGGTGGTTTAGATTCTTTCAACCATTTGGTCCTGCTTGTAGGAATCCCTCTGGCAGATCTTGCTCTTAATTCCGTTGAAGGTGACCTTCCTCCCCTACTTTGTTAGTCAGCAGGCCCAGGACTCTGTACAGAGAGGAGCCTAACACAGATTCATGGAAATGGGAATTGCTCTCTGAGTCCAGCAAAGGGAACCTGGTCTGCGCCTGGAGCCCCTCTTTGAGGGCTACAAAGAGCAACACCTTCACTGCGGGGTCTCCAGTGGCCACGGCCATGAAATGAAGTCACAGAAAGGGACAAGAGGCAAGATGCCAGCCTCTCCTTCAGGACTCTCTGAGGATGGCTCAGCACTCTATTCCATGTCAGTCTTGAGCATCTCTGAGAACAGGAGGATTCCTCTGTGGAGTTAAAACATCTAATTCCTTTCACAGATTTTCTTCTGAGGAGCTTCTGCTATACAGCTGTGGCAGCATTGTGTTACTTGTATATTACCTGTTTTTCTAACGTGAGGATGTGCTGAATGAAGTGTATTTCCATGCTTTTTGAACAGTAAGTTCTTGGAAGCCATCTTCTTTATTTTCAAAGGATATATACCCCCACAGCTCTTACCAATATAAATAAAGTTTCGAATAGTTAAGGATTGCTGAACTGAGTTTATAGCATACTACAAATAGTAAAAAAAAAAAAAAAAAACAAACAAAAAAAAAAACCCAACAAAAAAACCCCTTATATTTTTTGTTGCTGTTTAAATGGCTCAAGTAGACCATCTGCTTCTAAAACATCTCACGTATTTATGCTTCTGGAACTGCTCGTGTATTTTTGGTTTTGGTTACAAAATGACCACAGCATTGCAAACAGCACTCATCTGCAGAGATATCTGTTTTTATACACAATGTGAGACTGACCAGAGAGATGTGTCTAATCAGTGTTTTAGAAGTCAGACAGAAATGGCATGACTCCAACTGGCACAGCCATGTCCTTGTAATTTCACTTCACTACCACTTAATTTGTATAAAATAGGGAAAATTTTTAATTGATGTTACCATAATGGGAGAATCTAATGAATCCCTAGTTTAGGGCAAAATAAAGCTGTCCAGCTAAGGTGACTTCACTTTAGCCTCCTATGATTCACATGGGATGTGGAATTACAGCATTTGTTCTTGAGCAGAATTATGGATGAGGCCCAAGACTAACTGACAGCTCAGTTATTTCTTCCTGATGCATTTCATTAATAGCCCCTGCACCTCTCACCTCTATGAAATTGGCAGCTAGTGAGGTGCCTGTAAGAGGCTAATTGCCTCCAGAGTCAATTGTCCTGGAGCCAATTGTTAATCTCCTGGTGTTAATTGCCAAAAGCAGGGGAAATCAGGGTAGGCAGGAGGCACAGGAGCTGCATGCATATTAGAGCTGTGTGCAGGTGTTCAACTGTGCTCCATGACACCACGGCAGAACTTAGAGAGTTGGAAACAATGAGGCATAAGCTGAGTGTAAATCCTGCATGTTTTGCTGCATTTTTCATTCATCACCTAGATTACTATTCTATGAGGGAGCTATAAAGCAGTGGGTGTGGAATCTAGCCTCTGAGGAAGTAAAATAAAAAGTACCAAGGATCTGACTGGGGTGCCTGTACTGCCTGATGTTGAGACAACACTAGCAGTGTTGTGATGGGTTGGGAAAGAAAAAGAATGGAAGTGCAACAGCTGTATAGTTTAGTTCTCTTTTTTGCCATGGCTTTTCAATGTGATGTTTCCAGGCAGAGTAGTAAATTTAATCCTAGAGCTAAATGAATCTCTGGAACTCTTTTAGTAGCTTCAGTTGAGTTGATCCCATCTCCATAAAGATAAGTCTATAGTGTGTTTGACTTGTGCTTTTGCATCTGCTTTCCTAACATTAGATGATTGAGTACCTTCCTGAAAAATAGAGAAAACTGTGTTACTTTATGGATAAGCTAGGATGCATAAACAACTATTAAGTTATGTAAACTGTAGTTTTAGCCAAAATCTGAGCAAGATATGTTTGAAAAGATACCTATTATGCGCATAATCTGTTGAGAAAAACCCTGCTTGGCTCTTTTTTCAGTCTATCAGACTGGTGACTTTTGAGCATCCCAGTTTACAGCTTATGTCTAGACTATGGTTTGACCTTTTGTTCCTGGCATCAGATGGTGACTTTCAAGAGCTGGAGTCTGCTGCTGTTGGACAGTGATGGAAGTGTGTATTCTGCTAACCTGAGCAGCTGGAACATCTGTTGGGGGAATAAAACCATCAGTTGTTTGTCTGGATGTTTGAGTGATAAGAGACTATGGTTGTGAGGCTTTGTCAGCCTGTGTGACAAATGTTTTCTCTCCCAGTTTACAGTAGAATTCTTTTAAATAAGTACAGATTACTTTAGATATTTTAAAATTTCTTTTAATCCTTTTTTTTTTAACCTGTGGGGAAGAAAATAGAAGTCTTCTGTAGCTACTGTATATTGTAATGGCCATTTTGCAAATTAGTGGCAGCAACAATTAAGTTAGCTTACAAATTCCAGTCTGGAAACTGCCTGCATGATTCAAAGGGCTGAGAAACATTTGAAAAAATAGCCCTGAAGATTTTTTGGATGCTGGTGACATGAGTGGGAAAATTAAATTTAAAAAAATGAGGAGGTAATATTATCACATTGATAGTGTTATGGTTAGTGAGCAGTGTAACAGTTACAGATTCGAAGAGCATCTCTGTTTTGATTTGGTTTTCATGTTGCCTGCAAGCTGTCCTTTTAACACACGATGTAGATATGCTGAAGAGCCATCTACAAAGCTCTACCCTTCAGCATATTTTTTTCTCTGTGTAATATAATGCACTAGCATATACAGGAGTTGTGAAGGAAAGAGGAAATAAGCTGTGTGACCTAGTTTTATACACCAATTAGAAGGCTTAATTTGAAGCACAAGCATTTCATCAGGTGTGTGTTAACTGGCAGGATGATTTGGTCTCTTGAGAGAGAATTTAGTTTTGATTTATTTTTCCCTGCCCTAACTGCAAAGCTACTTGATATTTGTTTTAATTTGGCACCTGCAGCTAGCATTGTGACAGATAGAGATGGTTACAAAAATTAACATAAATTTATGAATAAAGTAATGAAAAGCATAGCTGCAAAGATAAAGCTAATGGTGGGCCCTGCCACTGAACATAGTGATTAAAGAAATTACCTGTTTTTCTGTTCTTCCCTCAGCTCTGTACCTTCTGGGCAGTCTAAAACACTGACATATATAACATCAAATCAAAGCAACAAAGCTGCAGGTATTTTAGGGGAATCTCTTCTGTGGAATGGAGAGGAGACCCTCTTACAAGGGAGCTTCTCTCAGTGTCCCCAGAAGCTCAGTGAAGTGCTGTCACAAGCCTTTGCTTGCTACATGAAGAGGACAGGCAATCTCCTAGCATGTTACAGGACATTCCCTTCTCCCTGAGGATGAAAGCTTCTGAGATCAGCAGCCCTTAGAAACACAGCAGTGCTGCCTGCCCTTCAGGACCTGTCAGTGCATTTTTACCATAATGGCTTGTGCACCTTAAGGAGGACTCTCTGCCTTCAGTGCTGGAAGAAACCTGGGCTTGGCCTTCAGAGGGAGGAGCTCTTCAGGAAGCAGCCAGTCTGAGGAACACCAGAAGCACTACTGCTACTGCTGAGAACTTCTGCAGGAAGGGTTGGTGAGGTTCTCCAGCCTCCAGGCTGGGATTTGTGCCAGTGGCACAGAATGCTACTGTTTGGTTCTGTAAACCTCAAATCTCATTTCAGTAAAAGTTGTGTTAATGTATATCCGAGCTGCACACACACTGCTAAAATCCACTTCTCTAAAGTGCTTTCTGGTCATGGTTTATATTCTCCTTAGAATGAATCACAGATGTTTTGTTGTTTGGGTTTTTTTCCCCTTAATCCCATCAGTTACATGGTGGGTGAGCATGCTGTGGTCTGAACTAGGTCTGTTTAATTTTTTACTTCACAAACTGGTGGTAATACAGGAAAAGGAGGGGAAGAAAGGTTTATAGTCCAAACACACAAAGGAAGATCATATTTACTTCCTCAGTGTATTGAACTTACGTGTCCAGGTCTTGGCAGCAGGAGGGCTGTGACAAGAGACCAGGGGCTGGCCCCATGCTGGATATAGCTGGCTCTAAAACAGATCCACTGCTGTCCAAAGCTGAGCCTATCAGTGAGGCTGGTGGCACCTTGATGGAAAAGTGTTTAAGAAAGGGTAAAACATGCTGTGTAGAAGTTGTGAGACAGAGGAATGAGGCAAAATCCCCCAACAAAATAACAGCCCTGCAGGCACCAAGGTCAATGAAAAAAGAGAGGGAGGAGGTGCTCCAAGCACTGGAGCAGAGGTCACCCTACAGCCCATGGAGAAGGCTGTGCTGGAGCAGGTTGTCCTCCTGCAGCCCATGGAGGATCATATCAGAGCAGATATCCACTGTGCAAGACCCTATGCTGAAGCAGAGGAACAGTGTGAGGAGGAAGGACAGGCAGAGAGGAACTGTTATATGAACTCACCACAAACCCCATTCCTCCATCCCCCTGTGCTGCTTGGGGGAGAGGGAGGCAGAAGAGTCAGGGGGTTGAGCTGGGAGGAATGCAATTTGGGGTGAAGGTGAGGTTATTTTTTTGGGTTTTGTTGGGGTTTGGGTTTTTGTTTGTTTAATTTTGTAGGTTTTCTTGGTTTGTTTTTTAGTTTTGTTTTTGTTTCTCAACATATTAGTTTATTTCTAATTGGCTATAAATGAATTGACAGAGGTTGATATCCTCTAAGGAAATCTCACTCTCCCTACTAATGCCAACAACTCAGTTGGCACCATTTGCAGAAAGGGCACTCTCTCAGTAGATCAGTTCACTTTTCAATAGCCTGAGTTTGAAGCACTGTCATTCAAATGGAATCTCTACCAGCAGTTGTTATTTATAAAGTGATTTCAAGTCTGTTTTGTGTCATTGAAAGAAGATGGGTTTGCAGTTGCATTGACAGAAAACTTTCTTCTTAGGGTCAGCTATATGTTTTTTGAGGAAAAACAATGTGCCTTTCAGGATGCATTTGCAATGTTATTTGATTTTGAGACCAGTGAAAAGGGAACTAATGCAGATTTCAAAGTCATCAGTCTTAATCTTCTGCAGACCAAACTATGCATATGCATTCTCTATTTTTTTTACCTAAATGCTGACAACAAGAGAATAATGAGGCACCATGAAGCCTCCAGAAAACAGTTCTGTTTTATAGTGGTTTTTTAGGGTTGTTTTTTTTTTTAATTATGAATCACATGTAGCAAATGGTCATTCTTCTTCCTGTGCAGGGCTGGGCAGACAGCTTAATGGTATTTGTTCCTCATCAGCCTTTGACAGATGTTATAGAGTCAATATGGATATGTTATCCTAGCTCATCTTCAGGAAGAGATAAGCAGTGATAGAATTATGGCTCATGTTTCATAAATCAGATCTGAAACCATACCAGAACAGATCGAGAAAATGTACTGTAGCTGCTGCTGTTGCTCTGGAAGACATTGTTAACTTTCTGTTCTGAAGAAAGGTGACGTAAATATCCCTTTTTGCCTTCCAGACAGTGAAAGGAAGACGTATCAAATTACCAGAACTGGTAACCTTTCTAATTGGGTTAATTTTTCTTAATATAATTAAACAAGTGGTAAAATCAAACTTTTTCTCTCACATAGGCTAAGGTATACTTCACTGTTTCAGCCATGGCTTTCCATAGTCGCCTCTCAACAGGGCTTATAGATTCTCTTTGCTGGAGCTAAGTCATGTTCTTCTTTGCAAGCACTTCAAAGCACAGTTGGAATTGTAACTCCAGCCTGGGCAGTTCATAAGAACAGGGAGCCACACCAGAGGGCAAAGGTAAGGAGTAACTCATTACACAGATGTGACACTCATGGAATGATGGATGTGTGAAGTGATTTGGAAAAATGTCTTTTCAGGTTGGATAATATTATTTAAACAGCTGCTGTGTGATTTATTATCTCTGTTCCCTCTCCTGTAAAATCACCTAGACATCCTTTAAATAGAAAGAGTCCCTGAAGTCACACCTTTTAATTGAGAAGGGATGGTGAAAGAGAAAAAAACTACCATTTAATTAGCTCTAGAAAATGCTTTTCTTTTAAATGTGTTTCTAAACTACTTCTTATAATCCCATGGTGCTTTTCAGTTAAGCATCTCGTAGCACTTCCCAAGCCTAAGGTCACTGTAGTGTAGACTGAGAAAAATCCTACTTGTAAGTACAAATTTCTGCCTCACCTCTTCAGTATGTTGATTTTTTAGTAGTGCAGTTGTCCTTTGGGCACAAAACCTGCCTTGTTTTCAACCTTGGATCTCTTTTTAACATCTATACTACTGGCTTCAGTGGATTTTTTCTCCTAGTGCAAATGTCAAAGGAATGAGACACAGGAAAAGCATAACAACATAAGAGGTATGTAACTTTCCACTTAATGCTGTTGACCTGCTGTTGATTTTGGAAATTATTCAACATATTTAAGCACACAATTAAATCAAATACATGTGTAACTTGAACATGTAGTAGTTATCCCTGTAAACTAGAATGAAAAATTGCATAGAACTCATTTCACTACTGAAAAATAGCAAAGAAATTTTCCAGCATCTGTTGACTTAAAATGGTCTTCTGAACATGTTCCAGGTATCCAAAGAGGGTATGTGCTTGTCTACAGTTTTGGCATAAAAGGAAAAGAAAAGAGAAAACTCTATCTCAAAATTCCATACTTTCAAACAAGATTTCAGTTCCTTATGATTGCCAGAAAATTGGTTAATATTTTTATTGGGAAACATTTTATAAGTAAAAATGCTTATATTTGAATGTAGTTTGATTTTTTTTTTGGTAGAAAAAATCTAGGAAAAGAGAGGACATATTATTGACCTAAAACAACCTCTACTGAGATTAACATGGTCAAATACAATGAAAAATCAGGCTCCCATTTTTGACTGTAATGTAGGTGAGAAGATAACAGGATACAAGCTGAACATTAGAGCAGAGAAAGCATGAGCTTTGGCAGCATTTCCTTCAAAAACAAAAGATTTAGAGGGCTCTGCTGGGATTTGTTTCACCTAGCTGTACAATATAGGTGTCTGTAGCAAAGCCAGACATCCAGAAGCTTTTCAGTCAATGGGCCCTTTCAGGGCATGATTCACCTCATTGCACTTTGAATGTCTAAAACAGGGCATTAATTAATAAATAAAATAACTTGTGTCATGTAATTAAATAAATTAATTGTGTCATGTAAATGTGTTTTCTGTTGACTAACCATGTATTGACATTTGACCAGTTGGAGACCAGATGGATGGAATATGAGAGTTGGGGCAGTGGATCTACCCTAGGGGAGACAATCATAATGGTTTTGAAAGAAACACTTTACAGAAAATACCAGCAATTTATTTATATAATCAGAAATAATTAGAGATTGTTTCAGAAGAGTAAAAAAATAATGTAGAAGTTCTTATAAAATACCAAACACAGGAGATGATTATGGATTTTTATTTAAAAAAAATACAATCTTGACAATCTGAATAACTGGTTTTCCAGTTTCCTTTTTCTTTTTGGGTGGGGCAGATCTTTCCTTGTTCCAAATCCCTCTAATAATAATTTATTCTACGGTCCTCTTAATGTCTTCTGCAAAGATTTTTTTTTTTTTTTTTAAGTCTGTGTGTTCATTCCTATTCAGCTGGAATTCCACCCCCCCCCCCCCCAGTAACATATAAGCCACTCCAACTCTTGGTGACAAGTCAATTTGCTCCTGAAGGCATTTTGCTTGAACTTTAGCTGGGAAAATGCTCCCTGGTGAATGGAGGGAGCTGCTTGTGTTTTGTAAATTATATGCAGTTTGTGTTGTTCTGGTGCTGTGCTGCTTCTGCTCACCACATCCTGCCTTCCTGGCTACTGGGCTTCATTCTGACACCCTTGTGTCTAATGAGCAGCAGAGCAGGAAGCCAGCAATATGTTCTGAAGAGCATGAGTAATCCCTGGTGTCTGAGAATAGAATTGGTGTGAGCAACCCTACAAAAAGCTAGTAATTCCTCTTATTTCAGCCTCTCTGTGCTCTGAGTCACACTGCAGATGATGCCCCAAGGTCAGTTGACAAAGAGATCTGAATTTCAGTGCAACTTAAGGGTGCACTGCCATTGCTGGGGAAAATGCTTGTCCATTTAAAAGTCTCCTTTCAACACAGGCAACTAACTCAACAAGGGGTTTCTGCTTGTCTTGCAGCTGCTTTGGCCCTTACAATTGTTAAGTTTTACTCCAGCATTTCACTTCATAAAAAATGTCTTTCACAATGGGGAAAACTGCAAAGTATACTCACAGTGAACAAAAAAAGGGAGCTGAACTTCAATGGAACTTGGCAAATATTTTGATGTCTGCTTTGCCCAGGAATTTGTATTGGCTGTTCTGGGTGTAACTGTGGTGATGGGATGCATGGGAATTTTTCTTGGAATTGACTTTCAGGATGGTGTTCCCCAAGTGAAGCCATTTGCATTGCAGGACAAAAGCCAAGCTCTACCTAATAAATGTCACAAGCAAACATCAATTTTTTGGCAGACATGACCACTGCTACCTGTTGCAGGGCAAACTGATGTTTCCTCTGAAGCCAGTAGCATTGTCCTGGACAGTGCTGGACCACTGGGTTTGATCCACTACAGCTGTTTATTGCAGTGGGCAGAGGTGTAAACATCCATCACCTCTAGAAATTGCATCCTTCAAAGAAAGCTTAAAAATTGCTTCTACACCATTCTTCTCCAAGTCTTGTTACTAAGAACTTTGCAATTAATATCACAGTGTTCTTACATCAACTATAGATTTTGCTTTCCTATTTTAATCTTGAAATATGTCATATATTGCTTCTCCTGGGTGCTTCACAGGTGTATGGGGGGTTCTTATTTGGAGGGAAGAAGAAGGGGGCAAGACATCTGCTTAGCTCCAGAAAGGATTGTCTTTCAATTCTCTATGGAGGTGGCTTCCTGGAGGTGGGTGGCCTTTTATTCATGCAGGCAGTGAGTTGCTGACTGAGAAATCTGTGTAGGGAAATGAGCTTTGTCCTAATTCCACTGGAATCAGCTGGGTTAGGGAGCTTCTCACATGCTTTTTTTAATAAGCTCAGAATCAGTATCTTAAAAGATGTTACCATACGTTGATATAATAACATTGCCAAACACTTTTTGACTGACAGGCAATCTCAGGCTGAGGAGGGGAGAGTGTCTGACTATTAACATAGTTATTTATTTGTCTACCTGCCTTCAGACAGCACATTTTAGGACAACTTATCAAATGAAAGGTCCACTGACTGCCTGGAATCATTAAAGCAATGTGCTCTTTTCCTTGGGGGATAAAGCCTAACACCCAGTCCCTTGATGATATCGCTGTTTCAGCCAGAGAAGTTAAAAACTATCCCCACAGAATATAATCAGAAGACACATCCAGAAGACTTTCTCATCCACCTGACTTCACCCTCTGGTGGCTAAGGGTTGTGATGGGATTGGAGTCACAATGGTCTCAGGTTAGACAGAATATGAAATTTGCAGTTTCTGTTTCAGACCTGAAGTCAGCTTTCGTGCCTAAAGCTTGTGTGTATTTTTTCAACAACATTAGACATTCTGTAAAAATTTCACCTTCTGATTTAAAAGGATGAAGCTTATCAGTATAAAACAAAACAACTTTTTTTCTGAGATTCTTTCCTTAGAGAGGAAAAGCTGCACAGACCCTATCTGTCTCTCACAGATACCTCTGTTTTCTAATGGCATTCCGTTTAACCTTTCAACACGCTCTTTGATATTAGCCTGCTTGTCATTTTTTTTGATAAATTGCACCCTGAATTTACTACATGCTGTATTTACATCTGTGCTGGTCTTCAACTGCAGTTTTGCTATTTTTGGAGTTTTATCAATAAGTATTGATGGGGAAGGTTGTGTTTGGTTGGGTTTGTTTGTTTGTTTGTTTGTTTCTGTGAAGCTCTTTTATTATACAAAATAATCCACAAAACACAAAAGTCTGTACTTCTGATGTCACTGGCATCTGGTTCTTAATCTCTTAAGTCTTTCTTTCCAGACATCTCTTGGATGATGGTACTATTTATATTCAGAGATACTGAATGCTGGTTATTATCATGGGAATTGTAGGTGATCACACCCACAGTACTATCCAGACTCCCTGCTGCTCTGGAGCTGCTGAAGTTGCCACTCAGATAGAGGCATACTTTAGAAGAAGTGCCTGAGCTGTTTGTGTGCTTATTCTGTAACTTGGCATCCACCTGGCAAGACAACTGTGTTTCCTTATGTTACCTCAGTTATGCTCTTTTTTGTAGGAAAACAAAAAACTGGCTGTCTCAAAAATAGGCTGCTGCATTTCGTTGTCCTGACTCACCAGGAAGGTTGTCATAGTTGGAAATTTGCAGAGATGCTGTAAGCATTTGGGTGGATGTTGAGTTTATAATTGCCAATGTCCATAATGATGCTATTGCTTTATAATGTTCTTTTAAAAGTAAATGGTAACACAGCTGGTGATTTTCTTCTCAATGCTTTAAAACTCTCTGTCATTCCATTAGAGGATCATTCTCACAAAAAAAAAAAAAAAAAAAACCCAACCAAAAAAAACCCCAAACAAACAAACAAAAAAAACCAAAAACAAAAGCAAAAAAACAAAACGCACAAAAAAAAAAAAAATCCATGAAGGTAACTATTGTTAAGCCACACTGAAAAACCATCCACCTTCTCTAACAGCATAAAGCATTTCTCTTCTTGTGTCACTTGGCTGAGTATTGAGTTCTAGGCTTTTTCCCTCAGTCCTCGATGTCTTATCCAGGCTCCTGGAGACAGTCCAGTTCTTTCTGTTAAAATACTGCAGTTGCTGTTGTGCTGCAGCACATGTATTGACAGGGGATGCTGAAATACCAGGCTCTGCTTCTGGTTGACTTTTGCTGACTGCCTTAACGATCCGCCACTTTGATGCATTACATAGAAATGCTTCTCTTTGTCTAGTGCTTTTCATAGAATGCCTTTGTGTAGGTGTTTGCAGTTTGGACTTAAAAGAGAAAAATAAATTTAAAACTTCCTTTACATTAGGAAGACTAGAAAATGGTCACTGCATATTAAAACTGCTAAAAGAAAAAATGGAGACAATCTAGAGAAAGTAAGCAAAAGATTGTGTAAAACCTTCCTTAATGAACAATGGAATTTCTTTCTGATAAAATGAACTCCAGGCCAAACCTAAATAATCTACTCTGTTGCAAATGCTTAACTAATTACTGGTTTATACTTTGGCTTTTGCAAAGTGGAAATGGGAAACTCTGATGACTTTCCATGTTTCTGTCACAATTAACTGGGAATGAACACTCATACCTTCTGGGTTTGTTAGCTGGGAGTTTGTTTGCTTGTTTGTTTTGTTTGGGGTTGTCTGTTTGTGGGGTTTGGCTCTTTTGAGGGGGCAGGGGGCAAGGGTGGGAGAGGATGGAAGTGGGAGGGTTTTTTTTAGCTTAAAGTATGTTTTACTCCACTTGCTTCTCAGCTTTGGATTCAGAGTATTCCGGGCTATTTTCATTTTAAAGACCCCTCCCTCCAACTCATCAGAAGAACAGAGAGAAGTGCAAGGGGAAAAAAATATTTTACACGTGAAGATGGTATCAGCATCAGTATAATGATCTTCAGTTTAGCAAAAAGAAAACTAATAGCAAAGTGGTATTTGGGTGCTTCAGGGGAACAAACAGAACTGTTACCACCGCAGAAAGGTGAATGGTATATCGCTAAGAAGACATTTCCATTTAGCACTGTACTTTCAACACCTGTGCAGCTCAGAGCAAGAGCATAGTCCCAATTAGGGAGCTGTGCCCTGTGTCTCGCCTTGGGAAACCTCGCTCGGGACTCGACGGAGCCGCAGTCGCTCACAGCCCCGGCTCCCCAGCAGCCCCAGCTGTCCCAAAGCCGATGCTCGCTTGGGCACGGCAGAGGCCTTTTGTTCTGTAGCTCGCAGCTCCTCTGCATTCCTCCCACGTACGGGCTCGTATCTCATCTCCTGGTGCTGCTCTCGACTACCGAAAGGTAGATCCACCTTCGGCGGGCCGACCTCGCGGCAAGGACCTTGTGATTCCACCGACAAATGAGCGGTGTTAGTTAATGCAGAAAACTTAGAAGTCGCGGGTTTGAAAACAAAAGAAGCCCCTTTCATTTCTGTCAGGCCAGGTGGCACTGTCTGCCCCCGGGATGCCTCCGTGCGCCTCAAGTTGGTGTTCGCGCCGCTGATAAAATGAACAGCTCCCGGCCGGGACAGCGCGGCACCGGCAAAACACGGCGGCAGGGACCGGCTGCAACATAACCTGCAGAGAGAGGGGAGACCTGCAAGGAGGCATTTAGGGTTAGCGGAGCGACGGGCACCACTGAGAGTGGGAGAGGAGAATTTCCCTGCACGAACGGGGCGCCGGGCAGAGCCAGGCAAGGACGGATGCTCCTGCCCGCCGGCGGCTGCCGGACCCCGCGCCACTGAAGAGGGCAAGAGTGACCCGGAGGTGGTCAAGTTCACGGGCAGCGGGGCCGCTCGGACGACAGCCGCCGGACGCCCCCAGGGCCGTGAAGGGCCGGGGCGCGGCCCGCAGCCCCTCGGCGCCGCCCGGCTCGTCCTCGTCCCCGCCCGCCGCCGCCGGGCGGGACCATCTCTGCCCTTGGCGAGGGGGGGGGCGCGCTCCGCCCCGGCTCCCCGCCTGGCCCGCCTCCCCCCCGCGCGCGCAGAGCGCCCCTCCGCCTGGCGCGCCGCGTGGTCACGCCCAGCGCGGCATTAACGCCCCCCGGCGCGGGGCGCGGGCGCCCGGGCATCCTCCGGCGGCGGCTCCTCGGCGCGGGGCGGGCGCGGAGCGGCTCCCAGCGCCAGCCGTGCGCGCTCCGCCGCCGGACAACGCCATGAAGCCGGCGGTGCTGGAAGTAATGAGGATGAACCGGGTGTGCAGGATGGTCCTGGTCACTTCCGTGGGCTCCTTCATCCTCGTCATCTTCTATTTCCAAAGTATGTTGCACCCAGGTAGGGCACCGCAACCGCACCGGCATCGCCGGCACCGCCGGCCCCGCCGAGGGCAGCGCCCTCCCCGCTCTCCGCCGGCGCAGGTGGCGGCCGCCTCGGAAGCCGTCGCCGGCTGCCCCCGGCTCCCGGCGCCGCTGCGGCAGGAGCGGGGCTCGGCGGCCGCGGGAAGGTCGCCTCGCCCCCCGCAGGAAACTTACCGCGGGAGGGAGGAAAGTTGGTTTGGTTAAGAATTTTGTTATTTTCCGCTTTTTATCGTGCGTTTGGTGAAGGGGGACGGGAGACGACAGCGGCTGGCGAGCGCGGCGTGCCTGAGGGGCGCCAGGAGCTGCCCGGTCCCCGCGGGTCCCTCTCGCAGGGAGCGGGACCCCAGCTCCCCTCTCCCGTCGGGAGTCGCGGGCCTGGGTCTTCCCAGCTTTTCGTTTTTGGAAGCGTCAGGGACACCGCGGCCGGGCAAGGGCACCCGCTGCTGCCAGCTCCGCGCCGGATCGCCCGAGTTGTCCGGAGCGGCGGGGGCGGCTGCCCGGCCCGGGCCATCCCTGCCCGCGGCGCTGCTGCCCGGTCCTGCCGTGTCCCGGTGTTCGGGAGGCCGAGGAGCTCCGGGTGCAGCCGCTGGCTGGGCACGGGTGTCCGCAGGGACGCAGGCTACGGAGCGCCGTGCAGGATTCCACGCTCCCGGCTACCTAATGCCACTTCAGCTTTTCGGTTTCCCTCATCCTAGGGATGGACCTGTACTGGGGGCAGCAGATGCTGGCTCCCAGGGAAGTCCCACGTAGATCAGCTACTGATTCACAAAAAGGTGGGCTTGGGCTGTGAAAACTTCCTGCGGTGTCAGCTGTGTGCACAGACCCCTCGTGGATGCTTTGTGCAGCTTGGTGAAATTTGTCCAGCATGGCAAAAAAAAATCATTTTGATCTGTCTGTCTCACTTTTTCCCCTTTCTGCCTGAGAAATGACGTGGGAATTGCACTTGCAGTGTCTTTTTGGAGGGATCTGACAGCTGAGCAGAGGAGCGAGGCTGGTAAGAGGGAGTGATACCTCGTAGTGGGCCAACAGCTGTGGCTGGCAGACTGGCCGCACTCCTCAGCAGGCGAGTCTTCCTGGCCGTACCTGTTATTGTCTACTGCCAGCTCTCGAGCGTCCTGGCTACAGGCATATAGCTGTAGCTGATAAGGGAATTGCAGTCTAGTAAAAAGAAAAAGGATCTATTCAGATCGACTCATTCTTTCCCTGTTTGTGGCTCCCATAGTTGCCATATGTGTATGTGGCACTTAGAGATGTAGTTTAGTGGTGGACTTGGCAGTGCTGGGTTAGTGGTTGGACTCAGTCTCAGAGGTCTTTTCCAGCCTAAATGATTCGATGAGGAGTGATTTTTTCCTTAAAGCTTTTGGAGAATTTTTCATCAAATGGTAGAGGCTTGGTGCACTGATAGAATTAGGAATCAGTAGATCTGCTGTTCTGTGGTGAAGCCAAGTCCTGTTTGGTGTTTTTCTATCAGCTGCCTGCTCCTCCAGAGTTGGTATAATTTGCTTGATGAATGTGTTCTTGTATGGTGCCCATCTGTGTTAATACCTGCCAACTTCTTGGAAAAATTACCATATTTATTCTCTTTCCTGCTGTGTCTGTCCCACGCTTACTGGTTTCACAAGGAGTACTCAATCCTTAGCAGACCCGGAGAAGGCTTTATTTCTGGTCTTCAAGGCACCATGCAGAATTATGGGTTGTAACCAACTTAATAGAAGTGTGATATTTTAATAGGTGGAGTTCCACAGATAATATGGTTTGCACACATATTCAGAAAATTTGGTCAAGACTTATTTCCCCTTTTTCAGATGAATTATACTGCTGGAACACAAGCTTAGCATGCAGTAGGTGAGGCGAAATATTCTTCTGTGAATTTTTGAATGTAGAAAAATAATATTTTAAGAATTCTCAATATGCCTTATAGTTAACTGTTGGAGATTATGGCTTTATGTTCCTTGTATTGTGAGGCTATAAATAGGCTGAGATTTTAGTACAGTTCAAAGGATTTATCATAAACTCTGAGGAGAGAATGCGATGCTGTGAAATCACTGGGAGGATAATGTGCACCCATTTTCTGTGTGACACATATTCACATATTTAGGTTGTTAGTGTGAGTGGAAATAAATAGATCACAACCTTTATTGTGCCTTTTTCATCATAACTTATTCTGATTTTTTTTTTTAATTTTTTTTTTTTTGGTGAGCTGTTTCCATAGCAGTAACTGCTGGGAAGCTCTCAAGCTCTACTCTAGTCCTGCACAGAGTGTCCCCATTTGGGTTACACATGGCTTGTAAGGCTCAGACAGCTGTTCTCCCAGATGTCTGTTATGCCATTGTACGTGTTGCCATCCTGGTAATGCAAGTGATAGATTAATGTAGACTTCCTGAAGGGTCAGGAGGGAGGGAGGGAGGTGGTAGACCTGTGAATGTGATATACATTGGGTACTGGATCATTTTTAGGAATTAAGTCTTTTTTTGTAACATGTGCTTGTAACCTTTCTTGTGTGTCAGAATTCACTGGAGCCAGATCCTGGGCAGAACATATGTCAGGACTGGAGGCGTTAAAAGCTTTCAAAATCTTGGTTAATGTCTTTTTGTTGTTGGAGGGTGTTCTAAATTCTAGTTGGTCTCCACAGAAGCATATCTTTGGATGACTGCAGGAGGGAGCTGTCTCTCATCTCTGGCTTGCCAGTGTCACTGTTGTTGGTAGCTTACCATGCTCTCTGCAGAGGCACTTTGCAATCAGAATTAGATGAAAAATTCCCACCCAAACCTTTTGGAGAGAAAATAAGGTTTTCAGGTAAGTCCTCAACAAGAAGTGTCAGGTCCTTACTGTCAGTTTCTTGAGCCCCAGCGTTCTCTCAGTGAATTTCAGGAGGCTGCTTACAAAGCTTTCTCATCAGTTTCAGGTGAAAGATGCTAGAAGGCCACCAGATGATGAGTCCAACCCCCTCTGGGTTTTAAATCTTTATCTGTTAGTGGGGATTTTCCATTTTAGGAGATCTGAATATGGAACTCTTGTTAGAAGTGTGAGGCACAAATTTCTGCTGATACCTTTTTTTTTTAATTTGGGGTGAAAAAATAAGAAAGTTATGTAGTTAACAGAAACCTTGTTTAAAAAAAGACAAGCAGAAAACCCAAACAACACAAACACGCCCAGTGCCTGAAGCTGGGAAGATGAACTTAGCCTTATCTTTGCAAAAGAGTATGATGTATCCCTTGTTCTGTATCTTAATACCAACATATTCATGCTGGAAGGAAATCAGGTGGTTTTTACTGTTTCTTCTCTCTTTGGCTGTGTTCCCATTCTTTGTTGGGAAGTCAGCTGTAAATGTGCTATTTGGTTATTGCGCCTTTGCATTGTGCGGGTTTTGTCAGAGATTGCTGAAGAGCTGGGAACCCACCCTCCCAAGTTAGGTTCCCCAACCAGTTGTTGTTGAAGGGAGGTTAATTGTGCAGCTCTCCAGTGCTCAGGACCACTGTAAAGAAAACTTTGGAGGTGATCCTGGCTGTTGTTGCTTGTCTGAGCCTATGTTTGTTCCTGAGGGAAGAAGTGGTAGAGGGGACTTTGATGTGTTTTGCCATTGCCCGTCTAGCCTTTTCTGAAAAAAAAACCATGTTGCAATGTTAGCTATAGCTGGAGATATAGCAATATATAGCTGATTTTCCCTGTCTCTTTTGCTCAAAATATTTTTCCCCTTCACTCTCCTGCCATGTGCTGTCCAGATAACTGAGTGCAAGCTTATTATTGCTCCATGCTCCTGGAACTTCTGTCTGTGTGAAATAGGTCAGTCTTGGGGTTTTATGTGACAGCCCAACATAGTTTTATCTGCTGCATTTCCCATGAAATCAGTTTGCTCACTGGTCTTTAGCCTGCCTACACTTTCACAGATGTGTTTACTTTGTTCTGTAGGCTTCCCCGCTGCAGCGAGCGGGGGACTGTGAGTCACCCAATGGAGGCAGGAGCTGCTCTGCCGGGCTGGGGGTCACATTGGTGGTGTGTTAGGATACGCCAAGGTGTAAAATTTCTCACAGAGGCAGGATAATTAATACTATCTTTATCTTACCTCAGACAGGTTTATGAAACTGACTTATTCTAAACCTGATTCCCTTCCCATCCCTCCCACTTGCATTTTTTTTGCTGCATTTTCCATCTCCTGTTTTAGACTTGCACTGCTCTCCCCTGGATGCTGGTGAAGGTCAGACTTGCCTCATTCCATGATCATCTCAGTTACATATGCAACACGGCATGGCTGATAGCTGATGTCTGCCTTTGCTTGAATATCCGAACAACTCAGACTACAGGAGGTTTTTTTCCTTATGTCTGAAGACAAGCTCACCATTGGTTTTGATGGCAGATTCTGTTTGAAAATCAATGCAGCAGTCTCCCATCTTGCAATTGATCCTCGCTTTCTCTCTTGCTTACAAAGGAGAATGAGATCTGCAAGGCAGTTGGGTGTGTGGCATTCCTTTGATGGACCCTGTATACTGGTTTTAAATTATTCTGTTTGGGATACAGAGAAAATTGACAGCCACAAGAAACTGGCCCTCATTTAATTGCATGCAATGAAATCCATCCTCCAGAAACCCCACCATGTGCTGTATCTGTTTGTTGGTGTCCCCAAAAAAGCTTTTCATAGATTTCCATGGAACTGTCATCAGTGTGAGCAAACCTACTCTGGTCATTCTTCTCAAAGAGACTGGTAGTCTGGAACTGCTTTGAGTTGAGAGTTAAGCTGCTCTATCTAGAGAAAATCTTCCTGGTTAGTGAATATTAATCTTATTAGAAGAGCAGCTTTTTCTATTGCAGTGCAAATGAATGTAGGTTTTTGCAACAACAGCTTGCTGAATTGAAGAAATAAAAATATGTCTCTGAATGTGTTCAAGCAAAAATTACCTGGGTAATTATGTTGCAGTCATGTCTTATTACATTTTAACTTATCAGAATATTTTACTCCACTGTTACATTTTCTACTGTGTAGGTTTCTATAAGTTTGTTTTTTGTTTTTTTTTTTTTATTACTGTGTATCAGTATTGGGAAAGTATGTCCTAACTTTCAGAGCACTGACACTCTATTCACAGATAGAAAGTGTCCTGACTTAGCTTAAGTAACTTTTTCAGAGATAAAGTCAGTGTGCGCAGAAACTTTGTCTTGAACTTAGCAAAATAGCATATAGAGCTGAAATGCCCCATGCTTTTTATGAACAAATTTATACCATTGATTAGGTGCAACTAGTATCTCATTTTTATTTCATATTCAGAAATATGAGCCTCTTTCTGAATTCTAAAGTTGCTTCCATTACTTTTCAGAAGTGGCAGGTAGTTTATCTTGTATTGTACCATGTAATTAACTCTAAAAGTGATTCAGACAATTGGAAGAAATTAGATTCATGTTACTTTTTCCAAAGCCAGCACTACTGTATTTTGTTTGACTCTGTTGCCAAATGTACTACATCAAATCCTGCCTGACAAAGCTGCTGCAGTTGTCCTTGTGTGAATGTCATTCTAGCACAATTTTTTCTTCTCAAGCCTTTTGGGCTGATGCATATGTATTATGTATCAACTCCGAGTTGATCCTGAGGGAGTTAAGGACTGGGATGGCAGACACAATGATTTGAATCTGATGGTTTTTCTTTCTGATTGTTTGTGCTGTTCACAGCAAACGTTTGAGTTCTGTGTGTGACTTGTTGAAGTGTCAACATACATTAAATGAAGCATAAGATGCATGGATGAAGGGCCCAGTTGAAATCAATGAAAAGAGGAGGAGTTTTCCCCTTCACATTAAAGGAATGAGATTAAGTTCAGGAATGATGTACTTGTGTAGACTTGGTGTGTCCAGGATAAAGACGAAGCTATACCTGTGGTGGGTTACCTAGATTCAGCAGCCACATACTATCTTACAAGGATAACATTTCAAAGCATGTTTGTGTTTTGTTGGATGTTCCTGTTCCCTGTAGCTCATTCAGAGCTTTGTGGATGAGGTCACAATTCCAACTGAGTTCAGTTGATTCCTCATTATTTGTGTTTCAGTACCCAGGTTATAGATATTGTCGTTTTGTTACAGGCAGAATGCTTGCATGTGACAGAGTGGGGTTTCTGGCACAAGCCTCGTGCTCTTAACTAGAAGGTGAGACCACCAGAGACTACTGTGAACAGTGAAAGAATTCAGTTCCTAATTATCTTCAGTTAATGCCTCCAGACACAGGGATTTTCTTGGATTTCAATTTTGTGAATTTAATCAGCAAAGGATGCAGCATGTTCCCCCTTTCATGTAATTGCTTGGCACCTGAAACTAAGGTTTCAAGGATAAACCAAAATTTTACCGCATATATGCTTGGACTCTGGGTTGCTTCTCTTGTATAACATTTTCATCCTCCACTTTTCATTTAATGCTGATCAATGAATGTGGTTTGTTTTCTTGCCCTCTCCACATCCTCCTTTATAAGGAGTTAGCTGTTGGGGAAATTGTCTGGAATAGATCCATTCCCTTCTGTGAAACTGAAATTGTAGGTTTCCATATGAATGGCCTGTGTTAGATTTCAGCTCCCTCCCCAGTATCCTCTGGGGCTGTCACAACACCTGTAGCATCACTAGGAATTACCTAATGGAAGGCAACCTGTGCACAGATTAGGAGCACTTATCCATGAGGAATAAAGGAATGAAGGTGCTGACTATCCCATAGCAGTGTGCACCCTCTGCTCTGCCCTTTCTGTGATGTCTGATCCTCTGCTCTGCCCTTTCTGTGATGTCTGATCCCTGCGGACTGGTGGGGGAGCCTTTCGGACAGAACATGGGAACTGCAGGAATGTCTCTGGAAGCTGGTGTGTCTTACTGGTTCCACTCTAGGAACTCAGAGATTGAAAAGCTCTGTGGCAGCAAGCCTCAGAGAGCCACAGTGGATGGCTCTCTCATTTCTGTGATATGCTAACAGGACTTTGGGTAACAGCATGGTATAAGTAAGTGCAGCACAAGCATTTGTTAATTTGCAGCAAGGAAGCTTTGTGTCCATGGGATACAAGGAAAGCTTCCATGTATAAAGAAAATTCACTGCCTTATGCAGTTAACATTTAAATATCCAGGGTTTTCAGAGTTATTTTAAAATAGTAATGCTTTTTTTGGTTGCTTTTTACACTGTGCCCACTGTTGGCAATGAAAGCAGATGACAGCTTTCCTTTTGGTCATATTAATTTTACACATTAGAGATGAGGTCCTGAATGAGGCATTAACATTTAGGTTACAAGCATCAGAAGGGGATGCTATTTAAAAGAAATAAAATTAGATGGCTGCCACTGGAACATTTGAAGGAAAATGTTCATTAGAACACACTGACTGACATCGAGGCTAGATTTGGAAACTGAGTATTTAATGTCTTTTCCCCTGACAGATTTGAATCTGTGCATTAAAAAAACCTGAGTATGAGCACTTATAAAATGTTGACTGGGAAAAAAAGAGGTCTATACACATAACTGTGTGTGAACACACACATGCACTCGCCTATCTTCCCACCCTCTACAAAATCTGTAGTTGGTGGCCCAGGTAATCCAAATGCAGCGATTTCTGAAGTGCAAACCTTTTTCTCCTAGCAAGGCTGCTGTGAGGAGTATGAAGTTCTTTGATATTAAAAGAAATCCCAGAAGTGCCACGTGCTCCACATAGGTGCCTTTGTTATTTTACTAAGTGAAATGAGTGGTAAGTGTGGTTTCTCATTTCTGCTACTCTTTCTCAAATTACATATTTGGAAACATCCAGGTTGAGATAGGAATGATGTTGTTAATTCTTTGTAGGCTGTAGAAGAACAAGGATTTTTATAGTTGGTCAGGGTATCAATTTAAACAGTAAGAGTGCCTCTTCAAGGTAGCCTTCATCTTGTTTGTGCCAGGCTGTAGACACTGAGGGATGACTTTGCTCCATTACTATCAATCACTGCTGTGATGGCTTCACACTCCTATGAAAAAACGTAAAAGAAAGTGCTGGGGGAAATGGAAAATACAAACAATGCAATCGAGCAGAATTTCTCACAGCACTGTGATTCTGGGGGTTTGGGAGGTGGTAGCTGTATCCAGCACGTGTCATGGAGGTAGGTGGACTGCACAGTGTGAAATGCTCACATCCTGTAAGTGTTGTCTGCTCTTCCTTTGGCAGGGAGAGGCAGCCTTGGTTTCAAGGATGTGAGTACAGTGATTGATGTGTGGTTTTGCAGGATCAGGCCCCTCTTTCTTCTCCAGGAGGTAAATGAGCAGGATCTCATCCTCAGCTGTGCTCAATCTGCAGAGGAGCTGCTGCTGCTGCTTTGAGCATTGTCTCAGGCTAAAAGATGCCCACCTTAGTCATCTTAATATCAAAAGATTGTCTCTTTTTATGTGATTTGGCTGAGTGGTAGGAGACATAGATTTTAATTGCAGAGTGCACATATATAATCCACAAGGAATAAAAGGCTTTGTTGCGTTTCAATCCACTTCTTGAACACATTGTACTCTGTAAAAAGCAGAGAACTGTGGGATTCTTTTTTTTTTTCTCCTTTTATTCATTTTTAAGACGTGGACACTCAAGATTCATTTTGTAGATGATAAAAGGTGGGCTTCAGGAGCCTTAGAGTAATACCTTCTGAATTCATTTAATAAATGACATTGTAGCTAGTAATTTTCATACTTCTTTTGGCTGGTAAATGATTGTATAAAGGAATCAAAAACTTTAAAATTGATAGCCTGTAGGGATGTTGAATTAGGCAAGGTAGCCATATAATTAATAAGGTGACTGTAAGTGGATCTCATGGATGATCTTTAATGTAATACCTTGTCTTAAAACAAAGAGCTTTAGGTAGTTAAAATCCTTTTAAAGACTATTTGCATTATAGTGCTTTAAAGCTGATTGGTATGCAGGCAGAGCAAAAATGTCTGTATTATCTGAAGTGACCTGACACAGAATAGCACATTCTGCACCCACGCTGGTGGAGGAGCCGAATATGTCCTTCTAGAAATCTGTATTTTTACAGTCTGTGTTGGAAGTAGTAGCAGGAAATTTATATTAACTGAGGAGGAGGGCCTTAACACTTTTTAAACACTTGGTGATTAATAAAATGTGTCAGTTGGGGTCATAAATACAAAATGATAAAGCCTGTCTTGATTGTGTATTTTGGTCTTGATTAACTTCTAAAACACATTTGAGTTTCCAGATGGTGATGGGTGTTTTATCTTTAGAATTAAGCATGTGTATGTGTGCACGTAATTATGAAGTTGAAGTAATTGCTAATCATTGGGGTAATACACCAGAGTGTGATGGACTGCAAGGGTGACAGTGGACACGTGCACTCCCAGGCATTGCAGTGTCCCACTTCCTGGATTTATTAACTGTTACAGGATCAGTCAGCTGGGCATTGTGCAGAGTTCCTGCCACCATGGCACTGGCAATCCTGTGGACTGTGCCAGATAATCTCTGCCTCTCCACATTCCTTCTCTTCCCAAATCAGTCTTGCTTGTCCTTTGTGGCAAGGTTAGGGAAGCTCAGATAGAGTGAACATGGCTCCCTGCTAGGCTCTTGGTTTTGGGGTTTTGTTTTGGGCAAGCCATAAGATTTTACTTTTTTTTTTTTTTCCTGAAAGGTGTACACTGAGTGGTTTGAATTTGCTGGTGGGTGGATGGCACAAGGTCTGCATGATGGGCTGGAGGAGACTGTGGCTGCTTTTCAGTTGATTTTAGTGAGTACTGGGTCAGGTCTACTGTGCTAGAGCAGAGGATTTTGGGTTGCACAAAGGGCATACATCCCCTTGGATGTAGAAATATAGGATTGCAGGCTTGGGTGGAGCCCTGAACTCTTTCTGCCCTGTAAATCTGGGTCAGTTCCGTTGACTAAGTTAGCTCAATTCTGGATCAAAGGTACTGTAATGAAGAGCAAATTTTGTCCCTCTGTGTCTTCCTACAGACCAATATACAGTAGAACAACAGCTTTGCTTGTCTGTTTTCCCTCTTATTTGTGCTTTCTGCAGTCAAGAGAATGAAAGGTTTTTTCCTAAAGAGGTCCATGCTTGAAGTATTGAGAGGGGTGCTGCCTATTTTCAATAGCTTCAGTAGAAATTACATTGACAGACAAGCTGTATGTAGCCATCAGCATGCAGATCATCAACAGGATCGAAGCTTTCTTGTCCTGCTGTAGAGCTTCTCTGTCTCATGCAGAAAAGGCTATTAATATTTCTGGTGCAGCAGCAAAAATGTAATTACATTAAAGAAAAAGCTGGGAAAAAGTTGGGGCTTCTAGAGCTATTAACTATTTTGAGATAAAACTCGTTTGAGATGCTAAATTAGCTGGAATAAATGATATAAGACAGACGTGATTTAATTAAAATTGTCTTCATATTTGGCTGTCTTGAGTCGCTTGTGGTTTTTTGTGGTTTGTTTTTTTTGTTTCCTTTTTTCTTTCTCTCCTCCCCAGAACACATCAGTGTTCTGTGCCTGTTTCCTGAACACTTTTTAAGAAAAACTTCCAGAGCAGAGAAAGGAGAATATTTGCAGAGGATGCAAAACAAAATATATACAGGGGGCTATTGTGTCTAAATGATTAGTAATGCCTGAAGTCCATACATCAGTATAATGTCAGTGCCTTACAGCCTCATCCATCTCCAAAATGCTATAGCCAGCGTGGTAACACAGTACTGTGAGAACTCTTTGTGCAGCTAGAAATGCGTCTCATTCCCCTCAGTGTGCCTGGGCACCAAGGGAAACAGGCCATAATTCTTATATGTCCGAACTAGCTGGGGTTTTAGCCCACTGCCAGTCTTTAGAGGCTTTCCCCCCCTTCATTTTAGTGTTTGTGGTGTTGGGTTTTTTTTGGTTGGTTTTTTGTTTGGTTGTTTTTTTTTTTTTTTTTGTACTCTTCAGACCTTTTGCTTGTTTCTGCATTCACTGGAGGATGTGACCAAGAGATTTATTTCAGGCTCCCATTCCAGCTGTGAGGGGATCTCTTGTCATCAGATTGTACCTCAGCCACTCCTACCTTGCCAGAGTGGTTTATGCCTGGTGTACTTTTTCAGCATTTTGGGGGCCTGGAAACACTGCTGAGTGTCAAGTCGTGTGTGTTGTAAGTTGGTTAATGATGAGCCTGTGCTTTCCTGCTGTCTGTTGCAGTTGAAGCTTCACTGGGAGTGAGTTAGGGGCAGCGTTTCTGGAAATCTTGGAGGATTTGGGTCCAAATCTACTTCTGGAGCAGTAATACTTTAATCAGAAGGCTTCAAAATGGTCCACAAAGCAGGTCCATGCTAGTGACTGAGGCATGGTCAGGAAGGGTATGTGTGCTGGGATTTGTTTAATGGTTTCCCACCAGGCTAGTGGCACATTCAGGAATAAAGCTGGAGTGGTAGGGTGGATTTCTTGAGCTTCTATGATCTGAGGTTTGCAGTCCCCTATAGGCTTGGAATCAATCATATGCAAACTAGATAGGAGGCACAACCCGATTCCCAGCACTCAGCCCAAGTAACACCTCTGCAGCCCCCTGCAGGTGTGCTCTCTGCTTGTGAGGATGATGAGGGCAATCTTGTGTCCTTTGGAGTGTTCCTGACAGGAAAATACTCCTGGTGCAGATACATGGGGCTTTGAGAGCTCCTTTTGAAAGCTCCAATACAAAGTGCTGCCTCCATGAGACCAGACTGAGGTGGAGGCCACACCTGTGCTTAAAGTCTGTTTTCTATTTTCTGGAAGAGCAAGCCTGACTTACTCTAGATAGTGTTGTGCTTGGACAGCTTTTGCTAGTGAATGTTTTACTGGATCAATACAGGTGGAAAAAGGGCCTGCCTTTTCCCTTTTCATGTTCGTTTACGTCTGTGTCCAGGTCTGCTAGAGGTTTTGCTAGCAAATCTAAGTTTACTACTTAGGAAGAAAAAAAAAAAGCACATACAATGAAACTGTATCCTTTCTATGGTCTTGCTATGTCAGCAAAGCTTTTACATGTTGATCAAGGCTGATGTGCATGATGCATCCTGGGTTTTTATTTGTGCACCAATGTTTAACATAGCTGTAAATCAAAATATTGCCTCTCTGTAAAGTATGTTGTCCCTGCACTTTGCTCATTCTTCTCTTATTGCAGTTTTAAAGTCAAAGACAGGAAGGTATCATCAGCTGTCTTTGTGAGGGGCTGCAGCTGCTGGCTGATGCTCTCCCAGATCCTTCCCTTTTAGACCTCTGTGCTTTCTATGGGGCGTTGTTGATGTTCATTCCTTGAAAGAGAAAACCAAAACAGCATTTCATGAATGTGTTTGCTCAGAGCAGCCTCAGTTCTCAATCTAGCATCTTTTTCAGTTCCTGTGAAGTTCTGGGGCATTGGAAGGAATGCTTCATGCAGTGCAAGTGGGGAAATGGAAGCCACTTAACAGTTTGAGAGGGTATTTTTTTTACCTCAGTCTTGGAAACAAAACATTTCCCATCTGTCTTGCTGAATATATGTGATTGTTTCCCACAAGTGCACAGGACTAAGAGCTGCAGTGAGGCATTTTGAAGAGATGGACTTCTTGTCATCACTGCAAGACATCTAGGAATGCTTTTCTTCCTGCCTTTTCTCTCCCCTGCTGACCTCTAAGTTTCTATGTCCCCCTCATAGTCAAACAAGCATAGTAAAAAATATATCTGTGTCTGAAGTTCTGGTGTTTGTTTGCCTCTTGCTCATCTGTCAGATTAATTTTGCATTGAATTATGAAAAATGTTGCTCTGTCACAAGTTGTGGCTGGTAGTAGATTGCTTGCATACTACATCTGTTCAAATGTTCAGGAGAGAGACCACTTTAAAATTTCAATTATAGCCTAAAAATACACGTGGTGTCTTTTTTACACATTTGACTCTCTTGCTGGAAATAGCAGGGTGCTGTCATGTTTGTCATGTTTTCTAGCTGCAGGCAGTTTTAAGCACAATGTAGTTATGTAGCAAACTGGAAAAATGTGCACCCATCTTCCTCAAGTGAGGGCATGTGGGAATGGTGCTATGGCCACATCAAATACTGCACACATGGAAATTACAGGAGCTGGGCAGACAACCAGTGTTTACGTGCTTAATTTATGTAATAGCCCTTTCAGTTCCCATCTGTTCCTGTGCCCTTTGGCAAACGGGTTTGTAGTTTTCTGACACTTGAAAATGTTGTCAAGTTCAGGGAATAAGACTCGGATTTTATTTAATTGCTTCTTTCTTTGTCTATTGTAATTTGGCCCTTGGGGAGAAGAGGTTGATCCCAGGAAGCAGGGAAGCTTTTTCTTCCCAGGCTGCCAATAATCTGTGAGTACAACTCAAGGTTGAGAAGTCAAAGTTGCAAGTTGAGGACTTAGGCCCCAAATGCGCCTCACTTTCTCATATGTGAGCAAGGCAGCGGCAAGGGAGTTGTGCTGTAAGTGAACGTGATCTGAGAACCCCATGTTTCTGCACTCATGGCCAAAGTGCAACTGGAACTTCTTGTGAAGGGTGCTGATCCAGAGCAGAGGGTGCAAAGATGAGTTCCTGTTCAAGTGGACCAAAGCAATTGGCTGTCAGGAAGGAGGGGTTGGTTCCTGCCTTGCTTTTATCTCTGTTCTTGCTCTTCTGCAGTGCCAGGGCACACTCCACCTCTGTGGCTCAGCTAAAGCATGGTGTTGTGGCAGGCACAAAGCAGACCAGAGGTTGAGGGCAGGAGTCTGATGGGCCTGACATGCAGTGGCAACAGGGATGTGTGTTACAGAGCTTCTTTGAACCCGTACAGTTCAACATAGGTAGGGGGTATCACCAGCACAATGGAAAAGCAAATTACTGCTGAAAACAATTGCTGGTTACCAAAACTGATAATTCTGACTCATTTATTCAAACTCAAGTGTGAGCCTGTGCCTGACCCCAATTACCAACTCACTTCTGAAATTTCTTTGAAATGGGTTTGTGTCAGATACAGGCTACATGGGAGCTCCAAGGTATGGGTGGAGAAAACACTCACCCTTTCATTACTGCTGGAGTAAGGACATGTACAGCCATTTCTGCAGCATGGTAAGCCAAGCACAGGTTGTCTGTAGCTTCCCACTTGTGTTCTTCCCTGCATGTCTTGAAATGCCTTCTACCAACACTGTGAGCTTGTGCTCTGTAAGTTGATCCTGTGTCCTCCTTCCTGGGACAGGCAGTGTCCTGCTTTGTAGGGCACTGGGCTGGGCTGCCTCTGTGAGCAGCGTGCTCTCATGACATCTGCATTGGGATGAGCTGTGCCCCAGCACTGTTCTTGTGTGTGCTGGGAGACTAGGTTGCAGTAAACTGGCCTAATCAGTAAAACTAACCTTCTTCCTAGCATATGCCCATAACTTCAGGAAGTGGTTGGAGGAGCTGGGAGTTCAACCTAGTAAGCTTCAGGTTTACTACTGAATGATCATGTCTTTGGGCAATGTCAGAGGAATAAGGACACACGTGGTGGGAAGGAAGGGATGGTCCTGGTGACAGAGGTGCAACTCTAGGAAGGTTGGTCAGGGCAATTGAGATTTCTTGGTTCCCTCAGAGTCCTGGCAGTAGGCTTGCTAGCTCATTTTTATGATCTACTAACTTACCAACTCCTGAAGAAGCTCTTCTGACAGCCCTCACAGATGGCCTTGTGCTGCAGAGGAGCCCAGAGAGAAGTGGTAGGCAGTGAAAGGAATTTGCTGTGCCGTTGTTCCACCACCATGGTTGTAAGGGTTTCATGTTTTGTGTAATGGGTTACAGTTAACCTCGGCTCTTAGACTGTCTCAGTTTTGGATGCTAAATATGAGTATACTTTCAGGGCAGAAAGCAAAGGCATAATGTAGGAGGATCAATCCCTCCTAGGGGAATCTATTTAATCAGGAATATTTATTCAAAGGACAGCCAGTAATTTCCTGCTAAATGGATCCACATAGCCTGGCACATGTTCACAGAGGGGCAGAACTGGCTTTCCAAGTGTGTGATCCCTGGCAGAGCTGGATGGTGACATGCAAGAACATTGAAGGTCATGGCTTTTGTTGCTTCCTCTTCTTCTGCCTGCTGGCCCTTTTGTCTCACTCTAGTGGTGCTGGCATGCAAATTACTCCCTGCTATTCCATGCTGGGCCATTCCTTACAATTCATGTTGGTGTGCCTCTCGAGCTGGAACTGCTGGTGAAGCAGGCAAAAGCTGATCAAAACACGTGTCTAATTGGATTTTTAGATCTTTTGCTTTAAAAATGTGGGATTTTCAAGTACTCCCATTAATGGGCATTCGTACTGAGGAGAAATATGTCACCAGGTAGGGTTTTTTTTGAGTCAGAATTTCAGTATAATTAAAAAGAGATTACTGAACTTAATATTGTTAAAAGAAATGCTTTCATGAAATAAAGAACACCACTGGAACCTCTGGGTGCACATAGGAAATGTGCTGAGCCATTGCCTGCAGCTTGGTGTTAAGGCAAGAGAAGCTTTTCTGTAAGTATGGAAAAAGGGAGCTGTTGCACACTGGGGCTTCTTACTCTTTGCTCTGTAGAAGGTTCTTCTGGAGGGAGGGAATTGTACTTTTGAAGGAGTGAGCAGAAGAAACATATGTGGATTCAGCTGAAAAGTGTCAACCTAACTAGCAACAGATTCTGCAGTTTGTGTTGGAATAATAAACTGATAAGTCAAGTTTTAATTATTAATTTACAGTTTTATCCTTTGCCATGTATCCTAGTTAATCTGCAAATGAATATCCTTTTGCAGTGTTGCAGTGCTTTTCATTCTGACAGTCACCACCTTAGGGATGGGTTATCAGTGCTAACACATACTTCAAATTAAATTGGGAGGTAACAGAGAGAGCAGTTTATCTTCAGCAGTAAGGACATGTTCCCCTAATTCTCAATCGTGTGTCACTCAATTCCATTACAACAGGAATATATTAATCCTTTCTTATGAGCCATTTAGTATGCCAGTTTCTACTGCAAAGGCTCGCATTTTTATGATGCATTATTTATTAATATTGGTAAGGGTTTGTGTTTCACCACTGGTTATTCTTAGCTGTGATTTCTGTCTTGTACTTGACTGCTTTTGCTTTTCCTGAAATACGTTATTCAGGGGCAATACCTCTGGAGGAGGAAGGGATTTCCACCTGTGCACAGGACTGACTGGGAAGCACAAGTAATTAGTTGACAGGATGGCCAAGAATGCTTGAAAGCCATAGGAGAATTTGTTAGGACTTTTCTAGCAAGACTGACAGTGGATTTGTTTGGTATTTTTATTCTGATTCTTCTATGCTTGCTGTAGAACTGCAATGGCAGAAGCAGTCATGCTGCTTGGCTTTCCCAGGGTCTACTACAGTGCTGGAAGTATGGGTGTTGCCAGTTCTCCTTGAAGGAAGGCAAGAAGAGAAAACAGATACAACACTGACATGAAAAACAAATTAATCATGTTTTATCTTCATATATTGTCAGCAAAAAAAAAAAAAAAAAATCTCCTGATTTACATTAGTCTGAAAGAGACAGATTTCAAGGCATCCAAGAGCTCAGTCTTGAGCTTGGACTTCTGGTGAAGCCAAACTGTAAATGGAAAGTTTGTCGAGTGATCTGGCTGTAAAAACTTAGATTTGTGGAAGGAGAATTTAAATTGATGTCAATTTATACAATGTTAATCTCTGCAGAGGGGATCTTAATTTCAAGACTGACAATTTGGGTCATGTTTGAAATTGATTCAGAGATTGGTCCTTGATAACTTTGGATCTGTTTCCAAAGCTGACTGGTGAGTGGGATTGAGGATCAAAGCCTGAATGTCACTTTGTTTCAAGCTTGAGTGTCAGACCGAGACGTCTTGCTTTAAAGTGGGGTTCTGTTCCATACTTAAAACTTCAAGTGAAAAATTCACCATTGTACTGAAAATCTTCAGTCTTTGAGGTTTAAAAGACTTATTGAAGATGAAGGTGAGGCTGTTTGTGTACTTGTAAGCATTATAAGAAGAGACCCCAGTAAAAATAAAAAAGTGCAAGTGGCACGGAGAATTCTGGCAAAAGAGAATTGTTGCTAGGGAGTTAAAAGATGAATGTTTGAAGGCAGTGGCTTTGTTTGTGTTTGAAGTTGTAGCATTTATGAGTAGGGATGTGCTGCCTTCCCTCAGGGAGGGAGGCTGGGCAGGATTTGGTAGCCTTCAGAGGACAGCAGCTTTGGTGGGGGATAGCCACTTGTAGCTGCTGCTGCATCATTGTGTAGAACTAATGTGCTTATGGCTAACAGAGGGATGAAAAGCCAATCCAGAGAATGTTTTCAGAAACATGCTTACAGATGTGCCTGTAGCTGAAAGTTACACCTTTAAATCACCCTTACAGGCACAGCTTTCAAAATCAAGTCGTTGGCATAGCTGAAGTGGAGGAAAACACTCATCCCAAAGAATCATCTTCCTGGCCTTCCTCACCTGTGTGAGGTACTACAGTGATAGCTGGGAGATGAGGATGAACAGCTTGGGGCTGCCAGGAGGTCACAGGTGGGGGGGCATAGGGAAATGCTATGAAAAAATCAAGGGTAAAACAATTGGATGTGCATTTGGAGCAGGAGTCTCTGTTCATTTTTTGAACCCATTCTGTATTTCTTATGTTAGTTTTCTGTGTGTCACCTGCATACAGTTGTCTTTGCCCTGCTCTGCTGCTCCAGCCTCACTGCTCTGGCATCTCTGGCACTTGTGCCGGTTTGATCAGGGAGTTCATTGGAATCATGTTTTTTTGAGGGGTGTGAGTGCCTGTGTGTGTCTCAGGCAGTTTTTAGGGAGTGTGATGCCTTGGCCCAGGAGGTCAGTGTGGTGTGAGAGCTGCTGGGGAGGTGCAGGTGCGAGGTCGGGGTAGGTGACACCATGCACATTCACAGCCAGGAGCTGTCAGGGTGGCCCTACCTCAGCTCCATCAGAGCTGGAGTTTCACCATCAGAGTTTCAGCAAGAAGCAGATTTACTGTCATCTCTAATAAGTTTTTTCCTTCTATTTTCCCTTTCCAGTAAGTGATCTGGAGGGGACTGTAACAGAGCCAGTTAAAGATTGGTACAGGGAAAGAGGCACGTCTGTTTAGAAATTGCAGAGAATGCAACATTTGGCAATAACGGCTGTGTCTTTTTTGGCAGGACTCAAAGAGCTCAGAATGCATTTTCTCTTCATTAGTGATCCAAATTTTATGATTGCTTCTGTGTTTTGGAGGTATTCTCGACAAGGATGTGATGATGTAATTACATAAATCCAAGCTTTCCTATTTTTTAAGAAGAACTTACGAAGCTTTGAATGTGGACTGGGTGCTGAAAATGTTCTGGTTCTAGGTCACCTCTACATCTCCCTCGGGCACAGAGAGCACTGAAAGCCAAGAGGATCTGTATCTGTTTAAGCTGCTTTAGGGTCTGCTGTCAAGTGAAGGTTTCCTGGGAATGCTCTGTGATGTGGACACAAATGAGATGAGAAAGGGTTTTTTTATTTTTATTTTTTATTCCAGGCTCAGTGTAAGCTCTCTGACCTCCAACATGCTCCTAGCAACATAGTTTTTGGTGGTGCTAGGAAAACTTCATTTTGTTTCAAACTGTTTCTGGTGGCTTTGAACAAACCCCAGAGTCTTAATTACACATTTTTGATCAGGCATGACTCCACAGTAAGGCAAATCCTTTGCCTTTGGTGTTTTGTTTTATTTAATCACTGAACTATTTCTCTGTATAGAACACTGCAGCACTCTCATCCAACTTCCTTTGTTAGTATTCCATTAAAAAATTGTTTTAACTGACCTTTTTCTGTCTTTATTTAACTTTTCAGTGACCTATTCCTTCCTTTCCTTTTTCCTATCTCCTGCTGCAAAATTGCTTGTTTTCAAAGTTTACTTGCTTAAGGAAGTTGAAACTGTTGAGTTCTGTCTGCTTTACCCAATAGAGATGAAACTGTGTCCCTCAGATGGCTCCCAGTGAAGCAGAGAAAATAAATTTTGACTCCACATTTTTCAGAAGGGGGCCCATGGCATTGAGCTGTGGGGATTGGTGTTCACTCTGCCTTGTGAAGCTGTTCTGCTTGCTAAGGGGATCAGCCAAAGTGATTTCATGTCATGGGTCCTCATGCCCTCTCCTTCCAGCACCTTTAATTGCTGTCCTTAATGAACAGTTTAATAGTTTCTTGCTTTCATAGCTACTTTTTGTTAGAGAAGTTCAGCAAAATGAGAGAGGAGAAAACTTAAAAGTTCTTTTTGTGTGTGTAAGATTGTGGAAAAGCTGTTTAAGAAGAAATCAAAGGAAAAGTTTCTCATTATTTTGTCACTGTGCTACAACAGTCTTTTTATAGCATGGTTTTGTAGGATCACTATCAGCTGGCTGACCTACAGCATCTGAAATTGCCAGTTCTCCATGGGAAAGTTCAAAGTGCTTAGCAGCTCAGTTTTGGGCTCTGCTTTCAGCTTTCCCATTTAGTGTCATTAGAATTCAGGGAATTTAATATGTAAAATACTTACAAAATACTAATGAGTTCTTAGACTGCTAATGTATATTATTTATTTAATATAAAATCCACCCTTCTGAAGTGACAACCAGCCCTCCTCCCCAGGGACCCCTGTTAACTCCTCTAGCTATATATATATATATATATATATATATATATATATATGAAAGATCACCTGCTGAGTCATCCTGGTCCATGCTGAGCACTTCTCACTTATTTGCATACTTTCATACTTTGCTTGTAAATTCTGCCACTTGGTATGGCTGTGGTTATGTTAGGATCTCGACACAGTAGGAAATCTGTGAGCAAAGTGAGACCTAATTTGAATCCAATATCTGAAGGAAACATGAAAACCTGAATTCAGAAGTCACCTGTAAGACAGCCACTTAAGTGCAAGATGCTTCCTGTATGTTTTGTTGCAGATGGGACAGAAGTTGTGCATGAACTAATAGCGTAGCATTTTTCCTGGTGTCAGAACCTTCTCAGCACTGTCTGATGGTAGGCCCAGGAGGCTGTACAAACAGTGTTTTAAGCTGCTGAATACTCCCAGGATTACTGGGTGAGGGCCTCATGCTGGAGATATCTGCCTGTATCAGTATACTTTACATTTCTATGCAGTGCCACCCTGTATATTTGGTTGAGTTTGTTGCTAAGGAACTTGAAACGTCTTCTAATTTGATGTGAAATAAATGGTACTGAATGATGTTGAGATGAAGAACTAGAATGTAATCCATGTTCATTTTATCTGTGAATTGTGCATGTGATTTCTATATCTAATAAAAGGGAACAACACTAAAATAGATTTAGCATGTGCTTTATGCTGGCTGAGGGGATGCAGGGCTTTAATGCTAATTTGTGACAATGAGTGTGAAGCACTGCTTGGCAAATGAGGATGTTCCCTTTATGAACATGTTTTTCCAACATGTTGTGCTTTTCTTGCTGCATCTCATGCTTCATGCAATGATGTTTAGGAGGTTATTTGAATACAGATTAGTGCTAATGGGCTACAAGCTTAATAAATGTTGTCCCTGCTGTATTTGGGACTTTCCTGTTCTGTCCTTTCTCTACTTCTGTTCCTGGGTATGCGATCACAGCGACAAGTTTTAGGTCATCCATTTTATCCCTCAAGTTTCTTAGTAATTTTGTGATTTTAGGTGGGTTTTTTTTGTTTGTTTTTTTTTTTTTTGTTTTTTTTTTTTTTTGTTTTTTTTTTAATTTTGGTGTAATTTAGCAATATCTGAGTTCAGTTGCTGGCAAATGTATCAGCACAGTGTGGGATCTACAGCTTATAATGTCTCCTATCACAGGGAAAAGCTGTGTGGCAAGAAGCTGATTCACCACAGAACCTTTGGAGACTTGTGGTGAAAAGCACAATCTTTGGCTGTGTGAGTTGAGCAAATTAAGTGGCTGAGATAAAGTTGTGTAGGTGAAGAGCAAGGTGAGTTCAAAGGTGTGCCAACCAGGTATGTATCCTGAAAGCATTGAATGGTTAAAAAAAACACCAAACAACCCTGCTTGTGGTAGGCTTTGCAGTGTGTAATAAAGCACATGACAGATTTCATCAGGGTTTGCTGTAGAACACCAGAAGGGCAATGAAACACCAGTAATAATTAACATCTTCAAGGCTGAATTTCAATGTGAAACATACACCATTAAAATGAATGAATGCTTGAGGAAATGCCTGAGAGAAACCTGTGTTTGTCAAGCAAAGGTTCATTCTTACAGATATGCTGTATATCTCTTGGTAAGTAGATACCAGATGTGTAGGTGAATCAATGCCCTGATAGTAGTATGTGAAAAATATTTAAATTCTGATTTTTAAAAATAATTGACCAGTATTTGAATAAATAAAAAATTTAGTGAAGCATAACAAAAGAGGTAACTTTTTCCCCCTCCCCTTAGTTAATTATTAATGGCTTCCCTAACAGTTACCAAATCATCTCTTCCACTGGATGGAGGGAAACAAAGAAGGAATTTGAGTTGCATACCTGCAAGTTGCTGAGTGTATTGAGTGGGGTAGGAGGTCACCTGGCTTTGCGTCCAGTTTCCAATTAGTGTCAGGGAATTGTTTGCAGAAGTCAAGTACTTAGCCATGGCTCAAGCAAAGTGGGTTCTTCACTTTATTCAAAACTTGCATGTATTGTTTGCACTGAGAGAAGTGCCTCCTTTGGAAGTGGAGTCCCAAAATACCACACCTCCTGTATTGACACCATAAACTTTTGGACTTTCCACAGTTTAGAGGGGAGGATTTTTTCCCAAAGTTTGGCATCTGGCTGCAACAGGAACTTTCTGCACCAACTTTCTTAGGTCAAAGGCAGGCAGTAAAGTAGCTGTACCAGGACTCTCCTGTGGGCCCCCAAGCTTAGATCATCACAAGAATGATGACAGCTGCCTCCACAATATCCTTGTTTGAAATGCACAGAGCTCCTTGCTGTAAAGTGCCCAGGTCTTTCCTTCAGTGTTAGCTGTAGGTACTTCACTCTGGTGAGGGGAGACTGCTGCTTGCAAACATTTTGGCAAGAATGACACAAGATGAGGGAAACCTGATTAGTTTTAAAAAGGATGGACAAATATACATACTTTGAAGAGTTTTTGCAAAGGAGGAAGAAAAATAAAATAAATGAGTGTTAAACCTTTAAATACTTTATAAAAATGTCTTAGAATATGGCTACCTGCAGTAGTAAGAAGCAATGATCTGTCCTGAACATGACTCCCTAGAATAACTAACTGAGTCATGCCTTAATGCACCCAGGCCCTGTGGCAGTCATAATTGCTTTAGTCCACCTGGGAAATATGAGTTTTACTTGAAAGAAAACACTGAATTTTGGATCTCTTTTGTTACACAGTCTGTGTACTTGAAGAGAAAGCACTATTAGATATGTCAGTTCCAGACTCCAAAGGCTGATTTAGATCTGTGTGCCACAAAATACATAATACACAAATAAGTGATAACTGCACCTATTCTTGGGTCTTTCCCATGATGGTGTGGGGGTTTTGTTTTTTCTAGGTTGGTTTTGAATTTTTTTTGAGGAATTTACCAATTTTGCTTGTTCCAAAAGTCTAAAATATGACAAGATGACGGTAAAAGTCAATGGTGATGTTGCTAATGACTTTCTTAGGCCAAGATCTGTCCATCGCAGATCCTTTTGGGGATCTTGTCGACTGCAAGGCAGAATGTGGGCACAGACTAAAGCACATCCTGAAAATGCAGAAAAATATTTTTAAAAATCTTGTTAAGGTTCTGACAGCAGATTTTCACTTTGAATCTCTCCTGTGATGTCAAACCACCCTCATTCCCTAATAAATGAGTTAGATGAACATTTGGCTGCATCTGTAGCTAAACCCAGTTCAAGCTACTGGGTATGGTTGAGCATTCCAATGCTCTGCTGAGTCCTTTCTTGTGGCCTAGTCCAGTTAAAGTTGATCCCAATTCTCCTTATCCAGCAGCCTGATCCAAGGGCCACCACTGTAATAACAGTGCATTGTTCTTTCCACTAGGATGTGCCCATGAGATATTAGCTGTTGTGTAAAAGCATTATTCTGTTAAAATTGGTTGTTGAATTGAACAAGGTAACATTAGCCACTTTTTTCAGAAGTGGGGAAAGTCTAAGAAAGCCAGTTTGATTCAGTATTTTTTGTTGAATCGAATTGAAGGGATCTGACCTAAAAGAAGACAGTACTCTGATAGATCCTACTTCTGTGAAAGTGTTTTGGAGCAGGAACCACCATCTCTTCCTGCCTTGAGGCTACTGAAATCAGAGCTTCTCTGCCTGGTGGCTGGCACTTCTACAAACAGATAATTACCTTTTGAGTGTGTGTCTCTGTGTTACCTTGACCTTGCAGCTGTCCTTCTGATCATAGACTATGTAGTAGAACAAAAACTTGTTCTCTAAAGCTGGTGGCAGTTCTCACTATCTGTATGTAGCAGTAACTGAAAACTGCTTAATGTCACTGTTGTGCCAAAATAAAGCCAGGCTAGAATGATAGAACTTGGGAAAGGTCTGACTTGTGAAACCATGGCAAGTACAGGATAAAGCTTGTTGTGGTTTGTCTTTTTTCCATAGTTACTGTTGTTCTCTTTAATTTTTTGCTAGTAATTTAGACCAAGTGTGCTTTTAAGCATGGTACCATAAATTGCTTGTGTTTTAAACAAAGTATTGCTGGTTACTTTTGCTTGTGGGAGTGCATGGCTTTGAAACTATTTAGGCTTTTTATTTTCCAAAGTAAATTAATTTGAAAAACTCCAGGTGAAAAGTTGCTCTGTATAAGATAGAGACAGCCTAATTGTTTTTGTTGGTTTTTTGTCAGGCTTTGTTAGGTTGTAGTGATAGGTGCCACTTGTTTCTTGTTGAGAACTAGCGAGATCTCTTTTCTTACCAACTGCACTGCAAGTATTTTGGCCCTTCCACTGAAAACTTAGATTTCTTCCATCAAGATTTCAAATTCACAATTGCTTTTCATGTTTAACTTGATTCCTGTGTAATCTCACTTGTGAGCTCTGGAAGCTGGGAGCTGTTATGGGCCTCCAGGCTGGAGTGAGAGGTGGTGGCAGGATCTGGCCTCCTTTTGCTGCAGGCTCTGTGGCTGGAGGAGACTCCAGACTGCAGAGGGATTTGTCATTTATCATCACAAAGCTAGAGCATCTAAGTAGACTGACTCATCCCCTTGCTAGTGACTCACTTTGTCTTCTCTTTCTTGAGTGGAAAAATAACTCCTTTGTTTCTAATGGGAATGCAAAGTGACAGTCAGACCATGGATACCACTTTGTATCAGTAAAATGCAGATAGACATTTAGAAGTGTTTTCATTACAGGAGCCATGGTATCCTAGGAAATGTACCCTCATATGGTTTGAGGCAAGGACTGAGTCAGAATGTGTATTGCTACAGCAATTGGGACTGGGAAGGATGCCCTAGCACAGAAACTGAGTAGCTTGTTCACGATTGTATTGTGTTCAGTGCAGAGCCAGAGAGTGAATACATCTCCCTTGATTCATCTCTGGTCCTGTATACCATCAGCCATCACACCTTTCAGGGTATTTCAATCCAGTTTGTTGTTTCTCCTTTGCAATATGCCAGTAGAAGTGGATTTCTTTCTGTATCTCTGATGGTCAGAAAAGCCTCTTCCTGTGTCAGTTCTTTTCTGTTTACTTAGTTGTTTTAGTTAAAGGACAAGACTTTTCTCATAGGCGCTCCTATACTAGTCCTCTACTTCATTTATCAAGATCTGTCTCCACTGGTTTTTCAATGTGACATTGCAGCTGCAAGCTCCTCTCCTCTGTGCTCAAATGCTGTATTCTCCTGTAATGTGTGCACTGAGGAGCTGATTCACCAGTGTCTTACTATGCATTTACACAGAGGCCTCTAGTAGGGTTAATGAAGTCCAGTTTTGTGTCAAACCAAGTAATGTTGTCCTGTATCTTCATGGAAATTTTCTCTCCTGATATTAAATTCAATTTTCATGGGTATTTTTGTGTATTAAATGAAACTTTCAGAACCTCAGCACAGCTGTCTCTCTCTGGAAGAGCTGCTGCAGTCCTTTTGCAGTTCCCTCTAACATGAGCTCCCTGGCTCCTGTGGGCACTTAGGTGCCACCCTCTCCCCTGGAAAGGCTGTGCCTCATGAGCCCATTGCAGGTGCTGAATCCATAGCCTGGCTGGGGAGCTGAGAGGGTGGGATGGAAGCAGGCAGCTGACAGAAGCCACTATAATTACACAGGCCAGTTAAAGTAGTTTAGCTTTTGAGCAGAAATAGATGAATAATGCTGTAGGAGGGTGCTTAAGAGTTCAGTTCTTTCACAATAAATCTGTTTCTTTCAGATAGCTCTAAAATAAAATCTGCTATTCCTGCTGACTCTGCAGTCAAGTCTGCATATATTAGCCCCTCCCACTTACAGCTTATTAAATTCTTTTTAATTTAATACTTACATTGAGGCAACAGTGAATGACAGAAACTTACTCCACTGAAATTCTAAGTGTGTATGTGCTTAATTGTGGAAAAGGTCACATTGACTGGCACCTGGCATGTCAATAGCAGCTTGGTAGGTCTGTGCCCCAGGCTCTGTGTGCATCACTGGGGCTTGTGGGTTGTGTGTGTGATGATGGATGTAAACATAATTTCTGAGGCTTCTGCTTGCTTGCTGTTGCCGTAATTCACGTTTTTCCTTGTGACTCTGGAATGGCATTGCTATTGCTGGTCTTCATTTTGGACTATTGGATACTATTTCATACTAGAATTACCATGGGCAGGGCTGCAGGGTGGGTCTGGCTGGGGCTCAAGGAAGATGCAGCCACGTCTGGTTTCCCAGCTTTACACTCAGACACTTGTGGGCAGCCCTTTTCCACTCACTTGTTTTATGCTGAGTCTTGTTTTCCATGGCCACTCATGAAATGATCAGTGTAGTTCTGCATCTGAGCACAAGGAGTGTGAGGGAAACCTCATGTTACATCTGTCTGGGGAGGCGTTTCGTGAGGCAGAACAACATACCCTAAATATTTTACAGAAAAATAGAGAGTACTTTAAACAGGAATAAATTATAAAGGTACTCTCCAGGCTCTCTTTAGCTAGTCAAGACAGCAGATCCACACTTTTCTGTTTAATCAAAACCAGTGTTGTGAAGAATTGTTAAGAGAGTTGGATTCAAGTTGTGAAGGATGATGTGATCAGGAACTGAAACAAAAGTCTGTCTGAACCATAGCAGTATTTTGTCAAGACGCTTTTCCTGGGCTGGCATTGCATTGCAGGGCTTTAGTATTTAGACTGAACAGCCTCAAACTGTTCTTCAGCTCCTTTGTAACCTGAACAGCACTTCTCTTCACATACATGACCTTCAGAAGTCCAAGTGTCTGTAGAGTAAAGATAGATGACTTTCAGTTGCAATAGCTTTTTTTGTTTGCTTTGCCTAAATTGAATTGTCTTGAAATCAATAGCTGATTTATTTGAGGTTCACAATGTGTTGCTGACTTATTGACACTTCTCTAAGTGCACAGTTTATTAAACATTAGCGTAGTCCTCACAGAATCTGCTGGTTTTAAGTTTTGAATTTTCTTGCATTAAAACTTCCTTTCTTTTCCAAAACTTTTTAGAGAGTTGCTAACAGCCTTCAGCCCACAAAATCTATATAAAGACATTTTTGTTGACTCTGAATTTGTTAAACCTACATTAGAGTGAGATGTTGCTTGTTTCTAAGACAGCTCTTGTAGATTTGGTTTAAAATGTTGTTCAGAAACATGAGACAAGAGACTCTTCAACTGGCAAAAAGACGATTCAAGACATTCATCTCTCTTCTAGTGAATGATTGTCAGAGATTGCTTAGAGTTCATCTAAGGAGCCTTTCCCAAGTAGCAAGTATGGAAATGTGACATATGAAGGAAACATTTTTAAGAAGGGTTTAGGCATTCATTCTTTATTGCAGGATTTCAGCCCCAGGATTTGAGGTTCTCTTCTTTTTCTTTTCCTTCTCTCTTCCAAATGTTCAGATTTGGTCTTGGTGGGTAAACAGGGACTAGATCATTGAAAAAGTCCCTTATTCATGGAACTTCATTTTAATGAAGTTCTTTTGTAAATCTGTGCTCCTTAAGTGACTGCCCCAAATTCTGCTTCTTGACACTTTCCTTCTTCTAAATGAGCCTAGGGGATTTCAGATCATTTTAACATATTCTGATCTTGATAAGTAGCATCTACTGTCTTGTTGCAATGAGCTGGGAGAGCTGAAGAGTAGCAAAGCAGTACAGTCCTTTCAGATAGCATCAGTGGTAAAAAGTTGAGGATGATCCTTAGATGTCCTGGCTCATGGGTGTGTATTGTAACTGTTGAGGAAAAGCATACACTCACCAGGTACTGAAATCGTAAAAAAAAAAAAAAAAAAAAAATTCTAATCACTGTGCCTCTCTTCAAGACCCCCAGAGTAGGAAAGCATTGGCATATTTGTTTTGGACAATCCTTTTCAGTCATCCCCATGAGAGACCACATGAACATGTAGAGTAGAAGCAGAAGATTAAATCCTAGTTAAGGATAAATCTGGGATTTGCATGTTTTATTTGGTTTTTGTGTGTACATTGTGTTTTGTTCTTCAGTTGCTGCTTAGCCCAAAAGGAGGCCGAAGTGCATGTCTGCTGTTCTGTGTCCTTTATTCTGCCTACAGTGCAAACAATCTCATGATGACCACTGACACAAGTGCCTTGAGATGCTGGTCCACAACTTAATTTTCATATTTTCTGCTTATGGTGTAGATGGAGGAAGGGGGAAAATGATGTTACATTTAAGACCAAACCATGTTGCATCATTTATTTCGCAGAAGTGAGGCTTGTGGCACTTTTTCATGCTCCATGGGGTGAGAAGCCTGAGTTGCCTTCTGAATTTCTGGCTCGGCATGGCTGCTTCCTGTGGCTCTTTGGCAGATGTGGCATGAGGAGCATCTGGGCTGTGCAGAGGCTCCTGCCACCCGCCTGAGCTCATCTGCAGCCCCAGGGTGGTGGCAGCAGGCCTATCACTGAGAGCAGCTGCCTTGGGAGAAGGGAAGCTGGAGGTGGAGGCAGGATCCAGTCATCTGCCAATGGCAGCTGCAAGATTTATCTGATGCTGCTGCAGTCTGAATCCCTGATCGCTGGGAGGAAGAGGGAGGGGGAAGGACTGTATTTAGTTTACCCAGGCACAGATGTGTAACAGGAGAAAGCTGCAGAGAAGACAAATGAAAGGCCAGAATTTCTTCCTAAAATCTAATCTAAACTCACTCTCCTTCAGTTTAAAGCCATTGCCCCTTGTCCCATCACTACATGTCCTTGTAAAAGGGCAAGCTTGCTTGCAGGTGTCCTTTAGGTACTGGAAACTGTTGTAAGTTCTCCCTGGACCCTTCTGTTCTCCAGGATGAACAACCTCAGCTCTCTCAGCCTGCCCTCATAGTAGAGATGCACCAGCCCTCTGATCATCTTTATAGCTCTCTGGACTTGTTCCAACAGGTCCACGTCCTCCTTATTCTGGGGTCCCCAGAGCTGGATGTAGCTCTGCAGGTGGGGTCTCACCAGAGCAGAGCAGAGTGGCAGAGTCCCCTCTCTCACCCTGCTGCCCATGCTGCTTTTGATGCACCCCAGGACATGTTTGGCTTTCTGCCTGTAAGTGCAGAGCTTCTCATCCACCAACACCCCCAAGTCCTTCTCAAGGCTGCTCTTGATCCGTTTTCCAGCCAGCCTGCATTTGTGCTTGGGATTGCCCTGACTTTTATGCTTTAATGGCAATTATTTGTCACGCTTCTGGTTTCGTACTGCTAGCACACAGCACTGAGATCTCCTGCAAGGCTCAGATGGATACATTAATTAAAAAAAAAATAAATCTGCTGTACTGTGTATAAATACATTTAGAAATAATTTAAGGAACTTGGAAAGCTGCTGATCTCTGTGAGGGTATTTTCTGTTTCAAAGAGTTTGCTGCTACTTATGGCAAGACATCTGTTATCTGAGCAGCCCTGCAAGGCACTGAACAATAGACATGTTCTTTGGCAGGTCTTTATAGTCACCAGCATCCAGGAATAGCACGTGGAAGGTCTCCACTCAATAGCAGTTATGCTGATGTGTACAAGCAGGTGTGTACTTTAATTGTCTGTCATATGGAGTCTAAGACCTTAACTAGTACAGTTTCTAGCTCAGGACTACTATGTTTGTAGTCAAATCCTGATACACTTTTGGAGAGATAAGTTTTGTCCCTTCTACTCAGATGTATAAAAGCCTCTTGGAACAGCAGAATGCACTCACCCAACACCAGCAGTGTCATGGGGAAGCTTGCTGATGCGGCTGTGGGTTTTGTGCTCGGAGCACTGCCTCTTAACATCCTCCTTTCATCTTCCCTGTCAGCATTCCCTCCATGCAGTGTTGAATCTCTGCTTTATGATGAGGACTAAGACACGTGACAGCCTTTTCCTTGTGGGGAACATTGGTAGTCTCTCTCCTCTGCTGCTTATGTTCCCAAGAGTTCCAGAAACTTGATGACTTGGAGATTCCTATGTCATGTTCATTTCAAAGTTGCTCTAAAGTTAACAGGAATTGAAATATGCATAGCTAGGGCTATGTCTGCACAGAAATAATGTCTTATGCAGAAGAAGCTTATAGCTTAGAACTTTGGGTTTTATTCCAATGCCTATCTCTGAAGCTAGGCAGAGATAGTAAGAACTGGCAATTTCCCTCCCATAGGAAACTTTGATGTTTGAGAGACTGTGTCAATTGACTGTGTCACATTGACTGTGCCAATGCAAACAACAAGTCAGAGACTTGGAGCATTGAATAGTGTTCCCTGGTGCTGCTGATTTCTTTGCAAGTGTCCTCTGTGCGTCTGGAGGCTCTAAGACCTGGGGCTTTGAGTCCAGGCTGGGTACGCACAGGAAGGAAAGAACCATGTGCAATTTGAAACCTAGTATCTGTGATTTTTCTAATTCCCTGCACAGCTAATTTTGTTGGGTTTGTGGAGGAGGAAGTCATGTGATAATATACCCAACACTAAGAGGCAATAGCAATACCATGTTTGGAGTCTTTTCTAGAGACTGGTGAAGTCCCTGGAAAACACCATAGCTGAGTATCTTCTTGTTTAGGAGCAAAGCATTTGGGGAGAGAGCCAGAAATAGGGATGAAACTTCAGTTCATTTGAGCTGATGTCATTTGTGATCAGGCTTTCAATAACAAATCTGGCAAGAACAGGCAAGATGCTGTACAGATGGTGTAAGGGAATGGACAAATAGAAGAAGTGAAAACTAACATAAACTGGCAATTATTTTCTTGTGCCTGCAGTTTGGGAGAGTATCCTGTTTGAGAGTGGACTTGCTTCTGAGTGCATTTTCCCTAGTAAATGGAATATTTTACAGCTCAAATCTGGTCTAGACAGTTTAGCCACAAAATTTTAACATTGAGATCATTAAAAAAAAAACTTCCAGCCATATTTGAACAAATGGCTTTTCATTGAGTGCTCACCCTCACTTTAGCCATAGGACTGAAACGAAAACGTTCTTTTTCTCCCTGGTGGTGTGGGTGCCAAGGAGGAAAAATTTATCCTGTGGACTAAATGTGGGGGAACATGAGGAGATTATTTGATAGCTGTGTGTTTATTAATTCTCAACCCATCAGCAAGCTGCAGGAGTTCAGGTTACTGCTCACTTTGCTTAGGGGCAGAATCTGCCCCTGTGAGTTTCTGTATAAATCTCCAGCAGTCCCAATTGCCTCAACACTGAAACTGGCTTAGAAGTGCCTGTCCAAGAGCAGCTGTGGGATAAAGAATACCTGTCTCAATTTCAGTAATTGTATGTCTTAATCCTTAGCAAAGGTAAGAATGAAAACATGGAAATTGAGTTTAAAAACATTAACACACCACTGTCACAAGAAACCCCCAGGCAAATACAAATCCCTGCCTGTTAGCCTTATATGCTTTCTATTGCTTGTAGTGAGATGGTTGGTATGAGTGAAAATAAGCATCGATTTAAGTTCTTGCAGAATTGGTACCTAGAAAAGGGTGCAGCCTTCAGAAAACAAGAATATGAAGTTAAATTTGACTCCCTGTCTTCCCAGCCTCTGCTCTCTGTATTGGAATTTGCAGCAAGGACTGCAAGATAGGGCCTGTCTTTGTCCTGAACAATAAATCCTTCTTGAACACTCTTCAGTGTCAGGCCTTAAAAAGAAAAAGAAAAAAAAGCCAAAAAACTCTGCCCCATCCTGTCTGATATACATAGAATTGAAGTTCCAAAGATAGTTTGAAGATGAAAGGTTAGGCTGTATAGGGTTTTACAATATCTTTTTGTTCATTCAGTTTCCATGAACATTATGGAAACCATTCTTGAAAAACAAACTGACCACACTGCTATTTTTTTACTGGTGTTCTTTAGGGGTTTTTTTTGTTTGTTTTTTTTTTGGGGGGGGGGGGGGTGTGGTTTTTTTGTTTTGGGTTTTTTTTTTTTTTTTTTTTTTTTTTTTTTTTGTTGGTTTTTTTTTTGTGGGTTTGTTTTTTTTTTTTTTTTAATTCAGAAATCTGTTCCATATTGTTCAGGCCCAGATCCACATAAAATCATATTAAGTTAGGCACCTGCTGGCAAAGTAGTTCAATGTGTGCTGGTGATAGGGATTCCTTCCCCATCTCTGCTGGGGAGTTATTGCTGTCATTATCAGTAGGAGCAGCAGGGGCCCAATTCAAAATTAGACTGCTTTTACTTTACAAAGTAAAAAAATGAATGCTGGAAGTGCTAGCTGCTACTGAAGTCCTGTGGTGTACAGTGGATATTTGTATGTATTGCACTGCAGCGATTTGACAGGCTTTTAAAACATGCACATGGTTTTTACTGTTGCTGTCACCATTTAAAGCAAATCTGGAGAGGATTTGTTCCTGCTGCAGTTACCGCTTGTATTTCTGCATGAGCTTTTACTGGATCTGTACCTGAGTCTGCAAAGAGTGGGTAATGACTAATAAGAAATATGGGGACAAACTTCTTAGCAGGGCCTGTAGTGATTGGACAAGGGGTTATGGTTTTAAATTCAAAGAAGTTTGATTTAGATTAGATATAAGGAGGAGGTTTTTTGCAGTGTGGATGATGAAACACCGGGAAAGGTTGCCCAGAGAGTTGCTGGATGCCCCATCCCTGGAAATATTCAAGTCAGGTTGGACAGAGCTTTGAAGATCCTGATCTGGTTGAAGATGTCCTCTGTCACTGTAGAAAAGTTGACTAGAAAAGGACTAGATGACCTTTAAAGGTCCTTTCCGATCCCCAAACCATTTTATGATACTGTGAGTGACACTTGAGACTTCTGCATTTGTCCACTTAGGCTCTTTTATCAATTTTTAGTAGTGATGAAATACTTCTGTTCCTATGCAAACATTTGTTTTATTTCCAAGTTTTGTGGGCCAGATTCGTTGGCCAGGGGGAGGTATTTCACAGCCACTGATCAAAGACTGGGCATGGACATGTCCAAACGTGGACAGTGGAAGGAAACAAAGCAGTTTAATGTGAAGCGACAGGAATACTTGTGCTCAATGAATGAAGAGGGAAAAATCCACTTAGAACATTTGTTGCTTTGTGGATTATGCAGAGATTGTGGAATCTCCTGGTCATACAGAGTTAAGGGATGGGCAGCCTTCCCTGAAAAGATATCAGACCATTAGAAGATCCTCTGAAGGAGGCAGTTGGGAAGAAATACACACGATGTGTGAAACTTCCTGTCTTTTGGGGGTTTTAGAGGTTTCACCATCTGACAGAGATTGGCCCCAAGTTAATGAACTCAGGGGAGGATCCCTGTGTGGGGCCAGTGCTGTATGGGCAGGCAGGTTAGATGGTCACTGTGGTCCATGTTCCATGTTATGTCTTATTTGTAGGAGCTGTCAGTCTCTGGGAAAGCTTCTAACAATGCTTCTCAAGGCATGCACACTGCCATCGGAAAGACCCTGGCATGTCCCCACTTTACTGGCTGCAGCCAGCTGAAGTTTATGCTTCTTTTATTTTGGGAGCCGCCTGTCTTTGAAGGAGAGTGGGTTCCTTTGTTGCTTCTTACATGTAATAGATAACTGCTGGTGGTGAAAGGATTGCTTTGCTGTAACTGTCATTGTCAGAAAACTGGTTGTGAAAAAGTAATCTACTCTTTCATATTTTACTAGTTAGCTAATTAACCAATTAACTTTCATATTTACTGATTGACCATGTTACTTTCATCCTGACACTGTCTTTTTTTTTTTTTTTCTTTTTTAATATTTCTTTCTTGTCTGGAATAAAATTTTCAAAACCAGATAGCATTATTGATGCTCAAAGCATGGGAAAGTGGAGAGCTTGTATGAAATGTTCTGACTATATCATTGGCTTTGCTTCACACATCCAAGCAATTCATCTTAAAAAAAAGAAAAAGATAATTAGGAAAGCATGCAAAGTACAAGAGAAGCATTGTTTAATTAAGAACAAGATTTTCAGACCACTCTGTATGGCGAATTAACTGCAGAGAATTTAGGAAAACATGTTTTTATAATGAGAACTTAAACTAAACATATTGGCTTCTTCATAAAATAAGAAAACATTGGATTGTAGGGTATATAACTGCCTCCACAAGGAGAATATCTCTGTTCCTGGGGGGTTTCTTTACTTCCTGTGGTTCCATGTTAGTCACCAAAACTCAATCAAGAGGGGAAAAAAGGATATTTTTAACAGTGAATGCAGTGAAGCAGTGGAACTGATTATCATCGATGTGATAAATCCTCAGTTGCCCACAGTGTTTATTTAAATTGGATGGGATTCCATATAATGTGATCCATGTTAGCTGAAAGTTGTTGAGCAAAGACAGCTGTAGTAAAAGTGGAGGCTTGTTTTACACAGGAGATCAAACCCAATAACCATCAACCCATTTTACTTTTGCTGGAAACAGAAATCTGTCAAAAACTGGGCAAAGGGTGCAGCCCGTGTTTGTTTCTTGATTGAAGCTTCCAGGGACTATGTAAGACTTCTGTGATTTGGTTCTATTTTTGTTCCATAGCTGAAAGCCAAATGCGATTTTATGCGTTTGCAAATCTTGTGGGCTTTTGGCTACTTCTGTTCTATTTGACACTAAAGGAGAAAGACTCTGAATTGTCTCTTTGAAATGTTTTCAGCTATGAGGTCACTGTAAAGCTGAGAGCAACCAGGTTATTATTCATTAAAATCACATGGAAAAACTTGCAGCTTCTGTGGAATGAGTTGTGGTCAAAGTCACAGATGGAGAATACATTGGTACCACATCTTTTTAATTTATGCTTCATTTCCAGGAGTCTCAGTATTAATTAGCAAGTGTCTTGGGAGGCTTGTATCACAAGGCTGGAGGACGAGTGACCTTGTCACTGTGGCTTCAGTGTGAAGGGGAGCTGCAGTTCTGCTGTGTGTTCCTTAATGAGAGCTGGGTTGTCCAGGTCCTCAAAGGTGAGCACCCATTCCTCAAAATCAGTGAGTGACAGCTGCCACTCTACCTTGGAAGTGCTCAGCTTTCATCTCTCCCTACATCAGCTGCTTTCTGTGGAGTAGCAGATGAAACGTGCATCAGAACTACCCTGCAGGACACAGAGGGTGTGTGCTGGGATGCTTTCCTGAGAGGTCCTGCCTCTCTGGGGGATGTTCTCCAGCAAAGTAGGTCCCTGATTCTGTGCTGGAGCTTCTGGGTGATGGTATTGTATAAACAATTATCTGGAAATCAGTCTCCTGCACTGCCGCAACCAGTGCAGAATTTGCCTTTGTGAGATTAAACTCTAATGTTGTGCTACCCATCAAAACAAGGACACTATAAAATCAGAGAGGGAAGCACGCTGTCCTTTGATGCCACTTGGATGATTTACACTGTCAATTTTGTGGAACTGTACTAATTCCTCTTATAAACAGAGTAAGGTAATAGTCATGGAAATTTTAGGAATAAATAAGTGTTCTGTGAAGTTGAAATGATTTTGATTCCCTGTGGAAGAGAAAGTATTTTTACGTGGGACATTAATATTTATTTGGATTGGTAGCGATAGAATTGATTTTGGTGACTAATCCTTGTAGCTTTGTAACCATTACAGATATAATTCGCTAGCTGTATAAATACATGATATCAGTATATACACAAAATGATAGCCCAGTTAGATAAAAATACCCAACTGTTCCTAGGCTTTTACTGTTTATTCAGTGCACAGTTCTATCCATTTTGCTGTTGCAGAGCAGTTACCAAAATGGCCCTATCTTACTCCAGTGGAAACTATTAGAAAAAATGTGTGTGACCTTTAACAGCAGCAAAATCTGTTCCACTGCTAACACTTTCAAGTAACCTTTCTCATGATAATGTACTATGTCTGTCCTGACATTTAGTAGAACTTTGGTCTCATCATTTGAATCTACTATTTATAAAAAAAAAAAAAAAGCAAAACAAAAAAAAAAGTGCCTGAAATTTTGAATTTAATTGCTTAAATGGTTGTATTTTTTTTTATAATGGTGCCATAAAGATGGAGGAAGAAATAAAAAATGACAGCCTTTAAATACATTCTTTTGTAACAAAGGTACATGTTCCTGATCATCCACTTAAAAGTTTAGTATGTCTAATATCTTAGGCTTGTTGATGTGTAGGATCTACAGTATATACAGCTGTGAACTTTAGGTTCAGAAACTTTTATCAGTTTAATTCCATTGTATATTTCTTCCATGTGTTGATGTTTTAGGTTTTAAATAGTCTAAATTAAGGTCATGCAACTGACTTATAGTCCATATTACATCCACTTGATTTAAAATGTTTAACCTCAGACACCTCTTCATAATATATCTATTAGCTTTTTCATAAAGGTGGGTTTTTACTGACTTCAGCATGTGAGCCCTCTTGAAAAATAATTGAAGATATTCTTCTGAGTCCTCTAGACCTTTTCAAAACTCACCCAAATTATTATAAATTTCATAGACAGGCATGGTGTATTGGAATAGCGCCCGTGTTCACAGAGACTGGAGAGCTGCTCAGAAGAAAAGGTCCCTTTGAGAATATTTATTCTAGTACAGTAGCCAAATCTTAGGGAGAATAATTTTTAAATCAAATTCACCCTACAGAGAGTTTTTCTGTGGTTTTAACCAAAAGCTGCACTTTGTTCCATTATTTAATAATTTCAGTCCAGAAAGACAAGTTTGATTGTTGCTGTGTGCAGGAAGCATTTCTGGGCTTCTGAGCGAAAAGCAGAATCTATGTAACGTACTGCACCCTGTTCTTCTGTGTCCTCTAGTTTTCCTGATGGGTTCATAGCTCAATTTCTGGCAGCAGCAGCTGGAATAGAAATAGTCTCCCTTTTTCTTTTCCCTGTTGCCCTTCAGCTCTTTGGGACAGTGGGTGTGCAGAATTTTGGCTGAGGCATGTGTTGGAAGAGCAGTAATGTTGTAGAGTTAGAGAAATGTGGAATGAATTGGCAACCTAAGAGGTCATTTTTTTTTACTTTTTTTCCTCCCCTTTGTGCACAGTATAATAAAATACTGCCTGGAGAGCAGGAGGCTTGGAGGGTAAATTGGTGGAGATGAAAACTGGATAGTAAGAACTGTGATTTCGTTTTTCTTCAACCTTATCTTGACAGGGTGGTTTCTGAGTATTAAGTTTCCAAAGATTGCATGTGGAGTTGTACATATGTTCTCCAATAACTGGCAAGGTAAAGCTTTTCCAACTGAGACCTGTGTGATCTGCCATGGGTTTTGTTGGATTTCGAGGTCCCAGGAACTACATAACAGATTCTTGAGTGTTGTCTGCTGGCACCTTTGTCTGCTGGCTAATTACACATGTACAGACAGGGAACAGAGGCCAAAACCAAGGAAGGGAGGCCCCTGCATGGCTCAAGTCTGAGCTGGGGCTGCACATCCCACATCTGCAGTAGGGAGCTGCAGTGTGGCAGGAGCAGGCAGGGAGGGAGATGGCCTTGCCATGGGCATCTCTCCTTGTGGCTGCCCCTTCTTGCCAGCCTGCCAGGGCTTACATGGGGAGAACACCAAGTGGAAGCTGGGGCTGGATGGTGTTCCACAATGTTCAGTGGCAATGTTTGCAGTTAAAACTGTTTTGCTCTTCTTTCTACTGTAAGATTTCCATTCTTTGGAAACAAAGCCAAGGTACTGTTTTCAAGGATCCAGATTACATCAATGTTGAAAGTCTGATACTTCATAACCCTGTTGTCTTTTATAGTCTGGTACCCTGTTCAGATTATACCTTTTAAAAGTGTTTGGTTAGGGGATATGTTGAGTTAGAAGGCACCCATCAGGATCATTGCATCCAATGATCCTCCTGACCCTGCACAGGACACTCACCCCGCAAGTCACACCATGTGCCTGAGAGTGTTGTCAAAATGCCTCTTGAACTCAGACAGGCTTGGTGATGTAACCACTTCCCTGGGAAGCATGTACCGCCCTCTGGGTGAAAAACCTTTTCCTTTTAAGTTCACCCCCTGCATGGTAAAGTCATGTGGCCAAAAGCATCTTGCGTTTAAAGCCCACCAAATGAAGCAGGGCTTCGACAGGGCATCTGTCCTGTCTGTGACCCCTCCCAGCTTCTGGTGAACCTCAGCCTACTCACTGACAGGGTGGGATGAGAGCCAGGAAAGGCCTTGACTCTCTGTAAGCACTGCTCAGCACTAAGAAAAACATCCCAGTGTTACTAACAGTGTTTTCAATAAAATCCAAAACATAGCCACTGTGAAGAAAATAAACTGTTCTAGTGGAAACCAGTGCAGTGTGGCTGGGGATGGAGTCTGAGCCAAGCATGGGTGTGGAGAACAGGGCCTGGCTCAGTGCTGGTGTTGCCTGCCTTGTTGCAGCTGCTCTGCCCCAGTTGGAGCAGCTCATGGGTCAGCCTCACCTTTTAAAGACAGATTTGTGCTTTTTTTCCAGATGTAGACCATTCAGAAAGGACTATCCACGAAGTTGTGATGGAATCCCCTAAGATCCCTTCAACTTGCTTTTACAAAACCTGACAATTTGTCTCACTTTCGTGTCGATGTGCTGTTGGGTGCTGATATAGGTGCGTTAAAGTTCATAGAATTTTTATGAACATTTATGTTATTGAGGCCTCTTAGCATAGAATCCCTTCAGTAGCTGTAGGGCTTGTATAACACCACAACATACATTTAAAGAAATGCCAGGGAGGCATCATCTTTGACAGCCACTAAAGAGCTTAATGCTGTGTGTTTTGCTGCTTGTCTGAGTGAACAAGTCCAAGCATTACTGGGCCCTGTAAGTGCAAAGGTAGGTGCAAGGGTTTATTGCCTTTAATCTGCTTTCTCTGGAAATTACAGTTTTTCTTTCAAACATTCTAGTGAGATGCTGATGGAACCAAAGGAGCTGTTTGGGGTGTTGTAAAGAGGGAATGGTCTCAGCAAGCCAGTGAGGATAAATTGGATCAAAGGCATACGTACTAGAGATCTCTCTCTGTGTATATAGTTCATGTCAGTCTAGTGGAGAAAACTACAGTTTTTTGTAGTGTCTGATCACTTGTAGGTGACAGTTCAGGGTACCTTTTTATAGGTTGTTTATTCACCATGATCTTGAGAACAAAATTGCTTGGGGCTCCTTGCTGATATGAGTCTTCCCTTCCTTGTTTCTCAGAGACTAGTGAGAGATAAGCATTTTCCTTCAAACTCATTGGTTTTCCTTCCTAGTGCTGTCCCATGTTCCTTTCTTTTCCTGTTGAGCCCCGCAGCAAGACACTGCAAATGCCATGGTGCTTAGGGTGTGTCCTCCGTCACCCTTATATTGGATATTTATCCTATGCTACTCTGCCTTTCACCCAAGGTACTGCAGGGGGGAGTGGCTAAGGAAAGGTGTCAACAACCCAGGTATAAGATTCAAAATAACTCTTAATAGAAGTACAGGAGAGAAAAGCATAGAGAAAAGTGATGTGAAAATTTCTTAATAATTCCTGCATTTCTAGAAAGAGGGATGGAAAACTTCTGAAGAAACGAATGCAGAGAAACTGGAAAGGCTTGTTACAGGAAAATGGCTGTGATAATGAAGATACTTGTTATTATTGGAAAACAAAAGAGAAAAATTTGTTCACAATTTTGTTTAATGTTGTGTTTGTTTCCATAGTACTCCTAATGTCAAAAAAATATGGGCATATTTAAGACCATAAAACATGTACATTTTGAGCAAAATCAAGACAACACACAACAAAACACTACCGGAATATGTTGAATAAGCGCTCAATTATCTGAAGTGGGTCTTGTGAATGTTTATCAACTTCCTTATTTTTGTGGTGTCAAGGTTTACATAGCTAAACTCACCTCTTGGTTTACACAGCTAATTCTGTGATGTCCTATGGAAACATCCTCTGTAGATTTACCAGTCCTTTTCAACTGTAGCAACTCCTGCTCTGTGCCCCAGTTAGGAGCTGTGAGAAGCCTCTTTTCAGACAACTGCTGGGTAACTTTGCTCCTTGACAAAGGCAGCAGCAGAACAAACTTCCTTCAAGAGTAGAGATGAATTATAAATTTTAAGAAGTGTCTTTTCTGTCTAGAAAAAAAGTAGTTTGTACTTGAGAAAGCAGAAATGTGCCAGTTGTTGGAGATTTGCTGACTTCATGCTAAGCTGCAAGGTAGCTGTAAATAATTTTTTGGTGGAATCTAAATCTCTTTTGCGATCTGCATTTGGCAAGATAATTCTTTATCTGTTGTGTGCTGTATGCCTGTGCTGCATTTTATGAAAATGTGGATTTGAACCTACCTGAGAGACCAGTCATACTTGCCAAGCCACAAAATGGGTGACACGTGAATGATGAAATAAAAGCCTGAGCAGCATCACCTGTTGTCTGAGAGACAGAGCTGAAGCAATCAGGTGGGCACATACAGGGAAGCTTTCTTATCCAGGGGCTGCTTTGCCAGGGCAATAGCTGGCGAGGAAGGAGAAGTTTTATTTATATTTGAGGAAAAGAGCATTATGGATTCGTCAGCTATGCAGTGCAAGCATGCCATCAGTTGCCATCATTCAACATCATAGAAAGGCACTGTAAATGATGTCAAAGGTGGCTTTCTTGCTCTGGGGAAAGTGGTAGCCACAATGTGTTAACCAATCTTTTCTTGACACTGTCCATAGAAGACATTTAAAAGCCCAGGTGAAGCGTGACTTCCTTCTCTTTTTTTGGAAAAAAAAATCATCTAGTGATTGCTATCTTCATGGACTGAATTTTTATAACTGCCCTGATCTGCCAAAAATGACCCTCTCCCAAAACAAGCAGTAAAAGGCACCAGGCACTTTGGCAAAAGGGTACCCTCAGGTACCTTTCTGAATGGAAACTGTAGCCCTACAACATGTACACAGTTTAGTGAGGAAAAGTAGTTCAGTTACAGAAAACCAACCATTGACTTTTCTGCCTTTTCTAACTAATAGTTTCAGGATATCTTGTTTTACATCTCATCTTTCACCTCAAACAAGTACTTTAGCTAAGGGGAAGAAAAATCTTATTTTCCTTTTATTTGAACTATCTTGGAGTTATTGACTCTTAAACTTTTATTCATCCAGTATCAAACCACAGTAAAAAGCCAGAACAAAGTGACTTTAGTATTCCAACCCTCATGTTGTAGAAAAAATATCAAAGTCACAGGAAGGAGAGTATATAGTTATCTGTGTGATGTCCTCATACCCCTGAAGCCTCTGTTGCAGCACTTCGTAGCTGCAAAGAGCTGTGTTTGGAAAGTTTGGAAATTGCCAGTTTATGCAGAGAAGTAGAAAATCCTTCAAATGAAAGTATGTTCAACCTCCTTTCTAAAGGAGGTTTTCAAAATTATTGTAATTCATCGAATTAACTAGCATATTCTTTTTATGCTTTTGTGTCAGCAAGTGCAGTATCCAAATTGGCAGGCATGTGGGAAAAAAGTAATTTTTAATATTTCGCCCAGAGGATAAAGTCAGCCTCAGAGTCTCATTGGGAAAGGTTGCTAAGATTGACTCTGTTTCGTAGACCACACAGCAATTTATTTCTTTACACTTTTCCTTAAACCCCCCCAGATTATCTCTGCTGCAGAAACACAGTAAGCACAGTAAACAATAATGACTCCTGCTTCCTTTCACCCCAAAAGTAAGGTTAACAGAGCCTGGGAAATTACTTGAACCAGATGGTGAAGGTTAAATTGCAGAAGCATGTACAAAGTGATGAGAATTTTTTTGAGAAATTAAATCCTTTCTGTGTAATGTCTTCCCTTTCCCTGAGCAAACAGTAGCTGTGTGTTCTGCAGCTGTACTTTTAAATCACAGCAATAGCTTGATTTGTAAACCATTTCCTCAGAACTGGAGTATCCCTCATTTTAAAAGCAAACCAAATTTGAAATGAAAGTAGTTGAGTGTGTGCATGTTAACACCTGTATTAATCCTCCCATTTAGCAGGCCCTCAGTGCTGCTTTGATTCTTTGAGAAAAAAAATGTCTACAAAAAAGCAACTAAAAGGTGATTAGTCTGGCTTTACTTGGCATTTGATTAGTTCTGTAATAAATATTTATATTTTTCTCCAATACACTCATACCGTCTTTTCACTGTATTAAGTGGTGAGACAGTATTTCATTTTATGCAAGACGTAAGCAAAACATGAAGTTAATGAAGTTTACATCCTTGCCAGATGGGATTGGTGTTTGTATTTTAGCCAGTGTAATGAACTGGTAGAACTGATTGGTAGAATCTTGTAGAACTGATTGGTTTCTAACAGTTTGCTGCAGTTTAAGCAGCTCTTTAAGATGGAGGGACGTGGTTAACAGTCCTTTAAAACATAAGGTTTCCGTTAGGAAACCTAATGGAAGTTTGCATTTGTTATTATTTATCGTTGTAAGGTGTGTATTTTTTTAAATGGATGCATTGTGTGCTCTGAAAATGGTGATTTTTCCAGAGGATGTACACCACCTCCCCTCCTCTTCCTCTGCATGTGGAAATGGTTGATGAGTATTTCAAAGAGCTCCACCCAAAAGCACAGCAAAGTCAGTTATTAATGTAAGTGGAACAGAGAGGCTAAGCCGTGGTGGCATTCAGGACAGGATTTAATCTGTTACCAGAGTCCCTTGCTGTAATTCCAGAGGTGTTTACCCTGCTCTCTCCTGATGAAAGCATCCTGCTGACCACCTGCAGAGACCAGGCAGGGACTGGCAGTGCTCCCTCTCCTCTGCACTGAGTGCCCAGAGGCTGCAGAGGGGAAAAACGGGTCCTGTCATAGGTGCAGGTCCCCTGTGCAGTGCAAGGCCTCCAGATCTGTGCTTTCTGCTTTTTGGCTGACAAGCTTCCTGTATGTGCAAAGAGGGTTCCCAAAAACCACAGGGCAGTGCAGAAGTGCTGAACCACACCAGCTGGAGATTTTTGGTTTCCATACAGAAGCCCTTTGCCTCCCTTCCTTGTTGGATGATGAGGTTGGTTGGAAAGGTCAGAAGTACCAAAAGAGCTTCATTGGAGGAAGATTAAAAAAAAAGGAGAGAACTGAACTAAGGTGCAAAAAACTTCACAGCTAAGGAAGCTGTAAAGGAAAGGCAGCTCAGTTTCTCAAGTGTGATGAGAGGGGGGAATGCTCAGTGTCCAGTGGGATTTGAAAACCTGGTTTTGGGCTTTTCTTACGAAAACTACATCAGAAATAGTCTTGATGTGGCCTAATTCTGGGTGTGGCTACATAGGATTTATTATTAAGAGTCTGCATCTATTATCATTGGCAGTTGAGGGAAAGAAAACAGAAGTTTTCACTGTAGTTTTGCCATCAAGGCTAGAAAAGCAATTTCCATTTTAGTGAGTGACCAAGCATGAAAAGATGAAGCTGTTTCTCTATTTATCGTGTTGTTTCTCATAGGTAAATACTGTCATATTTTCAAAATTACATTACTGCGAGCATGCTGGTCAGAGCAAGGCTGCACCCCAGCCATGTGCCAATGCCTGAGCTGTGCGCAGGTTCTGCAAGGGTTCCTTTCATCTGCAAAGAATAACCTGAGAAAGTTAACATAATAGTAAATAAAACTGACCTGGAGGCTGTAACTAACTTCAATTTCAAAAACTGAAGCCTCTCTTTAAAAGCAGCTGTTCTGGAAAATAAATAACCACAGAGGAAAGAGACAATTTAGCTAAAATCTAGGAAGTAGAATTGTGATAAGAAAAGTAGAGAGCCAGTGTGAGCACAGAGTGAGTTCCTGAGCTCTTAAGTGACATTATTGGAGGTGGGTAGTCTGGGACCAGGGCTGGCACAGCCTCATTTGAGAGAGATCTGGGCAGACCTCTTTGAAAGACACTTGAATAAATGAAAGTATGAGCAAGAATGTGTAATGAATTAGTGTATGGAGAGTTTTTTTATTCTATAAGTAGATGAGAAAAGATCTCTTGATTAAAAGGAGGAAAAATTCCATTCTTTGGTCTGACCAGGGATGGTCTTTGTTTTGTCAAAGTGAAATTAAAATGTCTAAAAGAAATTGTTTGAAGTTAAAGGGCAAAGAAATGGTCTACTATTGTTCCTCACAGTGACTTCCCTTGTCAAATATGTAAAGCTTAGGTTGGTTAGGTAATGATGCAATCACCACTGGAAGACCATGGTGGGTGTTAGGACATAATTTTCTCTTTTGTATTCAGCCAAGCACCAGATGTTTAATTGGATACATTCTGTAGAAACATAGATGGGGCCACAGCAAGCTGTGAGATGCTTAGATGCATTAATTATCTTCTATAGCAAATTTTATATTCCTACTCCAAGTTTTGCCCTTGCTATTTATTCTTGTGTAGGTTTCCTACCCTGAATTATGGTGTGGAGAAGATGTGAGTCTGCATCTTCCACTTGATCTTTTCCTTCTCAGTAAGCTTTCTTTTCAAAGGTCATTTTGATTGCTAAAGCTTTCTCCTTTATTTCTCCTTTGTACCTCTGCCCTGCTCTGTGCTATCGGGTTTCTCAGACTGCTTCTGGCTTTGTACTCTGGCAGCGTCGCTCTGCCTGTATCCGCTGCCTGTCCTCTTTTCATCAGTGAATCCAGCCTGTGCTTCCTCCAGTGTTTTGTCCCAACATGTCTTGTCATTCCTCTTTAATGACAGCTGCTTTTTTTCATGTTTCTTTTTACTTCTGGCTCCATTCAGTGCTTGTGATCAAGCCAATCTGAGAACACTTGCCCTTTCTTTGATCCCTGTGTGTTCCCGGGAAGTGTCCTTACCTACCTTTTCTGTGTGGGATCTCAATTCATGTCCTTCATTTTGCTTCCTAAAGGCTTCTTCACCAGTTACCATAGTCCTGGATCCCAGCTCTAGCTGTAGCTTGATGCATCAGCTAGCTGGGTCTCCTCTCTCCTCTTTTCCCTGCTTACCTTTGACCTTCCTTAGTTTTGGCAGTGTAAGTCAAGAAAGGGATCTCTTGTGTCTCCTCCATCTTTATCACAGACTCCTGTTGTAGTAGTTGAAGTTACAGTCCAGATTTGCAAACTGAAGTATTTTAAATGTCATAATTGTTGATTTTTTAAAATTAAAACTACTGTAGAGACTATTTCTTCTGTTAGTACTTTGCATCTTTTGTGATCCAGTTTTTGATGTTACTTCTATTTCTTATATTCAGTTCATGTGCTAAGGGCAGTACTGTGTCTTTCCATTTCACTTCAATAGCTTCTGCTATTCCAGTGTCAGGTTTTAACAAGGTAAATTAAATTAGAAAAAATCAAATATTTAAATCCAGGTAGTTTTTTTCATGTAGGTTTAGAAGATTGGTATGTAATTTTAAAGTTCCAGGTTTTTGTGCTGTCATTTGTTTTATTTTTATTACATAGATAAAGAAATGACAGTATTTGTCTAGTTATGCCCTGAATCAGGAGAGGAGACAGAGCTCCACCCATTGAACATGTTTTAAATATATCCTAGTGTAAAACTGTAGTCAGTTCCAGTTTAGACCTTCTGCATGTCCCAGCTGGGTTGCTTAGGCTGCAGGAGAATGTGCTGCTAAAAAAAAATAAATTAATAGTTTTCACTTTTTTTAGCCTAAATTAGGGAGGAATTAGTCCAAGATTCAGATTTTCTATATATGCTTTTGAATTGTAAGGATGCCTTTAATCATTTCTACATAAATATGGTTGTTTGTGTACGGCCTCTGTCTAGCTCAGTTTTGATAGTGCATATGGTCATTGTGGCCCATATTAAATACAACCACAGGGACATCGCTCCCTTTTTTTGAGTCTTGGATCAAGAATCCATGTGGGAACAAGCCCAAACCCTGCCCTGCTGTGATGGAGGTGCAGCTACCTTGTGGCTCAGTTTCCAGTTCGATGGCCAGAGCTGGCTGTGACGTGGGTTGCTGGCTCCAGATCCTTCTCTGTTCACCCCAAAAACCAAGTCAGGGTGTTTCTGCAGGGGTTTCAGTGCTGGCAGCATCCCTGTGCTGTCCAAATACTGTTCTACCACACTCCACTCCTTGCTCCATGGATTTGTTTGCTCCAGTGTTTTCCTGGAGCAGCTGCAAGGTCTCCCTCAGCACAGAGGGCTTTGCTCTAATGCTTTCAGCATTCGCTTGTACATGTGCAGCCCTATTGATTTACACTTGCTCATGATGCTCTGTCCTTTTAAAAAATATGATTTATATCATCCACGTGTGGCTGAGCTATTTATGGAAGCTGTAGTTAGACATTTTACAACACATTCCTGTGAGGCTTTGCTTCTGTCAGGTTTTCAGTGCTATTTGGGGTTCTCTGTGCTATTTTCAGTGGCTTTTCACTTACTATTTGGATCCTGTTTTGGAAATAACCAGATGTTTCAGCAGTTTGTGGGATTTTTAAAAAAAATTGTATTATCTTTTTTTGTATCATACGTCTTCAATTGTGGTTTCGTAGTCTTTCAAATAAATTATGTATGGACTTATATAAGTTATGTTTTTAGAAAAGGACACATTTTGTGTGCTGTCTGTAGTACATTATTATCCTATATTAGTAATAATGAGTCAATAACAATTTTGATAGAATCTGTGTGACTAATATTTAACTTCAAATAGCTCAATATTTTTTGTTTTGTTTTAAACATTTTGTTCTTATATGATGACTGTTGCATTTTACTGGTTTTGCTTTGTCCAGAAAACTTAAGCACAATGACTGCTTGCTTCCAGTAATGAAAGGTAACTATAGGAGTGGAGGCAGCAGGCAGTATTTGCTTTTATTTTAAGCAGCATGTAGTTTTTTCTGTTAGGTTTGAGCACATTTTTGCCTGGGCGAGTAGAAACCTAAGTCGGTATTTTCAGTTTTGTTAGCGGCAGTCATTGGGTTTTCAAATGGGAACCAAAATTTAGAGTGTTAGTGTTTTATTTGTAATTGTTAAGACTTTGGGTCCAAAATCTCAACTGCATTAGATTGGTGTAGTGTTGTCAAAGTCAGTGGATTTGCTGAGATTTGTATCAAATGTACATGTACCTCTGTGTCTTTTGATAGCACTGGAAATCATTAAAAGAACAAGGGAAAATCTTTGTCCTTTTTTTTCTTTTTAATCACAGTCACCATCACTTTTCTTTCCTCAATTGGAAAGAAACCTCTGTTGGCTCTGAGTCCTATTACATGCACATTGAGTGATCTCAGAGGGTTCCTCGCTTCCTCATGCAGAGACTTTAATCATCCTGCCAGGGTGATACTTCCTTGCTCTGTTTAATGAGTTGTTCAGGAGAGACTCAGCAAAGGAGCTGGTGGAAGAGTGGAGCACTTGCACAGATGAATCACTCAAGCTCTGTTCAGTAAGAGTTGATTAAATAAACCTTTTTTATCCATCAGCTTGCTGACCCTACACTGTCTTTTTCTCCTCACCTCATGGGACAACGTGGGACAACTTAGACTGAAATTCAGTGAGAAGGGCAAAGGAGTGGAAACCCACCAGGACTTACTACTTGTGTTAGGCTTGTGTTGGTGGAGGCTGGAAAAGACATGAATTAGGGCAAGTTTAAAGGTAATTTCCATGGCAGGCTTATGCAGTGGATACATAGTGGGTAATCAACACTACTCTGATAAATACTGCTCATTGTGATAATGCTTTGATATGTTTTATCAGTGTGACATCAATCTCTTGATCTGTATCCCTGATACATAAGTTTGTAGGGTGGACAAGAGGATTAAAAGTTAGTGGATGATTAATTGCAACATTGAAATTCTTGAAAAAGAGTTGTTTTACCCAGGCTTACTGTCCTAAAGCTGGTCCTCTCAGGGGTTCCTTCAATGTGACTGAAAACGAACCTAGTGCTGCTATTCCAGCTTCCTTGATAAAGATATCTCCTTGTCTCTGCTTAATTCTTATCACACATATTACTGATGTAATGGGTATGGTCATAGTGCTCACAGTGTTTTGATGGCTGGGGTTTCAGTGTGAGTCAGAAAACAAACACAACTTTCTCTTTAAATCCCCCAGTGTGGCAGTTGTCATCCCATGGCAGTGCTTTTCACCTTGCCTGTCTCTCTTTACAGCAAGCCCACTGACCCATGGAGTCATTGTGTAGGTATTGCTGGCAGTAATTTATCCTGTCACGCATGCAGTGAGGAATTCATCATCAGAAATGCGGACTATTACAGATTTGTGAAGTGTCAGTTTGACAGAATTACTCAGAATTACTGACAGCTGGCATCCTTCCAACAGACCAGTAGTTGCTTAGCTGTGAAAAATGGCAGAAGATGGACAAATATATTGGAACAAGAAAATCTCTACAACACAGAAGTGGTGCTAATGTGATATAATTCATAACTGGTTGCTGTTACAAAGAGTCACCTTCAAGCATTCGAGTCCATTCTTCTTTCTTTTCTTCGAAGTGATTTATTTTGTGACAGGTAGCTCAGCAAATAAGATTGTTACCGTTTCTTACCTTGTTTGGTCTTTGTCTCTCTTCTTTTGCCCATATTTTGAGAGCAGGATGGAGCTGACCAGGCTAAATGCATTTTACGAATACTTCTGTCAAATTACAGAAGAGCAGCTATTAAACATTAATTTCTAGTGAGGCTGAAGTGGGATTTTAAATATTTAAAGGAATAATTTATGTAAAGGGAATTCCTACCATTTCCTAAAATTATGATTTCTCATAATTTGGGTTTGGATATCCATTGACAATTAATCTAAAATTTCTGTGGCTTTAGTTTTGCTCCCTTTGCATTAGCTCTTTATATAAAAACGCGTTCTCAATACATGCCAGCAGGCCTGTATTTTAAGCTAATTATGATTGTCATCTTTATCATACTTGATTACTTTTTCCCAAGGACAGAAATTGTTGGGCAAGTGGCATGGGGGTGGAAATTGGAGCCCAGAGCCATCAAATGTAACGATGACAGAACTGGGACACATTACCTGATCACTAAAATTACTCAGACCACATGCAGATGAATTGTTTCCCTTGTTAATTCATACAAACATGGCCTGGAGGTTAAAGGAATTGATCTTGAGATCTGGAGGTCTCTTCTTTATTTCCAGCTCTGTCACCAGTTTGTTTTCTGACCTTCAGCAAGTCATGACTGTATCAATATACTTATATTGATTTTCAACTCATATGCATGATGTGAAGCGAGGGCTTCAGTATACTGATGAATTTGGGCTGAAGTGGTACCCCCAAGGTTACACAAGAAAACTGTGAGGGAGCCAAAAGTAGAAGCCAGAAGTAAATTCCAGTAGGAGGTATCAGTTGGGGGACGCCTTTGCTTCCTGGGCAAGAATTTTGGCCCAAGACTTGAGTCTTGCCCGTGGACTTTGAGAAGTGCATATCTAAATTTAAGAACAGGACACAAGGTATGATGATGATGTGAAGGAAGGTTATGATGGGATTAGGCACTTCTCAAGTTGGATTGGTTAACTCTTGCTAAATAAATAAGAGCTGTTCTTTAGCAATGTTAAATGGCAACAAATAATGACCACAGAGTCACAGAATATCCCAAGTTGATATGTAAAGGTTGTTTTTTTTCCAGTAGAGAATTTGAAGTCTGAGTATTTTTTTCCATCAGGGAATCTGAAGTCTGAGTATTTTTTGCTGAAGCTGCTCTTGAATGCTCTGTTTCAGGCATTGTATGTTTTATCATCAGCTGTGTTCTTTTGTTTTTCAATAGCTGCTATTTTGCAGTTTAGTAAATCAAAAATTCTTTGGGCCAAGAGAAGAGTCATTGAAGTCACTCATAGTGGAGGGAAGGAAGGTGAGAGGCAGCCAGTGCTGAGTGGTGTGAGTGGCTGTCGGTGTATGAATCTGAGAAAGACAACAGATTTGCTGCTCTTGCTGATTCCTGAGAAGTCATAGTTTTCCTCTTTCCTTTACAGTAGAGTTCAGGTTTTACACATTGAAAATTAATCTGGTCTACCAATGACTAGTTTGCTTATATCTTCCAAATAGATACAATTCTTAATATCATCTTTTACCCTAGTGGCATTGTTAGGTCTACACTGGGTCTTCCCCCATGTTCTTTTGGCCCAGGCCCACACTGTTGCAGTAAGGGAAGTATTTTTCTCCCCATTGCTGAGAGCAGAGTGGTCAAGCTTTGCTTGTGGCCATGCTCTTCCTGCCTTGGACCTCTCCATCACTCTCTGCTTTCCTCTGGAAGGGCTCTGCAGTATGGGTAGTGGCAGTGGGAACCAGTTGGGCATGTGTGTGACCCAGTCTCTTCTCCCACTCACTCAGGGCTGTGGTTGGGACCCCTGGCAAGGAGCCACACGGCTTCTCTCTGTGCCACCCTTCAGCTGGGTGCTCCTTCTCACTGGGGAGCACGGGCAGCAGCTCACATCAAGAGAGGCAGGTGATCTGTAACTGTGCTTTTATTTTTATCCAGTGTAGCCAAGGCATTGGTTGTGTAACTCAAAAGAACAACCTATTAATAAACCTGTGCTTGCATTCAAAATTCAGGCTGTGTCCCTGCTTTGCAGTCATTTCTTGCTGCTGCTGTCTTTTGAAGTGGTTTGGATAGACATGGGTTGGTCATGCTTTTGGCTCTAGTTGGCAATGTGGTACCAGCTCATATTTTAAGAAACGGCCATAATTCAGGAAAGCTGTTGTGTTCAGCACTGGATTGTGTAATTTGTATTTTTAATAACCTTCTGGGTGTGACTCCATGTAAATTCAGTACCACTTCTGCCTGTGCAGTGACAGCAGTCAAATTATAGAATTGGGTAAAAAAGTGTACAAATCTTTCCTGTAATGGCTGTCATTGCAAAGAGAAAGATAGTAGAATATAGTTAGGTTTTTTAAGAAACTTGGTGGGTTTTTTTGGAAACTTTTTTCATTTATTTTTATTTGCACCAAATAGGCACAGCTTTTCATTAGTCTTATTTTCACCTTATCATTTTCTTCACATTTTTTCAGGAGAAAGGCCATGGGAAGAGGAAAGGGGTGATTTAGGGAGGAAGAAGTTTTTGCTCTTGCTGTGTTCTACACTTCTCAAGTCAAGCAGTAATGCTGATTGTTGTGATGCCATATCTGTTAGAAATAGATGGCATCATTTGTGACCATTAGGGGTGGCCTGCAGTTTGTCCTGCTCATCTCCTCTCAGTGTGCTTTGGGGAGCAAGATGTCTTTAAGTGCTTGTTGAGGTATTTGCCCAGAGACAGTGCTTTTACCAAGTGACAAGTGGTAGGGCTGGCTGTCACCCTGTGTGTGTTTAGCTTGGCACCCAGCCTTGATGATTGCTTTTAATGGCTCCTTTTTGCTGGGAAGCTGAAAATCTTCCTTTGGCTTTTATCATTTCCATCTCGCATACTGTAGCTGATGTGGCCAGTAAAAGGCCTGTTGTATTTCAGACATTCCCTCCCCTCTTTTAATCCTGACCTAAGCTTTGTTGTGAGGAGGAGAAATGGCATTGCTGGGAGGGAGATTCTGGGAAGGAGATTTTAGAGCCCTGTGACTGGTGTGACCATGTTGTGTCTGGATGCTGGGGAAGAAGAATGCTGCTTGGGTTTGGAAGAAACGATTTGGTCACTTAAACAATATTAAAGACTATCTGAGTATCTTAATCTCTAGTTTAAAGGGAGGGAAGAAGCCTGTGTTTTGTTTTGTCTGCGGTGAGCTAACAGATGCTGTTTGAAAAACATGGGAGAAAGGAAATGAAGTCTTGTGGTTTCTTTCTTCAATGTTGTCCTATGGATAAAAGTCCACGATGGAGCTTGTTGACTTTTTGATTAGACAAATAGCATTGGGAAACCCCTGGTGCTGGAAACCTGTAGTCATGTGCCTAGCTGAACTCTGTCTTTTGGCTGTACAAAGAGGTAACAAGTGAAGGAGAGAAATCCTAAATATTTGGTTGGGGCTTGCTGTGCTTGTGTTTTACTTCCCCTTTTCTCTCCCTCCACTGTGAGTTTTATTAGGGGTTGACTTAAGGATAGGGATGACTTGACTGCCAGCTGTTTTTTTGTGGAGAGCAAGTTAGGATGGGCTTCAACCTGCCACTGGCCCAGAGCACCAGGGTGTGCTGAAGATTCAGCTCCCACATGGCCATGAGGAAGCTTCTCTGAAACTTCTTTGTATGGAAAATGGTGGGAATGTAACTGGAGCATTTCCGCTCTTTTCCACACAAAGAAGCATTGATGCAGAGAACTGCCTCGGACAGGGAGTTTGTGAAGCAAAACAGGTTTGGAAAGATATGGTTGCTGTTGCATTGTCCAAATGGACACTGGTGTTTTGCTGTAGGTGTGATGGGGTAGACATTTGGAAAGTTGGATGATGTCATCAGATGTTTTAAAGAGAGCCACAAGTGGAAGCTTATGGAAGAGTTCAGACCAAATCCCCAAGCACATGTTATTTCTAAGACCTTGGACTTTAGCCTAAGACAGTTTATTTGAATTCCAGTACTTGCTAGCATTACTGTTTACAAGGGCATAGAGTAACAAGACAAAGGGTAATAGCTCTAAAGTGAAAGAGAGTAGATTCAGATTAAATATAAGGAGGAAATACTTGACTGTGAGTGTGGTGAGGAGCTGGAACATGTTACCCAGAGAAGCTTTGGATGTCCCATCCATGAAGTGTTCAACACCAGGTTGAATGGAGCTTTAAGCAACCTGGTCTAGTGGAAAGTGTCTTTTCCCATGGCAGGGGGGTTGGAACTAGATGATCTTTAAGGTCACTTCCAACCCAAACCATTCCGTGATTCTGTAATTACTGGTATGGCAAGATGACATAGGTAGGGAGAGCCTCCTGCTTAAAGGGACATTCCACAGTGAGGCATGAGGTCCTCGGTGCTGGGACTGGGCTGATGGAGGGTGCAGGCTTTAGGGCTGTTGTCCTCTCTGAGAAGGGAAGTAGGATAGTTGCAAGAGAAACAGTGAAATTGTCTTACCATGGTGATCAGAGTATACAACAAACCACCCTGTGTTTTAATTTCCTCATAGGATAAGTAGGACACAAACAAACATCTGCAGGTCATGGAATTAATCCTGTTCATGTGGGGAGGATCTAAATGAAATCACTTGTTACCTTCACCCTGCACTATTTACTTATATTGCAATTATCTTGGGGTCATCAGAAGCACTTATTTTTCAGTTTCACTCATATCCTCATCAGCCTTTGTATACCTCATTATTTGGGCAGTGTAAAGCAGTAACAAAAAAAGAAGGAGATAGCTAAGTTCTTGAGCAAAAAGAGTCGGTGCTAGTGGTTTGAATTTGATTTTTTAAAGTATGCATATTCAGCTGTCCTTTGAAATTAGCACACGTTTTGTGGTAGCCATAAACACAATACTACAAATGCAGTTTCTGCATGGTTAGTGACAGTGGGGTTATTAGCTTGTGGTGTTCTCATTTTCTTTTCTATTTGGGGTTTCAATTACAAAAAAAAAAAAAACATTCATAGCTTAGGTAGAGATAGGCAGTCTTAATTTCTAAGGCCATTTGTATTTACCTGACATTTTTTTCCAGCACTGATTTTAGCTGGAGCAGAGCCTTGATGGGAAGAGTAAAATTCTCATGCACCCTATCAGAAAGTAGCATGTAAAGTCTTGGACTACTTTCCATACTCACAGCCTTTAATTGTCTGAGGGATGACTGCTCCTTACTTAAACATTTGGGATAGAGAACTGAAAGTGAATATGTAAAAAGGAAAGGAAAAGCTACTGTTTGTTGAGAAATGGGAAAGCACTCAGCAATGTGGCCATCAAACATTTTGGCTGATTGTGTCCTTGTGTGCCTGTGACAATGCTCCTGGCCTTGAACTCTGTCATCTTTCTTGACTGTTTTAACTGCAGGAAAAACAAAGCCTCGAGTGAAAACTATAAGTAAGACCAGTCATGCCTCCTCATCTTCCTGCACTGTAGCTCTTGGCCTTGTAATTTGCCTGCCTCTCAAGCCTCTTGTTCATTATTTTTGGTTTCAGCTGATGCAGGGCCCCTGGGTAAATGGGATCTCCTGGCGGTAGATGAGGGGAATGCGTGGAGTGACAGAACTGAGCTGGAATGGAGCACCAAGGTAGTGCAAGAAGTCTGCCAATCTCAGGAATGGAAGTAAAACCTGACAACCTAGGGGGACACATGGGAGAGGGCTGGTTTCTGTTTCCTCTCGAGCAGCTGCAGCTGAGTCCCCATGCCTTCAGCACCTCTTGTCCTCACCACCCCTTGCTCTGTGTTGAGCAGGACACAGGTTCCTGGCATGGTGGCCAGATTAGGGAGCAAGTTGGGATTTTTCTTGGCTTGTTACTTTAGAGGGTGGAAGAAGGGAGCTGGATTGTGGTGGAAAGATGAGGGAAGAGAAACGGTTAGCTGGGAAACAGCCTAAAGGATTGGTAAAGGCAGATAGGGGCAGCAGCAGCAGAGTAGCAAAGGCAATCATTTAGTGAGGGGAGAAAATAAAAGGTCAGAGAGGAATAAAGAGAAGATAATGATTCCAGAAAAATAGAATAGGTTTTGACAGGAAAATATTATGTCAAGAGCTTGATTAAATAGAGTTGCTGAAAAGTTGTATGTTCTGAAAAAAAAGGTTATTGAATAAGAGACTACTATTAAATGAAAAATCCACATGCCATTTTCTCTGAATATTACTTAAGCTTTCATTCTGAGAGTCCTGTAATGAAATAGAGAGAAGCAAAATACAGAGAATGGAAAGAAGAAACCAAAATAAACTGGCAATTCATTGTTGGATTTGAATAGTAGAACATAATGCAGCATGTTACAACTTTTGAAAATTGTTTACAAAATAAAAAAAAAACCAAACCCCCCATCTGGCAGTGGGTTAAATATTGGTTTGCTGTTTCAACATCAATAATGCAAGTATATACTCACTCATGTATGGGTGTAATCTAGTCAGTCATATCATACCTGCACCAGTAGCTCCATGTAAGCGCACAAATGGTGTCCTTCCCAGCTGAATAAAATGATTACACTGCTTTGCCTGCTGAGGACACAGGCAGACAGTCTCAGTAAATCTTCCTTTCACCTTTCACAGTTCAGGTGCAATTCCCAACCATGCAGAAGAACAGAGATCTGTTTGAGTTCATGGAGCTGAGATGATTTATCTCCGCTTGGAAAGGGATAATATGTGACAACCCCTTATTGTAAATTTGAAATCAAATCAGCTTTTTTTTTTCTTCACTTGTTGTGTTCTGTTATTTAACAAGCTTTTTACGTATAGTCCTTGGTAAAGGCTGATTAATATTTAATGAAGACAAATGGAGTTTTCAGAATAAAGTGTAAGAATTGCCCCAAAAGCAGCAGCCATCTGCGATAAGAGTGATTAGGAGGGAACAATCTGCCATTCAGCTCTGTGGCTGGAGAAAGCATCACTTAGACTGTAATTTTTATTCTGCTCTATATTTTAAAGCTAGAAGTGTAAAGTACTTTCAATTAAAATGCAGTTTCCATGTTTCAGCTTTCAAGAACTTGTAATAAAATTAACCCGTACAAAGCAAGACTGGAATACATCACAGAAGCCTTCTCTGCAGCCTTGGAAGGTTAAAGACAGGCAATAAGCCTAAATATCTTCTCAGAAATAAATGTTTTGAAATGAATTCTTCAAGCTGATAACCCTCTTTGTTTTAATGATACAATATTTAACTGTCAGAATTACTCCTATATACAGGTGATATGGGAATGAACAACCCAAAAGTTAAATTGACAAGTGAATGCATGTCAATTTTGCACGCATATTACTGATTTTAAAAACTTCTAACAGTTTTTAAAAATAGCTGTAACTGGGAAATCATCACTAAGCAAATACATTTCCCATGGGATCCCTGGGAGACCAGATTTTGGGCTGATGCTTGTTAAGTATTCTAATTTATCATCCAGAACAAAACATACTCATTAATTGATCAGATTTATGGAGGATGTAAAAGTTAGGGCAATGGTAAATGGAGAGGAAGAGACCTGCAAATCATTAATGCAGAATTGTAAATACCTAGTGACTTGGGTGGCAGCCTGATTTTAGTCATCTAGCAGCAGTGAATGCATACAGGAATAAAATTTATGCTTACTTAGTAGAGGATCCTTTTTTGTTGGAAGTGAGGTCTGGAGAGGGCTTGAGGGTGATGATTCACCAGCTGGCCTGCCTGCTGCCTGGCACACCTGAGGGTGGAGGACAGGGCCAGCAAGGGGAGGTGGCACTTGCTCATCCTGTGGGTCCTGCCACAGCTTTTGCTGTGGTGCAGTGTCATGTGGGGCACCCTGGTGTCAACAGGCTGCAGTGTTAGCTTTGAGTGTGTTCAGAAGAAAGGAAGGAGTGATGAAGTGCCCAGAAAACTTGTCACAGAATAAAGGGAAGTTAGAAGGTGCCTTGATCATAAGTTACGTGCATAGAGGTGAGGAGACAGATGTACCACAAGATCAAGAGGCTGGAAGGTGCAGATACATCACATCAGCTTAGCAAAAGGGTGCAGTTGAAGAGGAATATTTGACATCAGATCAGTTTCTCAAGGTTTATTTTCTGGCAAATTTAGAAACAAGATGAGCTGTGTTTCTGGAAGGTGAACTATTGCTTAGTTTGGAATTATTTTAGGAAAATCTTCTGAAAAGGGTGCTTTCCTTTCTTTCCTCTCCTGCTTTTTCTGTCCTTCTCTGAGTGAGGCATCACAATGGCAAGAACAGCATTTATTCCCTACAGAAGAACTTTTTGAGTCCTTGCCTCTGTCAAGCAGTTTTGTTACCTGTCTCCTTCAGAACGATACTGTCAGAGAAATCTTGGATTTTAGCTACTTATTGGTCACCAGCTGCAACACTAACAGAGTTTCTCAATGCAGTTGGCAGTCCATTTTACTGAAAGCAAAGCTTAGTATTTTACATGCTAATTATTAAATAATGTTATTACCAGTAGAAGTCACATAGGTGTCCAGTGTTCTGGAGCCTGTTGAAGTGCTGTGTGATTCCTTCATTCCCATATAATTCAGAGGAATACTGCTTGCATAGTGGCCTCATGCTATTTGTGCATGTTGCTTTTATATGTATATAGCATATCCATATTATTTGGAGGGAGAGTCCCAGTCAATTAAAAATGTTTAGTTTATCCTATTTGTCAGTGATACCAGAATATGTATCTTTTACAACTGCTGCCTGTTCTGGTTCCCCTTTGAATGCTCTCATTGGATGTAAAATCACAGAAAAAACATTCCTTGTTCACTCCTTTTTCCTCTGGGGTGTGCCTTCAGGAGGTGGAGTTGGTATACTTGTCTCATTCACTTGTGTATGTGTGAGGCATGGCTGCATTTCCTCACTGTAGACAAAAGTCCATCAAAAGGTTTTAATTAAAGTCATTGAAATGATGGGGGCAGTGGAAGGAGGCAGATGAAGGGAGTAGGACCACATAAAGATAAGCAGGCACTGAGACCTCGGTGCATTTGCCATGCTGAATGGTTTTCTTGTGTTTTGAGAATTTCTCCTCAGAGAAAGACAGGTCCAGAGTGCTCAGTGCTTCACACGGGGCTGGGTGTAAAGCTGGGCTCTATAATGGAAATACAGATTATGCTAATTGAGATGAAGTTTTATAGCGCTAATGTGTATTTTACTCTTCTGTGTGGTGAAGTGCAGTCTGGGTCTGAGGGAGCTGACAATGTCCTATTCATATGTAAAACGTTGTGAAGGATATGTGGTTTGGGGTGTTTCAAAAGTGCCACATGAGGGGATTCCTACATCTGAAAGCAATATTATCCATGTACACTCATTGCTAATGGAGAAAGGAGCATGTGAAAGCAACTTCCCAGCCTCCCTGTATGGGTGTGTGGATCCTGCTGGAAGAAGGCAGGAGTGGTGGAGAACTTCTGTGGTCCAGTGGGGCAGGACATGGGGCCAGCATTCCTCTACAGACCTGGAGCTGTGCTGATCCCAGTCAGCTGAGGCAATGTACAGCTGCTGGGAAAGTAAAAGATCTTGCAAAGAAACCCGTTGCGTCTCTGTGCCTTGGGATTACTTGGAGTTTAGAAGTATTAGACAGAATAAACTCTTGGACTAAGGCAGTAAGCCCAGCTGTGTATTAATTATTCGTTAGGACAGCTTTCAAATCTGAGAATCAGGCCTTGCTGTCTGTGATACTTTCTTCCTTTTAATATCAGCATTTGGCCTTCACGTTGCCGAGGAAGATGCATTCTTAATTTGTGAGAGCTCATCTGCTAATCCAACAAGCTGCGGTCATAATCCTCTTTGCCATAATGAATGACTGCTCTGGAAGCAATTACTGCAGGATTTCATACTTTCTTTTCTGCTTATTGAATTCTTTAGTGCTTCTTTTTTGTAAAGAAAATTGTTGCTCATAAATGACAGTAAAGTATCAGGGGGCTGTGACTGCACTAAAATACTGGGGGCACTGCTTCAGTGGTGGTAAATCTTGGTCTATCTGGACCTGTTGCTAGGCCAGGAATAACCTGAGTTCCTTGGCTTCTGTTTGTCAGGTCAGGCGTGCATATGTATGCAAGATTGCTTCTACCTCAAGTTCAGACACCACAAGTTTGTGCCTTGCATTGCTCCAGGTTAAAAAGACTGCTGCAGCTCTATTTTCTATTCTGCTTGGCTTGTGAGAAGACTTGCTGTGCATTTCAGTATATCCATTGCAAATATGATTTTGTGTTTCATCTTCTGTGCACATCTGTTGAAGAATAGCAAAGAAACAGTAGCTCAAATAGACCGCAGCTGCAGCAGCCGTCCTTTTCTTTTTGACTGTGATTCAAGATAAATGCTTTTAAAATTACAGCTTTCTAAAGAAACTTTCCTCTTTTAAAGGTTTTTCTCTCCCTCTTTTTTTTTTTGTGAGCTCATAAATCATTTTTGTTAAGTAGACTAGTACTACCAGTGTGATGTAAGTAGTGGGAAATTTAGAAAAAGAAATCCAGCTTCTTATTTTTTTTAGGACAATGCAAATGTACAGCTTTTTTTCCCCTGGACCTACATTTACATAGTTTTCTTTTGAACTTACATCAGAGAGATAGGATATAACCAACTATCTACAACCTTGAAAACTAGGCTGATAAGAAGACTAGAGTAGAAAATTTAGCTCTTTGCTATGAAGACAACCCAGCAGCAGATATGCCTGCTGCTGTTGTTACTACAGTTAGTATCTAGAAATGGAGGAATGCATATTTAGAAACCTGTAAGCCTCATTAGAAATCTTCCTACCTTCCCAGATTATTGCAGTCTCATTTGGCAAAACACATGCCTGACTTGTAATGGAAAAGTAGGAAAAAGTGTAATGTCCAGAGAGAATTTTTCTTTGCATTTGATGTACTGGATCCACAGTGTCCCTTCATGCAAATTCATAATGCACGTGTTTGTTTGTGAAATACATATGTTTCAATTCATAATTCCTAAGCTTCTAACTTCATTTGTAGAAAGTTGCATTTGAGATGGGGAAAAAAAGGAAACAGAGATATTAAGTTGATGTAGATGGCAAAAAAAAAATTATTTATGAACACTTAGAAGTACTTCAGCGAGAAAAGAAATATACTATTTTGATCAATATTTTGTGATATCTGGCTTTGTTAATTGATGACATAAATTACAGCATTCTCAGAGGTGAGCAGACAGCTGAGATGGTCGGTGATCCATCCAGAATGGACCTGTGAAATATTGTGATGCCCCCAGATCTGCATTTCATGCCAGAGAAAACAAGGCTGTATCAGAAGATTTCTGACAAAGTCTAAATATGATTTGTAGTTTGCACCCACCAAAACTTGCAGTGTTTAAGAAGCCTGTGTGTTTGAGATAAACAAAAGAGAGCTCTCTCATGGGAGTAGTAAAGCCTGTGGAAAAGTCTCTCGATTTAAGTTTGTGGTTAAGTTCTTGAGACTTCTAAACAAATGCTGTATAGATTAACATTTTTTTTAATTACTGGAAAAAAGTTTCTCATTGTTCATTAACAGGGAAGATGTTGAGCTAATTTATGCCACATGCAATGTCCGTAGGGTGACCAAAGATCTAAGTCTCTGCATAATTTCACCCAAGGATATTAACTTCCCCACTGTGCCCAATTAAATTCATCACCATGCTAATCTGAGAACAAACAGGATAAAATACAAATTTGTTTCTGGAAAACTGTCTGAAGCAAAAAGGAATTAAATATCTCTCTATTCTTTGGAGGGCCTTTACAACTTTTGTAATTAGTTATTAGAGCCAAGAAACAGACGTTGAGATTAATTTCCTTACTGTGCCAGGATTTATTTCACATAACCTCAACCATTTAGGATTGCTGGTCAGTGGAAAGGAGAGGAGCCATCTCCAGAACCCCTTGGGGTGGCCCATCTCTGCAGGTATGGCTCTCTGTTAATTGTGGGAGCTTGAGTGAGTAGCTTATAGAAATCTCACTTCCTAATATGAATTCAGAATGTAGCAACTGATAGGTTTTGTGGAAGTTCTTGAGGTCTTTGCCTCTACTTTTCTGAACTGGAAAAGTGAGGATTGTTACTTTGCTGGTCCCTGGCCCCATATCTGGCAGCTTTCCTGCTCTTCTCGGCTATAATCATTTCACTAAGGTGTGATCTCTTCTTTATTTTTTTATCCCTTGCTTTTGTTGTATCCATTGTTGTTTGTTTCCCAAGCTAAGTAAACCCTTGTTTTTGTAGTTACTGTCTGTTGTAAGGTAAAATCTGTTCTCCATTGATAAACAGAAGAATTGTCACATTCTCTGGGTTTAAGACTTTGGCATTCTTATATACAATGCCTAATCTGATTTTTACTTTCTAAAGATAGATCTCTCAAGCTCCAGGGAAGAAAGCTGCAATGTTGCCTTAAGAAATCAAAAGAGACCAGACAAGAATTTAGTCATAAATCCTTTTACCTGTGGTCTCCAGGTGAAGGACCAATAATTTAGACTAAAATCCTGAGCTGAATGCAGCAAAGGCCCCAGATGTCACAAGATGTTGATATCAATCCATTGATCTTTGTGAACCCCTGCTGAAGGATTAGTGTTCATAAATCATTGCTTGGAGAGCTATCTCAAAGTCTCCTTACTCAAGCTTTTGCATTCACTCCTCTTGTTCCTGGTTGCTGATTAAAAATTAACCCTTTCATACCATTTAGTATCCTTAGCCTGATCACTCAGTAGAAGGGAGCATAGGAATTTTAATGACATTTGAAATTAATTACTCTTCTTGTTGCTGAGTTTCCTATTTTGCCTGTGGTTTAAACTTGGCTGAAATCTTGCACAGCAAATTGTTGTAAATTATTATGGAAGACTCGTTTTCCTGAAGCAGAACGAGCTGTTTACTAATCACAAGCTTGTTCAGCATGATTTTGGCTATCTGTCGGAAAGGTACGAGGACAAGATGTTCCAAACTGAACAATAAAAAACCAAAATCAGTCCCAAACCTCTGAGGAACTCTGAGAAAAGGCTACTTCCTTGGGTCACTTACTTCAACTCTGCCCTGAGTGTTACCATGCTTCAAGAACATTGGATGTGCAAAATGTTGTTGGATTGAACCTTGCTTGATTTGTATTTGGATATGACCAGCTTGCCTTGAGCATAATTCTTGCCAGTGCAGACAGAACATTGTTTCATAATACCATTTACAGAAGAATGTTTACAATTGGGCTATAGATGTCTCACTGTGGTTAAGGTGTTTGGTGTAATATTGAAATATGTATTCCAGTGCTTCATCCTCTATACCAAATAGAAGTGATTTTCTGTGCTGCTTTGGGGTCATAGTAGAAATCTATGCAAGAAAAACCACGTCCAGGTCTTTAGCTGAAGAGAATCTCTGAACTTTCAGTATAGGTATAATTATATATTTTTGCTTTGATTTAAAAATTCAGGAAGTTTAAAGGCAGTAGCTTGTGTGAACATGGCTGGAGATGGCAAAGGTGTAAGTAACCATTTTGGTGCTGCTAACTTGCCACTACCAAGTGGCTGTGATTTTTCTGTCTAGGTTGGGTAGGGAATGTTTAGGTGAATGGTTGGCCCTAACCCAGTGGGTTACAGATCGAGGGAAAGCTACTATGTTATGTACCTGCTCTTTGCTGTCCAGAAGATGTTCCATGGAATGCATTAACTCTGGCCTGAAATTAGGAGTGGTTGGGCAGGAGGAGAGTGATGGATTAGCTGGAGAGCAGTGTACTTCAGCCAAAAGAAGCAACCATTTTCAGCCTCTCATGCAGAAATCAGACCAAAAATGAAGAGCAATCAGACCAAAAAGAGGAATATAGTGGGCTTGTTTCTTTCAAAAAAGAACAGAATCTGATCCTCATCTGGAGTCTCACCATACTGCTGCCAGTGCATGCTGTTTCCTCCTCATTGGGAAAACTTGTATCCCAATAGGAGGAATGAATTATGTATGTCAGCTTTAAGCAATGCTGTATTAGGGAATTTTGTTCTTTGTGCTTTAGATCAGTGTAATGAAAAGTTAAATATTAATATGTCCTTAGAACCTTTCTCAAATATTTGTAATATGAGGCTTAATTTAAGAGGCAGTGAACAGAGGTAAATTTTTTACATTTGGCTTTTGTTATCATGCCAGTAATTAGAGTACTCCAAGCAATGTAAATTAAATGTTGCCAAGTAGGGAAGCAGTTGCTAGATAGCAGCCAGGTACCTTTTAATAGTCAGAAGTCATGGAAACTGGAGCCTCAGACATCTATGAGATAGTAGAATGGTAGTGATAGAGATAGTAGAATGGTAGTGATAGAGATGGCTGCTGAATACAGGCACCCATCCTTGAAATGCCACTTGTCTCTCTTGGTGCTGAGGAAGGAGTGGCAGTTATTTTGTGTGTCTCTTCCAGCAAAGTCTCCTCTGGGACTTACTCCCACACAGACTTGTGAGAATTGTTTGATTTGTCCTTCTGACACTGTGAGAAGGTCATCGTTACAGCTTTCAGTCTCCAAAAATCTTGGTTCCCATGATTTCTGCCCGACCCCCTTTCACTTTGTCTAGGTAGTTGCAGGGTTCACATTCATTTTAGGCCAATAATCTCCCAAAAGAAGTGCTACCATGTCCCCTGTCTCAGTTTTTTGTAGCTCCTGATAGGGAGAGGCAGAAATTGTATTTATACGGCTTCTTACATTCAGTATTTTCTCTAGAGGTCTCCAGTTCTGGGATAGGGTCTTTGGAGGTTACCAAGTGTGTTAGAAATGCCTTCTTGCCAAGGAGAGGTGACAGATTAAGCCTGGGTCACGTGTTTCCATGTGAATGATCTTCAGTGTTCTTGTCCTAAGTGTGCTGTAATTCAAAGGTCAGATTCCTGCTCTTGGTACTGGTGGGTCTAAATGGAGTTTTCTGGAAGTTGAAGCTGTGCACAGATGCTTCTGTTCTGAGATGATTTAAAGCCTACACACTCCTCTCTATGTATGCATACACAGCTGATTGTTGTGTTGATAAGCAGGGTTGTTTATCTTCCTCTTTTGAGAAATTGAAATTTGGTGCCTAGATAGCATCCTCTACAAACTTCCTTATTAGATTCATAACTAGTGGTTCCACACATATTTTAGCAAGATGGGCCAAGGCTGCATTTTTGACAAATCATTCCTGGGAATGGAACAAAGGTCTTGTTTTTACAGCTCTTGTATTTTAGTAACAAACTCACAATTCATCCAGTTGCTCACACTCCTGGCTAAATTCAGGGAATTCATGTTCTTGCTGCACTTGCAGTATTAACACTACTCTTGAATCATTAGACACTGAATGCTGCTGATCTTAAAGGTCTTTTACAACCTAGACAATTCTAAATTTCTTTGTCAGCTGCTTCACACTGTTGGTGTGCGTGAATGTGATCTTTTGAGCAGTTCTTGGATCCATGCATATGCAGTTCTTATCATTAGATTATAATTAACCATAATTATGTATGGAGATCAGCCCAAGCCATAAAATGTAGATTTAGATATTTACTATGCTAATGAGATTTGGTGAGGATAAAGGGCTTGATTTTTTTAATTTTCGCTTCCACAATGGTGTGACAGATCCTTAGCAAAAGTGTTGTTAAAATTAGTTGAGCTGCAGTTACCCTCCATACTACAGTTCTTCTTACTGCAGATTGCTGTAGGTGAGGGTCAGGCCCAAAAGGTTTTGTTATTGGCATAATGAAGCACTGCCTCAGAGAAGCTGAGATGGTAGAAAACATGTTGGTAAGAGGTAAGTGTGACGTAAGTGTGCCCACAGACATGCCAGAAAGTGTTTTGAACTATATAAAAACATTCCTGATAGTTATTCACTTGAGGACAGTTGTACAAACAGTGCAGGTGGGATTTCTGCTGAGGAAATGGGCGTATTCACCTTTATTTTGATGCTGCAGTAAAATCCCAGGCACAAGTACTTTCCAGTTGTGCACAGATGTGCTGTGTACAGTTGTACCAGGGCATGCTGTTCTGGCATCAATAAATAGGAGACCAAGTGCAGTGTTGCTATGCTAACCCCACAGTCTTATTCTAAAGGCTTTATTGAAAAAACAAAACCAATTAAGTAATGCTGGAAGTGATAAAATAGGCTGAATCGCCTCTATGATTAAGGCTCTACATTACCATTTAGCTTTTGCTGGGGAAATAGCTTTCTCTACTGTCTGTTTACATCTGGAAACAAATCTTTTGTGTTGTGTAAATAATTTAATCTTTATTACTGTTACTGCTGCATATAAAGTGTTGATACCTGCTGGCTAAGTGAAGTAGGAAGGGATGGATATACTTATGCACTGTACTTTTTACTGTATTTAATGGAAATGAAAAGTGAAATAACAAGTTAGGGAACACCACACTAGAATTGTTATTCTTCTTAATTTTAGAACAAAGCATCAGTGTTGCAGGACCTCAGTTAATCACAGTCTAATGAGCTGGATATACTAAAATGTTCCCCTCTCCCTTTCCCCCTGCTGTGGTGTTTTAATGTGCTTTGCCCTTGAGTAGAAGGCTTCATTTTGGAAAGGTTTCTTTATTGAGGAAGGGGCTACAAAATTATTTTGAAAGCTTCTCTGGACACAGTTGTGATACAAGAGCATGGATGGGGATGAGGTGGACAGGAGCTCTGTAATTAGAATGGCTGCTGTATGTCTCACATCCTCACTTGAACATTTTCTTCCTAGAACCACTTCCAGTCTTTGGAAGTTGACATTACTGTGACATTTTTTAAAAGTTTTAACTCTTAAAACACATTGTAAGTTATCTTTTAAAAAGGTACATTAGCACAGAAATGGAGGAATTGCAAAATTTGTCTGCATGACTAAAAATGCTCAGAATTTTATCAGGTGTTTAAATGTGTCAAATAAAATTATTGCCTCTACTAACATTACTGTCCTAATTGTGAAGGAAATTGAAGCCAGTTTGTTTACTGAATATGTCTGCCTCCTGCCACAAGACCTGTGGAATCTGTCTGCTTAGGAGAAAAAGCAACCCAGCATGTTATTAGATAATTGCCTCATATTGAAAAATAGATATGAAGTGAGTGAAGGAATCAATTATGTTTCCAGATTGGACTGTGTACAGTTTTCTGTGGTTTATATTACTTGATGTATCAATTATGATATTAGGCTTCAATATTAAAATGTTACTGGACTGTATTCTCTGACTTGGCTTGAAGCCCACAATAGCGCGTCTGCAAGTGGTGCAGCTCATTGTTCTAGGACACTTCAATAGTTTCTGGTTGCAAAATGTGGCAAGAGGTGATAAAAGCATGCCTGACTCGGCTTACCATGATGTTCCAGCAGGAACATCTCTTTTTTCCCTTTTTTTTTTTTGGTTACGTCTTAATCAAACGTTGATGAGACAGATCTTCCCTTGCTGCAATGCTGGATGTGCCTGATGCTCTTTCTGGAGTTCCCAGGGCGAGATGGGGGCAGGAGAGTGTTAGTAGAGGATGATGTGAGCCATTTGAGATAAGCACAGCAAGCTTTTGTTTTTCTCCTGACTACAGAAGGTGGAGCTGAATGTCTTCTTATTGGGTTTTATGGCCACAGAGGTCTAACTTGAAGGTGATGGTCTGCATCTCTGCTGGGGCTTAGGCCAACACTTCTCCTGAAAAATTTGTCATCCTAAATGCTCCTTGATCAGACCTTTGACAAAGCCTTTGGTTTGAAAGCCAGCTGGTCTTTAATGGTCTAACACAATGCATGATGTTCTGTGGATCAGTCAAATTCCCAGTTATAATATGTAAAACAAAATTGTGGCAAGAAGGGCAGCAGTGTTTGATTGTATTATATTATGATATTGTATTGAGTGTGTTGTGTACTGATGAGTATCTGTTCTAGGAGAAACAGAAGAGTTAGGCCAAAAGCTTTAAAATCATGCAATTTAATATGAGGTTCCTCTGTACACCTGTGTTTAGGCTGAGAGAGGCTCAGACATTTCCTCTCAGAGGCTGATTATAGGAATCCATTCAACCCCTTCCTGGTGATCAGAGAAGCAGGTGTCTGCCACTGCTGAAAATTGGGTTGCTTTGGTGCCCTTGCTTGAATTTTTGTGCACCCGAACTGAGAGTTGTTGCATAACAACTTTTTCAATGGAGCTTTCATTTTCAGTAACTTCCACAATAAAGGATTAAGCTCTTGGACAATTGCTAGGGAAAGGAAAATCAGGAGTTAAGTGACAACACTGTCTAGAATCCTATGATCTGTCAGAAAATCTTTTCTTTCTGTAGGTATTGCAATTGCTTTTTGCCAGCCAGTGTTGCTAACGTGTACTAATTTCAATTTTCCCTTGCAGTAATGCGTAGAAATCCGTTCGGGATGGACATTTGCTGTCGGAAAGGATCCAGAAGCCCACTCCAGGAACTGTATAATCCCACCCAGGTGAGTGTCTTGTAGTTATAATTAAGCTTCCCACTCCAGCATACAAATAGTCTCTTTTGATAATATTTTGGTCTGTTTTTCTTATTTACATGCAACAGCTGCCTTCATTCAGGAGAACTGATCCTGGAACCTGCAGGGTTTAGCTATAAAATTCTACAGTTTGAGTTAAAAGCCTGATTTTTAAAGGCTTTTAGTCATCTTAATGATGTGGACTCCTCCAAAACCTTTTCTTAGGTACCCAAAAGCCTTAAAAGGATACCTAGCTAGAAACCAAGGCATTGTCTTGACACAGACTGGCAGGGTGGGGTGAGAGAATGTGACATGATCGACATGAGACAAGGAGTGCAGTAAGACTGTAAATTGCAATAATAATACATTAATATCATTTATATGACTTTCAGGTAGCCAGCTGCCTTTCTTGTCCTGGTCCATGGCTTGTATGGAGTCTAGACAAACACTGTAGCTCATGTTCTTCTTTACATTGTGTGCTATTCAACACCTGACTGTCTTGATGGGAGCTTAGGACCTCAGAGCAATAACCTCAGTTATTGCTCTTCTTGTGACAAGCAGCATAAGAAAACTACCTGAAATTCATGCTCCTGTTTGCTCCTTTAGATCAATTTATTCCCTACATGTGGGCTGAATTGGCACATTCAGGAGAAGCATTTCCTGTTGGCAGCTGAGAGGAAGTGCTGCCATTGAGAGAAAATGCCAGCTGACTATTAAACATATTTATTAAAGTTTAACAACCGCCTATTATATATTTATCCATCAATGAATATATTGAGTTTTACTAAATTGGCTATTAGGGAAAGTGACTATCCCAGTAAATCTAACTTGTTAGATTTAACAAGGCAATAAATGTTTTAAATACTATTTGATTATGAAGAGACTCACTATATACTGTGCAAAATGAAGTCTGAGGGATTTAAAGTATTTACATAAAGAATTGACAGCAGCCCAAAGATACGTGATATCGGTTGTGAAGCACAGTAAAGCTCCATTTGTTTGTTAATGTTGTTTTTATGAGCACAGGCTGACTTTCTAATTCAATTCAAATTCTGGGCATGGCTGGGAACATAAGTTTGTCATTCTGTTATACTGCCCTTTATTGACCATTATGGGAGTCAGCATTGCATAAATGGGAAGCGCATGCAGAAGCCCTGAAGAGGAACAATCCAGTGCTGCAAAGGAAAACTATTAGCATTTGCAGGTCAAATTTAAAGACTCTTTGCAGATGTTCAAGAGGAGAAGGTAAGGGAAAAGAGACTAGCTGAGGTAATTAGTCTCTCTGGGGTCTGCTGTGTGTCAGTCAAGACCTTTTGCCCTTTAACATTATTAAAGGCCAAGCTGTAGGAAAGAAACATCCCCATCCACTGAAGGGCTATAATCCCAGAGCCCTTGCAAACTTGGACAACTGAAAAGATTTCCTGAGCTTCTTGAAGGAGGAGACATAGCTGGCAGCTCCTTCCTTTCTGTGTACCCTGACCAAGTGAACCATTAGCATCCCTTTCTGGGCTCACCTGTGAGCCAGCCAGTGTCAATGTTTGAGGGAGTGCAGCAGTTCTGGCAGCTGATATTGAACTAAAGATTTTTATTGTTATTGAAGTTATTGATGTTTTTTATGCAGAAGTGTTTCCATCAGCTTGCTGATACCCATTTTTATGAAGCTTTTAATTTTTGTTTGTTTCTTTGTTTTTAGTTGGTGCTTGATTTTTTTGGAAGGGGTTTTGCATGCCGCCCTCAGTACTAGAGGAACAGACAAATGAGCATATGCAATCTGGGAGAACAGTAACATGAAAAGGCAGTGAGTAGAGGCTGCCAGAGGAAACAACAGGTTGGAGATGACACCTAGAATATATATGGGGTTTTTTTTTTTTTTTTTTTTTTTTTTTTTTTTTTTTTTTCCCATTTGTGGCCAGAGAGGTCTCACCTTTCTTAAGGTGGCAGATTAGAGATGTTGTATATTTTGGCAGGAGGGTGCTTGTTCCTCAAGAGTTCACTTGTACTTGCAAGGGTGGGGGGATGGAGATCCTGGCAGTTGGAACAAGATGATCTTTGAGGTTTCTTCCAGCCCAAACCAATTTTTGATTGTACAAAGACATTTTTGGCCAAAATCTCTCTCTTACTAATCTAGGTGATGAGAACATTTAGATCTTTAACTCTGACTATCAGAACCTGTTGGACTCCTGATGTTGTGAGTCCATGTTTCTTTCCTGGGTACCACTGGCTGTGTGTGCCATCACAGAAACTCTCTGGCACTCCACTTAGCTGTCTCAGAGCAGCAGCAGAGCTGACTGAGCAGATATTTGAAGTTCAAAGTAATATGTGTAATTTAAACACCAAGCTTAGGCCACTGAAAGATGCCCTGAAGCTATGGTTTTGGATTACTACAAGCTAGGTGTAGCTGTGATTTTTTTAAAGGGTGGGAAACTTTAAATTTGAGATGTATTAAGGGCCCATTCTGCCTTGCATTCTGTGTGCTCCTGGCTGTTCCCTGCCTGGGGAGATGAGAGTTTGGCCATTGATTGAAATAGGTGTCAGATAGGGTCAGTGCCCACTGGGATTTCGGTTGCTGTAGTTTAACATGAATCTGTGTTTAATATCAAGTTGCACTGCCCTCATAAAACCAGACGGAGACAGGTTGATTTACGCCAGCTGAGAGTTTGACTGTGGTTATTTAATATGTTGACATAGAACAGCCTCTCTGATCCTGGCCTGTTGTTTCCTTCTATGGCGTTACTTGAGTTGTTTGTAGATGCCATCATTTGTCTCTCGAATCGTTTTTTGGCCTTGCGAATGATTGTGAAAAGGAAAGAGAAAGGGAAGAAGAAGAGAAGGAAAAAATAAAAAATAATAATAGTAAAAAAAAAAGGCAGAAATATTTGGCTTCAGGAAATTCAAATGTAGCAATGATCTGAAGGTGACTGAATGGGTCATTTGGTGGTTTGTAGGAGCTAAATGTTAGGATTGCAGTCAGATTTTCAGAGGGTTAATCATAATTGTTCCTATGTTGAGTGGAGAAAGGGAGGACAAATGGGTAGAGATAGCACTTGAATTAGGACTTGAGAAAGTGTCCATGACAAAGCCCATGTGGGATTTATGCCTTAGCTGGGTGTCTGGCCTTGTGATTATTGTAAAAGTAAGAATAACACATTTGCTCTTTTGCCTGTGGTAATAAAGCAGAAAATGGGAAGTGCATTTGTCTGTGGACAAAAGATTTCTTCTCTAGGGCTTTCACTGCAAGATTTTTCCTATTTGACACTAATATACCATGAGGGAAAGAAAAGTCAATATAACTGAACTGGATTTACACTGAGTAAGTGAATTTCCCGGCTGTGGTCTCCTCATACACAGCAGGTAATGTGCAGCATGTCTCAGACCCTATGGTCTGTTGTTTTGCCTTTCATTTTTAGGTGGAGGTTTAGTACTAAGCTGCAGAGATACCAGTGGCAAATTCTGAGGGCTGAAATGGATTATTTATTTAATGAGTTTATTAAAAAGCCATGTAATTATAAATGGAAAGAGAAGGAGGATTCAATCACACAACAAATGGCAAAGGAGAGAATCTAGTTGTAACTGAACACAGATGAAGGGCCCTGCAGGAATGTTACACAAGCTCACATTTTATCTTGGGTAGATTTAGTGGGTTTTTTATTGCATATGAAACCCCAGGAATTTAAGAATGTGGGTAAACTAAGTACTTGCAAGACATATTCTTAGAAGACAACATATACAACTGTGTCTTGTAATTTACATGGCTGTGTACAGCTCCACTGCTCTAAGAATAACAGATAATTGTGGGTCAGCCCATGAGCTGGAGTCACCAGAAGTTCAGAATTGGGTAACATTGCTCACACTTCCATGGTTAATGCTGATCTATTCGGTACAGAGAATGTGCTGCTGAATTACAAGAAGTTTCAAATCAAAATAGAAATGTTAGAGGAATGGAAAATAATTGCATCTTTAATGTTAGATTTTTGTCTTCTAGTAGTCAAGATGAACATTTAATTCTCATTAAATGCAAGTAGCACCATTGCTTAGTCTAATTGTCTAGACTTCTGAGAGGAACACAGAAGAGATAAAGTTCTGTATCCATCAGGATCCAAATCCAAGGATGAGTGTGTTTCAGTTTCTAGTTTGACATTGCCTAACTTATGAATCTACCTGACTGTTTTGCAAAATGTTTACCTGTTTGCCAATTTCTTTTTGTCAAGGAGAGGTATTTCTAGGTGTCTGCTTTTGTTGTAGCTGGAGCCAGGTCTAGTGATTTGCTAAAACTGGTGAGTCAGAGCTGTAGACCAGGTGTTTGTTGCCTTTGCATTATGAAATTGTATTGGGCTGGTTTGGTGCAGTCATTCCAAAATGACCCATTGCTTTTATTCTATTTTTTCCCCTTCTCTCCTTCCCACCAGGAGAAGGGAACTAAGAGATCTGTTGCCTTGCAGACAGTGTTTATACATCCTCGGTCTCCTCAGGCCACAGATGCTTTTTGGGAGCTGCCCTGTGATTATCTGTGTCTTTATACTGCCTGGATAGCACCAGCAAATCTCAGCCTGGTTCAGCCCACATCACCCACCTGGGTTGTAGTTTGCCATCTTCAACTGATTTCCACTCCCTAGGATGACTCTAGGGGCTGTACCCATTCCTGGACAGAGGTTTGTGGTGAGCTTTGTGGTCTGAGCTCTGTGTACACATCATCTGCAGCACTTTGTATCAAAGGTTCCAGTGCTTAGGACCTGGTATTTCTGTCCTTAGCGAGCCTGAGGCTCTGAGCACTATGCAGTTTGTTTCAGTATGCTCTGGCTCCTCATTCCCAGGAGCACAACTGCCAAAGAGCAAGTCATTGAGTAGGATGAGAGGTCCAGTTCACCTGGTGGTTTGTCTTCAGCAGCAAGTGACCAGACTACAAGAAAGATAACCTCATGATACTCTTCCAGAGCACAGCCTGTGGGTCATGAGTGTCCTGAGCCAGACTTGCATTTTTGTCAGCTATATCATGCAAGAAAAGCCTGAGCTGACTGACAATTACTATACCAGTCAGAAAGGGGAGGAAAAAAAAGTAGATCTCTAGAGTTACTTGCCAATTCCAGTAAGACAAGAAAATTACACCAGCGCTGTGCACCAGTGCTATCCATTATTTTTTCTCCAGTTTTCACATAGATGTGTTCTGGGTTTCAGATTTCTTCCTTGCGACAGCCATATAGCTGTCCTGGGAAGTGAACTTTCGAATATGAGAAATAGTGCAGTTTATCTAAAGAACAGTATGTTAGAAGTTATTGATGCTTTGCAACCGAGTCATAAATAATATGTGTCCTTTTTGAGGGCAAGAAGTGGCCCAAAATTTCTACCAGTACTGAAAACATGTGTTGTGTGATTGATGCTGATCTTTGTAGGCAAATCTGTGCGGATGATAACAGCATGGTAAGTATGGCTCATAATCACAGTATTTGTTTGATCATAGATTAAAAACTCCTTAATGGGAAAGGTACAGCATGGAGACATAAAGAAGAACAGTTGATGTGCAATGCCAAACTTTAGGTACCTACTCCTGTTGGTAAACAACAACTTCATATGTAATTAGCCTCATTTGCTGCAGCAAAAGGCCTGCTGATGAAAGAGGAGATAATTGATTTACTCCGTGGATGACTTCTTATGCAGAGACATTACTTACTGTCGTGCTTGGAAGTCATAAAACAGCAGCTGGCCTGGGATGAAATATTACATTAACCTTAGCAGAAAAATTGCACTAGTGAGAATGCTTTGTTATTAATTACTGATTACAAACGATAAGAGCTGGTTTTAGATGCTGAGGAAATGACTTGGGGAGGGGAAGGTTTCAGGTATGGTGTGCTTCATCGATCATTCACTGTGACATGATGGATACCTTTGTAAGTCAAGAGGAATTAATCAGACAAGTATGTACAGTAACTACCAGCACTCCAGGCTAGAATTATCCCCAGGACATGCTCATTCAAGTTCCTGCAGTGCATTAGGATGAATTTTTGGGCACCTGTGTTTAATAAAAGACTTGTTACCTGCACAAAATGAAAGAAAATAGTGTCACTCAAAGTAGCTCAGATTTCCCAGATAGAAAAAAAAAATTAATTTCTCCAGTCCTTGATTTGTATTTTATTCTTTTGAGAGCATGTGAGTTTTACTATAAAAGATTTCTGGAGGCATAAAAGTGTGAGATGAAGGTTTAATAATACAAGAGATGTGGCCAAAACCAAAAGGGTTTTATGTGGTGGAGAAGAAAGAGGATAGCACAGCTTTTCAAAACTATCTGTATGCAATATGTGGGCTCTCTGTTAGACAAGCACTTGGACAGCTGGGTGGAGAGAAGACCTGGACTCCAGTACTCCAACCTGGTGCCATTCAGTGGCTTTTTGTGTTTGTCTCCAAATCAGACCTCTGGAGACCTGAACCATGTTGGTTCAGTCAAATGCTTGCTCTGAACTCAGTAATATTCAGATTGGACACCTTGCCTGCCTCTTTATCTGCATGAAATTCCTCATTTTTCATCCCCATTTTTAAGTTTTGGACCTGAAAAACTGGGTAATCGTACTTCAGAATGGAGGGTGATATGGCAGTTTGGAGGAAGCAAAGGGCAGTGGAAGAATGTCTAATGAGCACAGATTTCTGCCCCTGGTCCCTGCAGAGCAGAGTGTCTCCTTTCTGTCTGTGCTCCAAGCATCCAAAACCATCCCAGTGCTCCAGCATCACTGGCTAAGTTGCTGTATCCCTGTGTTTACAGCCTAGACCTTGCAAACTGTAGCCTCTCTTGCTTGTTTTTGGTGCTAGTAGTTTTGGGGCAGCTTTGTCAGTTGTGTGAAGGAAGGCAGCTATGTTTGGTTAAACATCTGCCTTCTCTTCCCTTTGTTGGGTATTTTTCTTTTTTTAGTTGAAGAGGTTTCTTAACTGCAGCAGAGTTGTTGCCCACTTGTGACAGGGCCAGATGATCTCTTTAAATCCTAAGAGCCCAGCTGTAACCTCCCTCTCCCCTGAGGGACCGTAATGTATCCCAACAGATGGAACTATGAAAATCAGAGAATACAGACATACAGTGTGTCTACTGGTGCTTGTAATTCTTATTTACTTTAATTTTAAGGTGGGACAGAAGAAGTTGGTAAATTTGCAATTAGTTTCAAGAGATTTGGTTCCCCAAGTCCCATTTTTGCAGACTTAACTGTATCTAATGCAGAACCTCAAGCTGTATAAACTGGTCTGTAATATCCATTGATATTGTATGTAATGCCACTTTTTTACTTTGTACAATATGAATTAACCTCAATAATGTAATGACCTGCAACTTACCAAAGCTTTCTTCAGTAGAAGTACAATAATCTTCTTGTCTGTTTATGCAGAGAGATTCAGGAATGTTTCTCTGTGAATGCCACAGACGTAGCAAGATGAACATAACATACAGCCCTTTGAAAGATGTGGCTTTTGGGATTCCTACACTAAGGAAATTCATGGTACTGTGGGGAGACAGGCTGTAGAGTTTTTGTACAAGTGTGTAAATCATCAAATCAAGCACAGATTATTTAAGGACACTTTCTGAGGAAGTTTTCATTTAGTTGAAGTTTAGTTGTGGGGAAATGTAAGGTGGGTCAAGCCAGGTGCTGCAGTCCAATCCATACTTAGTGCACTACAAGAGGTGGCTTCCCCTGCAGTGAGTCTGCTCTCCATGGTGTTATGGACAGGGCTGAGCAGAAAGGTCAGCTGGAAAATACAGTTTGTGGATGGATAAAAGCAGTTGTGAGTTTGGGCTGTGTTCTTCCAGTTGTAGTAGGTGGGAACACTTGGGTTGGCTCAGAGTTAATCTCACAGGTGGGTGTGTGTTTGGGCAGTGATGGACTTGAGGTGGTGCAGTTGTGCATCCCACACTGGGCAGGTCATGTATCCAGGTGACACAGTGCAGAGAGTGTCTTCAGTCTCTCCTGTTCATGCTGTCATGTGTTCTGAAACTAAACAGAAGAAATGAGCAGGATTTCAGGCTGGCAGGCTCTGCATTAATCCTCTGTCAGGATGATCTGAGGATATAATAGAATAACAGCCATGGCTGATTTAAGACCTTGTATGCTCGTCTGTTGATCTAGTAAAACAAGGAGGTGACTCAAGGAGGTCATTCTTTGTTTATTTACCTGTTGCAGTTGTATATTCTAATGTGGATGGGATTTTTGTATTTGAACCATCCCTATGTTCATGAGGCAGTGGCAAAATGTGGGGGGCAGAATGAAAACAAAATTTTATTTCCTTCACAGTGATTCTTTTGTGTAGTTGCTTTGGAAGAAGGAATAGCTTTTTATTCCAGGTTTTCCAGCATGCTATCAGTGTAGATGTTTCTATCAATTTATAACCTTGGGAGAAAAGTGAAACTTGATCTATTGAAAATTGATGGCAAAACTCCTAAGGTCTAAAGAGGCCAAACTTCGAGTTAAAACATCTCATCCAGGGGATCAGAAAGGAGCTATATTTGTGAGTATTTTTTTATCTGTCTTTTCATCATTCCACACATTCTATTGCACTAGAAAATACTGAAGGTCTTATGCCAAAAAGATTTCCCTTTTTTTTCCCCCCTGGTAGTGACATAATAAATACAGCCAAACCAAAGAGAGTTGGAAAATTTACAGTGCACTGAAATTGATGTCTATTTCTGGTGCCTGGAAAATCCAGGAAGGAGTGTTCCTTTCTTTTCAACCTTAAATCACATCTGAACAGTATTCTGAGTGTTGTCCAGCACGGGGCTAAAAGCAAAACTTTACATCCAAATTTTAGAGGAACAGTAAAAAATCACAACGTCCCCACAGTCAGATCGCCTGGCTGCACAGCAAATTAGCAACCTCTGTAGCTATCAAATTCATGCCTTAATATAAATCTTTTCTCCCTGTAAATGTGGGCTGTGTCTTAGATAATTTCAGACAAGCATCTGGGGATTAGTAAGAGGAAATGAATATTAATTCAATTAGAGGACAGAAGATGAATGTACAAGCTGGTGTGGGGAACTGACATCAGGAGCCCAGGTAACAAAGACATCTCTATAGCTAGGAGAGGACAGTTTCATCTGTTCAAGTCAGACTTGGCTTTTGCCTTGCATGTATTTTACTTATGAAATAGTGGTTAGAGGAGTTGTATTTGCATAGCAATATAGTTAGTGTCATATTCTGTGAACTGAGCCTGGCTGACAATAGATGGATGAAAGATCTAGAGAGCAGATGCACAGTGGTAGCTTTCAGTTCATTTTGATGCATTAAATATTCATAAAAAGCTTGGCTGAAGGAGAAAAGAAATGTTTAGTTGAACCAGTAAAGAAAAGCTGAAATCACTGGTACTTCTCCAAAAGTGTAACATCTTACCTAATGTAAATTGAATGAAGGTTCCTGTGGGGAAGGTGAGATATGCAATATTAGGCACTGGTTTCTTTCTGTAGGAGATTGTTGTGCCAGTGACATCTCTCTATAAAGTAATAGCCAAAAGTCACTATTCTGAGCACAGGAGAGGTTTTTCATTCTTTAATTTCCATAACTTTGGACCTAAAAAAGCATATCCATGCTTTTTTACATGGCATTTACAGCCTGGAAACAAATCCTTCACGCTGCATTTTCCAGGCAGGAGCACACTGTCACTATGGGAGTAAGCCCTGGATCTGTAGGCTTTTCTCACCCCTTCTGTGACACTCTCATTTGAGAGTGAGTCTTCATCTGAAGAACATGGGCACTCTGCTCAGCTCCCTGCCTGATGCACGGTCAGGAGTCTACAGAGATGCTTTTGTCTCTGTCCCTGCACAGTTTCTAGCTCAGGTAGGGCTTGGACTCTGGCACGAACTCAGGGGTTTTGGAGTAATGCTAAAAAGGAATGCAATGTGCATATACAGATGTGTGGTTGTGTGTATTTGATAGGAAATGTCAGCTCTGCGCTGACAGAGTGATGGAGGAGCACAGTGCACACGGCGACCACGTCCAGCTCGCATACAGCCTCGTGGGGCTCAGTTACTCTGTGCAGGATGTCTCACTGGAGGGATAAGAATGATCCTGCTGCTTTCTCTGCAGCTGCTTTTATCTTCTTTATTTCATGTAAACTTGGGTTCATAAACTGTTGCTGAATTTGCGGCTGTGTGCAGAGGGGTAAGGTTGTATTCTTGCCAAGACCTACTTCTCTGTTCTTTCAATTCCTTCCTGCCATTTCCTCCAGCCCTGAGGTCTCCTTCTAGCTTCAGTTCTTCTCAGACTTAGCTCTGCTCAGTCTCCCTCTCCCATTCCTATTTTTTATCTTACAAACATGAGTATATTTTTTACATTAATTACTATGCAGATTTATGGTAAAGGCTTTGTCAGAAAGTGGTGGAGCCACACAGTGAAATAATGACTTGGAGACACTTCTCCCTCTGAAAATTACACTTTTTTATTTGTTTATTTTAGGTAACTAGTGCAAAAACAAACCAGGTAAAAGAAAAAAAAAATATCTGTTTCCTGGTAAAAATAACATGAAAGTGGGTCACCAAAGTAATGACAGGCCAGGTGTTTATGAAAATGGAGGGAGCTAGAAAACAAGTAGTGCAAGACCTTTGGTTTCACCTCCAACAACCACTAAAGAAATCATGGGACACTGAGGTGTAAATGCATTGAAGGGGTTTGTTTTCAAAAGGGATGTAACAGATCTCTCCCTGATCCTGCTTATGATCCCTGAATCACACAGCCACGGATCTGTCACAGGAAGATTGGTAGAATCTTCAAGCATCACCTTCGCGCCTTGCATGGAGTATCATGCGCTGCTCCTCTTTGAGAGACCCACTTCAGTTTCCACTTGGGCTGTTAAGTGAGTTACTATATAAAATATTGACATGGAAGGAAGAAAACTGCCTTTTTACCCAAGTGTAAATGATCTTGAAACAAAATACGTGGGATAAAAGAATGATTTCTTAAGCAGGTTTAATGAATAATTGATTTTTGCTTCTCATGACATTATCGGTGTAATTAAATCTGTGGCTGAAGAAGTAAGACAGAAGGTATCATCTGCTAAGACACTGAATCTCTTTATCCCACCACTGGTAAAGTACTGTCATCTGTTATTAAAGGCTCTCCTGCAGTTGTGTGGGTTCAAGATCTGTCATGTCACTAACAAGTTGTTCTTGTGTAAGTACCAACATAATAAAAATCCATGTATTCAATCTGTTATCTGCATCCAAAAATAACCTAAATAAGCTTCCTTCCCTGCTAAAGCTGCTCCTGCTTTGGAAGCTGTACATTGAAATGATTCTTGCTTTGTGCAGATGGCTTTGTGCAGGGTATGTGGATATTGGTGTGTGGTTTTGGTTGACCTGTCACAGAACTATGGGTGGTCACTAGCTTGGGTGACTCACCAGACCCCACCAGATGGTTGCTGTTGTGATTTCTTTTGCTCTGTTAAAAGCATGTTAACAATTCAGGCCTCAAGAATAAGAACAGGGGACAGGAAAGTAGTCTGAATGCAACTGGGCTTGGCCAGTGTGTATATCTTTAGAAAACAAATTTATATGAGACTGTGGTTTCTTCACATGGGTTCTGTCTTGGAGAAATGGGGCATGGAAGGTAATTGCAGAGGCCAAGCAAGGATAAAACTAAAGGCAAGATCTCAGTCTGCAGTTGCAGACACTGAAAGTGCATTGATTTAGAAATTGAGAGTTATATATCTATTACACTTGTCAGCCACTGTTGCTTTATTTTGCAAAATTATCTCTGAGAAGCAGTTTTTGATTTTCCTCCAAGTAACATCTCCTGGACACTGCAGTGGTCTCCTGGAATAACTCACTCCCTTGTGAATCCTCACTGTCATACACATCAGCCTCAGATCTCTTACACAGTGAAGTGCTAGAGTGTGTTTCACTGCAAAGCTACAAGTCCACATGGAATAAGAAATCTAAATACTGTACTGTATGGTGGGTCAGCATGTAGGCGATGGCATGGCCTGATGCATTTTGATCTTTTTCCAGATGTCAGAGCAGCTCTTTGTATCACACATAAGAGCAGTCTCATTCAGTGGCTACTGAAGTCAGCAGAAAGACTCCCCAATGGCTTAGTTTGCCTTAGGGACAGTCCCTTAGTTTGAGAGACATGGGGAAATGCTCCACACTGTTAGCAGCTCTGATTGTGTTATAAATACTACATTGAGCAACTGTTCCCAGAGAACTCCTGTCTGTTCAGCGATACTCAGCCCTGCGTACTGCAGCCTGTGTCTCCCAGTGTGGCAATATGAGAGCTTTCCTTGAATCACCATCTAAATGATGATACAGTAATCAGCACCACATCAAGGTCGCTGCAGCAGCAGCCTTGTTCTTGTTCCTGCTGTGCTGCAGGATGTTCAGCCAGTGCCTGAGCTGGTTTGCACCGTCAGCACACCAGTATCCTAATACTGGTTGTGCCATTAGTGCTTTTTGTCATCAGATCATTGTGTCTCTGATACACTTGTTCTGCCTGTTTTTCTGTTTCTCAGGGGCACATTGGTGGTATAATTATTGTCTGCATAGTGTTTTGATCCTAAAAAATGACAAGTGTAATTACTGGTTACGAGGTAAATTGTGCATCTACCAAAAGTACGCAACTGCCATGTGATGTACCTCTTAAATTCCTCCCTTACTTGAAGGCAAGCCAAATATTTGGTCCTTTCTATGATTATCTAAGATGTACCTGTTCGATTTTTCTGACATATCTCTTTGTCACTGCAGCCTCCATCATATATACTGAGTCTGAAATGTTCATCTAAATGACTTCAGGGAGAACCAGTGTTTGTGTGGAGACCTTTATGGACCAAGGGCAAACTGCTTTCTCATGCACAAATATATGAGCATGAGTATGTGCATGCCCCAACTGCTGCTGAAGTCTATGAATTAGGGATGGGCTCAGTCCTGCCAACAGCTTTTGTACCAGTCTTGAAAAGGGATGGTTTTGTAGGCCCAGTGCTTCATTATGCATACAAAATATGCATTAGTAAACCTGTGTTTTGATTCCGCAAGATGTACTTGCATGACTGGCTATAGATGGCTTTTCTCTTCTCCAGCTGCTGAGCTTTCAGCTGAAACAAGTATTTCTCAATGGGAAGAGTAATTGTTTCAGCTCACAATTAAGTGGCTAATCATTAGGAATTCAATTGGCATGAAATGCACAACATTAATCATGATGCACTAACGTGTGGATGTAGGGTGTGTGCTCCACTGAAATTTGCTAATTGATATATCTGGTTTTTATTGGAAAGGATTCATGTGGGCTCTGTTGTTAAGCAGGATATGGGAGTGTCAGATCTGCAGGAGTGTTAAATAAGAGACTGCCCTGCTGTTCAGGGCACATATTAGTGAGAGCTGAAACCCTTAGAAAGGTACTTTTTTTTTTTTTTCCCTGAAATCTGGTATTAAAATTGACAATAAAGTTGTATCTTGAATAAGGTACTGTCCCTACCTTGAGTATCCCTTATGCCCTGACAAGGGAGTCCCAGCTTGCAGCAGGAGTAGGGGACAGAGGCTTTGTGCTCGTGCTCTGTGTAGACCTGATCCGGTGTGGAGAGGGGGCATTGCCACCTGCCTGACAGCTTTCAGCAGCAGCCTCAGCCCCCAGAGGCAAGGGCCAGCTGTGATCTGTGTCCCAACAGGCTGCAGAGGACCTCTGTATCTCAGTCCCAATGCCAGAGAGCCAGAGTCCTGCACCTGGGGCTGTTTCTGCACATTCTTGCTATTGCCTGTGTTACCGTGAAATGTTTTTGATCTCTGTTCTGAAACGACTGAAAATATGATACTATAACATTACAAACGTTGATGAATATTAAGCTGAATAACATCTGGCATATTCTAAATAACTTCAGATAAAATGTTGCTATTTCCCAGTGTTGTGGAAAATTCCCTTCTTGCTAACCAACAGTTACTGCATGTCTCTGAAAAAAAAAATATTCCTTGTGTTCATTTGCTTTTCAGCCATGTGAACTCCCATGTTGAGAATTAAAAAAGTCTCTTATGTTTAATGCCCGAGGGCACAAATGTAACCTGTTCAAATATCATTCTTCAATTATCCTTTGAATCATCTGCCTTCCAACTCTTCTCAGATTCCGTAAAATACCCTTCTGACTACCTATCAAAAAAATAGTACATCTGTTCTTTCAGTTCATTTCCCTAAACTGTAATCAAGCACTGTCTGTGCAATAAAAATGAAAAGGAATGTCTATCTGGAACTGCATTCTTCACTTTTATTATTGGAAAATGCATTAATATTCCCTTATCAAACATATCCATTTAACAAATCATTCCTTTTCCTTCCATATTCAGCTATTTTTAAAAGAAAAATGCACAGAAAACCATTATTTCCTGATCATGAAGGCCAAGCTTGATTTATTTCTTATTCTTGTAGTTTCACAAAACCTAAAAATAGATTATGGTAAATATATGGTCAATAGGCCTATTGACCTCTCTTTTGTTGAAACATAGCGAAAAAATTATAGGCCCTTACTAAATCTGATCTAAGCTGCCATTTATATTAAGACAGTATAGAACAGATTGTTAATGGGAATTATATTTAGGCTAAGGGTAAAAACTTCTGTGTCTTAGGCTGAAATCAGTTTCCAGCCTGGTTACTGCAATTAGAAAAGTGTGTGGTTCATCCAGGTTTCTGGTTGTTAAGTATTGGGAACAGGCACTCAAGCAGTTTAGAAAGTGCTTCCTTTTCTGTCTTCACTCAGAGGAAAAGAAACAGAGGGACCACTTCAACTACTCGACTTGGAGGCTTTTTTTTTTTTTCCAGTTGCTGTGGTGGCTTTATGAAGTTCCTTGTGTAGGGAAGGACTGCAGCTCAGGTGCCTTCGTCTGCCAAATGCAAACAGCATCATTCTGCATCCACTCTGCCCACTTTTCACTGGCACTAGGTTCAGGGCAGAGGAGGGTTGGTCTGAAAAAGCCACAATTGGGTGCCTTTTGTAGGTCCTTGCAAGGCAGCAGCTATATCCAGACGTGTCTGACTGAGGTTTGCTTTTGGACAAATTCCAGCCGCATCTTTCCAAGCAGGATCTGTCCAGCTGCAGGAAGTGTTGCTCTGTGGTCCAGCTGTCTAAAGTATGAAGAGAAATGGTGAACACCCACCTTCCCCAGCAGCAAACACAGGCTCTCCAGGGCTCCATCCTGACCCTGTGTGTGCTGGCACTCAGGAACTGCTGCTGTGCTGCACCAACGAGAGCTAAACAGTCCCAGGGGCACCCGAGAATCTCCTTCAGTGATGGCCAAGCACCACTAGAAAGCTGTGTATCATGCCTGAGGTCTGTTTAGCTCAGGAAGAAGGGGAACATCTGTTGGTTTTAGAATAATTAGATAATTAGTCACTTGGTGTTGGTTTTCCCAAAAGACTGAGATGCCATGGGTTTTCTGAGATTCCCAAGTGCCTAGGATGTAGGCACTTGAAAATCTCACTCAAGGACTCTAGAAGGCAGTTAAATCATTCATTAACATCAGTCTTGGTGGGCACCCAGCAATGTTAAAAGTGAGGCCTGGGATTTAGGGCAATCAGAAGCACCCAGGGTTCTACGCAGCTGAGATGTTACGTTGACACATGAGATGCTTGGTCAGATTAGTGCAGAAGCAAAGCACTCAGCTCCTGCTCAGTCAGAGCCTATAAATACATTCAATTAAGTGAAGACAGCTGTATGTTCGTGTTCAAGGCAGTATTCAACTCCATGCAGTGTTTGGCTCTGTGAATTATCAGCCTTTGACTGTTCTTGCAAGTGCTGAACTCTCAAGGAAAACATAAGGTCCATTAAGACTCGCTGCTTCCCCAGGCACACAGATAGCACACAAAGTGAAAGCACTAGGATTCCCAAGCTGTTTTTTTTAGTCTTGAAACATCACATGTGTACCTGTTTTAGTATGTCTGTAAAAAAAGAAAACAACCCAAAAAAACAAAAACAAAAAGCCAATCACACAAAAGGCTAGCAGTTGGGGGAAAAAAGATTTTGGTGAAATTAAGAGGTTTTTTGAGCACTAGCATCTAGTAAAATTTAAAATCCATGATTATTCAGTAGGTAAGGAACATAAAGCCATGGCAGGGGGAAAAAAAGTCCTGCTGATATGCCCTTTTAGAACAGAGCTAACATCAATAATTCTTGCTCTGTGCATTAAGTTTTAATGTGTAGACAGGCACTCTGTGCATAGCAGGGTGTCTGTGGAGTCATTAGTGAGAGCTAATAAATGCCTGTCATATGAAGAATACATTACGGAGGGAGCCAAGTTAAGTGAATCATTTAGTTACCATTAGTCATTTTTCATTAATATTTTTAACTGTAGTATTATCCACTACGCATTAGATAGGATAGAGAGGATAATGCCTGTGATGTACTTTATCCTAAAAACAGAGATTTCTTCCAAAATTGTGTGTTGTTGGTGAGGATCGGGATGAACATTTCAGCTGTGATCTCAATGGTGTCTTTTTTGTTTATTTAAGACTACAGAAATCCAGATGGGAAAGGAAATAATTTCATCACATGGCTTGGCATTAATCAGCCCTGGCCATTTACATTAATGGCAACTGAACAGTAATAACTGTGCTGGAAATGGAAATACCTATAGGCATGTTTAATACTGGGTATTAAAAATAGCACTGGAAAGGAATTTCCACAATAGCAAATGCATTATTCCAATCTGGTGTGTTCCATTCTGGGATATGCATCTACTCCTGTTATCCTGTTCAGCTGTGACCTTTGAAGCACAACCAGACTGGGACCACTGGGAACAGAGGTGGGAGAGAGCAGGGAACTGTCCACGACCCTGCGGGTCCTGCTCTGGACTTGAGTCACTGCTGAGCAGGACTCCCTTTTCTGACACATTGTTCACTTAAGGGCTGGGTGAAGCTGGGGTCCTGACAGTCAGTCAGCATGGAAGAGTTCCAAGAATAAATATGTTGAATCTTACTTATGCTCATAAATTTTTCCATAGGATAATGTACTTCTGCTGCTTTACACTTTTTTCTTTTTATCTGTTTTTTTTTTTTTTTTCATTACTGTCTATTCTAAACTCAAGGATTCTGATTTCTAAATGTAATAATATCATGGCTGGGCATACATGTGAAGATGTATCCTTCCCAGGATCCCAAGCATTTAACAGATAAAGAGGTACACATTTGAGGTGTGATATAAAGGCTCATTAGCATGGATTTAAGATTACTCTCAAATTTGCATCATTCTCGACTTACATCAGTAATGTTCCACTTCTAAAACTACTCTCCAGTAGTCACAGAGGCTCCAAGGAGACAGGGAAGAAATTAAAATAAATTTTAGAAACTCTTACAAATTACTTTGCACAGCTTTTTCTCAACTGTGACAAAATTGAAAGTGAAGTTTGATGGTTCAGTATCTCTGAAAGTTAGAAAGGGATGTTGTAATTCTCTTTGGAAGAATGAGATGCTGCCTTTTAAAGCATCAAAAGCTTTGGTCTCTGCTTTTGATGAGTTGTGAAATATCAGCTCCAAAACATGTAATTCTTGGAACTAAAATTTGCACATATTCCAACTCAGGCTATTATCCAGTGGGGAATGAATTTGCACTGTAGAGGGAAATACACACAATTTTTATTTGTGAAGTAAATTACTCTTGCTACTATTATCGTTGTTAAGTGTCCCTAATTATTTTATTCTGTATGTTCAAAAAGTAGTTTATTTGTACGTATGGACATGAATTTTTTATTTTTCTGAAGGATGCAGAACTGTCAGATGTAGATTTAACCACAAATCAGATATGTTACAGAGTCTGTTGCTGCTCCCTTGGGACAGGCACACAGGCAAGAACAGTATCCAGCCATCAGTTCCTTGCAGTAATTTTCTGTGACTGAAGTAATGCTGTCTCTGGAGGATCAGAACATGCATCCATGGCAAGTGGGGCTGCAACCATGGTATTTGCTTCTATGCACCACTGAATGACTCCTAAATTCTAACACTGTATGTGGTGCAGAACTAACCTTTGTCTTTACCGCTTGGTTTTAGAGTAAGGCTCATGGGGATGATGCAGAGAGCCCCAGTCAAGTACTGTTGTATGAGCACTGTGGCCCTGTGGTGGAAGGCAGTGCTTAGGACATGGCTATAAATCTGTAGGGGAGGTAAATTTAAGAGATGCTATCAAGTAGTAACCAATTTGCATATCAGATGAATCTCAGGAAAAGTGATTTGGACGCATAAATATTCCAATATTCCAATATTTCTAGGCTGTGTCTGTATGCTGACTATCAGCACCAATAGCTTCTTTAATGAGTAGAAATATTTCTCTGTTTCACATTCTCCAGGGCTTAATTTTTGTAAGTGAAAGTGAACTGCTGATTCAGTTCTACCTCACAAAATAACTCAGTTTGGCAATAATTCAAGGCTAAAAATGTGAGCTGTAACTGCCTGCTCTTTATCAAACAAGCAATTACACAGAACAGTGCATCATTCCATCAAGCAATGTTTAAATTCTTCTAATTGTGTTTTAGAAAGTGATGTCTCCTGGTTTTGCTTTTGTTCCTCAGTGGCTCCCAGTACCCTGGCTGTGAGCTGCCTACTGCAATGGCTCACTGTGATAGCGTTTGCTCCTGGCCACTGCAGGCTTTGAGGGGTCAGGGTGAGGAAATGCTAATGTGTTTTTCTTGTTACTGCGCTTATCAATCCTTCAACCAGACTGAATCATCTGACTGGGTCTTGATCTGCTTTCTGTGTCCTTTCCCTCATTTGGCAGCCACTCGGCGCTAAAGGTTTGACTGGAGCATTGCATGAGGTCCTTTGTATATCACATTCCTACTTCATCTATGTATCATTTGTACTTCTTCAGATCTTACATAGAGAGCTGCAGGGATTTACATAAGATCTACATTTTTGACCTTAAGACTGGGATGGACCACTTTATCATCAGAGACCCATTTAAGATCTGCACATCTTAAATTTGAAAGCCAGCATTTGTCCTTTTTCAGCCCCATGCTTTGGTGGTGCTGATGATAAGGTAAGAGGGCCACTGAATTAAATGATGTTTGGATGGGATACTCTGCAGATGGTGAGGGGAGCCTGTGCTTCCCCTGTGTGCTCATTTTTGAAGCTGTGGTGCAGGACAAGAGGTGAAGGTGTGCTTTCCAGGACTGCTGTAAATGCTTCGGGCAGCCAGCAGCGTGGAGAATTTCTAAGTGCAATTCTGACATAAAATAGCTGCTGTGCAAAAATGTTACATATGTGGGTCCTGTGCTCTCAGCTGATGCTGGGAAGGGCTGCTTGAGTTTCTCATTTTGAAGCTGCATTTGGGATCTGAAAATTAAAAAAATTTTCATCTCTTCCTTTTTTCCTGCCCCCTCCCTGTGCTCCAAAATAATAAGAGAAAAAAAAAAAAGGTCAGTGGCCCAAATAAAATCCACAGGGAGGCTGGTGCAGGCTCTAAAATTTCCAGTTTGGTCTATTTTTGCCCTTGTTCCCAGTGTCTCAGAGGTAGAGTGCAATAGCTTGGCTCAACTCCTTGTCTTTGGTGTGCTAGTAATTGTCTGCATCTGAAATACTCTTGACAGGATTGTTTCATGGTGGAAAAGAAGAAATAAGGTGTAAGCTGGGTGTTTTTTAACAGGACTGATTCTGAAGGGTTGTAAACAGTAAAATCCTGCAGGAAGTCAGATATTGGAGCTTGGGCTGTATTTTCAATCACTTGGCATTGTGTATAAATAAGCAGGTTTGTGAAGTAGAGTGGTGCTGCATTTGCATGAATGCTTTTCAGAACTAAGGCATATTTCAAAGAAGAAATTTGTCATTTTTATCTTCTGTAAAAGCCTCATGGTGGTTTCATTATTTGGGTTGATACACAGTGATCACCATTAAAAAATTGAACATTTGCTACCAGTTCAAGGCTAAACCCAGAACAACAGAGGATTTCCCTGAATTTGGAATATTTAATTGCGAGTTGAGACACTGTGATCTGATAAGCAGTGATCTCTGTAGATAGCCATATAAATTAATATCTAAGCTTATATGGAAAACATGTCCTTCTTAGATAATTCTTTTGATAAAAGCCTTGAAAAACACTAGCAGAATACAATTTCTTTTGCTTGGTTGTTTTTCCTTGTTATTGCAGATATGCTAGTGAACCCAAAATGGAAGTCCTAAAAATTGCATTATGCTGTCAACCCATGTCACAGCAGTACAATAGTTGTTTTATCATTTGCAGCTGCTTTTGAAAGTAATGACTTCTAAGCTATACCCCTACATTTGAGCAGTGTGCAGTAAGTAGTGTATTCTAAATCAGTTCAAAATGGAACAGAGATGAGATTCCTGTGTGTTAACATGGGACTAAGAAGAGAAGTCTCTTATGGCCACTGCAATCATAAATAAGGTTTATAGTTCTGTCTCCCCCCCAAATGGTAAGGAACCTCTGGTACTTGTGTAATAATTTTCAGTGCAGTAATTTTCAGTCTTATACAGGATAGAATTATAATTACCAGGTATTGTTCCTGTCTGCTTCCTGAACTCTCTCTTTTGACCCTTTTTTGATGAGTTGACTGATTGTGAGACACCTCTCCATTACTGCTGTTTAAAAATCCCATGCTCACATTCCCAGGGTAGGAGCCTTGGTAACATGTCATGAGCTGGCTAGGTGCATGCAACAGGTAAATATTGTGATATAAGGAGGGCTCAAGTGAAAACCAATAGTGAAAGCCATTCTACCTTCTAGCAACACAGAGCACATTTGAATGTATTCTTGAATACATCAAAGAGCTGGGCATCACCAGGGTGCTGTTCAGCTGTGAGGCTCTTCAAGCTGTATTGAGCGAGGCTCTCAGTCAGTGTTTTAAGGATTATTGCACCCCTCACCACAATTCCTGAACTCTGCTGCCTTCTGTGTTGCCCTGGCTTCATGCACTGCAGGGTGCTGAGACCTTCATTCAGCAGAGTTCATAGTCAAGTGTGAGCTTCAAGAGTGAACTTGAATAAAGTGCCAAATTGAGGCTTGTATGGGGAATGCTGTATTACTAAATCTCTGTCTTTTTTACATAAGATATTAGCTGCAGTTGCCAACTGCCAATCTGACAGTGTGGGTGAATGTTGGAGAGGCAGTGATTAGGGAAACTGAACTGTGTGGTTGTTCTTCCTCTGCTCTCTTCATTATTCATAAATTCACAGTTAGTGTCTCTGTAGTTAATAATTCTCTATGCTTCTTTACAGCCTTCAATCAGAGGATCTCTAGTACTGTGTGAACATCAATGAATCAGCGTCCTCTCACTTTCCTGTGGGCACTTTTAATCCTGATTCAGTGTCTTGCCCAGTGTGCAAGTGTGCTCTGTGCTGCTCTTGGAGCGCTGAGCTTTAATTTTTTAAGATCATTACTCCAATGTACTAAAAGCAGCCATCTAACCGTCTTAGAATCAAAGACTGGTTTGGGTTGGAAGAGACGTTAAAGATCATCTAGTTTCCTCCCCCTGCCATAGGCAGGGATGCCTTCCACTAGAGCAGGTGTATCTACCAACAGCACTTGTTTTTTTTAGGGTTGGATTCACAATACTGGCAGAAGGAGAATTACTGGTGGGTTTCCCTTACTTGTTAGTTCGGTGCCTGTAGCTAATATTTCTCAACCTGAAGCATATAATGTCAGGTCTGTGACTTAGAATCTTACAGTAGTTTGGGTTTGAAGAGACTTTAAAAGTCATCTCGCCCAGCCTCTTCAACTAGATCAGGTTGCTCAGAGCCCAGTACAACTTGGCCTTGAACACTTCCAGAGATGAGACCTTTACAGCCTCTCTGGGCAACCTGTTCCACTGTTTCACCACCCTCATTGTAAAAAAAGATTCTTAGTCTAAATCTGCCTTCCTTCAGTTTAAACCATTCTCCCCTTGCCCAATCCCTCCATGCCCTTGTTAAAAGTCCCTCTCCAGCATTAGGACACTAGCTTTTGGAAATAAAGCATTTTAGATCTAATTTCCACTTGAACAGATGTCAATTATTTGTATGAAATTATACCACATAGACCAAACAGGCTACAAGCATATTGCCTGATAGCTGAGCAGTGAGTGAGTGTGAGAGAGACAGTACCACCAATTGTCCCACATACTGCTCACTGCCCTTTGGGGTAAAATGGCACTTCATTTTCTGGACTGTTTTGACTTTCTCTGCATGTGGTTAGAATTGTTCCAATTCTGTGCTGGAGAAATAAAATATCTGGTTTGATTGAAAATGTCACATTTTGCCCTGGGCAATAATTTGCATATTTCTGCAGATGTGTTTAAACAGCTCTGGGTGTTTGCTATTAATGTAGTGTTATAAATAAAGCAAAGGGTGTTTGTAGCACATAGAGAAGAAAGGTTTTGATCTAAGAGACTGAAATAAATGAAGTCTTACTTTAGAGAGAATGAAAAAATTAGGCCAACTGAGTATCCTTAAATTCATGGAAACCTTAATCTGAATTTGCCTCTGGTCTCCTGATTTGATCAGTATGCTAGCAACATTCCTAATGAAGTTATGTCTTATCTAATAAGCTTTCTAGGCTTATTAGGCAATGCCTAAGTTTTAAGATTTGCAGCTAAGAAGGAGAAAGCTCAAACCATTAGAAATTTCTCCAACAAAGTGGGTAAGTTTCTGTAGCACTGGGCAGACTCAGAGTTGGCAGGATTTGAAGTGGTCACAGTATTAAACACAGAAAAGCCTAGTTTGCAAATGAGTATCGTTGCTTAGAGAGGAGCTACAGGAACAGTTTTGGCAGTATAAAGGTTTGATTTTCAGCTTCATCTTTAGAGGACTTTCACTTCTCCCTCACATTTGATTTTCTTCATCAGCCTTCGCATAGTGCCCTTTAGTGGGATAGTTTCAATGCTGCTCTGGCATGAACCTACACATGCTTTCATCAAGTTTTCTGTTTCTGATGGCATGTTCATTGAAATCTATCCCCATTTGCCTGATTTTGATTGCATTCAGTTCACAAGGTGATGTGTTGCATGATTCATTAAATGCCTGATACATGCTAGGCCTTTTCAAGATTGACAAAATAGGCATGGTGAAAATGTCAGTAATCTTCCCCAGAAATGCCAGTCATTCTCTTATCAGCACACTTCTGTACAGCTATTGTGTTTCACCTTTTTCACTTTCTTCCTACTTGGCTTTCATAATATAAAACAGTTGCAGTGGTAGCTACAGGTAAGTCTGATGTTTCCACCCTAGAAATTAAAGTGTCACAGAATCTTCTGTCTCTCCTCTGCCTCTTGCTCCCTCTTTCCTCTGTCAGTGCAGCAGAGCACTTGATGCTTCTGAGTCAACAAGATTTTCTATACAAAGAGGTGGAAGAATGGGGCTGTTGAGATCAAAATCTCTTTTGTAGTGATATGTGCTAAATTTGCAAAGGGGCTCAGCTGCTACCCTATTCCTCAAGACTGCAGTGTTTACCAGCAGGAATCAACTCCTGGAGCAGTTTCAGTGCAGAAGACACAAGTGCAGAAGCTGCACATCATGCTTTGCTTCTCCTAAGCAGTTTTTTGTGTGAAAGGAAAATTCACTTGTAAGCGTTACAGCTGAAGCAAAATGTATTTGTAACCTATACAGTGTTCTGAAGGAAACAGCAATAACATTTAATGACAAACCTTAATGGAAATTGTACTTGTTCACTGGAGTCCTCCTTTCAAATCATCAGCTTTACATAAATCTGTTACTAAGAGAAACATGCAGTAATAACATGACTGGTAATAGAAGCTCCAAAGGTAGTAGATTTTTACAGAAAAAGCAGACAGTGCCTTGAGGAATATAATTCTTCCTGTTGTACATACACATTATTTCTCTTTAGAACACTGAGTTTATATTTTAATGGAAACAGAGCTAATCCTCCTTTGCATGGGCTCTATAGGCTTCTTCAAGTCAGTGGAAACATTTCTGGGAAAGTAGAATTGGACCTCTTGTGTTTTGTAGAAGTTAGACTAATGTGTATTTGTCCAGAGGCAAGTATTAAAGGCACCAATTTTTCCAGAAACAGGACATTAAATATAGACTGTGTTGGTGACACCTGCAAGGTTTGCTATTGTGTTATCTGTCATCAGCACATAGCAGCCTGGATGTTTAAGGAGGTGGAAACCTTTGACTACAAAGTAAATTTCTTGCTACTGTATTTGTGTCCTGTTCACCTTTTTAATGCCTCCAGAAGTTTGAATAGCAAAGAGAGACCTGTCTGCCAAGCTGGGGTGGCACAGGCACTCCTTCCATGCTCACCTTTGGCATAATTTACAGCCTGCCATATTTTCCTGCTTTGTTTAGGTTGGTGAGGGAAAAAAAGCCTACTAGGACAGGATAAAGAAATATCTTTTGAGACTGGATTTATCTGAAGCATGGTAATGTTTTCAGTTATTAGCCCAGGCATAGCTCTGAAGCAGGCAGGTTGCATGGAGGGGATGTTGGAGCTGAAGGCTCTTCACTCAGGCTGTAGCTGAAGACAGTGAGGCTGCACCTGACTGAAGATGGGCAGAGTAAGTTGGTATTATTCAGGCTTGAAGTGTCAGGGTTAAAAAAAGACAGCTTGAGCAAGAAAAAAACCATCTTCTTAGGCAAGGCTCAGTGTAGGAGTTCATTATGGCTGGAGTGCTTTATTTGCCACAGCCAAGGTCTCTGGGTTGCTCCAGGGGACTCCCAATTCCCCATTTGTCAGGATTGTGGATATCCTCTTTGAAAGCACCATTACTGAATGTACTTCCCCTTTGGCTTATTAGGAGCTGCAAAAGCTCTTCCAAATGTGCTCTCCACATAGTCTTTAATTTGTTTGGTCTTTGTGCTGTCCAGATACCATACTACATGGTTACATTTGCCAAATCGTTATAAAAATTATAAAAAATACTGGTATAGTGTTGGGAAAATAAATATTTTTTCTTTTGGTGTCTTAATCTATTTCAGAAAAATCATCCTTTTAAGTCAGGATCCCACTTTGTGGGGTTTCACTTAGTCTACCTCTTAATAAAGCTTAGATTAACATAGACAGCATTTAGCCTCTGTAATGTCACTGTTCTCTTTTGCCTCATCCTCTTTCAATTTCTATTCTCTACCAACAGCAATCTTCATCTCCTCTACACCTGAAGAGAGAATAGAGAAAATTAGACCTCCCAGCCTAGCCTGTATGCATTAACCCTTCTTTAGCACAATCAATCTGTGTAAAATAAAGAAAATTATATTAGGCAAACATTGAGAGTTTATTGAGATGGATCATAGAAGTATTAAGAACAAAAGGTCAAATACTTAGCCAATTAAATAGACATAACAGAACTGAATGCTTCTCCACGTGACTCTTGATACAGAATTTGACCTCTGCTTTTTTAATATTTGCCCATCTCCTGCTGCTTCTGAGAAGATAAGTTCTTTCTTCTAGTTCTGAAATTGAAGAGCATTATCTGTGCACCCAATTATAATAATAATTATTATTATTATTGTTAAAATTATGCATGTACAATAGAGCTTAAAAGGTGCAAATTGGGTAAAAATTGTGTTTAGTCAAGAAAAGCTGAGTTGCTGTAATGGATCAGTGGCAAAACTCTAGTAGACTGAGACAAGTGGTGTTGCAGGTAGCTTTGATATTTCAACTTTAACTGTTCCTCTAAACTTTATATTTGCATGAAGTATTTAATGCAAGTCCACATGACGTTTGGTTTCAAATGACAGCTGTTTCCTTTTAATTTACGCAAAGTTACTGCAAAACACAGGGGAATTTCTGTAATGAAGTTTTAAAATCCCTCCTCTTTTCCTGGATCTCCCAGTGAGGATAACAGTTATTGCCTCTCAGTGTTAGTGTGCAAGAAAACCAGATGACAACTGAGCTATAGAGAATTTATGATTTAGTCTAAAACATGGACTTGAAGAAGAGGTTGTTTTTAGGTTTCCAGTCATGCATTTAAACATTTGTTTAGGAGCCTCCAAAGCTGAGATTTGCACTCATTCCCTGGCTGCTGGCACCCTCCTGGGCAGGAGTGGCAGCAGCCCCTGGGGCCTGACAGCCATCGGGGTTCCATTTAGGGACTTAAGTGGGACAAAATGAGGAAGGCTTGGGCTTGCCCCGTGGCTTTGTTAAACCACACTTACATTACAGGAATTAGCTGGAAACGTTGTGTGAAGATCTCACCTTGTAAGTAGGTGAGGCAGATGAGGGGTTCCCATCCCTGTTTTACAGGTGGGGAAATGAGATGTAGAGAGATTACAGGGCTTGGTGGAGATCACAGGGGAAGCCAAGGAGACAATAACAATTGAATCAAGGTCTGGGGAAGGCTGTTCTTCATCTTTAATTAGTCTGTCAGAAACATGCCATAGCTTCTTATACAGTGTATCAGTAATTACAAAAGCATACACAGCAGCCTGTGTTTGGAGGGTTGCCCAGACAGGAAAACAAAACTGTTTGTTGAGCAAGTAATGGGATTTGTATGAAGGCATAATAAATGAAATTTATATGAAGGTAGCTTTGTAGATAAGTGGTGCGGAAAGGCAAGGTGTACTCCGTGCAGTGAGAAAAGGCAGTAGTTATCTTCCTATTAAATTACAGTGTGAATATCCCTGCTAACTTCTTAACAAATCTGTTAGTGGTTTTCTGTGTCTGGAAACATAATTAGAGTCACTGGCAGCATCTGCCACACCTGGCAGTGGAGAAGAATGTAGCACCTCTTGTTGCTGTGTTGAGGCAGAAGCAGAGCTGTGTGCCTGTGTCTTTGCTGTGCAGTGGTGTAGGTGGTGTCTGTCCCCAGGGCCATGCTCATCTCACCCTTTTGAGGCAAAAAAAAAAAAAAAAAAAAAAAAAAAGGAAATAAATTAAAAAGTAAAGAACCGTTGTAGAACCTGTAGCTTCTGGTAAGGAGGCTGGTAAGAACTTGGACCAACACCCATTCTTCTCAATGTAATAGGTATCTGAGTAGAGTCCCTTTCTGTTAACCCTCCAGAGGGGACTGCCTGACTGCAGCTCTTAATTGGCAGCATTATTTGACATTCTGAATTCTGTAAAGATCATCCCTTAAAAGCTGAGAGAGACCAGCTGAGGGCTTTTTGATGTGTCTGAATGGCAAACATCATAACGATTTTGGTAGATTTAATAGCTGTCTTAATATTTTACATATTACTAATGATGGCTGAAGCTGTAATGAAAGTGACAGACCTGTCCAGCTGATCTGAAGGACACACAGAAGTGTGGTCAGTGGGAGCTAGCCTCTTTAACCTGTCCCTGGCTATGTCCCCAGTACATCTGACCACAAAGACTACACCACAGTAACTACTGAGCTCAGTACCCACCCGGGCTGGCCTTCGCTTTTCCATCTTTCAGCAGAGCCGAGTTGTAGCTCTGCTCAGTGAAATCTGGAGAAACAGTTTTGCTGGATTCATATGCAGAGATGAGCCCTTTCCTAGCTGCAGGTAGATGTTGACTTTGGTGCAATTGTGTGAGGATTTTCAATAGCAATTTCCTGAGGGTTCTCTGAAAGCCATTTTCCCATTCAGTGTCATTCCCATACATGACAGCAGCCTTCTCTGAAGGAACACCCTAAATTACTAGGAGAATTGACTCATCTGTTGCTTTCCTGAAGAATAATCTTTAATTCATGATCTATTCACTTGTGGGCTGGGTGCTACTTAGCCTGGATTTGAGAGGGAGTTGGGCTTGTTTAAAGCCTTCGTGTTAAACCCACTAGGTTTAGCTGAATGTTTCTTGGAACATAAAAGCTTGGGAGGCTGATAAGGCACATGAGTTCTGTATTAATCTATTATTTCTTTTAAGACATACTTTTGTATGTGATGCAGTTGTTAAAGAATAAAGAGACAAGCTAGGAGCTGGCCCATACCTCTCTAGAGATTGCTGGCACTCTGCAAAATCAGATACTTAAAGGATTAAACAGTTAATATTGCAGCTGATGATAAGAAACACGGCTTGATTTAAAACCCTATTAATGTCAATAGAAATAGTTCTTGTTAACTTGAGGGGTGGACTTTACTGCAAGACAGTGCATATATTTGAAATAACCAGACTGGACAGTCCTACACATGGATTGTCTGCTGCTGGCAGTGAAAGTGCTGGAGGTTCACTTGGAGAGTACCTCAGTTATTTGGGAGAATGATGGATGCAAGCTGAAGGTCTGGAGGTGAAATTTTATTGTCTCTGAAAGCTCTCAAAGTATTCAAAAATGTCTCTCTAGTTTGTACTGCCTAACTTTCTGGACTGTTTGTTTTTCAGAAAATAATGTTGGGAAATGAACATACAGACATATTGTTTTGATGTGTTTTTTCCTTGCCAGACCTAGAGAAACTTGTTATTGATAATATATTCCAGCATGTTAGGAGACTGCACTGAGGTAGGTATACAAGAACTGTTCATGTCATTAAGCTCCCATGAAAAATGACAAAGTGGATTTTAGAAATCCAGTTTTTTCAAATGCTTACATTGTTGAAATATTCTTTTAAAACCCCCCATAACTGTTCTAGTGTGTCATAGTTGGGAATCTCCTAAGGGAACAAAAACGAGTTTTGTGTGAATCTCACTAAAAATATTTTAATTGTTTTCCTTCCTACTTTGACATCTGAGTAGAACTCTGCAAGAGGTAAAAACAACTCTCATGGTCTCCTTCTCTGTGGGATACCTCAGGAGGCAAAGGGAGAAGACAAGGGTGTCTGCAAATGAGCCTAAGTTGGAGCCTATGCCCTGTAACTGTATCTCCTCTGTCTGGGTTGTGTGACTGCAGGGTGAATACCTGCATACAAAGCAGCTGGGAAGTTCAGACCTCAGACCTAAGCCTAGATTTGGATTAATTAAGTGATTTTCCTTCTATTGTATCTATTGTTTGTACCTAAAGTGCACTGGGGCCCACCAGAGTCAGTTAGGGGTTTTATGATAATTGCAAGACCACCCCATGCCATACACGATAGCTCTGAAACGAGTGGCTGCTTGTTCATCCCACAGCCTAAAGGAGAAAACAGAGTCTCCTGGATGAAACCCCAAATCCCTCTTCAACCTGCACAGCCTAACAGGGGTGGAAAAATATCCTTTTTTATTATGTCTGTGCTGAAATGTGCTGCTAAAACCAATTTCCCCAGAACCAGCACAGTTTAATGGTGATTTATGCACTGAAGCAGGTCTGGCATTTAGATCCCTACTTAGTTCTTTATTATACTGTTATCACTCAGGCCACCTCTACATTCATGGAAAAATGGCTTTCTGACTGAAAATAAATTTTTGAAAAGGTATTTCAGTTTTCATCAGTAATGTTTGGGGTTTGTTAAAAACAAAGAAACAACTAAAATCCTCAGCCCAACACAGCAGTCAGACAGTGAAAGACAGAGCTGCATGTTTCTAAACCTTCGGATTTTCAGCCCTGGAAGGGAAAATATATGCACCAAGTAAAGCAGAGCACCATGATCCATGCAGCAGCTTCATGTTTGGGCGATGGTAATAGTCAATCACAGAGCTAGTCAATTTATTCTTCCTGGTAGCAGAGAATGTGTTGTAGATATACCCACGACTGAGCTCATCCAGAACAGCTGTAATGTACATGGGGAAAAGAAAACTATATTCTGACAAAACAAATTTCAATAGGGTATGCCAGGCACCTTCTAAAACGGGTTGCTGGGTGTCCAAATCACTCATGCAAAGCCTTGAAAGGTGCCTGTTTGTTGTGTGAGAAAGGGTCTGTTAAAAAAAAATGGAAAATACTGTGAGGGTAGTTTGTAGTTAAGCTGCTGGATGCTGTAGAAATTAATAGTATTAGTCCATTCAGGTCCTACTGTCCTTGGAAATTTTCAGTCATCCAGTGCCTGATGAAGTGCAGCTCTGGTGTGGTTGTGTTAACAGGGAGAGCTGGGCATAATAGCAGGCATTGTATCCCCATCACGCATTCAGCAGCACGCTGTAAAAATTATCACAGGGGTTTGTCAGCAGGATGTAAGCATTTGCTAGTCATCTGTCTTTTGGGATTTCTGCCTGGCAAAGGCCCTCTCTGACGTGTCTTCTCACTTCCCAGTATCAATACAAGTATTTTAATATTTCCATATAATTTGTTCCAAAGGGAATACAAAGGATGCAAGAGAGTCAAAAAGAGATTGAGATTTCTGTTTTACTCAGAACTGGGTTTTTCCCCCCCTGTCTCCATTAGTATATTGAAAAACACCATCAGCTGGGGGGGAATGTTTGATATGAAACAGTAGTGAAGATGTCATTACAGCATTTTTCTTCCTCAGAGCTCTGCCCACCGGGGCCCATAATCCCAGCACAGAGGGATGCTGGCTTCTTTGCTTTGCTGCCTGATGTCAACCACTTTTTAAAGGATTTTTTCCAGCACCTGGCTCACAACACACGGCAGAAAAATAGAGGTGAGATCCAGGTATATCATGAAACACCACCTGAAGATGAGTCCCTGTTTTCTCCTACTGAGAGGCGTCTAACATCAGTGAGGCAAGGCACAGCTCCCAGCACAGACAGTGTATTGTGCACTCTCAGGGAATGAACTCCATAATCAGGGAGTCTGTCTCCAGCTCCTGCTGCAATCAGCAGTGTTTTAAAGGCTCCATGCAGCACTCCAGCACTGACTTCCTTGCTGCAGCTCACAGTACATACCGGGCTCCTTGGGACAGAAATGGCTTGTGGTAATCAAAGAGCTGATAAGGAAGTATCTCATGAAAGTCCTTAGTGATATGCTCATGGAGGAGAGCTATCCCTGGCATTCTTAAATAAAGAAGAGTTTTTTGTTACACAGGACCTCTCAGGGAGAGGAGGAAAAGGAGTATTTGGGATCAGATGCTTTCTTGACTTGGTATTGTTTGCTCAAGTTTGGAAACTTGGCAGCTTCAGGCTTTCATTAAATTTTGATTTTTGTGTATTTAGACCAGGCTACAGGAAGACGTAGAGCAGTTTTGGGTCTACCAAAGCAGTTTTGGTAGAGAGTTTTCATGCTGTTTATTAACTGTAAATTTTAATGTGTGCTTTATGTTTTTTGTAAGGTAGGAAAACTTAGTGGCTCTTCTTTGCCTCTAAGTCTTTTGCTTTCCACATCTTTTCAGGTTGTTCCCATTGAAGTGGTTTTTGTCTCAAAGAGCACGTGCCTCAACATTGCAAATGGGCAGAGGGCTCAAACTCACCCTGCTGCTTTGGGGAGCAGATAAACATTTTAGGTTAGATTCAGAATCATACAATGGCCAAGGTTGGAAGGGACCTTAAAGACCATCTATTTCCAGCCCCTGGCCTGGACAGGGACTGCCACAGTCCCTGATGCCAGGGGACTGATCCCAAGGCCAGCTGGTTGGTGCTTGGCCAACTGGCCTTGGAGTCAGTCCTCGTGTGGAAGGAAGCCTTTGGGACTTAGCAGCTTTGTATGCCACAAGCAACTTAGCAGCTGCTCTGCTCAAGTGCTCTAATTTTAAATACATACACTTCCATATCTCTTAGTACCATTTGTCACCTTGCAAAGCATCTTTTAATCTTTTCCTGGTTTCAGAGTGCCAGGTTCTTGATCACCCATTGCACACCTTAACAACCAATGAATTCCCATCTTGTTGTGCCTTGTCTTCTGGAAAGGTGTCAGCCATCATCACCTTGCCAGGCAGGCTTTGCAAGAAAAAGCAGCAGATAGAGAGGAACTTGAGTGAGGTCACTCAGCTTTGCTTTCTCATTCATTCCTCTGGCTCCTTCACACTTTAATAGTCACAAGTGGTAACCTATTTTTGTTGAGCCCAATTATAGTGAGATTTTTTTAGAAATCCCTGCAGCTGGATGTTTATATTGGCACGAAGGTATGCTTAATGCATATTTTACAGACCAAAGAGCTAATTTTGGGAATCTGCTAGCAGCATTTGAATGCCCCATTATAATGCCAGGATTTGTAAATTGAGGCTTTGAATAGGTTTGGCTTAAACGCTGAGGGAATGAGATGGTCTTTATACCTGGCTGCAAGTTTAGCATCTAATACAAAGTCAGTGGAAAATCAATTCATCTTTCCATTTGCCTTAATGGACTTTTGGATCAAACCCATGTTCTTAAAAGCATTGGAGTACATGAATAGTGTCAGGTTTTTAGACAGGTTTTTAATTTGCAAGCCTGAGTAGTTGCTGGTGGAACCCCAGATATGCAGACATCTGCAGATAGAGCCTTCTGCTTCTGAGTGACTGCCTGGGTTTGCTTGTGTCCAGAAAAAAGAGAAGCCTTGTGCAGCCTGGTCTAAAAATTCAATTTTTTGAATTTTTTTTTCTTAAGTAGTTTATTAGAGAATTTATACTTCAGAAATATTAGTGTAAAAAGACAGTCAACTGACATCCTTCCTCAAGGAATGCTAGAGGTGTGGGAGAAAAGGGCTTGCTCTGAGCCGACTACTGCAAGCATATGACTGCCTTCGCCCAAATGCTACAATGGCTGAAAGAGTATGAGCAAAGCCCTGTAGAAGACAACAGTGAGTTTCCTTGTGTTAAAAACAATTATATACAAAAAATAAATCAACAGAAGCACTGCTAATCTACATCATTATGCTGTAGATCCTTCAAATGCAAATGGTTTATTACTTTGCCTATACAATAAATTCACTGCAAAAACAACTCTTCACATTCCTTATGCTTTTAACCTTGGCCTTGACTGCTGAAAATGTTCTTTATTTAATGCTTCGCTGTTCCTACTGCTTGGCAAGCTTCTGGTTCGGCACATAAGGGGAATTTGATTGAAAGGCTGTGCTACATTTAGGATCAACTCCTCAGGGGCCAATTCACTAAGGGTGCAGCACAGCTCAGTGAAGGAACTGCTCAGGTTTGTGGAAGCTGAGGTTACTTCTAACAAAAAGCAATTGCCTTTTTAGTCGGTGCAAATTGGTAGGAGCCTTCTCCAGCAGATGCCTTGTTGATCTTGCCCTCCAGTTGTGTGAAGCCCTCTGCAAGTGTGGTGGTGCCACCAGGACATGCTCTCAGAGCTGGGATCTGTCCATAAGGTGTGGGAGGGCAGCTTTGTGCGCTGCATCTTGCACCTCCTGTATATGGATCAAGGCAAACACAAGATAATACTGTTCTGCAAAACGTCATGGAAATTTTAGTGGTGCATGTGTGCATGCCCAGGGCATAAGCATCTGCCATTAAATACTTAGTGAAGGTTCTTCTGAGCTGGGGTCTTACATGTGAGTTTGGTTGCTTTAAGTCCAGTCTGACTGCTCTTAGATGCTTGATGGTGTTGTCTTTTCTCCATTTCTCTCCCTCATTTGTATGAGCTTTATGACAGAAATCAGGAACAATGAAACAAAGAGAAGATAGAGATAGTTACATGAAGAAAGTCAAGACCATTTGAAGCTTCTTTTGTGACTTTTATATTTCCTTTCGTTGCATTTGATGGTTTGCCTTGAGGCAGGAAAGGGAGGTAGGACATTTGCATGAAGATGGAATTACTTTAATGCTTTCGTCTTTGAATTTACATGGGTTACTCAGTTTTTTACTGAGGCCTAAGGGGTAATTCCATCAAGATCCACTCAGGCAAGAGACAGCACGTGAGATCAGCCTTCCTGACATTGCATGTGGCTTCAGTGCTGCACTAGGCAAGAAGAAACCACCCATATTTCCCTGCATGAATGCAGGAGGAGTTGTTTGGGACTTGGATGAGATTCTGGCAAAATGAGCCATAAGTCTGGCTGCTGAGGGCGGGGAGTCTACCCTATGTGTAGCCCTTGGATAGAGCAGACAAAGCCTGAGGAGGTCCTGGGAGTCCTCTCAGTCTTGCTATGATGAAATATTACCTTGCCCCCTCCCCCGGAGTGCTTACATGCTTTTCCAAATTTGAGCTATAAGCAAATAATGAATCCATGTAACAGGCATACTTCTCACCCTTAATCATTCTTGTGTATAAAGAGCTTTGGTATTATTTGGATGGAAATTTCCAGCTGTAGAGAGCAATCCTTGCTCTTATCAACAGAGTGTTTGCAAATCCTGTCAAACTTTTAATTTAGGGTAGTTTAAAACTACCTTGTTGTCCTTGTTTGAAATCCAGAGAATCTAAGCACTTTTGAAAATGCCTTGCTGGACACAGAAATCCTTACAAATTTCCAACTGGCTGCCCAAGTGTGTACAAAAAGCTAGCAGTAGAATAAGGAATTTTACCCTTTCCACCCCCCACCTCCGCCATCCCATATTACGTCCAGAGAGCTGCATTAGCCTTTCTGTAACTGTACAGTCATGGGGAGGAAAAAGCAAGCCCTCTGTAAACTGCTATTTTAAGAGCAACTTGTAACCTTATTACTCAGTTGCTTCTTTTCAAGTTAGCAAAAATCTAACTTTTGAGTATAAGCAAGGTTCTCAGGGAAAGGTGCACAAGGGTGCTCCATGGCCAAATTACCTTGAAATTCTGTAGAGATTGGGTACTTGAACTCCTTCCGTTTCTTCTGAAAATCTCAGCCTTAGTCTCTCCATTGCAGTGGGCTTTTCTGCAGTCTGGTGAAAAATTACTCCCTTTCAGAGCTAAGTAAATCGTCATGATTTAAAACCCATCTTTTACATGTGTTTGGGGGTAAGGGGGATGTTTGTTTATTTATTATAGAATACACTAGCTGGCTGTCTGGCTTCCACTGCCATGGAGAAATGCAATGAGAGACTCTATTCAAAACCAGCATTAGCTGCAGGGAGCAGCCTGCACAGGGAAGCCTGCCCAGATTACCCTTCTGTACTCCTTTTTTTTTCTTTGGCATACCTCTTTGATGAAATTTTGGACAATTACACACATTTTTGGTCTGATTTTATGGTTTTCTTCAGAGCAGAGACAGAGAACTTCACTGTGAGTGAATATGGAGGACAAATGTGGGTATTAAAGAGCCACTTCATTCTTTGTTTTGTCTTGTCCCTGAGCTAAACTGTATCTGGATCATTTGAGAAGAAAAAGCCCTGAATGATCAGCATCAGTGTTAAGTTCACTTGATTTTTGCACATTTCACTTTGCAGCCCACCTTACTTGCAGTAAAGGCTTTCTGTGGCCACCCTGCCATACAGCATGCAACTAACTTGCACACCTTTATGCAGTTTTTTTTTGGAAAAGCCATATCTTGGTTAAGGGTTTCCCCCAATTTTTTGTTAACAGCTATTTAATCTTGCAGAAAGCTTTGGTTTTCGCTGCTGACAAGACAGTGAGTGAAAAACCACTTCTAGAACGGGTTTTAGCATAAAGAGATGTTATGTCTCTGCAGAGAGAGGGGGAGCAGGTCCTGCTGGGCACAGCACCACTTGTGGACCATTAGGATCCTGCCTGTTGTCATTGAAGCACCACAACCCCAGCCCCATGGGACCAACACAGCTTACAGCAGCCTTTGCATCCTGCTGTGCTCAGATTAGTTGACTACTGACCAAGCATATGTCAGCCTTCCTAGGCTGAATTGCTGGGAGCACCTGTAGGGCAAGGAGAGAAAATCAGGGAGCAGTTTGTCTGAATGGATTAATTCAGACTTGTCATGCCTCATTTGTGCAGTGTGGTGCCCGGCTGTGCTATCTCCAGTGCCTTGGGGACACAGGGTGGCTCAGGTGACAGTGATGTGCTGCTGAATCCCAGCTTTCAGAACAGGGCCCAAAGCTCAGACAAGTGTTCCCAAAACCCCTCGTCTTGCCACCCACATAGTCCTGCATGCAAGTACAATGTGCCCCTGCAGTCCTGAGGTTGACTTAGTATAGGGCATTTCATTCACATTGAGTGCACTGTAAGTAAACTCTGTAAGGCTTCCTTCACTGATGCTGGAATTTTTTTCCTTCCTGAAATTCCAAGTAACTCATTGCCACTTTTTTCTGATTTCCAGCAAAAATCAGTTGACATCCTCTTTGGGTAGAGAGAGCAGCTCTGAGGTCAGAGAAGCCCAAGGCTTGGAGGTTGGCCTGCCTCCCTTTGCCCTCTGGCCTCCAGAGAGGGAACATTTACTCTCTTGAAATTCCCACCAAAGGCTCTTTGCTTCTGCTTCCTTTCTAATAATTTATTTACAGAAATTGTCTTTTCAGAAAAATCTGCAGGATGTGCCCTGAGCGCACCTATGTATTTTTAAAGAGCTTTTAGCTGATTCCCCTGGTGTGAATGATGAGATTGGTTAGGGGAATAAAGACCTGTTAAAACAGAAGTAAGAAGTCATTCATTACCCTGTACCACCTCATATTGCTTGGTTTCCAGCTATTAAGAATACATGAGATACTGGGCTGTTGGAAATGGACACACAATCCTTACTTTTATCCTAAGGTAGACTTTAGCCCATGTAATTTAACAGTGTCCTAAAAGTCCAGCTTATATTTTACAGGCTCACGCTTTGAAGTGTGATACTTTTAGCACTCAGGATACGACAGGCATTAAATTTCAGTACTTGTTAAATTACGAATAATTGTCTCCGCTCTGCTCAGTTTTGTGTAAGGAAAGAGCCAAGCAAGATTTTCTGATTAACCATCTGAGCTCAGTTGTGCCATGCCTGTCAAGAAGTGGAACATGCTCAAGTTTCCCATTGCATTTCCACCACTTTCTTGGATTTGTAGGTGTTTATTCTCGGCTAAGGAAGTTTGAGGATTTCAGGGTAACCTATTGGAAATGTGTGGGAATGTCTCTCAATAAGCAATCTGTGACTGCTCTGGCTTAAGGTAAAATTTAGCATCCAGGCGAGCCTGTAGAGGAATAAAGACATGCTTTCTTTCCCCCTGCGGTGCACGGAGCCGGGGCTGGGAGGTGAGCGTGGAACAACACTGACAGTGTTCCCGGACACCCGGCTGCCTCCCCTGCTGTAGTTTTCCACAGTGGCAGAGGGAGTCAAGCAAGCTGCAGAGGCAAGGCAAGCCTTTAAAGGAAAATTATGTGCACAGAGAAAAAGAAAATAAGGCAGGGTAGTGGCTCCCAAGCCAGCATCTTTGCTGCTGTGTGCATTCAGTCAGTCTCCAAGCAACCAGCAATGTAATAAGGACACACAATGAGTCAGACTCAAACAGTGCCGCTTATGCACCTTCATATCGAGGTCTGTATATGTTCAGTGTCTACGAGCCCAGTCTTACCTTCCTCATCCGTGCTAATTTATTAAATATGAGGAGCTGGCAGGCAGCTGGCCCCGCTGCATGCTCGGTGCAGCCTCCTCATACAGATCTGCAGCAGGAGTGGCAGGTCATCATGCCCACTTCTGCCAGGCTTCCTTGCAGCCATCTTCAAAGCCTACAGCTTATTTCCCATTTTGCAGCTTCTCTAAGTTTTGTGCTGAGTCTGTTAGTCCTCCTGCTGTAGATTTGTGGCTTGCCTGGGCTTTGAAAGGTGGAGGTGCATGGAGATGGGTAGTGACTCATCTGGGAGAAGAAGCCCCTGAATTTCTGAGCACAGAGGGAGTATAGATAAGAGATGCACATTGTGTTTGGATTTATTGGCCCTGTCTTAGCGGCGACATTGGCAGTACCTGTGCTTGGCACAGGTCATGGCTTTGCTGAATGCCTGGTCTTGGTGCCAGCACTGCTGCAGACAGCACAGCTTGGTGTTCGGACACAGGAAAGCACGCTGGGGTAGTTTCATCTATTTTAGGTGCGTCATTGGAACAGGCTCAACACAGATAGAATAAAAGCACACTTTATAGCAGAGAGGAAACTACTGAAAGAGAATACTGTTGCAAAAAAAGCATGAAGGAAATTTCCACTGATCCCAGAAACCTAGCTAGGTACAGCCTCCAGACCAAAACTCCTTCAGTCTCCAGTGCTATTCTTTCAGATTAAATCAATATTTATGATTTCTTTTTTTCTTTTTCTTTTTTTTTTATTTTTTTCAGTTAGCACACTTTGGAGGTGATTGATAAATGTAAGAAATCATAGATGCATTACTTTGGGCCAGAAAATTGTTTAACAGGCACATCTGAAAGTGCTCAAGGCCGGGTTGGATGGGGCTTTCAACAACCTGGTCTCCTGTAAGGTACCTCTTCCCATGACAGGGGGCTTGGAACTAGATGATCTTTCAAGGTCCCTTCCAACCCAAGTTCTACATTCTGTGGTTCCATGACAGCCCTGACCTGGGGTCCATCAGGGAGGCTCCCAGATGGGGCTCTCCATGTCTCCTCAGGTCTGTCTGCTGGTGCAGCCCCCTCTAACTCTTGTAGCCTTAGTGCAGAGACCCAGGGAAGGGTGTGCCTCCTTAAAGGTGGGATATCACACCCGATCCCATCAAAAAAGCTCCAGCAAAAAAGAGCAGGGGAAAAGAACAAAGTATAAAAGCATTTATTGTTTGGTTTGATGCGTTAGCCCTTTTGGGTTGGCGGTAGTTGTGGTGGGCAAGTAACAAAAGCCAACCCAAACCAACAGCACTGTGGGACTGGTAATTTTTAATAAAGACATTAATCCAAGCACTTGGATCCCCTGCAGATATTTTACTGTCATAAAAAGCTCCTCTTCACAACAAGTGTTTGCCCTCAGCTACTGAGTGGAACACAGAAGCCCAGGCAGAGCCCTGCCCCAGCAGCATGAGCCAGGTCCATTTCATGGCACACTTCCAAAAGCTTCCCGGTAGAAAAACTGTGTGTAGTCACAGGCTCCCATTCCCCTGAGAGGGGAGGTGGGAATACTTTGACAAAACCTCAGGATTTTGGCATGGGTGAAACCCAAGCCTGGTCTCTCTGTGGGACACACCGGTGTTGTTGTGTGGCTTTTAGTGGAAATTAATGGTCAGGTTCTTGCAGTAAATGCAGTGCTGGACTGTCCCAGCAATTAAAGCACACCACCCCTTCTGAAGAGGAATGCCCCTTTCTCATCAGGGGTTTGAGCAGCAATCTTAATTAAGGCAATCTCTAGGTCTGTTCATGATTGTGTTTTCACCCATCTGGTTCATATTTGTCATTTTCTTTCCTTCAATGATGCAAATCTTTTTTCTCTCATCTTGGGTGGCAGTAAAAAAAAATGCTTTTCTGGAAAATAAAAAAGCCTTTTGAGGAAAACAACAAAAAAGAAGTTTATGTATTAAAATAGAAAACTTACTTTAAAAGACCCAGCTGTGAGGTTGACTCAAAATAGATTTATTAACCATACAGTCTTGATCCAAACCAAAGATTACACTTTGTGGATAAAGATTCACTTTTATTTTGTAAATTCTCGTACATGTTCTTCTAGTCTTCTGGAAGAAAATTCACTAATTTATTTTGCTATTCTCTACTTTGTTTCTCCTCCCCCATTTTTTTACATTATAGTCTCCATGATCTATAAAAATAACCCTAATTTTCCTCTGCTCTGGATAAACCCATAGCTATTATAAACTAGAAGAAAAAGCCTCTTTCATTTTGTTGCTATTGGATGTTTGTTTAATTTCAGTGGGGCTTTCTAAAAGTGTAATGCAAGTAGAGTTTATTACTATTTGGGGCTTTAATTGCTGTAGTAATATTTTTTTACAGCTCCTTATTTTTATGTTTAAGGGTCCCCAGACCCTTTGATTTATTGGCATTGGCGAATGATTGATAAATGATTGAGGTTACGTAGAAAAACTGAAGGCATTGTATGAAATAGAAGTGGTGCCAGAATGACTGTGCAGGACCCACTAGTGTATTTAATGTGATGCGTACTACACAGCTGCTACAAACTGCAGCCAAAGCTTTCACAAATATCAACTGTTCACTGGGAAGAGACTAAAAAACATAAAAACAATAAAGGGGGGGGTGTTTCTTACTCATCAGAAGAAGTGTGGTGTGTTCTCTCGCAATCCAGCTTTCCATTTCAGTGTCTCAGGGTGTTTATTTCTGGAATATCATAACCACAAAAGAGAATAAGAAAAAGAAAGGTAACAGGCAGGGTTTTCACAGGCACCTAAAGCAGTTAGAGACCTAATTTCTGTGACATTTCAATGGGAATTGTTATTTTTCCCTCTTAAGCTCCTTTGAAATAGCAAACAAGGGTTTCTTTTTCAGGCTTGTGAGCTTCCTCACTGCTTCCGCTGCTATCAGTTGTTATTCTGTTTACAGAAAATTTGGGGGGTTCAGGTACCTGGCAGAAACTGTATTTTTATATTATTTGTATTTTGACCCTAAATTCCAAATAGTTTACACTTATCAGAGTAAGAAGTAACGGGTGCATTCCTGGATGAATGCAGAAGACATTTGCTTTAAGAAAATGCTTCTGCTGATAGAGCTCCTTGTGTTAAGTCAACTCAGGTTGTTTTTTTTTCCTTGATGTATTAAAATGTTTTGAAAAACTGGTTCTTTAGGAGGAAAAGCACAGAGATAAGTGCAGGATGCCTGCGTTGGAAATGGAATGGTCAAACAGTGCAAAAGCTGAACAATGAGCATTGATTGTTGCCCTTGGCTCATTTCTTAATTCCTGACTTTTAAAGCTCCTGATATTCTTCCCACTGGAGCACACTTTGGTAGGCAACAGCTCCTGGGGTGGGTGGTGGATGCTTCTGCAGGGTCAAGCCCCTGTACAGTGGAGAGGGAGCCCTGGTAACTTTGCATTTGTGGCAGTGTTTTGTGGAGCCTTGCGGATAACTGGACACAGACTGTCCCCAGTGTCTGATCTAGGAGCAGATCTGATCCAGAAAATGCTGTACAGGACAAGGAAACCAGGACTACCTGCTTTGGCTGGAGTCCCCCACTGAACTGAACGAAGCATGACACAGAGCTACACCCTGACAGGCGCCAGCTGACTTCAGCTGGGAGCTGGAGCAAGCCCAGCCACGGCATATGTTCGCAATCAAAAAGTCATTAAAAATTCACATAGACAAGTTACTCAGTTTGGAGCCTGTCTGTGAGACTCTGCACTCCAGCCGATGCAGCAGGTCGGGCTCAATGCTTCTGGTAATCTTCCCTAATCCTGTGAATCTGCGGGAGATGGGTGAAGGGCACTTGCTCTGGTTGGATTTTCATTCTCTTAATCTTAAGGGAATGATTTCCCTCCCGTCAGCCTTGGTGTGGATGTCTTCTGAAAGGTCGATCTCTGAGCATCATCTTCCTTGGCGCAGGCTGAAACAGCCTGGGGAAAAAAAATAGTAATTCATTTTGTCCCTATGTTAATTGTGTGGGCTAACGTAGTCCTCTGGTTTGGACTCTGATTTTAGTTGCTAAATATAGAAATCATTAAAAGGGTTAAAGTGTGAGCCCTCCTCCCACTCAGGGTGCTGCTGTAGGAAATCCGTAGGAAGCAGGTCATCCGTAGGCACCTCAGAAATGAAGTGAGGTGCACAGTAACGTGCAATGAGTTAGATGAAAACAAGTTTATTCTGGGTTTATACAGCACTCTGGCAATGAAAAAGAGTTTGATACCGAAAAAGCAACAAATTAGAGGCCCTGGTAATTTGCTGTTGGCAGCCACAGTTGCTCCTGGGTGCGGTGTGATTGACAGGTACTGGAGGCTTTCCATGAAAGTCACTGCCACTTGGAAGTGCGATGGGCTTCCTCCTCTGTGGGAGGAGATACTTGCCATTAAATATTTCCCTTGGTCCTGCCCTTCTCCTGCAGACTGTGTCCCAGGTGCCTGCTCTCCAAGGGATTGGACTCTCTCTGGTGGTCTCCCATAACAAATCTGTAAAGATTGCCTTCTGGCTTCCTACACAGCAGCTTTCACTGAAGGTGAAGATGGAACTTCATCTGAAGTTTAACTAAAGTTTATGCTGTCCTACTTACCAAAATTTCAGTGCTACTCTTCTTTCTGTCACTGCTCTTTCAAAGGTGCAGACAGTCCTTGAAGCAAGCAGAGAAAGAAGAGGAGATGATCAAGAAGTCCACTTTTATTATATCACAGGGAGAAATCCAGCCCTGAAGCTATTGCTTAAGAAGCCAAATTCTTAGCAACTTTGTTGTATGACAGTCTTTGGAAAAATGAAAATCATTAGGTAGTCAGTCCTTGCTCAGAGTTGAGCTTTGGATAAATTAGCAACTCTTCAAGGCACAATTTTGTTAATCGCCAACAATTACATACTTTGTTTTTATGTTGGACCAGCTGTGCTGAAAGTTCCTGTGCCTCCAGTGCATTTTCCATTTTTTTAATGGGCTTGGTATTAAGCCTCAACAATCAGGAGCTTGTTTTTATGTTAGAAAAAATTCTCTGTGTGATCCGTTAAATTAACCTGGTAGTTTTAGCTTTTTTGTTTTATTTGTGGAGTCGTGTTTATTTGTTTATGAATCCCTTCTTCCCTCATTTTAGTTATTCAAGTACAGTCTTTTTGACTTTGAGGTTATTTTTATATGACAAACACTTACTTGATCTCAGAAAGAGATGCTTCTGGTTTGGATTAATACAAGTCTGAAAAGCTTGGCTGCATACTTTTGGAATATCAAACAGTTTGATAAGGTATGAAAATATGTTTTTAATGTTTATTTCCAGATAGTTAAATGCAGTGTAAACCGATTTCTGAGTTTATTTGCTTTTATGCATTTGCTCTGGCATGCAGGCTAACCTCACTTTTGGGATGTGACATGGACAAACACAGGACTGTGTAGATTAATGGGTGTGTTTGCCACATGTGGTTCCTAAAGTTCAAGACATGTAAAAATACAGAATAAAACCACTGATGGCTTGTGCCAGGCAGACACTGTCTCTGAAGGGTGGAGCTGTATGGCATTTCTTTCCTTTCTTTTTCCTCTTGGAAAGGTAAACTGTCACAAAAGGAGAACTCTCCTCTCCCCTTTTTATTAAAGAGAAGGTGTGCAGCAGCTGAGGGCACCATGGCTGTAAGGTGCAGGCTGCTCTCAGGGGAGAACTGTGTAATGCAAACTCAAAGCATCAATATCAGGCTCTGCAGGGCTAAGATGGGCAAAGAGGTCCTCAGGACGAGCCAGCACCAAGGCCAGAGTGACCAGGCAATGACTTGAGGTGTTCACAGCAGAAATGGAGAGCTGAGATCCTCATGTGCCAGACCCACAGTGCCTGGATGGGAATGGGGTGAGATGTCCCAGTACATCCCAGGCTTGTTGGGCTGGTTCTTGGACCTCAAAAAACCTCGGCTGAGTCTGGTCAGTATGTCTGTGTTCCATGAGGTGTGGAAACTATTTCCTCAAAGTACCAGAGTAAGCAGATCCAGGAAAGGGCATCCTGGGGCTCTTCCAGCTTCACTTGGTGATGGGATGTTAACCAAGGATTGTGTTGGTTGGACTGACTAACTCTCTGGAGCTGTCACCAGCAGAGATATGGTGACATTCATGAAGTGAGTTAGGGTGCCAGTTATCACAGCCATGTTAGGTGCTAGCTGGCTCCTTTGCCAGCTTGGCCAGGACAGAGATTGCTGGGGTTAGTATCTCCTGATAGTGGTGAGAGAGAGCATGGAGGCACATTGCCATGCTTCTGTCCCTGCCTCCTTACCCTAGCAGCTCTCAAAAAACCCAAATACAAGCAGGAATTAAGTTCCTTGTTGAGTGTGAGGCTGGCTGTTGCAACAGTGAAGCTTTGCTCCTTACCAGAAAACTCTTCTTTCTTTTTGATACCCACTGCAGGAAGTTGGTGCTCTTATAGCTGAGTAATAAATTTATGGTTTTCTGAGACCCTCTATAAAATAAAACCTACTGTGGATCTGGTCCAAAGCCCATTTGAGTGAATCACATGGACTTCCATGGATTTGTCAGTGTTTATGAATCGAGCCCTATAGCTTTCAATATATTACAAACTCTGTGTTACTATTTTTGATTAGTCATTTGCACCTAGATAGCTCTTAAAGGGGAGCAGCACCTTCAGTCAGAGCACTTCTCCAAGGAATTACCTCTCTGCCCCTACAGAAAAGCAGCTTCTGTTTTTTCAGGCAGATTTTAGTTCTTGTCATTTCTGTAGTTAACCATTTAGTGGTGACACACATTAACCTCATTCTTCTTCTATATTGTCGGGTCTGCCCCCATTTATCCAAACAGCCAAGCAAATCCACCCTGGAGGCCTGGGCCATGGCAAACCTTTGCACCCCTTCCCCAACCCATGCTGCTGCAATGCCTTTACTGCCAGCTGCTGCACAGGATTGTTTTGCTCATACATACTGGGACATCTCTCTTCTCCATTGATGGAATCTAAAGGTTGAGATCATCTCCTGTTTTTCCAGAGCAAACTATTGGCAGATGGGGCTTCTGTCTCTACTGCCATCCAGAGGCATGGCAGCCGGGAAGGATTTTCTACCCCCAAATTCATCCTCAGTCCATCCCTATCCTCAGGTGCCGGTGTGATGAAGGGTGGGATGGATTCTCACTTTATCCACTGTCATATCTTGTGTTCTGTGTCCAAACTTTCAAAGGGTGGCAACAGGAGAGTGATTTTGCCACTGCTGAGGCTCTCTAGCACTTACTGAATATACACAAGTTGGCAATCACTCTCTTAAACTCTTAGTGCAGTCCCCAAGGGCCATGTTTCCCAACCGTCATTGGCTCTCAAATAATAAAAAAATTAATGAGTTGCATGTTTTTAAAAGAAAACTTCTAAAGATGTGTTTTGCTTTTATGTCCTCTTAAGTTTTTATGGTTTACCTATCTGTGTGACTGTAGGCATCAGGGAATTGTCCTGCTTTTCCCTACCTGGGGGGCGGGTCTCACGTAGTTAGGTCATCTATATTGGAACGTCATCTAAGTAGCCTCATCCCTTCTCCCAGAACATGCTGGGATTGTGAGGCTTGCTTTATAATCGAAGCAGCTGACAGCAAGACGCTCTCAGATCCTGGGTCTTCAAAATGTCGTCTGTGTTAGGAAAACCAAAATTAATTCAAAACAAAACTTCCAGAACTTTGAAAGCACATATGAACGGGCTCCTGACAGAACAGTCAATCCTTTGTAAATGGAATTCTTGGAGATTCACTATTTCAGTGGCTGAATGATAATCATGCACAGTCCAATTTTACAAACCAGTACATTCTTAAAGGCTACTTAGGATTTTTTTCTTCCATTCTTATTTTTGTCTGGATTAGCTTCAGGAAAGAGTGACCAGTTTGGAATGGATGACTGGACCTGCAGACATCAATTAAATCAATAAAGCAGCACAAATTATGCTGCTTGCACAGTGTGCAAGAAAGTCTACAACAGGTTTACTCGTCCAGCCCTCCATCATACAATTTTAGCAGTGCAAACAGAAACCTCCACAGATTTAGGATGTGCAGACTGCACCGGCTGGGTAGCTCTATCAGCCCCTTAGCAGACCGGAAACTGTTTTCCAGTGGGACATTGGAGCATGACTGTTCTGTAACAGGGCTCAGAGCCAAACTCCTCAGAGCAGCACTTGGCTGATCATTTGGATTGAAACAAATGACACATTGAGATTACCCTTTCCTGCTCCTGCAAGATTTCAGGCAGTGCTGCTTTTATTTTTGTTTGTTTGTTTATTCATGTAATTGAAAAGAGGAAGGTATTTCAGTGCTTATGAAAAGCCAGTACCCGGCAGGACTGAGAACAGCCTGAAACGATGCTGGCAAGCGCCAAGGCATTTCCTTCACCCCACCAAAGCACCCCAGGCTTTCCTGACAATAGCCCTATTCCCTCCTGTGCCCCTCCAGAGCAATGATTGAAAATTGCACCTCTGTGTTGATTTCTTGTTGTTGTTTTTTTTTTGAATATATAGCATGTATGTGTTTTAGTCTTTATTAGCTACCATTAAAAAGTAAATTAAACAACTGACAACAAATAAAGCTTTTATTTCAAGCAGAGTTAGGTTAAACAAATGATCAGTCCTTAGCTGAAGGAGTCAATATAGTGGTTACAGAAAGCAGACCAGAAAACACACAGAACTGCTTTAGAAAAAGAAAAAAAAAAAAAAACACCCTGAGACAGCAGGAAACAAAGAGTTATTCAATTGATCAAGTGATAGATGCCTGTGAAGGGGTCAAGGGGTGCAAGACCTTGTGAAGAACAGCATTTCATTTTAAATACCCCAACTTAAGCCTGTTCCTTGGAAGGGAGTTTATACTGGAAAGGCAGGATATATTGCTGTGCCTATCAGCAGTGACAGGACATAAAGAGCAGCAGTGTTTGATCAGACTTTCACAGGTAATGTAGTGTTTCCATTAGGAATTAAATAGAAAACTTTTTTTGGCTTTTTAATTCAGAAGCAGGCAGACTTGTAACAAACAATAGTTTACTGGGCATTTGCAGCCCAAAGCAGCACTCTAAAATGATACATCACAGCACTATTGCTTTATAGAGGTGAGGTAAACCCACCATCTGCACACAGATCTGTGTGATCTGTACCAATGCACAGCAGCCCAGGACACAGGACTGTAATAATTTTTAAAGCTTAAAAGACAGCTTTAAATGTTTACATGAAAACCATAGCAATGGTATTGCTAATGTGACTGTTTAGTTTGTGTATTAGTGTGCTCAATTGAAGGTGAGGGCATACACGGGACACCTCCAGGATGAGGAGCCACCTCTCCTGTGAATTGTGTCTGCCCGAGGCTGCTCAAAGTCAGAGCAGCCGCTGGGAGGTGTGAGACTGAGATGGGAGCAATTCCCAGGTCCCCAGCATGGCCCAGGGTGGCACACTACTGGCTGATTCCTGCACTTGGTGCTGTAGCTAAACTTCCAGAAGAACAAGAAATGGCCATGGGAAGGCTGAAGATTTGCAGGACACAGCCTTTCCGTCTGGATGTGCCCTCTCCTGTAAATGCGGGGGTGAAAAAAGTACCTAAAAGCATTTTTTTTTTTTTTTTTACTACATTAATGATTTCAGACTTGCAAAGGGAAACTGTAGATTTTCCAGAATGATGTACAACAAAGTACTTGTGATTAATTTCCTTTAATTAAAATGTTTACATAGACCTTATTGTAACACTTGATTTCAGTGTTTCACAGATTATAGGGTTGGGAGATGTCCTTTAACCCAAAATTTCTTCCAGTGGGGATTGCATGATAGGAGACTGACCTGAGTGACATGCAGGAGAGGGGGAACCCATAGCCCATCCCTACCATTGACTCCTTTCTTTCCTGCAGAGTAGCAAATAGCCAAACCATGTGACTTAGCTTCTCTCAAGACTTTTGCAGGGTACAGGGATCTTGAGACACTCAGGCTAGCTCTGAAATATATGAATGGAGTCTAGGAGTCATGTTGAGATGTGCAGCATGGGATGAGCTTTTTGCATGGGTCTCATTTTTTCTCACATCCAGGGCGCTAGCACAGGCATCTCTGCAGGGTACTGAGCTGGATTATGTAGTGACCATAGTGTCTCTAGAGATCCTGGAGATTGAGGAATGCTATTGGGATATGGCCTTTCTAAAACTGGATTTGGATATCCTCAATTGTCCTTTCCTGCACTGGGAATCTTGAACCCTTAGGGTCTGCCTGGTTCTCCATGAGAGTTTCTGCTGGTGCACAGGAGGTTGCACAAGGCACCTCAGATCTATAAGGGAACTGCAGAAGCCAAAAGTGTGGTGACCACAGCAAAATACCAAATATGGATGGTAACTCCATGAACTATTGTAGTAGTTCAGAGAAGAGATGTGAGGACCAAGGAAGAAATGCCAGGAGAACCTGGCTGCTTTGGGGTTTGTTATTTCCATGCTTGCCAAACTGGCCACTGGATCACCAGGAATGATTCCTTGCACTCATTTTAAAATTTTTAAGCCTAATGATGAACTGTTTGAACCAGCATTTGACTTCCAACTGAAGTAGATTTAAAGAATTTCTTCAATTAATCAGAATTGTATGCTAAAAAGAAGAAAAACCACAGTGAGGGCTGGAGGATGGAACAGCAGACTAAAATAGACTGAAATCCAGCAGACTGAATTTAACCTTGGGTTTAGGCATGTAAATAAATACTGATTTCAGCTGAGCTGCTGTCATGAGGGCAGCCAGCTCATTCTGGGGCTTACTGCATTGTCATCCAGATAGAGCTAGAAGAGATCCCAAAGGTAGATATGCCTGCTGCCAGTTTATAAAAAGAAGCCTAGAAAGTTTTCCGCTCCAAACGGAGTCAGAGCTGTGCAATAGTTGTGCATAAAAATTAGGGTAAGGTTCTGCCTCCAAGCAAGTAATTAGCAACCCTTATAATTGCCAGGCACAGGTTACGATTCTTTAGAAGTTTTGACTTGCATTCCTCTTAGACTTTTTAAATAAATCTTTAAAAGACCAGTGTATTTCCTTAGGTATGTCCTTACTTTCCTCTTGAAGATTTCCATTTATAGCTTTTGAAATATTGGCAAGTATGCAGAAGATGTAGGCTGTGCTATTGCAAAACCCAGCACATGTCAGCACCAAGCAATTGCCATACAGGGACCTTAAATTAGAATTATAACAGGCTTGGTAGTAGTTGAGCTGAATACTTGATTTCTTCAGCTGGCTGGCCGTCCAACAAAATAACAGAAAATGTATCTGAGGTGAACAAAAGAAAGGGATTTCCCAATTAAAATGAAATCCAAAATTGAGGGATTATAAATTATGTTTTTTGTTTTCAGCCCAAGCTGAATGATTTTTTGTGGTATAGAAAAATGATTTCTTGCAGGCTAGGTTTCTTTCTCCTGCCAGTGACTTAAAAATGTTTTTATTGAATAAACATTTCAAATTCTTGCCCACTACAAATATGCCCTTTTTGATTGAAATAGTTTGTGTAATTTGTGGCCAGATTTGTTTGGCCTGAGGTGTATTTTGAAGGAAAAAGAAATGCTGCAAAGGAAATTTGCCCTACTAACTAGCACTTCTACAGTCCTTTCTGCTTCCCTGGACACTAGTTACATATTTCCACTTCAGTTTGTTTTCTTTAGGGAGAAGATGGTGTGATTCAAGTCTTTTTTAATGCAATAATTATAGTTTTACACAGTGAGCAGAAGGATTTGGTGTGTTGCTTTCTTTGGGTACTTATATTCTCATGTATATTGCTGGCCTGGCTGGGCCCGGGCACTGGCTTCTGGATCCACCATCTATAAAATCAGGCCAAGGTTTGCTCAGATCAGCTTAGGACTGCTGAGATTTCCAGCCTGTGCTCTTATGATGAGGCTGCAATACTTTAGGCATTCCTTTATTTAGATGAGAAACTTCAGCATGGCAGCACACCCCATAATCACCACAAACAATTGATAAACTGGTGCCTCAAGGAGTTGTTCTCGTATGTGCAGGCTACAAATGAAGAAGGTGGCAGTACGCGCAGGTACATAATAGCAGCTCTCAGAAAAGATAATTTCCAGTAATGATTATTTGTTACTGCTTTCACAACTGCTTTCATGAGAGCAGAATGAGGGCATTAAATTGATTATGAAAATAAAACTTAACAAGAGGTGCTTTTTGTATGAAAAGTGTGGCAGGTGAGAGAACTGTTTGGGAGCAGTGACATTATCCTAATTTCTTACTTTACTACAGCTTGCCTAGACATAATTAAGAAAATTGAAAAACTTACAGTTGCTTTTCTTCCTCTGGAAGAAACTGGCTAACAGAAGGGGAAGGCAGAATTTTTGTGAGAAGTGTTGTCCTGTTTCCAGCACTGGTCCGATGTAGGTCTTTTGTTATGTGTCAGACAGAGACTTTTGTTATTTCCTCAGCCTCTTAGTCTATAAATGCAGTTTAGATTTGAAGAATATGTGACATTGTGTAACATACATTTCATAGAAATATTGTGTCTGCAGAGGAAGCAGCAGATACTTTATTCCTTGATTTCTTAATAGTGCTCTGTAATCTGTTCAAGTTCTTCTCCTTGACCTGTGACTAGAGTTATTTAAGAACAACAACTCTTATGCAGTTTTGTACAAAACCTGTGCCAAGGTAATAGGTGGACTATCACTGGTGTTTTAAATTTGAGAGCCAAACTAGTCTTTTCCAAATTCCCATTTCCGTAAGTTAGGTGTCAGGTGTCTTGAGACCACAGCTCTGAGCAAAGGATGACATGATTGCAAGGGTTTGATGAGAGCTGTGGGGCTGGGACAGGGCAAGGGGTGCTCCCAAATCCTGCTCAAGGATGACTGCCAAGATGGAGGATGCACAAGGATGTCATTTATGCCAAGGGATTGTGCTCAACACAGCTCAGAGGGGTGGAACAGGAGAGAGAGTTAAGGAAACCGTGGGACTCTGGAACTGTTTTCAGACCCCAAAAGCAGACTGGTTTCAGACAATAACAGTGTGAATAGGAAATTGTTCCTGCTTTTCTACAGATCCATGCCATCACTGCACATGGTGTGCACGTTTGATGTTGGGCCCCATACCCAACCTGTGTTCTTCTGGCTTCATTTCCTGACAACCCTGTGTGCTGCAGAAATGTCATGGTTCTGAGGCTAAAGTGTTGTTTGTATGTGAAAAAACGCATGAAGGACCCTCAGGATGCCACCAGCAGCCTGTCATTGTTGTGTGGGCCTTGCACCATGCCTTCTCAGAGGTTCTAGCAGTGCTAAGCACAATGATGTGCCTGGCCCAGAGTCACACAGACATTTTCCTCAGCAGCCCTGGCTGCATGTGAGCAGGTTTGTCTTGTGTGCCTGGGTATCTCTATTTGCTTGTCTTGTGGCATTGCTTTGGGGCTGTCGCCCTGGCTGTGTGATCACAAGCCCCCTAAACCATTCCTTGGCCCCCCAGAAACCTGAGAATTTGTGTAATGTGGTGATTTTATCTGCATTTCACGTGGGAACATAGGTTTATACTGAAATAGTTGTTCCAGTTCAACATCTCATGTGAATGTGGTTGCACACAGTAGGTGCAGGATCGATTTAACTTTACAGCAGTAGGAACAGAGAGCTCATTTGGGTCTTGTAACTGGATGTGTGTAATCAGCTTCTGCTTGCAGGCTGCCTGATTAGGCAAGATGTCAAGGCATTACTATGTCAATTTAGTCCTTCTGAAAGGACTGTGGACCTCGTGTCCACAAAGCTCTGTGGACACGTGCAACAATCTCAGTCCTGTGTATGCACAGTACAAATATATATTTAACCTCTGCACATGTAGAATGTGGCATGTTGGGGACATTCAGTAGCACTTGATCCGCATGTGGCTTTCCCAGTGTTCCTCTCCATCCACAGTGGCACGGGATAGCCACTGGGACAGGCTGGTTGTCCTGTGGTTGTGCTGATGGGACACCTAAGCAGGAGCATCCTGGGATACTGCCACAGAGCATGGAGTGATGGGGAGAAGGCTGAGATTTGGGAAGCTGCTAGGAGAAGGATAAGGCCCAGGCTAAGGAGGCTGCTGCAACCATTATTTCCAGCCTTGGAGAAGGCTGTGTCTTCAGCCTTCCTCCAGCTGTTCTCACTTCTCTCCCTTTCCCATCCTCAGCCCCTTTTTTCATGTGCTGAAAATGTATTTGTTCTGCCTTTTGTCTTTACCAGTGGTTGCTGGGGGAGGGAGGGAGGCTGGTATTTTGTTTTTATTTCCTCGAGAAGCTCAGCCCTCATTGATACTTGCCAGGTCTGAACTGTAGCAGAGACACTTTGAGCTGAGTGCATAAATGTCTGCGGGGGAAAAAAGGGCTGGTTGGTTTTGCTTTAATAATAAAATAAAGGTCCCACTAAAATTCACCCATGGGCCAAGGAACAAACATGATAAATTGCAGCCCAGAGGGTAATTCTTCTGGAAAGGTAAAATTATCTAAAAATAGCACCTTAGAATGAAAGTGCTTCATTGACAATAACTACAGTGTTGCTACGGTGATGCTGGAAAAAAATGATCGTTGTTACTTAGACTGCCACAGAACTGCTCCCCCGCCCTCCCATGGCATGAATCAACTGCTAGTATTAAAATCACAGACAAATTTTGTGTTATATTTCAATTTTTTTCCTTGTCTGAATGCTTCTCTGTTCTAGTGCATGTCCCGCAGACAAATGAAACACCATCAGGGGAAGGCATTGAAATAAAATTTACTGGTCAGCTCCGTGTGATCTATCTATGTATTATCTCAATTGCAACTCGTGCACTTTCTTTTATCAGAACAGCTTGCTCCAAGAGCAGGGAGGCAGCAGTCAGAATTAGACCTAAAGGTAACAGCTTCATGGGACTGTTCACAGATTTTTTTTTTCAGCCTGCAGCAAGTAAAAGACATAATACTGATGAAATCCGGAGCCTTTTGTTTCAACAAGTTTCAAGTTAAATACCTCCCAGGGTACATGCTATCCTGCTTTGTGAGGATTATGAGAGATGAGAAAGTTGAAACTCCACATTTCTTTTAAGAAAGCATAGTTTGGCAACAGTGTTTCTTTTAGCATTCATATCAACAACAGAAGAGCTGGGTAATACCCTTTTGATATACTTGGCCCATTCAGGCCCAGTTTGGGGGATTTGAAATGTAACATGACTTCAAAACGTTTATGGCTCTGTGGACACTGTATTTGCAGGCAAGTAGAGCTTCACAATCTTTTGTGTGGCAGCTGAAACCTACTTAACTGTCTGCCGTAGGTGAAGCTGGTAAATGGCTCTGTTTATACAGCAGCTGCATCTCAAATGCAATCCATACAGCTGGCGGTGGACCAGTTGCAATGTAGATGATATTTTAATTTCACCATCAAATTCTGTCTGTAATTTGTGAGGCTTTCCTTAGACAAATGAAGCAATATTAAATCACACAGCGAGTACTGTGTTGTACTTCCTGCCTTCCTTGAAGAGCCTGGAGTATGCCAGTTACATTGTAGACAATGTTGTATGAACGCGAAAGAAAAATATATCCATGTGTTCTTAAAATTAAGTTTAATTTCTAGCTGCATATAGAGTCTCTGACTTTCTCCATGTTGATTTTGGGCTAGAGCCATGAGTATGCAGACAATTGCTTCTATGTGGCATCTAGCCTTACCTAAAGAAGATACAGCGTCAGTCTCATGGAGTCAAGAAATTATATAATTAGACTTTTAGGGGATTTGTAGCCCTCTGAAGCTAGGAATTAATTTTTTTGAAGGGTAATTTTAAGAGTGGTTGACTGGCAGTGTGGGAGGATGGAACATTAGATGGCAAAGGAGGAGGGTTTTATTAACTGTCTTTCTCTGGTTTTTCTTCAGGATAATTATTGGACCAAACTGCATTGAATTCAGAGGAGATTGAGGCATCTGAGACTTTTAAATGTTACATAATCTTTTTAAACAGTGACTCAAACTCTGGCTTTACTAGCTGGAAGGTTTGATGCTCTCCTTTGTAGCTGGTATTCCAGTGGTGAGGAAGAATAAGAATGTACAGGAAAGTGAGGCTGCGTTTAGTTTTTCATACCGCATGCAGGAAGATAATGATGGGCTCTTATCGTGATGTGGCACTGAGTGAAAAGATTCAATTCAGTAAGACCATTATAGAAACATAAAGAATTTCACAATGCTTTCCTATACATGTTTATATATAGCATATTCCTTTTGTTCAGCTTTGCACAGAGGTCAGGTATGAAAGGCTGTGTTTAGAAGGTATTATGATTCAGGTTTAAAGCGATGCTGATCCACACTTGCTGAAAATAATGAAAGACTTCCTCTGACTTCATCAAGCTTCGGTTTGGGGTTACAAGGCTGGGAGCTCAGACATGGAGACCTCCCTCATACATCCTAATGCTCTACACAGATTGCTATAGCTGATAGCTCTGTCATGGAGAGCAGAATTTGCACTTCTGAATGTCATTTAATGCAGACCTGTTTTGCTGCCTGCAAATACACAGAGGGAAACAGGTATGCCAGGGAGCAGCAGAATTGGGCACGGCTACCAAGATGGAGTGCAGAAGGTGGGAGTCGTGGTGTCCAGTCCAAGAGGGTCTGAAATTCAGTGGGGGCCTTGCCCAGAGGCAGGATAGTGGTGGGCAGCTGCCAGGTGTCACAGTGCCTCTTTGGGAGGCAGTTTCTCCCAGGTCCTGCTGGTCTGTGCAGCCCCTGGTTTAGGAAGGGGGGAAGCACATCCCTCGTTCTCTTGTGCTGCACTGCTTTGACTACAGCCCTCTTTGTAATTCTGAAGTGGAATTGGATCAATAGCTTTGAGAACTGAAAAACAGTATTTCAAAGTGATGTTAATTCTTGAAGAGCTGAATACTTACACAAACATATTCTGGTGTCTGCCATGGGGGACCAAACTATGTCCTCCATGTCCAAACAGGACAGATTATGAAATTGCAGATTTGGTGACTGTACATCAAAAAGAAGGTCACAGTGGAAACATTTTTCTTAACTGGAAGCTTAACTCCTGTTAGAGTTGTTGCTGGTGGGAAGTAACATTTACATGCTGGTAGAGTAAGATTCCTGGACCAGGCTTAGATGGGGGTTAACCAGTCCTTCTCATTGTTTGCAGTTCATTTTACAGGGTCTGTCTTTAGTGTACAGGTAGTATAAGATGATCTGTTATTTCACACAGTTGTCATCTCCTGGAATCATCTTAATGTGGGTTACAGCTGCTGAATACTTTGCATCTGTGTGAAAATACAAAGAGATTCCACAAATAAATCATCTGGCATCTCTGTTCTGGAAAAAGCACAGGCTTAATGAAGAGTAGTTGTCTAGGATCTGTTTATTTTACCTCTGGCAGAGCAGTTGGTGTGAGTACATGCTGTATAGTGTTAGATCCCTTGGGGATCCTTCGAAGTATGTTAAACACCATCTACATATTTCTCCTCCTTTCCTTAATGACTCTCTGACTTTTATCAATGTATATCATGCCTTTCTCTTCTCCTTTGATGATAAGTGAGTTTGCTTAGCAAATGACTGCCCTATGATGGTCTCTTAGTTCTCCTTTCTGGGCTTTAAAACTAAAAATTTGTTCAAAAATTTGTAAAAGGTACTGTGGTGTTAGCTTGAAGCTTTAAAAGCTTCGCCTGCCCTTGGATGAATATGTGTGAAGGAAAAGTAGCTCAAAGGGCACAATCGGTGATTGCCTTCAAGAAAACAGGCAACAAAGACCCTCTGTGAATCCAAACCACCAAACAGTTGACTCCGGGCTTTCACAGAAGTACAGGAGGAGTATTTTTCTAAATAGGAATAGAGGCTAAAACCAGGATCAGATACTTGACGAGAAGATAGGAAATGGCATGTGAAAATCATTCCTCTGTGGAAGGCTAGCACATAATCTACATCCTCTTTTAAGACCCACAGAAGACGTTTTTGCTAATTTTGCCTCTTCTGAGAGCTTTTCCCTCTTCTGTAGAGGTAGCAGCCTGTGAAGAAGCACCTACAAATACATATAAGATGTGCTTGACACAGAGCTGTGTGTTCACCCTGAAGTCCTGGTGTTTTTAGAACAGGCAACAAAGACCCAGTAGTTTGCAGTGAGTTATGTCAGTATAGGCTCCTCCAAAACACCTCCCAGCCTGGCTTGAGAGGCACCCTGAGCTCTTCCACCCACTTCTGAGCAGCACATGTGCATGGGCCAGCCCTGGTGTGGACAGGGCAACAGAAGCAGAGCAGGTGGAGTGCCTTAAACAATGGCTCTGAGCCTTAGCACACATGCCTACCTCCGTTTGTGCATCTCCATTATCATCCACCCTCTTTAGCTATTTCAAGTAATGGCAGGTTGAGGGCAAGTGAGGGGCATTGAGGCATGACCTTATCCCCCATTGCCCTGAGGCTGATATGTTTCTTTCCTTGAAAGACCCTCCCAGGCCCTGTGTTTCTGATTCACTTCCTGCAGTAATTACTGTGGCCGATGTTAAGGGCTTGTAATATGCAGTGCATAAATTGCTGTGGCGGAATCATTGCATTTTATATCCACTGGGATTAAACTAATCTATTGTGTTATGCTGAGAACTCAGAAAGTAAGAGGAACCCTTTCATACATTACAGCCTCATTTAGTAGAGGTTATCTAAAAGTTGCTGGAGGCTCTTATAAAACAGTGACCATGAAAGCACTGGTCTGCAATATATTCATGTGACGTGCAGTGCTTACACTGCGGTTAGTGGAGATCGAGGAATGAGTAAACAGATGTCCCTGGGAGTGATCTCAGCCTTGGCCTGAAAAACAGTGACCTCTCCCAGAGTGAGATGTGGATATGTTAACTGCTGATCTTTTAACAGCTCCGGCCGCTGCACTAGATAAGTCCCAGGTGTGTGAAATATCATCCATTTGTCTCGTGTTTCAGCAACTGAATTCGTGTAACAGAGAACTTCAGTGGGCTGCAGGCTGAGATTTTATCTTCTCTGCAGCATCAGTTCAAATGATTCTTGAGTACCTGAAAAACACCTGCCCTTCTGCGTGTAGTGGTGAGTAGGAGCTGAGGCAGCAGGCCCATCTAGAAATATATTCAGGTACACCTTTGCTTCCAGATGCTGACTGGCCCTCTCTGCAGCAAGGGTCCTGCAAGGACCATCCCACTCTCAGGCAAGGATATCCTTCTCATATTGCTTCAGGATCTTTTGCTATTCAGTGTGCCCAGAAATACGAACAGGACCTCACTCTGTTGACTGCTGAAGAGCTACTTGTGGAAGCCCAGGAGACTGGGTGGTTTTCCCCAACAAGGCATTGCTGTCTGGTGCTCTGTGTGATGTACACATGAGGATGTACTATCTCTAGTAAAGTTTTGCAGGATGTCCACTCAAAATCAGCCTCAGCTGAGCAAGGCAGCCAGTGACCTGAGCTAACTCAGCAACAGAGGCTAATTTGTTGTGATCAAAGTCATCACAGACTGTTCTGTTGTCTTGAGTGTGACTTCTGCTTAATAAAAGCGCTTAATAGGAGTAGAGCTGTTGCTCAGGTTTTCAGCTGTGGCTTTGTTATTCAGTGCATATCTCTGTAAATATTATGCTGTGGCTGAGCTTCTGACAATTTCATAAGGCTACAAGCACTTATCCTCATAGACAACACAGACAGTTTTGATCTGATACTACTTTGGTGTATATATGTCTTTTTCTAGCTGATTGCACTAACAGTACAGGCCATCTGCTCTCTTGGGTTAGGCTTTAGCTCTGAGATACTGCCATCCCAGTATCACTGCCTTCAGCCTTGAGACTGACTATTCCACAAAAGAAAAAACAGCTTTTCCCAGAGCCTTTTTTGTTTGTTTGGTCTTGGTTTGTTTTGATTTTTTGTTATTCTAGCTCAGTAAAGCTGACCTTGCCTTGAGGTTTTAAAGCCCACAGATCCACAGATCAGAGCCCTAGGGAAGAAGCAGTATGGTTAAATACCTGATCACTGAGCAGAATTGACAGTGAGTAAACCCTGATCTCTCAAGACACTGTTTGTCTCCAGTTGGCTTTTTGTCCCTCCCTGAAGTTCCAGGAGATACAATGGCCTGCCAGAGGTGAACTTCATCTGAAAGGAGTCCCTTGAGCAGTAACTTGTTCTTATTTCCTACAGTTCAGCTATATCTGGGAGCATGTTGATCGTGATTCGACTGACAGGTCTGTGAGTCAGTTTTGTGAGTTCAGCTTTGGAAATAACTGTATTTAGTTCCAAGAAAAAGAGCTCTATTGTTGCTCATGACCTGCTGTCCCCATTCCAGTAATTCACCAAAATAGTCAGCATCCTGAGGATCATGCATTTTTGGACCTACATTGTTATTCTTGCAGAGAGAAAACCTCTTTGTATTCTGTAAGAATTTTGTGCATTTTCATGCGTTCATGTTGTAGAGTGCTTAAAGGGATTAGCAAAAGATTGTTTATCATGGATAGCTGGCTAAAGGAAATAATTCTCCTTAATCTTTGTAATTTTCCCTATATTGACACTTCTCAATTTTTTTCACAAATAGTATAATTTAGAACAATTTTCTTAGCACATCTGAGGACGTCTGTTTTCTCTTTGGAGCCCCTCCTGTTGCCATAACACAAATGCTCCCTTGACTTGTCTTTGTTCCGTTGCTATTAAAAGTCATGGTCATCACTAACTTCAGGTTAAACTTCAGGGCTGCATGCAAGAATGCAAGGGAAAAAAGTCAGTTTCTGAGAACTTAGGAAAGAGCAGGATTGGAGATGCCTGGTAACTTTAACACAGTCCCTCTGGGTGTTATAAAACAGACTTTGTGTAGTTTTATGTGGCCCATGGGCCTTTCTAAATTGAGCCAAAGTAATGCATGGCTCAGGACAGGAGCCAGTGTGGCATGTGCTTCAGCTTTCCTTCCCTGGGCACCCAACATCCTTTGTTTGCACAAGAGATGTGAGGCCTGTTTGGCTACTGTTCTATGTGTGGAACCATTCAAGACCTTGCCCATGGCGTTCACAGTAGCTCATAAGGGGAGGTTTTCTCTTAGGGTGCACTTTCACAAACATTAGGCAGCAAATTGAGGGTTGGACCCAATGGTCTTAAAGGTCTTTTCCAAGCAAATGATTCCATGGTTCTGTGAAGTACAGAAAGCAGCATATGGCATTATAATTCCTTTTCTGTCTACCAAGTAATCAATATGGCCTGTAATTAAATCACAGTGCAAACCTGACATTTTGGGAGAGCTGTAGCTTACAGTCCCAGTAACTGAAGGACAACTCTGCATTTACCTATCCCTAGCATTATTTTTCAAGGCCTAAAAACAGGTTTTCTTTGGAAAGGTTTAAGGAAACGAGCTGTCTAGTCTTAAACCCCTCTGAAATATCCCTTGGTTGCATTCTAGAGCTTGTGTGTTAGGAATGGAGATGCTTGGTGAGCACATGGTTTTGCTGTCATGCTGTGCTGGTGTGGAATGGTCCTTGTGTGGGGAAGATGTGAGCAGTGTGGCTGCTCTCAGCCATGCCTCACATCAGATCCACTGCAGGGGACAGGCAGTGTCCATGGCTAGCAACCACGTTTGGCACAGGAGAATTGGTCAAATGGTGCTGGCTCTCCTTTATCTCGTAAAATGTCAAAAAATACTTAGTAGAATACATGGACTTCTGCCCAAGTATGTTATTGCTGCAGGGATGCTGTTCTCTGCTTGCTTATGGCAGCGAATGTGGTTGTACACATCACAGTGTAGGAAAATCTGGTCCCCTGAACAAGAGTCTGGAGCTGAAGCCTCAATCAGCCTGACCAAACTAGAACATTTATTGTCCTGATCTTTGGTTGACTTATCAATTTTGCTGACTTTATCACCTCAAGCAAGTCCTTCTCAAACACATGAGCAACCAGTTTCAAGAAAACTTCCTGAAGGAAGGCACATGCTTCCAAGATATGTAATTCTCCATTCCCATAGCCTAGTTTGGGAAGATGGGAATTACGAATTTCTATCAAGTGCAGCACTATTTCTTGGTTTCCATCTCCAGTTTTGTAGCAACACTTTGGATCACAAAGCCTTCCTCACATGCTTCTTAACCTTTTAAAGGGAGTAGCAATAGAGGATGATGGCTGTCTGGCAGCTAATACTTTTTATGAGAAATCAAGTGGCACATACCACATGGCAAGATTCTCTGGAATCACACATTTGCCCTGAAAATGTGAGGATAATTGCACTCCCGTGTGTTGAGAAACCATAGCAGTCATGGAAAGAGATAATGATGGTGATGATTTTGTAAGGGCCTCCAAGATTCTTAGCACATAATGGGGGATGGAGTAACTTTTTCTATTACTTTTCGTAGCTATTTCTTAAAAAAGCAGAAGGCACAGTTCTTCAAAGTGACAGAACAGCTGCTTGATTTTCACAACAACTAAGCACAGGCTTAACGCTAAACACACGCGTAAGTGCACAGCTTTGTCAAGATGATGAGCTAAGTTGGAGTCTGACATCTTCTCCAAAATGTATGTTAATTAGAAGATCTGTAAAACATGATCTCTGCAGGCCACTAACTAAATCAGCTGAGTACCACTTCAGGCATGTGTACTCTGAAGCTGACAGTGCCTGTAATGTCCTTCCATACAAACAGCTCTCTTCTCTTTCCTGAATGAAAGGCAAAGCTTATTCCAACTTAGAGAGTGATGCCAGTAGAAGTGTTGAACGTCTGAAATGGGTCTGTGTTACTGGCTGTTTCTCTGATTTGCTTCTCAATCAGTTGTCATGAAAAGAATTTACCTTTATGAAAAAGACCAAATGAAAATATGCAGTTGTGCTTTGTGAATGTGGTTGAAAATGAAGGCCAAAATAACCAAGGACTCCGTGTAATGGATAAAATGGGTGTCTAGTATCTAGTTTGGGAGCGTATGCTGGTAGTGAAAAAGCTGGATGTATAGACTTGGTTTAATCTGCTAAATGATAATTTCCCAGCAAGTAGCAAAATTTGGCAGGATTTGTTGTTGTTTCTGTGACGTTCGTTGCCAGAAGTCCAGTTTGATCAGGAACTTTATACCCACAGTACTGTACCAGACTGATTTTGGTTACATATTTTTTTCTTTTAAAGCTTTACCTAATGGATTTCTAATTCTCTTGATATCTGAAGTGAGAAGAATTTCTCTGAAGCTGAAGAGCTGCTTTACTGCAGAGAAAATTCTGCTCCTGTCTCTGTAGGAAGAAGAGGCCCCCTGTGCAGGCGTAACGTGATGATGGGCTAGGGAAGGAAGCTCAGATGGTGGGGTAGGAGGTTTGCACCATCTGATACAGAGCTCAGCTCTTTGGGGCTCCTGGCAGGAGGCTTTGAAGGGGTGGAGGAATACTGCTGGGTTTGGTGGCCATAACTGAGTTGTTCCAGAGCCTGGCAGAAGGAGCTGCTTGCGCTCCACGTGTCTCCACCAGCCACCCGTGGTGCTGACAGAGGCTGCTGGCACTGTAGCCAGCAGGATTGGCTATGGCAGCCTGGCAGCCTTGTGGTTGGAGGTGGAGGCTTCTTGGCAGTGCTCAGTAGGATGGCTCTTCATGGGATCCAGTGTTCCACACTCTCCAAATCCCATTATGCTCCTCAGTGGAAGGATGGAAATAGGGTTGGGAATGGAAAGGGATTACGTGGCAAGGATGGCGCTGTTCATGTGCCATCCAGATGTGTGTGTGAGAGGGCCAAGCAAGTTGCATGAGAACATGAAAAGTCTAGTTCAGGTAAGGCATCATTACCTCAGGCTGTTATTACACTGTGAAACAGGATTCTTTGTAAAGTTTTAGCATCTAAACACAATATTACAATGTCATCCAAGTGAGTAAATGTAGGACTACAGCTAGCATGAAGGCTTACCTACATTGAACTAATTACAGGATCAATATTAAAACATGAATCACAGCTTTGTGTGATTTGTATCAAGAGTAACAGGAATAAATCAAGCAGCATGGTGTATTTAATTTTATAAATGCTGGGAAAATGCATACTATTCTCTATGTGCTGTAGCAGCAGGAATTGCCAACATCTCGTAGGAGGAGAAAACTGGGAATGAGGATAAATGCTCCTTACCCAGAGCTGCAAAAGCTCTTGGTCATAAGAGGCATTATTCTCAAGTACTCCTTAAAAAAAAAACATTAAAATCCTGGTTTCTCATGAAATGTACATAGCATCAGCCCATTCTGACCTTAGTAGGAGGCAGCCAGGATGGGAAACTTCCCTTTTTTGCCAACACCACTGGGGTGCACTCCATCTTGGTGCCTGGTGGTAAGCAGGGGTTGTGCCTCTAGGTTGTCAGTTCTGCTCGTTTTTTTCTTTGTACTCACACAGTTTCCATTGCTTTTGTTTCATTTCTTTGTCTTTAACTGTCTATATTATGGTGGCTTCTGCCACCCAGTCCTGGGCAACATCCCAGATGGCACCTCCTGCTGGCAAACCCTATCCTGGAAGATCTTCATGCATAGCTTTTCCAGAAACCAGTGGGGAGACAAAAAAAACCCAAAACAAACAAACAAAAAAAACCACCAAAAAAAACCCACCAAAAAAGCAAACCAAAAACAAAACAACAAATCTAATTTCATTTGTTTAACTTCTCAGTGAGTCACATGCTCCAGGCACCTTCTTCAGCCTGAGGGACAGACCTGCATTCCAGGCAGGACCTGAATGGCAGGCCTGAGGACCTCTGTCAAGAAGCTTCATGAGAATTTCTGAAGCTCACCATGTCAGTGCTGAGGGCTTAACACTGACTCTCAAACCTAATCCCACCATGTCTGGGGTCTAACTGTCCAACGGCGTCCAATCCCAACCTCAGCCTCACAAAAACTCAGGATTGAATTTGCATTCTTGTTGGTAGCACTCCCGGAATGAGGATGCTTCCTTGTGAGACTAAAAGGTGGTAGTGAACACTTTGTGCTCAGAGCATCTGAGGGGGGTGTCAGGTAACAGAAGATGGCATTTAGCAAACTGGGCATTATTTAATAACACTAATGACACCACTGGGGTCTCAGTTACCTGGTCCCCTCTGAGCAGTGATGCTTGTTGGAAGGAGTTTGCACATATATTTTTGGACTTCTGTGCTTGTATCAAGCAGCTTCTAATTGCATAAACAAGAGATATGACATGGCAGTTAGCAGCATTATTGGCTAAACAAGAGTTAATTAAAGGGGATATAAGGTACTAATTTTTCAGATGGAAAAGGAAGGATTGGGGTGGAGGGATGCCCTAAAGCAATGCTATTTTATCTAATGCTAGCTATGTGAAATGTATCCAGAAAGCATTGAGTTTTCCATTGGAGGTTGTGCTTCATTTACCTCATTTGCCTAATTATTCTTAAAGGCAGAGGTTTAATAAAATGACTTGGGATAAACCATTGGGATTTGCCATCTGTGGTATGCCAGAGTTAACTGGCTGAAACTGAGAAAGCAGCTCTGTCCTGCTTATGTGACTCCTTTGTCACCATTCATAGTAGTGTGATTGGCACTGACTTGCAACCTTGTGGATTGTTCACATGGGTCCATAAATCGTGCTGTTCCAGTCTTCAGTGCCTCACCAGATTGCCAAGAATGTCTCCCAAACTCCTCTTCCACCCACTTCCTCAGCTGCTGAAATACCTTGGCACAGCAGTGGAAACCGCTCGTGCATTCCTGCCACTGGAAGCTCCTCTCAGGACTGCTGGGAAGGGAGGACTTACTGGGCCTCAGGACTTGTAGGTGGAGAGGGGTTACCACAGCCTAAAGTCAGCCTTCAACTTGAGTTATTGTGGGACTAAATGAATAATTTCTTGTTGATGAGGAAGATTTATGTATAGCCAGGTAACAACTTTGAGTTCTTTCTCTGCACGTTCTGTGGGCCAGCCACACTGCAGATCGTTTCATCACTAATCCTAATGATTTCCCAAGATCACTGCTTGCATTATGCTATGTGAGTGTTGCTTTAGCCAAATAACTCCACCACACTGGAAAATTGAGTGCATTGGGATGCATTAGTTTTCTAAAGGTTTCAATGAAAAGGTTAAATTGATGGGCAACATCAAGTATTCTACTTAGCGCAAACCAAAAGACCAAAAAGGCTGTTAAACTCAAAAGCATATCAGAGTATAAATCAAAACATTTTGCTTTTTAGAGCAGAGAGAACAAAAAGCTTGGGATTTAACAGCAGGCAAAGAGAGCCAGTCTCTGCTCTCTGGCCCAGAGATGAGCTGCCAGGGCACAGATTGCTTTCCTGCAGCTCAGCTGCCTCACCTCCTGACCAGGACTGCTGTGTCCAGACTGTCCAGATGGTTCAGGGTGGGCAAACCCTTGAACCACGCCCAGGGACTGTCTGGCTGCATGGCACTGGCCACAGAGATGGACATGGCAGACCAGGGCTCAGGTGCAGGGATGAGTTTGGCCAACCTGGTCAATATATATAGAGTAGCCTTGAACTTGGAACACTTTCAGCTGAAAAAGGCTGGCATATTAATCCGCTTAATCAGGTACCTCTGTCAAGTGGTCTCAGTATTTAACCCATTGTACTGTGCCTGCACAGCATATGACATATCAGTGGTCAAGTAACCTTTGCACCACTACCTTGGAAGAAAGAGCAGGGCAGGACAATCCTTTCCATTTCCCCCAAATATTGCTATGCTGTTGGATCATTTTGATCCGAGAAACTCCATCCTGTCAGCCATCTGAGAGCACGTGGGTAATAACAAACAGATCATGAAGGGGTGTTTGACGTAGCTGCTAAATATTATGAAGGCTGTGGCGTCACAGGTACAAGAGGTGAAGCATAATGAAGGTCTGTTTTAATTACAGCACTCAAATATAGTGGTAATAGGAAACTGTATAAATCTGTGTTAGGATTTTCATTATGTTTTTAATGAAATACTGATTAGCATGTGCTAATTGACATGAACCCTGAGCAGACAGCAGCAAATGAAAACAATCTGGCAACTGGCTGCTTCCATGCTTTGGTTGTGTCCATCCCTTCCCCACTGCAGGCTGCTGGGATGTGAGTGAGGTGGTGGCAGTGCTATAGGGCCCGTTCCATGGATTTCACTATTTAAGGTGTCTCTTATCTTCTTCCTTTCTTCCTCTTCTATTTCCAAATGAATTGGAAATAGAGCTCATTTCTTATACCTGCTTCACTCACATTTTTGTTTGCTGACTTCTCTGGGCAAGCAATGGCTTTAAGCAGCCAAGTAAAATAGACTTGTCCTTAAGTCAACTGTTGGTGAATAGATTTTGTATGTGGCTTGGTGGGTTTTCATGAGAGCTTTTCAAGTTCGGTTCCTGTTTGCTCTCTGCTCACTTCCAGGAACAGGATTTTGTACAAGCTTAACATTTTTTGTTTATAATCAGTATATTGTGCTTATGGTATGTCTGTTGCTGAAATGCAAGTACTAGATGAAATATTTTTATCTGAGGGTAGGTGCCTGACAGCTTTAGCAAGATTGACCTTTCAGTTGGACTTCTAGTCCTTAGGACTGCCTGGTAATTAAGTGGTTCCTTTTATTTCAAGTGAAGATTTTCATCCTAGACACATAAGCTCAAGTTTCATTTTGAATCATCTTAACCTGACTTTCAGAAAGTCAGGTTAAAAGCCCAGAGCCAGCTGAAAATGTAGCTACTTTAATTTATCTAAAGTTGATTTTTGATGCTTTGTTACCCACTATAAAAAATATATAGGCCATTATCTCTTGCAGTGTAAACACTGTGGAAAATGTCACATTTAATAAAAACTATGACCTCATTCTCAGCTTCATTTTAAATGAGTTTCATTATTTTACTCAATATATTATTTATTCATGTATTCAGATATATTTGTTCAGTGAAGGCAGAGATATTTTGATTAATTCAAAGACTAAATGCTCTGTACTTCTCATGCAAATTGATGCAGAAAAAAAAAAGAAAGAAAAAAAGGTGAAACTCTCTCTGTACTATGAGGGCTAAATGCATCATCAGAATGTAATGAATGCTGTTTGTGTGCAGTCAAGTGAGGAGTCATGTTATCCTGAATCTCTCTCCATGGCTTTTATTATTATAGCAAAAATAAAATTCAGCACATGCATTATATATTTGTTCAATGCTTATTTACAGACCCCATTTAGATGGGGAGTAAATGGTCAGATGAGCCTTGCCAGGTACTCAGGTACTGTGCGATGACTCCAATATTTCTTTGCAATTCTTCCTATGATTCTACCAACTTTGCCTTTCTCAATTGAAATATAATAATTAAGAAAAAAAACCCAGCCTACAATGCAGAAGAAGTGGGATTTTCAACAAGCACTCACCATTGTATTAATTAATTCCCCACTGAAGTGGGGAGTTAATCTCATTGGCATGACTTCGGTGGGAGCAGAGCTCGGGCCAACACTCAGCATTATTAACACACAGAGCAGTGATGTGTGGTAAAGTTTGCACAGCTTGACAGTATGTCCAGGCTGTGGGAATTGCAGTAGGATAAAATCTTAAAGGGGCTTTGGACTAGGCCTGTTATTTTCAACTGAAATGACTCGTGGAATTTTCATAGGCTGAATTTTGCTTAGGAAAAAAGCCTGGTGAATTTTGTTACTTTTGGTTTTCATACATATTTGGGGCAATATGTGTACTTTTTAGAGCACAAGTCCTGTGAGAAGCATCTGAGGGAGCTGGGGTTATTTAGCTTGGAGAAAAGGGGGCACTCAGGGAACTTTCTTGTTCTCCACAAGTACCTGACAGGAGGCTGTAGCCAGGCAGGGGCTCAGTCCCTTCTCCCAGTCACAGGACAAGAGGAAATGGCCTCAAGTTGTGTCAGGTGAGTTTTAAATATGATATTAGGAAAAATGTCTTTACTGAAATGGTTGTCAAGTGTTGAAACAGTCTGCTTGGAAAAGTGGTGGAGTTGCCATCCCTAAAGGGGTTTAAAAGGTGTGAGCAACCTCAGTGTGCCTAGCTGGGTCTGGTGATGTAGATGATGATGATGATGATGAGGTAGCAACTATGGGGTCTTCTCCAGCTCATGCACAGTCAATCCAGGGTCAAGGTGTGGATGCCCAGGGGTCAAGGAACCTTATTTTGCATCATCCAGATCCTGCTGTTTCCCCCTGTCTATTCTGTGGTTCTTGACAGGAAAGGAAATGCTGGTAGCGCATTGAGGAGTAATTTTGTTACGTGATTCCCCATCTGGTGGGCCTGACAAACAAACAGACACATCATGTCTGAGAGATGAACATGGAATATGTCCATATGGCCTGCTGTAATGCAGGTCACTATTCATAGAATCACAGAATGGTTTAGGTTGGAAGAGACCTTGCAGATGACCTAGTTCCACCCCCCTGCCATGAGCAGGGACACCTTTCCCTGATTGCTTAGTGTCACACCCAACTTGAGCTTGAACACAGGGCATATCCCTGTCTCTGGTGCAAGTCCCAGTTGTGTGCTGGGCTGCCTGCCTGAAAGGCTGGAAATTTTTATCTGATCCCCTTCGTAGATATGGCTGGAAAAGTGTCCAAGGTAGTGCATCTGCTGTGCAGTGACTGACAGTGGCATGGGCCAGGCATTTTCCTGAGCACCATCCAGAAAACAGCCTTTGCAGTTGCAGGGTGAGAATTTCACTCTCAGGTCTCTGTACCCATCTTTCTCTCTCACATTTTATTCGGTCCCCAAGAGGCAATTTCATTGACATTTTCCGATCCTCTCTGCGTTATGGATCTGAAAGCAGAAATTTTGTGCTCAGATTGCCAGAGTCTGTGCATACAAAAAAATGTCAGCCTGCTGCAGTCCTGTATAAATCCCTGGTAGAAACAGAAATGTTTTTGTTCTGGTTCTCCATAGATCAGCCCATAAGCTCCTGGCTGGGCATTCCCACATCTTTTCATGCACCCCTAGACAATATTGTCTTGTAGCCATTGTGTACAATATGAAAATTGATGTGATTGTGTAATACAGAAATTTCCAGTGGAAATGATAAAGTCTCCCCAGCCACTTACAGACACACTGAAGTTCATCTGAACCATGAAGTGTAAAGCAGCTAATCTTTCTGATCAAAATCAGAATATAGAGATAAGAGCATTCCTCTTTCATGTACAATATCTGTATTGCTCTCTTGCATTAACAGGATTCTGCATTACTAGTTTTTAACATATGAAACACAACAAGGCAGTAGCTGTTTTGTGCATCTAATAATAGTTATGCTATATCAATAAGTTGAGGATATCCATCTGTCTACTGAAGCATGCCCTTCACATGGGATTTGCCCAAAATAAGAACTTGCTGTTCCAAAAATCTAGTTACAGAAATTGGAATGTTACTCAGAGCATGAAATAACTGCTTTGTCATGAACCTCCCATTGGATCCCGGTGTCTGCAGAGGCAGAAAAAAAATGACCTACAAGGTTGGGAAAATGTCTTCAGGTCAGAACTTACCAACCCTTGATGTCTCTATTATGTTCTTCAAAGCAAGAGATCTTAAAACAAACCCCAACACCAGAGAAGGCACCTGCAGAGCACTGTCAGCGTGTTGATCTAGACATCAGATTCTTCTCATCTGTTTGCAGTTCTCAGTCACATCACTGTGTAAACTTTAAGGACTGGACTCATGCTTAGGATATCAAAATACTTTCTTTTGTCTTTTTTTTTTTTTTTTCCCAATTCCTTCTGTGTGAAAACTTGGCTGTGAAACTTAATAATAAAACCCATGGGCAGCTGTCCTCATAATATAAATCTCCCTCGTGTCAGTGGGTCATTTGCTGGGCCCTCAGCAGGTTGCATTGCATCCTGCAAGAATTCTCATAACTTTCTCAGGTAGATGTTTTCATAACTGCTGGACAGTTTCCATCATTTGAGACTGATGAAACAGAGAAGCCCTGTAGAGGCATAGAGTCTGGAAACACTTGTAGATTTTTTGCTTTGTGGGGTTTTTTTTTTACAAAAAAACTTTTGTGCATTCCCTCATTATACAAAGTGGTGCTTTCTTCTGGAACTGCTGTTGATGCTCTACCCTAAGGCACTTGAAAGAAAACCTCTTACACCTGGCTTTGTAATGACAAGAACATTGCCATAAAGTGGCAAAGCATGTTAATGTTACTTGTCTATATTCCCACTGTTTCTCATTTTCTTTGCCTTTTAATTTGGGCCTGCTTAGTTTCTCCATTATTTTTACTATTTATTGGAACAACACTTACTGTTCTCAGCTAGCAATCAGCTCTTCATGGTTCTGGACATTGCACAAGCGCAGTGGAGGAAATTATGAATTCTTTGAAGCCACTCACAAGCTTGACATTAATTTTCATAAGGCACATGATCCAAGCCACAGTCTTCTTGCAGTGAAATGTGGACACAGTAGAAATTTGTGCTGTGCTTAATTCCAGCCTTGTCAATGGCGCATTTTTCATTGAACACTGAAGTCAATAAGAAAATTCAAAAGTGTGATACAGAAAGGGAAACATTGGACAAGAAACTGGGAAAGCTTTACTTGGAATGTCTTGTTATTTTGGTATATTTTCTGCTTGCAGAAGCTGATGTTGATGACAGGACACTGTTGAGTGTCAGGCTTGGCTCTGCCACAGACTCACCATGACAGCATGACCAAATTTCAAATTTTTGGGCAGTGATAATGTTTGCCCACAGTGGGCCTGAGAGTTTGTAGTTCTGGAGACTGCCCATGCTCTTACACAGACATAGGCTGTCTGCTTGTTCACAAGTGTCCCCAGTGAAAGGCTGCTGCTTTATGACTGCATGACAGATGGGCTTGGGCTGATCATGTTTTTATTGGTGTTCACCTCTTCAGTGTGCAGCAGTGAGAGCACTGCTGAGTGCTCTTCCTTAATCTCTAAGTAAAGCTGTGTTTTCTCTATCTGCAGGTCTTGCTAAGTTAAACACAAAAGATAGGTTGTTGTTGTGAGTAATTGTACATTGTCTAGACTCAGATTTACAGCATCTGAGCCTGGGAATAATCTGTATTTTCTCTGTTTTGTTGAGCTGCAGAGGGAGCAATGCCTGAAGACCACAACCAGAACTAGTTGAGCAGTTTCTTTTTTAGTTTTAATCACTTGCTATTTAAATGTCTAGAAGAGGCACTGATTTACAAGTCCTTGCAAACTTCACACAAGGTTCAGGAAGGTCATGGATGCACAGAAGGTAGGGCCATTAGAAGTGATAAAACAAGGGTGTCAGCATGTGCATTTTAAAAATACATCTATAAATTTCTCATCCAAACCTGTAATTGTTATTCTTCACAGTAGCTGTATAGCTGTGAGTTACCTATCAAATTACTCAGGCAGCCTTGAACATGAAATTTTGTTGTGTAAGTAACATCCAAAAGTGTTTTCTTGTGGTGAAAGAGAACCTTTTTAGTCATCCCACCTCTGCCCAACCTGTCTGATTCCAGATGCAGAGCTTTTTACATCTCCATGAAGTGACATCTTACATCCCTAGCTGCATCCTCACGATTTCACATATCCACACATTCTGTTAACTTTGTTAATTTGGCAGCAAACCTGTCAGATTGGCCAGTTCTGGGAAACCAGATGGTTAGAAATGCTCAAGGGTCCATGAGTCACCAAACACCAGGTTTTCCACAGACATCCATGAGTTTGGCTCTTCCAGCATGGCTGAGCTCAGTGGATGCTACCTGCTCTCCAGGTAGCTGGGTGACCTTGGGCAGGTGATAAGACTCATCACTACTCCTTTCCAATGGCATGACAGGGAGAACTGGGCTCCTCTGTGGGCTTTTGGTCTGCCTTGGCTTCTGGCAAGGGATAGCTCAGGACCCTTCTCCAGCTGCAGGTCTTGCTCTTGCTGATAGTGGCACTGGACAAGAGCATTCACGAGTCAACACCATAAAAATTGCCAGGAGTTGGACACAGTCTGTGGATTTTCTAAAAAAAAAGTAATTATAGACTTTATTGCTGAGTGCCAAATCCATTTTTCCCTCTTCTGGGAGCCATTCAATAAACTTTATGTTCTGAGGTAGAGCAAAACTGTCGTAGTTTAATGCAGTGTTTTATGCCTCTTCCCTGCACTCTAACACCTGATTGTTGCTAATAGCCCAGTGTGGATTCTATTTTTCTTTCTAAATTATATTAATAGGTCTGAAATGCCCTGTGACTTGGCATTTCCCTCTGGACACTTACCCTTTCTTGCCCAGGAAGAAGCCAGTATTTCCAAGAACAGTTGCCTGTACAAATTTGCCTTTTCAGGTGATCAGCATCTATGATTATATTCCTTTCACAGAACCATCAGGCTTTGTTAGTGCAAGTTCTTGGGCATAAACCAGAACAAACCACACTTGGAAATGAAAAACAACCCTAACGAAAATGAAAGCTCCATCCAAGAAATGCACATATAAAGCAACAAACTCAGAATTTAGGTTTTCATTCAGCCTTTTCTAACTGACACATTTCCACATTCATGATCCTCTGGGTATATTTAAGGGGGGATGGGTTGGGAAAGGAAACTAACTTTAGCAGACTATCAAAAGAAATGCTTCTCAACAGAGAAGTGCATCAGAATTATAGAATATGTTCCTCCCCTAAAGCCAATGTCCTTCAAAAACAAGACTAGGTGATGCATTGAATATGGCACACTATGATACTCCACAGCAGGAAGTGAAAACATCTTTTGTAGCTAACAGCTATGATGGGGAAAAATTTTCAAAGGTTTTAAGAAGCCACTGGTACAGTAACTCCCATATGCAGTTTCAACAATAATCATCTCCATAACACTGCAGGTAACACTCCCTAATGCTCCACACCAGGATTTGGGATGAGCCATCATCCTCTACTGAGCAGAGAAGCTGGGTGACTTCTGGCAGTAACCCTTCTGTCCTATAGAATCTCTGTGTAACATGGTGTGAGCTGTGGGATTTCTTTTGGGGGTGATAGTGGTGGTATGCATCTCTTAATAACATCAGAAATTCCCAAGGAGTCACATTTTCAAAGCATTTGGAAATCAAGAGGAAATTTTTATTAACTTCAATAGCTTTTGAACCAGGCCTATATGTGGGGATTTTTGTTTTGACATTGCCTAAGACAGGGGGGAATTGGTTTTTTGATAGTACAGCACCAGATTGCAGGCTCTGCATCTGTGGTTTTTTTTAACTCAGAACAACTCTGCTTTTATTATATTTATGTTATCTCTTATTTTACTACAATCTTTTTTGCATTTCATAAATATTAATTCCCCAAGCAGTCTCTTTTGTTTAGTAGTTTTAATCTATCACAGACTTTTCTGTTTTCCTTTCCTCTCTTGTCCCAGAGAGATGTCATCCTCTGCCATCAAAAACAAGAGTTTCTCCAAGGAAGCTCTTCAGCTCAGAGATGTAGGAGCAGTATTTTTGCTAGGTATCATTTTTGTTTCCTTCTCTGTGTTCCTTCCCCTTCACTGTCTAACACCAGTGCCAGGCTCTGATTTCACTTGCTTCCTTGCAGGGAACAACTTTGCCAACATTGTCTTTTCTCTTGACATCCATGGACAGACAGTCTAGACCATTCATTTGTCTTTGCACTGATGTGGAGGTACCAGGCTGCTTTAGAAGATGCCATTCAAACCCAGAGGGCTGTTCCCAGGCAGGCTGTAGTTTTGTTACTATTTGGAATTTTTTTTTTAATGGAATTGCTCAGACTGCTTGTTTTCCTTCACATTTTCCTTCACCTTCTCTGCTGTGTTTCTAGTTATTTTTAGTACCAGTGAGTAAGTTATGGTAGGCTGAAACAGGTAGGCAAATTTGTAGTACTTCATTCAAGCTGTACCCACTAACCAGCTTCTTGATGCTACTTCTCCAAATTGGACTGGTTGGCTTAATATTGTCCACTTATTCCAGATGAACTGTTTGCTTCTCACCCTTCTCTTGTCTGCACTGAATCAGTATTTAAAAAAAAAATCTAACTTTTTTTTTTTTTTTTTTTTTTTTTTTTCTAAGGGCTTTCTAGATCAGTGAACTTTATGGTTTGGTTTTTCTTTTCAGTTGATTTTTGGTGCTGTGGCAAATTCATATTATTAAATCAAAAACCAGACCAACACATGCAACCCTTCTATTTTGTACTTCAAGTGATTTTTAAAATCCTGGTACATCTAGGAGTGCTCTGACTGTACTTAACTCTGATGACTTTCTGTGAGATCTCAGTGGCATTTAAGATAGTTGTTTTGATAAACAGAAAGCTATATGCGTTACTGCAGAACATGATAAATATTTTGCAATGGGCAGTGCCAAATGTCTGTTGCTGATTTCTGGTAGACACCAAGTTGCTATGGAAGTTACATCCAAAGGTGAATCTCCTCAGTGTTGTTCAGAGAAGAAATGACAAGGAGGGAAAGGTGTAAGGCTAAACTGAATGCTTTGAATATCTGTAATCTACTGATTCCAGCATTCTTTACTGCCACACTTTCTCAGTCTGGATCTTGAGTATCCAGTTTAATCCGTTTACTTAACCTGTCTGTAACAGAAAGGACTAGAAACCTCAGGGAGGACAAATATTTGAAGATACATCTTGTTCTGAAATTCTCCCAGAGCAGTACCAGGAATCAGTGCTGAAAAATAAATCTCATTTCCCCTCTTAAGAAAAAAGCAAGGTGACAGAAAATTGAAAGTGCCGATAGCATTAGATTGCTGTGTCTTGAGCCTGTCAGTTGCCCTTGGACAGAGAAGAGGTGTTGGAAGAGGACAAGGTTCAGCTTGTGAAGATCGTAGAAGAATGCAGCAGCACTGAACTGGTTCTTTGTGGCTGGCTTCTCACATCTGGAAAGTGGGGATGATGCTTTAAAGTTTGTAGGTTGAAAAAATACCAGATAAGTACTGAGTGTTATTTTTATCCCAGACCTTGATCTGCAATAGTGGCTCCAGGTGCAGCCTCAGGAGAAGTTATCCATCCTGCCAACACCTGCAGATCCCTCTGCAGTTTAGCTGAGCTTTATTTGGGAATAAGCATTTATTCCCACTGAGCATACATCTGCTGCCTTCAGTCCCTAAAGAGTCTGGTCATAACTAAAATATGCCCATGTTTTTGTGGACTCAGGTCTGCTCCACTCCACTACTCACCACAGGGAGCTGAGAGATCTCACAGTGCTTCTAACAAGCTGCACTTTGAGGATGTGGCCTTGAGATTTACTGATCTCAGCTGATCCGCAAAAACTGAGTGGGGTCCGGAGGATGGGAGGGGCCCAATCCTGTCTGCAATGGGTGAAGATGGAACAAAAACCATTGTTACACTGATGTGCAGGCTCCTCATAGCTTAGCGGGCTGTTGAGCAGTTCAGGTTTTCTCAGTTAATCTTGGCAAGTGTTTTCTCCTCCTGGAAACTGTCTGAGTGAACCAGCAGTTTGTCTCTGCTCAGGTGGTCCTTCTCTCTCCAGAGCTGCAGACCAGAGGGCATGAATCATGAAAAGCAAAACAGGAGCAGATGTTCTCCATCAGGTTTAAAGTAGCAGTGTATGGTAGCTGCTTTAGCTCAGTCTCCTAAGAATACCTGTGTTTTGGAGCAGCCTTCTACTCATCCTGTTTAACATCCATGTCTTCATTTGAAAATGTTTGCATCTCCCCCACTCATCTCCCAGCCCTCCCATGGGTTTGGAAGTTTAATTTAAGCTCCAGTGGTGTTTAGGGCAGCTTGCAAAAGGGGTTGTTAAATGGAGAACAATCAAAGAGAGAGAGAGAAGATCAGTGAGAGGCAGAAGTGGAAAAGAAGATCAGGTGGAAGGAAGAGTTTAGGCTAACCTTAAAATAACTGGGATTACCTTAGACCCTCTATCACATTAACCAGGGGCTGAGTGAACACAGTGGTGTTAATAAGGTGAGTTAAAGGGTCATAACCACTTCTGAAGGGCACTGGGAAGAGGGACTGAAGTTGTGGGTTTGGACTTGCAGGTGCATAAAGAGAGATGATGGAGAGCTGGAGTAAGAGTGTGCCTGGGAAAGCAGAATAAATTGAATGAAATTACAGTTTGTTCCTGAAAGCAGTGAATCCCATGTACTGCCTTCCCCTGTGAACAAGGTTTGTTTTTAAACAAACAAAGCCAGAGATACAGTTAAGTGATGAAGCAGGAAATGAATATCTCTAAAAACAGGAGAAGTTGGGAAGAGGCTTTGTGAGACTTCCCTGCTTGTGCTAGCTGGGATACACATCAGTGGAAGATACCCATGGGATGGATTGCAGGAATGGACATAGAGCAAACACCAGATCAAAAGTGTTTAAGTATGGTCCTTACAAATGGGCCTTCGTGCAGTGACCTGCTCCAGCTAGGGTCAACCATAAGAAGGGGTTTAGAAACAACAGGATAAGCAGACTTTAATGAAATCAGTTTTATATTTGAAATGCAAAACTAAGACAGTCGAAAGCAGTTTGGATGTCATTGTTAATCCCTAGGTCAGCTGTGCTGATATATCTCATAAAAGACAGGATACGTTCAAAGGGCAAAATCCGCTGTTCATTGTCAGCGTGTTTGTGGAGGCAGGAGGCATTTGTGCCATGGAAGCACCCCCATGAGCTGGAGGGCAGAAGCACTTGGCAGCTCTCCCTGCCTTGAGAAGAGATGTCCTGCAGGCAATGCTGCAGGTTGGAGGAGAAACCTTGAGCTCTTCATTCATGGATCCAGTGGGTGGAAGTTCCTGCAGAGTGTCTAAAATGACAGCTCTCTTAGCAAGAAACTGTAATTTAGGTGTACTACTTCTGTCAGGAATATCAGCTCTTCCTACATTATGTGTACTTGTCACTTTTCCCTGCTCCGAAGTCCATGTCACCTGGCAGCTCTGGAGAAGGACAACCTCTATTCAGTAAGCCAGAACATATCTGCTGCCGTTGTTTCTTAGGAGCCATCAGACATCTCTGCTGTCTTGACTGAAATCAACAGGGAGCTGGCAGCAGTTCCAGGCACTGACTGAGTGGGCACCATGGATGCTTCTCACACCACCCTACAAAGAAAAATCAGCAACAAGTCTGTTTTTTCCCTTCACTTTGCCACTGAATTTTTTCAGTCCTACCTACTTACACATCAGAATGTGTTTCAGTGCTTCAGGACAGCCTGGGGAGCACCCATTAGCCCTGGTCTGTGACCCACATAACTGTGTGTGCCATCTGGATGCTTACTGCTTGGATGTGGGCAAGGATACATATTCATAGGTATGTATAGAGGGAGATGCATGCGTTCCTGCCCAGCTTCTCGGCATTATTTGTTCATCAAAGAGAAAATAAACAGCTTATGAAAGCAAAAGTCCTGAGAACCATAACAGACTGGTAAGGGTGGGCAAGTAGAAGTCAGGGGTAGCTGACAACAACAACAAGCAGTACAGCGAGTGCAAACTGCCAGGCTCTGTGTCCTACCTGAGCTGAGGAGGAGCTGGCCCTGCTGTGAGCAGCTCCAGGCCAAGCTCACCCTGTGCCACCGAGGAGCCACGGAGGCGGAACAGGCCGGGCTGTGTGCGGGACAGAGGCGCCCTGTTCCCCACGGCAGCAGCAGGCACGGTTCCATGGAGCACACGGGCGCTTTGCCACAGAGCCTCACGGAGCACACGCTCTTGGCTCCCCTTGCCCTGCAGCTGAATGCCTCGACTCACTGCTGGCTGTCAGACCACATCCCTTCGGGCTGCGGGCTGGCACCTCTCCGCCGGGCCTCGCTGCTCAGGGACAGGGGAGATCTTCCCGATCTTCCCGTGCCCTCTGTACTCACCAAGGCCCCTGCCTGGAGCTGCCTGTTAGCTCAGGGATGGCAGGGACCTGCTCCAGGGGGCTTCGCATGCAGAGCAAGAGCTGGCTGAAAACTCAGTCCTGGAGCTCTGCTTTCTTCCGATCTTTGCTGGCATGCTCTAGCTGCAGGTGGGGTAAGGCAAATGACAAGGGTACAAGAGCAAGGAAGAGGGAGCCAGCCCTTGCAGCAGATAGAGAGGGATCTGATGAGAGGCTGGCATGCCTTCAACATCTGTGAAAGGAACAGAGGGCAAGGAGACAGCACTTGGCTGCAGCCAGAGAAGGATCCCAGAAGCCTGAGCTCAGAGGGGCCTTTTCTGCTCATTTTCTTTGCGAAGTTTAAAAAAGAATGAGCATTTTAAAAAAAGGAAAAGAAGATGCTGTGCAATTTCTTTCAGGCTGTATTTGAGGTAACAGTTTGAAAAAAATTAGCTGCCATTTAAAGAAACACTAAGAATTTGTTCTTCTATTGTAAAGCAACATTTACTATGCAGTCCCTAAATAGATCTGTTATTAGATGAGACAGAGAACCCTTAGAAGTCACAGTAAACACAGCTGTAGAGGTGAGGAACATGAATAAGGCATCATGCTAATATTTGTACCTTCCAGTTGTCTTGAATGGCTGACAGAAGGGAGTTTTAACATTGTCCTCGTGCTCTGACGTAAGAAGAATTAATGTAGCAAGTCAGATGCTTAAAAATGTAATCAAGTCACCCTAGGCTTGTCAGGATTTAAGGAAGATTACCTAGGTGCATTTTCTGTTCTTTTATTTCTGTGCTGAGCATGTAGAGGAACCCAGGAGGACTGGAAGTTTCCAGCAAGGGCCTGGTGGTCAGATCCAGAGAATGCTGGATGTTGTGTGTGTGGAGCTGGCACAGTGGGTGGAGCGTGTTGGTGTTTGGGAAGAGGTGTCAGTGGCCAACAGGGAAAGCAGACTTATGCATGTGCTCTTTGCTTCCCAGAGAAGCCTGAGGTAGAATCACTTGCAGTTGGCTATGGCAGTGGGTTTGTTTTGGTGCACAAAGACTGAAACAGCTGAGGGTTTTAACAGAAACAGAAAATATTGAAAAAGCAAATTATTTCCTCTCCTGTGTCATGGTTCATCATCTGACTTTTGTCTTGATCCCTCTTTGGGCCCAATCCTGACAGAATTATAATTGGGCTGAAGGACTGCTGCTGGCTTGTTTGGCACTGCGCATCCCTCAGAGTTGGAGTCACTGGTGTTTATCTCAATAAAGAATAAATCAGACCTAGGAAGCTATTGATGAAGCAGGCTTTTTGTACTAACCCATAATTTCTGTGCTACATTCTGCAGCAGGAAAGTTTCCTGGGAAGCCTGTTGTAATTAGGATTATAAATGATTGCTAGCATTTTAGTATAAGAGGCCTTTTGTCTTTTCAAGGAGAAGGTCATCTAATTCTTTTTGTAGAGCAGCAGAAGGTAAAAAGTTTCCCGTTAACTGTAATTAAGGCCATGGAGAATGAGCAACACTGGTCAGTCACCTTCTGTGAGCATTAGTGAGCAGCACAGTCAAACGTGCCAGAAAAAGTTACTTTAGAACAGCAAGGTTTAGTCTGAGCACAACATAATGTTACCAAGGGGAAGAAAAATAAACTTAATGTTAATTTGTGACAGTTTAGTCAAGGAGAAGAAAATCATTACCCAAAGGGTTTAGGTATTTTGCCAGTCTGTTCCAGGATGAATTCATCCAGATCATTACAAGAAAAGAGAGCTATACTGAGATAGGAGATGCAATCTGTTCTTGTTTCTGGCACTGACCTGCTGGGCGGGTGAGATTAGCTCTCTCTTCCCTGTCTTCTCTGAACCTTGGCACCATCCAGTTAGAAGCAAGGCTCACAGGGCAGAGTTTACAGGGTTACACATGGCAGGCATCAGCACTCCTAATTGCAGCCTCTTACCTTAAAAATAACAACACAGCATTTCTTGGCAAGGGCCTGAACCTGCATCCCTGGCCCACAGGAGCAGCATTCACCTGACCTGCTCAGAGATATTGGAAGGGACATCCCACAGTGTCCCATTGTCCCAACCAAATGCCTGCTTGGATTGGGGAATAACTAAACAACACACATGTTGTTACTAAACATGTAATTGCAGGGTTCCCCTCTCCTCTAGGGGATTGCTAAAGCCCATGAATTATATGTAAGGAAACCAGCTATGCAGCAACTCTCTCCTGTTTCTCCTATTTGGGTTTCAAATCTCTGGGTGTGCTGCACACTGAGTTAAAAATTGAAAACATATTACCTTGATTTAGCATGGGACTGAGTAAATTGTATTCACTTAAAATAGCAGATATCCTGCTGAGAAAAAAAATAAGTATTTCTACTAGACTGTGTGACACCTAAGCTGCAACCTGGAGGTACAGGAGGAGGATTTGTGTTACTGAGAAATCCATAAATGTTGGCTGCCAGGTCAGAGCTGCTGAGGGGAGCAGGGCACATATGTTCCAGGCAGCTCCAGGCATTCAGACCTCCTGTATCTCCTCCCCACGTCCTGTGCAGGGTTTCATACAGTTTCTGGATGGTGTTGCCTTTTCCTCAGGAGGGTTTCATTCACAGCACTGACTGGGCCCTGCCTGTATGGCTCTGCAATGTTTGCTGAAAGCCTTGCTCTTGGAGTGTGTGGAATACTGAGGTTTATGACAGTAAGCTTAGCTTTACAGAAGCCACCATCCCACGTTTGCAAAGCTTGAAGGACCTGCAGGATAACACCTGCCTGTGTGGTGGGATAATTTGAGTCCCTTTTCCTTCTTGGGCCGATGGATGTTCCCAATGCTGGACATCCTCATTCTGTTTCAGCTCAGACGTATCTTACCTTTCTGTTGGGATCTATCCTGTATCTGAGTCTCTCTTGTTTAGCTCTGTTACTACTTGTCCTAACCAGACTGAGTCCAAATTATTCCTTTCCTCCTTGTGGAATCTTTTACGTATTTTTGTATTTACGTATCTACTCTATCCTGTTTCCTCACTCCACCCAGTTTATCTCACCCTTGTAACCACAGCTTCTTGCAACAGAGAAACAAATGTCAGTTTTTCCATTGTCTCCTAGATGCCAGCTATGTTAAAATGCTGTTTCTTACTCTGTTTTTTAAGGGCTACTCCCAGCTCCACCCTGGCTGACTCCATGTATGCCCAGCCCAGTGCTCCTCCTGGTGCATCATTTGCTGATGTCCATGGCATGCCTTTTCCTAACCAATTCTCAAGCCTTTCCTTGAAGATCATATCTACAGCTCCCACAGTAAAGATGTAATAGCAGAGTGCAGCAGCTACAGGTCACTCGCTTGGCTTTGAGCATCCTAACCCATGTGCTTGTCCCTGAGTTTGGGTTGTCCCAGTTAATGTTTCATCTATGCCCCGACTGTAACCTGGCAGTTGTGAGATAAAAAGTGGAAGCCTCTTTGACCCTGTCTGCTGTCCTTGGTGACTTGGAGACAGCCCAAGCCCTTGGCCCTTTCCCAAGCACCTGTGGACAACAGTAGTGTATCCTTGGGAAAGGAGAGTTAAAAGGACAGTGGTTGTGTCCCTGTGTGTGTGTGTGTTGGAGGGGAAAGGACAGAGAGCTTTCATTTTAAAATTAAATTCATATGATAGCCAGACCTTTCAACTTTTTCATGCAAACAGTGATTTATCGCTGCACTTACAGAATGAGCCAGGAGCAAAGAGATTGATCATGCGCTGTCCTTTTGTGCCAGAGTGGCAGCGAGTGGCTGTGGTGGCAGTGCAGAGGGGTCAGGTCCCACCGCAGAGCCTCTGCCGTGGGAAAGCAGTACAGCTCCATCCCCCTCACCCCACCATGGCTGCTGGGGTCCCAGCCTGGGGTTTCATCCATTTCTTCTTGTTACATGAGGAAAAAAAAAAAAAAGGATTGATCATCTATTGCCTTTCTCCCCCTCCTTTTGTTTGGCTGCTGGAAAGACAATGCAAAGTGCTCTTTGTACACGTAACACAAAGCTGCAAACTCATCTTCTATAAATTAAATCCCAGTAAGCCCACCAGCATGAAGATTGCTTTCTTTAAGTGTTCCCAGCTCAAGACTTCTCCAGCCATCTGTGAAGATTTCTTACCTCTTGCATGTATTGCACTTAAACTCAGTCACTTCAGTTTTGCCTGCCCCGTGTTTATAATATTTCCCCAGAGCTTCAGAACAGCAACATACACATCAGCACATCCTTCACCTTCAATAAGGCCAGGCCATAGGTCTTTCTGCATGATCTTCCTTGGGACTTCCAACTTTTGCCTCTCCTTGTTCAGAGGAGATCCTTTACAACATGTATACATTTATCTTACAAACCCCATGTATGGTATGAGTCCTGATACCAAATAGCTCCTATTAGGGAGAATGGGAATGGACAGGCTTCCCAAGATGTTTGGGATTATACAGGAGAAGGTGGCATTGGAAGGAAGTTGGTTCTTTTTTTCCTGGATCAGTATCTTGTGTGACAGTTTTAGCCTGATTAAAAAACTGGTTTTCATATACAGCTGTGTCATTTGGTGTCAGTCTCTGATTTTTCAAGATTTACATCATTTAGCCTCCCTGTGGTACTTTACTTTCTCTCCAAGATGAAAAGGCCAGTACTTGATGACCTAGTTGTGAAGTTTTCCCAGGATAGTACCAGCATCTGTTGCTGCATGTGTATCTGTTGCCAGGTTTTGCCTGGTTCAGTGATGTTTTTATTTTTTCTAGCACCCAAGTGATACTTGTCTAGTACCTAGTCAAAGAAGAGTAAATGCCAAAGTTGATGTGGGTTTGGAGTTTAATCAAATCATTGTAGTCCTCACAGTAATTATCTCACCCTTCTCTGCTGTGCCCTTCTCCAAGCGCACACAGACACACAGGGACAAAGTTGCGGACGTGCATAGGAAGGAGAAGGAGGGAATGTATCAAGCAATTCGGGACTTTTGGCAATACAGTGTTAGCAGCTACCGTGTATGACTGTTTTTCTTTCAAGAGCTTTGATCCTTCTTTTCATAGCCCTGGTGCATTCTCTGCAATGGGAACTGAAAACTGTGTGGTTATCTTGGTTTGCAATACAAAGAATTGGGGAGAAAAGCGTATTCAGCCTAATCTTCTCCATAGGGCAGTAGGTTCAATGCATGAAATGGAGAAAATAAGACAGCTTTGTAATATTTCAAGAGTTTCCTTCAGAGGATATAATTTGCTTCTAAAATGTTCTCACTTGGTAAAACACTCCTAAGTTAGTATTACTTTTATCTTCTGTTATCCAGTCACTCTGTAGAGACATTTTCATAGCAAATTCATATTCCAGTTTGTCTGTCCACAAGTTTTCAGGGAAGATGTTAAGCCTTTCCATCTTCAGGACACACAATATACTTTCTCTAAATGAATATTAATTTTTGGTATGCTCCTCATTTGAGTGCTCAAAGTTTTTTAAAAAGTTAAGTCAAAATTAATTTGCCATGAAATGTGAAGTAAATCAAAGTATGAAAAGTTGCAAAGCTATTACTTTAAAAAAAAATATTGCCATTCAGGTCAGTTTAATAAAATCCCGTTATTGAAAATGCAATTGTTCTTTTAGGTACAGTGTTTTGATTTGCACAGCTACAATTGTCTGACTGTCAACTGTAGAAATCTACACAGATTAATAGTTATAGTTAATATTGTAATAATATAGTAATATAATATAGTTAATATAGTAATATAGTAATAATTATTTGTGATTATTTGAGAAATGCTTGGACTGTCAAGTATGAAAAATTGCTGGTCCCCTATTATTGTTTAATGCTGAACATTTTGAAGAATACAATCTAGAACTTGGTGTATAGCACATATATACAGTAAGTGGGGTAGTTATGGATGCAAATTGTAAAAGCCAAGTCTTAAAATAGTCTAAACCATGTTTGTAACTTCAAAGCTCTCCATCAAGAAGTTTCAAGAATCTTATTCACACCTTTCATGTGAAAACAGGATTGGAAACATGCTTGCATGTAACCTCATGTTCAAAATCCCCCACCCTTTTAGCATCTGGGAAAACAAAAGTAACACTGAAAAACATTTTGTATATTGAATAAAAAACACCTCCTAGAACTCAGATGGTGTAATTGATGGGCTGGAGGAAGGAGAGCTGATAATAACTGAGATTTCAGACAACTGACTCTCTCGATGTCACACAACCAGGACCATTAGTGCCACCTATAGTTTGTCTATCTGACAGTTCTCACTTTAAGACCTTTCTTTTTGTGGATTCTGAGGCTGCTATACACACTCCTTCAGAACAAATACTATTAAGAAGAATTTGGTGGAGATGAGCTCTGGTTTTATCAGTGCTGGACAGCCCCAGCTGGATGTCAGCTGGTTTTTAGTTGATGGACCACAGGTGAGGGGACCTCTGCAGCAACTAGCACAGTTCTAGCATAAGACAGAAAACAAACCTCCGAACATGAAGGTAACTGAAGAATTAAAGGCAGATGCAAAGTCTTCGTTAAGGCAAAATTGAAGAGAAAAGCCAATTTTGCAAGGAATTGGCCTGCAAATGCCATTCACAATATTTATCCTCTTTATTCCATGAAAAACTAATTTGGATAATTTTGCCCTTCAGTCTGCCATGATCAAGTGGCATGTTAGCAGTCCCAGCATAGGCTGGTTGTGAGCCTGGTTACAATAATACAGAACTAGCTGCAGGCAATGCACTAGAAATAAACAAAACCCTGCCTGGTAAATGTGGAGGGTACTGCTTTCCACCATAATTTTTATAGTGAGACAGAATTTAATTAATGAGCTGTTTGAGTGACACTTCAGTATTCCCAGCCTTCTATTAAAAAACTGCTTTCAGTGCAGGTACCTGGGAATTGAATTGATCTCTGCACCTAGTTTTCAGTAGGCTACTATATTCAGAAAAAAATAAAATAAAAATTTCCTGTGTTTAAATCTGTACTTGCTGCTTGGCCGTCAAGCTTGGAAGGGTCTTGGAAGTAATCAAAGATTACTTTATCCTGCTGTGCTTAAGTAACCAGAAGGAAATACCTCCCATCTCATTACTCTGGTTTACCTTGAATAACCTTTGCCTGTAATGAGTTGATGACTGCCAGTTGGTCAGCATATGCATTTCTGGTCAGTCTATTCTCTAGTGCTCTCCACAAAATGCCCTCCTGCCCCCCTCCGCACACACACCCCCCCACCTTCCACTGAACGGGAGACATCCACATGGGCAGAGTGCACTGGACTTTCCTCCCTTTTGTTACTTTGGGACTGATGGAAATGAGAAGCTTCTGGAATCAGAGTGTCCCCAGACTACTTTTTTCTTTTTCTTCTTTTAATGCCACTGAGCTTAGAAGTCTCCCGCTGCTCAAGCCGCTTCACTGTTCAACTTGGTTGCTGCATCAGAAAAGGAAGGAAAGCTTTGATCTTGACATGCCCTTCTTCTCTGTCCCCCTTTACAACTTCGGCAGGAAAACAAAAACATGATTAAGTGCATCTCTGCTGTCAGTCCTTTCAGGGGAGAACATCTGCTTTTATCAGATGTCTTCCCAAAAAACTTTAATGGCTTGAAGTCCAAGTTGAACTGTCAGAGGATACACCCGAGCACAGACTTTATCACCATCCCCACACTGTTCTCAGGGTAATCTGCACACAGGCTTAAAAGTCTCCTCTCCCAAAGTGGATTTAGGCCATTACTTATTGTGGTTTCTAGAACTGAGGGTCAGCAGGGACCTCTGGTAATGAGCACAGGCATGGCCATCAGTGTCCTGGCAGCAGCTGCATGCTCACAACTCTGCTGTAGCCACATCTGTTACAGCTTTGGAGGAAGAAAAGTCTATGACCCTAATTGTTTCTCTTGTCCTTCACCATCCATGGGTTTAAAGATATCCATTCCTTGGATCTTCTCTCTGGCTGCTTAAACTTGTGGGCTATATTTTCCTCATTAGCTGTGAGCACATTTGCACATTTTCCTGGCCAAGTGGACCTCTAGTTTAAACAAATGTGTTTCCAGTCTCATTTAAACTTACTGTTTCTCCAGTTCCCCTCATCAGCTTCAGGAGTGAAATTGTTATGTGGCTTTAAGGCCTTGCCTGTAACTTTAAATGAAAAGGAACTGTATTACCATCAGCTAACTCACTATTAATGTATAGTTTCAAAATACTAAATTGAAAATGCTCTTATGATTACCTTCCATGGTGCTGTAGACTCTAGGGGCCACAGAGCATGTCCTCTGTGCAAAGGAGAGTGTGGTGGTTTTTTCAGGATTCCATTAAAGGCTCTCAGATGCCTTACCTGGCCTTTCACTAGAGCAGGGTCAATGTGGCTTTCCTATCAGCCACTCCTTCAGCAAGAGGGCTGTTGCCATCAAACCTCGAGGAGAGCCAGCAGGACTCTGTGTCTCTGGGGGAAGCAGGTAGGTCAGCCCTTCCAGGGTGCATCAGGTGTGTTAACTGCAGAAGATATGGGCTTTGGTACACTTGGCATTGTTCTAAGGCAGTCACTAGATTGGCCTTTTATCTTTTTTCTTGTTTTAGTAAACTGAAGTCAGTAGGATAGAATAAAAAGGAAGTTAAGCTTTCTATTTCCTACGTGGCCCTTCATCCATCAGCCATTCCAAAGGGTGCTGTCATTGATGAGAACTAGACAATCCCCTTTTACTGTTGCATTGCTATTTAATATGCATTCTGTGTGCCCCCAGGCAGGCCAGAGCACATGCACAGCTCACCCTGGGGTGTTGCTGTATACTTAGTAAATGTGGCTTTTATGCCATTTCTTCATATTTTTTTTCCATGTTAAAAAGAACAAGAGGAAAGTACCTCTTGAAAATGCACAAATGTAATCTTCTAAATGAATTTCATGTAGTACAAGCTCATTGGTAATTGCAAATACTAAGGCTGCGTTTTTCCCCTTAGTCTAAATGTCTGAAAATCTCATTAATGTTAATGTATGGGGAAGAAGTGCTTAGCCTATTGATGGAGGAATGAAATCAGGAGCAAAGCACAGCTCTACAAAGATTCATCTGCAGATTAGGGTCTGAAGCAACCATTAGATTATCAAATCTGACCTTCTATCTAATACAGACCATAGAATCTCATCCACTTAATTCTGTATTTATCCTAAGAACAGCACCAGAAAATCAGATACGGTGCATTAACATATTATAATGTAGCAATATATTCAGGCATTTCTTTCTTTTTTTTTTTTTTTACTCTAAAACCTGAGGCAAACAGCACTCCTGTGCTATATGATTTTTGATGAAAATCTGCAGGAGGAGAGATTTCAGCTTTTTATCTGCAAAGGAGAATTTGTATGTCTGTGTGTTTGCATAGGGTTTTGTTTAGTTCTTTGAAAATTATTGACTGGTAACTAACCAGTATAGAGCTGGTTGAGATCCATTATTTCTGTTTTGCTCTGAATCATAAATTGAAGTAGGGATTTTTTTTTTGTTTGGTTGGTTTTGTTTAGTTTTTTTGTTTTGTTTTGGGGTTTTTTGTGTGTTTTTTGGTTTTGTTTTTTGGTTTTTTGGGGTTTTTTTTTTGTTGTTTTGTTGTTTTTTTTTTTTTTTTTTTTTTTTCCAGAAAATAATTTTCTTTAAAAATCTGTGTGATCCTTGACAACTGCTTTCTAACATCTAATTTGGAAACTCCCTGCCAGTCAGTTTTCCTAGGAAGCACGAAGCACATTTCACATTTCTCATCTCTTTGACTATAACGTAAAACTGCCCTTGAAGCGCACCTGGGAGATATCCAGGGGGATACCACACACACACAAAAGTCAAGCCAAGCTGTCTAAAAAAGTTGCACTGGGCTACTGCACATTTTAACCACTAGCCAGCATTTTACTGAACAGAGGAGCAAAAGAGATGAGGAAAGTATCAGGGAATTCAGAGGAGAAGTGGTGGGTGGCACTGTGCAAAATACTGACGTCCCAAGCTTGGCACATACATACTCTCTTGAAAAAAAAAGTCCTCCTACCCAGAGTTGAGCTGCACCAGCCCCTTGGTGTTGCTCATACCATAGAAATATTTCTCTGCAACCCACCACAGCCCAGACAGAGGGAGAGTCTCTGTTGCTCAAGTGCTGCAAAAGCTTTTGCTGCCCCTTGGGTGGATGAAATCTGGGCTCTTAGCAGTAATCTATAACAAAGCAATTTCTATTTCCTTTCTCTGCAAAGCTCAGAAATCCTGCAACTGGCTTGGTCCCATTTTGGGGTTTCATTTCGGTTTTGGCTTTAAAGTTCATTTGGATTCTGTTCTTTGAGTTTTGATGGGTTTTTAAAATATGAATCGTGGCTAAGTACTGCTATTGAAAGCAGAGATTTGACCCATGACTGCCGGAACTGGAGGTTCAGTATGAACTCCCAAGCTGGTGCAAAATCATTTGCCAAGGACAAAGGGTTTTGCCTGGCATGTACTGTTTTTTTTCTGGTATACTGGCAGGGAGAAAGACCCCTATAACCAAAGGAACATACATAGCAGGTGCATAGAGCCTACATTGCCTCAAATACTTCTTTTCAGTGTCCTGTGATTCATGTTGATTCAACAAGAACGTACAAAATAAATACTTTTGAAAGACTCAGCATACAAGAAGGAATCTCAGATCTCCTTGCTTATCAAATAGGAAGGTCAATACATTCATTAATTCTTGTCTTTGAGCCTAAATTAATTATTGAGCATAAGGTTCTTTGAAATTCACAGGTAAATTGTGTTAAATAAATGTAAATAACATTATTGAAATCTTCCCACTGTTGCTTTGATGCAGTTTATTCTCAATAAGTAATAAGGTATTTGTAGCAGTGAGGATAGGGCTGCACAGCAAAACTCTGCCATGCAGAGATACCTCTGAATAACCAAACACAGGAGCCCTGCACTGGCATGGTCATCATATCTGAATCAATCTTTCTCTTGGAGAGTTGCACGAATATCTATGGACTTCATTTATTCTGGCCATAGCTGTATAAACCATATTTAAAGTCATAGCCAAGAAACAAGCCATGACTATTAAATTTTCTAACCAAAAAGACACCAGTAACAAGAACACACACTATTTTCATTTTGTCAAATTTTCTAGTATCTTCCTACCCCATCTCAGCAGCAAAAGGTCCAACACTGCTGTAGCTGTGGGTTTAACTGAAGAGTGGAGGCAAAATTTGTTTTCCAGGCCTAAGAGAAGCAGTGACCACATCTCAGGATAAGGGTTCTGTAAATACACTTGCCACCATGCTGTGTGAGCACTTGTGCTCCTTAATATTGTCTTCAACACAAAGCTCTGGATGCTCTGTGAACAGCATTTAATCAAGAAGTATCAAGAAGTTTGGAGAAAAAAAACAGTTTATCTTCTAGAATAGTATCAGTTGTACTCAGCCACATAATGAATTATTCCATGCAGCGAAAGATCTGCATTTCTATGAATTTGTATAATAAGCAAAAAAGACATTGAGAGTTTCCCAGCCCTTGACCTAGTGGTGCCTGTGCTTCCTTTGCAGTTGTCCAACACAGCAATTCTTCATCAGATCAGACGAGACCAAGTGACAGACACGTGCCGAGCAAACAGCGTGTCCAGCAGGAAGCGCCGTGTGCTGACACCCAACGATCTCAAGCACCTGGTTGTGGATGAGGATCATGAAATGATCTATTGCTATGTTCCCAAAGTGGCCTGCACAAACTGGAAGAGAGTCATGATGGTTTTGACGGGAAGAGGCAAGTACAGCGATCCAATGGAAATCCCGGCCAATGAAGCCCACGTGTCTTCAAACCTGAAGACCCTCAACCAGTACAGCATCCCAGAGATCAACCACCGCTTGAAAAATTACATGAAGTTCCTCTTTGTTCGTGAGCCTTTTGAAAGACTGGTGTCAGCCTACAGGAACAAGTTCACCCAGAAGTACAACACCTCCTTCCACAAGCGATACGGCACCAAAATTGTGAGGCGCCAGAGGAAAAACGCAACCCAGGAAGCTCTGCGGAAAGGTGATGATGTGAAATTTGAAGAGTTCGTGGCATATCTCATCGACCCACACACCCAAAGGGAAGAGCCCTTCAACGAGCACTGGCAGACTGTGTACTCCCTCTGCCACCCTTGCCACATCCACTACGACCTCATAGGGAAGTATGAAACACTCGAAGAGGATTCAAATTACGTTCTCCAGCTGGCAGGAGTAGGCAACTACCTGAAATTCCCCACCTATGCAAAGTCTACGAGAACTACTGATGAAATGACCACAGAGTTCTTCCAGAACATCAGCTCCTTGCACCAAACGCAGCTGTATGAAGTCTACAAACTTGATTTTTTAATGTTTAATTACTCAGTGCCAAGCTACCTGAAATTGGAATGAGGGATGGGTTGGGGGGAAAGAGGGGAGAGAAAGCCTGTTTTATTTAAGATTTTTATTTGTCATAATAAATATGGAGAATGGGTTATTTTGTAAATTAATATTTTCTTTTTTTGAATGATGCTGCGAGCAGCACAGTCAAAATTATTTAAATCAACTGTAAGAAAGGACAGCTCTCTTTGCAGGGTAACGGGATTGTGACGAGCTAGCTGTAGAAATGAATAATACTGCTACACTGTTTAAACAAATGTTAATTGTGTTCTGGTGAATTTCATTGATCTTGCATTCCTCCAGTTCTAATTAATGTTATTTATAGTTATTTAAAACATTGTCTCTTGGTAGGTTTCACTTCAGCAGCAGAGATAGGAAAACATGTGGACAAAAGGAGTCTGGTTTTGTGCTTCCCTCGACTGAGCTTGCTCTGGGTAATAATATTCTTCCATTAGGCATTGATGCAGGTAAATATGGAAATGGTTCTGGAACCACATGCTTTGAGAAGAATGGTGAAAATAATTTCTTTAGAAAGTGATGTTGCGCTCCATACAAAATCTGAATGGATTTGTACAAAATCTGTACAAATTCCCAGTGGGGGAATTCCTGCTCCCCCACCTCTTTCTAGGCCTGAAAAGGAAAAGCAACTCAGATTTGGGTAGATACGTGAGTATCTAAAAACCATGACTGAAAGAAACCTGAATGTATTCCTTAGGAAGAGAAACCATGAACCTTTTATAAGTCTTAATGAGTTTTTGGAGAATATGACCACTCCCACTGGCTCTCTTCCCAGCCCAAATGAATTGGTGATGGTCCATCAGAAAAGAATCAGCATTTGGAAAGTGACTGTAAGAGATTTTTTGAATGCCCAAAGTAATTGGCATTGACTTAATTCATATCCAGGATGGAGCTGCAGGGACATCCATCCTCTTCAAGTCGTGCCTCCCTAATTGATCCTAAGATGGGCAGCCAAAACTGGCTGGAGAGACATTGGTAATGATACATTGCTGTAAACAATCTGGCATGTCATTTGAAAATTCAAAAAGTCATCTTCATGTTGATTCTCTAAGCATGCAAGGCAATAAAAAAGGTCTCATCTTCCTACATGCTGGTTTCATGGCTTTTTCCTAGGGAGAAGAAGCCTTCTTTTTTAGTTGATGCCTAAATGCCATTGACAGGAATTTTTCTAAGTTCCAATGAGTTAGAAATTCATCTAAGTCATCTCTAGTGTAAGACCATGACCTTTTTTCTTAGGGGGAATGTCTCAGTAGCAGTTGTTTTGTGTTTAACAGCTTTTTGGGATGGCAGATTGTTTTGAGTAAGCAAATAGTAATCTATACACAGCAGATAAACAATAAAAAGTGGGATTTCAGTGTGGATATGTTAGCCAGCTAGTGGGAAGTTCAGGCTTCTCCAGATGGTTCCTTCATGGAACATGGATGCAGGTGAGGGAATGCTCTTTAGCCACCTCAGTGCTTGCCGGCAGCTGATGGGCAAAACGAGGCAGAGACTAAATTGAGGCACTTGTGAAAATATAAGATCTGTTTTACAGCTGATAGATGATTAAAAATGGGGGGTTTAACTTGCCGGCTTGTCAATCTTATGATCAAAACAAATTCTTTCAAAAATGACTGATGATTTAAATAAACTCAGCTGAAGGCAGAGCTGTTTCAACAGTATCAGAGCCATATCCTGAAAAATGTCAAATTGTACAGTAGCCAGTAATATCCACTGAACTATATTAGTTTACAGGACACAGATGTGATTAAAGAAGAAAAATAGTTTGCATTTTATTTGATAAAAATAAGTTGCTGAATAAATCTCACTGAAAAACAAATTAACATAACAAACAGCAACTGAAGTCCTTTCATAATTTGATTTGGTCTTAGGCAGGATTCGGGTAATTCTTTTTTCTATCATACCATACAAATAAATCTCTTATCCATTCTGGAACAATCACAGTTTTCATAACCCATTTATAACCTGGAGCACTGGGCCAGTGGCTGACAAGGGGCTGGCTGGCTGGCTGACCCCTCTGAATTCCTGATCCATTGCTGATTACTGGTTGTTGTTTTACTTTAAAGCAGTTTAGTCTCATTTAGAGTGTGTGGAGCTGTACCTCACAGTGCCCTGGCTCTCTTATGTTCCTATTTCCATGGTTGCATGTTTGTTAAAAAAACAACTGTCTGAGGCAGTTCCCCTTTTCCCCCCACAATACTTCCTACAAGCTATTTCTGAGCTAGTTTGGCCTTGCATCCCACAGTGCTCATATTTTGGACCAATTTTCTTCTCAGTGAGCTCTTCGTCCATCCAGCAGAATGTGATGTGATTTTTTCATTTAAGACAAAAGTTGTTTCAGAAAGTAAATATTTAAAGAACAGGGCGTGCTTCCCCCTTTATTTTTGTACTTTTCTCTGGCATCATCACCACATTTTTATGCATTCTGATATATTCTCTGTAGTTTCACAGCTTTGGAGACATCAAACCTCTATTTGGTAGCTGTGATAGAAAAGCTTTAGGTGAAAAATGTGTTCAGGAGATCTGAGGGGTGACCATTGCTCCAACCAGGATTTTTAGCAACAGCTTTAGGTTGGATTACCCAAATTCTGGCTCCCCACAGAGGGTAGCTTTATGGGTGGATGCTCAGCACTGAGGAGGCTTTTATGTGGAATTCAGTGGGTGTTTAAAGTCACTTGCTTTTGAAAAACCTTGATCCCAAAGTACTACAACCTGGCTATTTAGTGCATTATATCTATTTGGAGGTGCTGTGAACGGGCTGTAGATCTGTGTTTAAAATGAACAGCTCACATGCTGGATATGGTCGTGTCCTGTGCAGTGAGCAGCAAGCCCTCACCAGCTCAGAGGAGGATGACAGATGTTAAGGAATAGCCATTTCTTTTGGTCTAGTGGGTGTGTTTTTTTGACTGAGCCAAAAAACCTCTCTTTCCACTGCAGCCACACAGGAGGACATGCAGGGTTGTTCATGCTCATGTCAGTGAGCTGGCAGCCTTCACCTGCAGTGGGGGGCAGCCAGGGAACCAGGTTGGTTTTACCCTCTAACTCTTCACAGGGTTTCCCAAGAGGGGCTGGTCTGCTCCTGAGTTCTGCCTCTCTCCCAGCTCTATTTCTGCTGTGGCCACAGCTGATCCTGGGTGACAAATGGGCAGCACAGAGCCACAGCAAAATGTAAAATGCAGACGTGCCCATGGGGCTGCAAGGGCCACCAGGGAAGCTGCTGTTGTAGAAGGGTGTGCATGAATTATGTTGATTAGTGATGAGCACAGAGAGGACCCAGTGGGGGAATTCCTGCTCCCCACCTCTGTCCCCAGCCCCCTCAAAGCTGCTGGAGCAGTGATCCTCACCTCTGAGCAGCTGTTACCTCCCTGTCATTTGGCAGGGCCAGCGCTGAGCCCAGCAGTGCTGGTGGCTCTGTACTTGGCATGATACCCACAGCTGAGTGGTCATTCCCCCAAAATGGCATCAAGCACCTTAACCTGGAGTGCAGGCTGAATTTGGCCCATCTGAATATGGTGGTGAATTCTGGGTGGTGGTATGTTCCCCCAAACCTGGCTCAGTCCATGCTTCAGCCTCTTCTTCATAAACCATGTCCATTATGACAGAAATGTGCAAACTGCCTGAACCATGCGCTGTGTAAGACAAGTGAAATAAATAATCTACAAGCAGAAGTGCTTTTAGAAGTAAGTTGACCCCAGATGTTTTAGGGTTTCACTGTAGTCTGCTGCACTTTTCAGGTACAAAAAGGGACTGTCCTTACTATTACTCTTGTTACAGAGAGTGTTATTTTCTTACATGCATGCACAATACAATGTGTACGAATAATTTAACATCAATGTGGGGTTGGATTTTTTTTTTAACCTATTTGTATGCAGTAGAAGGCTTGTTGTAGAAAAGTATCTCCTCATACTTAAATATACTGTTAATAAAGCAAAAAAGATAAATTATACATTGCCAACACAAGTGTGAACTGCTCATGAATCTTTCCTTAAAAAAGCCATTCAAGCCTGATTATTTTTCTAAGTAACTTCAATTAAATTGAAGAAAGAAAATTCCTCTCTGTGTGCTTTATTTATGGCTCATGCTTTCAGGGCAGATTTTTCAGGGTGGGTTTTTTGTCTGCACGGCTTTTGCTTTCTCCTTAAATAAGGCTTTGCTTTTGCCTTATTGTATATTATAGGCAGGACACTCTAAAAACTCAAAATTAAGTATTCCTGTGGAGGAGGAGAAGTCCCTTGGTGGGGTGGGCGTCAGTGGGCAGAGCAGCCAGGGTACCAAGCCCAGGCAAGGGGGAACCAACAGCTGAAGAGCTCAACCATGGAGGGAGGGAGGGAGTTTTGCAAAATTGAAATCACTTGCACACAAACCCAGAAACTTCAATTTTTGGGGTAATGGAGTAAGAAATGGCCTCTGCACAGCCCTTGGGTGCACAGCTTTTGGGTGATTTCCTTCATTCCTTTTAAGATAGTGGAAAGGAAAGATCAATCTCTGAACTGTCATGGAGACTGAAAAAATTGGATTTGCACCAGTGGAAGGAAACTTGAGGATTTGTCCTTTTGGCAAGCCTCAATTTTTCCATTAAATAACTGCAAATTTACAAAATCCCTTCCTATTTGTACCCAGCAGCTGCCCCGTGGTACTGGTCTCAGGCAGCTGTTGTAGGACAGGAGAGCTGGCAGCAGCAGGGCTGTGGGCAGCACCCTGGCACTGGGGGATGGATATGGAGCACTGCAGGGTGTGACAAAGTGGCAGGATCCTGCACAACTGAGGTTTCCTGCAGTCCAAATAAGAGATAAGTCCAGTAGAGATGATGCAAAGTTTGAAGAAAGATTGTTCCTGTGGTTGTAACCTGCTCCCTGTGCAGGCATGAACTCCAACACTTCCAAACCTTTGTTTGGATGAAAACACATTTCATTCAATTCCATCATAATTACAAAAGAATTTAAAATATGGAGAATGGGAAGGAAAAGAGGAAAAAATCAAACAAGTGCAGCCAGGAGCAGAGCAGCAATCAGGGCATATGCTTGCCAACCAGCAGCACCGTGCCTTTCTCACTAGCTGTGATACACATCATCACGTACCAGACTCCTGATGCCACACAAAAATATCTTGCTTTTCCAGTTGCACTTACAACTTTGCCGAAGACTGAAAATTTTGAAATATTAGAGTCTGGTTTTATTCCTCAGTCCACTTAAACACGTATCCAAATGCCACCTCGCCAGATTGCAAGCTAATCAGTTTTATAAGGAAATCTATGTTAAGAGTAAAATCGACTTCATCTTCTCTATTGGCATGACAAGAAGTCAAGTGTTTCCCCTGTTACTTGAAGTGTCACTCTACTGGTGTGCTTGAGTCTCTGGACTCTGAGATTCAACTCACTGTCAATAAAAAAATTCTGCTGGCTAAGTCAGAGGCCAAGAGTATTGACTTATTCATGAAGGAAGAATATAAAGAATATTATTGTTCCTTCATACATTGTTTAAAATATATTTTGCCAATATTTTAATAACATTACTGACTTTGACAATAACTGTCCCTGTTTTTTTGAGTAAAAGCAACCTGAGCTAACATTCCTTTAGGAGCACACATCCTAGCACTATGTAACAAATGGACAGATCATTTTGGAAAATGAGACATAGCACTTGCAGTAAAATTATGTGGGTTTGAAAATCTCATTTCAATCAGAGTTTTTAATTAAAAAACAACCAGCAAAGCTGTTTTCCTCAGTCAGAGAAAAAAAAAAGATCAATCCAAAGTTTATGCCCTGGTTTCTCTTTTTTTCACTAATACATAAAGCTGTCAGGGTAACATACAGCTGAATTATAACAGTTTACCCATTAGGCTTTGGCTTATTCTAAAAACTAGAATTTTGCTGTGACAATTAATGACTTTTTAGCAGAAAGAGGTCTCTGTGCTGTCAGCAGGTATTTGCAGCCCTACATTAAGTCAAAATCTGCAACCCACAGCAGCCCCAATTTCCCATAAAAGCTTGTGCAAAGTCAGGGTTTAACCTTTATCTAAGCCTTTCTTAGGCTCAATTTATTCAGACTTCCTTTAGCAGATAACTGTTCTAGCTAAAACTGATTTCATTTTTATGGCTAAAGTAGAGGGGTTTTTAAAAAGTGATTGGTCTATGAATGAAATCAATCACTGCATTTTTTACTATTTTTTAAACTTCAAGGAAATTAATATAGAAAGAATTATCAAATCAGAGCAAGCAGCCACGCTGCGGAGAGACAACCACTGTGTCCAGGTAAATGCTGAGACCTCCATTCAAGAAAAACAAAATATATTCCTTTCAGGAATTACAGCTATTCATGATTTATTAAGAAATTTGCCTTCAGTTATATGGAAGGACATAACAACTTCATTAGCTTGAATTAATTTTACAATGTGTTTTTCTAGTTTATTGTAGAAATGTTCCTGCTCTGTGTGCAATATGATTTTACATGCTAGATGTAGAATTCCCAAAGCAGATGCTTTCAAAGCCTCCCTTGTTCCTTTAGAAAAATTTCAAAAACTAAACCCACCATTTTTAAATGGAAAAAGCTCTTGAAGTCAATGGTACAAAGATTAGAAGGAGGCACAGGTGAGTGCAATTCAGGAGAGAAATTAAGTCTCTATAGCTGTGGAAAAGTGGAAAGAGCCCTCCTATTCCTGGTCCTGTGTTGGAAAAGGGATTCCAGATTCTGTCGCTTTCAGAGGCTTCCTGCAAACAGGAGACAGCTGCCCTCAGAGCATACAGAATGGTGCATGGGTCTTGCCTAGCCCACAGAGCTGTAAGCCATACCTTCCTAAAAGCAGAAGAATGGGGGGGAAAAAATCTTTTATGTGAGGCAGGAGCTTGCTTTATAGGTATGGACAGGAGAAAATGGATTACAAATAGATATCCTTATCTAGACTTCATCATGATCAGAAAAAGACAAGATAACTAAAAATGAGCTTTTGCTGAACACCTCAATTCTGTAATATGCCAGAAAACTGTATGCAGTGTAGTTAGAGCTGAATGAGAATCAACAACCAGAAAGGTGAACATTAATTAGTTTTGTCTCATGTCATTGTGAGAGAGTTCCTATGGTAATAGGATATTTTTCTCCTTCTTGTAACAAATGTTTCCTTCTCTTAGTGCCAGTCTAAAAGCTATACAAATTCCAGAGGTATGTGTGCATCCACCAGTGCTTTAATGCCAAGGCTCTACAGTCAGGCTCAAAGCAGGGAGTTTATTTCTCCCTGAGGGATGAACGCTGTTGCAGCTCATGTCAGTCTCACGTACGGGGCACGTAACCAGCGTGGGGTCTAACAGATAACCCTATAGTTCTTCCATAAAGTATTTTTTTTTAAATGAAGCAGCTTTCTAATGTGGGAACAGAGCAAAGGCCAGCTAGAAGTGAAACCAGGGAATAAGTATGTATTTTTGGATCTGAATTCACAAAGATCTTCGATCTTTCATTTTGGACAAATGACATGCAGGTTTCTTAAAGGTTTCTGTTTTTCAAAGGCCCTGCTGTCTGCTCTTACAGGGAGACCACAGTCCCCATACACACGTGGGGACTTACACCCTACCATAGTACTTAGTGGCATTGGTGGGTTGGGACTAAAGAAGCTGCAATAGCAAAGCATGAAGAGGAAATGAATGAAAGAGAGAGAGCTGATCAGCCAATCTTCACGTATCAGACAAATACAGAGCTTGCTTTTGTCTCCAAATCATCCAAACTTTTGTCGACAAATTGGTACCTAAGCCGATCCCAGTTACCTAAATGTGGTCAAGCTTAGCAAACTCACTTGGATTCTGGAAATCCTCCAAACTCCAGAGGTACTCATCTATTTTAAGTGAAAGCTAGCCTTCATCTCCCTAGAACCAGAATTAATCAGACATGTCTGGTCTCCTTTATAGAGAGTAAAAATTGGTTCAGTCTTCAAAACAATTGACATGAAGTATGTTCTGATATTACTCCAGAACTCTAGATGCTGTAAGGTAATAAAATAATTATTTGTGTCAGCACAGAGAAAACAGAAACAAAAGCGGGGGGGAAAGGGCTTTGGATGATCTAAAGTTAACCAGAGTATGAGGATTCATAGGAAAGTAGTGGATGATTGCTTCTCAAGTATAAAACAAGTATTGTCATTCATAACTTTTGAAATAGCATTTAGAATGTCAGATTTATTAAAATACTATTCTAGTGTACATGGGACAGGGCAACAGTTTCATTAATCTGAACCAGGAGGTGACAGAAAAAAGTAATTAAACAGACAAAATATTTTTAAAGATCCTTTTCATAGTAAAACTTAGAATGTAAATCTGAGAACTTAGCATTATTAAATCCTGAGGATCTGTTCAGAAGTAAGTAGGTGTCTACCATATAATTAATTCAGGATTTCACTTGCACCCCATTTCACTTGCAAAAGGCAGATTTAGAATTATTCAAGGAAAGCACTTCCTTGACCTTTTAAGATTTTAAGCAGCTCTTGAGGAGGAAACAATCTCCCAAAAGAGCAAGTTGCAGAATGTTAAGTAAGGAAGAAGCATATTTCAAGTATAGTTTGGACTGAGAAATAAAAGCATAAACAGAGGATATGATGAACTAGCCTGCATATTAAATAAACAACCAGCAGGACTTGAAATCAAATGATTTTTTTAGCTGCAGAGAAAGTAAAGCCCATCCAGCCCAGCCAATGCTGAATGACTCCTGCTCTTGGGTACCCACCCAGAATATGGCAATCTTGTATATTTAGTAAACATACTGGTTCTTAGCTTTAATTGTGAATTATTCATGTCTTGCTAATATTGGATTCCCCAGAGTATTCATGCACAGCATGCACGATGATCAAATTTTCATTAAATTTAACAGAAAGACTTTCCTTTAGGACTATCAGAAGGAAGCTTTCATGACAAAACACACATTTTTCCTAGTTCTTTACTGACCTATATATACAAAATGCTGATTTTTTAACTTCAAGTATGTATGTGAAAATGATAATCCAAAAGATTACTAAACAACAGACTGAAGTGATTAGGAATGGATTAGAGAACACAATTAAAACAATGTATGTAAAAATCAAGCCAGAAAGAAACGAAAAATCCTACTAGGAGACTTCACAGCACTTATAGTCCTTTTGGTACTGTTTATGAACATTACCTTACTTTTCTCAAAGAAGATTATAATTAAATTACCATATTCTGTTGCCATTTTCTGCACCTCTAAAGAGACAATCTCATTTGCAATAGCAATTTTACCATTACAATAATAATAAGGAATTTCAAAGGCTTCATTTCACAGAGCACTTATACTACTGTTTCCTGACGTGTATTCAGAGCTATTCTTGCACTTAAGAGAGCTTTTTGTGATGCTCACAACTGAAGTGAAATAGCAAATACATTAAAAAGATGATAGGTCTCATTTTGAATCCTGATTCTGCAAACCGTACTGCATTTGTAAAGCCTTAATCCTCATGCTGTTCTAATCTTTGTATGAGAAAAGTCTAATTTTGTTTGCAAATTGTAAAAAGGAGTGAAATTAATTTGCTGCTTTCCAGTTTCTCATCAACATTCTAAAAATCCCAGTGAAATTAATATATTAAACATGGGAGTGGGAGATAATTTTGCCAATTTAAACATCACAGATTAAGACAAGGTGAACAGCAATGCTATAAAAATCAAAATATTGATCTACATATGTTAAAAGAAGAATTCTCCCCTATGTCAAACAGCATAATAAAGCAGAGGAACAATCTTGGCTATATAATTACTCTAAAAAGGAGCTGGAGTCATTCAGTAGCCCACTAGAATGATAATTTTCAAAGCACTACAGAGGAAAAGAAAACACCTGTGGTATGAAACTACTACTGACTCCACATTTTAAAGCTGCACCTGGCTGTACTTTACAAATAAAATTATCCCTTTTCATGCACACTCACAGAGCCATTGAGATGGTCACAGAGTCCTTCAGAATGGAAAATGACACACATTTCAAATAATCTGCCTGTAATTCTACTTACCTTAGAGATATTTCTGAAGTAGAGGGGAAAAAAAGAGCAGACAATAAGAAAGGCCAAACAAGAGCACTCCAAGAGTTGCTCAGCATCAGGTTACAGACAGTAACTTTTAAGGCAAACCACCTGCAGCTTCTGGCTGGTCTAGCTCATCAGCAGAATGAAAATGGAACATGAAGTTCCAGGAGGAGCTTTAGGATGATCCACAACTTAAATGAGATGAATGAGCTGATAAAAGCAAAAATCAAAGGAAGGGCTCCATGCTGACTCAAAAGCAAAGAGATGTGAACCAGCCATAGCCCTAATTAGGCAGATCATAACGGAAGGTTTGAAAGAATCTTCTGGCAGGCTGAGAGGAGGAAAAGACTTAATGAATTTTAATACCAAGAGTCATCATTTTATCTGCAAGATGATAAAATATGGCTTCTTTGATAATAAGAGACAATAACATCTCAGGATGTCCCTTTTGATTCTATGTTTTAAGCAGTACAAAAAGCACACAATTTGTCTCTGACAGAATTTCTGCTAATATTTCTTACCCACACATGGAGTGAAGTAATTCGCTATTACTGGGCTGTGTTTAAAAAATCAAGTAGGTGGAACACTGTGAAGAGGTTGACTTGACTAAAATTAAAATTGGTTTAGGGAGTCCAGCTTTTGAGTACTTGAAAAAATTCTCTGGTATCCAAGCACTCTTTTGTGCCACTTCCCATATTATCCTCACAGCTGGAATATGTGAAATGTGGAAAGAGCTTTTTGCCTTCTTACCACAAGGTAGCAGAGTTTGCAAAGCCTGTAAATTCCTAAAATGCTCCTTTCACATAGGAATCAAACCCCTTTCCACATCATAGATTATTTATTCCTTGGTCTTCCAGATGTCAAGGTTTTCCCTGTTTTATCAATGTCACACTCCTTTCCTCACTCAGGATCCTCTTTAATCATATCTAAGAGCATTCTTTTTTTACCCCCTCACTTCCACCTTTCCCTAAAGTATCTCTTTTTACACCTCTTGCCCAAATCCTTTCAACACAAGTTATATTTTTCTTCCCTTCCTGAGATACAAGTTTGGCTGTGCCTTTTGATTCTTTTCTCCAAATAACTTCCTTCTGTTTGCTCTTGCCTCTCATAATGAATGCTGTGTGAAAGTTTGCACCTTTTTCTTTCTCACAATATGGGTTTTGCTCTCTCAGCCATGCAATGGACTGTCCCCTTTTTGAACTACCAAATTTTCCCATTACACCTTCCCATCACTTAATGTTTCCAAGCCCAGATAATTTCAGCCTGGCAATGTATTTCCCTTTTTCAAATTTTACTTAATTTTACCCATGTAACATTTCTTCCCCACTTTGTTGATCTAAACAGTCACACTGTACCAACAGTTGCTTATTTATTGGGGAAATATTTAGGATACTAATCACTAAGGATACTGCCATACTACAACTCCCTCATGCATTGGATAAGCACAGATCACATGTATCTCAAGAAATTTTAATTTTTAAGAATCCTACATTCATTTTAAAATTACCTTAAAGTCCAGTAACTCTAATAAGTGCATGAAATGTCAGTTGAGTTGATTCAGATGGCAATTTTAGGAGAAATAAAAAAAATTGCATCTATGGCTGTATCAAAAATAAATAACCATCACTGGAAAAAAAAAGAGTTACTTCTATTCCATTTTAAACAATTTACTAGTATTTCCTGCAAGGCTACATACAAGAAACTATTTTAAATAACATTAATACAAACTAAAAAAAAGTCAGAGAACTTGAAGTTAGAAAGATTTCATCTTTCTCTCACATAAAAAAAGACGTAATAGATATGACTCATCCAAACAACTATATTATAATAACAGTAAGAAAACGCTTAAACAAAAAGGTTTTAAATGAGGGAGCTAAAATTCAGGCATCTAAAGCCATGTGTAGGCACTGAATAGCTGGTTTAATTTTCAAGGTTGCAAACACTTTGAACTTCCAAAGAGTTTAAGGTGACCAACACATATAGAAGTCCCATTAACACTTATCCACATAATCTACTCATCTGAGTAGGTCCATCAAATTAAAAAGCATTTGTATGCATAAAGCACATGACTGTTGTTTACAGGATTAAACTATATGCTGATATATGGATTCAGTTGTCTTATTTAAATCTCAAAATTTAAACTTTCAATCACAACAGTTAAAATATGATTTCTTTATTTCATTATGCATTTTGGATGCATGCTATAGTCTTTTAAAACATATACTGTGAGGAACTCCCAGTAGGTTTTAAAATAGAGCAATTAGTACCTTTTTTTTCCCAAAATGGCAACCAGAGTCTTCATGATCAATGTATTATTTGAAATATTCAGGTCTACAAATAAGATAAATCATTGAGAAGCCATACATTTCCTTATTGACCATATTATTTGCACGGCTTGAAAGCAGAGATTTCTGCTTAGAAATTGATGACATAGCTCTGGAATTTGAGAAGTTTATGTAACTTCCTAAGTGCCTACAAAAGAAACTTCATCTTTTATACTGCAAGTTTCAAGCAGGGATCAGTATATACAGTTAAATCAACACCTCTAAATACTTCATTAAAATCAGGATACTGGCCATCACAACACCATTAATATCAGTTAGTTAAACATCTTTTGAGTTGCTAAATGAACATACACTTTTCAACATAAGGAGTTTTAATCATTCACCCATTATTATTGACCAGGTCAGTGTCACATTATTATTTGCCTTTACTATTTTTGTTCTAATAAATCCCAACAGCAAAATAATTAGGTTGCTCATTTTAGCACAAAGAAAAGGGGCTCAGTTCTGCAGACACTTTTCAAGTGTCTAATTTTGTAAATGCTGATGGTCATAGTCTTCTACAGAAAATAAAGCCTGTGACAAAATGTGTGGACCATAGCAGTCATTATTGGTATCAAGTCTGCAATGGCCAGAGAGCTGCAGCACTGAAATTGCAAGGTAAGAACATATCATCAGCTCTTTAGACAATTTAAAACTTAATAAAGGCTTCATGTGCACTTCATTGTGTCTACTCACATATCTTCAGCTACCACCAATTCACCTTGGTTTCAGAATAAAGCTCTCAGCTATTGTAGTTCCATCCAAGGTTTTAAAAGCAAACCAAACTAAAATCATTAAGGCTGTTTTATGTCCTTGTCAACTGGATTTACTTAGACCCAAAGGAACAACCACTTTGAGGACCCTCAAGTGGAGTGAGCAGTCTTGTCAATTCCAGGAAAAGTCATTGCATCCTTTGGAATAATTAGTCACCAACATCACCATCTCTGTCACCTATGAGCCACAGAAAATGAAAACCTATAGCTAATAAGGCAGTTCCAAGCAGATCTCCCAGTGCAGTAAGATAAGGGATAGAAAAACTGTCAGGGTCTTTTCCTTTTTTCCAGAAGTGATGCACCATCCAGTCAGCAATCCACAACAGAGTAAACACCTACACAACATCAAACAAACAAAATCTGTATTATTACCATGTAAATGACATCAAAAGGAAGTCAACAGACAACATTATTGTCTCCATACTAGACCAAAGTGTTGTATACCATTGTTTTCGAAAAATATAAATAATTAATATGAATGAATTTCAGACAACTAAAGCTCCCCACAGCCAGAGAGAGGGGCACTTAGCCAATTTCTCAATCACATGCATTGCTGGAAGGAACATACTGAATTACTGACAGCATTTTTTACCCAGACTATGCTTGAGGACTTCTGAAAATGGCAAGAAAGGCCAAAAAAGTTCCACCAAACGTGCAACTGCACTTCTCACATAACACATCATTCTGTAAAGAGAGAACATAAGTAGGGCTTTGAGATAATTCAGAACCAAATCATGTTGCCTCACATGAATACACTCAACCCAGGCATAATTCCTGTTTGGACAGGTCTAGCACTGACCTGAAATCAGATGTCATATAAAGAATAATAGGTCAAATTAAGAACAGTTTCACCTGGGTTGTGTGAACTGCAAAAAATGGCCTAGAACCTACTTTTATGCCTGAAATACCACCTTCACCCCTTCTGTAATAAGGCACACCTGCAATATATATTATGAAATTGTCACTCCAGGCTGAATTTGTCCCAGAGTAAAAGAATTAATTCCCAGCTGTGAATGTCTGAACATTTGAGAGGCTTGATCTTCATACCAAAGGTATGCATAATTATTAATCCAATTTTAGAAAAGGATCCTTTTAATGTTGCACATATGTATGATTCTGGTTCAGTGGAATCATGTGGTGTGGAATGGCACAAGACAAATGGAGAAAGGACCACTGAGTTTCATTTCTTCTTGTAGCCTCTAGGAGCTGCTTAAGTTGAAATAAATTCTCTATTTTAGGTATTTTTAGTTAATCAGATCTTTAAAAAGGGTAAACTTAAGACATGTACTACCATAATTAATTTTTTAAAACTCTACAACTTACATTTAAAATAATGTAGGTATCAATATAATGCAGTATCTAAAGCAGTAAAAAGTACAACAATAATATTTTATTTACTAAATAATCAATTATCAGCACAAAAGCATCCTTATAAATGTATACACTCATTCACTGAAATATTGATCAGATGGTTGAAAGACACTTCACTATAAGCACAGCAAAATGAATGTCATAAAAATAATTGTGTTGAAAAAGCTTCTTGATTAATCCTTGCTTTGCAAAAGTGTATGTTAAAATACAAGCCTGAATTTATAATTTAAAAAAAGAGAAAGGAGTATTTGCTAAATGAAAAATGCATGGCTTATTTATATAAATGTATCTTTTGAAAAGGGAACTCTGTAGTCCAAGCTAATTATGCAAGTCCTAGGTGTGCTGACTGGAATCCAAACAAATATATTTAAAACAGATGTTTTCTTTGGAAGACGATCAGCTTCCTTGAGTCAGCTCCTTCTTCTTCCAGAGACAAAAAGAGGCCTGTTTATAAAAGATCCTGCACATTCCCATCTCCTGCAGGATGCGCTCAGAAGACGCTGCAGCACCCCACATCAACAATGGTTACGCGTGTTCCACTGGAAGATGGGAGCATTCATTCCAAGAAAAATATACACTGCATTTATATAGCACAACCAATTAGACATAACATACACACTGCATTTTAGATGACAGTATTCACTTTTGACTCTTAAAAATCACTACATCAAAACCTTTCAGTTGGCTGTATGTTTTCCATCCTGAAATTAGACTACAGTGTTAAGTGGGCAGTTTGGAAAGAAAGCTTTTGTGAACCTTCCCAAATAATTAGTTTTGCTGTGCTAAGGTACAGGTGCACAACAGATAATGCAAAGTATAACAAGTCTGCATTCTGTAAGTCGTAAGAAAAATATATAGCAGATTATATTAATTGGTGCTTGTAACAGCATGTGATGGCAATTGGAACTTAGTGCTTACAAATTAAGTTATAAGACTGCAGTTCCAGCCTTCACTTATTTTGGTGAAGGAATGGTATCATCCATCATGCATTTGCATGGCTAGAAACTCATTAACATTTAAGAATTATAGGGCTCAGTCTTTGGAAATGGTTACTTATTTGCTCACATCAGTTTTTAACGCAAGACAGAATCTATGTGACTAAGACTTCAAGAAGATTTTGCTTCTCATCACTGTTAAGAGAAGGCAATCAAAGTCATCAATCAATTATTATTTTGGGGAGAAAAAAAAAGAAAAGGAAAGAAAAGGAAAAAAAAAAAAAGAGAAGCACCCTACTATGAGTTTGCTGAATTTTTGAAAGACAGTCTTGCATTCAGAGTGATAAGTGACTCACAAAGATCTGTCAGATAAAAAAAGAAGTCATGAAAGAGACATTGCAAGATGACACTTCGTGATTTGTGAGATTTATTTATTTATCAGTGACAGATACTTCTGTCAGTAAATTGATGCAGATGGCACAGCAGTACAAACACTGTGCATTTCTGCCCTGCACTCATGCTATGATGAAGAAAGCATACTTCTCCCAACTGAAAACCAGCTGGTTTTGGGGAAAAAATAAAGGGATGAACATCACAGAAAAGCCTAATAATACAGTACAAAAATTAGATGTTTAGCATGAAATGCTGTAGAAAATTAGTAAGAGAAGCTTGTAAATACATACAGCACTGTTCAAGATGTGAGTTGAAATTATTTAGTATAGAAATTATTTAATATAGAGAGTTTTCTGCAAAAAAAGGAGATGAGTAGTAGTAGAATTATGAAACAAAGCTCTAGGAATTCTTCCATTCTGAAGGATGAAATAACTGCAGGGTTTAAGAAAGGGAAAAAAATAACTAAATATCTATATAAAAAGATCTGGCTAAGAAAAGACACTGAATAGTCACTGATCAAGGAAAAAAAAGGCCCCAGAGACAGGATTGCAAAAACACTAGGAAAATTCCAGATGTTTCGATAGTTTAAAAGGAAAACCATGCTATATTATTATCATTATTAAAGGGAAAAAAATCACAATCAAAAGAGAGGAAAATAAAACTAAAGGCATGATCAGAATTAGAATGCATTTCTAAAAATCATCCTTCGGTCTCACTGTCAAAAAAAGTCCGCAGAAGCAGCAGAATACAGAAATAAGAGTAGGAGGGAGGGGAAAAGCTTGAAAAACCCTAATTATGAAGAAGCTAAAAATAAAGAATAGAAATACTCATATTATTTGGTACAACAAGGGATGGAAATTGAGAGTAATTCTTGATACTGAACTTTCTGACTCAAATTATGAATTTCAGATTGGAAGTAAAACTGAACATGAATACTTAAATATGAGTGAGCTTTACTATTGCATAAGTTCAAATCTTATGACTGCAAGACTAGAAATGGGAATAAAACACACTACAAAGCAGGATTTTTCCTTTGCTATTGTGCATAAAATTTACTTTCATTCTTGATCAAGGTCTTTAGATACAAATAACAAGGAAAAGTTAGGTGAAGAAAATTTATTTTTGATCTTTTGCGTGTAGTACATCTGTATTTTCTCATGGAAATAATTTCTTATGATCTCTAAAATGGGAAAAGACTGAAACTCTATTATTTAAAATAAAAATACATAACTCCTTCCAAACATTCTTAATACTATCTATGCTTCCTATAGCCTAATTAATAAGTTGCAGGATGCTATAATACTTTTATTGTTTCTTTCATCTGGAAAGTTTGTATGTCATCAGTGTATGCACGTCAAATTCACAGTGATAAAAGGGTAATATTCAAATGAAGAATATTGGTAAAGCAGAGTGGAATTGTTCACTTTTATATTAATTTATACATTAGTTACCATGATAAGTAAATTCTACCACCAAGCTGGAAAATTAAATTGTTAAACTGCCTGTTGCTAGTACTGATGATTCCACCTTAAATTTTTTCCATCTGAAGGTGCATTACAAAATAGTTGCATTCTATTACTTGAGACAGGAAACACAGATGTAAATAAACTTAGGTAATATTTTTTCAAATGTGTTTTAAGTCTCCTTTACTTTCAAAATTCCACTGACTCAAAATTTACCCATAACTTCACTATGAAAAGATCCTGCAATTACTGGATAAGAACTCTTACAAATCCATGAAATTCAAAGGTAAATTTATTTGTTTTTTTAATTAGGACTAAAAAAATCCCATTTAAGAATCTCTGAAGACTACTGTGTTCAGACTCTGCCATTCTCACCAGAGTTATTATTTAGGTCTTCTAGTGGCTTTGAAAAGTCATTAAGTTAATTTTCAAATTATACTTTACATGTCTCCAATTTTAAATGGCTTTTGATGAGTAGTAACTGTAAAGTGCTTGTAGTAGAGCTACACTGAACTCTCTGAGTTTCCATTGTCTACAGCCAGAAATCTGTAATCAGTGACCTCTCAGAGTAGGGACTACACACATTTTTCAAAAGACATTTTTCTGCACAGTTTTCTCTGGTAGCGTATCTGGCGTGTATCATGTCCAGAGGGGACATGTTTCACTGTTTCCTCCAAACATGCAGAGATTTTCTTCAATGCCTGGCTGCAAAGAAACCACTGAACAGCAAGTTTTTTCTTGCTGCTGTTCTTTGTTTTATAGCTAAGTGGCATCAGCTCCTTTAAGGTACCCAAGTGGCCAAGACAGCACAGCGTACACTGATGTCAGACTAAGACCTCTTTGAAGTAAAAAAGAGAATACCTCTTTAACTGAAGTAGTTTCTGTGTTTCTGAGCCAGTTTCATTATATTGATGTAATTCTGCAGGAAACAACTTTTTTTCTTTTTTTTTCTTTTTTTTTTTTTTTTGGATTTCAGTTTGAATCAAGTTTTTCAGATTGTCATCTTGATTTCTTTGTAGCTTTGCCAGACACCCTGGCTTGACCAAAACAGTCCTAATTTCAAGCTGTTTCTCAGCTATGTGCTAGGATGTGTAACCCAGACCAGTAAATGCTCTGGTATGCTCAGCCTGAAGTAGCTATTGCACAACTCAGTGTGTCATGCTACATACACAAGCACTTTGAGCTCAGCCTTCTGGAGGCAAAAATGAGAAATCCCTGCTGTGACTTGGTAGGAGCTGGGCTTCTACCCCAGATAGCAACACGGCTGGAAAGGAAGGAGCTTTTGGTACCCACGGTCAGACCCCAATGAGTCTGGCAAGTCTGCTTGTCATGCTGCAAGTAGAAAGCACTGAACATACAGAACTGTCCAGATTTGGGCTTGGCTTTCCATATTTCCTTGAAATATAGTCTCTTTAGCAGTTATACGCTTCATCTTTTGGAAATAACCTTTCCTGTTAGAAAAAGCAATATTTAAAATGCATCAATATTTTGTCTATAAACACAACCTTCCTTTTTTCTCTGTAATGTACAGTATATCCCAGGAGTTATGTTTCCACATTAGAGAGGCCCATACCATCATTAGAATCATCACACTGGTGAGAAATCCTAGACACTTTTGATGTGAGCAGGAAGTTGTTATGAGCACCACTGAACTCTTGGTTTTCTATTGCCCCAAACAGCCCTGAAGCACTGCAAAAGTGACTTCACAGCTGTGCACATCTGACCTTCCCTGGGTAAGAAGAATTTTGGAAATACTTACTTGCCTGGTAATAGCTCTGGGAATCTCCTATTGTTTGTTTATTCCCCGAGACTTTAACATAACTGTGTGCTCAGATTTGGTCAGTAGGTGTGAAAATTCCTCACAGGGCATTTTACTGGCTTAGTGAGAACACACAGAACAGAGGCTGCCTTTGAGTGCCCTGAGCTGAGTGCCAAGACTGACAGCTTGGCAATTCCAGAACTGCTCTCCTTCTGCTGCAGCCTGACAAGACAGGGGATGAAACTCTGCTTGGTGTACAGCCTCATACAGGACAAAAATACTTGTGCCTTTGTGAGGAATAAGAGGACAACTGTTTCCCAGTTAATAGAACCCTCGTAGGTCAAATGCCATATTGTAACTGCATACAGTGTGCTGTGCATGTTTGTGGCTTGTTCTAGTAAGATTTTCAAGGAAAGAGTATTCCTCTTACTCATCAAATCCAAAATGCACTTTAAGACATTATACTGGGCTTGATTAGGCACACTGGCTTGCCCTGATACTGTACAGTGCATTGTTTTTGATTTAGTTCCGATAAATAGCTTATTTAAATTACATGCTGTGGAGAAAATATCTAAGAATATCTCAGAACAGGTAGGGAGAAGAGATGAACAAAGCTGGTAGGCCTGAGTGGTGAAAAGACAACAATCAAACAATGAAAGTATCAGATTTGGATGAAAATTAAACTAACTCTCTGACTCAAACTGCATAGAGCTTTCAATACAAATAAATTCCATTTTTATCACTTTGGAATGGATAGTGAAGTTTACAGGCAATTCGAAAAAGTCTTGTTAAAATGTAAAATATAATTCATATATATGTTACAGTTTTACTGTAGCGATAATGTGGGATAGCATAAACGGATAGAGACAGAGAGGAATATAAAAGGAACAATCAATGTCTTTGTATTAACATTTTCTTGATTTTTTTTCCCATTTACTCCAACATTCCATTTAGAGTTCTACATTTGCCATTTCTCTAACCCTTTCCTCTCCATTTTAAATAAATAGAGCTGGACTGTCAGAAATAATAAACAGAATCAAAGTTAACTAACAATCTATTGCAGTCCAATGTAAAATATGTCATTAAATAATTTAACACCATACAATAGTCACTTTAATTTTAAAGACAGAGAATTAATTTAATTGCTGTTGTTATTTTTTAATTTAGCATTATTTTTAAACATAGTGAGGAAAAACCTACATAGGTGGTATGTTGCCACAATCATTTGCAGCAACCCTCTCTGCCCCCCAGCTCAACACAAGTAAGGAATGGCAAAGGGCAAAGCAGTGATAACAAACCTCCTCACAGGACTGACCATCATTAATTCCTACATTTGGGAATCACTGTATTCTGCTAAATTATCATCTATCACCTCAAATACAAAATATCCAGCTTGAAAGCAGGATTTTAATTTTTGATATCCATTTTCACATACCTTCCATGCAAAGTAAAAATAAATCAAAGTCCAATATATTATAAAAAAGGCCCAGAATGCAGATCTGTCACTGCTCAAAAGACTGTTAATGCATTTGGTTTGTTGTTAATTAAAATAATAATACTTAGCTGTGAGGTTTTTCAGTTTTACTGCAGAACTGGAAAAGCACTCACTGAGAGAGCAAAAATATAAAAGAATTCAGCAAAAATAAGATCAGTAGCTGTTAGGTTATGCCAAAATAAATGGCAGCTTGAAAACTGTTTTTTGCAGTTTCCGGGTGCATAGATGATGTCACTGAAAAAGGGAAGAGGAATGAATACAAATATTTAAGTGCTTTCTTTGAGAAGAAAAGCATGAAACTGCAGTATGGAAGTACTTCAGACTGACAGGTAAATAAAATGTGTTGAAGATTTAAGGGTTAAAGCAAGCATCATCTCTCTGAAAACTAAATCTGCTCTAATTAGAGGTATGCAACCCTACAATAATCACTGCTAGAAAAATGCCAGAATAATTCAAATGGGGAAAAGAATCTATCAAATATTTTCAGGTCTTAAAAACCAAGGTGTTTCAAATTGTAAATATGTCAAGAGAAGTTATAGTTTGCAATACTGGTACTCAGTTTCCAAGTAAATACATCACAAAATGTCTTTAAAGACAGACGATAAAGAGGAAAAAACAATCCATTAAAAGGAGCAGGGAAAAAGAAGAAAAAAAGCTATATGTCTGCTTTATTGGTGAAAAATCAAGAAAATCAGGTGTGGCCTGATGTACTGCAATAGAGATACATGACTAAAATCTGAATACTCCAATCAGGTCCTGAATTAATGAAAATGCAACTTTACACCTGTATACATGCTGCTGCTGGGTTTAAATTACTATGTCATTTGAGAGTCCTGCCATAATGCCTTAACTTGGTTTTCAGGTGAAAGCCTGAAATTTCTGCATTTCTCAAGTCTTGCTGCTGAAGAAAAAGTGTCCCTAAACATGCTGTGATTGCAGTTCTGTGAGCAGGAGGACTGGATTTATGAATTCAGGTTGATTCCCACATGAAATCTTGGGAGTTTAATACTGACAGAAATCACACTGCAGTCTTCCATTACCAGGGGCTGTTGCCCCAACCCAGAGAGAACAGATAAAGGAATAGCATCATTTCCTCAGGAAAACATGTTATAAAGCAAGTGATAAGGCTAGAAACTAGGAATATTATCTAAGAGGGAAATGAAAACTAATTTATGTCTGTTAGTATGACACTCTCATTTGCAAAGGTTGAAACATTACCAGCCATGTTCTACCAGAAAGGTGTAAAATTCCCATGTAAAATAGTAACAGCTTTTGAAACCTTCCTTATTGAGATAGCAGTGGGAAAAAAAAAGGGAAAATTCAGAACACTAAAAATTATAATTTCATTAAGTATTGATCTGTTGATAATGTTGGTTTTTTGTATTCTAAAACTAAATTGGTCACATTTTTCAAGGCAGTATGTATATTTAAATTATGGATATTTCAATTACACTTCTACTGTGTAACACAAATAGTCACTTTTTGGTTTTAAGGTGTAATGAAATTATAGTTAATTCAGGCAACTCATACCTAAACATTAGGTGTGACTTTAATAAAATATTTAATTTTGTATTAGTGTTTTCTCAAAATGAAATCATTTCATTTTAAGACATTGCTATTTCAAAAGGCATCTTTCAAGAACTGCCCTTGCTGGGTATGAACAGCCCATTAGGTAAAAAAGCCAAATAAGGTAACAAAGTTTGACAATTAATGCAATTACTATTTCTTGTACAGTGTTTGCTGTCATATGAATTTAAACTCATAAATATTAAGAACACACCAAGGAAGCTGTTATATTTTCATCTACTGGACTATGTTAACTAAAACAGTAATGTTGAACCACTTCAGGAGATTTCTTTAACAGTTTTCTTTTATTTTCCTTATTCATAAATGCTACCTTTCCTTCTTTCCATTTCCCTTCCCTTCTTTCCATTTCCCCTCTAGCTGATTAAAATGATGGGGGTTTAGATGCAATGGTTCCAAAAGCATGTAAAAAATGCATGACAAGGAGATAAAGCAGTCGTGTGTTCTGCAAAGCACTCACAACAACAGCACACCTGTGTAAGTCATATATTTGTGCAGATAATCAGCTACTTCAGAGCTCTGCTGAAAGCCTCTATTAAACCACACCTTCTTGTACCCTTCAAGAGATTTCAGATACCAGAAAAAAAATTATTTTCTTCAAGAACTTGATTTTGTACAAGCATTTGCCAGGTGTACTTATTCTTACCTGTAGCAGAGCTGCAAACAAATAGACTGCTATAAAGATGGGGGTTAAGGAAGTGTGTCCGCTTTTCATTAAGTGGATAGTGTACAAGAAAATCAGGTGTCCAGGAATCACCAAGAGAAGTAGAACTTGCGCTGATTTGTTATTTACTCCTACAAATAAAAACAAACAAAACAAAACAACAAAAACAAAAAAAAAAAAAAAAAAAAAAAAAAAAAAAAAAAAAAAAGAAAAAAAGAAAAAAAAAAGAGGGGAAAAAATCCAAAATTTGGTTTAGCTCTTCAATTCCTATACTAGATTTTTACCCATTTCAATATAAAAACTTCAATTTTTTGAATTCCACAGTGTTGGCTACTGTGGAACAGCAGGCATTATTTTCCACTAGAAGACTCCTTGAGGAATTTCACTGTCTTCCAGAAAAGGTAAGCAAAGCCTTTCTGGAAAAGGGTGCAAACTGCCTTCATTCTGTGCTCACGTAATACCATCTACATTTTCTGACTTCCTAAAGTCTTACTAGTGAAGAGGATCTTTTGGACTCCATATTCAAGACATCCTCAAAAATACCCTATATTTCTAAAAAGTAATCCCACATTTACCACTTTCACATCTGTTTTAATTAATTTAATAAATATGGAAGTGTAATACATGGCAGTGACACATCACATTTCACCACATCATTACTACATACTACATCATTAGGAAAGTGGGAAATACAGGGGAGGAATAAGCTGTGAAGAAACAATCTAGAGAGAAAATGGCAAAATGGAAATGGAAAGCAGGCATTTGGCTTAGTAATAATGTCTGATACAATGTTTGGCCCTAACAGGAAATTGGTTTGAAGTTCTGAAGGCAGACAAAAGTTGGGAGCAGGTAGAGAAGCTAAGGAAAGTTGAAGGCTGGAAGCTTTCTGAGTGGTTATCCCAGTGTCCTGCCTCACCAGCCCTCTCCAGGGCTTCACCCTTCTCTGTGCTGCTCTCTACTCATCCACCCCTCAGGGAGTTTCTTGTGATTCTCACAGGCAAACAGATACAGGCAAAGGAAACTGCCAAGCCTCACCCAGCCTTGGAATTGCACACAGCAAGTTCAATTCATTGCCATTTCTCATGGTGGTACAGTCTGGCACACGGGGTAAAGTGATGTGAGATGGGATTTTTAACTAAGACATACCTGTACCACAGTATGTTCTGCATGGGTAATAGCAACCCTTGGCCTCCTCTGGCAGCTCTCCAGGAATGCTATGTAAATGGAGGTAGGTAGAAATTCTGCTAGCTTGAATAGCTACTAGATTGCCACCAATACCTGAAATGCAAAAGCAAACCAATGAAAAATGGTCAACTATTTCTTTTTCCTCTGGTAGGCAATGTTTTTGCACATTTACCAACTTCCTCTATGTTTATCACAGTACCTTACATACAAAAGTCAAAATTACAAATATCTTTAGAATGTATATTAGTTGTAGACAGGCTGCAAATCATTAAAATCAGTCAAAAAAAAAAAAAAGTAGACTACAGTTTAATGTATCACTGGGTATTTGGAGATCAGTTTTGAATCATGGCAAGTGCAAAAAGTCCAAAAGGTTCCATCTTATGCTTTCTCATAGGTGAAACACTATTTTATCACTGCCTCTTCTTTGTAAATCCCTCTTGGATCACCAGAAGTATGACATAGTTGTGCCACTGCTGGATTACCTCCCCAGGAGAGTATTCCTGGCCAGGGTGAGTAATGAAAGCAGATACACTCACTACCACAAACATAAATGCAGACTTCACACACAGAACCACAGAGCCAGAAAAGGCTTCAAGAGTTAATGTATTCATTCCCCTCTGACAGAAAGCATGAGTAACTACAGCCTTCTGCCACTCATAATTCAGGCTGAAAGAGCAAGATGAGTGTCTGAACAGCTGATTTTTAAAAGAATGGTAGTGATAGAGATTCTACTTTCTTTTTGAAAAGGGGCAATGAGTACAAGTTGTACCAGCAGAGCGTTCATTTCAATATAAGAAAGAAATTTCTTAGAGTGAGAAAAATCATTCTTTGGAACAACCAGCCCAGGGATGTGGTGGAGCCCACTTCACTGGAGGTTTTCAAGATGTGACTGGAGCAGGTGCTAGAAAATCTCATCCAGGCTGCCTTTCTCACGTAAGGTTGAACCAGATAACATTTCAAGGTTCCTTCTACTCTGGGCTGTTTCACGTTCTATGAATTTTTACTTCAACAAACACAAAACTAAAACAACTTGTTATATCCACACTGCAGAATGCAGTAACATGAAACCCTCCTATTACTATATTCAAGCTGCCTACTTGCATATCAAGCACATGCTTTTTCTTTCCCTGCTTCAGATGCTTCACATAGCAATGGGTTGGTCTGAGAAGTAGAAGTAATGCAGATTTTGTCCCCACATCAGAAGGAGAGAGGCCTTGTTTATTGTAGCTGAATTAATTTGTTTATCTGATGCTTAGGGTTTGTCTGGTTGCAGAACAAGTATTTGTGGTGACCAGAAGACACTGTTTGCCAATTTTTTTTTTTGTGACTATAGAGTGGTTAGCACAGAGATCTAATACTGAGATCTGAAAGATGTCCTGCCTCACTGTTACTTAAAGACAGTAAATGGCTGAAGCTAACAAGTAGGTCTTTTAAGCAAAAACCTCAGATACAAATCAGGAAATGCATGTTCCCAGTCAGGAGAAACAGGGATAAAAGATGAATTACCAAAAGGCTGAGTCAGAGTTTGCGAAGAAAATTAAAAGAGCAGTAGATCATTCTTCAGATGAACTACAAGAAAAGTACCAGGGATTTATCCAAACTGGGAAAGGCTTAAAAAGATTAAAACCAATCTAAATAGGACTCAAAGTCTGTCCCTCCATTGAGAACAATAAATTAAAGATTTCTGACTAAGGAGAATAAGGTACAGAAAGAGAGGCAGAAGTAAAATTAAGGATCAATGTACTACATTTGGATGGGGATCAGAAAATTTATGTGACTGAATTATGAAAAAGCTGTTATGTAAAACCTCTTCTTAATAGAGCTACAAAGTGGGAATAGTGCCATATGACTGGAAAATATGAAACAGTTTCTGCTAAAAATGAGGACATAAAGGCAATCTGGGCAATTACAATCAGGCTAACAACTGCAATAACTGTTTTATTCACAATAATATTAAGAGAAAAAATTAGTAAAATATTCTGCCACTATCTGCTTCTCTTATAGCATTACAAAAAGAAATAAAGGATAGAAGTACATAGGGCTGGTTTGAGTTTTGTAGCAATGCAACTACAAACCACTTTGGCACAACTCTCTAGATTTTAAGTATTTCCTAGGATGTGTGTAATTTCCTTTTGGTAATTATTTGCTTCAACAAATTCAGACACTCAGAAATACAATAGGTGATCAGGACATTTTTCCCTAGTTAATAATACAGAAAACTGAATGAGATATTAAAAAATCTGTCTGGACAACAGACAATAACAAGTCTATGAAAGAAGGTGTAAGATTGGTCATCAGTCCTTTGATGGATAGCTATTAATGACAAACCTTTTCACTTTTATAACCATCATTTAGAGAAAGTATTCCCCAAGCCCCATTGCTCATGTAGATAGCAAGAAACTACTGACAAGTATCAAAAATTATTCTAAAAGAAACTGGCCAGCCATGGAATACAGGTAAAGGAGGTGATAGCTGCTCTGCAAAGGAAGCTGACAAGCTAACCAGAACACATAGTGGAGTGTGATTTCAAGAGGTGTAAATAATTACAGCTGAGTTGAACAATCTATTTTAGCTAAATCAAAATGAAATATTTGTATGTTCGGCAAAATTACTTTAAATTTTATTTGTCTGAGCCTCGATAACCTAATATTAGTGGTATAATTTGAACTCACAGAAGATAGCCAGGTACAGTGAAGTGTACATGCTCCTAGAATCCATGCATCCTGCTCAGTCTCAGCCAGCCAACAATGTATGGTGGTGACAGCAGCAGTGTCACTGCATTTTAGTTCTGTCCATTCACTATAAATTCTTTGAATTATTTTTGAACTTTTGGGCCAATTTCAACCATGTCTGACACAAGGACAGACATGCTAACTACTTCCAGGCATGCTTAAACAATCTACCAAAAACAAAACAGCGACCAGATGAATAAAAGAAAAAATCCAAAGCCATGTCCTCAGTGAGACAATGACAGTAAAATGAGTTACATAGTTCATGGCATAAGCATGAGCAGGCCAGCTGGCCAGTCAGCGCTCAGCTTGGAGAGAGGCATGATGCCTCTTGCTCAGCCAACAGCTCAGTGAGCCAGAAGAGGAATGGCAATGTTATGGAAAGCAGAGGGAAAATGGAGAGGACGTTGTGAGCAGTGGGTATAGCAGGAACATGAGGCAATAGGTTGAAAAGACTGCAGGTTGAAAAGACTGTCTAAAAACCTCAGGGTACAAATGAGAACAGAACCAGGTCTCACTATTCTGCTGGTCACAGAATGACTAGTATAAGGCTGAATGAATCACTTCATATGTACAGAGATACTCAAGTTTGTTTGGTAACAGCAGCTACTGTGCATGTGCAATAAGTATCTCAGCTACACCAGATTAATCAGATCCCTGCAAGAAACAGAAAACAGATAAAACTGCGTGGGTGGGCAAGATGTCGATATGCAAAACTGATAACTTCTCAGCATCTTCTAAATGTATAAAATGGTCACATGCTCAGTAGCTGCTCATATTATTGAAAGCTCTGTAGATGTATATGAGGATTGTTTATGTGAACATTTGATTAATCTAGAAACTTTTCTCCTGGTAAACACTATTGCAAACATTGTAGCAAATACTAAATTTAGTATTTAGTATTTATATAAATTTATATAAGAAGACTGACTTCTTTAGTTTCCTTTCATTTTTGCAAGAGCTACAACATAGGGGAAAACAATTTATTTCAAAAGCAAAATCCAGCAATTATTACTTCATTCCTCTCAGAATAGCAAATGTGTTTTACTGTGCTGCTTTGTCAATAAGCAGAAGAGATGCTGTCTGCTGAAGTGTGAAGGATGTCATACTGACTTAAAACTTTAAAAGAAAATTTAAAGCCTCATCATTTTATCAAGGCAGTTAAGGGCTAAGCAAGAACATTTCTTGTAAAAATTGTTATCACAGGTCTTTTGTCTAACAAGCAAGGAAACCATATTGAAAGTAGAGCCAAAACCAGACCACGTATTTGCAAACAGGCCTATGGGCACGATTCTATGAATCATCATCTGGTAAAAGGAAATTTTTCTAACAACAGAACTAACCGTGCTATTCAGAAAACCACATTTACATCAACGAGTCTTAATACTTCAAAGCAAATCTGTGTCTCGTAACTCAGTGCAGGTAAAAAACCAAGTTAAGGGAAGCTGGATCTTGCTGATCTCAGCCTGAGATCACCCACTGCTCTGGCTAATGCACTGGGCTGGTTTTTCCCTTGGATCTTACACTGCATTTTTTGATAAATAGAGTAAGGTTTCTCAGGGAATACTGGGAGGAGTAGTTGATAAACCAGAGGGTTGTGCTGCCATTCAGAGGGAACTAGATAGGTTGGAGAGCTGGGTCAAGAGAAATCTCCTGAAATTCAACAGAAGGAAGTGCAAAGTCCTCCATATGAGTAGGAATAATCCCATGCACCGTGTTATAATTAAACAGTAAGAAATCATGGTTTAAGTACTTGTTTAGTACAAGGGGAGAACTGTACAACAGGCAACATAAAATTTTCAGAGCAGTATTCAACTACCTTATGTATGAAGTCCCCTCCTTCCCTATAGGTTCCCATCTCATTCTTCTTTTTTTGTTGTAGTTCATTTCCTTAAATACATATAATTGGAGAATTGTTCCTGTAGAAAACTGCCTCAAATTAAAGTACTGAGTGCACCAGATAAAGTGAATATACTCAGCTTTAATGACCACTGTTTTGACTGTTCACGAAAATGCAAATAGTTGCATGACGAGGCCCACAAAAAATTGTGTAAGAACAGGCAAAGCAAACCTGAGATTAAAGACTTTTAGAAACCTAGTTCTACGGAGAGGGATTAATCAGCCACAGAATAGTGTGTTGTTCCCAAGCAGCTAAAATACAGTTTGTGCAATGGGCCTAAAATCAATATCTACATAAGGGGAGAATTAGGCCAACAAAATTCCCAAATTGATCTTTCTTGTAAATCTATCTAAGAGAGGGAAGGCTAGAAGATTCTCACTTTTGCACACTCCTGAGCAAAATCCATAGCTCAAAATAGTCAGTTTTGCCAAACAGGTTTTTTTGAAGCTCAACATCTTCATCATAAAAATGAAATTAAAAGGACGAAAAAGAATCTCAGTTGCAATGGTGACCAAAAACTCTAAATTTTGGGATAATCATCTTATCTTTCAGAAAATGCAGGATTAGTTTTTGCCCTGACCTCTCTACCATTAACTTTAAAAAATCCTGGTTTATGCAAGTGAAATACTTAGATTAGAAACCTAACTAGCTACCTCTTTATATGGGTTTTTTTTTCATTCATCTTCCATTTTATTTTGAAGCATTTCTTTTAATACTTTCAAATGTTTGGGAGAAAACAGATGGAAAATATTAGCTTTCCCTAGATGGATCTTTTTTAAGAGAAAGCTTTATTATATATGCAACTATTACATTCCATGTTTGATTTGACTCATAAATAATTTCTTTCTATGACTAGTAAAAAATGTCAAAAAATGAAAATGCTCTGGATATAACTGTGTTGTGAAAACAACACAATGATTACTAAAATCTTCTAAAAATTTACAAGTAAGACTTAAAAGAAAGATCACACACTATGAAAGTATATATGCAGATTTACATGTAGAAGTTAGCAACTAAAAGGTAGTAAATCTATCACCCAATAATGCATCAGAAGAAAATAATAAAAATCAAAACCCTCCTCCTTATTCATGCCAAAATAAAGACCAAATTGTAAAGTTCTCATACAGTAGAGGTGCCTTCTGAGATTAACACAATCTTTCCAAGTCAGGATGCAGAAAAATTAATTTGCTACCCAGCCAAATTGCTCTACTCCCATCCAGGTACACTAATGTTTTCCATTGTGATTTACAGAGGCAAATTTCAGATGCTCAACTCCCTGAGACAATGGTTATATTCTAATCAAAGCACCACTCAGTTGTGAGAAAAATCAAAGTACACCTATGCTAAAAGAAATAAAAATAAATAGCTATTAAAAGATGTATTTTTTTGAGGAGGAGGAAGAATGGTTTCTTGGTATTTTTTTTTTCCCCATATTCTCCAAAACAATTTATAGTAAAAGCTCTCTGAAAAACCTGAAAGTCTGTCATTCAATTTACCCTACTAACAGATAAAAAAAGGGATGCTTTGGGGAATATATTGCATAAGCTTAATTTTCATCTCCCAGACAACTGACATTCATTAAATTCTGTATTAAATTTTCCCATATGTGTTTCTCATATTCCCTGATAGCTATGTATTCCCTCCAGGTAGCAAATACTTTTGAAGTATGGACAGCCAAAGAGTAAGAAATATTAGAACAGGTTTGTGTTACCTTTAAAGAGTACTGCTTCAAACCACCTGCAAAGGAATGTTTTTTGATATGAAGTATTTCCAAATTTCAGGTGTTTTCAGAATTAATTTGCAGCACTGTCATTCTTTAAGGTGCATAAAAATGGGATAAAGTCTACTGACACGTTAGTTATAACCCAGTAACTTCTGAAATGCAAATACTTAGAAGATATCTCACAATATTTTGTATAAACACACAAGAAAAATGGAGAGGAAAGTGGCTCTATCTGGTAACTGCACCTTAGTTAATTTCTGTTGCATATTCAGAAGCATGCAATTGTTTAAGATATTATCTTTTTTTTTTTTTTTCTGCACAAAAGGAGCTCAGTTACTCGCAAATTGCAAATCCTGAGCCAAATTCAACATGCTGTGATGCTGTAAGAGGACTTGCAAATTTTAATTCATGAGAAAATACAACTCAAAATCAACTCTAGACCAAAGCATAGCCACACTTGGGCTTAGTTATTTTATTCAGAACTTCAGTACATCAAAGAGACATCTAAATCTCAAGGAGTCTGCAAGTTGCCTGAAACAACAAAACGATATATTTATTTTCTAAAAGCAGAGATGCAATTTAACCCAGCCAACCATAGAATTTAACATGTGTTTAACAGTGGGAAAATGGAAAAAACAGTTTGAAATACGTCTGGCCACCAGCTGTAAAGCTGACTATAAATGCCTTTCTGCTTAAAAACTATTTTAATATTTTGGGCAAATATTTGTAGTTATTGTTAATAGGAGTGGGAAACTTTGAGGTTGCTCAAATTCCAGACCTAAGTATTTCTTCAAAATTCTAAAATATTTATGGCTCCACAGTGTAAGACATGATTAAAGCCACTTGTCTCACATCTAAGAATAAGCAAACTATCTAGGCAGGACTCAAATGAAACCTCCCTAATGGTGCACAGGAAGCCTAACTAACACCTGACCTTTTTGCAGTCAATATTGTCCAGGTGTTCAAGATACAGCAAATGGCCCTGAAAAAAACACTGACAGCTTGAAATTTTGGACAAATTTAGAATGTCCTCAAATTTTGGCTGGGCAAATTCCCACTAGAAAAGAATATTTCTTTCAGGTTTCCCTGTTTTTGGTTTTTTTTTTTTTTTTTTTTTTTTTCCCCCACAGGTTTTCTGTGCCATAGGAGCAACAAATTTTAAGGTAAAAGAAAATAGAAGGGAAAACCCTCAGTTTCTTTCGCTTACTCAGGCTTACAATGAGAATTCCAAGGCTAAGAAAGGTAGAAAAAACTTTCTGCAACAGTAATATTTTAAAAGCCATCTGGTAAGTGACCTAACACACTTTTCATGTCAGTAAATGAGTGTCAACAGATGTGCTTTTTTAATTGAAGAACTTCCTTACCCCCAGTTTACTACACTGTACTGACCAGCAATATCAAAATGTGTCAGTAGAATTATGAAACCCAGGAGAGGCTAATCTAACAGCAAACCAAAAAGTTACCTACCTACAGTTTCCTTTTTCAGGAGGTATACCATAAAACCCTGCATCCTCTACACAGAAGATATTTTCTCTGTGTTTTCCAATAGAAATGCCTCTACCTTTAAAATTCTGAGTCAAGCATGCCTCTTGCTATCCCAGCCTCCTGGAAAGACTCTTTCCCTCCCTGCCTGCTCCAGCAGCCTCAGCTTTCCCTCTCTTCCAACTGCCTAACTCTTCAAAGACCTTTTGACCTGTCAGCTAAACCTCCAGGGCTCTATAGCTTTTGGCTAGTTCTTTTCCATAAAGACAGTTCAAAAGAATGTATGGATGTTGCCTTAATACTGGTTTGGGTACACCTTCCTAAAAAGAAAAAACAACAATCCTCTTCTCTTAGGAAGCAAATCCAGAGGGTTAACCAAAAAAGGAATGCTATAAGAAAAGTTACACATATAAAACAGAAAAAAACTGAAGACCAACATCTCTGCCTTTCCTTTTAGGTATCTGGAAATCAAAACGGAAACACACAAAAGTTAGCTGGAAGTATTTCCAATTTTGAATTACTAGAAAGGCAAAGAACAGGCGAGGAAACATAACAGCTGTAGCATAAAATTTAATTTACAGTTAGCAAGGAACTCAAGTTGCAACATAGAAATGTTTCACATTAAAAGTAAGAAGAAAGGAAATAGAGGGCCTTAATGAGAAAGAAGAGTAAGCAACGTGCTCTGCTGAAGATTGAAACATTCAGTTCCTTTCGTCTACTGCCTTCATAAAAATGGTGATACCTGATCACAAGTAAATAAATACTATTAAGTTAAATCTGTATCTAGAGAGCTAAATGAACAATCCATGAAGTATTAGTGATCATTTTTTGCAAACTGATTCTTTTGGAGGTTAGAGAATACCTGAGGGTTGTACTGGATAAAACAGGAAATATATCTTTAAAGCAGGTCAAAAAAGGATGATGCAGAGAATCTGTATATCAGTGAAATTTATATCCCTGCATAAGAATTAGAGCAAATTATTGGAAAGACAATTTATAAGCATCCAGAAGACATGAAAGCTGTAAAACAAGGGCTAACATGAATTTGCCAAGAATATGCTTCTGTCAAAGCCTCTAACTGAACAGCTTGTGTAATGTTTGCAGCAATAGATCTACTAACTCTATAACTCTGTAACAGTAAAGCTTACAAAATGTTCAGGTACTGTCCAGTGTTACGTTTCCATTAACAGTGTCTGGATAATTAATTATATCAAGGCAACATGATTCAAAACTAAAACCCAGTGACCATATTAACATCTTATTATCATAGGTGGAAAAGAAGTGGCCATAATTCATTTAATTTATAGCTTAGAAAACAGAATAGAACATATTGATATGAAACTTGCAAGGGCCAACTTAAGTTAAAACAGAATCATCCTGGAAACTAGAGAAATGGTTTTAATAACAATACATAAAATTGCAAATTAGTGTAAGAAATCAAATGGAAAAATACAAAAAGGAGAAAGAACAGCAAGACAGCAATACAGTGGGAACAGATCTAGTGACTATAGTTGTTGCAAACTAAATAGGCATCAACCATGTGGTACTGTACTAGGAAAAAAAAGCATTTTCAAACTGCAACAGCCTAATAAGATATCAACCATTCTTCTGAAATTTGCTTTGTTCTTATCATTAGGAGGTAGAACACTTAACTTAAGGACAAAACAAATTCATTCTTTACATATCTGAAAAGTGCATACCAATCATCAGAAACAACATACATTTTTCTTGAGAAATGTATTTACTTGCCTGTAGTATGCTTCTTAGTTCTTATATCTATATACATTACAGGTCTATAATAAATTATTGTTTGAAAATTTGTCCTTGGATGTTCAGGAAAAAAAATCCCTTTGAAATAAAAATTTACCTACATTTTCTGAGCCATAACTGCTTCAATATAATATTTGATAATTTAATATTTGAATATACTCCTTCAATATTCACACTTTCAATTTCTTAATGCATACTTGAGGTTTCTACTTCTCATATTCTCTATCATGTTTCAGTGGTTGTAGTGAAAACAGGAAGCACTTCTCAGGTGTTCAAATAAACAGCTGTTGACATCAAAATCAAAACTTGAAATTAATATTCCAGATATTAATTAGCACAAGAGAAATTTACTGTAATAGACAGTTCTCAAAACAAGGTATATCAATTGATACATAGTAGCAATTAACCCTGTCAGAGTCTTACCATTAATTACAGGGGTGTAAACAACAATTCCAACCAAGTTAGGATCAGATACTGTTGTGTCCAGAATAAGGCCACCAATACTGAAAACAAAGTACAATATTTAGAATAAGGCAAGCAAGATTATTAAACAGTATTTTAAAAATTTACAGCAATGTTAGATCATCTTCAAGGCAGGACTTTCATCTCACCCTTCACCTGAGCCATTACCTCATTCTGAACTACAGACTAACATCACTATAGCTATTCACTTATTAAAATTGGCTTCTTGTATAACAAAGACCACAGAGTATTAGCCAATTCCTCTACTTTTAAGATTCATAACTTTCATTGGATTAAATAATCAGTGGTAAAATTCTAAAGCCTAAATTCTAGAGGCTGCTTAATTGTGTCTCTCAAATACAATCAAGTAACAGATACAGATACACAGAGATACAGGAGGAGTATCAAGATGCTTCCATGCAGCAACACAAACAGACCTACCTGCTTATAATCATGGCAGTTATAACAGGCTCCCATCCTGAGTGGAGGACAGTTCTGGTAGCTGGGTGTTTGGCAGCTATGACAATCCCCATCGGAGTCAGAGCCAAAAAAAAGGCACCAACCAAAGGAGATACATAGTAATACGTCTCTAAAATAAAAATAAAGGAAAAAAAAACAAACCTCTTTTACTCTCCAGATATTCCTGCATATTTTTCTTAATTTAGAATTCTAAAATAAATTATGATCTATGCGATACAATTGAGGAATATTAATAGTCTTCATTACCATTACACCTGAAGTTTCAACTACTGCACTAAGCAATATGGTTAATATCTGCCATCTGTGATCACTGTCTCTCATCTTCTCAAGGACAGAACCATCAGTACAAAGAAGGAATTATGAAGAGGATTTTTGTATGATGCTTTATGATAAAAAATATAGTAAAGATGTAGAATACAAAACATTGTTTTGTAACTGAAGAAAAAATTTTTAAAAAAACGAAATATAATGAAAATGCATTTTGTTTATATCCAAATTCTTAGCATATGTACACTCCCTTCTTCCCAAAGCAGGTAATACGGTAATCTTTCCAGAAACAGCATATCTAAAAAGATTCAAGCACAATGTGTAAAACTGAGACATTTGTATCGGTAGCTCAGTTGTGTCATAGCCAGTCTGAATCTGAAAATTAACAGGCAATTCTGCTGCCTGCACCTACCCATGACAATTCCATCTTATTTCATAGGAATACAACTGCAAACACTGGTGAGTACCATCATGAAGCTGAGACTGTAAAGTGAACAGCTGCTTCCACAGAAAGATCACTGCTTTTTTCTGATTACTTGGTTTTATGATCCCATTCCCACAGAAGCTACTACAGTGATCCAAGACTTCCTAATTCAACAGTGAGGTAAATAATGGAACATTTATCCTAATAGCAAATATACATGCATAAACTCTGCAAATATTCAATTTTTAAATATTTGTTTTATGAGAAGTGCGGTCATGTACCTAATGTTAAACGCATTTTGTCGAAACCTTCAAAATTTAGACAAGCCTTACAGCAAAATATATTTCAAATTAACAGGTTGAAATAATTAATATAGATCTCACAAACACTACCAAAAAGGAGTAGTTGGTATATAAAAAATATCCTCACCCATGTGTTATGGCTTATTACAATGGCTGCAAATCCAAGCAATTACTACTTTGATGTTACCTTAGTAGATCTCCTGAAAGAATTGCTGTAGATTTTTTAGAAGTCACTACCCTTCTGCATTGAGTAACAATCTCTGCAGCAGAGCCAGAGGTTGTAAGGTAACTTACATAACATAGTGAGTTACGTTTCCCTGGGCAAACTAAAAGTAGAAAGCTAGGGAGTGGGAACAAGACAAAGCCTAAGAGAGAAGTAATTTTTTTCCTGTCCTTATCTAATTATTCTACAGTGTATTATCTCCCTCTTCCAGTGTGGGGCCTTTTTTTCCTCCTTTCACCTCATTTTGTGACCTAAGAGGTGGACCAGTGAGAATATTCACCTCCAGTCTGGGTCTTGGGAACAGTGAGGGACATTTTTTTTTATTATTATTAAATCTATGGTAGATACATCTGGTAGAACATCTTACTACAAAAATCTAAAAAGATTAACCTTGAAATGCATCTTTAAAGGAAGGACAGACACCTTCCTCTTCATATTTAATTCACAGAAAAAGCAAATGCATTTTACAGTAGCTGAAGAATGGGAAGAGAAAACAAATGAATTCTCTTCTAGGACTCATTTCACTACATTTTTGTTAGATTTATAGCAGGCAGTTTACATGGGAAAAGGCATCTTGCTCAAATAATGCAGCCTTTAGTAGAAATTAGAGGTAAACTGGAAATCTAGTGCTTCAAAACAATTGCTAAGAACCTGAAAACAATAATGTGAATCACACAATTTGTCTTCTCAGCCTGGATCAAACATATATGGGAGCTAAATGCATATTCTGTGAGAAAAACAGAAAGCTTTAAAGAAGTTTCCAAATCATTACTGACAAATAATAGCCAACAAAGACCTCCACATTTAATTGACTGACTGCTCCTATTCCAGAGCACTTCTTGTGCTCTGTTGGAGGGAGTGTGCCAGGTCCCAGTGCCGGTCCTGGGGAGCCCTCTAGTGCTTTCGCCCAGCTATTTAACAAGGATTCACAGACAGCTCTTTTTAGGGAGCTGTTAAGAACTGTTAAGCCTTCACTATTTAAATCCCCATGTTTGATAACTTTGACACTATTTTTAAAACACTCAGATGAATCTCTAATAAATTATATATATGATGGTGGCCAAACAAGGTGTTTCATTTGGCCCTGGCCTAATTAAAAATCCTTTCCCCTGTCTCTTCAGGGTATGCCATAAAGTACTGTATCAACCCAAAGGCTGTACACCTCTGTTACAGACAAAGATAAAGATTGTACACAAATAATTTCCATCCTTTCAGTCTTGTTGTCAGAAAACAACTCATCCCTTGTAGAGAGCAGCCAGAAACTTATTTTGATTCAGACCATTTCATTAGTTAGGCTAATAAATCACAGGGGAAAATAGTTAATTCTGAACACAGTTCAGAAGTGAATCCCATCAGTTTCATTACTACCCTATAAACTGCAGATTTCTTTTTAACATTCCCATTGGGCTTCTTATTTTAGCATTGAGAAAGCAGGGAAACAACAAAAAGTAGAAAGAACATAAGAATATCTGTACTGGATGAGGCACAGTTCTCATCTAGCCCAGTATCCTTTGTCAGACTATGGTCAACAGTTCAATTATGGAGAAAAGAAAAGGAAAATGACAGGTTTAGAGTGATGCTTCTTTCAGCGTGCTGTGGTTTGCATCAGGGATTCCATCTTTCATGTCTCTGCATCTGTCTGGTCAATGTTCCTCAAAGGGTTCCTCTCTGACTGCTTTATCCAAAGTTTTCTAAAATCACTTTGGTCCTCTAAATAGATCACAGCAGTAAGTTTCACATCCCACTCATGTATTGTGTAAAAAAGTTTCTTTAACTTTTTTTAACCTGTTGCCTAATCATTCTCTGAATGCCTCTTGCCTGCCATTCACAGCTCGATCTACCTCCCCTGAGCTGAAGGTGCTCCATATTTTTATTCCTTGTTACTATTTCATAGTTCAAACACATGCATCTTGGAGACTGTCTATTTCCAAGGGCTTCATGGCATGTTCTTTCTTTAGAAAGACTCTCTTGTTTCCAAAACCAAAGAAATACAAACACATTAAAAAAAAAACAGAGCGAGCAGAATGAGTCATGTTAGTGGTAACTAGATAATTACATATTTTACCAAAAGAGAAGTATTTCCAGAAGACATTACAGACAGAAAATTGGGACTCTTGGAAGCATACTGATTCTTACCCCTACACGTGTGGGATCTGCTTTCCAGCTGAAGTGGGAGAGCAAAATTTGAGTGGTCATGACAGCTATAAAGGCAGCAAAGGATCAGTTCAGACTGTACCCACTTCTTTTTTTATTCCTCTGAGACACATTAGAACACCTGTATCTAAAAACATAAATTTCTGGAAATGTGTCAAAGGAAGAAAAAAAGTCCAAGTTTCTTTATCCATCTTCCTGGGGGGGGGTTGAGTGTTTTTTGTTTAGATTGATAGATTAACAGGAATATGTAATAGGAGTTTTTCTCATCAGAAGAAAAGAAAGAAGAGATGTTAAAAAATATCTTCATCAATTTTCACTGTAAATTTACAAATTTCCTTAAAATAAGCATTTAAAAGAAGTATTTGATACAATTATTAGAATATAATATGAAGGATTTAAGTATAGTAATGAAATAAAAATACTATTTAAGTTTTAACAAAAATACAGAAAATATTAAAAAATACTTCTTTCACACTGATACATTTAAGTTGGCATCATGACAATGCTTTCTAAACATGCAAAACCAAACACTGAAAAAACAACTGCAAGTCACACCACAGTAGCTTGAGTCTTATTAGATACTTTTTCTGGCTGATGTTGTAATACTTCCATATGAAAAGTTTGAACAATGAGCTGTAAAGACTGTATGTGATGATAACAGCATCTCTGGTAAGTTATGGATAACACAATATTTTATCAGTGGTATATTACACTATAATTGCCTACAATTATGTCTTTGAAAACACAATAAACTTGTAATAGTTTCTATGGAATGAGTTAGTTGCAGCAATGATTTCATTTTGAATAAGGCTCTTAACATTCTTTTCCCACTCTGAGGAAATGTTTTCACATTATTTGTTTCTTCATTATTATGGTTTGTATTTCACATGTAGGTTGCCTGTGATATTGTCAAAGTCCTTCAAATATTCCTAGATTGTGCCAAAGTTCAAGATAGTGACTTCTATGATTTATTAAAAAAAAAAAAAAAAGGAAAAAAAAAATCATGGCACTCTAAGATTTACCATTTAATGGTATAAATTTTGACAAAAAAGGAAGTCAGACTAAAAGGTTTGCTGAACCTCTCCCTCCCAGCTTTCTCCCCATCCTCCTAACCCAAAAAAGGTTCCTACATTTAAAAGCAACTTACCAAGGCAAGTGTACAGACCCTGACTTATCCATGCTAGTATGGCAAGGGTAATGAGATCTCCAAAACTTGCTGCTATAGGAGTGGCAACGTTGTCAGGATTAATACCAGTCTTCTTAGATCCAACAATAACTCCAACCATTATCACTCCTAAATTCCACAAAGACAGTACAGTAACTGTATCCACCGTTGCAATTCCACAGAAAATTCAAAGATTATGACAATTTCAAACTTAATAAATAAGAAGTCAGTGCTTTTTTTTTCCCAGGATTATTGGTCTTCCCACCTGATTGATGACTGTGGTTTTAAGTTTTAGCCATTTTAAAAAGTGGACACATACATTTTAAGAAAACACAGTAAGCATGCACAAAAAAAAAAACCCAAGAACCATCTGTACAATAAACTACTTTGCTTATGACTAGAATTAGCACTATTGAAATTGTAAGCAGCTATTTCCTGAAGAAAAAAATATGAAGTGTATTCTTTTCCAACCCTGGTAACTTCACCTGACTGAAATTTTAATCCACCTAGGCTGAAAACAACATAAGATTAAATACTTTGACATCTGATACTGCACAGGACTAACACGGAGTTAACACCAAACACCAAGAAGCTACATAATAAATTAAACCCAAGACAACATATAAAAAATATTACTTGCTACACACTTGAAAAAACTAATTAGAGGTGTTAATTTTTATTTTTTCCTATAAACATCAACACTAACTTTTGAAGAGTAATCCCCCTGCAAAATGCAAGTGGTTACAAAAAAAAATTGCATTGTTACAAACAGTCTTGGCACAACCTGAGTAACTTCCCTCTCATCAGATATTATATATAAGAACCTCAAGATACTATATATAAGAATATATATGAATATATATAAGATAAATATATTCTTATATCTTATATCTTATTCATATATCTTATATACATATGTATTTATATATATAAAAGAACCATCAGATATTACATATAAGAACTATATGCTATCCTTTATGTTATATTATGTATGGTATGCTACATTAGGAGTTCACTTTCAGAGAAACTGAAGAGTTTAAGGAGTTATAAGGAGTTAAAACAGTTATATGAAGTTACAGCCTAAGGAGTTATATACACCAGGAAATTCACTAAAGAAAGAACTGGAATGATCTGGAATGATCCTGCAGGATCACAATCTTTCAAAAGCACCTATTTCACATGTAGGAGGATGAAGCTTAGAAAGTAATTTCCTGTGCTGGCCCATCACCACAAAGTTTCTCTTCATGTCCAAGTCATACATAAGAAATGTAAAAAATGCACTCCTGTTCCACTGTTCTGTTGCTGCCCTTAATTCTGCACATGATCAAACTCAGTGGCCTTCTAGTCACTAAAAATGTGTGCTCTTAATTCCATGCAAAACTTTAACAATTTTGCAATTTTCATATAGTAAGCATAGCAAAGCAGTAAAACAAGGAAGTTACCCATTTTACTTGACTTACTATTCTTAAGACCACTGATCATGTATTTTCAGTAAGAACATGTCACAAGTAGAGGTACTTTCCTCCTCCCCTTCACATCCATTAAGTACAATATTTTATGGTTAAATGTTTCCTGACAATTAGGAAGAGAATTAAATTCATCATGCCATATTGCTCCAGACAGACACTGGCACTGTTTGTAGAGCTGGACCTGAACTTGGTCCAAACCCTTCAAATAATGAGCCAAATTGTTCACTTCAGCCACAAAGCAGAGCACAAAGTTACACACAAGCAGCATGGGCAACCTGGAACTTTGAATTCAGTTAAGCTAACATCCAGGATCACTTGAGTGTCATTATAAACAAGTTTTACCTGCTTAGTACTAAGAATATATTTTGTACATTAATGAATATAGAAGGCAGGGGGAGAAGTTCTGCATCATAGTAGGTGAAGTCTCAAGACCCAAATTTTTTGTTTAGACATGCTCAGGAGGTCATGCAAATCAAAAGCTTTGCGAAGACTATGACAGGAGAGGAATGCAATATATGCCCACCTATATGGAAATTCCAAAAGGGCATCTTATCCTCAGCTGGTTTTCAGATGTGCTGTACCTCACCGGATTGCAATTGTAAAGGAATAGCAACATAAGACACAGTCTGCATCCACAGAAAAACAAATAACTGCACAAAGTAACACATGCACCCCCTTTACCTTGCAAAAGAGAAGCTATGAAGGCAGTTGCTACACTGCTAGAACACAAGAGGACTGAATGATCAAAGCGGTATTTGCCCTCTGGAATCCAGCCCAATATTACTGCTGCCACTGCTGCCAGAAAACCAACCACTGTTGCCTGAACCTGGAAAAGAAAGTGAATTCATAAAATAATTGATGGACTTAGGAGGAACACAGAATCATTTTCTGCTAGCCTTTTCTCCTATCTACATTAACATGCCAGATACAGCAGGAGCATGCTCATCTATTTTGTAGAGAGGATGACAACCTTGGATGATTAAGAAGAAAAATCTCAGGCCAGCAGAAGAGGCTTTACCAGCATTTAACAGACTCCAGAATAGCAAAAGTGAAATCAGGGAGAGGAGCTCAGGATTTACAAGAAGCCAATGCCTAAAGAAGCTTCTAAACCACTTAAAGTAGGGAAGTCACAACATAAATATTTCACCTGCGTTTTAGGAATGTTATATTATAACTTATGAATAAGAAATAGCTCTCAAGAAATGCTTTGGAGAGCAGTCACTTCTTTCCTCAAATGAACCAGCTATCTAAAGTATTGTTTATTATCCAAGAGCTCTATCCCACACTTCCTTTAAACATTGAATCCAGTGCAAATACAGTACTAGAAACATTTGAAAGGTCAAATTCAAAGGGTTTTTCCAAATTAAATTTGTCTCTGATCACCCTCAGATCCTTTCTCAGGAAAATTTATAAAGGAAATACCCTTGGCACAGTCACAAATAATACTTTACTTCTCCTTCTAATAAATATAAGCTCATATTGTTTTGGAGAAGAGCCAGTGGAGTAGGGCTACTTTCCCATTAACCCTGTTTATCTCCATACTTATCACTGTTTGTGATTTAAGTTTTTCAGTAACTTCATTCACAAGAATAAACCCAATAAACTCATTATATTTACCTGTTTTAAGGCCAAATTGCCAATTATTAGGTTCCATTTCTCAATGGGAGAATCCATTTTTCCAATATTTACCTATCAAAATCAGAAGAGAAATTCACACATTTGGGGTTAAAATGGTATTACTTGAAAATACCCAGGAATACTTCAGCTAATAAAATGAAACACTTTAATTAAAAACAAGATATATATTTTAAAAGTCAAGCATTGCTTTTGATATTAAATCACACTTACAGTATCCTTCCAAAAGCAGCTAAATTTCATGCAGTTTTACATAGTAACTTGTTTAACATTATCTTGCTCTGCAAGATATAAAAGCCACCTTACATTCCTGGAATGTCCAAGCACCAACAGTGATTAGATCAGTGGCTGGAAGATCCCTTTAGATTGAGCTTGTTTCTGTGGTGCTTAAACTCTGAAAATAAGAAATGCTAGAATCTAATACTGTTTAGCATTCTGACCTTTCATTTATACAGTACAGCTAGAGATTTCTGATGCTATAAAAGACGTAAGTCCAGTATTAAGGTAGTAGCTGAAAGATAGCAAATAAATTCTTCCAAGAAATTTAAAAGTACATACACACCCTTATATAACGTATTTCCTACTTTTGGGTTTTTTTGAGTTAGAGGACAAGATCTGATGAACAATACAAACCACTGCAGTATGACTGTGGTTAAAATAACTTCAGTTTTGAGATAACAGAACATTTTTTTACATGTTGAGCATAAATTTTAGTGGCTTTTCCTATACAATACTAATTTCTAAGATAACATAATTCTCAAAAAATAGAAAGACTTCATGCACATATTTTTCATCTTTTGGTAATTCCTATTCAGAAGATTTCAATTCAATTTCTTTTCTATTTTGTGATAATAGGATTGAAAGGAACAAAGTATTAAAAGAAATGCTAATTTAAAAACAGAAATATAATGAGGCACTTTATCTCAATCACACTATAAATATTTTATAATGTTCAAACTACAGTGAAGGTTTGCAGATATGTCCAGTAAGTTTAAATAGTACAGCAGTTGTTTCAGGAACTGCTGATAAGAATCTCCATTGCATCCTTCTTAAATATATATATATACTAAATGAACAAAATGGCAGGCTGTGGAGAGTTTCACTTCTTCTCTCCTTTGAAAAAGTTTTGGAAAAGTATCCCAAAAATCTCTGTTAAAAAATGTAATCTTGCAAAATGCTTAATCCTAAAGATGAGCTCCTGCCAAATGCCACAGCTCTTCTTTCTCCTACTGTCACCTACATATTCACATTTTTTTTCTTGAACCAGCTCCATGAGTGAGTTTATGGCACCAAAATTTTGCTGATTTGATGGAAAACATTTTTATTCAGGGAGTGAAAAAGGGTCATCTGCTATAAAATTATCTGATCCCTCCCATCCACCCATGTAACCTTGCACAAGTGCTCTCAGGGTTTGGAAGGGAGAAAGAGCAGGACCACTCCTTGCAGCTGCAGATTTCTATAAACTGAGTTCAAGTTTAGTGTAATACTATGAAATAGATGGACCTAAACAACAGGTTTGTAAAGTCATACTGCTAATGCTTAACAACGAGAACACAAATTTACATAAGAGTCTGCACAAATTTACAGAAATGACTGAATAACTGGTGTTTTGGTGATGGTGGTGTGTCATTTCTTTGGGTTTTTTTTGCTATTGTTGCTCTTTAAAAATGAAAAATGAATAGAGGGAAGAGATAGCAGTGTGAATTGAGGCAATGAGAATGACCCAAAGAACAGAACAAAGCTGAAGAACTGAAGGAGGCAAAACACAGTACAAATATTCTGCTTGAATGGGCAGTTGACCTATGTGCACCTCCCGCAGTTATGCCAGCACAGCACTGGGCAGGGGGAGGAGGGCTTACAGAGGCAGAACTCAAGAAGCACCTTTTTGCTCTTTGCTATCTGTATCTCATATATGAAGTAACTTCTGGTAGGATAAAAATAATGTTTTAAAAACAGTAGGCTGTAAGATTGCCAGGGTATGGAGAGTTTAAACTAACACCAAAGGGAAGTACAAGTTTCTGTCTGCCCTGAGACAGATCAAAAACACAGTCTTGAGACAGATTTAGTGAAATAACTGATTCCTAAGTGGATGGGAAATTGTGAGTGATCAGTAAGATGCAGCTAAAGGAGAAATTTGGGCAACAAGTTGAAGGAAAGTGACCACACAACGCTTGAAACTGATGTACTTTGGATAAGAAACTTGCTAAGACACTACTTTTTGGCTGACCACAAATTAACAATGAAGTAAAGATAATTAGTTTACAGCCCCAAGAGCACAGACATGTCTACAAATTCAGATGCAATAATAAGCTAAGTGAGCAAGCAGGACATCAATTAACTCCAGTGTTGAATTCATGTCAGAAATTTCCTCCTCAAAAGGTAAAGCTGGTCACAGGGAAACAGTCTTGCTTTTACTTAAAGACAGGTGTCTGCTGGGGAGCCAGATAGTGCAATTGTAGGCCAGAGAGGGGAAGATTAATCAGACAAGTGGGTTCTAAATAACTGTGTAGATATACTCTGAATTAATGTTCTCCTTCTGTTCTCACCTACGGTGAGGATGACAGGACCAAAGATTGGGTGGCTAAAGTGAGTAGGGGTCAATGAATCAATGGGAAGAATGCAAAAGTCAGAATCACCTCTTTCTGAGAGAACTGGCATGTAAATTACAGGTCTAGCAGTAAGCCATCATCTGTAACACATTTCCACAGCTTTGGTTTGGGGTTTTACTTATTTGTTTGGGTTTTTAGGGTTTTTTCTTTAGCATATAAAACTTAAATATAATCTTGTTAGTATACTCTTGATAATGAATGATGTATACTGTTCTTATCTTCTACAAGCATTTTTACTACTCAGGCCACAAACTGTGCCAGTCAGAAACAAATTAAGCAACAGGCCAACAAAAACCAGAAGGTAAAGTAATAGACAAAAGCATTCATGCCTGACAGTAAAGGTAGTAAGGTTTAAACACAAAATACTGTTAAGAAACAGTAAGAATTCTCAGAAAAGTAAGAACAATAAAATAAAATAAGATTGAATGACTAAGGATGATGTTGATAAAGATACAATAGAACATGTCAATCCTTATGTGTGAAAGTAATCAATTTCTGTAATGGGCATGACACACGCAAACCTTCACAGGACTGCCAAGGCTATGTCCATCACAGTGTGCATTCAGGCCACAGCTCAATAGAATGTGGCAATGACATTTATTAATGGCAGAACACTGGGAGACCTTGTCAATACAAAGCATCATAATACAATACAAAAACTGAATGTCCTTGAGGGTAACAGCAGCAAAAACTGCTGATAAAATTCAACAGTAGAAATGCAAGGTCATGCACTTATGGACTAATAGTATTTCTGCCAGAAGATGGGAATGACAGCTGGAAATGAACAAAAGCATAAATAATAGGGCACAGCCATTGATCACAAAGCATCAAGGTCTAGATGATGAGAGGTCTAAACCTGACCCTTCTAGGCAAGAAAGTACATAAAACCCTAGAAAGTTTCAAGACCAGTATTCTAGAAAGACACAGTAAAATCTCATCTGGAGTTATGTACACCTTTGACCAGACATGGACTAGAAAAATTCATTCAAATAGGAAGAGGCAGAGAGTGGGGGCCTTGCTGGAGAACAGAAGCACTGCATTAGGCAGTCTTAGAGAGATACCCAGTGCAGCTATCAGAAACAGCTCAGCCACATTATTAGACTGATCTAATCACTAGTTATTCACACACACACACAAAAGATATACAGGAAAGCAATTTGGCTTACTTAGACTGGAAAAATTAAGAGATATAACATCCCCTGAAATGTAAAAACCAACTATAACAAACAAATGAGAAAGAACACACAGGGAAAAAAAAAAAAAAAAAAAAAAAAACCCTAGTTATGTTACATTACAGTGTTCGCACACACAAAAAATAAGCAGACACAAAAAAAAAAACCACCCCAAAACAACCTCACCACAACAAAAATAAACAAATTTGTTTTGCCAGAAAGCTAAAAAAAAAAAAAATTCTTGCAGTTTGATCAACAGATGTCTGGAATATCAGTGTTACCAATGCTTTATTTTGGTGCCACACTAATGGTCTTTAAAAAAATTGTGTCTAAAACAAACATTTTTTAGCCTATTCGAAATCCCTCAAGGTCAAAGAGATCTCTCAACCTTACACAACACACCTGTAAATCTCAAAAATCTGCTTCATCTGTTCTGAATGATGAGTTGTAAGAAACTTTAGAAGTGAAGTTTTGATGTGTGGAAAGAAGAGTCACCTTTTTAACTTTGCTTATTTAATAACAGATTTAAACTGCCCCATAACAGCCAGATGTATCCATAAACATAAAACACTTGTGTCTCAAAGATTTGTTTCCTTTTTGAAATGTTTTAAACATGTATCTGAAGAGTGAAGAGAAAGTTACTTACAGCAGTTGACAGCCTGGATGCCAAGGTCATTTCCAAATTTCCTTTGAGACCAAGAAGTGCAGGAACCAAGATAAAGACTTCAGTAACATTCTTGAACACATCCCAGTGCTATACAAAGGACACAATGGGAAACATTTAATTGAAAGATTCTCTTTAGACCATCCACAAACTATTAAAAAAAATCTGTAAATCATAAATTCACCCTCTAAAAAATTTAATATTTTTGTATTAGACCTAAAAGTCTGAAGTCAGAACTGTTACCTATTTAGATAAAACAGATTTATGACTGCATATTACTACTTCAAAGATGAGAAGACTATAAGCAAGAGATACAAAACCTGGCCTTAAAACAAACATAGTTAAAAAAAAAAGGTCATTAATTTGAAGTATTTGTTTTTCATGATTTAAAATAGTCCCAGATACTATGACTGCTCTTGAATTCTGCTCTTAATTTTCAATAATATTTTCATATTTTCCTTTCCGGCTGTGTAGAAACCTCACATAAAATGAGCAAGGAATTAATTGTTATATGAACAGAGCCTGTAAGTAAAAAAAGTTTGTCTTTTTTCTTTTACATCTAAGTGTGAAATTTACAAGAGCACACCTTTCCAAAACCCAGATTTTTTTAAAGAACTCTTTTCACTTTTTGTGCACCAAGTTCTCAGCACTGAAGTGCTATGCTACTTTGTATGTCTTGTCAACCCAGGTATTTAATTTGTCATCATTTACCAACTCTGACTAAACTAACAAACCTGCAAATTGTCTTTTTATTCAGGGATTTGCAATAATTTAAATTATTATTTTATTGAAAATAAAAGGATTCAATATAAGCATCTTTACAAAGAATAAATTGGTAAGATGTACATGAACAAAGCACCAGACTGGTGTCAAACAGCCCAAGGAAGCACTAAGTTTGTATGTTAAATTTTATTTTCCTTTTTTTTTTTTTTTTTTGAGGTAACAAAGTCTCTTTCCATTGCAACTGATTGAATTCCAAGCTTCCTTTACTTTCTCAAGATTTTGAGTGACAAAGATTGTCACATCTTCCTCCTATTTTAATTACCATTGTAAACTCTTTAAATGTAGCTAAAGAAATTCCTAAATCTGAACAAAGCAAAACCAAACAAAAGGGGGGAAAATCCACACAGATCAATTTCTGTATTGCATTTCTGTTTAAATATTGTGGTTATTTCAAACTTTTTTAATAAGTTCATAGTAGCAGAACCACACACAGACCTAATTACATCTCAATATTGCAGACATCTACAATTCCACATCTTAGAACTACAGACCTCACAGACTACCTGTTAAAAAAGTCTTCCAAAGCAAATACCAACCTGTACAATATCCAAAACCATGCCAGCAGAAACAGTTCCAAACCCTGCTAGCAAAAAAGGTACAAGTATCTGCAGTGCCATAATACTACTCGATTCTTTGGGTTGTTTTCTACTTCCTTCCACAATGATATCCTCATTACTATCACTAGAGAGAGTGTCATCCTGCAACATGGCATCTGTTTCTGAAGTGTCCATTCCATCACAGTAATTGTAACTGGTAAAATCATCATATTTAGGGCTACAGCTGGATGGGCTGTGTCCATTGCTACCATGAAAGCTTGCTTCTGAGAAGTGATGGTACTCTGTGTGTTGCTCGGACCTGACATTAAAATTGTGTCCTGCTGGTTGCAATCCATCTTGCCAGACACCATTCACCTTTTTGTGTCTTTCCTCTTGGTTTATTTGGTAAACAACAGGAACCATACTTAAAAGCAGTCTCAAAAATTTATCAGACTGAACTGTATTAAGATTTATGGTCCAGTTTACAAAGCCTTCTCTGTCATGGACTTTGCTATTTGTTTTGGAGATCGTAGATCTGCCTTTACAGTTAGTCATAGTGCTACAGAAGTACAGGTTGGAAAGCACTTTGTTCTTCAGATGTCAGCCAAGAAATCTTGCAGTTGAGTCACCGAGTGCCACACTTACATGTGGACCAAAATGTTCCTTTTTTGCAAGCAAAAGTGTTTTCTCATTGCTCTCAAATCTTCAACAACTCCATAAGCAAGACCGGATCTGCAAAAAAAAGTAGAAAGTATATATTAACTTCTAAAATATTTTAACTCTACAGAATACAGAAGATATTGGTTTAATTTTTCAGATCACAATCTTTTCTCTTTTCTGTTTGCCATGATTTAAGGTGAGGTTGTTTCTACTTTGACATTTCCATCATGGTAGTAAATTAAACCATGATACACTGACAGTCTCAAGTCATTTCACATTCCCTCCATCAGAAGCCACTTTACCTTCCCTTTCTTTAATCTTTATGTTGTGGTAATAATTGCAGCAGTTTACTAGAAGAACAGTTCTAATTTGACTCAAAGCTTTGCTAACTTTGGTATTTATTACTAAACTCCGTAAATACAAGTAAATGATTGGCATAAACAGAGAAACAATGGTCAGGGAGACTGCAACAGCATGATGTAGGATAACACAATTCCACATGACTTTGTATCTATGAAAAACTGTGAAAATATTTTACAGATTGCAGGAAATGAAAATATTTTAGAGCTGGAGGACTTTTAATCTGCATTTCCTAAGAAACTCAGCCTCCTATGATCATATTTTTATGTCATGATTCCTATACTTCCCTTCCCTCTGTTTCAAAGCTTTTAAGTCATCCAGTATTTCTAGAGCAATTTCAGATAGACTTTACAGGGACTGGAGATGTCAAAGCTTTTAGCAACTAATAGCCTAGTAAGAGATCCAAGTTTGTGCCTTTGCTGTTAGGTGTCTTCAAACATTAGCTGGGATAACTCACTCCAGTATGGCCAGAGGAAGTCCACTTCAAAATTCCTGCTGCTCACAGAACTACTAGATTTGGGTTTTTTGAGTGAAAAGAAGTGACATGATGATTTTTCCTCTACCATTTGCTTTATCCAAGGGAGCTCTGACCAAGAAACCAATATTTTAAAAATGACAATGAAATTCATGGCTTGATCTAGAAAGAAGCTAAGTTTTTCAAGAAACAGCAAACTTTTTTCCACAAGACCAACAGAGGAATTTTAGTAACCAAGATTCCTGCAATATCTTTTGCCACTCTGTAGCAGATTGTGCTTCATTGAACCTTTCCGTCTCAGTGCAAAAAAAAACTCCTAGGCCTCAATTCCGGATTCCATACACTTTAATTAAGAATAACAAAACAACTTTTGCTGCTATCCCGGAGCAGCTCTAACCACAGGTCAAAATGGTGCTCTGTTAAGTGCTACAGAAAGCCAGAATGAGAAGAAGAAAATGAAGGATTTCATTTCACTCCCAGGAAAATGCATTGAGAAAATTTTATGACAGCTTTAGCAAGGCAGAGTCTGGCTCTCACTGCAGTTTCTCCCATATGTCCTCCAGTCACATCACCAGAGTGCTAGACCAGTAGTGACTCATGGAAATTATTCACTGCTCTGGAACTCTGGCCAAAAATATTTGGGTCAATTATCTGTATATTTTTTAACATATGGATTGTTCTCCTTTTAAATTTTTATGTTTTGGTGGGTTTTAAGAAACAAATCCTTTGATAAGATTGTGGTTTCATTTAATATAAGAAAGTATTAACAAATAGAAAATGTGCTTAAAAGGTAAAAAAAAAAGGGGAACAGAAAAATTATTTGGTCAAGTTCCAAATGGAGGAAGAGGCTAGTGTGGATGGCTAGCAGTTGAAATAGTACAAAGCAGTTTGGATGACAGCCATTTATGTTTTTCCTACCACAAAGACTTAGAATGACAAAATGTGAACTTAGTGATAAATGCTGGAAAATGAGAATTTAAGAAGATAAGCTGAAAACCATAGAACCATAAAATTGTTTAGGTTGGAAAAGTATTGTATAGTATAATATACAGGAAAGAGTTATTGTTCCTTCAGAGCATACAGAGAGAAGATAACTCAAAACCCTTTTAAATGTAACTATTCATTTCTAAACGCCTGTTCCAACAAAAGTTATTTTCTATGTGTCATCTGGTGCAATATTTTCAGCATAAGTTACAGGATGCTAATAAGTGCTGTATTTTCTGAGTTTTTTTGGTACCTACAGGATGCAGCAAACCTTGTTGTTCTTGTTGTTCTAAGGAACAACAAGAACTTCCCAAGAAGTTCTATCATTGACAAGAAAAATGCTTATGTTGTTGTGTTGTCTAGAAAAGATATGGGAGCTAAAAAAGCAAGCTCTACTCAAGTAAATATGAAGAAAAGGCAGTTAAAATCTCAAAAATCTCTTTTCCATTCTCTGTAGGAAGAGGAGATAAGTGGTTCTGGCTTCATGATACATAATCTGGAGGTTACAGAAAAAGATTAAGTACTAATAAACAAACAACCAACAACAACAAAAAAAAAAAGATATAAAAACAAAGATCCTTTGAGAAGTCAGGAAGCAGCCTCAGATTTATCATAGGCATATTACATATGAATTGGAAAGACACCCTGTCTTTGTCCCTATAGGCAAAATAATAAGCTATGCCCAAACTATGAAAATAGTAATTCCCTCTTCCTCATTGTTTCCTAAGTATCTACTTATAACAGTTTCTTCTTTTCCTTCATATATTTTATAGCACATAACAATTACTGTGTACTACCCACCTCTTTCTCTCTCTCTGTCCTGCAAGTATACACAAACACAAACAAATAGTTCTGTAAACATAAACAAATAAGAAATGCAGCAATACCCTGCCATTCACTGAAGATGTGTTCCTGAGAAATTAAACACTTGGCAATCCAAAAGAGAGCAAGCCAATTTTACCCATAAGAGTTAATACAACTGGTGCACACAGCAACTTAAAAAATACACATGGAGACAGTGTACATGATGGACAGACAGAAATAAACGCTGTAGAAAATAGGACCACAATATGGGAGAGATGCTGACTTTTGGAAATGCAAAGCTGTTTTTGAAAAATCTCAGGTACTTCAGCTATGAAAGTGAACATCTGATCATTATCATATTTTTCCATCCTTCACCTTTGATTGGCTTGCTTCAGCTGAGAAAGATGAAATGACAAAAAAAAATAAATAAAACTGTTCAGGAAGAAGCTCAAAGAACTCTCTTCACTAGAGATTGCCCAAAGAATTGTCCACATTGTTCCAGACCCATCTATAATGCTGTTCTCAAGAGCATGGGAAAGAAAATGTTTCTTCCATTCTTCCTCTTGGTTTAAAGAACATCTAGCATTAGCAGGATTAAGGGACCGGATTCTACAGCTAAATTTGATCAGATAGATATTAGACTGCCAACAATTCATTTAAAGCGTGAAGACAATAAATCATCGTGACCTTTTAAGAACCTTCAAAAAAAGGGGAAGGAGGAAGAATCAAGCATGAAATTTCTGCAGAGTAAACATTATGACAGGCTAAAACAAATACTTGCCAAAGTTCAGGTCTAGGGAAATTTCTGATTTCTTTCAGAGCTTGGCTAACAAAACCAAAAGATAACATCTATCTAAATAATTCTGAGGGCTTTCATGGGACCCAAAGCTAATCACACCACAGTCTAAACCTGTTTTTCCTAAAAGTTGACAACATTTTTTTGCAGGTGGTCTTTTAAAGCATTAATAATTTCTACACTGCACTTCTAGGCAGTCCACAATAAAATACAATTGTGTAAACATGCCTGTCTGAGAAATGCTTCTCAGGACAATAACAAGCCTTGGAAAGGGATTCAGGGAAGTAATATGAAACGCTAACAAAACACTGAACTTTAATATTTTGCCATAATAAGCAAAGATGAAGCTGGATTATTCCTTGGCATGAAAGACTCTTTTTGTGTCTTCAGAGATGAAACCAGACTCTTCTCACTGAAAGGATGAGAGGTAGCAGGCACAAATTGAAACACTGGGAATGGCATTTGAACATAAGAAAAAGCTGGGGGTTTTTACCATGACAGTGGCTGAACACTGGTTCAAACACGTTCTGGAGACTCCATCCTTGGTGATATTTGAAACCAAACTGGACATGGCCCCAAGTAACCTGTTCTTCTTGACCCTACACCAAGCAGACGTGGCTGAATAGAAAATTTTCCAAGATTCCTTCTGACCTCAGCAATTCTGAGATTCTGTAAAGTTGGAAAAATGAGGTTTTGGTGGCATTCTTTAAGTTCAAAATACAGGTGATACAGGGATCTGCATGGCCCCTTCTCCACTACTGCGTTGCGTATACATACAAGTGTCAGTATCACACTGGCACCCTTATCACAGCCATGGCTAATCATTTATATCAGTGTAGTGGGCATATCAGTAGAAAGAGAATGCTGCATCATATCACCTCAGCACTACAGAGAGTAAACCAGCTGTATTATCATCAACCATTCCAAAGAATCCAGAAACCAACGTGGTACACTGGGCTAAGATTACTTACACCAGATATTGAGTGTAGAGTGGAAAAGGCTGTAAAACATGCTGAAAATTAACAAATGTTGCATGCAAGGCAGATATAAGACCATTACATACCACTTTTAAGCATTATGCAGTAAACTGGTTAACAATGTGTTTATTGTATGGCAGTTGCTGGTTAAATTAACAGCAAAAGAAACAAATAACAAGAGCAAAAAAATAGACTAAAGAACTTCCAGATGCCTTCTTGACAGTAAGGCACTGAAAGACCTGCCACCCTCAGGCTCAGTTTTCAGACAAGTTTGAGACTGCTGCATTCCACTTCCTGAACACAGCAGTTTCGATTTGGGCCCCAAGGAAGAGAAAAACAGCTGTGAGAAAAAGACTTGGTTTGACTCTGCACTTTTAAGGCAACTCATCTAGTAAAGACCAAAACAGAGTCAAAACACAGCAGCAAGGCTGTGAAATGTGGTTGGTTGTAAAATGACCCAAATGGAATACCAGCATGAAAAATACCAGGCAAATCACATCTTTCAGCCCATCAAAAGCAGGTGGGAACATATGAAATGTAAGAGTTAATACAGTCCTCTAGATTAAGTAACAAATAAGTACTTACCAGGATGAATCTTAACTACTCTTTGGGATCCTGATTACAGGTCTCTACTGTCATCATCAAGGAGAGATTAATTACTTATTAACTCAGGCACTAGGATACAGACTTCCTATTGTTTTTGTGGATAATATCATAGAGGTATTTGAAAAGAAAATGATACACTGTTATCTTTCCTCCTGAATTATCTACCAGGTATACTGCAGTATTTATGGATCCAGTTTCACAATCTCTTTAGGGCAGTAGATGTAGGGATGATGCCAAAACCTGCTCTCATCTTTTTACCCACATTACTAAACTGGTAAAGATAACTAGGCATGTATTCTAAACATTGCCAGGACTCTTCCTAAAGATTAAACAATTATTTTATTTTATATGATTCACATACTGTAGTGTGATCTATAACCTAGATTCAAATGTGAGTGAAGACACTCAACTATATCCTGGACAATGGCCAGGGGAAGCAGAAATTATAACATTCAGGGAAACTAGAGAAATAGACAGCTACAACCTGAAGTCAACTGAGAATTAACGAGAGAGTAGAAAGTAAAGTAGAATAAATCACAAATGCTCCTATGTTTTGGCAGAAAAGTATGGAAAGAGAATAAATGTGCCATCACACGTTAATTACGCTTAACTACACATTAATTAACGTTTATAAACAAAAAAGAGATGGTCGTTGAAGTCTGTACATGTGCTGTTCAGGTAGAGGTTCCATGCTTGTCTAGCAATGCATCTGCGGTGACCATCTGGCACATTTTTATGGGTGCAAAGACGGGAAGAGAACTGCCTACACATACGGGTGTAAAGAGTGCCAGGGAATAGGGGCTACTGGGAATATTGGGCAGGTCTTGTGCAGACACACAGGGAAACCGAAGAAAAGGCTCATTGTCCCGGCTACCTGGAGCAGTGCATAATTACGCGCACATGATGAAAGGCGCTGCGGGGCTCTGAGGAGCGCAGGGTACCGGGGCGCGGGCGGCCAAACGCGCGGCAGCATCCGCGCTCCGGGCGCAGGACACCGGCCCGGCAACTGCGGGCTGTGGGAGAAGGGCGGGCGGGAGCGTCGGGGTCCGCAGCACGGAGCCCCGCGGCACCCAGGAGCGCCGGCCGGGGTGAGAGGAGGGCGGCACCGAGTGCCCCCCAGCCCTGGGCGCCCTGGGCACCCCGGCATCGGGGCGGGCCGGCGTGGCACTCGGAGGGCTCCGCCACTGGCCAGGAAACTTTCCCGCCCGCGGCCCCCGCCGCCTGCCCCGGCCCGGGGCGGCAGGTCCCCGGCCCGCCCGGCCCCGCTGCCCTCGCTCCCCGCGCCGCCCCCTCGGACCGCGCCCTCCCCTCACCTGGGCGAGAGCGGTGCCGGCAGCGCGGCGGGGCCGCACTCCATCGCTGCGGCGGGGCGGGAGCAGCCGGCGGCGGTGACAGCTCCGCGCTAGGTGAGCGCCGCCGCCACTGAGCAGGCGCGGAAGCGGGCGGCCCCCGCGATGATGTGGCCCGTGATGCGCAGAGCCGCCGCCGCCGCCGCCACCGGCCGCTCCGAGCCGCCGCTGGGCGGGGGAGGGAGGAGCCGAGCGCCGCCGCCCCGCGCCGCCCGTGGGACGGGACGGGACGGGGAGCACCGTGCCCGTGGTCACTCCCAGCCTGGTCCCCAGGGCGAGCTCCCGCTGCCCGACACCCGCTGCCCGCGCTACGAGACCCGCCGGCGTCCCCTTCCCGCTGCGCCCTGCAGGCCCCTCGGCGGTGGCGGGGTGCGAAGCTGCATCCCCGCCTCGCTGCCCCCGCAAGGGCCCGGCTGGTGCCCTGCAGCCGGGGAAACAAAGCTCTGGGCAGTGGGGCGCCAGGGCGCTCCCCGGGCAGCGCCGGCGGTGGCGGTGCCTTCTACTCGCAGAAGCTTTCTTGGCCGTAGCTTAGGAGTCGCCGTTTTGTACTGACTCCTGACTGCCAGCTACCAGGACATTGTCGCTCTTTCCTGCCAGTTGGCAAAAAGCAGCTTCCTCAGGAATCCAATTTTGTAAAGTGTTTGGGTCAGTTGGAATAGCCTTGTTCTTGCCCAACTGGACTGTACACCCTGCAAACAACATGTAAGTCTGCAAATTCCTCCCTTGACATCAGCTGCCTCTGTTTAAATAAGCATGGGACCAAGGCCTTGCTGAACTCCTGTTTTGTAAAACACTTAATATTAACACTTTATATTAATACATTAAAACAGTCAAACCAGCTAAATTTGTGCATTTATTTTCAGTACTAGTATTATTCCTCAATTGTTGCTCGACACTTTGGAGTGGTGAGGATGCCTTAACTGGAAGGTGAAAGGGAAGAAAGGAAGAAAGAGGATGAAAAGAGAAGATTTAATGATGATGAGAGCAGCCAAGCCCACAGCATCCCTTTTCCTGTCTACAGAGAGAAAAAAAAAGACAGCACGGGCAAGTCACCAAGTGTCTGCCATAAACTGGAGCTAGCTGCAGTGGGGAAATGTATTTGCAGGACTGGGGCCAAAACATTCTGCACTACGAGAGTGAAACATACAGGATCAGCTTGAACTCAATACCCCTTAAATGAATGAAGCAGCCCAAACGTCGGAGCTAATGATTCAGCTGTCTCAAGCCTGTATTTATTGGGGATTTGGGCTGCAGATACTGGAGCTTCCCTACCCTAGTAGCAACCCTATATATCCATGGGCTATGTGAGCTCAGGTGTTACACAGCATGGATACTTAGCTGGGCTACTCTACAAATCAGATAAAGATCACATCTGCCAACAGGTGAGACTGCAAACCTGAGGTTTGGGAATAGCACCTGAGGGTGCTGTTTCTGGCTTTTCTAATTGCTTGTCTGGTTATCTTGGGCAATCTCTTCATCACTCCCTACTACAGGCTCCTTGACAGCATTATGCCCCACCCTCCATGGAAATCACAGAATACCCATGGATGAAATATATTGTTTGAGGTTTACACACTACTACTTTTGGGTTGTGCTCAAATTCAGAAAGACTCATTTTTGAGGCCCAAGGCAAAAAAAAACCAGCCCTCAAGATTTTTCAGTCATTAAAGCTAGCAATGGGATTTTTCTGGAAACGGAAATTCTTGGAGTGCAGTTGGGAAGAAAGGTGCAGGTAGCAAATTCAGTGAAATGCACCTGGCACTGTGGGTGGGCTGGGGAAGTGGCAGAGGACACTTGTTTGGGACAGTCTGTCAGGAAAACAGCAGGGTGGTCTCTTGCTTGAGGCTTTGCAGAAGTTTGCTTCTTATTCAAATTAATTTCAAGATACTGGGATCTGGGTGGTTGTATTTTTTCCTGTGTTCTTTGCAATGAGGGCCTATAAATACCACTTACTTGATTACTATTTATTCTCATTTTCATCTTGGTCTTCCTATCTTGTTTCTTATAAACCATTCAGTTTTGGTTTTGCAGTTTTCATATTGTCTAGATATGAAAGGACAGAAACTGCAGAAGAAATCCTGAATAACAGACTAGCCAGTGTCAGTTGAACTTGGTGGTTGTGTAAGTTTGTTTTCCAAAGGATGATTAAAATTCCCTCATGCTCTGATATTTAATTTTAGCTTCATTTATCAAATTCTGAAAATGAAAATGGGAGAGTTTTGAGAGACAAGCACCTACTGGCAGGCATTCAGGTGATATTACCTGCTGGCAGCTTGGTTCCACAGGCTCTTCATGGTGATGGGATGGACTTTTTGTGCCAAATCACAGAATCAGTCAGGTTGGAAGGGACCATAGTGGATCATCTGGTACAACCTCCCTGCTTAAGCAGCGTTGTCCTTGAGCACTTTGCACAGAATTGTGTCCAAACAGTTTTTGAATATCTCCAGTATGGGAGACTCCACAACGTCTCTGAGCAACGTGTTCTAGTGTGTGGTCACCTGCACAGTAAAGAAGGTCTTCCTCGTGTTCAGGTGGAACTTGCTGTGCATCAGTTTCTGCCTCTTGCCTCTTGTCCTGTTGCTTGGTACCACCAAGAAAAGCCTGGCTCCATCCTCTTGTCACTCTCCCATTACATACTTACGTACACTGACGAAATCTCCTCTCAGTCGTCTCTTCTCGAGGCTAAACAGGCCTCCGGCTGCCTCAACCTTTCCTCTTAAAGAGATGCTTCAGTTCCTTAATCATCGTTGCTGCCTCCGCTGGACCTGCTCCAGGAGCTCCATGTCCCTCTTGTCCTGAGGAGCGCAGAACTGGCCGCAGCCCTCCAGATGTGCCTCACCAGCGCTGAGCAGAGGAGCAGGACCACCAACCTCGACCTGCTGGCAGTGCCCTTCCAGATGCCCGCCAGGACACCGCTGCCCCCCGTGCCTTTGCCCTTGCTGTGTTTCCGGAGGTTCAGTCCGTGTCACGACGCGGCGATCTGTCCCCGCCGTCGCGCGCGGGCAGCAGCGCCGGTGCTCCTCCCGCCCGCCAGGGGGCGCGCTGCCGCCGAGCGCGCGGGCCGCTCCACTTCCGTGCGGGCGGGCGCATGGCGGGGGCCGGCGGCGCGGCGGGGCCGGCGGCGGCCCGGGAGCTGCTGGACGTGCGACCCCGGCCAGGTGAGTCCGGCCCCGGCCCGGCGGGTCCGGCAACGGCCTGCAGCCAGCGGGGGCTCGGCTATGCCAGGCAGCCCGAGGGAGGGGCTCGTCGTGCCGCCGGTGACCCGCTAGTGATTGCATCCCGCGTGTATTGAAGAGCTGCCCTCCCGGGGAGGGGTAATGCGGAGTAAATCAGCGGGGAAATCCACGCTAAGCTATCGGCAGTCGTACCGACGTTTGTATGAGACCAAAGAAAAAAGTTAAAAAGACAGAGCGCTGCGCTTTAATTAATGATACCGGGCGGATGGCTCCGTTGGCCGTCATAAGAATAATGAGGATAATTAATGCCGAATTCCCTGGCATCGTCTGGGTTTTCCGGCGCTGCTGCTGCCCACAGTTAGCGGAATCATTGGCACCGGGATTTAAATCAGTGCGACTGGCACGCCTCAGCTCCCACCTCACGGAGCCTTGCAGAGGGGAATTAGAGGTTGTTTTTTTAATGTGTTTTAACTTTAGCTTAATCAAACTTTGTCTCAAAAACAGCTTAAGGAACTGTAGCTTAAACTCAGGGAGTGTGTGAGGTGACCTGCAGGGTGAGACCCCTGGCCTGTGCAGCCCAGTTTTTCTTCCAAGAGCAGTAAAAGCAGATGGCAATTACGGAGGACTTGTCAGCTTAAGCAGTTCCAATACTCGTTTGCTTGTATGCAGGGCTGGAAGACATTTTGCTGATTAATTCAAAATGTAGCAGCAAGAAGGCCACAACTTTACAGACGGTTAAGGTGCCAAGGAGCAATGGTGAGTAAGGAGGAGTTGTCCCTGGAAGTGTGTCAAGTAGTAGGTAACTTTTGTGACACAAGTTTTGCTTCAGTGCTTTCCTTTAAAAGGTAAAGAGAGAAACTTTTGGGTTCAGTTTCTAGAGGTAGTAGGGTCTCCTCCCATTACAGTTCTATGTCCCACTGGTGAGTCACGTAAATGCTGCTGCTGCTGCAAAATTAGATTTTGCAATGCTAGGCATTACAGCTCTTAAGTTTTAGGGACAGATGGTTCTTTCCTAGTATGGACTTGTAGCTTGGGCTTCTTATCTCTTTTTTAGAAATAATTTCTCAGTATGATATATTTGTTGTATAAAAGTATTTAATTTAAAAAGGACTTCTGTCAAATTATTTTATTTTATATTTTGTGATTGAGCTGGAATTTAAATTGTTACATCAAATTCTTTGTTGGATTAAAGTCTGTACAATGTTTCAAAGATAGCTTATACTTGTTAGGCTTTTGTGGAGCTCATCTGAAACAGTACCTCTTCTTAAAGAAAGAAAACTAGTGCTTGGCTTATCAGCCAATTTTTCCATCTTCTTCGAGACCTTCAGTCTATACTTAATTATTGCAGACAGCTGGAAATTACAGTTGAAATGGAATCTGTTATAAAGGCTCATATCTGAGGTATAAATGTGAACACTAATGGGCATCTCTTTGACTTTTTATATATATGTGATAATAATTTCTTTTCAGTTTTGGACCGAGTACAGAGCTTTTTACCACAGATGGCCCAGGCAAATGATGAGCTCAAAAGAAAAATGGTAACAGCACCTGCTCATCAGTTTGATATTGAACATCTAGACAGTGAAACAGAAAAAGTTATAGAAATGGTAAATATGTTTTTTTATTATTTTAATGTAAATGTAGATGGGATTAAAATAACTCTCTGATCTTAGAATGAGTAATATGATAGATAAAGTGCAGTCTTTACCATTTTCTGTGAAGTCTTTACCATAGTCTTTGATCTTCTAATTTAAAACACAGATACAATAAACATGCTTATTTGGTTGAAATTTACATTCTGGTTTTCATACTTGCAGAATTTAATCACTGGGGATAAAGTAGTTTAAGAATGGAATAAGACATGCTGTTGAATCTACAACTCTGAATCAAAAGTCACAAATTGTATTTTAAATGTCTCCTAGGTGATTATGTTTAGAAACTGGACAATATAAGGCATAACAGAAGGCTTTAGAGTAAGAGTAATAACTGGCTTTCAGCTCTGCTCTGTTAGTATTTTTAGGAATGACTAGATCTTGGGTTTAGAAGAGTTCTTAGTGTTGTTGTGATCCTTTGTTGATGGTATTTGTCTATTTATTTGCAGTCACACTAATATTTTATTTCTGGTTTTAACTGAAGTGCTGCAGCCACATGCTTATATAAGAACTTTGTTTTGAAGGTGATATATGTGCATGACCCAGCCAAATGCCTTCTGGCTAAGCAGACCTCAAAAATTATGGCTCTGTATATGGATATATGAGATCTCTTCAAAAAACATCCTGGTGGTTTAAACTGCTTGTTATTTTAGAGTAGTTGTGGTGCTCTGAATACTGCTACATTATAAGATATAAACTAGATTAATATATATATATATATATATCTACATGTGTTTGTATGTTTGTCATGAGCCCTTATACACTAAATGATTTCATTTTAATTTCTGTACTGAAAAGTAGTTTTGATGTCTGCTGCTTGTCACTTTAAATACCTGCTTTAGATAATCTGAGTTCAGCTATTGACTCAGTTCTTTCTTTGAAAGTGTTATGAATATGGCCTTAGATTTCCTATAGGCCAGTAATATTTAGGAATCTCTGAATGATATTTGTAAAATCCTAGGAAACCCTAAAAGTCTTTTTTATTGTGGTTGTGATTTTCTTATGGTAGCAGGCTGTTTAATGTGTTCACCTTGTTTTACTCCAGTGATAAAGTGCTGTAGTGTGTGTATATAGAGATATATATATATGTAATATATATAATGTGCTAACCAAGATTTTTTTTTTCCAGAATGTGGCTGTAGTTGAACTGAGTGATTCTGATACAGATGAAGAGTTGCTGACTTCAGAAGATGACTCGGAATCTGATGAAGATGATTCTGTAACTGATGAAGTGACAGTAGACAACATTAAGTTTCCTAAACAAAAAGGAGAAAAGGGCAAAATAGAAATTTTGGACAGCAAAGCAAATGAGTAAATCCATTTTATTTTACTTTAAAAAACCCCAAACCAACCAAATAATGTTTTCTCACTTTGAAGAGTTGTCCCTTAAAACCACTTAGTTTACATGGTGGAGAATTCCAGATCCACTCATGGCTGGGGAAGGCTGGATTTCTGAAGAATTAAGTTTGATTTGATTAATCAAATAACAGGAAAGTGGACTTCAGAGTAGTTTACACCAAGAAAACAGCTAGAGTAAGGGGCATTTGAAAGTTAAACATTCTTGTTCTGTTGCTTTGTTGAAGACTTTTTTATAGGAAGGTAGAAGTTTTTCCTTCAAGGGCAAGAAAGTGTTAACTAGGAAAAAAGCTTTGTTTTCATATTTCATGTCCTGTGAAGTGTTATGTACGCTCTCTTCACTATTAAACATGATTTTTCAGTACCCCAGAGGTATGTCTACATTGCATTCATGCTGGACACCAGAGATGTGGCTGAGCTCACTTCTAGCTGAGCCAACCTGGGTAAGGACAGCCATGAGCAGAGGTCAGCAAAGGGTTACAGTACTTACCCTGTGTGCCTGCACCGGGCTCCACAGCAGCATGGGGAGCTTACAGGCCCCTGTGGGAAACCTTTGTGGCTGTGGTGCAAACACCCTCCATACGCAAAGGATCAAGGCTGCCTCTGGGGCTTTAAGCTACACTTTTCATCCCCCAAGTTCCCTGCCATGTTTCCAATTTCCATTTTGTTAACTGTCACTGACAGAAGGATGAAAAGGTGACTTTTCAGCTGGCCTGTACTTAAGTTGGCTTGACACAGTTGTGAAACCAGAATCAGTGAAAGTGTGTCCCATTTATACTTACCTCAGATCAATCAAGTACAATGGTTTGGGCTATTCCATTTACTTCATAGATCAATTTGCATTTCAGAAGTATCTGTCATGCTCCTGGATGTCATTGTTTCTTAAAGGAACTTTGTATTTTCTACACCATTAAAGTAAAATTTTCTATACTGTATTTGCTCAAATATTAAACTTAATGTCATGGCTTGAAACCTGCAGTTATTTCTAGACTTTATTTTGAAACCTGTACCTAAAGTTCTAGTTTTAATACCTGTTTCTGTAGTATTTGTGGTAAGAAATAACAAGGATTCTAGTCTTTCTTTTACAATGTGGCTTAAATATAAGATGGAGACATGATTTACTGATTAAACCATGGAATATTTTAGTGAAGGGGAAGGATGAGGATCAAAGAATCAGACTGCTACCTTTAATAGCAGCCCACAGATAAATGAAGCTTTGGGTGTTTTTGCATTTTGAGAGCAAGGAGTCTTAACAGGCTTAGTTAAATAAAGTCTCAATCTATAGAAAATTTCTTCCAAACTGAAAAAAGTTTGAAAGCCAACATTGGACCTTGGTCATTTAACAAGGGATTTTCCCAGAGATTAAAAAGAACACAAAAGTGTGAAATACATAGTAATAATCATACAGTATGAAACAGTGATTACAGTCCATGTGCACAGACACAAAATGTGATTTAATCCATTAATGTAACCACCTTTCAAATTGCAGGCAGATCACACGTTCCATATCAACAAAAAAGTAGAAAATATTTTCAGTAACTTTAGCTTGATATGCATAGTTTAACACCAATATTGAACTCTGTATGTACTATACAAAGATCATAGTAAGTGCACTTCCTTGCATTGATTTACTTCTTATGGCACAAAGGTTTTCTGTACTGCTGAAAAGTCACCAGAGCAGAGTGTTTAATTGCTACCATAAAACCTGAACTGGTTTATAGCAAAAATGGCATAATCAGTATATTTTAGTTAAACTTTGGAAGCCTAATGACTAAGGATTTAAAATGATCATGTAAACATTATGTCACAGAAATGTGAAGTAGGTGTGTGAGAACTTATTCTTCAGTTCTATTTAAAAAAAAGAAACTGAACCATATTTTTGGGGGGTTTTGGTGGGGGGGAGGATGGGGGAAATTGTGCTACCAACTGTTGCTGCTACATAATTTAAATAACTTCAGGGTGATTTCCAAAAGCCATTGTCTGTCAGACTAAAATCTGGGCCTAATTTATAGAAACTTATCCATGGAATGAGTATTTTACTTTGTTTTTTTTTTTTTTTTTGGTTGTAGCACTGCAGACAGCATATCCTAGGTGTGATATCGAGTGCTTTGCGTAGTCATCAAGATTCAAACTCTGCTGAAAGTCTGCTTCCCAAGTGAAGCTGTTACTTTAATATTCCACAGTGATGGTTTTGGTTCTGAGATATTCATGAAGAGCTTCTTCACCTGTACAAGCACAATATTCACCTGTTAGAACAGCAGCTAAATGAATTTTGTTAGACCGTAACTATTATCAAGAAAAAAATTTGAAACACTGTAGCCAATATTTAGTCCTTAAGGAACAATGAAAACTAATTACCTTCCCACTGTGATTTACAGACCTGGTTTGACAAGAGGCCAGACACAACAGATGTGGAAGAAAAAGGAACTGGAATTTAACAAGCAGCTGCTCCCCGAGCAGCAGCAGTCGTTAGATGGCCATTGGGGGCTCATAGCTGAATTTATGAACTTTGCTTCTCCTCTCTTAAAGGTCATAGGTAGAGAAGCTGTGTGAAAATCAGTAATCTTTTTTATCCTGATATCATCACTCATTTTGGTTTCAGGAAATGTCTTTGGAGATTGCAAAAGCAAAAATCTGTTGTGTTAAAGAAATTTAGTTTTCCTTTTTTCTCCGTCATGAAGCTTGATCTGCCAAGACTTGCAAAGCTTCCTTGACAGAGTGGACTTCACTTTTCTAAAAAGTTGTTTTGAAAAGAGAATATTTTTCAATGTATCTTTTTTCTGTGGCTGTTGGCAAATGTTGGTGGTATTTTAAGGTATTAAAAAGTTTCCCATTCTCTTACTTAGAGGAGAAACCTAAATTAGCATTCTCTCTGAGGGAAAGAATATTTTGGCCAATACCATTGTTATTTGACAGCCTTTTGTAGCCTGTACAGAGCTCTGGAAAAGCTGTAATTTATTTGTCTGCTCTCAGAGCAGTTGGAGAGGAATATTTTGTGTTATTTAGCAAATGTACAGGAAAGGCTGAATGGGAAGTATTGAAGTGGGAATATTTAGGGAAGGAGAGGAATTGGGTTACTGTATTGTAATTCTTTCATTGATTAGGACTCTGAGACAAGAAATGAGGGAAGGAGACAACTTACCTAAATCTTTCCCAAAGCCAGACAGCTTAAATCCACCAAATGGCGCTGCCACATCAGTTTTGTTGTAAGTGTTAATAAAAACTGTCCCAGCTTCTAGCTTTTCACTGATGTAGAGAGCTTTGTTTATGTCTTTTGTGAAAACTCCTGAAGCTAAGCCATATTCTGTGGCATTTGCCCGTTGCAATACTCCATCGACATCCCTGTGGGGGAAAGAAATTATTTAATTGCAACTAGGTAAAATAAACAGGTGTTAGCAACCTTCCACCTTCAGTGTCATTGAAGCAACTTTTCACATGGTCTTTCTTCTACAGTGAGCTTTTTTAAAGGTGACTTATTAAGGACAAATCTGTGTGTCAATCTGACGGACCCACAGCAATTCACACCCTTGCTTCAAGCTTGTGAAGCTCTAACCTCACTTTTCAAAGGTTAATATCTACACTGAGAAATGCCACGGGAATTGCTGCTACTGTATAACTTGGGAATTAGAGCAATACAAAAATGCCTGTAAAGCAGAGCATGGCAGCAGATGATGAATCAGTTTGCTAAAATTTTGTCCAGCTTTACAAGTTAATGCAGAATAAAAGCTGGAATTTAAACTGCTATCAAGACACAACTTTTCAAACCATTTCCAGAGTACTATTTTCCATCTGCATCTTATCTCCATACAGCTTCAAAAAATCAATAGTAGTTTAAAACTTTAAAAAATCCAATGCAGTCCCTTAAGACTACAGAATTTATGGATGTGAAGGATTATCTACATGGGTGGTTCTTAACTTTATTATTGAACTGCAGAAGATGAAACCTGATGGAAATATTTATGTGAAGTTTCTATGTAGGGTTTTAATCTTATCTGTATGTTAAATAATTCTTATGATCTGGAATGAAAGATATTAGAAATGACAGTTTACAAAATATACAGAGGAATTTTCATTTGCAACAGTAATGTGCCAGTGCTACAGCAATACACAACACTGCAGTCTTCTGTAACAGGAAAAATAAGTAATTCCACTGGGAAAAATACACATTTTATAATTTGATCAAGCTTTTGCAATTACCACACAAACTTCACTAAAACATCTCACTGAATACTTCTAGGTATTCAGATTGGTCTAAGGAGATTTAACAAAATGCCGTGTGAGCTGTCACTTCTTCACTTAGGGTGAAAATGGGAAAATGAAGTCTCTAACCAGAGGAGAACATACCCGTTTTTAAATTTAGAGATGACCATGACAGGACCAAAAGATTCTTCCTGGGCAATATACATATGGTCTTCAACATCTGTGAATACAGTGGGTTCCATGAAGAAACCTAAAGAGAAGATAGAGCAGTGTTTGAGCATGGTAAAAGTGCTTAAGGGTTTGCTTTTGTCCCGGTCATTTCTGTCCCATGCTTTGAGGTCATAAATAACTTGCAACTTGAAACAGAAAACAGATGTGAATGAAGTATGAATGGAAATGCATGCACTTCAAGAGAAATGGCAGACAAAAGGGTAAAAGAATGGCCTGTGTTGATCAGTGACAACATGTACTGTTCCCTGCCAGGCCAGAAGGTCTGCAGCCCAGGTGACTCCTGGAAGGAAGACCCTGTACTCTGACAGCAGGAGAACAAGGTTACAGCAAGTCACAGGGGCCACTGCTTTTCTTGCTACCCAACAAGATAGACTGTAAGATCTAAATAAACATCTCATACTTCATTTGCACAGCTTCTCATCATAGGAGATTTGAAAGCTCTGTGCTATCATGTGCTTACCTGGTCCCACGATACTGCAACTCCACAAAATACAGCTGAGACAATCATGGCAGTTCTTGCATAAAGTGTAAAAGTTCTAAGTATCTGTGGAAAGTATTTTACCTGGTCTATGTACTTGTCTTCCTCCATACACTAGAGTGGCTCCTTCTTTTACTCCAGTTTCACAGTATTGCAGCAGCTTTTCCAAATGTGCCTTGTGATTTTGCGGACCATGATCTGTAGATCTGTCAAGTGGGTCACCAATTTTCATCTTTTTTATTTCTTCAACCTAGGGGTTACCCAATTAAAATGAAGTTACATAACACAGCAGTATTGTTAAAGTGACCAGAAATTTGGAATGCTGCATTTTTTGGTGCTATGAAGATTGAATCTAAGAAAATACTGGAATCTTAGATATATAATCATTCTCCCTTTTTAAAATGAGGCTTTGTCTTTTGTTTCATATTCTCTAATTACTTCTGAAAGTTTTTGATGCTTTGTTCATGTGTGTATTCTCTTCTGCTATTAAGATAGGTATGTAAAATATTAAGTTTTACCAGTGATAAATTACTTAAGACAGTGATTACCTGTTCTTGAGCAAAATAAATGAATTCTCCAGTGGCACAGCATGGTGACAATTGCATTTTTAATAGTGACCTTTGTATTATTTTAGCTAGGCTTCCAATATTCCTTTTTTTGACTTTACAGAAGCCTTCTTCAATCACATTGACCTGAGTTCAGTAATTATTTGTAATCTTATTTTCCTGGTCAAATATGAATTATCACTGAAGGTACAATATCTATTTAACTGTCACTTATCTGTGCATTACTGGTGCAAATATCTCCCTTCAATGCTTCCTTTTAATCATGTAAGAGGTTCCTGAGAAGCAGCACTGTCTATCATAAGCAATAATGAGAAATTAGGCAATTGAAAATAAGAAACACAAGTGTCTATAAAACTAGTGTATCCTGCCGCAGTAAAGCATATGCTTAAACTTTAGTCCTTGAATATCTTACCACTTTTCTAACAAACTCATCATGAATTGATTCTTCCACAAACAGCCTGCCAGCTGCAATGCAGTTTTCTCCTTTGTTGAAATACACTGCTCCCATACCCTGATCAGGAAAAAAACATAAATATTTATATGCATTTTGTTCAGTCTCCATTCTGTTCCCTAAGGTTGCATGCAGTGTTTGTGACCCCAGAATTTAATGCTTTATGTTAGAGGATATCACCAATGCAACATCTTATTTATGAACTTCGAACACAATTTGGCTGGTAGGGAAGGTGAATTATTATTATTGATAATTGATGAATGATTGATTGATTGATTGATTGATTGATCAATTGATGAACTAAAAGCTATATGGCAATAGAGAGCTCAATTCTTTGTTTTGTTGTAATTTCTAATGTATATTTCTTGGGGCAGCATGAATAGTTAAATTGTGCTGGCATAAAGAAATATCTGAGTCTGTTTTCTAACAGATCTCAAAGTTTTTCATGCAAATGATCCCTGGTATTTTTTTTTTTTTTTTGGCACGTCGAGAAGAATATTGCACTACTGTGAGGATGTACCACAAAGGCTTTGAACAAATTGTACTTCAAGGTAACATTACCATTTTTACGGCTCTGTCAAGTTCACAGTCACTAAATATGATCAATGGTGATTTGCCACCAAGTTCTAGAGAAACTTTCTTCAGGTTAGCAGCTGCACTGTAAAAAATAAAAATAGTCATATAAACCCAAAATAGTCATATAAACCCAATTTTTAATCTATTTTTCCATTATTTCCTTTGAATCATAACTAGTGAAAATGTCTAAACCTCTACTGTCCAGTAGTGACTTAATAGAATTCTACATAGTGGTAAACAACCATGTGTAGCTATGCTTTTTCATTACTGCTACATATATATCTAGTATATATATCTACATATATATCTACTGCACAATATATCTAGTAAGATAGTTCAGAACCAGACTAAGCAGGGTTTATTTATGATTCTTCTGCTGAGAGTACCTCTTCATGATCTGTTTACCAGTTGGTGTTGAACCAGTGAATCCAACTTTGCGAACATCTGGATGTTCAGAGAGGTGCTGTCCCACTAAGCCACCTATCAGGATAAGGAAAGCAGAGTAACTGGATGGTACATGGACAATTTTTACTATTCCAGCAGCAGCACTGTAACACAAGGAGCTTACACCACAAATCAAATACAGTATCGCATCCCTACTTATAATTGCAGATTTATTACTATGACTATGACTAAGCTTTACAATCAAATGAACATGTTTCTCTGTAATATATTCTTTTCCAGAGTGTTTGTGTCAATTGTGTGAGCTTGTAAAGGGTGTAGGTTGACAGCTTCTACCACTAACTAAAGACATATTTTTCCAATTCTCTTCTGGAAACATGTGAAATTGCTGCATGAAATAATGCAAACCTAGTACCTGTGAACAGGCCTATGTAATAATCTTTAAAAAGGTGAAGAACTTCACTAGTTTTAGCATGACCTCTCCCAGAAAAATGATGAGTTCAAGTTTTACCTGAGCCAGGCAGAATATTTATAACGCCCTTAGGAAATCCAGCTTTAGCTGACAGTTCTGCAAACTTCAAGGAAGTCAGAGGTGTGACCTAAGTAGAAACATTTAGATTAGGTCTCCTGTTTTAATCAAATGCATGATGATACCTTTTACATTCAATACATCTTAGTTTTGATACAATATTCACCTTCTTACAGTATTGGCAAATTAGAAGTGATGGCTTCTTATGGAAAATTAATTCTTGGAAATGAAATTAGCACCAGAGCAGAATTGGAGTCAATCAATACTTTGTATCACCATGGCAGTTTGTATTATTATAAATGCATTTTCAAATATACGACACAGTCAACCTATGACAGATCAACCTATGGGTGAAATCTGCTACACTGCCTAAATCATTCTGCCTGAACAGGGGCATCTGGGCCATCTGTATATTTCTTTTTGCTCCTACCTGAGCTGGTTTGAGTACGAGGGTGTTGCCTGCAGCCAAGCACGCTGCACTCTTCCATGCAAGCATCATCAGTGGGTAATTCCAGGGGATAATTATTGCACAGACACTTCAGGTAGGGAAAAACAGGGAAAGATTACATATTTGATGGCAGCTTTTCAATGGCTTTCCTGCATGTCAAGGCTATCACTAAGAAGAAAAAGTGATACTCACCCAATTGGCTCTTTCTTGGTGAATGTTAGGTTATGGTTTGGCCGGGCCTGATTAATTGGAATTGTAGCACCCTAAAAGACAGAGGAGGGACAAATCTTCATATTGATTTATGATTTTTATTACAAATATATTTGTCATGTAAATATGTTTCAGAAAGCTGCACAGTAGGCTTCAAAACCACAAGCATTTTTGCATCAGGGAAAGGGGCACAGATGCTTCTACTGTATGATTTCCTACTGTGGATATTGCAATCAAGTCCTGATTGTCAGCTGGATGAAATAACAGCACAGATTAAAAAAAAAAGTATGGGAGAACACAAAGTGAGGGTCTGATGAACAAAAAAAAAAAAAAATCTGGATGATATTCTTGATTGGTCTTAAAGATACTGGAGGAAATGCTGTGCCATCAAGCAAACTCACCAGTCTTGGGCAGACTGCAGCAAAGCACAAGTCTTGTGCTCACCTGTATAACGAGTACAGTGACATTCTGCCCCATGAATAACCAAGAGCTGACCAAGCAAGTATATCCACTGTGACACCTCAGCTGATTTCTTCGATATTTAGAGCCACATTCTAAATCCATATTCTCCAGCTGGAGATGGACTATCCTTTTGTATTGACAGGGAGACTCATTCTAGGTAAAATTCTAATTTCGCTTTAGTTTTTGATTCCTAAGTTACTCTTTCCTTTTACTACTTTTTGGCACTGTTTCAGGAGAATAACAACAAAAAAGAAGTGTAGAGAAGCACTGCCATTGATAATTTCCTTTACATATTCACTTGCCTGAATTTTGTCACACCATCCAGCAAAGTATCTGAATGTTTGCACAGACATTCCAATATGAGTCTTCAGAGCTAAAGTGTAGACAGCTCCTGAGTCAATAGATTCTATTGTTGCTAACTCTTCTTGATGTTCTTCCATCAGGTCTGCAAGTCTTAAAAAAAAATGTTAAAAATCCACATTAAAGGAAATTACATCTAAAATTATAATAGGTGTGGCAAAGAAGCATAATCAAAATAGCATTCCCACTAAGTTTGGAGGTGGAGGCACTGCTCCTAATATCAGCAAAGGATTGAACAATTGCCCATTACTCTGCAAATGTCTTCACACTGGCTTTAGTAGAGACTGAATGAAGACATGAACTGTGCAAACTCACTTGAGGTGTAAGTAAGACTATAGTAAGTATTACTAAGTTGATAATAACTATGAAAGTATCTCAAAAATATATCTGCACAGATTGACACCTGTACCTATGAGGCACTACTGTTAGTTTAGTGGTTCCCTGTTCAGGTATGTTTGCATCAATGAATTTTCACATTCAGTTCTTCACATTGTCTTACATTCATTAACGTTTCTCTTCAGTTTCCTTCTGTGATTTGGTACTCAGATATATAATCAACGCTCCCATGTGATTTTAAGAGATTAAGAAAAGTGCATTTTTGATCCTGTAAAGAGTATTCAAAACTGGATGTGAAACTTGTGACATTTTTCCATTATGTAAATTCTGGCCAATTAAAGCATTTGCAGAGATGTGGGGAAATATTCTTTAATACCTGTTTTAACTGTATCTTGGAGACCCAGCTACTGGTCAGGGCGTTGGCAGTGTTTGTGTAAGAGAATCGATTTGTGCATGTCAGGGACAAAGTTCCATTTAAAGTGGGCTTAATATCTTTTATTAATGATTCTTTAAGACAAAGCAGCAGAGCTAGGAGCTTTAAAGGCACCCACATTCTCTTTGGTTCAGCACTAAAAATCTCCAGTTTGAACAGAGGCCAGAGAAGAAGGGGCCTTATTTCAGTTAAGGTGGTCCAGAGAGAGCTTTTATCCACTGGGAATGGTTTGCAACATAAACACTCTAGTGTTTTATCCTAGTGAATGGGTTCCCTAGGCAAAGCTTTTAATCCAGGGATAACCGACCCAGTGTAGGAGAACTATATTTTCCATATACCTAATATAGCTATTCTTACAAATCTTCCAAGTCTAAAACAGAGCAGGAGTTTTCACACCTTAAAATTTTCTCTTTAGGTCAGAGCTAACTTGGTATCTCAAGCACTCTACATTCCTGATATAAATTAAACACAAGTTTATGCATGCCTTGAATATGTGCACACTTGTGAAAAACATAAGTGACCAGGTGTATTTAATGTTCAGTTCTGACTTGCCCTTTTTCTCTTGTGATGACTACTAACTGTGTAAGGGTGGGTCCTGCAGGCCTTTTTCCATGGCCAGGTCACATACTTCATAAGATAAGCAGAATTTTTGGCTTTGCTTTCATTCTCTTTTGCTAAGATTCCTGCAATGTCTTGTAAAACATGTGGCATTTTTTTTAGGAGTAGCAACCTGAAAAAGTAGCTTCATTACTCATGTCTGCTCATTCATTTGCATGTTTAGACCTGAAAAAGCAATAAAAGCTTTTCATATAGCCCACAAAAGAGGCTTTCTTTATAGGGAAGCTCTGATGCTTCTAGTCACCTGAAGTTTGTTCTCCCTGTGCCTGGGAGAAGCATCATACTGCATATGGAGAATCTATAATACTTGGGGTTTTATTAGCTGCCTCCAGTGTCACACTCACACTATCTAGTCAGCATTACATCTTTCTAAGATCACCTCTACCCCTTCAAGAATCAAAGCTCACCATTAAAATACCATTAATTCAACAAAACCTCTGCTTATCTTCTGAACCAATAACAACACAGCCAAAAATAAGAACCAGGCATTAACTAGACATGGTGAGATAGATACAAAAAAGAGATAAAAGTGTCTCAGGTAAATGTTGGAATTAGCTTAGAGAATTCCTGCACAGGACAATTCTTCCTCTACAGACCATAACACATCTCCCACAGTGGGTCTTTAGCCAGATGCTGGCAATGATTCTGGAAAAATCTAGCATCAGTTTCAGTCTACTTCAAAATTAGCGGCAATGTAGCTGTGTATTTATGGTATGGAGTCCACATGCAGGCAGGCTTAGCAGGGTCAAATCTCTGCCTACCTAACTCAGGTAGACTGTTTTAAAGCTTAGCCTCACTTATATGGAAGGATGGGAATTTACAATGGAATTCTCAATCCTTGCAATGAAACTCATATAGATGAAATGAAGACATCAAGTATTTAAAATACATTTTGCTCAAATTCTTTGCTTCCATTAATAAATAATAATGAAAGAATGGCAGCAATGAGAGACCACAAGAATCTTCTCTGACACAAGAAAGGTTGGCAGGCTAAGAGCTGAGGCTGGTACACTGAAATCAGTCAGGGGGTGAAAAGATGGCTAGTCTGGATCCTCTGACAGTGGGATTATGAACATCCATCACCTTCAGAAAATGTACATAACAATTCTTCAGAGAAACAAACAAGATTTGAGGAAATGAAACAAATGCCAGCTGTCTTGTACATACCTGTACATGACTCGCCCTCTTTCCCTTGCATTCATCCTCCCCCATTCACCATTTTCAAATGCCTCCTTTGCTGCTGCCACTGCCTTGTCAACATCAGCCAGTGAGGCAGAAGATACACTGGCTATTACCTGTGCAAAGGTAGTGTTGTGTTAGCTCAAAAAGAAGCATTGGGATGCAGATGCAATGTTACTCCTTCCTCCCAAAATTCTAGACTGGGTATAAGCAACTACTTAATCCTCATTTGTGGCAGTTGTAATGAGTGAGCCAGGCTGCAAAAAGCTCAGACACAACTGAGGTGGCAGAATTTGGAGTGCACGGCAGGAACTCAGATTCCTTAATCTTTCTTTTTCTTTTCAAAGTGAGGTGCATTGTCCCACTGGATCTCACCCTCTCTTTCTGTATGTAAAACCAATGTGGTATTACAAAAGCTGGAAGTCTTCATATGTGGTATCACAATCTAAATACCTAAACATGCTAAAACAACTCCCACATGTTCCATTTCTAAGGAATGGAGCTTCTGTTATCATAAACCACCATAAACACACAGTATTTTATGATGATTGTGTTCTAAATACACACATTGTAAATCCTAACACAGAATGGTTATGACTTTTATTCCATTCTATAATGAGTTTCAGGAAAAGTATCAAAGTCTGACTTCTGACGACAGCGAAATTTGTGTCATTGATTTCAGCAGACTTCATTTACTCCAGAATTAAATGGCAACTACATGACCATCAGAATCACTTCTCTTATTTGTAATTCACAGTTAAGATTTGCTCAACCAATATTGGGTAGTTCAGGACTAAAGTGAAACAGTATGTATTTTCCTATTGAAAAATTATTTTTCTTACTGGGAATTTAAAGGGACAAAATTACAATTACCCTAAGGCAAAAAGTAATAAAAAAGAAAAAAAAAAAAAAAAAAGAAAAAAAAAACACAAGTAAAAAAAAAAAGAAGCTGATTACTGGCAGGAAATACCAAATATCCTACAAGAAACACTTCTTTACCATATAAACTTCAGCAATTTCTGTGTGCAAAGCTAAACAAGAATGAAATCAAGGTAAAATATTCAGCTGGGTGTGAAAAGCAATGTAATAATTGAAGTGGAAGTAGGTTATTTTTGCTTTGCAGCTTTGCTTTGCTTGACTCAAATGGAAAAAAATTGTAGAATACGCAAAAATGTGAAGTAAATTGAAACTTATTTCTAGAGGTTGTTTAATTTAGTATATTGTTTTCAAATTTAGTATATTGTTTTCAAATTAGCAATATTCAGGTAATGTTTTTTAATAGGCAAAAACAATGAAATAAACTGGTATCAATCCTATTTAGAAGTTACTTACTGATCCATCTGCTGGATTTATAGTGTCATATGTTTTTCCATCATCAGCATCTATAAATTTCCCATTTATGAAACATTGGTATGGCATATTCACAGTCATGTTGTTCATATTTTTTGAAACCTGGGTGACATAAAAACCAAATTATTTTAAAATTATAATAACTAATATTTTAATGTAGCATAGCAAGCTTTTGATATCTGCAGCCAATATCCAGACACATTTTAGCCTGTATATGTGGCTGTTAGAAGTAAAATGTAATGGAAACCAAATACAAATATATAGAAGTTTGTATAACCAAGTAGTTCTTGGCTTTCCTACTGCATCAAGCAGTCTAATAAAATGCATTGTCTGCCCTCCCCTAAAACCCAGGAAAGACTAAACAATAAGTGCAAAATGAAAAGCCTTACATAATCAATTACTAACTCTTCTTCTTTGTCTTCTCCTCTGAGTTTTCTGACAGCCATCTGAATAAAGTCTGCAAACTTAGTGGCCATATACACGTCTTCATTCTGTAGCTGCAGTCCACGATGCTTCTGTTTGATCTCTTCTAGCATCCTAAAGATTTTCAAGAAGGAGTAAGTTTAATTAAAAATGAAATAATTCTCCAGATAATTGAATCATTAGAAGGGCAAAAGGGATCAAAACTGGGTCTCAGTTTGTATGCATGTGAATATGTGTGTGTGTTTCTCTGACAAGGGCATAGAAGTGATGCATTTTGCTGAAATCTATTGGTTTAATCATGGATGCTATGGAAAAGAAAATGTCACTTCTGGAATACTCTCAGGAAAACTTTTGAAAATCAGTTACTAGAAGATATTGATATGCCATTGGAAAATAGCATCTGGGACTCCTCCAGCCAGTATATGGAGGACATTAAGCTTGGTAGGTAATCAGCACAATAATCAGTTGGTTTAAAAATGCTGGTTTTATATTATGGTCTGTGCTGCAAAAAGAAGACAGACTAGGTGACCCAAGCCATGACAAACTCAGTGCATCTTTAAGCATGGGCTCAATTCTTTTTGTGAAAGGCTTCTCTTTCCCTCTGGGGAGGTCTTTGCTCAGGTTCCCAGTCAGTCCCCTGGTCTGGAGATACCTGTGGCTGCACGCAGACAGGTTTGAGCATCACCGTGCTCCCCTGGGCATGATGTTCCTGAAGTTAAGGGGAAATTTCCTTCAGTAGAAAGAGCAGGATTACAGCAATATCTCATAACTTGGGGAGAAGAACTGTACATGTTTCCAAGATAAGAAAGGGAATATTAAGAGTGTGGGAAAACGTAGAGGGATTATTTTTTTAACACCACTGATTTAAATGCACCATGACAACTTTTTTTCATTAACTTTGGCTTTACAATATTCTTATTTTGAGTATTCCTACCTGACAACATGCATAGAGGATGCTCCAGATTTGAAGAAGTCTGTGGAATCCTCAATCACAGCAACATTGCTTAAAATTCCCTTCCAAATAGCCTAATAATACAGAACATTAACAGAGGCAATAATGAATAATCCTCTAATAGCAAAAAGTATATATCAAACTGTATTTTCTATGGTATCTCTGCCTACAACATATTGTTTCAAAGGTTTCTAAAACATTAAGTTATTTTAAGAGGGTCAAAAACAGTCTAGAGACAGGATGTCAGACAAGAAATTTTTCAGTATCATTAGATTATCAAAATATAGTATTTTGTCCATGGTAATTTTACCCAATCAGGTAAGAAACCTGAATGGTGCAATGCTAAAACTTTTCAGGCCTATCTTTAAAAGATTTTTTTATCCTCCAAATAATAAGTTCCCATTGCATTACAGAATGTGTCATCAGTATAGGCAAGGACAGCCTGGGGCACTTCATGAATGGATTGATGGCATTTCAGACACCTGGCCAAAGCTGAGAAGTAGTATAAGCTGCATGCATGAGATGGAGAAATAAACAGTTCAATAACTGGTAATGTAATATTTCAATTAATTATAACTGAGTTTCACAGTTAGCATGCAGTGTCATCAACTGAGGAGTTTTTACTTCTTTTCATAATTTTCTCAGTCATTCAATAGCTCCAGGCAGCATTTAGGTTGCTGGCAAGCAGGTTCAAGGTAATCTTGAATCAGCAGCTTAAAATATTAGTACATGAAGCTGCCTGGCCTGTGCCAAAAGTTAATAACCCTGCAGCAGAGTCAGCACAAGGGAAGACATCTATGATTCATTTGATCTGGCACAAAACTTGAATGATAAATGTGGCTTTCAGCTAAGCCCCTGACACTACAGAGGGATGGATTTCAGGAGAGGGTAGAAAAGTTCCTCTCTGGCTATGAGAGTTTTCTGCTCCAGCTGTTCCCATCCCTCTGGCAGCCAGCCCCTTGTGTATGGTTTGTGGCAGAAGAAGTGCACACAGGTACAGAGAGAAAACTGCTGCCTTTTTGCTTTGAGAAGGCTGTTCTGAGACTCCCTGGAGCTTGTCCAACAGGCCCATTCTCAGCACATCCTAGAGATGAACACCACAGTGAAAAAAAAGGATTCCAAGAACTGTCTGAGTCTGCCAGAGTTGAAAACCTCACTTCTGTGAGGTGAAGCTCAGTTTGTTTTTCCTCACTCCCACATTCATCATTTGTAGATATTTACCATTACTCATCCTGCACTCACTGTTTTTGTATCACTTGTATCTGAAAGGAAACTGTAAAGTGAGATAAATACATGTGAATTCCCAATTCCACCTGAATTAATTTCAATAACTAAACCTTCACCTCCATGTACTTTGAATACATTTTATAAAAAAATTATTTGCATGACTAAACAAAAGATACGCCTTGCCAAAAATAAGTATGTAATGCTTTTGTCTGAATAATATCCCTCTAAAGCAGTTTAGTGAATTACTCTGATATCTTCTGCAATCTTTTTCTCCTCTTCTGTAAGTTCCAGGGCAGTTGTTTCATCAGCAGAGAAGTATTTAGATGCAGGGATCATTTTTCCATCCTCAAACTGCAGATTTCTTACTAGTACCTGAAAAGTGAGAGGATATGATTTTGAATTGCATGTGAGGTAGTACATCCTTGGGTAAAGAGTTTTTAGGCATTAACAGGATGATTGAAATAGTGAAAAAAATGGCTTGCAGGAAAGCTGATATGATGCAGGCAATTTAGCACAGGCCAGTTGTGCCTGTCTTTCAGATTCTCTCCTAGAAAGAATAGATTTTACTCCATATAGGAAATGATTATGGATTGAGTGAAAAGCAGAACATGAATGTCTTCTCTATAGGATGGCAGAGGATTGATAAACTGCAAGTGATTTTGCTGTCAGCCATTGGCACTTGGATTTATCCAGCTTGACAGTTCCACACTACTTGCCCTTCTCGCTAAATCTATTCCATCCATACTTATGTTTGCCAGACTGAGCACTTACCATCTTCCCATCATTTCCAAAAACGACTAGACCATTCTTTGTCACAAGTCCTGGTCTTGAAGCACCTTTTATTGCCAGCTCTTGTCCAGCAGGCACTGAAGCATCGAGTAATGATGACCCATAAAAAGTAACCACCTAAAAAGAAATGTAATTAAAAGAGCACAGGTTCTAAATGTGCTGTAAAATATTAACAATTTTATGATACTGTTTTGAATCGTTAATATAATAGAAATATTATATAATTACCTACACATGGAAAACATGTTACAACATTTCTAGATCTTTACAAGCCGGAATATGTAAAACTTTGAAAATTGCCTAAACGTGCAAAGCAGCTAAGCTGTAACAATGTGCATGCTGCAACCAGTGCAGGAAAGGGAGCAGCAGGGAGGGTGCATGCCCAGAGTGAGGGACCACTCACTCTATAAAATTTCACAGAGTTCTGCAAACTATCTAGGCCCAAATCTCCTTAAAATGAAACCCTCTGTTATTTCAGCAGCCCACAGTGTTTCATTTTGCTGTCCATATTGTGATGTTGGCCACTGTACATGGGCTGTATTATGCTGTAACGCATACCTGCTTCCCAAAATGACTGGCACAGTTTGGTTCTACTCTTTGTACCTTTGTACCATGTCTCTTTTTTTTTTTTTTTTAAAGATATTGTACTTATCTTTCTTCAAATTAAATGAATTTTGCGATTAAAAAACTCTTAACTACTGTGTTCTGTGTATTTCTTTAGGTGCCTGTTCTAGATACACACAAAACATAAAGTCATCAGATTAGAGCTACTCCAATGTGACAGCCATTTATATTCACCTGTATGCAGGCATCTTTAATTTTATAATTAAAAAAAGTCAAAAAGTGAGTATGGATAAGAATATTCAGAACATACCTGTCCATTTATTGTTGTCCATGCTCCAGGCACTTTATCATGCCCTCGAATCCAATTGTGCAAAGCTGCTGCAGGTTGGTCCCAGGAGATCTAGGAAATCAAGACATGCCAGGATGCACCACCACACTTTCCCAACCACAAACAAGATCATCTAATGCAGTTGGGATGCTTAGATAAAATAATTCTCATATGGGAATTCAATTAATATTTTTATCTGTTGTTTATATGGCCTATGTTCTTTTTTAGCACTAGAAGGAAAGATGCCAAAACTTCCTTTTCCTAAAATCAAATGTATTTCTGGTAGAGAACTTCATATGGCCTGTTGGCAAACAGAGTGATCTTGACTCAACATTATATTCACAAGTATGGTGGCTTACTAAGAATCCACTGAAATTGCAGCTGCCTCTTAGCTGCCTGTACATAATCATGAATAGGACACCAAGTTTCTAAATACATGTAACTGCTGAAAGGAAAATGGAACTTAACCTAGGGCTCCATTACATGCATCCTAAGAGGTATTCCAGGAAAAAGAGTTGAGGAAACAACTCAATTAAAATTCATGTTAACTTCATATTGCTGCCACTGTGATCTGAAATAATAACTTTTCTAGTACTATGCCAAAAGAAAAAAATTGTGTTACTTCACATTACCTCTGCATTTTCCTTCTTCTGGATCCCTTCATATGTTGCCCCTTCTTTAGGCTGAGGTATACGAGGGGCCTTACCATCAGCAATTAGATGTACAGCTTCCACCTACATGAAAAAGTAAAAGATTTAATGTTAGCTTGCTTCACCTTTTTTTACTCAGTCATACTTAGGAATGACAGCAAAAGACTTTCTGCCACAAGGTGAATTGGTTTGGGTTATTTTGAATCTAGTATTTCCAAACTCTAAGGCACCAGTGCTGCCCTAAACAAATATGTATGTTTCCTTGAGCTTCTTTGACAAAAGATATAGCCTCCAGAATTTCATGGGAGTACCTAGTCACCAAACTTAGAGCAGCTGTCTGAATTCTCCAGAACAAAAATATGGCTCAGTATGATTGTATTCAACTTCTTCCTTTTTCTCTCTGCAAAAAAAGTTATTTTTCTGCATTTAAATGGAGGGAGAAAATAAAAATCTCTAAGGAGCAATGTTGAGTATTTTTTGTGCATTTTCTTTTATTCACTTCAAAAAAATACAAAAAATGACAAGCATAGAAAACCCAAAGCCAATCTACCTCAAACACCATACTACCATTTTTTCTTTAAAATCTCACACTTTTTTTTGTGTTTTTTTTTTGTTTGTTTGTTTGTTTGTTTTTTGTTTTGGTTTTTTGTTTTGGTTTTTTGTGGTTGTGGTTTTTTTTGTTTTGGTTTTTTTTTGGTTTTTTGGTGGTTTTTTTTTTTTTTTTTTTGGTTTTTTTTTTTTTTTTTCCTGAGCTTTTAAAAGATTTTCTCTTGTATGGAAAGAGCCACATTCCAAACAAATTCAACTTCATGCCATCTGTGGAAACAGATTATGCTCTGCCTGCTGTCAGCAACAAATATTCTGATGTCACATCCTCAGCTGTTGTGCAGCCTCACAGCTCCAGTGAAGTCTAGGATTTGGCAGAGTATCACGACCTCTGTCTTTCCAAATGCATACATCTTGTCTGTATTTCCTTTACTTTCAACCTCTTTTCCTCTTCAAAAGCTGGTAGTTAGTACAGTTAAACATACCATGGCCTTTATTCCTTCTGGGAAGAGAAACCGGTTATATAGGTCATCCACGGTATCATTTTGGCCAACATCGCATTCTCGCTGCAGAAGTATTGGTCCAGTGTCCAAGCCATCATCAGCCCAAAAAATAGTAAATCCTGCTTTCTTATCTCCTTGAATTAAAGTCCTGGGCATAAAAAAATACTTACAGTAAATCCAGAAAAAATTAAAGTAGTAAGAAATATCAACTCGCATGTTACACATTTATTTTCTTCTGGAAGATAGAAAAGAAAATCCTAACAATCTTTGCTATACTTTTGCTGCTCACTTCACAGTTAGGAACCCACAGTTTTGACACCGTTGATGTGTGGTTTCCACAAAGTAACTTAGGAAATACTGCAACTGAGCCCAGGCTGTCTCACACAGTTCCTTGTGATAATTATTTTTAAACTATTATTAATGGTAAGACAGAGCAAAAGGTGTGCAACAGTTATGACAGAATTTGAAAGATGGAAGCATCTAACAGAATATTATCTTAATAATTCATAATTGTTTACTGTAATTAGCTAAGCCTCATGGCTCATCTGTAGGTCAAAAAGTAAAGTACATTTGTCACACAGCTGAAAAGGAGTTAAACTCAGAGTGGAAAATGATAAATATGCAACTGTTTAAGGAAAAGTTATTAAGGGAATCTGGCTATCCAGCCAGATTCTCAGCTGCTGTGCACGAACATAGCAATGCTTACATTAGACCTGTGCTGATTTACCTCATCTCAGAATCTGCTTCTGCATTCAAAGGGAACTTCAGCCACCTAAAATTTTGCAGTTCTCCTTTGGCCATGTGTTTCAGAATGATGGAAAATCAGACTGAAGTGTGTTTAAGGGAGCAGCCAGAAACGGTGAGAAAAATATTTCCTGCATGTTTTCAGCCATTTGTATGCATGCAAACTCCAATGCTATTTTAAGTAATACATATCTCATGTAAGTATTCCTTCAGCAGTCCATGTTGTAACAGGATTGTCTGAGATCTGGCTTGTACACAGGAAAATTCATTATTAATTATAAGCACTGAGAGCTGCATTATTCAAATGAGTGAAGTACACTGAAGTACATATGGGCTGAACAAGGGATGACCTCCAAAGACAACGGGGGAAGTTGGCAGATAGAACTGAAAGCTTACAGAAATTTGGCTAGCCCTTATCAGATCTTTCACATATTTAAGCTGCATTTCTTCTGGTTTTTATTATATAAAATTTCCAAAAAAGCACGCTAGTGAGAAATGGATGTCCTGAGCATGGAAAAGGTTTCATGAGCAAATGTCTCTGATGCTGAATAGGTGACAAGATAAGAACTACTGTGTGCCCCCTCCTCTGTCCACCAGCTCCCTCCACAAAGAGCTGCTGATAACAGAGTGGCAGCAGCTGGAAAAAGACTGTAAAGGAAGTGAGTGAGTGAGTGAGTGAGTGAGTGAGTGAGTGAGTGAGTGAGTGAGTGAGTGAGTGAGGAACCCTCTGCACCCCAGGGCCCTTGTTTGTACCTGGTTATGTTTAGCCACACTTAATTCCTAAAGGTTTTCTTGGTTATACTGTGGGGATAAAGGACCTGATCAGCTCCAGGGCTGTAGCCACAATATGTGAAAGTAGTGATTAGAGCAAGGGGTGAAAGGGTGAAACACAAGAACAGTCAGCCAAGGCCAAATCCTAGTTCACTTTCAAGGCCTTGGGACAATAGCCTTTACTTGAGAAGGGCAGGAGCAGATTGATTCCTTTTGCAGAAGGAATATGCAAAATAGAGCAAGATGCAGTCATATAACACTGCAATGCATTCCCATTTCTGCAAACCTTTGCACTTCCTGAAGGAACTTCCTGAAAGAGAGTTTGTGTCTACACCTTCCTGTGAAATACATCTTGATGAACTTCTCCTCCATAAAAGCATCCTTTTAGAGCTCTCTAGATAATAACAATTTAATAACAAACTGCATGGAGTAAAAGGATGTCATTTATTTGGAAAAATCCTACTACATGATGTCTTTGCTGGCTGCTCCCTGACTTTTGATTAGAATGAGCAATCATTCCTTTTTCACCTTTCCATGTCTTTCGTGGCTCAACACACAGCTAGTGTATGTCCTTCCCAATGACCTCTTTTCCACTATGAAGACAACATAATTTGTCTTCAGTCATGTGAAAGCTGTCCTATACCCTTGACCATCTTTCTTAGCCTTTTCTGAACTTAGCTAGTTCATGTTCCAACTGAGATGCAGACAGTATTTAAGATCACAGAATCACAGAATATTCTGAGTTAGAAGGGACCCACAGGGACCATTGAGTCCAACTCTTGAATGAATGGATCCTTCCATGGTGAGTAACAACAATCCTTTTCTGAGTAACAACAATGAACTTTAACACTGCTTACATATAGTCAGGGGGGTTTCCCCCTTGTGTGCACTGTGTAATGTTTCTTAACTTTGACCTCTCATTTTCTTACTCTCACATTATTACATTTACTCATTTGCAAAGAAAGTGTATTCCTTATTACAGATTTAAATCAGAGCCATTGATCTAAAGTTTCCTGGCTGTCTCTTTCAGCCTTTTTAAAACTGGTATTGCTTTTGCTATTTCCCAGTCACCTGCATCAACATAATCTTAAGAAACAGAAACGTTGCAGGTCATCTCAAATCTGCAACTTCAAATTTGCTGAAGTCCTGTGGTCCTGGCAAAGAGTTTCTTATTCCTTCATCAGTTCATGAAAATGTCTTCTGCTCACAGTTCAGCTCAAGAGAATTGTTTTGACTTATTCTACACAAAGAAGGACTGTAGGATAATAACATCTTAAGCTCCTCCATCCTGAATACAAATACACATTTCCTACTGTGGTATTCTCTTTGATAAATACCTTTGTTAAATCCCACACCTCTATCAGTTACATACCTCCCACCTTTAACATATTTGGAGGAATTGTTGGTATTACATTTTGTGCCTTAAAAAGTTGGTTCTTTATTTCTTTTCTGGACTGGCTCACTCTCATTTTCCGCTGAGTTTATGTTATTTTACTTTACACACTTGGACACAACTGACACTTTTTGAAGTCTTTACCTCTCCAATAGTCTTCTTAACACCTCTGTTTAAGTATTTCATCTTAGTAATTTTTCCAGGAAGGATTAAAATTAACAAAACAAAACTATGTATGCTTTTGATTTGAATCCACAGCACTGTGGATTCAGATAATCACCATGCTGCCTGTAAGATTGTTTTAAGTTGTTTCTCCATATTTAGATAATTTCTTACTGAATTTAGACACTGTGATATTGTCATTTTTGTTGTCACAAGAGTGCCAGATTTGAGTCTATTGTGGCCATTATTGCAGTGTAGTTCTTTCAGGGTGATGATTTGAACCTACCTTGTGAGAAAAGGTTTTATTCTTGTGGGTTCTTTTCTCTCTTCTCCCTTTCACTCTGTGAAATCCTACGGTCTGTATCAGAGCCTCCTGTGATAGTTATCTAGTGTCTGTGGGGATGATCCACAAGGGCAGTGTCCTGCTTATGGAAACTCCAGATTGTTGATTTGTGCATGTGAGTAAAATATATGAATGTACAGCTCACACCACTGATCCTCCCAGAGTAACAGCTGAGCTCGCACTGGAAATAATAATGAATCCTAGGTATGAAGTGCAGTTCATGTACCAAATAGTCAGCTGCTCCAGAGAAGTTCCTTCAGAGCATTTGCAAGTCAAGAGAACTGCAGCATCTACAAGAGTAATGGGTGCAGAGCAGCACCCTAATGTGACAAATCCGTGGTTTTGATGCACAGAACTCACCAGTTGATTGCAGAAGCTCCTCGGTGGCGTGGTAGGATGGATGGATGGTAAATAATAGAGCCATGTTTTGGACAGTCAATAACATCCATGGGGATAAACTGTGTACAGAATGGAAGGACATTTAACTCTGCTCCAACTGATTTGTAGGCTGCAACTACTTCCTGGATAGGCTTGCCTTTAGCTCTCCATCTGGGGAACTTAAAAACAGGAGTGCCGTCCTTCTCCGCTGCCAGTGCTGAGGGGCAAGAACAGTATTATTTTTTTTTTCATTTTGTGTTAAAAATTTAAGCTGAAATCAGAGACATATTGCATGACAACTGAAGCAGATCATCAAGTGTGTGACCACAGAGTGCCCTTCTGTATGCTGTTTAAAAACATTTGTGCTTGGATATATTTTATTAATTCTGTCTTTGATTCTCATTCCTAGAGCTTATGTCAATCCCAACCTTCAGTTCACTCTTGGCTTGTGACTTGGCTAATAAGTACCAATGAAAGCAGAAAAGACAGGTATTGACACTTTAGTTTCTCTTTTTTGTCTGTGAAATTGGATCTTGAGCTTGACCTGAAGCATCTTTAGCTTGTTGATTTAAGTCTTAAGTAAATACTTATTTAAACATTATTCCATGCAAGTTAGTGTGTACTGAAGTTACTTTTAGAAAACAAAGACTGTAGCTGTCTGAGGGCACAGAAAACTTCAGGAAACGCTTGAGACTCAAGCTTTTGAGTCATCTGGAAGTAAAAAGAAGTGAAGTTATCTAGTAATTTAATTTCGTGTTTTTCCCCCCAGTCAGGAGAGATTGGACTAAATCAATCCTGTGGTTTTAGTTGAAAATAAATACATGATTGAAAGATTTACTTAGTTACATTTGTTAAACAAGTTATGCTACATTGTATATAAAATTGTTATATAATGTAATCCAACCAGACATGGATAGTCAATTTTTTCGATTTCTAAACTAATAGCTGCCTTCTCTAATTCTTCCAAAGTGTGATTAAATCTTTTAATGAGGTAGAGTTGAGAATTACATGCTAGTCTGTGAACACCACAGCACCAGTAAGCAAAATTTATGTTTGATTCTTCCCTCATGAGAGTTCTGTAAAAACATGTCAGGATCAGACAAAAACAAAACAAACAAACAAAAAATCCAAAACAAAACAAGAGAGAACTGAAACAGCTCATGGAATGTAGCTTTGATTTCAGATTATCCATAAAGGTACATTCCATTGTAGCACTTCTATTTGCCAATCATATTAATTCACTGTCTTTGCGTCACTGGAACAAAAACCAAAGAAAATTGCCAGTTCAGATGGTTCCAAATTAGCTTCTTTGCCATGCTGGGTTCTGAGTACAATGCGTACAATTCTGAATAGGCAAAATGTCTTTCTTTAGTAAGCCCAGAAAATCCTTATGCACCTCGACAATGGAAAAAGGGAGAGCAAAGACTCCTCCAACCTTTTGAATGTGTTTTCCATAGTCCAGGTGGAAGAGAAATAGGCTCTGCATGTACATGGCCACATACAAGCTTGTCAAAAAGGGCAGAAAGCCAGGGATAAACAATCTTGGCTCCATGCCTTGCGTGTCCCAGCCAGCACACCGAAGCAGGTGACAGACATTTGCACTTGAATACAGGCTCAGCAGCTATTTGCTGTAAGATAGAGATCTCGTTCAGTATGATTGCCTCTAGGGTGTATATTCAAATAAGATATCCAGATTAATTTTGATTTTCCAATACCTTAATATACAGCCCTGCATGTTTAGAAACTATTTTAAAAGTTGCTTTTTCAAAGTACTGACAAATGGACGAGGTTAAACTGGTTCTGGGGCTGGTGTTTGTTAAAGGATAGGTCTTGTACTGGATTTAGTGGATCAAAGGCAATATATGCAATTCATTCCCATATAGATATAACCTTCTCATGAAAAGGAAAATTTGTTATGTACACCTGTAATTTTTACATTTGGATTCAGGTTACACTTACCCAAAGGATCAGCTTGTCCATTCTTGTCAGGCACGGTGAATACACCCACAACTTTGTGCCCCTCTTTTCTCAGCTTGTTATAAACTTCTTGTCCAAAAATACTTTGACCTATAAGGGCTAGCTTTAGCTTATGTTGATAAGCCTGGTAAAAAGAATTAAAACAAAACATGTTCTAGGATGCAAAGAAAATATGTTGTTGCTTACATTTCTCTCTTGGTCTTTCTTTGTCAATTTTCAGTCTGATATAAAATGGAATAGTCTTTTCTAACCTAATCACCTTTGAAGAAATAATAATAATTTTGTTTAGATTAATGACAGGTAACATACAATTCAGAGAGAGCATACTTCACATGAAAGTATCATCTGATACTGTCACTGATGTTTATATGGCTTTTTTAGAATTTTCATTAGACTGACCACCCACTGCTTCTTATGAGAGGCTCCATAATCTTATCCATAGTCAGAAGTGAAAATCCATTTTTTGAAACATACATAAAACATTTTTCTAGGCATAATTCATGTGTCTGGAACATGCCCTCTAAATCCCTGTAATTAAACAGAGGTGTATTATTTGTGGTTAACATGTATAGGCTAAAGAAGACAAACTTGCACTGTTCCTGCCAAGTTAAAGGTGATGATCATCCATTTGATCCTCCTACAAGCAAATAAAGGTGCTAAAGGTGAGGTTCCCTTGCTGGACTTCCACTGCCTGCTGCATTTGGATCCTAGTACACTGGACATATGATTTAAGCTTCTTCAGGCATATCAGGTGCAAGTAACCACCTCAACTTTTTTTTTTTTTTTTTTTTTTTTTAATTTATGATAGTTAGAATCACAACACTACAATGACATCAGAATATTAGATATTGCTATGTTTTTCAAGTGATTTCTTCCTGCGAAAACTACTTTTTCCTTCAGAGTCTTTTTAGATTTATGTGGCAGTTGTGCTCCTCTCCCACCCTACCTCCAGTCCCTCACCTCCAACACCTCCTTTATCCCAGAACTGGTACTCCTGTAGCTGCAAGAACTCCATTAGGGTACTAAAGTGAGCAGGCACCGACATGAAAAATGCAGCTTATGCATAACTGGATCTATTCACTGGTCTAATTTATAGCACGGCCATGAGTCCTAACAGAGGGTCAGCAGGGCAGCAGGAATGAGCATGGAAACGTGGCAGAAGGGTGGAACTGCCTCTATATGCACTGTCTTTGCATTTTTAGTCAGCTTTTGGAAAATGAAAACTGGAAACCTTTGAAAAACAAATGGACTATCAGACCTGGTTAAAAAGGAAAGGTCCACACAGAATAAACAGAAAACTTACCTTCCTCAAAGCTGAATCTGGCACAAACTGTTCCTAGACTCAAACCATACAGATCCCTCCTCTTAGGAGGCCTGAATGAAAGGTAGGAAATAAATACACACACTTCTCACCTTTGTTCTTAACTTCATTTTTCACAACTGGACATTGACTTCCATTTTTTCCTTATAACCCATTAGAGGAATCAAAACACTCTATGAATGTCTTAAACACTGACATTTATTTTGCCTGTAAGTTGGCACTTGTATGTTTATCTCCTCCCTCCTCCTTCCTTTCTTAGGGTGCTGGGACATGAGAATACTTTGACTGAGTGGGTTATTGACTGGATAACAAATGGTCTGTAGTCATATGACAAAGAGAAATGTCCTGAAAAACAGGTTACTCAAAACCACAATCCAGTGCAATTCATTTCACAACTGACATATCATGGATGTATTTTACTGGTTTCAGGTTGCATTTTTGTTGTGCAGCTGGCTTTAGAAAAGGGAGTTATGAATTGATAGGTTCCATTACAGGAATATTGAAGTGTGGGGTGTTTTTTTTTTTAATATAAAACAATAAGAGATAATTATTTGTACCAGAGACAATATTTTCCCTGAGAATGAAACTGCACAGTAAAACTATCCTCTATTGCAGCATTACTCAGCACTAGTGCCACTGCAGTAGAAACAAGCAGTAAGATGCAAAGGTAGACATAACTTAGGCCCTTGGAAAATCAGACTGTTATAATTGGCTGGTAAAAAATGTCTGTGAGACTGGTGATGATAATATTACAAACCAACACTGCACTGCTGGCAGCTATACCTCAAATAGTCCACTATTTTGTTCTTAAAAAAGACAAGACCTTGTTCTGAACTACGACTTAGCCTTGCAATCCTTATCCAGCAAGGCCAAACTGATGCAGGTGGTGCTCATTATCAATGCTTTATGACAAATGTCTTTTAGAGTAGAAATGTTGCTGCACTACAAAAAACAATTATTAGATTTTTTCCCAAGTATTTTAACTATAGCAGGCAAATTGGACAAAGATTAACCTGCTGGATCACTGAACATGTTTAGGATAGTATGAAATCCTCTGATTTCTGTAGTGTGCTAACTAGTGTCCAACTAGTATATTGAATAAACATTAAAAATAGTCCAAATGAGAATTACTTATTCTACTTCTGCCCTTTTGTTAACATTTCTCAGTAAGAACACAAGGCTGGAAGGGATCTTCTTAGCTAATGAATCTGCTCCTCTGCCATCACAAAAAATCATGTCATATGATTGCGTTTATAAATCTACCCAAACTCCTTTTCAAAGCATTGTTAACGTATTCACTTCTGTACTCTGCTGCTTTTCTGATACTTGGACAATCTTCTTGTAATTTTAAGTCCAAATTTATCACCACTTAAAGAGTTACTTTTTCACAAAGTGTTAATAACATATGCACCCTCTATTCCTACACTTTCAGTTCATGTTGCCCTGTGATTAAATCTGATTCTCATACTACATGGAATAGCATAGCAGTTCCAGTACCAAATCATGAGTCGCTGTAAACCAACATACTTTCAGTAAAGCCACACATTTAATTTGTGCTAGCTGTGGAACCGAATCAATAAATAGTGAGAAACAAAGAGAGAGCATAGTCCCCAAATGAATAACAAGTAAAAAAACCCCACCAAATCCAAAATGAAACTGGCAAGACTGAGAAGATTGCAGAGGGGGAAATTCTGTAGTGAATAAAAACATTAGTCTGGCAGTAAATCACACTTTGCTGCCTCACACTTCCAGAAAGTAACTCAAATGGGGACTGGTTTCAAGCGCAAGATGGATCTGGTCACTGCAACCAGTGATTCTTGAGTTCTCTCTCCACTGAATGGTACCCACAAGTCAGCCACGAACAGGATTTCTACTGAGTTAAAAAAAAAAAAAAAGGAAAAAATTTGTGTGGAAGGGCTTGCATGCTCAGACCACAAGTTCAGTCCTTCATTTTTTGTTTTATTTGAAAAATTACAGTGGAACAGCTACATGAGATGTTATAGCCATTCATAACTTCTTTTGGAAACTCTCCTTAAGCATTTTTACCAAAAATAAGTCAGACCTGTGGAAGTGGGAAAATTCTGTGGAAGAAGTTAATGTGGACATAACACCCAATTAAAATGGAAAGTTCTATATGACACAGAGAAGAAAAAGAGTTTGGTGTTTTCTGTCTTACAGAAATGGCACATTTTGGCCAGTGTGCCATCGCTAGTATTCATCACGAAACTTTAGAAAGTCTGTTAAAGAACACCCAAACAATCTTGATTTTGAATAATGTGTTTGATGGATACTTCATCATTATCACTAACATACACAGAGATTAAACTTTTTTTTTTTTTGACAATTATGTTAACAGATTATATTATACAGCATTGCGTTGTTTACCCAGGACACAACAATATTAGACTCCTTTTGCAGTTGCCTGGCATGTAGCCTGCATGAACCATGCATGTGAAGGTTAATGGTCATGTAGCATGAGAGTGGATTTTTGCTGCACTTTTGTAAGATTATTCAATTCCTAGTTACAGTAAACAATGCAGTTCAGGTGGCTTAGGGAGATCTGGCCCTTCTTTTATGACTAATCATAGAATAATATATTTATTATCACAGCGCTGACAAAATACAAGATTTTATGAAATTAGTTTTAACTCTACTGTAATTCTATTGTTTTCACTGTCTGAACTTCTAATTTCTTCCTTAACTTTCTATTTTGTTTATAACATAACACAGATTAACAGTGATAATGTTTCCTTGACTCAAGTACTCATGATTTGAATGAAGACAATAAGATAAAGGTAAAAGCATAAAATCCGAGAAGTGTTTGTACAAGCAGTCTTATCTTGAATGCTCAATGCATCTCAAAGTTCACATGTGTTTCACCACCTCAATACAAGACCACAGATTTAAGTTTAACTTCTGTATTTAAAAATTCTGTCCATATGATCTCTTGATACCATACTGGAATTTATTTTAAAATAGCTCATTAAAAGTTATACAGAATTTTAATGTTTGATTCTGTTCTGGTTCTCTTTTTCCTCCAAAACACTTAAACAGAAATAAAACTAACAAATAGAATTAAGTACTGCATAAATGACAGCCTGACAAATGCTGGCAACTATCTTGTCAAGTTCTAGTTCCTAGAAATGGGAGATAAGTCTGACATCTACATTTTCTTCTCTAAGAGGAGTCTAAACTTACAAAATCTCTCCACAGGAGAATATTTTTTATTTGGATAAAAATAATTTTCTGTTTCTGCCTCCTTTGTATGGGCATCTAAACTTCATTGGTTATTGCTAAACTAATTGGTTATTGCTTCTAATTAAATTTCCTGAAAAATAAGATTTAGTAACTTCTACTCTGGGTACAAACCTTATTAATTAGCAAAAAGATTACAATATCTTACTTAATTTGCATAAGAAATTAGTAAAGCTAAAATATTTTAATGTTTTATCTTTTTAAAATTATCATAGAAAGATACTTCTTTTGAAAAACAGTACTGCAACTTTATTTCTACTGTGATCCCCCTACATGTGCTGAATTCCAGCGCCTGCAAATAGAAGCCTTGAGTAGAGCCCCGCCCCCATCTACATACACATCCAGGGCAATGTGTTCCCACTGTTCATTCATTCTCTTTTTTTTTGACACTGCTGGTTGCATTTCCAAAAGGCTTGTGTTAAATCTCCTTATTCTAACGCCTTCCATGCAGATACCTTCCAAGGATTGCTGTCCTCACACGAAACTGAGCAGCCAAACACGAAACAATGAACATTCTCTAGGGAAGAAAAAAATCCCCCAAGCCTCATACAATTTGCCAGACCTACACATCTGGACAATTTGGACTGGACAAGGATTTCAGGGAGAGGTTCCTTGCAGGAGTTCTGCAGTCTATATATGTAATCAGACATAAAGAAAATGGCTTGAAACAAATGCTCAGAGCTATAAAAGACTAAACCATGGGGTGCAGAGGAATTTAGGCCACCAACTTCAACCCTGAGTAGCCCACCATGCCAGAGCTATGAACTGGCGATGAGAAGATCACAAACGAAACAGGCCAGAGCGGGGGGCTTCACTTAGGCACTGGGAACGAGCACGGTCCCTTCTAATTGAGAAGACAGCCTTCAGCTTCTCGCAGGGCAAATCCAGCCTGAGGGAGGCAGAGAACGGCTGCATCACATTGTTCTTGACACACGATTACGGGGCACTATCACAGCATCGCTGGTGCCTGTTCCCCGCAGCTTCCAGGCATATCCCTGCAAGATGCAGCGCCCAGATGATGGCTGCGATCCCGCTCGCCGAACACCCGGGCAAGATGCAGCCTCTGTGCCCACACCGAGCCCCTTCCCGACCCTGCCGCGCCTGCAGGGCTTTGCTAAATCCTCGGCAGAGACGATAGTCATCACATCCTGGAAAACACCCGCTCCCTCCATCCCCCTCCTCGCGGTTGACCCTCGACCGGTTCGCTCCCGGGCTCGGCACGGCACGGCACAGCACGGGGGACCCGGGTCCGCGGCCGCCCGCCCCGCGCTACTCACCGCAGCCGTGGTGCAGATGGTCCGCAGCAGCCGGGGTGCTGTCCGCAGCATCTTGCGGCCGCCCGGCCAACACCGAGCCGGCTCCGCGGCCGCGGCGGAGCGCCTCGTCTGATGCAACCCGCGCCGATGTCGCTGGCGCCGGGCCAGCGCCTGCATCCGCGGCGGCGCAACCCCGCCCGGGCCCGCGGCCACCGGGGGAAGCGGGGCCGCCCCGCACCTGCCGCGCCCGCCGCCCCCTCGGCGCCGGGGAGCGGCGGGGGTCGTGCGGCCTCGGCGGGGAGGGGAGGGGAGGGAAGGGGCGGGGAGCCAGGCGAGCGCCGCTGCTCCCCGAGCCCAGCGTGGCGGCCGAGTCCTCCCGCTGCTGCCGCGGGGCCCCAGGGCAGGGACCGGCGGGGCGGCGTGGGGGGCTCCCGGCCCGCGAGCACGGGAGTCACAGAATCACAGAATCGTTAGGTTTGGAAGGGTCCTCTGGAGATCATCCAGTCCAGCCCCCCTGCCAAGGCAGGGTCACCTAGAGCAGGTCACACAGGAACGCGTCCAGGTGAGTTTTGAATGTCTCCATGGAGAGAGACTCCCAGCCTGTTCGAGTGCTCTGTCACCCACAATGTAGAGAAGTTCTTCCTCATGTTGAGGTGAAACTTCTCGTGTTTTAGTTTATGGCCTTTGCTCCTCGTTGCTGAGCACCATTGAAGAGCCCGGCACCACCCTATAAGCCCCCATCTTTGAGATATTTGAAGGCATTAATGAGATCCCCACTCAGCCTTCTCTAGACTGAAACAGCCCCAGTTCCACAGCACTTGCTCCAGACCCCTCATCATCTTTGTGGTTCTCCACTGCACCCTCTCCAGTCACTCCTTGCCTTTCATTTAGTCACGGCCACCGAGGCCACCCGGGTGGCATTTTGCAGTCTGAGATGTGTGCAGTGTCCCCAGCAGTGCTCCAGCCATTTACAGCTTGAGGGGACAGAACCCCTCAGCTTCACCTTTGCCCTCTCTACCGAGGATGTTGGTGAGGCATTCCCTTGACTCTGCTGTGGCAGTCAAAGATCATGTGGATTATTAGCATTTATTTTTTACTTTATTTCATGCCAGTAATGGGGTTAAAAAACAATGACTTACTGGAAATCCATATCACCACATTTGCCAAGTATTATTAAAGCAGCTCACTCTACTTAGCCATTTCTTTAAAATCTTGCTCTTGAGTTCTGTTAATAAAAGTGTTCCAATTTCAATATTATTTGGAAGCTACAACAAAATCTTCTTGTCGGAGGTATGGAGAAGATCTTGAAAAGACCAACTCAAGGTGCTAAAAAGACCAGAAAGCAAGTGAAAATGACCCCCAAAAGGACAGGCATAGCAAAAGCAAGAGTAGACAGCATGGCAGTAATAATTTGCATCATTGCAAATTAGGTCAGGTTTAAACCCCAGCAACACAAAGAACATGGGTGCATAATAAACTGAAATACATGATATTCCTGTCAGGAGAACAAAGAAGACAAATATGGAAAAAAATTTCTTATAGTCAAGTTGTGAGCTATGTCAGGAGAAGTCAGAGGCAATGATTAAGCAAAAGTTATGACCTGCAATCACCTTACTACAGTTGAAAATACAGTAGACATGCAAATATACATATCTCAGTGAGATATCATAACTCCTTTTTTGTGTTTTCCTGCAAAAGAACTGCAACAGTGACTACCAGGGTTTTACTCCCAGGCCCCCAATCTCTTCCTCAGGGTATTTCAAATGCTGAGAAGTACCTTAAAGACAAGGACTGCTGTGGTCCTGCTGTTCCATCCCTGTTCAGGGGGCACAGGATGGAGAGCTGCTGCAAGAGGTAAATTGTGCCAGTCCCCAAGGAAGTTGGGTTGGCACAACACAATCCCCCCCCAGAGTAAAGTTACACAAGGGCTTGCATTATAACTCTCATGCCATTATTAATTCCCTGATTTAGTCCTATGTGGTAAAATTATATCCTGTCCTTCATTCAAGGCTCTTGGTGGTCCCATAAATGTAGGTGGCACTGAGTGGAATAAACAGAAATTAAACCCAAAACTTTTCTTTCTGTGGGGTGAAAAAGCTACAGGAGTACTTTTCTGCTTCAGTGAAAATTCTTCTCTTTATGGCGTCATGTGGAGTGTGTGGTGATTTATTAGATCATGGAATAATCAGCCAAGGGAGTTAGTGACTTTCTTTGCTCTAAAGTATTAAAGATTAAACAAGTAAAGTTCACTTAAAAGTTCTATTAACAAAGTGTGACAATATGTTTGTACAAGAAGTTCCTTCTCTGGTATCTGTAGTACTGTGGGTTAAAAAGAATGGTGTGCAGTAATTCCAGATTTCATTAAGAAAGCTAAAAGATTTTGCTTTGTGACTTATTCTTAAAATATTGTTATTGCCTACTTTCATGGATATGCAGCTTCATATCTTCCAATTATCTCACAGAAAACCTACAAAATTTCATTGCTACATTTCTTTAAAATATTCTTTCTTTAAATTGTACAGTAAAACAATTAAAACTCATCATTTTGTTGGACTAAAATGCATCATTTAACTACTGCAGGAGCAGTAGTTCTGAAATGCCTGTTGTTAATATCTTGTTTTCCTTTTTGAATTGGCAGTTTCTTTCAGAAAGATTAACTGCACAGTTTGATAGGTCATGTTGTGGCAATACAAGGATTTTAGAGGTTCATGTACAGCTCATTTGCAGCTGAGCAAACCCATGATCTGCTCAAACAAGAAGTATTGACAGTCCTCACTAAAGGAATGATAACATTACCTCTGACAGTAGGAGAAATGAATGTGTGGGTAGTATTCCCATGACTTGATGGAAGCTGCACTAATTCCATACAATAAATAGGGTGCAGTCAACTTCTACTATAACAGCTGGCATCAAAATTGTCCTATAATGCAAGGTTTGGAACTGGATTAAAGCATTGCTGAAGTTCATGGAACTTCAAATGCTGGTTCATGATTTAAAATCCTCTCCAACTAGAACAGTACTCTTGGCATTTGACCAGTGACACACAAGCTTACGGCAAAATGCCTGGCTTTCCTTGGTAAGCAATTTGTAATAACCTGTGGCTCTATTCCCTGTACACACACAACATAGACAGTACAACAACAATACAACAATGCAGGTGTAAAGCACCAAAGTTTACTTAGTTGGCGCATCTTCATCTCCAAACACAATTCTTAACCTAGTGAGAAAACAATAGACCTCCATTTACTTCACAGACTACTACAATGTTAGGTAACAAAAGGGAAACATCACAAGAGGAGGTGTCTGTTGTCAGCATATAAGAAGAGCTATATAAAGAAGATCTGGGAAGGAAGAGGTGGGATTTATTTTAGATTTCATAGCAATAAGAGGGGCAGGGACATGAATGGCCATGAAGGTGTGCTAAAACACAGACAAAGATGGTATCTTCATGCCATCAGCTTCACATTATCCTCAGTTAGGAATTCATACAAATGGGTTTTAATAACCACTTAACAAATTGCCTATGTAGAATTTCAAGTGCAAATAGTTACTATCAAGATTTTGGTAGCCAGAAAATTATTCGGCTGACCTCTTTGAGATAGGTCTTGTATGACCTAGTAAACCCCAACATCAGTGTTAAATATTGTAACACAGTGCATTCCTCTGGGCTTTATGTTGTTGGAAAAAGTGACATAAAGTATTGCCCATTAATTTTTGTACCACAGTCAGAGAAGTACCTTGCAAATTATAAACTTCTTGGTCATTTGGGAAAAAATATCCTAGCACCAGTACTTCCTTTGTTTGGAGCACACTTTACACATTCATTTTCATTTCCTGATGTTTTTTTTTTCCTTTCAGTTCTAATCTCTTTTCATAAAGCCAAAGTTTAGCTTTGGGAAAAAACCTGCAATTACCCATGGTAAGCTTTTCAGCATGGGCCTTTTCCTTTGTGTCACCAAATTTTCAGGAGATATATGTCAGCAAAAGGCAAAAACCGTTAGGGGGATATGTTCACCAAAGACATTCAGGAGTTAAATGTGCTTGTACAATAGCAAAAATGTGCAAAATATGTTTGCATGTGCAGAAATGTACAGAACAAATATAAGACCTCATGTAGCTGAATATTTTAAATCCTTGTTGATTTCCATGAAGCAGAAGCTACTCAGTGTCTTTGAAGACATCATCAAGACTTGGCAAGATCATTAGGAAAGACTGTTCTGCACAGCATGTGCATACTGAAGTGCTTGGGAATCTGCTTGGAATCTTCCAGGATTTGCTTTCTTTTGAAAATCATGCCCTGGGACTCAGTAATCAACTAAATTAGCTCTGCACAGGCTTTTTGTTGTTGGAAATCAGCCCTGATGGGGCTTTTCAAGATGATTAAAGATTTGGTCATAGTTCAGACTCAAATTCCTCAGGAGTACTTTAAAGTTTACCCAGTTTTAAAGACTGAGTAATTAAAAAAAATAAAGTAAGGCTTTGTATGGTTGTTCACTAAGTATGTTAATTGCATGACAAGTTTCAACTAAAATTTCACACAATAAAAACATTTCATGTTTTTCCACTTAATGAAGCAAAATTTTATGGGAAAGTTACTTTGTCTGTTATCTCTGCAACATTTATATTTAAAACTTGGGTTTTTTCCCCCCCCATAGGGTCTTAGACATTAACCATTTAGAACCTTACACTTGACATTTAATTTTTCCAGACTAATCAACAGGAGGTATATATTTAATGAGGATAGGAGATTATTTCACCACTTTAACAAGTGGCAAGACCTATCACGTGTGCAGACACCTTACTCACATGGATAAATGGAAGTCTCTCAGATTCCATACAATAGAGTAGAAACTACATCTGCAAAAGTTGTTGCTATCTTAGTGGAGTGGAGCTCCAAAGCACAGATGGTAAATCCTTTCTGGGAATTCTGCCACAAAAACTTCAAGCAAGATCTTTATTTTATTTAAAATGTTCAGAGCTAAGTATCAAACATTCCACAGACAAGGAACATAGAGAATAGTTGGTTTCTGCAGATACAGCAAGTAAAATTCTTTCTCCTGTAAGTAGTTACAATGTTAGTAATTACTAACTGTCAATCTTGGTGGAGCTTTGCCTGTGTACACAAGAAGCAATATCTGATCTGTGTGCTTTTCTGCCTTTCTGCCTTTTTTTTTTTTTGTTTTGGAAAAAATGGTTTCTTTTTGGATGGTTAACATATCTGATGGATGGTTTCAAATATCAGAGAAATGCTGTTTAAAATATCAGCCAAATGTCCATTGTAGAATGAAATTTCCAATTGGGATTATTTCAAAGGTAAAAGGATTTTTAATACCTCATTGAATCAGGCCCCTGTTGATTTATGAATCCATAGAAATCTAACCACTTTATAAATAAAACAGTCATAGCACCATATTAATTCTGCTATATTTTGGACTTTATTCTCTCATCCACTTTTTCTAGTACTCAAGTGTAACAAGCAATTTCAGCTGGAACATATTTGTGTTCACATTTTACTCAGTTCCTGTGAAAGTCCATTATGAAATTTCATTTCATGACCATTTTGGCCTGACCAAAAGAAGTGATTGTTTTATTGATTATGTCTGTGTTCAGTAATGGTCAGCCTTGAAACCACAGTCTATCAAACAAAGTCTAAAGAATTTTCTTACTACTCTATTTCCTGAAGATTCTAACAGATATTTGAACAATCTTAGCAATTCCTATGAGTTTGTATCACATAAAAGCTTCCTAGTACAATGGAAGCTGTGTCACCCAACTTTCAGAAACTCTGTTTATAAAATGTCAGTAATTTCACATGAGCAAACCGCATAAAGTCATTCACTGATAAGACAGCCCAGCAAACTTATCAATCAAATCCAAGCCAGTCTCGCTGCCAGTGAACTTCAAGACAAAGTCTAAATCAGATTTTCAGAGAAAACAGAAATTCTAGCAGAATCTCCAAATGACCTAAATAATTTCAGTGTGAGCAACAAAACACTGCCACCTAGGGAGCCAAAGGAAAAGACAATTATCAGTCATTTAAATAAACTGACCATGAATGGCAGCATAAATTTAACCTGTGTACTTAATTGAGTATAATTGTGAAATTTTTTTCAGTTACGGAGCCTCCTGCTCCATTAAAAAAAAAAAAATATATATATATTTCAATGCATTTTCTTTTGAAATAGTTTTATTTTTTTCATATTTAAAATTAGGGCTACATCACTTATGCTATGGGGATCACAGTGCACCCTTTGGTGTGGCCACTGCACAGAACCACCCAGCTGGATTACCTTGCATCCAGTTTTGACGATCTCACAACCTTGCAATAAGCAACCCTGCAATATTTACTTTACAAATGCAGTTTAGATGTGGGAAGTGAGGGCCCTACTAAGTGCCAGCGTTCTGCAGGTTCCTCCCTTGTGCCATCCTGCAGAATTGAAGGACACCTCTTTCTGGGATGGAGAGCAAAAGGCCTGGTAACTGCTTTTTAAGCAGTCTGAAAGCCTCTGTTCATGTGCAGCCTTACACAGCAGAAAGAAACAGCGTTGGTTTCAAAGAAAGTTTGTAAAGAAAACTCCTCCTTTTTTTGTTACATTTTTTTTAAATTGGAAGACACACATTGAATAAACATATAGCAGCTATACTGAGTTCAATTAAAGCTACACAGACAGAACAAGATCCTTAAAATCTAGCATAAGTTGTGTTTTCATTTTGTGTCATACTCATCATCTCCTTAGAGGCACTTGTGTTCATTGCCAGCTGTCAATGTCCTGCACAATTAACCTTCAGGTTCCACTAAAACCCAATGTGAACATCTTCAGTTTGCATAAGAGCCAATGAGTGGAGGAGATGTATTGATATATTTACGTCATGATTATTTGACAACATGTTCCAAATCAGAGTTCTCGCCAGTAAACAAAGCCCAACAAAACAAACGAACAACTTATTCCAAACACTGTTTATTTCATTTCACACAAAGCTGAATTTGATCTCTTCTTTCCCACGGTGGCCCCTTAGAATGCACTTTAAGTAAGAAAAAATCATCAATAAACGTGATCATTCAACCAACCAGATCTTTCATCCCTAGAAACTCTAAAGTCAATAGATTCCAAAGGATGGCTTCCTTTAAATCATAAAGCAACCAGAAAGTAGGTGCTATTTACAGAATTGTTGCACTACCAAGTTAGCCTTTATGGATGGTCCTGCACTTACTGATACATCTGTCATCCGGGTTGCTATTTTTGTTGCTTTTTCCCCACTGACATTGCCGATGCTCCTGGTGATAATGCTTTTGAAAGCCATTTCCTTTTCTGCTGATGCCACAGATTCTGCTGAGCTAATGAAAATGCTGTGGTCGCTGCTAATGGCCCTGAACGGTTATTTCTCTCCCTTTCCCAAGTACTTCTATTTTTACTCTGATTTTACACCCCCAAGGGTCCTGGGAAAAAAGAAAAAAGGTGGCACGTGGATAAGTACCTCACGGCCCTAGTGACCACAAACGACAGGGGGATCATTAGCGGGGGCTTTGCAACTCTCCCTGAACTCCAGACCGCCCCAGAGCAGGGACAATTCCTCGCACCGCTTCCTTCCTCCAGCACCAGAAAGGGGAAGCGCTGGGGCGGCTGCGGGTCTGTCACGCTTTAGGCGGCAGAGCTTTCCCTCCTGCCAGCAGCCTGGCAGAGCTGCGGGGTCGGTGTCACAGGGATTGGGCTGGAGCCCCGGCCGAAAAGCAGGAAAGCTCCCAAAGCTCCGGCGACCAGCTCAAGCTGCCGGGGGCCGGAGGAAAGGGGAGAGCGAACTCCCGTCCCCGCCCCGCCGCGGACAGCCGGGCAGCGCCCCCCGCCCCGCGGGGCCTCCCCCGCGCTCTCTCCGAGCCGCGGCAGCGCCGCCCGGTGCCGACCCCCGGGCGCGGTGGGCGGAGGGAGGGAGGGAAGCAGGGAGGGGCGGCGGAGCGGCGCTAGCGCTGTCCCGCCTCCCCCCGCGGAGCCCGGGCTCCCCTCCGCCTCCATTTCCCGGCGTGCGGCGCGGGCGCGGGGCAGGAAGTCCCGTGCGCCTGAGTCAGGGGCGGCCGGGCGGCCGCTGTCAGGGTCGGCGGCGATGGCGCTGGAGACCCTGTCCCCGGACTGGGAGTTCGACCGCCTCGACGACGGCTCGCAGAGTGAGCGCCCGCGGAGGGCGGGGCCGGGCCGGGCCGGCGGGGTGCGGCGGGAGCCGCCTCGGAGCGGGGGGAGGCGCGGGCTGAGCAGACCCTGCTCCCCCCCGGACCGCCCCGCTGCATCCCCCGCCGGCAAAGGGAGGGAGGGGGGGAGGAGGAGGAAGAGGAAGAAGTAGTCGCGGGAGCTGAGCGGGGTCGCCCTCCCCGCGCTCCCCGCGCTCCCCGTGGACCCTGCCCCGCGCCCCGGCCGCCAGCCCAGCGCTGGTCCCCCTGCGGCCAGGCCTGCGGGGGGGGGCGGCCGCCGTGACCTTCTTTGCTCTCACCACCCTCTCCGTAGCTGTCGGGGTTGTTTTGGGGGTGGGGGAGTGGCTTTTCCAGCCCTTCATCCTTTGCTCCCTCGGGGGAGTCGCCTGCGGTGCCCCCCGTGCGGCGGGGAGGGCCAGGCTGTTGTGCCACCCTCTCTTTTCTCGCACGAACCGGGCTTGTCGTGGGAACGGTGTTTCTTATCTTCTCGGTCATTTATCGTGGCTCACAAATTTTTGCAGTGGCTTCCTTGGTTATGCAGAGAAGTCACATCAAGATATGTTGTGATCAGTTAGTTGTACTCAGCTTTCATTGGTAAAGGCTCTCTGTCACGGAAGGCGGATGGTCACTTGCGGTTTCACCTTTAAAATATAATTGAATAAGATCTTCGGCGATGTTGAAGTCTTTCACGGTGGGTTCGTGTGCCCGTCAAAATCCACGTTTTACTCAGCCTGTGGAGGTGACCTAGTTTCTAAACAGGGAACTTATATGGTTGTCACACTGTAATACACAGTGTAAATTGAACTGTGTCAAATTAATTATTCCATGTGTTGCTGTGAAAATATGTAACTCATGGACCAACTGTTTCACATATAATGTTATCCCAGGGGATGATACTGTTTATGCCATGTTCGTTTAGTCTGGATTTCAGTGGAAACTGAAGCTGTCCTGAGCAGAGCTTTTTATCAGTTCTCTAGTTGAGGAAAGGAAAATGTTGCTTTTACTCAAAATGCCAGATCTCTGCTAGTTTGACCAGGACATGAAATGAAACTCCAAGGTATTTGCATGACTTAATATGCCCCGTTATCACCATCTCAAGGGTGAAGAAATAGGCTGATCTTCCATCCAGAACAGCACACAGCGTTCTAGAGAAAGCCAAAGAATAATCTTGTGACTTGAAAGGCATTTTTAGTTCTTGTTGTCTACTTTCACTTTGTATCGTTAACATTTAGCAATTACAACTTTCTCTAAGTAAGTCTGGTTTGTTACATCTCTGTCCTACATATGTATGGCTATGGTACTTGCAAGTCTTTCTGCCAATGAGTTCATTGGATGATATTGCTGATTTTATGGAAGAAGTTAAGATTAAGTTGAGGGATCTGTGCTGCTGAGTTGATCTCTTGCACTGTTCCAATTATAATGCTTTAGTTTTATCACCTGAGAAGAAGCTAAATCAAACTTTATTGTAAACACATCATACCTTAGGAAGTATGCATGCTGCTCTGAAGAAAAGGATGAAGTTTGCATTATATGATTTCATTTTCTTCCTCTGTGTGAGTCAGTTTATTTAGGAAAAATGTTCTGCATCTTGGAAAGCTTCTCTCATCTCCCAAATAATTTTTATTTGTGCAACTGCCTATCTCAGTCTAGCTAGGAGCTTCTACTTTCTTATCTCACTAAGAAAGTGAGAAATTATTCCTGTCTCATATTTTATAGATGATCAGTACAAGGTAGCAAATTGATGGCTGTCAATAATTAAGTATTTGGAAGTATTTAATGAACTGTAGTGTTGCTCAAATCCATCATTTTGTCGGCTGGAAAGGTGACAGTCTCTGAATCTCTAGCAGACTGCTGTTGTGAGGTTTTGTTTGAGAAATGCTCAATGTTATTGTTTCATCGAAACTGATTTGAACAGCAGTGCCAATTTCCTACTCTTGTATGACTTTGATGTTTTTTCTGTTCATCCTTTAAAACCCCGGTGTCTGTCAGTTTTTTTGTTCCTAGTTTGTCTTTTGTGCGAAGGGAGGAGGTGTGATAGGGGAAGTACCAGAGCGTACCTCTTTAATGTCTGCCCTACTCCAGCTTTTGTAGCAGTAAAGCACTGAAGCTGACACGGTGGCTGGTTAAAATCTGTTCAGCAGGGCTGTGCCTCTGTCAGTGTTTTACTGGTTTGCTGCAGCAGAGCTTACAGAGGATGCACTGGAAAGAACCTGAAGGATGAGATGGACTTGATGGAATAGGAAAGTACAATGATACAACTTAAGGGCTGCACATCAGTGCCTGGAGTGCTGCTGATGGACAGTGTTGTACTCGCTTGCTTCTTCTCCTACGTGGAATTCAGTCTCCTGATCTTGACAATGCCTGTGCACTGTCTAGGCTGCAGCTACAGCTAGAACTCAATGGCACTAATGCTATTAATGTGGGAGAGTGTGCTGTGCTCCTTGGGTAGACTTTGCAGTCTGCGTGCCTTTATGGCTGGCATTGCTGCTGCTTTCAAAGTACTATCTTAAAATTAATTCAGGTCTTCACTGCAATCATTTCTCCTTCTCAGTCTCAACCTCCCTGTATGTAGTCCTTTTCATCTTTTGCTTATCAATTTGTCTTTATTCATTCTTCCCTTTCTGCCTGGTGCAGTTTCTTGGTCAGATATTTTCTTTCTGCAAAAAATGCTTCAGTGATGATTGATTCAGCAGTGCTCTCCCACTGAAGTAGCCATCAGCTACCATTTGGCTCAGTTGTTTGCGATGACAATGAGTAAGAAGTTGAACATGCAGAATATAAGAACAAAAGAATATATTATTTTTAACTTTCTAGGCCAGTCTACTTGCTGAAATGCTAAAAGGGCACATATAAAGCTATGTGACAGCTGAATTCTTGTGTAAGAAAAGTTTAGTTGTTCAGCTGACCTTCATTCTCCAAGTTTTTTTAGATAATCCTGTTTTCAACAAATAGCAGAAGATCAAAGCTGTTAGATTTGTTATCAAATTATGGGAAAGACACTTCAGTTTTCACATGAAAAAGGATTGTACTTCCTGAATGTAGAAGCCTTGAACTGTAATCATTTACTCTGGTTCAGATTGTCCAGCAAAGTCAGTAATTGTGTATAATTTGGGGAGGAGTGGGGAGCATCTTAATATGGGAAATAAAAAAGATCAGGAAAGAGAGCATGAAACTTTTTTTTGCACCAATTGCCTTTAGATTTTCTATGCTACTTAAGACCACTGTTGCTTGTGTTTGACCAACTGAATGTTACCCTTTGAACCTGTTTGTCCCTTTGAACCTACTTGCCCCTGACACTAACAGTGCAGCTGTGCATTTCAGTGCCCAGCAGAAGAAAAATCCTGCCTGAGAAGGGTGAATTTGAAAGTGGGAGGGAATGACAAAAAGCCGTAAGCTTTCCATGTAATGCTCAAATAACTCACTGAGAGGTACCGGAGAGAAGTGGAAAGAGGATTGCTGGAAATGCAACTGCTACTCAGGCTGAAATGATTAGACCCATTGCCCTCAAGTTCTTGTGTAAATGCATTTGTACTGGTTCAGCTGATGGGTAGGGTCACCTGCTGTGCTACAATTTCCACAGTAATTTCTTTGCTCAGCACCTTATGTGATTGTTAAGGTCTTAGTTTAACAATACATGTACCTTGAAAAAAAATTTTCTGCATACTGCTTAGATGTTTGATACTCTTCAAGTAGTATATGAATTTCTTTTAAACCAACACTAAGTTATAGGATTGTTTTTAAACAATAAGAACTTTTATTAAATCTGCATTTTATTAAAGAAAAATGCCACAGCAAAATGAGGAATACAGGACTAAAGCTAAATAGCAAATGATTAAATGTTTTTAATAGCATTTTTTGATATTGTAGTTTATTAAATTGTCCATAAAACTGTACAAATGTTATCAATTCTCAGAAATTCATGCTGAAGTGCAGTTGAAGAATTATGGAAAATTTCTTGAGGAATATACATCTCAGCTGAAGAGAATTGAAGATGCTTTGGATGACTCTGTTGGAGATGTTTGGGACTTCAATCTTGATCCCATTGCTTTAAAGGTCTTCATATCTTTAATATACATTGCATCTGTTACTTTCCTAGTTTGTCCTTTCCTTCAAAACCTCCAAAGTAAAAGCTTGATGCATTTGTGCTCTTAAAATTTTGGCTTGTGTGTTTGAGGAAACTATCCAATACTATTTTAATTATCAAGTAATTAAGAAATTGGTGCATATCATATGAGAAGAAGATTTCACATTATTATTTTCTAGTCTTATGGAAACTAGCAGAAGTTGAATGAATTTCTAATTCTTCATGTGTTGGGAAGGCTGGTTTCAGCAGACTTCTACCCTGTGACTGTTAGTGCTTTTATCTGAGGACTGAGGTTCCAGGAGAGCTCACTAATAGTTGTAAAACTGCACAGTGAATGGTGTGTATAGGTTGTGTTTTGACCTAATGGCCTTGGTAAAGTATTGGCTGTTTTCTTGGTCACAAATTCTCTGTGCTCTGTGGAGCATTAGCTTTTCCTCTTCACTGAGTTTGCAGACATAATTTAAAAGCACTTTTGTTGCCATATGAAACTTGTCTGTGCTGAAGATGCACTCTCAAGCAATCATCTGTCTGAATAATTTGAATAAATTATGTGTAGGGCCACCACAGTACTGCATATTTACAGACTAGTCAAAATCAGGCTGACTTAAGTACAAATTGTCAGTGCCTGCATACAGATGTATTTTCTACTTCCTGTGTCCAGCGTTTGGAGTTATTAATTCATGTTTTAGTTTTCCTATTTTTCTCCTACATATGCCATAATGATTATGCTTTTGCGTTACAAGTTTTGTAAGTAAATTGTTGTAAATGCTATGTAATATACCTGGGTATTTGCCTGTCTGCCTAAAGTGAATGGAAAGGTATTTCCATGTTAAGGTGAAGAGTTCCTGCAGTGCAGGTTGCCAATAATGTGCAATTGTGGCTCTCTGACACTATTTGAGATTAAACTGGGGGGAATACTTGCCTAGTTGGATAAATGTATTTTTGACTAATGTTTTCTAAATTTGCTGATTTTTTGTTTCTGTTTGATTGTTTGTGGTTTTTTGTTTGCTTTTTATTTTAATTTTAGCTCCTGCCATATGAACAGTCCTCCTTACTGGAGCTCATAAAGACAGAAAACAAGGTAAGCACTTTATGCTAAAAGGAAAAAAAAAGTTGTCTAACCTCAACCCAAGCCCTCTAAACGTGAACTTGTTTATAATCTGTGTGATTTTTTTTTCCTCACTTTGAGTCTAGGTTCTAAACAAAGTTATAACAGTGTATGCCGCTCTTTGCTGTGAAATCAAGAAGTTAAAATATGAGGTAAATTCAGCTGACTTTTATTATTGTATATGAAAAGGTTTGCAGTTTGGCATGCTAATATATACATTTATTTTTATCAATAAAGAAACAAGATATGTCTAAATAATTTTGTAGCTTGATTACATATATCCTATTTATTAAAAAACAAATTTCTGCTTTCGTTGTTAGGCAGAAACTAAATTTTATAATGGCCTCTTGTTTTATGGAGAAGGAGGTAAGTAGCTCCCTTTACTGTAAAAGTATGTAGTTTTATATTATTGCTTCAGGTTATATTAAATGCTACAATAACTGTAATTTTATTATATGGATACCTACTTTCTCTGTGATGCACACCAAATAGAGAACTCTGAGGGTATAGGGATATATGTTAGTGTCATGTAGCTGTCCTGAGTTAGCTTAAGATGATAAGGTTTATCTGTAAAGCCCTGCAGTAAGTCTTGTTACATGAACAGGAATTTTTGTTGCAGCCTTATTTAATGGGGAGTAGGGAGTGTGAGCTCCCTACATGCAGCTTGTCTACTGTAGCAGCTATTTTGCACGGTATGCCACTGAAAACCTATTTTTCACATGTAAACACATCCTAAACCAAAATATTTCCTTTTGGGAATAAATTTTACATGGGTTGTAGTAAAACAATAAATCTGTGATTTAACTGTAGTAAAACAATGAAACCATTAATAAATAACTTGACCCAAGTCCTCTTCACTTATGCAATTGGTATTCCAAGACAAGTTGGAATGTGTTGATGTCACCTCCCCTTCCAGTGTAGGTAGCTCACACTACGTGTTTAGACCATGGCATAAGAGGGGCCCAGGTCATTGTAAGTCACTTCACAAATCGTGAGATGCTGCTTTAGGTGACAGCTTTTTGCCTTGGAGTTAAACTGGTAACTCCTGAATGACTGCCCTTAAGCTTCCACCTTAAGGGATACTAGTGTGGGAATAAGCACAGATCTTGGTCATAAGAGGTGTAAAAGAGTGTGACAGAAATATCAGGGAATGTAAAATCTTTGAACTCGGGACTGTTTATCATCCTTTTAAGTGCTATATAAGATAACTGTTGTGCTTAAGGAGCATGAAAAAGGCGGGGATTTGTTAGCTTGTTATGTGGGAGGTTTTTTGGGGTGTGTGTGTTTGGTTTTTTCCCTTTTTTTTCTTAGCAGACTTGCATGTCTTATCAGATACGCTTTTAAGCATTTTAAAGTCATCTGCTGCCAAAATGATACTAGGAGATCCCTCAGAATTTTCCGTGTCTCTAGAGTAAAAAAGTCAGAGTATAGCAGATTATTATATTACAGCAGCAATTTGTTCCTGATGGGTGTTGTGCAGAGAATGCTTGGGAATGGCAGGAACTGAGAGGTCAGCCTTCTGAGGATTAGGTAGGAATGCAGAAATTATGTTCTCTATTTCCATATCCCTACTTGTAGCATTTTCTTTGATAACAGCAAACTTGCTTTCTTTAAACAACTGGCTAAGTTACTGGCTCAAGGATGGTTGAAATTTAAAACAAATACTATGCTGGCTTTTTCCATCTATGTAAAGAAAACTTTTTTCCCCATCTTGTCTTGGCAGTGGCTAGGACTGGTCTAGGAACTTCAGGTAGTTGGGTAGGGTTTTCTGGGACATACACTGAAGAGATTAAAGATTGCATAAAATGTGTAAATGGGAAGCAAAGCGATGTTTAGTTTAGTATCCTGTCCCAGAGCTCCATGCTAGAGAAAAATGGAGACTCCATTAATCTCTGAAAGCTGTAAAAGAATATATTTTATGTAGCAAGAAGACCTGCATTTCTTAAGCAGGTAAACTTGTAATTTTAAGTGAGCTTTTCTTGCTCAGAGTGACCCAGAAGAAAAATCTCAAGTCTATAGCATCTATCAGTTGTCACATAAAAAAGACAGTATTTTGTCAGGTGATGTTCAAACCACTCCAGATGACTGAAACAGTTTGGCATGGCTGATGTAATTATTGTATTTCTGTGTTCTGTGTCATACAGATAATGCTGTGAAGCTATGGTGGTAAGCCTGTTCTTTTGTGCAGAAGGAAAAAGAAAATTAATTCTTTCTGGTTAATCATGTAGTATATTATAATCATGTAGTATATTTTCTAAGTAAAAAAAAATCTAGATGTTTCTTGCAAGATAAATACCTAGTATTTTCATGCAAATTTCTTAAAAATAGAAACTTTTATATGAAGTTACATAATACATATGCCCTTAAAGAATTACGGGGTTTATTCTTTTTCTTTCAGATGAAGGAGACTTTTCCCGGCTTTGTATCTAATTTATAAACCATGTAGTTTTTAATGAAAAAGAAACTCCAAAAATAAGTCCACCTTAGGAAAGCAAAATTAGGAGGTTTTGAGGCTCCATCAATACACTTATAATAGTGCACTTGACAAGTATGACAAATAAATGGCTTGGAGTGCAAGCTTCAATGTTAGTTTAAGAGGTACAACACAGGCTTTAGAAAGTGTTGACAAATGTTTCTCTTTTAAGCCACAGATTCCAGCATGGTGGAGGGAGATTGCCAAATACAGATGGGAAGATTTGTTTCTTTCTTGCAGGTAGAGTATGTTTTGATTGTTTTACAGCAATTATAAGCTTAATTTTACTTGCAAAATGGATTTAACAGTCTGCCCTATCCTGTTTGCATTTTGCTGAAAGGCATAGCAGTCATTTGATATGTTACTGTGTTTTGCCTGCAGACCAGCTGATGTATCACACATTGTTTGGGGATTTTTTTATGCTTCTCTCTGGAAGTCTAATGAGAGAAAGAATTAGAAATTACTTGAAAAAATTTCAGTAGGAGAAGATAAATTGACGTTGCTTTTATCTGTAGTTAAAGATAGCTGTTTTTATGAATTTGGTTAGCAAGTTCTGGTGTTCACTGAACATTGGAAATGGGTTAATTGTTTTATATGATTGGGATTTTTTAGCTGGTAGAAGAAAATAAAATCAAATTACGTACCTGAAAAAAATTGCTTGTGTCTCTTTCAAACATTTTTGGAAGAGCACTTATTTCTTATACAGTTTGCTTGTTCAGGATCCTTTGCTTGAAAACAGGATCTGTTTTTTATTCTGAGGATTTCCTGTGCTCTTGGGTTTCAATCTATTGTGGAGTTTTTTGTCAGTAATATAACTGAAGCAACTGTCCCATTCCCAAAAATGTTCCTATTTTTATGCAATATTGCTTGTAATGAAATATCTGTGGTGAAGTAGAGAATATTGAGGAAGCTTTCAGAATGTTTAAACAAATTCTGGTTTAACAAGAGTTAAAACTTATGTTCTGATTCTGCAGCATGGCACTAATCATTTACTGTGTCATGACAAGACAAATGCTGTAGGAAGTAATTTCTGAACTTCATTTACCATGCTGAAGTGCAGTGAATTGTTAGGATCTCTTGAGTTTTCTTTCTCATTTTCCAGCCCCTTTGTCATATCAGCTTTGTAGGTTTCATCCTTCATTCTCTGTTTTGCTTATGAAATTTGTTCTTTTTCAGCAGTTGGATTCTCCTAAATCCATTCAGTGTTCTACATCCCTAGATTAGGAAATGCTGTTCTGGTCAGTGTTATAAGCATATCCCCAGGGGTGGTGTGAAAATATGAAGTTAACAAAAAGGTGAAAAGTTGCTTTCATAGACCTAACGACTATGTATTGGTTTCTTGGATCTTCTGGGCTTTCTGGATTAGCTAGATGCAGTGGCCTCAAATTTGCTAGGTCAAAAAGTTTTTAAAAAACATTCTCCAAATAATACTCTGAAATATTAGTTTAAAATTACAATCTTGTCTGTATTATGTAGCTGCTAATATGCATGTGCTGTTGAATTGGACTACTTTCCAGAAATTTTTAAATGGTAGCTGGTGCTGCCTCCCCAGGAAACAAGATCTCCTCTGTCTATTATTCCATTCTTCTGGAATCTGTTGGCTTACTTCAGCTGCATTTGTTAGAGCAGTACAAGTATAAGAAGTAATGTTTTGTGAAAACTGGTGACTAATAAAAGGCAGAAGCCCAAATAAGATCTATTTTTGATGGAGCGGAAGACAGAATTCAGCTGTTAAGCTGTTAGCCAGTCTCCTGGCTGGCTGACTGTTCAGCCAGTGTGGGCTGTCTGCTATAAAGCCATCTGTGTGCAGACTGGCTAGACTCATCACACGCTGACATTTCCCTGATGAGATTTGTGAGGTAAATTAATGAGCAGATATTACTACAGTTAAGGGAAACTCAGATTAATTTATCCCGTTGTTCAAGGAATGCAGTGTTAAAATCCATTATGGAAATTAAGATACTTGTTTACATGGTCAGAGTTGACATGTTCTTACTCATTTTGTGTTACATAACCAAGCCTAAGTTCTGTTTTTGTCAGGCAAACCTTTCAAAGACATTGACTTTCTTTGTTTTAAAGCAGTATTCTGTGGCTTATCACTTTAACAGTAGGTACTGGCTTCTGTGGTAATTTCTAATTTGAATCAGGCTATTACCAGTATCCGGAGTGTGACTCTTGAATCTAGTGGGGAAAAGGCACAGCCTCTGCTGGATATTGTCCCTGAAAGTACTTGGGCTCTCTTGTCAAGTCACTTCTTGCTGTCTTTGTTAAATTGCACCAACACTATAAATGGTCAGAGTTGTACTGGAAGCTTGTGTTTGGTAGTTTCTTAGCTTAGTCCCAGATCCTTTTTCAGAGCTGTTATTAGGATGTTTTCAGTCCTGCTGTAGATCTGTCCACTGACTTGGTTAGGGATATAGTTGGAACTTCAGCTGCATACTCTGTAGTTTATGTTCAGTGTTTTTGGTGTAATGACAACTTGTGTATGAGGAGGATCTATATGTTTATATGCATTTTGTTTTCTTGTATTTCAGGAGCTGTCTTGCTTTGTTACCCGATGTTATGAAGTGGTGGTGAATGTAGTGCATCAGCTGGCTGTTCTGTATACCAGCAACAAGTAATTATTCCCTAAAATGCTGTATTGTTATTATGTAGAGTTACATGTATAAAACAGGAATGTTCTATTTAAGGCATAGTCATTTTTGGAATATTGTTATCTGGAGATAGTGCTTTGCTGTACAACTTTGGTCTTCATAAGCGGTTATGGAAATAGTTTTGTTTTGTTTTCAGAAAAATAGTGCTTATATATAATGAGATGCAAGGATGTTAATGTTTGTCATTATTAGTCTTTATGTTTGAGAAATATTGCTGATTTTTTCATCCTTGCTCTGTTTGAGAGGCTCCTCCTGTTTCTTGATACATAGCTTAAAAATCAAATCACTTCTACAGTCTATTTTGAAAATGTAAATCTTGGCATATATTCTTCACAGAACAGCCATGGTTTTAACATCTGATGTTTAGCATGGTAAGGGCTGTTTGGTTGAGCTCCTTTGAAAAGTGTGAGGAAGGTTTAGTTCTGAACAGGATTGTTGGAGTTAGCTTTGAATACCTCTGCAGGATTCTCTATTGCTTTCCCATCCCCCAACAGGATAGCATCATTCTTCCCAGTTCTATTTGTTGCTTTTATTTTTGGCTTATACCACAGCACAAGGCAGACTTCCTGTGTGGTGCTGGATATGTAGCTTGGACATGGCTTGAGTAAATACAAAGTGATTTTATTTTCTGGATGTGTCAAGGCTATTTGCATAACAGAATTGGGAATTGCTGACACACGTGTACACTGAATACACTTGGTGGTTTTAACCAGTCACATGCTGTGTCTTTAAAAATACAGTTTTAAATTTGATCAGAGCATACAGATTTCACACAGTATATACTTTTCATCAGGTTTTGATGGTCTTTTGTTTCCTGAAGTTACTATGTTAATGAAGAAAAATATACCCAGAAAAATATACCCAGAAAACAGAGAGCACCATGATACAGAACTGATAAATATGATCTCTTCTAAGGATTAAAAAAGCATTAAACTTTTGATTTTCTTCACAGGAATGCACCTAAAATTATAGAGACATCTGGAGTTCATTTTCAGGTGGGAATGATTTGGAACTCTTTTGCTTATGTTAGTATATATAGATCTTGATGATTAATCCTGAGAAAAACAGCATGAAAGTGACTTTAGATTACAGCTTTCAATTTAAAATTTTTATTTTATTAATCAGCTTTTTCTGGCCTTTATATGGGAAAGCCTGCTGTCTCCATGTCTGTCTATATTCTAAATTTCATAGCAACAAAGTGTTTGCATGCTCCCTTATTGCAATGTGTGCCTCTGCATATAGACAGTTTTAAACATTGTGTCTTCAGTGTCAAGATAGATCAAGGAATTTAGTTTGTATGCAGACATCCCTTTAATGTTTCTTGTGTCACTACAAGTCAAATCTTTAAGCTGCCAAACCACAAATTCTCCTGTTTAACTCTCTAGCTGATATCTTGTTGGCTGAAAATATATTGAAAGGGACTGAAATTTTATGTGCCTTATATGACTGCAGTAAACTTTCTAATAACTAAAGTCTTTTTCTTTCTTTTTTTTTTTTTCCTTCACAAACAGGCAATGTATGAGCATCTAGGAGAGTTGCTAACAATCTTGATCACTCTGGATGAAATAATTGACAATCATGCCACGCTGAAAGATCACTGGACCATGTACAAGAGGTGTGTCTCTGATGTGAAAAATACTCACAGCCTAAGACATAAAAGCATATGCATCTGTCTGAGTTCCAAGAAAGTGTGGGAACATGCATTTTGGTAGTCTCTCCAGAAATTTCAGTTAGGGGCAGGGCTAAGCTCCCACAGTGTCCTTCTAAGGGCACCAGGAAATATATTATGTGTTTGAATATCAGTGTTGCATTTTCAGTGTAGGGTAAGCATCTTGGCAAACAATGTAATAGTTGGTGGGGTTTAAAGAATATTCAGTAAGAAATTTAGTTGTGTAAAGAACTGAGCTAAGATTATCCCTGTCCATACTGATCATGGGAATGGGCATACAGCTGTAAGAAGGGATGGCACCTTAAGTAAAAGCTGAAGAGTCAACTATTATAAAGGTAGCTGAATTAGTGGAATATTAACTCTCTCCTTGAAAACCCAAATAAATGGAAGTTACTCAAATGCAAATTGTTTATACAGACCTACTGTATGTTTTTGTTGATTTTTTTTGTTTGGTTGGTTGGGGTTTTTTTGTTTCTTGGTTTGGTTTTTGTGGGATTTTCTCTTGTTGTTTTTTGTTTTTGTTTTTTTAATTTTGGGGTTGCTGCTAAGGGCAGGAGGAAGGAATCAAAGCCTCTTATCAAAGTAGTGCAGGATATGATAAAACTGTGACTATATTTTAAGTGTGCTGTATGTGTGTCCCCTACATCTGCTCCTTACAGGCTGCTAAAATCTGTCCATCACAACCCTTCTAAGTTTGGAATTCCAGAAGATAAACTAAAGCCATTTGAAAAACTGCTGCTAAAACTGGAATGCCAGTTACTTGATGGAATGATATTTCAGGTAATGGACTTAATATTCCCCAATATGATAGAGGAAGCTTACATGAAAGCAACACTCTTTTCAGAATGGTTGGTTTGTTTGTTTGTATTTTGTTTTTGTTCCGGTTACAGTGATGTGTGAATTTGGCTCTGACATCTGTGCCTGGGAGAAAAAAGGCTCTGTTGTAAGATCCTTTCTTGCTCTTCTCTTGTGCTTGAACTGTGCCAAGCTTTGAATGGTAGCAGTACATGCTGACTGTTTTGCTGAACTAGAGAAACACAGACAGCTTGGCATTAAAACTATGTATTATCAGAATTCTGCTTTTGTCCACATAATAGTGAGCAGGTTTACATAGCATAGGTCTTTATTTTAGCTGCAAATTAGTTTCCTCAGTAATTGTTAAAATATGTTGAGTGTGACCTGTCATTCCTTGCATACAAGACAGGTTGCTGTCATTAGAGACCACTGTGGTGGGACATACCCCTGAAATGTGCAGGATGAAAAGGATTCTATTACATTTTCTGTACAGTTAAATTAAATGTGTTCATACAAGAAGCCATTTCTTTAGAAAAGTGTATATTACAGACATTGAAATGGGATGTTGTGGCATAGTGGGCAGAGGATAATGTTGTTGAACCTGGTCAAAGCAGAATCAGTTGCTCAGGTTGTGCCATTATGTCTTAAATGGCATTAGGGAAAAAGGGCTTGTTCTGTAAAAGCCTTCAAAAAGGAAATTGTAGGTAAATAATTAATCACAGTTTGGCTTATTCTTTCAAAGGACATTGCTACCAGCTATCCATTTTTCATGTTGTATTTCCGTAATGCTGCATAAGTACAAAGACTTCATTATAGGTTTGAGACATCAATAGGATTTGACTGGAATTTATTCAGGAAGTTTCTCCTCCTGTCCTGCAAATGCCTCTTCCTAACAAAAATTCATTAAAAATATTAGATGCGGTTCTAATAAGGACTTTTCTAATCACTTTGGCAAGTATAGAACGTGTCTCTGTTTTTTGACTGTCCTGGGGTTTTGGGAGCTTTTTTAAACAGTTGTGTGTGATTTCATGCTGCAAGGGCACGAGCCACATCCTACAAGCGGTTCGTGTAATAATACTGATTAAAGGACAGTTAGTAACACATTATAATGTGATAATAAAATATGCATCTAGTTTCTTAGCATTAGCTCATCGAATTGCTTCTTTAAAAATGCTCCTTAAAGGAAATGGAAAAATAAATAAAATGGGGGTTGGAATGTCAAGTGTAAGAGTGTTTTAATATTTTCTGGTTTTATACTTAAAAATGTAAGCATAGTTAAGAATCTGTACGTCATAGAAGGTTAAGGCCTACTTTAGGGGTTAGTCTTAAATCAATGTGTTCTTCCAGTATTCTCTTGAAAACTAGTACTCTTTCAAGGTCCAAAACTCATGGCATTATCTTGATATATTGATATTTCCCCCCCCCCCTTTTTTTTCAGGCCTGTATAGAGCAACAGTTTGATTCTTTAAATGGTGGAGTGTCAGTGTCAAAGAACAGCACATTTGCTGAGGAATTTGCTCATACTCTTCGTACAGCTTTCTCAAACGTCGAAGCCAAACTTGGTAATGCAAGCTCATGCTTTTCCTGCCAGCTTCACTGTTCCTCAAATTGTTTATATTGTTTGTGTGGGAGTAAAATTCACAAGGGTGTGTTTTTTCAGGTGAACCTTCAGAAATTGACCAGAGAGATAAATACGTGGGCATCTGTGGCCTCTTTGTACTGCATTTTCAGATTTTTCGGACTGTAGACAAGAAATTTTATAAGTCATTATTGGATGTTTGTAAGAAGGTAAATGCTTTATTCTTTTGTCTTTCAGTAATGAAGTAGACAATTTCCTGAGTTGCATAGTGTAGCACAGACTTGGGAAAAGAAAGAACACAAAAAAGTCTGAAAAGAGAGTTAAGAATTTTCAATTTTTTATAACTCACCCCTGCCATTTTCTTTTAAAGGTGGTCTAAAATTTATGCACTTGCATAGCAGCAAGGTAAAATAAACTTGCCATTTCTATTAAAATCTTTCTTCTCAAGATTAATATGGCACTGAAGACAAAAATCTCTTTGAGTTATGAATACTCTGGTGCTGAATAAATGCTGTAGGTTTTGACCATGACTAGCAGCATTTGTTTTGGAAGACCTCTAAGTGCAAAGTTGACTGGGATGTTTTCATGTTTGATGGCATAAAGAAATTACTAAATTCTCTAATATTGTTTAGAATCACTGAGAGTGCTTATAATTTTGCCCATGGTGTCCTTAGTGAACATCTAGGGAAACTTTTTAAACATCAATGTAATACTCTGTAGAAAACAATTGCACAGAAATAAACTGAACTCTGTTAATTGTGTTTATTGCTACTTTGTAGTATTTCCCCCTCCTTTTTTTTTTTTTTTCTTTTTCTCCCCAGGTACCAGCCATTACATTAACAGCTAACATTATCTGGTTTGCTGACAATTTTCTGATTCAGAAGATTCCAGCTGCTGCCAAACTACTGGACAAGAAAAGTATTCATACAGTTAAAACACAAAGGGAGAATTTTCTACAGCAGAGGGCCCAGTCACTTACCAAGTATGCATCCTCATACTGCCTCATGATGCTATTTGGCAAATAGTTTTTAAGCACATGGGCTTTTTCATTCAGTGTAGCATCTTGGGTGGTGTCTCTGTGGTGTTAGTCACTTGTTCCACTTCACTGCCAACAGTGTGTGTGTGTTAGTGTTGCTGCAAAAATTTTGGTCAAAACTAAGCTGCTTTTCATGTCATGCTTTCAGAAAAATATATAGTATTACATCAAAATAACAATGTTCCTGGCAATTCTAAATATATGTTTCAGTTACTTCTGTTTCCATATTTTCAAATTCCCTTTTGTTTTTTAAACTAGTGTCTAGTAACCTGGGCTGCTTTGTTTTCTATTAGGGCTCTCTGCTTTCTATGTGTTTATGGAGGTAAGTTGCTGATAGTGGAGCTTTCCTCTGCTTGGTGATGATACTTTCTTTGCAAGCATTTCTTTCTTTGTGACTGTTTTTATTGCTCTTTTAATGGTCTTTGAAATTATCTGTATTTGAAGAAAGCCTCCCTTGTTTTGTGTTCTGCATGTAGTGTGCAGCTCACTTCTTTGTCTTCTAAAATATGCTTAAAGATGAGATGGAATGTTTTTAGCTGCTAGTCCTAAGAACAAGTATCCTGCATAGGAAGATAACAGGACTAAGGTTTCAGAACAAAACAAGAAAGTGGAAACTGGGGTCTGTGGAATGGCAGTAAAAACTTATTTTGTACGTTGTCTTCCAGCCTGATACGTAAGCTGGCAGAACTGTGAATTGGAGGGGAGGAGGGAAGAGGGGAAAAGGCAGCTCTGTGCCTGATTCTCTGACAGATTATTTTCACTTCTGCCCTGTTTCTTTTTCAATCCACTTTTTCCTGGCCATGATTCTTTCCTGGGCTTTAATTCCTAGATAGGCATAATTGCACTGCTGCTTTGCTTCTGGTCTTGGGCAGTGGTACAAGTCTTAAGGTCAAGAAAAAGTTCAGAAAAACATCTTGGTATTCACATACATTTCATAGAAACATAGAATCATTTAACTTGGAGAAGGCCTGAAGGATGACTAGTTGTAACTCAGCAGTGCCAAGTTCACTAAACCATGTCCCCAAGGCCCACATCTACACATCTTTTAAATGCCTCTAGTGATGGTGACCAGCCCTTTCCCTGGACAGCCCGTTCCAGTGCTTGACAGCCTGTTTGGTGAAGAAATTTTCCCAGTCTTCAATCTAAACCCCCTTTTGTGCAACTTGAGGCTGTTTTCTCTTGGCCTGTCACTTGTTACTTGGGAGAAGAGCCCAGACCCCACCTCACAAAAATCTGCTTTCAGGGAGTTGTGGAGAGCAGTGAGGTCTCCCTGGGCCTCCTTTTCTCCAGGCTGAACACCCTCAGCTCCCTTGCAGGCCTTATGCTCCTTCCCCAGCTTTGTTGCCCTACTCTGCACGCACAGTTTTGAGGATATTTTAATAAAATCCAGATCTTGCATCTGCTGATTTGAATTGTGCAAATAACTTTTTCTTGCTTGTTTACAAATCCTTGCCCTGCCTTTGATAATTGGACTGTTCCCTAAATATGAGGACTCTTCTTAAAAGTGTAATTTTTGGTAACAGCATCGATGACCTAAATACTTTCCTGCTACAACTGCTGGAAGAAGTTGTATTACAGTGTCACAATTCTCTATTTAACTCTACTTAACCATGTATTAAAATTAGTGTAATTCACCCAGATAAACTTCTGTAGAATTATGTTACTTGTTATACAAGTTATACTTGTTTGTGTGTGTGTGTAAGGAACAAAAATTCAAACTGGGATGAAAAAAGGTAGCACCAGTGTTGGACTTTTCTGTCCAGTGTTTAAAAGCATTTTCTAACAGTTTTATGTAGCCTTTTAATTTTAGGAAGTGTGGTATATGCACTGCTAAGAGGGCCATGTGTTCTCTTGAAAAGTAGATGATTTTTGACTCATTGTACAGACATAATTGGCGGACTAACTAATCCGTACCTGTAAAGAATTAAAATGTGAATGAATATAGGGTTCTGATACTTTTGGGAAGGTGAATTATTTTGGGGACTGAAGGTTTAAAATATTTCCCTTGCAAGACTTAAAGTTTTGGAAAGAAATAAGAAAATCTTCATAATCTTCTTACTTTAAGTGAGCAACATTCTCTGTTTCCTTCCCCAGAGATATGCAGTCATATTATGTTTTTGTGAGCTCATGGATGACAAAAATGGAATCTATCTTGTCCAAGGAGCAGCGCACAACAAAGTTTTCTGAAGATCTTTCTAACCGCTGCAATGTCTTCATCCAGGTGGGCAATCTTCTAATGTGGTGTTGCAGCAAACTGATGTTTTGGTGCAAGCTGTTGAACATCAAAAGAAATCACAGGAGTTCTGTGATCATTGGTGTGTAATTTCACCATTTTGGAATTCTTATAAAGCTTTTAATGCCCAGTACTCTTCCAAGAAAATTTGTAAAAGGCCTTTTGATAAGGAATCTGGGGAAAGGGAATCTGACTAAATATTCAGTGGCTAGAATTTTGGATTTTTCTTTTAACATAGGAAGTAGAGAAAGCTTCATCTTCTCTGTAGTAAAGGTTTTGAGTTTCTTTCCTTTTAAGCCATGAGGTACTTACAGTGGACTGAACCAGTGACTATTTAGTTTTATTTAGGACAGTACATACTCCCAGTAAAGGTTTTGTGTTGTTTCATTGTGCTTTGCCTAGTGATGGTACTTTGTAAGAATCTTACTATGTTCTGAGAAAGCTGGTTTTTCTTTGGCTTACAAACAGCATGTGGTCTTAATGTAAGATGCATCTTATTTCTGAATTTATTTTTTGCTGATTTTTATAAATATCTATCTGACAGAAATTTGATGAGAATAGGTGTGTGAAAGAAGCATGATCCTGAATCTTCTTTAGCTAAAGATAGGCATGTACTAGGACCTGTGGTTTTTACATTTAAATTAGTTGTTGTGGACTTAAAAATTTGCTCCATACTGAATTGAATTTCCTACACCACTTACTGTCTTCTCTTAGTCTCCTTTTCTTTTTTTTAGTTTTACTTTTTCTTTGAAGTGAGTTTAATAATTGTCATGTTGTATATAATCAACATTGTATTTAAAAGCTTAGCATATATTGATGTAGAAATTACTAGTATCTTTATTGTGGGATGGACATTTCTATTTAGAAAGTGTAAAACTGTGTAAATACTGTCAGTGTATTTGTTCCACAGAATCTGGAAGGTTTAGATTGTTTTTGTGATGGGATGTTTCTTGGCGAGATGGAAATTGTTTGATGGATTGGTTTCCAATAGGTTGAAATTATTAGACCTTTGAGGCTCTGTGATTTGATTCACTGTTGATCTTTGACTCACTAAATTGTGTTTTGATCTTTGACTCACTAAACTGTGTTTAATTGGAATGGCTTTAGAAGAGGTCATAGGCAGTTTGATGGTGTCTGCTAGTAAAAAGGTCTCATTCAGCTTTGGGATCCCAGGCTTGCTTAGTGTAGTGGAGGGGTGGGCTCTGTTGTGCAGGGGCAAAGATTAGCTGTCTGTCATGTATGGAGCAGAACAGAGAACACTTATTGACATGTGGAAATACTGGTTTTCATTTTTTCTTCCCCTTGTATTCATTTTATTTTTAGGGTTTTCTTTATGCATACAGTCTTAGCACCATCATTAAAACTACAATGAATCTTTACATGTCAATGCAAAAACCTATGACCAAAACCTCAGTAAAAGCCTTGTGCAGATTTGTGGAGCTTCTGAAGGTAGGTCACTGGATTAAAATTATTTACTTCATGTAGGAATTACAGAGAACATTGACCAAACATCCCGTATTAAAAAGAAGAAACTGTGATGGGAAGTGTCTTTGCATGCATGGCCTCTTGTTTGAGAGTGGTTTGGTTAGAGAATAGATTAGGGAGGTTAGGACTGAGTTGGTTGGTTGGTTTGTTTGTTTGGTGGTGGTGTTTGTTTTTGTTTTTTTTTATGGTGGTTTTTGGTTTTTTTTTTTGGTTTTTTGGGGTTTTTTTTGGGGGTTTTTTTGGGTTTTTTTTTGGTTTTTTTTGTTGTTGTTTTTTTTTTTTGTTTTTTTTTTTTTTTTTTTTTTTTTTTTTTTGTTTTTGTTGGTTTTTTTTTTTTTTTGGTAGCTTCTAACTGGCTTCCTTAGTTGATGTCACAGAATGGTTGAGGTTGAAGGGGAGGAGGGGATCTCTGGAGATCATTGGTCTAGCCTATCCCTGCTCAGGCAGAGACACCTAGATCCAGTTGTCCAGAACTGTGTCCAGATGACTTTTGAATATCTCCAAGGATGGAGACTCCACAAGCGTTCTGGTCAACCAGGCTGTGACAGTGCTTGGTTACCTTCATAGTAAGGAAGTGTTTCGTGATGTTCAGAGGGAAACTCCTGTGTTTCAGTTTGTGTTCATTTCCCCTTGTTCTGTCTCTAGGCACCTCTGACAAGAGCCTGGCTCCATCTTCTTTGCACCCTCCCTTGTCATTGTATTTATGTACAATGACAAGATCCCCTCCAAGCTTTCTCTTCTCGGGCTGAACAGCTCTCCCAGCTCTCCCAGCCTTTCCTCACATGTGAGGTGGTCCAGTCTGTGAATTACCTTCATGGCCCTTGGCTGGACTCTCTCCAGTGTGTCCATGTCTCTCTTGTACTGAGGAGCCCAGAACTGGACCCAGGACTCCAGCTGTGGCCTCACCAGTGCTGAGCAGGGGAAGGGTCACCTCCCTTGAGCTGCTAGCAAAGTGTTGTCCAGTGGAGCCAAAGCTACCATTGGCCTTTTTGGGCAAGACATTTTGGGCAAGACATTGGTACAAGACATTACTGTCTTGTACACAACCTGCTGTCCACCAGGACCCCCCAGTCCTTTCCTTCCAAGCTACTTTCCAGTTGGGTGATTCCTGGTATATACTGATGTGTGGGAGATTGTTCCTCCCCAGATGTGGCACTTCACATTTCTCCTGGTATTTTTTCCAAAAGGAAGATACTCATTTTCAGGATAACTTCAGAAGGCAGTGGTGAACAAAACTTAAAAAAAAACCCAAACCAAAAAACAAAACTTAGGTCAGTCCTGAAACTTTATGCTCCTGAATAGTTTGATTTTCTTGGTTTCTAAGGGTTAATTGTAACTGCTAGTAACAGCACATTACAAAATGGAAAGAGTCTGTATTTGGAATGTGGACGAGTTACACAGCATAAAGCCAGACTCCTAAGGCAGCAATTTTGGTAACTACATGAACTAATGTGTTTTGGGATTGACTTCAGGCAATAGAACATATGTTTTACCGAAGAAGCATGGTTGTGGCAGACTCTGTGACACACATCACTCAGCATCTGCAGTATCAGGCTCTTCACTCTATCTCGGTGGCCAAGGTATGTAATCCGAGTTCTAATAATTAATCTCCCTATCTAAGTATTTTTAAAAGTGTTAAGTTTAGTTTAAAGTTTTTTTTTTTGTATTTTTTCAACATCTGTAGTATAATGCTCTATCATAATCCAGAGGTCTATAAGCTTTCCAGTTAATTCCAAGCTTTTTCCTAGAAAACTGTACAACATAGATGGTTACCTGGTTTTTGACCAAGAACGGTTCCACTCTTCCTCTAAACTGCTGCATCTCTTGTAATCTTCTTCTTGTCTTCTTTTTAGATTTTATTTCTAGTGAATTTTCACAAACTGACCTTTGCTTACCTCTTTCTGATGCACATTCATAAAGCAATCTGTTGCAGGTCTAGGCAAACAGGATGTTATTTAAACCTTTGTCTTCTTGGCAAAATAGCAATACATGATGTCTTACAGGAGCCTACTGTGGACATAAATTCTCTTTCAGTGTGGGATAAAATGGCTTCTTTTGCTTGTCAAACCTTTAATTTCAAAATTGAGGTCAAAGGGGAAAATGAAACTTTACTATGCTTGTTCTGATGTATTATTGATTGGTTTTATTCTTTCATCACATTCAGTAGCAGAGTTACAAAAGATGTATGCTATTGTTACTGGTGCAGCTATGAAATTTCCTTTTTATTTGGCTGTAATCTCAATTTATGTATCTGGCATCTCTATATTTTCTAGGGTAAGCAAAAAAAATAGTTGTAGCTATAAAAACTTATATACAACTATATATATATGTAGCAGGAGTAGCATGAGCTGAAGAGTTTCCAAGCTTCAAAGTCGCTGAGCAAAATTGTATATCTTCAAGCACTTCATATACATATATATATATATAGATATAGATAACTTTCATAAACTTTTCATATTATATCTGTAATTACATTGCAATTAATTTTAAATGAATAAAAATATGCTAAAACTTTTGCATTGAAGGATATTGAAAACAACACTTTTGTGAACAGTTCTTGATATTTTGACTACTTTTCAGAAAATATGTAAAAAGGCAAATGTTGGTAAATAGAAGGATCCATTAGTATGACTTAACCTATGTTCATGTTGGCTGCACATATCCCAAGAGTATAGACAGGTAATATCACTGAATTGACAGAGTGAGTGAATCTGGATTCAGTTAACTCTGTTCACAAAACAGAACTTGTTTGCAGAGATACTCAATTTATGACAAGTCCACAAGCTTTGGGAGAAGTAGTAAGCTATTCCTTTTGGGCTTAGGTAACTTTTCTCTGAATTCTTGTGTCTTTTTGTCATCAAGAAAAGGGTGATTTCTGATAAAAAGTACAGTGAGCAGCGCCTGGATGTCCTCTCTGCTCTGGTGTTGGCTGAGAACACCCTCAATGGGCCAAGCACAAGACAGAGGCGACTGATTGTTTCCCTTGCACTGAGTGTGGGAACACAGATGGTAAGTGCCATCATTGTTCCAGCCCTTCATTTGTTTGGTGGAGTGTCTTATGAAAAAAATACCAGCTTGTGATCTCATGTTTGTTTTTTTTTTTTCCTTCATTTCTACAGAAAACATTTAAAGATGAAGAACTTGTTCCCCTTCAGTTAGTTCTGAAAAAACTGGACTTGATCAGTGAACTTACAGAGAGGTAAGCAGTGACAGCAGTATATGGAAGGTAGCATAATGTCTTGGAGGAGCTGGATCCTCACTGTGTGAATGGCAAAATCTGGTCTCTGCTTGCTGGTTGTGACTTTTGCATGTTTTGTAGACCAGGAATGAACAGAAAGAATTCCAGAGTTAAGCCAGAAGCTCACTTGACTTTGAGCAAGTCATATTTCACCTGGCTGTTGATTGTTTAGAAATTCTGTGACTTTCTTAGATGACTTGGTTTTAGATAAGCTGAAGTGTTCCCCTTAACCCAACCCCAAAATTTCTGAGTTAGTACCAGTCTGTCTGGGAGATTGGGCTGCTACTTTACATGTGAACCATGTTTTACTGCTGCTGTAGCTGTGTTCTGTGCACACTCAAGTTACATCATGCTAGCCATTAGTAAGCCAGGTGAATATCTGGGTTCCATGCAGCTTTTAGGAGAGAGGCAAACACCTTTAGTGGTTGACTCACAAGATACAACCTGTCTGCATTTGTCCCAGGACTTTATTAGGAGTGGCCTGTTTCTCCTTTAACTTACAGGAGAAATTTAGAATATGTGTTTGATCTCTAGGCTACTAATTGCATGTAATACAAAACTAGGTATTTAGGACTTCACTGTAATGTAAGATTTAAGTCTTTCACAGACTTAAGTTAACTTTTTCTCAAAAGCAAGTACTTTTTATTTATAAATAGGCTAGTGTTAAAAAAAAGAAAAAGTTCTTTAATAAAAAACTTTCTTCTGAAGGTCAGTGCATCTGGAACATTAAAGTAATGGTATGAAACTTAGGCTTGAAATGCATTTGTCTTTAGTTTAAACATACTCACTGTGTTAGAAGAACACAGTTTTTTTTCCAAATCTGTGTCTAACAATTAATCTTTTATTCCAGAGTTCGAGCACAATGCGACTGTTGTTTCTTATACTGGCATCGAGCTGTCTTTCCAATCTATTTAGATGATGTCTATGAAAATGCAGTGGATTCTGCCAGACTACATGTAAGTAATAATGTTACAACTCACTAATTGTTGTGACAGATTCAGACGAAGGGATGATAAACCTCAGACTGAAGCTCTTAAAGGAAAAGCTCAAAAAGCAAATCCCTGACTACTATTAAGTCACGCATTTCTTCTCATTGTGGAGGATATAAAAGCAATCTTTGTTCTAAATCTATCTATTAGATTTATTTAAAAAATCTCGGACTGCTGTTGTTAACTCTGTGTCTGTCTGTCTCTTTGTTCCTCTCTTCATTCTAATTTGAAATGAACACCTGCTAGATTTGAACATTAAAAGCCTTTGTTCCTCTTTGTGGTTACATATTTCTAAAGCAGATATCACTGTGTTCAGTGATTCTGTGTTGGATAGTTGTCCTGTAGTTTTTTCCACCCCTCCTGTCTTCTCCCCTTGTGGAAGTAATGTGTACTTGCTGCAGATGTGAATCAGACTTTGGCATGATAATCCTGATAAAAATCAAACATCTGTTCCAGGGTTGTACAGTACTGAAATGAATAAAGTGAAAGTAATTTCTGATGAAATAGCTGATAATTAGGCTCTTCCAGTCAGTAGCAAATAAAACCTCAGATTAAGGACAGGACACTTCAGTAGGGTTTATGAAGTCCATTTTTTAATAAAAATGGGAAGACTAGTGATTCTGGTTTTTGTTAGCTTTGAACACTGTTTGAGGTGGTGGTGACATATCTGTCTGTTAATAATATGCATTTTTTAATAAGTATATGTTTAGTGCACTACGGGACTGTGTACCTGCTATGATGCATGCAAGACACTTGGAATCTTATGAGGTTCTTCTGGAGTGCTATGACAAAGAAATCATGGAAGTGCTCAATGAGGTAATTTGTTGTGGTTGGGAATTAAACACATCACTTTGCTTGAAATATCTTTAGCTTAGATTAGCATCTATTGTAGCAAATGTGATGTGATCTGTAAAAATAGCACAGAGAACTTTGGTGTGAAGTGTTCTAATAAATAAGAAAGTATTTGGTTTGACTGACGATTTTGGTTATTTAAGACACATGTTTAATAGTATCTGTGTTGGCCGGAAACATGAAAATATTGCACTCAAAATTATGTAAATTAACAAAACCTCACTTACAGATTTGACTGTGCAGACAGAGGGGTGCTTTTTGTCAGATTAGCTTCTGTTTGGATGAATGCCTAAAATAAATGCTACTGTTCTTAGTGTCCATGCATGGCTTTTAGTAGTGAAGGGTCTGCAAATACAGATGGCCTCTTGACTGAATTATTATCTAGAATTATGAAGGAGGTTTGACAAAGAAAATGCAAATTTGGATTCCCCAAGTCTTAGTTTTTAACCTTTGAAATATGCTTTTTATTTGACTAGTTTATTTGACTAGACAAAACATTATGTATTATTCAGAAAATCAGACCAAATTTCTTATTGCAAGACTCCTCCTCATTGAATTTGTTCTTACTATTTAGAGAGATAGCCCTAAGCTTAGCTCCCCTTGAAATGAGAAGTGAGAATACTTGAGTGTAAGTTGTGTTAAACTAGCATGTGGAAGTTTTAGTCATGTAAAAAATGGCATTAGGTAGGTAAACCTTTACGTTTTCTGAGCTGTGTAGCTTTTTCTTGCTATTTGTAGAACAAGAGCACAGGGAATCAATATCTTTCTGGTTCCTAAGTATTTATTCACTTTGACTTGTGTGGCCCTACCAAAGCAAAACTTTCTTCACTAGTTTAATCAGTCTTACACATATCTGTAGAGAGAAATGTTGATTCTGCTAAGAGAGCACTGTAAATGGGCCCTGAATGTGACTTTTTTTTTTTTTATGTGTGTGTTTGTTTGGGATTTTGGTGGGTTTTCCTTTTTTTTTTTTAAAAAAAACTTTTTTGAATAGCATTTGCTGGACAAATTGTGTAAAGAGATAGAAAAGGACCTGCGCTTATCAGTTCACACTCATCTGAAGCTGGATGACAGAAACCCCTTCAGAGTTGGCATGAAGGACCTGGCTCACTTCTTCTTTCTGAACCCAATACGTTTTTTCAATCGGTTCATTGACATAAAAGGTGAGGAGTTCTACGTTTGCTTGCTTCTGTTACTTTCATCTCTTACACTTTGGCTTTGTATATCTTTTCACTTCTTTCCACACTTTCCAAACTCAATAGGTAGCATTATTTTACTTCATCCTTTGTGTTCACAGCTTATGTAACTCATTATTTGGACAAGACCTTCTACAACTTAACGACCGTAGCCCTTCATGACTGGGCCACCTACAGCGAGATGAGAAACTTGGCAACCCAGCGCTATGGTTTAAGTATGACTGAGGCTCACCTTCCCAGCCAGACTCTGGAGCAGGTACTGTGCCCACAGGGCAGGAATAGAATTTAAACCATTCCACTGTCATAGGCCTGAGTCACTGAAATGACTGAGCAGTCACTGAAATCCTGGAGCGGAGAATTGTTTGGAAAAAATTACCTTTTAATTTCTTGTTGAATTGTGAGGCAGGATCTTTATCTTCCTTTGGAGATCACATTGATACCTGTTAATGTCATGTTGGACTTGAATTGTTCATTTTTTAACGTAATGAAATGAATTGAGTATGCAATGTCAGAGAATGTTTTCTTGAAAATTCAGTGTCAGTGGTTTGGCAAGCAGTAGATCCAGACAACTGTCACAAGTCTGGAATGACCTTTGAGTGGTGGGTCTTTTTCCCTGGTTTATTGCTAGCTTTTCAGTGAATTCTGCTTAGTGATCATCAAGAGAAACTATTTCACAGGCTGGAGACGGAGGACTTTGGGACACCTGTGAATTAGATTCTAGGAGAGTGACTTAGAGTCTCCTAAAAGCTGCTAAACATGGTGACATTAAGAATAAAATTGTAGTGTCATTAAGTTAAGGGTGAAGATATTCACTGTTACAGGGTCTACAGATGGCATAGTTCTGAAGAGTTTCCTTCAAGAGTTTATTATCTTGGATGTTTTTGGCAGTTTGCTTCATTCCCTCATTTGGGTTAACACACTGGTGAAAGCTCTTAGAAATACAGTCCTTTTTTTTCTAATGTTCATGATGGCTGTGTCTTCCTAAGTTGAAAGAGGGCAAAGAAATAAGAACTTCAGCTGGTTTTTTTGGCATAGAAGTGCTGTAGATCAGTTTCTGTTTCCAGCTTTGGTTTTCTCTTGGCCATATTTGATCAGCACATTGTTACAAAGAATTAAACAATTTCACAACAGTAGTTTCATAACATTCATTCTGGTATGAGCTTTACTTCAAAACAAAGACACCCCATACTTCATAACCCCTCAGCCTCAAAAGCATGATAAAATCCCTGGCACAACTGGAAATAGGGTATGTAAATTAAATAGTCATCTCTAGGTGCAGTGATAATTAAGGGACACCTTAGGGAAAACAGTGTAAAGAGTTCTGAAATTTTTATTGTAAATAGCAAACCAGAGTCTTTTATACGGGTTGGGATAACAGTATTGAAAATTAGCTAGTTCCTTATTTCTCTGTAGACATCTATATGTCTGTAGGAATCTCTATGACAAGATTCTATATTTTAGAATCTGAAAATGGATACATTTCAATTTTTAATTTTTTAAATTGTTTAACCGCACCTTGTGGAATAGGCTGGAGAATGCCTTACTTTCAGGGGAAGCTGGGAAAAAACAGGCAGGAGTGCAAATGTTAAAACATGGGCTGAGTTACTTTTTTTGTCCTCTTTTTTTCTTCTTACAGACACCGAACAAAAATTAAGAGGTTCTTCATTTTGCAAAGAAAAACACTGTTTTCTAAAATACCTTCAAATAACTACAGAAAAAGTATTTCTGCACCTTAGCAGTTAGGCATGTCAGTAGTTCCTGAGAAGTTTTATCATAGTAATTGTCAATAAATAATATTGTTTCAGGGTCTGGATGTTTTGGAAATCATGAGAAATATTCATGTTTTTGTATCCCGCTACCTCTACAATCTGAATAATCAGGTAAGGTATAAACCACACCTTTCCTAGCATTTGGCTCTAATTTGAAGGGATTGCGAAATGCAGACTGGAGTACATGTAAGAAAATCCCAGGCTGAACATGCATAGTGAGAGGCTATAAAAAAATTGGTGCTCTAGAAAAACATCTTGGGGGATGCCGTGGGTTGGTCTTGGAGAATGTTGTGTAGCATATTTTGGAAATGTTTTGCTAGTAGGATCACTACATGTCAATTTTCTAGTGAAGCTCGAAGGCAGCAAGGATAATTGGCTGCTCTATAAGAACATACTAAGTATGTAGTGATTTTTGAGCTTGAAAAATGTGTATCTGAAAATGGGTTATTGGAGAGATGAAGCAGTGAATAACATGGAGAATGTGGACAGGGAACAAACCTTTGGGGTTTCTCACAATGTGAGAATGAGGTGCCCACTACAAAAATGAGCAGCTTCCTGAAAGAAAAGAAGTACTTTTTTTCATAGCTTATAATTCAGTAGTGGAACTCATTGCTGTGCTATATGTGGGGTCAAAAGTGCAAACAGGTGCCAAAAGAGTTTAGACTACTTAAAGTAGGATATAATCTCATATATGGGAGTCTTTAGTGCACCATCTGCCTTAGAATTGTGGAATCACAGCTATGTAGAAATTTGGAGAATTTATCAGGTGACGTTCATTGTATCCATGCTATATTTTCTTGGTTCTTTCCCTAATCACCAGTCATCAGCTGCTCTCAGGATATAGGCTATTTAGATCAATAATTTATCACAGAACCAGTTTTGGGTACTTAACTTTATTTTTCCCTCCCTGCCTCCCAGATCTTCATTGAAAGAACAAGTAATAACAAACACTTGAACACCATCAATATCCGACACATTGCTAACTCAATTCGAACTCATGGAACAGGAATCATGAACACAACAGTGAGTATCTTTTGCACTGCTGCTGTTGGGTCATTTGTTTGTGATGGTGCACCAAAACCCCCTCCTTGCATCTCCTAATAGTTTATTTGGTTATGCAGTTTTAATAATGCAGTAATAATGTTCTGTGTGAATTAATAAAACAAGTGAGTTCTTGGATGTGGCACAAATCAATATCACAATGTTTTGAGAGTGTTATCACTTCCAATTACAAAATGTTAAGGAAGAGATCTAAAACCACATCAAAGGAGAGATAGATGTTCTGGTTGGACTGTTCTGGACAGTATGCCCTGATTTTCTCCTTATTAACACTTAGTAGACAGATACATTTGCTGCAGTTAAAGCGAATCTTGAAAAAATGTAATGTTAATTTTTCTAAGTTCTTCTTATAATTGTTATGCATAAGAAATACCAGCTTTTCAATTTGCAAAATAAAGCTACAGACCTCTCATCACTTGCTGGAAAAATGAATTCTTATTACAAAGCTTTTAATGATGTCTGAGGTGTAGGTGGCCATTTTAACCAGCCATAGGTATTTGCCTCTTTGCAAGGGAAATGCAAAGACATGCACTGTGGCTGCTACAGCAGGAATTAATCAAGTTTGTATCAGTATCAAGTTTGGATACAGTGGTAAAGGTGTTTTCAGGTCATTGCTTTCCAGTCTGCTGCTTAAGTTCTACCTTGTTGCGGTTTCCTTTTTTTTTTTCCTATTCTTCTGGCTCTATTAGGGAAAAAAAAAAAAAGGAACTTGCTGAAATATTGAACCCACTCTCAAGTTGTTATTTTAAACGTGGAAATTACTGAAAATAAAGTTTTAATGATTTCATTCACTTTTTTTTCTGAGAGTGGGAGAGAGGGGACTGTCTCAAAAATGCTGCTACTCCCATTATTTTTTGGTGATGTAGATTTACTCACTTCTGATTGTGAGTTAAGTTGTTTTTGCAGACATGAGAAGTATTGAGATGAGAAAGTATTTTAGAAAACTTTTTGAGGAAGTGAAAAAGTTGTGTCAGGAGGTTATGCAGATTCTACAGACTGAGGAAATGGATCATTTCTGCATGTTTCTGCCTGTTTGTATTGTTTCAAAAGGACAGTTACAGGATATTCCAGACAAACTAATGGCTGTGTAGGGCAGGTGATCAACTGAAATACTGACCTTGTCCCTTGGTCCTTTCCTGGAAGAGAGTAGGCATTCCAGGAGAATGGTTTTTCATTTTTCCTTGTTCTTTTAAAACAGTGAAATAAAAGTAAGTTGAGAACTTGCGTTAGAAGTTACTCAGGCATGTGGTGAAAACAGGGTGTTAGATGTCTTTGTTACTTTGCTAACTTTCTTGATTTGACTGTTTTTTTTTCTTTTTGTCTTCTAGGTAAATTTCACTTACCAATTCTTGAGGAAAAAGTTTTACATTTTTAGCCAGTTCATGTATGATGAACATATCAAATCCAGACTTATCAAAGACATCAGATTCTTCAGGGAAGTAAAGGATCAAAATGATCACAAGGTACAGTAGTTTTTGAAGGCTGAAGAGTAATTTTTTAAAAGAAGTGCTACTTTCATGTGACTGAAGGTGCACCAAACCATAATACTGCTGTTATTTAAATGTGTATCCCCAGACAAAGGGACTGCTTTTCTCTTGGCAAAATGCAGTGTTTCCAATGTCTGTATTCAGGAGAGCTTTGTTTCATTCTGTTTGTTCTGTAAATATGGAGTTGGCTAAATGATTCTCTCAGTGACTTAAGGATGATTTGATGGAGTTGTAGTCTGTTCTAAGAGGTTCTAAACTTCCACTCAACTCATGCATAACAGTTTTCAGTTTTAAATTATAAGCTTACTTGAATAGAATCCAAAATGCTGTAATCATGTAGCACTCATTCCAATATGTCAGGATTTGGGAATGTGTCTGGTTTTCCATCCTAGAAAATTGTCTTAAAAATGGGAGAGACAATGTATTTAGTAAAATAGACTTCTAGCTTCTTTGCATGTCAAGTGCTTATTTGTTTTAGGAATACTTTATTTTTCACAGTAAAACTATTTCACTTCTCAACTTGTAGAAGTGACTTGGTAAAATTACTCTTGTGAACTAATACAGACGAACAGGTGTATAATTCATAAAAAAACAAAGCTGTAAATGTAATGTAAAACTACATTACAAATATAATTTTATTGATGTGATGAAAAGCTTTTTTTCTAAGGGTAGGTAATTATTACAGATAATTTAAACTTTTTTCTAGTATCCATTTGAAAGAGCAGATAAATTCAACCGTGGCATCAGAAAACTTGGAATAACCCCGGATGGCCAGAGCTATCTTGACCAGTTCAGACAACTCATAAGTCAAATTGGTATGAAACACTATCTAACCTGTTATAAATGTTAATAAATGGAAGAGATCTTCATCACCTACTGACTGACATTTTACCTGAGGCTAAAGCTAGATTTAATTCCAGTCAGATTGAAAGTAGTTCACTTGTAGCCCATGCTAAGTACATGCTCTCATCTAATTACACAGAAGTGGCCTTTGTATGTCTTTATCTAAGATACAGTTATAGCTTGCATAGATTCCTGTTCCCTTTTCAGTTCTTTGTTATGGAACTGACTTTTACCCATGTTGAGTGTATTTCCTATTAAAAACCTAGTAGTGTTAAGTTAATGTATTTCAAAAGTGGGCCATATATCCAGCTGAAGTATCCTTGAGTGATGCACGATGTGACAATGATAGTTTCAGCCACTGATGCTGTAAATGTGCAGAACTGATCTGTACTTACAAGTGATACAAACTCTTTCCACTGGGCACATTAAACAAAGTGAACAAAACGTTGCTTGATGATGCATTTTTGTTTTATTTCTCTACATAGACTTTTGATAACAGGGTTCAATTTAACTTCTATAACTTAGCTTTCAGAGCTAAGTTCTGTGCCGGAACTACATGGCAACTTTAATTTACATTTCAGAGCCTATAGGAGCTATGAAGGGTGTGTGTGTATTTCAGTAATTATAAATTACTTCCTTGTTTTTTCTTGTTTCTAAAGGCAATGCTATGGGTTATGTACGAATGATAAGATCTGGTGGACTTCACTGCTGCAGTAGTGCCATTAGGTATTTCTACAAATATTTCATTTTTCTCTTAGCTCCTTCTCTTCCTCTTGCTCTCTATTCTTTCTGATATTCCCCATAAATTTTGAAAAGCTCCATTTATATGCTTTCATTTAAGTGGAATTATTGAAGACAGTGCTGGGATTCAGCACTGTACATTCATGGACACATATCACTAAAAATAAAACAATTTATATGGAAAAACATGGCAAAAGAGTTAATAGAATGTATACATTAGTAAAACAGAAGTTCATAAGCCAGCAATTTGTGATGTTAAATAATTTCAAGGGTGCATTAAGGAAAAAATAATACAAACCTTAAGGAACTTTGAAAACACATTCCTTTCATGCCTTTTTCTGTATAGATTTTGTCTATTTATGAAAGATAGATTTTTTTTCTATTTATTGTCTATTTATTCAGTTTATGAAAGATCATTACAATATAGTAACTTTTACATAATAAAAAATGGTTTTCTTGCAAATAATAGTAAACTTAGAGTTACCAAGAATATCAAGTGCTAGAGAGAGGAGATGATAGCCCAGTAAAAACAGAAGTAGAAATAATGATGTGTATGTGTTTAGAAACGAGGTTAATAATGCCTGGATGAGAATGTATGACAGATATGACATAACTTGAACTAAGTAGTCCAAGCCCAGAAGATTAAACTAAGTAAATTATAAATTAGAGTAGATACTTCAATGAATACAGACAGTTGAGCATAATCCTAACAAACAGTAAGTTTTCAGGTTTGTTCCTGATCTGGAAGATATTGTTAACTTTGAAGATCTGGTGAAAGAAGAAGGACTCTCAGAAGAAACACAAAAAGCAGCAAGGTACACTAACATCATGTTTTTAAGGTCTGGGGCAGGGGTAGGATGAGAAAATTGTCATTTTATGTTTATAAATGCAGCTATTAGTTATTTGTGTGTGTGTACGTATTAAAAGTTCTGCTGCCTTTTTGCAAAAATACTTGTTTCAAAGCAAAGCAAATAGAAACAGTTGTTTTGAAAATGTGAAGTAGCATTGATAGTAACAGACCTAGAACCTGATTTCTTGAAAAAAATCTATGTTTCAAAGGTAACAAGCTTTCCTCACTGTGTGCTTGAGCTCTACTTTTAAAGTTTTCAGGGTCTTAGATAAAAAAGATGGAAATGTCTATTCATAGGCCTTTTTTTGAGACAATGAAATCAAAAACCACTATTCAAATGGGCTGTAGAGGGAGGGTACTCTCCCAAATCGTGAATTGTGGATGTAGGAAAAGGGCAAAGAGAGGGTTGTCATCCCAAGAGGTGGGTAAGCAAAGGGATTTCCAGCAGAAGCAGGTAACTCATTGCTCATCCCTTGCAGGCAGCTGGACTCTGTGCTCAGTGACCTGACCCGGAACTTTGCAGAGGGAACAGAGTACTTCAAAATGTTGGTGGACGTGTTTGCCCCCGAGTTCCGCAGCCCGAAGAACATGCACTTGCGCAACTTCTACATCATCGTTCCCCCCCTGGTGAGTGCCTGCATTGCACCGAGGCTTGCTTCAGAAAGGTCTTGTCATGTCAGGGCTGTGTTGAAATGTTCTGTATTAGACTCTAGTATGCATGTGTGACAATGCCTTGCGACATTTGTGAGTCTCCTTGTGATTCCAAGACAGCCTTTCATTCTTTCAGACCCTCAATTTTGTGGAGCATTCAATCAGTTGCAAGGAGAAACTGAATAAGAAGAACAAAAGTGGAGCAGCTTTCACTGATGATGGGTTTGCCATGGGTAAGTTTCAGCACCCTCACTAGCCTTTGGGTAAGCCAACATAATGGACATTTGCAAGAAAAGTTTTGTTTATACTTTGTCTGTTCCCATAATTAAAAATTCCAGAATTTATTTGGATTTATCTTTGCTTCAGCACAATGGATTTGAGGGTTATGGTTGTGTTCAGAATTTCCTAAACATGGAATAGGTGTGTCTATGAGCAGACAGTTTTAACATATATTGAAGCTTCCAAATTTCTTTCTAAGCTTGTGGTTCTCATCCAGATGAGAAGGAATGCAAGTATTTGGAGAAGTGATGTTTTTAAAAACTTTAAGCTTGTTCTTTATTGTAATTTTTCCTGATTGTTATTAACTTACAATTAATCTATTTAAATTATATTTGCATGGAATTATCCACTTAGGCTCATCCATTAAAGACAGTCACACATGTTTTGCAAATTGCATGTTGACTTTAGTACATGGTTTGTTAATGACTAGGTGTGGCTTACATTCTGAAGCTTTTGGATCAGTACCAGGAGTTTGATTCTCTGCACTGGTTCCAGTCTGTTAGAGAGAAGTATGTGAAGGAAATAAGAGCAGTAGCTAAGCAGCAGAATGTGCAATCCACTAATCAAGATGAAAAACTACTACAGACTATGAACCTCACCCACAAGCGACTGGAAGTTTGTTTACAGGTACAGCACGGGCCTGGTTATTTCTGTTCTGTATTGGCTTCTGCACTTACTCATCACAAATCATGTAACTGTTCTGATGGAGCTCATTGAGAGCCAAATCCAGAGCACTGTCTACAGCAACAGTGCAAAAAGAGCATAAAGACTTGAGGTGTATGACCTGAAGGGAATGTCATTGGTTTTTGTGATATTTGAAGACCTGTTTCATTGGAATTCTTTGTCCCATGGAGTTTGTTATAAGAAGTTTAACCAAAATATATTCTCTCGCATTTATGGTTTGGTTGCATTAGATTTCAAAGACTGCACATAACACTGTGAACCCTCAGAGTTGTATGTTAATTCTGAGCTGCTAAATTGAATGATGCATTAATTATCAAATAGAGGAAAAGTGCATTTGAATTTTGGAGCACAGCAGCTCAGGTTTCATCTGTGGTGTGGTGCTTTCTCTCTCTTGATTGGAGAAGCCTATGAGACAAATCTGTCAATGGCTATTTTTACAGCCCATTATTACATTCTGTAATGTCTTGTTGGAATAGATAAGGCCCTGTATGCCCTCATGGTTCCCAGGAGTGTGCACTGTTTGGTCCTCTGTTAAAAACCACATCACTGAACCTTGTTCAGACACTGATCAGCCTTGTGGTTGTTTAAACTATTGGCTTGGATGATTTTCCATGGGCAAGTTGCTCTAAGTTCTTACTGCAGCTACAAACCTCATTTTCAGCCTCAGTAGATCAGTGGCAGATTTATTGCAGTGATGCTGCTTTGCTTAAGTTGCCCTTTAATGTAATTTGACATTTGCTTTGTAAAATGCATGTGAATAAGGTATGAAAGGAGGAAGATTTTCAAGAGCATTTAAGTGATTTAGATACCAAAATCTAGGAGCCTGAGATGCTCATGAAAAATCCCATTGATATTTGTCTACAAATTTGTGATACACTGATGCTCCTCTTTATCTTTTCCCTTAGGAATTTGAACTCCTTTATTTCTCACTAAGTAGTGCAAGAATTTTTTTCAGAGCAGATAAAACTGCAGCAGAAGAAAGCCAGGAAAAGAAAGAAAAAGAAGGTGAGTGAATCCTATATGTAGAACATATTGGCTAATGAAATTGTGTGCCTTAAGAGAGGGTTTTTTTCATGGCTGCTTTCTTGCTCATTGAGGTTGATTGAGTATTCCAAAGAGAGGTTTATGTGGTCATGGGTGATTTAGACTCAGCAAGAAGAGCTCAAGAAGTCCTTCTTTGGAATAGGTGAATTTCAAGCTGGGCTTCTGGGGTATGGGAAAAAAAGCAACACCACAGAAGACCCAACTGATGAAAAAAGCCTGGGACAGGGAGAATTGCATACTTGCAGTAATATGAAATTCAGTAACTCAGCATCATAGTTACCTCTTCAATTACCAGTGTTGACAATGACAGCCTTAGGTGCTGTTAAATAAAGTGGTTTTCACCTGTTGTACCAGCTGGCTTTCAACTTACATAGCAGATGATGCAGTTACTATGGATGTTCAGATGTTTGATGCTTGGTCTCCCATTGAATTCTGTATTCAAAGGGTAAGATTTTAATTTGTGGTGTGGTCTCTTGACTAGGTAACATTGGTGTTTTGCATTTCTATTCCTGGTTGTATATTCTCCCTCATGAATTCTGAAAGAATCTCTTGGAAAATTCTTTCCAAAGAAATGAGAATGCTCCTAAGGATCAAGATACAGAAATGCAGTTTGATCACAAGTTACTTAGCAACTCAGGGAACAGTAGTATATTAAAAACTGAATTGGTACATAATTCTCCACTGTAGTTCTGACAAAGGCAGAAGTGATCTGTGATATTATAGTCACTGGAGAAAAAGATTTGTTTTCTTCTGCACTAGAAAAACAGTTTGTAAAGAAAAATTGTTTTAGCATGAATTTATATTTGATCATATTCAGTGAAGTTGCTCAGGTAAATATTCAGTGCAAGAAAAAAAAAAATAAGAAGTCCAAAGAACTCCAGACATTGTGGGAAGAATAGACATGCTGCTCTGGAGTTTGTAGGAGACCATTCTGGAGAACATCAGCTAATTATATTTTAGATTAAATATTCTCTGTTGTGGTACCTGTTCAGTTCCCCAGGCAATGTGTTTTGCAGGGAGAAAAGCTGGAAGTGCATACCAGGGTGGAAAGTTTTGAACATGGTAATAATATCTATGCCCTCTACCATGATACTTGGACTTGGACTCTGAAAAATGTGTGAGCATTGTATATGTAATTTTTAGACAAGTACTGCTGATTGAAGAATCTTTCACCCCAAATATGAATTTCTTCATAGGGCCAGGACTTCTTGTGCTGCAGGGTCAGGTTGCATATGCTGACCATGAAATACTGCATGAGGTGTTGCTGTGACATCAGCATCATATAAATATATATATGCTAGGATTTGAGGGGTTTTGTTTTGAATAGAGTGTTAAACATGATCCATGCCTCTTTTTTTATCTTTGTAGAAGAATCTGGTAAAGCAAGCAATGGAGATCTTTCCAACTCTACGCCTGCAGAGCCTGTTGTGAAATGACGTGGCTGGTATGGGTGATGATTACTTACTCAAATAACTCATGTCCTTGTCTTTATCAGTAACACTCTGTAGGTGTTAAAGCTCTAGATTTGATTACTTGCTCTGTTAAATCCAAGAGAAAATGCACAGTAGTATACTAGCATCCACTGAGGCTAGGTCTGTGTTTGTCTATATTTCCTGTAGAAACTCCTATTTTTCAGGAGTTTGCATTATTTACAGCACTTTCTTTAGATTGAAAAAAATTTAATAAAATGTTGACCTTGGAGATAGTTACTTTGAAGTATAGATGTGCAGATAAAAAAAATCCTTATTAATTTCGAGATGCATTCTCGCATCTCTATCATAGCATTTAAAAAAACCCAAACTCATAGGCTGTTGGTCCAAGATTTGAACTGGCATCTCTTCAGCCAGAAACAAAACCTGATTCCAGATATTTGCTGTATCTGCTGTCCAAAAAATAAATGAGAGATGTCATTGTGCAGTCCTGTTGCATTTAAGGCAGTCACAGATTACACTGTGGGTGTAACAGTGTATCTTGTGAATGTATGTTAAATGTATTACACAAAATGGAAGTGCTTATTACTGTTTTATTCCAAACCCTCTTGTTATTACTGTAGACAGTATTTGTACTGTGGGAAACTTAGGATCCCACCAAACATTTATTTCCCCGTTTTTGTCCCCTTATCAAAGAATGGGAAAACAAGAAAATCGTAACGTAACAAATTACTTCTCATTTCATACTGAAGGTCTGATTTGCATCCACAGAAGTAAGGAAATCCAGAGCCAAGACAGAACCACAATCAGCTCTTCCTTTTATGACCAGACACTGTGATGGGTGTCTGTAACTATTAAGTGATCTTACAGTTCATGAACATGCTGTGCCTAATTGCAAGTTTCAGCCTCAATTCTGTATTTCCTAGCCTTTGTAGGTCTGTTGTACCATGTGTTGTTCATACAGTCTTACATGCCTGATTATTAACAATAATTGCACTGCAGGCTCAGAAGCTGCTGAACACTGTGAGAACTCTATTTAACATCTGTCCATGCCTGCAACTAGAGGTTCTAGATTGTGCAAGAATTACTCAGATTCCTAACTTAAGTAGCTAGACTTAACTTAAAAGAAAACACCACCTTTATTAAAATATACAGGTGTGTTTTAATCTCCCAGAACATTAACACCCTTCTAGTTCTTACCAACCAGAATAAACTACTCCAGTCAGTCCAGCTGAGAGAACTGCCCTTGGTGGGGTTTTTTTTGGTACTTTTAAACTGTATTTTTAGACCAAACTTTCTTTAATATTTGTTTTAATGGTTCAAATTGTTCCACCCCCTCTTGGGTCATTGATTCAAACAATTCCTGATATACTTCTGATTCGCCCTTTCCTGCCAGTCACTTCAACATTCAGACAGCAAGGATGAATGTTTTGTCGCAACTGGAAAGACCAGACTGATACGATCATTCCATTTGTTGGTTCTGACAACACAAGCTTCATGGACTGTTAAAATCAGCTGGGCTCATTATAGTTTTTTAGTTCATTATAACTGCCCTAAAGAATGCTGCATTACTTGATTTATATTTTTGCTTTTTTACTTTGATACTGGTTTTTTTTTTTTTAATTTGTGTACACTTTTTTGACCAAATTGTGCCCGCACTGAACACTCAGTAGCGTTGCTGAAATCAGCATTCTTCCCATCCTGCTGCAGTTGCTGTGGACAGCCTTCCACATTCCCATCTCTGCTGAAGTCACCTAAGTTCATGGAGTGGAATGGCCAAGTGCTGCATTTCCTTTTTTCACAGCAATGGCAGAATCACCCATAGATGGTGTTCCTTTCCCCAGGATGGCCTTGTTAGGGAGCTGTGTGCAGTCAAGACACAGCCCACACTCTAGTCTGCATTTGTATTTTCCCTTCTCCATTTTTTTTTTCATTTTGAAAGACATTATCTTGCTAAGGTAAGACTTTGCAGTTGAACATAATGTGAACTGAGCGCTGCCTTCATGTATGGTGGTTAACAAATTCACGTGGTTCTGGTGATGGAAATTCTAGAGGAAAGACATAGCCTATTTTTATAGATGCCTGTTTAATCTGGGAGAACTGAATGTATACTCTATGTGGCAAAATATATACATACACAAATATGTACAGTGATAATAGAGCTATTCTTGCTAATACAGGACTGTAGTTTGTATTTCCTTCTTTCTCTTTGTCATGTAGCAGCATAGACATGCAGAAAGCTTTTTCTCATCTGAAATCCAAGGTGGGTCCTGGGTTTGGATGTCATGTGACTGAGTTGCATTAAATCCTTTTTTCTCCCTACAAGGATATGAAAGGGGGCAAAATTCATGCTGTGGTGCTACTACTCTTTCTGTTGCTTTTGGCCTCCTGTTGCAATTACAGGGACTACATGGACCCTAACTGGTTGTCTGGAGATGAGACAATGGAGCTAAAACAAAAAATCCCCTCAACTAAATGAAATGTGCTCATTCAAAAATTCCCAGGGGTGATTAGAAGTGAGGATGATGAGCTTTCTGCAGGGACATAAAACACATCTAGGGTTTTTTTTCCTTCAGGACAGGGCTGGAACAGGCTGAAGGCCAGGCTCTCACCCCCAGCAGGCAGCTGTCACCACTGCCCTCAGGTGTTCAGCCTTGTGCTAAGGCTGCTGGAAGTGCAGCAGCTGCTCTCTGAGGGGTTGTGGACACCCAGCTCCCTGTCAGCCCTGCCACCAGGGGTTTGCATGGCCCCAGCAGCACCCAGCTGCTGCAAACTTCTGGTCCTGAAGGGCACATTCTGCAGGTCCTAGTGCAGCCTGGAACCAGAAAAAAAATTGAGTTGCATCAGATGTCCATCAACAGCTGTTTTCAGCTTCTCAGGTACAAAGGACCAAATGAAATACTTAATGTTTCCTAACTCATTGTACAAAAGGGTATTTTGTTACTCCAGTCTCTTTGGTTTGTGAGTAGAGAACATTATGTACATAAAACTGTGTTAATAAATGCAATTTTGAGAACCTCATTCCCAGTGTTTTCAGTAACACCAGTTCAGTGGGTGTTAATTTTTTTAATAAGACAGCTTCGGCTTTTATTTACTAGGAAGTTCTTGTGTCAGTTATTAACAGTTTTCTTCCACAGCACTTTTAAACACTCAATAACCAGTTAAGTTAGATTTATTCCACATCAAACACTTCCAATCTGGGATCTTTCAGATACTGTTGCACAGATTCTGCTTATGGAAAATCTAGTTTCTTGGTGACTGAGAAGAGTTAAATTAAGTTTGAGGAATTTCAGCCATTTTTTCTAGGTACCTAATCTTGATTAATATAAACTATACTACAGATTACACCCCTACCCCCACTAACAGCTCTTTATTTTGTCTATTTTGTTTGTTCTTGCAAAGTAATGTTGCTGATGTTTTCAGGATGGAAAAATATGTAAACTTATTAGCTAAATCTCTCTAGTGTCTAATCTCAGGAATGTACTGTGAGACTTGTCAATACATTGTAGACTTGTAATCTAACATTTTATTGCTCAGTTTCTTAAAACCAAAGGTTGCTGGTAGACTCAGCTGTTGCATGTCACCACAATGTTAAAAATACAAAGAATTCTTACTATAAAAGTACTTATTACCATCTCTGGCAAGAAACCTAACCATAGAAAAACTGCACACGGCTAACATGCCACATTCGTTGCCTACTTCTGAGGTTTGCATGTCAGTGGTATGTAGAATAATAAATCGAGGAGGTACAATTTGTCCATTATTTAATTACAGAATGTTAGAGTGTGGTCCCCTGGAAGGTAAGAGTAGGCACTTAGATTTGTTTTGTAAGCTTAGTCTAGATGCAATATAAAAATAGATTATATTAATAGGAAAAATTTAGTGTTTAACAAATTGTTTGGTAAATAGGCTAACACAAAAGGTAAATCTTGTTACACATAAACTAGACTAAAAATAACTTCATCTGAAATAAAGTAGATAGTGCATTTTTAACCTTCATTCAGATGCACATAATCATGCAAACTATGAAAATTGACTATGGTAGGAAATTTGAGGCCTGATATTTGTCAGAGGAGCTGGCAGCTCACACGAATTTCAGTGGAATGAGAGGCTGCTGGCCCTGTAAATGTAAGAAATGCCATTAACCCTCGGTGGCTGACAGCTGTGCTCTCCTGCCCACCAGCAGCACTGGCCTCCAGCTCAGGATTGTCAGCTTCCCAGCCACAGCTCCACCCAACACACTGACAAGTGCTAAATGCCTCAAGTCCTGCTGTGCTTCCACTGTAAATCCAGAGCAGCTCTGCTGTAGAGACACCACTGCTCTCCAGCAGGAAAGTGCAGCTGGCCTCAGGTGTGTGCAGGTGACTGAAAATCAGAGATTCTTGCAAAAAGACTCCCTGCTTTTCTACTCCCACACAGGCTGCAGGAAGTGACAGGAGCTGCTTATGCTTCTGATTCCGCCCCTCCTTCATGCATGGTTCCATCCTCTTCTGACACATCATTCAGAAGCATGAACTTCCCATCATTTGTTAATGGCACAGACTTCATTAGCTGAGCTAATGCTTCTGGATCCTGAAGAAAAAGAAGAAAGGTCAGCAAGCCTTTGAGGAACACACATTTCCCAGTGCTTCTTGCAACTTTGTTTTTTTTTTTAACAAGGTTTAGAATAAATATTTGAAACATAAATAATACCTTTTTGAGTAAGTAAAGACAGCCCTTGAGTATTTAAGAAGAAAAAGAAGTAATTAATTTTGAGTCTCTATTTTGCTGTTCTTTAGTTACTGAAAAGCAAGGAGAAAAGTAACTGTCTCAAGAATTTATTATACATATGCTTAGTGGTTGTGACTAAAAGCTCATTTCCCAACTGGTTCTGAAACCTTAGCAGCAAAATTATACAGCAACTAATACTGTCACATCTATATAGTTAAAATATATCTACAAGGGACAGGGTAACTCTGCCATTCATTTTAAGTGGAAAAACACTGATTTTCATCCCTAGGTGAGGAAATAATGTAAATTTCTAAAAGTGAAACAGCAGTGTATGTGATTTACACATCATCCCAAAGGGTTGGTTTGGTTTTTTTCAAAACTTTGCCCCCAGCTTTCTCTCTGATATGAACATTTGGATTTGTGTAATTTTGAATTTGGATTTAGGTGGCACATTTTTTCTCAAATCACATTACTGTGAAATCAAACAGTTTATTTTTGCTGCATTAAATAATGTCTGCAAAACTTTGTCCTTAGGAGGAGTAGCAGGTTTTTGTTTTTTTTTTTTTTTAAGCACACCAGAGGTACCTGGACAATGCAGCCTAAAAGCAGACAATGATGTATCATACAGATATGGGGAATGAAACACACTTACCTTCTGTGCCTCAAGAATTTCTTTTCCCAAGCTAATGGCATAGCAAATCTACAAAAAAGAAGTACATGTAAAGTTCCATTCAGTTCTGGTTTGGCTTTTTGTTCCTTGCTTATGAGTAAACCACACAACTGTCAGTGCAGACTTAGTCTTAAAACCAGGCCTAAAAGCAGAGGTGGAATACCAGTCTGCTATGCTAACTACTAATAAAGAAAACTATCTCAGGTTCAGCTTCAAAGCTCACAGGGGCTGGTAAATCTTTGTACTCAGCTTGGTCAGTTTTAGTCACCAGACTTTATTTCCACACCTGGGGCAGTGTGTGTAAGTGTTTGTAGGGACAAAAGTTCTCCATCCCACTCTATTTCTGTTACGGCAGGCAGCAAACAGCCAGTGGTGTTAGCATGTATGGCTACCTTGTCTGTGAAAGCTGTACATGTCTCAACATAACTGACATTCCTTTTGTTAGTGCTGCTGCTGGACAGCACTTTCCCATCGCTCTTAATGCTGGGATTAGCAATCCCATCCTTTCCTCCTTACACATACTGCTGCATTGTCTGTTAATTTGGTCCCTTTTAGACATAAGCCAGTAAAGGCTTGCATGTTAACACAGGTTTTCTTGGCCAGAAATTGAGCTGCTCTTGCTTCTATAGCACTGTTTCCCAGATGTGTAAGCCAAGAAGCCACAGACCTGTTTTCTAAATAAAGAATTTTATTAAATGTTACACAAACCTTTTCCCCTTCTGTGTTGCTCTCAAAAACATACGCGCTCATGGATTCTTCTCCCAGAGTCTCACTGAGGTGGATCACAAAACCAATCAGTCTCCTGTTCTCCTGATGGGCAGCAAACTGTGTCACAGTGGCAAGTTCAAACTGGAAAAGTAAAATAAATAATGGATTTGTTTTAACCAGCTCAAGTTAGCAGGTTAGCTCAGGTTCATGGGACTGAGTAGTCACTGCTGTGATAGAAAAAGTTACTTACGCTCGCTCGTGTAACTTGGGTTTGAGGATCTATTAACCTGCAATTACATGTAGGGGAAAAAAAAAAGAAAATAATTTTAGAGTGATTCCTGGTAATTTCAAGGGCCTTTATAATAGAAAGCCAGTAACTCCAGCAGTTTTACAGATGAGGAAACCTATGCACGGAATCAGGTGCTTTAGCTGTGATTAGTAAGGTTCAAATCTAGGCCTTGACTCTCAGCTGCCTGACAGGTACATGTCAGAGCACCTTTCTGAGTCACTTGGAAAGGATCTTGAGTGCCTGGACTAACACAAAATGCAGAGGGACATAAACACACCCCAGCTACAGGGAATGTCTGACATCAGCATAGTCTATAGTGACACTACTGTCAAAGGACATCATTAGTAAAGAGAATCTTCCAATCCATTGTTTTGCATCATTTTTTTGGTATCTTTGCAGGGTCTTATAGCCTCACTACACCCCTTCGGTTTTGATAGGGCATTCTTACTACTTGGTCTGGAGGATCATTTCTAGGTATCAAAGAATAAGAAAAGAGACATTTCTTTCTAGGTAAAGTGACTCTTGGGATCTTGTTTCCTCAAAGGTTGTGTGCCTTAGGAAAACAAATCCAACAATACATAATAAATCACAAATTGTTTGAAGAGAACAGAATATTGACAAGTTAAGGCTTCTACAGTACCTCAGGTTCTTGCTGGTGACCATGAGGTGGGATTCAGTCATGCGGAAGATGTTGTGAATGGCCCGAGCAGCCAGTACTTGTCTCATGGCTTCATAAATCACCTCACACGTCTCATCGGACTGAACCGCCATGGACCCTAAAAACCGAACCACGAACATCTGCTGCAGCAGGGAGTCTGCAAGAGAAAAGCCATGACTTCCTTCATTGTGCTGCTTCAACTTTCCAGTAGCTCAAGGTCTCAATGGAATTACTTTATTCACTTTGGAAATTCAACAGTAAGCCTGTGGTTGGTGACCGTCATGAGTGGTGGCTTTTTGCCATGAGTCACACAGTGTCCTGACCCAGTTTCAAACTGTGTGAACAGGCAGCAGTGTGGAGGTGGGGAAGGAAGTTACTGCAGTTGCCTGGAAGCTTTAAAAGTGTGACTGGTCCTTTATGCTTCAATTGATTAGCTAGTAAAATTCTCTGGCCTATTTTGCTATTGGGTGCACATAAACTGTGATGAATTTAGGACCGTGCACAAGCCTTGGCTTCCATTACGCCTGTACATTCTTCCCTTTCTTCTATGTCCTTCTGACCTTCCATGCAGCTGGGCCCAGTGAGGTTTTCACCAAATCCTTCCTTGCTCCTTGACTGTCACTAGAAGATTTAATGACAACTAAGCAGCCATTATGCAGCAAAGCCATTGATCAGGCTCCATTTATGGCCAGTGATGAGCAAGAAAAAGCAGGGTGAATGTTCAGAGCAGGAAGTACTGCTTTGGTTCAGACAGCAGTTTTCTGACAGGGCTGTGGGTTCCAGGCACAGGGAAAGAGAACAGCCAGGGCTAAGCCCTACATATGCTAGTACAGGAAGGTCACTTTACTATGGATCTGTTACTTCTGCTCCATGGTGTCAGGAGCTTTTCTTAAGGGACACTGGGTAGCTAAAATGACTGATTTTATCTGGATGAAAGAAGCACTGACCTTCCTCCTCATCTTTGCTGGTGTCTTCAGATTCCCCAAATGGGTTTGCACGCCTGAGAAATAAGAATTAAAACTTGAATTACAGATTCTGGTCATCACCACTAACAGATGCTGCAATACTTCATCTTGCCTGAAATCACACTGTTACAGTGATGGATCACTGACTCTGGCCATACCTGCCACCTCTGTTCTGGTCCAGAAATTCCATGGCAGGCAGTACGATATCAAATTGAATTGGTGTTCCAGGAGCAATGAGTTGTGTGGACTCTTGAATGCCAGCTGATCCACTGGGAATTATTTTGTCATTTTCCATATTCTTTACAGTCTGGCTGAAGTGCAAATGTAAAAAAAAAAAATATGTTTCTATCCATCAGTGACACCCTACCTTTGTTCTGGAAGGGAGACAAGATTATTCAAAAATCCAAAGCAGGATTGAACCACTGTGCAGGCACATAAGGTATTTTCCTATTTACCTGTTACTGAGAACTAAAATAAAATCTTTTTTTTTAACCCAGTATTATTTAGGACAAAAGTAAACATTGGTATATTAAACCTAAATGTAGATCAACTCTGAGCCTGGGCTGACTTTCAGCAATAGGTGCCCATTTGTCTCCCTGCCTGTCCATATTCACAGCTGCATTACCAGCAGAGACCTGGACTTGTGTCTACACTTCTCAGTGACAACCCCAAAATCTTCTTAAGATCCCACAGCCCCAGGCTCAATACAACTGCACACAGTCCCTGCTCCATGCAAGAAAGAATGTTACCTGGGGTGCTGAACTTCGTGTTTTTTTCCCAAGCTGGTAATGGGAGTCACTGCTTGCAGGGCTGTCTGATTTAATTTGATTGCAGCTGCCTAAGAAAACAAGACAAAACAGCTCTTTTAGACATGTAGTTTACCTTATCATGTTGAAGAATAATGGGAGAGCAAGTTGAAAGAATGGTCTGAAAGATGGAAACAAGCTCTCACCTCTGGATTGTCAGTGAGATAGATCTGTCTGGAGATGTTGTTGATGGCACATATCCACTGGAAGGGAAAAATGAAATTGAGGTCTTCAAGCTCACTTGTATGCAAGAATAATAACTTAAAAGAAAATAGTTTTACCTCCTCATATTCTTTCTTGCTTTCTGCTTGAAGGGTTATACCCCTAAAATATAAACACAGTGTATAAGTGCTAACAGTGGACATCAGGACTGTTTGACTGCAGTGCTTATAGTAATACCACCATGCTTTACATCTATTAACTACCACAGGAACAAGAGTCATGAATAAGCTGCAGCTAAAAGACACCACATGTGCCATTCAGGCACTTGTGGAGGAGGATTGGAAGGAATATGCTTTTAATTTGGAAACACCCTTCTGGAAACCCAGAAAAGCTTACTACTACACCAAGCAAGTTTTACAGGAAAGAGCATCTGAAGGGGTAGGTGTGACTGGGTGTCCTCAAACAAAACCTGTCTCATACGCTTTGCCTGTAGGAGTGGTGATCTGAAAGCAGTATCTTCTGTCTTCACAGTCCACAGCCATAACAGAGCAGTTATCCAGATCCTGAATCAATCCTCCAGCTACTGCTCCCCTTGGCTGACACATCAAGTTGCCACCTTGAGTGAAGAAATAGAGTCTTTCCCAAGTTGTAGTCACCAGACCTGTTTTACTGATGAGACAATGCAGTGATAGAGACTCATTACTCTTTAGAAGTAACAGGTATGAAACTCCAAAGATATCCTGATGCTAATCAGAACTTTATGTTCACCCTGGCATTTTTTTTCATGATGGGTCTCTGTTAAGAAGAAAAAGCAACACCTGTTCCTAACAGAAACTAATCCTTAATGAAAGCTGATAAATTAATTCCAAACATCCAAGTTAAAAATTGTATCTTCCAGCTAAGAATGAAAGAGTATTGAGTAACTGACATGAAATACTATGAGCAGTTTCAGCACAAAGAATCATAATATAAAAATGTATCTAATGCAGTAGTATCTCAGAGTCCATCTCTTTCTTAGCTATAGAGTCCTATTATAGTGTAATCCAGCTTTTGGAATAGTAAGAGAAATTACTAGATGTACACTCACAAAGAAAAAAATTACTGGATAAACAAAATAATAAACTGATATTTAATCAATCACATAAATAGGGTTATTATATGCCACCAATATACCTAATATCTGTGGAAGTTTATGGAAAATTTTATGTGTAAAATCTGCAGAGATAATTCTACATATGATACATATTCAAAGTTACAAACTTGCATTGTCCATAAAGCCTTTATTTATGTAAAAGAGGTCATTTATGAAAACATGCATTAACTACAAAATATAGCTACTTTTGTAAACACCATGTCTCCTTTAAGATCTGGGAACAATCTGAACCCAGTCTCATCAGCTTCTAATTTTTAGAAGCATTTGAATGCAGGAAATTTTTCCTGTAGGTATGTTCAATCAGAAGCAAAATTCTGTTTTCAGAAAAATAGTCTCAAATGCCTTTAATTTGGTTAAAGCTTCAAAAACACATTTCCAAAGATGACAGAGGTACTCAGAGGATGAAAAGTAGAGCTACCAAACTGATTTAAGGCTCTCAAACATCAGTACATGAGGAGTCCTTATGACTCTCCCCCAAAAAATGTAGCCACTAAACAAACCAGCAGATAACAACAAAGTTCTTACTTTCTAAGATTAAGGTAGCCAGCCTTCTGGATGAGATTTCTATTGATGGCAGGTGAAGTTACATCAGAATCTGGTGTGTAAACAGATTCATTAACTGCAATTAAATCCTGCTGGGATATTCTCATTTTTTCAGCTTCAGCATCCAGCTCTCCCTGTATGCTGGAAAAAAACAAAACCAAAAAAAAAACCAAACAAACAAACAAAAAAAAAAACCAAAACAAACAAACAAACAAAACCCCCCCCCAAAAAAAAAACAACAAAAAAAAACCCCAAAGCCATCATTAGCCATTTATACCAGGTAACATCTGTAAGCCAAAATGAACAAAAATACCATCTGAGATTACCTTGGAGAATAGTGCAAAGATGAAATTTGTTTTTCAAATAGACTTTATAGGAAATACTGTTTTGTGATACCGAAATGAGCACATGAGAAATGTTGGGACTTGTTGAGAAAGAAGAGTTAAGTTTATTTTTTGAGAGACAGCTTTTAAAAGTAATGCTTCTATGAATTTACACTGCTGAACACATACAGACAATGCCCTAGTATAATGGCATAGTTCAAAGTAGGCTGTACTAGAGGATCTCTTGGCTTTCTCAGAACTTTGTCTAATGCCTCCAAGGCTGTAACACACAGGAATTCCTGCCTTGACACCAACTATTAACTGGTCATGGATTTTCATTAATTCAGAACAATACAGCAGCAAAACCTATAGCTCAAGTCTCACTTTAGTTTTAATTTTTTGCTTATAATACTGTGTTCTGCTTTGGTGTGATGCCGAAAACATCAGATGTGAATTAAATTAGACCACATTTGCAAGCTAATGCCTTTCCACTCCATCACTGAATGTCAAAATAAGAATTATTTAAATTCAATTTTTAAATGCAATGGAACTATGCTGTTAGTTTTCATCTCAGTGTTATTTCAATCAATCTTTTGATCTGTCATTTTTGTTGCACCACAAAATGCTTCTGACAAAATCTCCCTGGCACCTTAATGGTTTTTGAGGCTGTATTCCTCTACCTAAGATGTGCTTCTCCCATCTCCAAGGCAGGAGGAAAAGTGCTGACAATTCTGAAGTTATATGCATTTGTGTCAATTAGGCCAAGTGGTCACTGATAATGTGTTAGTGTAGATATCTCCTGTGTTTTTACACCATTAGCAATATTCACTGTATAAATGAAAATCCTTTTAAATACCACTGAAATTCTGTAGCTGCACAATAGGTCACATAAGCGTGTTGTTCCAAAAAATAAATATGACAAGTGAAAAGCTTTTAGTTTGACTAGCAAGCAGATCTGACTCACTGAGGCCTTGGGATCCCCAGCACTAAGGAAGGAGTGGGCAGCACAGTTTTCAGTGTCTGTGCAAACTGAAGTCATGAAACCCTGTCCTGTGTCAGTAAATCTGTGCAGCACAGTGCCATTCAGAATTCTACAAGCTTCTCTTTTGGTTTTTCCACAGACATCACACTCTTTTACTAGTTACATTTGAGTTGGACTTCCAAGCTTTACTGTGTGACAGACTTTAAACACAAAAACCAGACTCAGCAAAATAATTGAGCAGCCCATTTTTGTTTCCATTTACTACTGTACACTGTCCAGAACTCAAATTCATCTGACTGTGGAAAACAAGGGCTTTTTCTATGGTGAGGATCCAATGGCAGGATCCTCCCTGTGCCTGCAAGACACAAGTAAGATGCTCCAGACTTATTAAACAAAAGACACTATTTCAATGGCATTTAAAATCTGTACAGTCCTCCAGTCTGTACAAATGATGTGTAGACTGTGTAGAGGGATTTATTTCCCAAGTGAGTGTGCAAAAATATATAAATATAAAAGTAGAGAGAATAAAGAATAATTTAGTGAAATAATCTACCATAAAGAGCACTTGTTTGTAGCATGGTTCTCAAATTAACAAGTATGCATAATTTAAAGTGGCACTAGAGTGAGAATAAGTAATGATTTGGCTACAGCTTGATATGAAAGGAATGAAGGATTAAAGTCAAGGACTCAGCTAGGCCTATATTCTCTTTATGGTCCATTCCAATCCCTTAACATTTTATCATTCTATGAATAATATTCTATTATGCTTACATTTCAAGTGTAAAGTTTACATTTACAGGTACTTAATTATAAAGAAATTCTTCACTACAAGTAGAGGATGTGGAGAGGAGGTGTAAGAAAAATTATCACAAAATTAGGAGTACAAAAGCAGTTTATTGAAATTTAAAACTTAGTCAAAGTACGTTGAACTTGGTGGATTAATACAGCCTACACTGGATGCAATGTATATGTTCCCTAGGGTAAAGAGTTTTGTTTGCCCTGTGTAGCTACACCATCAAACACTTTAGGCCCTAAATCCTTATTTGAGAGGTTAATGGGTTATTGTTGCTGTATTATTACAGAAGACCTTGTAAATATAAATGCCTGTACTTCAGAAAGCACGTTAAGTTTATTATATTAACACTGTTAACCAGTTTCTAGCCCAAACTCCATGCTTTTCTGTTCATGAAGAGACACAGGGGTGTAAGAAAGCATGTGAACACTTTACAGTATATGGCTTCTGACTATACTGTAAAAATACTCTCTTTTGTGTACAGACAGCATTTTCTTTTCCATGTACAAACATTTCCTTTCTATCTGTTGCTTCAACAAACTATGCCCAACAATGCAATGTAAGCATGAAAGAAAGAAAAAGAGGCACTCTCTGGTATGTGCTGAAGGTTAGAGCGCTACTGCTCGGACTCCAATGGAATGACAAAAGCAAACAAAAGCACTAGGTTACCTCTGAACCATGTCTGAAACAGATGACAAAAAGCTGTCCATCCTTTTGGAAAACATCTCCGCTCCTTTCTTAAAGAAGTTGATCTGAAAAATACCAAGAAAAAGGGCACTGAAGGTTCTCTTGGCTTTGGCAGACAAGTAGCAGATTGTGGGAGTGTTAACAGTGCTCCCATTATGACTGCAACTTTTGGCGGGTGATCAAACACATGGGCAAAACAGCTGCGTTGCCTTTCTTGCTACTTCCCACTTTTGCAACTCTCCACCCTTTCACACACAGATAAGCTGCTGGCTGCTGACAGGTAGGTTTCCAAAGAACTTGCCAAATGACTCAAATAAGGGAACAGGTAGCTTCTCCCACACTAGCATTGGGTAGGGCTGGGGGTCATGGTGTCAGGATGTATGCAATGCCACCCTATCAAAGGGAATGGGACACAAATCATCCATCAGATTTAGCAGTCCAACCTGAACTACCAACTCCAGCATGTAAGTTTTCAAAGTGCTGTAACAAAGTCAGTCAGGAAAGTGTTGCTGTGCTTGCAGAATCCTTCAGGGCAATTGGTTGTATCAACTACAGTTTTACCATGGGTTTTGTTCTACTGAAGGAGCTAAAAAAAAAGCTACTAGGGCCAAAGTACACATTATGGGAAAAAAGATTCATTCTCTTAGCTGGTATGGCTCAGCAGGCACACGATATAGTAAAGCACTTGGTGTAGACTTGATCTTGTATTATCTGCTGCAGGGCACAGTCATCATTAGAGCCTACTAGCAACTGCATGAAAAAATGGATACAGACAGGATGTGTGTGCAATTAATTAGAGTAAACACATAAAAATCAGTGATCTACTCTGGGAAGAGATGTAAAAGAAATTCTTGGATGTTAAGCAATTTATTAGCTATTTCATCCACTTTTAATTGTGATTTCACTCCCTTTTTCTAACCTTGGGACCTAGGATTCCCAAGATTCAGATTTCTGCAACCATGTCATAGACCAGAGCCTCCCTTTACGAACGAGAGAAAGAATGCCCTCCTAAAGAATGATTCACCTATTCTATTTCTGAAGCCTGCTTCAGGAGGAAAGAGCTGTAAATTCCACTGATGATAAATGTTGATGCCAGTTTTCAGTCAAGTGAACCCTCTATTATCCATTGCTTCTTCCAAAATTTCCTTTTGACCTGCTCATTGGTTGGAAATGTGAAACTGAAGACACGTGTTTGAGTAATTAATTAAGAAAATACATATTTGTGCTGAAAGGCAGTTCACAGTATTTAAGCATCAACTGGATTCTGGTTATTCAGTCATTCCCACGACAACCTGAGACTTCCCTGTATAAAGCACTGAGATAAGGCAGTTTTGCCAGATGAAGTACAGGGAAAGAAAGTTCTGTTTGGCTTCCAGTAAAGGAAACCAGTCCAGTTCTTTCACTTAGGATAATTACAGCAGAGAAGCAGTGTGAACTCCCGTGGTGGGTAAAGTGACTGAATCCTCATTTACTACCTATTTTAAATGAGGCACATGGACTGCAAAGAACAAGATGATGTAGATGATGATGAGCCACACTACAATCTCAAACAGAGCATCACATCCACTTTTCCTCTTTTCATAGCCCAATTCTCATTTTCCAGACACTTTCTTTCATCAAAATCAAAGACCCTTAAAATGGGTGATAGTGAGAATCAAGTGCTGTGATAATACTGGTTTGTTGATCCTCCTGATATCCTGGAGGGTCAGACTACCAGACTTGAGAATGTTCTATCAAATTGCTGTTAGAATAAAAATTAGAAAAAGGATTTTCCAGCCTTATGCTCAATCCTCTCTACTGTTCTGTCCTTCCAGCTCTCCAGAGCATGCTCTGTTCCTCATCGTGCACACTCCTCATCAGTATGCTGAACATTATGTGCCAGGAAGGGAACTGCTACATAGAGAGTTTGTGCAGGCTGAGTAAACAGTGGAAGTAAATGCTACTGCATTTAGCTCAGCTGTGAAAAAACTAACCCTAGGCTGATTTTGCATATAAGTGCATTGGATTTTCTTTTCATTAGTGTCTTTCCTGAATCTCTAAACATTCAACTATCTGCCACAAACAAAATCTGTTGTTAGAATCTAGGCAAGCTGAATGCAAATTGTTTCTCCCCCACCCTCACTGTAACTTGTCAGGTCTCAAAATAAATCCAGAACCACAAGGTTTTACCTTTCCCAGGAACATGTCTAAGTGATACAGACACTTTACTGTCAATACCTGTCCTCGTGTATATCCTAGCATAGGTTCCATCATAGCCACTCTCTTCCTGTACTGCAGAGCATTCAGGGCACAGTAATATTGCAAGGATGAAAGGTGCTGCTTTCTTCTTGCATTTGCCACTTCTTTTGCCACTTCTGCCTTAAGCTGATCAAAAAATGATAGAGAGGTTGACAGAGTGTTACTGTGTATATGGATGTATTTACTGATCATCTTCAAGTTATTTTTAAATCACTCTCATTACAGAACTTCTCCAGGTTAAAATGAAGGATGAGAAACAAACAAAGCAAATCGAAAATCCAAAGCAAGTACTTCAAGCCCTTCTCTGTCATGATCCTTAAGCATTTGGGGAGCCCCTGTGACTACAAACTATGTAACTACTACCACTAAAAATCTGGATCAGATCTCTGTGCAAGAAATTTATTTGCAGCTGAGATCACAAAACAAGTCTGCAAGCGCAGAACACAGAGGTGAATAATTCACAGTATGCTATATCACATTGTGCTCTGTAAGGCATTTCCTTTCAAGAACCATCCTGTAGAACAGATTCACTCTCAGGACAAGGCCAGCCATATACTTTTTGACAAAGGGATGTATTTTCAGTCCAGTGGGCAAAGAAGGAGGAATGTAGAGCAATCCCACCAAAGAGAGTTATGTGCATTGTTAAGTGGAATGACAGGCCATACAGAGTAATTGCACAGGAAGGTACATGCGAAGAAATGCAGTGCTTTAGGAACAGCAGACACAAGGCTTCATAGCAGCTCACAATTAATTGTGCTCAGTGATACTGCATCACCACCTCAGCTGTACAACACTAGGCCTATACAAAGCTATTTATAGTCACTTGGATTGCCTCTATCTGAAAAGCTTCCATGGATCTGAAGGGCTCTAGTTGAGCACAATATTTCATCACTTGCCTAACTTGGAGAAAACAGGTGTAAGTGCTGAGTTGATGTTTAAAAGCTTTGTGTCTGCTTAGAAAAGAAATCACAAGTATTCTTGAGCTATTGTGAATTTAAGCAATGAACTCTCCAAAGTTCACAATGAACAAGGACGCAGACAGAATGGCTGATGAAAACATTCTATTTTCCCTTTCACATTTTTTACCTTTTCATTTTCTTTCCTTTTCGGTAACCTGCTATACTTTGCCATGGACACGTCATGTTCTGTAGACAAGGAATATTATTTTTTTTTAAGAAATGTGATGTGTATGTGCACAGATTACACATGTCTTCTTTGCTCTAACAGCTGCATATGAATAGAAACAAAAAAGGGACACATACCATTGCTAGCAAGGCCAAAGAGATCCTTCAGTGTGCTTACTTCTGGAAAAGAGAAATCAAATATTCAAAGTAAAACCAGTTGTTAACACTTTGTTCAACTGAGACCATTTAAGGCATATTTACTGCCCAACTCACTCCAGCCCTTCCACAGCAGAGATGTATACACTGTGCTTATCTTGAAAATGCTAAACCAGATCAGCTGCTAGAGAAATGAAAAGGTGGATAGCTAATTAAGGGTGGAGTGAGTTTATTTTATTGAGCAAGCTGTCACTCTGAGAAAGATGCCTTATCTGCCCGTGTCATTTCTCCAAAGAAGCACCATTTCAGTATGTTTGTTCTGACAAAAGGCCCACCACTATCATACAAGATCAGCCGTTCTGAACAACCTGACAGTGCTTATGTGATACCGAGAAATTTAAGACCCACAGACGTACGAACTAAAGTCTTTTTCCTGTACATGAACCTCCCGCACTGTGGAACACATTTGCTAAGCTGCTCTGTGAAAAGAAATCCTTATCTAACACACCTGACTGCTGGGTATGATGCTTGCATTACAAACACTGGCCATGAGATTCTGATACAGGTAGGGAGAAGACAGACTAAACAGGCAATGTAACTTCACAAGTGTTGGGCACAAGCTACTCTTAGTGCCCCCACCAACATATGCTGGCAAAAACTCTCTCAAAAAGCTACAAAGAAAGCACATTTACATGAACAGACATTATGCAACTGTGAAAATACCAAGGGGAAATTGCAGGATGTCATCATGGTCTCTGATTATTTTTAACATCCCACTCATTAATCAGTTTCACTCCACCTTTTTTTCCCCAGAATGCTTCATTATGAGTCAGATGCAGAAAGACAGAAGATTTTTCCACTTGTAACTGACTTGTATTTAGAGGTTTCTTCAATATTCAATGTGTAGATGTAACAGGATCAAAAGTAAAAACAGTAACACAGTTATTCTTCCTTGCTTCCTTGTTTAATCCCTCTATGAAATTCCAGCGTGGCTAGGTCTCTACTAAAAATGCTGTTCTACAGAGTGCATCAGAAAAAATGATGGATAGAATTAAAAAAAAAACAAAAAACATTGACATCCAAGGAAGTTGAAGAAATTTTCGTTTTTTGTCATGCAGCAGTTGAAGCTTTGGTTGCAGGCTTCATATGCATTTTCGTATCTTTTTTAATGAACAAGAGGGAAAGATCCATAAATATGGAAAAAGAATTACTATCTCTGGGCCACATGAAAGAGGTGAGGAAGTGTTTATATCATCAACATCTTACCATCCAAATTCTGCTTTATATTTGACAGTATATGATAAACAACGTATTGTTAGCATAGACACCTGCATGTCCTCACAATTTCCAATCAGATCCTATGAGGAAGTTAAACCAGCCGCTATTTTGCTGTAGTCATTTTGTCTCACATCAAAATGATGTCTATAAGAAGAACATAAGTGGGACTGTGACAACTGAAATGAGCAGTGGGTTTAAAAAAAAAGGAAAGGAAAGGAAAAGGAAAAGGAAAAGGAAAAGGAAAAGGAAAAGGAAAAGGAAAAGGAAAAGGAAAAGGAAAAGGAAAAGGAAAAGGAAAAGGAAAAGGAAAAGGAAAAGGAAAAAAATGAAAAGGAAAAGGAAAAGGAAAAGGAAAAGGAAAAGGAAAAGGAAAAGGAAAAGGAAAAGGAAAAGGAAAAGGAAAAGGAAAAGGAAAAGGAAAAGGAAAAGGAAGAGGAAGGAAGAAAGAAATGCTGCTGCAAAAACTCTCATTTCTGTTGCATAAGTAGGTAAGACTGTCCTTGACCTTGAATATGAGCTTTTTTCTTTTGTAATTGCATCAAATGTTTTTGTTACTGCCTTGCTGTTTAAGTAATGAAATCCCAAATTCATGAAATCAGGTAACTTGCATGGAACTACCTTTGCATGGCAAGTATTTAAAGAGGACTGATTCCTTAAAAAGGAGGGAATATACTCTTTAGTTAAAACAACATTCTTGCTTGTGTTTGTTAAACAGCCCCAAAGTCCTGAAGTGGAATAAACTGTTTGCAAGCCCAATTCACTGCTAAATTTTCCTTCTGGCAATTTTAACTTCAGTGACATCAGTGAAATTACACTGGTATAAAAGCACAGTGACCCAACAAAGAACAAAGCTGTATATTTTTAAACTTGCACCATATGGTGCATAAAATGTTATGTGGTGAACTTGAACTGGTTTTGTCTGAGTAAGAGCATGCACCTGTCAATGAAATTCTGTAGCAGAAAAAAAACCCACAAACTTTTCTGTGAATCATTGAAGAACAAATTAATACATGGCATTACATCTCAGTTTATGATGAAATAAACAAGGAGCATATAAGGAAAATTGAAGCTTAGAATAAAATTTACCTGTGAGATCTTTTTCTCGAAATTGTATTATTGGGAGAACCATTGTATCTGCAAGCTGTTTTGCCAGTTCAGAATGAAGAATATTGAGCTGAAACAGAGAATTGTTCTAAGACACAATGTAAATAAAAAAACCCAGACCACAGAGAACATCCAAACACACCAGCCATTTGTGTCCAGTGGATATAATGTATTTCAATGCTTGAAATATACTTCTCAAGGTATCTGAGACAGATGGGGATGTCTCCCTAAATGCTTCATTCCTGCCTGGTACTTCCTAAGGATCCAAGAACTTCTCAGTTCCCACATAACAGATTAGGGCAGTTCACTTGACCATTAATTCTAATGCTTAACTCAATAGGATTTAAACGGTAATTATCCTTTATTAACCTGTTTTTGTTAACTCTTAATGCCATGGAGTTAGAGTCCCACCACCACAGTGGAAGACACAAGGAAGTGTCTTTCCTTGAACAAGGGCTAACCAGGACACAATCAGAACACGTGGCAACTGCAACAAAAGGTCCCATTCAAATATTTTACCATCATAGCAGTTCCCCACTCCCTGTTTTTGTGTTTCTAAACTTCAGCATACAGCTGTTTTAAAGCTCCTGTGTGGCACCATTTAGAATGAAGGCAGGCAAGGCTCTCATGTCAACAGTGGCCTGCTAAGAATGTGAGATGGGAGCAGGTAGGACAGCTGGAGCATCAGGAGGGTGCCACATGTGGAGGTGACATCCTGCCAGTTTGCTGACAGTGTCCTGGATACCTCCAGGCAGCCTCATGCAGGTAAGGATAAATTGAGGATTTCCCACGAGACAATAAATTCAATACTGATAGAACAGACAACTGAAACAGGCACAAGGGGAAGTTAACACACAGAGAAGGAGGCCAAGGAATCAAGCAAGTTCTTGTGAGGGAAAATGTGACTGAGAACTGAGCAGAGGCTTTCAGCTTTCTGTCCCCAAATGGCACCATTCTCTTGAACCTGGGAAGGAGAAAGTTCTTGTTTTGATCTATTTGGAGTTCACATAAGCAATTACATGACTTGTGATAACAAATGCTCCTTTCTAGTATCCCGAGAACACACCTGCAGCAAGAAAAGCCTAAAAAAACCCCTTTGGGATTCCTCTCACTACATCCTTAGTGTTATCCATGGGCTCTAAAATTTTTTACTTACTTTTTGTCCCACAACCCTCTCTCCTCTCCCTAACAGCAGTACAGCCTTTTGCCTTCTTAATCAAAGTTGGAAGTAGGCCAAAAAGAACAGACTTTTCTGATGGCACAGCACTGCTCATAGCAGAGACAGTGATTTGACAAATGAAACCTAAGCAAGGACTTAGATACCAAGGCCATATCGAAATGTTATAGGGGTAGGTCTAACAAAAGCATTTACAAACACTCCCAGTACATTGCAGAAACGTCCAGGGCATGGGGGTATTCACTGCACACAGATTCACTGTCTTCACCACACAGTACTGCAGCCTTCCCCAGACATCTCTGGATTCTGAATGATCTCACAGCAACTAAACTGCAACTTGACCAATTCACAGCTGCCCTGCATCCATACCTGGCAAGTTTTGGCTCAAACTGCAGTGTTTAAAGCTTAAAAATGTGACATTTTAATAGGGAATTATATAAAAGGATGACACATCCTGTTTTAGTCTCTCTTTAAGTTCCCTTAGGAAATTCAACCTTGCTCTGAGTATAGAATATGGGATGAAGCCACAGAAACAGCTCTAACCATTATGGAAGGGTGGTATCAAACTTCTTTATCCAGAATTAAATTAATCTAAAACTCAGGCACAATCTAGCCTTCAGTGGGAAGGCTCTGAATCATAAGGAGAGACCCAAAGAAAAAACACTAATATTCTGTATTGTAAAAAGAGAGTATTAGCAATTCAAATTACCTCATCCACAACTTTTGAAAAATAATGGAGGGTGGATATCACTTCTTCATCTCCTTTACCTAAGGCAAAATGCTGGAAATAGAAACACACATTTGGTCCATAAATCAATAAAGATACATATAAAATACAACGTATGTTTTACTACAAATCTAATGAATATTTCTACAAAATGCAACAAATGATAAAAATAAATGTATAAACAGATAAAAATAAATGTATAAACTCATTAATATATATTCTTTTACCCTGCTCTTCTTGTGATAAATGAATGGATTCTGGACAACACTTAATTCTTATTATACTCATTTTAAAGTCATAGAACTGGAACAAACTGACTTGTATCTTCATAAATTTATTAACTCAGATTTTGTACCTTTTTGTTTTGTTTTTTTTTTAATCTGGTTATTTTCTTATTTTAAGATACTCAGAAATGACCCAACTCCCTTGAACATCCTGGGGAAATTCTTAACTGCCTTCACATGAAACCAAGTAAAGCAAATGCCCTAAGCACTTCCAGAAAACAGTTTACAGAGTTCTTCACAAGTGTTGAGGCAGAAAAGAAATGAAAGTCATGTCAAAGCTGAACGTACCTGCTTTTCATAGGCAAGGAGCTGCTTCGAAAGCTGTTGTGTGGCAAGACACATTTCATTCTACAAACAAAAATGACATGTTAATAGAAATAATGAAAAGTCCCCAGTGTTGCTTTTACCACTGTTTTGTTACCAGCCTCTTGACTGAACCTGAACCTACTTACAACCCAACTTTACACAAACATTCAGCCGTGTGCAAACAGCTAGTCTCAAAATACCAATGTCCTGCTTTCAGTTAGGATAGAGTTAATTTCTTCTCAGCAGCTGTTACAGTGCTTTGTTTTGGATTCAGAGTAAGAATGGTGCTGAAAACACACTGATGTTTTGAATTTTTGTGAAGTTGTGTTTATCCTAAGTAAAGGATTTTTTTCCTTGTCTCAGCTCAGCCAGTGAGAGGTCACACAAAAGAAACTGGGAGGGAGCACAGCTGGGACAGATGACCCAAAAGGATATTCCACACCATGAAACATCATGCCCAGTAAATAAACTGGGGCAAGTACCCTAAAGGGAGGCCAGTCTGGGTTCAGGAAGGGAGCTCTGCCATCAGTTAGTTGGTGTTGAACAACTACAATGTGCATATTTTTTTTCATTACCATTATTATAATTTACCATTATTATTGTATTTTACTTTATTTTCAATTATTAAACTTCTTTTATCTCAAAATACAAGTTTTACTTTGATTCTTCTCCCCATTCGACTGGGGTGAGAGGAACAGAATTGGGTTGAGCAAGCCCCACAAGTGGGGCTGGCAGAACTTCCAGCTAGGCTTAAACCATGACAACAGAGAAGCAGCAGTAAGAGGTACATACTTCACAGCTACAGTTTAACTACTTTGAATAGAGATAAGATTTGGGGGTTTGGTTTTAGCCTTGGGTTTCCCCCCATCACAAGAATATAACAAAACTAGAACAACCTCGAATACGTAGGTTGCCATACCAGCATAAGAATGTTTCATACTGGTTAATCATCTCCCCCCCAAAACCTACATCAATAAAGTGAACTAGAAGATGTACCTCCATAATGCATTCATGCTCAGGAATGCTTACAATGTACCAATGTAATTACAGCACTTTAAGTGGCTACAGGAGCACAAACCAGCACATCTCTCTTCTCCTGAAAATACACACACACTTAAGATGTGCTTACACCAGGTAAGATTTGTAGGGAAGGTATATAATTTTACTTGACAGCTGGAAAAACCAGACAAGCACTTGGATATGTCAATCTTTAATCAATGTATTCCTAACACTAGCATATCAAATGCTCTGTCCCTGATTTGTTAACAAGGACTCACAACAATAATGAAAGAAAAAAGGGAAGGGTGTAACTGACATCTGTCTTAACCCCTATCAGATCCTTCTCGTCCTCAGAAATGCAGAGAACTAGTAACATTAAATTTAATTTTAAACCATAACAAACTATTCCTGTCTCCAAATATATAAGGCCACAGAGAGTTTGTAAAACTAGAAGCAGATCTCTGAACTGCTTTAACAGAACCCTGAGGGCTGATACAGAAAACCATTAAAACTGGGACAGAGCTTGTCTTCTCTCTTATTGTCCCTTGTCATCCTGAGCAAGCAGAGCCCAGCACAGTGAACTATCTGGGCCAGAGACACTGAAAAACCCTTTGCTCTGGCCTGCTGCCACCTGTGACATACTGCATTACAGCCTGCTGCTCCTGCTCTGCCTGGGCACAGCAGGAACGGGGGTTCATAGGGCAGCAGGGTCCAACATTCAACCAGTGTTAGTGTGTGCTCAAGTGCTCAGGGGAAAAGCCAACAAAGCCAAACCAAACCAGCCACGGCCTAGGTACCAGCTGCTGTATGTGAACACAGGACAGGAAAAGCTGAACGAGGTAATTTTGACCATCTTAAAACACCACAGTGATAACACTCCCAGGCAGGAGGAGATGGTACAGCATGCACACCCCATGACTATTCTCACCTCATAGTGACGGATTAGTCCTGTTTCTTGTCCCAGCCCAATTAGTAATAAGCACTACACTTTCACACAACAATAATGCCAATGATTCCTGTAATATTTGCAGGTTGGTTATGCAGATTACATAGTTTTTAATGAAAAAGCTTTACACAAACACTTGGTATTTAAGTATTTCCCAAGCTAGAGGACGGAAAAGGATGTTCTGCCTTATAATAAAAAACAAACTCTGTTAAGGGCTCAGGCATGGATAGGAATGAGCTTTAATTATCTGCCCCAAGCAGTAAGAACACCAGAGAGACTTTGCCACCATCAAAGTGGGAGCTAGCAAACAGTGAGTTTATGACAGGGAGGACAGGACACCCTGCAAGTATACAGAAGACATTACAAGGGTTTGTTTGTACCCATGTGGGAGGAAATTAAGATTACAAAAAGAAGCAGAGGTTCTCAGACCTGGCATCTTTTTCATAAATGCAATCTCAAAAACAGTTTTCTTGCAGTTCTTACCCAGCTCTAAGTCCTCACACAGTGACTGTGATGCCACCTGTAAGCTGTACAGCTGGATCAGGGTGAGAGAAATCTTTTGAAATAAACCAAGTATCAGAAACATGCCTCTTTTCCCCGTTTGCTTCCATTTACTTATTCCTGCCAAGTCTGCAGTTTTGTGCTCTGCTCTGAATCTGGAAAATACCTGCTTCTGGTTTAAATCTGCTAACACTAAAAGAAGCTTCAGAATTATGGGCTGATAAAAACAAACAAACAAACAAAATCCCCAACCGCAAAAAAACCCTGGCCAAAGACACCCTGTCCTTTTCTGTTCGCCATCCACAAAGCTTCTACCAGTTTGGTTTTTAGACTCAACCCTCATTTCCTCACTTAATAATCAAAGGGCATCACTACTCATCTGTGTGGGGCAGTTTGAAGATGGGCAGTGTAAAGAGGTAGGTGGAATAAGCATCTTCCAGGGATCACCACTCCCCAGAAGTGGTCTCCAGTATGTGACAGGATAATGGGAGAATACGGAAACCATGAGGATCTCAAAGGGGTGTAAATGAACAACATCTTATAAATACACAACCAGGTGACAACAGTTAATTACAGACCCTAAGCAGACATTCATAGCCTACTACTCCAGATACAGAATAAATTGAGAGGTATGCCTGACATAAAACTTACTTTGGGATTTCAGGCTGATTTGGGGACAACAGTTCACTCACAACCCACTGCTGCCAGCTGGTGACATTTTTCATTTATTGTCTCAGTTCTTTGTGTCAGAACACCACAAACTTGTTAATCTCTACCCACGTGGATAAATTAATCCTGGGTCCTTCATCCTCCCTCCTAACACCTGCCAGACTTCTTCCCATTAGAGGTACAAAACCATTCATTGTATCATTTGGGGAAAAAAAAAAAAAACAAACAAAAATCAAAACTAAACAGATACACACCCAAAAACTGTAAACAAATCAAGTTAAGCTGGCAAGCTGAAACATACTCCATTGCATAAGGAACAGGAAACAAGCAAAGTGCTCTGCTGACCTAGTGGTAATACTGTATTGCTAAGCACACTAATCTGGGAAAGTGTGGTTTAATCCTCCTCCCATTTCTTCCTAAACAGCCTTTTCCCCTCCCCCTGCCCTGCTGCCATTCAGTTCCAAGACTCAGAAGTTATTTGCGTTGCTTCAGTTGACAGATCTACTAAATCCAGGCAAATTATTTTAACAGGTTTTAATCTATTTCCAAGGCATTTTCCCATGGACACATCAACACTGATTTCCTTTGTCCTGAAGTGACTGCAATGCAATACACCACAGCAAAAGGAAAACTACATCTCTTCCACATTATCTTGACATTTCAGAATTCATCAGGCATTTATGGAGTGGGACAGCTATCAATGAGATGATATATCAAGCAAAAACTCAAAAAAAATCCTGAAAAGAAATTGAAGCCTTCTAAATAAAGGCAAACTTAACCAGTAATGGGCCTTGCAAATACATTCATTTGCACTAGATGATTTTACCTAATGGGGAAGACATCTCTGCAGCATTAATGTAAAAAAAGTGTACCAGAAGGAAGAAAAAAACATATGTAAATAAGTATAATTAAATCAGTAGTGATTAAAGATGTGCTGACTTTTTTCCCCTTTTCTCTAACCCTGGCTTGCATGATAACCCTAGGAACAGATTTTTGTAAGTCCAGTTCAAATGGCTAAGGCAATGGAAGTGGGTCTTGATTCTAGCATTAATCTACCAGAAATTAAAAACAGCTAGTTTAAAAAATATTGGGTAATTTTCAATTTACTTCAATACCTGACCGAGCCTTCAAACAAGTCAGTGGGGAAAAAAAAAAAAAGTCTGTCTTACTTTCTGAGCCAGTGCCCAGGGTAAAGATATGTGGTTAATTCCACCTTCTTAATTATCACATTTATTCAGTAAGCTGTCCATATCATCAGAAAAGACTGATTTTTCTATAACCTCTGTAATAAAATATCTGTGCCATTTACATTTTCCCAGTGAGACAGTCCATCCATTTTTAGGATGTCTGTATTTTTCCAAAATAAACTCTGAGGACTAATCTGCTGAAATCCAAAGATATTTCTGTAGACAGTTGTCTAACAGACTACAGATTTGAGGGCATGTAAAGGATTAAGTCGAGCTATAAATTAACATCTAAAGACACAGAACTACTCCAGCACACCCAGTTCCAATCCCAATATAATGAAGCTCTCTGCAAAGCAACTTTCCTACTCCAGCTACAGTTGGCATTTTTAAAACTACAAGTAACTATGACACAGAACTGCCAAAAGCTGCTTCATATAAACAAGCAAGACACTGGTAAAGGTATTTATCCATGCACTCTGTATGTGCAGAATGACACATAATAAATTTTGGCTTACATCTGGGAAAACTTAATGCCTCATCAAAGAGAAAAAAGACCCAGGTATGTGGTTGAAGTGGAAGACCTGGGAGGTAGTTGCAGCCTGTCCACCCCTTCAGAACTAGGCAACACATTTACTTTCACAATCAGGCACAGCACAGAAGGAACTGGGTCTTGATACAAGAGTTTTATGCAGCTCCATTTACATATGCTTATCTTCCTACAAAACAGAATTATCCAGCAATCTAGTAAATGGCACAGTCCTACAGGCTTAGGTTTGCATATTAAATGGCTTGGAAACGTGAACCCAGGGTTGCAGAAGCTAAGCCTCAGCAGGGTGCTCAGGCTGCACAGCACTTTACAAGATCAGGCTAACATATGGCTTGCCCCGGTGCTGACTCACAGCATGGCATCCCATCCTAACAAATGGGAATAGCTCAGCAAAGGATCATCCAATAGCTCCAAGGAATAGAAGCCACCAGTCAAAGCTCTGCTGAGAAACACCAGAAGCAGCTACAATAGGATGGTTAGCTCAGTACAGAAAAAAACCTCTTCTGTCAAAACAGTTACTGTCAGCAGGGTATCCATACATTTGTACTGCCTCAGATCCCCAGATCCTCCTTAGCACAATGTTAACCTGCTTCCAGGCATGGTGACAACTCTGACTTTATAGGCAGCACTAAACCCAACTCCCATGCCTTTGTAAACACATTAGTTCTCATGTGGTAATCTTTTGCTTATCTCTGTCAGCAACATATGGTGAATATGCCTCAGGAAGGTAAGAGGTATGATGCAAACTTACGAGTATGGAATAATAATACACACAGTATTTCACAGAAGTCAGTGAAATTTACAGTGAAAGTCAACTGTAATTTATTGCAAATGTTTGTCCCATTCTAATAATCTGTTGAAGCTTCTCTATGTTGAACTAAAAGTTTATAAAATGCTAACAATTTTTAGTTGAGGAACTTTTAGGAAAACATTTTAGGAAACAAAAAGGTCTTATAATTTGAAAATGCAACACAATTGTTCCCTTAGATGTGAAAAGAAAGCAATTTAAAAAAAAGCTGTATCAGTGCTTACTTGCTAAATAAACAAGAACTCTCAGCACTTGGGGTTAGCTATGCAACATAAAAATATGAAAGTACATGCATAGCCTAAAGAGCCTGACACCCAGCTACTGAGTTACAGCCTCCTGAAGGCAATACACAGGAAAATTAAACAAGCAGCACTGTTGGAAAATGCAGACATGAGGAATCATGAATTTGCAGAGAGAAGTAATGCTTATGAAGCACTACCTAAAATAGCTTGACAGATTCAAGCTCTCCTGACCCCCAGGTACTGTGGTACGAATAAACCAAGACTATTCCATAATTGTCAAAAGTTCCTCTAAGAGTCTCGGCATAAAAAGGCAGTGAGACACAGAGGTTGCTGCTGCTTTGCCTGTGTGCCTCAGGAATCACAAGACAACTGCTCACAGACACAGAGATGCTGAACAAGATCATGCTTCACAATTCCCATGCTGTTCCTTCTCCAGATATACTGATAAAGACAACATGTGTTTCTTTTTACTCCTCTTCTGACATCACTGCCTCTGTATCTAGACAGGTTTGTCAGAACTCATGAGATGGAATCTCTATACAATGACAAAATAGTGCATCTTATTCTCCTCTCACCTGCTCAACTGTTTATCCCTTCTAATAGTCAGTAGAGACACAAGAGTCTCCTAAGTTTCCCAGGAAAACTTTTGCTTCAAGTGAAGATTCCCAGCTCAGCCATTTCTAACGCATGATGGAGAACTGGAAATCATAGTAGAGCTCTGAAAACAATTTATTTTGACAGTGGTCAGGAAGGTAAACTGGGCACACTTTGCTCTTACACCATTGCAAGAACCTCAGCATTGTAAATTAAGTAAATTAAATTTTCTAACATCCTTGCTTGCTGCTGCATTATAATATTGCTCAGGTAATAAAACATCCAGACTGACAAACACAACAGTCACAGAAATCAGCAGTAACGCCAGATGCAACATCAGGGTTTGCATGCAAGAAGGAAGCACTAGGGGAATAAACTCTGTAAGGAAGATTTCCTGTAAAAGACCACTAATGTGGTAACTATTTCAGGGTACTGCAGCACAGCTGGGAGATCTACAGCAGGGAGTATAATATGTACTCACACAGGTGTGGTTTATTTGATGAATATAGAAAATGCTTCACTGTGCTTCACTGCATTTAATCACACTGGTTTGCCAGATCAACCAAACCTCACTCCTCCAGTGCTACTTTTGGATTCTGTGACTTCTCCTTAATCAGGGCATTAGGACAACCTCACTCCTCTAGTGCCACTTTTGGGTCCTGTGACTTCTCCTTAATCAGGGCATCACACACTGCATCTGCCTTGTAGCATCACAGCCTCTCTTGCACTAAAGAGCTCCATGTGCAGAAGAGTCACCACCTGATCCCATCTGGTGTGGGTGCACAGGGAGGTGACAGCAATGTCCTCATCCTGCAGGGCAATCAGAGGCTTGTAAAGCACTGAGGGCCTTGCAGCCAAGGCAATCTGCTATCCATGCGTCACCCAGCTGCAGCCCAGGCAGCAGAGCCACTGCTGCACAGCATGCTGCACATCCCTCCTTACACTCTTTTTAAAGTCCTGCTTGAATACATCTAAATCTGAAAAGATGTCTTAAAGGATTTCTATTTTGCTAAATGTTTTTTAAAAAATATGGGCAAGTATTTTTTTTTCACACTCCTTTCAAATGCACTGATCCAAGTGCTTAAAGCAGTTTGAGCTGTCACTTTACAAATTTAGTGTGGCTCTCCACACAGAGCAGTGTTTTGACACAGCTATAGACAGCTATATGCATTTATCCTCACAGTTAATTACCAGCATGCAGTTGGTACTAATTGCTACTCCCCTGAGACTTTGCACTGAATCCCTTCAACTACTGTTATTCTATCACAAGCCACTGTGGTTTGAATTACATAAAAATTTGAGTTTTCATCACCAAACTTCCAGTAAGCTAGCACAAAATAATCTCGAAAACATGGTTAAGACATCTGGGAAATCTTAAAGTTCAGAAAAAACTATAGAAGAAAGCAAAATTAACATTTTTTTAAACTGTTGTGTTTTGAGGGGGCATAAACCCTGAATTTTCAGTACTGGTACAGTACTGGTCAACCAGAACTGGTTTATTATCAGTTTATCAGTATCAATTATCAGTACTGGTACAACCACTGGTACAACCCACTGATGCTTTTTCTGACTGCCTTAACTGTAATCCCAGTCATTTTATGGCCATTGCTTTAAAGTAGGTCAGTAACTGTAATTCTTATCTTACAGATACAGAAATCAGAGCAGGAGATGACAATGACTTTGCAAAGAGAAAATTTGACTTTGCAGAGACAAAATTTAAGTCGGGAAAATAAAAAGGCAAAATCAGAAAGTGGCTTCTCAATACTCTCAGCTTTTACAGGGTTGGTAACACCTCCTAATATGCTGCTATTGAGTGTTGATGTGTGATTACACATCAACAAAAGTGCTTTTTCTCCCAAGTTGAGATTAGGCAGCCAAGAAATACCACACACGTTTTTCTTAACTGTCCATAACTAACTTTATGTTTGGTAGGCAATTCAGCATTACCCTTCTATTTATACATCTCAAAACTGCATCAAACTCTACAGACCTATTTCAAAGAACATATCCAATATTCACAAGTGACGGCATATTTACTTCAAACTAAAGCAGTGTTCAAGAAAGAAGTGGTGAAAAAGTGCTGGAAAATGAAGTATACTCAGTAGTACTGCAAAATATTGATGGGTAAATATACTGAGACAATGACAAGAAAAAGGAAATGTAATTGTGGTGAAACAGAAATGGAGAAGGCTAAAAACCAAGATGAAAAGGAAGAGGCAAAGAAAAGCAGAAAAAGCATTTTTTTTTTCTTGAATCTCATAGAGCAACCACTTCCTAAAATGCCATCAGCAGCAGAAAGGGACATGCAGCCTTCAAGCTGGACATTAAAAATCAGATTTATCTCCTGATTCCCTTCTTCGTCCATTTCAATCCTACCAAGTCTTTGCTGTCAGATTCCTACCACACACTCTTCATTACTCTTAAAGCACAGTGACTCTACCAAAATGCCTATCCCTGACTTTCAGTCACATTTCCTGTCACCTCTTGAGCCTTTGGCCATGCCCTGCATCATTTCCTATGTACCTAAGCTGTGCTGCAAGCCTCTGGCTGCTCTACATTTGCACAACATCGTGAAGACTCTGAAGCTCTCCAAATCTGGATCTTCCAGGTGGAGGCAGCCAGATCCTGGGCAAATGGTTCTTCCATGACAAACTATCAGTCACCCAAAGAGCAATCCCACCAAATGTACATGTACTTGCTTATAGCAAGACTTATAGCTGAGCTGATTTCTAATAATGCAGGGATCAGGCACTCCTCAGGGAAATTCAAAATACCCCTGAGCTCTTAATCTCTCAGTGTACTCTGATTTACTGGTTTAAGAACAGAAAAGTTGTTTCTAGTGAACTCAGGAATTTAAACTTCATAAATACTTGCAAAACTTCCATGAGACATTGTGTATGTCTTTAAAGACCCAGATATGGCATTTTGAAACACCTAATTTTATGCACATGGGAATCAGCTTCACTGAAAATCACTCAGATTTACATTTTCCAAAGCACTGGATATAATTTCTCTTACAGGTTTTACTTTCAAAGGGATTTAGTCATCTAGGTCATGTAAACATTCTAGAAAATGTTATTTTTTCTGCTCCTACTTGTTTTTTTCACATCTACTGTAGACACTTGACTTTAGTATGACCCAAAGTGCACCTCTGCTCTGTAATCAATGGACACGGGCAGTTCCCTCCATGAGGTGAGTCACAGCATCAAAGTTAGGTGCCTAAAGTCAGTGTGCAGACCTGGGAATTGTGTCTACATTTTGGCAAGCAATTTTGTCAAGGCTGGCCTCTCAATGTACCACAAGGTAAGGACACAGTACAGTTTTATCTTGATTAATTGTTTGGAGACAAAGTAAATAACTTTTTTTTTTTTTAATGAATACTACTTTTCTGAGCATCAAGGCAGGAAGAGGTTGAGCTATCAGATGAAAAATACCCACAACTCCTCTTAAACCACAGAAGGTACATATACTTAGCAATTCTAATGTAAATAACAGCATCATAATAGCAATTTATCTTCTACTCCACATTGAACAAAAGAAATACAAATGAAAAATTACCTGAGCACCATAGACTCGTTGCATTGCCTGAAGCAACTGGTTTGTGTATTCTGTAAGGGTTCCTGCATCTTCTTCAAAGACGCTGAGCAAAGAACGAGTCTTCAATAAAAGAAAAAAAAACCAAAGTTTTCAGTCTTGAGTGGAAATATTAAAAAGAGTCAAAAAAGTAAAAAGTAAAAAACAATCAGAAATAATATGCCCTTGACTTGCACAATTCTGTTTATTCAGAATCTCTAAACATGTGGAAATAGGTTCTTTTATTATGGATAAGTAAACTGAGGCACAAAGAGGCAAACTATTAAAATACTACAGCAACATCCCAAGTCCCAGGCTCTTGCTCCTACTAATAGATAGTCCTTCCAACATAATTAGGAATGTAAAAAAACCTGAGTATCTTCCTGCTTATGACAGTAATTCAAACCATGTTAAGGACTGGGAGTCAAACACCACTGCTTGCTCACTTTACTTCTCCAGTGTCAGACTGCATTGAAAGCACCCTTTCCACTGAGATAATTTACACTCTGTTATTCACTCCCCACTGTCTCGAGCAACTCTTAAGGGGCCACGGCCAAAGCGAGCTGATGTCACTGGACCAAACAACTGAGTGTTCATCTCCAAGAGGCACACACCCACTCAGAGATACCCTGTACTTTCTTCACTCTGCTAACTCATCCTTGTCAGCAAGCAGGAAGGGGAAGGAAGAACTTGCGTTATCTTAAAGACACAAATTCCCCTGGTTTGTTCAGGTGGAATCATCAGGAATAAAGAATTATGTTGCTGACACAGCTCTCAAGATGGGAAAGAAAAGATATTTCAGAATAATGCTGGGCTCCAGAATTTGCTAGATCTTTACAATAATTAAAGAGGAAAGATTGTCCCTTTAACAAACTCATGATCCACACTTAGCTTTGATAAATCCAGTCTATTTGAGGCTAACTGGAAATGTCTCTCCATCTGTACAGCTAACCCATATGACATTAATGAGCTTCATCTGCTTACATGAGGGGCATACATAAACTCCAGTATGTTCATAGACATGTCAGTCCTGTAAAAGAGCAAGTCCTTTATGTATAAGTCCTGCTCTTACAGGAATCTCTAATGTACCTGAAGTATCCAGGTTGAAATTTGGGGAATTTATTTTCAAAGGTTTAAGATACTCCACTGTTTTAACAGAAGGCACGCGCATTTTCCAAGGCATTTTTTCTTCTCTGCAAAACTCTCTGCCCAGACTTTCTTGGCCCTGGAAAACTCAACACCAGCATCCTTCAAGAATCCTGGCCTATGATTAACTATCATTTCACTTCTGCTGAGAAGTAGCCAAGCCAGAAACTACTGCTGCTCAGTGGTTAGAATACATGACCTGGGAATCAGTCTTTGGGTTCTCTTCAGAACCTTCTTCCTCTGAGTAGCTTTAAAAGCTCTCAACAGTTCACTTGAGCTGCTACAACACCTCCCACCTGGGAGATGCTGGCAGTTTGGGAAGCTAGTTTGAGATCCTAGCACGTAAGGGAATATTGTTTTCAAATAAAGTCAACATAAAAACCAGAGAATGGAGAGAAGTCCAAGTCAATGAAATTGATACCAGGAACCCAAATGTTTAAAGCACCTTTGTACAGAACTTCCCTGTAAGGACAGTGATTTTGGGAATTTTCCATATTAACATATTATTTCAGTAACTGCAAACATATTGATTTTCAAAAATTTCTAGTTTCAAATGTTTTATCTTCAACGATGTAAAGCAAAATAATGTCAACAAACTATTTTGTATCTATACAGTACTCAATTTGTGTTACAATGGCACCTGTTTTGTGCTACAATGGCACATGAAAAGTACAGGGTACAAAGATGGTTTAAAAAAAATCTGGGGAAAGCAAACATTATAAAACTTGACACAATGCTTATCAAGCCTAATCTCAAGCCAAAACTCAAAGATTATAAAGAATTGCCTGAAGTAGGCTACAAATCACACACTTCTGCCTGCTGGAAAAGGTTCCCAAATACAGGAATGTCAGCTGCATTTGTAGATTTTAGTAAATTTTTGCAGACTCAGATTTTTCATTTGTCTAAATATGGTTTGAGGTAGAAGAGCTCCGGGAACCAACTTCTGAAAGTTTTGGCCTCTGTTATTAGTACATTGTTCAAAATAATAAAAACAATAAATGATTCAGACAGTTTGGAAGTTAATCTTGGAAACTTCTACATTTAAGAATACCATATGAAATCACTGTAACAAAATACCAGCATGTATGTATTTTCTTTGTTGCTGTTTTGACAAATTTTGGAATAGCAGCTAATTCTGCTGAAATAAACCAGTAATCCAAATATTAAGCTGAGATTTAGGAGGCCCCATTATTCACAACATTATCTCAGCTTCTGGAAGGATAGGAAAAATTTTTCTAGTTTCATGTAAGTACTTCCCTTGATTTTAGCATGACTGCTGACAAAAATTTTTCTCTATTTTGTAGCCAAACATGTCAAAATTAAGACACTTCTTATGGCCTCTTTCAGCCAGTGTCTGGAGACAAATCAAGACAAAGGTAATGTACTGATGGGGAGAGATAAATGAAGTTCCAGAAACCTGATTAAGAAATAACTTTGGCCTAGTTCTCCTCAGTCTTGCATGTAAATCACATACTTCCCACAGATTATACAAAGTGAGGTTATATCTTCATTTCACTACCCTTTGCACTCCTGTGACTGCACAGAGCAGGAAAGAATCAGGTTCCTTCTTGCAGAAATAACTGGTCCTATAAGATGCTATGCTGCTTATTTCTGTGGAACAGAGACTAACTTTTTACCTTGATTTTGTGAATCTAAAGCTCTCCCCAGTGATAAAAGTAATAAAAATATAAAAGACTGAAAAAAACCCAGTCCTGCTTCCTTGCATAAAAACAGTATATTTTAGCAACACTGGGCCATTATAAAAATTAAACAATGTCCCTCCCTCTGAAAGCTGTAGAGCTTGAAGTAAAAGCAATGACCAAATCAGGGTAAAACATCCTGTCAATACTCAGGTTTATGCATTGCCTGGTATTCCAGTGATGGCAAAAGGAGATGTTGAGACAGCCTTCATTCCAGGACATAGGAAAGATGATGACCTCCAAATTCAGTTCAGTGCCTTGTTCAAATGCTTTCAGACAGGATTACATTTTTAATCACTGAGGGAAATGTTGACTGAAGAGGTAAATTAGCTCACTTCTCCTTCATGTCAATTTCTTCAGCTTTAGGACACAGTGGGTCGGTTAACATTAAAAATGTTACTAACTACCCATAATGAATTTGGTACATTCTGGTAAACTGTGGAACACAGAAAAGCTCAGGTTGGTAAGGAACTCTGCAGGTCACCTAGTCCAAGCCTGTGCTCCAAGCAAGGCTGACTTTGGTGTAACATCACATTACTCAATACTTCTTCCAGCCCAGTGTTTAAAATTCCCAAGGATAATTACAAATACGCCACATCAAAGAGATGATGGAAATACTTCTTACTAGAATGGGATTTCATGAAATTACAGAAAAACAGGAAAAATGAGGCAATTAAGATAAGACCCAAGGCTCATTAAGTCCTGACAGGTGCACTTCCAATCTTTCCTTCAAAATGTCTCATGACAGACACTGTAACACCTTGCAGCAATCTGCTCTACAGCTTACCTATTCATTTCTGCTCCTGATCCATCAGCAGACACGTTAGGATTACAACACAGGGTTACCTGGGAACTGCACCCATACTGACCCACCCTGCCCTCATTTGCTTTTTCCCTGTTTCACCGGCTACTTTTGTATCTCGCTCTGCACCACGCTTTGCTCCCAAGCGCACCTTCCGCATCCCTCAGTGGAATTTCCATTCTTTCCCCTTCCTGTTACTTCCCTCTTCCGCTCAGCCAGCCCCTGAACACATCAAGACATGACATGTTCTTCTCTGTGGGCCTTCCACAGTGCCGGGGTTCCCTGTGCAGCTGCGGGACTCGGCGGCTCCCGGCGGCGGGGCACGGGCTGCTGCACTGGGGCGAAGGGAGGAGCATCCTCCCCTGCCTGCACTCGGGAAGGGAAGGGCAGCGACCGCCTGCTTCCTCACAGCCCTTCAGAAGGAGGTCATCTTCGGTGGGAGCCGCCCCACTTATCCTCATGAGAGCTCCTGTATGGCAACTGCGGCCCTTGAGGAGTAGACACGCTGGCGGTGACACTCCTCCAGCCCATTTTGTCACCGGGGCCAGGTGACTCACCGCGCACAGGTGTCGTTTTCCCTTTGGGGGAAGCCAGCGCACCGAGCCCTGCCCACCTGTCCTTCCCCGACACACCTCGGCTGTTCAGGGCAACCCTTACAGCCACCGAGCGCAGTCCCAGACGGGACGGTGCGAGGAAACAGCCACAGCAGTTTCACTGCGGGCGGTGAGGAGAACGGGCGCAGTGCCCCCCGCGCTGGGCGAGTCCCTCGGCCCGGGGGACGCGAGGAGCAGACTCTGCCTGCTTTTCCCCGCGAACGCCCCGCGGGACACCAGGCCTCCCCCGCGGCCGCACGGCTGCCGTCCGCTCAGCGCATCCCCGCTCCCCGACAGCTCCGACAGCCGAGCCCGACCCGACCACTTCCCCGCCCGCCGCGCTGTCCCCCCGCACCGGCCCCGGCACCCCTCTCCCCGCCACGGGACGCTGCTCCCCGGCCCTCGCCCGCTGTCAGCCCTCCCCGGCCCGGCCAGACCGCGGGCTGCCCGCCGGCACCGAGCGCTCAGGTGCGTCACACCGACGGACGGACGGGCTGTCTCGGCAGCGGCCGCTACCTGCGGGCTGTCCTGCAGAGCCTCTTCCAGGAGGAGCTTGTCGACGGCGGGCATGTTGGTGCTGCGAAGCGACGGAGCCCTGGCAGGAGCGGGGAGCGCGGCGCTGGCACGCCCCGGCGGCGGGGCTCGGCAGCGTCCCTCCCTCCCTCTGTCTGTCTGTCTGTCTGTCTGTCCGTCCGTCCCCGCGGGGGCGGCCGCGGCGCTCTCCTAGCACCGGGCACGGCTGGACGGCTCCGCTGGCGGGGCCGGGGCCGCTCACTCCGCCCAGTTCCCGTCGGCCGGAGGAAGCGAGTCACGGGGAGGGCCGGTGGGGGGAGGCTTCCTGCCGCCATTAGCTCGGCGGGCCGCGGGACGGAGGGCGCCGATGGAGGGCGGCCGTGCCGGCCTCCCGCAGCTCCGCTCCCGGAGCGCAGGGTGGGGGGAGGAGGCATGCAGCAGCGGCCCTGGGTGCCCCTTCAGCTGAGAGAGGCTGCGAGGGTGCGTGGGTGTGATAGAAACCAGGGGAAGATCAGCCTCTGCAGCCTGAGCTCCTGGGGCTTGGGCACCTGCAGCTGTAGGCGAGCCTTTGCTGCGCTCTCCTCAGGTGTGCCCGGGGACGCTTCTGGCAATCAGCACAGCCGCTTGCTTATCAGTCACCCTCGTTTGTTCTTGTCCGTGGACAACTCTGCAAATTAAACTCTGAGACCTTGTGCTCCAGCTATGCAAATGCCCGCACAGCCATAGCCTGTAACACCATAGCCCCATAACTCTTGGGGGGTTAGAATGGATGCATTTTGAGTTACTAGTCCTTCATGTACTGAGCTATGTTTTTATAAGTCTTCATGCTGTCTTAATTGTGTTGGATAACTCCAGCATTTAGACATTAATTTGGATGCTTAGTTGAGCAAAATTAATACTTTGCAAAGTAAGCACAGCTTGATCTGTATTTGATTACATACATGCTTTTGAAGGGTGTCCATTGCTTTTAGATGCCCTAGCTTCTCCAAAAGTCCTTTGTTATAGATCTTGTAGGGGAGTTGCTCCATTCTTATCAGTGGTAGCTTTTGTTGCTCCAGTGTGCCTTTAGATAAAAATGGAAATACTTAAATCCAGAATCTCATTTAAGAAAAAAAAACCAAAAAACCAAACCAACAAACAAACAACCCAGGAAAAATCAAAAAAACCCACCACCAACAAAAACCCCCAAAACCTACTTCTGAAGATTTTAGGAAGAATCCTGCCAATTAAACAGAATATACAAACAACCATACTGGCTGTAAAATGCTACCATCTTTGAAGATATTTCACAATTTTCAGATAACTCATATTGCTGCCTTCTTTTAAAAGAAGAAAAATTCTAAAAAATGCAGCTTGTGTTGTAAAAGAGCTCCAAACATTAATATCAGCCAGCTTCTTGCATCTAAGTCCCAGTGGATTTTTCCACTTCTGGCATTCTTAAGCAATAGCAAACATTTTATGTGACAAGGTGATTGCTAATAAAGATTGAGGGGTTTTTTTTTCTGATTAAAAGACTTTTTGCAGATTGGCTGGATGATTGTTTGCTTTAATTATGTATGAGAAAGACCACTGAACCCTGTAATTTTGGCTAAGGTATTTCTGTGTGTCTGACATTGATTGGTATTGCTTCTGAAGCTTGTGATGGGACCTTTAACACAATGTGCCAAGCCATAACAGTGGGACTGCCCCACCAGTCCTGAAGCTGGACTCCCTGTTCCAGGCCTTTGAGTAAGAACAGAGGTCTCAGATTCAGTTCCTTTTCCTGCCTGAATAAAGACACTGAACCATAATAAAGATCTCTAGCTAATACCAAAAATACCATGGATGACAGTATGTATTTACATAAAGAGAAAATAAAAATAGATACAGATTTATCGTAATAATGTTTAAAAAGAGAATTTTAGAATGGTGAAAAGAGGTCAGAGATTTTTTTTTTCCTACGGAATATGAAATAGGGCACCAGTTAGGCATTAGGCTTAAGAATCCATGATCACATCTGAGCCAATTTTGTTATTCTGTATTAAGTCTTATTTTTTTATCAGAGACTTTGAAAGCATCACTTGAAATTAATGGATAACAAGAAAACCATGCTTCATCAGATTTTCTGTATCTGTTAAAGCAGCTTCAGGGCATTTTAAAATATTTCCTAAATACTTAGTTTTAGTGACAACTTTTGCCTCTTTCTTTCCCCCTCTTGTCTTCAAATAGTTCAGCAACAGCTCTTACCCATTGAGTTGAAGTATTTCCTTCACCAGGAAAGCATCAGGGTGGTTTGTGGTTTTATTTCACATCAGTGCAATAACCTGGAAGGTTTTGTCTTCTTCCTTTTGATGTCTTTGTTTAGTCTGAGGTTCAAGAGTGGAAGCCTGTTGTCATTATAAAGTTCAGGATAGTTATTTCCAGAACAGGTTCTACTAGTTTTATTTAAATAAAACAAAAAGCACTTCATTAACTTACTGAAGAGTGATGCTTTTTACTAGCTGTCATTCTTTGTTGCATCATTTCCTACATAGCTATAAACTTGGCAGATTACTTATTTATAGTGAACAAAATGTTTTTATTGAACTTTACCAATTCAGTCCAGGTGGTTTTGAATTTCAAAAATTTGCCTATTAGTAATTGAAATTAATTTCCCAGTCACTTGGTGTTATTGGATCTCAAGAATTATTCTCCAGTTTTGGTAACTCCAAATAATGTTTCTAAAAGAATTAAAATAACCCACAGTACAACTACCAAACATTTCAATAACTTATTTATACAGCATTAGCAGTATTATAAAAAGAAGTTAGGTACCTTGTGCACGGGCAGTCCTTTGGGTAGTGGTGTCTCATTCCTTGACACAAGAAAACACAGTTTCTGGGTTTCCTGAGTTTCCACATTCTATATCCACGTACTAAATGCAATATACTCGCCTACCACAAAGAGCCATGCTACTGAAAAGCACTCTTACAGCCGTTCTAGGAGCATTGAACATATGGTAAGAGAACAGGGAAACAGTAGGCACAGTACTCACAATCAGCCACCTGACTGCTCAAAAGACCTGCCATGGAAGTGTGAACTGAGCTGGAGATCATTTCCAGGAAGCAGCCCAGTTCATTTGTATGTGTGTATTCCATAACCTACAGATGACTCAATTATGTTAAGAAAAATGGCTCCTAGAGTGCGAAAACTTTAGGGAAAAAAAACTCAGAATAGCTACAATTAAACTGATCCATACTGCTTATAAAACTAGCAAGAGATCATAGTATCAAGTAAAATCAATAAATAATTGAGCATTGAGTATGAAGTAATTTATTACATAAACTAATTGTCCTGCTTCTAATAAAAGATGATGCTTCCGTCCAGCAAAAGCCTGACAGTAGCCAAAAAAGTCTCATATTTGGGAGAAGGATCAATTTTAAAAGAAGAAGTTTGAATTCATCTGGAATTTCAAGATTTGTCTTTTGAACGAATCTCTTGGCAGAATGATATAAAATCTTCCAGTATTTCTGTAGGTCCACAGAAACTGGTGCATCTTCAAACCTGAAACTAGGGTTTTACACAGGACAGTCTTGTTCCTGTTTGAGGATGGCCAGGAACATCCCTTGGTAACCAGCCAGTCAAGTCTGGCCATGTGACAGGATAGGAAGAACCACGCTGTGAGGTGGCAGCTGGGACTGTGCCTTCTGCAGGACTGAAGGTGTCAGTGCCACGCTCCCAGGTTTGCCCAAGTGCTTTCCCCCCTAACTGCCCAGCACCAGCTCAGGGCTGGAAGCAGCAGTGCCAAGCCTGGATGGTGCTGTGCCTGAGTTAATAAGCCCTGCCAGCTTTAATTGGACTGTTTGGAGACAAGGCAGCTGTTGCGCATCCTTAGCCTAATTTATTTCCAAATTTGATAATCCACTCAGTATTAATGGAGAGCTGACTGTAATTATTTTTTTCTGGTTAGACTAGTAAGTACAGAGTAAGTCATACTGCATTGTGTTCTCTTTCTCATATGTTCCATTATAACTTTAAAGAACTTACTGCATTATGCTTCCTTTTTGGCTTCCTACCTTATACTTTACAAGAAATTTCTGAGCAGTGGTGTGGTAGTCACATGTTTGCTAAGTCAGCTGAGTATATTTATGCTTTTAACAAAGTGTCTCATATTCTTCTTTGTGCTCAGTAAGAAATCTTTGAACTGCAGATGACTTTTATCCGTGTAATAATTTACCATAAGTTGTGCAGCTTTGTATAAATATATATATGTATAAATATAGAGGATATGTTATATGATAGTAGCAATAAATTGCTTCAAATGAATACAAGTGAAAGATGTGAAAAAGACTCTTAGTACTTTCACTACCAGAAGCATCTCAAAACATTTTTTTTAATAGTATCTGAATAAATTACTGGTTAGATTAATACTAGGGCATCTGGTGTACTGGACATGTCTTGGACACATAGGAAACAAGTATCTTGTGATTTTGTGTATGACCCATAACATAATACTGGGCTGGAATAAAATTCCACTGAAATTATTAATTGCTATGTGACCAAGATGTCGTTCTTTATTTTAACATAAAACACATGGCTTTGTTTATTTCCATTAAACACATTAGTAATATGCCAAAATGGATATGCACAGATGGACTGGCTGGTGGGATGGATCTAATTAAAACCTCATTGAAGGTGAAGGGTATAACTGCCATCTTTAATTTCATGTAATTTAAGGACAATTAAGTCCCCTCCTGTAACCAAGCACAGCAGCAGCCTCCACCCAGATCCAGAATAAAAATATGGTTTCAAATGCTGGAGTCACTGATGGCAGCACCAGCCAGAGGTGTTGCCACCACTTCCTCCATGCCTGCCTCTGCCCTGCGCTGTGTGGGCTCGCATAGTGTTTAGTGTGGCCATGACTTTTTGTTTGGGGACGATCTGATGGAGGGCATCTGATTTAACAGTTTGCATTTGCTTTGCAAGAAACAAAAACAATGAGAGAGTAGGTAGTTCATTGGAGAATTAGTGGAATATTTTAAGCTAAAATTTTTATGTTTTTGCAGTGCAAATGTTAATACACAGGCTCCCTCCTCCTTCTAGCTGTGCTTTTTGTGATGTGTGTTGTTCCCTAACCTGCTTCAGGTGATGGTCCAATGGAGTTCAGGGCTGTCTGAGGAATGGTGAAAAATCTTTGGGTGAAATACAAGAAGTGACAGAAAGAATAATACAGGTACTTCATCTAAGAAATGCATATCTGGTATGATTCTGTACATTAATATGAGACGTCTAATGCCTGACATATGATTATGAAGTGCCAATAAATAACCTGTTAGGCATAAAGGTTACCAAAAGTCAGAAAACCACATTCAAATGCAGGCTGGATCCACAGAAAAGACTGTCAATTTAATGTCAGAGGGAACCTGCTCTTTTAGTCTTTGCAACATCAATACAAATATCACAAGCAAATGCACTTAATGTCACTGTGTCTAAAGCCAGCTCGTAGTCTAATTTTTTTATCATGAGATCATATGAACCAATCAGGCCCTGCAATTTTGTGTTTCTTTCTGAACAACACAACTGAAAAATTCATGTGGTCTTAATTCTGATCACTCCCTTTGATTCATTTTTGTTCATCTTTCTATGGCTGGTTAGGCTAAAAAAGCTGAATGATGTCTTAACATTTATATATAGCAGAACATACCTTAAGACCTATTAGAAGTCCATGAAAGTTTGCCAGCATGATTATATCCATTTTGGTCTTGCTGTTTTCTGTTTGGACTCTTTTTGTTCTCCATACACAGTGTAAGCACAGAGGTGTCTGGGTACATAACTGAGGCTGCTGCAGTCCACAGAAACCCTGAACAGCTCTCCTGCCTGCTTCCCCCTTGAGCAGAGTCAGTGCTGCCCAGGGCAAAGGCAGAGCAGGATGGCGCAATAGGATGTCATCTTGTATTTTTAGAGAAACAGCAAAAAACCCCAGAGGATGATACAGAAAGTATTAAGGAGACTCTAGGCAGCACCCAAATGGGCACAGATACCACAATCTGTTTGTTTCCTGCTGGGCAGTGACTCCTCCCAGCAGGCTGCCAAGACAATGTCAAGAGCACAAGTACATGAACAAGTGCAGTCATACAAGGAAAATGCAGTGCTGCATTGCTGCCCAGGCAGCAGGTCTGTGCACCCCCAGTCCAGCTCAGCAGGAACCCTCTCCACAATGCTCAGATGCTTCCAGTGTCGCAAGATCAGATGTTTCCAATTTTTCTTCCTGCGGCGGCTGCTTAGAAGTTCTTCTGGTGTCTGGAGAAAGCCAAATACTGGGAACCCTTTCCTGTCATATGACTGGACCTACTGCTGCAAATGAAGGGCTTGCCAGACAGCTGGAATTCTGCAGCATGTTCACTGAGGCACTCCATCCAGCATTGCTGCTGGAGGCAGGGCTGTTGCTGTGGCGAGCTGGTGACTTGCTTTAGTAGGGGACAGTGAGGAGTGTGAGGGAAGCAGAGTTGAATCATTATAGGAGACGTTGCAAGCCACATATTGTCATTGCCTTTTGTAGCTTTGTAGCTCTTGGAGTGTCTTTTCAGAGGTGTGCTGCCCTTACAACATGGGTGAGGGAGCACAGCCCCTAGGAGGCTGACAGCAGGGCCTGACTGCTGCTGTGAGCAAAATAATTCTTCCAGTTGGCAAAGCTCTCTCAGTATTTTCCTGGGATAAAGGTCACTGTGAGCAAGGTACAAGCAAGGTGAACTATCTCACCAGGCTGTGGGCAGCTTTTGGGCTATAAACTGCCCGCCATATGTGACTGCTCAAGCACCTGAACTCGTGCAGAATTTGCCTTGCAGCCAAGAAGCTGCCCCACCCTTTAGCTTTCCATCATGTGATTTGCCATGCAGGCAGGTGGTTCGTAAGCCTGCAGCAATGACATATGTTACCTGTGCACTTGACAGCTCAGCTCCAGTCCTGCAAACTTAGAAACCTGTGTTTTGCCTGTCAGACTCCTGAAGATTAATCAGGCATATAAATGTTGGCTGGATCAGTAAATAGTTTCCCAGTTCTTTCAAATTCATTTATGGTAACACATTGCTTTTCCTTGTTTTTCTTTCACATTTTAAAACCAGAACATTTAGTTCAAGGGTCACATACAGTCATTATCTTTAAATACTCTGTAAACGTAAGTCCTGACAAGATCCTAGGTCAGCAAGTATCTCTCAGTTGAAACATGATTCATGCAGACAGCATGTACAGCTGTCAGAGTCAACAGCTTCTAGTAATGTGCATCGTTGTTTTCTTAGAAGGGACCAATGGTTTCTAATGAGTTTTTCACCCTCTCAAATCACACTTCTATGAAATAGCAAAAAGGAAAAAGGGCCCCAAAAAAGAGCAGTATCATATCTGTTACTTTGAGAACATAAATAATAATGCAACGGAAAATGTTCTCATCAGTGTTTAAACTAACTTAAAAGCTTTGAAAGAAATCTGTGACAGAATTTGCCAGAGTTTTTCACCCCTCCCCTGAACAGAACTGCTTGTGCAGTATTTCAGAGGTTTTGTTAGATTGGATTTACATTGCATTGTAGCGTTGCCAAATGGAGCAATGTTCAGTACTTTGAAAACTAAATCAAAAAAGAGTGGCTTTGTTTCAAATAAGTGCTCTGGTCATTGTTAGGTTTGAGTCCAGATCTCTTCTTGTTTTTGCTGTTGTACATCTGGACTGGTGCTGCCAGCACCTGTGGTTTCACCATGTCTCAGCCTTCTAGGGCAGGTTTGCTGTGAGGGGCTACCAGGCTGTCAGCTCCCCATCAGACCTTCCCCAAGTGACATGTGCTTCTTATTATGAGATGGGATTGCTTGGAAAATGACTGGCCCCTCTCATTCTGGAGGAAAGAGAAAAGCAAGTCCTTGAATCCTAAATGCTCACTGTCAGAAATCAAAGGATTAAACTTCCACAGCAATTATTTTAAACTATGTTCGTTATTTTCACACAACTCCATGCATTTTAGGAGCCTCAAGTCATGTATTTTGAAATACAATGCAAATACTAATAAACAAAACACCAGTGTTTTGGGAGCAACTCAGGTATATATTAAGGAATAGGTAGTTTGGGTGTGCTGCATCCATTTTGCTGTTAAACCTGGAATAAATGAAACGAGACAAAGTATTTAATGCAGAAATTCCCAAACTGTCCATTTCTTTGTCTGTCTTTACCATTTGCTTCTACTTGTGGATCCAAAAGCTGATTCTGTGTTTAACAAGGGTGAATTGCTTAATCTTTATTAATATAAATTAGAGGAATTTGTCACCTTTATATAGGTGCTAAAAGGATGTCTCCTATGAGAACGTCATGTGAGGACATCACATAACTACTATTGATTGCTTACAGTTGGTTTTATTTCGTGGGTACAAATATTCTGCTCTTACAAATATTTGAAATTATGCATACAAGAGCCTTCCTTGAATGCTTAGAAATTGCTAGTACCTTATCTGTCAAGAACTACATTCTGTGTGTTAAAAGCCACCAAAGCACAATATATAGTTGGTATTTGTGGGTGCCTTTTTCTTTTGAATGACCTAACACAGACTGCTTCCATATTGCTAATGCTAAGAACTTCTGTTTACTGTATGCCTAGTATGACAGAAGTTTTGATTAATCAAAGTTGTTAGCATCCTCTTGTATTAAACCCATATTTATATAGAGAGATGCTGTTTTGATGTACATTAATCTTTTCTTAGTTTGGCTGTTATTTGCTGAAGCAGATTTCTATTATTTCAATAAAATGGCACATGCAAGTTATGAAAGTCACAGTCTGTGTGAATTATATATAGCTACTGTAAAAAGACTGGCAAATTTTAGCTTCCCTAGGTTTTCAAAAGCTAAGGTATTAATTAAGCAGAGGTGGATAAATATACAGCTTTGATGAAGACATTTCTCATCATGAGGATGTGTCTGCTGCTTCTACAGTCTTCAGGCACACTGCATACAAAAACAAGGCAGCGACTGTGCTGGTTGGCATTGTTACCCATATAGGGCAAAAGCAATTCTTATGTGTGGAAAACGGTAATGGAAATTTGTATCAACAACAGAGGAAGAATTGGCATCTGAAAAAGTGCATGACAATAAAACATAATAAAGCAGGGATATCATCTTCCCACAGTACTGTACAAATAAGAGCTATGTGTGCAGAAGGGCCTCTTGAAATAAAAGTGTGAGACTCCAAACAAGAGACGTGCCTTTCTCATACACTAGTTCTGAGGCAGAGAGAGTTTCCTCTCGTGGATATAAATGCAGTTGTCTTATACTACTCGAGTACTAATTTAGGCTTTTCAAATGGAGCAAGAGTGTTTGAGCTACACATGTGCCTGAAGTGATGCACACACACTTTGTTTCAAGATGCAGTGCTGCACTGACATCTTCAAGACAGTGCAGTATAAAGGTCCTTTCCCTAGCATTTTGCCAGTTTTTCTCTTTTCATTTTGTGGTGCTGCCATTGGAAAAGCTGATTTAGCTGCATCTTGCAAATTAATTTATGAAGTGAGAGACAGGGAAAGAGATAAATCTGTCTGCATAGTATATTACAAAAAGAGAGTAAAATGCTTTTTCTCCTCTATTCTGGAATAGAGCTTTGGGAGGCTGTTTGTAGAGATAGTAAAATGAAGCTTGAGGGATCTCAGAAGTAAGAAACACCCTTACTTATCTTCTGTATTTTTGTGACACCTCTAATAGAAGAATCTGATACATCATATATATCAACCTTTTGGGCACAGAAAGGATTCCAAACTGTTTCTTAGTATCCAGTTTAAGCATTTGGCCATTTTTTATTTTCAAGGGCACCTGAAAATAACTCTGAAAGAGAAATCTTTGCAAGGAGGAGGTAATAGCTGAGCTCAACAGCAAATTCTTCAAGTCTGTGTGCTAAAATCCAGACTTTTTAGGAACAGACATAACACTGATGTGAACAGAGTACCATTGAATTAGGACTTATTTCTTCTCCATGAACTTACCTTTGAAAGTTTTAGTCTTGAACTCCATTTCTACCTTGTGAATCAGCTAAGAATCATATGCCCCATAAGCTTTTAAAAACAAAGGGGGTTTCATGACTATGGACAATAATCACATTCAGAAAGAATTATTGCAAAATTAATTGCTATTTATTCTGCCAGAGACTGGGGAGAAGAGGGGTGCAGAAATTTCTGTAAAGCTGGCATATCCACTAACAGAATTTTCACATTTCTTTGGCACTTATTGACTGGCCAGTGGGTTGCTTGTTCATTGCTGACTAGATGTTTTAGGAGAAATCATTGATTTTGTCTCAATTCATGTCTGATTTGGCCCAGTAGTGAGAATTTTATTAGTGACTTTCATGAGAGCAGGAACAGTTAGATAAATTAAAATCTTAAGATGAAAGAAAACCCTTGGTCTTGGCAAATACTCTTTTTTTGCTTTAAAGTGAGGTATTTAAATAATATTTTTTAAGTCAGCTTCCACAGACCATTATAAACCTACATGTTCTACCATTTTATGGGGTTTTTTTTTAATAGAACGAGTCATCATTTTCATTTAAAAGAAATATTCAAGTCAAATTTTTCACAGTCACTGCAAGGAGAAAGACAATTTGCTCTTCCTCTTACATTCCTGCAGTTTGATTCAGTTCCTCACCGTGCTGCCATGATAAATAATGCCATGTGGATCATTTAAGGTTAGATGGTAGCTGGCCCATCTGTGGGCTACTCACTGCGATGTGAGCTCAAGCTGAGGAAAGACCAGCTCAGAGCTCAGAGGAGTGTAGGGCTGGTGCTGAAAAGCTCCCATGGTGAGTGTGGAGCTGCCAGGCAGCCAGAAAAGGGACAGAGGGGCATGTAGAAAGCTCTCTACCACATTTTCTCATTGCTAACAAGGAATGCAAGGGGGGACACACTGCATGGATTACAGTAAGTCTATGATGGGCAAAGAAATATGGCTGCTCTCTCCATGCAGGTCCCTGCACTGCTTCTCATATAAACTTGGTACTGCTAGAATGGGTTTTTAAATACTTTCTCAGAAAATCACCTTCCAAGTGTTTTAACTACTTATTGATCAACTGCCAGAAAATATCAGCTTGCTATCACTGCTGCTAACTAAAGTTGAGGGTAGGGGACATGACATATTGAATCTTTGGTGTTCATTCTACTATGAAGAACAAAAAATCAGAAATGTGTGAGGTGGGGAATTGATTCTTCAATGCTTATCCTGATACAAGGAACAAACCACCAACAGCTGAAGTGGGCAGGGACCAGGCTCAAGGCACACAAAAGTAGGTTCTTCAATTCAATTCCATGTGGCTGGGAGGTGGAAAAGAGGATGCTGTGAGTGCCAGGGTCTTACATGTGTTCAAGGGTTGGTGGAACAGGTTCATAGAAGAGAAATGTGTTAAGTGTTGCTAAACACATGGCAACCACATCTGCCTCAGGCAGACTGTGACCTGCAAATGCTGGATGATGGGAGACGTTGGGGGACACATACCATATGAGTTTCCTTTGTTCTTTTCATCTGTCAGAGACAGAATCCTGAATAAGGTGGCTCTTTCCTTTTTTTTTTTTTTTTTTTGGTTCTTGTTAGGCAAATCCATTTTATAAATAGTAATGCTATCTCACTGCTTCCTACTTTGGCTTCTTTATTATCTCATCCATCAGCTATTTCTTGTCTTTCTGACTGCCAGCAAAGATGAACGTTCTTGATGTGTCCAGGTAGTGCCTTGCACTGTTGGGGTCACTTCGTGTGACCAAGTGCTTTCACAATATAGCCATTATTAAGAAATAGTATAGAAACATGGGGATTGTAGGTTTTTTTTTCTTTTTGTTGCCCTCTGGGTTTTGTTATGACTGTCATTTGGCTTCTGTAACCCAAATCAAGTTAGTTAACCCTTTTTTGTTAAGAATGAAATGTCCCCAGCAATGTAGAGATCTTCTCAATGTCTCCCTTTGCCATGTAGTAAGCAACTGCAAGGGCTGTGGAATCATGATACCTTTTACTTTGATTTTTCCCCCTCTTTCTATTAATGTAAATAATTTAGTATCTTGATGTATTGATCTTTCTTTATTGATGTGTAAAACAAACAACCCCCCAGTTGACCCAAGAGTGCTTTTTTTGTTTTGGTTGTGGGTTTTTTGTTTTGTTTTGTTTTGTGGTTTTTTGTTTGTTTTGTTTGTTTGTTTGTTTTGGTTTTGTTAGACTGGGGCTTGGACTACTGAATTTTTCAAGAAGAATCATCCTTGCAGGCTTACTGGGAAATTGGGTCATAACTTTCTGTCCTTTACTGGTTAAGTGTTCACAAGCACTATCTATGCTGTATCATAATATTTGAAGAAGTCAGTGAAACCTACAAGCCCATGTTGCCAGCTATAAAACAACAGTGCTCTAGCAATACTGTAAAGTTGGACAGGGAGAAACATGATACAAGGTAGCCTGAAACCATGGGAAGTAGAACTTGAAAACAGTGGAATTGAGAATCAACCATAAACCAGGTGGTTGCACTGACGAACTCCGACCACATATTTGCAGTGCAACTTGCCCCTCTTAAACAGGGCAAGTTTGGTCTAAATTGAATTCCTGTTGTAGATTTGATTAGGAAAAAATTTATCTCATGGTGCTAACTACCGATGAAGAACTGACAATTTTTTCAGGACATTTGCAGTTTTGAGAACATCCATGTCTAAGAGACACTGTTCAAAAGAAAATACTCAGAAGATGCTAATTGGTGCAATATTTTTTCCTATAAAATCATAGAATATCCTGAGTTGGAAGGGACCCACAAGGATCATCAAAATCTAGCTCTTATACTTGCATAAACTGAGATCCAACCCTTTGTAAGCAAATGTTTTGTTAGAAAGAAATAATGGATGCATAATGTTTCTGTGTGGATACTTAAATTAAAAAAAGATTTTGAAAAGTATGTATTGTTGTGCAAATAAGAGCTGTCCCTAGGACCCAGAAGTAATAGGTTTTATAGATCCTTTCCACAGACTTGCATACGAGCTTGACAGACAGATTGTTTGGATTTTAAGCACTCAGACCAGCAAAAATGTCCAAAAGGGGAAAATCACTGGAATTTCAGATTTGGATAATCCCATCAATCGACCTGCTTTCTTGGCTGGGTAAATTTTCTGTTCATTTAGGGAAAGAATAACAAAATCCCTTTTTACTACATCTTCTGAAATACTTACAGAAGTTCACATCCATACATCTCCCAGTCTTCCTCAGAGGAGATGATGTACACAGGGTGTGTGATGGCAGACACCAAGAGTTTGCTGATGCAGGGAACACATTGCTCCTTTCCCTTAATGTCAAGTGTTCATTTAATTAACTTGCTTAGGTGTATTTTGCTACCAGTTATTTCCAGTAATAAAGTGAAATGCTCTGTTTGTGTAAAACACAAGTAAAGTTGAAGCTAAAGTGTGTCTTCCCATTTGTAGTAGGAGGCAACTACAATAGAGCTGCCAAGAGAGGGGCTGACTCATTACAATCCCAGACACTGTATAGAGGAATACATCACATTTGCTGTCATAAGCCCCCTGAAGGGACGCTAATTCCAGCTTTGGATGGGTGTGCTGGAAGTTTCTTGCCTTATTGATCTTAGTGCAGCCCTTAGTTTGTGCACAGAGGGTGCTAGGCTTGTGTGTGATACACTGAACTTGTAGGAGGAGTGAGAGCACTTAGAAGTTAAATTTACCTTTCTCTCATCCTTAACACCACTGCAAGTTTCTGAACCAGCCTCATGTGGCCAGGGCACATGAACCAGTGAACCAGTCTTTGTGGCCAGAGCAATGGCTTGGTGTCAAGGCATCTCCAGAGGAATTTTGCCTCCCAGCTGCCTCTTCTAATATGTGAGAATGTAACTTGGCTTCTTTTTCACAACTTCTTCCTCCAAGGTAAACTGCATATTAAAACCATATTAAAACTGCATATTAAAACTCAGCTCATAGATACTTCAAAATGTGCCAAGCCTATGGTTAGTGTGGGTTGCTGGGAGTTATTTTGTTTGTTTTTACATTAGAAAACCACACAGGGCCTTAAGGAGCATGTTTTTCAGCACTGCTTTCAGAGCACGCTTTCTTCCTTCTTAACTCTGCCACTAAAAATTCGCTTTGGGCTGATGCTTGGTGCTGAAAGCTTGGCCTGAGGGTTCATTTTTCAATGTGTGAATTTCAGAAAACTGGCCATCAAAAAGAGGTGGTTTTGAACCTTTTTGAGATATTTTTTTTTTTCTGAAGAAAAATGCACACATTTGCACTGTCTGTCAGCTGCAGGGCCAGTGATGGTGAAGGAATTGTGTGGCCAAACCTATGTGCCCATTAGCCCTGTCCTGTTAAACTTTGAGCTGATTGTTCAGGTTCAGGCAATTTGATGGGAAGGTATAGACAAAGACCATGAAAATACTGACTTTCTGCAATTGACATGAAAATAGGTGGCCACTCAGAGGACGGAGATTTTACACCCTGTCCTGAGGTGGACATCAGTGAGCCCATGTAGGTGTTCCTTCCTAGGGCAAAATCCATAGGAGACTGGATGTTATTGTCTCTGCTGCTTATGGAGCTGCTTTGTTTTAATGTGTACTTCTTGGGAAACCTGTAAGAGAATTGTGAGGTCTTCCCCCCCCCCCCCCCCCCTTCTCTGAACACACTGCAAGATCAGGCAGCAGCACTTTATATCTGGTCCTTTTCTAGAAGACAATTATCAGTCATGCATATGTGATGCTCATATTGGTGTTTCTGTGACATCCCTAAAACATTTTTCTGAGCCCTTAAGCAAATTTGTTGTAGCAGTAGTATCTATCTGTCTATCTATCTATCTAGAGTATTTGCAGTTGTATCTAAATGTATCCACAGGATTTCAGCTTCCTGCTCATTTGAGGATGGAGGAGGAGTAACCAAGACGTCAAAAATTTAAAGTATTTTACTCCTTTACTTCCTTTGTGGAAGACAGGTTTGGGTTAACAGAAAGTCAAATTCTTCTTGGTAAATTACACAAATGTTGAATGAAAATGATTGCTTGAAGAATTTGTAAACTTATCTTTCATGTTTCTCAGTGCTGCTGATACTACTTGGGGAAAGTGAATCTGAAGCTCTTCTCAACTCAATGGGTCTTCAGTTTCACCATCATGCTTCTTGTAACTAGAGAAATACCCAAACCAGTCATTAAGATTTGCTTAAAATAGTGAACAGGATGTTACTGATAGCAGATATAGGGTTTGCAGCCCGGTCCTATGGTTATGCCGATGTTCCCCTTGGCAAATGAGGGTGTCCCAAAGCTCCGGTGAAACGCGTGAGCCAAGGAGCATCTCCACTGCCCGGGGAGGCTCTGGGCTTGTTGCCTGCGGGTGGGGGTCGTTCGGAGTCCTGCGGGCTTGAGCCTGGACTGAGCCATATCTCCGGCTTTGCAGCTCCAGCCCGTCCGGGCGAGGGAACAGCTCGGGGTGTGGCGCTCCTTGGGGACGAACAGCGGGTGCGGTGAGGTGCCGGGGCCGGGGCCGGGGCCGGGCGGCGGCGCTCGGGGCCGGCGGTTTCCCGGGCGATGGGTGGGGAGAGGAGGAGGAGGAGGAGGAAGAGGAGGAGGAGGGGTCCCCGCGGCTTTATCTCCCACCCGGCTCCGCCCGCCGCCGGCTGTCTCCCGTGACCGCAGCGCACCGGCGGGCGCAGCGCCGGCCAGGGCAGCGCCCATGGGCTGCGGCAACTCCACGGCCGGCGGCGCGGGCGGGCGAGGTAGGGCGGCGGGCCGGGCCGGGCCGGGATGGGCGAGCGGCGGGGCGAGCATCCCCTCCGTGCTGGGCAGCCCTTCGGGACTGCGGGATTGCGGGGGGCGGTGGCGGGCACGCACCCACACCCGGCAGGGATACAGCCCCCGGCTCGGGGGATGCCCGTCCGAGCCGCGGGAATCGCTGCCCGCCCTCTTGCAAGAGCGTATTCCTTTCCCGAGGCTGATCCGCTTGCTCAGGGGAGAGAGGGTGATGTGGCCTGCCGCGGGCACCGGCGGCTTTCTGGTGCCCGCTTGTCGCTAGGATCACCACCTCCGACAGGAACTGCCCAGGGCACGGCGAGCCCAGGCCGGGAGCTGGACATAAGGATCCCGCTGGGGATGTCAGCTCCGTCCTCTTCGCTTCCCTATAAGGCCACAAATGCTACTTCTGAAATTAATTTCTGCCACATCTTCGCCTTTTGCTTGTTGTTCGAGAAGTTGGAGGATATTCCATGATTGAGGCTTTATGTATGTTAATGTGTACTGCTGGCTGGTGCGTCCAGCTGGCTCCCTTATTTGTTCATTGCTATTTTCAAAGCAAGATCTGGGAAGATGGTGCTGTTGTGCTCTTTCTCCCCCCTGCCCCCGCAGAATAGGAAAGTACATGGAAACTGTTAAGTGGACCTTCACCCTGTAATTATAATACGAGCATTTCTCAATCATTTTTCATCCTAGCTGCACTTGGCAAACACTGCCACCTGCTCCAGTACCTTTATCAAGTCTTTCAGATGCACTTGTGAGCTTTCAACTCTTGCAAATATGCAAAATAATGGTTGGAAAACTTAGAATTACTGGGTCCCCATCTCTTACTGTTTTGATTTGACTTGATTTAACCAGAGTATCAGTGGTGCCATGGGTGGTGCTAGTCCTGACTTGATCCTGCCTGTGAGTGTGTGATGCTGCCTTCTCTAGGGTGTACATATGTGTGTGTGCTTGTGGGGAGTGATGCTGGTTTACCTGTTCAACTCTGAACACACTCGGAGGAGAATGTGATTTTGCCATTCCCTACTCGGTTTCTGTTAAATGATTATAATTTAGGATTTAGGTACTATGTCTATCCATCAGAGGCCTCTGTCACCCATAAAGAACACACTGTGTGAATTTGCTTGAACATTCAGTGCTCTTATTAGAGCTGTCCCATTTGCACAGATGAGTTCTCTCCCTTCAGTTGATTCCCACATTGCTGTGACTGGAAGTTCCTTCTGTATGTGACCAGTCTAGCTTCATACCACTGAGGTGATGCTTGTTCACATCTTGTTTCTGTTTGCTGGATAAAAGCACCAGAGAGGTTCAGCCGAGAATGTTGAGTCAATTATTAGTCCATTTGTGGTAGTTTCTAAGTTAATGTTGATTTGACTGCCCTGTGGAACTTGTACCAGGGTACAAATGGGTAAATGTCAAATAGACTAACTCTGACAGCAGTATTATTTTGATCTCAAAGTTTGTTTAAATGTGTCCCTTTGCATTAGAGGTAGTTGTCTTGAACAGGTTTTGGCTTGTAGATACATTAAGTATTTTCACTGATGGTCTGACTTCTTTGATAGTTAAACTTACTTACACGTTATACATAAAATATTTAAACTTGCATTTTTTGGTAAACTTTTGCATGCTTTTTAGAAATATTCCACAGATCTCTAAGGGCTTAGTGCAGGTAAAACCCAACAATGCCACATAAAACCCATCATTAGTATAATGGAATTATTGCTGTTGCACTGATAGACCTCTCCAAATCCAATGCAGCTCTGAAAGGTCCAGTTCACTTCTCATTTTCACCACTGTCAGTCAGGAATTACTCTGTGCAGTCTATGGTCTTAAAATAACAAACAGCTGGTAATAAAAGCAAGATGTCAGATGTCTACTATTTATTTACTTCATTTAACATTCCTTACAAAGTGTGTCTAATAAAAATAAAATTATTTTATAAAGGGGAAGGAGAAGACTTGCCATTTTTATTTGGAATCCTCGAGCTTTTCAGGAAAATGCAAGTCACAATTTTACCAAAAGATGTGAAGACTATGTAAATACAAATAAATTTTGTGGCATGCACAGCATGACTACATTTTTAATGCTAAAGTTATGACTATTCTGTAGTCAGTAATGTCAAAGCTAGAGGTGCATAACATGTAATTAACCTGTAACACTCTGTCATACCATATGACTAAGTATAATATTGTAGCATACTTCACAGAACACATTAAATGTGTTATGCCAATCCCCATTTTCTTACTCTGGTAAAATTCCTGTTGTAGCCTAATTTGATTTTTCCTAAGCAGATGTATATATGGTGATAGTTCAGCTAATGATATTATCTTCTGTTGCATGGCTAGAATGACATCAGAGCTTTCAGCTCTATGGTCTGTGAGATCTAAACTAATAGACATGATCTAGAATAACATTTCAGTCTGTGGTGCAGTACTCCAGAACACCAATATAACTCACAGCATTCAAATGTTCTTTCCAGAGTATCAGTGGCAAAAAGCTCTTCAACTGAGAAATGGCAACTTCAGTTATCCAAGTAAACTGATGTGTATGCATCCTTCTTAAATTACCTAGCTATTTTATGTATTAACTATAGTTATTTTTTGTTTCTCAACTTACTGTTTTCCTTATGTTTTGCTGTCCCATATCCTTTTTTCATGTTATTTCCTAGAGTTTTAGAAGCTCAAAAATAACTCTTCTCTTTCTTCTTTTTTTTTTTTTTTGGTGTCTTTTAAAAATATGCTCTTAAACATTAATTTCCTTTTTTTTTTTCCTGAGTCAAGGCATTTCCCTTCATTCTAATGATTCTTCACTTAAAATTTTTAACTGCCTCCTCCTTTCTGTATCTATTATAGTAGCAATGACAGCATCTTAAATTATGGTACTCTTTGGAGGCTGTCAGTCTAGACTTAATTTAAATATATAGAGAAGCTGTTAGTCTGTGGAAAGCTTCAAGTACAGTCAAGTTATGATGAAGGAGAACTTTCACACCAAGTTTTAACAGATTTATTAACTTCAGGTTTGGTGCAATGCCCAGGAAGTCATTGTGCCATTTTATTGACTGGGTCTAATCTGTGTATGGAACTCCCACCCGATGAGCTGAAGAAATAATCAATGTGAAACAAATTGATGATATTCTATCCTCAGTTACAATGGGAGTATAAATAGAATAAATTCATTGATGTTAGAACGCGTTTCCTTACTGCTGACTGTTGGAGCACTTCAGAAAGGAGCCTGCAGTAGAAAACTCATTCTTAACAATTGCATGTATGTGTGTTTAATTTGGAGGGGTTTTATTTGCTTTTTGTAACAATTTGATGTGCAAGAAAATGTCATAGGGCATTGTTCATTAAAAAACATCAGGAAAATGCTTCATAATCTGATCAAAAGTCAAGTCCTGGCATTTTTTGTATCCATTTTATTCATGTGAGTGGTTGCCTCTCATGCTTTTTATATTTTTCTGAAGCTTTTGCCTCTCACCTTCACTCATGATGCATTTCTCAGCACAGAGGAATATCCTCAGTGGCTATCAATGTCTCTCAACCATCTTTTGCATTAGGCCTGCATTTATTGAAATCCTGCAGTGTTGCCAAGAGAAGCTGCTGTTGTTCTGAAAGAGCAAAACCCCCTCTCACCTAGTGGAAGATGCTTTGGGATAAATTCTTCTTTTTGACTTGTCACTGTTAAAATGCTGTGGGTTTTTTTGAGGGATCACAGCTCCACTGCTCTAGACAGAATGTTTTTTGTCTGTAATCACTGGGGCTCAGAGCAATATGTGGCTGAATAGGACACATTTATTTGCAGGCTGTACTCATTCTTCTCCTTCTGCAACTCTAAAATGCCAAAATGCACCTATGGTCCTACTATGTAAATGGTGTGAGCAGAGAGGTCATTCAGTATTGCCTATTTTTTTATGGATGTGGCTTCATAGCTACTCTTTAATGTCTTGCTGAGGACAGGTTAGAAAAACCAAGCAAACAAGAGCCTATCAAGACAAGGCTTGTAGGGTCAAGTGCTGCCTTTTTTTAGGCCAAGCTCTTATAGTGGGAAAAAATGGACAAACTTTATATATGTGAGCCTTTTCTCAAGTCATTTGTGGAAGCCATCACATCTATGAGAGCACTAAGCCTTGCTGCTATGGAGCAAGATGTAGAGTGTTTGTGGATCAGTAGTAAACAAGATTCTTTGGCTGAACCTCTGGCAGAAGGAACTTGAGCAGCAGTAAAATTGTGTTGCTCACTAAATGTGCAAGAATTAGACAAATATGTCAGTGAAGTAACAGGGTGAGGGTGAATGGATTGGACTTTACAAATAAACACGTCTGTATGAACTGAGATGTTTTTGATTCCTTGGGAAATAATATCTATGTGTAAGGAAGTTCAGGCTCCCTAATGAACAAAAAGTTTGAAGTTTTTACAGAGATTTTTTTATAGTACACCTAGCGAAAATGATGTTCATTTGCAAGCTCAGAACTCTTGAAGGAAGAAAACTCCTTTGTTAACTGGAAACACTCTCAGATCTATTGTCAGGTCTTAGTGGTACTTGAATGAATTTGAACCAAACACTTGTTTCACTTTTGCTAGTGAAAATGAGAAATAGCCCCCTGGAAATTAATGGAATCCCATCAATGAAAGTGAGGACAAACTGGTTTGCTGTGCTTATAAAAAAGTAGAAAACATTGTATTTCTTTTTATATGTATTTTTAAATTTATTGTAAAAGTAAAACTGATCTCTTAAAAAGTGGATTTCTTTTTATCATACTCAGTTCTCAAAGTTTTTGTGTGAAATACATTTCAAAACACTGCAGTGATTTTTCAGCAGTGTACCCTTGCTAATATTCCAAGAAAACAAGTGCTGCCATGTGTGAACATTAGTGGCATATTTCCAAACACAGGTTTCTATAGCTCTACACAAAGCCTGGGCTGATGGGTTTGAGTGACATCTCCCATCTCCAGAGTGAGGATGTACCATAATGCATTGAAGACAGGCATGGCACTGAACATGGACATGGCACTGAAGTGCACCAGTAATTGACTGGAACTTGATTATCACCTCTGGGGAGTGTAGCAGTGCTGTAGGCACACAGTTCCTCTCCCTCGGCTTGAGCTTTCAGTTTGTGTATTAAACACTGTACTTTTGCTGTACTTCCTGCAAGCAAGACACATTTTTCAGGTGGGCATCCAAGGTGCTTAGACTCAGAAGAGTCTTGGCAAAGGCCTCAAAAAGGGCCATGAACTTTTTTAGAGAAACTGATTTTGATTGCAGAGAATTTAGACTAAAAAATAAAGTCGTGGGCCTCATGCAGAACAGGCACAGCAAAGGAGTAGTTTCTTCTGGAAAAAATTAAAAATCCTGCTAGTTCCAGTTAGGCTTTTCAAAACACATTTTCTGAAGTGTTGCCGATGCCTGGGCTCTCTCTAGGGGTACAAGGGGGTGCCCTGAAGGCTCATAGCTGAGCTGACTAGATGAACTGGCCTTGGTGGCAGAAAATGTCTCCCTACATTGACAGAGACTGAGCTCTCACAGCAATGCCAGCCTTCCACCTGGACACAATTAATCTGAGAGGTTCACATGTAGTGCTTCACAGATGTGCCCTCAAAGCTGAAAAGTCTCAGAGGGCTCCCTGGTGGAGTAGGGTTTTAAAGCAAGGGCCTGAGCTTATTGTGAGCAGAGATACTCCCTCCAACTTTAGGCTTTTTTCTGATACGTAGCCATACTGAGATTTTGCTGACTCTGGAAGCAAGACTAACAGAAGAAATGTGTACAGTCTCATATGAGTCTAGTCTGTGTTGCTGCTGGGAAAAGGAGGGATAGTCAGGTCAGAAGAAATGAGAATGACATTGTGTTCAGGAATTAGCTGTAAAGGGTGATGTTTTCTGCCATTCAAGCAATCCATTCAGAAAGCCTTGCATGTCTATTTCTTCCTCTTGTTTAAAATAAGAATGCAAAAGGCATATTCTTACATATCAAAGGGAGATGAAAGGTATTTGCTATTTATATATATATTTTTGGCAGCAGAAAAAATAAAAGTTTTCCAAAAAATGAAATACTATGGGAGAAAAAAACCACAACCTACCTCCAAACTCAAAAAATCTCTGGGATTGGCTACTTCCGTTTCTTCAGAGTGAGCTCAGATCACCTTTTCCAGCTAAGTGCTAAGAGGAAAGAAGAAGTGAAAGGTTTTTCTAATGTCTGCCCTAACTTCTGTAATTAATAGAATGGATAATTTACTGGTTACTCAGCTGAATTATATACTAGCAAGAGCAACAAAACATTAGTAACTTGGGAGGAACAAGAAAGAGTTTGTACTTGGGTAAATGTTTGTCTCCCAGCAAGAAACATTTGAGTCACCAAAACAAAAAAGTCAAAAAGTCAGTCACTTATATCAGGCAGCCAGGTGGCAGCTTTTGTGTCTTTGTTTTTTTGTTAAATAGCAAGATGAATTAAGGGGTGGTTGATCTCGTTAGGTGACTGGGGCTTTGGATGGGTTGTGTTCCAGTGTTTATATTAGTTTTGTCTAGTAATTTTATAAAACTTTGTTTATCTGGCAGGAAGAACGAGGTAGCATTTTACACACTTGGTGCCAGCTCTACAACTGCATCAAATGGCAGAATAATCAGGCATTTGGGAGTAACTACCTGGTTAATTGTGCCAACTTTGTGGCAGACAAAACCACCAGAGTTCTGAGCAAATGGAAGCATATAAAAGTCAGAAAGATTATTTTTTTTCTTATGTTGCTCCCATCTTGAGTGACTGCACCTGGGCACTGGTCCACAGCAGCATCATTTTCATACACTGAGAGTCTGGCCCAGATGTGATATATTTAAGAGATTATGTGGATAGTCATTAAAGATAAACTGGACAATCATGAGAAATGTGTTCTCTTACAGTAGCAATTTTTTGTTGCTATTTCTATGTTGCTTAGGACAGAAAGACAGAAAAACAATTAGTGCACTGTTGGTTTAGAGGATTATGCCATTACCTGGTAAACATGCTTTGGTTTTTTTTTCCTAGGTGCTACAGGGAGTACTAAAGATGTGTAAGTACTTACTCTACTCTAATTTTTAAAATATATAACCCTGGACATATTTTCAGTCATAATAGCCTTATACTAGATTTAGTCATACGTGATTCATCTGGATCCTAACATATAATCAACACAACCAGATGTTTACTGTCTTTAGTGACAGCTTTCATCTCCACAAAACAACTCCTGGTCTTGTTTACTTTTCTACAGATTTCTTTACTTGTTATTTCTCTAACAGAAATTTCTTTTCTCTGCTTCTGTTGAGACAGTTGTCTAGCAGAGCTGGTTATGTTACCTCAGACTGCTCTTCCCCAACATGTGCCAGTGCACCTTTTTCCAGAGGCCATATAATAGTATGAAGCCAGCACATAAATTTCCACCATGCCCAGTGAGAGATTTAGAATGCTACTGAGACAAATTTCCCCTCTTTGCATGAGACCCACTAACTCATCCAACCTCCTTTTCAAAGTGCCCACCTTCTCTAGGTATTCTCTGCATTAAAGACAGTCTCTATTCGTTTGACACAGGGTAGCAGAGGGCAGCCCTACCCATCCTGTTTTTCTCTAAATGTGCAAGGTCTTTTTTTAGGGCTATTCTTACTTGCTGATACAGGAATGCACAGCAACAGCTTTATTCAGCCATAAGTGTATTTTTCTAGCAAAGAAAACCATAAAGAACTCCTCCCAAGGTCTTGCCTTCTCCTATTTCATGTGACTGGTATTTGCCACTAGAGTCTGTGACTGAGGGACCTGGGAAAGATTGTTATGTTATGCAATAGGAACATCCTTCGGTTTTATTTACTTCACATAGAATAACTCCTCTAATTAGATGGAGGAATCCTGGTGTAGAAATGAGGGTAGTCAAGTCAGATAAACAAGTGGAGGGAAGAGCTTAACAACAGGCTTGTCCTTGCTATTACAGAGGTAGGACAAGAGAACTAACAACAGGTGTCACTTGGCTGATCAACACTGTTGCCACAGATACTCTTAAGATCTGTGTTACCTCTGAAGTCTGTTTTTTGGTCTTGCAGTGTCAGACAATAAATAAATTACAAAAGGCAATCTTATAAGCAACCTCTTCTTGATGCAGCCTGCAGCATCACTGCCCTCAGTACTTCTGTATTTACAAACCCACTGGTTTAATTTACAGCAGGGTCTTATTTATTGTTCAGTTTAGATGATTCAAGGACTGACTTGGAAATGCATCTTTCTTTTTGCTCATCAGTAAATCACATGCACTGTTGAATTATGAATGTTGTAGGCATGTTCCTGTGCTTAAAGGTATGGGGATGTGTAGAACTGTGTCTTTGTTTAGAATTGTGTTTAACTGTGTGTAAGCATTTTTAGAGCCTGGCTGCAGGAGTTAAAATGGGAACATTCTACTTATCAGTGTGAGTTCATCTGTCATGTTTCAAAATAGTATTGAGATAACTTAGAAAAAAAATTAATTACTAGTGCAGTCTTCAACAAAGTGAAAGGGTCAATCCTGGAGCTATTACTCATTCAGATTAAGGATAGTGGAGCCAGCCAAACCACCCATATGAGTAATAGCATGGTTGAAACTTCTCATCAGATGTTAGAAACACACACCTACTAATGAGGAATGGTAGTGATGCCCCAAAAGCCCTAATCAGGCATTCTAATGCTTAACATTAGATTTTTATGAAGGAAGTAAGCTATCAGAAAAAATATTTTCATTGTTTATAGAAATGAACAAAGCAGATTCATATTAACTAATATTATAGATTCACAAAAGCTTTTTACACCTTTTTACTTTCATCAGCTAAATCCTCTCTTTAAATAACCCTCTTATTTTTTTCTTTTGCTGTCAAATTTCAGTCATATCAGTTCTGATCCAGAAAAGCATTTAGGTTTGTCCATCCTTATATGCATGCTTTTTGATACCAAATCTGGTTATTCTAACTTGAGGTTTCTCATTTCTTGACTGTGACTCATTGCCAAAGTACCATGTCTCCTGGAGTGAGCAGCCAGACGGAAGGGGAGAGGGCTGGATCCTGCTCTGAGCCCTCCTGGGTGACTGTGTGGAAGCTGCTTTGCCCTCTGGGCCTGGAGTTTCTCCACCAATAAGATAGGGGTGGTGATATGATCTTCCTCTGAAAGGGCTCTTCGTCTCTGAGTGCTGTGTGGTGAGAAGGACACATGCTCTGAGAACATGTCTGCCCTCTGTGCTCCAACCCAGAATCTGCCAGCCAGCAGCCATGCTCCTGCCCCACTAATAAAGAAACATTCATCACTGCTAATTGGGAAGGCCTAGCTGTAGGAGAAGTTAAGGATATGCTAGAAAGTAATGCAATGCTTGGGGTATTCAGTGCGTGGTTAAGTCTGGGGGAGGATTACAGTAGGAAGGAAAGGACACAACAGTTGGAGCCTGTTTCAAAATATTGAGAGGAAATGCATATGCAGGAAATACAAATGAAAGGCCCTTGTTCCCAAGAAACACCAAGAATCTGAGGAGTAGCTATCTGTCACTTGTTCAAAGTTCAATGAATCATTTCTGGACTACTGAGCACAGCTAGAAAGAGTCTCTATAATGCTCGGCACAAAGAGAGTCATAAAAGCTGAGGTAAGAAAAATGTGGATGGAAAGAATTAGTGTGAATGCCTGTCATCTTGACACTTAAAATATGTGAGAAATGGCAGCTTCTTTTACCATCAAATGGACATAGGACTGATGGATGTAAAAGCTGACAGATGAACAAAGTGTGTTTTTCAGACTTTGGGTGACAGGAAGACTCTTGGGACAGATGAAACCTTACCAAAAGAAACAGTTATTCAGCTGTAAATAGAATGCCATTTTGTGGATTTGCTGTTAAATCTGCCCATTGGCTCCAGGACTCTGCCCATGCTACCTGCTGAAAACCGTGCTCTCGGTTCCTCTGTGGATGTCAACAGCATCTGAGGCAGCGACACAGCAGCCGGTCAGCACAAAGCTCCTTGGACTGTTAAGTTCCTTTTGCTGTCTATTCCTGATGCAGAAAAGCTTATCCTAGCTTGCTGTCCCTGGAGGACTGCTGGACTCCTGTGTCTGTGAGTCCAGGAGATGTGGCAATGGGAGCACTGCCAAAACCAAAGGAGCTTCTCTCCAGTCTCCCTCTCACGTGGCTGAGCGTTGCTGTTGTGGCTTTGCTCCCTGGAGCCACCCGTGTTCACCCAGCCTGGGCACAGAAGCAGCCCCTGCCTCAGTGGCTCAGCAGACACTAAACATGCAAAATTAGTGGGCACCTTGCAAAAGGGGGTCTTGAGCCATCGTGTGAGAAGGCAAGAGGTGTGTGAATATGTGTAGTAAATAAACTGGGGCAGCCTTCCTTCCTGAGCCCCCAGAGAGGTGTGTAAAATAGCTTATTCCTTAAGTGCCATCACCCAAATTTTTCTTTCTTTTCCTTCTCACACTTCCATGTTACTCCTATCTCTGCTCACTCCCTCTTTTCTGGCAGGGCTACAAGTTTGCCCCCAATCATTGCCCAACCAAGAGCTGTCATCTGTACAATCACAGATTATTTTTGCTATCATACATTTGAAGAAAAAGGTATCGCAAAATTACTACTTTGATTTATAGCTAGTAAGAGGAAAGGAAGAAAGTGAAATGTTTAAAAACCCTCTTGTCTGCTTAATCATAGACCTGGATAATTTGTTTTGGTGAGAGAATTACAGTAATGGTCTGTGATGCCACATTACAAAACATTTCTGGAACAGAAGAAAATGGCCCTGTTTCCTACCAGTATATTTTTCTTTTTTTTTTTTTTTTTAAACCCCTTGACATTAATTTCCTGTTGGACGATATTGATTATTATTCTTACAACTCCATGTCAGAGGCTTCAAGCTGTGCATGAAGTTGTTGGTGCTTTTAAAGGACTCTTTTCTCTGGAGAATGGTTAATCTGGATTATAGAAAATGTTCCAAATTGAGAAAATCAATCCTGTGACACATTTGGTTGGTTCAACAGAAATGACTGTGATCTTTTGGGACCCTAAGTTCCTTTCTTAAAGTAGAATTTTATTTTTTTCCATAAAAATTCATCCTTATTTCCACACACTGATATACACAGGCTTTCCATTTTCTTCAGGAGAAACTGGCCCACACTAGGACAGAGCAGCTTCACAGTCCTCAAGAAAAAATGTCTCTGCATTCTCTGGCAGTGTGTGTGAGGACTGTAAGATGATTTAGGTGACTACACGGGGTCACAGGAGGTGGGAAATGCCTTCTGAAATGTCTTTAGTTCCTTCAGGAAGGGATGGCAGGAGAGCCAGGGAATAAGGAGTTTTATTTATTGATCAGTCTTTCTTGAGTGGTAAGACATAGACAAAGACAGCAGAGACAAGGAGTGCTATGCCCTGAATAAATATAATTTAACAAAATTGCAGAATAATGATAAGATTTACTCCAAGCCTCAACTATTAAAAGGACCTGTGTACTCTTACCCACTGTAGTGATGCAGAAAGGATAGTTGGTAATGTTCTGCCCCTTAGGAAGATGGCAGATGTCAGAAAATTTCCAAGCTGTAGCAGTATTTTTAAGGCATTTGCTCTCCTCCTAGGAGGTTTAAAGGCATTTTCTTGCACTTAAGACTGCATCTTGCTATCAGCCCTCTGCTCTTCAGGGCAAAATCCCATTGGCTTCAGGGTCCTGTAAGGTCATAGAGCCCCAACAATTAAACAGCAGGCACATCAAACTTTTAGAATAAATAAATTGGTTGCAGACACAGCTAAAGTGCAGCTGCTGCCCCAGCATCCATACCCAGTCATGGAAGTAGAGCTCAGAATCTGAATATTTAAACAAAGGTGAGTGAGTGATTTGTGTAATGACTGATGTTAGGACACAGACTGAGACTGCAGCACAGGCATTGCACACTGAAGGAGTAAGAATACGTTATTTAAATTTTTTGTATTGCATTTCCCTTCCCATCAGTGCTGGTTACTTTAACCCCTGCTCCCATTCAGCTACACAGAACAGTACATAACTGGGAGGAAACAAACCTCAGTGACCCTATTGATTTACAGACTGACGTGTGATTTTACCCTAAATTTAAAGGAGAAGTAATTGCCCATTTATATTGGATTAATAACAGCATTTGGTTTGCAAACAACTGAATTCAGGACTTGCAGTGCCTCATTTTATAGAGAGGCCCTGTAACAGCTTCTGGCTTCTGTAATAGCTGCTGTGAAAGTTTCTCTCTCTTCATCCTCACTCACATGCCAGCACAGACACCCAGTCCCTTTCTTTCCTCTTTTAGGGGAATAGCAGTCCAGGCTTGTGGACATGCAGAGCCTTAATGTTCCTTTTATGTGGGGGTAGTGTGGGGACTCACTCAGGAATAGTGTTAATTCATGTGTTTCTGCTCCCAAATCTACTTTCAGATCTCACTGGTGGGGGTCATGAAAAGTAAGCTACATCTTTTCTCAATCCTTAATTTCTTCTGTACCTTATATTGGAAAATTGTCCCTTTTTTATACCTGTGTGAGTACTTTGTTGAATGGTGGATGTCCTGAATTAAACTGGGGTCAGTAGTAGTTCTTTCCTTGCTTCTGAATTTACCCAGATGGTCATGGAGCGCCTGAAAGAAACAATCTGCTAACATGCTTTGTATCTTTTGATGTTGCAGAGCAGAAGAATCCATATCAGATGATGACAAAAGGAGGTAGGTGCTCTGCTCAGCCAGGGTTAGCATTTTTTTGCAATGGGCTGCAGTGAGTTCTGCCACCGGTTCCACATCCTTCCTTCGCTCCTCCTAACTCCTAGCAACACCAACAAAGCAGAGGAGAAACGAAAAGAGAGGAGGAAATCTCACACAGAGTGAGGTATTGATGAGTCCACCCAGCCTATTATTGAGCTGGGGAGGTGGGAACTTTGTGGCAAAAAGAGCACATTATCTCGCAGCTGTAGGTGCTGTGCTCGATAAGGGCTGTTGGCCTCTGCCTTCACACCGGCACTGCCACAGAAGGTGCCATTAGCACTTGTGGGAGATCTCTGCTGGGCTGGAGGTTGAAGGAAGTTTGAGTCTGTAATCAAGCAAATTAGAAATTGGCTCAGAACCCCAGGCGCTGGAGGAGGTATGATCAATTCAGCACCTAACAGGGCAGAGCAGTGTAAAGGGAGTCTCTGCAGGTAACTCCAGGCACAGTAGAGGCTTGAAGGACCCAGTTTTTTACCTCCCTTCATCTGTCCCTGCTTTTCATACAGGCTCTTTGGAGGTAGAAAGTATCCTCTGCAAGTCCGTGAAGGGGAGAGGGTTGGGCTGTGAAAGTACCTAAGACACTTGTGCTCCTTTTTGCTAGCAGTTTTCTCCAAGTGTGACCCTAAGCAGGGACAGGCAGGTTGCATTTATTAATGAGGTCAAAGTGCTATTTAACTGATGTGCATTGTTTGAAGTGTGGTGCTTTGGTCAAACATCAGTGTCAGATTAGCTCTGTCCTCAGCTGGATATACTCAGAAGAAGCTGGGCAGGTGGGCTTTATTACTGTCACAAGAGAGCTGGGATCTCATGATAAACATCAGGAACTTGAGTGAAAAAAACAGCTCCTTTCACAGGGAGAAGTGTCCCAGCTGAGCTCTGATGCGCCTGTACTTGTTTCTCCACCAGGAACTACGGCGGGGTGTACGTGGGCCTGCCGTCGGACGCGGCTGCCATGGCTCCCAGTCAGACAAAAGCTGCACCCAAAGGTACTGGCAGGTTGTGGATTTACTTTCTTCTGCTTTACGGGGAACATTTCATCTAGTAGGATGTATGTCCTTTAAAAATCAATTATTATTTCAGACAGTCTGGCTAGCCTTGAAGCCTCTTAAGGCTGTGGGACTATTTACACTTGTCAAAGGGATTGTTCCCATTTATTTAAAATTTAACACGCTTTTGCAGAAGGATCCTAGAGCAGGTACTGACAGTGTAGGTACATGGTCTTCTGAACATATTCTCCACTCTCTGAGTGCTCTGTGAACTGAAAGGAAAGAAAACAAAACCCTGTTAAGACTAAGAGGCTGTGATAGATGCACTTACAGGGCCCTGGTGCTATTTTTAGTTTTGAAGGTATTTACTTGCATTGTGGTAAATTCCAGTAATAACAGTAAGTGCTTGCTTTCAGGTTTATTTCTGTTCTTAAATGAAACCCAGCAGAAACTATTTCTTTTCCATGTTATATTTTTGAGCAGTGGGAAAAAGCATTAGATTTATAGCTATGCCTTTAATTGACAAGTCACAAACATGTAATTACAAAATAATGTAATGTTCTTTTGATTTAGCTCAAAAAAATGCTGCTGTCACATATGTACAGCACGGAGTTTAATCACTGACTGGTGCTTCCAAAATTTGCTGTAAAACAAGAAAATGAGAAACAGTAACACTTTCAACCAAAATAAAAGTAGCAAGCAAAATAAAAGTACTAACTTAGTCGCATGTTTTTGGTTTCTTTTTTCAAGACTTTAACCATCTCTTTCATTTTCTAATTAAGATTAGAAGGAAATAAAGACATCAAGATGCAAACAGCCCGAGGTACAGTATGTTTTGATTAACTTTATGTGCTTGGCATGCATTTGTTGAACAGAACAAGGTAGCAATGCTCCCTGTGATGCTCTAAGTTGGTCTGAGAACCACCAAGTTACATCTCCAGCTGCATCATAACTTCTAAACTGGACCAGGGACCACTTCTCAGTGGGTGCAGATATAAATTAGGCAGTAGTAAAGTTGTCTTCTTGGGGAGAATTGAGAAGCAAAGAAACTCTGTATTAGCTCATTTGGGAGCAAATAAAAGTCAAATGTCCTTAGTGGTATTCAGACCTCCCACAAGAGGTGAGGTACATCAGCAGTGCTTAGATCAGCATCTGCAGAGACAAAGATTTTTCCAGGAATGAGGATTTTGCAGTTGGAAAACATCTCCTTTTTTGGAAAGACCTTGAGGACCATGGTGTGTCACCCACTAAGTAATGTATTGGAGCTTTCCCCTTGCTATGGAAGTATCTGTGGGGGCTTCATTTTCCAACAGCTATAATAGGATATTGAAGCTTTATAGGCTCTATTCCTGAGTGAAGAATTTTGACTAAGTTTCAAAAAATGCTTTATAAGTTCATATCTGCAGAAAAAAATAAAAACAAACCAAATTTCCATTCAGTACTTGAACTAAATAAACATTGACAAATCTTGATAGGAAACTGTTTTGATGTCTAACCAGTGGGGAACTGAAAATTATTAAGCTGCCAACAATTTCCATAAGAAGCAGAGTCCTTTCCTAATTTAGGTGAAGAGCCAGAAACAGTTTTGACTGGTCTGAGTGCTGGATGCAGGCTTTGTAGAGCAGAACACATATAATAAGTGTCTTTATTACATGAGTGCTTAAAGCTCCAGAACTTTTCTAAGAGCAATCTTAAACAGGGAGAACTTCAGGAGGTCTTCACAGCTAATTTCAGTAACCTGGCTGAGATGTCTAAGCTAGAAACACCATCACCCTTGACCAGGCCACGGCTCAAGCACCATCTTGAGATTGCAGCTTTCCATCTGTGGTTTATGAACAGAGTCTGAGTTACTTAGGTCCTTGTCTAGGTGCTTTAGTTGAATGCCTGAGGCTGGATAGAATAAATCACTTGACTTTTTTTTTTTTTTTTTTTTGCTATTTAAAATAGCTGAAAGTGTGTTTTGCCTTCATTCATGCAAGATCAGAGCTTAGCTGCTGACTCAAGTCTTACACAGAAGAGCAGCTTCAAATCTGCAAAGGGTCCTCTGAGTTCCACAAGTTTATGTGCGTGTGTGTCTGCAGTTCATGGACTACAAATCTCTCAGCTTCTAGTGATGACCTAGCTCTCCAGTTATGTATTGAATGTTCCTGTATTGCTTTTTCACTATTGCTTTACCAGTCTACCTAAATCTGTTCCTTTTTTTTCTTTGAACAGTCTACTAAGACCAGTTGCCAGTGCTTTGGAGAGAGCTGTCCTTGTGCTGAAGATTTTGATATTTACACAGCCTTCTGGAGTGCAAGAGAGATCAGAGCACCAAAAAATCCAAACTGTTGCAAGTTCCAGCTACGGGTAAAGCTTAAAGTACAGCGTTCAATCTGTTTCCTATGATAGTTGCATTATGGAAACCTCCTGCTGTTCTCCAGTGAAAGATGAAACATGGTGGATGTTTCTGCACAAGAGCTAACTTTGATGATCTGCAACTTATTTCTCTGTGGCCATATTGCAGATTCCATCAGCTATCAGCTATGCTTCGTATATTTCCTCCAACAAGTTTGATAGATTTTATATAGAAAACCATCACCACTGTCCACTCAATAGTTTCTATGGTAGGTTCCTGTAAATTAATTGTTCTTTTACTTCAGAGTAATATATTTGACAAGTTTGCATCTTTTTGGGAATATTGCAAATTTTAATATTTTTGCTGTGAAATATTAAGAATAGTATGAAACAAGCTTAAGACCATAAGGTTCTTTATAATTATTGCTGTCCCTTTTATACCATGAGACAAATATTAGTGTTTAATTTTCACCTTGTAAAAAGATATTGCTCAAGGAAATTGATTTGAATAAGAAGGATATACTTCATTGTATTATTTACATGTTTGTTTATATTTTACTTTAGCTATATCTCTTTTATAAAGCATTACATGTAAAAAAATACTAACAAAATAAACGATCATGTGTTCCATTCCATGTAATAATAATATGTCCTTGCATAAGGATAAAGTGATAGTATTTTCAGAGATAGTGGGACTAAACTCCAGTGCTGCATCCTCCTGAGCTGTAGAGGATTTTTGATCGCTATTAGAGTTTTGTATTCCTGTCTCATCTGTAAGCATCTCAGTATGGCAAATTGAAACAGAATGAGTGTTATTACTACTTTACCAAATTGTTCAGGTTTTAAAATTCATTAACAGCAATTGTAAGTTTCACATAGAACATAAAACAGATTGTACATTTACAGATGGCTGAATGAGTATTTAAACTATTAAAGCCTTTTGCATTATTCTTTAGTCAAACTCTTTTTAATGGGACTTGATACACCATACACTTTAAATAATCAAATAAACAACAACAAAAAAAAAAAAGCCCCAATCTGCACCATGTTAATATATTACTGTATATTAATGACCATTTTTAAAATCAAAAGAAAACAGCAAACCAGAAAATTTGGACCTGAAGAAATAAGCTGCTGTGAATTCCTGCCCTTTTCACTGATACCTGTTACTACCAATGAACTACCATTGACTGATTTCCAGTAACTTGCAGCTTTCACTTTTATATAGTGGTAGTTTGATGTGAGGCTTGCAAAAAGAGATATTTAAAAGTATTCCTTGCTTGTCCTCTTTTAATTATTTGTGACATTATTTATTACTATTCTCTAGAAATCTGCTACTTGAGTTATCAATGATTTCAGGCTTCCAGCTCCTCAAGACAAACACGCATCTCATTCTTGACCATCGACCTGAAACCAAGATGAAAAAGCTTGAAGATTAAGATGTGGTGTTAAAATATCTCTCAGTATGAATGAAAGTCTGTAGATTATTATATCTGCAGAGTCTTGTTCTCGCAAGCCAGACTGGTGAGGACTCAAGCAGCCCTGGGTGATAAACATGCAGGCTTTTCTCCTACCTGCTTACTATAGCATGAGGGTGTAGTTTCCACTTCCCATGTTCCACAAATGGCCAAAATGGTTTGCATAGCACAAGTTTATTTAGTACAGAGCAATTAGACCCATGCCTGACCTGATCATGATTGTCTTTCCCAAAGCAGAAAAAGCACTAGTCATCCTAGGCTACATCAAGGTTCCGCTTGTGCTCAAAAAGCCAACAGCAGATGCCAGTAATCAACCTGGTTGTTTATCCACTTCTATCATTCATTTGCTGGGAAGAATCATCAAAAAGATGGACAGGGCTAAACTAGAACATCACTTGTTCTGCTACTGACATCTGAAGCCCCACGTGTGGGCAGAGGGAGGAAAAAGGTGATTGCTGATGAACAGCTCCTCGCAGCCGGTGGTGGGACAGTTGCAAAGGGTACTTTCTTTGGTTCACATCATTGCTTGTTTTTCCTGTGCAGAGCTACAGAGAAGCTTGGAGCACTTTGCAGAATTGGTCTTTTAATGTTTCATCCTCTGAATGTGTGGGAGGTATAGTGGTTTCTTAATATTTTTGTTCCTCTGCATCATTTAATCTCAAAAGTTTACTGACCAACTGACAAATGTGCAGCATCACAGACTGGAACCTCTAAAATAGACATACATTCATTTATGCTATACAGGCCTGTGCCATCAAACTAAAGAGCTAGCACCATGCCCTTGTCTTCAATTTGCAGATTCTTGTCTTTTTTTTCCCCAAAGATCCATGAATCTAGAAACTGTGTGACAGGCTGCTGTATTCTGTCCTGGCCAAATTCCACTTAAGGAACTGATTTTCTGCTCATGAAAAGTCCTCTATGGTAAGCAGCCTTTGTTAATAAAAGCACATGTCATTTCATGGAGAAATGAATGTATCTGCTCTTTCAAAACTTACAATCTATGAATATTTCTGTTAGGAGAAGGAACAGAAAAGAAACCCTATATGCCAGCTGCCAGCTGTGCATGTGACGGCATCCTTGGAGAATATTTAGGCACTCAAATGACGGTTCAATGGGAGAACTGAGAACAGAACACAAGGAGCCATTGAATGACAGAGTTATTATTAATGAATATACTTTAGTTTTATCAAAACATCTTGCATTACCATTTGTGAAAAATAAACATCTAAATGTTGAGGCTGTAAATACCATTTTCCTTGCAGTGGTTACTGTTTCTCCAGCCAGAGTGAGGAGCCAGTGGAAATAATTCAGCAAAGAGTTGATTTGGGCTTTATAATCTCAGAATCTCTGATCTGAAATTCTGTGGCAGCCCAGAAATATTATGCTTGAATTTGTGAACGCTGAAAAATTCTGGAGTAGGAAAGCCTAAGATTGAAACTACAGTTTGTGACCAGCTGAAAAACACTCAAAATACGTTACATTGCAAATTTTGGTCTCATGCAAACTACTTCACCTCAAAGACAGCTTCTCTTTTGAATTATGCTAATGAGACAATGCATTTATTTTTGCTTTCTACTTAATGCAGGAGCTTTGTTGTAAGGGCTCAACTTCTCAGTTTCTGAGTAGTCCAGACAGAAATACGGCCTGTCTTTTATGTGCTATACACATCCTAGTGTAGTTCAGGTGATGTGACAACTCTAAGCCTCTGTGTTGCTCAAGGGTTAAATCTTGTCACTAAGAGAGTTGCAGAAGACCTGGTAAAAGCCAGTGTGAGCTCAGTTAGAACTTCATTCACTAGAAATTAAATCCTTTCCTAGCAAAGAGTCCACACGCGGCTGAAGCTGCAGAAAATCATAAAGGTGAAATTTGTCTCTAATGAAGACAAAGTACTAATTTACTTGTTTTCATCCTGCATGTCTGGCAGAGGAGACTCTGCTGTATGGGACTATGGTTGAAATGGCATCACTATTCCCTGTCACCCACACAAGTCTAGCAACTCTCAATAATCATGCTTCCCAAGCAGTCAGTGAGTCACTGCTGATCTGTTTTCTGCAAAGTAGACCTCTGTTTGGTTCCCATGGAGATCAGAAGTGACAATTATTATGGGCTGCTACTACAGTGTCTCAGTTGTGTGTGCCCACTAAAAGAAGCTCTTACCTGGTTATAGTCACTGGGTATTTTGCAGTACATCATCATTGCTTCCTATTGACAGCAATTTCAATGCTTCAGGTGAATTGGCTTTGTGGAGAACAGGCTGAAGGAGGGGGATTTGGGGAGTATTTTTGTTTTGCAATGTATTTAGAACAAGACAAAGAAAATAACAACTCTGTAAACTTTCCATAGAGCAATGGTGTTCCTGTATTGCAGGAAATCTTTTGAGGCTGGGATAAATGATTCAACCCTTGTTTTAAAAGACAATTAAGCACAGAACTTAGGTTTATCATCATAGGAGCTATTTAATTTTACCTGATCTGACAATTTTTGCTGTAACTCAGGGGTTTTCAAAGACAAACGTATTTCCCAGACAGCAGAAACCTGTCACCCCTGTTGTGGGACCTTCTGTGTACTGGTCACTATCTGGTCACTATTAAAATATTTATAGCTGAAGATAGGACTCAGCTCATGAACCAGGTCATTCTGTGAAGTGCAGTGAAACTCTCATTAGCATAACTGTACTGAGAAGAGAATTAGAAAGATACCACAAGATGTAGCCTGGATAAAAGTGGCCTTTGTGTGCCAGAAAGGAGAAAACACATAGGAGAAAGGAGAATGAGGATTATTATGCAGTGAAGACAGACGTAGAAAGGTTAGGAGCAGAAAATGACGTAAAAAAGGAAATACCTTAATGAAGTATCCACTGTGTTTCTCAGTGATTAGGATCTCTAGAAAACAGAGCAAGAAGTAGACAGCTGCCAAATTGTTTTAAGACTGAAGAGAAATGGGAGTTGGCTTATCAGGTCATTCCAACCCTCAGATGTCTGAGACTGTAAATCTTTAAGGAAATAACTTGTCTCATTTTTATTTGCTTAAAGTCCAGTGTAATGAGCCCATGCACCTTAAAGGTCCTTTTGGGTGTTACCAGGATATATAAATATCCTGCGGTCTCTTTCAAAATTTCTTTTGGTGTTCCCTTAGTTTATGTCTCTCTATGCAGACTGAGAAAATACCCAAGATGTAAAAACAATTAACAGGATTAGTGTAAGAATAGATTACAGAACATGCAAAAAGGAAGCCAGAGTTTAATCTGAAAAACAGTGTAGAGATAGAACCTATGCTTTGGTTTGGTTATGCCATGTATTTTAGATTTCTGATATAACTAATGAATCACTGTGCAAGTGATTAGTTTGGGTCACAGAACCTTATTGGTAGTCTAGAATTATCTGTCCACTCACAGAACTTGTTTCTGGTCTTTGATTCCTATGTTACAGGAGATGGCAGTAATGTGAAATAATAATTCTACACTTCACCTTGGTTGCCCACTTACTGTGTTGTCTGAATCTCAGTGTTGTCTGCAGGATGGCTTAATCTCCATAAAAGCTGAGGTTGTGATTCAGAATGACAGTTAATTAGAAGCAAGTCAGATTTGATAACAGCTTTGTGGGGGATACCAGACTGCTGGAAAGTGCAAGACTTCACTGCAGTTAGGGTGTTATTCAAACTTTGGAGAGTCAACACTGCATCACTATCAAACTTGACTTGGCAGCATGCAAACGCAAAACCTCACACATAAATAAACAAAATCAGGGAGGTAACACACACCTTCAAGCTTATATCTAATATCGTGTTCATGGTTATATATTACTGGAGTCTGACTGTAACCTTGAGCTGTGAATATTTACCTTACCTACAGCTAGGTTTGCATTCCCCAAAGGATATTGCTGTGAGGAAGCCTTGGAAGGACTCCCACCACCTGGTTTGTTTGTAGGAGCTTCACATGCTTATGGGAAATCAACGACTAGACTTTCTCTAAAATTAAAAGATTTAATCAGATCATAATGTATAAATAATATCAACTTGATCGAACTCCAAGTATCTGGTTGTTAAAACAATGCACTTCATATTTCAAGTCCCACATGAAATCAGCTGCCTGCTTCTTTTTCCTCTTCCAAATTGTGAGTTACCTAAATAAATAAATAAATAAATAAATAAATAAATAAATTCTTTTAGCTTTACAAGGAACTGCTTCAGATCATCAGATAGAAACAAACCATTTTTGGCAGGGAATTAATTTCTAATAAGGAAAGTGTGCCAGCCAGGAGAGACGGAGGGCTTATAAATTCCAAATTATTTTAATAGGATGAATAATAGTTGGAGAATTTACACAGCACTGTTAAAGAGACTTTGTTTAAGACATCATTGCTTGTGTAAGCATTGCTTCTTGAGAAACCCAAGATTTCCAGTGAAAAGAACCCTGAAAATCACTACTTGAAAAATAAGTTTTGATTTATGATAATATGTTCTCAAGTGCAGCATTATATTTTTCTCCTTGAATTTCAAGAGGAAGCCAAATTCTCATTGGAGCCAGTGAGTAAACAGTCTACCTCTCCTTGCTTGCAAACAATCACAGATAATTCTCATTCAAAGGTAGAAGAAAAAAGATAACTGGTAGTAGGAACATAAGTGTTCATACACTTGAAATGAATCCAAATCTTTAACAAATTGGTGTAGACTAGACTAGATTTCATGTTTCCTCCTTTCAAGTATTATCATAAAAAAACATGATACTTTTTTTTCTTGTTGGTTGAAATAATCCCTAGCAAAAATATTTCTTCCATGTTTGTTGCAAGAATATGTAGTTCTTTATAATTTACAGCACTTCTTGCACTATTTCTCATTTTTATCTAGAGTTCAACTTCTGGCATAAAAAACCTCCACCACAGACTACGTTTTCCCAAAGGGCTAGGCTCACACCTATGCTCAGCTGAGCATTCCAAGCAGGTGCTGCTGGAGATTTTATCCTGAGCACTTCACTACTCAGCTGTCTTTCTCCACTTCAGTTGAAACAGGGACAATGTTGCCTGATCGTTCTCCAGGAGGAAGGAGGAGCATTTATTGCATATATGACTGTGTCATCTTGAGATTTGTACTGGCACAGTTTGAGGAGTCTTCATTATCCATGAAGATATTGAAACCTCATTTTGGCTCCTGCATGACACCTACTTGACATGGTTTAGCCCCAAACAGCAATTAAGGCCCACACAGCCACTCTCTCACTCCTCCGTGGTGGGATGGGAGAGAAAACTGGAAAAGTGAGATAACTCATGGGTTGAGATAAAGCAAAAGCTTCACACACAACCAAAGCAAATATGGAGCACAGTCACCACTTCCCATGGGCAGGCAGGTGTTCGGCAATCCCCAGGAAAGCAGGGCTCTGGCACGCCTAACACTGACTTGGGAAGACAAACACCATCACTCCCCTTCATTCTTCTTCCCCCAGCTTTATATGCTGGGCTTTGTATGCAGGTATGGAATGTTCTTTGGGTCAGTGGGGGTCAGCTGTCCTGGCTGTGTCCCCACCCAGCTTCTTGTGAGCCCTCAGTCCACTGCTGCTGCGATGGTGAGAGGCAGAGATGGCTTTGATTCTGTGTAAGTCCTGCTCAGCAATAATGCAAATATCCCTCAATTACTAACAGTGTTTCCAGCAAAAATCCACAAAAGTACAGCCACATCTGAGCTATTCTGAAGAAACTCTTAACCCAGCCAACAGCAGGAAGCTCCTTCAAATTTTGTGTTACAAAGTTGGAAGGCATAAAATGGTGGGAAAGTGTCTCCATCGCATTTCAGTTTGTGCAGTGATGTGTTAGCATTACTGGTAAATTAGTTGGATAGATGACTTTGGAGTAGCTTGAAATGATGACAAAAGGAGCAACATAAGGAATTGGTATCACAAATACCCATATTAAACATTGCAAATGCTAGCAGTATCTGGTGTTCTGTCCTGTGAAAATTTCACCTGTAGATAGTAACGGAAATTACTCCCTGTAGAGTTTGTACCCTAAAAATTAATTCCTCAGATTGGCTGATCATTTGACCCATAGGTTTTCTTACCTAGGTCACGGGGTCTGGCTGATGAACACAGAGTGTAGCTCTTCATAATCTAGAACCCCCCCATTCTGCAGACTGCCAGTTTTGTCACTCGGCTCTGTAGTGCACCTCGATGACCATGTAAATAGTCACAGTGGCCTGGAGAAAGAGCTGGTTGACTGCTGAGGCAGAAGGACACATCCATGGCATACTCCCTCTGTTGATCTTACTGTCTTTTTGTCACTCTCAGCGAGGTATGGCAGCTTCACACCCACTGAGGAAGCAACCACATGCTGCTGATTGTCCCCAGGCCAGCTGTCATCCCCACCTGGGACGGCAGGCCAGCACAAACACTGCTGTGCTGGAGAGGCTGGGCTGGTCTTTGACTGGCAAAAGTCTTAAGCAGTGCTGGGATTTGTTTTTCTGCACCCCTTGCTCTCTTAGCAGCAGAACCCAAGAAACTGCTCTGAGTTTCCTTTTATGTGCCTCCTGGACAAGCCTCATGTTCAGAGCTGTGCTGGTGACAATCAAATTAATCATCATCCCATCATCAGTTGCGCATTGCCAGGCTCTCCCAGCAGTCTCAGAGTCTCATCCCAGGCTCTAGGCTGAATCCTTGACCAAAGTAGGTCAGCAAACCATGCCTAGCCTCGAGAAATAGCTTTGATCTTGGACAGCAATCTTCTCAGTATTGCTTGTAATAAATTTCTTCAAAAGCAATACTTTCCTTTCAAAAGGGAAAGAGCTTTACAGACCTGGATGGCAATGACAGCTCCTTGAAGCTTGGATCCTCGCCGGAACTTTACAGAAAAAGTGTTTTGAAGAGAAAGAATCCCAAAGCAGGGGATTTATGATTAAAAAAAAAAAAAAAAAAAACAAAAAACCCACTAAAAATGTGTAAGGAATCCTTTGTAATGAACCTTGATACACCTCTGGCATTCTCATTTCTGTAACATTCAATTGCTCGTTCCTTAAAAGCAGACAATATCTGAAGTTTTATTTTCATAATATCTACACATGTAATTTTAGCAGCTAAAAATTTACTTTTTTCAAAACACTTATTTCGAATTTTGAAAAAAGTTCCACTATGTCTTCTATGTCTACTGTCCTGATTCCCAAATGTATCCAAATACCCAAATTCCCCAAATTAAGTAACCAATCACTTCAAAGCTTGTGGTCATTCATTTTTCACTTTATGGTTTCATTTTAATAGATAGACTTAAGTGCTGGTTTTAAAATGAGGGGTTATGACATTTTACAAAATATTTAGCAATGAGAATGCTAATGGTACTACTTTTCAGTTTGGCACTGTCTGTGACAAAGTTATATTTTGTGGACATAACTTCAAAATCAAATTATTTTAAATAACTTTGCCTCTAAAGGAGCTTTTAGGTTAAGTCCCAAAGATTAGAGGATATAAAAATGAAGCATCTGGGCTACTTTAGATTGTCCTCTAAGCCATAAAAATATGTCTCTGAGGTTTTTTCTAAAGAGAAGTTCTTGCTGTTGTCCAGTGATTCATTAGCGCTCTGGTCTAGCCTCTCTACAGATATTACTATTATTCTGCAATGAAAAAAGGCAACCAGACATTTCTGGGCACTCTGTAAAGTCCTGAAAGCAAGATAGCTTAAAATAAATGTTTGTATCCTGCTGTGTTCTTATGACCCCCAATGCACTTGGGGCACTACGAAGCTATAAATAAGATATAAATAAGATATATATAAGATCAAAAGATTCACTCTCTCATGCTCAGAAAATTTGAAGAATACCAAAATTAAGCTTCCTGATATATTTGTATTATGACACATTTTTTGACAGTGTGAGCAATATTATTTTTCTGCTACAATAGATTAACCTAAATAGATATCAATGTAAAAGTATATTTTCTCTTGAAATTTTGCAGATGCTTGTTTATTCATTTTATATTTGTTTTATCCTTGCTTTGGGCCATTTGTTGTCTGGGATTATGCTTTCCTTGCCTGTGTGCAAGTTTGATAATAAAAATGCAATTGTTTATGTCCTTTCTTATTTTTGAACTACTGAAGTCTGGTTCTATATTATCCAAAGATGGAAAATTAATGAGGGCAACATCTCCCAATGACTGTCAGTTGCTGTCTAAAATGCAGAATGAAAATGTCAAGCCTTCAGATTGCTGTAACCCAAATTATTTTGTTTTGCCATTGCTGTAATATACTGGGAACTCAAAAGCTTCCATCGTGCTGCTGAATGGGTTAAAATAAACTTCAAGGGAAAAAGAAGGGTGGTACCCTTTCTGCATCAGGAAAACTAATGTAGTGTAGAGAGATTTGAAAAGAGAGCCCAGCACCTGCCTTTGGGTTGACAGTCACTCTTTGGGAGTGTGATGTGAAAGTCTAAAGTTTTCCTAACCACCCATATGACAAGCCTGTAAAAACAGTTAATCACTCATTTATTCTCTCCATATCTTTAATTTAATTTTTCCTGTTGTTGCTATTATTACTTAAAAGCAGCTACCTGTAGAAGAAAGCCCAAAGTGCACAACTCCTATTTTCCAGCAGGTTCTGCATTGGTTGCCTGGTTGGTTTTGGTTTTTATTGTTTATCTGATTTTAGAGCTAAAAATAGACATGAGGGGCTGGGAATCAGAAACTCCAGCCTTCCATATGCCACAGGCTTGTTAGTCTTGGCTGAATCACTTAGGTGAAGTCCTTTGAAAACTGTTTTTAAACTTGAATGCTCAAGCAAAGGACTTTTGTTTGAGCAATGTCTCGATACTCCTCCTCCAGGGAAAGCTGAGCAGCGTTTGTACCAGTGATGTTGTCTGTGAGGCTCTTGGGACCACCATCGAGGCTGGCAGTCCACACACGGCCAGCCTTGGGAGAGGAAAGCTAATGGCCTTAGAAACAACTGGATGCGTGAAGGGATGGATGTTCATGTCTTTGAAATGGGGCTTAATGTCCCTCCTGACTTAGGGCAGGTTTGCTGCAGAGCACAGACAACTTGGCTCCTGGAACAGACAAGGGTCTGCAAGAGCCTGAGTTTCTGAACTTTGGGATAAAATAGTAGGTTTAAGGTGGGATATGTGGTAGGTGGTTCTGGAAGGCTGTACCTTCCCTGTACCTCAGCCAGTCGGGAGAGGAAGAGGGGAACACACGGCCAGGAGTTTAGGATAAAAGGAGGCTGCGCCCTCCGAAACCTCAAGAGAGCAAACAAACCCCGTGGGTGTGTGCCCCCGTGGGGCCGCGCCCTTTATTAAAATAAAGTTGCAGGACTCTTCTGTCTCCTTTTTGGACATAAACCTCTGGAATTTGTGGATTTTCCCGATGTTTGCAAAGGGCTGGGTCTCCCTCTCTGCCCTCTCCCTCCTTTCTGCTGCCCCAAAGAAGTTTCTCTGCCGGAAAAACACAGCCCCAGTGTGTTTTACAACAGCTGGAGAATGAGAGTTCAGCATTTCTTATGTGTGTGCTAAAGAAAGGTGAAGGAGGGGGGTTTGGAGGTGAGCAGAAAAGCAAGAGAGTGTTAATGATGTAGGTGAGCTGCTTATTGTTGAAATGCTGGTCCCTGCACTTCTTCAGTGGAAATTACTCTTATCTAGATGGAAAAGCAACCAGTAGCTTGACTTCATTACAAATGCCAAAAAAACATTACTCATGTTAGCAAACCAGTTTTTTGTTCTGTTGTTTTTTTTGTCTTTAAAAACCTCAGAACCTGTTATTGTTTCCAGGAACAACTTGGAAATGAGAATTAAAAAAAAAAAAATTAAGTAGAAAAGCAAATAATCCCTGATTTTATTCCCTGTTAAAATGAAGCTGTATGGGTCCTTTTGTGAATTCTCAATCATGTTTGCAGCTCCACTGGAGACAGAGCAGCAGGCACAGCAAACCACATGACCCAAGCTCTGGACATGCAGAGGTGCTGAGGTGGTGGGATCAATGCTTTTTTTGGCTTAGGGGGATGCCTGTGTCTGTGCTTCTTTTCATTTGACATCATTAATTCTAATAGTGCCCACTCTCAGAGCTGACCAGCTGCCTGTGCACCTGTACAGAAAGTCCTGGAAGCACCTTGCATGTTTTTTGTATGGATTTTAGCAAAAATCCAAACATTACAAGGACTCCAAGTGAGCTTTTCATCCACTGAAGAAGATCTGACTGAGTAAACAGCTGGGCTTTGTCTCACTTGAAACTGTAATTTCCCCCCATATTAGATGCTCTTCCCAGTGATTCATGTGCCTTAGCAGAAGTCTCTTCTGACTCCAGGCACAAGTGTTAAATTCACCACTGCTCTTCCTTTGACATCGACCATTACCAGAAAAATCTTGGACTCTTTCCCTGCAGGGGACACATTTCAGGTGCATGGAGTAGGGGATTTAAGGAATGACATGTTGACTGAGAATAGAGTGGCAGATTGAGTTTCTGGCCAGGGAAAGGGAGCCAGACACAGGGAAGAGGGAGCTTGGTGCTTGCAAAGCCCCTCAGTGCACAGGGACTGGCTGCAGGCAGGTTCCCTGTGCAGCAACAGCAGAGGTGAGGGTAAGAGCAAGAGTCACAAGACTCTTTCCATGACAACATGGAAATCTTATCTTCTCCTGGACTTGGCTGGTTTGGTATCTCATCCAGGGAATGGTTGAGGAAAATTAGAAACACTGAAATCCCGGGAGTATCTCCTTAACTCAGCAATTAGGGGTGAACTGAAGAGTTTTACTGTGATGTGTAGAAATCACGAACGGCCTGAGGTGCCTGAAAGGGCAACAAGAAGTAATTCAGTGACCAGACCCAGCTGTACCTGTGAGGCTGATCCCCCTGAAAGCACTCCTGAGGCTCAGGGCTGATGATCAGCAGAGTGAGACAGATATGGGGACTCGTGTCTTGCCTCAGGACACTCCTGAAGTACTAAAACATTGAAACCCAAATAGGTAGTGGGGGCTGTTGGAGGAGGAGGGCTCAATGGAGCAGAAATCCAGCCAGGAGGAAGTCAGAGACTTGATCCCACTCGTGCTGGGAGCTGAGAGGAGACAAAGGCTCCGAGGACGAGTGAACAAAGCCCACAAGGCAGGCAAGGAGGAGCGTTTTTCTCCTATGTGTGTATTTGTAAGAGAGGCAAACCAGCAGCACACCGGAGCTTGTGAAAGGGTGACTATTTCCACATGGTGAAATCTGGTTTTGCTCTCCTCCTGCAGCGGCGGGAAGGGGACTGTCCGTGCCCGTGTGTTTGTATGAGTGCTGTGCGCGGTGCCGCTCAGACACGAGCGTTCCTTTCCGTGGTAAGGACACGGCGGGCTCATGGCAGCCCAGGCACGCCGTTCTTTCCCCGAAAGCAGCGGGCGCAGCGCCGCTGCCCAGCCCCGGCTCCCCAGCAGAGAGCAGCGCTGCTCCACAGCGAGCGCGGCCGGCGCCGTCCCGGCCGCTGGAAGCGGCTCCCGCAGGGTCGGAGCCGGGGCCGGCGGCGGGGCAATGGCCACACCGAGGGAGCAGCGATTTCCCCCGTGCGGCCCGGCAGGACAAGGGCCAACAAAATCACTGCGTTGAGAGTATTGAATAGGAGGAAAAACAACCTTGAATGAAAAGCTTTTGGTCTGTGGAGGTCAGAGCTTCTTTTATTCTAGCGTGCTCCTTAGCATGAGAAAAATTCGAGTCCTTTAGATCTGATGCTTTCCATGAGAAGTTTTAAGACTTCTGGTCCTGCAAGCAGTGAGAGGTGCCAGGACCAATGCCATCAGAGGTGAAGGTCACCTACAAATGGAACTGAGCCCAGCTGGGGTCTGGGCCACAGACACTGGCATCATCTGCCATCTCCAGCTTGGTCTCTGCCAGCCTTTGGAAGCTGCTGAGACCACGTGGTTTGTCAGGAATGAGTCTGAGCTGGACCTGCTTGAAGCCAGCTGCTGGTCCCACAGGCTGTGAGCTGGCAAAATTCCTTTTCCCAAGGGCCCAGTGAGGTATGTTCAGTGTACACTCAAAGTTTCCTCAGAGCCCATGATTCCCTCTCCTCCAAGGACTGAACTGCCAGGCAGCGTTGTGGTTTTGCTGTGGAGAGCAAAGCAAGAGCTGTGTGCTGGGGCAGGGCTGGTCCTTTGGAGCAGCCCTGCAGCATCAGAGGGGCTCAGCCCCAAGGCTGTGTGTGTGCTTGGTGCTGGAGGTGCCTCTCCACCATTAGGTACCTTGCAGTGCCAGTTCATTTCTTCTGGGCAATCACTTCAGGCTTATTCTTCATTTTGGCCTGGTTTGAAATGGCATTTGGAAGCAAAGAAACCCAGCATCCTTGTCCCTCTGCCCCCTGAGCTCTCCTTGGTGGGCCCAGGAATGTTCCTCCTTCTGCCACTTCCCATCACCTCTGTCCTCTAATTTCTTCAAGAAGCTGTGCTATTTCAGTCAGTTTTCCATACATATTTAGTTATGTTAGGAAAAATGCTTTTGCCAGCAGGAGTATTCCACAGTCCAACACAGAAAAGGCATGAATGTAATTACTTGAGGGTGATATTTTCATAGTAATAAAAAAAGAATTCCAGAGGAGGATTATTTCTACATCAGCACAGACTAAGTGCAGGGTATGTCATTTGTCTTTGTGTATTTTACAGCTGTGGAGGGCAGTGGATGATCAGGTTTACAGAGATTCTCTGGGCCTGTTTCAGTGCAGGGAGAGCTGTGTCACAGCAAAGCCTTTCCCAGCACTTCAGAGACATTTCTGGATCCTGTGCTGCCAGTCCCAGGCTCTATTCCAGTTTCTCTTCGGACTGATTTGTGCACAGTGAGTACAAGACATCCCAGGGCACTTTAGGCACCTGTCATTACTCACTCACATCACTCCATCTGTCCTCATGTTGTGCAGGGCTTGACTTCAAGGGCTTTTTCAATGCACCAAGAAATCCAGAAGTACAACACAAACAGCCCTGCTAGAGGAAAATGCCATAGCTTCGGTTCTCCTGCAGGGCTGAGACAGGGAGAGAAGAACAGGCTTTAGCTGTGCTGCCCAGTGATGCATTAGAGGACGTGTAGATACCTTTGACTTTTTGTACCTGTGTAGGATGAATAAAATCAGGCAGATGAATAAACATGCCCTTGTTCTGAAGAAGAGTGGATGAAATGTGGTAACCCATGTCCAAGGCCAAGGCTGAGAGAAAAATGAAATTTTCCCATGTGTTTAAATGTGGACACTGCATAACTTGTCTCACACCTATGCAGAGCTGCTGAGCTGGCTGGGAACAAAGTGAGAGGTGAATTGGTCCTGCATTTGCTCTACACACAAGTGGCTGATTTCTTTGGGGCCAGAGCAGTGCAGGGAATGCCCAGTGTCCTCTGAGCTTGTGCTTCTGCCATTGTTTGCTATCTAACCAGATGTAAAACCTGCTTGGATATTTTTCCAGTCATTGGTAATGGATGTATCCCATGGAGAAGTCTACCTTCTAATGGAGGAAGGGCTTCTGCTGTATCTTAAGAGGGACAATAGGGAAGGAGGATTAAGAAAATCTTTCCCTCTCAGCTGACATAGGTATGCTTTGATTCTCAATGACTCTTAGTCTTAAAAGGCACTTTCAGGTTTTTTTCCTCAGTAGTCGTGTGTAAATGTATTTTGTTTGTTCTACAGCAGCCTTGAGAGAAATAACAAACTGTGTGCATAGTGACTGAGCCTGTACCATGTAAGCTGCTGCACTCTTTAAAATCTCATTGAGATAATAGCTCCAGTGCCAAGACAGTGATAATTTCTCTGCTGACAAGCTGAACACTCCAGCAGTAGCTCAGCTGTAACTCCTGGAATTAGGAATTCCTGCTGAGATCCAGTGGCCATACCCTAGGCTGTGTCCCTACATCTTCCTGCCATTTGGCTGATATGCTGCCCTCCTTCTGCCAGCGCTCTGACTGTAAGAATGGAGCACTTTTACTCTTGAAATAGCTGAGACCTCTTGCACAGCCCAGTAAAGTTGCTGAAGCATTTATTTTGGATTTCAATAGGTTGGCTCTAGGCATCGGCAGCATTGCTCTTGCTCAACATGGAACTGGAAGAAACCTTTGGTAAATCAGCCAAACTAATAATCTGCACAGTAATCTTAGCTGCTGGAAAACAAGATTAGGTATGATACAGAAAGTGTGTAAAAGATTAACAACCATTATTTTTAAAAGCTTTATCTAAAATTATCCAAGCTACCTCAGCCTTGCTTTAACTTGGTGAAATAGATGTGTCTGTCTTTCTATGTGTATATTGTCTTAACACTAAAATTTAGGAAGCACCAAGTTTCAGCTTTCATCTTGTGGCATCTCAGCTTTATGCACAGGCAAGGTAGCTGCCAAGAGCAGAAGTTGCCTTAGGCCTTCCTTTGCTAATTTCAAACTCCTGGAGAACTGAGCCTGGTACTCAGGCAGAGATGGAAGTGACTGTAGGGTAGCACTGCTTGCCTAAGACACAAAGATCTTTCACAGCAGCTGATCTTGCCCTTGTTCCTGCCAGTCCCTCTGACTTTCCATGCTGCTGTTCCTTTGCTCTTTGCTGTGTTCCTCACTGCTGTGCATTAGCTGCCTGGCCCCATCCTTGAGCTGATGGATTCTGTTGTTGCCTACTCTTCTGAAGGTCCAGAGCTGCTGCATCAGCTTTGATGGCTTCATCAGTTCTGCCTGGCTGTGCTCTTCTCAGATGTCACTGACACATAGACATCTGAATTAGCTTGAAACTTGTGCTGAATGTCCTTAAAATAAAGCAAAGCCACTAGAAGCTGTATGCCATTTCCTGAAAGCAGTTGGTCCTTGTTTCCTTCAGAGAAAGGATGCTGAAGCAGCCCTGAGACTTTGCATGGCCATTCCTGCATTGGTGTTGTTCTGAAAAATAATGTGAGCGCACCAGACTGGAGCTAAACTGCCAAAATCTTGGTAAAGGGGGACCACCCTGCATTTCAGTTATAACTTGGAATAAAATCTTTGCTTTCTAAAGGTTTCTTGACTGCTGTCTAATGTTGTGGTGTTCTTTCAGTAAAAAAATGCTCCTACTGTCTTTCACTCATCACATATATGTGATATTTTGTACAAAGAGTTCTTCAAAAATCTGCAGTATGCTAAATGGGAGAGATTTACAGTCAGGAAAGAGCATAAAACCTCAGGAAATTAATTAATTAGTATGTGAGTGAATGATGTAATTTTCTGATATTAAATTAATTGATTAAAAGGCCCAGAATTTTTCTGAATCATTGCAATGTGATTTAGTTTAGGGATTTTTTTGGAGGGTGGTGATCAATAATTCTTGTGTTTGTGGAGGTCAGTCATGCTTGTAGCACTTACTGCCTGTTTTCCAAATTGGATTGGCCTTCACGACGACTTTCGTAAATTAAACTACTGCAGTATTGTAGAGCCTCAGATCCAGCCCTCATCAAATGAACTGATCCTTTGCAGAAGGCAGCAAAGTTGTACTTAGTCTGATGTTGCTTCTCTGTCCATAGAGCAAATTGTTTTGGAGGCTGCTGTGCTGCTGGGCACAGAGAAATGTAGGAGAAACATTCCTTCTCCTCTGCACATGTACTAGATCTGGAGTAGTGGATCAGTAGGAGATCTGCCACAGGAGACAGAGCTCTTGACATTTAACCTTTGAAGGGTAAAACATTCTGAAACTTAACAAAGAAAAATCTGATAATTCTCCCTCTCCTTGTGCTTGCAAGAAATTGAACTCAGGGAAGCAGCTTTAAGAGAGGTGGGAGATGGAGGGAGAGATGAATGAGATATGAAAGACTGGCACCAATGTGGTCTAACTGGATGTAGATTAAGTGTCTTTATTAGAAATTATTTCCTTTCTCCAGGACTTGATTAGACACTGGTATGTCGTCTGTGTGTAAAAGAGCACTTGCTTGTCAGAACCATTCCACTCTTGACACCAAGATGTTCCATGCAAGCAAGGGTTGGAGAATCTCTCTCCCTGTCCATTAAATTAGAGTGCACATGAAATAGATGGGCAAACTCTCTAAAAGGCTGAACAGGACCCTGTTCTATAGCCCATGGAAGACAACCGTAGTGGTGTCACTGACTTCTTTGACTCCAAGTTCTAAAAGTGCTAAAAGTGTAAACTCCAACTTCTGTACTAAAGCTGGTATAATTTTTCTTTTATTTACTTGTGGTTTTGTTGTACTGTTTCTGTTGAAAGCAACAATCAAATTTCTGAAAAAGACCACCTGAGCAATTAGAACAGGTGAACCTTTGCTGGGAATAAATTGCCAGTAGAAGCAGTGCTTATGGCACCCAGGAAATGTGGATTCATAGGGAATAATTAATGGGCCTAATTTGGTGCCACAAAGGGAACATCACAGCTCTTTGTGCTCTGACACAAGCTGAATGTGAATAAGTCCCTAGAGGTGTTTGCATTTGGGTTCCAATTACTGTAACCACATGCATGGCTCAGCCATGAGCATTTACCCAAGCAATGCCCAGGGTCTGTGAATCCTTCTGCCTTTCCCTGTCTTTGCAATGTCTGTTGGCACTTCTTCAGTCCTGTTGGCAGGACCTTCTAAACTCCCTCAAGGTCTCTCCATTCAAGCACTATGTCAACACCCATGTTCCCAAACTGATATGTCAGAGCCACAATCTGGCTCAACTTGAAGGAATCCAGCTGTGCAGTGAAAACAAAGCACCCAAATCTGGTACATGGCATGGGTCTGTCCAAGCCACAAGAAATGGACACCTCCTTGGTTCCTCTGTGGACAACAGGTATGTGAGATCTCAGACAAGCACATGTGGTGTGAAGACAAAGCCAAAGTTTGGCATTGCAGATAGTCCAGTGGCAGCCAGATTTTTCTGCTGTAGTGTGATGTTTCCAGAGTTGGAGCTAAGGGGAAGGAAGAGAGAGCTGGAATAAAACCAAACTTTAAAATCTTCTATAAATTTTTGTTTGCAGGCACATAACTCAGCATTTGCCTCTTTCCTCCTTATAGATTCTCTTTACTTTTGGAGTGGCTGATCTGCTAATTCTTACTGGTACCTCTGCTAATCCTCTCTTGTTTTTGGAAAGGCAAATGTGAGCCTTTCCAAAAGGAAAGCCTCAAAATGAAGGGAAGGAGCACTGATGAGGCTTTGTTTTTTTTCTGTGTTGTTCAGTGTTCACAGGTTTGGGAATAGGGATAGACCTATGAGTGATAGGCCCCAACCTCAGTGGGGGCCAAGATAAAGAAGACTTAAATATTTTTATACATCCTCGAGATGTAGCTCAGTTAATCAGCCACAGTCATATTTGACTCTTTCCCTGTCTAAGTATTAGAAATACCACAGCCACAATAAAGTGATACCTTTTCTTTCAAATTCTCTTCACATTTTCCAGGCAAGCATTTAAGGGTTTTCAAGCAGTAGCTTTTTAGCTGCACCTAGAATGTAACTGTAGGACTTTCTTCACCCCATTTTTGGACCCATGTATGTTCCCTTGCTGGCAAGGGTTGAGGAGAGAAAAAAAAAAAATTGACCTGTTGGCTCTATTTCAAAGCCCTTAATTCCCATCTATGTTTTCACTTTGTTTTTTGTTTTGAAATGGATTCCCTCAAGTTGCCAGACTGGAAGGGTGCCTAAAAGGCTGCTGGCATACATGGAATTGATCTTTTAACTTTTAGTGCATATAGCTTTGGAGTCGTGTGCACGATGCCTGTGTCTTTCCTGAAACTGGGCATTGGGCAAGCAAATAGGTGTCAGTGCTTTCAACTTGTTCAGGTCTCTAGACTGGTCTTTTTGCAGAGAAACTGCAGGCAGGAGTTACTGTGATGTTGGTCATCTGCAAGCACAAATGGAATGAAGGAAAATCTGAGAAGCCCTTTCAAAAGCATCACTGACTGTTTGTTATTCATATGATTTTAATATACACCTTCAGCATTAAAATAAAGCTTACAGATTTTTGAAAATACCAACCCGCAGGACCTTCAATTTAAGAACTGCCTGCATTCCTTTTTACTTTTCAGTACGATGTAGTGAAAGCTGTGCTGTGGTTGGAGCAGGAGAAAGGTAGTTTGTGCATGTCAGTGTGCATACATGTTTTTGTGATTGCATAACTTAAAATCCAAACCCAACATGGGACACAAGTAGAGTCTTTTGAGTAAGGTGGTGACATTGTCATCACTGGAGATATTCATCTGTAGGGCCTGGTCTGAGTTTGACATGGATAAATTTGCTTGTCCTGCAAGGACATAGAATAAAGAACTGCAGAGACATTTCCTTCCACCTCTAGCCCTTCTGTGGAAGGCCTTCTGGAAAGTGGATTAAATGACAAACAACCCCATGTACTTCTGTTGTCACTGAAAATAGAAGGCAATATTTGGTTTCACTGAAAAGCTATGTGGAAAGTTGTATATGCTGGAATCGCAGGGTCATGAATGACTGCAATCATTCTTCCCTCTGAGTCTTGCTGAAAAAAGTTCCTTCCACCATAGTCAACCTGACATCTACTAGCTGGCTGTTTCTCCCCTCAGAAGACCAAGCTGTCTCTCCATAAACATTATCCAACAAAGGAAGGCAAAAGCCTGGGATGTCTGACCCACAGAACTCTCCTCAGATGACAAATAAAATGCAAATCCTGTGGATCTGGTGAAACTTGGATTAATGCTGCGTACAGAAACAGGACTTCAACATCTAGCAAGCTGTTCTGCATAATTATTCATTAAAAATAATATTAATTATTAAATTTGAATTATTTTCATTAGTATTATATTAAAATTATTCAACTATTATTAATACACTTGAAAAGTAAGATGAGTGACTTCCTTGGTGAGTGCCCCTGTTTGGTTTTGGAAGGTATCCACTGCAGAAAAAAGAGAGGGAATCCCCTTCTATTTTGTGTGCCCTGCTTCTCACAAACCTATAGTACATATATAATGCCACCTATATAAAAAGACTTCTGTCAAAAAATAGTTTCTTTAAATGGGGCAGACCAAGCAAGAACAAGTAGGCTTTTGAAGGATATCAGTATTTTTATGGCAGAACTCTAAACCAGCCTTGACAGTGCAGGCTTAACAGACAAATTACAGGCCAAGATGTGTCCCAGCAAGTGAGATTGAGCTGATATGAGTAGACTGGGACACGTTTCAGTAAGCCTTGTGCAGCTTCAATTACTAGGGTGACTTTTTCTTCTGGACAAGGCTGCCCTTTTTATGATGGTGCCCTGCTGTCCAAATCTTCAAATGTATTGAATATGCAACACATGGCAAAATATGTAGCCAAACAACATATATTTGGAACTTCCTTGCTGAAACTGCAGCTGCTCCTATGTGGAAAAGTGATATAGACTGTTAAGCCATGCTAAATCTGGTGTAACAAGGGGAAATTCTACTCAGACTGGCAGCAGCAGTAAATAACACGATCTTAGGAACAGAAGGAAATACACCAAAAATCAGAAATACATCTTTTGGTAGCAAAAAACAAATTCTTGAAAGAATCCCTCTCCTTTTTCAATGGCTTCCCCTTTCATCAAGGACGTGATTCAAAACTGTAAGAGATGGAAGGGTTATTGATGTCAGTAGATCTTGCTTCTTATCCATGTAACTACAAACTACCTCCCAGATAATTACTCTATTTCCTAAAAAGCAAAATTTTATGGAACGACAACATCAGCCTTCTCATGGAATCTGAAAATTCCACATGATTATTCTTAACTTCCAAACCAGAGCATCAAGCTTTTCACAGTTTCTTTACCCAGCCCCCAGATGTCTGAGGTAAAGAAAAGAAATATTTATGAGACCAGTAGCTCTTATTTCTGAGCTCATATTCCAGTAGCTCTTATTCCAGAAATAATGTTATGATGAATCCCTCAAGCTGTGGGTACATCACCAGTTTGATGACACAGAGGGAGTGGGTGGGGTTCATCAGATCTTAGGCACATGAACATGGCACTGGGATGTATAAAAGGCACTTGGAAATATCAGCAACTGGATTGTTGTCAATTCCTTTTGGACACTCCTCGAAACCTACAAAAAGATGGAATTTTGGCTTTGGTCACAAGAAATTAAATATCTTATAAAATTGCTCTACTTAGAGATGAACATTCTCTAAAAGAAAAGACAGGGCTGGTTAATCGGTGAAATCACAGTGGTGCCAGCCTGGAGGATGGATGAAATGCTCTCCTGCTCTGGTAGATGGCAGCAGACAGAGACATACTGGGTCTTCTCCTTGTAGCCTGAGGCTGGAGGTTTCAGTGGCTTTGTCTCCTTGGAATGTGCTGTGCATCCTTAGGGCTACAAGAGAAGTGAAGAGAGAGAGGGGAGCTGCACTGAATAAATAACAGTGGGGCAGGCTGGATGGTGTGCATACCCCAGGGTTTCTGTGTAGGGAGTGAACCTGGGCTCTCACAAGGATGGAGCAGTGCTAGGCTGGCTCCACTCACATGGATGGCATGTTTATCTTTCTGGGTTTCAAGGATTCTGTAATTTGAATGCTAATAGACCATTCCTGCGGTTTGCTTTGTTCCATGGAATCTGAACAGTGTTTTCTAAGTCACTTTGGCATCTCTTCCAGTTGGATGAGAGAAGCTGTTCCAGTTGGATGAGAGACTTGATGGAGGGCTGAAAACTAAAACATACCAGAGAAAATGCCAGCCAGAGAACACAATGGGGATCATGGAAGAGCCAATGTGCTACAGCTACAGGGTTAATGCTATTACCAGGGCTAAGAATCCTCCAGGCTGCTCATTTTGAATGCCTTTCTTCTCTGTGAAACAAAGGGCTTGCATCTAAGTCATGACATGTGGGCATAAAGGAGCAGGAGCTTGAAAGACAAACTCCTGAACTGATCCATTCATGTCAATGTAGCAAAACAAGATAATATAGACGTACTTGGTGCAAGTATTTGCATACCTGCATGTAGGGCTGTATTCAGTGTTTCCAGGAGAGGCCTGTTGGATGCTAACCTCAGGAGCTGGCAAGGGATGGAGCACTTTGGCCCCACTTCAGGACAGCAGAGCATTCAGCACTCAGGAAGATTTACTCACATGCTTAGAGCCAAGCACATGTTTAAGTATCCTGTTGGCCCAGGGCCCACTTGTGTAGCACCTTGCAGAACCAACTTGAAAAAGGTGGAGTGGGCAGAGCAGCATTAGCTCATGTTATTACTCCCAGCACCTGGAAATAACCGGGGCGCTGTAGCCTTAAGCCCTCTGCTCCTGTTGTTGCTGTTGTTCTTTTTCTTCTTCTCCTTCTTTTCTTTTTCTTCTTCTTTTCCTCCCCTGGTAACTCTCCAAACTGATTTGGGAAAAGCCCTTGTAGGACCACACCCTGTATCTTGCAGGCTTGTGCAAAGATCTGGGCCATTTTCCTCATCCCTCCCTGCCTCCCCCAGACAGTGCCACCCCACTGGCAGATGGGTAGGGCTTGGACTCCTCAGGCAGATGTGGCAGGGCTTGGACTCGGGTGTGCTGTGGAAGATGCATTTGCTTGTTCAGCTTAGCAAGAAAAGGGGCTACTATTGCATTGTTCCCTGCAGAATTTAGAAAGACTGGAGAAAGAAGAGCTTATTTATTTCTGAATTCTATAGATCTAGTGGCAAATAATGTATAGAATAAAAAAGTTTTACTTGAGTTTAGAAATAGGAAGCAATTTCCCCTTCAGCTATTTCTTCTCTAAATGATTGTCATACTCCAACATCCATAGGAGGTGTTTGCACAGAAGGGGAATCCCTTCCACAATGAAAGGAAGTGAGTTGCTCAACCGGAAATGCCCTTGATGTGAGTTGAGGGACTGGAGCTCAAGACGTCTTCCAACTTCTGCATTGTGAGTGCTAGGCAAAATTTTTATTATTCCTTCACTTGCACAACAGGATTGAAAACCCCTCAAGAGGCCAATAAAATGTGCTGATGAGTAGTGGACTCAGACATCCCCTCCCTGGTCAACCAGTGTTGAGCTGAGGATGGCAGCAGCAGGCTCTCCTTTCTGACATCTCTCTTACTGCTGTTCAGCATGAAGATTAAGGGGGATCTCAGAGCACTTTGAACTCACAGCACTGAAGTGATGTCAGTCAGAATATGTTGCTCATTACCAGGACTCTCAAGTAACCCCACACAATCACTTGATGCAGGACCTGAACTTCTGAGAATATTTCTATCCAATCTCACCAATCACAGCAGCTTTCCCAATCCAGGAGAAGCAGGACCATCTTTCCTTCCAGAAGTCAGAACACCAGAACTAGGAGCAGTACTACAAACCTGATTTCAGAGAAGTTCTTCATGGATGAAACCATATCTGTAAGTAGAATGAATGGACTGAAAGAATGCAAAGCTCAAAAAACAGCATTTCAGTGCAGGTAAATGAGGTGGGGGTAGTCTGTGGGAAAGTTTTCTCTCAACAACAGGAGTGCTTTCAGAGGCTCATTGATTAATTGCACACTGCTGTTTCAGGTACTCAGAACTGGGGAGAGAAGGGTTGGAGATGGAAGCATCTTTTGTCCAATGAGAAGTTGCCCACTGCTTTCTCATCTTCCCTGATCTCCTTGACTGTTCAAGGCATCGTCTTTTCTAAACACCTGGAGCTTAAGGTAACCCATTACTTTTACCCAGACAGAAGAGAGAGCTTTCCAAAGCCCATGGGGATTGCAGCTTCAGCTCAGTGTGTACTGGGTAAAGCAGGGCACAGCTCACACCAGGAGTGCTGCCCAGAACCCAGCCACGGTAACTTTCCCTCTCCCAAGGGGTGCCTGGCCCCTGCTGCTCCCCATGCCCGACAGACCCTGCCCAGGAGAGAGCAAACAAAGGGCAGCCACAAATGTTCCCTGCAAAGCATGGGACCTGCTCCATGCACACAACCCATTTACAGCCCATCTCCCCTAAATTCTCAGGTGGGATGGGATTCCTACATCCCTTCACTGCACAGGCAGCCTGGGCACCAGGAGGCTGTGAGAGAACTGCTGGGGGATCACAGGAGCATCCCCTCGGCTCCAAGTGCCCTGGGCTACTCTGGCCAGTGCTAATGTGCATTGCAGCAGCCTCTCTTGGCCCTGGAGAAGACTTAATCCTCCCTTCCTTCAGGATGGAGCCTTACATAAACATGGGCAAGAGAAGAGGACCTCTGAGAGTGAGGGAGGCAGAAACCACCTCAGCATGCCTTGTTTCCTCCTCAACATTCTGATTCTGCCTCAAACACTGTGCAATGAGTCCCAGGCTCTTCTTGTCCCCTTGGAATGACCTGAGTGCTGGCAAGTGGACAGAGTGGCAACCCTGATACCATAGCAAGAGAGACTCCCTGTTTCTGGGAAAGGAAGAGGGGATATCCCTAGAATTTGAACACATGTGAGATTTTGCTTCATACTGATGCATGTCCTTGGAATGTCCATGGAATCGACTTCCCTCATATCTGCTGTAACTTCTTGAGCTGCTCCCAGTTTCCCAGTCCTCACTGGCAAGATAAAGGAGAGTGTTCTCTAACGGCCTTCTATATCGACTTTCCGAGGTCCCTCATTATTACTGTTGTATAAACAGCTGAAAATAGAAATTAATCTCTTCATAGCCACTCACAGCCACTCAGATTTTGACAGAAATGGGAAATCACAGCTAGAAAATCTAAATCCTGTCTTTCTTCCCTAAACTTGAAACTGCAGATTAATTTGACAGATGTCTGAGCCTCATTAATATTGCTATTGTCTTTCTCTGAATAATGAGCCTGATGATCACTGTGCTCCTTTGGGACAGGCAGGCTTTAATAGTACCCTCATTACTATGAAAATATGAAGACCACAGTAACTGTAGGTTTTTTCACACGGTCATGAAAAATGCATTTGAAAGGGAATTTTGCTGTCTTTCCAATTTTGTTAAAATACAGTAGAAAAAAAGGCAAATACTTAAAATCTGTTGCAAAGGGATTGACATAACTGGCAATGTTTTCAGCTTATTTTACAGCTCTGTTCATGGCAAAGCTCGTTCAACTAGCCAAGGACCCAGTGGCACCGTGCCTATGTCAGAGTGGCTGTAGCAAGAGGAATTCCTGGGGGGACAGGGCCACAGCCAGTGCTCTTCCATGTTCTGGTGGTTATCTGGTTCCTTCAATGGCTTTGCAAAATCAGAACCTGAAGCATGTCTGGATCCAGTATCTCTTTAATCTCCTTTGTACTACTGATACCAAACCATTTCTGCTTTAAAATTTCACAACTGGGGCTGCTCAGAAAGTAATTACAAAATGAAGGTCTACCTTTAAGACCAGTTCAGGAATTTACTGAGGGAAATGAGACATGGCTAGGGGAGAAATGGGGGAATTAATGCAAGATCTGTTCAGGGAGTCCATTTTGGTTTGGGAATAAGGCCAGTTCAATTAGACTACTTGAAGTTCCCAGAAGATCCCAGGAGGACAAAGAAAAGATGGCTGATGTAAGATTTTCAGGCTTTTCTGGAGGTCAGGATCACAAAGCACAGCTCCTGCTTTCCTGGCACTCCCTTCTCCACTTTTCAGTAAGGGGACAAGAATAATTTCTGGAACTGAATGAGCAAGTCTAGGAAAAAAAAAAAAAAAATCATCTCTCAGACCCAGTCAAACAGATTTGTCTAATTTTTCATTCCAATCTCATCCCTTGGGAATGACTAGGTTAAGATTGCCACTTCTACCACCCAAGTTACTGACTCCCATTCCTTCTCCCAGATTTGCCAGAATTCTCCCTGTGATGAAGTTTTCCCCATTTCTGTCCTGAAGAGGATTCCATTAATATCTCCCATCCTTTTTTGGCAGTCTGTTCCAAAATGCACAGTCCTGATTTCCTCAGCAGGGGTAGAATATCTTCTCTTATTAAAAATACCAAAACACAAGCCTAGCCAGAGGTGTGTTTTATTTGACGTGAAGAGATGCAGTAAAAATGCTTCCCTGGGACAGCTTGTGTTTCAGCCATCCTGCAAGGATTTGGCAAAGGTTTCCAATGTTCTGCTGGACTGTCGGCCTGAGACTTTGTTAACCCCTTTCAAAAATGGCACTTTCCACTCTTTCCGAGTGCAGATGGATGGAAATTTCCAAGTCTTTTGTCTGGAGCTATGGCAGAGGCAAAGAGAAAGCCTGAGTCTCCTTTGATTAAACACAGGGGAATGGAGTGGGGAAGGATGATTAAAAGCTTCATTTCTAAAATTGGCTCCAGCAGCATTTTTCAAACTCACAGTGACCTAAGACAGTGACCATCAAAGTATTCCTTCCCATCATCATGCATTGGAGGGAGGTTGACCTGTTGGAGCTGTTCAGGAGAAGGCCACCAAGATGATCCAAGGTCTGAAGCACCTTTCCAATGAGGAAAGGCTGTTCTATGGTCAGCCCATAGAACAGAATGTTTTGTGGTGTTCCAGTCCTTGAAGAGAGCCAGTAAGAAAGATGGGGACAGACTTTTTTGCAGGGCTTGGCATGAACAAGGCAGAATAGTTTTAAACTAAATGAAGGTAGATTTAGATTAGAAACAGGGAAGAAGTTTTTTACCATGAGGGTTGTAAAACACGAACAGCAGCAGGTAGAGGTAATGGGATGTCTTCACTGAAAGTGAGGAACGATGATCCCAGGACTCGTTCATCACCAAAGTGGTCACTTTCCTGCTCATTTCTTGAGTGGTTGGGCCAGCCACAAGCTACCTTACACCACACTAATGTTTACATGCAGCCTTCAGGGCACATCACGGGACTTCGAGTCAGCAGACTTAATAATTAGCTTCTGTAGGAAGAGCCCAGTTTTCTTTCCCATGTAAACCAACTCAAAGATAAGAATTGTTCTCAAATGCTGTGGGATCAAAACCTTCACCAAATGATTATCTGCAGTGCAAACACACAAAGAATGAGAAGCCAGGGAGCTCTCTCAACTCAGAGGAGAAACCAGCTGAAGCAGGTTCTGTCTCTCAAAGCCCAGTATCGTAAATAGCAAAGTTTGGGCTTGTCAGTGCTAGAACACATTATTTTTCTGTTTAAAATTCTTGAAAAATGGGAAAATTACATTAAAACAGACATCAGCTAAATGGCATTCTAAAGACACTTCTGGCAAGTAGGAGTCAGTTCCTTCTTGAGTTATCAGCTCTTTACAGGGTTACACACGTTATGTGAAAGTGTATCCAGAAGACAGACTATTTCCAAATGGCAGTGTCTCAGAAAACAGGTTGTGGTTGGCTACAGCTGACAGGAATTCACTAATATATGAGCAAAGGCTGTCCTTTTAGCAGTAATTCAGTGCCCCCACAGTGAAGAAAGAAGATGCTCCAAGCCTCAGTTCCATCATTTGCACTCCTGCCAGGCAAAACACGCTGCAGGGAAGAGAGCACTTGTGTCGTACCAAAGCAAGCAAACTCCCACTAGACTGAAAGAACGAGAACAACGATCCCACTGCAGCTTGTGCCTGCTCCACCAGAAGAGGAAGGGTGAATTTTTGGCTTCAGATTCATAACATCACAGGACCCAAGACATAAGTGGCTGTCTTTGGGGAGGGTTTTAATGTTTTTAGATTCCACATAAGAGATCTGCCACAGCACACCCGACTCCAAGCCCTGCCACATCTGCCTGAGGAGGGCTGGGGTGGCACTGCCTGGGGGAGGCAGGGAGGGAAGAGGAAGATGGCCCAGGGCTCTGCCTGGCTGCAGCACCTGGGTGCAGAGGCACGGGCAGTGCTCTGTGCCCAGCTGCTCCCTGCAGCCTGCAGAGCACAGCATCCCAGAGGCCACAGGGCAGCGGTCAATCTCCCATGGAAATGAAGGGACATTTGTTGAGCTGCTGACAGAGAGTTGGAGCCACCAAAGCCTTTCCCTTGTCCAGGATCCATATTCCTTGCTGGATGGACCCTCAAGACCAACGACCAAACTGCACCAAGGAAGTCAACAAGATCTTTGCACAAGTGTGCAAGATACAGGGTGTGTCCTACAAGGGCTTTTCCCAAATCAGTTTGGAGAGTTACCAGGGGAGGAAAAGAAGAAGAAAAAGAAAAGAAGGAGAAGAAGAAAAAGAACAACAGCAACAACAGGAGCAGAGGGCTTAAGGCTACAGCACCCCGGTTATTTCCAGGTGCTGGGAGTAATAACATGAGCTAATGCTGCTCTGCCCACTCCACCTTTTTCAAGTTGGTTCTGCAAGGTGCTACACAAGTGGGCCCTGGGCCAACAGGATACTTAAACATGTGCTTGGCTCTAAGCATGTGAGTAAATCTTCCTGAGTGCTGAATGCTCTGCTGTCCTGAAGTGGGGCCAAAGTGCTCCATCCCTTGCCAGCTCCTGAGGTTAGCATCCAACAGGCCTCTCCTGGAAACACTGAATACAGCCCTACATGCAGGTATGCAAATACTTGCACCAAGTACGTCTATATTATCTTGTTTTGCTACATTGACATGAATGGATCAGTTCAGGAGTTTGTCTTTCAAGCTCCTGCTCCTTTATGCCCACATGTCATGACTTAGATGCAAGCCCTTTGTTTCACAGAGAAGAAAGGCATTCAAAATGAGCAGCCTGGAGGATTCTTAGCCCTGGTAATAGCATTAACCCTGTAGCTGTAGCACATTGGCTCTTCCATGATCCCCATTGTGTTCTCTGGCTGGCATTTTCTCTGGTATGTTTTAGCTTTCAGCCCTCCATCAAGTCTCTCATCCAACTGGAACAGCTTCTCTCATCCAACTGGAAGAGATGCCAAAGTGACTTAGAAAACACTGTTCAGATTCCATGGAACAAAGCAAACCGCAGGAATGGTCTATTAGCATTCAAATTACAGAATCCTTGAAACCCAGAAAGATAAACATGCCATCCATGTGAGTGGAGCCAGCCTAGCACTGCTCCATCCTTGTGAGAGCCCAGGTTCACTCCCTACACAGAAACCCTGGGGTATGCACACCATCCAGCCTGCCCCACTGTTATTTATTCAGTGCAGCTCCCCTCTCTCTCTTCACTTCTCTTGTAGCCCTAAGGATGCACAGCACATTCCAAGGAGACAAAGCCACTGAAACCTCCAGCCTCAGGCTACAAGGAGAAGACCCAGTATGTCTCTGTCTGCTGCCATCTACCAGAGCAGGAGAGCATTTCATCCATCCTCCAGGCTGGCACCACTGTGATTTCACCGATTAACCAGCCCTGTCTTTTCTTTTAGAGAATGTTCATCTCCAAGTAGAGCAATTTTATAAGATATTTAATTTCTTGTGACCAAAGCCAAAATTCCATCTTTTTGTAGGTTTCGAGGAGTGTCCAAAAGGAATTGACAACAATCCAGTTGCTGATATTTCCAAGTGCCTTTTATACATCTCAGTGCCATGTTCATGTGCCTAAGATCTGATGAACCCCACCCACTCCCTCTGTGTCATCAAACTGGTGATGTACCCACTGGTCTAAAACCAGCTTGAGGGATCTATCTCAACAGTATTTCTTTTTACAGGAAAAAGATATACTGCCTTAATAAAGCCTTTTTTTTTCTTCACCTCAGTCTGTACCCAATTGCTGAGGAAAACATGGCACACAAGACTGAAGGGAACTTCCTTTCTTTTCTCAAAGTGGATAGCTTTTCAAACCAAATAGTCACAACCCATCTTACTCTTTTTAATAATAACATTTGAAAATTTGAATAATAATAATTCAATTTGAATGAGTCACTTCATTTTAAGGATAATTATTCAGAACATCTTCCTAGATGTTGAAATCCTTTTTCTGCACACATCATTAGTTAAAGTTTAACCAGAGCCATAGAATTTGCACTTTATTTGTCATCTGAGGTGACTGATGTGGGTCAGGCACCACAGAGTTCCACCTTCTTTTATTGGTGAATGTTTGTGAATAGAGAGTTTGGTCTCCTGATGGGAGAGACAGCCAGTTAGTAGATGTCATATCAACTATGGTATAAGGAAATTCTTTTTCAGACTAGACCTTACAGATGAGTATGTCCATCAATGTCACCACTTTACTCAACAGAATTTCCTCATGTCCAGTGTGGGGTTATACAATCACAGAAACGTGTGCACAAAAGACGTGTGCTTTTTACTTCTCTCCTGCTCCAGCAGGGCACACCACATCTTACTGAAATGTAAAAATAAATGCAGGCAATGCTTAAATTAAAGCTCCTTAAGGACCGTGTTTTCAAAAGTCTGTAAGCTATAAGATTTATTTTGTTGCTGGAGGTGTATATTAAAATCATATGAGTAACAAACACTACCTATGTCAGTGGCTCCTTTGAAAGGGCAGCAGGCAGTTCAGACAGGGCCATGACTTCCAGGTTTCCCAGTCCTAGAAGATTAATTCAATGAATAAGAAAACACTGCTTAGAAGCCCAGCTACATTCACAGTATTTGCATTAGGCAGAATAGAAGAAAGCTGAGTATGCAGAGGCATCAGTGGCAATGGAGCAACTCTTTTTAGCACATGCCCAATTCCAAAAGCAAATCCAGCCTTCTCCTTTAGAAGCTGAATCCTTTTAAAGTTTGCAAAGCCCCCATGAAGAGCAACGTTCAATGCTGGCTGGCCAAGCTACTCCATCCTTGTTGTTTCCCTTCTGAGCTCCTGCAGTGACACACGCAGGACCTGTGTGTGTAGGGAGCTACCAGAAAAGAGAGGGAAGCTGTGTGTGCATCACTTCTTTTTCAGTGCACATTGCCTCACTTTCAGCCCTCATCTCTGTGTTTAGCAAACTGGTGGCCATGTACCCTTAAGTAAGACAGGTTGCTCTGAGAAACTGACCCAGCACACAGATTGGTCAGGAGCTTCAGCTCTCCCTATCTGGGGATCCCTTTGCCCCTAGCATTTTAAGTTCACAGAGGGATTAGTTTGCTTCCTTTACACATAAAGATAGGCATTTTGTGTTTTTCTCTTATCGTTGTAATACAAAGTCTCAGGATGCCTTTGTCACTGTGCATGTCGTTCACAATCAACAAGGTATTTTCAGAGCGATGATGGGACTCTTACTCCTCTGCTGCACAGGCCTCTAACACTAAAATGCTGGCACTGACACTTCAGAGCACCAACACCTTGTCACAACAGACAAGGAAAGGCAGGAATGGGCATTGCTTGGGTAAATGCTCATGGCTGAGCCATGCATGTGGTTACAGTAATTGGAACCCAAATGCAAACACCTCTAGGGACTTATTCACATTCAGCTTGTGTCAGAGCACAAAGAGCTGTGATGTTCCCTTTGTGGCACCAAATTAGGCCCATTAATTATTCCCTATGAATCCACATTTCCTGGGTGCCATAAGCACTGCTTCTACTGGCAATTTATTCCCAGCAAAGGTTCACCTGTTCTAATTGCTCAGGTGGTCTTTTTCAGAAATTTGATTGTTGCTTTCAACAGAAACAGTACAACAAAACCACAAGTAAATAAAAGAAAAAATATACCAGCTCTAGCATAGAACTTGGAGCTGGAGCCAAAGGTCACAGAAGTCAGTGACACCACAATGACACTAGTGCATTGTCTTCCATGCACTATGGAGCAGGCTCCTTAAGAACAAATTTTAACTCCAGGTTCAGTCTTTTAGAGAGTTTGCTCAGCGATTTCATGTGCACTCTAATATAACGGACAGAGAAAAAGATCCATCCAGTTGCAAAAGACTCTCTCAGAGATTAAATTTGGCACTTACATTGAGTTTTACTGTAAAGTACACATACAGAAAACAGCTTGGATAACTTCAGATAAAGCTTTTAAAAATAATGGTTGTTGATTTTTTATGCACTTGCCATCTCCCATCTTATCTTGTTCTTTAGGCAGTTACGATTAGCCTGCAGAATACAAGCCTGGCTTGTTTACTCAAGGTTTCTTCCAAGTTTCATGTAGAGCCAAGCCTATTGAAATCCATAAAAATAGCTACAGCAATTTTACTGGGCTGTGCAAGAGATCTCAGCTATTTCAAGAGTAAGAGTGCTCCATTCTTACAGTCAGAGCGCTGGCAGAAGGAGGGCAGCACATCAGCCAAATGGCAGGAAGATGTAGGGACACAGCCTGGGGTATGGCCACTGGATCTCAGCAGGAATTCCTAATTCCAGGAGTTACAGCTGAGCTACTGCTGGAGTGTTCAGCCTGTCAGCAGAGAAATTATCACTGTCATGGCACTGGAGCTATTATCTCAATGAGATTTTAAAGAGTGCAGCAGCTTACATGGTACAGGCTCAGTCACTATGCACACAGTTTGTTATTTCTCTCAAGGCTGCTGTGCAAAAAAATTCATTTGATTTTCACACTTTTTTACGGCAGTGGAAATGAAAAGTGCCTTTTAAGACGAAGAGTCATTGGTGATCATATCATATCTATGTTAGCTCAGAGGGAAAGGATTTCTTAATCCTCCTTCCCTGCTGTCCCTCTGAAGATGTAAAAAATGAAAGGCCTCTGAAAAGAATTTATCACAACTTTGCAGCCAGCAGTGGTAATGATTTTTGATCAGGGCAAAAGGGTCTTTTGTTGGGGCTTTTGCTTAGGCAGAAGGGTTTCTGCTGCATTGCAAGGGCAGACTGTGCCAGGATCCAGCCAGAAGCAGACAGGGCTGGAGACAGCCCTACCAGTACCCCATGGAGAAACAGGCAGGAGCCCTGGGCTGGCATGAAATGAGCTCCCAAGCCCAAGGTGTGAGTGGGGTGCCCAGGTGAAGTCAGGCAGGACATTGAGACCCGCTGTGCCCTCAGGTCTTTCCCGTTGTTGATCCTGGTGGAAGTTGTTCTGGGGCTGGGGTGCCTGTCCCACCACTGACCATGCTGTGCCTGTCCCAGGACAGCAGCCACACACACAACCTTGGGGCTGAGCCCCTCCGATGCTGCAGGGCTGCTCCAAAGGACCAGCCCTGCCCCAGCACACAGCTCTTGCTTTGCTCTCCACAGCAAAACCACAATGTTGCCTGGCAGTTCAGTCCTTGGAGGAGAGGGAATCATGGGCTCTGAGGAAACTTTGAGTGTACACTGAACATACCTCACTGGGCCCTTGGGAAAAGGAATTTTGCCAGCTCACAGCCTGTGGGACCAGCAGCTGGCTTCAAGCAGGTCCAGCTCAGACTCATTCCTGACAAACCACGTGGTCTCAGCAGCTTCCAAAGGCTGGCAGAGACCAAGCTGGAGATGGCAGATGATGCCAGTGTCTGTGGCCCAGACCCCAGCTGGGCTCAGTTCCATTTGTAGGTGACCTTCACCTCTGATGGCATTGGTCCTGGCACCTCTCACTGCTTGCAGGACCAGAAGTCTTAAAACTTCTCATGGAAAGCATCAGATCTAAAGGACTCGAATTTTTCTCATGCTAAGGAGCACGCTAGAATAAAAGAAGCTCTGACCTCCACAGACCAAAAGCTTTTCATTCAAGGTTGTTTTTCCTCCTATTCAATACTCTCAACGCAGTGATTTTGTTGGCCCTTGTCCTGCCGGGCCGCACGGGGGAAATCGCTGCTCCCTCGGTGTGGCCATTGCCCCGCCGCCGGCCCCGGCTCCGACCCTGCGGGAGCCGCTTCCAGCGGCCGGGACGGCGCCGGCCGCGCTCGCTGTGGAGCAGCGCTGCTCTCTGCTGGGGAGCCGGGGCTGGGCAGCGGCGCTGCGCCCGCTGCTTTCGGGGAAAGAACGGCGTGCCTGGGCTGCCATGAGCCCGCCGTGTCCTTACCACGGAAAGGAACGCTCGTGTCTGAGCGGCACCGCGCACAGCACTCATACAAACACACGGGCACGGACAGTCCCCTTCCAGCCGCTGCAGGAGGAGAGCAAAACCAGATTTCACCATGTGGAAATAGTCACCCTTTCACAAGCTCCGGTGTGCTGCTGGTTTGCCTCTCTTACAAATACACACATAGGAGAAAAACGCTGCAACCCCTCCTTGCCTGCCTTGTGGGCTTTGTTCACTCGTCCTCGGAGCCCTTGTCTCCTCTCAGCTCCCAGCACGAGTGGGATCAAGTCTCTGATCACCTAAAAGCAGAGTCCTAGGAGAGATGTGTTATGACAAATAGTTGGTTTGACTATAAAGCTTTTAAATAATTGGTGTCTTCAAGGCATAAATGTGGGTTTAGTAACAAAATAATTCAAGAAAGCCATGTACGAACAGTTCAGGCATGTTCAGTGTTGTGAAAAACCACCTGTTCATGGTGTTCTCACTTAAGTACCACTTCTGTCTTCCTGATCAATAGCAAGAGTGTGTTCTCTTCTGGGGCCTGGCAGAGGTCAGGGTGAGGTCTTAGGATTTATGGTCAGGGCCAGGCTTTAGTCAGGGTTTAGGTGGTATGGGGACAGATACCCTGCATTGAGGTCAAAATCACATGTCAGGTCAAAGGTCTGGAGTTTGGGTGAGGGGTCACTGCTCACTGGTCAAGCGTTAAAGGTCGGGGTCAATGATTACAGGTCTGTGGCAGTGGTTGTGGTTTGGTGCCTAAGGTCAGAGGTCAATGGCAAAGGTGGGGGTAGGTGCAAAGCTAGCTGTTTGGGGACAATGGTAATAGTTTAGAGTCAGGTGTCAAACTGGAGTTTAAGGGTCAGGGCTTGGGGTCAGCAGTCACCAATCAGTGTCAGGGGCCAGGGGTCAGCATCAGAGGTCCTGACCTCAGGTGTTGGTCACCAGTCAGAATGAAAACTCAGGGCCTGGGGTCAGGGGTCAGGTGCCACGGTCTAGGGTTTGGGAGGGGTTATGCCTTTGGGTAGGAGCTTAAACACCCATTCTGATGGAGGTTTCTGTTTGGCAAAACAGAGATTGTGTTCTACAAACCATAGGCAATCATAGCAAGACCTATCCACTTTGACCAACACTTGCAGAATTTCCTAGCTTGGAAAATTATTCAGAAGAAAGTTCAACACCAGCTGAACTACATCTAAGAGACATCTAAATTAGCGGTGAGAGAAAAAGCCTAGCAGTTCATCCCAGTTTCCATTCAAGTAAGTGGAAAGACTCTCAAGGTTGTCACTGAGAAATAGCAGAAGGCTGAAGTACTTAAACATGGCTAGGGGCTCTCAGCAGAAAACCTTGGCTTTGGGACAGACTTCTCTGGTATGTCACTAACATGACTTCTTTGGGATAGCCATACCATGGTGCACAGATCTCATCTATTACACCATGTGGGAGATATGCTTACTCCTCTCTCCCTCCATGCACATGACATTGTGCTTGATGAGCCCAGAGCATCGGGGAGTCTCACAACACTCCACCAAACACTTGTGCCTTCCCTGCTCCTGTCTTGTTCCCTTGACCTGGTAGAGATGGGGATCCAGCTGTCTCCTGCCTCTTCACAGTGAGACTCTGCAGCATTACAGGCTGATGATGGGAACCACATTGGTGGTCACTGCCTTCGGAGGCAAAATTCACTGCATGTTTGAAAAATGCTGCTGGAGCCAATTTTAGAAATGAAGCTTTTAATCATCCTTCCCCACTCCATTCCCCTGTGTTTAATCAAAGGAGACTCAGGCTTTCTCTTTGCCTCTGCCATAGCTCCAGACAAAAGACTTGGAAATTTCCATCCATCTGCACTCGGAAAGAGTGGAAAGTGCCATTTTTGAAAGGGGTTAACAAAGTCTCAGGCCGACAGTCCAGCAGAACATTGGAAACCTTTGCCAAATCCTTGCAGGATGGCTGAAACACAAGCTGTCCCAGGGAAGCATTTTTACTGCATCTCTTCACGTCAAATAAAACACACCTCTGGCTAGGCTTGTGTTTTGGTATTTTTAATAAGAGAAGATATTCTACCCCTGCTGAGGAAATCAGGACTGTGCATTTTGGAACAGACTGCCAGCAAAAGGATGGGAGATATTAATGGAATCCTCTTCAGGACAGAAATGGGGAAAACTTCATCACAGGGAGAATTCTGGCAAATCTGGGAGAAGGAATGGGAGTCAGTAACTTGGGTGGTAGAAGTGGCAATCTTAACCTAGTCATTCCCAAGGGATGAGATTGGAATGAAAAATTAGACAAATCTGTTTGACTGGGTCTGAGAGATGATTTTTTTTTTTTTTTTCCTAGACTTGCTCATTCAGTTCCAGAAATTATTCTTGTCCCCTTACTGAAAAGTGGAGAAGGGAGTGCCAGGAAAGCAGGAGCTGTGCTTTGTGATCCTGACCTCCAGAAAAGCCTGAAAATCTTACATCAGCCATCTTTTCTTTGTCCTCCTGGGATCTTCTGGGAACTTCAAGTAGTCTAATTGAACTGGCCTTATTCCCAAACCAAAATGGACTCCCTGAACAGATCTTGCATTAATTCCCCCATTTCTCCCCTAGCCATGTCTCATTTCCCTCAGTAAATTCCTGAACTGGTCTTAAAGGTAGACTTTCATTTTGTAATTACTTTCTGAGCAGCCCCAGTTGTGAAATTTTAAAGCAGAAATGGTTTGGTATCAGTAGTACAAAGGAGATTAAAGAGATACTGGATCCAGACATGCTTCAGGTTCTGATTTTGCAAAGCCATTGAAGGAACCAGATAACCACCAGAACATGGAAGAGCACTGGCTGTGGCCCTGTCCCCCCAGGAATTCCTCTTGCTACAGCCACTCTGACATAGGCACGGTGCCACTGGGTCCTTGGCTAGTTGAACGAGCTTTGCCATGAACAGAGCTGTAAAATAAGCTGAAAACATTGCCAGTTATGTCAATCCCTTTGCAACAGATTTTAAGTATTTGCCTTTTTTTCTACTGTATTTTAACAAAATTGGAAAGACAGCAAAATTCCCTTTCAAATGCATTTTTCATGACCGTGTGAAAAAACCTACAGTTACTGTGGTCTTCATATTTTCATAGTAATGAGGGTACTATTAAAGCCTGCCTGTCCCAAAGGAGCACAGTGATCATCAGGCTCATTATTCAGAGAAAGACAATAGCAATATTAATGAGGCTCAGACATCTGTCAAATTAATCTGCAGTTTCAAGTTTAGGGAAGAAAGACAGGATTTAGATTTTCTAGCTGTGATTTCCCATTTCTGTCAAAATCTGAGTGGCTGTGAGTGGCTATGAAGAGATTAATTTCTATTTTCAGCTGTTTATACAACAGTAATAATGAGGGACCTCGGAAAGTCGATATAGAAGGCCGTTAGAGAACACTCTCCTTTATCTTGCCAGTGAGGACTGGGAAACTGGGAGCAGCTCAAGAAGTTACAGCAGATATGAGGGAAGTCGATTCCATGGACATTCCAAGGACATGCATCAGTATGAAGCAAAATCTCACATGTGTTCAAATTCTAGGGATATCCCCTCTTCCTTTCCCAGAAACAGGGAGTCTCTCTTGCTGTGGTATCAGGGTTGCCACTCTGTCCACTTGCCAGCACTCAGGTCATTCCAAGGGGACAAGAAGAGCCTGGGACTCATTGCACAGTGTTTGAGGCAGAATCAGAATGTTGAGGAGGAAACAAGGCATGCTGAGGTGGTTTCTGCCTCCCTCACTCTCAGAGGTCCTCTTCTCTTGCCCATGTTTATGTAAGGCTCCATCCTGAAGGAAGGGAGGATTAAGTCTTCTCCAGGGCCAAGAGAGGCTGCTGCAATGCACATTAGCACTGGCCAGAGTAGCCCAGGGCACTTGGAGCCGAGGGGATGCTCCTGTGATCCCCCAGCAGTTCTCTCACAGCCTCCTGGTGCCCAGGCTGCCTGTGCAGTGAAGGGATGTAGGAATCCCATCCCACCTGAGAATTTAGGGGAGATGGGCTGTAAATGGGTTGTGTGCATGGAGCAGGTCCCATGCTTTGCAGGGAACATTTGTGGCTGCCCTTTGTTTGCTCTCTCCTGGGCAGGGTCTGCCGGGCATGGGGAGCAGCAGGGGCCAGGCACCCCTTGGGAGAGGGAAAGTTACCGTGGCTGGGTTCTGGGCAGCACTCCTGGTGTGAGCCGTGCCCTGCTTTACCCAGTACACACTGAGCTGAAGCTGCAATCCCCATGGGCTTTGGAAAGCTCTCTCTTCTGTCTGGGTAAAAGTAATGGGTTACCTTAAGCTCCAGGTGTTTAGAAAAGACGATGCCTTGAACAGTCAAGGAGATCAGGGAAGATGAGAAAGCAATGGGCAACTTCTCATTAGACAAAAGATGCTTCCATCTCCAACCCTTCTCTCCTCCAATGTTTTAATAGCCCTACTCCTACTTTGGTTGTTCTAGCCAAGCCTATGGAGCGCAATGAATAAATCCAGGCAACAAAAGCCTTTTGCATACACATAATGAATTCTGTAAAAACAGTCAACTCATTTTCCAAACTAATTAAAAACAACATAAATACAACCTAATATTTATAGGAGCTGGAGGATTGCTATATTTACAATCAGATACTGGATCATCAATGAAAAATTAATTAATTCTCTGTCTTAGTTTTTAAGTGCTTTTGTACACTGAGATCAGCTGCTCTTCTTCAGTATGATTTCCTGAAGAGGAGACACCATTTTTACACATTTCTCAGCTCTAGAAACAATTTAAATGTAATCCTCCTGATAAGCCAAGAGGCATAAAGATAATTCCTGGCTTGCTGAGTTTTTGCCAGCAATCAGTAGCATTGTCTTGACTTGGCAGTCAACACAACATTACATTAACCTCATTTTTAGCATACGCCTAGCTCCACTTCTGCTCTGCTAATGGCAATGAAAGTTTCAAGTTTACCATATTTTTCTTAATAGAAATTATTTTTTAAAACACTCATTTCACAACCAGAACAAGTGAACCCACCCTTGCTATGATTCTAAGATTTAATTACAAAACCAGCTAAATAAAGATCCCATAAGTTTGCAGCACAAAGTGATCACCTTAGAGCAGTGTTTACACTATTTTCTTGGAAGTAAATCTAAAATGTTTCTGAAAATTTTGCCATAAAAGAGGAGTTGTGCCCTGGATACACATTTCATAAAGCAGGATCTGGCTTTGCATAACTTTCCTCAATAGCTTTAATGTATCTTGAAATATGAACTAGATAAGCCTACCTCCAGGTAGAGGCATTTTTAGGAAAATTCAAACCAGGACAGCAGTGTTTCAGCTATATTTTGAAATATTTAAATATTTTGCTGTTGTAGTAACAATGTTTGAGCCAAGATGATCCAAGGATATAAATAAGGTAAAGTTTGTAGGAAGGGACATTAGGCTGTTGCCTCACTCTGTGGACCTTGCTCTGTTGAAAGAAGTCTGTACTGCTTTCAGGTGACACAGCCAGAAGATTGCAGTGTTGTAGTGTGTTTTGTTTAAAATTCATGTCTGCCCCCTGTTTTTCTCCTTAATCCCCTCCTCTCCTGAGCTGCCAATCTTCCCAAGGTCTTTCCTAATCCCCTCCATTCCAAGTTGTCAATCCTCCCTTTCCCCACCCCTTTCTCCAGAATGTTCCTAGTCAATCCTCCCTATCCCTACCCTTCATTCCAGAGTGTTCCGTGTCTCTTTTGTTATACTTGGCACCCTATTTGTTACTTTCTGTTATTCCACTCCCCTACTTCTCCTGATAGATTTATAATAGTTTAGTCCCACCTTAGACCACTCCCCAGCTTTACCCTCACTGGTTAATGTTCCTGCACCCCTCGTCCTGAGTTACTGTAGAAAACTTCTGTTCACCCCCTGAGTCTTGTCTTGGGGCTCCATCTTGTCCATCCGATAAATACACTCTGGTTTACCCCAAGACCCGTGTCTTTGTCATCTGTCCCTGCACCAAACCTGCCGATAACTGGGATTGCAGAACTCACAGGGGGACGGTCGCGCCCCTGCACTCGCCGCCCAGGATACCCTGCGACGGTGCGCTGCGACACTGCAGTAATATCCCTCTGTCCTAAATCATACTGTCTTCCACGCTACCCTAAAAAGGATCATCTGAAACTGGCTTTTTTCTGCTATAAGTCTGTACCAAAAGGTTAAGGAAGTTGCATTCAAGTACCTAGAGTCCTCAGGAAAAGTGAAAGTGACTTTCCCAGTGAAAGTAGCTATTTTCAGTGTCAGGCACACAAATGGGAATTCATTTCAAACAAAATATGCTTTGTTTCCTCCATCCATATTATTTCATTTTAGCAGAAGTCAGGCTTTTTATTTCCCACTTGTTTGACATCCGAGTTACTGCTGGTTGCCATCTACATGTCACATACCTGTGTGGTGCAATGCAAGAGCATTTTTTAAGATGCCATGATTCATCTCAAGGAGTTGCCTGTGTACAGGGAGTCATCAGCCAAGCACACTAGAGGAACTGGACACATACAGCTCTGGTGCAAGGGGAATCCCTTGCTACCTGCATGATTAAGGCAGATACAAGGGATTTCATCATTAGGTTACTTGCCAATCTGAGGATCAAAATGGAAGACAGAGTTTTCCAAAGACCTCTTTTTGTTCTCCTTTGTCCACAACATACAGGGAGCACAGTTCTTAGGGACTTGCAAGGAGGTTTGTGTCCTTGTGCCACTAAGGGGCAGATCCACACAGAAAATGCTTTTGTGAAGCTTGTTACCAGTGAGTTTTGATATGTCTCCCTCCATCTGTGTCCTTCAGAGATCCTTGGACACTTAAAAACTGAACTGGATCATGAGCTGTTTGGTGTCATCTATCTTGCTAATCACTGTGATGAGGTGTCCTCATCCTCGACTCCACAGTTGCTTGTGTTCTATGTGACCTTCTTGGATGTGTCCCACAACCCTCCAGGCTGATTCCCACAGGGCTTCAGAGTAAACACACAGGAGTGAGCACAGTGATTTATAGAGTGCTGCTGTGATTCCAGGACTACTGGCAAGTGACTAAGCAAGGGAGGGAGAGGGAGGGAGGGAGAGGGAGAACAGAGGCAGGGAAGGGGAATAGGCCTATGACCCTTGGGCAATGTGTCATGACCTGTTCTTCAAGAGCTTCTGGCTTAAAATACCACTGGAATGTACAAGGTCTTAGTAGCTATGTTAGAAGAGATAGAAGATAGTTACATGTTGGCAGCAAGGAAAGCAAGCATTATGTCACACTGGAAAACACACTGAAAAGAGATAATACAACTCCTACATGCACTGTAACTGCTTTTGCTTCTTGAATCTGTCTTCAAGAATTCTGTTGCCTTGAGTGAGCTTTGGAACATGTTCTTCGATAAGGAGACGAATCCCCAGAGCTCAAGGAGAAAGAAAAGGGAATATTAGGACACATGACATTCTGCAAGGTTTGAATACTGGAGGGCAAAAAAAAAAAATCTGCTGTGATCGTACTGATAGCAAACTAGAGATGAGGGTTTTCTCGAATGACAATTCCTTAGTTGTATATGTCATCCTGAACTTTGGTATTGTCTGTGTCTAGCTTTGAACTCTACAGCCCAAAGGAATTTCCAATTGGCAGGGACCCAATGGTTTCAGTGAGAACACGTCCACCTACTGCTGAAAGTGGAGAGTGGAGGAGATCTTTGTTGAACTGCTGTGGAGGATTAGCATCTGCATGGGACCTCTGTGGGATGAATATATATCCAAGCAGCAAGTAGCCTAAGCGCATGAAGAGAATCTTGTGAGGTTGAGGTTTGGCACTAAAGACTATGATGGATCGATTTCTTGTTTTACCTTCTACATTCCTGTGTATTTCATATGGGGAATCCAAGGGGAAAAAAACATCAGGGACCCACAGATGATCACAATTTGTCTGTGCTGGCTAAAGAAAACTTTGGTTCTTGCAATCAAATGCAGTGGCCTTAAGCTGACTTGATGTGTCACAAATTTCCTTTGAACTTACAGAGTCAGTATTATACTGACATTGATACCAATTTGAGGTTTTGGTTTTATATTTTTGTATTATCATCAGAGCAATTTGCTAGAAATAGGACAAAAGTTCTTTGAACTGTGAAAGACTGAATTAATCTTCCCTCTCTTTACCTCTTTACAGACTGTAACATTCATATCCAATTATGTAGTGTTAAAGTTCTTCTGTAATTAGTTTGTAATTGACTTTTGGGTTTCTAATGCCTTTGTTTTAAATTATTTTCTGTCTCACAGAATTTGCAAGTCTGACATAGTTCTCTAGGCATAGCTAATAAGCAAGTTTCAAAGAGACATAAGAAATTCACAGAAGTATACCAAGAATAATAATTGAATTAACATCAACCAGACAGATGATTTTTTTTTTTACAATGGTGCCAATGGATCTTCTTTGCATAGCTTAGAGAGGATGTCTCCAGCAATTTTTATCACATTTTATATTTCATATGGCACCTCTTTTTTTGGCCTCTTGTCAACTTAATGGAAGTGAATTTTTCCATATATGAATATATAGAACTGAGGTAAAAATGCACAAATTAACATTTATTCATGTTTCCCCAGCCATGAAGAAAAGCTCTAGTTACTGTCTGTGCACAGAGATGCATTTAGAGTCATTCTTTCTTGAAATGGAGCATCTGCATTGAGAGTATGACCTAATTTCAAGCTCACCTAGAGTAAGGAATTATTCCATCACTAATACAGAGTTTAAACCAACAAGCTCCACACCCTCTACTTGCCATTTCCCTCCTACTCTCATGCTGGAGTTTCTCTTTGTGAAATCACCATCGCTGGTGTCTCCAAAGCTGCATTGACTGCCTTTCTGCTGGGTCAGCTTAACTCCAGAACTGGTTAACTAGGCAGAACATTGCGCTAAACAGGAACTCAAGTGACAGGATCAGAGTAGTTCCTTTGAATTTTGAGCTGAAAAATATTCACTTTATAGTATTCGTTCATCAGAAAAATCACATCTGTGGAAGCCTAAGATCCTGGTAATTAATCCCAATGAGATATGCTTCTGATTATTTATTTTAGGTTTCTGGACCTAGCCACACTTAGCTGTATTTTATTAGAAGTGCCATTACTCAGGGAATCAGAAAACACATTTTCATGATGCATTTGATACCCATGGTGAGCAAGAGAAATCTGTCTCATTCCCTGTACATTTTTAGAAGATTACAGTTTTGGATCACCATGTGCAGTGGGCCAAACTGGTTATATTAAACATGTAGGAAAATAACATTAAGATGTATTTTTCAGCTACATGACAGCAAGAAATACCTTCAAAGAACCCTTCCTGGAGTTTCTGGTTTTATCAGGGTATTCGGTCTCTCTGGTTCAATGCCTAGTAAAAATAGTCCAGCTTTAATAAAGCACAGATGTTGACATATTCACTCACCTTCATCATTGCATGGATGCATTTCATACTGAATTTCACCTAAGGAATTTTAGACTTTACAGATAAAAATCAAAAACACTTCTTGCTTCCCATTGGGATCATTGCTGTTTTTTCAGATCAAAGATACCCCATCAACATAATGACTTGAGATGGAAAGTCATGATTTTTTTTATGTACTAATGGAAAGATTAATGTGGCTTAAGTATGGTAAGTTTAGCACCTTTGTCCCTTAACCTTGTTTAGTGCTTATGCCACTAGACCATATTTTTGCAATTCCTTCCTTAAATCTTTCTTTGTCCTTAGCTATCAGCAAGGGTAGTCATCTATAATAAGGTTAGGATTCAGTTTCAATATAATTAAATATATTTTCTGGCTGAATACATTCCAAGCATTCCTTGGAAATACTTCCTTTTTCATGTTGAGAAAGCCCAGTACGTTTAAATTTCAAACAGTACCATTAGTGTGCAATCCAGTACTTTCTTTCTAATGCTCCATCAGATCTGGAAATTCCTCAGCCAGTTCAAGACAGGCAAAGGGGCAAGTGTTCAAAGTAGCAAGCTGGAGGTATACCCTCAAAATCCATGTAATGGTTAGCAGATTTTTCTACTTTAGTCTGAAGATTTATCCCTTTCATACTCAGCATGCTCCATAGACCGTAAGAGATTGTTAGCACTGATTAAAAATAAATCCCTTTCCAAAAGCTTACCTACCATTAGAAGGAAGAATGGTTTAGTGTGGTTATTTTAATGAACAACTCTGTGAGGAATAGCTGGGAAGATAAAGAGAAATTATCCACTTCTGGAATCATGAGAGATTAGGATGTTTTACTCTCTGTTCTGTTAATCCCTTGCCATCTCTACATACTGAACTAGAGGGGATCCCCATGAGACAGTGGAAAAAATTAATAAATATGCTAATGATTTAAGTGTGTGGATGTGGGAGTTCAGCCAAAAGAATGAAGCAGATAGTGAGAATTTTTTTTATAAAAGTAAATTTTAAAAAAAGTTTTGTGTGTGTGGTGTGGGTGTGGGTGTGAAAGAAGGAACACTGGTGGAAAGAGTGTTCTGTTCTGTTTTACCTGTGGATAGAGTGGTTTTGAAGGAAGCCACAGCTGCAGCACTGATGCTATCACTACCATTTATCACTGGAGCATATGACAGCTTTGCTTATTTTCATTATTTATTGCTGTTTTTACAACATTAGCAGGCTCTACTGACTATGTCTTGGCTCTTTACAAAATATGTTATGTCCTGTGCATTGTTAGGTTTGTAATGCAAGAGACCACAGAGCCACCAATGTTCAGGAAACTTTACCATATGAACATGGAAATTTTCTTTCTCTCATGCATATTTATCAGAGACCAGGAAGGATCCAGAGAGTCTTAAACAGATACAGATTCTTTTTTAAAAAGCGGTTCTCTTCTTCTTTCACGATTTTGCTGATTAGGAGAAAAGATTAGTTGTTCCACAGCTAGTTGAGAGTTGACCTTACTAAATGAAATTGAGAATGTATAATTAAGTAGAGTCTTCATAGGGCACAATGTTACATGGGCAAAACAAGACAGGTAGACCCTAGTACTAAATGCAAGACTCAAGATTACCTTCACTGTACCAATGCTTGACCAATGCAATATCCTTAAAATAGACAGATATTGTAATTTTCAGACATTGGTTTCTGTCTTGTGCTTCCTTTAATTTTTCTTTTGTAGGCTGAAATACAAAGTAAAACAAAGCAAAGGTCTTAGCCTTGCAACCATTCACGTAGAAGGGTCTGACACAACTTCCCATTAATGGAGTTCTTTGGGATCAGTCTGTAAATGTGGTATTTTGTTTGTTCTACTAACTATAAATCTTTTCTGCATGTCAGTGAGGTCTTACCACTGATATGGCATGGCTTCAGAAGAACTAAGAAAGCATTTGGACAGCATACTTTCAATATCAAACAGCATTGACTCCAAGTATATTCAAGTAGTGAAGGCTATTATCCAGGCTATTAAATTCAAATAAGTTAGAGGAGTAATAAAAAACCCTACAGATCACATGATCTTAGAAGATAGAGTTGTGAGTGCCCTTGGGAGGTCTCTTTACTCATCTCTCCATCATGACCATGCTCTTCTCAAAAACCTGTGCAGAAAAATACTCCCCACTTTTTCTGGCAGGCAGTTCAATGCTTTGCTACCTTTCTATGAGAGATGCCAAGAGTCTGATCAGATTTTGTTGCTGCAGTTTAAGTCTGCTGCATCTTGGTTTAGTATTGTTGGAAATGGAGAATGGGCTTATCCTTCCTGTCATTCCACAGTCTTTCACATAGTTGAAGGCTGTTAACACATAGTATTCTATTCTGCCATCCCCTTCCCACAGTTCTCATTTCTTTTTATGAATTATATTTAGACTAATGACTTCTGTTGCCTTCCTGTGCACTCCAAAATTTATCTGCATCTTCAAGTGTAGTGCCTAAAACTAGACATAGGAAGCCTTCACAGGCTTCCCAGTGCAAAGCAGACAATATCTGTCCTGCACCTTGAATCAGAATATTCAGCTTTTTGGTGTTGCTTGTAAATGATTTCTTTCGTTATTTTGACAACTGAACAAAACAAAATCTGTGTCCATTTATTTTATCCTGAAAGAGTAGGAAACTTCTAATGAACTGTTAAGGGTTCACATGCAAGAAAATTTAATAGCCATACTCTGTTCCCAGAAAAGTCTTTAGAAAACTAACTATTGTCTATGATGTGAACAAGATTTGGCCCTGAGTAGACATTAGCACTTGATAAAATAAATTAGTTCCAAACTCTGTAATTAATTGAAGTGCACAGCAGTTTGCAGGCTCATGTCTAACCTTTTGTCTTATTCTCCAAGGAGAAATTGAAGTGGGATGTGAATATGTAGCTCACAAAAGCATGCAGGACTTGGAATAAATGCCTTCCTTCTAGGAAAATTAGAATAGGTCTGTTTGAGAGCCAGTCTTTTCTGCTTTGCAAGGAAAATCCTAGCCTTGGATCTATAGGCTGTCCCTTGCAAAGAAGCTTAAATTTCCCTGACTGTGTAGTCCTTTACTTTGATCATGTTCCATGTGTACAAGACAATCCAACCAATCTGTCATTTGTGACTTAAACCTTGAGTGTTATAAATAAATGCTGTGCAACTGCTGGCTAAAGGACAAATCAGAACATTAGGACGATTAAGAGAAAGCAAAGCAACAGTCCAACTACAATAAAGCTAATATCATTCAGTCCACTGTAATTTAAAACAGCTGTCAGCTAGTCCTGGCTTGTGATATAACAGGCCAAATTCTTGGACACTGAGTTATTCTTAGAAATATGCATACAGGCATTGGCAACTCATGCTGCAAATTGCCTGTTGCCAGTACCCTGTCAGTTATATGTGCCAACAGATATAAAAACTATTGTTCTAACTCATGAAAAATAACTTGAAGTTTTTAATTTCGAATTACTCAATGATTTTGGGGAAATGGGAGCCTATGAATTTTAAACTAAACCTCACACAAATGAGAAAAAAACTCCTAAATGTTGTTTAATTCATCCCAAAAGGTAAAGGACATTCTGTTCGCTCCTTGTAATGAACAGTGTAGGACCCAGCCTGGCAGCATCAAGTGAGGGATAGGAAAAAAGAGAGAGCAGGACAAAGCTGCATGCCCCAAACATTAAAGGAAAAAAAAAATCAGTGCAAAATAAGTACACATTATGATGCTTTTCAAAAAAATCATAATACATGTTATTTTAAGTCTGGTCTGTTGAAATGTGCACTCTCACCTATTTCATCTCCCCTCTCTTTCAAAGATCCATGCAGCTACTGGCATTTCCTGTGTAATATCACTTAGGAAAGTGAAAACATAAGTGGAATTTTCAATAAAAATGTTGTTTGATATGAAGCTCAGTTATTTGCACATTAGACCACACTTTTAGCCTCAAGAGCAGAACCATTGCCCTACTGAAAATTTGTATTGGGGGTTGGAATTTGTGGTACATACTATTCTTCTGTTCATGGAAACGTGTGATCCACATCTTTGTCTCTTCTCTTTACTTTTCACCTTCTCTCCTGTTCCTTAATTGGATGCCCATACTTTCACAGATGGTGACTAGTGTAGGCAATTTGGGGAAGAAGGATGGCAGGAACGTATATCATCATAATGTTCACAGGACATGTTGATGAAGTAACCCTCTTTTCAGGAACATTGTAGCTTTTATTGAATTTTACACGTGAGATGGAATGGAAAACTGCACTGGTTGTTAAAAAAAAAAATTGTTATTGCATTTTGTGAGGAGTTCAGACGTCTTGCTTATGTTAGGATTTCCAAAACTGCTCAAGCTTCACCTTTCAATAAACAGAAGAGCACAACAGCATCTTTAAGTGTGCAGCAGATGGAGTAGAACTCAGTCTTGTCATGGATGTGACACCCAAGTGCATGTACAAACTCCTGGGAAAGTCTTAGCTCAGAATCTGTGGGGCTGTTAAAATTTAGCCACCTTCCTGGTAGGCAGTGATTGATCTGTGGTATTAGGGATGCATTTTACAGGCCTAAGAACTCCTTTGTTGCTATGTCTAAATGCCAGTTGAGTTGTAATAGAATTTTTATGTCAAAGTAAATAAATGGATTAAAAATTGTTTGCAGTGTACCTAAAAGTTGGTGGTTTTTTCACATGGGTTTGTAATTACTTCATGCTCTGATTGCTTTGGTGGTTTATTTGCTCAGAGTTGATGAAAACCTTATCTTTTGTTTTCATCTGTTTTGATCTAGGTTTTCGTTTGAGCACTAGACTTGAACAAAACAACTCACTTATTTAATTTCATCTGATCTTGTCTTCTGATACAAATATTTTGAACAGCAGTGATTCTTTCAGAGTCATAAGTGAATTTGTGGGTTCTACAGTCAGGCTGAGAAACAGAATAATCTTGTGGATGACTCAGAATTCAGGTGCAAATCAATTAGTTGTTCCTATTGTGCTCATTTTATGGGGCTCCTTCAGAGGCCTTTGATTCCTTACAAACTGCAGTACTACATACCAGGGGCCACAAAGAATCTTATTTTTCAAAAGGCAAGAATTATTCTGGATATATAGCTTGCGAGTGAGCAAGATCTATTTGGAAGTAGAATGAATGTCGGCAGAAGTTGAATGATTTCTATTTTAGAATAGGACTGACAATTAGTAAATGGCCATTTACAGTGCTGCACTGGGGAGCCTTACTGCTTCACAAGTGTCTGATATAAGACTCATAGCATAAAGTATTGCTCCTATTTTGCAGATGGAAGAAGCTGGGGATCGGGAAGTGCTCCCACAGGAAGCTTTGGCAGAACCAAATCATGAGACCTGATTCATGGCCTGTGCTATGGTTGCTTGATTACATTTTCCTTTTCTTCTTTCCTTGTTTGCTAGTGAATCACGATAGTGGGTGACCCCAATTCATAGTGCAGATGGTAGCATTTAAATCTCATGGAAGTCTTGATCTAGTGAACCTTTATTTTCAACCTCATAATATCTTTTTACAGAGTTTGAACTGAAAAATAAAGAACTTCTGTGTAGAGTATGAGGATCTACTAGTTTTACAATTTGAGCTTGGCTAAAAGTAAAAGCTGGTTTTAGAAGCTGGGAGCGAGTTGTTTTTTTAAAAAGTTTTGTTTGTTTGTTTGGGTTCCCCCCCTCCCCCCGCCACGATCGTGCTTCCTGCCTTTGTTTTCTTTCTCAGTTTTTCATATGGAAACCAGAATTATGGTCATCTTGTGCTCTGCCCATATAATGTTTTAACAATGAATTGCCCAATTCACCTTAAAATCAGTATCATTCACTTAACAATCACCTTTAAGGATTTGTCTCTTTTTTCCTCAGATATTGGTGTAGCAACAGTGAACTTGATTTTAACTTCCAGTCTGATGGATTCAGCACTACTGATGACAATTACTCTGATTTATAATTACCAGGTGAGAAATAGTTTTTTCAGAACCTGTGAGTACCAGGATGGCATCGGAGTTGATTCAGATTGGATCTAAACAAGAAAAAATGCTCACTGCCAAGATGGAAGTGCACGGGCACAAACTCGCACTGTGAATGCTTCCTATGAGCAGTACAGGCTACTTCATATTCTTGCTGTCAAAATCCTGTGGTTTTCTTTGGTAAAAGGAGGCTGTCTATTTACTTTATAAAATCTATGAACTTATTGCAAAGAGAAAAAAAATGGTCAGTGTGGAACATTTCTCAATAACTTAGTGGGAGAGAGTTTTTCCTCCACAAAATATTTTTTTATGGAAAACTGTAAGCCTGGTTACAACATAACCACAGCATGGAGTTAGTCTACGGGAATGCTAATTATGAGCAGCATTCAAACAAGGTGTTGTTTCATCCTTACAGTCTTTCTGAGACCTGAGGGTAAGTTCTTGTTTACTGGGTGTCTGAAAAGCAAAATGAGCATATCGGCTGCACCACAGCTATGGGGCAAAGGAGGGTTTAAAAGGGATGAGGCCAGTCTGAAAGTACTCTTAATCAGGAATTGCCCTGAGATAAAGTTCATTTTCCATTCACTTTCTAATTTTCCTTTTTAAATTTGTAGCCTTATGGAGGGAACAGTGGACATCAGGATGTTGACTTTCACTGTGCCAAAATTCTGTTTCTGGCTGTAGAAGATGGGAAATATTCTCGGGAAAGAGAATTTCCAAGGAAACTTGTAGGTTGTGAACACAGTTTGTATGGAAGAGCACTTTTTGGTGGGCAATGGAAAGAGAGCAAGAATCATCTATTCTCTGTGCCCTTGCAGCCAAGAATTTTAATTGTGACAGGCATGACTCAGATTAGACACCAGACAAAACTCTCCAGAGGCCAAGAGACCATGACAGGGGAATAGGTTGCCTGGGGGTGTTGTGGAATCCTGTCTGGAGGATTTTTGAGCTGTTAGACAAGCCTGTGTCAGGAGTGACAGTAAGGTAGCTGATGCTGCCTTGGGGCAGAGGGATGGGCTAGCTGACCTCTCAAGGTCCTTGCCAGCCCACGTGGCTGTGATTGAGAGAAAGGTCCAATTACTTCTGATGAGAGTGACAGAGTGAGCTGACAGCAGAGGAAATGCATGACGAATGGTACCTTATCTTGTTCCCTTACTGCTTTCTCAGCTCACAAGCATTTCGGTACAGTGTGATTATACATTTGATTGTAGTGCTTTATTCAGCCACCATAGTCCTCTTTGGTTTACATAATTAGAGAGAAAAAGTCACCTTCTTTATTTTTTCTGTACATTTGGGGGTGATGTTTTACTTCCCACGCTAAACATCTTCCACTGCAGCTGATGTATCATTTACTTTGAAACTGTGTTCCTCGAGGCTATTAGCTGGGGGCTACAGAAACATACAACTTTGTAGCAACTGATCAATGACACTGAAAACTTTAATAGTTTTTCTAATCCAAACAAGTCCAGTAAAATTAATTTGAAGACATTCAGTTTATTTCTCTGATGTTATTAATAAACAAGGAAAAGACATCCAAAAAACAGACTTTGCTCTGTCCGTAAAACTTCTCTGAAACACAGTGTGCTTGAGAAAGAGAAATCTCTTTCTTAAAAGAAATATTTTTCCAGCATTTGCAAGATGTCATAAACTGTTTTATGAAGAGAGAAAAATGAAACATCTGTGCCATTCATATTTATTTTCCCAACATAACTTACCAGAAAATAAAAGAGAAGGGGGAGGTTTTATTTTGCAATTTCTGTGCAGCTGTTTGTATGACTGTCAAGGGCTGCCAAAAAGGAAACTAAAAGAAACAATCAAATAACTTCTAAGATTTAAACAAAATGGAGAAAAATAATTTAGAAAGAAGAAGCCAACATTTGTTTTCTAGCTTCTTGTGTGATTTATCAGAGGGACTGCACAGGCCAGCTTAACTGTCTGTAACGCTTTCTGATGGAGTGTGGAGAGCAATTCTGAGGAAGGTCTCCAAAGAGATGACTGGGTGACCTTGGACCTGCAGATTAATTTCTAATGTTCCCACATGAAAGAATTGTCAGTTTAGTCTTCCCCATGCTCCCCGAGCCCTCACACCTGTGATAACTCTATTACAGGGTTGTGGTGAGACAGTGCCGTCCTTGAAGATTCCTCAAGCCTTTTGATGTTAACTTAAAGGAATCACTGAATTATTCAGCAATGAGATCATCAAGGCAGAACTCATGTTGTGTTTGGCAGTTATATGTGCTGTCCATGGGAAAGTCCTGCTTTCACAGTGACCTAATTCCAGCCTGATGGCTCTTATGTCCACTTTCAAGCTGTCTCACTGAGGCCTCAGAGAAGTGAAGTTCTTACTAATTAGCTCTATAGCGAACCATGGCCTTCCGTCTGGGGCTGGACTCATCCCATCTCGTGGAGGAGGAGTCTCTGACTTCTGCCTGGGCACGGGCAGGTGGGAAGATGGCTGGTGAGAATCCCACCCCCAAGTCAGAGCTGGCTGGAAAGGAAATGGCCTCAGCATCAGCCCTTTGTTTGGTGGCTGGACAGTGGGGCCATGAACACCCCCATGAACATTGGAATAGCCTTAGTTGACAAAGGACTGAAGTTGGAGCTGTGTGGCTCCAGGCCTGAGTGTCTCTTACACAGCTGTAATTTTACACCTATTTTCTTTCAAGGTATGGGCAAAGGCAGCATGTACATGGGGTAGGAAATGGCTATTAGATTAATTTCTGAATAATACTTAAATAATCTTGCCAACAGTTCAGGAGCTGATTTTGCATCCAATAACACAATAACGTTTCTGAAGTCCAAAATAGGTAATATTTGAGAATGAATCATTATATCCTCTTGTATAAAAATTGAAGAATAAATAACCATGCCTTGAGAAAGACAACAGCACCTCCTCAGACGCACACCAAGAAGGACAAGGAGAGCTGGACAGTGTAGAGTCCAGACCTACAAAACCAGAGGTGGTAAGAAATAGGAGCAAAAGAAACTTGCTTAGCCCAAACTAGCGTAAATTTTCAGGAACAGAGAAAGAATGAGGTGACAAGACTGGAAACTGAGAAGCCTAAGTGGGAGTGAGAGACTCTTTCTGCTGTGACTGAAAAAAAGAGTTGTGGTGACATCAGTGACTTAAAAAATGCAATGGGCAGGAGGGGAGAAAGTGAGGTAACAGGAGCTATTTTAAATTACTCAGAAATGGCAGAAATTAGTGGAAATGTGTAGACCAGATGCAGCTGTACTGCAAAGAAACGCTCATAAAAATGATTTTTTGGTGCATTAAGGCACCATCCAGTAATCTAGCTGGCAACAACATCATGGATTCAGGCCTCTCCCCCAGGTAAGTATCTGCCTGAACTGGCCTGGTTAACTGTGTTTTATTAGAAAATACTATGTTTCTGAGGCTGACATCCTGAGGGTGAGATTTTATATATTGAGTTTCATACAGCCCTTCTCCAGGGCATAAGGGAGGCATAAAGTGGAAAGTAAAACTGAGACTCAGCATTCTGTTTTGTTGATTTCAGTGAAGAACTTACCTTAAAAGTGGGGTTTCTGAGAAACTTCAAGGGCCTTGTTTGTTTTTAGAACAGATGGTGGGCTACACAAGCCAGAAGGCATGGAGTTTATGCAAGAAGCACAATTGCTGCCTGCTTCAGCTGCTCCAGGTGCAGGGATGCACAAAAAGGAGGCAGCAGCATCCATGGCTGGCCAAGTTTCCTGTAGCTAGAGGGAGAAGAGGGATGGAGAAGAGAGAAATAACTGTTTTCTGTTCCCGTGTTGCACAGACCACTGTAAGAGGGTTGCAGCACCCTGGGAGAGGTGGCCCTTGCACTCTCAGGCACAGGTTGGGTACTGTGATTATTCCTCTCCAAGCAAAGAGCAAAGGCAGGTGCCCAGCTCCACTGCTGGCTGCTCAGTCTCTCCCTGGGCACTGCAATGCCCAGGGCTTCAGGCAAAGCCACGTGGTAGCCCCAGCTTTGCCAGCTAGTCTGCCTTTTGTTTTCATGAGATCTTCACATAGGTAAAGAATCACATCAGATTATGTCCTCTACAGATGTGCTGGTGCTTTGTCTTTCTGCGTGGCAACCTGCATATTGAGACAAAAAGTCTTAAAGAGAATACATAGGTTTTTTTCTATAAAAGTTTAAATAATAGGTCCCAGATGTTTCTGAGTGATTAAGAAATTTTCTGCTGCATTGTAAGGACAGGAATAGTGCAAAGCATTCTACAGTAGGAGGCAAAACCAAAGTCCCAGCCTTGTAGCTGGGGTTCCAGTGCTCACATGGCTCTGTGAGCTCACAGAGTCCCAATGGCTCCAGGCCAGGCTCTGGGCAGGGAGTGGATACCTGCCTCAGGACAAAATTTGGCTTCAGTTCTCTGCCTTAAGAAGACGGAAATGAGGGCCAAGATGAAGATGATGTAAAGGAAAGTGAATCCACAAGCTGTGTTGATTGAAGCCCTGAGACTGATAGCAAAGGAAGTGTTGGATAGGAGTGGGACGATCAGCAATGGGAAGAATAAATAATCTAATCACAGCAAGGCTGGGATCTGCAAACCACACCCAGCTGCCAGAGCAGTATTAGCCATTCATTCAGTCTTTTGCATCAAAGGGTAATTTTCATTTGTGTTTTCTGAACCCAAAGCTCACAAAGGTTGGTGATCAGCAGAGTCACAGAATCACAGAATAATGAGGCTGGAAGAGACCTCTAAGATCATCAAGTCCAACCTATATTCCTGAGGGGAATGTGTGTCACAGGCGGGAAGGACTTGGTTCCTAACAAGGCCAACAGCACCAAGGGGGTCTGACCCCACTCCTCAGCCTTACTGGTCTTAAAATTCAATTTAATTTCTCTGAGGGCAGCTTGAAAAGAAACCCAGCAAGAGGTTTTAACTCTGTTGTGATACAGCCTTCGAGCTGTTTAGTTTTCAGAAATTATTGTGTGAGGAAGAGGGAGATTAGGTACTGGCAGTCAGCCCTCACCCTGACACAAAAATGTTGTTATCAGTGCTTTTAAGCAGGCTAATTGATCACTTGTTAACAGTGGCCCTGACCATCAAGGTCTGGGAGGGGCAAACTTGTTAAAATGCTGGCTGCTGTTTGATATTTTAAATTTTGGTAGATAAAGCCAATTTGCCCATGACACCGTGTGTAACATGGTATTGTTTTGAGAAGAGCTGCGGGATTATTGGTGACCTCCAGGGGTCAGACCATGGTCATTTTTTCATGTCGTCTGACAGGGACAGACCTCATTAACACACAGTCCAAGCAGCTTCTACCAGGATGTTAAATTAATGACGGTATGGAGGCAAGAGTGCTATCTGCAAAAGGGATGCTGTCATTTCCTCAGACTTGTAGTTTCCTTTGCCATCTCTTTCACAATTTTCTTTTGCCTGCACACATGTGGCAGAATCTGCAGAGGATATTTTAAAGCTGGATTTGCACTCTTGTGCTGTCTCTTTGTGAAGTTTAAGGAAGATTGAAAGTTGGGGGGTTGCAGTAACTGGTGGTTTTGCTCCTCTTCCCTCACCACTTCTAATTATCTGAATTGTCAAGGTTGGGATCCTTCAGTCTGACAGAAGTGGTGATCGGAGGGGAGAGGCTAAGCAACTTGCTTACATTCAGCTCTCCAGGAATAATCAAATGTTGGGTTTGCTGTATCTTTTACATGTTATTGTTTGACCCAAAACAGTGGTCATTAAAGTTGAAAGCAGTGGCTTGAAAACAAACAGAAAATAAGAGCTGTAAACTGACCTAAATTCCTCCTCTTGACTCCTGGGTCATCCCACCAGCCTCCAGGTGCCATGGGCTGTTTACATTAGACTTAAAAAAATGAAGAGGAGAGCTTGCAGGACTTTATCTTTCCAACTGCAACAGTATTTGACTCAGTCTAAAGCCTCTGGTTCCCTGGAGAAAGGAGACTGCTTAATAACACTAGTGGCTGCTTTACACTGCTGTGTCTGTGTGACAAAGTGTCTGAAAACCACTAAAACCTTGACAGGATTATACTCAGATGAATCTTATGATTGGAGAGGCCAAGCAGTCGTTCTCCTGCAGTCACTACGATCAGTTGCATACAGAGTTTGATTTTTATGCTTGAAGAGGGATGGTGAAAGGCATGGGGCAGGGATGAATATGCAGAAGTCTGTCCTGTGGTTTCAGGAGCTGGTAAGCAGTGCACAGTTTGGGATCAGTGGCCCTCCTTCTCAGTTGCTTCTGGCTACACTGGTGTGGTACAACCGAAATGCCTCACCCCTGTCAAAGCCTCATGGAGCCTAAATCAAGGAAGAAAGTAATTCACACAATTGCAGAGAGAGTAAAGGACTCACCTTTGGAGAGGACTAGGAGTAGAAAGAGAAGACAAAGGCAGATCAGTTAGACAGGTAAAGGGAGAGAAGGGAGGGTGTGACTGGTGTTGGGGACTGGGATATTGCAAGGAGGGAGGTGGAGGCAATATGGAGACTGGAGGTGAGATGGAGAAAGAACAGAGTAAAGAAGAGATCAAGCTTAGGTGGACCAGAAGCAGAAAAGTCAGCATCTGTGGGGCCTTGTTCTCTGTTGCAAGCTTATCCACCAAAGGAAAAGAACCCTGCAGCTCCCTGCTCTTCACAGCAAGGGACAGCACAAGGAGCCTGGCTGCTCTCCTGCTTATGACTCACTTAAAAGTCACAGTGATTCCACCTCCAAATGTAACAGGCCTGAGAGGTTATCTGGACCATCCCTCTCATGCTCTGGCTGGAATTCATTGGTATGTCTGTTTTCTCAGATAGTGTTTTAAAAGCTCTGTTAAAGGCACACCAAATATCCATTAGAGGAATGCTTTATTTGCTGAGCTGTGCTCTTTCAAATGAGTCAGTTATTGCCAATCTGCAGCCTGCGTGGAGACCTTGGGGAGCCATTCTGATGCAGTGTACCTACAAGATCATATGGGTGCTGGTTGTTTTTTTCTTTGGTTTTTATGCATTGTTAAAAAATTCTTGATTGCAATTCCAGGGCCATGGCCAGAAACTCAAGCCATCTCCCAAAATACAAATGCTTTAAAGCTTGATCCATTTACATGGTACAAAAGGGTACACAAAAATATATTAATAAACAGAATAAAGAAGTGCACTTGCATCTGCCAGGCTGTTTGTGTGTATCATGTCTCTTACATCAGGGCATAAACAGTCCTGCAGGGAAACACGGGCTCCTTTTTCAATAGGGGATTTCCCACCAGAGCTCTGCAAGACTGCGTGTCCTTGTAGTGCTCTTTCTGAATAAGGACTGGCAGCAACAGTTGCTAGCAAGCTTGGACAGCTTTGTTAAGGGCAAGTATTTATGTTGCAACCTTTAAGAAGGAAAATGTTACAGCAATGTGTGAGAAAAAAGTTGCAATTATTCTGTCAAACTTGTGCACACACAACGGACTATGTGATTGAAACTGCCGAGTATTTCAAGATGTAATAACTGTCCTTGCTTCTGGAAGACTGGTTGCAAATTATCTTTTTAGTTCACTGTCTTAAACACAGATATTAAATGGACCAAATCCAGAGAGATGCAGACAAACTCTGGTGACCAGGAGACACCCCACTCACTAAGGTGCCATTAAGAAATGCAGATGGTAACTACAATACTTGCTTTGGTGAATATATGCTCATTACAGTACATTAAATGATTTCTGTGTCTCACTGGGCCTCATGACAAACACCGGATATTTGAAGTCTTTTGGGAAGCTCATAAATCACTGAGTGTTGTATTGTACTTGTGAGTCAGCTCTTACCATTGTCCCCCCAGGCCCATCATTATACCTTTGAAAGACAGGTCTTCCTTCCAAAGTCATGTACTTAACCTTTTGTTTAGCATGTCCAAACACTTCAGCATCACAGTGCTTTTACATTTTGGGAAGGGTTATTTATAGCTCTCCAAATTGGGCAAATCTTTCCTTGTCTGACAGTTAATATTTGTATTAATTTTCTTTAAGGAAACATGCTCACAACCAGCTGAATGATGAACAGCAAAGAACCTTCTCTACATGTGGATAAAAAACAAGCTCAGATCTTCTAGTGCAAGTTTTTTTCCTCTGGACAATCAGCTCAGTCTAACTATACACATTGTGAAAATACCCCAGATATCAGAGTGAGTAGCAATAGACCAAAAATGAAGGTGAGGGCTGGGGTTCAAGTGAGGAGATCCTGTTCTGCATCCTGGCACAAACTTGCTATGGGGCAATAAACAAGTCACTTCACCTCGGCACAACCCTTTTCAATCCACCTCCCTCTTGCTTGAACTTTCCCGGGCTCTGTCTCCTCTTTAACACAAATGACCCCTGTTCCTCTTATGGGAATAAAGCTGATATCCTTCATTCTTCCAATAACAGTTTTTAGGTAAAGAGGAGAATGTGGCTGGAGGCACAGGGAGATGGTTGTGCTGCAAGCTCCTTCCACCTCCTCGTTTGATGACTGCAGTCACTCACAGAGTCCTAGAATCACTGAAGTTGGAAAAGGCCTTTAAGATCATTGAACCCAGTGAACCCAGTGATCAATTTAAGATAGCCAAGTCCACCACTAAACCTCATCACCACACCTACACAAATTCCTCCAGTGCCTCATCCACTCAAGCTCTCAGTGTGATGGAAGAAAAAACATGTTCTATTCTCATTTGTATGTCCTTAATTTTATGGAGAAGAAATTTTGATTCCTACCCTACTTGAAGGTATCACAAGAGGAATATTTGCAGCTAACTTCACACAGGTCTCCTTCAAACAAACCTCTAATCACGGAATTCCTTGCAGAGAACAGTTTTCTGTTGCGCTGAGGACAATTATGCAGCTCTGCTTGGAGAGGAGGGTAGAAGGTTCTGCTGTCCTTGTTCTACAGTCTGCTACTCAGGGATGACCTTAATAGGGATGTTACAGGGATTAAAACATGAAAGGATAGCTCTAAGTGAGACACTGATAGAAGCAGACAGCAGTCTGAAGGGGTGACAGAGAGGCAGAAGGTTAGTCAACTGAGCAGAGATTTAGGAGAATTCCCATTAGGGTTAGGAAGATGTTACAATTTAAAATGGTGATGCAGCCGTCAGCTGAAACTTGTTCTGGTACAGCGATCAGGACAGCTCTATCAGTAGATCTGTCATGGTTCAGGGTAAGGAACTGCTGAGACAGTGAGAATGTAATGTGATATCTTGAAAAAGAGTGGAGAGAAGAGAAATCTGTGTGATGATTTCTTCCCATACAAAAATTTCTTCTAGTCTGAGAGACTTTGATAGTCAAAGTCATTGGCTTACTAGTGAAAACTTGGTAAAAATATTGGAAAACACTAATGGATCAAGGGAGAATTAGACTGGATCAAGAATAATGTCCATAGAGAAGAATGAGGACAGGAAGTATTTAAAATTAATTCCAGCAGAACATCTCATGTGATACTGGAGGCTGACTGTGCTTCATTCTTGTGAGAGATTCAGGTGGATCTTTCATGACTGAGCTGTGCAATTTTGTTCCACTTTCTGGTGTTCCTTAAGATATCTTTAAATTCTGAATTTATGGAATTTATGGCAATGTAAGTGAGCCTTGTAATTAGTGTGTGGAACACTTCTAACACTCCCTCAGACAGGGCTTCATCCTCACTTGGTGCAGCTTTGCTGGCTGGGAGGCTGCTCTAGATGTGGGATGGCTGCAGAAGTAACCTGTGGAATTTCTTAAGCTTTACAGTGGAGGTCAGATTACAGCTTTTCAGTACATTTTTAAAAACCTTCAATTTGAGCAAAAGGTTATTGTTTTCAGAATAACTAAATGGAGAAATAGGGAGTGAAAACAACAACTTTTGGTTGCCTCTGGTAAAGTGACAAGTGCAGAACTTTAATGAGAGCGTTTGCAGGGGCACACACCTCCTTGTTTCAGCTTCAGATGAGTTTATGACTGCAACTGCTCCAGTGAAAAACAATTAGGCAGTTGAGAAAAATTTTCCTTGTGACAAAGTGTCTGAAAAACACTGAAACCTTGCCAGGATTATACTCAGATGAATCTTATGGTAGGGCCCTCTCATATATGAGACCTCAGTAAAGATTATTCTGTCTTCCCAATTTTTGATGTTTTAAGCAGATTTGCACTGCTCTCACAGCATGGCTGTGTGCCTTCTCCAGCAGAGCAGCTTACACATAACAGCCTGTCCTCTAATCCTGCAGGGTTCTCCAGCAGGGTTCCTGCTGAGAGAGAAAACTACTTGTGACTACTTTTGCTCACAACTACCAGCGCACAGTTAGGCCTACAAAGCTGCAAAAACGAGCACCCTGCCCCTTCCCAGGACGGTGCCTGAACTCAGTGATGTTTGTGGAGGGCAATTTGAAGAGACCAGCTGAGTTACTGCAGACTTCTTTTGACTGTCAGCGAGACCAGCATCTCCCACTCGACTGATAATCTGTTGTGCTTTGCCTTACTTGTCATTTTCAGTTATCTGTACCAACAACTGATGAGAGCACTCAAAGAGCCTGTTTGGCAAGCTGATAGTGTATCTCAGAGGAAGCACTTACGAGATGTGGTATCCCGGCAGAGATCCTGGGATAAGCAGTTCCAGTAAAATGTATCCCCCACCTTGACGTCAAGCAGTGGATATATGGCAGGCCATGGGTTTGTCCATTAGTTTCCTCAAGTGCCACATAATATTTCAGGGTGAATTCTAGGTTTTGTTCTTGTGGGTGATTTAGCCAGTAAATTGCAATTTGAGGGTCTTGCAGAGATGGAAAGGAGAAGTCTGCCACTAACACAAAGCAGTCAGACAGACCTGTGACTTCCCTATGAATGTCCCAACTAAGACTGAAGGGGCCAGTTTGTGTCTCACTCAAACCTGGCAGAGCTAACACCTCACTCACCGGGAAGAAACAGTCCTAAATCAGTATCTTTATGTAAAAAATCCCCACCCCACCTCATTTAACTTTCAAAAGCTTTTACAATCCTACTCGAGTTTGAACTGCAAGAGGTGGTTCATGTCTATCCATTGGTTAGTCAAAGGAAATGGGGTGTATTTTAGAGATCCCAGTGTCCTTCATTCCTGCATTTCTTTGCTTTCCTCTGCAAAGCCCTGGAAGTGATGGATAGCTTGTTGACTTCTGAACTTGAAGATAACTTTTTGAGTTGCATCTCATGTTGGAGGAAAAGCATGCAAAGAGAAGCAGAAAAGATTTCAAAGATTTTGTGCTGTGGAGGTTAGCAGCAAACCATTAATTATGTGCAAAGGAATTAATAACAGATGGATAGGCTTTTTATTTTACTCTACTTTTTTCCCAAGCTGAGCTATTGATCTGATATGAATAGCTTTTGTAGAATAATTGCAACCCGCGTAACCAACTAGGATTTTACAGTCTTTGTACAAAGATATTTTAAAAGATCAACACAGCTCTGGTAGGATACATTAATATGCTGGGATAACAAGGCTCTTTGGAAAGTTTTGGAAACTTCTTCCCAAGTGCCATCAAATTACCTCCAAATTCCTATTATTTGGAGAGCACATTAAGTGCACACTATGGGTTGTAACAAAGTTGTGGTCCCTGCCCTGAAGGGACTTTGATCTCCTACCTACTTAAATCTGTGGGAGTCTTTGCCTTGATTTCAGTGTGGGTTGAGTCCAATCCTCATACAGCATTTAATGAGAATTAGCAGCAGTTCTTGTTACACTCCAGTACACCCAGTTAGCTCACAGCAAACCCATGAGCAGTTCCCTGCAATGGGGTCCTGATAAATGCAATGGGGACCTTCACTTGTGGGTGAGCGAGCACTTACCAACCCAGGCCAATGCAGCCTTGCTGGGTGAGAGGACAGACAATGGAGATGATGACTGTGCTTGTTTGCTCCTGGCTTTTTAGCACCTAGAGCAGCATGCATGGCTGAAAACCACACTAGGCTAAAATTCCTTCTCCGCGCTCTCTGCCTGAGTGTGAGCTGTGCAGCCAGCCTCAGTGGAAAGTCTCTGAGGACAGGATTCCCTCCACATTCTGCCACAGCCACCTTCCAAGTGAAAGCTGTGCATACACAATCTTTGTCCCAACTTATTTAGCTACTTTGTCTCACTCCAGCTCACCAGAGTGAGGGGAATGTACAGCCCCTTTTCAGCTACCACAGCACCAGGCCTGCCAGCATCCAGCCTGTCACGGATGCTTGTGTGTGCTTGTTTGGAAAGCTGCTTGTGTGTAGTTTTGCTTCAATGCAAATGCTTTAGGCCTCAGTGCAGCAAAGTAATCAAGAATATGCTTGACTTTAAGTCCATGAATGATCTCTGAATCTAGGCCTTTGTACTCAGAACAAAACCCTTTAAATAAAGGAATAGCTTGAATGCCAGCAGCCCAGCTGTTTTTGAACAACCCTCCAATAACAAACCCGAGAGCATTTGCATGGGTAGAAACAAAAGTTGGATAAGGAGGCTGATTCACAGTCTGGCTTCTGGAGACATTTTATAAATAGCTGCAAGAAAAACACAGGAGTTTTTTATTATTATTAGTTGATAAAACATGTTGACAGAATCCTTTTCAGGACTGTGACTTGGGGGCAGCATGTCTTTTTGGACAGCAGACACATGGCAAACAATTTATTTGCTGAAGAAAGCCAGATGCTCCGTGTCCTTGGCAGGCGATTTGTAAGATTAAGGAAAATCAAGCTTGTGACTCGAGTGTGGTAAATAAGTAAAATAAATAAATAAAGCAGTTGCCTTGCCCACAAGAAACTCTTCTGTCCTTTTTGGCAGGATGGCTGGTTTTCAGCTACTTCTCCCCACAGTGTGTGACTGACAAGGAAGAGCAGGCCACCTGAGGGGAGAAGCGCTTCTTGGTTGTCAGCTACTGCCCTCTCAGCACTGTGCTGCTGCATGAACAAGCTCAGATGCCTCTGTGGACTTTCACAGCGTGTCCCAGGCAAGATTTATGGTCACAGTGATGATCAGCTGAGAGGGTGAAAGGCACACACGAAAGCCAATACAAGGGCCAGGAACATATGTGTTGAGCATCAAGCAGTTTGAAGTCCATCCTCCATCAAGCAGTTGCCCAGCCTGCCTTTGAAGCTGTTATGCAGCAAGCAGACACTTCTGGCAAACCTAGGGTGGATAATAACCCAGAGATCAAGGGCCAGAAAACAGGAAATACAGTATGTGTCCTACATGTAGGGCTTGATCCATAGCTGACGCAGATTGGCATCATGCCATTGGGAGAAGACTCTGTATAGACTGAGACCAGCTGAACACCAGAATTCCCAATAAAATAAAGTAGTTCTGTGAATAAACAAAATATTAGTGGAGGAAAAAACAGACATGATAAAGTTTGTGTTGTTTATCCTTCACACAGCTGGTCTTTTCTTAATTTTTCTTCAGCAGATGTTTGTGCTGGCACAGCTTAGAGATCAAAATACTGTACTGCTTTCAAGCCATATCAGGGAGAGGGCAGGAGTGCTGTAAAATATCCTCTGGGCCATTAGAGTTTATGAACCAAAGAGCTAGAGAGACCATGCAGCAGAATTTTGAATGTCTGTCTGAAGCCTCTGAATTCCGTATGCTCTTACCCCCACTGTCCCTCCAGGTATAACATTACTCCTTCTTTCATCAGGCTTCCTTCTCAGTCAAAATACTGGCACTACTTCAAATACCATTTGGTTAATTCCTCTATAATAAAGATCATGGGGAGGATTCCCCCATTTGCTATTCTCTCCAGTGTACACTTTATAGGGGACAGTGTCCAAACACCTTCAGTAACGCACTGCCATGGTGGCAATATCGGTTACTCAGTGTTATTCTCTTTCTTTCACTCCCGTAAGAGACTTGTGGTTCAATGAAGGTGTCAGAGGAAGTGAGAGCACTCAAAGTAAAAGGAAAACTGTCCCCTGTAATGGGGCAGCTCTTTCATACTACTCTTCTTTCCCTTTTGTGCTAGTACAGGCAGAAAGGAGAACTGAATTACCATAGTGTCATCACATGAAGGTAAATCAGAAATATTTTTATAATCGTTTTTACTATTTGAATAACATGTAGGGAACCCTGAAATATTTTTGATTTAAACAAAGAATTCCCTTCCCTGCCAGGACAGCTAAACCCAGTATGGACAGAAGAGAGAGTGACATATGGACCATGTATTACATGGTGAGCAGCAGAGTTGCTCAATGCTGCCTAAATTTCCCTGAAGCACAAGAATTCAGCGCAAAAACGTAGGTGGTCATCTCAATATGATTTGAGCCTCTTTCTGAGGAAGCTCAGACTCTCTCCACCCCCTCAAAAAAGAGATCTAATCTGACATTCCTCCTGTGTGTGGGTGGAGACCTCCCTGTACCTCTTCTGGTCTGGCGGGGTCAATGTGTGACCTCTCACAGCTTGAAGATGACAACAGATGAGTAAAGGCAGTAAGTGCTATGAATGTGTGGGAGGGAGAGGCCAGTGGCTGAAGCCCTTGGAAAGACCTTTGTTTTTTGAAAGTTCTATTTTTAATGACTGTATCATTCTATTAATATTCAGGGCAGATATAATTAGGACATTGTTTCTATTTTGAGATTATTTTTGTCTGAGTATTGGTTTGGACTGCAAACCAGCTCTTTGGCAAACTCCTGCTTTTGTGTGTTATGAGGCAGCAGTCCTTGGCTGTACCTAATGAGATTAGAGTCAGCATTGACTGGACATGCTCACCCCGTCAGCTCCAGCTGGGCACTTGGTGCGATTTTGGGGAGGCTGACACCATTTTGTCTGAGTCTCAAGTGTTTTCAGTTGCTGGAACCTAAGGCTGGGGATTACACAGCAACAGATAAAAGAATACAAATAGTCAGATGCTGGGATTTTGAAGTATGTTTAATGTAACACTTAAAAAATGTGTATGCTATTTCATAGTTTTCTCTGATTTGTCCACAACTAATCTGGTGTGGGCAGTGTTTTCTTTAACTGTCTCCCAATAAAACCACCCTGCATAATCACGCACCGGACTATTTATTCCTGGGAATGGCTTGCATCACACATGAAAGAATTTAATAATGACACTTGGATGGAATACTGTTATTTATGGAGGAAAAGGTCATGTTCTGTGCCTGCACCAGCAGTGGGTGGCTGCAGCCTTGGGTAGCACAGTGTTGGATCGCTGTGCTGCCAGCAGACAGGGGAGTGTGCCTGACAGCTGGCTGCTTTTGTCATTGGTGCAGAGCTGGGGCATCATGCTCCTCGGTTCAGGCTTTGTTATTTATATCACTCTGTAAACAAAACTCCTGCCTTTTCCTTCTGATAAATAGTGAAGAAGCCAGTGCAAGCCAACATGAATGGGGAAGTGAGTGAGTGAGCGATCTTATCATACTGCTGGTATATGTTGGTATCCCCATGTCTTCTATTATGCAAGGGAGAAATTGGTGGCTGGTTTTTGTTTTTATTTCTGGAAAGTGATCATTTTTAATCCCCAGTCTTTCTCCCTTTTCATCCAGCTCCCATATTACTTGCCAAGTTTTCCTTTCAGACGTTCTAGGAACACCCTCCCAGCTGCAGGAAACTGCAAGGCCGCCAGCCGTGCTCTGCTCTGCCTTGTGCCCAACTGGAGCTCATCTCCCCCCACCCTGCTCAGCTGGGTGCTCCCTGGCTCTGCAAAGCAAAACAAGGATGTTGTTCTGCTCCTTCTGCCTCTGCATCTCTTTATACCTAATGTTTTCTCAAACTATCACGGTGATTCCATTTCCTTTTGACATGGGCCTCTAAACTGAACTTCAGCCTTTTCATTTGACTATTCCACTCATGTACATTTATAACATAGGATATCTGACACAAATAGCCTTGTAGAGACACAGCATCTCTTTCCTCATTTTAACTGATTTTTTTTTAAGAAAATGAGCAAACACATCAAAGGAGACATTGTGCAGTTTAAGCTTTAGGAAAAGTTCAGGTAGAAAAGAGAGCTCAGTCTTTAAAAAAAGAAAAAGAGAAAATGTATATCCTTCTAGAAGTGCTACATGTCAGTTGTGCTGTGTTGTGGATAGAACAGCAGGTCTTTTGGGAAAAAAAATAGCAATGTGGAGTTCTGTGTTTACAGGGCATTGCCAAGTCTGGATTAAATGTGGTAAATGGAGAAGAGTAGAGGTAAAGGATTTCTGTTTCATTCCCTATGCTCACTGCTGTCACTGCCAGTCGTGTTGGCAGAGCGTTGCCACTGACAGCAAGGACTCTACTGGTCACAGTCTTTTCTTGTTTGCAAACCCCTTTTCTTTGCATTTTGGAAATGACTGTTGTGACTCCATTGGCTGTACAGTGCTAACAACAACAAAAATTAATGCACATATGGTTGCTGGAATAAGCATGGTAGGTACTGAATACGCTGGAAAATAAGGGTTTTTTTACAAAGTCACTCTTATAAGTGAAAATGAACTTCTGGGGGAGAATTGATCCTCCCAGTTATCATCTGTGGGGATGAAAAAACCCATGCTTGGTCTTGAGCTGTGAACTGACATGCATTTTTGTGTGTGTGTGTGGTCTAGACTCCCATGCAATTTAGTCATAGCCTAGCCCTGATTTTCTCATTGTTTTACATTTAAGGCATGCTCAGAGCTTTCCAGTCTTTTTCCCTTTCCTCAGCAATATTTGTAACTCACTACCTAAAAAATGATAAAAATTTAGAGTCAGTTTTCATCTCTCCTCCACTTCTAGGTGATCTGATGGAGTACAGTCTTGCCATCACCTTATAAATCAGCTGTTTGAGAGGGGGGAAGAGGGACTGTACAGATAATTACTCTGAAAGACTTGAAATTATCTATGCCTGAAGCAGCTGGAAAGACTGCTAATGCAGTAGAATATTTTGTGTAAGAAAAGCAATGAAGGGTTACACATATCCTTCCTCCCCTTCCCAAACACTTGAAGATCCTTTTCAATACAGGAGTGACATCTTGGAGCTGACAAGCACCTGCATGGGGCCACTGGCCACTGACAAGTCCTCTGAAGTGTGACAGGCCTTTGGAAATCCCAGGCAGGGAAGGGGGTGCCCCTTTGGTTCCTGCTATTAGAGCTTTTCAGGTAACAAACCCCATCTGGGCCCAGCCCCATGTGGGAGTGGTGGGGCAGTGTCTGGGTCTGCCTGGCACACCATCCCTGTGCCCAGCTCCATGTGCTGCCCCTCTGCTTCACTTTGAACTTCGATCCTACTTTCTCTTTATTTTCTCAGTGATTGAGTTAAGGGTGAGGATTTGAGCTAGTTGGTTTAAATTCAAGCCATATGAGACAGAAGTGATTTTCTTGGACAGGAAAAATAATCCTGGAGAGTTTATAGGACTTACAATTGCTCTATATTTTCATGGGGTATGAACACAATTTGTCTCTCTACTTCTCAATCTCAATGTCTTATTGGATCTTATTGGATCTTATTGGATTAGCTTGTTGTTCTTGGAATTTCCATGTACTGGCGTGGGCTCAGCAAACCTTTTTTTCACATTTGGTTAGCCTGGAGATTGCTGTCTTTCTTTGACAATATGAATTTGCTTGTACAGATGATCCCTGTTCATCTCTTTCTCCTAGCTGTGTTCAATACAATTACATGTCTCTTCATCCATGCTTCAGTCCTCCTTGGACCCAGGCTGACCTAAGCTAAAATCCTGGAGAAGCACAGCCATCCAGAGGAAGATGCTATTAACACTCCTGTCATTTGCTTACTAGCAGCAGTTCCACAAAGAACTGGACACTGGCAAGTGAAGAACCTGCCAAAATCAAGAATGGTGTGGTAGTAGGACTCTTTGGGATTTTTATGAAGAATTAAGAAGAAGCCTGTGAAGAACCTTTCTGCTTTCCAGGTATCATGATGAAGAAGCATCTGATCATCTTACTAGAAAATTCCATATTCTTATATTGCATACCTTGAGTGAGACACCAGTCCTGCATAGCTGCAGCACCGTCCTCCCCCCATGCTTGCACAACAGAGTGCCTGTAAATCTTTGCACAGAAGTCAGACCCTTCTAAAACCCAGGAATAATTCATATTCCCATCAAAATCTGAACAGTGCGGTTTTTCCATCAACAGTTTCAGGCTATCAGTCTCAGCTGTGAATGAAAAATTCATCAGGCAAAGGCTAAAGAAGTCACACCTGTCAGCCTGACACACTGTTTATCTCAAAGACTTTACTTCAGAAAGTATAAACAGTAGAGTATTTATTTTCCTTCCTGCCATCTATGAGGTTATTCAGCAATTTGAGTGTGCTCACGCACAGCTTTCATGAGCCAACCTTAATTGCACAGCAATGTGCCATAAAAACAAAGATTAGGCATTATTATCTAGGAACCAATTTTACATTTTTCTCCTCTGACTTGAAGTGTTTAAAATATAGGGCACTATCTCATTTTAGCTGTACATAAATATCTCAGATGTCAAACTGCCCTTACTCAACCAGCCAACTTTTCTTGGTGGTTGAAAATCATAGTGTTTAATTGTGTCAACGGAGGTGAAAAATGTTATTGGTTCACCATCTGGCTGCATCATATAGTTAATAAAAAGTTAAGAAACAGAGTGTGAAATTTAAGGGACTGCAAAAATTTTTACCCATTAAGAAATGAATATGATGCAAGGACAGAAGGAAGAAAATAAACAGATTTCTTTATCCAGGTGCATTCTTGCTTTCTCCTTTCTAGCTGACTTGGAATCCTCCAAAAGATGTGCATATAAATAGGGCGTGATAGGGGCCCAAGGCATCAGGAAGAGTCTTCTGCCAGATTTCTATAAGCTTTCAATTAGTCTGTGACTGCACAGCCTTGAAATTCTTCAGTGTTCACTGCCACCTACATGAGCAGAATTGACAAGTAAAAAGCATGATGGACTAAGGCAAAATTCAGTTTTCCTGGGCTCAGTATTTATTGTAATTCTGGTGACCTCATCTGTCTTACAACTGAGAGGAAAGCTGTTCAGTGTAGAAATTCATAGCAAACTCCTTGGGTGCAGGAAAAAAAAAGTCACATATTAATTTATAGCATCAACTGAATGCTCTCCATGCTAGACAAAAGTTTTGGCAAACAGTGTAAGCCATCTGCTCCTAGGAATAGGTTCCAAGGAGGTGGTTTATGGTTCAGAGTATTTGAAGTCCCTTTTGTGTATCTCTTCATCAATGAAGAGTGCAACCATGGCATTACCTTTCCAATTGGAATCTCACTGAGAAAAAGCCTGGAGGGGAACACTGTCCTGTCTCAACTATCATTTACAGATAATTTATTACCTTCTGTGTAATGCACATATAATGTGATGGTGTTTTTATCAGGACAAAAGCTACTGAGGATTTTTTGCTAGCTGAGCTACATAAAATCTTTCTCCTTTATCCCACATAGATGTAACCAGATGCGCAGGATATAGCAAATATAAGGTAAAAAGAGAGAATTAGATAGATCCATTAGCCTCGTCTCCTCCATAGTGTAGGCTATGATGTTTTCACTCAGCAGCTCAAACTCTAAACCAAATACTTGTCTCAAACAAAAGCAAAAAGCCTCTTTTATGTGGAAATAAATGGTAACCAAGTACAACTTGCATTAACATGTATATAGGTGGATGAAGTGCATCCACATCTTCACAGTCTCTTCTGTGTAGGTGGGAACACTGCTGGTTCCTTAGGGAATTTCCAAATGTGGACTAAGAAGGCAGTTATCAGGATTCAAGGTAAGGAAGGAGAGCTGTGATAAGCAATTCTTTGGCCAAGGAAGGAGATTTAAGGAGCAAATATTGATTCACAGCCCCTGTCAAAAGTTTGCAATGAGGCTCAGCTATGGATCTTGGAAGAGAGTGAGACACCAGGTACAAGAGAAATCCTTACAGCAAGGCTGCTTGGATGCACAGAACTCACTGATTCAAGCTAAGTAGCCTCTGGTTTGCTCACAAACACTCTTTTATTTGAGGCCAGTGGAGAAAAAGGATGTGGAGACTATGAATTGCTATGAGGGTTGCAGTCTTTATCTCATGCCCTTTATTTTTCTCTAGGATCCACTCAGACACTCCCTAATTTGCCCAAGAGCTGTGGGCACTGCTGAGGTGGCATTCTGAGAGTGCTGGCCATATTTTGTGTGCCCAATGGACACCAGCTTTGCTCAGAGCTGCCCTCTCCTGCAAGGAGCTTGTCTGTGGGAGGGGCCTGCCACAGCGGTCCAGGGAACCAGAAGGGTTTGCTGTGGCTTGAATGTGCCAGCAGAATAACCTAGTGATGTGAAGGAGCAGAGTTATAGTCCCAGCTCTCTTACTTAAAGAAAACCACTTTCATTTACGTTCCCGTGACCTCTCATTGGTAAATTCTTCTTCACTTACTGCCTGTGTTGTATGCTGTATGCCAGCCCAGTGGAACAGAAATCTTGTTTTCCAGTCCTAAGGCAAGTTTTTCTGCAAAGTAAAGAGACTGCCCGGCTCTAGTTTCAGCATACTGTGCTAGTTACAATTCTCTGAACTCTGGCATTCTGCTTGGTCAAAGAGCATTTCCTCCTCTCCCTCCTCCTTCCTTTCCTCCCTCCCTGCATCCCCACTAGCCTCTTATGAAATTAATAAACATAGGGTGTTTGTTGATTGGGTGGAGAAATTGCATTCAGATCACATAATGTCTGAGGCCTGGCAAGTCTTTGTGAATCTGTTCTGGTCTTTGCTAAATGGAGCAGGGTGCCCTCCAGTCTAGTAGCAAATATCTTAGGGGGAAAAGAAAAAGGCAAAGAAAACTCCACTATTAATTAGAGCACCAGGTCAGAATGATTTGCAAACCCTTGACCATTCTCTCTCTCTTTTTTTTTTTTTTTTTTTTTTTTTAAGAGATTGTGGCCATTGTAATGGCAGAAAAATTAAGTCTGTGGTTGGAACCACATTGCATAATTGTCACCAAAACCTGGGCACTTCTACAGGTCAGTATAATGTGATAAATATGTCTGGGCCAGGAATTTTCTAGAGTCTTATGGGTATGCACGTATCACCCAGTTCCCTTCTCAGAGAGAGATGAATGCATCTGAACACAGATGGGCTCCCAGGCCAAAAGACAGAAGCTGTAAAAGCTCCAAATATTTATCTCTCTGAGCCATTGTGACAACCTGCAACCTTCTGCTTCTCCTGTAGGAGATCTTCAGCTGTTTAATGTGTATGGGGTCTCTCCCCAGGCCTTGCCCCCTACATTTGCTGTGGAGGCACTTCTGTGCTACTGTACTGGATCAGGTTTCTCTAAGACTTGTCTGACAGGGCACCATCCTCAGTACGCCTGACAGATTCTGTCTAAGTAGGTGCCTGGTTTGCTGCTTCTACCAAATTACGTTTCCCTCGGCCCGCTATCAAAGATTTCAGCAGCATATGCCTTCCTGTTTTTTATTTGTGTGTGTATGTGTGTGCCTCTTCTAAACACGGACAGGAATTTCCTTTCCTGAGTCTAGACATCAGCCACTCACTATTTCTGTAGCTTGCTAACAGACTGTCTGCTGCCCTGGGCCTTTTGATTTTTCCCATGAGAGCAGCAAATTCGCACTGGGCTGATAGAGGAGGCCTTGTGTGATACTCTGGGTGTGCAGCCTGTTTTTTTGCTGGTGGTGTTTTAACTGCACTAACAATCCCTGTAAAGCAAACCTGGTGCCTGATGGGGGTTGTTTCTCTGTTTCCTGCTACAGGGTCTCACTGCCCTGGTGTTGCCAGAGCACTTCTGCTTCAGGTAGAAAGAGAGATGGGGTGATCCCAGCCCAGACTGGTGTGACTGTGAGATGTTTGCCCAGATCCACACTCTGGAAAACCCATTGTCCAGGCAGCCATGTGGGAGCAGGCAAGTCAAGGTGAAGCTCTTCCCAGACTAACATAGGTGTCCCCTTCCCACTGAGTGGAGTCACCTCAGTGGCACTCTGGGGCTTTCTGACTGATTTTCAGATGCAGCACCTCTGGGGCTGTGCTTAATGTAGCGTGGTCCCAAATAAAGCTCTTGGAATGCTTTCTGAGTTTGCAGACTCACAGGGTGTGAGCTGCTTCAGAGGACTCTCACATGGAGCCTGGGTACACTAAGCAGTCCATTTTTTGGTAGCTTTTCTTGGTGTTTCCTGTTATATGAATTTACAAGGAAAAGAAATCTTTCTAGAAGAGTGGCTACCAGAAGGATAAAAACCTAGTAGGGTTTGTCTCAGTGTGCATCAAGGGTGAGCAGCCAGAAACTTCACAGCAGAGATTGTAAAGTAGAGGAGAAAAGATTGGTAAGGTGACTGAGAGCAAACTCCCACAAGACAAATTATTTATCTCCTTCCCTTTTTAGCCTGTGACTGTCCATCTGCATGAGTGTCTGCGTGCCTGTGTGTCATTCCTCCTCCCCTCAGAAACTTTTGAAGTGGTTGTCTTATTTCAGCCAAAGTAGCTGAAGGATAAAGACCTCAGCATTACTAAGGTCCTGGGATTATCTGGAAAGCAGACATCTGATGTGGAGCAAGAGACTCTGCCAGTGCTCCTCATCTGGAAGAGAGGGTGCAGGACCAGCTGAATCCCTGAGACATTTTGTGGGATTACTGTGGGTCCACAGGCAGGCATGATGGCAGAAAACCAGACTTTAATGCTCCCAGTTTTCACAAATAGGCTTATTTGTGCATTCACAGGAGCCTGCTATGAATACAGGTTATATGACACTGCAGGAAGCCCAGTGGTGAAAAAACATGCTTTTCAAGAAAGAGAAGGAATGAGAGATTAGGCAGACAAGGAATAAACACTGCAGACTGGGTGAGGAAGCAGTGTGTTCTGGGAAGCAGTGACAAGGTACAACCATGCAGGTGAGTAATCAAAGTGGCCTGATGTGGCAGTGGGGCCCGTGCAGTGAGACAGGGCTGGGCGGTGTCCAAGAAGAACTGCTCAGGAGCAAAAGTGTCCCACCCTGTCCAGTTCTACTGCCTGCTGCACTGGTTTATGTCCTCAGACCAAAGGCTGAGAAGCTGAAGAGATTTCAGAGAGGAGTTATCAGAGAGAATTTGGTGTTAAATTCACTTCTGACAGCTGAGGATGAGAGCAGCTCCAGGTGGTGTGTTTATCTGAGCAGGAGATGGAGAGGCTTTCTGGGTCCCAGCCTAAAGCTTTGCATGGCATGAAGGATATTAAAGAGTGTGCCTTTAGTATCCTTGTGCCTTGACCACAGTGGGACAGAAGACTTGAAAGGTGGAAAATCAGAAAAATTCAATTTGCAACTGTCCTAACCATGAAGGCAGCATATGTCTGGAATGGATAACCAAGGATGTGGTAAATTCTCCAGAGCTTGGAGTCAAAAAAAAAAGATCCCCTGGAATTCCCGCAAGGTACAAGGCTTGATTCAGAGATCAGAGAGTGAAATGCTGTGGTGCACGTTATGCAAGAAGCCAGACCAGATGATCAGTCTGGCTTGCTCTGGCCTTCAGAAATATGAACCATTGTTGTAGAAAGGATCTAGGAGAATTACCATGAGACAAGAAACAGAATAATTAAATAACCACAGTATTTTCAAGGGCACATATAAAAGAGTGAACCTTTTTTTTTAAGCAACAGCAGAGATTGGGGGAAAATTGTGGGGAGTAAGGAGGTTGCTTTTTTCCTATTTGGAAACTTGCCCATTGTATGACTTTGACCCCAGAGATAAAGTTGGTCTTCTGGAGGTTCATGAGCTCATTCACAGGCAACATTTATTGGAAGCTTAGTGGAGTTTCTATGTGGACTTATCCTAAAGTATTACTGGCTTCCAAAATGCATTCATCAGTCTTCAGGGTGCACTAAGGCATGGTCTTGCACAGAACAGATTTACACAAATGGCTTATTAACAAAATCAGGATTAGGGCCAAACAGATGTCAGTATGACTGATTAGCTCAAAATAAACATAGTTGTGAGATAAGAAATAGCTGTGTTTTTGCTTCATCTTGTGGTTGCATACTCAATAGATGATGGGAAATTACATGCTAGGTATGGGGTAAAATGACTCATCCACTCCTGCAACTTGTAGAAAGCAAAGCAGAAGAATCCAGGAATTTTCAGTCCATGGGTATAAAATAATGGCCCTGATCCAGGAAACTCTGCCATGGACATGAATCCCCCCAAGGTGCACAGCCTCCCTTTCTCACGATTGTGCAGGTGTGGGTTTTTATTTTGGCAGCTGAAACTCCCTAAGCACACAAATAACTATCATTTTCATCATACCACATGCATTAAAATTGTGATAGACAAAAATATTAGAAAAGAAGTAACAGTTTTTCCTCTCATGAGATCTTAAATGTTAATTGATTTGGCTAAATGTGGAATACAAACACTTTTAATGGTTTCTCATTAAAATCTGTGTTACCTTGCTTTGGTCCATGTCATCAGCATGTGAAGTATCAAGAGGTGTACAGACCAAATCTAGTGCTAGAGCTCAGAGAATTATATTCAGCATGAACCAGCCACATTCATCTATGCACATTGAAAACTGTTGTTCAAGTTCATTTGCTACACTGCTTTTCAGAGAACAAGCAAGTAAGACTTAAGGCACAGAGATGAAAATGGCGGCAAGAATTATTTTGGTACTCCCTTTTGAACAAAATGTGATTGCTCACACAAACATGGAAGAAATTCCCCATTTTTTAATGTTCTTAATGAGAAACTGGGATTTGCATTACAGAGTCCTATGCTTTGATAACTGTATAGGTCCATGAAAGCAATCTCTAGTAATTCAAACAACCATTTTCTAAGTGAAGTATTTGGGTTTTTCAGTTTGATTTCCAGCACTAATTTTTCACTTCAATAATTTAAGAAGTCAGTTGTCCAAACTACTGCTGAACAATTCATTGTTGACAACCTAATAAAATAATTCCTCTTCCCAACATCCATTTTCATTGTGAAAGTGAAGCAGCTAGGGAGAAGCTAGCTAGTACTGATCAATTTGAAATTAAAGTATTCTTTCTTAATACTTCATACAATTTCTATTACAGTAGGTGAAGACACCAACACAGCAAAAGCTGGGCTTCTCTGAAAACCTGATGCTGTTTTTCATGGATTGCACTCTAAATAATTTAATTCGCCTTTCAAAACCCTGCTAAGATCACTTTGCATCTTATTTTATTCATTTCCAAGCTGAAGATGACTCTACTTGTTTGCAGAAGAGGAGCATTATGAGAATAACATTCTCTCTTGTGTCTAGTGGTGTCATCCCTCATGTTATCGAGGCAAAGATATGTGCAGTCATAATTCTCCTCCTGCCCTACCCTGATCTGTGCTCTGACTCAGCTATTGACTAATCTCCAAAATCAAGGGTAACATTTCATGTATTTTTTGCCCCTCTATGTGTTGTTCTCTGCCATTTTACTACAGTGCGGCCTCTGCTTTCCCTCTCTCCTTTTAGTCAATAGCAAGTGTTTGTTATTTAGCATACTCCCACTTCTTGTTCTCCCTGGGACCTCTAAACATTTTGATATCATACAGATGTTACTGAGAAGCATTTAAATCTAATCTGGGTTCCCAGAAATGCATGGGGTTAATTTTACATATTTGCACTTCTTTTTACGAAATAGTTTTTCCAACGGGTCTGATCTTTGAGCTGGGGAAGGCCTGCTTTCTTAGCAAGAATGTAAGCAGTCTTGAGGGGATGGGAAGAGAGGATTTAGTAGGATTAGGTTGTAATTATCTCATCCCCTCTTTAGATATCAAGCTGAAGTGTTTAATTTAAGTGACTTGCTGCTCTGAAGTCCTATCAAATCAAGAGGGATGAAAACAGAACATTCAACAAATAGTTCAGTTCTTACCTTGACTCAACACCATCATTTCAAAAAGTAGTAGCTTGGAATACTCCTCCTTAGCCAGGTCTCCAGCTGATGTAAATGGTGGGTACGTCTCTCAAGGTTGGTGGAATTGTATCAGCTTTTGCAACTCAGGCTCTGTCCTTGCAAACCTTGCTATGGATAAGATTGGTCCTCCTCATTTTTACTCTCCTCAGTCAGAGTGTTTTTGCTCCATGAATGCAATTTTCCCTCTCATGTATGGTATTCCACACTATGATATTCCAAATTCCCAAGTGCCCCCGGATCTGACAAAAATCTGTGGTGACTGCTCTCCTCTGTGTGCCATGACCAGATTTCACTTACCTGTTGTAAAGGGCTGAGGCAAACTTGGGGGCAGCAGAGTCTTGTTTGGCCCATGAAGGTGGGGGGTTCTTTGCGTGCAGTTAGGGCTAAGACATGGTCTTGATGTTCTCCTTCACAGGGTGCTGTCAGAGAGGAGATAAAAGTCACTTTGTGCAGTGCAGAAATAAATGAAAGGCCTCTGAAAAGAATTTGTCTCAACTTTGCAACCAGCAGTGGTAATGGTTTTTGGTCAGGGATTATCTCCATAGTTCTGTGAGTGAAGGCCAATTTTCCTTTCAAGGTACTGTATATTTAGTTATTTAATCAGGCTAAATTATTCCTTCTCTCCTCACCCACAGTTAGATCATGGCACAAAATTAAGCATAGCCTTTCATTCCACCTCTTCTTGCCTCTCTGCTTGACCTAGACTTTGGGGAGCCATTAAGTTGTCTGAGATATTGATTTAATAAGGGCAGGAAAATTAAAAAGGACACAGAGACACCTGACTAATTGGCATTTCCAAGAGTTTTTTGCAATCAGCCAGTGGGGATTTTATAAGGTATGAAGTATTTGCTTTCACATAAATTTCTTCCACATTCTTTCTCTTATGTTTGCTGGGTAAACTTTCTGGAATAAAAAGTTCACATCTTCTTTGTAAGCTTTATACTTGGGAGGTAATTGAGTTGGCTCTTTGTTATGAGAGCATGTACTCATTTAATTGCACATATGTGTCTGTGAACACACTATCCCCGCTTCTCTCCTAAATTTGATTTGGAATGAATCCCATGAAAGGCTGTTTTCCAGCATTAATGGATAAAAGGTCTTTACCAAGGGGAAAAGTACTCAAATACTAAATTTAATAAAGTTACATTTAAAAGTTGCAGTTCTGAGAATAATTCCTTTCTCCCCATTATGATTCAAGTATCTTCTACTGATTTTGTGATTTGTAAACAGTCTTATTTTTATTGTTTTTATTTTGGAAATAAGGCATAATAAGATAACAGTTGAGTGGCATATCAGTAACATGTTCATACTGTTGTCAGAGTTACTTGTTACGTCTTGCCTTGCCGTGCTGAACAGCAATGCAAAACTTGGGGAAGTTTATCCTGTAATATCCTTACAGGAGATAAAAATAAATGCTGTGGTAAACTTTGTCCAATTTCTGGACTTCAGGTGCTGATCTTAAGGTAGTGATGCAAGCAAGTATTCATCTTCTACATGTTGCTGTCAGGAATAGCAGAGCAAAGTGTTAGGAGGGAGGTGATGTGGGGGCCTGAAGACCTGTCCCTCAGGCTGAGTAGTCACATTACTCAAACCATATTAAGCAGCACAGATAAGGTAAACTATACCTTGCAATGCAGTGCTTCAGTCTGATAGATGATTGTCCTCTGGGCTTCTTATCATTTTCCATTAATTTGGATTTTATTGTATGCCAAGACTTAGCAACTCATTGTTATGAGCTGACAACCTGATCTTTTTACTCAATTTAAACTTAGCATTTGTTTAACACTAAGTCAGATAAAATTACCAAGAAGTGAGTTCTGCTTGAAAAAAGATGTCAGGATTAGGGTCAGCTGATTTCTTTTTCATCCCCGGCTGTTAAAAAAAATGCACTGTTTCGTTTTCTGGAGAATTCAGTGTCATTCAATCAAAGACCAGTCTCTTCAAAAGCAGCATATTTCCATGTTTTCTATGTCTCAGGGCACCAATAAACTGCTACTAGTTGGAATTAATTAATTAAAGAATTGGAAAGTAGAATTTTCTGAAGAAGATGAGTGTCGCCGTTGAGCAGGATGGGAATGAAAGACTCCAAGTTAGAAGGCAAAGAGAATGAACTCCGATTTATTTCAAATGCACTGCTCTATATATAGAGAACATTGTGCAGATTAATTTCATTGGTCTTAGAGTAAAAACATCTCACACCATTGGTGTGCAGTGAATGACGCACGGTAGCAGAACATATCTATAAAAAATGTGAATAACAAGATAGATTAGAGAATTATTTACATTCTTTCCCACCTGCTTCCCAGGTTCTCACCTGGTTAGAAAACCTTTCTCTTTCTCTCTGACTGAGCTGAGAATATCCACAGATGAGGACCATCTTTTATAGTAGTCTTCTCTAAAAGGAGCTATAACTATAGAACAGGCCATAAGGAGAAAAATGTTTATTCGTGTCTGTCTTTCAAGGTGTTGGGATTTATGTGCTAGACTAGATTCATGCCTTCTTTGAATCCTGGCTTATACCTGAGTTCTGTATCCATGGTCATAAAATGGCTGCTGCTGAGGTATGAGTAAGAAAGCAATGGCACAGGTTTCTTTCTTCAGTTTACCCAGGTGGAGCCTATCAAAATTTTGCTTCGTAACATTCAGCTTTGACAGAGAATTCGAGTTTCTGCAATATTTCAGTACCTCTGAAGTGTCTGCTGTATATGGAAATATTTTTAATATTTTTTTGCTCAGAAATAAACTGCAAATGGACATTTTGAGTCAAAGATGATATATTGATGTGTTCAGGTGCTCTGAGTTGTATCAAAAACCAGTTTTTTTTCCCCTCTGAATTATTTTCTATGAGCACATTTCTGCTTTTAATTTGCTGATAAATTTTTTATATGCGTAACAAAGAGCAATATCAGCCAATGTACCAGTGGATGTGGCACAATTGTTTGCCTTGTATCAGAAGGGAAACCAATCTGGGAACCACTGCCTTGCCTAGACAGAGAAAAAAATGGTTATATACTTTGCCTGAGCAGCCCTGGGATGGCATAGCCTCAGGACAGCAGCAGATGGAAAAGAGTCCTCCAGAACTCATCTCAAGGCTGCAGGGATTGGATCTTTTCTTTCTCCTGGACTCATTTTCATAAGCTTGATAAAGCTGTTAATATTCATCTTGTGTCAACTGGCCATGGTTCTGTTTCATCAGAGGAGTCATCCAAAGAACAAGATTTGTTCTTCCCTTTTAGAGTGAAGAGACAGAAGGGCCAAGACAATCCAAACTAACAGTGTCAGCCTAATTACAGAGAATATCAGACCATCAGGTTCCTGAAAACCAACAGTTTTCATCCAGAGGGCTCTGAAGATGGGTCAGAGGCTTATCAAGGGCAAATCCACATTGTATCTCTGATTTTGAGAGATCAATGTCAATTTATGCCAGTGAAGAATCTCAGTCTTGTTCAGTGCTACCAGTACCCACATGGAGATGTAGTAAGGAATGTCAATTCAGAACACAAGGCAAAACACAGGGTCTGCTTATCTGCTAGGCAGTGCACAACTTGTAATTTATGCAGTGCAAAGCCCAGTAACAGAGCTGGGGAGCCAAGTACCTCCTGATAACCGCACCTCCTGGAATTGTGCAGTGCCACGGACAATAAATCTCAGTGATGGCACAAAGCTAAGCTGGGAAAAAATTAAATCAGCCACTCAGGCAGCTGAACAGCAGTCTCAGCTGTGCTGATTCACCCAGAATGATGCACTCCATGGGGTTTTCACCGCCTCAACAGATGTTCCCCTAGTACAGGATGCTTTCCATTTTTGTGTTGTTCATGCTGGATTTGTGTGTTGTAGATCAGATCTTCAGCTGCTGTAACCAGACCTGTCTAGTCAAAGGCTGTCAGGACAAGGCTGCCACTCCCAGACCCCATCTCCCACTTCCATCTGCAGTGTGGGCTCCCCAGCTGCTGGGGCACTGCCTGCTGCGTGGTGGCCCAGGGCTGGAGCAGAGCCACGGCGCTGTGCTGCATGTGGCACTGTGTCTCCACACAAGCTTGGCTGGGAAGCCTGTCACAGGTGTCAGGAACATTTCCCCAGCTGCTGACACCCATGGCTGGTGATGTTGGGATTGCACAGCTGGTTCCATGTGGCCTTGGTGCCCTGAAAGTCAGTGCAGCACCAGGGGGCAGGACAGCGAGAAATGCCCCCTTTGCAATACATCTATACAGATATTGCTGTCTCAGCATCTGCTAGTTTTATTATTTTGGCTCTTCAACATCCAAGTTGATCATGCCTGGACAGTCTTTTTGCCCTGCTTAGCTCTGCAAAGAAGACATAACCTTTTTTTTCTTTCTTTTTTTTTTTTTTTTTTAACAAGTGGGCAAGTAGGGCATGCTGAAACAGAAGAGAATGATAAGGGAAGGCAATAAAATTACTGGGCAGGTAATATTGCTATGGCTTGTTGAATTTATCCTACATAATCTTAAACTTTCACTTCATTCCATCTCATGAGAATGATTTTGTATTACAAAATTTCACAGAAAAGTCTGATATTTTCCCTTCACAGTACTATGTTGGATCATTACTGAGAGGTGGAAGGAGGGGAAGAGGATTATGCAGTTTAACTCTTAATGCAAGTATGAAACTGTACAATGCCAGGTATGCTGAAAGTACTAATTCCTGTGTGCTTACCACTGCAATACAATAAATAGCATTAGTCTTTACACAGAAGCAATTCCAGATTTCTGTTCATTTAGGAGCAATGCCTTTTAAGTCAAAGATACAGCAGTCTCTTCTTGATTTGGGCTGTGCTGCTCGATATTAGGGAGGTCTAGTCTGCTGGACTAGAGAGAGTTAGGTCTCTTGGGTCCACCTTAACCCTATATAGAGCATGTGGACAAATATAGTCTTGTGTTAATAGAAAGTGCCAGACACAAATTCTGAACAAAATGTGAAAGTGCTGTTCTTAAACTTGGCAAAACATACTTGAAAGTGTTTATATGTGTGAAACCAGATGAAGATCTACATGCGTAACCTTGGAAATCAGCTGAAATGCAAGCTGAATACTCACCCCTAGTCTCAGTGTCATGAGAAGAAGGATATGCCACCTATATCATATAGAAGAAAGGCAGAAGTCTACATAGAATAGTCAGTATTTAGTAGTGGCTATCATATGGTGAGAGATACTGGGATTTTCCCTAGTCTAGATATGGGGGCTAGGAGGGTTTAAGAGAGGAATAAGTGGTACTGGTGCCTCTTAGAGCACCATGATCCCTGGCAGATGCTGCCTCAGCTGGTTGCTACTGTAGCACTAAATGCAAGCTGTCAGTGTCCTGTCCAGGGACTGATGTGCCAGCATGGCATTTGTTGTTAGGCCAAGGCTTTTGCTAATGAGATCAAAGCATGAAGTTACTGTAAGATGAGGATTAGACCATTGACACCTTTGCTTCTGCTTTGACTATTAACCCATAGGGAGGGGAACTGTGGGGGAAAGTTCTTGCACAGAGTATCAGTGGAAAGCCTCCTTTCCCCCCTACTGTATTAGATACCTTTCTGGCTTCAATGAATTCCAAAACTCAAAGGAAGACTTGACCACAACTGCAAGGACACATCTGCTCTGTACTGGAAGCCAAGGAAAGCTGTTAATAATTTGAGAGTTGCTGAAGTGTTTGGGAACTGAGCACTCCTGAACCAGAGCAGAATTTCCAGAGAAACCTGAGCCCAGGTAAGTTTTCTTTTGTTGATTTTTTATGGAAGTTATTTTGCTCTAACATCCTATGGGTATTCTCAGTTCAGTCAGAGAGAAAGAGAGAGGTTTCTACCAGGCTGGGCCTGGGAAAGAGTTGGAAAGGAATGTAAATAATTCTCTATCTCTCTTGTTGTTCACATTGTTTATAGATATGTTTTGCCACCGTGCGTCATTCATAGTGCACCAATGGTGTGAGATGTTTTTACTCTAAGACCAATGAAATTGGTCTGCACAATGTTCCCTATAAATAGAGCGGTGCATTTGAAATAAATCAGTTCATTTCTTGCCTTCTGAATTGGAGTCTGTCTGTTCCCGTCCTGCCTCAACGGCGACAACATCCAATTTAAGCAAGTTCTTATTGGTCAGCCTTTCTGTAGCCATTTCCTATAGAAAATGGAACCTCCTCCTACCATTCAGTGATGGCAGTAAGGGTAGCACTTGATGGTACCTACAAGACTGATGAAATGAACAGTGAATAACAGTATCTATGAATTTCCTTGAATCTCATCTCGCTTATTGATGCGACTGTTTGCCATATAAAATGTTCAGAAGGGATATTGGTCTTTATAAAAAACCAGCCTTTTCCTGTGCTAGTTCTTGTAGTCTTCTTTTGGTTTAAAGAAAAACACAGAACCTCTTTATCAGCTGGAGAAGAAAGTCAGAATCATCATATTCCACTCAAATGAATATTCTGGAGAACAAAAATTTCCATGTCATTACAAGAAGATGACCAATGTCTTTTTGCAGTGTGCAGCAAGACCCTTATTTAACTTACAATAATAGAACTAAAGCTCCTTAAAAATTATTTTTAGCTGAGGATATTTAACAAGATTCTTCTTACATAATTATATACCCAAGCTGTCCAATACTGACAGATGCTGACATGTAGGAAATTATATAGTAAAGCAGTGACCATCTTCCATTAGAAAGGAAAAATGAGGCAATTATAGCCACACATTCAGAGATTTTTAAACCAGGATAGGTTATGGTCGTCCTCTAGTCTGACCTCCTGCATGACATATCTACAAATTTTATTGCAGCACCTCATGAATTTTTCTGTTCATAATAATGGACAGCTTTTAGCCTTTCTGTAAAGACTGTGAGACAGACAATTCAGTTCATCGTGTTCAATCCTTATGCCCTTCACAGTTGAGAGAAAATATATGCCCTAAACTTCAATTTTGTCCAGCTTTGGCATCTACCTAATGGATTTTATTATGCCTTTTACACTAGATATGACACTTACAGTTAAAAATTTCTTTCTCATAGTTGTAATAGTTACTCTACCATCTGGGTGCCTGTGAGCTGTGATCATATTACTGCTTAAACTTCTCTGGGATAAATCAGATTAAACTTCTTTAGTCTCAGTCTGATTTCCAGACCACAGATCATTCTTGTAGCTCTTTTCTGAATCTTTTCCAAATTTTGAATGCATTTTGTAAAGTTTGGATGCCAGAACTGCATGTGGTATTTCAGCAATATTCTCACTAGAGCTATTCACTGACTCTTTCAAACTCCCCTGCTTATTTATCTAAGGATCAGAATTGCTCTGGAGGGTCATGTTCAGCTGATTATTTAATGTGACCATGAAGTTTTTGCAAAGTTAATTATATCTGAATCACTGGTTATAGCTTTAAGTGTGACATAAAGCTTTTGTTGCAAGACGTATGACTCACATTTGGTTCTGAAAATGCAAGTAATAGAAATGACAAGGAATTAATCCTTATAACAAAATTGTTCCCCCATCACTTTTATCATCCTACATCCCTTTGGTGTTGTCTCAGACTTCTACCACAGTTGTTTTGTTTTTGTCTACACTGTTGGTATGTGACAGCAGTATCTGACACAAAGAATAGAACCGCCTCTAGACTCCAGATGGAACACCTCGCTGAATGAGAGTGATTCTGCTTAAAATACTTCCAGGAATACATTCATAAGACAGCTTTTGAGCCATTTAACAATAATGGATTGTTATGTGGGAGCGAGTTAAACACCTTATAAGATCTAAATATTTTTCCTTATTGCATCTACTCCTGTCAGCCAAGCTGGCAATCTTCACCAAGACTGTAATCAAGTCCTGCAGGTTTACAAATGTTGTAATTAATGACTGCTGTTTAACATCATTTCTAATTGCCAGTGGAACAGTAACTATCAAGTGAGATTCTGAATATATCATCCTGCTTCCTTCTGAATTTAAACCTAAAACATTTGTTAAATACTTCTTCATTTCCCACATTATGATTGATAATTTTGCTATTCTTTACTAGTATTGGATCCATCCCATACAATCCAAAACCAACTTTTCCACCTGAAAATGATGCTTCTCTGGAACTTGTTGAGAGAATGTATCTGTTTCAACTGCAACACTGGCAGAACACCTTCCTAGTTTGGTAGAGGAATTGCAGGAAAGGAGAAAACGAGTCCTACTCTGGAGATGCCTGATGTAAACTTCTCAGCTTTCTCCAATTCTGGTGGGATGCTGTCTGTGTGGGGGCCTCCATGATGGGGTGAGAGGAACAGATACGCTTGTATATCACTTCACATGATGATTCTAGCACACTGGCTGGATATGTGCTTTCCAATGGGTTTCCTTTCAGAGCAAAGGCCCCAGAAGAGGCAGTTCCCTCAGAACTGGCTGAGTGCTTCAGCCTCCCTCCCACGCCTGCGTCACATGCGAGAGCTGATCGATCTGCCAGTGGTTAGGAGATTTCCCTGGGAAGTGCATCCCCAGGTTTGAGTCCCTGCTCTGATTTGGAGTGGGTCCTTGGCCGCCAAGCTGCACTGGCCATTCCTCTTTCTTCCAATGAATACTTAATTGAAATCAGCTTCAAATCAGACGGAGCAAGAACTTGAATCTGCAGCTCCCTTTTATCTCCTGGGAGCTTCCTAACCACTGGACTGCATACTCTCATTCTCTGTAGCTCTGTTCATATGTAATTATTTACGTGGAGTGGAGAGGTTCCAAGGAACTGGGGGCAGTAAGTAAGAAAGAAAGAACTAAGAAAGAAAAATAAGAAAGAAAGAAGAAAGAAGTAAGATCAATAGAGTTAACTAAAGGAGTATGGGGGGCAGGGAGAAAACCTGGCCATCCCGTGCCTTCTGGTGGGGGAGTCCAAGCTACCATCCCTCTCCTGTCTGGCAGTGCTTGGGAGCTGGGAGCCAGGTTTTCCCCTCCAGAGGGGAATCACTGAGGCATTGGCCTATTTGTTGCTTGGCCTCCATTCTCTTTCCTTTCTGGGCCTTACATGTGAAAGTTTTGAAAATACAGTGGTTTTGTTCTGATAAGTAATGAAAACAGATTTTAAATCTTGAAATAAAAACCTTCTTTCTTATTCCTCCCTCTGAATTGTGAAACAAAAATTCTTGTTTCATGGCCCACCCTGAGTACCAAATCTGAGAGGCAGAACTTGCAGCAGAAAGACCAATGAAGTCAAACCTGACAAAACCTGATTGTGCATTCCTTTCTCATTTGTCAGCAGGTTCTTCTCCCTAATAGATAAAGACTTTCTGGACTATGCTCATACTTAGGTTGAGGTATATTCTTTCATTCATCCCCTTTAGTCATGCTGTGGAAACATGGCTCCTATTATTTCAGCCCAGTCCACTTCCCACACCTCCAAGTTCCCAGCCTTGTGCCAGGTCTCTTGCTGAAGGATAGATCAGAATATGTCACAGATGGTTGCTTAATGAAACAAATCAAATCCAGCTCTTCTGTATCGTCATTATGCACCAACCACCAGGTTCAGACATGGATAAACCTGCACTTTCTATTTTGAAGGGCTAGTTTTAGGAATCTCTCTGTAGATTGTGGGGGACAATGCTGCAGGAAGAGACACAAGATGTCGAAGAGAAACAGCTTGAGGGCAACATAATCTTCCCATTGATGGGTGTTGGCAGGCCAGGCCTGGGGTGCATATTCACAGCTTTGATGCACTGATGCAGGTCAGCTCAGCCCAAAGGTGAGGCACCAGCCCTCAAAGCATTGACTGGGATGCTGAGCAAGCACCCACAGTGCAGCAGTTTTCACATCACAATTGCAGCTCTTAATGTAGTGAAGTTGGATTAGCATAGTGAAGAAAGAGAGTTTATTGCCAGAAACATGAAACAGGATATTTGAGGCTCTCTCAAAGCAACACAAACCATCCTATGCAGTGGCTTCACTGACTTTTCATTATAGGTTACAACTTTCATGTTTCACACCGCATTAAGGCTGCAAGCCTATTCCTGTCCCTCTGTATTTTGAAGAATAATACTGAAGGTGTTCAAAGGTATTCAAAGTGCTGACAGCACTGCTCTACCTTGCCTATAGCAGAGACTGAAAATGCTGTGCTGGAAAATTTATCATACAGAGGTGTCCACCAGCAAATATCTGCAATAGGAGATGCATCAGCTGCATCTCTCATTTTTTTTTTTTTTTTTCTGACCACTTTATTCCATCCCCAGAATCTCTACTCCGTTCCCAAATGCATTCTTCTAGCTTATCCTTGCTTATGACTTTTAGTGGTCTATTTAACTGAATTTTCAGTACCACACATACCTTTATTTTAAATATGTCAGAAGATATTTTTCTCACATAAATACTTCTTTTATTTCATATGGCTGATAAGGATATAGAAATAAAATTGCTTTGTCACACTTGGAAAGATGAGTAAAATGGACAGTTTTGAGTCTTCAGTGAAGAAGCTATGTTAAAAAGGAAAAGCTGTAATAACATATTTCTTAACTGCAGGGCCATTTTCACTCACTGGAAGAACTAGATGGAGTTTTCCATTTGCACTAGAAAAAGATGGTTACAGTGAACTCACTGTAACTCAGGATTATAGAGTAGGGAGGTTGCCATGGGTCACCTAGATTGTTAATCTTGAGGGACTCTTTTCCTTCACAGTTGTTGCAGCAATGCCATAAACCTGGCTTTTGAACAAATGCTGGTATAATGCTCTGGGCACAGTAGGTGGTGTGCATGATCCTTGGTGAAGGGAGTGATGTTAACTGTGAAATCCATCTTGTCTGGTCCTGTCTCACATCCCTAAACATTCAGGACTGGAAACAGGCTTTGCTCAGAGATTGTTATTTTAGCAGCAACACAGAAGAGTTGCCTTGTGGAAGCTGCCCTTATCCTAAATGTCTCCATGCACCTTCAAAATATTGAGTTGTGCTGCATCCACTGCAGGATGACTGGAAATCAACCCAAACCAAGCAACTCAAACCTGGAGGTTGATGACTTGGTTCCAGGCACTGTTTTATTACAGAGGAAAAAGCAAACGAAAATTTCAGTTTTGTGCTGAAGGCATTTTGTAGCCTGGTTAGTAGAAACCTTCAGTGCATAAATCAAAGCTTAGCTCAAGCAGCAGGTTAGCTTTGCCATTGAGTTTTAATGTTTATTAATGTTTTTTGTAGCTTAAATTATGTCAGCCTCGATATTTATGGAACTGTGGAAGTGCTGAGTCAAAAGCATTCACATTAATAAGGAAGTGCTGGGAACCATTGGGCTGATGCCAGTGTCCACCAGTGTTATTAAGCTAAGAAGTTCTTTGGCATGGCTGAGCCAGGGAAGATCATACCAAAGTTATCTCTTATGGATAGTAATTTGATTCATGGCTTCTGATTCACGTCTTTGTCTTGGACTGAAACCACCAACTTTCTTATCAACCAGCTAAGAAATACTGATTTTTTTATAAAGGTTTGACCACATTTTCAAGAAGGGCCATTCATTTATCAGGAATGTATCTTAGTAGCAGCCAGTGCCTTACTGATATGTTACTTGTTTGCATCTTGCTGGACACACCACCTCTGGCTGGTGAGTGTTTAAATAGTGAGATTTATTTCTCGGAGGCCCTGCACAGATTAGTGCAGCACTACAGCTGCTCTCTTGTACCAAGGGGTACCTGGCAGAGATCGAGTGCCCACAACTCTGCCTTTTCCCATATAGTACTGCTGAGAAGATTTGGGATCCTGGATAAATACAACGGTTCCTTTGCTTTGGTTGTCCCCAGGTGGTGCACTAAGAGAAAGATGTCTCCTATGTATCTTTGAAGTTTCCTCATCAGAAAAACCTAAGAATATGAAAATAAGTGGCTTCACCAGTGTAGCTTTAGTTTAAAATTACATTTTTTACATAAAGTAAAAGTTTAAAAGTAACTGTTTTTCACTGTTGCTGGTGATTATTATGGGTTCTTTTCCTTGGAATGGGACATGTCTATATATTTATTAAGGCTGCTATAAGGCAGATGCAGTTTCTGGGTGACAGGCGACTTACTGCTTCCTTTTGGATGCACCTCCATCATTGCCCACATGTGTTTTTCAGCAATCTCAGAGCTTCGTGGCAGGATGCAGGAAAATGTATTATTACTGCAATTTTGTAATACAGCTATGGTCACACATGGCTGGGGCAGATGGAAGCTCTCTGAGGTTTTTCTAGTCATGTTTTGAAGGTGGTATATTCCCTAACCTAAAATACTTGGCCAGGAACACCCAAATGAGAAATGAAGAATATCAGTTTCACCTGCCAAAGCTGACTGAACAACTGTTTAAAGCAAGTCATGTTGGTCACCCCATGAACATGTGTAGAAAATCACTTTCACAAGACCCTAAAATGCTCACTGAAACTTCAGGGGTTTGTGTTTGTTTTCTTTTTTCCCAGTGGTACATACCATTTGGCTGAAGAAGCTTGAAAACACTGTGGGTTAGGGCCTTCTTTATGCTTAATCCATCCTCAGGTCCCTCCACCCTGCCAGGAAGTTCCTGGGCAAATAGACTCTGTGTCAGATGAGCAGGGAAAGGGCATAAACTTTATTGTTATGAATTTTAAGCAGAGACTTGTTTGGAAAGGAAGGAAGCCCAATGTTCTGGGGAGAACAAAAGGGGGGTTTTGGTGAGGTGGTGTTTGCCACAATTACAGGGGAAGACTTTTGGGGTTGGATTCAGCTGTTGTGTGGATGGGTGCAAATACAGGCTAACTGCTGATTACAGCAGAGCTGTGCCAGATGTGCATCAGCTTATGAGAGTATGCAGCTTCACTTACAGCCTTTTTATTCCTGCTCATGGCAGGCTGGTTTTTCTCTTTTTTCAGCTTTCTCTTGCTAATGTTTGTGATGAACAATTGCCTGCTCCTTGTAATTGGAAGGGCATTACAAGCCATGGATGCCATTGTTGCAGTAAACCACTTCCTTGTCATGGCTCTTATGTCCTTTCTTTGTAAGAACAGAATAAGCTCTGTTTGGCATCTGAAAATAGGATAACATCAAGATTCTGCATCTGTCCAACTGAGCATCTGTAGGGTCTATTGTGCAGATACATTTAACCTGGTCTGGCACTAGGAGCATTATCTCTGTCCCTAGAATGGCCTGGGATGTAACTGGATGTCAGATCCCCATACATTACACAGACTCGAGCAGACTACTGCAGTTTGACATGAGCTTGGATCGTCTACTCTCTTTAAAAAGAAAAGCTAGGATTTTGCTTTGTGAAACTTATCACACCCAGGGATGAGGCATTTACCACTTTCCTGGACAGCCTGCTCCAGTGCTTGACAACACTTCTGGTGAAGAAATTTTTCCTAATACCGAAACGAAATCTCCCCTGGTGTGACTTGAGACCATTTTCTCTTGTCCTATTGCCTGTTACTTGACAGAACAGACTGACCCCCACCTCACTAAAACCCCTTTCAGGTTCTTGTAGAGGAGCCATGCTGTGTGGACTCTGTGCTGACAACCAAACAACCCAGTACACAAATGTATCAGGAGAGTGTCTGTGGGACATCTGCTCTGCTCCTGCCAGTTCCCCCAGAGCCATCAGCTCTCTGGCCCTTCAGAGCATGGGCACAAGCCCTAGAACAGAGTCTGCAGTGACACAGGGACATACCCTAGCGATTTTGAGCCCATTTTATTGACTTGCTCAATAGAGCTTCAAAACATTACAGTGTCTTCTAAAGACTCTTTAGGAGCAGTTATGGGCTGCGCATGTGATCCAAAAAGCTGTGCTGCTAAGATAATATTTCAGCTCCCCAAGTCACATGTGACAGGGATACTTCAACCTGCTGTGGTCTGGTCAAGACTTGAAGACCATTCAAGTGTAATTAAATGACACTAAGGCTTTCTCAGCAGAGCTTATCTTACTCCCCTGATTTGAGGAAGGGTTGCACGTGTAAGGAAATGAGGTTGACATAAATGGATGATCTGTTCCTGGGTCCCTGTCAATGTTATCTGCATTGCCCACACTTGAATTTTTCCCTTGCAGTTAATCCATCTTGAGTGCCACCTTAGGTCAGTCAGTGAGGTGTCCCCCTCCTTCATTACATAACACCCCTGGGGCTCTCTCTCTCTCTAAATCCTGGAAGAGCTGAATCACGCTATTATTTCCCTGTAGAGGATGGGAGAGTGTTTCTGCTGGTGCTGGGCACACAGGGAGAGCCCTGGGAAGACAAGAAAGGACTGCTAGTATTGGAATGGCATTTGTGTGCATGCACCTTCTGACAAAGGTATATTATAAGATGATGAATGGTCCTTCAGTGAGCAGGACCCTGGACCAGTCATCCGTAGCTAAAACACAACTGATTATAACCTACAGAACGCAGTTTAGAGGTAGCACTTAAATTAATGGCATGTGCTAATTGCTAGACATGTTGATTTTACAATACAGGCAACATTTCATTGATGCTCTAAAAGAGAAGGGTGAATAAAAAGCAAGCATAAAGCCCAATGTAGCAAGACTAATTCTGCAGAATGGCTGCTTGCCTTTTCATTTCACCAGTGGAAGTCTCTAAAATAAACAGAACAACCAATTTAAAGCAGATGCATGGAACAACAATCAGGTTTCATCTCTGGTTTTAATCTTTTTAAACCACAGTGTTTGGTTCTCAGAGCTCAAAGGAACTGCAGACTGAATCAGAAGTTGGCTATAAGTTAGCAGCATGGAGGAAGCAGATCTGTGGCTGTTTAACAGGGAGAGATGAAACATCCCTGTTTAAACAACTAAATTATAAAAAAATATGCTAGTGATGGAATCTGGAGATGAACATCCAGAGCTCCTGCCTGTGAACTTGTTATCGGCTACAGCTTGGGGACAATAGAGTTAAGGAGTAAATGGCCAGCTCAGGCACTGCTTCTTAAACAATGAAACAGTAAACTCACAATTTTTATTGATAGTTGCTATCCTGTGTGCCACAAAAAATGAAATGTGGAGTGAATCAATATTGTGTGAAAATAGGGCTTATTACTGAGGAGCAGTATGATCACATTTTTACTTCCCTTTGTAACTTTTGGGAGGGACTACATAACGAAATAGCAAATACAAAAAAAGCCCTCTGGAAAGCCACATGGATCTGATTTCCCATTTCCCTGCCCACTGTGTCATCGTTTACCTCAGAGGCTTTGCATAACTGTGTGTGACTACCCACAGCTTCTGATCTCGTGAGACTGAAGTCATTCTTCAAACAGCAGTCAGCTTTTAAGGACTTGGTGGAGGGGGAGATGATGCTGGGCAGGACAACTAAGCTAAGACAAAAAAATGTTTTTCAGACAGGGGGGCAAATGCTGGAAATTCCCTGGGGACCAGTCTTGTGACACAGTTATACCATTGCAGACAATTTTTCAAAGCTGTGGGTGGGTTGGGTACCTCTTGCCAGCCTGGCTCAGACAAGTTAAGCAAAATAGAGGTGCTTACCTGTGTATGTTTGCACAGGGCTAGCAGGACACTTGCTGAGAGCATAAAAAACCCAAAATGGTTTTGAGCTGGAGGGAAGTTTCACAAACTTATTGGAACCTCAGTAGGGTTGTCTGTTTTGGTTTGGTTTTCTTTCATGCAGTTTGAAGGGATAATTTAGACATTTTTCCACTAGCAACTGTTAGCTCTAAAATCCTTAAGACCAAATCACCCTTCATCTCAGGGTGCATTGCAGAAGGGCTGTGACATGCCACTGCTTGGTGTGAGGGTGACCAACCATCTGTGCTGGCAAAAGTACTGTGGGCAGAGAGGAGACAGATCAGGCTGTGCCCACAGATGTTACCCTCAGCTTCAGTACCAATATGGATTGGGAAATGCAGGTTATTTTACCTGTCTTTTCCATGTTTTGTGCTGCTGATGCAGAGTCACCCAGACACAGCGGGAGATATGAACAAGAGAGGTGATGCTGTGGCTGCAGCAGGCAGGGAGGTGCAAGAGGAGAACTGGAATGCTTTACATTAAGGTAGGGTCTAATCCATTACTTAGCAACCATGTTGTCTCTCATTTTTCAATCTTCCTCATGTTTCTGCTTCTTTCTTTGCCTTTTTTTTTTTCCCTATTGTGTGTTATTTATCTTTAAGTGAGTTCTCTTTAACGGCCCCATAAGTAGACATTAAGTAGCAGCAGAATCTGCAGGCATCTATGACATGGTGCCTGATGAACCACCACTAGCACTCAGCAAAGACGTCTACCTTCTCATGTTCATTGAAGGCTCCTATCCTGATCCAAAAGATCCTACTGATCTTTTTTTCCTTCTTGCATTTACAGTTCCAGACTGTGAGATCACAGGACAGACTGATATTTGTTAAAAATTCCAAATGTGGAGTGAGTACCTCCCTCCCCCTTTTGCTACTCACATACATGTAATTACTTTGTGTTCACAGCTTCCCATTCTGATCTCCAGCCTTATTTTAAAACAGTTCCCCCCCTTCTCCACTCCTTATGTGTAGTTTCAACATGCTTTGGTCTGTGTAAAAAGAATCAAAAACAGCACCAGAAATTATGAAACCACTTAAGCCTTCAGATTAAAAAAAAAAATCCAGAACTGTTTATATTCACAAATGGTACCTATTTAAACAGTTTTTGCAATTATTGCTTCCTCTGGTAGCAAGTTTAATTTTAAAAAATTTGAATTTAATTCCAAAAGGATAAATAGGACAGCAGATATTTACAGAAAAATTGGATTGTTGCTATGAAAAGAGCATTTTCTCCACAACCTTCCAAATGGGATCTAAACAACATCTTACAAAAGACTAAAACACGATCTATCAGCCTAGCACAGAAAAAATATAACCCCAAGCATTCTTGTAATAACAAAATATTACAAATAAACAGAGTAAAGACTGCAGGGCCATTTTTTCTACCCTCTATTTCTGTTCTATCCTATTAAGCTCTTTCTGCAGCACAATGAGAGTCAGTGTTATGAAATGGGTAACTAAATTCTGCATAATGCTCTTTTAAATGCATTAATTAAGAAAATGCATCTGCTTTGCTTGTAGAAAAGGATCTTAGGCCCTAAGAAGCTTTGAAGAAAGGTGAAAGTGTGGGATGATGAGCAAGTTGTCCAGCCCAGAACTCGCATGCTGCAACCCTGTCCCTGTAGCCTCCCTTTGAAACAGCAGAAAATACTCCAGAGCATGGCAGGAGGGGCAAGCAGCCATGTGGATGTTTGCATATTTTGATGGACATGATGACAGCCTTGGCAAATGATAGGAGCTTTACCCTGAGTCCTGCTGAGAAATACCAGTAATGAAGAAATACAGTATTCAGATGCCACATGAATTCATTTCTCATCTTCTTCAGAAACAACAAATGCAACTAAGGACAAGCCTGTCTTCTTGGTTAGGTAAAATTGGAAGGAGAGTAAATGTCATCACAGCTTCCAAACCAATGGGGTACAAAAGCACCTTTTCATGGCTACAGCAGACTGCTATGATTTATTGATGGATTCCACCCCCAGTAATTCGGTGTTAAATACAGTTTGCTGCTTGTTTTCCTTCTCTAGGAACTGAAATATCAGACTGATTAAAATATGAAAAAATATATAAGAGGTGTTATATTTAGGCAGCTGTTCTATTGGGAGAGAAATATATGGGAAAAAAAAACAACAAAAAATTGGACAATTTATCATCACACAATATGAGCATGATGATAAATAAAAGCAGTTAGACCGAAATTAAAACACACTTTTATCCCTGGTGATTTTGACCACTTGCATAGTCTTTAGGCAGCCATAAAGTGTGGCCTTGTCATTAACCCAATATGCCTTTGACAGGGAGAGGAGTGTCTTCATTGTAAAGGCATTTAACCATCTTACGCTCAGGGCTGATCCTTGTTGCACCTCATGACATCATTTCAAATGTTTTAGTGGTTACCAGCTGTTTTGCTGGACAGTGAAGGAAGCTGATCAAAGCTCAGCTCCAGAGACATGTTGATGATATGGATTTTTTGTAGTGCTTCTCCCTAACCAAGCGCTGCATTCGCCTCCAGAATCAACACAGGCAAATGGCTTAATTTTGGATTATTTTTTTTCCAAGGAACGATCTTGCTCTGAACATATCTTTGTCCTAAGCACTACAAGAACTAAGTGCTAAATATTGCATCATGATACCCTGTTTCTGCTGGGAGAGTCTTCACAGAGGCAACGGAGGAACTTGGCATTCTATGCATTCCTGGTTTGCAGTCAGGTCAGCTTAAAAAGATAAAGTGCAATCTGCTGCTTGCTATCCGTCATGAGAAATGAAGCCTGATAACTTCGGAGTAATGTTTAGCTTGTCATTCTTGGGCTATTACACTGAGTTAGGAGTGCTAGAAAAAGGGATTTATTTCCTTCTCTCTCTCTTACTGTAATAAGTCTCAGATTAATAATGCTGCAGGCTTCAAAGTCTGTTTTGTTCATAGCTGCTGGCTGGAACACAGGCGAAAACAAAGACCAGATTTGCAATGATCTGGGCATTAAATCCCTTCAAAAAGTGTCTTTTGGCACCATGGTGAGGAGCTATTAATGACATTCCTGGATGACTGCAGAAAAATAACAACTTTTTATAAATGGCTATAGTATCTTAGATTAGCTACCTGACAAATAGGTGTTTTCAGTTGATTTAGGGCCCAGATCTACTTTCTGCTAAGCCTTTCCTATGAAGTCTTTTTCCATTGCTCCTTTATTGGAACATGAAAGGGAATCAGGCCCCACTTTAAATGGGCATCAACATTTTGGAATGCAGCCACTTTCTTGACAAACAAGCAAGTGTGGATCAACCATGCCCAGAAATGAATGGGAACCAGCAACTGCAACATTTGATTGCATCTGCAAATACAGAAGATTAAAAAAACAAGCAAGCAAACAATCAAACAAAATCAAACAAAAACCCAGAAAAAGTTAAAAACTCTAAAGAAAAAAAAATAGTAGGTGAAGTTGGGGACTCTGGCTGGCTCAGAGTAACAAATATCTCTCACGTGTGAGTCTCTGAAGTATATGAGTATCTGAAGTATATGAGTAGACTGAAGTATATGAGTAGTGCTGTGTTAACCTCACCACTTGCTAATGGCTGACCTTCCTGGAAGAGGACCAGTGGCTGTTTTTCCCAGATAAGTCAGGCAGAATTTTAAAACTCATCCTGGAGGTTTCATTTTCAAGCTTGCTTGAGTTCTTCTAACTTTTGAAGCATCATTCCTTGTGTCTAAATATAGAAAAGTGTGTCGCAACATTAAGAACCTTTTGCTGAAGCTTTTCCAGTGACTCACACATGTGCTGTTTAAGTTACTACATTCATTGCAAATGCCTGCTCCAGGCTGAAATGGCAGCAAGAGTTGCTTAAACCAATTCAGACTTTTCAGCTTTGCAGAACATCATCCAGTGTGTTGCTGGTGTGTTAGGTGCTGACTCTGGGAGGCATCACTCCCTGCTCTCAGGGCAATGAACACGTAGTAAGTATGCTGGTAGTAGTTTTCTAACTGGGCAGATATTGAAATCAAGCAAGAGAACTGGGTAGGAAACAAGCTGTCTCAGAATTTAAATATTTCCTTTTATAGTTTGCAACACCCAGAGGGTTAAAGCCCTCAGGGATAAGCAAAAAAGAAGAGGGAGCAATATCATGCTGCTCCTTCCTTTTTTTTTTTTTTTTTTTTTTTTTTTTTGGTAATTCCCAAATGATGCTGGCCAGGTAGACCCACCACCAGAAACCTTTTCATTAGAGGAAAAACTGAATTTTTGAAAGCAATCTGTGTGCATGCAGTGAAATGATTTATTGCAAAAAAGCAAGTTTATGCACATGTGGTCCAATGAGCCAGTTTTTTTTAGCAGAGGAGACATAGCAGACCAGAGTAGTCACAGGAATTAGGACACAGTTCAGAGGGGAAGTTCTGGTATTGCCCATAGCTGAGTGATAACAACTGGGAGGAGCACCAGAAGGTCATAGAATGGTCATTTTTCCAAAGAGGGACATGCCAGAAGCACAAAGCTAGGCGAGACTTATTGAATGCACCCTTAAAAGATTCTCTGCTGCAGGAATTCTTAGTGGGGGGTAAGAAATTTCTTGCCTCATCTTACTGGAAGAGGTGGGAAGCAAGGACATTTGTGGGAGTAAAATGCACTTGATCTGATCATTTTCTCATGTCACTTGTGGGTCCTGTCTAATCCTTTTCTCTGGCAATGTTGTTGTCCATCTGTGTTTATCTCTACTCTGAGTGTCCCATCGGCTTTTAAATTTGTGGATCTGCTCCAGATTCAGTGATGAATTTGGACTTTATGATATTTATATCTCCACCCTTGACTGTTGCACAAGATTACATACTGGAATTCCTAACCCCAGGTTTTAAAAGAGTTGTCATTGATTTAGGGAAGGAAAAGAAAAAGAAAGCTTTCTTGTCTTTAAAAAATATAGAGAGGAATAAAGTTGAGGAGGTGGTTAACTTTTAACTATGTTCAAGAGAGCTTGAACCTCATCAGACTGTGAGATCTGTGAAGTATGACAGGATGAAAACATGTTCCCATGAAAGTAAGTTGTTGCAACTGGGAAAATAAGTGAGGAACAAACCCCAAAGAAACATGATCCTGAATAGGAGAAGCAAATCTTTGACCCATTCCTAGCAAATAAAAATGCTGCAGCTGGTCTTATAAGCTGATTGTATAGCAGGTAGCAGAACAGAAGAGAAAGTGAATAGAGGTGGTGTTTTCCGGATGAAGCATGTCCCATGTGCCAGGACAGTCTCTCCTCTGACCCCAGCTGCCCTGGAAGGGAGCAAGCAGTCTGTGCTTCTGCCAGCTGTGTCTGCCCTAGGGCCCTTAGCAGCTTCCCTGAGATATAGGCGTGGTGGGGCAGCCCAAAAGGACTCCATCTCCCTTCTCCTTGGAACTCCCACTGCACCCTCTGAGCTCCTGGTCCTTTGGTGGTGTTCCATGCCCCTGCAGTAGCTGCTGCACATCCTCCTCCCTACCACCCACTGCCAGGCTGCCAGCCTTGTTCTCCCTTCTGGGCAGTCAGGGGAATAAGCTCTTACTCCTGCAGGACTGTTAATCATTCCTTGCACTGAAGATAGACTTAAGGGATGAAACCATGACTAGCATTTACAAACTTCTGACTGAATGTTTTCATTCTTAGGTTGTCACAGACCTCTATTTTTAGTCAGCTGGAACAGTGGCAGGATTATCAGCATTAGTAATTTCTGGTGTTTGTGATGCATTTTCAGAATCTTACCCAAAAGGAAGAATTCCTTTTGAAATATTTTATTTCCTCTATTAAAATAATTTAGTGAAGTTGAACTTTCATTTTTAACTTTTATTATGTTAAATTGCCAAAGCCAAGAAAACCACCAGCAACTTTTGTTTGGTTGCTTTTTTTGGTTGTTGTTACAGTAGAATATTGCAAGAATCAGACTGATCAACAGCAAAAAGCAGGACTTTTTTTTTTAACAATGTAGAGCAAGTTGCACAACAGTTGGCATCTTTAAAGGGACTGAACACATTTCATCTATTATTGAAATTAATGAAGTTTAGAGCTTATCAGTACTTTTGAGGATCAGACCTTGTATCTCTCTGCTTTAGTTTCCTTGAAGTTAATTGCACTTTGATTAAACTCTAGGGTTTCTTGAACTTGACTATATCCTAGGAGCATTACAGGAATTAATCTAGGACTCAAAACACCTACTGCTTTTTCCTGAACAGGGGTGACAAGGAGCAAAACAAGCAGCTGCACATGGCATCAGCTTTTCTACACAAGGTTGTTGTGATTACTCATCTTTGTGCAGTACATGATGTTTTACAAATAGTAAGCACTCTGCAATAAATTGATTTTTGTTGTTGTCTATAAAGGCAGAAAGAGAAAAATGGCTACATAAGTAAGAATTAAAGATACTGAACTATTGCATCCAGAGTTAATGAGAATTCAGGTCTCTATCCTCAAACATATTACTTATTTAGTTGTGTCTAATTCTTAGCTCCAGCTGGATGAAACTGTCTTTCTTCTATAGAGCTCCACATTAATTTAAACTCTGGTATAATCATACCAGTTTTTGAACATTTGAAGGTCTGGCCCTGTGAATAGTCATTAAAAACCCCCATTGAATCCTAAGTAATCTTGAACAGATGGTAAGATCTGCAGTGGGAAAATGATGACTAATTGACATTCATGTCAGGTAATCTGTTACTTGCTAGAAAAATAACATAATTAAAAGGAAAAAGCACAAGACAGCATGAGCGTGAACATGTGGACATGAGTTTGCAGTTGATATTGGAGTGTTTGTAGTTTCTCCATCATTTTTCATATGACTTCCAAAGCATAATAATTGTACTTAGTGAACTAGGCACTAGGAAAATATAATGCAAAACACAACAAGAAAATATTTTAGGCTAAAACTGCTTTTGCTTGATGTCTCATTTTGCTCTCAGTATGGCAAAGTTTTAGAGAAAGCAGCTGTCAATAACAAAATCCTTGCTGATAAAATGCACTGGTTTTCCTGTCCATATGACTGATGTGTATTTCAATGCCATTCAAATTCCTTCTCTCTCACTTTTTACTTTTTTGGCTAAATGATTTTTAAAAAAAATTTACCATGCTAGAATCTCTGCAATTCACTCATTTCAGCTGCAAAGACACAATGTAATCACATTGTGAAGTCATATGCACTTCTCTGTGGCAAGTTGCAGGTGCACAGCCTTTCTCCAGTAACTTGTAAGTGAGGACATTTATTACAAAGCAAGACTAAGTTATTCAAAGAACTCCAGTAAAAACATTAATGACTAGGTCAAAACCACTTGAAAAGGTCTGTGATTATGAGTAGATGCCTTTTCTGCGACCACAACTTCAAGAACAGTTTTGACATAACTTGTGCCATGTGGCAGCATTTACTACAGGCAGAAGTCATTAGAGGCATCCTACTAGTTCAGGGAACAACATTCTTGAAAGTAAATCCAGGTCTTTCAAAGAGTCCCCTTCCCACCCCACTGATTTGGGGGGTTAATCCTCATTGCACACTTTGCATTGACACCCCACACTGTTGCTTTCATTTAGATGTGCAGCCAGCTCTTTTCATTGACTGCATTTCTGCAAAGTGCTGTGTTGGGAATGGCAGAAGTAAAAACCCAGCAAAACTGGAGAAGGAGCCATGCTATTGAAGAGTATAGGCTAATGTCAAAATTCTTTTCTATGGCTGCCCTTCCCTCTTTGTGGGGAATATAAAGTAGCAGCAGTAAAATTCAGAGAATCAGCAGCAACACATAGGTGCATGCCCCAACATGGGTATTTGTCATCTATACATCAGGTGCTTAAAATACCACAAGAGACAATGCAGAAAACAATGCAGAGGGCTCATGGTTAATCTGGATTGTGGCTTCTTTACAGTTCACTGGCATTGAAAGGAGCAGCAGAAATGCCGAGGAAAATGTTGCCCACTAGAATCACAGCTTCTGTTTTACAGCCCAGGCTTTATGGGTTGCAAAACAGGCACAAAATTTCTAGCAGCAACTCAAATCACTTAGAAGTCATTACAACATCCGTACCAAAAATAATATGGCTGGTCTACTTGGAATTGAGTTAAGTGACATAGAGTTTTCATTCCAAAAGCACAGATTTTTAACAGTGGTTTCAGAAGTCTTTCATCAGACAGGTCCCCCCCACAAAGCAGGGCACAGAGCCCTGGTCAACCTCTAAAACTCTGATCTGACTCCATAGAGCAACATAGGGACACTTGAGGGTACTTGCTCCTGTCCCAGCTGCAATATAGCCTTTGTGTGAGGCTGCACCCTTTTTTGAAGCAGGGACAGTTAGTAATTATATAGCATTCAGCTCTGGAAATAGGTGTCTCAGTGCTCTTTGCCTCAATACTCCCTGCTGGGTGCAGACATGCCTTAAATCACAGCACAGCACTGAAAAGGCACTGACTTTTGTGCTGTTTTTTTTAAAGTTACCTTTGAAATCATGATGGGTGTGTGTACATGTATCCTTCAGTTTATTTAATTTTCCATTGAAATACATTGCTTGAGGTCCTTCATCTTATCATGTTGTCCCTGTCCAACAGATGAGTCATCAAGACTTCCTGTCTAAGAAGTAAATAGAGCTCTCCTGATTCACAGGCATCCTAATCTTGCAGGTAGGCACACAAGCAGGTGATCCATTGCAATAGCAGATCCAAGAAGGAGCAAGGCCACCCAGGCAGGAGAGGAATAGCAGGACATTTTGGTCCCAGTACCCTCTTTTCAAGGTCAGAGACGGGACCAGCTCACTTTGTTGCAAACCACCTTCATATAAAGCATGACCCAGTTTCAACTTTTGCTCCAGCCTCTGCACTATTTCCTTCTCTGTAGTTGTTTCCCCATTTTTATTTTTATTTCATTTTCTGATTTCCCCAGGCCATCAGCACACCCACCTCAAGAAGGAGGTCTGTGGGCTGGCTGAGAGCAGCAGTGCTCGTTGCCAGCACTGTGGTAAGCTGTGCTGCAGGGCTGTGGAGGGTCCTGCCTCAGCCCCCAAAGGCTGGGAGTTGCCTCAGCTCTTGACATCTGTTCCTTTTCTGCAATAATCACTGGGAGTGGCCTTTGGATGTCAAGTCCCCAGCTGCTGCTTGCAGTGTTCCCACACTTACAAGCTGAGGTGTCTGATTATTTTAAAGGGCATTCACACATGCAGTTCCTACATTGTCCTTCTTACTGTGAACTTTTAGTCTTCTAAGGGAATAATCTCTCTATAATTCCACTCAGCTTTTTGCCAGTGGAGCTGAAAATACTCATTGTATAATTGAGTGAAAGATGCTGTATTTTCTGCTATTGTATTTTGCTTTCCTTGGTAAAATGGCAAAATTATCTTGATTCTAGTGTCACTGTTACTGCTGACACAACCCCGGGTTAACTCCATTGATTTTACTTATTTACTGCCGTGCCAATTGTTTTGGGATTGTCTTCAGTCAACAAATTTTTGACTCTGAATTTCTGGTCGTTTCTACATAGTTTACTACTGAGTGTTTTTCACTAACTGCTTTTGAAATTGCTGTTTCTATTGTTGAAGCTGTTGAGATGGGAGTTTTCTCTTTCCCAGACAGGGTTCTCCCTCAGCTCAGGGAACTCCTAATCCCATGTCTCTGACATCTCGATCCATTGCCATGGCAATGGCTGAGGGCTGTGAAGCCAACAGCCTGGTTTTCTGCAGGAACTGCATATGTGAAAGGATGAAATCAGAGGGAGCATTAACACTCATGGGCTGTGCACTCATAGAAATGTATGTAGAAAAAAAAAGAACTCTAGAAGAATGCAAAAGCTGGAAACCCAGAAGTTATTTGGGTTATCTGGGCTGGAAACCCAGAAGGTATGGGCTTGAAGCAGAGGAACATTCTACTTTGTGTGTATCACAAATTCCTAGCTCTTGGTCTTGTGCTGGACCTGGGTAGCATGACTTCATCCAGCCAGCATACTGCCAGTGCTTTCTATTCATAGTTATTAAGCTGGTGGTTGGCATGGTTTGAGGTTGTATTTGTTCACAACTTTTCTGTGCTTTTCCCAAATTTAGATAGTTGAAAGGCAAGAGAACAAGGCTCAGAACAAGGCTCCTTGTCTGTTCTCCTCTAGATGTTTTGTGGCCTTAATTTTCTAGCAAACAGATAAAATCCCCAGCCTCTGGAGTGATTCATTCAAATTATATTGCACTTTTCCTTTCTTCAAGCTTTCTTCAGGTTGCCACTGAATTGGAAATATTCCGTTATTTTGAAGATAATTTTTATATGCACTTAAGCATCCTTCTCTGAAAAGCACTATCTGTCGTCTAAGGAAAAATGCTTGTGCTGAAACCTGCCCTGTTAGAACAGAATTTCCTTTGTTAAACTGCACTGATTTAATTGACTGTGCTTAAATGAAACCTATTGCAATTAGTCACATCTCATCCATAGCTAATTTATAGAAGGAAAGTCTTTAGTCATGTGTCATTTGGACATAAATTATGATAGTGGAGCTGATTATGTATTATGGTTTCCTGATTCACAATACAAACTAATGTTCATCTTTAAAAGAATTTTATTTTATTTTTGCACTTGTGAAAGAGTATTTGCCTGTGGGAAGCTAAGGAAAAGAGCAAGAATACACACTCTGTATTTGTAACTCTCTCATTATGACCAATGTGATCCTATTTGACACCGATATTTGAGTGAATCTCCTGAAAATGAAGGGTTGGAGTACATGACCTGATGTAAGCCAGTTGCATAAAATATGCCTGAGCCTGGAAAAACTAATTTCTCCTTATATAAAAAGCCAACCTGCAAAATGTGCTTTTGTCTGGTAAGGCAGACCACTGCTGCATGAATTAAATGCACAACTTCCTTGATAACAACATTTTGTTTAGGGTGGTGAATTACTCTCTGCTTTGCCAATTTATGACACTATTTCCCCCTGGGCATCCCTTTAGGCTTATCTGCTTCTGCCAAGATATGTGAATTGAATCATCTGGTAGTACTTGAGGTGCACATCTCACCCCAATAACTGGCTGATGGTCAAGCTGACTCAGCTGCTGCTGTGTGTTATACCCCTAAGCTTGTTACATTTACTTAATTAATTCATTCCTGCTTTCAGACTTTGGAAGCTGATAAGGGGAGGTTACCCTTATCTCAGTTCCTATTTCTTAACTTCAACATTTGATTAAATGTAATAATAAAATTACATTAGTCCTTTGAACTCATATCTACCCATGATTCAGAGGATTAGAAGAAGTTAATCCAATCTTTTAAGGAGGTTTTTGAAGTTTTGAGAGTATCTCAGGGACACACACTGTTGTGTTAGCCCCATTTCTTTGTCATTTTCTGAAGGTCACCTCTAGCTTTGCAAGGCTGGAGGGAACGGCTGCAGCCACCTCATCTGCCAGCTGCCTGTCTCAGGCCCTCGAGCTGAGCTTGCCCATGGGTTCCCCACACTGGAGGGGCTTATTCTGCCTTTTTTTAAAATGAGTCCTCCAACAAAGCTCCTGCAAAATAGCTGTGCTGTGGAAGACAAATATATCATGTGCTTCTTGCTTATGTGCTCTTTCACTTCAGCGGACTGACAACCGTCAATAAGCCCTGTACCTCCGTCCAGTCCACGGATGCCACCGAGGTCATATTGTGTTGGCTAAGCACAAAAGGTTGAATATCCCTAAATTCCTCAGATGCCTGATGAATTAACACAGACAACCGACAAAAGAGGGACCTTTCCCTCCTCCCACCAAAAGTCACTTCAAAACCTGCACCTGGTCTAATCTTTTCTACTTGAACTAATTGCTATTTGCAGTGGCAGATGGAAAAAAGCTCCTTTGCCCAATAGTGATATTTCAGGCGACAAAGTAATTTTGTATTACTTGTTCATTTTGGAAACTGCCTACACATTACAATCATTTTCCTTTGCAGGAAAAAAAAAAGAACAAAAAAGAGAACAGATAGCAAGTGACTCTGAGAAAGCAAGGGAATTTTCTTATTTAAAGCTTCCTGAGAGAAGGACCAGAGAACATCACACTTTGCTCATCTTCTTGAATAATTCATATATACTTGCACAAAAATCTGAAGGAGTTTCTAGTCTATGTGGGCAATGTGTAAAAGTGGAAGCTTTATTTATTTTTAAGTAGATTTGTCAAATTGAATTTCCTTTGATACACATGGTATGTGATGTTGTTAATATTTTACCAATAAGCTTTGAGAAGACAGTTGATGGCTGTCATGGCCACAAAGCATCAATGTTATCAGCCTCTCAGAAGCCTGGTGTAGCATAAAATGTTAATCTGGAAACTTAAGCAATTTCCAAATATGTTTGTACAATGGCTTATTATGCTTATGAATGTTTATGAAAGCATTCAATCTTGCCATGAAGATACAGGAAAACAATTAATCTATCTTTACAATACCCTAAAAAGTGCAGTTTGTGGTTGTTCTAAAACAGAATTTACCATGGTTTCCTTACCCTAACATTTACCTGCTTTTTTTAGAGGACCAGATTTCTGTCCTTGTTCATCAACAGCTTGGAGATACCAAGTCCCTCCAGATGGTGTTTGGCCCTGCACCTCTCATCTCCCGGATGAGGCTCTAATCTGCATTTGATCTGGAACAATCACAATGGGCTTTGTGGATACATGCAAGTGTGGGACATAAAAGTTCCACTTTCTGTAGAGAAATTCAGGGTTTAATGGATTAGAGGCAACCTCTCCTCCTCTCTAATGTAGTTTTGGTGTTTCATGAGGAATTGACTTGGGTGAGGGATTGAAAATCTCTCTTCTCCTCATCCATTGGAGCTATAACACCATGGGGAGCCTCCTCCTGTGCCCAACCACTGTTGAAATAGTTAAGTAAAATAAGACAGATCTGAGAAGAGGAACAACATACAATTGTTACATGATGGGGGTGTTCACCCAGGGAGGTGGGTAGGATACAAAATAATGTCCCCAGGCAGATGCTGGAACTGTACCTCTTTCCTACATGAACAGAGATTAAATATCTGCTAGGCTTAAGGTTAAAAAGCAAGCAGGATTTTTGCCTATCTTTTGGAAGACAAAAGCAGCTTTGGTTTGTGAAGTCAAAGAGCCAAAATCAGGAATCACTAGCAAAGATGGGCACTTCCCTGTGATTTGGTTCGAGCTGGCCAAACACAAGCAATGGGCTTGCTTGTCAGATCTTCGTTCCTCACAGGCAAGAGAGGTAGGCATCATAGTGCTATGAATCCCACTACAGGACTATAACTGTAGGAGTATATATATAGGTGCATCTCTTGGAGTTGGTGATTATGGTTTTTTTCACTGCAGAGCTTTTCTCTTCTCTGTATATTGTCTATCGACCCCGGGGAGAAAAGAGTGATTTGTGAGAAGCAAGTTTGCATAGTAAGTTATGCTGCTGACACTACACCCTGCTGAGTAATACACTCTGCCACTGGCTCACCCAAGGGAGCATGTGCACAACCAAATCCTGCTCTTCATCCTGAGTGTATGCCTCTCCCACCTGGAACACTGGACACCCATCTCACAGCATCCCACCAGACTGCCTTCTCTTTACTAAGCTCTACATCTCTTATCTACATCAAGTAAATTTAGATTGGTCAACTCTCTGAGGCCTTTTTTTACTAAGATAAGAAGGGAGAGGGGGCAGAAAGTTTATCTGTCCAGCTTTGCCCTGGATTCCTTCCCAGACAGGATGTCCATCCCCGCTGCACATTGGAACAATTTGAGTTTAAAAGGCTGAAGTATCCCTTGTTGTGCAGCTAGTGTCAAGGCTGACATTACATACAGTATAGGGATTATCTTGATGTTTCCTATCATCTAATATGCCTTTCTGATGTAAAACAGATTAGTCTGATTTCATTTCCAACCTTCATTACAATGGCTGTCCAACCAGCACCACAGCACTCCTGCATGGCGTCTGAAATCCTTGCTGTAGTAATTACATACAGCAGTGACTGGATTAAATTAAATTATGATTCACCTGTAACAATGATCTTTGTCAGTACTTTCTTTTTTAGTGGATAGATAATTTGAAGCATTACCTGGGCCATCTGACCTGCAGAAAAAGAATACCTGTCATCATTAAGTTACTATCAAAAAGAGAGGGCTGATAATATAATGACTATAGATATATCTTTGTGGATTAGGGCTAATTGAAAAAAGCTCACAGAATTCCTCATTTGTTCCATCCCCAGTCATGCAAGACACTAAGCAAAAGCGTATCTTGTGGAAACTGCTGTGCACAGGAAAAATGGGAGACAATTTAGAAAGCTTTGGCACACAGCTCAGTTCAGTCTCTGAAAGGGAATGGGATAGGCTTAGTGGGGCTGAAGAAGCAGCAGAAGAGCTATGCAGGCTCATGGTATAGCAAAGAGATGGGGAATTAACATGTTTTAGAGGTAGATTTTAAAATCTCATTTGAGTATTCCTCCATGGGTGCTAGTTTTGTTCAGTGCCCAATGGATCAAAAGCAAAGGTTTTTACTACCTCACTGGGCCTTTAATGAGGAGTATAACCACTGGATATCTTTGATGACTTCTTTCCCTGCCTGCAAACTGTATTTATTAATGGCAGTTTCTTTTGCTCTCTGTAGGCCTGGTGGTTTGTAAAAATAAATGTGAGGATTGAAATAGGTTAGTATATAACAGTGAGCCCAGAGGCCCAAAGATCGATAAAGAAAAGAGAAAAGAGGAGGCAATGTGAATCTTGCTACAAACCTGTTTTCTGAGTGATTTATGTATCCCATGACAGCTGTGGAGAGCTAAGACAACATTAGAAACTCTGGTTTGATAAAGCATTTGTATGAAGAATGGTTCTTACAGTGTTTGTAGAAGATTGTCATGGCTTAAAAATGCAGTGGCAGCCCAAGAAGTGGCTTTGAGTGCAAACATGAGAATCCCTCTGTTTATGACACCAATGAGGAACAAGGCCAAAAAGCATTCAAAATAGTCATTTGAATAATAGCAGGTTAGAAATTAGATCAGATTAGAGATAAGTAGGAAGTAAACACAGAGAGTAAAAGCAGAGGAATTCAGAGGAGGCATCCAGCAAAAGAAACTTTATTTTAGCAGGATGTCACCTTTTGGTCTGAGGGTTCTCTGAAGTCAGTACAGTCACTCTGCACTGTGGTTGCAAGCATATAACTTTCTTTCTGAATCCTTTTCACTGGAAAAGTATTGTTTTCTGTGTTTCTTTAAAAAAAAAAGTAAGATTGAGGACAGCAGTTCTATGTTGGAAATTTAGTTTTGTGACACCCAGTAGCTACATGCATCCTTCCATGGATCTTGGCTGTGTTAGACTGAAATAAGTAACAGAACAAGAGTACACAGCAGATACTGTGCAGGCTGACCCTCAAGGGTCTCTATAGCATCCACAGATGTGCCGGTCTTGTCTTTCCTTCCAGCTCAGCAGCATTTCAAAATCACATGTTTCTGTCTGGTCCATTCCCTTTGAGGTACCATTTTGGAATTCCTTTAAAGTATCTCATTCAACATCAAGTTCCATACAAAGACAAAAGATATTGCTTCTTGAAGGAAACAGTTTTCCACCAGGGGATTACATGACTGCTGTTATTACCTCTCCTCCTACAGCTCTTTCCCAACATCATATTTCTTGTAATGTTTTAAGGGGCCTGAAATGCTAGTTTCCACTTTGACATATTTGCAATAAAAATTGATGCTATAAATCTTTGTTCATGAGTAATGAGATCATGAGACCTGGAGAGGTACTACTATGAAAATGTCAGATGAGATCAAGGAGGTCTAGGGGACCTGATTTTGGAACATTTTTCTTCGTCTTTTTAACAAGGCTAAAACCAACAGAAGTTAAAATTTAACACAAACTGTGAGGAGTTAATGTAAGGCATCAACTGGTAGTAAAAAAAAAAATCTGCTCTCTCCCTGGCAAATATCTGGTATATAAATTGGGAAAAGTCAACAGACAATTGAAACCAAACGTGTTGTACATAGTTTCCACTGGGTTTTTATGACTGAACTAACAGCACAGCTGAGTTCAGAAGTGAAAAAGCTTGGAAAACTGTTCATATCTGCCCCCATAGATTATTTTTAAAAGACATGGTGTCATCATCACAATCTCCTATAGCATCTTTATGAAAGAATTGTTGGTGGGTTTTGGAAAGAATTACATGGCAAAATATTACTGCAAAATAATATCATTACACTCACTAAAAAAGAAGAGAACTGTATGTTCCACAAGAAAGTTCATGTCGTCTACTGAACATGTTAGGAGGACCCTTCTTACTATCACTGTCATCCTGGTCCCTACAAAGCACCAGACCTTACCTCAGACTTGCTCAAAGACTTCCTGCAGCCAGTTTCAGTGTTACCTGAACACAAAAATCCATATTTCAACATTTCAGTATGATACTTTGCTGATGGCAGGGAAGCATTGCAAGCCTGCTGATATCTGGCTGCTGAAGAGATGGAATGGTCTTGCCACAAGAACAGGGCTGTGCTCTCAATAAGAAACATCATTCTGTTAAGAAGTTGGGTTTTCTGTGTTCTTTTAACAGAGTTAATGGGAATTGAACATCACCTCCTTTTTAATAGAAAGATAAATGGGCCAACAGCTCTTGACCATTGTCATGTGGAAGTGAGCATACACAAGGCAGACATTTACAAATTATATTTGTAAAAGTTATTACATGTAAATAATATTTTTCTTTATAGTTCTAGACTAGTCTGTGTTGTTTCCTTCCTCTTCTTTCTCTCAACAAGGAGTTTACTTCAAACACAGACAGCGTGTGTGTGTCCATTTGGCTCTAGCAGTGACCTGTCTTTTTATGTAAATTAGCAGTGCTTTGAGTCAGATCTTAGAGTTACAGTCGGTGTTTTGTGATCAAAAAAACTTATTCCTGGAAAAGCAGTTGGTAACCAATAATCAGGCATTCCTCTTTTTCAAACCATAAAAGCTGAGAACTGCCATAAATCAGAGGCATCAGCTTTTATCTGAAATAGGCTCTACTCTGAAAAGCTGTAATACTTTATTCCAAATGTAGGCTTGTCACCATAGAGATAAGATGAATTCAAGGATTTAAGACTTGCCAGAAAATATCATGTACCATATTTAGGATAAAGCTTTGCTTGCTTAAATCAGCAGTGCAAGCTGAAACTGCAAACCAGCATCTAACAAAGATTGGCCAAAAAAAAAGGAAGTACTCACATTCTTTAAATAAAAACTATCTGTTTCTAAGAAAAGTGTAGGTACTGAAACGATTTTTGTCCTCAGACCTCTTTAACAATTATGGTTACTGTATATTTTAGTGACTGAAACATGTAAGTATTTGATTTTTTGGGTGTTTCTTTCTTCCTTTTTCTCTACCTTCAAAAATAAATGTTTGTCTTTGTTTTATTTTAATTTATCCCTTAACATATTAAAATCTATCTGGCCTTTTTCTCAGGAGCAAATGAAATCTAATCAGTTCTTTCTGATGATATATAAGGTGTTGTTTGAGATGCTTTTTTGGATGTAACAGTACCTCTGTTCCTAGAAATTCCTTTACTGCACCCAGATTTGAGCTAAGTATCCCCAAATCACAGATATACTTCTCTCTCCTATTACCCATGAAAGAACAGCTAGAGTTTTCAGACGTGCCTTGGGAACTGAGACACTGCTGTAACTGTGACTCATGTTATTGAAGCCTATTCATGACTAAAGCATTTTTGAAAATAAGCTTTCTATTGAAAATTATGCTTCTGAGGAAATTCAGTGCTCTGGAAGATGTTGTGCCATATTGTCATGCTCCCCCTCAAAGTAGAGAAGAAGCTTTAATGGAATGTTGTCAAGGAGGATCTGGGAGTGATGGAGACAGCATCATCTGTCCACTACAAGAAACCTCTGGTACCCCCAAAAAAGCCACAGTGTTCAGTGGGGATTGCTGTAGGCTGAGAAAAGGTGAGCTACCCTTGCAGGCACTGTCTGTGGCCACACCAATTGCTACTGAGGAGTGCGGTCACCACTCAGTTGCCTACACACAGAAGAAAACCAGGGTATCCTGGGGCCAGTGCCCTGTGTCCCAGGACCTTGACACAATATTTGGGGATTGCCCATCATCCCCAGCATCGACTGCTTGGCCAGGGTCATGGAGGAGAGCTGCAGAGTGAGCAGACACACAATAGGGGCTTCTCGGCTCACAGGGCTTGCTTGCTTGGCATTACTGTTACAAGCTAATAGAATCAAAATTATTAACAACAATAACAAAAGAATTCAAATTTGTATTTTTAGCTGTTGCCCATGCAGTGCCATAGATATTATAGTAACAACACCAAGTATGATGAAGTCTCCACATCAGAACTATGGGCTCCCTTTTTAATCACAGTAAAACCATTTTAACAACCTTTGGCAAACTCAGCAGCAATGCAAATACTCCAAGTGGTGCAATGTGTTTAGAAGAGGGGAGAAAGAGCTTAAAATTCATTTAAATTGAAAAACAGCAGTCATGCATTTCTTTAAATGATTGTTTTCAGTACCATAAGCCACATCCTTTCAAATTTCCTCTGCTCAGCCACATCATTGGAATGAAGTGTCATACTCGGTTAAGTCACTTTGACATCATCCTGATGATGTGTCAAGCACAGGAAATTTGAAAGGACAGGGCTCAGTAAGGTCTTACTCTAACTTGCCTTCTTTTGACAATTCCTCTCTCCAACCCCACACCCTCCCTGCTCCTTTTTTCAAATTCAGTGTTTCTGAGTTTGGTTAACTCTTAAAATCCCTATGGTGAGGCTAATACTGTCAAAAGTGTGGAAACAGCACTCTGAAGGTCTCCCATCTTCCTTTCAAAGCCAGCATTTTCAAGGTGTCCAAATATTTATGGTAATGGGTTATAAAATGCATGAGTTACATTGAATTTGTCAGAAAAAAATTGCAAGTGAACCTCGGCTGTAAAGATGTGTGTGGTTGTTGCTCTAGAGAGTAGGAGTGGAAGAGCTCCTGCAGGCTGTGAGCCTTCAGCCCAGATATATCAGGAAGCTGGTGGAAGTAGAGTTCATTGCATAAACTGATTCATAACAAGCTAGTGAGGTTTTTTTTTTCTTTCAAATACAGCTAGTGGGAAACTGCTCCAAAAATTTACATTTCTGTGTAGGAAGCAGTGTCCACAGCTCTTGTGCCAGAACTGTCTGTCAGCTCAAATAGATCTTATTCTCTGGTTTCCTCTCTACACCCAGAGTACTTAGGGGAAACAATCCTACCTTTTCTCAAGCTTCAACTTGATGACCTAAATGAGCCTTGTTACATTTGCTCAGGAAGTAGTGTCTCCACCCTTTTGAGAAACCCTTCATTTAATTATGCAATTTCAGTGTTTCTTTCTTGATAATAGGTGAGCAGGAAAGAAAAGAATATTCCCACTTTCTGAAGGTTCAAGCTAGCCAGACAGATGGAGGCAGACCTGTGTCTTTGCTCCCTCCGTGCAAGGGCGTTGCTCTCAGTTCTGTTACACATGATCTCATTTCTAGTGCACCAGTCCCCAAGGTTATCTGTTTCTTTCTTTCCAATTCTTTTAATGCTTTCCAGTTTTATGTCATCAGTAAATATCTCTCATTTGCTACTTTTTTCCGTGCCAAGGTCGCTAATGAAACTATTAAGCGAATAGGTCCTAAGGTCAATCCATCAAACAATAGATTTCCTCCCACCTGATAATCTCCCTTTCAACAGAAGCTGTTGTGAGTTGCCCTTTAGGCAGTTCCCTGTTGACCTTATAGTTATAATACTAATTCTCAGCTTCTGCACATAATGTAACCTTTTCCCCTATGTCTTCATGTGTAATGTTTACCTGGAATTCAGATTAAATGCTGCATTTCCTTTGTCTATGGAAGTATTTTCATCATCTAAGAAATATACTTGCTTATTCTTGCATGATTCAGTTTTGTTAAAGCCATGCTCCATTTTATATTGATTTTCATTTATCTTGACATACACTTTCTTTCAACATTTTTGCCTACATTTTGTATTCTGTTGAAGTCGGGTTAGTTGTCAGTGGGCTATTTCCATCTTTTCATGAGGATTGCATTAGCTATGCTCAACTGTAATGCACCATGCCAATCCAATGTAACCAATACAAAAATTAATACTCAATCCTCAGTTTCTTTCACTGTCTCTTTCACAGTTACAGGAGAGAGATTGTCTGGTTCGGAGACTTCTGCTTCAATTTAATCTCTGTGTATTTTCAGCTTGAGGCTTTCACTTCCATTAACCACCCTACTCTATTTCACTGTTTTTATTTTTAAAAAGGCAGAGTTTTGAGACTTTACCTGAATTACCATTGATTTCTCTACATCTTCACTCCAATGGGGCTTTACTTTTTCTTCACTATTATACATATAGTTAAACAGCTTTTTGCTTGTTGTCTCAAGGATTTTTTTTCCAAGGTGTAATTCAGATTGAATTTCATTGATTCTCACTTTACCTGTGAAAAGTATCAACTCATTTTGCTGATCAATTTTCCATCCTGAGAAGACTTTTAAAAAAACTTCAATATATTCTTCAAGGTGGGTATTTGCTACTTTCTGTCCAGAGTGCTTCCCAACAAGTTTACAAAGATTTTTCCTTTGCTTATGATACAGAGTCCAGATAGGCTTCATCCCTTTGACTTTGAGTAATTCTATGTTTCCTCTGCACTCAGGTCCTTGATTTTTTTTGGATAGCTCACTAATTAGGTACCTTCATTTCTGAGCCTTTATCCATTTGAAATCTAAAACCTTAATTACAAAACTGTCTTTGTTTACAGTTAAATTGTATTTAAACTGAATCAACCCATTAAACACTTGAAACAAATTTTAATTTCTTATCACTTATAAAAACAAAGTGTAATTAAGTGTGCCCTCTTTTGTAATGAACTTTATCTTAGTTGATAAAGAAAATTGTCTCCTGTCATACTCAGGAAAACCTGGACCTTATCCTTAATATTAATATTCATTTTTCATCTTATATTTTGGCGTAGCATAACAGAGAGTACATGTACTCCAAATGGTTTTATCCATGCTTAGTGATTGCTTACTCCTTTATGGTCTCTTATAGTACAGCATATAATGTTACTCCATGTCAGGTTTGTCTTAAAATACTTTTTTTCCTCACAAGCACTTCAATATCCCTATTGTCTCATCCTTGATAAAGCATCTTAGATTTTTGGTGAAAGGTGATTTAAGATCCTCAGCTACATAATCTGTTTTTCCTTGTTTTCAGAGACAACCTGATAACGTTTTAGTTAACCCTTAATTTTTCCCTGGTCTTGTAAGTGGATTAGAAGCTGTCCTTTCTATAGCAGTGCCATCACTGGTGTGATTGCTTTCAGTATGAACTTCCCAATTTTCCTCCTTTCCATTCTTTCCTTCAGAGGCTGGGGAAGGTTGTTGAGTATCTTTCTATTTTTATAGCCACAGTCTTTATGCCTGGGTGCTCAGAAACAGAGGGCCTGTAGCACATACAGCATTTTGTCCTTGTTATCAGCACTCCTCAGCTCAGCTCTGTGGCCAGCTCAGGGTTTCAAACAAGTGACACCCTCTGGGCTTGCTCTTTATCCTGCACTAATACACTGCTTACTGTGTTCTGCTGGCAGTCACTGACCATGTATAATCCCATCCTTCTGGGTTTATATCCATGTACCAGCTGGCTTTTTTTCAATGGTTGACTGCATCTACCATCAGCTCAGCAGAGTACCCAAAACAGCCCTGAGTCAAGGACATTTCCAGATACAACCAAGTGGAAGACACCACCAACATAACCTTCAATGCAAGAGATGGACAGCGGACCAAAATATCCCTTTATTTTTCTACTATTTTGTACTGTTTACACCACTAGTTATTTGTAATTTTCACCAGTGTGAGAGGTTAGTCAGGGCCACTGTTTACCCTGAATAGGGATATTGCAGACTCTAGTTATAAGTAAGAGATAGCTCTAGCATTGCTTCCCTCTCTTTCTCTAATTATTTATAATTACATTGTTAAATAATTTTGATAAGCAGGCTACATTCAGCCCCTGCACTCAAAATGCCCTCTGCCTGAACCCTTCGAACCTGGCACAGTAATTTCTAGTAAAATTTACAATACAAATGGTTTATGGAAATAAAGTGGCACTAGGAATGTTTTGACTAAGTGTGCCAGTTCAAACCCACATAAGTCATACAATGAATTGTTATGGTTTGAAAAGAGCTGCTTGCGTTTTGTTTTTTTAAAGCATTAATTAAATAATATATAAAGCTACTAACATCTCAGGTCAGGGAGAGTGCCAAAATGGACATTATAAAAATGTTCACTTTGGTATCAATTCTGTGTTTATGGGGCGTCTCATGTCTCTAAAACCTCCCTAGACCACTATTAATCATAACATATCAAGTACATTCATCACATATTTTTCCTGTCATACACCAAAGAATGTCTTATTAATTAAAGGGGCGAAAAATTGGAAAGGTTCCCTTTCTACCCTATTGTTTTGTAGTAGAGGAAATTATAAAGTTCAAACAGTAAATCTGCTCCTTTCCAGAAAAAATGTTCTTATTGGGAAAGCAGACTTTTGTCACATTAAATGCAAAACATTTTGCAAAGTTTGACCCAAATCTGGCTTGGATTGCTTGCTCATCTAGTTCTTCTGAACTCAGTTCACTGCAAAAGCAGGATTTGCCCTTTTAGCACTTGTGCTGCAAAATCCATGACTGTTATTAAAGGCATTTTAATTAAACCCAGCATTAAAACTACATTTTTCTTTCAAACCATCTATAACCAATAATTAGCAGCAAGGGGTTTTCAAACCTCAAAAGAAATTGTTTGGGTGATATGCTATACATGGTTTATAGATTTAAAATCCCTGGGGTTTTGTTTTCTGGGAAAGAGAAGACAAATCTCTGTCTCAAAGTTAAATGGGTTGAGTTTTCTGTTCATTCCCTACTGGACAGTTGTCCACATCTCAAAAGTTGAACATAGCCTTAATTCATGACAGCTGTTTTCTTTACAATAGAATTGAATTTTATATAGCTCCATTCATATTTGAGGTGTCCCAAAGCATTTAACAATAAGGAGTCATTGCCAGCTTTCATGGCCACTACAGCACTACAGTCAGAGTTTTGCTTGAGGAAGGTCCTTGGGATTTAGGTCTTTAGCTGTGGGCGATGCTTCAGGCATGGGGACCACCAGGGTAGAGATTTTGCATTCAGCAACCCCTTTCCCAGCCACGGGAGGCAACACTGACAGGACCCTGGGGTTAGGTTCATACCAATCTATAAAGTACGGCAAAACCTCCTTTCCTTTAATATTTCTAAGCAATGACACCCTTGGCTAGGTCTACAAGCATCACTCTGCTAAATTTCTGTGCTCTGTATGCTTTTCGTCCAAAATGTGAGCCAACAACATTCTGCCTTGGATCTGCTGCAAAGGCTGTCTTGCATTAGTCTGATTGCATCAGATCTTTACAGCAGAGCAGACTGAGCAGAGCAGGGATGGTAGGATCCTTCCACCCAGAACAGTGGTGATGCCATCACAACACAGAGAAATCCCAGGTTAGTTACTGCCTGCTTATCAGAGCCCATCCATGCATATCTGCTAAGTATATCTGGGTCTCTAAGATGAAGCATCCATCTTAATCGTTGTCAATAGATAACAACCTGAAAGCTGCTGTTCTACATCTCACATGCTTCATTTTAGGCACTGCCTTCAAATGGGAACAGCAGAAACATGGATGTAAATCTTGAGGTTTTAAGGCAAAATAACTCAGACCTACAGGTATGAGAAAGAAATTTTTCTTAGATAAATGTTTACTTCTCGTTAGGATGTCATTGTAGTAGAATAGTTCTGTGGTCACACAAAGTAGTATTCCACAACAGAAATTCCTGAGAACACAGGTAATAAGTTGCTTCTGAGCTCACCACCAGACCCTTACTATTGCAGAAAGTCACACTATAAATCAGCTGTACAAGTAAGGGAGGCAATGAATACTTTAGAAAGACTAAGCCAACCTATCTGTCATCTACATTCACACAGCTTTCTAAAACAGAGGATTGCCCAAAAACAGCTTTGGTTGCTGTCAGCTTATTCAAATCATAATCATAAAATTGAATTAATCTAGAAAGATGTTTTCCTATGAAAATGTCATTAGTGAGTTTTGCCTTTGAAACAATGAGCTTTTCTAGACACTCAGAGTAGGGTAGGGCAAACGCTTTCAAGAGAAATACATAAAGTACAGATTCACAAATTACATCAATAAACAAGTTGTACCAAGCTGAGCTCTGGAGTAGCATAAACCCAGGGGACCTAAATTCCTCCCTTCTGTGATTCTGTGAAATCAGTGAAGTTGCACTAGGGCTTTGTAATACCAGTTTTATTGCATAGGAATAGTTTCATCTTCTTTAGAGGCCACAGATGGATTTGAGCTATCATGAAAAAAAGTAATTTTCAAGAATGGAGGCCCAAAGGGAGCTTTCTGCAAAAGACCTGAAAAGAAGCTTGCATCACCATTACATATTCAAAATAAATCAACATGATAAGGAGCATGATTAAGGGTAAGTGCAGAATTCATAGTGCCAAAACAGATTTGGAGACTAAAGTCACATGTGAGCATGAGATCATGAGAAGGAGAGAAGAATAAAAGGAATATACAATGAACAGACACCAAGTCGTTTCATGGCTGGAAGAATCAAAATTTTATTGCTTGACCTCCAACACAACACATCGCAAGAATACAGATGGGGAAAGCAGAAGTGAGAATGAGCTGGGATAAAAATAAGAGGAAAGCATGAAGCTGCTCTGAGTAAATAGGGTAAGAAGGAAGGAGGGTCTCCACAAAGACACATGCTAGCGCACCTTCCAAACACACATATTGCCCAAGGCTGATGCTGTTTTCCAAAAACCTTTTTCCCATTTCCTCTGTTAAGCCAAAGGATGCAAAATGCACTTTTAATCTTAAAAGGAGCCACTTTTCCTTCCAGGAACAGAGCAGTCCGAGCTTGGCTCAAAGGCTGTGAATTCTTTTTACTCATCCTGTTGTAGGTAGGTTTTAGTGGGTGATGACATTCATCTGTTGTAGCAAAGGATAAGTAAGACTGTCCATTCCTATTTTTCCCACAGGAAGAAATCCAGATGTGCATTCTTAGTATTATCTTTACCCTTATTCAAAAAAATTCCCTTTCACCTCAAAAGCTTGCTCAGCTGACACAGGGTAAGGATCCAGACCATGTCTTAACAGCAGTTTAATGCTTCGAACAAGCAAATGAATGGTGGGATAGATGCAAGTGAGCTGTCACTTATTGCAGGGCTCTGTTCTACTTTGCAGTTTCCTACTCACTTTAACCACTGACTGGCTCCTTAGGACTCATGTTTTTGGTCTCTTTGAGTGGAGTTTGTCACACTAACTGAACTATGGTCATCCCAGGCTGTTTAAAATCTCTCAGTAGAAAGATATATCCATCTGTGACGGGTGAATCACCCCATTCCACTGGAGATAGCTGGGATACAATGCCCTCTGGGGGTACTTATTTTTCTCTACTGCTTGTAAAGGAAACTTGGATAATTCTTGATTATACAAAGCTGGACAAGATTAAGCCCAAACCTTGTAAGCATATATATTAATACAATCAAGTGAAAAAAAAAAAAAAATTGCAGTTGTGCTATACATACATTTCTGTCTTTTCCTGTCCTTTCCTTGGCTTCTCGTCTCTTCGGTGCTTAAGTTGTACATCTCAGCAACTCCCGTGGGAGAAAGGAAGAAGTGCTGATAGTCTCCTAAAGAATAATGAAGTTCACATCCAAGCACGTGGTTTGTTAAGTATCCATTAAAAATGACAGTTCACTACAACTTCTGTTGTTGAGGAAATAAATGGCCGTTTTTCATGTTGTTTGGGGCCTTATCTATGTGCATGAAGTTTTTTAGTCTCCTGAGAGTTGCTCACAGGTCTTAAGGCATTTAAGAATTGTAAGGTAATGACCTCCACGGGCTACTGAATGTGGAAATACCCAGTCCTACCACTTCATGGCCTTTTAAGCTAAGATCATAACCTTATTAATTAAGATTAATCTTAAATCCCTGGAGGAAATGGCAAAGGACAAAGCAGCAGAAGTCTCCCTGTTTGTGTTTGGCTCTGCCCATGTGCTGCACACTGACCCTTCAATTCCTTGGCATCTAGATCCCTACATAAAAAAAACCCTGTCCTTAATCTGAAGTCCCATTGAAACCAGCTGGCAGGGATGTCCCCAAACATCTGCTACTGAGTGCTCTCCTGGGCACCACAGGAGATGACTTGGATTTCTGGTCTGATTCAGCACCAGTGCTCTTTCTTTCTGCTTTGGATGGATTTTGTTGATTTAGATCTTAAGGGTATATATCATGATTTACCTGCAGCCAGTGAGAGATGTGTTCTCCCTTCACAGTGGGTAATTAAAGTAATTCTCCTTGCATAAAGCTAAGGTTCTGGATTAAACCCAAGTGGCAGGCAGCATCATGTGATGTAACTTAATTATCTTACTGCCAGCTGTGCTTTACTAAGCATTTGGTCTTTGGTCTTTCACGTTGAAGCTCCAAGTTAATTACAAATACTGTCAGGACTGAGATGTAGCCTAATTGCACTTACCTCCTAAACATTGTTTAATCGGTTTGGAAACACTAATCTACACATCATAAAGTTTATTGGTCATGTTAATTGGCTGAATCTGTCATTAGAAAGACGGAGGGAACTGGCTCATTTAACTAGACAATAGAATTTAAAAATCCAGTGGCCAGATAATCCTGTTGTTGATGTCATAAAGTTTTAGTCTATCCTTTTCCTTTTAAAAACATCTTTACAATTAAGATTTGTTTACAGTTAAGACTGATTATTGTAAGGCTGATTCCTTTCAGTGCTGCAGAAAAGATTTCCCTCTCTCCCTCTCTTCTTCCACTGAAGTGTGGCACAGGCAACATGAAATGCATTTGTGGATTCAGAAATGTTTATAGTAGGCAGAGCCTTCAGATTAGCATGACACATGGAATTTGTGAGCTGTTAGATTTGATTTCAAAGCATTAGGCTAGGATTTCACATTTTGTTTTTATAAAATGCAAATAGACTGCAGTTGCTTTGTTATTAAGATGGATTTGAAATGCTAGTCAGGGAGCAGATATGGAACTCATATCCCTTACACAAGTCTCGCTTCCTGGAATGGGGTGGTTTTTTCTTTTTTTCTTTAGAACTTCTCCCAGATGCTAAGTAAACTGCTACTGTAAGACAAGCCAACTAAAAAGCCATTCCCAAAAAAGAAAAAAAGAGGTAAGGAATGAATGAACTCAGAATGAGGGCACACAAGTTATTTTCCAAGAACTTGCATGAAGGAAGAGAAATCCAGTACACACTGGCCACGGAGCAGTCACTAGTGTATGCAGAACTCCTCTGCATTAGAGCTTAAGGCAAATGAAATGCCCTGTCTGGCAGCAGAGATCCTTCTCACTCCTGGTGATCACACTATGACTCCTCAAGTTAAATGCAGGAGTCATTGTGGCTGTAGGTAAAGAAATAGAATCCAGTGTCCATGGCACAGGGAAGCCAGGGAGCTCCAAAGCACAGTGTCAGCATTATTGACCACCCTAAACCCTATAGGATTCCCTGGGCTATGAGGAAAGGACCTAATGGTAAGTGTTCCTGACACCTGAAGGTCTCCTCAAAGCCAGGTTAGCTGTGTCCTGAGAGCAGGCATCCCCATGGATGCACTGCAAGAAGGCTCTCTCTAGAGGACAGGCAATCTCAGAGGTGAGCACACCCAACAGCTCCTTATCCTGCCACATGCATCCAAGGGGACTTGCAAAAGTCTGCCACAAGCAAATGACAGACTGCCAAACAGCTGCAGGGACAAGAGGTGGGGAGGTCCCAGGTGCTCCCAGTTTGAGCCCAAAGAAGATGGTGGAGTGGCCTTTACGGTTACTTTGTGCTGTCATCGGATTTCTAGCCATCAAACTGCAAACAACACCTCAAATGTAATTTAAGACTTCAAGTTAGCTTCTAACTGTAATCTCTGAGACAAAAAATTCTCAATCTGACAAATAATTATATAACCCAATTTTCTAATTAAAAAATACTAACATCTGCTATAAAGAACATTTCCATGCTTGAAACTTTTAGTCCTAGTTTTAGTCAAATATTTTGGGAATGTATGCACACATCTGTGGGTTGCCAGGAATTTCAGAGAGCTTTCAGCATCCCAGGTTACCCATTGTAATACATGATAAACAGGAAAGGTAGAACGATCAATTAAATTTCTTGATAACTATGCCTATAAATAAAACAACTAATACTTTTTTTTTTTCTTTTTAATCCTCCCTGCATATTTCAGACATAGTGTTGGCTAAAAAAGGCTGGACCAGCCAGTAAGGCTTGCTGGTGCATGCTGACATGCTTGCAGTGGGTTAGGAAGGAAGCATGTCTGAGCGTTTCTATGGAGATTAGAAAGAACAGGCCTTGTTTCCTTGGCATAGCCCTAATTAGCAAATGCTTAAAGTTACGAAGATCTGTTGTTTCTACAAGGACATTTTGTTCCAGTAGAGGTTGTGTTTTTCTCCATTTGCTCAGTCTGTGAGAGGCTGAAAGGGCACAGGAATCCAGAGTAAACAAGAGCTTTCTGTCTTTCACATCCACAACACCTGCCAAGAGGTACCACACTGCAATGAGACTTGGAGTCTGAGAATGCTGTTTTGTCACAGCAGACTTAGGAGAGAATACCCCAGAACAAAACACATCCTTTCTAAATCAAAAGTGTGATTTCTCAAAATAGAAATTGGGTTTTTAGGATATATTTCTTTGGCCCTCCACTGAAATTACCCAAAGGAGAGAGAAATGCAAAATAAAATGGAAATTGATACATCTATATACTTATAGATATTTCTGGAAAGATGCATAGACCTATATGCAGATATAGACTGTAAAATTAAGAGCATAACCCTGTAACTTATTTCACTTGCAACATTAACCAACATTTTGTTATCTGTTCTTAACTGTTAGTCTTGTAGCATGAACTGTGCTGGGCTGGAGCAAGTGATCTGAGGGAAGGGCTGCCCCTTGAAACCTTGATGCAAATTCTCTGAGCCTCATGGAATGGAGACAGCATGTCCTTAAACCTGAAAAATTGTGCTTCCCACTTCAGCTGTGGTTTATTAAACCACTTTCTGATGCTGGGTCAAGATGGAATTGGTTATGTTGGAATGAGACCCGTTTTCAGACAAAACTTTTATTTTCTCCGTTTTCCCTTTCACAGCAGATTTACATCCCCAGCCTTTAGCTTGATAAAATAATTTCTGCCCTTTTGCTTGAGCTTATAAGGAGGCACTTTCTCAAAATTCAAGTCCTAACTACTTTTTATAGCTCCAAAACGTAATACGGATTCTACTCCTGAGCATTGAAGTAGTATTTTAGCAGAGTGGGGCAGAATTCCAGTACTCAAGTGAATTAGAGGGATGTATATGTAGACACAAGCTGTTTGTATGCTCTCTTTGAAGTATGCTGAGACCAAGCCAGCCTCTCCTAGCTGTTCTGTCATTTCTCTTACAATTTATACCCAAGTTGAGGTATAGAAAATACTGATATTAAAAGTCTGTAATGGCTCTCATAATGGCTCTCATTGTTACTTCAAAAGTTCTACCTTTCCAAAGTCTTCGTATTCAGCCAAGCTTGAAAGATATAGATGTCTTTTTAAAAAAATTATCCTATCCTTTCCTTCTGCTTCTTGGCTGTATTTCCTAAGCACTTTTCAGGGAAATATAGTATTTCAAATATCTCACAGAAAAAAATATTGCTCTTCCTGGACTCCCGAGGCTGCTTTCACAGGTTGTCTGCTGTCCATTGCTCCTTGAAAGGAGCTGAGCAGTGGGACCACTCTGACTGACCCAGCATGAAGAAGTATCAATTAGGGCTCAATTGCATTTATAGGTGTGGTTTTGGACTTCATGGTAGACCACTCAGAAAATGGAGCAAGTAAGCTTGTCTAGCCACATCCTTTAGCACTGACAGTGATCAAGGGACTAGAATATTTTTGGCTTCAGCCTGTCAGCCTAGCTTGTATCCCTGTACTGCTTTTGCTGTCCACTAATGGATAGAAGTCTATGAAGTTCTACACAGGCAGTATCTGGACCTGTGCCCATGTCCCATTCCCAATATCCTTTAGCCAGAGCATCAGTATTCTGTTGTGACCTAAGCATTGCTGGCTCTGGAATGCAAGGAACTTCCTGCTGGTTTTTATGGGGCTCTGAGGAAAAGCCCTGCTGCAGGATGATAACATTAAAGTGGGATTCCCCAGGGACATTGCAGTCTCAGGCGCCAAGCAAATGACCCACCACACTTCTACTTGTGTGATAAAATATTTTACCTGTGAACTTTGCAGACTGCTTTAATATTTCCGCTTTCATCTCCCCCTGCTTTTTTTTAAAGCTATGTGGTTTACCTTCACAGGACATCTGTGGGTAATGGGTGGCCTATAAAGGGCAGGAGAAAGTGCCTAAGGATTACAGGACTCAATTCCCCTGCCAGCACAGATTTCATCAGCTTCAGAGCCAAAGCAACAAAGCTATAAGACCTTGCTCTCTTACCAGTGTTCAGGCATAGGTTGGATCTGCTGTAACTTTATGTGATTCATATTTACCTTTCAGACATGCACAGAACCATTGCCTGCTGGTCTTGTGTCCATTAGACATAAACTTGTACAAAAGAACAGGGGTTTTATTCACCTTCTCTGCCCTGAGGTGCAGAAGATTTTACTGTGACTATATGCTGGGCCATAGCTAAGAGGAGGTAGTGAAGGCAGAGGATATGTGCAGCACTGATTCACAGAAAAATTTTTCATTTTCCCTTTCTCATGCAGCACTTCTGCTTTTCTTTGTCTTAGGTGCAGGACCCTAACAGCATCTTGGCAAATACAACTGTTATGTAATGAATGCCAAATTCAAATAAAAATGGCAGAAAACTTTGGTAGACTTCATTGGTATTTATAAGTCATCAAGGACATGTAGCTCCAGGATCACATAAATATGTAAAATATGCTTAATAAGAGATCTCAGGGCAAAGGCTTGAATGCAGCATCTCAGCCTGTGGTGTAGTGTGAGCTGGATTATGTCTTGCAGGAAACTGTCCTTCACTGAAGACACTGCTATAGACTCCTAAGCACATGTTTCCACCCAAAACAAAGGCAGCTCAGGAATTTGAATATTGTGGGAAGACTGGCTTTGTCTGGGTATTATTTTGGGAAATAAATATGTGTGGGTAGATGAGAGGCAGTTCAGGTGGGAAGGAAGAAGAGAGCATGTGGGAAACAGGCAGTGATGCAGAGCTGCAGCACAGCCAAGTCATGTGGATGCCTGTCCTGGGAGAAGCCCAAGAGGCTGGAGAGCTGGCTAGGAAAGATCTGCTGCTGTGAGAAGAGAAGTTGCCTCCAGTGTTTTGTGTCCTACTGTGTTTATGAGACCAGACTCTATATTGTTCTACATAAAAAGAGTTGCATCAAAAATGCTGGTCTTTGCTATTAATATCTGTACTTGGAAAAAAACTTGAGGGCCTGAATTTTGTGCAGCTGGAATGGTGTGGGATTTCATTTAATTTAATGTGGCATGTTTTCTCCTTTTCCCTGTGCTTCTCTGTAGCACAAAAAATGAGGTCCTGTCTGAGGGCAAAAGTTGGTCATGTTATGGGGCTCAGCTGGTGTTGACACCTACAGAAGAGGCTGAGCTTCAGATACTTAACTCTCATCCATCCAAGTCAATGTAAGAAATCCACCTGACCAGCTGTGCTACTGATGGATTCCTTCATCTCAGATAAACTATGATCAGAGGGGAGATGTCAAGTCAAAGTTTAGTCACAGGGCTTATGAGCAAAGATCACCCTGCAGCCCATAACAACAATCTCTTAGAAAAATAATTCAGAGAAAAATCCCTCCCACCTCTCTGAGTCCTGATAATGATCTGGGAGGTTTCACACTTTCTGCAGAGATGTTTAAAGCAAACTTAGTAGCTAGAGAGGTCACCTACTAATGGAGATGCCACCTCACTGGGCTTCTCTAATTGCAACCAGCAGTCAATTTGTTGCCATCCTGCTGGGCGTCTAGCCGCAACTGGCGGGGAAAATAAACCAGCAGCCACTGAGATTCGAAGAGCTGCATGGGATCTGGATTGTGCATTTAGACAGTGTTTATTTTAAAAAGCTATTATCTACCAGCTGTTCCTAAACTATGTTGTGCCATGCAAGGGTCTTTGTACTATGTAATTGCCCCACCTCTCTCTAAATGCATATTCCACTGGTTTGAATTAGCTGCCAGCTCATAGTGATTATGGTTGTCATTCATTTAGAACAACTCAGATTTCAAAGAGGTGACATCACCTATGTACAAGAGTGTAGTCTACACAGTAGGGGCATACTGTCCTCAACCTAGGCCAAACCTGTCTTCTGTTTTCCTTCAGTGTCTTACAGAGCATAAGCTTATGCTGGAAAGTCTTTCTCCCACTGTGACTAACGTGTATTGCAGTTAGTGGTATTTGAGACCTTAATTGCCATTCTAAAACCTGTGACTTTGCACACAAGACACCAGAGTAGGTTTGGTGTTTAACACTGTGCATTTACAGAGAGAGTGCATCGAATCTGTTAAATCTGTGGACATCTCCTTCTTAACATCTGGGACACATTATGTAATGTGTCTTCTGGCTCTCCAGTAAACAGGAACCATATGAAGGTTCAGTGTTGATGCTCCCTCAAACCTGCCTAATACCAGCTCTGATGTTAAGGTTGGAGAACTCCCAGAGAACAATGTAAGTAAATAAAATATTGATATAGCTTGCATATAGAAGATCTCTAAGTTCATTTAAAGAGCAATGGGCATAGCTGATTTTTTGTTAACATGCTGTATATTGGTAGGAAAATTGGTAGAAATCTGCAAGAAATGTTGGCAAACCTTCATAGGATTTTGATTTAACTTTATTAGCACATAGATGGGAAAGTTTTCTTATTACTATTCTGCTTCTTAGTATGTTGGCTGTGTTCTGACAATTTGGATGTTAAAAAACTCAGCAAGATCAGGAAAATATCTATTCTGAAAAACATGTTCTGTCATCATGCAGCAATGCAAGTCATTGTTGCTGAATCAATGGCACCTGTTTCCAGTGCAGCAAAAAGAATGTTTGTAGAATATCTCACACTTTGCAGAAATGTAACCCATAGAGAAAAACTGTCTTCTGGAAGGTCAGCATAGTAAGGAAAACTTCTGGTAATGGGTGAGAAGCTCAGAGTGAACTGAGTCTAGTCACAAAAACAGTAGGCAGGAAGAAAACAGGGAATACTATTGGATGCTAATGCAACAGTGCTGGCAATGGATTTGGAAGGATAAAAGCTATCTTAAAAGGCTTTAGCAGTATGTGTTTGACACTCAGCAGTATGCAGAGACACTTGAATCTCTTTTTTAAAAGGTTGCTTATTTGAAAAGTGCATTTGAAAAAATATTAACACCTTTCCAGGAGTGAAAATATGGTATCTTTATCTAAGTATCCAAAGAGTAGAGCCTTTCCACATGTGTGTATATTAATGTTGAAGGTCCTGCTGAACAAAATTATGTTAGTCAGTGTCTGAAAAGTAAAAATCAAAGTAAGGACCAAGTTTTTCCTTCAACTGATATGACTGAGTCAAATTTAGCTCAAGTATTTCTGGAGAAAAGTTTCCCAATGTCAAAGAAATAAAAAGTTGGATGTCCAGCCTCTGCTCTTGTTTGTCTTGCCACAATCTACTCACATAATTAGAGAGGCTCATTTCTCATTTGTGCAATGAATTTGTACAGAGTAAAATGAAAGTAACAGAGATTTGAAGTTCCAGCTGTCAATTTTCTCTTTTTTGTTGGCTTCTATCAGAGCCAGGAATGCATATTCCTCAGCTTCTTGTGATTTACAAGATTTACAAAGCCTTCCACAGAAGGCCTCACCTAAGTCTGTTTACAAGTCTAGGTTTACTCAGGTAATTCAAACAAGGCAAGTCGTGTTTTCCATCCAAAATTGTTCTTCCAGGAAGCAGAAGCAAATCCACCCAACCAAGCTAAGTCAGCCCCTACAAGTGCTCTTATCAGTGAAATGTTGTCATACAGCATCAACCAGAGAATAGTCAGTCATACAGCACTGTAATAAAAAAAATATTTGGCACTTCCTGGTGTATTTACCATTTTATTGAATCCCACACTACTCTGAGTGAGGACTGCAAATTCCAGGGAACAATTCAGCCCGCTCTCTCTTCAAGAATGGAATTTTAATGGGTCCGATAAGAAACGGACATCTTTCATCAGATACTGTGGTGTCTATTTTAGCTTTTTGCCTCTTCTGTGGCAACCTCGTATGCACACAGGCCTGGGGTATCAACTGATGACAGTCAGTCCTTTCAGAAGCCTCACCAAGGTACTTGAACAATCCATTACGTGGTGCAGTGTGAGATAAATTTATCGGAAATATTTGCACAGGCCTTCAGCAAAGGAAGTGGTGCACTCTGTGTGTTTTCTGCAGGCTTGGTTGGGAGCACCATCAGGGTCAAATGATGGAAAGATTTGGTTTGCAAGAAGAGGTGATTCCCTCATTCAAGTTTGCTTGAAATTTCATCAGTGTAAAATTGGTCTACTGTGAATTGGTGCCATGTATGGGCATGAATATAGGAATGAAAGGAGTGAAAGACTCAGCTATTTTTAGCTTTGCTTTACTTGGTACATTTCTTGTCTCTCGACTTCCTAGAATTTCACCCCCAAAAAGTTCATGCAGTTACCTAAGTTGACATTCCACTTGCAGCCCAGTTCAGGACATTGAGACAGAAAGATCAATGTGTACAGATCCTTATTTTTACAAACATTGGTCATTTCATCAAAGGCTATACTATTTGTAACTTCTCACATTTCTAGCCCGAGAGTTGACCTGTCACATCAGATGCTCACCACAGTCTACTTTGGAAATTAGTTTTCTCTACTCTTTAAAAAAGAAAGAAATGCCATAATGGGCAAATCCAGGATGTGCTGACGAATTTGTCATGACTTTTCTTCAATACATCTACCAGTGCTTCCCAAGACAATTTGCTACATCTTCAACAGTCAGATGTGATTGTCACTGAGACATCCAGTGCTTTGAAGCAAGTGCACCTTTGATCAAAAATATGTATATACTCATGATTTTTGTGTTACAATTTGTGTGTCTGAATCTGGAAGAAATGTGGAGCCACCATCCACGGCAGATAAGTTGTTTGTTGGGAAAAGCCTTCTCCCAAACTGCTGGTGGGAATTGATCCTGGGGTTTTTGGTGGATGGTATCTTATGGGACTGGAGTTATTAATTCTCTGCACATAAATTCAAACCTGCTCAGAACAGTAAATTGGTCCCTTTCTAAAATGCCACTGTTCTGAAACAAATGCAAAGCTTCCCACAGCCCCGGTGGGATTTTCTTAAAGTCTACAAGACTACTCATGGCCAAGATGTAGGATGCAAAGATGGGAGCCAGCTGGGGTCTGGAGAGATGGTCTCACAGGTTGGGTGCTTTGCCTGTGGGAGTCTCTATTGGCCCATCATTAGGCCTGTTAAAGGTTATGATAATTATATCCTTCTGGGATACTTCTACAGAATTTGATGGTGGAAGCTCTGGCAGGGTCGAAGTGCCTGGTTTGCCTGAAAGTGTCCTCTCCCCTGCACTGCTGAGAACCCTCCATGACCACCACAGGTTGGAAGAGTTCCCTGCTGACCTGACCAGAAGCTGGCTGAAGAGTGTGCACTCACAGTCCCAGCTGCCAGAGATTTGGGTCTCCTTAGTGTTATTAGTAATAGCGTTTCTAAATTCTCAGGAAAATTCTAGAGAGCAGAATTGGAGGTTGGACACCTTGTTTCCATTGACTTTTAATTGCAATACTTGTCCTAGCTGCTCCTTTGGAAAGATCAGCTCATAAAAACTAGATTTTCCCAATGACCCTAAACAAATGCAGAATTTGTACAAAGACCTACATTTATGTGGTCCCCTGGAAATCCTCTCTTTGTTTTGCTTATAATTTTTGTGATAATTCATGGTTTCCAAACACTGGCATAGAATTCTTAAGAAAAACACAATCTGCTTGATTTTCCAGGTGGATTTAAGCATTGAATATGTGAGCCATGAACTCTGGAGAACACTCCCTGAAGGTCGGCAGCGTCGGGTCAGGCTCTGCAGAGCTCCCTGTGAGATGTGGGATTCACCTCAGGTTAATGACTTGCAAATGCACACAGACTTCCCTAAAGCTGCACATACAGTTAATGTGTATCAGAACTCAGCAAGACTATTCAAATTACTTCAATTTCCCAATGATTTATGATGTAGGTTTCTGACATCATTGGTTATTTATCAGTCCTCCTAGTGTTGCGAGCCAAAGCAAAGAGGGGAGAAACAGATGCACTGAAATTATGTTTGAACAAAGGGTCAGATGTTTTCAGAGACAGTACACGTTGAATAGAAGGGTAGTGAAGGACTTGAAAGTCAAAAACCTAGAAGAGACATCAGTCCAGTCCAGAGTCAAGGAAAGTGAAAGGGCCTTTCCTCATTTTTATTCTACAAAGGATCATTTCCTGATTCTGGAAGATGGCTTCTATTCATTTAAGTAGTTTTCCAGGGTGTATTTTATATTGCAGACTGGAAGTTTTTTTACAATATGCCACTTATAAATTTTCATAACCCTAAAAGTTAGGTTTTTTAGTAGGAGAAAAAACCCACTTCAGACACAGCACTTACAATAAATGGGCCAAATTCTGTTCTTAGTTACAGCTGTGCAACCCTCATCCTTAGTGCACAAAGTATTTGAGCTTAGTAGAGGTTGTGGATTAAAGACCTGGGGTTCCAAAATGCACCCTCAGATGCATGTGTGTGGCTAGGACTGAAACCAGTGGGACACCCATGTGTACATCCAGGGTAGGCTTTGGCTTGTGATTTTTATTGTTTGCACTATAGGATAAAATTGATTCCAGTGTTACATTTCTCAGTCAGAGTTATTTCTACATCATCATGCATCCAAATGTTGGCTCTGATCTCTTCTTCTTGATGGTAGCTTTGAGGAGTATTTGTTTTCTGATTAGTTTGGGCCCAGCATTAATCATTCTCAGGCTTCCTCTAAACTTTTTTTTTTTTATATATATAATTTTACTGATGGCAGATTTAACTGTTGGCTCACCTTTATTTCCAAAACAGATGAGTTTTATTAGTCTCTAATATTAGCCAGATCCAACTAGTTGATAAAGTTAAACCAATGTGGGCCAGATGCTCAGCCACAAACTGCAGCCCTTTTGGTCTGGGTAACCTGTCTGGAAGAGTGTGACAGGGTGCCCAGGCAGGATGAGAGCCCCAGCTCACATGTGCAGCTATGTAGAGCTGAAGGTCTAGTTCTCTGGCTCTTTTGGGTGCTCTGAATCAACAAAGAGAACTATTAAATTCACTGCTTTGTAACCAGAAGGAAGATGACCTTTCAGGGTGTGTGTTTTAATAGTTGGAGAGGTATTTCATAGAAATGTTAGGATTGAAAGGGATCTTTATAAGTCATCTAGTCCAACTCCACCCTGCAATGAGCAGGAACATCTTCAACTAGATCAGGTTGCTCAGAACCCTGTATTTCTTCATGTTGGTAGAAGAATGATTCTGAACAAGGCAGTAAAAGGAGCTGGGGGCTGTTCTTGAGCCAGTAGCTCACATTTCCTAGCGTTTTTTGTCTTTGAAAGTTGTGTAAGTCTCTAACCTAAAAGCCAGGTATCAGATTCAGGAACACAGGTAATTTTGCGAAGGGCATTTCTTCTTTCTTGTTTTGTTTTTACTTCTTCTGCTTTTCTTTCTCCTGGGGAATGAGAGCAGCAGTTTGTGCGTGGCTCTAAGTCCACAGGAAGCATTCAGCAGGGCCATTTGCAAGGATGGTGTAAAGGCTCACAAATGAAAGGGGAAATGTGTACCAAGATGAATTTCATGTTGCCACCAGGTGGGCTAATGAAGGTTCTGCAAAGTGGATGAAACATCTGAATATTTAGGTACATCTCCTCTAGCAGCTTCAAAAGCAGCAAAAGAATGAGTGCTACCTCTTTCAGTGCTGCTATGTCAGTAGCTGTTACAGGTGCAGCCTACTGCTGAGCATTCATTTGTGCACTTTGAAGTAGGACAGACAGACCTGAATGCTTTTAAAGTAGACATGAGGCTTATTCAAACTAATTAAGCTGGATTTAAGAACTCACAGTTCTCAAGTAATTCTTAATTACAGGATCACAGGAGGATTCAAGTCAAAGAGAACTTCAGGAGGTCTCTGAGTAGGAGTCTCCTGCTCAAAGCAGGGTCAACTATTCTCTGGGTATTTCGAAAAAGACTGGAAACACTATCTATCAAATTTTAGTTTTAAACGTAAATGTGACTTCTCTCAGAGCTCACATAGCCTTTAAGAGAAAGCCTCAAACCCAATCTAATGAATTTATATGTATTTCCATGCCTAGAAATTGTTTTTTAGAACAATTTGCAACAGAATTGTATGTCTTTCACCTGGTGTGAATTCAGCATCAGGCCCTCAGTGCAGTATGACAGTATTCCATGGCTGAGAGCAGGCAGGACAGACAAAAGACTTCAAATTAAACAGCAGCATGGCATTGGTTCTTATATCTTTTATGCACTTCTTACCTTCACTCAGGAAGCCCAAGGCAAGGCAGAAGGACACATTTGCCCCGGAGTGCTGGATCTGCAGGTTGCCAAGGCAGTGACAGGTTCTGCACCCATACACAGCAGTAATTTTGCAGTGTTTTTTTCTTGATGCTTACTGGTAGCAAAAATATTTGTGATGTGGAGATTAACTCCTGCAGAATTAATCACAAGATGATCTGCAGAGAATGGTTTCCCTTAAAGTGGTTTTGTCTGTAGTACAGATAACCATTTCCATTTTTCCTGAGAAAGATAATCAGCTCTTTTAATTTCCCCAGTTTATTATGGGTTCTTTGCCTTGTGCCTTGGTCTGTTTGTGTAAAGTCTTATGGGTCTTTGTCTATGGCTTCTGAACTGAGCTATGAGGTCAGATCCTAGACTTCTGGGGAGAACAAAAGGTGCTTTACATGGAAGAGCCCTGTGTTGGATTGTTTTCCTTGAGAACATAGTAGCAATATGCTTCACAACTGAGCTTGGTACAAGTGTGCCAAAATGCTGTCAGCCATGGACAGATCTACAGTAATATGAAGAAAAGACCTAGGGGAAAAAAGATCAAGTTTTTTTGAATATTTGGGCTCGTGGGACTTTTGAATTTGGTATACAAACTTGGGCACAAAATTATCAAAAACTGTAGCCTTAGCTCAAAACTTCTCAACAGGTGTTACTAAGCTGTGTTTCAAACGGTGCTGCTTGCCTGTGACACCACTTATTGTTAAAGAAGGATTGTGCAAGGAACAGGAGTGACACAGGACACTGTGAGTTATGTCAGGAGCAGCAGCTACCAGCATATCTATGCTGTGCTGGCCAGAGGCTCGGGGTAACACCATGGTGCACACCAGAGCTGTTCTTGCACTAGCTCTCCTGTTATGCCTAATTATTTATTTGGGATACATGTTGATCTCATACAGAATGTTTACAATGCATGTGAGGGTTTTATCTATAAATACAAAACCAAGAGAGTGTTGCTTTTTTCAAATTTTACCAGGGGAATGCTGTGAGACTGAGTTGCTTGCAACCTCAGACTCTTCTAGTGCCCAGTATCCCAAGCATTGTAGCTGCCGCTGTACTTGAATGGCCAGCTTGGACATTTTAATATATCCTTCTCCACAAGCAGATCAACAGAGAACAGTTTCACATACCTTCATTTATCTCAAAAGATTTCATGTAAAAACACTTACAGTTGTGCAATATCATAATGTTTATGTGCTTTAAAATCTACCAAAAAATTGAAAAAGAAAAAAATGCAGTCTAATAATTACATGCAAGAACCATGCATGAAGTTATTCTCAAAAAATACACATTAGCTGAGCAGAAATGACGTTGTCATTCAGTTAGGGCTTAGCTCGGTGCCAGCATTACTTAAGCAATGATAGATCATATGGACCTTGATTGTATCTTAGAGAATTAGGTTGCCCAAAGATCATCCTTATCCTCTGTCAATAGGGAATGAAAGCTCAGGGCTGTATAAATAGTGCAAAGGGAATGCTGCACTGAACAGTGTAACTTGGAAATAAGCTTTGGAAATAAGCTGTGCCCACATAGATAACCTGGCCTTTTGGAAAAGCCATGGATGAGCATTGCTGTTGTCTCGCTGCATATCATGCATTGTCACTGGTAGGCATATGGAGAGAGGAATGAGTAACCAGTAGCAAATACCATGTGTGTGAGCAGACTTCCCTGCTGCAGTGTAATTCTGTCACTGTTGGCCTCCTTTCAGTTCTCTTCAGAAGAATTCCAGAAAATCAGATGGATTTTAAGCCAGTGGGCTGATTACACAGCCACCAAGTCATAAGGGTAAAGCACTCTATCCTCGAGAATCCATTAAAGCCCTGCTGAAACATGATCTACACTGATTAAAGGCGATTAAAAGGGGGAGGGAGAGGTTTTTGGGTTGTAATGCACTGAATGAAAGAGATCAATACATGAAGCAGGGTGATCTGAGAATCAGCCTGTCCTTGCAAATGTTTTAGTTCAGCTTCACTGGGAGAAACTGCATCCTGGACTTTTTCCATCAGCTCCATGGGAATCAGATCAATTTAATGGGTTTGCAGGGAGGGTGGGGAGGTTAGCGCTGTTAATGGAAAATACTGACAACTGTATCAAATGCTGCTGCTAATTCGAAACATTAGCAAAGTCTTCCGAAGTAGTGTTTCACCTTAACTGCCTCAGGGAATAATGTAGCTGTAATTGGAGAGTGGCTTAAAGTTATGTGCATTTCTGAAACTAAAGAAGGAAAAGGAACGCAGCAAGGAAGAAATGCTCGTCTATTCAGTCTATAAGGAAGCCATTAACTTGGCAAAAACACGGGTGAAAGTTCAGTGACTGAGCAAGCTGGCAGCTTGGTGTCGGAGAGTAGGGGAATGGAGAAGAGGGCAGTGAACCAGCCTGGTCTTCAGAGACAGGGTTTGCACTGAAATCAGTGTTGTGCTGGTGAAGCGCAGCAGAAGCATTTGTCAGACAAGACAAAAAAGAGAGATGAATGGGAGTAACAAAGAGGCCCCTCGGAAAGTCCAATGAATTGTGAGAGCTCACAAAAGACATGCAGGGTTGAATGAGGATACTGAAGGAACGTGATCCTAGGTCATGTGTGCTGTTCTTGCAAGGTACAATCAGCCCACCAGGATGTCAGCTCTTGCTGCCTGGGAGATAGCGCCCTTGCTGAAGTTTTCATTTTGTTTTGTGCCCTAGCTGGGAATCCCACAGAGAGCCTGTTACCCAGGGAGCTCAGTGCTTCCTACATGTGGACAGTATCTGTGAGGTTTCTGACTTGGAGTACTCAAACCCATTATATTCTGCTGGAAAACAGCTACATCCTTTCTTGTAGCTGAGAAAGGAAAAAGAACAGTTCAAAACAGTATTTCACAACTGCTTAAAGTCATCGGTTGGGCTTGTCCGTTTGATAGTAGTGCTATCAAAGGAGGAGTTATTCATTCAAGGAGGAGTTATTACTGCAAGGGCATATTTGCTGATTTAGAAAATGTGAAGGAAACTGAGAATGACAGAATGTAATTTTTGATGGGGCATTCAGCTATCTGGGTTTTTCTCCTAATTTTTTTTTCCTTAAGTACTGATGCTGGTCACTCTTAATGAGCAAGACATAAATAAACTATGAGACCACTGGGAAAAAGTACTGGGCTTTGCAAACATGCAGTCTTTAACCTAAACATGTTAGTGGTAAAGGAATTAAGCAGGTCTTGAAATGCCAGATGTATTTTACTACATATATTTTATTATACACAATGTCTTTTAAAAGTAGTGTTTTCTACAACCTCAGAAAGAGAATCAACAGCAATTTTACATGGAATAACTAGAGTAATAACTACTTAGAAGTTATTCTAAAGATTATTCCAGAAGATAAAGTGATGAGCTGGCATAGGTTTCTTAATATCCTGAAAATAGAGATTAGTGTACAACAGTGTGCTGCTGGGATTATTCATCATTCACCCTTCTACCAGAGATAAAGATTGCTTTGAGAACATCTTATGAAAGAAATGTCATGTCATTTCTACTCTTGTCATGTTCTTTTATTGAAATGGCAACTGCTTTGAAAATAACCACTTTTAAATGCATAAGATTTTACATAATTATATAACTTATTAAAATCTAAAATGAGGGGAAACACTGCAGAATGACTCCTCATTATTTTAGACTCTCTGTGTCCAAAAGCCATTGACAGAGCGCATAGTGTTGCATTTCACTGGCTACAGCATCAGCAGGGACCATCCCAGCACTGGGGCCACAAACCCAGTCTCACAACCTGAAATCTGTTCAAACTTTTCTCTCAGGACTGTGCAGACCCTTTGAAATGCTAAGATGAGGAAGTCAGCACATCTTTCTAGTTCAAAGATCAAATTGAATGAATTAACCAGCATATTAACTAAGATAGCCTTTCTTCTCCATTCTCAAATGGCAACTAGAGGATTAGGGTGAACCTGTACTGTACACACACAGAAAAAGATGAAATGATGGGTAAGATTCCTGTTCTCTCTTACCCTGCCAGCTTCCATAAACTATTATCTCTTTTTTCTTCAAACCCAAACCCCACAAAAAGACAAATGAGCCTGCATTGCACAAACTTGTTTCAAAGATACAGCACAAAAGCAGGAAAGCATGTAGTAAAATAAGCCTAATTTCAGGTTTAGCTTTAAAGATCTAAACCTCCTGACAACACTGCACCATCTGAAGTTATTTCCCAGTTGGAAAAAGATGTCCTTAGTCAGATTCAAGCCAGGAACCCTGCAGATTTGATAGCTGCACAGGAGCCAACAGAAAGTGTGCCTGAAAACAGTCTGAGGTATTGAAATTGTCAAATTCTTCCAACAGTCCTAAAGACTGGTCTGACTTCAGATAAGTGCCAACTTGTTTCACATCTAAGTGGCTGTCAAGAAGGGGAAAATTTGGCAATTTTATTTCATCATGTGTTAATTTTTTGCCTCCTTTTGCAGTCTGGGAGAAAACCCATAGCAAATAGAGATTAAGATGGCATCTTAAGTCTAATTGACTTGGAAAATTTTACTAATAGGACTAACCCAGGAGACACTCAGCAGTTTGATATCAAAAAGGTGCACATAGTGTTCTTTCTTTTCTCAGCCTCTTCAACGGATCTTTAACTTATTTAAATATGTTAAAACTTTTGTAACTTTTGATTGCTATGTAATATGAGCCATTTCTGATTCACCTAGGAATGGGAAGTGATTTGTGATTACTATGCCAGGATTCTCTGCAGCATGTGCTCTTGCAGTGGCACAGGCCCTGTGTAATGAGAAATCTTCCAAGCAGTAGGAATGGGTGATCACCCAGAGCCATAGCCTGTAACTAGTTCTGATTTTCTCTTCAAGGGTTTGGTTTTGTTGTTGTCATTGTTTTGGGGCTTTTTTTAGGGAAAAAAAAAAAAAAAAAAAAAAATCCTGGCCTCAGACTTGTTGCCCTAAGAGCACATTTGTTAATCTAAAATAGCAGCAGATTACACAAACTCAGATCACAATAGGATGCCTTTTCCATCAGTCAGCAGTGCAAGAACAGCTCAGGTGTGGCATGTACCATTATATAACAGCCAGTAAATAATTGCAGAAAAACATCAGCGAGCCTTAGGCAAGTGAGGACCAACTACTTTACAGAGCAAGCACTATCCTGTGGTGTGACATCCTCCATGGCACGGTGCAGTTCAACCCCATTTACAGGGAAAGCGTTAAGCTGCTCAGCACCAGCTGAGGACTGGGCAGTGCAGGCTGCCCAACAGCTGCTAGAAACAAAAGGAGAATTGACCACATTTTTAGAAGCTGAAGTGAAAAATCTCCTGTTGCAAACACAGGTACTTATATGACCAAATTCAGACAAGAACCATTTAAATCTTTGAGAGAGAATTGCAAGTAATGGTGATTTCTGAGTAGGAATAATCACCTAGGAGACAGCTTCCTCGCAGGTTTGGAAACTAGAAGTGGCTAGAGTGGGGTACTTGTGGGTTTCTTATTTTCACTGTCAGTCAATATGATACTCAAATGGACTACTTTTTTGAGTAAAACCTCTATGTCTCTTCCACGAAGGAGAGAAACAGGCTCCTGAAACATCCTGAAATGATGTAGTACCTCCAGCTTAGTAACTGCTGTCCTCTCTGTGTAGATTTGAAGCTGTAATGAACAATTACAATGAGGGAAATACATACCAAGTAATGTTGGGATGGAACATCTGTGGGATTCTCAGGTCAGTTTGGCATTGCCTGGACACAGTTTCAATTAACTGAAAAGCAGATAAACCAGTGTCAGAGGGTACTGCATATTTCTTATGGGAAGTGTAAATTCTGTGTGTTGAAAAGCAGACGCACGATCAAGAAACAGCAGTCTGCAGTCGAAAGAGATGAGAAAGGAAATCACAACTGCTTGGGATTCCAGACATTTAAACAAATGTGAATAACATTTCTAAGCAATAGAGAGATAGAAGAATGCAAAGCATGAGGAAATGGCATACTGTGATTTAAAAATAGCCTGGCGCAAGCCAGGACAGCCCTGCTGAGTGTGGAGGGAGCTGTGCAGCTGCAAGATCACTTCTGCCTTACATGACTTGGGGCATGTGCCAGAGCTCAGAGTTGTTCCTCCGTCCCAAATCTGGGAACTTTAATGGAGCACTGCCGATGAGGATAGAGAGCCAAGTTATGTAGTTAGAGAAGAGTCAAGACACATGTAACTTCAGGCTCTCTGGGATGGAAGGAGAAGACAGTGCAATTTCAAAGGAATCACTAGTGTGGAAAGAATACGTGGAAATTCCTAGTTCACAACTGGAGCTATGTAAAACTTGGCCCTTGTTCTTTTCAGAGATTTGCTGTTTTCTCTTTTATGTCAGCTCATGCAGCCTTGCACCCTCTGGCTTTTCTTTTGTGTTCTGGGAATTGAATAAACCCTGGAAGTAGTGAGAATCATCTGGTCTCACAACCTAACCATGCAAAATCCCCTGGCTGGAGTGGTTTTGATGTGAAATCATAAATCAGTCCAGGTTCACACAAAGGGTTTCTGAGCTGCAGCAAACTTTATGTGAACAAATGTGAATTTGGTTTGTTAGTATTTTTATTTAAGTTTTCCCCTTAATTTCATCCCTTCTGTGTTTTTTTCATTAACAAACATCTGGAAATTGCACGAGCTGTATTAATGGATTATTATCTTCTCCCTCTCTCCCCTTTCTTGGTGTATAATTAACTTTTCCTTTTGCTCTCTCCTTTTCTGTTCTACATACAAATGCACTTGAAAAAAGCTTCAAGGAAGATTGTTGTTAGAAGGACTACAGTAGCTTTAGGACTCAGAAAAGGATGTATTCACAGGTCACACCAAGTAAGGAGCTGAAGTACCCCTCTCTGTGAGGTCTAATTTTGGTATGTTTGAACTATCAACTGATCTTATCATGGAAAAAAAATGGTATTACAGTTTTGCATTAATATCACGAGGAATAAATATATTCCTTTAGGTAGACCACTGACCAGTCATTAATTTTACTTATTGCTTTTCTTATTGGCACAGTTCCATCAAACTCAAATCTCAGCTTATATTGCACATTCAAAGAACCAAGAGGAATAAAGTGGTAGATCTAATCTAGTCACAATTCTAAAAAGCTTTTAACAGAGACCTTCACAGAACACTAGATATGCTTAGAGAGTTTGAGGTCTGTGTGCAAACACAGCATCAGCAATCCTGTTCCAGTGGATTTAGAAGTGATGTCGTAATGAATTGTGTGAGGAGAGAGTGCAGGGGGGTGGAAATGGCTGGGGAAAAGACAGACACTAAGCTGCCAGTGGCTCAGTGCTGGGTCCAAGACTTCTGTTGCCTTTCCAAATGCTGAATCATATAGACAAAATATTTTTGTTGATTTTCTGTGTATTTTTAATCACCTGTTATAGATTTTATAAAAATAAGTAACACAGAAAAATTTAATGCTGTGAAAACATATTTTTAAAGCAAAATTTCATTATACCAAGGTCTCTTCAGACAATCCAGTGTGTTTTATAGCCATCATGTTTATATTTGTCTGATATATAAGGCTTGTGCTGATGTATGAAGAGGAAGAAGAGTAGATTCCTATGAAGAGCAGCCCAGAGCCAAAGTCCTACAAATCTCCCTTCTAAGAAACCCTTTCCACATCTGTATCTGTAATTGCTATAGGTTCTGTAATTTTTTAATCAGTCTCTTTCATTATGTTTGGGTAGTTTTGTCTCTCTCTTTTCCTATTTGAAAAGACAGAAGCAGGAATGTGTCTGGCAGGCTAGGATGATACTTTAACAGAAAAACCAAATTATGTTTTGGAGCTTTGTGGCTTAGCACAGATTTTTCATTTTATAAGGAGATGCTATTTTTGTATTACTGGTCAGGCTTATATTCCTGGTTGTTGGGCAGGGCAGTTCAAATTCCCTTTGATTCAGTATTACTTGATCTTTAACTACCAGTTTTGAAAGATTGTTTGGTCCTGTAATTTTTTCTCCATCTTTTTTTGCATTCATTATTATTTCTTAGCCATTGTACATTACACTGTGAGGCACAATCTTCCTCCATGTGCCCCCCATACTTCAACAATGCAAGGACAATAATAATAATAATAATAATATCTTCCTTCTTGCAGTAGACTATGTCAAAGGTGTTTTTCTAACCTTTCTAGGTCTGGCTTGGTGAAAGAGTAAAGAAAAAAGCTCTTTGGGGTCAGTCAAGCCCTACAGCCAACCTTATATCTGTGTGCAGCAATGGGACTAAATCAGGAAGAAACAGCTTGGAAATGCTGGCACAGAGAAATCCTTCTCTGTTTAATTCATCCTGCTTCCCCAGCAGCTTTCAGCTCATGTTTGTTGTGGTTTGTCCTAAGTCCTCCATGCTTCCTTCTTGCCTGCTAAAAAAAGTAAGCCAGAGCTCTCCTACACTGAAGTGTAACTACAACAGAAGCTTTTGGGAGCCTGTTGCCTACTGTTGTTTTTTGGGGCTTTTTTAATGGGGGTGGAAGGGAAGATTGCACAAAGTTTTGGAGTTAAACTGGGTTCTTTGAGTTGCTAAAGCATTTTGAACCTTCTCATTTACTTACTCACTGGAGGAAGACACAAGACTACACCTACAATAAAGGCATTTATAACATATGTCAAACTGCCAGGGAGAATCCTTCACTTTTCTCTTTGTAATTCAAACCAGCATTTGCATCCTTGCTGGAAGTGGAGCCCTTCTCAACTTTCCCTCACTCTGGGGAAAGGAAGTGCTGAAGGATAGAACAGTTAAGCGTACATGGACCCAAGCATCTCCTGTGCAGGGGAATTTCACAGGAGAAAGGCATTTGTTGTGATGAAGTAGCTGCTCTCCAGAGTTGATATTTAAAGCTGGAGGCTGTCTATCACTCTTTTGAGATCTTGTTTTTCCTGTGAAGGAGCTAACATCATCCTATAACCCAGATAACAAAGATCTATGTGGGGTTTACCATATATTAAGTGCTATGCAAAGCTGTTTGCAAAATTCTTCATATGCATATTAATTTTATTAGAGTAACAAAATCCTTGTAGAGCAGGTTTGATTTGTTCCTGTTGCTTGCTTGTGAGTTGGTTCCCTCTAATGCCTTAATACAAGAGGGGAAACAAATATATTTTTATTTTTATTTATCTTGGACTCAGACCTCAAGCTCAGTAATATTAATGTTAGTTCATAATGGTAATACTGCTTCATTGGCCCTAATATACCTTGATCAGGGGTACATAACATCAAAGAAAAATATCACTTGCACATAGGTATGAAAGCAAGAAGCTCTCTGAGCATGTCCTACCTGTGTTTACATGTCCAGTCCAGTCCACCACCAGCAGAGCATTGGTCAAGCATTTCCCACTGACTGGAGCAATGCAAAGAGCATTTATGTCTCTTACTCAAAAATTCACCCACATTTCCTCTGTCAGTGTTGATGTGATTTAGGTTCAGATTAGTGCAATTTATCATGAATTATGAAAATCTATTCCCTCCACCCTGTTAGACAGGGTATAAAGGGTTGCCACACCTTCCCAGTGCTGAGAGTTATTTATTTATATCCTCCTGTGTCCTGCATTATCAGATTTGACTGGCCGTATTAGTCATCTCTGCAACAAAAGTTATTATAGTTTCATGACATTATGCATTTCTTTAAGGTCAGATGTAACATTTGGTTTAATGACTGATGCAATTTACCACACAGTTTTTCAGAATGGCTTAATAACAAACTGCATGAAGAAGCAATCCAGTTTTGTTTGGGCTCATTTGTACTGATGTAATTATATCAGTATTCCTCTTTGCAGTCTCAGGAGAAAATAAAGTAAAGGAATGCATGCTTCTTGTTTTCAACCTCTGATAATTTAGAATGTGCTAGTCAACCTTGCTTTTTCTTTCTGAACAAATCACTTATATTTTGCACCCTAATATGATGGTTCAAACCATGCATTTACTTTTTACTTCATAACCATTTCACTATCATATCTAGCCTCCTTTATGGTTTTGTTTTTGGGGTTTTTTTCAGTTTAAATAATCAAGATCCAATTCACATATCTTTTGAATATGAAAATTATTTTTAAAAAAAGTAATATAGTAATATAGTCAGTGAAGATAATAAGGTCCCATGGAAAGGTACTTGGATGAGAGTCAAGAAATCTAGACTTGGTTTATCATCTTCTATTGATCACTTGGGAAGCTTTTAACAAGCTATACCATATCTCTTTGTGCTTGTTTCTTATTTCACTCTGAAGAGAAACTGAGGCACAGTTGTGGTTTCTTTCCTTTTAAGAGTGAGGGAACACAAACCTTTTTTTGTGGTTTTATAATGCAAGTGAGCAAAATGTGATCATCCAGTGTCAAAATACTCTCTTTTCTCTGTTGGGAAAAACAATGGAGAGGCAATTATGTTGAACATATCACTGTACATGTGTGATTAACAGGACCAAAAAAGCATTCCTGGAAAAACATTTTTCACATCAATAACTCACAAGTCCCTCAATTTTTAATCAGAGGGACAGTCACAAACTTCCTCGCAATAAATTCCATCTAGTCTTGCTTGGCCTGAGTCTCTCCATGAACCTCAGAAAAGCTATAGCATGAACAATGAGCTGAGGAACAGATAGAAGGTGCAGGCAAGCCCAGAGGAGCTTGGACCCCAGGGCTGCCTGCCTGGCAGCTCACAAAATAAGGGTGCTCCTCAACCAGCAGCACTGCAGAGAAGAGCACCTGAGAGCAGCTCTACTGATAAATGGGGGGATTTAGATTACCTCCCCATCCTTGCTTCCCAGAGTTGAGCATTGTCTCTCTGCTTTGGCTCAGTTCTTTGCTCTGAACCAAAGAGAGCATTTTTACAATAAAATAATCAGTTAGTAGCAGCCACAAAAAGTCCTTAGAAACCGCTGTTTTCCACCTGTCATGTCTGGCTCTTTTCAGGAGGGCATGTGGGCTGGGCTGGAGTTATGGGGAACCCCCTGAACTTCACACAGATTTGTGCCCTTGTAGCTCTCCCCTCCAAACATGATGCTCTGCCAAAGACAGAATGAGGTTGAGGCCTTCCCGCCCCCACATCCTCTTCTGAGCCTGCAGGCTGGGGGCTGTCCTCCAGGTCACTGCTCTTTCAAGCTTTGGGAAGCCTCACTACACTGAGTGAGCCTCTCTTGCCCAAATCCAGGCTGGTGACCTGTAAGTGAGAGGTGCTGCAGGGGGCAGATGGGGAGCTGTCTACTGTCACTCTGGAAATGGGATCTCCTCCAACCAGATTAAGCCGCACAATCTGGGAAAACATGGTTTCAGTTTTCTCTTTTGTAACAGCAATCCGTGTTGTCAATTTAGATTATAGACCAGAATGGCCAGCTTATGCTGTCAAAGGCTTATTTCTTAGAGGCTCTGTTGAACAAACCAGGTGTTGCACCTCCTCTTGTTCTTTCCATAGCTCTTCTAGCTGATATTTTTACACCCTGCTAAGACTGAAGATGGCCTGAACCAGACTTGAGCAGCAGAGAGAAGGACTAACATGCCTCCCAGAGTGAAGGATTGCTGCTGACTGGATCTGAGGTTTTCACACCAAAAGCAAATTTACACAGATATATCCTTGAACCACATGCTGGGCTTGGGACCAAGCAACAGAAATAGCACCGCTGAGTTTTTTCTCTATTTGGTCATTGAATTTAGATACCTTGAACTTCATGAAAATTTGAGTTTGGATTTGAAACACCTTGGGATCTGAAGCACCTTGGACTACTGGGAGATGGTGTTATGAGCCCAACAGAGAAGTGTGCAGTCACAATGAGCTACAGAACCCGGACTTCTGGTTTTCAACAGGCCCACCTCCAATCTTTTATGTTGAAGTCTAATTAATTCAGTTGCAGACAATATCTACTCTGTCCTGTACAATTTCATAGTGCATTGCACTGTTCCAAGGCTCACTTGAGCCTACAGTAATACTTTACCTGTTGGAATGGGTTTTTGCTCCAGCTAATTTAAAGGCATGTTGTGGCAATGAGTAGGTGGGGTGTATTTATCTGTAATGAAAATATTCTTCTTCTGAGTAGCTGAAGAAAGAGGAACCAGAGAGTGAGAAAACCACCAAATGGGGCAAGGAGGAAGGCAGATGAGGGGGAAGAAGGAGTGTTTCCTTGATGAAGGTCTAATCTAATGAGTTTACAATTCCAAGAGAGAAGTACTTCTGGAAAGACAATACATGGATGAAAGGGCATGGACCCCTAAGCAGGATGATTCTATACAGCTGCCACATTACTTCATAAATAATCATGACAGAAAGGTTACCTAAAGGATTGGGCAATGGCTGCTGCCCAGTGCTTCCTTTGCTGGGTCCTAGGCAGCATGTAGCTGGGCTTGTTGAGTCAGAATATTCTAGGACCCTCTGAACAAAAGTGGACATTGCCCATTGCCTGGCCACACAGCCAAAAGATTTCAGATTCCCAGGTGTCCTATTTTTATATTTTCCAAAATAAGTTGTCAGGTTGTTACACTCAAAGGTTTTATTATAACTGTGGTATTTAGCAGGGACTATGTCAGATTCACTGTGAATAAACTGTTTCAGAGCTCTACTGTCCACTATATAATTTTAAACCTTTTACCTTTCATCTCACAGCTGGAAAATGTTTCCAGTGAATGCCAAGAGCCAAGGGCTTAGTGAAAGGAGGGCACAGCTGGTTCCACCGCACAACATGTGAAGTAGAGTGGTACACTAAAAAAGGAAAAAGCAAAACCAATGGGTTAAACACTGACTAACACTAACTAATCACTAAAATGATTTTAATTTCTAAGTGCTTTGGAGAGAAGTATCAATATGAAATGCCTTGGCTGAAAGAGAGACTCAGGAGACACACTGGCATCTGAGACAACTCTCATCAAATGCTGACCATGACAAGCCCTACTTCCAGCTTGCTGTGTGCAATCACCCACTTGTAAGTGCCACAGCTCCCTGCAGTGGGGCATGCAGGCAGGGCACGTGGCTGTACATCTGCTTCACAGGAAGGTGTGTGTGCCTTGGACTTGGGATTCTCGGCACTGCTGCGCCTCTTGTATAACAGCTGCTTCACTCCGAGCAAGCAGAGTGTTCTCCCCCTCCCCCATATGTTTGGTTGCTAATTGCAAACATGAAGGACTGACATTCTGATGCCTGCTTTTTCAACTTCCTCAAGTCCACACTTTCAGGCAGTCTGCTTCCAGGCTGAACTGCCTTCTTTTCATGGGTGTTTCCATGTGAGTAGTTTAGACTATTCCATCTAGTAGCTTTCATAAATCTAGATGCCATGGACATCCATGGTGGGCTTTTTTAGCCATTTTTTTAGAATTATTAGGTCCATACTCATTTTGAAGTGGGCAAGAAGCGGAGAACATACAATGTGCTGGACACTTAACTGTCTTTGCCTAGAAGAAAGCTAGGAGACCTCATGCCTACTGAGGGCTGAGACCACACATATTTACAATAGACAAATAAAGTGTTATCTTGTCAAAGAGCAGATTTTCCTCCAGGTAACTTGTTCTTTTGCCACGCTCTACTCATCCAGCATAGAGCATTGTCACTTTGCCCATAGAGTGTATTAATATTAGTTCTGACTGTTGCTTTCTTTATGAGAATTATTTAGCTCTAAAAGGATGTCGTTTTTTGCCCACTTCTGTTTCCCTGTCCATATTAGCAATAAGTGCAGAATAAGCTAACTGTGGCAAAGCATTGCCTCTGCAGCCCAGCAGAGGCAGCTAACAAGAAAAATGTTTCATTTTGTAGCAGCTGGGGAAGAGATCCCCAGACAAGAAGTTTTTGTTCCTGATTCTCTCAACTCTCCTGCCATTTGAAAGCTAGGCCACATCTAGTCTCTGACCTGTTTGTCACTCCCCCCACTCCACCAAGCTGTTGTGAACATCTCCTGTCCTAGTCAGTTAAGGGTCCCTAATTAGTGACATAATAGTTAGGTAATTAATGAACCAAACCTGCATCATAATGAAGGATAAACACTGTTAGTGAGTCACTCTGCAGCAGGGATCCAGCACTGCTGGAGTAGTTTTTCCCCAGCAAGCTGCAGCTGGTTGTAACTGAGGTGTATCTTTTATATGTTCTGCCTCAGGGGAAAATTGCTTCAAATAGGACTCTGCTGCATGGCTGGAGAAAACAATCATTTGTTTGCAGTTTTCCTTTCAAAGGGATGAGTCTAAAATATCCTTCTCAGACTGAAGCAAAGTAGTACCTTCAAGGCCAATCCCTTTCTTGCAGTGGCAAATTTCAAAGGAATTGCTGGATTTGTCCATGCAGGGCGCTCACTGAAGGGGGTGTGTCTGTGCCCCAGGCTGTGTGCCCACAGAGCGAGCAGGGAGCAGTGACAGGTGCCCCCATGTCACCCACCACAGCCCATTTGCCAGTACTAGTGGAAGGCACAATGTATATTAACACCTCTCTGATTGCTGGATAAAGCTTTTCTAGGGTGAGGCTCAAACCAGTAACACTGCACACAATTTACTTGGGTTAGTGGTTTACCTCAAAAAATGGAGGAAATAATTTAGCTCTTTGACCAGAAGATTACCACAGCCATAGTGGTTTTGCAGCAGCATGGATTTGGTGGATATTGCTTAGAGATGGAGAAAAGGGGAAGTCCTGTGGCAGAACTCAGGGATTTTCCATAATGGCCTTGAGTGGGCAGCAATTGTTGCTGGGTTGTGGGGATGCCAACATCCACAACCAAAGCATCCCAGTAGCAACTGCAAGGAAATCAGCATCTTACCCACCTACATGTTTTTTCAGCAGATTTATTTATAGCCTGAATCTGTCTGTCATCCAAAACTCGTACCATCCAAGATGCAATTTGGATGAGATCAGTCAGGTTTGGTGCTCTGGGGATTGGACTGGACACCACCATAGAGGGTGGAGGGGCTGCATGGCAGCGAGACACAGCAGGTGGAAAGCAAAACTGTGCCCTGTTTCCAACCTTGGGAGCCTCACTTGAGCAGTAAGCAGATGGCTACCAGTCCTGGCAGACCACTACTATACTGTGGATTTTGGGTGTGTAAGAGCCTGCAGCTCAGGAAGAAATGGGACTCACAACAGATGTCTTTGTCTCAGTGAGTCTCATTTAGTTTACTTCTCCTCTAGTTAGAATAGAGACAGTTTTCTCTGTGGAGAGATGCAAAGCAGCTAAGTTAGGTGCTCACTCTGAACCTTCCTGTAAAGTGTGCCTTTTTCTTCGTTAAGCTTGAGGAAACTAATTTCACAGGGTTTTCTGGCTTCTATTTACATCCCTAGTATCACCTGAGTTTCATGTTGTACATGCTTCATGTATCCTTTTGCATGTTCTCCAGGAGCAGGCTGGAATTTCTTGGGATTTGAAAGATTTTACTGTGTTTCCACTTAGTAAAAAAAGTTGAATGCTGCCTAAATCAAAGGGCCTCCAGACACAAAGGAAATAAACTTCCAGATAAAGCTGTGAGGAGATATGGATTGTGCTCCACATTGGCATGGAAACCCACAAATCACAGGGTTTGTAAATAATGTGGAAGTAGATTATGGCACTTTTTATGCCTGATGATAGTGTTTTAGAGAGGCTGTGACAAAGTGGCCTGTCCCTTTATGAGTCGATACAATTTTCACAGGAAAATTGGAAACAGGATCTCTACACAGAGGGTGGAGAGAAGGGCCTCATGCAATTGGTAACACAGAGTAAGACACACTAGTGAGCCTATAAACTCCTTAGGTATCTCTCCATCTTCAGGACATACATTTAAGCCTGGTCAGGCCTAGTTACATATTGCAAGGAAATGGCTGAATCATCCCTAGAAACCTGCAAGGGCAAACCTGAAGGAAGAAGTAAACAATTGCAGCAGCCCTGACACACACACGAGAAAGGATCTCCAGATACCTGCTGCATGCAGAAGCAAGGTCCACCTCCTGTGTTAGAGAACAACACCTCTGAAAGAGACTCTTGGGTCTGGCAGAGTAAGGAAAGACAATAGCTGCCATATGGGGAGAGCAGCAAGAGCTCACTGGGGTTTCAGGGATCCTCAGTGATCGAGGAAGGACACTGTAAGCCTACAGAATATGCTTACAGTCCAGTTCAGCAGAGACACAGAAAGCAGATCCCATGGCTGTACATGGCATAAATACTGCCTGTCTGCCTGTCACTGAAAATCTCTGTAGAATAATGAAAAACTGAGACATTTAGTGAAAAGAAAATTACCTCCAAAATGTAGGCAGGACACATAAGGTATGTTCCCCACAGAACCAACTCCTGTCACAGTTGGCTGTCATCCAAACTAAAAGTTCTTTAGCATTTTATAGGAGGGGAAAAAAAAGGAATTTCCAGGGAAGTGAGAAGATTCTTTAAGAGTCTCTCTGGAACAAGCATTATCTGTCTTAGCCATATGTGGTGGAAAGGATCCTACCTTGTCCACCTCTGGTGTATCATCTACCCTTCTCTAAAAATAGCCTTCCTTCACTGAAAGAACTCCACTTCCACTGAAAAACACTCCATGTGTTTTTCCTGCCTTTAATTTGTGCAGTGCTGTCACCTGTGTCAGATGTGCAGGCAGAGTGAAACAGCCATCTGTACTGACTGGCAGAGGGAATTAACTCAAACAAAAAAATCGGTGAAGTGAGCAGGACACCTTGCTCTTAGATTTCCATTTTGGTCTTGAGTTAAGCTGGGTAACATTTCTGCTTATCCATCTTACCAAGCTTTGCAGGTACAAAAATAATTGCTCTGTCAGAGCACAGAGCAGCCACTGTTTGCCACAGTTTCAATTCCTTGAAAATGTTTTCTTGTGTCTTCGTATTCTCATCTTCTTCAGCTAAACTCCATCACAATAAGCCTTTATAATGCAAACACCTTAGTGTATGACATGTTAGGATCTGTTCCACAGAGCCAATTTAGACAGAAAGCATGCTTGTAACTGTGCAATTGAACTGCACTGATATGCATGTGCCAGGGAACATTAACGTCTTCTAAACTCTCAGTAGTTTCACATTCATGGTATTTTTTCCAGATGGATTGTAGCTGAAACTGTATCTTTAATGTCCTTAAGATACAGCACAGCAACCCATAAACTTATTGAGCTCCACAGAGCATTGGGTGGAAAAGCATTTGCTGTGCCAGATTTCTCCACTAAGTATTTCTCCTGACAGTGACATGTTGAAAAAACATGTAATTGTGAGATCTGATAGTTACAGTGCTTTCGGAAAGAAAGAACAGTGTCACAAGCAAGGGTTAACCTACAGTGATTGATTTACTTAAGTTTTAAGCAGTCAGGCTGAACCTCTGGATAAATGTTTATTTAACATTGAAAATATGTTGTTCATTTTCATGACACAACAAACAAAGTCTCTGTACTTGCTGGGACATAGCAAGGTTAGCGAAGTTCTCTGCCTTCAAAAACAGAGCCCTAGTACTAGGGAAGATTATGAAAATCTACTTTGGCATTTAGGAATAAACTTCATGTTAGTCTCCCATCCATGGGTTTGTTTGAGAAGCTGAGGAAAGGTATTGTTCCAAAGAAGATGAGAGATACAAAAAAGTATTCAGCAGCAAAGTGTACCACTTTACAGGCCTGGTCTAACACCTGTTAATCCCCTTTTTAGCTGAATGTCAATGTAATTCATCAATGTGTTAATTTTGGAAGGGGTAGATTTGAGCATTATCCATGTCCCTTCTACTTCTGTCTGTCCAATCTCGAGACTGAGAAACCGAGATGTTCCCCTTGATTCTATCAACAGGAGAAGGTGCTCAGCACCTTCACACACCAAGGATGCAGCAAAAACAGCCTGTCACAAGGATCAGAGGGTGTCCTGTGCAGTGAAGGCACCTGGGACCATTGAGCAGCCCCTCAGCATTGACTTGTTGTGGAATGGGAAGTTCTGTGGCACTGGAAAACAGAGGCAGTGAATTTAATACTGCTAGAGTTGCCATTGAGTGCTTCTTATATCTCCAGGGCTTTTTGGTGCTGTTTGTTTGTTTGTTTGTTTGTAGGTGAAGAAAATCTTGTCAAGGTAGAATGACATACAGCTGTCAGGGGACAGGAAATGTCAGTGCTGCTGACACCAGTTAGGATGAATATTAAAGCATCTACCAGCCCAGAAGAATTTTAGGAACATGACTTAGGGAACTGAAAGACTGTTTTCCAGGATAAGTGGGGCCAGACTCCCTCATGAAGTCAAGCAACCCCGATACAATCTAGCATGGGCACATACCATGGTACAGAATATAAGGTATTTCTCTGACTTCACACTTTCATCATCTCCTTCATGATGGCTGGAAACTGTCTCTGAAAAAAAAAACGTCATGCCTAGGAAATTAGAAATTGTACTCTACTCTGGCTGCTAGAAAATCGCAAGTTTACTGGTAGTGCTGAAGGGGAAAGGAGGAGAGTTCTCTTCCTCAGCAGTGTGTTCTCCTTCTGTTGTCCACATTCTTCAGTTTGAGATTAATTGTGAAGGAAGGATAGGTGTCAGGACTGGATCCCGATTCTTGTCCAGCAGGACAATTCCTACTGGAGAATTATGGAGCAAGAGGGCTGTACACAAGGCCCCAGTGTTGGCTTGTGATTGCACTGGATCCCCCCTCAAATATTTTTGTCTTTGCTTATGGGGACCAATCCATGTAGCTGCAGTTGTTGCCTTTTGGAAGAAGTCAGCCTCTTACAACACTGATTTTAAATCCAGGGTTGGTGGGTAGGCTCCTTTCAAAAGATGTATGAAAGAACTAAAAAAGATGTGTGAAGAAATATCTTTCAACTTGACAGTACCTTAGGAGGCCTGCACTTCCCTTGGAAGTTGTCTTGAGTTCTCCACATCAATAAAAATGTTGAAAAATCTTGAGAGATTTTCTGTAACATTCTGATTACAAGTGGTTTTGTTTCTGTTCTTCTATAGAGTCCTCTTCTGAGGGAAAAAGAGTAAAAAAGTAACCTAAATTAAGATATCTGCAATAAATCCAGTAAATCCTTTTTAACTTTATATAAGACCCATATTTCCATTTAGGCCATTTTACATTCATTAGAGTCTACACGGGATTTACTCAATGACTAAGTAGAGAAGAGCACAGATAATCCCTTCAGGCCCTAAGGTCTGAAGTTCTTATTCGGGCAAAACTCCAATGACATCAATGAGTCATTTCACCATGTAAGGATTTCAGTAGTGGGCCCTATCAGATTAAATACAACTTTGCCCAAGATTTTACTCTATGAAATTATAGTCATCTCAGACCCTAGATCTTCTGACTACAACTAAGGTGCAGAACACTGCCAGTTTAAAAGCATAATTGTATGAAACCTTATCGGACCTGCATAATACATACTTCTCTTAGTGTGGTACCAAACTGGCTGCCAAAATGTTCATGGTTTTGGCCACGTGTCATCTTTAATAGGAACGTGGCAATTTTGGTAAATTTTGGACTAATTCACCATTAATTATGAATATCTCATACTCCACTTACATAACAACAGCTATGACTCCTTTATTTTTTAATTTAGTCAACTCTATAGGTAATTGGAAGTGGTCTGGACTACTTTTTTTTTTTTTTTTATAAATGTGCAGCTTGTGGGCTTGGAGTTTCAAGAGGAAAGGGAGAAGATGAATTACCCAAATGTGATCTCTTCAGTGTCAGAGAACTGCATTCTCCACACCACAACATGATTTCATAGAAAACCTGTCCAAATTAGGACAGGGATATTGAATCCTGTGAGGAAGGAGAGGGACTGGGTAGAGACAAGCCTGACTTTTATGAGTCTGTGATCTCTCTAGTGGAGGGAACATTGTCAGCGATTCATAAGCTGTTCTTCAGGTAAAAAAGCAGTAAGGAAGAAGAATATGTTTCAGTGGTCAGTCAGACAGATCATCAGTCTTTCCATAATCCAAGATGTACAGAGGAATCTGGCTGAAAGGTCAGGCCTAGAGAGACTCTATTTTTGTTTCCCTTCTGATTTTTAATAGATACTCATTTTCACACACTTATTTAATCTTTCTACCATATCCCTATCCTTGGTCCAAAATTCCAGAGGAAAAATTATAGCTTTTTTCAATGTGCAAAAACTCACATTAGAATGGAAGAGGAAAACAAACTGTAAAGCCCAGGTGGCCTAAAAGTGACTATTTAAAGCAAATATTGCTGGGCACCAACCTCGGTGATTGGATGGATCCCTCGGAAACTGTTTTTTTAGCAGTCTGGTCACACTGGCACGTAGATCCAAAACTGTGTCATCTGAGGTATTCTTTGTATGAAAAATTAAATGTGCCTGATTTTTTTCTTGGGAGTTTGAATTATTTAAATGAAATCCTATCACCCAAAATTCTGGCAACCTGTGGTGAGACAGGAAACAAAAACCTTGCAAATCAAATAGGAAAATACATTCCTTCTAAATCTCAGCTAACCTCCAGTGTTTACTGGGCTAAAGTCTTGGAAACATTCCTTTAGGGAAGATAAATCTCTGGTGTTTGTGACTTGTCCTCATCTATGTTGTAACACGATGAGAGCATTGTAAGGTAATAAGGAGAGGTACACTAATACAATGGTTAAATAATGCCTGACATTCCCAAGAACTCTTGCGTGGGAGTCTTTCTTCCACTGAAAGTGCAGGTTGGACTGATGGATGAGACCACTGCTGTGTCTTCCACAGCTCTATTCACTACCAAGCCACAGAGTGTATTTCATACCTGAGAAGCCTTCAGAAGGTTGCCTGATCCAACACCCCCAGCCAAAGCTGGGCCAGTCTTGAGATAAGATGACATTTAGGTCAGCATCATCGAGGATGTGAGCTTCAGTCAAAATCGGTGAGGGAGCCCTTGATCCGGAATCTGATCTGGCTGCCGAGAGGGTCTCCTGAAAAGCATTTTAATCAGTGCAAAGGCTCACATTGGCTTCCGTGGGAGCTAGGTCAGGCATCAGTTCAGTGAGACTGCCTGCCACAGTCAAATCACAGGATAATACAACTGAGCTTTTGTTGGCAGCATTCAAGGCGCCAGATTGTGTTCTCTCCTGTATTGGTGTCTATCCAAAATAACTCCATTCACGTCACTACAGCAATTCTCTACTTGTTCTGTGTAATTAAGAGAAGGATCTTTCCCACTAGGTTGGTGAAATCACTCAGCATTAGGAGTAGGGATAATCTGTTCATGTTCATCACTGTCAGCATGAAAAGATTTAGGATCCTCTGCAGGACTGAACTTATTTTGTGGGCTTCCATGTTGAAGTCATAAAACCATAAAGGTTGCTAATAAGGACTTTTCAAAAATTAACCTCACCTGGCTCTGCATTTCTACCCAGTTTGGGAACACCAAATTTTCACAGCCTGTCTCAATAACTGACACATATTGACTATGTGGGTCCTGACATCTCCTGGGAGCTGTACTGCAGCAAAGATTTGAGCCTGTGCCCAGCTCTGACTGATGTAGTAAGTACTGGAAAGAGGGCAGAAGAGGTCTGTCCTTCCTATGTCTCCCATTACAGGTTTTATTCCTGTGATATCATGTAGTGGATCTTGTAAACCAGAAGAAAAGAATTTACAAGCTTTAAAATAAGAAACTTCTGAGCAAATCAGAATCACAAGCAGAGCTAACAGCATCATAGCTAATGAATGCACTGTGACATAGGTCCCTGAGGAAATTTTTCCCTGTGACATTTTTCCCTGAGGAAAAATCTCAGAGGAATAGGATAGAGAAGAGAGCTAGAAATGTCAGAGGAAAATTGGGAGAAGTAAGAAAAAGGCAAAAATCCATTAGAATTTGATGTCAGATTTATCAAATACTACTACGCGTGCTATTATTTCTGCTATGGATGACCAAAGTGCTGAGCATTTTTGGCAGCACAGAATTTCAAAGTAATGCCTCTTTAAAAGAAGTCAATCACCCAAGAGAAGTTGCATGGTGTTGTGTTTTAACTCCAGCCAGCAACCAGGCACCACACAGCCACTTGTTCAAAAACATAGCCCCACAACAGCCACTGTGAAGAAAGTCAGCTCGACCCCCGCTGAAACCAGCACACATGGATACAAATCTTCATTTGCAATACAAGAGAAACTTCTGTTACAATCTACAGACTAGTTATTTTTGGCAATGAATTTTTGTCAGAAATGAAAATATAGAATAAGCAAGGGTGGACAGTATGATCCAAAAGGGAAGCACAACTGTGGCTGCAGCAGTGGGAGAGATGCTCAAGAACAGAGAAATCACATCCTCTGTGACTGTGACCCAACTCACCCATACCTCATCTGAGCAGTCAGAGGTAAGCAAAACAGGAGTCCCTGGGGTGTGAACAGTGTTACAGTGTTAACACAGGGACAAGTGGCTTTTTTCATGGTGTTTCATGTTTCTGCATGTAGTAATGGACAAAGCAAGATTGCTCTTGGATCTGATGTTTAACTTTGTGAATATCCCTTTCCTCCTGATTAGTATGAACATCTCAGTGTAGGGATGCTTATAAACATCAACATATAGAGGATCCCGTAAACAAAATGCACAGGAAAGTTGTGTTCCTTAATATTTCATGAGCACTGTGTAAGCATCAGCTGTAAATGAATGCCAGAAGCTGAGCCTTTATAAAACTCTTCTTTTTAGGACATATGCAGCAGGTGGTTACATTTCACCTGGGTCACATTGCGTCACAATACATTTCACCTGTATCACAAGTAAATACCCTACTTAACACAAGTCAGAACCAGTGTCTCAAGTTTTGAGGTGATTTTTTATCTTGCTATATGTTTTGCATCAGGGCCAAATTCTTGTTCAAATCTTATTGCATTTCTTAAAATGTTCCTAGGACATCATGTGTTGGTATAATCCTATGATTGCTTGGACCACTCCTTAAAACATGAAAACTGGCTAACAATCCATAATTTAAACTAAAATTCCTTATGTGTGAAAAAAAAAGACTGGGCACCAGCAGAAGAATAAACATGCCATTCATTGTGTGAGTTAATCTCCAATCCAAGATCTAAAGCATTTCACTGGTTAAGCCTCGAAGTAGGTCTGTGATGTGAATAAGTGAGTAATAAGTGTCTTCTAATTTTTCAGGATCAAATTACTTTGGTCCTGATTTTCAAATATTCTGCCCAGATGAAAAATATTCATGTTAACGTGGAATTTCAAAGACTGGCAAAAAGTCAGGCTTAGGGCTTTGACAGTAAGACGCAAAATAATGACCACTTATTTAAGCCCTCCTATACTTGAATAATTTGAGATGACAGAAGAGGCCAGTGGCAGAACCTGGAGCTGAACCTGGGAGAGCAGATTTCATAATCTTATGATGCAATACCTTTCTCACATAGTGCATCTGCTTCCTTACTGAGGTTTTAGGGTTGTATCATAGCTTTGGTGATCAGTTGGTCAGCAACATTTTTATTTAAAAGAACACACTGTCATTTTCTACTCTTTAATCATCAAATCAGACTGTTGAAACTTCATCTTTCCAACTAGTATAATTGAGTAAAGAATCAAGCACACAATTTTCATCTCTCTTTGACTTCTTTCTCATACTCTGGCTCAGACATTAGAGCTCTTCTGGAAGCTTCTTAGGTTTCAGGCACATGTATGAGGTTGTCCTTGTTTTGTTGGTTTTAGTGTTATAATGACCCTTTAACTTGGAATTTATTTCACATTACAGTAGTAGAAGGGTGCTTAAAAAACCTGTGGAGGAGAGATGCTCTTTGTTTAACTCTTTACAGATGTCACATTAGTCATAATAGGTAAAGAATGTATCTCCTGGCTTTACTCTGAGTTGTAGCAAATGGCTTTGACCCACATCCTCATAAATTAGGATGTAAGCAGAAACTTATACAACTACACCATACAAATGTAATGAAAATCAGACCCCTGACATGTAACAACTCTATCTGTCCTCTGTGATACCCTTTTGTGCCTCTCAATTATAGCCATGGGCATAATGATCAAATTATACCAAAATTTTCAGTGAGGGTTAGGCTTATCTAGTTATTTGTAAATAAAAGGATTTGCTTTTCACACTTCAGTACGATTTCATTCATGTCTGAATTGTATACTCTGCTTACACTGCAGAAATGGCCAAACAACTATCCTTAGAAGTATTGTGCTGTCATGTGACTTTTTTATTGCATCATTGAGGGCTTGACTCTACACCTCTGAATTTAAAAACCATGTTATTACCATAGCACTACCACATAAAATGTTCACAGCTCATGTCTTGGAGGCTTCTTGCTTTCCCACATCAAAGAACTCATATAAAATACATGATTCTTTATCAGTAAGCCTTCTGTCTAGTTTCTAGAACAAGTATGATTCAGAACTAGCTGCTTTGCAGGGAGGATGAAGATAAGACTGAAGCAGCAGAGCTTTCTCTCACATTTCTTTAGTACCATGACACAACTTGCCTGTCATCTGCTGTCTACTCATTCCCTACCTGTCCCAAAGTAGCAGAAACTATCTGCAGGTTTCCCCGCAGCTGAGCATTATATGATCCTTCATTCCACACAGCCTGCTCCAGGCCAAGGTTATTGTCAGTCACTGCATATGCAAGGGAGAAGGTGGCCCCAAGAGAGTGGCTGGTTTGACTCCCAGCTTCTGTGTAACCTGTGTTTTGTGGTTTTGAGGACTTTAGTGGAGAGGGATCAGCTCTGCTCTTCTCATGCAACCTACTCAGTAGAGTATGATGGTGAACCAAACCAGTGCAAGAGTTTAGGAAGGAGAGACAAATTGCTTCTCCCAGAGTTTCCTTATTAATCAGATAATACTGAAAAAAGCACTGTTTGCTCTGTTTGCTATACAGCTCAGAGCATTTCTTAACAGGTGAGACTAAATCCAGTCAATACCTATTCTGTAAAGTGACGATGCTTGCATCCCATGCTGCCAAAGGATCAGTTTACCAAATCGATTGTCCTGGCAGCTCAGGAGACAATTACCAATGCTTTCAATGATTAGTTTCTCTTCCTGTTTAGTGTCCAGTTACACTTAGAGCATAAAGTTTCCTCAGTAACAATTTCACTACCTACATATATTCCAGTACTACCCTTAATATTTGGCATATGTTTTGCTGCAGGAGCTTGGTTCTGGTTTAAGTGGAAGACACCAAATGTTAGCTTGAATGAAAGCCCACTGAAGCCAGGGAGCAGACATCAGTCTTGAATTTGACCTACAGTCTGTGGCACTAAGGAAGAGGGCCACAAAATTAATTGTTGATATATGTGCTAGCTAAATAGATTTTCACCTCAAAGCATACTTGAGTCTTAGAATAATGCAACTATTTCAGCTTTCTTGGATGATATGCCAATGGTACGGCCTGCAGCTAATATGGATCATATCTTTCTTTTAGTTATTCCAGCACTCTTTTATTGATTCAATGTGTTCAACGTCTCTCCTATCATGTTCATTAAGAAGAAATATCACAGATTCTAGATGATAGCTTTTTGAACCAAATCCTTAGCAGTGGAAAACTAGGATAAACTGCCTGAATACCCAAGTAAACCTATAAACTGCAGATCTTGCTGTGTACCTGCAGTGTCTTGCTATCTGTTTGTAGTTATGCTATTGTAGCTTGAGAACAGTAACCATGAGAAGAAAATTGACACTACTCTTTGCTCAACCACATGGCACAAAACTCACTCTATCATGTTTTAGGTGATCAAAAAATGGACAAGGCTGGGCTCTCATTTACAGTCTACAGCAATAAGAGGGAAAAACAGAATTGCATTGCTTAATGGCTGTATTATACATAATATGTACTCTGTATAAAAACAGACATGCAAAGTGATAAATTAATTGCAGATGGAGTACAGTAAGCTCAGCCTCCTGAGAGTTAGACAGTAATATACAATAACAACACCACAGTCTCCAGGCCATGAATCCACCACCCACATCCAAGACAACTCAGGGCTTCTTAAATAATTATGCCAAATTGTAATGCAAACAGTGTACAGAAGGAGGAACAAGGAAAATAATTGGCGTGTCTACCCTAAGGGTCTTCCAAAGATTAGAGAGAAAAGCCCCAGGACTGGCATGTTATTTGCTTTGTTCTTTATCTTTTTACTGGTTGTTTGCATCAATTTTGGCACTGGATGATTTAGAGCACCCTTAGTTTTGATGGATGCAGGTGGTGGCGTGTGCATGGACCCTTAGTAAATAATATTACCAATGTGGGTTGCTTGAAGTGGCTCTGTTATCAAGAGTTCTGTCTTAATTTGAAAATACATCTATGTGATTAAATAATGTCTTAGAGCTAGATTCATTTGTCTTCTTTGATTTTCGTGGTGTTCTAATTAAAACTCCACATACATAATTATATGAACCAGAACAGTGAGCAACTTGCTTTTCCTCATTACAACTTAATGCATGGTGGAGATGCAGGGAGGAAATAATTTCACATACAGGAGCATTGCAGGAGAGCGTGAGTTTACCAACAGCAGCTGAGTACCATAGGACTTAAAACCCCAGATGTGCAGCTTGGGAATACCTGCACCTGTTCTGGTCACAGAGGAGCAAGGACATCACCATCAAGGTCACAACAGCTGTTGCCTATGGAAAAAGGGGTAGCCTATGGGGTAATCTATAAGAAATTTTAAGAGAAATGTAAATAATGGTTAGGCTGTTTCCTGAAGAGTATTGAGCGGAGGAAAAAAGATAGCAGCAATTACCAGAAATGTGAAGGGCTTCAGAGGAAAGTTTGAAGGCACTGGCTGAGTGATGGTATGAGGAGAGATGTGCATAAATATTTGCAAGGGCTTAACACTCAGTGGAGAGTGGAATTACTTATCTAGGAACAACAGGATGAGCATGATAAAGTAGCCCTGTAAATGTGATACAGAGCAGTGCTGCAAGGTGGAATGTACAGCTATGTAGTTCAGCAAAAATAGGCATCAGAAACAAGAGCTGCTCCTGGAACATGGTGTTTGGCTTGATTAGGACGAATTTTACCACGTCCTAGTGAGGAAGAGGAGTTGCAAGAGGAAACAACAGTTGCAGCTTCAAAATTCCCCAATTAACCTATCACCTCTCATCAGAAAGACCACCCAGGAAAACCACAGCACTGGAAACCTCAAAGACTCACTGCATTCTCTCTTGCAGAGTTTTTCCCACATACTGTGGGAAATCGTGTCCTGCATACTCACCTGAAATGCCTTCATTTTTCTCTTGAATAGCAGTAGAGAATTAAGAGTATGCTGGTGTACAGAGGCAGGGGAAAGAGTAATGTGAAGAAGCATAGGAAATGCTTTGAGTCCTATTTCCTACAGAGTATGTAGAATTTTAAAGTCTTTCCAGATGGAGATGGCAGAGGAGACTAAGAAGAAAGCAAAAGAAAGGAAAAGATGCCCATACATCCCATATCACAAGAAACAATAGGGATTTTTTTTTTTTTTTTTTTTTGCTTAATGGGTGAAGGATTCCTTATTCTGCATGTATCTTTCAAAAAGATATGGGTATGTCAAACCATGGTGTCATACTGTTAATTTACTTTCTCCAGAGAGAAAGATTAAATAAAACCCCAAAGAAAAGCAATAACAATACCAAACCTAACAAAAACCAAAACAGTTCTGTAAAATAGGGATTACAGAAACTGAATCCAGAATGCTTATACTCTCCCAGCATATTAATTCAAACCTTGTAAATCTAAGTGTGTTGATGGAGATACTTCTCACTTACACCCTATATAAATCTGGAACAAAAAATGTCAGGAGAAAGACAAATAATTATCTCTATTACCAGCTAATAAAGAATGGAAAAATAGATAGATGGGACAATGGGCCACAGTGCCTTCCGGGGACTGCTTTGTACTTTCCACAGGCATCAGCAGCAGTGTCTTGAGGCATTGTGCAAACACTGCCATTGTAATGACACGCATGGTCCTTTATGTGATCCAAAGGCATGTGATTGACATGAACATTTTTGCTCACACAATATGGTGATGAAAGCTCCTGCCTACAATAATGATCCACTGATTTCTTAAGGAATGTTCTAAGGATGAGAAAAATGCAAAAGACATTTACAAATTATACAAAATCTCATTAAAGGCTTCCGGGGTTTTTTTCTCTTACATTTTTTTCTTTGAAAGGTAAGGTTTCTTTTTAGAGGTACTTCTTAATGGGAAACTGCTGAATACCCCATCCTCTTTCTCATTCAGGTCCTTGGAATGAGTCATCTTCAGCTCAGCTTTCCTTCCTTCCTTCTTCCTGAGCCATTCAGAAATGGTGCTGTTTCTGCCTTCTCTGTATTGTCTTATCCAGGGTGACCCTTTGTATTTAAGAGCCTTCCAACCATTAAAAATAGGCTTCCTTTTTCCTCTCTTTCCCTCTCTTCATTTTAAGATGACCATTTGGTGTCTTTCTTCATTTTGACTGCAACATTTGAAAGGACAGGATTTAACATTTTGACTATCTGTCCTGAGCTGAGAGCCTGGCTCTGCTGAGCTCCATTTAATGGTGTCACTCCAGTATTTTCCTTGTCATCACAGAATCATTGCAGAATCATAGAATGGTTTGGGTTGGAAGGGGACTTAAAGATCATTAGTTCCAACGCCCTGCCAGGGACACCAGATCAAATTGCTCAGAGCCCCATCCAACCTGGCCTTGAACACTTCAGCTTCTGCTCCTCACACCAGCCACAACCCCCCTTGAAGTCAGCATGGCAACCCACTCATGTCCACGAAAACCTATTACAATATTCCACCTTTACCACTGGCTGTGTTTTACTGGGTGGGGTGAGGGGAGAAGGGTGACAGAATGAAGGTCCCACTGCTATAAATAACATTCACTGCAGCACAGAGCAGTTTTGACTTTATTTCAGTCTTTTTCAGAAGGCACAAAAGTATGAGATCACAGCTATTTTGTATGAAAGTCTGGCCTGAGAGGTGAACTTTGCTGTTAGCAATATCAGCATTCAGCTTCCTCCTACTTTTATCTCATTCACCAGTGAATTAACCTAGTAGGGAAGTCTATAAGAAAAATAAATTCAGGCTCAATTCCTCTGCTGGTACAAACTGATATTATTCATAGCAGTTAACATCAGTAAAGGTCAACCTCTTTTGGTAAAACTTTAATAACTTTAATGCTTGATCTCATTTTCTTTCTTCTTTTTTTTTTTCCCTTTTTTTCCCTTTTTTCCCCCCTGAAGGCCTCCCTTCAAAATGCAGTTGCTGAGATCATATGCTTTGCCTATCAATTGTCCACTGTCAGTTCCTCCTGTCCTCTTTGATTCACTCTTCAGACTCCCTTGGCTTCAGGACATGAAGGTCAGGCTTTTTGTGTCCAGTTTGAATGCTCTCTACAGGCTGATCTTTCTGCCCACCTGCCCTTATAAAGCCTGGACTGTCAGAGGGTGCCTCAATTCCCACCCTTTATGAATAGAAGCAAGCAGAAGAACCCATTGCCCTCTACTCTTTGGAGACCTCCAGATGAACAATGAACCAAGTCAAACTAGCCAATCAAACTAAATCTCAAACCCAACAGGTCACCAAAAAAACTGCAGGATTCCCATAAGGATTTGTTGTGGTCTATGAACCTGAAACTATTTCTAAGCATGAAATATGCTGAAAACCCAAACCTTCTGGCAAAACTGGCCTAGGAGAGTTCAATACAGTGCAGAGTAATCTTGATGATGTATGGCAGAAATGCGAGTGAACTATCCATTTTCAGCAGATCTTCCCTTTTTCTTCCTGAAAATCAAAGCAAAATTCAGAAGATACAAGCTTGTGCAAACCAGAACCAGGAGACAAGCTTTACTGTGCCCACAGACACCATGCCAGCAAGAGCTACACATGCCCCAGCACAAACTCCCCGTGCTTGCCCGTGTCCTAGGAAGGACACCAGGCTGTGTTCAAAGGGCAGAGCTGGGCAACCCTCTTCAAGCACCAAAGAGCAGAGGGCCAGGATATCCATAAGGTGGTGTGGAAACTCACCTTTGTAAAGCTTCATCTGCCCCTGCTCTCTGACCTTAAACCTGAGGCAATGGTGCTGCCAGCTGTGTGTGCCTGGCTCCTGGCTAGGCCACAGACCTGACATCTCATTACATGGAAATCAGGAGTTTGGGATGGAGTAGAGGAAGGAGGGGAGGGGGGAAAAACATGGCCCATGCAGTCCTTAGCCCTACACAGGTTCTAGGCTAATATCCATACCACTAGACTTTCTTTCCTTCTAGATGAAGGTCATAGATTTAGCGCAATGGACAATTTGTTAAAACCTCTTATGAATGAGTCAGCTCGAATCCGTTCACTTTTCTGTTCTGTCTGCTTCTTGCAAAGTCTCTGGCCTTGTTAATTGCCAGAGCTTTCCCCCTGCCCTCACTTGATTATAGATCATTTAACAGGCATGGAGAAAAATGTCATTTGGTTGCCCTTTAGACTCTAGCCGGAAAGTGACAATAAATTTAAAGCAGAGTTTTGGGATAAAGCAAAAACTATTTCTGAAGAATGACAGTATGTGTTAAGCATAAATCTTGAAGCTTAGCAGCTGAATTCTGAACCCATGCAATATTACACTGCCCTGTGTCATTAGCAAGCTGCCAAAATGACAGCAAACTGGATTATCTCCTTCATAATGTAGTCTGTTCAGCACAAAATAAATGACTGCTGACTTTTAACAATGTGCAGCACCATTAGAGTGAAACTGTGTCGTGACCAGAGGCAATCCTACATGGAATTACCTTGGAAAATGAAGCTGTAATTAATCTTTTCTAGCTACATGTTACCCTAAGTTCTTCTTATCAAAACCATCTAATGAAGCACTGCATTATTTCCAGTTTCATACAAGCCTAACTCCCTTGATGTTATTGGAGTAATAACACTATTGACTTGGAGCAGTACCAGAGGAAAGCAAGGCATATTCCCCACATATTGCCTAGCACAACCACATCATCATGGTTTCTCCAACTCAAAGGGTGTCTCCAACACACTTTCTAATAACCACCATCTAGGAGAAATTCAAAGCTTAATACTGGTGCTCTCAGACCAGAAGCTTATGCTGTCAACCAAACCAGCAAAAATATATGAGCCAGAGGGAAACAATAACAGATCTTTAAACACCTACAGTCTTTTGGTTTACAAAGTCTCTGCTTTACACTGAGTCATGAAGAAACTCTGTAGAGATCTGGTCTTCCAACTGATCATGAAACTGAGCATGAAAATCCAGCTGAAGTTTTTCCAGGGTTTAGCAGAACAGGACTTCTTTTCACTCTTTCAAGATGAAAGATTTAAGGAATTGTATTGTCAAGCCTAAGTACAACATCCTGCACATGTCTCTACTGAATTTCATCCTACTATCTCCAGTCAGTTTTCCTAAGGTGATGAGATAATTTTAAATTCCATTTCTCACCCTGATGCACTGCAGATTTCCCAGATTTGTGTCTTCCTCAGATCAACCAAACACCATCACTACCAACCTTCAACATCACTACTACCAACCTTCAACATTACTACTGAAGACACTGAGCTATGCTGGAGTCAGAGCAGCCTCAGGTGTTCCCCCTTCAGGGCATTCTTCCAGCTGGGCAGTGAGTGTGCCACCAAACTACCCCTTCAAAGCCTCATTTCTCTAGCTAGTGAGAGATGGCACCAGAAATGGTGCAGATCCTCAGCAGCCCTGAAGGGCGGGGTCCCAGGTTTGGGTGTTGGCTGAACCTTGGAGAGCATCTCGGTGGGAACCTGCATGGATCACCTGCATCTGTGAAAGAGTGGGGCAGAAGGATGGGCAGCACTGTAGCTCAGTCACTCCACCTTGTGTTATGTCCATCTATGCGAAGCCTCCTAAATGTTGAGAGACCTGGTGTTCTCTCCATGGGAGCAGGCCCAGTAAGTAAGTTGTCCGAAGGCAACCACCAATTGTGGTTGTTTTACCTTTCTGAGAGAATGAAGGCAGTGTTTTTGTGCAGGAGCTGGGTGTGTCATTCCAAGCAAGCCCAGGCAGGTGGGCCACATTGCATGTTCACCTGCCTTTTGGCCCTTCCCTGAAGACTGAGCACACATGCATGTGGGTAGCCTGTCACAGCATCAGCCAGGCCACAGCTGCCTCCAGATTTGGAAGAAGCAGGCTTCTGCCGACCAAGAATGTGCTTCCAGCAAGCTGGCCTCTTCAGCAAGGCAGGCGTTTTGCTAATTTTCTGCATGCATGTACACATCTCCACATGAGCACTCAGCTTGCTTGGCTGTATCCAAACCACCAGCACCTTGGAGGAGTCACAAGGGAGAGGCTGCCTACCTCACTGCCAGCTGCTTCATCAGTCCTGACTGTGTGTGACTCCCAAATAAGAATTAATCATGCAGCAGAGCTGACATGATCTGAGAGGGGATACAGACACTCAGAGTCAGCCAGAGGTGTTCTTCCTAACCGTATCCCGGTTTTAGAAGAAACACCTGACTACTGAAGAAAATACTCCAGATCCCAGCTCTTTATGTCTTTGACTGCAATCTGAAATAAAACCCCCAAAGAGACTCTAAGATGATCTAAATTAACATCTCTGATATGCTTATTTAAATTATAAATCCTGGAGGATTAGAGGTGTGTGTGAACAGAGCTTGGGGTGATAGGGCTTGTCTGTGGTGGTGGCACTAATAAAACAAAGAAGTCCAGATTTCAAAAGTAGTCAGGTGTTTTATTAGGAGTTAATAATATATCCCTGTGAACAGGTGGATTTGTGGCATCTTTCTGGGTGGCAATAAAAATAGGGTTTTTTTACAAAAGGACTGTCCTCTGTCCCTACTAAAGGTATTTCTGCTTTGCTAAAACTTCACAATGGTATGCCAGAAGATGTCACAATTCAATGCACTGAATTCAGAGGTGAGCATTGAGTGTTCATCCTCATGATAATAATCAATGGGTTGCTACATTTTCTCATGCTTGGGATAGGTCCTGCATTTTGCTGTACTCAGTGGGAAATAGCAAGTAAAATGGGGGTGATTTTGCTAAAAAGTATGCTGTGACTCCCCTGGTTTTCCCTCAATACAGTACTGGTCATATGCATGTGCCCGAGTTTTCAGCAGAGGAATGGTTCTGTTACAGACTGAGCTGCTGAGCCAGTACCTGAATTCATGGAAATTCTTTTCACCTGTGTCATTTATTTAGTAAAGCCTCATTCACATCAATGACTAAGAAGATAATTTTACTTTTGCACCTTTGTCCTTGATCTATTGAATATTTTTCTTCCAGCTACCAGTCACCAAAAGGGCATGTGTCCTTACGTGTGCGTGTAGGACAGTTTTGCCTAAATAACTGCCTTGATGTCATTAATTTAAAAAAAAAAATTGAAAAGGATTCATTGCTGCAGCTCAGAAGTCTGAAAGGCCTAAAGACAGATGTGAAACCCAGCAAGATTGCAGTCTAGGCTCATGAAAATGTTCTTCATGCATATTTCATATACAAGCAATTTTCCATTTCTTTTCCCCTGCTCACCTCCCAGCAGTCACCCAAGAAATGCATGCTATTCACTGAGGTAGAACCTACTATTTTTTTTAATGTCAGGTGCTGGTTTGATGACAGAGAGTTGGAATAATTCCTAGAGACTGCTAATACCCCTGAAAAGCTGGAAGTTTGAACTGCTGCTAAGCTACAGATTTGGGGTGTTCTAACTAAAATGCCAAGCACCTCACATCTACTGTGAAATAAATAGCAAGGAGAGATCTGGATCTCATGTGCACACACACACACACACACAAAAAATAGTTGGTGATAGTAGCAGAGCATTTCTTGGTCAGCACAGGGCTTCACTACTTTAAGATGACCACAACTGAAAGATCTGTGCAGGAAAAAGTGCCCCCTAGAAGCTTGTTCTTCAGGGATTAAATGGATATTAGTTTTCTCTTGGTACTAGGACACTGGAGAATTGCATAATGGGGCATACTGAAGAGTTTCTGAAGAGGAAGTGAGTCAAAGTTTGTTATTTTCAGTGCAGCCAGGATTGTGTTTTCTCCCACTTGCTGGGGGGGTTGATTTACCCAGCATACTGTGCTACAGGAATCACAGCCAGGATCAAGAGCAAACATCTCAATTGCGACATCCTGGCAAGAAGCTTGTTCTAACAAGTAACTATTTTGAGAAAAGAAGAAAAAACAACAAAAGTTGGCAAAAAGAGCTGCAAAGGGCTGTGTTGCATGTGGATGCTTCCTACTGCTCCCCAGACCTTGCAGACCTGGCTCTGTTGTCCAGACTCCTGCTGCCTCTGCTCTGCCAAAACAACTTCTCTGTCTCTGAGGCTCTCCTGAACACCCACAGTGTTTCTTAAATCCGTCTCTCTGTTCTTCCTGATCCATTATTCCCATCCAGCTGCCAGTACTCCCGTGCACTGTTCCTGCACAGTGAGTTGCAGGCAGATCCAGTTTTCCCTGCACTGTTTGCTCCCTAATGCTTCAACGTTCAGGTGCACCGAGGGGTATTGCACCATGTGCCTCAGGCAACACTGCCTGCCTGTCACTACCCACAAGATCTGAAATATTCATGTAGGGCTTAATTTGCCACTGCCAGGCGTCTCCTTGGGTCATTTACATCTGCACAAACATCAGGAAACAGTGGCTGTGATATAGGACCAAAAGTGAGTAGCTGTAAATTGACAAGGGCCATTTGTCACACTGCCTCCAGATATTTCCTGTGCCACAGCTATTTTTATTTCTTCACAAATAAAGACTGTAGACTTCAGTTTGCTCCTGCTCATATCAGTCTTGACTCAAGGCTCTGACCAGGAGAATGACACAAGGAAACTTGCCTCAGCACAGGCGGGAAACTCTACCTTAGATTCTGCACAGTTCTGAAATTCTTACAAAATATATGTTGGTGCTAGAGTACTAATCAGCATAAGAAACTAACATGACATTAACAGTCTCTTGTAGACAGACTGTGAAAACAGACTATTATCTTGAATATTTCAGAAAGATTGGATTCTAGGTTCAGGGTTGGCTTTTCTTCTTCTTTTTTTTTCCTTTTCATTTACTCACTTAATGCTATCAAGCATCAAAGGAAATACTTTCAAGCATTATCCCGAACAAATCTCTGCAGCTGAGGCACAGCAGACGTCAGACAGTGCAAAGTGCAGTAGCCTTGAAAGTGTTTGAGCCATCTGGACCTTTGACATTAGCCTGAGGTTTCCTAAATCACCTACTTAGATGCATGGCAAAATGCTTTACACTGAAGCAGCTCTCAGTTGGTTTCCACTGGCAATTGATGGCAAAATAATTTGTGTTTGTGATATTTATATGGAAGACTTTTAAAATATGAACAGGCAGGATTTGGTTAGGATTAGGGGGAGTGTATTTGTGGAAGCAAAATTTAATCTTTCTCTCAAAATTTTATAGTACATTTTAAAGTACATTTTAAATTTAAATTGAGAGCTTTACTAATCAGCATTTGCTTTGAGATCCCTAGATGGCAGAGTACAAATGTGAAGACAGAGAAAATCAGGATTATTGTTCCTTCATATAATAGGCTTCAGATTAGGCAAGCCTGGCATACATTGAATTGCAGTGACCTGGAGCCCTTATCTACCTCTAACAATACAGCACAGCTCTGACTAATAAAGGTTTCTCAAACTCAGGCATGAAGTACTTCGTGAGACAATGATAAAGAGGGCGCCAGGACATGCCTCAGATATACCAGGACCACCAGGGATAGTAGAGTCTTAGTGACTTGGGTTTATAGTCCTGTGGTTACATTCACCTGCTCAAGCAATATTCTTCCTTTCCTCAAATGACAAGTGGCCTCCTGTTAGCTACTGACCATAGAAAGAAAAACATCTCAAAGCGGGAACCCAAAAGAAAAATAGAATATTTTCACTCAGTGCTTTGGGAACTTGGCTGAAAAAAAGTTCAGTGAACACTCCCAAGACTGAAAGATATCAAATGAAAATCAGCTAGTTCTGTCTCTTACAGATAAAAGGGATTCTTCTTCCTCACCAAGGGGATTTAACAGGTCTGTAGAGATTTGTAGTCAATAGAAAATTGCTTTCTAGAACTGGCAGTTTTCTGGCAAAATACTTTATTCTAGTTAATCATTCTGTGCGTTCTCTGGAAATCTGGTGTGATATCATGTCTGGCTATAGCTCTGGTTTTCTCTCTCTTGTGAAATACTGACACTGGCAATCACATCCACAGCACCAAGCAGCATCCCTGAGGGATTCATTCAGTTGCTCAGCCCAGGAGCTGGCTCTCCGTCTCTTCCCTCAAGGACTCCAGCAGTTGCATGGCTGGCAGTTGTACCACTCTCCTTCCAGGTAATGGGTTATCTGCACAGGTGGAGGGTCTGAGAAGTTAACCTCAAGCAGATACATAAATACAATCTGCCTGCACCCATTTTGTTGTACCTTCAGCTGATTTTGTACTCGATGTTTTCTCCAGTCACCCCTTTGAACTTCCTGTTGATGCCTGAAGTGTCTGCATGTCAGGCATGTTTTCCAGCCGCAGTGTCATTCTTCTTCCTGCACCTATTTTTAAACTTTCTAGCTCCTTTTGATGGTGGGCACAGCATTGTTCAGTGCAGTAATGCAATGGCAAGAGGAAGACACAGACAAATGAAGCACCTTTGTGATAAAGCTAAAGTAACTAAACCAGCCTGCAGTTCCTTTGCAGCATTTGTTTCAGGTCTTGGCCTCTCCCAAAGTATTCTCAAGGAAACCATAACAGGGTAAGATGTTGACTTGGCTATTTTTGTGACAGTCTCCAAAGTCCTGGTCACTAAGGGTCCTATATTTGGGCTTACGCTTGGCCCTTCAGGCAGGACAGTCATAGCATCCAAGGGATGTCCAGGAAGTAATTGTATACTCCTTGTGCAAGAAATATACATAAAATTATGCATTCCCAAAGTGTACAATGCTTGGTAATTATACACAGTAGACCCAAAAATATCATTTAACACGTGTGCTGGTTTTTAAGGCAAAAATACTGGTGAATTTACTTTGTGATTATATGGTCCTTACCACATGCACTTTCTTCCAGTATTTGATACTTACTATGTCATTAAATGGTCAGCAATTGCTTTAGAGGCAAAGACTGCTTGGAAAATTGTTCTCTGCAAAATGAAGCATTATTTAAAAATCATTAACATTTTTCACCACAGCATTTTTCCTAAGGAAAAATCTACAAATCTTGTAATTCAACTTCAGTCTACATTCTTCTGGAGATATTTTGTGTTCCTGTTATTCTGAGAAAGCATAATGATGTTGTCTCAAACTTTTTAGATCAATGTTTCTCTCTATCCATTTTCCTCTTTAGGTCCTTCCCTCCTAAATCAGAAATAAAAATTGCAAGCTGACTAATTTTAAGCCAACAATACCCCTGTTCCTCCTGAAGCCAATGGATGTGGCATAGTTCCCACTGACTTCCCATAGTCCAAGTTCTGTTATAGGGATTTTTGCCATGTGGATGGAATAACTCCACCGAGGTCAATAGGTTTGCAAAGAAAATGCCTGGGCACAATAGCAGCACAACCCATCCTAGTGGTGGGAGGATCTCTTCCAATTTCTTCTGAAGCAGGCATATCTACAGATGCCTGCACACACACCAGACTGGAGCTTGCAGTGCACAAGCTCTCTTTATGTTTGCTAGCACGGTATGTTATTTTGTTAGATTGCTGGGCTGCAGCACAGAAACACAAATCAGCCCAACTCAGCCTGATTGAAAATTAAGGAAAATGTAGACTGAAAGAAACAAAGAGGCAACTCTAGTCAGAATATTCTATATCAAGACTTACAGGGCTCTACCTAGAGTAATTTTTATGGCTCCTGATGTAAAGACAAAATTCCTATTTAGCTCTTCTGCTTTTGCTTGAGTTTTCTATTTCTTCCAAGGAGCACTGAAAATATTTAAGTGGTGATTCATAACAATATGACACCAGTTAAGTTCTGAGACTGGAATTCACTCATTTTCAGAGGACCAACAGAATGGCTGTATATTACTGCTTTGTCAAAATAAAGCTCAAAGGAGACTGTGGTAAAGCACGTACCCCATGCTGGCTGCATACACAGGGGAGAGTTTCTTCCTAGTTTGCAGATCTTTGCCAGCATGGCATTCTTCAGAACAAACTGTACCCAAAAGCAATATGAGCATGGAAGTCATGACTCTCTTTAGCTCCTGTGGTCATGGTATCCATCTGGGCAAACAGGATCTGTTAATTTATGGTGGCTCCTACCACATCTTGTTTTCAGTCCTGGTGAAAGCAATGAGTGGTTTATGGGAGCCAAGACCAGACAGCTAAGGACAGCTTGGGTAGAAAAGGAGGATATGAACAGAGCACCTGGCCACAGAATTACTTGCTGGTTGGTAGGTGCAAACAAGTGATTTTAATAACTACAATGCTATAACAGTTCAAATGCTAAATGTCAGATTAAAAATGTTTTGGGGACTGGACTCTTTAATAATAATAATAAAGTATTTCTCCTCTGAAAGCCAAATGCTTTCTTTAGACATTTTCCTTTTGAGGAAAACCACCCTTTCTCAGATGTTTCTCAGCTGACAGATTACCACATTGCTTGCCTTAGAAAACAGATGCATCCTGCCTGTGCATGCCTGTGTCAGAAGAGTGAGTTTGAAAATAGCTGTCCCTACAAGAAAGACCTTCTGATCATATGACAATGCAAAGATAGTTCAGGGGTTCAAAGCAACTATACCCCTCAGGCATCTTTGTTCAGGTCCAAGTAATATCATAATCATTTTTTCCTGGAACCTCTATTTTAATTGCTTGGGCCAAGATTTTTTTTGGGGAACCCAGTATGGCCACAGAATGACTGCCCTCAAATGCTTGTTACCAGCTGAGATAAAACCTAGGGTTTGGGGCACCTGTATTTTATAATACTACTAAAAATACTGTGTGAGCCTTTGGGTTTCAGCTTTTCCCAGGTCAAAACATCTCGATTCTCTCTGCTCTCCCACAGAGAACAAAGTGTACCCCTGTTTAACCAGCAAGAAGCCCCAAAAAGCATCTCTGCAACTTCATCTAGCAGCAAAGCCAGTAGATCTGCTCTGAAAATAGAAGCAGCAAAAGAGAAATGGGTGATGACTCACAGCTTAGCAGTGCTCTTGTTTATAGTGGCATAAAACAAGAGTAACTCCCTTGACACTGGTGAAGTTAACACCCTTTCAAGTAGCCACACTTCTTGGATAATTTTAGATAAATCTACACTCATTCATCATGATTCAGCTTTGATATTGGATTGACTCAACTGGTTTACAATTCAGTGAGGCTCCAATGCATCTGATCAATCAAGAGTAATGAGAGAAGCTGAAATTTGTACTTATTTGTACAAGTGCAAATCATTGCTTGGGTGACACAGGCCCTGCATCATGCAGTCTATGACTTTCCCAGACAGAAGCTCCCCTGCAGTCACTAGACGGGTATTAGTTTAAAACAAGTGGAAAAGAGTGGGAAGAAAGCTTGGCTGAGGGATGAACGAGAGTGTTTGTTGGTTTCTTGCATTTCCTTGGCATTACACAACACAATTTTTGCAGACATGGCTAGATTCCTTCCTGGAGGAACTTGCTGAGCACAAGGGTGGGTTGAGGATTTTGCTTGCCTGTTTGTTTTCCTTCGAAAAGCAGGAGGTTTCTCATTAAGAGTTTATGGGAAATACAGTTATATAAAGGTGTTTCTGTTTAAGTGAAAATATTTACTAGGGGGAAAATGTTTCTCATCTGTACTTTCAGTTCCTGAAAAGAGATAAGAAAGGTGCCTGACCTCCTGTGGGAAATCCCAAAAGAGGACAGTATCACATATGCAAAACAACCCCAAAAAATTTGGCAACAGACCTAGGGCAATCAGAAGTACAAGAAAAGCTCTAAACAATGACCCAGTTACTGAGCTATCTATTGTCATTGCCTATGTAAATGCTGATGGAGGTATTCTGCTGATCCAGCAGTGTGCTATTCTCTGGCCAGACCCCCCACTTAGATTTCTGGGCCACCCCACAGCAAGCAAGAGAAGTTATCAGACCTTGTTGATTGTCCACTGAGGAGTGGAAATGAAAACAGCTAAACATCTGCTATTCTTCACAGCAACATTACAGCTCAGCTATGCAATCCACCTAGCTCACTTCCAGGCAAACGAAGTGTGGTGCCAGCGTTTCCAGTATTATAAATCATGGTTACAATCTGAGATGCTGTTAGAGATCCTATAAATAAAGGTAAGTATATGTGGGGTGGGGGCAAAGATAATAAAAAAGATCCCACGTGTGGGGATTCGTGCTGTTGCTCAAACAAAGGGATGGGATTCAACAGGCACAGCTGCTCCTTGCCTGTTGCTGCCTCCACCCATTCATTTTAAACAATATCCATATTTAATTGAGCAATCTCAATGATATTTTCTCAAGTGCTTTTGAAAGGTCTGTTTGGTTCATTTTCCTTGGCACCTTTATCCTCCAGCTGCTAATTTCCTTATTACTAAGGACGCTATCATTCACAGGAGGTCTAGATCTTGACTGGTCCTGGATCCAGTAGATTTTAAAGCTGACGTGGTGAGATATTATCCATTGTGATATAATGGCATTTTAAAAAAGCAATTATAGTCAGCCTTTAAAGATGTATATGGGAAGTCAATGCCTGGGTTTTGTCCCCTTTGGAGAAGCAGTCAGCAGCAACTAAGCACCATGCAAGTCCTGTTCTGCACCTGCCTCCACACCTCCTTTTGGGCTCATCTCTAGTAATTTACTGACAGCAGAAAACAGCAACTTTTGGCTTTCCCTGCATTTGGCTACTGCACCGTGGAGCTGAAGCCTGAGAAAAAGGAACATGTGTGGTATCTACACAACCGTGTGCAGAGCAGATAGGAGCTGGGACAGAGCACCAGCTTGTAACCCCCAAGGAGGGCCCTTGGCACGGGTTGCATGTGCTGGATAAAGGGGGCTCAATCTGAGTCTGGGCTACATTGCATGGATCTGCTCTGACATCCTGGAGGAGCCACAGCAGGACAAGGGGAGCCTCATATATCTTCATAACTTCTGGATGCTAAGCCATGCTGCTAACCCACTTTACAATCAGATATACAGGGAGTATGAAGGGCAAAGGAAGCCAACAACATATTGGAAATGAACCACTTTTACAGTTTAGGGTTGCTTTCATTTTTGCTAAAGTGCTGTCAAGTCTGGTCTGTGATCACAACTCTGACCCACCACTGCTGGGTCATTCAAGCTCAACTCCTGGCAGGTTTACCAGCATTTGGGACTATCTGAGCCCAGCCAACAGGGGCTGGCAGACATTGCTGCCCCAAGGGCCCTGGCCCTGGACTGGGGAGGTTACAGAACACCAGCAAACAGGATGAATGAAGCGTAAGATTAGCGTAGATAAGTGCAAGAGATTGTCTAGTGCTCATTAGAGGTGCATTGTCTTTGTTAACACCAATTAAATTTTGCTCGACAGAGTGTACAGTTTCAGGACTTGTTCTGGGATGACTGAATAAACTCAAACAATGGAAAGGAATCACATAGCAGTTGCAGACAAAGTCAGCATGAAGGTAACAGACAGTTTTTATGTCTTTAGTCTCCTTTATGGCTCTTTCCATCAATTTCAAAGCAGTTATCACCTCTTTGAAATTCAGTAGTGCTGAAGGGCATAATCAGGCTGTGGCCAAGTAATAGGATAGAATTTTAAGGGGAATGAAGACATGAAGCAGTGGGACAGAACTGTTCAATCTGATTTGCTTAATGCATTTCTACAGTCAATAGAAGTGGCTAATGCAGATCAGAGGTAGGGGAAACATTTTAAATCTGTAAATTAAATATTTATATTAAAATAAATATGCTTCTGTGCCATAAAGTATATAATTAAGAACTGCTTGCTAAAACGTACGGTTAGCAAAGCTTAGATGTAATTGCTGTGGCAGTGTTATGTTCTACTTGCAATACCATTACATTCCACTTAGTTTCACAGTGAAAACTTGGGAAATAATTTATTGCTACCTAGATGAACACAGGAGAATAAATTGTTTTCACAAGCTGAATGTTTTTAATTATTCAGAACTAAATGCAGTGTCACTGACATTTGTTTAATTTTGAAATACCACATACTAGGGAAGCATAGGAAAAGTTACCTGATAGATTTTGTCCATGTCTGCAAAGGAAGATTCCTTCTCTTTTTAGTGGTCTAAAAAACCCCAAACCCACTCATAATCCCAAAATGGGATTGTGCATTTAATCTAATTATACACTAGACTCTGGAAAATCCTGAGACTTTCCTGTTATGCTGTTTGGCTTTATCCTTCATCTCGGCTGAAACCTCTGAGCTCACTTTGAGTCTCTGTGACACCATGGATCTGATTCAGCAAAACATTTAAGTATACTCTCAGCCCAAGCACTTTGAGGACTTGCATCCTTGCTTGGAAGCACTTTTAAGCACTTACAGGATTTAAAGAGTATACTCAAGTCCCTTCAACTTCATTCAAGCATAAGACCTACTTAAGTATTTTGTTTAATGAAAGTATAAGTGATTAAAATATCACCAATGCAAATGTATTTTTCTCTGGTTTGCACTGCTCACTTCTTTTTCAAGTAGCCCAGTTTATCGGACCTATTTGTTTGCACTCACTTTAAATGCAGAGCTTTGTGTGGGAACTCTACAATTAATTTCTCCAATCTGTTTGATTTTCCCTGCAGATGTAGGGTTCCCAGCTTTTTTGGGAAGTGCTGTGCTACAAAGTATTTAGCACCATGTTAAAGTCAGAGCAGAGCTACAAGTCAGGTTCACTGCATGTGACAGAAGCAGATGAGCAAGCTAAGCTCTGTTTCAGCCCTCTTAGGCAAGATTTGTGCATCTTTGACTTTAATCTTGCAAGCCACATATGAGGAAATAATCTTCATCCTCTCAAATGCATCCTTGAGGTTAGTAGAAGCAGTCGATGCACAGAAAGCTTGCAAGGACTAATCCTTATTTAAGCCAAGAGAAGAGAAAACAGTACAAACCCAATTTGAAGGAGATCATGTTCATCTGCCTGGAGTTGGTGGCAATTCAGCAGCAATTTTAGCTTCAGCAGGCACAGTGCTAAGGGCAGGGCTGGACCCTTTGTTGTCTGTGCCATCCACAAAACCAAGCAGAAAGACTGCTTTTCCCACACTATTGTGGCATGATATAAATGAGCTCAGGCAAGACCGTCTATAAACCCTCTTCTCTGCAATCTCTTTTATAAGGCTGGGTAATTATATAGGAATTACCTCTCAGCCTGATTCTTCAATGGCTCCTGAAAAATACAAGGAAGGTATTTGACTCCATCAGAAAGCAAGTTTTGTACTGCAGAACTGTTGTGTTATGTCCATGAGAAGAGCCCAGGCAGCACAGCCTGTGTCAAACTATCTCCTGCTAGTCCTTCCCTTTAGCGGAGGAGTCCATCCTAATTTCTCTCTGACAAAAAGATACAGCTTAATTCCTAAAGCTACAGGATGACATGCCAACTGCTGGGAAATTCTGCACCTGTGATGAAGCAGGAGGAATTCTGGCAGTGGATTGTGCCCCAGAGGAGACAAGTTCTGCTTGGCAGCTTGGCCAGAGGGAGTTTTAAAGTGGGATCTTTTCTCAGGACATACTTAAGAGAAAAGCCAACTTAGAGGGGGTAAATGCAAGTAGTAAAACTGTACCAGGTTCAATAAACTATGTTGACAGAGACATTGATTTCAGCACTGAAATGAAAAGAAGATTAATCTAGCTTTGGTGATGCTAATGCACTGGGGAATCAATTAGTACAAAGAGACTGCAGAAACCCCTAAAAACTCTCAGTATACAGAGTTCTAGTCAGAAGGTTCTTTTCCAAAAGATCAAAACACCTAGGAAACCAGCAGCTTTTAAACAGAGAGGTACACACACAGAGGTCAGCCAGAGAAAGAAATACTACTTTTTCTCTTAGCTTTGAAGGGTTTTACCCTTGAACAGAGCTGGTCAGCAATACCAAACAACATCTGCAAGAGGAAGGGTAGCTAAGCACAGGACAGGCCTCAAGGACACATAGTTTTATAACCATCATCTTAAATAGGATATCTTAAATCTCATTTAATCTCAGGCATCTTGAGTAATTTATCTGAAACATCCATATGAAGTGTTTTTTGGCCTATGATCCTTTCATAGTCAGGAGAGAGGATGATTCAGCTCACCTGTTCTTCATGTGCAGACTCAGGTGATGGTTGAGGGAGTCGCATCAGAGAAAGGACTTAAGCCCTGTGAGTCGGGACAGGGCTGTTTCCTTGTCTTACATTCTTCACAATGAATTATAATAACTCTTGGTACTACTCTTCCTTTGATTTTTTTCTATTTGATTCTGAAGATGCTTTTTTCCTGCCTGAGACTAGATAATCATCATTTTTTAGTATTTACTTTTCAGCCAGTGGTGGGGCAGGAGGTGGAAGTCCTCAGACAGCATTGCCACAGAGCAGATAAAGCTGTCCTTTCCCTGCTCCCCCCAGGGAGAGCGGGAGAGCGGTAGGGCCTGAAGCCCAGCTTCCTCTCCATCCTGTCCACCCTGCCACTGACCCCCCAGGGCCACCAATCACATAAAAAACCTAATTTTCAGAACTGCCTGACACCTGCAAGTCTCCAGCAGGAGCTGTCAGTGCTCCTCACACTGGCAGGTGAAACATGAGGTGTGCGGCAGTGGTCGGCTCCAGCCATGTGTGGCTAAACTCAGGCATGGTGGGGTTGGCACTGTGGTGTACCAGGTAAAACCCTGAGTATCCTTCCTGCTTCCACAAGAAGAAAAAAGAGACAGCACAGGGTCCCAAGGCAAGCCCTGAAAATGCCCGTGGAGCAGCGGCACAGGCCTGCATGGTGACAGGACACCCTGACGATGGCTCACACCGGTCCTTCTGGGCCGGCCTCAGCATGGCCCCTCAGAGGTGCCACGAAAGCCCCGGTCCCACCTCGTCCTTCCACCCATCTGCTGCCAGGTGGCAGGCAGCCCTCAGGGCTGAGCTTCTGCACCTCAGGCACTTCCACCGCGAGTGGCCATGGGTTCTCCAGGGCAAGCCGAGACACCCAGGGCCATCCAGGACCCTCCCCACTACCACAGGTTCCCTCGGCAGGCCACTGTGGCATCCCTCATGGCACGCAGAGCGGCTCGGAGCAGCCGTCGGCCATCAGCGCTGAGGCAGAGTACCTTATTTAACCCTGCTGAGGGAAACACCAGCTCTTTCCCTTCTCAGCATTTGTTTTCAGTGGCTAATCCAGGAAACACACGTCCTTTCTATTTACTTAGAAAAGAATGAATAACAACCACGTTTCTCCCCGGCTCTTTCCCCCTCTCCGGCCCTGTCCTCGCTCCCCTCCCCACCTTGCTATTAAAATGGCAACCTCTGTGCTGCAGACATCGCAGGGCTGCTGGAGCACTTAAGCAGCGCCCTGTGAGCTGCAGCCATTTACTACGTGCGATTGTTTCTGCGAGACCTAATAATTCTACCATTGTTATTACAACACTGTGCACTAATACAAATGAGCTTGTAAATAGGGGTCCAACTAAAATAAAACCATTATAATCACAGCCCAGGCTGTAAATCACAGACTAGTGTATTCTGCTGTGGTTTGACCCTGAGCCAGGCAATAGTCAAATAATCAAACTGCAGATGTTGGGATAGCAAATCTGCTTAAATTTAAACAGTGGCAAAGATCCAAACAACAGGGGGGGAGAAAAGAGTCCTCTGCACAATATAGGAATTTCTCCCCCCCCCCCCCCCCCACCCTTCTTGTTAACTGGGTTTATAAGGTAACCAGACATGGTACCCGATAATAGCACTGCTCCTTAGCAGCTTGTACAGCCAGCCCTGCAGATCATCTGCAGAGTGACTGATAATTAGCACTATCTGCCAGGCTTGCAGGGACATCTCTCCCAACAGTCCCATGGCCACTACCAATGGTGAGATCAAGCCCTCCAAGATTTCCTGGGGGAGAAGCCATAGGGTACCCAATAATGTTCTGTGCCATGAGCTGCGTTAGAGTTACCCCAGAAATAAATGATGCAGAGTCATAGATTGACTCCCTCTAATTTCATTAACTTCTTGGTATGTGTAAATCCTCTCCCTTTTCTGTCTCACTCTCAGATGTCCCTATTCCTCCACAACAAAACCCAGCACACAGCTGCAGTCTGGTCTCTTGCTCAGGGGAGTTCATGGTGGGCACTTAGCACCCCATGCTGGGCTGAGGGCTCATGTCCCCTACCTCAAAGCATCCTTGGCCAGAGCACATACAGAGACCTGACTAGAAGTGGCACACTGAGGGCCATTTCATTGAGCAAGCAACATGTGATGGGGAGCAGGGAGACTGTGCTGCAAATATGGGGCAGCTGGGAAGAGGATCCACATGAGGCTGTCTATTCTGCCAGCTGTTTCAATGGCTGTGGGAGGTGCAGTGTGGTTGCTTTTCCTCCAAGCCAGAAAGCAGGATCTGTGTCGGTAGTGCTCACAGGCGGTGTGCTTTTGTCTGGAGAGTACAAGAGCCTTGGCTGTTGCCCCATGACATTTAAAATGCTGCTTATAAGCTTCTTTAAGAAAAGTCCACGGTCATTTGTTTCTCTGACAGCCCAAGACAAACAAGTTGGATGGGTCCAGTTGCTCACCACGTTGTCACATGTGGTCACAGGACTGTTAAATGTGAGAACCTCCTTGATGTAACTTTAACTTACTAGGAAGGAATTTTTTATGCTTCTTTTTTTTTTTAATGCAGTATTTAAGCCGCTACCAAGCAACAAGTCATAAGAACAATCAATCACACAAACAGATGCCATGTAAATACATCTTTTAAGCAAGTAGCTCAAGAAGTCATTGAGGGGATAAAATAGTGATCTCTCTAGGGGAAAATTAGCAAAATGAGCTCGCCAATCTTGGATGAAGGCTGGACAGGATACAAACCAGCCATCCTCGTGAATCTGTTTCTTCTCTGTGGCACTGACACAACAGCTGTGAATATTAATTTTATTTCCCTAAAACCTTGTGACTAAATTCCACTAGCAGAACAATTTGCTCTTCCTGCTCAGGAAATATTTGCTGTTAAAATGGCTTGAAGGGAACATGAACCAAGCTGGAAGGACCCCAGAAGGAGATTTTGGTTATAAAAATCTCATTCACTTATTTGGAACATTTTCCTTAGAAATTGAGAAACCAACTTGGATGTAAGTTCTCTTTCCTCCTTTTTTCCTCTATTATTGATTCTTTTTAAGAGACAGTCTATCTCCTGGAGGTGGCAAACCTTTCTTGGCTTCGATCTCCTCCTGGAGGGAATACAATGTTAGAAGCAGAAAAATGTGCCACTCTAAGGATGTACTGCAAAATTAACACCTTGGCGTGCACTCCTTGAAAAGTCATTCTTCTGCATCCAAATTTTCACAGGTTTTCCTGCTCCATTTGTCAAGGGCACCATTTTTAAAAAGTGCTATTTTTTTAGCCTTTGATTTACAGTAAGCCCATTGCTCAGAGGAAGCCTGCAGAAACAGACCAGTTTCCTTTGATGCATTCCTAAATGTCTTGGTGAGAGGAATTGTTCTGGTGTGTGAATCAATTCTGCTTCCTCTGCCTGTCAGACAAACAGTGCAGCCTTGTACTGCTGATATATGCCATGCTGCATGGGATGTGGTTGATCTCCTCTGCTGCTCCTCAGAGATCTGTTTCACAATGTGAGCAGCAACCAGATTAAAATCAATGCTGGAGGTTGTTGTGAACATTAAACATTAAATAAACTCCAACATTGTACCATAATTCCTCATGAATGATTAGATCATCCTGCTGGGATTGCTACCATTATACATAAGGCAAATGTCACTGGGTGCCTCATAAATTTAGTATACAAGTACTAAATATATTAGGTCTGATTCACTGCTGCCTAGCTTCAGTTTATCCTAGTATGAGGCAGAGGAGTTACATCGGCATAAATGTGCAGTGAAACACTGGTTCCCTTCTCATTTTAAGGCATCAGCTGTTTCCACTGACTTTCATAACACTGATGCTAAGTAGATTCACAGTTGCTCCACTCCAGCTATGTTAAGTCTCAGCTGTGGTAGATCATGCAAGGGATTCAGTCCTGGGGAAAAATATAGGCTGGTATTTCTGGCATAGAAATGTAACCCCTAATAGTGAAGGCAGGTATAGATTGAAAAAAAAAAAAAAAAAAAAAAAGAAGTGCTCTGGAGCTGGATTGACAAAATCAAATTAGCTGATTTAGAAGAAAAAGACAGACTCAGGGCAGATTGCCTTTTGACACAGAAAAGCTGCTCAAGTGCAAGTCCACCACAGAGCTTATTTTGAACAGGAGCTACATGCATGATCCAAAAGCCAGATTGTCTCAAATTCTACAGCACTCCAATGAGAACACTTCTGTCAGCTGCACTGAAACTTTCCTGGGGACAGGAAGGTTGGCACAACACCATCTTGGTGTGTTCCACTGCTCCCATTCCAAATACAGTGACTTTCTCTTGATGTTTCAATTTTTTCCATAAAAAGAGTAATTTCCCTCAAAGAGAATTTCCCTCCATCTACTGTTTGGCAGGGAGGAAATAAAAGTCTCATGCCTCAAAAACATTGTTGGGAAAATCTTTAAAGTAATATGCTATTGAAAACAGGAGCAATAATGGAGAGAATGTGGCCTATGAAGCTCCCTGGTCCCTGGCTTTCTCACTGAAGGATTATTCCCTGCAATCCCCCTCAATGCATGCTGTCCAAGGTATTTTTTTTTAATGAGGTGTTGACTAATTCCCTCGGGAAATTTTTCTGCAGTCTGACAGGTCTCATTGTTAGCATTCTACCCAGCCTAAATTTTGCTTTACCAGACTTTGTCTCGAACTATTTCCCTCTTTCCTTGGTGTATTATGCATCTTTCAAATATTTGTAGGCAGTTATCATATCCCCTTTTTTAGCTGTCTGTCAGCCAAGTTAAACATAATTTGCTTTTTTCATCTTCCTCCATAAATCCAGCTTGCTTTCTTGAAATCCAGTCCCCTTCTCCTACTTACGTGTCTTTTTGGTATGATGAAGCTACATATTTTGTGGTTACTTTTCACACGCTATCACTGATACCAGAAGAAAGAGGCATCAGAAAATCAGGCAGTAGGTCAGGGATGATTTCTAGTCCAGGTCAATTTTTTGCGTTTTGTAACACAGACTTAGCTCCACTGTCAAATAATTGAGGGTTTCCTTTGAATTTTTATATCAGTCAATATTCACAAAATTCAAACCCTGTAGAGTACTTTCAAAGCTAATTGCTGTAAGAGATTAATTAAGAATTTTGTGCACATTCTGTGGGTAGACTTGGAACAGTAGAACACTGCTGGAAATAAATTTACCTGTCATGACAATGTGTTAACTGAAGTGGAAAAAATACTTTTTTTTCCAAAAACAATTAGAAAATACTATCCAGTAATTTTGAGGGGGGGGGGGGCAGGTGGTTTTGTTTGTTTGGCACTAGAGAAACAAGTGTTCCAATGTCCCAGCACACATTCCCTGAGCATTTGCTACAGGATGCCAAAACCCCATTTTTCAGATCCATGTAAACAACAGGGAAACATTTCCCATCATATGCATCCCACAGGACTGGATGGAAGCTTAACCAGAGCATTGTTTTGCACTTACTGATTCTGGACACAGGCAGTTTCTATTTACTCATTCAGTCATTTTATATGTATATATATGTCTGTATGTAACTTTTGGGAAGAAAGACACAGGAGATTCAATGCACACAGCAAATATGAATTGAGTGTTCAAATTTTCCAACCATTTTAAAATTTCTCCTTGAGATCAAAAGACTTCAAGAACTTAATGGCACTTTAATTTCAGCTAGGCTCCAGAAGTACACTATCAAAAGGCTGAAGAAATTCCTCCATACGGAGATTTTAAAGATGAACTGCCTCCAGGTCTTGGTTTGCCCACTTCTCAAGGTGACTCTGAAAATCTCAGCTTTGTGTATTAGTAATAAATGACTGAAACAATTTCCCAAGGAATGTGATTGATTCTTCATCCGCTGGAATGTTTATACCAAGGCTGGTTACTTTTTAAAAGATAAACTGTAATTTAAACAGACACAACTAATATCTAGTAAATCTGTACAACTTCTGTTTAGCAAAATGAGCAGATTAGAATATAATCCTTTGTCTGCCCTTAAGCATATACTAACACCTCCTTCCTCTGTTGTATGCATGCAGATTTGTAGATTTTCACTTGTCTCCCTCAAATACCATGGCTATAACAAAAAGTGTAAAGAGGCATCCTACTTGTCAAAATGTCTTCAGGGAAATTAGCAAATGAAGCAGGAAAATCCCTGCTGGAAGAAAATCCCCTGAAGCAGGGATAGAAGCATGCTCAAATGTAGGCCTCCTTCAATATTAATATCCTTCCTGAGGGCAGACGTCTTTGTTCTTCAGGCCTCTTATGTACAAATTCTCAAGTCTCCTCTAAATACAATTGCAGAATGACTGATCTGCATGCCTGCTTGAAGTTTTTGGTATTTTGAAATTTATATTAAGTGCTCTAATTATAAATTGAAGGGAAGCTGGAAAAAATTTCTTTTTTCAGTGTCTTATAGTGTTTTCACAACTTTTCCTATGAAAATGTGTCTGTACCCAAAATCACTGAGACAGTGATTGTGTTATGTGAAATGAACAGGGCTAATGCCTTTATTAATGTTCAGCTCTTTATTAAAAAGATCAGCTGGGCAGGGGGCTCGACGCAGAGCTCGCCCCCGCGGTCGTAGCTTTCCCAGGCAGCCGAAAGGAAGGTGGCGTGCAGAGTCGGTCATTGGAGTCCCGAGCAGCAGCTGTCCTTTCTCCTTTCCTTGTGGCACACCGGTGGCCCAAGGATGAGGAGGCGTGGTGTGCAGAGTCTGTTGCTGAAGTCCAGAACAACAGCTGTCCCCGCTCCTTCCATGGTGGCAGCACCAGGGCTCTCTGTCTCTATCTCCCTGCTTCTCAGAGCCTAATATAGTCTGTTCTCTCTTAGGTGATGGCGACGGTTAAAAGCCAGTCAGGGGATGTGTTTCCCTCTTCCTCAGCTAGGGCATTTATCTAGACTCCTCTATTGTGTTCAGTTTTTGATTTATATTCATTTTTATCTCCTAAAAATACTCCCATGATCCTAAGGGGTTTTTATTTGCATGTTAGTCCCAGAATGGCAGCGTGGAGGGGTGGGAGGCCAGGTAGTTTAGAGAAAACAAACAGAGCAATTAGCTAATTAGCATTTCAATATCGGTACTTAGCTAGAGTTAGTTGTTTTCTTTTAGTGTTGCTATGGGAACTAGGAAAGCCCTGCCCGTGTCTCTGGGGAACACCTGGAAACTGTTCATAACATTATGTAGGTCTCCAGTTTCTCTGATTTAGCTCACAGTAAATTCATAAAGAATTCAAGTGTGGAAAAGCTGAGAGAAAGATCCAAGTCCAAGCAAATGAAAATTATGAGAGGGAGCTGCTTTTGTTATAACAATAGCTCAAAATTTCCTGAACTGCAGATTTTGCTCACTGACAGAAGCCAAAATCATTGCTGATTTTCATTTCTTTGGCTGATGATGGTACTTTTGCAAGACCTCCCCATAGTCATCATGAAAGTGGAACAAAAGGCCTGAAAGCCACCATGAGACATCTGACATGAGTAATCATGACATCAGTGATCAGAGTTGTGCTCAGAGAAAGTCTTTGGGATACATGCACATAAAAATTGCATAGCTGTGTACGTGTTGTACTCCCACAATGTACTGCAGTGTGCCCCACACAGACAGCAGCCATCAAAGAGCATGGGAGACGTAGGCTTCAGTTTGATTTTTTTAGTTCATATGTTTTAAAATAAAAATAACATTACTGTTTTTTACATATAGGAAAAAAGCTGAATGAGCAGCCAGGAGCAGACGCTCGACCGAGTGAAGTCCACCTGGATGCAGCAGGCGGGCGGAGCCTGCCAACTCTGCAGGTTAGTGCAGGTCTGAGGCACCCGAAGTGACTCTCCCTTCTTGCTCAGCAAACAGGGGAGATTTTGTTCAGCGTGGCAGGGATTCCCAACACAGAAACCAACTGCTCCAGTCCCCCCAGCCACTCCTTTCTTCCTGAGCTTGGTTATCTACTTTTAAAGCAAATTGCTTGTTCCAGGAGAAGGTGTGAATTAGCTTTGTCTAAGGGGAAGGAACTGTGGAGTGGGATGACCAGTTAAGAATCGGTTTCTGATGTTGTCTCTGCAAATCCACAAATCAAATTAGCTTGAACAAACTGGAGGAAAACACATGGTGCAGGCACCCTGGCCCTTGAGTAACACGAGCAGCAGTAGGGTATGCTTCAAGGGGAAAAAAACCAAAACAGTGGTGGAAGTAGATACAAATTACTTCAGGGGATCCCTGAAGTCATTCAGCTCAAGGTGTGTGTGGTGCAGAGGATATTTGCAAGGGACAACACAACAGGGATCCTAGAGGTTTCCTGGGTGTGATGGCACTTTTGGAGCAAGGTGTGGGCTTGCGGGGAGGTTGCTGCTGATGTGCCCAGCCTGTGCCGGCGCTGGAAGTGCTGCACAGCCCATGGGGGTCAGGGAAACCCAGTATGGAAAGAGGTGAGGAAAGACTCCTTACAATATCCATTTGCTTTGAGCTCTGACTTTGCATATTCTTTCCCTCAAAGACTATTCCCTTTATTCTGGCACTTAAAAAGAAATTAAGCAGGTTAAAGGTCAGCTTTATTATTTTTCTTGGGTTTTTAAAAAATTTAAACCACAGCCTAAGGAGCCTACCTATGCCATTTGGGAAAGAAAAATCAGCACATAAAGCCAGTCATTTTAGGTGTCCACTACAGCAGAGATTTTATGGGCTACAAAATCAAATATGACAGTGACCCTGGATGTACTGGAACAATCTCTTCAGTTTTTCTCTCCATCACTAAGCTTGCTGATTTATTTCCTTCTGAATCCATAATTATATAAAAGAAGATCAGGGTTATCATTATTATCTTGCCAAAATGTTCATTCCTATAATGATTCTACCAGAAATGGGGAAATACTCTTCTGAATATAGGATAGGCTTATGAGGGGCTATCTGTAGGAAAAAAAAAAAACCCACACCAAAAAAAAAAAAAAAAAAAACAAAAAAAAAAAACCCACAAAAAAACCCAACAAACAAACAAACAAATCAAAGAAAACAAAACAAAAAACATCACTAGGGGTTTTGCCAGTAACTTGAACAAGAGTAGAGCTAGGCTTATGCTGACTGTTTTTGAAAATTCCAGCTTTGATTTGTTAATGATCAATTGTATGACAGAGTACTGCAAGCCATTTATCTGCAGAAATAAATACTCAAAATAGAAGAAGAAATCAGGACATAGCCAGGCAAGCTGTGGTTTGTACCAAAGCTTCATATTTGCAGAAAGACAGATATATAATATTGCTCAGTTTTTTTAGGAAAACCACTACTGAAGCATTTTTGCCAAGCGTTTTGAGTTAATGTCAAAAAATAATACTGAAAAGTGACCTTTGGGGATTTCTGAGCAGCATTTCACTCTCAAATAGAAAGCCATGGTCCTGAGTCAGCAAGGAACAGGCAGGCCTACCTTTAAACATGTGAAAGTTATTTATAGGAGCAATTTAGTGAATCAGGGTTCATATGAGATCGATAAGGGGGGAAATTTCATTTAAAAAACTAAACTACAGGAAATCCTGGCACAGTTACATTTGAAATGTCACATGGGCCCACTCCCTACCCTCCTTTTAAAATGAATGCATTAGTTGTAGCAAAACTCTTCTTAATTAAAGTGGTGGTGCTTTACTGGAAGATGGACTTAATATGGTTGCTTTCCAACGTGGTGGTAGATTCTTGTTATGGTGGAATATGAAATCCAAGCAAAGCCTCCAGATCTCAATAGAGAACAGATTAATGGAGATCTTTCCTCTGCTAACAGCTAGCTGAACTCATAATTTCCTGAATGCTGACAGGTACCACTCAAAGAAGCAGCCACCAAGACCTGCAAGGCAGATGAGCACCGACATTTGCTGTGTCCTCATAGGAACCACTCATCCTCTAAAAATCAAACCTTCCCAGGGTGCCTCAAGTGGGACACTCAGGAACTGTGATAGCTAAAGCTTTTATAAAACCTCTAGCCTGAACCTACAATGAATTAGTCCAACACAAAAAGAGCTATTTCTAACAAAACCTTGCCTGTTCTGATGAAAGACAGTATTTGTAATCACTGGTAAGAAGACCACATCTGTTTATTTTTTCTAGCTCTTCCTCACCCCTCAAACAAGCTGAAATGACCTTTCAACAACAGTTTATTTCTTCTTGGCTTGATCTGAACAAAGGCTTTCTATTCACATGCATGTGAAGGAGAGCATGGATGCTTTAGTGGTGAAAACCCAAATCTCTCCTTTAAGCTTTGCAGGCTTTCTACTGTCCTCTCAAAAACCAGTTAACCAAGTGCTTGTGTGTGGTGAGGACCGTATATAGCAGGGCGGGGGTGCTAATTAATCTAGAGCCTTCTGATGCTTCCAACACATTTTCATTTAGTGGGCAGTTACTCAGTATGGCCTCACAGTATTTCTGGGAATTTGGCACTAGACGTGGAATGATCATGCAGGCAGTGTGGACAAGCTTGGACTGGTCAAAACTGATGTCACTTTTGTTCCATTCCTCAAACTGACTTGAGCTTAGTTTCTATAACTGGAGGACCTTTGCTTCAGCTTTTGGCCGAGTCTTCTTCAGAAGAAAAGGTTTAAAGGGAGAAGGCAGATAAACTAATGCAGGAATTCCTGTCTCAGTACCAGCTTTGCCAGAAGAAAAGCCAGATAACTTTGTGGTGGAACAGCACAGCTTTAATTAAGTTTTAGTGAGTGTGTTGTCAAAAAAGGCTTTTCTGCTGTTTGCAGCAATCAGGTCTGCTCTCAACACATGTATTTTCTGAAGTATTTTTAGAGATGCCCTCTGTAGCTAGGGTGCTTTTGCAGGTGCTTAGGAGCTGCTGATGTCAGAGGGGAAAATATGCAAATTTTCCTTTGTTTGTATGGCAGAACTTTAACAAAAGCTGTCCCTGACAGCCCCATTAAAGCACATTAATGGCTCTGATCCCTCTCTCACGCTAAAGTTGCCTTTGTCCCAGGGCTACCAGGAGGGGCTCTAAGGGCTCTCCCTCAACGTGTCAGCCAGCAGGATCCCATTCTCAGTGCAACTGTGATCCCGCTGCAAATGGTGACAAGGGACAAATCTGTATCTCTTGTGAGCAAACCTAACTACTTGTACTTGCCCTGGGAAAAGAAATTAGGGAGGGTCCAAAAAATCTGCTCCAATTTCAGTATGAAACAGTAGGAAGAAATTAATTTATTCACTCATATCCAGTGCAAGAGAAGATTATCCCTCTATTCTCTCACCAAGAAAAAATGTTGCCCCTACTCTGCCACATTTTCTGTAATCATCAATAGTTTTGTTTGTTCCAGAGTTAGCTGCCTAAGTCATTGCTAGATCAGGATAATAATTTAGAACTTTTCAGAAAACAACATACTGGCTCTAGTAAAAAGCAACTGCAGTTACTTCTTCATAGGCCAGGTGATGTTGTTCACGTGCTACTCATCTGGGCTTTTTGTGACTTCTTTATCAATGTCAAAAGAGGTCAATTTCCATGCCCACACAGACTGGTCTGGTAGGATACCCTGGGATAAGACCACACTAGAAACTTGACCAAAGCATCATTTCCCTTAGGAAAGGACAGATTTATTGAAATGTAACACTCAAGTTCTGGGCTGTTGAAAGCTTTGCAAGTATCTTGTTTTTCTAAGGAGCTGAAGCTTCCTGTCTTCTATGCAGTACTCACACTCATACACTCCTGAGAAATTAAAAACATTTTGATTTCCTAAAAAATCACCACTAATGATAAAATTCCTTTTCAGCTGAAGAATTTTTCAATTTCCCCAAAATTTTACAATCCCCTGGTGTGTCAGTGTTTTGAAAGACCCCAGACAGCTAAGGAAAGGCTCAAGATTTCAGAGTATCACTGTTTTGAAATGTCCAGCCTGAGGTCCAGCAAGGCTGAGGTCACAGAGAGCAGGTGGTGGCCATCAGTTTCAAAAATTCAGGTGTAGGTAGCTGAAACTGGCTTCTCAGAAACAGGTATTTCTAACACTGCTTTTGAAAATACAGAATTCCTCATATGGAGGGGTCAAATGGTGAGCACCTGGGGCTGGAAGCCATTCCCACTCAATCCAGTCACAGTTTCACAATGATAGGAATTTGATTTTTAAGGCTGGATGCTTGTCCAGGTTGGGTCACTATCAGTTTGCACCATCTGGGGATGTAATACTTGACTGTTACTCATTGCCTGTTTCTACCCTGACAAAATTGTGTCCTGGGAATGCAAGGGGCTTAAGTACCTTGGGGTTTCTCAGGGCTGGAGCTAACTGAACATTCCCTGTGGCACTGAGTTGTATGGAAATTTAAAGATCTCTTCTCAGGCAGCAGATCCCTTGTCTCAAGAAATCTTCTGATTAAATTGTCAAGCTGTGAGGACGTGCAGCTAAAGAGAACAGCAGAGTTTGAAGGAACATTTAAAGAAATATTTTTGATAATTCCCAGTGCAGCTGGGATGATGACACATGCTCTGGTCCTAGCATTCTTGCCTGGCAAGCAAGGGCTAGGACTTTATATGTAAATACAAATATATATTTACATATTTTCTAACATCTGTTATGAATTTATTTTGGTTCTATTTAAAGTATGTCTTGTCCTGTTATCTCTGAGGCTGAAATTTGGAAGGGTTTCTTAATAAACTCTATGTACTGCAGAGCCACAAGAAATATTCTCCCTCCTCCACAGCTTTTCAGACAGTCCTACAGTTATTCCTTCCTCGTATTTCTAAATGCATTAGCATCTCCCCAGCCTATGAAAGGAGCACAGTTTTCTTAGTGGATTCCTGCTGGGAAGGGTATAATCTCACCAGGGTTTTATATTGGGTCAGTCTAACCCATTTGTCCTGGCAGCCCAGCTTTGTAATTTTCCTGTAGCTTGGTGCCTGTTTCAGGGAGCTCCCTGCTCTTAGCTCAGGGCTCCATCCACAGTTTCTGCATCCTGGAAGAAAAGCTACCTCCTGCAAAGGACCTGTGCTGGAGCTACCACTGCAGAGATCTCAACGGCCTCCGAGGCCGAACAATGGCACAGCCAGGGTTAGAGCTGCAAAAGGACCTTGGGAACAAAGTTCAACCCACTGTCCTGACAGGAGATTTATGCAGTCTATGGAGCAAAGCTAAACAGGACAGCAAGCAGGATTTGGACTATGTGAGAGAGAGAGACAGGCTTTATTTGTGTTAAGTAAATAGGATAAAGTGAAAGGGAAAAAGGCAAAAAAGAAAATGTCGAGGCGGGAGGCAGGTCGACGCCAACATTCCCACAATGGTCTCTGACAGCAAAGGCTTCAGTGCAGGGTGCTCATTGTATCACAGATTGGGCATAGATTTTCAGAGGTGCTCAGTGTCAAAAAACCCTGAGTTCACACTGGCAGTCAAGATGCTTTGCTGAATGAAGAAGTCGCGTGATGTCCCGACCCAGAAGTACACCTGTAGCCAGCACCCACAGCGGATTTCCTTATTTTGATAGCAGTCACCTGCCTAACTCCTTCGTGGCCCTGCGCCTGGTGCAATACTCAGCATGAACTTGAGTTGGGATGAGGAGTCTTCTGCAGATTCATAGAATTGTCTTGTAAAATGCTTTTCCAAGGAACAATTAAGCATCAGTGCAAATAAATATAATTTCCTTAAAAGTTCAGGGCTCTGTATGGCCAGATGACATGCAAATCAAAGGGTTTTCTGCACTGATAAAATTCCAGGAAATATGGGGCAGGGAGTAAGGAATAGAGAGAGATAGCCAGAAACAAAAATGCTCAGATCATCTATCCAAAAAAGTTGCTTCTTCAGCCAAATTACTCAGTCTTTTATGAGAAGGATGTCTTGGTTTGGCAAGGAGGAAAAACAGCTCCACCAGACAATAAAAAAGGCTCCACTTGAATTCTAAATACCAATAATGGCAGTGGAAACACAGCTTGTTCTCTGCTGTGGTAAAACTCTCTGTTGAAATCCTGAAATGAGAAACCTCAAACAGGTATGAGACCTTGGCTGATGCTAGCAAACATCAGTGTCTATAGGCTCAACAAAAGCATTCTTGCAGATTTGTCTCCAGAAGCAGCTCATTAAAATGAGCTGTGAATCACTGAGATAAATGTTGAGTCAAACTGATATGCTTCTTATATATACAAAATTTACATGAGTATCAGACATCTCCTTTCATTAGGCTGGTTATGACTTACCCTGTAGCTATAACTGAGGCTCTGCTGTTGCAAAGTTTTACTGTACATGCTTATGGAGTCAATAACAAATTTGTCTGCAGTAACTAAAAATGCTCCTCTCTTGTTTCCTTGTTCCGGTCCTGCCCAAAGCATAAAACTCAGCAATTTCTGAGAACCACTGGAATGCCTATGCAGTAAACATAAAGGACGACCAGGTCTGTCTACAGATTTACTATGTGACTTCAGCAGAGGCATATTGCTCTGCACTTAGCTTCTGTAATAAACAGGAAAATTAAAACTCTGAGCTCCCACCCCACCACAGAGCTGTACACTCTCAGAGCTGTACAAACATCTACATAATTACTCCTCAGAGCTTGCATCAAATGTGCAGCATGCCCAGCCATCCAGAACTTTCTAAAAGTCATTATTTTTAAAATTAAACAAATAGTTTGCCCTCAGCTTCATTTTTTAACTAGTGTGTTTAAAAAAAAAAAAAAAAGTTGTTTCATAATTGCTGTTACAGAAGAGATTTGCAGTATATTTTCCACCACCAGCACAATTAGACCTTATTCACCTCAGGTGCAAGAACAGGCATGCTGACTTTGACTATATACCTCATAATTCCTCCCTCAATTAGCACACAGCAGATAATCATTCCTTTTGTAATGTATTAACACCTGCCTACCCTTCTGCATCACTGGCTTCTTCCCTTTATTCCCACTGGGTTTTAAGTGGTCTTAATCTAGCAGCTACAGCCATGGCTTCTTGTTTTAAAAAGCTCAAGAGAGATAAAATGAATTAGAACAATTAAAGCCTTTTTCTTTTTTCATAATATCCAAACCTTGGATCCTAATCCAAACTGCCTGTAATTTAAAAGAGCAGAATATACACCACAGGTATCTTGGCTGGCTGCATCAAGGGTGAAGCTTAATGGTGTCTTGCTCAGAGCCAATACGAAGACGTTGCCAACCATTTCCTTTATTTTAACAAGTCCCCAGCACACACAGCATACCTAACACCCAGCTTCCCTTATGATGCCCACTTGCTTTCCAAGAAAAACAATCCAAAGCCTTCTGGTGATTGTGGGGATTCCAAAAAAATGAAAACTGACTCCCCTTTTCCCCCTCTCACCAGCTGATTACTCTGTTCAAAGCCATCTGACCAAAATCAACACACGCTCAAAGCAGTGAATGGCCATCAGTCTTTTTTGATCAAATTACTGCTCAAACCCCCTAAATTTTACCAACGAAAACATTGTCAATAAACTGTCCCTTTCCCAGACGGGGAGGAGAAAGGACCATGACCATCTGTCTCTGAGCTACAAATGAGTTGTGCTCTGTCTGCTCAGCCAGCTCTGTCTCACCTACAGCACACCTGGCCCACAAACCTCATTTATCTTCAACAGAAAACCCCCAGCCAGTTGTTCTCCACCAAACTTCTCTAGAGCTGAAAGCTCTGTGTGCTTTGCAGTGCCAAATGCTTCACAGCAAGGGAGTCTCTGTGGCCACCCACATTATATTCAAATGCACAAATGAGCCAAGGAGGTTTGCATAAACAACTTGGTACAAAGTGCTGAGATGCTGCTGTATTTCTGCATGACAAGTTCATTACCATTTGGCATTGGCTCATGCTGATGTACAGTGAAAAAGAAAAGGGGCAGAGAGAAACTCTTCACAGTTACATTAATTTCATTTTATTTAATAAAAAACAGTATCAGATTAAAAATACAAACACTTCGGGTGATTATCCAGCGTTTTTCCCTGTGTGCCTTGTAGAGCTCAAACCAACCAAGGATTGGGAGAAAAAAACAACAACAACAACAACAACAAAAAAAAAAAAAAAAAAAAAAAAAAAAAAAAAAAAAAAAAAAAACCCAAAAACTAACACCAAACAATTTTGGCCGGAGCTGTAAAATAATGTTGCACCAATTAAATTATACCAAATATATTATTATAACTTTGAAATGGCTTTCAGACCAATAAATAAAAAAAAGACAAATTCAAATAAAAAAGTTGACTTTGTATTACAAAAAAAAATTAAATAAGAATCACAACACTAATAGTAACAATGTGCAGTCAAGTTTTTTTTTTCTTCTCTTCTAGGAATGATAACATGCCAGTAAACATGTAACATGCCAGTAACATGCCAGTAAATCCCTACATAACATTTCCAGTTTGGCAGCAAGCAGTCACTCACTCATTCACATTTGTACACAAGGAAGCGGGCCTGGGCAAAAGCCTCGGACACAGGAGCCTTCAGGGTGCTCCTCACTTCCCTGCCACGGCCAGCTGAGCTCCCTTCCCTTCCTCCTGAAACCTCTGTAACACCACTCAAGGTTTAGTGCCAGATGTGCAGGGAAGGTGTGATGCACTGGATAGCACTGCATGGGTCAGCAGTGACTCACACCAGCTGAGGATGCGGCTCTTACACCCCAGGGCACGAGTTAAAAGCTGTGGCTGCAAGACACATCCACCCTTGTTTCAGAAAGACCATGGAGACTACGTTGAGTTGTTTTAAAATGCACCACAGCAAACCTGTTAATTCAACACACTGCAAAATGGGGTGCCAGTTTGGGATGGGGTAAAAGAGCACATGCAGGGCTTGTGAGAGATGAGACATCTGAATATTATACAGAGAGGTACACATCTGTAGAGAAGTGACCTGCAGTTGCCCTTCCTGAGCAAATGACAGTGGGCCAGATTTCACTTGGACCACCTGAGAGTACGTCTCTCAGAGATTTCACGGTATTGACGCCATTTATTTCAGAGTCAAATTTGGTCCAGTGTAAGTGAATAAGTAAAAGGTAAAAATTCTCCACAGAGGCAGATTAACTGATTTAGGAAACTCAAGCTGGTTCATCTTTATGCTAGGTAGCCCACTTGATTTTTAGGAGGAACCAGCAGACTTAAGTACCATGACACACTGAATAAGAGGAATCTGCAAGTGAAATAGCTCCCTGTCCCAGATGCCAACGATATATGGACTTATCCCCTGTTCCCAAGGAATCCCCAGAGGAACTCTTCCGTTTCTGCACCATCTCTACAATTTGGGACACAGTGGGTCGAACTCTGCTTTCAGTTCCAGTTACAGGGCAGGAGTGAGACCAGAACTTGCCCCATGTCCCTCTGCTCTGGGTATGAGTGTGGATACAAGTTTTACAGCTGTGGATTATTTGACATCATTGGCTGAAACCTGTGATTTAATTACACCAGTGCACCTCCAAGAAAGCCAGGGGCTATGTGCTCATGGAAATGAGACTGAAATGGGCCTGAAGATTCCAGTTTGCCCAGGCCTGTCAAACACACAGTGCCTTTCTGACATAGGCTTACATTCAGGTAATCCAGTAGACCCATGTGGTACCTTTATGGGAGTTGAAGCCTTCGGTCTGGATAGCTGTATACATCTGAGAACACAAACACATATCCTTTTTTTTTTCCTAACTGGTATCATTGTACACTCAGTACCAGCTACACTAGATAGAGGCAGGCCCACAACTTTATGCTAACTCTGTTATTAAATCTACCATTATCATTTCATCATTCAATTCTTTCTGCTCCGTTAGCACCAACCTAGAAACATTTTCATTTGCAGAAAAGCATTGTCCCATTAACTTTCTGACCTCTATCCATTTCCTACATTCTACAACCTTTTCCTTACCTAACATTCTGGTTGCAAACTACTGTCACCCCCAAATACTACAAGCTAGCAGCAAGGTGGCACCATTTGCTGACAGTGACTGAACTCTAGATTGGAGGGTCAGTTAACCCTTGAGACCCTTTGTCAGATCCATCTTTGTCTGGGCATTCATCTGGCTGGCCATTTTGAAAGAGTCACAGATTGAACATATGGGTTGAAATGCCTTAAAAGGTCATTTAGTTGCTGATAATACCCATTCCTTCTAGTTGCCATTATAATTTTTGCGGCTCTGTTTTTGCTGGTAGTTGGAAACAATTTTAGAACTTTCTACTCACTGAAGAGCAATGGCTTTGGACACTGTGGGAGGTCTAGATATGAATGTCTGCTCCACTTCTTGTCCACAAACACCTCATGAGGTTCTTCTGGGGCAAGTGTCTCAAATTATCTTAGAACATGTTCACAACCTCTCAGGTCACTGTGGTAGAAAGGACCATGGTGACCACCTCACCTGGTGTCCTGCATAAAACAAGCCAAAGATTCCCACTGAGCAATCACTGTACCTAGACAAATAATTTCAGAGGGAAATAAAGCCTCTTTTCCTAAAAGGCATCCAAATCTATCTTGAAGAGTTCAGCTCATCTCTTCAAAAAGTTTATATAATATTAATTACAAACCTCTCAAAATGTGTGTCCCTCACTTCCAGTTTTAATTCTGTCTAGCTTTGACTTTGAGCCATCAAGTCTTGATGCTTTTGTCTGCTAGCTCCTGATGTGCTTTCATCACAGATACAAAGACCAAAGGTTTTTCTCTGGTCAGGTAGGAAATATTTTGAGGACACAAAATTAGAGAAGTGTGAGATGGCTTTGGGGTAACTTTACTCGGAGTTCAGCTAAATAGGTAGAGTTAACTCCTCTGAATCAAAACCTACCATTGTCAGCAAATCAGTGACCTGGCTTACTCCATCATAAAGGTACACAGAATAACTCCCTTCCCTCCCTTTTCCCATCTTCCCTTTGCTAGTTGAGATTGTTGCAGATCTCTAGGGCTTTCTTGTAGACCTGAGTCACATCATCCATGTCTGTGAGAAGAGAAAAACTGCTGTCCCCCAGACGGTTGCGGTAACGCTTTAGATACTGTGGCCGTGGGCGGTTCTGAAGTCCTTCAAAGTCTTGGATCTGGAGGAAATTTTCAGCAGATACACAGCTCCGTATTCTCTGCCTGTTTGGCCTGTTCTCTTGCAAATCAAGCAAATCAAATGAATCACTGGACAAAATACTGTCATCACTAATTACGCTGGAAGGGCGACTGTAACTTCGAGGTAATGCATCCCCAGGCAAGACCATTTCTTCCATGGCCTCCAGCACTGGTGTGTCAGGGCTAATCAAAGCAGGTTCAGTGCTGTTGGTAGAATACTTGCTGTTGTGTTTCAAGATGCCCTTACGCCTGCAGGAATGGTTGTAAGACCCATTTCTGGATGGTTCTGTGACCCCTGGAGAAGTGTCACTGTTTACTGTTTCATCATTATTGTCCAAGAGTTCAGAAGATTCACTTCTTTCTGGAGAGGAATAATAGCCAGACTCCCTCTGCTGCGTCTTCTTTAAGATTCCTTTTTTTGGCATTAGTGAAGACTGCTTAGTGCCATATTTGCCTGCTATCTCTCCCTCTACAACACTTTTAATGGCCACGCCAGTCCTACACAACTCTTGCTCCATCTTAAAAGCAGAGGGTAACACTGGGCTGACAACTCCTTCAATGAAACCTGCACTGTGAGAGCGATGTTCACTGTTGCTCCTTTTCTTCAGGATGCCTTTGGGTCTCTTGGAGGTTGGTTTGGTGGCATTTTCAGCTCCTCCTTCCTGGATGGACTGTGCAATGTCATTTTCCTTTTTTGATTTTTTCAGAGACCTTTGTCTCTCTAGTGTGACTTCAGGACCTTTGGGCTTAGAAAGGCACTTGATTTTGGTATCAGTCTCTGGTTGGAGGCCAGTAGAACGGTGATGCCAATCAATGAACCTTGCCAGCAGTGGGGACTCAGAGTCCCTCATGGCATCACAGTCACAAACACTGCTCTTGTAACCCCAGTTAACCCACCAGTGGTTGGCAATGTCTTCAATGGTTGCTCGGCGTTCAGGGTTCACCATCAGCATCCACCTGATAAGACCACGAGCATCTATGGGTGAAGAATGGCATGTAACATTTTTAGAACATGGGCATTCTTAGGTTTGTCAGTTTAAATTGAAAGCATAAAGACAATAAAATGAGCAAAAATAATGCTTCGTACTACAGAGAAAGTGAAAAGGAACAAGGCTTTGACCATCAGTCGATGGAAAATACCTCTGAGCACTAATTTTTATCAGAAGAATATGATTCACTCTGGAAAATGAACTATGGGCTCTCCAATAAATTAATGTTTGTACTGCATTAGAAAGTGAATAGTTACATATTACTGAAGGAAGTCACCAATCTATTGACTCTAATGACAAAACTTAGAGGGAAATAAAACAAAATTGCGATATTTTAAATTATCTACACCTTATTGTTTCTGTATTTACTTTTTTCCATACACAATGTAGTCTTCTGTGTATTGTAAAGGTTTATTTCCATATAGAGAGAGAGAAGACAGAAAATTGAAAGGAATGGCAAACAACCAATACAAGATAAATATTAATTTAAATATAATATTTGTATAGATATTTAAGGCTAGAAGGAGTCATTATAATCAATAAGTCAGACTTAGCTGCTACTCTTCTGTGAGGTGACTGCTTAATGTGCTATCCTAAAAGCCAATGTGAACACAGTGGCATTAATTCAGATTTTGGCCTGTCTTCTTTAATAAGAGATTGTGTTGCTACGACCATTCACCTTCTCTCTGCTTGTGATAGCCCACAGTGTAGTGAGAGGACTGTTCTGTACCAGTATGTTGTACCAGTTTACAGCTTGTCTGAACAATTTCACCTGCAATAGCTAACATACCTTCCAGTGCCACAGATCTACTTAAAAAAACCCATTACAGCTCCCCAAGGCAGCAAAATCTATCTGCTACAAAACTTTAATTCAAAAAGGCTTTTGGAAAGTGCTGTATCCAGATGGGAATTTATAGCAGATGAACTCAGTAGAAGTTTTTTTTTTTTGGTGTACATCATTCTAATACAACACTGTAACATGTTGGAAGGGGCCAAACAAAATGCTCCATTCTGAACTGCTCTCAGTTCAGCACATGGCTCTCCCTCCTTTTTCATACCTGAGGTCTGTGTTGGCTCACGATATTCTCCACTGCTGATCTGCCTGATGAGATTTTTGTGATCGAAGCCATCAAAGGGCATCGTTCCATAAACCAGAGTGTAAAGCAATACACCGAGGGCCCAGCTGTCAACCTGGAATACAGACACAACACATGTGAAGCCCAGGGAAGTTGATCCTTTCCCTTCTCCATGCTGTTAGCACCACAAGAGCAGCATCATGTCCAGCTGCACCTACTGCTGGGCAAAATGGTATCTAACATCTCACTAACCACCCACCAGGCAGTGTAAACAAAAGTGAAGCAGCTTAAGAACTTCAAATACAGAACAGACCCAAGTGAACTCACATGTACAGTAATATTTGTATTAAGACTCCCTCTCAAGAACATTATCATCAAAGACATCCCCATATCACCACAGAAAAACTGACCCTTCTTACCTCTGGGCCTCTGTAAGGCCGTCCATTAACTATTTCAGGGGAAGCATACAGAGGGCTTCCACAAAAGGTCTGCAGAAACTTGTCTTTATGATAAAGGTTGGAGAGTCCAAAATCAGCAATCTGTAAATAGAATTGCAAAAGGCATTTGTAATATTAATGATTTCTTAAAGTAACAAAAAAACCTTTATCAGGAAAGACTTAGCTATATTTGTCTCTGCCATAGGGAAAACTCAATGTGGACTTTACTTTTCTCTTTAAAGATCCCTCAGAGAAGAAGGGTTCCCAGGTTAAGTCCTCCTGATTAGGAACAAGGATGCTTTGGGTCCATTCACAGAGAGGCCACCAACTGCACAACCATCAGCTAGTAATTTTATCCTGGATGAATTGCACATGCTTGAAAAGATAATCTCATACTGGGAAACCTGCTGTCCACTGACTGCTCTTCATCTTGTATAGTCATTAATACCAGAGGAAAGCAAGAAGAAAATACCACCCTTCTTATCACTCACATGCGAGCCAAAAGCCATTACCTTTAAATTCAACAGGAGGAGGGAGGCAGGAGTGTTGCAGGAAGCTAAGCATTACTGAAAAAAGTGATTTTTGAAATCATCTGCAATGTAGCTACACCTGAATGAGGGGCAAAGTGAGGCAGTCACTCACTCCTCCAGATTCAGGGACATGGGGCTGAGGAATCTGAGCTGTTAAGCCCACGAGATGTCTATCATGAGATAATAAACACAAGTCGGGTTCCTAACTGGAAACAATGGGCCCAAATCCGGCTTGCCCAACACAAACAAAACTTCCCTTGGGATTGTTGGGAATTTTGCCCATGTAGGAATTGCAGGATCAGGTCCAAATATTTTGTTTACTTCAATTCTCTGTTCTTGTTCTTACAAAACAAAGGCTGAGGACAGTAACACTAAATACTCCCACAACTTCTGCATTTTCTTTGTTTCTCTAGCACAAGGCAACACATCTCATTTTCATCTTGTTTAAAACCCAAATGTTTCTGCTTCCCAGAGATACTTGTATTACTGCACACAATCAACATAATGCCTACATAAAAGACATAAAGCACAGGCATTAAAAAAGGTATTGTAGATATAAAAGACAGGAGTTTTCTCTGGCTTTTCTTCACCTTATTAATTTCTTTTCTACCAGAAAGAAATTAAATCCCAGGAATTTTCACCAGAGAAAATTCAAGAAAACACAAAGTGAGTAGGAAAAAAAAAGAACTTGCCAGCACCATAATTCACTCTTGGCTTTCTAAAATGTGTATCATCAATGCCTCTAATACTTGTTGAATTACAATGTTCAATGACCTCTTGGAAGAGGTAGTCTTTATCTCTATTACCTCAACTGGTACAACTACACTGAAAAACTACACAGTTGAGACCAAAACAGGAACATATATCTGCTTTTTAAACAGATATAAATAGATATATAGTATATATAGATATATAAAAACAAACTTTTTTAATATTTCCTTTTGACACAATTTTTAAAGTCACAAGTCAAATATGAGATTTCATGCTTCACTCTTCCCTGTTTTGATGTTCTGCTTGTGCAGGTGTTTCACTGACAATCTGTATGCATCCTGCTCAAAGAGCAGCTGACTTCTGTTCATTAATTTTAATTCATCTCAATATATTCATTCATAAGACTGAACTCAGTCCCTCAGACAGCGTATTATCAACCCACAGCATAAAATTCAACCCTTAAATAAATGCGGTTTGTAAAATCTTCATTGTATGGTTGGAATGTCATTGAAAACAGCTGGTGTAGAATTGCAGTCTGCAAACATATTCTCATGGCTCAGATTGCACTTAATTGCCTTAAATTCCACTTTCTTATCAAGTCACCTTGCCTGGCTTGCAGGAAGTTGGTTTTAAGCCTTATGAAGTGTGCCCTGTCAATCAGGGGAAGAATGGGATCATTTCAGTGTTAAAAATTCATGCTGGTCATTGATTTTTATTTTAGTTCAGGATGCAGCTAAGACAAGGACAAACACTGCACAGTGTGATTCCTTATGAAAATACATTCCCTTAACACCATGGAATGTATAAAATGCATGTGGATGTGCATGAATATATATATATATATATATATAAATAGGGATACATACCATTGTTCACTCTAAGAAACTCTCAGACTTGGGCATTCATGTTTTCATTTTGACCATTCAGGAAAAGAGTATTTATGTTACAATCCACTCCCATGCTCACAGACTGATGTTTATCAGCTTTTCCCATTAAAATTGTCATACCCCCCAAAACAAGATTAATAGAAGCCAACATTACTTCATGTTCTTGGCACTTAAATGGAACTAAGTCAAAAAAGTTAAAAAAACTTCCTAAATTGGGAGGAGCAGAAAAGTGGACTTCCATTCCTCTTGCTTCAGGAATATATGTTTCATATTTATTGTTAGCTATGATAAACCAGATGTAAGTTATTGTTGAAGTGTGGAATATAAATTCCACAAAGTTCACACTCATGGAAATTGTCAGCTTTATCCCGCTTAAGAATCTGTCTCTCTGTAGTGCAGATAGAGAAATAATTAGGTCTCCTAAAGCAAATGAAATATATGTGCAGTTGGTGAGACTTCCAGCAAAGTAAATCCCAATTCCATATACTTAGTCTGTATATACAAAAAACCCTCGTGGGTTTTTAGTGGTTAGTCTGATTGGTGTCCCCTTACCAGCCCAAGAGAATATGCAGTTAGCAGGATTATGTTACTGTTGTACTTGCATTGTTCTACTCTTCTATCACTTTGGGCTTCATCATACCGTTACATCAACCTCTGCTAGACATCTCTTTCAGCTGCAATTCCCAGCCCAGGAACTGTTCTTGTCCCTACTGTGAACAAGGATGTTCAGTCTCACAAGTGCTTAAAGCTCATTTGATTCATTTATGTCTGCTGCATTTAGTGGTTTTCAGTAAAAGTCTGCAGGAAATAGTACTGCATACAAGTCCATGAAAAACCCAGTAGTACACCACAGATTGGATCACCTTTTTCCTCTCACTGCACTCCACTCTGGCCTGTGGATATGCAGAACTCTTCAAAATGTGTACTTTTTGTTGCTTCCAGACACTGATGTTTCTTTGTTGCTGTATTCTAACATGACTCTGCTTTCAGAGATTATTACTCACCATCACAACTCTTAAAAACAAAAAAAGACCCCTTTTTATGTCTCCATACACTCCTTTATGACCTTCATTTAATTATCTAAAGCTTAAGAATGGTTTCCAAGTTAGTGTAATAACAAGTAAAATGGCCTGGGGCCCTTTTAGGTTGGATAATAATTTCTAATGGATTACTTGTCCTCTTTATTTCCTGTTTTAAAAGTATTGTTTAAGCTGCTATACAGGAATCCATTTTTACAACATCCTATTTTTTCTTCACATTATTATGACATGTTTTTGTAAATCATAATGCATAGATTCCTGATTTCTTCAGAAACATGTATGTAATTGGACATTGCACCCAAGAACAAGGGATTCCTTTAATTTTCCCATTCTTAAAATCAAACGGCCAATTTTGTGCTTGTAATCCACTGAATGAAATATAAATAGTAGGAAAGTACAGATAAGACTATCAATCCATTCCTAGAAAATACCTTCCCCTGAGTATTTCAAGCCTTCAGTCAATACCAAAGCCCTGCATTTTTTTTCTGCCTGAACAAACTACATGTAAATATTCTCAGAATGAGCACCTGATAAATTTACTCCTAATAAATAATTTACAGTTCCATATGTGTTTCCTTGCCAACGGTTACTGTTTAGTGAAACAAAGAAAAAGTGGGAAGTTAAATTCTGTGCAAGTAACACAGAAACCACAGCAACATATTCAAAGCTTCAGCATCAGGGAAATAGTGGCTGTATGTTTAACATTAAGTATTCAAAGCTGACCTTAGTCACAAGGTTTAAAAAAAAGAGAGCACAGAGAAAAAAAAAACATACCAGAAGTCACCTCTTGAAGCAATCCAAATTCAAACACTATTGACTGTAAGATGTATGAAATATCAATACCTTCCTGAGTTCAGTCTGTTTTTCAGTTTCATGAGACCCTTTGCACAAGTAGTGACTAGGGGACAGCCAAGAAGCCACTTGCCCACGCCAAGGCAGCCTTGCCTGCTCAGAGGCCTTAACATTGAAGAGATGTAGCTGAGGAAAGGCTGGAAATATAAAAAATACCTACAGCAGTTTGAACACAATGCAAGTCAGGAAAGGGAAACCCTCAAGAAAAAGATGTCCAAATGACTGGAAGGTATGTGAGGAGGTAGAGCTACCTGAATTTCTTCCACAGCAGTGCCACTTGCTATGGCAGCTGAAATGCATCTGTGGTTCTGAAGCCCCTGAGTCAGCTCCAAGTGTGGACCAGACAAAGCCACCTGTCCTTGCCCCATCCTTCCGCTCTACCCACAGAAAAAGGAGAGAGGAGAGAGGGGCAGGAGCTGAGCTGTCTAACAAAGCTCAGCTCCCCAGAGGCTTGAGGAAGTGATTGGTTTTGCATATGAGGACCGGCCCTCCACAGCCAACAAATTCCACAAATTCCTCTTTTCTCTCAAGAATTCTCTGATTAGCTGGGAAGATAGTTTGGCATGTAATGTGGAAAGAAAGGTCATCCTGCCTGCGGAAGCCTGATTCGTATACAATGTCCTAGAAAGGCTACTTTTTGTTTTCAGCACTGCTGAGAATGGCTCTGGCTGCTGCAGACAGCAGCCCTGTAGGAACAGGAGAGAGGAGGTCTGCTCCAACACTGGATGCTAACAGTAAAACATCCAAATATTGCATTGGATGGGCCTTCTGTAAAAGACTATTTTTGGAAACCACATATTTATGTGCCTTTAAGCCACTAGCTGATCCAAGTTAGCTTCTGTCATCAGCGTTATACAGATGGCAGCTACCACATGTTACTTTCCATTTCCATTGCACATCAGCTCGAAATGAAGACAATCTCTCCAGTGTGAAGCACAGAGGGCAGTGCCTACAGCCCCAGGGCTTTCAGAGGAGACAAAAGGAAGACCCAGGCTATTTAGGTACTGGGCTACGCAAGTAGCACCTTGATTACTTTTTTAATTAAATAAGGATGCTCAAGTATCAGCAGAAACTCTTTGGTGTTCCTCCCTCTGCTTGTTTGCCCACGGATGAGCACATCCAGCCACCCTTACATCCAGCTACCCAAGGAGGAACAAAGTTGAAAGTGAAAAACAGGTTCAGCCACCTAGAGATTACACTTATTTTATAGAGGAATATAGATAGGATACATATAGGAAATTACACTGGAAATTAAATCTCTGCATTATTTAACTTTGTACTACAGCTATAAACAATAAAAGAAAAAGACAGGAAAAAAGGTCATTCTCATGCTTTCACTGGGGAGAAATGGTATGGAAATGACATCACTTACATCACTATCCAAAGTATACGTTTGTGTCTGAAGTTCCAAGGCCATTTCCTAATGAAGCACATGTGCTTCACTAGGTTTATTTTGAAACTCTATTTGCTTATTTTCCAGCCATGATCAAAAGAACATTCAGACTGTTCTGTAGGAGGCACTTGAACCTTGTAGATCAGAACAGTTTTTTCTTTGCCCCAGAAGTAGCCAGCAATAATATAATTTGTACAATAAGCCCAATTGCATGAAATGCTCTGCTTTTTTCTACCAGTGGGAAGACACTGCATAGGGAATCATGACCTTTGCATGGCAGGACAGAGCCTTCTCTTCCAAAGTATGCAAAGCTTCATTTAGTGTGTATTACTGGGAATCAGTGGTGTCTTCCCCCAACCTCCAAACCTCGGAGCCTCTTCCCAGATGCTGTTGCTTAGTAGCTGTTACCATAACAATGGCTCTTCTAATACCTTGGGTAAAAATGTTATAAAACATGCAAATCCATTCTGAGAAACTGAGAAAAAGAATCCTACCTTAATATTAAAATTGTCATCAAGAAGAATGTTTTCCAATTTTAGGTCCCTGTGGACAACACCATTCTGAAACAAGGAAGAAAAAAACGGGGAAGAGCATGAGAAAATACTGGGAAAATTAAAGGTGAGCTGGCAGGGTGGTCTTTGCATCTACATTTCAGGGCTGATTTCACTGTCATAACACTCATGGCCCAGTGACTAGTGGCAGGCGCTGTATTAGTCACTTGGTGTGTGGTTAAGGGAAGAATGACTGGAATCTGTCCTCCCACAGACACTCTGAAACAGCAGGGGGGTGGGGGGTGGAGGACTGGGGGGTATCTTTTCAGAACTTAATTTCATCCTGGATCCTGCCCCCACTGTGTGAAAGCAGGATATTCTTCCCAGGCACCAGAAACCAATATCTGTCAATGACGTTAGCCCCTACAAAAGCCCTCATTCCTCCAATGAGCAGCCATGTGGATGGGGGGAGTTAGAATCCCAAAGGATTGTAAATGTTAGGGATGGAAGCAAACAGACTGGGTCTAGGTCAGAGCCTTCTTTACAGAAACTTGGGAAAATTAAATGCATCAGGAAAGGCACTGCAGCTTTTCAGCTCTATGCAGTGAGGACTTTGAGAAACCCCCTTTTTTATCAGAATTCAAGTAGAGACTTAAGTATTTTAAGAATTCAAATTAAAATTGTGTTAGCTGCTCATTGCCTTTAGCCTCATACAAATTTTAGCTCTATGCAGTTTTTTCATAAACAGGTATAAAAGGTCCATGATGACAGCCAGTCAGCTACGTTGGGTTTAATTGCTTGACTTGTCATTCCAAGTGGGTATTGTGATGGGTAAGGTCATTAGCAAATGGTATCTTTCCTGCTACATCTGGTAAAGTTACTTTTACCTATTCAGAATGAGATGTACTAAACCTCATGCATAAACCTCACAGCTTTCTCTTGGCTTTTTCTTTCATATGTTATATCTCCTATTCTAAAGTTGTTCACTAGTATATTCAAATTGCAAACTAACATTTGTTTGAATGCATTAATATTAATGCTGTAGAGGTTATATAGGATGCCTTCTTTAGTTGATGTTGTAATTTTTGAGTTTTTAAATGTCAGGAGAATTATTTTAAATGTAAAAATGCAAGGTAGGCCTAAAGTAAGGGTGTGTCTGGTATCTGTCATAGCACACGAAAACATCATTAGTCTTTAAAAAGCACTAGTTCAGTGTAGTGCTTTTAATGAACATCTCCTGTTGAACTGATAAAATCATGTGCTCTGATACTTAATAATGAATGCTGTTGCCGCAGACATGCTTTGAAATATATGCCAGTAATCAGCCTTGAAACAGCATTTTTTACCATTAAATCCTTTGCTCACCTTGTGGCAGTAATGCACAGCAGAGACTATTTGTCGGAAGAAGTGTCTCGTCTCTCTTTCGCTTAATCGCCGCCTCTCACTGATGTAATCATACAGCTCTCCTTTACTTGCATACTCCATGATAATAACAATCTTATCTTTATTTTCAAACACTGCAAAGAAGAAAAGAAAAAAAACACCACAGTTGATTCAGTACATATGAAAATTGACACTTGAAAGAGTGAAGAGTCAGGATGTCTGATCACATCCTAGACCACCAGTGCGGGCTGGAAAGATGTACTAACAAATCCCACTGCAAAAAGCAAGTTCCAAAGCTGCTTTTTGCCAGAGGAAGATTACAACATCTTAGACCAAGAGAAGGAAGTTGAGTTTATCCTCTCTTTCAAATGGCTACATGAACCTCTTTGTCTCAAATAATGTGGGGTCATAAGGTGTCAAAGTCAACTTATTCTAGTGAGGTGAGGTGGACATTTGTGCCAGTAAACCAGCTCCTGCTCCAGCACAGAATTCCTCATACAAGTAGCCCACTTGAGGCCAGAGGACAGAAGCAGACAGGAGCCCTCATATCATTTGGAAAGGGTTCACAGAAGGCATAATAAATTCTTGTCTTCAGTAACTGATACAGGATTGCCATTTGGCTTACAGTGACGGTTGGTTGGCTTTCACCTACCACCAAAATCCAACAAGTGAACTGATAGATGTGTCCTCCTCCATCCCAGCTCTGTGTGACAGCATGGCGGGCATGGCCACCTGAGCTTGCTGTGGCTGCAACACCTCCAGAGCTCTACAGCTCTTGTCAGTGTGGCTCTGTACCCCATCTCATGCAACCAACTCTTCCTCAAGCTTCCTTATGTCCTGCCCCTACCACGTGTCCCACTGCATGTCACAAGACTGCATTCTGTAATTCTCTGTCGCTTGTGCAGAGCCGGCAGCAATGCACAACGCCAGCGTAAGCAGAGCAAGGAAAATCATCTCATACATGTCACAGCCTGACTCTTCTTCAGGGCTGAGAGCTTGCTGTGTCACATGCTGTCAAGGACTTCGCTTTGATAACTAATATTTAATCTAGTAAAGCAGGCTGTTAATAGTCTGGAATTGCTGTAATGTCATGGCTGCTAAATAGTTCTTCTCTTTTGTGACCAAAAATCCATTGCAACCCACTGGAAACTTTCTGCACCTGCCATAAGTAACCACTGCTCTATGAAAACATGGTGATTTTCCTTTTCTTTTTATCTGTGGCAGCACTGGTCACACTGGCAGCAAGGCCAGTATATAAATTAATGAGGTTAAGGGTTTATTATAAACAGATGCTAGTTTTGTCCAGCCCTACTGTAATGATGCCTTCCTATATCTCTTTATCAAAGCTCAGCCAGTAGTCTTTGGTGATTAAAAAAAAAACAGAATTAAGCTTCAGCTTTTGCAGTGAAATGTGAAGCTGCCTCTTTTAACACAGAGATATTTACTTCTCTTAGGCCTTGTCTCATGTCCTTTCACACCTTGTCACTCAAATCTACAAGCCAAAGCCTCTGCAGTTCACTCTAACACCCCTGAATCCCAGCCAAACAGCTCTGATAAAAGAGAGAGCAAACAGCCAGATAAAATTGGCTGCTTACTTGTCTGCTGGCCTCACTGTACCCCGAAGCAGAGGCCTCTGCCAGCGATTACATCCTATGTGCATCCTCATTAGCAATGAACTTTGGAAACTGGGAAAGCCGTCTCTGGATGGATTATACATACAGTGCCCTCTCCAAGAACGACAGACTGATACTGTCTGGGAAAAACTGAATCTGCCCCGTGTCATTCAGGGAGGTGCTGTGATGTGTTACCAATAAAACAGTAAAACAGTAACGCGCACATTCGCTTCTCTAAGCTCGGAAAGGCTTGTTAGGTACAGGCTTGTTTAAGAAGGCAAAAAGAAATAGTTTTAGTAAGCTGAGACAAATCACTGGAAATTCTCTCATATAAGAGATATGATTTAAAACAAACACACAAACCACACAACAACAACAACAACAAAATTCCCCCCAAAACCCCAGCTGAGTCCATGAGTTAGGGGTTACTGTATCACGGACATATAAGTGAAGTTGCCACAGGACACAAACGATCTTAGTGTACTTTCATGGAGATGCATACCCCAAGCAGTTCCAACTGAGGACCACCTTCAGCTCAGAGGCACATTTGCCCTTGGCTCTTCTTGCCCTACTCCTCCAAAAGCTGATATCCCACCAGGTGTTCAGTGCTGCTGATGACAGTAACAGCAATACTAGCCCTGCCACGATAGAGCATTCTTCCAGGCTGTGTTTTTATGAAAGTTTTGCCTTCATCACTCAGTCCTAAGAGTTTTCTCAAATCATCCGTGATGTTCTGAAGTTTTAAATCTTAAAATGAAATTATTTTGGACTCAAATTTGCCATATTAATACAAGTCCTGATCCAGATGTATTTTCCAACATTTCTACAGAAATGAGGTGGAAAGCATTTGGTTTGGAGGAATGTGCATTCAAAGGCACTTTCCATTTCAAATTTTCTCTTACACCCTCTAGGAAACTGACATAATACCATCATGCTGAATTTAGGAAAGCATAAATCCCTGTTCCAAATTTCAAACTTTTGTCACAAAGCCATACTAGAATCAATGAGTACAGAATTGTTCCAGAAACTCGTATTTGGCTTTCAGTTTACTGGCACATTTTTCTTCATGAGTGAGAATTTTGAGAGGGAAACTACCCTCAAACTTAGGTAACATTACAGAGGCCTCCTCACTATCACCATAGCTGAACAATTACAGAATTAAACAGCAAATTGTTTCTCTACCCAGGAGCAGAGGTGAATAGGGAGGTATTTTTTTACAACTGCGTCATTTCATGTCAGAGCACCTCCACTGTATCAGCTGAACCTCAGGAGTGGGCACACAGCTATTTCCCACAGAGAGGGAACTAAACAGCAGACAAAATATCTAAAATGAGAGCTGCAGCTGAAGGAAGAGGAGGTTGAAAGGCAGTGGGGATTTATGTCTATACACACACAGCCTTAAAGAGGAATTTAGTGGTCAAGACTATCAGGCAAGTGTCAAGGTGGTATTCTGGCAAGTCTCACACTATCAGCCAAGTACACCACGAATTTTCACAGTAGTATTTAGGATGTCAGGCAGGTTTCACACAGGCACTTCTGAATTTCCCTTCTGAGCACAGCATGTAGTTTTATAAACATATGCTCAAGAAAGCCTTGTGGCCAATGGCTGGCGGAAGAGAAGAGGGCATTAATTAAAGGCTGGATTCACCTACTGCAAAGAATAATGAGGTAACAAATATACTGCCCTGTTAGCACCTGGGCTGTAACCTGTGGGCTGATGATGGACGGGTTGCCTCCATATAGCTTCTGGGACTGCTTGGTTCACTCTTTGTTTTTGCTGCAGATGATTTATTACCTGCCATCCTACTGCATATTCATTCTGAAACTCACCCCCACCTAGAAGTATGCCTGCACCTACTTCCAGCAGAGAAGCATGGCTTTGGCAGGATGCTGAACCCCAGGAACCTCCCAAATCTTGCTACTTCTGGGACAGTCATGTCATATAAGCCTGCTCCTCAGCCCTAAGCAAGGTCAAGGGAAGGAGACCGTGTATGAGTAAGGTGGGGTGCTTTAGCTTCTTTCAAATCATCAATACTCTGTAAATGGCTAGCCAAATTAGATAAGCAAAAAACTGTCAGTACCAACACCCAGACGTGGATAGCAGGGGAGATGGCCTGTCAATTAGGAATCAAGATAGGAGGGTTGCTTAGACAGAGGCACGAGCTTCACCTATTAAAGGGGACAGCAGCAAGAGAAATGCTCGCTACCGGCTGTGCGTCATCTATTTCTGAGCCACTGTGTTTATTTTCACCACTCTGCAAGCTGGGTTACTCTGAGAGCTCCAACAAGACCTTGATGTAGCTGGAGGGCTGCTGCACTGCCTCAGCCATGGTGGCCAAGTACTGCTGCAGAGTAGTGCTTGCAAATCACTACTACTCCTCAGCAGACAGAGCCTGCCAACTGAAAGACTGACTTTGGAGATGACCGCACTTTATGCGGCCACAGGGGAGGAAGCAGGGACAGCAGTGTGAGAGCACATCAGGAATCAGGAGCAGGAACAGCATGAACCTCAAGGTGTGAGGAACAACATGATTGTATCCCCAGGAGATGAGCAAAGGACTAGGACACTGGCCACAGCAACATGGACAAACAGCATTTTCCAGGGGGCTACAAGGTTGTGGGGTTTGGCCTGGTCACCCCAAAAGCCTTGGGAACCCAAGCAGCAAAGGGTGCTTAAGATACAGTGGTCAAAGATTTCTTACTTTTCTTTAAACCCTGCCCTTAAGTCTAATGTGTTTGTTTCTTTTTTAAAAGTGACACAGAAAAAGTCTATACCTCCAGGCTCATAATTGAAACCAAATCTGCTGACTTCAAAGTTCCTTGAAGAACATAAATGTGAAATTGGGAAAGAATTTCACTTTTCGCTATCAAAGACATATCTGAGACAAAGTACAATTTGTTATGTGAACAACCTGTCCCTCTTTCGCAGGTTGTTCTACTATAGCAATAGCTCTTGCATATAATCTCTCCACTTATTTATAGTTAGAGGCTGTGAAATTATGAACTCAGCTTCTATCTACAGCCTCCCATTTTCCAAATAGCGCTGGTTGACCTCTTGCTCATCAGCACTCTTCTTTTCAATCCTACTGCCAAATTTGTCCCTCTAGCTACACCAAAGTCACCTCCTCTGAAACTCATGGGACAAGTCTGACACCAAATGAACACACTCACTACATTTCTTCTCTGCTAAGATGTGCTTCACCGTAAAATTGTTGAAAGCCCAGATTGGCAAGTTTTGCAAACATCAGTCAGAAAGATTTAATGGTACACTGTACACCTCTCTATTAGGACAGCTCACTTTGGACTGACTTACTACCAAAATAAAAAAAAAGCAGGAGGCTTTTGCCCTTCCTCCAAGCTCATAGAATACTGAAGTCAGAGTGAGTGCTGAGGGGGGTGGATTATTTCCCCTCCTCCCAAAAGGACTATTTCCTTGTGGGCTGATTCTATTTGGTTTACATGTAACCCTAGGGTAAGGATTTTAGTTTGTTAGTTTAAGAGGGGTGGCCAATCTCTTTGCACTGGAACCATTTGAATTCTCCTCATGCCTTTGCTCTCTATCAGAGCAATCTCCTAAATTAGTTCCAGTATGTTGACATTCCTTCCATCTGGTGTCTTTCCATTCAGTGGTATTTTTATTACTCTCCTAACAGCCGCAGACAGAAGTACCTTTCCACTGCTACAAAATGCTCTTTTATTAAAGGTCAGCCAAATCAAAAGAACAAGCGAGTTTGTTTTTAATTTTGGAGATGCAGACTAGAATAACCTTTTCATTCAGAAAATTCATGTATGACCCAATTACCTCACTTGTGTAATAAGCCTTGAATTATTCTTCAAAAAGCCATGCGAGTACTGAAAACTGTCCTTTACCTTAGAAATTCAGCCTGATTCAGCTTTTGTGTTTTTGACTGTTTTACAGCCCCTTGGCATAATTTTTATTTAGCTGTTTTTTTAGTAGTAGTAGTATTTTATTACTGTTTTTAACAGAGCATATAGCAGACATGAAAATATCCCAGGTCCAATGAGAAAACCATGTATACGCATACACATAAATTTATGCATATGCTTAATTATAATTGAAGATATCAAGACATAAAGTATGTGTTCTAATGCTAAACTTGTGTTAAATTATTTTCCTGAATTATAGCCTTATTCAGCCAAATTGCATCTCTTTTTAAATTAAAGGAATGTAGTTAAGATCATGCAATAATCTTTTTAAATCAGACAGCATGCCATAATTTACTCCCCAGTGAGGAGATTAACTCAGAATGGGAACTATTATCCTTGGTGAGGTTGTTTCTCACAGAGCAAGACTGAGGATATGCCGATTATGATGGTTTGCTCTTTAGAAGGAAGGAAAAATGACAGCTGCTAATTTGGCCACAGTAACATGTTACATTAATTGTCTTTGTTTCAGCAAAGAATACAAGCACCAACTCCCCTTTATTTAAATATTATTTAAACTGTCAAGGAACTTCAGAGAAGCAAATATTTACATTGCTGTGGTAGGACTGTGTAAATGGGAAGATGGAAATAAATTTCCATCGCTGCTGGCAATCAGTTTGACATTTAAACCGGACCTGCCCATGATCTCACACATTTGAGTTTATGTCATGTCCGATGAAGTGCTGTTTAGGTGATCACCCTCAATGGCAGGAAATTCATAAAGCTGGGGTATGGTAACTAAAGAGTTAAGTTTGTTTATTCTTGTTTCATTAGCATCTCCAGACACTTGAAATATTACTTGATGTTCTTGGATGTTATCAACTGAAAACAATGAGAATAAAGTACTCAAAGGTCAAAAGCCTACATAATTAGAGGAAATCAATTAGAAATGTGGTTAAAAAGTATCACTACTGAAGTACTTTCTCTTGGCCAAAAAAAAAAGAATAATTTCAGCTTTCCAACTTCCAACATTTTTGATTAAAGCCCAGTCATTCACGTGATGTTTAAAGGGACTTGTGGCTTTTTCAGGTGTTTTGCACACAGAAAGGGTGGGGTCATTAGGCACCAAAATTTATTTTGATTATGTCAGAAAACCAGGAGATAGCAAAGGCTTGGACAGAGGCTGGGATTGCTCTGAACTGTCACAGCCTGAGATAGGTGACTATTTTGCCACCCTGGCCCCCGGCTGCTGCCCCACCCTGAGGTCCACACGCAGCTGATGGCAGAGACACTTGTCTGAGCCAGTGCTGCTGCAGGGATGCAGTTCCTCAGCAATGGCTTGTGTCCACACACCTTTAACAGCTGCCACACAGGCAGATTTCTGACAATGCAGCTGTTTTTGCTAATGATACGGTGACTTGACTGACACAGCTTCCCATACTGGAGATAGGCCTATGTTGCCTATGTGAGACACCAAGTGTGTTTATGCTTTGTTGCATGACGTCTGGCACAAAATGTGAGATTGAACATGTATTTGGCAAGTGCAGTGAGTATCCTGGAATACTATGTCACTGCTGTTACACACTGTCAGATTATCTCCTATTGCCTTTGGGGTTTGAAAGTAGAGCTGAACCAGTCTCCTGATTAAGCATGCAACCTAGCTCAAGCCATTGTGGACTGGCAGACATATGATGGAGAATCTCTCTGCTTTCTCTTAAGAGTACCATAAATGCAACCTAGAAGAAAAAAGAAGCACATCTAACTTGGGAGATCCATATTTTGTGCTTTGTTAATGTAAAGTGTGCAGCACTCTTATAAGCATCCTGGCCCCAGTTCAGTAGAGCACTTCAGCACACACTTTCCTTCAGTTACTCGTTTATGTTAATGCCATCATGTTCCACGAGCACCAAATTTTGATCCTAATGTTTATTCATTCTCCAGGGAAGATCTTCAGTAAACTATTTCTACAAACATGTTAGTTAATAGTCTGTTCACCTTTAAGTACATTTTGCAAAAGGGCAGATTTTTCTGTATGATTCTGCTGACCAAGGACAACTCTTTCAGCACAGAAACAGTCGTGCAGACAACTGTACTTCACACTACAAAGACTCAAGAGCTCACTCCTAAATGTATCAAGTGTAACTTCACCCTCATGATTGGCCCAACACATGTTTAAATGTTTGCAGAATGTTCCTTCCCTGGTTTAACTTTTATAAAGTATTGCCAGATGAGGTAGACTTTGCACTCAAGCTACCCCTGGAAAAATATGTTAGCTCTCAAAGGCTTTATTATAAAATGCTGGAGTTTTCAAGGCAAAAAAGCAATAGGGCAAAGGAAGGGTGAGGGGCAGGGGAGAGACAGACAGATGAATGGACAGAGGCATTATTCTATAAATTAAAATTTATGTGCTGAAATCAGAACACTGCCAGCAAAGCTGACTTCATTTATCCGGCTCCTTTCAAGGAGTTTAAAGTCACTTAAAGGAGCACTTCCCTCACAGCCACACTCGACAGATTGCCAATTACAGCCCTGCTGAGAGGATGGAATTTCTTTAGTCACAACTGTACATCTGCCCTGGCAGTAATGGGCAAGGTCCATGCCTTATGATTAGGTTACAAAGAAGTACCTTTAAATTGGAAAGCTTGGTTTCCACACATCTGAATTTGCTTGGTATCAATAAAAAAAGATAAGGTTGTCTTTACATCAAGTAGACAAATTCAGAGGTTAATTGCTATTAGCAGGAAGGTCAAAAGGATACCTAAATAAGACCCTACTTAAGGAAAACACATGTTTGTATATGCAGTACAAAGAGCTTTCAAAGATTATTACAGGGATATCCAGCATTGTCCATGGTACGTACATCTGTGCAACCTGGCACCTATAGAGAGAGGTGTTCAACGTGCAGTAGCAGTCAGGAAACATTTACTGCAGTGGCAGTAAAAAATTGTGAGATAGGAGTAAAATATCTCTAGGGTGGCTTCAGTCCTAAAGTTAAGCATCTGATCTAAGTTAGTCAGCTAGACTCCAACAGGAGCCTCCAATATGTCATTTATCCCACTTATCTGAAAAAACGTCTCCCAGGAGGGAGCCAACCACCCTGGGAAGATGCTGAACTCTCTTGACTAGAGAGGGACACTAGACTTGTAGCATACACCAACTGCAGAAATGTTGGATTGCTTAATTTTAGTGAGATTAAGCCCATCTCTTAGGATTTACTGATTTCAACATTTTGTGTCAAGGGATAGCAATATTATCACTCTTTATGCATCACTCAAGAGGAAAATCTATGTGTTTAAAGTCCAACTTTGAGAGGATACAAATACTTCAGTCCTTGATGTAGTAGTCCCTTAACTTCACAACAAGTACTCTTCAGCTTCAAGAGAAGCACACACTCAAGGGTCCCTGAGGTCACACCCTCACCTCTGAGCAGCTCCTGTGGGTTCAGCTGCACAACCACGCATCTTCCCAGTGCTACCACATCTTAAGTTACAGCATTGGCTGCTACAGGCCAAATACTGACTCTGACTGCTTGGAATATGCACCAGAACCTGACATAGGTGCTCATCCTCCTCAGACAAGATGAATTCTCCATCATGAAGCTCAACTTGCTCTTACTGCAGAAGCACTGCTCCTCCCTCCGCAAGGCCAGAGAGGGAAGTTTTACTCCCACAGGACTTAGTGTCTGCTTCCTAAAAATGCTGTAATCTTTTTCACTTTTACAAATATTTTAACTCAGTAAAAACTATTTAAAGGATGAGAAGGGCAACTGGTCAAAGAACCACAGCATACTTAATATTATTTTCTTCCTGAGTTCCCATCCATATTTGAAGTAACTTTTGTTCCATTTGCAACCCACATGCTGACACAGCATCCCTCCCCTTTTCTGTTTCCAGATCCTTTTATGAGTTTATTCAATAAAAAGACAGATACTCATCTCTTTTCAAGTACAAGAACATGCTTTTGAATAACTCAATATGCGATAGTGTAACAGTACGCCAAGACAGTCCTTGTTTTAATCAGTCATATCAACTCTCAGAGCAGAGCTGCCATATACATCTCATCACCTTCTGCATTTACCTCCCAGCTATGGAAATGTGTAGGGCTAAATTCAGGCTTCCTGTTCTTCACAGAGGAAAAAGGGTGATCCCCAGGGACAAGGCTGCCTGACCCAGGTCCCTCTGAACCTCTGGAATCTACATCCCATGTCCAACATGCAGCCTCCCTCCTTGCAGCAACAGGCCTTTTGGCTGGTGTCTTTTAGCATGCACATGGCCTGACTTGCTGAGCTAGTGCTGGGACATAAACAAACTGGCAAATCTTCCTAGCCGTGTCCCAGAAAGAAAGGAGGCAAAGGAGGAAGACAGGATAAGGAAACAGGAATTATAAGCCAGCCACCAGACTGACAGGAAAGTGTGCAGAGATGGACAGGAAGCGGATGCTGGGATTCAGGGGGAAAAGTTGCAATGACAGAACTAGCAACTTGAACTGGCTGGTAGGGAGGACCCAAGTCCTAGAACAGATAAGAGCAGTCTGTGCAGTCCAGGGAAAAAAAAGCAAATAAGGAAACTGGTTAATGGGCTGGGAACAGAAACAGACATCAGACTGATTCATGAGTGAGGGTGAAATGAAACTGAACTGTGCAGTGGGAACAAGGACATGAGGTGATACATGCAACCATCTCCCACCTGTGACTGACACAGTGAACTCACACAAGAAGCAGCTCTTCCAAGCAAAGGTTTATGCATCTGTGAAACACTGGTAGCTCAGAGGGGAAGCAGTGCTCAAGGCAGTCTCGTTGGTAAGGGATGGGTTACACAAGGAGTAAGGGTTGGTTTGGTGCACGATCTCAAGAAGCACGAACATCAGGTCTGCAAGAACGTAACAGAACAGTCAGGGAGGAAAATCACATTCACTAACCTTCATATATGGTGATGATATGAGGGTGGCTGAGGGATGACATGATCTCAATCTCCCGTCTGATGTGAACCATATCTTGTTCATCCTTAATTTTGTCCTTACGAATGGATTTTATTGCAACCTATAAATGCAGGAAATCAAGCATTATTCTTGGAACTGAACAGATGCATCTAATCCACTAAGAAGAGTTAAAAAATAAATACAGATGTTAGATATTGGCAGAACATGGAATGACCAAAACAAACCCTTAAAATACAAACCTCCATGGTCCAGCTCCCTCACTGTATAACAATAAATACACTGTCATTACAGTGTAATGGGTGACATGAAGTTTTTGGCTCTTCAGGTCTTAGGACTTCAATAAGGGGGAACACAGCATCTTTTGGAAAGATCTCTGTGCTAGCCTAAGTACTCTCCTTATGCAAATGGCAAAACTCCCCAGGAGATTTTGGTGGGAAGTACATTTGCTAAGACATGATTGCATCTGACAATTTTGAAAAGAAACTTTTGAGACAATTTCTTTGAAAAAAACTTTGAGATCTCTGATGGAACAGAGGCAGGAAATCCAGGGTGCTGATTATGTGTTGATATCCATGTTAATACATAAACTATCCCATTGACACAGGTTAGTCCATGGTTCTCTAAAGCAGGCAAACTGTTCAGGAGTTATGACTTATTCAAAAATCAGAATAAATAAATCTTTGAAATTCACATCTAAACTCGTCCTCATATAAACCCAAGGCTTCAGGTCCTACACAACATTTATGCAGTCACTGCAAAACCATATCCTTCCTGCATCCTTCTTCAATCAGCAGGCTTTTTCACAAGCATATCATGTGACTGGATTTCTCTCCAAAAGGCAGGGTGGGAACAGAGGAAGTGATAGCTGAACTTGCAATATAAATTCAAATTATAACAGTCCTTGTGAGTGTGTGTATGTGTGTTGCCTGTGAAAAAAGGGCTTATCTGAACACCCCCATAAATAATCGTGGAGGTCATCTCATGCCCTATGAAAAATGCAGAAAGCAACAATGCAGAGAAGCTGGTGGGAGAGGGAAGGTGAGGGCATTGTGCAAACTGAATGGCAGCATGGCCATTATTGTACTCAATATTTACCCTGCATTGTTTTTTTAAGCCAGAGTTCAGGGAATAAATTATCAGCTAGTTTAAAATCAACAATATGTCTTTGAAAAACATCACTGACCTGCTGAGATGACCACCCTTTTATGGGTAAACCAAACTTGTGTCATTCTTTGTAGCCAACTACTGTGGACTTCTCCTGGGAAAACATTTGTTAATCTATGATTTACATTATTTCCCCAGTTACTCTAGAAAAAAAAAAATTCACTGCCTACTTCAGTAATTGCAAGTGGCATGACCAGTATTGTTTTCATTATATGATGTAGCATTGAGGATATTGAGGAAAGAAGAGAAAAACTTACAATATTATAAAATTGAAATGTACATAAACAGGAGCCTGTTTAAAGGATCAGGTTTCCTACAAAGCCTTCAACTCTGAAAAGCAACATTGTTCAAAAAAGCATTAAGCACATGCCCCATCCCCTTGAATTCCCAAAGACTGCTGCACGTGCTTAAAATTAAGCTCTTGCTCAAGTGCTCCCCTACTTTGGGACAGCAGAACAAAAAGAAGTCAAGGGACAAAATTATTTGCATGTTAAAACCAAAACAATTATTTTTTCCTCTTGACCTAAACATTTGGAATAGAGATTTTAAAAGTATCAACATAGCTATAGTCTTATTTACATGGCACATATTTCTAGAAAAGGTAATACAACAGATCTTAATTGAATGAGTGACCAACATAGCCTCCAAGTAATTCTAGAGATGGAAAAGGCAACCAACTCTAAAGATGACATTGGATTTTTCCCCTTCCCATGTTTGCACTGGGACTGACTGCAAATGCAAATACACCCTGCATACAGAAGGATGTGGGTGGCTCTTGGAGCAGTATGTGCATTCCTACAAGAAATAAATATAGACATGGGTAAAAACACACTTTTTATTAAAAGACAGCCTTGTACTTGGCTCTGAGGAAGAATTTAAGAAGGGTTTCATTGTCAAATATACAACAGGGAGCAAATTCTTCCCCATTCATGGCTGGTAAAGTAATAACAGCAGCCCAGAGGACATGCCAATCTCCTGATAACTTGACTGTGAGCTTCAGAGACAGGACTTTTGCACATCTACCCATAATTACTGTAACTGGCCTCTGTGGAATAATTGTATATAAGAAAACATATTTTTACATACAAAAATGCAAACATGATTGAAAAGTCTGGAAGCACTTTGTAAATATATGTTTGGATCAATATTCTAATGCAAACAGATGTGTTGCCTGGGAACTTATTTTTTAACAGGACCAGAGAGTTTACACTCTCACAACCCATGCTGAAAATTAAGGCACCTTAATTTATAAAGGCTATTACTAAAAGTTTACCCAAATTTCAAAGATGGTACTTAAGCTCTCCTGAAAGCATCACTTCCCAGTTGCAGCGGTAGAATTCAACAGCCCAGCCAAAGTACTTGGGATTTTGTCAGTGACATCCAGGCTGCAACGTCTCATCCCAGTATAAGGAAAGAATACATGCTGAACACATCTCTTGGGTTTTAACATTCAAGACTTTCTCTTCCCTCACTCAGTTCCTTCACATCACAGTGACCAGCACTTGGAAACAAGGAACGGCAATTGGCAGGTGTGAAACATCTTTACTCCAGTGGTGTCAGTGGAGCCAGGGCAGCTCTAAGCATCCACCTGGCCACGGTCAGTCCATTCCCTGCAATCCTGACACACAGCAAGAGCGCTGCGTTGGAGGCAGTGCCTCTTGTACGTTACCAGTGCAAGCACTCGCACGTAAGAAAGGTTTACTCACATGCACTAACAAAGTAGTATCACTGTCTATTTGCACAGCACATAAGCTGTAACCATTTATTAGTTAAACCTTGATAAGCAAGTGGTGAAACAGCACAATTTATCCACTTTCAGAAGATGAGAAAATCAAAACAGAAAGGCAACATGACTCCTAAAGGAAACAAGGACAGTATCATCTCAGAAATTGCTGCCTGCCTCTTCCTCCCAAACTGTGCAACACACCACAGAAGTGCCTTATTCAATAAATCATCTGGTTATTAAAGGATGATTTCTGATACCTTTCCCCATGTTCAATTGCTCTTTTTCTCCTCAAAAAGGGTGTCAGGAAAGTGAAAGGGTCAAAGGCATCTCAAAAAATACTTTTCACCACATGTCATCTGCCTGGTGGCCTGCACAATCCCCAAGTGGATAGGTTCCACACTTCAAAGGCTACCAGCCATGCACAGCCTTGCTGGTAACCTGCTCCTAAAGGCCAAACAGTGAGTGATCACTATCAGCAGACGGTCACTGTCAGAGGTGGCATCCCAGAGCAGGATTAATGGAGCAGGACAGCCTTCATTCCAGCTCTTCCCTTCTAAGAAACAGATTTCTGCCAGTCAAGTCTTTCAGCTACACCAGTCTGCTCAGACTATGTCAGCAAGAATAGTTGGGCTCAAGTCTACTGATATGAAAAAAATAACACAAACAAGAGAGCAGCCCAGTTGGGTTTTATTCAGTATTTCATGGAAACATCACAAATCACAATCACATTCCGGGTATTTATTACATGTTTCATTGTTTTCATATCTTTGCGCAAAATAAGACCCCTAGCTGTATGTTATGGTATTGACCATAAAACAAGCCTCCCTTCCAGGTATTCTAAAATATCAATAATATAACTTCTTTCATGAAATTCATTTCTTTCAGAAATATCTTCCAGAAAATACATTTTCAAAGAGTGCTTATGCTTTTAATACCAGACAGAGCTGGCTCAATTTTTCTAAACCCCATTTACCGGACTGCTGCATGATGGACCTGAATAACTTCAGCATAATAGGAAATAATGTCCATTGAGAAATACCTTATGAAAGAACTTGTTTGTTCATTCTTAAGGCTCCTTTCTTTCTTTCTTTCTTTCTAGCCTGCTTTCTTGCTTTCTCTGAAAGCAGCGGCTTCACTGTGAGCAACATCAAAATTTATTAAGGGTCACAGCCTATGAATCAAGAGTACAGAAAAAGCAACACTCTTTTTTACATCAGCTATATTAACTACTCCAAATATTCCAGCTCAATATCTGCAGGGAAAGTGCTGTTAGTCCCTTTGGTACTCTCAAAACACTGTACTTATACCTCTACCACACTTTTCAATATATTTTACTGGGTTTAAGACTTAGATAATTTAATTATAGTATTTTTAGTAACATTACTGGTGGAGGAATTTGTATTTTTCCTAGCTTCTTGTCTTAATGAGAATTTCAGATAATTCCAAGACCTTGCACTCAGAGAGAATAACATATCAAATTCCTAATAATGAAATCTAAAGCCTCTCACCCCAACAAAACAGGTTCAGGTTCACCCAAAGCCCCTATAGACACAGTATTCAATCTGGCAAAACACTTCAGCACATGCCTAACTTCACACATGTGAGCTCACACATGCGGGACAGCTCACACATGCAAAGTTCAATACATGCATGAGCACCAAGGTCACAGCTCAAAATTAGGCCATGTGAAATTTCCCTCTGGCAATCATTACTGGCTGTGTGCACCAAAACCATCCCCAGTATCTTCTGCAACTCTGATGGCTGCATGGTCCCACATATGGGTCAGGGGGAGAGAAAGATCATCAGAGATGGAATGAAAGCACCTCCACCTGCACTGCCAGTTCTGGTACCAGTCTCTGCTCAGAAGGAGGTAAAGAGAATACCCTCTCTAAAATCTATGGCACAGGCAGGGGGTGTGAATCTCTAATGCTGCCAGGCGCTTCCAAACTGTTCTGCACAAGCACAGCCCCAGCTTCACTGCTGCTCTGCCTTCCAGAAGCAGATAGGAAAGAGGGAGGAGAGCTTTTGGCTTCCCATCCCTCCATGAGTCAGCTTGCAGATTGTGCTGGGCAGGAAGTGTAGAGAAATAAATTGCTTTCTTCAAGGCTGCAATAAATTACTGGTTTCCATTTGCTGGAAAGAGGATTTATACTCACTCCCTGAACTGGTGTGGAGAGATTATAAAGTATTTTCCAACACACTTCATGCTTCTTTGCTTTTGTTTCATACAAATAACTGGAATTGAACTATAAATACTTCAAAAGTATGATGGTTGTAAAGGTTTCTGTACATTCAGTCGTAGCTGTGAGAGAAATGTCTCTCTTCCTTTTCAAGCTTCTTGGCTGCTTAGCAGAGCAAACAGGTAGAATTTATTTTTACAGAGTCTGATCAAGACCACTGTGTACAAAAAGGTATCTCCAGGTCTAAACATCTGGCAAAGGGCATGGCAGTAGGTGCCCATTTCCATATCAAATCTCCATGTCTGCTGAGTCACTGCTAGTATCATCGTTTACAGCTGAGCAAAAAGAGGCTGTATTTTTATCAAAGAGAAAATCTGTTTCACTTGATTTCAGGAGGTTGGTTCATGTGTTTGTTTTAGTCTAATGAACCTAAGTTTGCCTCATTTCCAGCTGAGTTGCGTGAATATAAATAAAGGTAGAACTAGCCACAGCGCAGTCAGATTTTTAAGTCAGTGAGTGCTGTAGCTGAGCCTGACTACTTAAATGCCACAAACCATTGACCCTTCCCCAGCAATTTCTGCATGCAGTACATTCAGACCCATTGAAAACAATCTTCCACTCTCTATTATCTACCAAGGCTATTTTTAGGACCATAGTGAGATATGAACTGTGTTTTTCCACCGAGGGAGGCTGTGACTTTTAAGCTGGTTCCAGCACTTGTACATACCACCCATGCTCGAACAAATTCCAATGAGCTCTTGCAATACTATTGTGGAGAGTCAAAAAACCAGCATCAGGATAGAGTGCAAGGTTCCCTGAGAAAGGGAAACCAGTTTGTTGCCACTGAGCAATATATCAGAAAATATGCTTAATGAAAATGATTAAAAAACATTTTCTTTGGGTGAAGAGGGAGGGGAAGGTTAAATACACATAAAACTCTCCTTTCTGAAAGCTGTGAACTGAATCCATCCCCACCCAGCAATGGGAAGTGGGTGAGCCCAGCCAGTTTCACAGCTCTGCTTCCTTTCTTTGAGACTCGAAGGTGGGAAGTGCAATGTGCCAAGTGCCAATGGGGTGTGGAGGTAAAGAATAGGTTGATCAACCAGGGGAGGAAGAGAAAGGGAGAGCAGAGGATGTTTGGGGGTGGGGAGAGAAAAGGTACATTGTTCTCTCTCCAGCTTCACAGAGTCAAGTAAGAAAGAATAAAGTCTGGCACCACATAATGTTTTTTCCAGGGGAGTCTCTGCCTATGGCTTTTGGCCCAGACGTCACCAGCTCAAGAGGAAAAGAAACAAAGCTACAAAATTATGTGGTCCCTGAGGTGGCTGCAATCAAATGATAAGGAGAGGGATGCTGATAATGTAGTTGCATTGAAATGGCACTTCCAGAGGTTGCGCAAAGGAGAAAAAGGAAACGTAGGGGGCAGGCTGAATAACTGTCTAATTGGCCTGTGGACCTTCCAGGTGGGAAGACGGATCCATGGACAGATATTCCTATGGGGAAATGAAGCATCCAAAGGGTTCTGAAAAGGTGTGCTCATGAGGACTTCTTTTTGCAAGCCTCCTACCACATGATTTATACCTTTGCTGTGTCCATTTGCTGAAAAAAAGTTATCTTGAGATTCCAGCCGTGAGCCAGATGCAGCACTAAAGAGCATCGTGCAGGACATGTAATTCTAAGAACAAGCTTCTGCACAGTCATGGAAAACATTTCACGCAGTCACTGAAAAGTTGACAAAAGGCCACTGTGAGTATAAGCAAAATTAGTGCCTGGCGTTTTGCAATCTGCTAAGACATCTCTGAGAGCTCTCCCTTTCAGGGAAAGAGTAAGGTTGACACAATGCCATTGTTTCAGAGATTGTTAGTTTTCACATCCTAAAAGCCAGATCATCTCCATGGTGATACTGCCTGGGAGACAAGCATTCAACAAAATCCTTATTAATTATTTATCAGCAGCCCAACTGTATTGTTTGATATGCTGGCAAACTATGCAGTAATCAGGAGAGTTGCTCAAAGCAGTAACCGGTGCCATCTGCACCCAAGTGAGCCTTTGCTGATTTAAATCTCAGCTTCTGCTCATTACTTTGTTCCATCACGTGTTGTTCATGTCATGGATGTTACCAAGGACAAAGCACTGTTATTGCTGTTGCCAGCCAGCAGCTGCACACATAAAGGGCAAGGATGCACGTGCCTCGATGCACCTCTCAGGTCCATGTGCTTGTATGACATAAAGGTATTTTTTACAGCTGCCTCACTCTGCATGGTAACAGCAGATATCAAACATCAGCATCTCCCTGTTTCATTCCCCTCTTCACAACGTACCAGGCAGATTATATTTCTAAAAAACAAAGCTGATGTCACTACTTGTAGAGAAACTCACTCTTGTGCCAAGGCACTAGAAGTCCCAAGTCAGTGTGATAAATGTTAAATCAAAATTCGGTTTGTATAAGCTGAGGCACAATGTGCCACTGTCTCTGGGAGAATGAAGGTATGATTACCTTAATTTTCCTTTTCTGGTTCTGCTGGATATAGTTGTTGCTATCATATCATAAATGATGATTCTCAAGTGGAGAAGAGGAATTAACTATTCACAAACACTCAGCAAGGGGATCATATAGTCCCTCTAGCTCCCCCTTTATTCACAGAGAAAGATATTTGTAGAATCAAGTTTTTATGAGCAGTAGAAGGTACCAGATGAACACATTTATACTGTACATATATAAAGTGGGTGCCAGGAGGAACATACAACACCCTTCCTTCACTTCTTTCCTCACCCCCGCATACGGTGCTTGTTATCAGGATTTGTGAGCACATTTCCTGAGTAACTACTGCTTTACTGGGAAATTTGCATCCTTCCATTGTCTGGTACCCACTACCCTCAGCTATGTATAAAAAGCCTGGCATATTTACACTGTGCATTCTCTGACAAATTTTCCTGGCAGACCTTTCTTCATTTAATGCTGAGAATCCTTGCCTCAAGTCATATATGTCAGAAATATACTGAAAAACTTCTCCCTTCCCAAAAGCTTTTTACACCACATTACTCAAGTATTAAGTCATAGCACTGTTCAGTTCTAGAAGAAACATCCTACAAATAACCACCATCCCTAGCAATAATGATGTGTTTCACTTAGTGATGCCTCAAGTTGCCCCTTCTCACCCCTCCCCACTGTCCCAATAGCATGCAAGCACAAATCTGCATCCTCTTCAATCCTCCCTAACCACAGTACAACAAATTTGCTGTGGCAGGAGCAGAGGTTGCAGAAGATTTGTTGAAAAGAAGAGGTCTTACATGACCAGGTTATTAAAGATGTTTGCAGCTGTGGTTCTGTCAGGACTGGAGCCCAAGGCTGGTCTGGCATCCTGGGAGAGTGCCTATCATGTGCAGACTTCATCCTCTTGGAGAAAAGAGTGCTTATATTTACTCTAATACATTTCTAAATGTAACCCCATATCCTCCATATCATGCACAGATTGATGGAAGATCATCTCCTTTCCAATGTCTAATAACTCACAAATATCCCATCCAACTACTTTCAAATTTTCAAGAAAAGTTCATGCTTTGGCACATAAGAAATTAGATCTGGAAAGAAACTGGGGTAAGGGATTTCCCCAGGGCAATGGAGGTTCATAACTGTAATAAAAAAAGAAAAAAATATGCTTTACAGCCTCAACTATGGATCATTCTCCTTAATAGATGTTAACCAGCCCTGAATGCCACATTCACTCAAAAGATGAAAACTGCATTTACAGTTAACTTCTAGTGAAGTTGCCAAGCAGATGTTTATTTTTGGCTTCCACATTTACCGAAGCCAAATGCTCAGTGTAGAGTTGGGATTTCACAAAATCTAATTGCTTTTCTTCCAGGTTACAGTTTTGTTGGAACAAAAAAGGGGGAAAAAAGGAGGCAGGGGGGAAAAAGGCAGAAAAAAAAAGCTGACTTCATTTTTAAGTAGGAAAAAAACTGGTAGCATCCGTTTCTATCATGTCTGTTTATATCATAGTTTAAATGAGGTTAGAATTGTGCAATCATTATTGATCGACTTCCAAACACAGCATAGCTCCATCCAGCACATGAGCAAAAGAGGAAAAGTCCCTGAAAGAGAATCCTGTGTCAGTCTTTTAACTTCTGTGAGTCTGTGTGCAGACTGTTTAGCACTAATTAAATTACTGGCAAGTCAGGATAAAGAGGAGTGAAAGAATTCACAAGCCCCAAGTTCACTGTTCTCAATGTTACATGGGTATTACAGATCCACTCTCTAAAAACTGGAAGATAGATTTCACAGTAATTTTGGGGCTTGATCTCACAGCTACCACAGCTGCTGATGTAATGCAAAATGCTAACCTGAGGCAGCAGAGAGGGACTTTAATTCAATGTTGTTTTTTCATTGTGAATAAGCAGTGAACCACACTGAAGTAATCCTCCAAAGTAGGAGCGCACACTGTTCAAGGCATCAATTTGGGGATGAAACACAAAACCAAGATCTTGGCTATGTCATTTTAAAAAAGCCTTTATGTCTTTCTTAAGAAGACAGGTATAAAGCCCTGGTGCCTGGATCTAGTTCCAGTTTGAAAATTACACAGTCTCCTGTAATTCCTCCAATAATTTAAATTGGAAATGGGGTTATTCACACCCTCTAAGCAACTGCTGCAAACTGTTACAATGTGTTGCTAAATAATGGTAACCTTAGCAGTTAGCAGAGTCTCTGAAGTGATTTTACAGGTTTAGGTGAAAGGCACTACATCAGTGCAAGGCTGTAATTCACATTAAACAAGGAAGAAGGTTAGACATTGTTTGAACTCTTAGAACCAGTTTTTTCCCAAGAAGCCACCTCGCAGCACATTTTCATTCATTGGTACGTTCTGCTTGAGAAAGTTGTGGATAAATAAATGTAACTTGGATTATTCTCTCTTTTTCACTGAAGCTTCTGTGACTTCAGAGAAACCTCAGAATCATTGAGAGCTTTGCACATCTTTACAATGCCTCTTCCACCAGAAATGTGAAGTCAGCTGGTATTGTGTGGATCTTTTGATTTTGCTCTCCAGTTCTACAGTCCTTCAGAGAAAAAAGGGAAGTGCTGTTTCACCACAAGAATTACAACAGTACAAGGAAAAAACTTGGGAAGAATATTTTTTAAAAGAAATGTCTGCACTTTCAAGCACCACAACACTCATTAAAACCCAACACCATAATGTTTGACCACCTGAAATTCCTAATTAACAGAATGGAATTTTTAAGTGTGAAGAGATTTTTAAAGCTGAATTTATAGACTTTAGTCTTTTTGATTTACATTGATGAGCAAGGATGCATTGTGCAAAAACGGTGGGCCACAGAAATTATATGATGGAGGGTGCACAGATATGTTTAAACAGCACAGTTGGAATGGTTAATGACGTGGAACTATCAGAAGCACCTGTATCTAGTATACTTTCTTAAACTGATCTAAGGTGGATCAAAATATAAACACCACTTCCTAGTGGAAATCTAGCAAACCATAAATCCATATCCTATCTGGAAAAATATTCTTAGAAAACAAAAAGATTGGCAATCATGTATCAAAGCTTCACCCAGATTATTTTGCTCCAGGGCTTACAGATCACTTTGCAATATTAAACTCATTTTTGTTAACACAGTGCTTCAGTATTACACTGTTCTGCCTGGACATTGCCTATTTAATGGTCCCTTCTGGGAAGGGACTGTCTTAGAATTTATGACGGAATGTGGTGGAATTACTACAGCAGGAGGAAAGGAGTTTGCTAAGATTTCTTCCCCATCCGTCTCTGATTTCTGAGAAATATTTACACCCCTGAAGGTAGAGGAACCCCCTGTTGTGCCCTTCTATTTATTGAAAGTAAATTACCAGGGCCACCCTAATGGCTCAGGAGAGAGACTAACACAGGAACAGGAACACTCTTGCTCCCTAAAGCTAGTTGGGCTTGGAATGGATGTGAGAGGGTGAGGAATGAATTACACTTTCCTACAATTAAGTGGCTGGTGATCGAGCAATTCTGCAGCCTTAAATGCATAATTCCAGCTTTCCCCGCTAGAAGAGGAGTTCACAACTGCAGGTAGTTGTTCTAAGTAGTTATGAGGAGACTTAACTTTGGAAGGGAAAAAGCACAAAGCAATTATTTTTCAGGATGGAAAGCTTTTGCCTAAGAACTTCCCCAGACCCTGCGAGCTCCAGGACTGTTGCCCCCTTCTTCAACATGCACAAACACCTTTTTTGGCACGGGTTTTAGCTGGAGTCAGTTGAACAACCGAGAGTTAGAACTCGTATTTCTGGGATCCCCTTGCCAGAAGCTAAGCTGCTAGGTAGTGTAACAACAGCAGCCCAGGCCTCCCACTTCACCCTGCCAGTGACCTTCGCACAGACTTGGACATACCCCCTTCCTCAGAGTGAGGAGCAATTCCCTTTCATGCTGCTCGGTCCAGAAACTCATCTCAGCAAATACCACAAATCATGTCAGACTGAGCAGGACTATTAAAGCAGTGCTGCATAATGTGAATTGCTGTCCACAAGGGACCGGACCAAGAGACTGCCTAACCCACTTTGTTTAACTTTTTAGTTAAACAATCCTGAAAGGGGAAGCTGCGTTGCTACTTTGGAAATTACAACTTTAATCTCATTTGAACCACACATTCCTCAGTTAAACTGCAGAAATAATTTAAGAACTAACTCCCAAATAAGACATTTTTCTACATTTCCTACATTTCCTGGAAATACATTATTTCCGATGCTGTGAAATAAAAGCAGACTTACTAATTTACCCAGGTTAAAGTTCTGCCAGTAGCCCAAATAAACTCTAATGTCAAGCTAATTACATGCATTTCACCAGTTTTGCATATTCACATTGCTCAAAGCAACACCACACAATACCAGTGGAATACTGATCATTTCCAACTCAACCCCACAAACCATTTGCACATATTGCATTCATTGCTCACTCGTGCTGCACTGCCCACGGCAGGAATCCATAGTGCTTCCCTGAACACAGAGCAAGCTTCATTTCCCCTCCTTGGGCATGCTTGAATACAGCTCTGAGGTGCCAGCATTTACTGGGTCATTTAAACAGCATCTAGAGTTTTGCTGGGCAGATAAGAAGAATTGGGTGTGAAATAAAAGGAAGATACAGCTGTTTGTGCCAAACATTCAGTTTATGGCAATACTTCATAGGAATTATTCTCCATAACAACTGAACTGTCATATCCTACAACTACATCCCAGGCAACCTCCCAGATGAACTCACTACGGCTGCTGTCTGATGTGCTCTACATACAAATGTCCAGAACTAACCAGATGTTCTCTGTGTAAAACATTTGGTTTGAAACATGCAGTTCTTCTTTCCAAAAATCCATTACATTTGTTTAATGGACTCGCACAGTTCAACTAAAATTTCCTGGAGCAGACATTTGACTGCAACTCTACTCTACAAGCCCCATCTGCAAAAAGAAAAAAAGAGAAAGAAAGAAAAGGCAAATGAGAATGCTTTACATGATTTATGCTGTCTTTATGATCAGCCAGTTCATAAAATACAAGCTCTGCTCTACAGACAATAACACAAATCACTTTCAAGTGTATTATTTAGTCCTTGCCTGTGTTAAACAAATATTTCAATTGAAACAAAGGGCCAAACTCTACTCTTCAGCTTACAAGTGTTAACGCAACTGAGAGCAGCATTTTACCCACGTACATCATAGGGGATGCAATTTTTTTGTTTTATGCTCAGAGTGAGTGAGTAATGACATCCAATAATGATAACCAGTTACATTCACAGTTGCAGGGTTTTCCTTTCATCCAAGAAAGGCTTGAAAGAGGCTGAAGTACAGTATGAAATCCTTCTCCCTGATGAATTCCTTGTGAGCAATGCATAACCCAAAATGAGGCCTATCACATATACATAATAAAATGCCAGACAGAGAGAAGGAATACTTTGTTTTACTGAAACACTGGTAGAAAACTCTCAAACTGTATACAGAAAAAAACCCTGCAGTTGAAAAGGATGGCTAGTCTCTGGCCTAGATGCAAATGCAATGCACAGTCCAGCCTAAAGGCCCTCATTCTTCCCAGGCTGTGCTGACACAACGGCAACTGAGTTGTATCAGGTGGTGCTCAACAGTGATGAGCTGTCTCCAAGGCACAAGAGATGGCAGGCTTTTGAAAAATTGGCACCATCACTTCGAAGTGTGACTAAAGCCATGGAAGAGGACATTCATTTTAAGAGCAATTTTTTCTGAGATGGTTATACCCACACAAGGAATGGCTCAACACAGTGCTGGAGCTGTGGCCGACCTCAGCTCTCTCCCCGTGGCTCCACCACAGACTTTCTAGATGAGCCTCAAGGAAACCACTCACCCTTCTGGAAGCCCAAAGCATGGCTGTAACAACTGGCTCCTACAGGAATTATGGCTTAAACCCACAGATCACCATTTAATTGGTTCACCTCATTTTAGTGCCCTGAAGAGAAAAACATGACAAAAGAGTAGCATGAAGGATGCTATTGCTCATGTATAGTCCTGATTAGAAAGGTATCTTCCCAAGAGGGCAATGCGAACATCTCTCAGTTACATCCCTACACAAGTCAGCTAAGCCTGCATTGCCTCCAGCAGGTATTTACAGGAATTTTCCAGGTTCCAGACCACATGGCATTAGAGCACATACCAGATGGGAAGGTTGCACTCTCCCCTCTTGCCCTCCCAAAGGCTATTTTATTTCTTACACCAAAACAGCCTGCAGCTCTGCCCTGCGGAATCCACCACACCAGCTGTCCCCAGGCATCTCCAGGTGCCTTCGCTCCTCCTTCCTGAGCTGCACTCTGCTGGGGAAGCCATAATGTTTGATTTGTGCAGAGTGGCAAAAATATGCAAATAAGTGACAGCTCTGAACATATGCCTTGGAAGCTATTTCTTTAACAAATGCTTTGCTGTCTTCCCGTGTCAGACTTGTGTGCAAAGGACTTAACCTTTTTTTGTCAACAACAAAGCACCGTTTAACAAAAAGAAACATTTGCTTAGTTACCACACAGCTCAAAAAAGTATTTCTACCCAACCCTTACTGCTATCTTTTGTGATTAAAAAATATTTACATTCATTTTTAAAATAACACTTGTACCTCAAATAAAAGGAGATATCTTTCACCATCAGGCATTTAATAGAGATTAGAAATACCATCAGAGATCAAATGCCTTATTGTGTACAGGAAACATGATAGGAAGGCTTTGAGATCTCCATCAACAGCAGGACCTCAATTTTTCTCATCTACCAAGGAATAGCTAAATTTCGTCCCTAAACTTAGTATCTTTTCACAGGAACAATAAATCATTCTTTTTTTAAGCCTAATGTCCCTTAATTAGTGTCTTTATTCTGAGGCAGTGCTGCTCAAGGCCAAACATGCTGACTCAGCTCCACAGCCCAGCCAGACATTAGGATAATTGCACGTCCCTCAAGCCGCCAGACCTCAGAACAAAGACACTGCTCCAGCCTTAAGTCATCCCACATGCGGCTGCTGCACCAGAGTCACTGAGGGGTTCTGGGATCACCAACGTTCCCCAGAAAGGCAAGGCAACAGGGGAAGCACTGCCTGCCAAACACCGATGCTCCGTCGCAGAGGCAGTCAGCCCCACACAAGGCGCAGCAGACCTTCCCATTCACCAGGCTGGCGTCCAGGGACTCAGCAGCAAGGGCTCTCAGGCACCAAGATGATGGTGTGGTGAGGTGAAGTGGGAAATGCTGACAGTGAGAAGGCTGAGGAGGAATCCAGAAATTAACACTTACATTAGGAGCATGCTAAGCTCAGCAGTCTCAGCTGCAGTTTTCTTAATACTTATTAAAAACAAGACCTATATTTATTTTGTGATGTTTGCATTCACTTACAACTGGTTGGGATGGTTTCACACATGCCAGCCACGCCAACCCCTTGTCCCATAGCTGCTCTGTGACTGGGCTTTTTTCAAGTGAATGGAACAACTCATTAAAGTATTTTATTATCTCCTACATTGGTAAGGATAGAGCCTGGAAAAGTCCATACTTGAGTAAGACCCAGGACTTCCATCACAGCATGGACCAATGGCAGCTTTAAGGACTGATGGTTCATAAACCATCAGAGCTAAGCAAGTCCCATCCATCTTTGGAGAGCTGAGGGATACAATGAGCTTATACCATGCAATAGTTTAACAGACTGAATTGAGGATTGGCCCATGGTCTGTAGTTGAAAATATAGAAATTATGGAGCTCAAATAAGAGTACAAGAACCATGGAAGTGATGGTTACAACCTTTCCCCCTCCATGCTTTGCAGCACACAGCAAAGGTTACAGGAGGGCCTCCACATCTACTGAACATCTGGCATTTTTGGTGTGTGTCCAGGATGTTTGAGGGGAATGGCCAGACAGAGTACACACACAGAGTACCTCACCCAGCCTCCAAGTGTTCAAAGGTCTAGGATCCTCTAATTTATACAACGTACTATGCTGCCTGTGAAGACATGGTGATAAAATATATTCTGTTTAAAAGCAGATACTTCTCAAATCATAACTTGCAGATGCTCGAAGTCTTTCATGTGGGTAAGACAAATGAGAGCCACAGAAACTGATTTTGTAGCCAGGGAGTACAGGAAGCAACAGCAGGAGAACACTATTGAAAGCCTGGATGCACTTATGGCTTTAATGAATTGGTCATCAAATATAACAACACACATATGCAGTTTTTACCTTGCTTTGTAGTTCACTCCCCGCCCTCCCCAGCTATTCCCCATATATCTATCAAAGTGGAAATTATTTTCAGTTTAGTTTATTAAATGGACACACATGGTACTCACATCTGCTGGAAGGTATTTGAGGGAAACACTGACAAATATCATTTACATATTTAGTTGGAAACCTTTTCATCTGAGACATTTCCTCTGACGTATCAAATATCCTAAGTACATTGACCCATCAGTGCTAATGACAAGAGATTTTTCTATAAAGTATCTGGTGCACACCTGGGCAATTTAGGGGCAAATCCTGACTTGAGGAGGCAAGAAGGACGTGCTCTTGTAGGTCAGAGATTCCCATGTGAACGTGCCCATCACTGATGGCGTGCAAACCATCAATGCAGAACATCCAAGATCGGCACTGGCTGCAGCCTCCAGCCTAACCCAGGTCAGGAGATGCTGAGGCTCTGGCCAGCACACTGAGGAGCCACCACTGGCTTTTGCTATCCATGCTGTGAGCTCCTATCCCACCCCAAGCCTGGAGGCATACCTGCACCTCTGGCTTCAGAGAATCATTCAGAGCTGTGGCAGAAAACATCGTTTGGTCCCGCTTTTTAGAGGAAAACTTACAAGACAACAGTAAGGAGAACAGTGTCCTGCTGAGAGGAGCACGGTTGCACAGCAAGAGGAGGTTCTTTGACATCAACATCCCAGTTCATGTAGATAGGGAGTACGTTAGTGTGGTACAGGAGGGAGAGACTAGAACCAGGCAGGTGCTTGTGTCAAACCAAAGGTCATCAACCAGTCTCTGAATGCCTGGTACACAGCTTTTGGAAACGTGTCCTATAGACTCTACATCTGGATAACCATGGCTGTACACACGTTCACCTGCTGGTGTTCAGGGCTGATACATCCAGAGCTGGTTTTCAACCCACACGTGTCATTCTTCCTTGGCACTGTTGTGGCCACTGTGCACCTCCTCCCAATTCCTCACTCCAGCAGAGACTCTAGTTACTTATTTACCAGACAAAACACAGACTAACTACAATTACAGTTCTGTAAAGAATAAACAATTGTTCACAAGAACTGCACATTCCACACAGTTTTATTCAACATGTATGACCCTGAACTACAATATATACAATAACTGTCTCCACATGGCAAATCCACACTGTGGTTCCTAAAAAAATAATAATATTTTTTAGAACACATGCCACTAAAAAATGCAGTACATTTTAGCAATATCTAATGAAAGACTTTGTACAAGCAATTTCAATTCTCCTGTGTTCTCTAGCACATAGTGCTATGAAACCATTTGTAAAAACACTTAGGCATTTTATAGTGCTTTTAGCTGAAAGCTGCATTAAAAACATTGGCTCAAATTCTGTTGTGAAATTTCACATGTAGAGGGAATCACACTATGTATGCATCAAGCCAAAATGAGCCCTGTTCATTAGTTTAACTTTCTCATATTAACCTTTCCAGAAAGGAATACACTGAGACACAGGAAGTTAATTATCTGCCTAAAATTGCTCAATCTAATGCAGGAGAAAAAAAAAATAAGGCAAGTCTCTTGGAAGTTTTTAATTTCTTCACCTGTAAGGAAGTGCAACATCATTGAAAGGATATCACTTGATCTTCACTCAAAGCTCAAAGAACATGCTGTTCTTTAATTTGGTAAAAGACTTGACAAACTAATATATTCAGATGACCCCTTACTGGCTAGTCATTAATTCAGACTTTCATACCACTGACCCATACTTCCCTGAACAAATCTGCTTCTCCAACAGAAATAATCAGTGCAGAAAACTAGTAATCTGTTCTAGTGCCTTTCTCCTGATGACCTTCATGCTATAATCAGTGTTTTTCTGTCTGCACCCCTTAATGTTAAGGTGGTCTTTGGCATTTCAATTATCCAAGTGTTTCTATGAAGACTGCAGCAATTTGATACAAGCAGGTAGTAACTCCTATGGTAATAAAGCCCAAAATATTCACTGTGAATTACATTAGAATAATTCCGTGTGTTTCTTTCTATTTGCTGCTTTTTTTTTTAAACACAATCTCAGAACACATCCACTAGCTAAGGGTGGAACAAATAACAAATTACCAGCAAAACTATTTTCAAACCCATATACTCTTTCCAACTTCTATTCATTCCAGATCTAGAATTTCCATGCATGCAGAGGATGATCCGAGTTTCACTAACACGCCTTCAGCACCATGAAAACACTGTCCAGATTTAGTCACATTACGAGTCCCTAAAGGAACTCAGTTTAAACATCTTAAAGAAATAAATAAATACATACATACACACATACATACATGCATAAGATTTAGGCGATATGTTTTGCAAAAATCCCTTTTGCCCTGAAGAACCTCTGGCCCCATGTGAGTGTAGCATGGCAGGAGAGGTGCCCACAGCAGCCACCACAGGCTGCACAGATCCTGCTGGCAGCTGCCAGCTTGGGAGCAGGGAGCAGAGCCGCACGCCCTGCGCGGGTCACCGCTCTGGCACACACAACAAAGCGGGAGGCAGCGGAGTACAAAAGGGCCAGGAATGGAGACCGATGCAGGATGTCACACAGGGACAAAAGCCTCGGGTAAAGAGAGAGGCCAGGAGGCAGGACAGGCTGAGCTCTGCAAGAGGAGGGTGTCATCCACAGGACCCTGATGTTAAATAGTCTACATGTCTGGACGAATCAGGTACTTGGTTGTGCACTCAAAACTAGTTGAAACTTTCGCTGATTTTGGCTTGAATTGGCAAGTTTTTCATTTCTCATGTATAAAATGGGGTAGTAATACAACCTACTGTTACTATAATTGAAGTGTATTATCAGAGCTGTGGAAGCCACATTCATGAATCGGGAACCTGCTAAGCAAAGTACTGTACAGACACTTCACATCACAGGAGCATTGTGTAGATACTTATTCCTACGTCTGCCACAAAGGAAGATGTCTTAGTAAGAGCAGCAAAGAATTTCAAAAGAAATAAACAGATTCTGTGTCAGATTTGGACATTATCCTGCAGAAGATGCACACCGTGCAATCAAGATAAAAATAAATATGAAGCAGTGACCTAAGTGCTAACTGAAGAAATTCTCAGGGGAAAAAATGGAAATATATTATTAAAGATAAAAAAAAATTACATGCTTGAGAGGGATACTGACATTTTCTGTGATATTGACAGCACAGGTGAGAGAACAAATGTTTTACCTGGCTTTCATTGCTCTCAGTGAATCACAAGTACACTATTATCCTGTTAAAAGGAACCCTTAAAAACCACACTCCAAACAAGTGGTTGCATGGTCAACAGGGTCTTAATTACTGACATGACAGAGCTATCATTGTTGATATTCATGTTTTGGTTTTGTCATGATATGGAGAAATACAATCAGCAAAGCAAAAGTCCTCCTTTCATGTAATCTGTTGCTGTTCCAGGTTTCAAAGACCCTGTGTAACCCTTCAAACTCATCAAGAAGCAGACCTGTTTCAAAGCAAAGATTTGCACTGCAGTTGTAAATAACAAAATTGGTTGCTTTAAAGTTTGAGGGTTTTTCACAAGATTTTGATCCAGAAACCAATTTCATTTGGCAACATCCTTCCACCTGCACTTATTATGCAAAAGAGATAAATAACACATGGCAGCCACCACACATAACATGCCTGTCCAAATATGCACCACGTGCCTGTTCTTCATGTTGGGCTGCTGCTTGTCATCAATTCCCAAAATAATTAACTTCCTGGAGGAACGGCTGGAGGAGAATAGTGCTTCCTCCACCTGCTGGTGAGGAGGAAGAAAAGATGTCGTGGCTCAGGCAGAAAGAGGGAGATGAAGGAGGAGGGTTGGTAGGCTCCTGCAGCTACTCCCCATTGCCTCCCAAGTGCAGCCTAGGGAGAGAAAGGGAGACAAACTTCCTGGCTTTTGCAAACAGCAAACAGAAAACGCCTATCTGTAATCTAAATCTGCATTCTAATGAGTATTTACTCCAGTGGAATAATTTACTCAAAGAAGAATCCAGCAGCATTTACCATCTTCGTGCACCACACACAGAATCAGCCAGAGGTGGTCAATACACACCTTAAATAAGGCTGAAATAAGCATAACTGTGGATTTCTTGGCTAACAAACATTGACTACATAACACGAACAGAAGTTCCATTCTTTGGTTTAACATGTGCAAGATGACAACTGGAAAAAACACCCACAGAAACATCAACATGAGTGTTACTTCACAAGCTAGAGATATCATCTCCTCCTCCTTCCACTTGCTAACAGGTGCCTTAATTTAAAATGTTGTAAGTTAGAACTGTGTATACTGAGACAGCACTAATGAAGAAACCTTGCTGGCAAAATTAGGCACCTCATACATCATATACTGGGCAATATTTTAACTGCTCCATGCAGCATGCAATACTGTCTGTAGTCACTGTGGTAACTAATGCACAAATTCATCTAAGTTGTTTCCAATAACAAACCAAATGTATCATACAATCTACCCCAGAGCTTTATGGCAGGAAACTTTATGATCACGTTCCACTGTGTTATAAGGAAAGACAATAAAGTTAAAAGTTAAGAGGAATAACAATTTGAATAAACCCGTAACCTGCTAACACGTGCCAAATACTACTTTCATTAAAGTCAACAGAAATCCTGCTATTGATTTCCAATGGCATAGGATTAAAGCACATCTGTACTTTGCGTTGAACTGTCTTCTCACCTTGGTTTTACTTTATTTACCCAAACCTGCCAGTTTACTTAATTTCTAAACTCTGTTTATACAGATGACAACAAATGCAAAGTTTGTGCTTCACATTAAAAGCCTGGCTAATCATGCAAACCTCTTTATTAAATTCCCTGCAGCTAAAGAAATTCTTGACAGACAAGAGAAGTGGAAAGGCTAAACAGGAGAATTGCTTGAACAACACTGATGAATGGGAACACAAGGTCCAGCTTTGCAATCTGTTACCATACAGCTTCAAATACCTGCCTACCACTGAGTAAAGAAAGTGATGATCAGCTAAACCAGTAACAGAATAGGAAGCAAACAGCCTGGGCAAGAGCACCCTTAGGACTCTTGCTGCCGGTTGCAATAGGATTGGCATTGGATATAGTGCAACTAGCAGTGCCACCCACATCCCCTGCTCCGTGCATCCCCTGCTGGACACGGCAGCATCTGGTCCAACCTGCTCATGGATAATGCAAACACTGCCACTAATAAGAACTGAGAAGAGGAAAGGGAAGAGAAAGAGGGGTGGAAAAAACAAAGAAAAGCTGCCCCTCTCAGTCATCTCCTATCAGTTCTCTTATCTCACCCATGGAAAGGAATCAGTGTTCACTGTAACAGCCAGACAAGGGAACTGTCAGGAAACAAGAAGCGTTTTCCATTCACTGAGATCTGGCTGGATTCCTGACAACTAGCTTTTATTCTGCAAGCAGACAAACTGTGGATATTTTACATACACTCACAGATGTTACAGTTCAAATAGACACGTTACACCAGAGCTGGCCTGCAGACTAGTTAATAATTAGGAAGTGCCACACGCCAAGGCTTGCATTACTCCAGTAAAAAAACTCACACCCTGGTAAGGACTTGTTCAGCTTCTACATACCAGCTGATACAGCAAATGTTACATTTTTATTGCATTTAAGATTGCATAGGTATTCTGATTTTCACTCTCTCCATTTCAAGATGGCATTAGCCATATGAATTCAGTTCAGACCATAACATCAAAGTATCCTGTAACTGTGCAGCTGAAGAGCTTGACAGTTAGCAAAATACGGGAAGACCTAGCGTGTTAAGTTAGATTAGACACACATCTATCTACTCTACATCCTTTCCTCTGTGAGAGCTCTTTCCAAAGCCAAATCTCATGGTACATTACTGCCACCCTTTTTTTGTTAATTTCTCAACTCCTTGAAAAGAGATGTTTTCTTATTTGCTTATTTACTACATTTTATAATGCAACTCAAAACTAATCTACTTTAAAAATAATAGTTAGCATATAATATAGCCCTGAAGCTTTTGTTAGCCTGAAGTTGTAAAACAGCCAAGACAGCAAACTTTAAAAATCATGGACTTAGAGTGAGCATGTGCAGAGATGTCCATCTCTGGTTTCTCTTTAGCTAGCCTCCAAATGAGCTAATAAACTGAAAGTATATATGATATGACTCTACAACTTGGCTGGAACTCTCATTTTCACTGTCGACACAAAGATATTCAGTTGCAAAGTAAGTGTTCCTTATTAAAGTCATAGCATCTGAAATTTCATTTTCTGTTTTACAGATCCTTCTGCCTCTGGGTGCGTGTTGAGCTCCCCAGCAACCAAAAGGGAAAGGTAAATGTAACGTCACCGGGGAAATGCCTTGCTTTTAGATGGAAGTCTAGTGAAAACTCACATAGTGCACTTCAGCACAAAGACCTCTGTAGAAAACACCCTATTTCTTTAACACAACAATGCCTGCCTCTCAATCGTCTGCCCTCTGTGGATTGTTACGTATTTCTGGGAAGGAAAAATGACAATAATTCTGACTAACGTGTACATTGCTTCAAGTGCATTTCTGTGCCCAGCTGGAACACTGCACCAGTGAGGAAATGCTGAAGCTGAGTTATTGCTGGACAATCCCCGGGCTGCTTGAAGTCTCAAGCCAGCCGGCACAGCTGAGTGGTGAAATGGATCATAAAAACCAATGGGGTGGGCTGCAGTCCCTGCAATTTTTTTAGGTGTCAGCAAAGTTCAGCTCACAAAAGTATGAGCAAATCACAGCATTTTTAACCAGAGAAGCAAACGTTTTCCCTTCTGACAGTACTTTGTGAGCAGTGCTGGTTAGCCAGGGGATGTGACAGGTTTCTCCAAAACGTGAATTTCCACTGGGGAAAAAACTAGTCACAGTGGATGCGCAAGTAAAGAAAACAGAAAATAACAGTAAGTCACCCTAATTTTCCAATAATAACACATCCCTTCAAAATGTACCAATGTGCTACTACAGTACGTCCACCACTCCTCCCAGATGAAAGTCTCTCTGCAGGGTTGGCACTCTGAACAAAGCCGAGGACCACAGGCACGGGTGGGATGCTGAGCGGGTCTCCGCCTCGGCACCACCCGCCAGCCCCGCACAGGAGGGGGCTGTTCCGAAATCGGCGTTGGAATGTGATCTTATATATACCTGTATACATAAAAGTATATATAAGAGAAAGAGGCAGAGAGAAGCCGCTCTGTTGCCTTACCACTCTGCCAGAGAACCTCTCGATGGCCCGCTTGACTTTGCCATAGGTGCCTTTGCCCAAGGTCTCCTGCAGCTCGTAGCGATGCTTCAGGTTGTGCTTGTGGTGATGCCGTTTCACCCCCTGCTGCTTCCTCGCCGCCGTTATCTCCGGGGACGGAGCCACCCGGACCGGCTCCTCCATGGCCGCCGCCGCCGCTGCCGCCTCGCCGCCGCCGCCGGGCGGGCCGGGGCCGCAGGAGGAGCAGCGGGGCTGCGCGGGGCTGGGGCTGCTGCTGCCGCGGGCGGCCGCCTCGGCGCCCTCCATGCCCGGCGGCGGCGGGCACGGTGTGAGCGCCCCACCGGCCTCGCCGCCTCTGCCTCGGCCCCGCGCCCGCGCCGGCACCACGGGGCGCGGCGGGCGGGGCGGGCCGAGGGGCGGTGGCGGCGCCCCCGCTCTCCGCCCCTTCCCCGCCGCCCGCCCCGGCGGCGGCACCAGCGTGGGGCCGCCCCTCCGCCCGGCCCGCCCCGCCCGAGAGCCGCGGGTGGGGCGGCGGCTGTCGGGACCGCTGCGATGGGCGATCCTTTGTGCGCCGGGGGGACCGGGGCTCCGCGGCGGCTCTCCCGGGCCGCGCCTCAGCGGGGCCGAGCCCAGTGCCACCGCGGCCCCGGGCTGAGCCCCTGCGCCCCGCGGGGCCGGGGCCGGGGCCGGTGCTCCGCCTCGCCTCAGCCCGGCCCCGCGGGTCTGGCGTGTGCACCTGCAGGGACGGCAGGCAGGGGCTCGAGAGAGCCTGCACCAAATATAGATCTGGAAAGTTTTTCCAGAAAACGTCTAATTTTCCCCATTCACCAAGCGGGCGAGGGTTTCCTGTAGGGTTTCCATGTTGGTGGAGCTGGCAGAAAAACTCAGGCACACCCAGGTGCCGCCTGTCCTTGGCATGGGCAGGCAGTGTTTGCCTGCTCCACAAGGTTTTTGCCGGTGAGAAACCTTCCCGGGCCCAGTCCTGCTGTGGTTGACTTGCAAATCTGCGCCAAGAGCTGAGGAACACCTCGTGTCTGCTTTCGGGATATTTGAAATACAAAGAATGCATCGGTTTTGCACTTTTTCCGTTTTAAAGTAAGGGTTATTTTTTTCACAAAGACAGCTTGAAAACTTAAACCAACACAGACATAGAAATTTTGCCAAGGTTAAGACGAATCAGATGTTCCCTTTAGAAAATAAGCCATCCCCAAGTGCATGGCCAGAGAAGGCAGATGGTCGCTTGTAGCAGAAATGGGAAATTTGCATGGGGTGGAATCATTCTGGCATTCTCCACTATGGCCAGTTTTCTGGACCAACATAAAGGCTTTCAAGTGAGAGCCCTGGTTCAGTGTCTCTCCCCCACTGACTGTTCTTAAGGTGCAGATTACAGCTGGGGTTGTCTGCTCTGCAAAAATAACACACAGACTTTTTGAAATCTTGAGTTCCACTTTGTGGTCACAGCAATATCAAGGCACAGAATTTCAGGAGCCAATAGCCGCATCCCTCTGGTTTGCTGGGGGAGTGTTAGCACAGAAGCTGATCCATGTGCTCAGACAGTTTTACTGGCTGGCTCCTGCAAAGGCTCAGGTCTGTCAAAGGCAACTAACTCTGGAGTATCGAGGTGATGGGGTGATACCCAGGCACCAGCTTTGGTGAGGATTCTTGTTTGGTTCCTCTAACTCACTGGGCCTGTGTCTAAAGCTGGATTTCTGCAAGGTTTCTTCCTGAGACCATGAACACTCTGCCCTGAGGTTGTAGCCTTAGCTTCTCTGACTTGACTGTGAAAACAGAAAACAGAAGTTTCTCTGTAATTACATTACTACACCTTCATTTTAGCAGCAACAAAAGTGTCCAGCTGGCTCAAGGCAAGTCTGCCTAGGCCAATACCCTGTTCCTGGCAGGAGCCAGCACCATGCCACAATGGTTGAAAGAGACAGAAAGAATCCTGCAGCATTCAGAAGAAACATCTCCTGTGCTGGCTTCTTAATCTTTGGAAGCCCGATATTGATCAAAGTCTGGGAGCGTGGAATTTAACATCTCTTTCATAGAATGCACGAGAAAGTGGCTGTTCCAAAGCAGGAAAGGTAAGGGAAGCGCTTCACTCTGTTACCATAAGAAAAAAAAAAAAAAAACCAAAACAAACAAACAAAAAAAAAAAAACAAAAACAAAAAAAAAAAAACCCACCAAAAAAAAAAAAAAAAAAACAACAAAAAAAAACCAAAAAACAAACAAACAAACCCACATGTTTTCATCCTGTAGCCTCTTTCTTTATCTTAAATGTGGAAAGCACAAAAATTCTGTGGCCTTCTCTTTGTAAGAAGCAAGATGACATTTGTAGCTTGGAGGTTATTTTTGTTTTAATGCTGTGAAGTGCTGTTGCATCCCCCCCAGCTGGCACAGAAAAAAGCAATGCCTGGGCTACCTGAACATGCAGGAGAGGGACAGAGGGACATCTGCTACTGCCCTGGCTGACTTCCATGCCCCCAGTTTGAAACCCACTTACATAGCTCTTCTCACATTTGAGGGGATGCCTCAAGAGACATCCATGTGTAGGAATGAAGGACAGACCTGCTGCAAGTAAGGACTGACACAGGGGTGGGAATGTGGCAGCAGCAAGAGGCAGGAGGGACCTAGGAGAGGGGCTGGCAGCACAGGGAACATGAATGGTGTCCTTGACTGCCAGGAGAAGTGAAAGATTGTCCTGGCATGTGTTCACTTCTGCGCAACTTCACTTAAGTAGATTAAATCAGAGTCCCGGTCTTGCTGAGCACCAGGGGTGCAGCAGTCTGTCAAGATGACAGTGACAACTGCCTGGTGGTTTTGCATGTCCAGTGCAAGCCCTAGTCCCACCAAAGAGGGGAGCAGCCCGGATCCTGCTCTGACCTGTGCCAGCTGACGGTGCTGCAGGAGCAGCTCAGGACTGGCTGGGGCCCCCCAGAGGCAGCAGGGAAGTGTCCAGCTATGGTTGTCAGTCTGGAAGCTCCCTTCAGGCTGAAACTCAGTATAGCCTGTATTCAGGTCCTTTATACCTCTTGAATAGCAGGAAAGCATAAATGCCCATGATGAAAAGAGGTTTCATTATGTTGTACTCATGAGCATTGTTAATATTCCCAAGAGTGGTCCCTTCTAGCTGCTTGGAAGCATACATCATCATTTTCATGGAAATCATCAGTTTCAAGGAAATATGTCATAAATCATTGCTATATGTTGGATTGTGATTGGAGAGATAGCATAATAAATTACCAAAATCTCCAAAATTAAAACTGCTGATTTTGTAATGCAATAAGTACAGGTACTATGTAGCATGAGAAATACTTTTCCTTTTAAATTTCCAGTGAAGCCAGTGGGCATTGAGCAAATCAGATATGTAAATTGAAACTGGACAAAAGAAACTTTCTGTGCTCATGTGTAATAGCAATGAGAATTGAAAAAAATGATAAATATATTTGATAAATATACTTCTATATATTCATATGTTTGAATGTATCACCAACATACAGAGATGTTTCCTTTCAATTTTTAGCAAGCCAATGTGAAACATGTAGTGTTTCATTGTTTCTGAGATAAACATTTGGTAAGAATTTCAGTTCTTTGAGTTTATAGACACCACTAGGGAATTCTTCATTTCTGACAGTATTATTTTACATAACGGCTTTTCCTTATTCACGAAAAGGAATTATCCTCCCATTGAAACCATCAGACTTCTGCTAGCCAACTTCAAAGGAAATAGGACTAGGCTCTAATTTGCAAAACAATATTGGAGGATTTGTTGTACCAAATCTAAACTATACAGATTATCACAATAACAACAAAAACCCATTGATTTCAGCAGGCTTACCTTCCTGAAGTCAGTGTGGGTTGGAAAATGATCTTAAAAGATTGCAACATGTGAGCAGTAAAAAATCATTATAAAATTTAGTGCATTTTTTAGGATTAATTTTACCATGAACTTTCAAAAGAGCACAACTTATTTTCTATCTGGCATAGAGACACTCAGGATAAAAAAGACCATTGGCTTAATAGAACTCAGTCAAATATTTAGGGCTCCTCAAAAAATTGACAGTTTCTATAATGAGACATGGGTTTCATAGAGCTGATGTTAATTCATTCCATGTATTGAGCTAAATTAAAACCAAAACAAAACAGAATTTCAAAGATACTTGCTAAAATACTTAATTTACCAACTGAGGCCAGGTACTCTCTGTGCAAGGATTGTACATATGGCAGCTTAACTTGGTGAGATGGTCTCATCTGTACTCAGACCTTTTGCTCTTCAGCATTCTCCCATGTTTGTGAATTGTTTAACAGTGTTGTTACCACCCTTACACAGATTGGCTTCCAGGGGCTGTCAAAGAGCTGGAATATGTTCCTTGACTGTTCCCCACAGTGTAAGATAGAGGAAAGAGAAGAAATGAGTACTAAAGGGATTCCTGGATGCAATGGACATGTGTTCTAGGATACTAATATGCTGCTCCCTTAGGTTTCAGTCCTCTCTGCTGAGCTCTATAATCTGTACATGGAGAAAAACATAACCATAGTTAAGTCAATTGAGTTGCTTTGACTGCTTATGTTTGATGATCAAGCTCAGTATGGGTGTATGGATTTGCTGGACCAAGCTTCAGTGTTCAGCACTGTCCAGACTGCAAATCTAAAGATGACATGACTCTCAAATCATTGGAACATACTGGCAGGCGAAACTGGACGACATTCTCTCAGTGGAACTCTCTCTTCTGCGTTAAGTACCTGCTGAGAGACAGATTTTTGATCTGATGAAGTGAAAGCATGTTAATGTGTTCCACTCAAGGACAGGGATTATCCTTTAGAAAACAGTGCTAGCAGAGACAGCTGGCATCCATCTGGCTGCTGTGGCAGGTATCTGTATATTATCTACCCTGGCAGATCACATCCAATCCTTGTAATTGCATGCTTTATGAAAATTGCAGGAATCAAAAAGTTCAGGATTAAGACTGTAATGCTGATTTTCTCTGTAGTGAGCTGTATAAAAAAAAACTTTACCTTTACAAGTAGTTGTCTTTTGTGGTGTATCCAGAGATGTCAGTTCACTATTAAAACAATATTTCAGTCAAGTAATGATCACTGACAGGGCCCACATTCAGAGGTTATAATGTCCATCTAAATTCATGTGTCTCCTCTTGTTCTTTGATTGGTGCTAGGACTCTTGAGATGTCCATGCAGTAGGAAGAATAAAGACTTAAGTGAAATTAAGCTCTCTGAATCTGGATCCCAGACCCATTATAGAGCTTTATGAGCAGTGAAGAAACTGAGGAATACTTGTAATGCCTTTTTGGAGAGGACTCTGGAATTGAGAATGAGGTTCTTCATAAGACTATAAGACTTTGAATAGGAGAGGAGCTGTATGTCCATAAAATACCTTTTAAAATTCCATTTCCAAGCCTCAGCCTTTTGCTTCTGTGGCTTTTACTGAGAATTTAGACCATTAATGTGTTATAATTTTTACCTGTAATACTGTTCCATTTCTTCTGCTGCTTGATATGTTTTATTGGGATATCCATAGCACAGAGGATAGCCATCACCTGCTGAATTTACATCTCCAGATCTGAGAATTTGTTTATATGTTCACGTGTGCCTGTATGCTTATGTCACATGATTTTATCCATAAAAAATATGCTTTTCTACAGTCAGCATTTCCTCAAAACTGCCCACTGTTATTAATAAACTGGGGCCCGCAAAACCAGAGAAGTGAGAAGGAACAACCCGAACTGCACAGAAAACAAAACTGAAATGTAGTGGTTGAAGCTTAGCATCTTTCTGTTGTACAGCTTTTAGAAGAACTTTGAGCACACACAATTCCTTCTCCTGTTGCTTTCCTATTTCTCATTCAGTTTAGATGTTCTTTCAGAAAAACTCTGTGGTGTTACTTTGTATTAATTTTATTAAATATATTACCAATACAGTCCAATTTACCAGCTCCCTCCCTCTCCCTGCACATGAATCCTTTCAGGATTAAAATTCACATACAAGTTGTAACACTGCGAGCAGAGAATTGTATTCAGTAACGGTCAGTGGATTGCACATTCCAACAATGCAAACTGAAAAAAAAAGACATGTAAAACATAACTGAGTCATTCAGCAGCATGCTCCCCTGTTCTCATCACTTCCCTTTGTTGCCCTCAGTTCCGTCCCTTGTGCTGTTTCTGGTTTTTTGCCCTTATTTTAAGAGTCTGACTGAGGGCATCGCTTTCCGCCATCAGCCCATTAGCCAGATCTGCACCCAGGCTGTTTTGCCCACCGCCAGCTCCCACAGCAGGAACAGCTGCTCTGGGCATAGCTCACACACACCAGCTCCTCCAAGGCATCACCACGAGTTGTCATCCCCAGCCACCCTCGCTCAATTCCTCCAGCCCCAACTCGACCGGTGCAACGGTGCAGGCAAGCGAGGTGTCTTCCTGTTGGGTTTTGGTGGTGAAGCCACAGGCCCTTATCCTGTAAACATAGGTGGTGTTCAGTGGTGCTTGTGGGTTGTGGCAGAAAAGGGTGGAGCTGTGCAGTCCCGGGTTGGTTTGGGGTGGTTTGGGGCCAGGAGGCAGCTGAGGTGCAGAGAAGGGAGGGAAATGCAGCCGAGGTGGTGATGGAAAGGGTGTCATCCTGCTGGGGTCTGTGCCGGGAGCCGCCTGCCTCAGGGCCTTCGCTCAGAGATGTTTGTGTGGGAACATAATGGGGAAGCATGAACTTTTGCCATTGTGACCCCTTCATCCTGGATGACTCATGGATGAGATGGGGCAGATACATCCCTCCAGGACTCTGGGATTTCCTGCCCATTCTGATTGAATGGAGATATCACAGCCAGTGGGTAGATCCTACAAGGAGAAAGGTATTAGCCTTAGTTGTGGCTTTTGTGTTGAAAACCAAGAGTATGTTTTGCATATGACTTTTGTTTTGATGTTGAGGTCTTTGGATCCTTGTCTAGATTGTATTGCTATTTTCATGCTGCTGTTTGACGCATAACCAGTATTCTTCGAAATATAAGGTTAAAGCTGCTGTAATAATATAGGAAATAAAAGGACAGGTAAAAATATATATTCTTTTCTTAAATATACATAATTTTTAGAGCAAAGAAGATTAAGTGCAAGATGTTTTGCTAAAAGTCACGTTGCATGTGACACCAGTGAGTTACTGGATGTTCATACTTTTGGATACACCTGAGCGAACCTTTCTGCAAGACTGTCACTGACTGGCAGATATCAGGGATAATGACAGAAAAATCTTTCCCAGTTACCAAAAATGGACCCCATGACATTGCCATGTTATGACATACAATGTATCCTATCAGACAGAACAGCATTTGTTATATTTGACTGATAACATGCATCACTTCCCTTGGCAGTGTGGGTATGCAGTTCAAATTGAGTGGGCAAATGGGCACTGTGTGCCACCTGACTCCTGTTAGGAGACAGATCTCTAAGGAATAGATGACAATATGGCTCTCTATTCCTTCCTTGTCCACAGGTGCTGCAGGCTGGCTAGTAACCTCCTTGCTCTCCACAGACAAAGAGGAGAAAGGACTGAATTATGCCTTCTCAAAAGGCAGTGCTTTCCCCTCCTGGAGGTGTTCTAGGGGGCACTGGACAACTCCATGCCCTTGCCACAGGCTCTATGCTAGGGATACAACCTGACATGGAGAAATCATCTCATCCTCCTCACTTCCCTTTAAATTCCCACTGAAATACTGGAATTCATAGTTGTAAGACTGGCTGTATTTTTCCTTCACTGATGATTAATTTGTCAAAGTCAAAACAATACTAAATTAGAAAATAGATTCAGCACAGAGACTGCCAGCTTCCTTTAGCTTTATTTTGTTTACTTTTCATTTGTCTGCAGCCACTTCCTGGCTTTAGAAAATAGTGTTTTCTATGGCTTGTAAAAAATTAGGTCAAATAATAAAAAAATGTTAATGGCAACATAATAATTTTATGGCAAGTGATTAGAAAGATATAAACAGAATATTATGGCTTTAGGATGTGTACCAACGATCCAGCATGACTTTTCACAGGAAAAAGACATACCCAGAATTATCAGGCAGCAAACTACAAAGAGCAGTTAAATGGAAAATGAATCTGTTTGTGTATAGATGCCCAAGAACCAAATATAATTTTCTATTAGATCTTTTAAAAATCCCATTCTTTATGCCTGTTTGCTAACAGAGAGGACTCTTTAAATCAATAATTGGCTAAGTGACAAACTTGATCAAAGCCTCATTATGCATGAAAATTTAATTTTGCTGGCTAGGGAATCGTGAGAGGGAAGGTTTTGTGACTCTCAGTGTTTCCTTTGTGCTTCTCATGCAGCATAAGGGAATTGCAAATTTCTAAAGTCTCGTAGTGGGTATAGGGGAGCAGAGGATGCCAGCCCCTCATCATTGTCATCCAAGAGTGACAGTCCCTCTGACTCCAGCACTGTCCTTACTGCTTGTCACAGGAGGGTGAGTGTCAGGCCTGGGTTGGAGGGCTTTAAGGGTGGGAGAACACGTTTTTCCTATGCTGACAGGTCATTTTCTTTGGAGCTGATGCTAGCTGGTCTGCATGACAGCCACCCCCAGGCTTCTCCAGCCTGCATTGAAACCACAGTCAGTCACACTTGAACAACCCCAAGAAGACAACACAGATCTTAGGATCCAGTCCCAACCCACCAGGGAGAAGCAAGGCAACACATTGATGCCACCAGCTTGCCTGTGTCAATGCAAAGTGCCCGACATTTTGGGCAATATTAGCTGTAAGAAACAGCCACCCTCCCCAGCAAGTCCACAGAGGTTTGAGGAGATGCCTTCATCTCCCCTATGATCTATGGCCAATCAGAAAATCTGGCCCAGGGCCTAAAAACACTTTTAAACTTGTGTCTCCTTATCTCTCCTAAAGAACTAGAATACTCTTCCCTGCCTCCCAAGAATTATGCAGAAATAAATCTTCTTGGATCTGCAGAATGCTTTGCTGACACTAATTGTATTATAAGAAAGAAACAGATTTATTTTTAATGGAACAGGACAGTAATTTTCAAAGAGCATGTTTGAAGGTCTGTTACTAAGATGAAAAAAGTACTCAAATTTAATAAGAGGAGCAGCATGACCTCTGCATACTTACCATTGCTTTAGCAAGACCAAATCCTTCTCACTTTACCTCAGCTTGTGCTAATCTCTGTCAGGGCTCCACACACAGGAGCCTTTGCCAGCACTGAAGCTTGTGAAGATGAGACCAGTTATGCTGCCTAGAGTAAACCAGATGCTGCTGTAAAACAGATGGAAATTACTTATCTTCTCCCTCCATGTGCATCCCCCCTCATCATTATACTGTCTGAAGTCTTGTCTCTCATCCTTCTGTTCCTTTCCCTCAGTCCCCAGCCCAGAGTCACTTGTTGGGATAGATACAGCAGGCTTGTTGAGGACAAGAACTCTTAGAACTTAGACACAAGGCTCAAAACCTATGTTCCATCAGGGTTTTCATCACCTTTCTGCCCTGGCTTGATAAAAAAGAAGGGTTTCACCTTTCATCCCTGTGTAGGTGCCCAGCTGGCACCTACAAGTATGGCAGGGGTATTCCAAGGAGATGAAGGGGTGTCATTGCCCAGCTCTCACTGGTTTTACACCAAATGACACACATCTTCTGCTCTGTGTCACTGTGGCATGAGCTCTTGAATCTGCTTGATTCTTGCCAGTGGTAGTGACAGAGAAAGAGAAAAATTAAGAGCTGGATCATCAGGAAAAGTGAGCATAGTAAGGGACACATTCATTTTTAAATGGGTGAATTCTCCCAGGACACCATCTCTCCTCCAATTTTCAGCTCCACTGGAAATACGTAGATCAAATGTCCAACAGAGGGAAATGAATTGGCTGAGGTTGTAACTTTACACACACATTCTTTGGAGAAATACAATAGCTAGATTTCTAAGATTTCGACCTGATCATTGCAATGATGATATTCAAGAAAAGAGAAAGGAAGGAAGGTGCTTCTTGCCACAGCTTTTTCTCATGTGATCTCTGGTTACTGTTGATGAAAGAGAAGAAACCTGCTTTGCTTTAGAAAGCGAAGCAGACCTTTTCTGTAGCACCACCAAGTGGTTGATCATCCCTGGAAAAAATCTGTCTGCAAAACCAGCCTCAGCAGTACCTCACAGCAACATTTTCCAGCTACTTTACAGTCTTGTGAGTGGTAAATATGATTTTCTGTCTGTAAACCTGGATGTAAATTGGGATTGGCATCACTGAAGCTGGCCAGAGTGTGGGTGAAGACAGTATTAGGTGTGGCACTCAAAGTTGTCAGGAGAAGACTGACAAAACCTTAATGCTTATCTGGTTTTTGTGTGGATCAGCAGATGTCTTGAGCTGTGAAAATCAGGACTGGAATGTATTAGGACTGTTACGGCCACAGAATGAGAGACAGGTCTTTCTTTGAGAGCTTTTTTCACTGGGAAATGGTATCAGGAATCAGTGCTAGGCAAGATGGTGTAATGTCTTTTTTAACAGAATTTACTTTTCTTCTCCTGAAAAAAAAAATCTGTGTGACTTTATAAATCAGATTGGAACAACTATGAAGGGTGTATGATCACAAATAAATATGGGGGCCGATTCCTGGTGCCATGAAAGACTGCTGGTGTAAAATTGCGCTTTGCCAGTGGTAAGTGATCAGTGAAACTCCTTCATATGTCATAAGTTGTTGCTGCTCTACCTTCAGGGTTGCTACTCAAGGAGGGCTCCTTTGCCTTGAGTCTTCTTCTGATGGAGAGAGGCCTGTAACAGCTTGATTGCTCAGGCTCACCCCCACTACAAAGAGACTTCCAAGCAAAGGGGTTGCCGGATGTCCCTTGTAAAGCCTGGCTCCCAACACGGTCCTCAGGAGCAAAGTAGCATCTGCCTTAGGAGCCCAAGCCACTGGCATTGTCCTGGTCACAGTTTTTTTTTTTTTGAACTCACAAATCTGACTCATGGAAAGACTAAAAGTACTGCTCCTGGAACCAGATCATCAGGCTGCATCTGTGTAAAACGGATTTCAGCAAGTTTGAATGCAGGAGCAAAACCTTTGTGTCTGTGGTGATTAGCCTTAGCAAGGCACGTGGTGTAATTCTTCTCTCAGCTATCATGTGCTCCTTTAATTGCTGTGTTCATCAGTTGTAGGTATCATTAGGTCTCAGCCAATGATCCCCACTCATTTTCTGGTCAAAAAGCAGGATACTGAGACTTATGTTCATCACTGACCTTGTGCAGTGCCACAGCAGCATTAGCTCCCTTCTACCTCCAGGAATGGCAGGGACCAAAGGTATCTCTGCCCTTCACAGGGGCTGCCCAAGTGAAAAGAGCCCCAGGAGGAATAAAAGGCCACCTTCTTCTGTACCAGCAAATGCTTCTGTAATTAAAAAAGCAGGTGCTCGGTGGCCATTCTGTTTGCCTGCCTACAAACTTGCAACACAGCCAGAGATGCCTGAGGTGCCGCTGTTTGGAAAAGAAGCAGCAGGACTCAACATTCCTAATGACAGAGATATGCTTTCAAAAATACATTTCTTAGCATGACAGGCAAAGATAAAAGGGACCTGAGGTGAAGCTTTGCACAGCCCTGTTTCAAAAACAGCGGCTGCCAGTGGTATGATTATTGGACTCATCCTCCAGTACAATACTGCAGACAAATAATGGGAATATTTTTATTTGAAGAGAAGAACCAACAGACCAGGACCCATCATAAGCAGGCTTCTGAGAGCTCAGTGTGTATTTCAGAGGAGGTGATTATGCGTAGTTGCCAGTGTTCAGGAGCAGTGGCTATTCAGCACTCCTGAAAAGAAGGGCAGATTGATCCTGAGGGAAGATAGATAAATTGAGGCAAAACACATGGCAAAGTCTAATTTCCAAGGTATTATTATAATCATTAATAACTCTTTGTACTTGTGCATATGTGTCCATGATATACCAAACAGCAGCATGCATATATAAATATATAAAAAAATAATATCTAGGTACCCATCTTTATGTACATATGCAAGCTCACATTGCTTTGACAGCTATAGTAGGAATCCTGTCAACACTAACTATCAGTGTTAAAAGCCCTTTTATGTTTATCTTGATGCTTGAGAATCTAAAAGTCAAAGTCCACTAGGAGTTGAAATATTGTTCCTGTATAACTTTAAAAATATAACCGCAGCAGAGCACAGCACTGTGTTCAAACTGAAGTCAAGCTGACAGTATTAGTACAGAGCTGGACACTGCATTGTAGCTCTGGCCATCTGCATGCACACTACACTTAAAATGGAAAAAGGCCTCTGGGGAAAATGAACCAAATTCACCGTATGTACAAGCACGCGTGATCCTTTGAGGTCTGTGGAATGCATTTGTTTACACCGGTAATGGATTTAATCCAGAGACTGATGTTCTTTATGAGACCTCACTTTTCTTTGTTTTTATGCCAGTGTAATTCCACTTTGTTAGGAATATAAGTGTTTATATAAGTGGTGAAAATTTTTATTTTTGCTTTTCAGCACAGATGGTGGATGACAGCTTTCATAGCCTGTTTCCTTTCCTAACCTACTGTAATTTTTCTGCAGGTGCTGTTCCCCTGATTTTTCACATGTACTTCAGATTTGCATAGTCTCAGACAGAAGGCAACCAGGTGTTCAGTGCCCACATCCAGTACCTGCTCCTTAGAGTGAATGGTTTTCCCCAGTGCATATCCCATTCCAGATGCTAATGATTGCCACGTTGCCTTCCCCAGCATTTCCCTCCTGCCACTGTGAAAACCACCACCATTCCAGACAGGAAGGGCTGCCTCCCCCAGAAATTCATTAATACTGCTTGTTAATTGCCTGAAGACTGGAGACAGAGGGGTTTCACATGCATGAGGCATCCCTTCTCTTCCTTGTGGGTTGGCTCGATAACCTGATTTTCCCTGGAGAAACAGCTTGCAGTTAATAACATGGGCCATATCAATAAAACTAGGTACAAAATAATAGAGTACAGATAGCAGGCAGCATTGTAGAGCATCAGAGCCAAAGTAAAGGGCTTCATATTTAGCAGCCAGGAGTGTAGACCATAATGAAGATAATCTGAACTCTCCCTTTGATGCAGTTAGCAAAAGTATGCGTCTATCCCTGCCTCTTTTACTGTCAGACTTTGTGTCTCTGGACTTAACTTTGCACTAAGTGCCACCAAATGCAATTCCCTTTTCTTAAGCTTTTTAGCTTTTACATTCTTGAAGATCAGTGGCAGAATAGGTGAACAGATTTGCACTGTTGACTTTATACAGCCTACTTAAAAGAGACCAGGGCAGAAAAGGCTACCTAAGCATCACACTGAGGGTGTGGTAGGAGAGGTTAAAGTATAAGCTGCCTTTCCTAAAAGCCTGTGCTCTCACCAACTGATGTAATTTCCCCTGATAGCTCGAGCATTAGCCCTCTCCTCCGTTTAAAAAACGAGTCCCCGAGGAGCCTAAATTAAAGATGCCGGTACAAAAGTGCAGGGCCTGACCTCTCGCAGCTGCACCGGGGCTAATACTGATTCATTGTGCTGCTCCGTGTTACAGTCCAAGGGCACAACAAGGGGCAGGGAAGGGCTCCGGAGGCATTTCAGGCTCCTGGTTAGCTCATTCATAGACACCTGGTGTCCCTCCTCCTCCTCACGCTTCGGTGCATCCCACCCCTATTGTATAGCAAATCCACTCCTTTAGAGATCTGAGCTGCTTGGGCTGGACAAAGACCAAAATTAAATCCGCAGCTGCCCAGGAAGAGGCTTTCTCTGTCAGGGGTTATTATAGAGGATATCTGATGAGAGAGCAGAGCGGGGAACTCCCTTCGCCTCTGTCAGTTCCAGTTAGAGGTTTGCATGGATGCGTTCGTACATGTTTTTCTTGCTTCATGTAAACAGCACAGGCCCCTCTGTAGATGGTGTGGACTGTCGTGCCTCCACTGACCCAGTTTAGCTCCAGAGCTTTGAGAGGTATGTGACCTGCTGCACTCACCACGTTTGGCTGGACAGCACTCTGTTTGCTGCTTCCAAGAAAAGCTCAGTGTCATGGAGCAGTGAGGCCAAAATACCCCATGGCAGCTCCTTCACCTTCAATGAAGTTGCATCAAGGGTAAATTTGAATTGACAAAGGCCAGCTCCTATTCTCACTTACCCTAGAGAGAACCTGGAATTGCACCATTAGTGCCCAGGGAGTTATTTTGGATCTACAAGGGCACAAGCACGAGCAGAATCTGGCACCGAGTTAAAAGAGAAAAAAAAAAAAAAAAAAGTTTATGCCAAACAGGAACAGCAGCAGGTGACACATATAGGCTGTATAGTCCCAAGTTCTGAAAGGAAATAGAAAACCTTTGTGGTTACTAAATATGTTTTATTCTTGAATCCCCTGTAGAACTGATCAGTCCCACAGCTTATAAAAACAGATGCAACAGGTGTTAGTTTGAAGACTTCTGTGCTTCATGTTAAGGGCATTCATGAAAAGTTTATGTTCAGTGAAACCAGGAGGAGAAAGTGGGATTACTGTGGAAAAAATTCTGCCCAGCTACACTAGAGAACATCTGGAGACGTTGACCAGGGGAATTTAAATCTACATCTCAAATCTTTGCATATCTGATCACCATTCCTGCTATCTCTGTCTAAATAGCCTCATGCTGGCAACCTGACCTATTTAGTTGGTGGCTGCTCCTTCTGTTCTCTACATCTCATTTCCTTCTGTTCTCTATATCTCATTTCTTTCAGGGTAATGAGGATGAGTGTTGTTATCTGATTTTCTCTTGATATCCTTCTTTAATCTGATGTGTTTCCTGTGTTTCCTTTGGGCACATCAACCTACATTGCAGCCCTTTAAGACAACCAAAGACAAGGCGCTGCCTTGGGACTGACTAGCCAGGCTGCAGCATGGGCGTGTGAGCATTATGTGAAGAACAAGATATGGAGCTGAGAGTGGGATTTCACAGCTACAGGGAGGAATTGGGTGACTGAATGCCATTAAGGTTGCAGTGAGGTTTGACAACCTTGCTCTTCCTGGCTGCCTTTGAAAAAGTCTCAGCAGAAAGCTGCAGCCTAAATCTTGCATGAAGCAAGAGACAAGGTTACTCCCACAGGAGGGAGTTCTGCTCATTGCTATTGCAGTAGCTGAGCTGAGCTGGATGCTGTGAAAGGATCCCCTGGCACAACTCTCATTATCCTATATAAAGGAATATAAGGAAAAATTAGGAGAATTTTAGGCGTTGTCAGAAGATATTATCAAAGCGTTGAAGATCTGTCCCAATCTGTACAGGCAAATCAGCTAGAAAGGTAACTGGATTTGGGAAGACTTGTACATGTTTATTCAGAAAGCTTGGTCAACAGAAGCTGGCCTCCCTATGTATTGCTAGGGCAGCAAACAGGAAATTCTGCCCCACTTTGAGAACTCTATGGCATTTGGGAAGCAAGAGACAGTTAATCAACATGTCTAGCTCAAAGACAGGCACCGCCAGACCTGTTCTACCCAACATCTTCAGCAATAGTTCTTGACTTATTATGGATTGTTTTTTACCTTTAAAGTCCATTTATACTGTCAGAGTGGTGAGAGAGGGCTCTGATCTCAACAAAACAAGCTGCAGAATTAGGGGTTCAGCAATACACCTTGTCCTAAGGGTGCCACAGCTTTCCTTTGCCATCTGCTGCAAAGACAGTGAAGGAGGGTCAGCAAGCAGTGGTGAAGCTCTGCACCCTGGTGTCCCCAAGTGCCCTGGGAAGGTGTCCCACACAGCTGACAGACATTAAACATCCTGACACAATAACAGCATCATAACAATGTGCTGTTTTCTTCTCCCTTGTAAGTAGGAAGAGTTGCTTTGATAAGTAAACACCCTACTTTAAAATGGTTTCATTTCAACTTCGAAAAGAGTAAGTAAAGTTGAACTGCCTTGAAATACATATTTGTTTTTACTAAATGCAAAAAAAAGGAGCAGGAGAATGCTGGGCAAGAACAAACAGACCCCACAGATCCCTACCAAGAGTTGTTACAAAGCAGAGTAATATTAAGATTCTCCACAAGTGCAGGACTCATATCAAAGAAAACATTTTAAATAAATTTCCTGATAGAACCTACATTAGAGATCTGCAAAAACACCCAAACTTTTCCTTGATAACTGCACAGGAGACTCACAAATACAGCCACACAGAGGTTTCATTGTCAGAAATGTGCAAATAAGATCAAAATGTACAAGAAAACTTTGAGCTACACCTAAAATGTTGCTGTTATTTTTGAAAGCAGGTTAATTGGTGGTCTTGAGCCTTTCACTGCACTTAGGATCTTTTCCCAGAGGGAATTTTCTTTAACTGCAAGGACTCACTCTACCACATGTACTGGAAACAATGTGAGAAAAGGACTTCTTCCAGTGGTAAAAGGATTTCAGCAAGCACATTGATGAGGAATGTCTGGGATTTAAATACAGGGAAACCCTGTATTTGATTCCTGGTACAGCCTGGAACAGAGGGAGATGTAACAAGGCAACTTAAAAAAAAAAAAAAGAAAAGAGAAAAAAAAAAAAGTCTTAATTACAAACATGTGTAAAGCATAAGGCAAGAAAAAGAAAACAGAGAAAGAATGGCAAGGATCCCGTGGCAAAGTGACCGGTGGTGAGCTGTCATGCCCAAAGCCACAGGATGAGGCCCACAGCATTTACTGCTCACTGGAAGTAATTTTTCAAGTCAAGGAGCAATACTTCTCCAACATAAATGAAAAATTCCAGTCAGCAGAGGGTAACTGAAGCCCTCTTAAAACAAAAGTATAATTGAAGAGAGACTAATAAATCACCCAGTTACTAGATTTTTTTCATTTGTAGTGAAGAACTCCTCTCTCAGACCTGGTCCCTGTGTCAATCCCATCCCTGTGTTATTAACAAAGCACTTCAGGATGTGTTTATCTTTACTCAGTACAAACTTCAGAGAGACCTAAGCACTTTGAATTGGAAGTCAGAATTTTGGCTAGGAGTTTTGACTTGCTGCTGGGAGATTTAGCTGCTAGCCTGAGCCCTCAAGCTTCTCTTTGCCTGTATAAACCCATAGTAATTCCCTGCTTCTGCTTTCTGGAATGCAAGCTGGGAGAGAGGGAAAGAAAGAAGCTCCTCTGGGTTCCTCTGCCCAAATCTGTAGTTAACCCCATGTCCAATGCTTTTGCCCAAATGCTTTAGGTATAAAGGAAATTTGGGCTCACAGTCAAGGTACAGTGTGGCTGAACCCTCAAAACTCTCTTCCCTTTGGCAGGCAGCAGTACTGAGGTGAGCAGGATTCACCTGGCAATGGGCATTTCCATGTTGTGCTCTTGATTCCTTTTTGCAGGAATCAGGTGCTGATCTCTAGACTCAGCCATCATCCCAATACAAATTTATCTCTCAGATTCTGTCCAGGAAATGTTGAAATCAGGGCTGCCTCTAAATAGTTCAGGCAAAAATGCAAACACTGAACTTCACTCACTACAGTAGATCTTTTCTCAATTCTTTTTTGCCAATGCAAGAAAGCACACCTAGTCTTGAACGTGGGTTGTGCTGTGAAGTCTGTAAGAACTTAGATTTATTTCATTGCTTTTCAGGAGGAGGAGCACTTTTTGTTAAGGTGACATGAAAAAAATTGAAAGGATCAATAAACAGCACTCCAAAAACTCTTTTTAATAGATGTGCTTCTTTTTATAGTTCAAATACTTTCACAAACAGGGATTTAGCTCTGTGCAACCATTTGAAACAGAAGCTCTGTTGCTGAATTAATTTTATTGGTAAAGTAGTAAATTATACCAGTTCTAATGAATGTGAAACATTAAACCTGAGGAAACTGAAGAGCTTTGTGAAGGCAAGTGAAAGCAAATCAGGATCTGAACAAAGGACAAAGTAGTAGGGCTCTTGGATAGATTCAGCCTTTACTCCAGCTGTTTGAGGTTTGGGGCAGACCTGGCTCACGAGCCACGATAAGCAAGAGAGTCAGCACGTGTGCTGCAAGGGGCAAGTCCCAAAGACGTCATATGAGACACACAATTTCTGCTAAAAGTACTTGCAGATCATCCACGACAACAGCAAGATTACAGGTCAGTAGTAATCCTCCAAACCACATGAGAATGCAACCCCTCACCCTACCCTTGGTGGTTCTTGTGGACTTTGGGGAAAATACACTAATTCTAGGCAGTTAAAACATGTGATTCCTGTCTTGCATTTATGGTGCTACCAGCACTTCTGGAGCACTTAGTTACAATGCTTAAAGTCCTTGATCTGACTTCTTGACTTGAACCAAAAACTAATTTTAAGGGTTATATTTAACAAATAACACCACTATCTATTACCAACTTCATTATAAGTATTCCTTACCCATACCAAAAGAATGGAAAGAAGAAAGAGGAGATTCTTTGCCTTGGGAAGATTCATAAACAAATAAAGGTCCCCAAACACTGGAAAATATATAATGGGGCTGGAGGCTGGAAAGCAGCAGGTATCTATTTTTTTTGGTGGTGCTTCACCTTCCCCTTTCCCTGTGCCACGCACACACTACTCCAATGACTATGGAAGTCAACAAAGAAGGATCTATGTCCATAGGCCTTGGATCATGTCCCATGAAAAATGTAATTCTACAAGAGACAGGAGAGGATGCAGAAATACTTGAGAGTTAACACTATAAAAATGTCACAGGTGCCATGGTTGCCACCAGCCGTGTGGACTGGTGGCTGTCTCTGCTGTGTGCCTCACTGCTTTAGCACGCCTCCTCTCTGTCCCTCTCTGTCCCTCTCTGTCTCTGTCTGTTCTTTGGTTGCTCAGCTCCTTTGGGCAGGTGCTCTGGGGTCTGACTGCACAGTGGATGGAAGGAGCAGTACACAAAGGACAGTTGTAGCCTGCATCCTCACTTCCTACAGCTCCACAGCTTAGTTTTTCCCCATGGAAAAACTACCAGATAACCCAAATGTGCTTGTGTGGTAATACACTCAGAAGGGTCTACAACGTCTCCCAGACTGATTTAATCAAAGGAGGTTCTTCTGAAACCAAAAGAGGCCAGGAGGAGTCACCCTGCTATCTCTACAGCTGCTGTGGCTTTAAACCCACAGTGACTTAGGGGGTACAGGGCTTTTTCCAGTATTGTCTGTGGTGTCCCCAAACTGCAGTCACTGAGAGGCCGTGACATTCTTTTGGGATGCCATAATGCACTTTGATCACTGAATGCATTCAACTAAAGAGGTATTTTGCATGGCTCTAAGAAGTTATTTTCACCTCAGGTAATTATATGTAAGGATTTAGACTCTGGCAAACCTTAATTATCCTTCCATCAATCTCAAGGTCACAAAAGCTTAGTGGGGCTATTATTAGCAATACAAATATCTCCTTTCTGAATGGAAAAGCTGCTCATTTTCTTGCATATCTTATTTTTAAATGTTAAACATATTAGAACCGAGAAACCACCTTGAGAAAGTGGAATCCTCAATGGATGTGCTAAGACCAATACCATCTTCAGACATGAATGTATGATGTTAGAAATCTGGTATGGGGATGAGGCAAAAATTATCAGAATGGGGTACTTGAAGCCCATAAATTAATCCTAAACAATATGCCCTTGGGAGAGTGGTTTGGTGCCCAGAGCATTCCAGTGGACAGGTGCCTAAATAAATCTCCTCATCCAGCACCTGTTTGATCCTCTGGGTTCAAACTGGTGTTATATGCATGGTGTGAGAATAACAACAGCTTCATTCACTCAGGGCACACATTCAGGTCATTCAATGTCCCTTTGTTTCTAACTCTGAGGTCTGTGATGGCATCTCTAAAAGCATTAGCTGAACATGTACCAGGTAGCTGCTCTGAAATTCTAGGCAGCTGGAAACAACAGCATGGAGAAGGCTGTCCCTCAGTGAAGAGCCTCGTGGTGAGCATTGAGCTATCTACTTTGTTCATCTTTTGAACAGAAATAGCTAATAAACGTGCCCTGAGGCCCAGCCTGCCTCCCCAACACCGCAAACCATATCTGCTTAATCCATAAGCCATATAAGCCAGTGCTACCTTCTCTGATCATGTTCTTATGCTGCTGTGTCCAGACCCTGAGAAGGGATCCTGAAAAAGGAGAGCCTTGCTCAGGATGGGAAGATTTGTTAGCTATTAGGTGTTCTGGTAAGCAACTCTGATGCACTCATAGGAAAGGAGAGGATTATTTGAACTTGAGGAGTTGGAAACCATTGTTGGGTATATGACACATTTTCTATGTGGCTTTGGGTGAAGTGCTTTGGCCTGAATTTTGTACCACGAAAGAAAAAAAACTACTGACTTGAGTGGGATCTGGATCAGGACCCTTGTCACTCTGTGTAAGTTTCCTATCTGGGTGGAAATTTTCTTTTGACCACACTGTTTCAATTTACATACTTTGCACACTCAGCAGAGGTTGTCCAAGAAAAGCTTCCCAGGCTGAGCAGACTAGAGGTTGTCTGCTGCCCTTCTCAGGCCTCTGGCTCACAGCAACACCACCTTGCAGGTTGGATGTCACTCCCCTGCAAAAGCTTTTTGAGTTTCCAGGGCAGGGAACTACTTGTCAGTAAGGTTTTTCTGGCCTGAGTGACACCAAAGTGTGAACTATTCAAACACACTCTGAGAACTGCAAAGTTTTTGTTTGACCTGCCACTGACAAGGATATAAATTCCTATGTTTAGATCACGTCTCTTGCAGTGCTGTCTCTAAACAAGTAACTCTTCAGTGGCTCTCATCTTAAGGCATAGTTTTGCTTGTGATTTCAGATTTTTACTGTAAATCAATTAAAATCTAAGCATAATATTCTGTATCCCCCTACTATGTATATATAGTTGGAAAAATTGGTGAAAAGGGAGAAGTGAGGGAAAAAGAAAAAATTGTCAGAACTTTGAAAGTCAGAGCAGTAAAAAAACTCAAAAGTTTCAAGGCAACCCTGATTCTTTCTCCACCTGTTATGTTTTCCATCCTTGCTCATAACTCTAGGATTCCATCCCAACCCCAACCTAAGCAGTATTGACAGGAAAGGATTATCCACTGGAATTTGACATATTTACATCTAGAGAGTGCCAAAGCAAAGTCTTTCTGAGTGGAACAAAACTGCCCTTATTTGAACTAGCTTCTTCCTCTAGAATTGCAGATGAACACCAGGGTGAGGCGCAGGAGTTAATTGTGTAATTAGTGTTTCCTCAAAACTATTTTTTTTTTTCTAAAGAGGATATGCAGTAAAATAAGAAATTGCTTATTTGGCTTTTTTTCCTCTCACAGTGAAATAGAAATCACTTGAGAAAAGATTTGTCCTTGTGATGCTAAGCACAGCATCTAGTAACATCATCTTGGAAAAGATTTTGAGATGTACTATTTGCAAATCTGTGGCAGCCAAGGGACACCTGCTCCATAAGCAAAAAAAAAAAAGCAGAATTCAGGGATCTCTTTGTTTGAGGTCTAGCAAGCTACAACTGTGATGCTGTATTAACTCTGAATAGCTCTGGGGTTTAGTATTTGCATTATAAATGCAGGAATTACTGAGTTCTGCTCACATAAAGAGATTTCCAAGTTCTTTCACTTTCCGAGTGCATGAGCAAGCACAGACTCTGGCGAAATTACATTATCTTGGGAGCTTGCAGTGGATTGTATACTAGAGACTCTGGCAAGGTTTTCCTATGTGAACAAGGACAAAATACACTTTTTGTTTTGGTGTCCAAGGCAGAATTGCCCTTTGAGCATCCCTGGTCAGCATTAGACTAAGTGGGTTCTTGGCAAAGGAATCACGTTGTTTGCTGTTTGACCTCATGCCAAGATTTACAAATAGGTGTCCAAAAAGTCCTGATTGTAAATATTCTGAACATGTCTGATATTGGTGAATATCTGCTTTTGGCTGGTAGAGGATGACAATGACTAAAATGCATGCAGGAAGGCCAGGGTAGCAATAATGTACGACTACTCAGAGGACCAATAGGGATTAGCATCTCACAGTGCTAAGTATTACAGAGAATTGATATTAAACCCAAAAGAGCCACAGCTTCCCCCTCCCTAAACATGTATAAACCAAGCAGGTGATGACACGACAAATGAGCCAGGCACCAGTTATTAGCAAAATGGCAAAACTGGACAGAACAAGTGGCAGTTGCTTCTAGAGTCAGCCCCGCAGTGGATGAAGGATTTTTCAGGGCGGTGGTAGCACAGGAGAGCATTTAACAGGGCACACGGGCCGGTGCCGCGGCAGGACCTGGGGAGGGGAGGCGGGGGGCACCTGGCGTCTGTCTTTTGCCAGCTAGATGCTCCAGGACATGTTCCGGCCCCTGCCCCCGGAGGGAATTCCAGCGGCCCGGACGGGCGGACGGACGGACGGACGGGCTGGCGCAGAGCTCGGCCCGCGCCGCTGCCGTGCCGCTGCCACCGGGGGGCGCCCGGCGCCACCGCCCAGCTCCGCGCCCTCAGCCCCGGCGGGCGGGGAGGGCTCGTTCTTCCCTTCCTTCCTCCTTCCCCTTCCATCCTCCCTTCCCCTCCGCTTGTCGATGTCTAAACAGCCCCGTCTGTTCCAGCTCTTCTACAACATCTCGCCTCCCATCATCGCCGTTGTTCTCTTGGGGAGACGCTCCAGCTCAGCCACTCCTGTCCTGCAGTGCTCCAAACTGGACAGAGAGGCACCCTTGGCAGTGCCCAGCCAAGCAGAAGGTCCACACTGGATGTTTTTTGGCTGCTGGGGTGTTTGTACATCTCAGACAGACTTCTTTTCCCCTAGTCATTTCACCTCTCTGCAGCTTTGTTTATGGTACCAGCTGAGCTATGTCAAAAAAGGTAGTAAAGCCACTGAATCACTAATCCATGCTTTAATGAAACTTCCAACACATGCATTTAGACCACCAGATGCCCTTCTCAGTAATTTAGCTCAAGGCAGTGGTTGAATTCCCACTGGGAGAAGTCCCTGCAGCAACCCAAGATTTATCTCCATCACATTTTTCCAGCGTAGCTATTTAGGCAAGCCCTTTCAAGAGTGATCAAGTCCACAGTGCCTCAGTGTAATGGTTTCTCCATTTATGAGAGACGAAAATGAAGGCAAGTGTTAATGAACAGGCCCAATCAATACCCCATCAATCAGCTAAGACAATTTATGTGGAAATTTGTTACTGTAACAGCATGTTACTGATGAACTCCCAGCAGAATAAGGAACACTGGCAACAGTCTGTCTTGCTTAAAGACCTTCTCCACTGCTTTATTACAAAGTTGAATAATGACAGTAAAGAGCAGAATTAGGTCTGTATGTGGTCTGTGAGTATTTATGAGGAAATTAGGAAATGTTTGTATTGGATGAAAATGTCAAACCAGACATAAAAGCTGAGCCACCAGTCTGCCAAGGGATCCTTGTCTCTGTGCCTGCTTTCAAACATTTTATTATTTACAGAGAATTATTATTCTCATTTAGTGAGATAAATAATTTCAATAGTTTGCCATAAAAATTCAGTACTAGAAGTGTAATTAGTAATTCTTTGTTTAATCTTTGAGATCAAATACAGCCCAGCTGCACTGCTGGCTTTAAAACAGCTGAAGTTCCAACATCATGCAGCTACTATAAAGTCACTGCATGCTGTCAGCCAGCTTGCTGCCAACTTGGGGTTATCTCAAATATCTTTAGACAGAAGGGCTTGGGTGCTCACCTGCTTTGTCAAGCACATGTAGTTTAATTAAAAAGTTATTACCTATTTCTGTGACTTTGGCCTCAAGAATTGCCAGGATATGATGATGCCTATACTCCTGAAATTACCCTTTCCCAAACTTTTGAAAGGCAGATATCCATCATGAGAATGGTATCAGTTGATGGGCCTTACAATCCAGCATTCCAAGCTAAGCAAAAGGAACGACCACTGTAGAAATATCACACAGGTTCTTTCTGCACATTATTTCTGTACTACAAGCCTTGGGCATTGAGGAAGTCTTAGAGAGGCCTTGCTGGCAGTGTCTGGCACAGAACTCATTTATGGCACAGATCAGGTATTTCACACTTTATGATCACCTTCCCAGGCTCCTGAGTCTGCTGGTCAACAGCAACACCTTGATGTGACTCAAACCCTGCTGCTTCCATAGCAGGCAAAAGTTCCTCAACATATCCCTGTGGAAGCTGAGAACAAGTACAAAGCTGCAGCACATCTGGTACTTCCCCAAGCACTTCCCTGTACCCCACTGGAAGCACCCTGGGAAACACAACAATAATCAAGCAGCAATCAAAAAAAAAAAAAAGTGCAAAGAATATTCCAAATGTTTATTATGTATTAAAAATACTGCAAATAAGCCATACAGTTCATTTCACAGTAACCTAAACAACATTGTTCAAGAACTTGAGAAGTCAACAAAGAACAGTGCAGTTCCAACAGTGACAACAGTTACCTTAATGCCATGGCTCCCTCTTTCTCTGACAGCAATTCTTTCCTGTTTACAGTGGAACAACACTGGATATGGTTCAGTATCCTATTTACCTAGGAGAACTCCTTTTCACCTGTGCTGTTCCTATTTCTGGGAGATGCTATTTCTAGGAATTTTTCATCTAATATAGTCGAGGATCTGTCTGGTCCAAGCTGAGGGGGGCATGATGCCCACCGCCTATTTCCAAGGTAACCACATGCAGACTTCTTTACCAATTATTTGGATGAAGTTCAAAAGTAAACTTGAAAAGGAGGGATATTAGAAATCCTTTCCAAAAAGACAGAAAACCAAAGAAGCTCCACGAGTAAGTGATTTTTAAAAGACCATCTATAGAATTATGACACTTCTTCCTCACTCTCCTAGAGGAGGTCTCCTAGAAGGATCCTTTGTTACCAATGCCCCAGCCAGACACCTGGTGACAAAAATAGTGACAAGAATCAGGCACCGAGTCCTGAATACATAACAAGAGTTCAGGTCACTGTCAGCTATGTGAAAATCTGGAAATGTATATACCATAGAAGCAATTCTGCTGATTTCATGGTGATTTTCCCTCTTGTGTGTTTTGGAGTGTATTATTGCTGTTGTTAGCATGCTTGTTATATATGGAACACAACAGGTGCAATTTTGGTCCTTCCCTTTCCTCAAATTTGCGACGACTTTTACAGAAAAATCCCTTATCAAAGACCAAATTAGATCTTTCCAAGGAAGATACAGCCTAATCATGTAAACAGTCTAAAAATATGATAAAAATATTACTGTACCCTCTTGAAATTAATCCCATCCTTCAGATGTCCCTCCTAAGCACTGATCTTCTGCACCAGCAGCCGAAGATGCTGGCAAAGAAGCCTGTGATCACAAAGAATGAATCTCCTAGGCCTTAGCCCCAGGCAGTGCCACTTACCTCAGACTTTGTTAGTTCCTTGGTACAGATTAAGGTCTCACAGAAATACACTACAGCTCAGCTGACCCTTGGTGAACTGACCACACATCTGAGTCCCAAACTACAGAAACATAGATGAGGTGCTCCACACCTGCTCCACTCTTAAGTTCACCAGAGTGAACAGTTTAAAATAGCATGTAGTTTTGCTTCTTAAACCAAAACATACCAGTAAAATCCTCAGTGAGTGCTTTGGGTACCAGAACAGCTGTAGCCCTTCTTTGTGGGATATCTATAGTGTCAGTGTGAAACACCTTCATGCCATTAAATATGTGCCCATTCTAATGAGGCTGTAGTTATACCACTACACTTAACAGTGGTACAACTTCATAGAGAAGATGAGCCCTTAAGAAACTCAACCCCCAACTAAACTTGTGTTTTCTTAAAACAAAATTTAGGGAAAAGAAAAAACCAAACAACAAAAACTCCAAAAACACTACATGGAAATAAAGGAAATAAGCAGAACTGTCTCTATTATTAAAGTATTCTTATTCTCTTTGGAGGTATCAAATTGCTTTTTAAAAGAGTAAAAAACAGGGCATACAAAACCTATTCCCCTTAACCCATTATTTGCCCAAGGAGCAGCACTGCCTAAATATTTTCATGTATTTTTTCTACTTTCACAAACAACCTTTCCAGATCATTTCTCAGGTCATCCACTGAGCTCTTCACAGACTCCAAGCTGTTCTCATTATTTTCAATTTTCACTGAATAGGCAACTAAACTATCCACTGCAGTTCTTAGCATTTTCAAATCGGAATCGACCTGGCTAACAGAAGATCTCAGTTCATCTACAGAGCCTTCCATAGAAGAAAACTTTTCAAGGTAACCTTGAGAATGTGTTTGACCTGCCTGAAGATTTTCTTGATCCAACAAAGTACTAATTTGCTTCTGGACATCCTGGAGAGCACCAGAGGATGGCAAGTCACTGATGCTTCTCTTCAAGTTTTCCACGTCGTTGTACAGTGAAGTCTGTGCCTCACCAAGATTTTTCAGAACATCTGTGACTGAAGTTACATCAATATCTGAGAGTCCCTGAAGAGTGGTAATGCTCTGTTCTAGTGTGTTGAGCTTATTCTCATATTCTGCCTCCTTAGAAAGGAAAGATTCCAACTTTTCACTGTTTTGAGCAGCAACAGATGCTAGAGACTCTAGGCTGTCTTCTATGTGGCTCAATCGAGACTCCAGTCCTTCACTGTTCTTCCCAAAAGTTTCTAATACTTTTCTGAAGAGTTCATTATCTTCCCATTTGTTGAGGTTGGCTTTAACTTGCAGTAAATCTTCATCAAGTCTTTTAATGTCACTAGGGAGCTGCATAATAGAATCCTCAGCTCTCAGAACTTTCTCTTGTAAAGCTTTTAATGAAAGGTGTTCAGTGTCCGCAGCCTCTTTGAACTTCTCATGTTCTTGTTTGAGGTTGACTAACTCTTTCACTTCAGTGTACACATCAGACTCCATGGAGTCTATTGTACTCTTCAAGGTCTCTATGTCCTTTTCTTTCGTTTTCATGGATGCTTGCATCTCATCCAAAGCATCTTTTAGCACCTTAATTTCATGTTTATACACATCTGCCTGTTCTAGTGAACCAACCTTTGCTTTCATATTGTTGATTTCATCTTGGCTCCTTTGCTGGACTTCAGTGAATACAGCAATGTTGTCATTTATAGACTTGGTCAGCTCTGTTAATCTCTCTTCCACTGTGTTTTCCAGAGATGTGAAGTCTCGTTCCCTTGCATCCTTCACCATGTGAATGCCATCAGACAAGTCTTTCAAAATTTCATTCTGCAGCTTCTGAAGCACTTCACTGATCCGGTTTATTTCACTCTCCCCTTGTTTAACAGCCTTCTCGCTCACCTCCTGCTTCTGCTGAACAATTTTCATCATGGATTCAAATTCTCCAAATGCGGTTTGAAGAGAACGTACCTAGGCCAGAAATACATGTGGTTAATACCAGTAATTTCACACTTTTTGTCCAAAATCCTTATAGCTCTTGTTACCAGATGACATGATTATGTTGCAATCCTTCATGCCCCATACCTGAAGTGACCCACTGACATACAGATATGGGAGGCACAAAAAAAAACAAGCATCTTGAGCCTTACAGCTCTATAGTACATACACCTTCTGTTAAGGGTCCTTGGCCTCACTGACCCGCCACTCATGATCCAGGAAATCTGTGGCAGTGAAAAAGGAACCCAGTTCTCCAGAGTCTCCATGCAGACTCCTGAACCATCCCTCCCATACAGGATTCCTGGTTCTAAAGACCACAGATCTTTAGAAAAAGGAGGGGGGTGGGGAGGGAACCAAACCAAAAGAATATCTGGCATCAGCTTCTGAATACAGAAAAACTGGGATTATATTTTATCAGCCATGAATACCTGAACAATTCCTGACCATGAAAAAGAAGTTTTGTGGTAGACAAGAAAGAGCAACAAGAAAAATCAGAGGGAGAGGGGAGCTGGGATGGGCCAAGGAATGGAAGTAGTAATGACATTTTGCTGCTCCTAGACACCAACGGAAACACAAGAGATTTTTTTTTGTAAACTATTTTTTAAGATTAGAAAAAAAATTAGGAAGTCTTTAATGTTCTAAATAGTTAGCAGCTTGTTTTTCCCACTCCTGCATACACCCACACACTCGCAGTGAGCAGGGCTCATGTATGTACACACAGAGAACAAAAGCACAGCAGCTGCCAAGAGCCTGCCTTGCATCTAGCTCAGGTTAACAGAAAGTTCCTAACACTGCATCAGGTACACTATTAAACTTCCCAATTACAAAAACTATCTGTACAGCTGGTTTTAGTAGCAGCCCGAGGGAAAAGGTCAAGGAGTGAGGGGCTGCCATGTTCGTTTACTCTCACATTTAAAGGTAAGATCTAGGCAAGGGAAGCACGCATTACTTAATTTTGAGGCCAAGCAGAGCATCAGGCTTAAGACTGTGGATAAACCTTTTTGTGCATGTGTGGGTTGTACTTTCTTAAACTTAGTAAAGCAATCTAAGAACTCCCACTGGCTGCAAGAGGAATCCATCACACAGAAAATACCTCAAGGCTTTGGCAGGATGGCAAGTGCTGAGTAATGCACGTTGCCCTGCCTCACACTACTCCCTGTGTCTGAGGGGTATATTAATCAGCCATGCCACATGGGCTGCCATGTTTACTGATTAGATACACAGCTGGAGGGGTGGTTTTATTCTATAAATAGAAAGAAGTATGTTTTATATGGTTTTAGAAAGAAATATACAGAGCTGCCTTTTTTTTCTTTTCAACTGAAGCAGGCTCCAGCAGTTCCTTCACTCAGAACCTAGACATTATTTTCTAAAGACCTAACAGATATCCTAATTAGAAATTAAGTTATTTCTATGTATTTTTGCAAATCCCTGGCCAAATCCTCCTTAGTTTTCATGAAAGCCTATACTGTGCAAACACTGTAGAGTTTGGCCATGAGACTTGTCTTTGCTTTGACAGATCCCTGCAGTTTGAACAATACCCACTAAGATGACTTCTTTTCTCCCTCTTCAGCAAAAGGGTTTCTAACGCCCTTACATTCCCTACACTTGTATTCTCTAGTGCTCCCATAGGAAATTAGAACTGAGCTACGGGGAAGGGGTGGAGAAGGTAATACTGTCATACACATTGCAGCTGGGCACGAGTCATTTGACTGACTTACCAACCTCATTTTCATTACATCTTAGCTGTCATTCATTCTGATTACTTCCACAGGGAGAAGAGAGCTTTTTCTGTATCACTATAAATGGAGGTCAGAAATCAAACAGGATAACACAGGAAAGTTCTCCTCCCCCTTTTATTACAGCGACACATTTCAACCAAATCACCAGATTCATATTTGCAAGTAACTGTCTTTTTAGTCTAAGAAATTAGAAATAGCCAGAACTCTCCAGAGGGCTGGGTCTCTGCAACTGTATGACTGACAGAGGTGGATCCCACCTCGCACAGGGAAGTACTTTATACCTGCTCCTCCACTGCATTCAGGCAATGTTCATGGTATAAGTTGAAGCTATTTCCCATCTGGGCGAGCCACTTGAAGATCAGAGAGCTCTGATATAATAAAATGGACTGGGGTCTTCAAAATATACCAGCTTCTAATCTGATTTGTCCTAACCAAGAGCCATCAGGACTCAAAGCAATACCCTTGCACAAGAGGGGTAAAAACCCACAGCTTCAAAGCAGTTGGTCTGTGTGTGAACCTTCATGTGAGTTTGCTTCTCTGGCATACATGGCTGGTAAGATTTGAAGCCATAGCCCTTGAAAGGTTTAACAACATAAATAGTACATAAAAATGTATCTCCAGCAAATGACTACTGTTTTCTCTAACTGGTCATACTATCTTGTGTTTAAACACCCAATGACTTTGGCCTCTCTGAGAATGGTGCTATGTTAAAGACTAAACTTCCTTTCTCCTCGATGTGTTAAGCAGATGAGTTTATATAATGCTTACTTCTGACAGAAGCTCTCTGCAGTCAGATGATGAAGGGCAAAGCTACAGCAGCCTGTGCTGATGGCACTCTGCAAGTACAACACAGAATCCTACACCTTTGTGAAGCAGTGAAATACAGCCTGCTCTCCTCTCCCTCAAGTAAATTTCTGTGTCATCAAACCACAGCAAGCAAGACTTCCATGGGTTACATCGAAACCCTGTGATCTCTTTCCCCCACCTTTAACAGCCATCTGCTATGCAAAGGCAAGTCAGTTTCAGTCGTCTTTGAAACCAACTATTTATAAACTTCTGTTATATACTGGTCTCCTAGAATATGTAACACATACTTACGATTTTCTGTAATGACATGGAGATGGGAGGCAGCAAATTGTCCCCATTCCTTTGATTAGAAGGGCTTATACATTGCATGTACATCTGAGTTCTACACTCATGTATTGTAGTTTTACATCTTGCCATTTCGATTTCTTCCTTCTTACAAACAGTCTACAAAAATGGCTTAAAAACCAGTAAAAAGCAACAACTTTGCCAGTTCAAATCATTGTCCTGTCATCAGTGATTTAAAACTAGCTTCAGACACAGTCCTATAGCCCTGAAGTTTACAACTCTTCTCCCCCGCTGACAGGAATTTTCCTTTTACTTCTTGTATGGGACAGGAAACACCAAGACGGACGATATAATCTCCACATGTGGAGGCCACCGTGTTTCTGGAAGCACTGAACAGCCAGAAGATCTCTGCCAGTGCCTGTCCCCCCATTGCCAGCCCAGGCCCAAGCTCGCAGGGAATACAGGGAATCTGAATGGTCTGCCATGCAGAAAGCAGTCAAGCTGAGACAAGAATTTCCTTTTCCTTGATCTGACTCAGTCATAACTTTACATACTGTCTTCCAACCAATTAACCTACTCCCGGGAGAGGCGTTTAATTGTATGTTGATGATGCACAATCACAGATGCCATTTTTAAAGGATTTAGGCACCCTAGGACGTATCCAAGTGGACAGCACTATTTGTGAAAGTATAGCTGGGAGGCTAATAAGGGCCTGAGTGAAAAAAATGAGGGAAGTGATCATTTATTTCACTTCACTTGAGCCACATCCTGTGCCAGCAACTTCACAGCTTTTCCATGGTCCTGGACTGCCGTGGACACTGCGAGTGTCATTCCCTTGGCCAGGGACTGCAGCAGGAACGTGGGAGGCAGGGTACTGCAGCAGTGTTTCTGGCACAGCCTCTGTTGTTCGGTGAAGCTCACATGGATTTTGTTTTCTAGAGCGTGGGGACGCTGAGGCAGGATCCTGCCCCATTCTGACAGCGCTGCCACCCCGTGTCCCTTGGCGTGCACATCTGCCTACTCGACAGGCAGCGACGAGCAGCTCGTTCGCCCCGCTAGGTTAAGTGATTTGCGGGCCTCGAAGATACAGAATTACTGGCACCAGGCTCCTTCGGAACTGCGGGTCCGCACCGCTGCCAACACCTAATGCAGCGTGCGAGCTGCATTCCATAAAATGGCTTCAGGCACAGGCCCTGGAAAGGAGAGCTGGGGGCTGCGGCCACCGTCGCGGGGTCCCGTCCCGCCCCGTCCCGCCCAGCTCTACGCTGCCTGGCAGGGATTTCTCGCTGCTCCGGGGCCACGTTTGCAGGCACGCGGAATGCCCGGACTCCATCTGCCCCTCTAATGGCATGAAAGCATCTTTGAGGGAGCACGGAAGAGGAGGGGAGGCAACGGGAACACGTTCGCTTTCCCGCAAGCCAGGCCATCCGACAGCTGCACAGCTCCTTATTTAAGGGGCGAACCCCCGCGCCCGCCTCCCTGCACGGGTGGCTGCTGCCCCCCGCCCCATCGAGCAGCACCGAGCGCCCCGGCGGTGCCCAGCCCGCCCGCCCCCGGCGGTGCCCGGCGCTGCGCTACCTTCTGCACCACGGTGTCCAGGGTGGCGGCTAACTCCTGCCGCTGCCGGCCGGAGGCCTCCACCTCCCGGGCGCTCCGCCCGACCTCCTCCTGCAGTTGCAGCACGTACCAGCCGGCGGGCAGCGCGGCGCCCAGCACCACCGCGGCGCCCAGCAGCATCGCCCAGCCGCGGCGGGGGCCGGCGCCGGAGCGGCCCCCCCCGCCGGCCCTGCCGCCCCGGCCATGCCCCGCCGCCGCCGGCTTCTTCGCCGGCGGCTCCTCGCCGCCGCCGAGGTGCGCGCTCTTCTCGTTGGCGGCGGGCGGGCTGCCCCCCTTAGTGCCCCGGTGCTTGGCGGCCGACATGGCGGGACGCCGCCGCCGTCGTACGCAGAGCGGGAACAGCGGGAGTGAGCCAGGGAGAGAGGGAGGGAGGATGGAGGGAAGGCGGAGGCGCCGGCCCGGGCAGCGCCACGCTCCCCGCCCCGCCCCGGCCTCCGCCCCGGGGAGCCGCCACGCACACGGGGATGGGCTCCGTCCCTGCCTGGGGGCAAACGTGGCGCAAAGGGCCCAGCCCCGTCCCCAGGGGAGCAAAGGGACCGGAAAGCGGCGGGCGGGGGGGAAGGAAGCCCCGGCCCAGCTCCGCGATCACAGACTCCCGCCCGACCCACTGTGGGGGTCTCGGAGCGAGGAGGGCTCTCCACCCCCGCAGCTCACGGCGCCGGGCGTCCCCCAACCCAGACCGGTCCTTCTGCCAGTTTTTGGCCCCGCTCGTAGTTTTGGTGGTATAACGCGGCAGAATTCTGCCTCAGGCAACTTCTATTTTGCTTGGTTGTCATTTTGGCTGGAATACCTGCAGCAAGCTCCGGAATGACTGAGAGAAAGGCGTGGAGAGAAAGTTATTTTCTCCATCTGCAACCCCTCTCCCCAACCCGTTTCTCGTGCCTGTAGAGCGTAGAGTTGGCTTCGGGCTGGTCCCTGGGGACCCAACAGCTGCTGCCCTGGCTGGCGGGAGCGCTGCAGGCCCCAGGCAAGCCCCTCTCAGGTCACGGACGGCTTTGTCCGAGTCGGAGAGACCGAGAGCTCAGCACCGAGTCTGCCCGCAGAGCCTTTCTGATCTGGCCATGCTTCTTTGCCTCCCCACGCCGACACGAGCCTGCTGCCTTCATCTTCCCCACAGCGCGAGTCCCGGCACAGGACAGGAAAGGAGAGGCTGAGCAGGCCTTCCCCTGTGCCACGGGCTCCAGCTGGAGCTTGAGGCACTGAATGTATCTGTTTCTCTATTTGATTACAGAAAGAAATCAAATTTTGTCTTGGAAAATGTTTTCTTTTCTTGGTCTTTCCTTTGATTACCGTATATTCTTCCTTTACATGTGTATATATATAATTTTTTTTTTTAATTATGTTGAGTATTATGTAGAAACTGAATCGTAAAGTCAGCTGGATCACAGCCCCTGATGTCAGCCTGTCAAATACAGTTCCACCTCTGCCAAGGCTTAGGATGAACTGAACAGTTTAGTCGATACATTATGTTCTAGTAACTACTAGAATGGGTGATAAGAGGAGAATTTATACCGAATTGTCTCAGGTATTTTGTTAGCACAATTCTGTCAAATGCACAGACCTGAGAGGATGTTGGTGTGACTGCAGGTTATGAGCACCACAACAGAAGTTACTGCCCTGACCCTAACAAGTAACAGAGAGCTTGCTTGGGGCCAGGAGGTTGTCTTAAATATATCCCAGAGGTGGCTGAAGCTAGTATGAGGAGGCTTGCCCTAAAGCAGGTGAGGAACCCTCAGAATAATCCATCTTCCTCAATACGATGAGAGTAGAAATCTTCAGCAGCAAACAAAGCACCCTAGGAAAGCCACCACAGAAGTTTCCACCGTGAACATCTAGCTACAGCCTTAGTTGTCTCACACTTTATGAGAAGGGGATATCAGATTTCTATTTAGGAAAGGCCTAGAAAGGCTAGGATTTGTAGCAGTACCCTAAGACCCAGGATTTTAGCTCTGAAGCCATTTATTTCAGAGTTTACTATAAGAACTGAGCTATATGGACTTCACTAGAGAGAATAATCACGAGGATCATCAATGCTAAGTATCAAGGGATGTTTCAGGGAGCAAGGTAGCATAGGTACTATGTCACTATTTCTTTTTTTCTCACTTGGTAGTGACAAGGAAAATGTTAGCAATATGCTACCTAAAGATTTTGCTCACTACAGAACCAATTCAAGTTATTTCTGACGAAGAGTACCATTCTACAAATAGCTTTTTGTTGTATTTGACACTGTGAGTCAAACTCTTATTTCCTTTGTACAGAAAGACCAATTACTAGTGCTGAGGGGAGTATGCATTAGGAATTTGCTGAGTTGGTAAAGTTGCTAGACACTGCAGACTGGCATGGTTGGGGAAGCTACTGACATACCATTTTCTCTCAGAAGTGTCAATACTCTGCTTTGCCTTTGAATTTGAAGAAAAATACTTCAGTGGGGAGAAGTAGCAACCCTGTTTGCCTCTCACAAGACTTATTTCTCCTTGGAATACAGGAAACGCCACAGAAGAATAAGCTGAGAAAGCATCCTTACACCTGCCTTGTAGTCTTTCTGTCTTGACACTGAGCCTATTATCAAATCTGGGCCTGATGATCTCAGTCAACCCAGAGTCTTAACATCCATCTGTTAGCACTAAAGCAAATCTGCCTGGCTCAGTTTATTAGGATTAGGGAAAAATGTCTTGTGACTTTAGTTATGTTCTCAACTTAGTTGTCATGGGCCCTGGCATAAACTGTAGCACGCCTTGCCCTTTCCCTCTCCTCCCACGCTAACCGTGAGTTAGCCACATACTGGGACATTTCTGGCCCATGGAGCCAAATGTAGCTGCACATCTTACCCACTCAGTAGCTGCCTTGCTGTTTGCTGAATAAAGCAGAGCATTAATTATAGGCTTTACTGTCTTTGCCAGTTTTACTGGTAGCAGTAAGGAAGGTTATGAGCCAACTTGCTGCAAACAGTGAGCACAAACTAGTCCTTCATTTCAATTAACAGTGTTTCTGTAGTCAAAGGCTAAGAGTTAAAGTTGACTTGAGACACTAGTCAAAATTCCAAATGTGCACCTTTGTGTGGTTTAACTCCACCTAGGAAATAAGCACCACAGTTACTCTCTCACACCACATATCCCCAGTGGGATGAGGGAGAGAATCAGAAGGTAAAAGTGAGAAAACTTGCGAGTTGAGATAAAAGAAGTTTAATAATTGAAAAAAAACATTAAAATAATATTAAACTGTAATAAAAATGAAAATAACAAAGGGGTAAATAAAAGCCAAGAAAGACAAGTGAAGCAAATGAAAACAATTTCTCATCAGCAAGTGACTGATGGCCAGCCAGTCCCCCAGCTGTGCCCCTGCACCAACCTTCCCACCGTTTTATTGCTGACCCTGATGCCTTATGGTATGGAATATTCCCTGGGTCAGTGGGGTCAGCTATCCTGGCTGTGTCCTCTCCCAACTTCTTGTACACCTTCCTCCTGGCTGATGAGGTGGGGTGGGAGGCAGAAAAGGCTTTGACTCAGTGTAAGCACTGGTCACCAGTAACTAAAGCATCCCTGTGTTATCAACACTGTTTGCAAAACAAATCCAAAACACACCCTTTGCCAGCTACTAGGAAGAAAATTAACTCTATCCCAGCCAAATCCAAGACATACATGCATGTGCTATATAAGACACAAGGACATTGATCTTGTTAATCGAGCAGAACAAATTTAAAGGCTGTACAATTATTTTCTGGCTGACATTGGGGACACCAGAAAGTGAGAAAAGAGTATAATTTCTCTGTGGAGAAAATCTCTCCAGTAGGTAATCTACTTCAAGATCCATACAGTGGCCTATAGCTTCAGTGCCTCTGGATCAGGAAAGAATTGAAACCAAAAAGAAGAGGAAGTGCTGAGTACTGCAGTGTCTAACTTATTCTTGGCTTTTGGAGCAGAATCTCAAAGCATGTCCTTGGTGCCTCAGCTATATATGACAGATGTACATCTCTGATATGGTAGATAGATAGATAGATAGATAGATAGATAGATAGATAGATAGATAGATAGAGCTATGCACTTAAGAATGGGCTCTAAAACAGCTGGTGGGCTTGTGAGAGAAGAACACTGCTATAGCTGAAAAAAAAAAATTGTTTTAAAGCCATCCCTTTCTGGAATCCCATCTCTCACTCCATGATTTAGGTGGAGAAACTTTTAGGCTGAGATACTTTCCCCCTGAAGTTATCTTTTATATCAGTATTTAGAAGCTACCTCACTTGGTGAGGCTGACCCCTTTCCCTCCCTTGTGCAAGCTAGGCCACTGAGCAGCACAGGTTTCCACAAGTGCCAGTCCACAGAGACACAAGATGGACCCTGAATCACTGACCCTGGTGTTTTTGCAAGTACTCTTTGTGCAGTTTTAGCTGGTTAATTAATAAAAGGTGTCAGTAGCCATCACAGCAAAAACTCATGTTTCCCCCATATTTCAGATGATGTCTAAGCAAAAATTGACATAAAAAAAATAATAAATTATGTCCTTGGAAGTTGTAACAGGTCTGTATGAAGCAGCCCATCTGTATACCATCACAGTCTTCTCCAAAGATCTTTTGAGCCTCTTTCAGACTGTCATTGCCATGTGACATGCACAAAGTGGGGCAAAGTAGTGCAAATACAGTTACTTAAAACATCGTCTTCCTTATAGAAGCTACCGGATTAGGCTGTTGGACTTAATCCCATTTAATGTCTCTGAAGGCTGGGCTGACAGGTGCTCTGCATCGCTGCAAGCAAGCGCTCCCCCTCCAGCTGGGCACTTGGCACTTGTGTAGCCAAACTCTGTGCCCTGCTTCGAGCCTTTGATTTTATAGCAGAGGTTAATGGGACCTGCAGTGAGCTTTGGTCTACCCGAATACAACATCTGTTCTGTGTAGTTCATCACACGTGCCAAAGGTTATCTGCAGGAAGGGGAGCTCCGTCTTCATGATGGGCAAGGCTGGCGTTAGTGAGCTCTTGCCTCGGAGATGACTGCCGGCGTTTTGCTCTCCGTGCTTCCTGGTGGGTGAGGCAGTGGTGGCACGTAGCTCCTGTGACAGGAAGAGGTGATGACCCTGACAGGTATTGCTGGCCCAGTGGGTGCATGAAGCTGCCAGTGCATGAGGTCAATACAGCAATAAGCAAAGCATTTCTAATGACAGTACTACACTGTCCGAGCTGCGTTCCTCAGTGGGCGCTCAGCAGGCGCCCGGACACCACAGCCGTGAGCGAGACGGGTGACTAAACTCAGCACGGTGCCGAGTGGCTCCCCTGAAGCTGCGGTGGCGGGGGTAGCAGTGGGGAGCCAAGATGGGGCGTGGAGGGGCGCCTGACATCGATAGGGTAAGGAAACCAGGGCAGGAACATAGTTAAAGGCGTGCACACACAGCCTGAGGCGCAGCCCTATCCCTCTGAGCACGGCCCCTTTCCCCCAGGCCCGGGCTCTGTGGGGTCGGTGTTCCCCTCCCCGTGGCGGCCCGGGGGCGGCGCCGGCCAGGACGGACGGGGCCCTTCCGTAAACAGCACCCGGCCCGTCCCCCGGCCTACCCCCCGCACGCCGGCACGGCCCATTGCCAGCGCGGGGGAGTCCGCCGAAGCATCTTTCCGTGTTGCCGCGTATTTCCCTACGCTTAGTGCCCGGTCGCAGGCAGAATGAGGAGATGCTGGCAGTTTCTACTGGCATAAGTGGAGGCTGGCACAAGCGCCTCAGATAACTCTCCGTTGGCAGGCAGGAAAGGATGACGCACCTTCCCCCTTCCACCGTCAGAGATGGACGTGTCCGAGGAAGACACTAATAGTCCGGGCTGGGTCTTTAAATCAGAGGGGGGGCTTTGTGCGGGCCCGGCGAGCGCCGCGTAGGACGGCGAGAGACAGCGGTGAGTGACCGGCTGGGGACAGCGGGGCAGGGCAGGGCTGCTCCGGCCGGCCGGCGGAGCTGACACGCGGCGGGGTGTCCGGGTACGCTGGGCGATGAGTCGCGGGGACAGCGCTGGCTCGGGGGCTGCCACCTTCCTGTGCGGTGTGGGTGGCAGGGAGGTGGTAGACTGGCCCGTCGCTTTGCTGCCCCGGTGGGGCACCCGCTGCAGCAGGTGGGTTTCGCAGTTCCTGCGCTGGGTCCGTAGTTCTCTCCTTGCCCCGTGTCTCCTGGGCTTTCGCCATCCCTTAGTGTCCGCCGGGACGATCCGCCCCGACGGGCGCAGCCGCAGGGTGCCCCCGTGCAGCCCCGGCCAGCAGGGCAGGGGCACCCCGAGACCTCCCCGGGCCATGGGGGCCGGGGCTCTGAGGGGCGGGTGCCCGGGCTCGCCTTCTCTGGGGCTGACAGGGAGTGTTCCCTCCTTGCTTTTCCCCCGGACTCCCTCCCCCGGGGCCTGTCCTTGGAGACGCTGTTTGTTTTGGTCGGCGGGTGCCAAACTCCTGCCTTTGCTAAGTGTTAAAAACATGGGGCCGGGGGAGGAGACAGGCAGCGAAACAGATGGAGGAAGAGGAGGAGCCGCCGGCTCCCCTCGTTGTCGCTGCCCCCGCGGGGGAGGGCAGCGGGCAGGACGTCCGCGGGCTCCCCTCGGGGGCCACGGCCCCTCGTCCCGTCACCGACCTGTCCGGGCGGAGGTCACTCCCGCGGGCAGCGCTCGGGCCACTCGACCGTATCTCACTCTCGCCGATACAGTTTTTTTAAGCCTTCACGAAGAGAAGTGTCTCTTCCAAGAACTGTGGAACTGGAAAGCTAAAGGGGAGAAATGTCGGCTGTAAGCTGTGAAAAATGAGGCGGGTGGAAACGCAAGTAAACTCTTTACAAAGGCTCTTTTCTGTTCTCGTGTCGTGAGTGCTGACAGAGGTGGAGTCAGTGAAAGGGAAACTCGAGACCAAATGAGATTCGGTCGGTGCCAGCTTGAATAGTAAGAATGTGAACCCAGCAGAATAAACAAAGTTAAGACCTTCATAGTGCTAAAACTGGACAGAGCACTCATAAGTCTCTGTGTCCATGCACACTTTGAGCAAAGCAGGGCTGTGGAAAACCTTTGCTTGAAGATGGTATCTGAAGAAAATACCCAACAAACTGTGACGCTGTCTTCCTCCCTCCTCCCCCCAGGTGCTTTGTAAAATTACTTCTAAAGCAAACCTACAGAAATAAAGTGTTTTTGTGCCTTCTAAAACTAACCTGATCTTGCAGTCTTGATAAGTTCTAAATGAAGAATTGAGTTGGGTGATGCAGTAACCAGTTAAGGACAAGATGTCTTTAAGCATCTACAGTTTTGTATTAATTTTCTTTTTACTAAAAGGAATAATCCTCACCTGTCTAAATAGCAGAAATGTGAGAATTTATTTCTTCATTGTTAAGTGTTAAATGAAGTACCCTACAGTATGGTACTGATTGAAAGAAAGCAAATGGGGTGATGAAGCCCACTGTGATGGTGTCCAACCTAATATAAATGTAAATGTGGGTAGTCTTTAATGCAGCAGAGTAAAGCAGGTTGTAACCTCAGGCTGACCCTTTAATAGAACAGTTGGGATATTAATATATGTATTAAAACAGCAGCCTAATATGTAATAATTAATAAGCATTTAAAAAAAACCAAGATGGTATTGTTTATCCAAGATGGCGAGTTACAAAGAGATCTTGCAAGGCTGAAGGGCTTTTAAAAATATTTTTCTGTGACCATTATACTAATTTAAACTTAAAGTTCTAAATGAACTTGGCCATTAGTTATTAATGAGAACTTCTGTGCTATCTCCAAAATATAAGGAAAATCAGCTCTTCCAGTGTATGCTATAAAGCAAAGACTAAGTGACTCAGTTGTCTATTGTAACTAATTAGAAATGCCATTTTTGGTTTCTACTTACCTTTCATATGCTCAATGACTGTATTTTTGCTTAAGTGTTTTAGATGGCCCCTGCAGGTTCTGCTTGTATATTCACGTACATTTAGTTTGATGTGTTTATCTTTTAAATTTAGAATTTAGCAATAATCTGAACCTGCAGAGTACACCCATTCTTACTTCCCATTGTGCTTGAAGCATTCTACTAGGAAATGTATTTAGCGTGGCAAAAGATTGCAGTGGTTTTTTGTGTGTCACCTCCTCTTGCAGTGTTGAAACTTCTCACTTAAATTAAGCCTTCTGAAGCACTCTACTGACGGCTCTGCTGCCTGTATGCGTGCATATATTGTGGGAGCAGGTATGGTCTTGATACATCAAAATGCCATGTACATCTTTGAAATGCAACTATTTGCATTGATCATTTGCTGGGATTAGTGCTTAAGGACTTAATGTATACAGACGTCTAATTCTACCTTAACCACTTGATCTTCTTGGAAATCAAGACAGGGTGGAAAATGGCAGTGCTGACTCGCCTTCATGGCTGGTTTAGTGCTTCTCTCAGAAAAACCGTGCAGAACTGAATATTTATTAACACTGTCATACCTAGAGGTAAGAGGAAATTAACGAAATGATGATGTGTAAATTATGTGAGAGTATTTGGGGTTTTAATGGTCATTTACCTTCTCCCATGTTGTTAACACCTGAACTGAAGCAGTAGATACACCGTGAATTGCTCACACTCTGCAAGTGATTTGCAAGACTTTGGGCCACTACACTGCAAACTTTTGATGGACCACGTCCTGCAACATTAATCTTTTGGAGGTTAGTTATTTGTATGGAAATAAAGGGGTGTTATACAAGATTAAAGCCTGGAAATAAACTGTTCTGATATTGATTTTAAAAAATTAGTTGGAGAGTAATAAACGCTTTGCAGGCTCTGTACAGTGTTACTGTATTTAAGTGAGCAGTTCAACATGAAGAACCCCAGGTATGTTCTACAACTAGTTTGTCACAACTAGTTTCTGATCAGCACTAACTTTGAGATCTGTAACACAGATTTTAATTGAAGAAATTGTTTCTTCTCTAGCATTAGCTAATGACCCATTTCTAATTGTAGCTTCAATACCATTTCCAAGCCAAAATATCTCTGTTTTGTGTTTTTTAGGTTCTCTTACAACTCTGTTTTGTTTAGCCAATACTGTTTTAAATATTTGCTTGTTTGAAATTTAAAAAAATGCTGTTCTAATAAGAGTTATGATGCTTAGGATCACTGGTAATGTTGCAAGTTCTGAATGCATGACCTCTGTGTTCTAGTCAAGTGTCTCTTACTGGCTCCTCTGGTACAGTGATAAACTGTTAGCTGTGTTCTTGCTAATGTGACCAATTCTTTTCACAAAAAACCCCAATGTAAAGTATGACATAAATAAGGTACTCAAGTGCATCCTCTTTCCTCTTGGGAGAGGAGGAAGAGTAAACATACACTTGAGAAATGTTAATCATCTCAATTAAGAGGGGAGTGCTCATCAGTGTAGTAGCTCATCAAGTTATAAAGGCCTATTCAGGATGAGTTGGTACCCATAAAGTCAAATGCCTTAAGCTGTAACCAGGTGCCAGCATAAAGAAGTCTTCATTTTTACTACCTTTTGTCTATCCCAGGACCCTACAATATGTTGATTCACATAAGTATGGACAAAGATCATCCTTTTATTGCCAAAAGTTTATTTTTTTCCAAATTCAGCAGTTGCAAAGTGTGGTATTCCCTGCCTACTGAAATTGATGCGATTTAATAATAAATGAAGTTGCATATTAGTTAAATTTGCTGATGGAAACCATTGCTGCCTATATCTCTTCATAAAGTCCACTACAGAATGCTTCATGGCCATAATCAGAGATGGACAGCTACTTTTGGTATCTGGGCCAAATTCCTTTGGTAGTAATTACAGCTGACTTCCAGGTTCTCATTTTAATATTATTATGAACATATTTTTCACTTCCTGTCATGCAGTTGTTAATCATCTGCATCACACTGTGCAGCTGTCCACATTTTCTGCAATTGCAGATTATCTGCCAGGGAAGCACTTTCTTTACATAGACAGAAACACGATGAAGCACAGCACTTCTCAGTGGAGGTTGTTGTCCCTGCTAAATAGAATGTTAGAGGCTCACAGTTGCCATTTGACTTAAACCAGAAAAGCTATCCACCTTCACCCCTAGGAGGAGTTGTTTTTGGGTCTGTGCCATTGTTGATCTGATTCTGAGCACAGACCCACCTAAAGCCACAGGCCAGACTTCCAGCTACACCCTGTCAGAAATGTAAAACTCTGACTTACTTCCATGTTCTCCCCCTGCAACTTCTATGTTTGCTTCACAGTTGTTACACTTGGTGCAGCCCGTTTGTGGAAGGAAACTCATTGCTAAACACCACTTCTTCGTGAGGTCAGGTGGGGGATTGTAACATCACGAGATGCCTTCATGGACATTGAAAACGACCAAAATTCTTGCAACAAGCACCTTCAGGGGTTCTTGTGGATAGTCTTTCATTTTTTAAAATATAACCAATTTAGGGACTGTCTCCAACATAATCATTAAGGTATGAAACAGCTGAAGGTACAAAGCTTTCTTACAGAACAAGTATAGTTTGTTGATAACTATGATTTTGTGTGTCAAGCCAGATCCTTTGCTTTTCCTGTTTAGGAAAGGCAACTACTTGATTTTCATCCACAATATAATGATCAGTAGCTGACTTTTGAGAAACAAGCAGCAGTAAGTGCTGGTTTTATGGGAATTGTTTGTCTTTCCAGGTCTTGTTTACTGTGTAAACAAAGTAAAGGGAATCAGAATGCCTCTCAATGATGAGCAGAACAGTGACTCAGATTCTTCACGGCTCTCAGAAAGCACAGCTTCTTCCAGCGACTCGGAATATTCCAGGCAGAGCTTTAACAGTGATTCTTCAAGCAAACCCAGCTCCCCAGCGTGTAAGCCTATTTCAGCCTTACCTGCACTGTGCATGGACCAATAAGGCTAACTTACCTTGTTTTCTCTTTGCTGTCGCGGGTAGAACCTGGGATTCTGAATCTATTTAAGAGTATTAACAGAGAGGCATGGCTTTCTCTCTGCTGTGAAGCAGTGCAACTCCTGTGTGTGGAATACCAGCAGCAGCTGTATCCATGGGGGTCTCCCTGTGCACTCCTTCCCTTCAGAAACTGTAAGAAAAGTGTGTCACCATGATTTTCCTAACCTTGACATTGGTAGCAGCCTCCCACTCAAACAGATATGCCTTTGTGCAAAGGGTGGGTTTCTTTTGTTTGATCTCTGCATTTAAAAATTAATTTTGTAACTTACAGATTTGTAGTACCAACAGAAAACACACATTTGCACAAGGAAGATAATTTGAGTAATGGTAAATAAAACCTTGGTTAAAATGTAGTTTGTATGTGTCTGTAAGCATTTGCAGACCATGCTTACTTCTTACATCCATGTAAATGAAGTCTTACATTAAAACAAGCTTGTTAGTGGTGTTGGCAGCTGGCTCTTTGTCTTCCTTGTTACCAGTCTTCCAAATGCTAAATTAAATTATAGAATTTGAGGATTTAGAAACTTTGGGAATTTGCTCTTGTTTTCCAGTGTAGAGTTTGTTTTGTCATTGCTGCTAACTCCTAAAAAAAAAAAAGAGTATAACTTACATTCTACAGCAGATGAAAGTTCTGCTGCTCTTAAGTGGGGGTGTTTCATAGTCAGTAACTTCAGAACCTTTTCAACAGGCAATATAGCCATCATGTGCTTGGAATCATAGTGGACATCTGGTATCTCTTACTGCCCATGCTTTTGGTTGGGTGGCTTTGACAGAACAGTTAGTAGGAAATCTGTGGAATGCAAGATCCCATTTTAATGGAAAAAAAGATACCTTAGTTCAGATGTAGAAATATGAAAGTGCTCCCCAAAATATTTTGAGGCTTGTGTGGTATTTCCTCACAAACACACACACCCCTGATAAGCTGGGAGTTTCCTGAGTTAGTGTTTTAGGAAGATATAAAGACTTGGTAATATTGGGTTTCTTCTTCCAGAGTACTGGAGTCCAGTTAGCAAACAGTAAAATTTCTAGGTTTTAGTATATTCAATTGCACTTATCAGCTATAGATATTTGGCTTGAATTGATCTTGCTTGTTCCAGCAGCAAGCCCTCCCAAGGTTATCACATTTGATGAACTGATGGCAGCTACAAGAAATCTGTCAAACTGGACTCTAGCTCATGAAATTGCTGTAAATGCAAATTTTTGCATAAAACATGAAGACTACCCACAAAACAGGTAAGAGTTTGAACTTCGCAAAAAAGCAGTGCTGGTGTTGGAAAGCGAGGAGAAATGAATGGAGCGGTCTAGACTGTTTTGGGAACTGATGATCCACCACCCAAGAAAGATGTGGTTGCAGGACATAGTATCTGGGGAGGTGTGTTTCTCAACAAGTGATCAATCCCATCTGAAACAATTACAAGGATGAAAGCTAGTTGGGAGTTTTTTCCCTATCTAATTGACTTACTCCACAGCTTTGCAGGCACAGTGAAACAAATTGTACACAAGGCATTTTGGGATCATTTGGAATCGGAACTGAATGAAGATCCTCCAGAATACGAACATGCTATCAAGCTCTTTGAGGAAATTAAGGAGGTAATGTTCTTCCTTCTCTGTATTGTTTTGTCAGCTTAACTTTAGGAGTCCCTTAGTTCACTGAAGGGTCTGCTTAACTTAGCTGAGCCAGCACCTTCTAGTTTTCTTTTTATAATATGAAGCCATGATTTTATTCAGAACTGAAAACAGATGTCTATTTGTAATATATTTTTATTAACCAGGAATATGGCCACAAACAAACAGTGGCATGTTCACTCAACTTTCACTGCACAGTGATCAGTTGAAAGTCATCTCTTTTCCCAAAGCTTCACATCTCTACTAACCTGTTTCCAGAACCATACTGCGAGCTTAGGGCATGAACAAGAGTATAAACATGATTGCACCTGCCCACTTAGACTTCATTGTTTGTTTATCACACAGGTGAGCATACAATCCTGGCACAATACAAAGTCTTTCAGAACTTTAAGTTAGTAAATGTTTGTTTTACAGGGTAGCCTCCCAGCTTTTGAATGGGTCTACTTGTTGACTTGCTTTTTGTTTTATTGGTTTGAGCATTTTTGCAGAACTGTACTGGTTTGGGTTTGGTTTTTTTTTTGGTTGTTTTTTTTTTTTTTTTCAAACAGTCCTTTTTCCCCACAACCTTTGATAATGTTCAGTCTTAAAATGTCTAGTTATAATCTGTCAGCTCTATACACTTGACATGAATATTAAAATTTCACTCAAGTGTGCTTACTAAGTGGTTTGGTTTTTATTGATAAGCTTTTTCTTTTTCCCCTTCCCCCCCTCTAATTTAGATTCTTCTTTCCTTCCTGACTCCTGGAGCAAACAGGATGCACAATCAAATTTGTGAAGTTCTAGATACGGATCTTATAAGACAGCAGGCAGAACACAATGCTGTTGATATTCCTGGGCTAGCTAACTATATCATCAACACTATGGGAAAGTTATGTGCTCCAATAAGAGACAACGACATAAAACAGTTAAAAGCAACTGACAATATTGTAGAGTTACTGAGGTTGGTATTTAAGTGTGGTTTTTTGGAGAAAAAAACTCCTCTCTGAAAGGGTAGTAGACAGTGGAAGGTGGGGGGGCTGGGTAAAGGAAGTCTAAAATTGTGTCAGTTTGCATAACACCTGTTCTCAAACTATAGGAGAACTTCCTGAAGCATTAAAGGGGAAGAGCTCTGACACGCTGATCAGATTGTGTATCTCACTTTGTAATAAAATGAGTAGGATACCTACAAACCAGGCAGCTTGGAATAGCTAAGCCAACAACTCTTACAGTAATCTCTGTTTCGGAAATTCTATTTTTCTGTCTTGTTCATTCTTACAGAATATAAGCAGCACACTTGTACTGTTTCTTCTGGAAGTATTAGTTGCATGCTGCTTCTAGAAGGCCAAACTGTGGATTTAAAAGCTCTTTAGTTAAGATCTTATTACTTGAACTTGAGTAAAACATTTGCATACAGGGCAGAAAACAATGCTCCTGAGGTATGCTGAAATATTAAGACTAAATGGTAGTTCTACTGTGTATATATATGGGGATCAAAACAATTGGGTCAGAATGATTGTTTCTCTTCATGCAATCAGTGACCAAAAAGTTAAAATCTGTTAATTTAGGCTGAAATATACCAATTAATGTAGTTTTTTTAAAAGCTTAGTTACAGGGCTGTAGCATTTAGTGGTGCTACATTAGTACTGTTCTTTTTAACTTGGGCCAAGCCTTATATATACTACTCCTTCAAGAACTCCAGATGACAGGTAACATATTTGTTACTCTGAAATGCCAATGAAGGCATTCACTTCTCCAAAATTGAAATTAAAGTGATAATATACATGTACTTCTTATGTGCTGATGAAAATCAATAGACTAAATTAAACTGTGAAATTTTAAATTCCTCTTTTCAGACAAATATTCCATGTTTTGGACCTGATGAAAGTGGATATGGCAAATTACACAATTAAAAGCCTTAGACCATACCTCTGGCATAACTTGGTGGACTATGAAAGAACAAAATTCCAGGAAATTCTTGAAGAAACACCAAGTATGTACCATGCTATATTTAATTTGAACTTTTCTTTGAAAAGAAAACTATTTAAATATATGCTGTGAAAACTCTACAAGTTACAGTTAACTTAGAGGAAAACTTCAATTTCTTGTCTGTATGTAAGTAACGGGAAATTTTTTTTGACTAGCAAGCTTCACTGGATGATTGCTTGACTTGCTGTCACATTTGTCTGTCTGTAATCTGGGGCTCTTTCAGACAAACTTACATTTGCCAAATCGGTTAGTGTCTGAAAACCAAACAAGTGGTGACTCTTGCTGTCTGGATGCAGAAGCCCTACATAAGATGAGACTTTTCTTTTTTGTGTGCAACTGTTCTGTTGTTAGTGTGAAGTAAACATGTAAAACCAGTTAGCATGCCTGAAAGCTAGAAGGTCAGTTTTTTAATAAACAAAAGGCAGGCTCTGAACAAAATTTCTTAGATGATGCAAAGTCAACTCGATCCACTATTACAGTTTTTGTGTGATTTGGTTAAACAGTGTTCATAAATATATCCTCCAAGAATAATAAGTAAGCGTGCTAACATCTGGAGCAGGGGCTTCTAAAATGGGAGCCCTGAGCCACTGATAGGGCCTGCAGTGTTCATTTATGCAGCCTGAGAAAAACTCTACCAGAACAAATCAAATGTTTTAGTCTTCCTTCACATCTACTTTTCAGTCTTACACCCTATCTGATAAGTGGCCTCTCCGAAAAAGGAAAAACAATCCTTTGGGAACTCAAACTTTGAGACTTCTATTACCTAAAAGTCTTGTCTGAAGTCTTCACAATTTGTGGCTGGGTTTGTACAAACCAGGTAGAATTTAAAGGTGACCAGTGGAATGAAGTTGAGAGAATTACCATTTGTGAAGACTCAGCTGTCCACTATGTTTAAGTCTTCAGAAGCTGAATTGTCTTACGTATGCAAATATTTTTTCTCTCAAGACAGTGCTTATATTGATGAAGGCATGCAGTAAATCCGTGCTATTTCCAATGCTTAGGTGCCCTGAATCTCACAACAGAATGGATAAAGGAATCAATAGAAGATGAATTGTCATCTATTTCTGATGAGTCTTCATCATCCCCTGGTGCTGATAGTAGTTCAAAACCAATTATTAGTCCTACACTGGTGCTAAACAATGGCTACTTGAAACTGTTACAGTGGGATTATTGCAAAACAATTCCAGAGGTAAGAAGTATATTTTGGTGTCTTCAGATTACCAGCTATATGAAATCATTGGTGTGATACAATAATCCTGCTATTGATGACAGTAAGTGAATACTCTTTTGCACTCCTTTAATTTCTGCACAATAAATTTGAAATTTGGAGATTATATTCTAGTCCAGTTTCTGAAATTTGAGATGGGCAAGTCAACAACCAGAAAAGAACAAGGTAAAGGTTGTTCTCCCTCTTTCCAGTCATAGCTCACCAGCTCCACCCTAAGAGCAGTCTTGGCTGTGGTCAAAGGCTGGGCTCGTATAGACAGTACTTGGCTTTCTCTGTCTTTAAAAGAACTGACTGTAGCACCCTGTTTTCCTAACAGCAGCAGGAATTGGTGAGATTGCTCTTTAGAAAAGAATCAATAAAAACTTGAGGTCTCTAAACTAGGTATTTTCCCTTTCAGTGTAAACTATTGCTTCAAGACTCAGTGTTCAGTTTTTCTCTCCAATTCCTGATTACTGACCTCTGCAACTTTCCATAAAGCCAGTGTGAAATTTGCCACCAGTCGGGGCTAAAATTTGCATTTCCAGTGAGGGCCTTAGCTACATGTAGGATGGCCTGGCAGAGAATTTGTTAAATACATGGGGATGATCTTGGTGTTCTCAGACAGTGGATGTTCTTACCTTTCTGTGAGCAGTTTTGAGTAAGAACTACATATAGATGTCCTCTGGTAGATCAAGCTTGCCATACTATGAAATTGCTACCAACTGTACTTGGATGTTAATGCCCCTGTGCTGCTCAGGATGAACTCTTTGTAACCTGAAATGAACTCCAGCTGCATCTTGCTGTGGGGATTACTTATGTTCTTGGTATGATCAGCTGGCTTTTTGCCTGGAGCGGGTTATGTATCACTTGCAGAACCTGCTCTGGTGGTTGAATTGGTGGTTGTCAAGCACAGTTGTTCGTTATTATCCATCAGTTACAAATCTTGGCATTTTTTCAAAAGACACCCAAATCCAGAAGACTGTTCTATCTATAACTTGGCCATTACGATGTCCTCTGAGCGTTCCATGTTGTGGGCTGAATTGTTGGTTGCAGGTTTGTCAGCAGTGATGAAGAATAAGGTGCAATATCCTCAGTTCCCTCATTACTATTCTTCCCACTACAGGTTTACTTCTGGTACTTGTACATAATGCCACTTCATACTATACTACATGTTTAGGGTATTTCAGTTGCTGTCTCCTCTGGGTTTGTGTATTTGTGATTAAAAATAGTAGTGCTTCATGACTACATCCTCGATCTGTCCTTTTCCTCTCTCTCTCCCTCCTTATTGCTAAATTAGTATTATTGTTTCAATTCTAGACTTTAATAACAGATGAAGTTCGTCTTCAGGAGTTGAGAGAAAAGCTCAATCAATTAAAAGTCATAGCTTGTGTTTCTCTCATAACAAACAACATGGTGGGTGCAGCAACTGTAGATGTGCCTGATTTTGCTGACCAACTGAAAAGGATCTCCCTTCCTCTTCTTGAAGGCATGAATAAGAAGTAAGGCCTTTTTTGCTTCCTTTTTAACTCTTTTTTTTGACAGTAAATAATGGGAAACAATTCTAGTGTTATAGCTGGTGCTTGTTATTAATAGGAAGATACCAAATGTTAATAATTTGTATATTCCCTTTATGATACAAGGCCGCTATATGTTAGACACATGTTTTCAAAGGCAGATTTTAATGAAATCTTAGTCTTGATGTTAATGTACAGATTTTTGAACCTACTATTAAAGTTCATTCATACACTCCTAATACTGGAGAGACTGTGGCATACAATACATTCACTAAATCCTCTTGGGAATTGCTTCAAACTTGTTGTAGGTAGTTCAAGTTACTTGGCTGCCTATTTCTTTGCCTGCTTGTACTACAGGCAAGTCTGTCTTTTAAAAGTTTTCCACTCTGTTTTTTCTCATGAAATGCTATGCACGTGGCCCAGAAAAACACCTAGGCACAAGGATAAAGTGAACTGGGGTCACTGCTGCACACTTGAAATTACTTTTCCCATTTGAATCACAACTAGGTCCTTATTTCATCTTCCACATAGAAATTTTCCTGTATATGTAGATTTACATAAATCTGCAGTAAAAGATGAAAACGTTTCAAAATTCTCATTGCAGAGACCAGGTTGAAAATAAAAGGGAAAGGAGACAAGTGGGGGGACTTGACAACCTATGCTACAGAAACTGCATAATTTAATGCTTTTCTGTTTCTTCCAGAAGTTTTGACTTGAAGGAGGCTCTGAATGCTATTGGTGTCCAGATTTGCAACATAGTGAACAAGTCTCTCAGTGAAAGAGGTCTTCCCACTCTTAGTGAAGAAATCCAGAGTAATTTAATGGGTCAATTTGCTCATATTGTTGAGAAGAATAATCCTGTCTGTTCCTTGATTGGTTAGTAAGATACTACCTAATTGTCATATTGTATGTGTCTGTTTATAAACTTACTCCCAGCAAACTTAATCAGCTGTCTAATTATCTTCTAAAAGTATTTTCCTACTGCAGTAGAACACTGGCTCAACTTAAGAGTAAGGTTATGGTGTTTACTTAGAGATGGTGTTCTTGGTATGCTGCAGAGTGTGGTTAGTCACAGCTAGAAATAATTGTAAAAGTGCATGTAGAGACTCGCCCAGGCAGCCTAGTATTTTGGATAAGAATTTAGATAAAATGAGTGTTACTTAGTCTTCTTTCTGTCCATTCTGGGTTTAAACCTAGTGGGTTTGTTTCTTCCTTTGAGTCTACTTCATATTAGTTAATGTAACTTGTTGCAGTAGGTTTATGCTGTGTCCACCTTGCAGTAGCTAAACCTAAGAAGCTTACAATATTGTTTCCCACCCCAAAACAATATTGGGAAAGAGTTTTTGCTTACATGGTTGGATTTTTTGCTGTGCTGATGTGCAGGGTACTTACAAGGTGACTTGAGTTTACATTTGTTCTGAGCATACTTTATATTCCATTTCAGACAAACGAATCCAGCTCTTCATGAGAAGCTTGCTTGCTCTTCCGAGTTTTCAGAAGTGTATGCCTACTATGCCAGGAGGCCTTTCAGTGATTCAGACAGAGATAGAGTTTCTGGGATCTCAGTATGCAAGCATTGTAAACTTCAATAAAAAAGTGTATGGACCATTCTATGCAAACATACTTAGAAAACTGCTTTTTCCTGAGGCAGCAATGGAGAAAACAGAAGCAGAAACATCTAACAATTAAAAAATGTACCCTTTTTTTAATCTTCCAAGACAGTGGGGAAGTCACATCTCTAAGAACAGCCTACTCCAGTGACTGTTGATGGAGAAAGGTCTTGTAAAATGTATACAGATAGTTTCTGAAATTCACTGTAAAGAAATTAATGTCAAGGTCATATATATATATTTTTTTTTTAATAGAAAAATAATTGTTTAATGGATTGTCACTTGTAATAGCCAGTGAATTATTAATTTCCATAGCAAGCATTTATTATGACTTGCAATAGGAAAGAGCTGGCAATGTACTTAATGTTTCACCACCATCAAAACAATGTTATTTTTCAACTCAAATATATTTACATATAGCAATGCATATTAGGAAATGACAAAACAACTGTAGATAAAATGTACTATGCTTACATTGTATTTTTGTAGAGTAACATCTCAGACAGCAATTATGTTTCTGAGAATACTTTGAAGGAGACAGTATAGCATACCTGCTTTAGTAACCAAACCTAGGTTCATACTAGACCAAGTTGAGGTCCTTCTGCAATTACTGGACCCAGAACTTTGCCTCTGTTACATTAAGGAAAGCCAGTGTTACAAGCTGTTTGCAGATAGCAGTTACAGAAGCAGCATTCACCACTTCAAGTAGGAATCATTCAGAACTTCTCAACTCTAATTGAGATTAATGATAAACACCTGAGAAACCTGAGGGTGGGGGGGTGGAGTAAATTTCTGTATATAATGTGTTTATAAGCATTTTGTTTATTCAGTGGAGGTCATACAGATCTTTTAATATGTGTATGTATTGATCTTTGATCTTAAGAGATGGGTATTAAGTATTTTTAAGTTAGGTCTTCCTAACCTTTATTCCCAAAAGCACTTAACCGTGACCTTAGAGTGTAGCACAGAAGAGCTGCACCCCTTTCATGCCCTTATCCAACAGAATGTAAATTTTTCACAAGATGTTCTTAGGCCTGAAAGCAAGAACCTGAGTAATTAGTAATTTTTGAAAATATTATTAGATTCACTTTTTTAGGGAGTGTGTGAGAAATACTCCTGTTTTCCTCAAATTTCTTTGGACTGGGCCCCAATACTTAGTTCCCATCTCAGGCATTGGGAGTCTTGCATACAGAAAATGAATACGATTGAAATGGAGAAATGTGGAAGTGAACTTCTTTAAGTTTATATAGGCTTTATCTTGCATATTTCAGATTGCTGGGATTAGATAGTGCTGGAATACATATTATAGACATGTTTTTGTCTGTGAAATTGAATAATTTACTTGAAAATTATATTTTAATATATCACTATATAATACTCCTTTTAAGATGTCATATATAGAAAACCTCAGTGTGGTACAAGTTAGAGCTTGTTTTTAATATTTTATATTACAATCTATTTTTTATGAAGAGACAAAACCTGTAAAAGCGTAATGTGTCACACAAATTGTTTATGTACATTACAGTGTCTATCATAAAGGTCTAAAAAAACCTGGGCATTATTAGCACTGTGGTTTTGTAGTCCATTTCTACAGGAATGTGTACCCTTTATAGCAAAGGAAATTACTTCCTATTCAGTTGTTCTTCAGTGTCCAAGGACTTTGGTCACTTGTAAATGTTAAGGAAAACTTTCTTGCCTTTTTAGAGAAATTTCTCTAGTGCACTTCTGTTCTATCCCTTGTGAAAACATTGCACAAAATAAAGATGAATACATATTTTAAAGGGAACTGTTTCCTGGAAAACCTAGGAGAAAGGAACTCTTAGACTATCATAACTGTGCCACTAGGTAAGCCAGGCTTGCTGAGATGAATATGAAATTTTGGTAGGCAATTCAAAATCATTAAGAGAAGAATGCATTTCAAAAGCAGGTAGAGGGAATGCATCTTAGTGATTTGCTACAATTTTAGAAATACCTACATGATTTTGAGCTTCAGCCAAAAGAGAATTTAATGTACATTTGAAGTTGATTGTTAATATGATTATGAACTTTTAATTGTAATATTTTATATCCATTCTATTGTACAAATAAATGTCAAACTATAGCTCTTTAATGAGCTGGGAAAATTGTCATACTAGTTTTTACCAGTAAATACTCAAAAGCATAGCATGTATTGGGGAGGTTTGGTGATTAAGGTGACTTGCAAAGGGCATTTTATAGCATGGCCTGTGTTTCAAGTGATTGTTTAATGTGTTTTAATATAATGTTTTAAACAGGGACATTGCCATCTGTTTAATGTCGTGTGTTGCATGCTGTTTATGCTACTGTGACTGAAATGCACTTGCCTCTACTCAGAAGTTGTCCTTGTGAAACAAGATGCCATTCTGTAGCAGCTTTGTTAAAAAAATAAGTATTTGAGGGTTTGTATGCATTAAATTTTGTTTGTGATACCAGCAGTGCTGAAAAGTCATTTATACAAACGTTATTAAATGCAACAGATTGTTAAATGCCAAAGATAAATGACTCCACTAATACTCTGTTGTGACTGTTTTTCTGTTACTTCTCAGAAGCAGCTCCAGTGTAGAGTAGTGACTTTAACTCAGCTGTACAAATAATATTCAAAACAGTTACCTGCTTAAATCTGACTACTTGGACGGAAGATGTATTGGGTTTGCATGGCAGAGGTGGAGGAGCAGTGGACTCCAGGGCTGGCTTCTGTGAGGACCTGCTCCAAGCTTCCCCCTGTGCCCGACAGAGGCCTTGCATTGATTAAACATGGATTGCCACGTATTAAACAAATTGTCCACTGACTGTGCACTTTAGGCAGGAAACCAAATGGAAGGAGTCTGAAATATTACTCCTCTTCAGGATCGGGGCCTTAGTGTCCAGGATGGGTGGAGCCCAGACCCAACCCCGTGAGTGTTACTCAGTGGAACCCGAGCCAGAGCAGACGTCTGTATGTACTGTTTTCACACTCTGCTTTTTGAACTCACAAAGTATTATATTTATACATATACATATCTCAAAACCTTACTGCCACAGGAATGCGCTGAGATCACTAGTGCTTCTTGTTTCATCTTGAACTGGGGCAGATGGGTAGCTCCGCATTTCACTGCGATTTTGGTGTCTCTGTAGCACCGAGCCTTGTACAGGAGAACAAGTAAGTTTGTAGGTGATTCAGCTACAGCAGTCAATAATAATAATAACGCTAAAAGCTGTTTCCCCGCGTTGCTTTACATGCTAAAACCTGCAGGAAAGCCGTTTAAAGCCCAACTGCTCCGTGTCCCTGCCGCCTCCTGGCCTCCGGGCTGCGCCGGCGGGGGACGGTGACCGGTTCGGGGATTCAGGGGGGGACCTCAGGGCGCTGCCAGCTCCGCATCTACAGCCCAGGGGGGCGGGCTGCTGAGGACCGTGAGGGGCGGGCTGTAGAGCAGAGCGGGGGGCGGGCTGCTGAGGACCGTGAGGGGCGGGCTGTAGAGCAGAGCGGGGGGCGGGCTGCTGAGGACCGTGAGGGGCGGGCTGTAGAGCAGAGCGGGGGGCGGGCTGCTGAGGACCGTGAGGGGCGGGCTGTAGGGCAGAGCGGGGGGCGGGCTGCTGGGGCCCGGTCGCGCTCAGCACTCGGCGGCGCCCGGGCTGCGCGGGGCCGGAACCTTCGGGCGCCGCGCCGGAGCGCGGGGGGACGCGCTGTGCTGCAGCGCCGCGGTGCGCAGGTGGCCATGGAGGCGCTGGGGCTCGGTGCGCTCACCCCGGAGCAGGCGGCGGCCCCGGTCAACACGGTGGAGGTCAGCGGGGCAAGGGGCAAGCGGCCCGGCGCGCCTCGGGCTCTCCCGGAGCGTGGCCGGGCTGAGCTGAGCTGGGCTGGGGTGGAAGGCGTCTTCTGCCGGCGCACACGTGGGATCCCCCCTGCCCGCGCCGCGCCGCTGGGTGTGTGGGTGCGGGGTGGGGTTTGTCTGGTTCGAGCTGTCCCTGGGCAGCCCCTCATGAACCCGGGCTCGGCCTCCTGAGGTGCCGTCCCGTCCCCAGTCTCTGGCCGACCTGTGTCCCGCACGCAGAGTCACAGAGCGGTCCGGCGTGGCAGGGACCTCACAGCTCGTGTCCTTCCGTCCCCCTGCCGTGGCACGGACACCTCCCGCTGCACCATTCCCCTTCCAGCCTGGCCTTGAAATATTTACTTAAGATCAAAATCATTAGTCTCATCCTTAGGTCATCAGTTTAATTGCATTACTGTTTAACAGATGAAACTCCTTTTTTTAGACATAACATTTAAATCAGAAAAACCTGAAATCAAGCACTCTTCAATTTTCCAAACGCTACTGCAGATAAACCAAAAGGGGCCAGTGGTAACAGCCACACCATTCTGCACGTATCTCTTTTTACTGCATTAGCTTTGCCATTATTAGATGTTAAATTGGGATCACAAGCAAGATTAGTAGATTAACAAACACCAGCAGTGAAGGCTGAAAGCCAAGAGCACCATCAACATTTCTGTGGGTAGAAGAAAGCTAACAACTTCCTACAGTTTTCTTTGGTTATTAATTTTGTAGTATTTTTAAATGGTAGTAGATGGAGAAGCATATGAGAGCTGGGAACACTCCTCCTAAATAAAAGGATTTTGTCTCCAGCCAAAGATATATGCAAGTTTTTTGCACTGCTATGGTGGGGCTGACATAAAGAGATGTTCCCTGTGTTCATCGAAGATTAGAGATGGGAGAAAGTTTGTAGGAACCTTGATATACTTAGCATTTGTCAGTACTTTTGCTAAATCTCTGTAGGATTTAGGGTCCTGATAAGTGTTACAGAGGCAAGTGCTGCTCCCAGAACTGAGGTTCTTGCATGTATATTGTAAAGTAAATGTTGTAGGAAATCTTCCCTTTCTACAAATATAATTTACAGTGTTAACAGAACAAAACTGAAAAAAAACATTAGTTGGTCTTAAATGAGGACATGGTGTTAAGGAGTTTTCTCAGAAAACTATATTTTCCCAGAAGTTGCTCTTAGGAAAGGCACTGTGCCATTGCATCCTGAGTAAATACTGCATGTATGGTTTACTGAGATGATCCAGGTCATTTTTATCCATCTCTTTTGGCTTTAGACAGTTGTTTTTTGGTTCTTTTTTTCCTACATGGATCTGATTTTAAACAATGTTACTGTTCAAAAAACAACAATAACAATAAAACTTGTAGACAAAAAGGCTCAGGCATGTTAGATATTTGGCTACTCCTTGGAAAGATGTCTCAAACTGTTTTTGTTTTCAGGAAAAATGGAGACTTCTTCCAGCATTTCTAAAGGTTAGTGCTGCACACTCATTTCATGGTGTGAACATTTAATCTCCTTACTAACTTTACATTCCCTTCTTCTGGCTTTTACTGTTTCCCAGAATACCTGTCCTCACTTTCCTTTGGATTTTGCCTTTTGTTTTAGTTCCTTGCAGTTATCAATAGACTTGTTCCATAGATTGTTTTCTTGATTAATTTACAGATTATTTTGTGGAGACATCCTCCTAGAGGTTTGCATTTTGGTGTGGTTATTCTCAGTCCATACTGTATATTTGTAATATTTCCAGATTATTTTCCTGTTTTACTGGCTCTCAGAGATGCTGTCCATGCTCTTTATATGACAAATCCAGTGTAAGCTTGGAAATGCAGTGTAGAACCAGAGTGAGCATCCAGCTACTTCCCAGAAGTTCGTCAGCTGAAGGAATTTAGCACAATTATCCAAACCCAGTTATAAATGCTTATATCTTAATTTCTGCCTTATGTGATGAACATTACTGAAGCTGATTTTATTTGCTGTGTGCATTGTTTTTCAGGTGAAAGGACTGGTGAAGCAGCACATAGACTCATTCAACTATTTCATCAATGTTGAGGTAGGCTTTCCTGTGTGGGAGAGTGGCTCTTAATACTCAGAAAAGGCCATGGTTCCATTCTGTTCTTTTTCTCCTCCAGATAAAGAAAATCATGAAGGCCAATGAAAAAGTGACAAGTGATGCCGACCCAATGTGGTACCTGAAGTAAGCATGAGATGATTTCCGTATCAGTAGCAGCATTAGTACTATCTCAGGGGTTTGTTTTCAGCTATAAAGTGGTTATAATCACTTGTGTAGGTATAAATCAAGAGGGTGTTTTTCATGACTTATCTCTTACTTTATGCAATGAAATATGGGAAGATTTAAAGGTTTACTGCATATGAAGGCTAAATTTGAACTAATTTGACCACAACTCAAATACAATGAGTTACTTTGGGAAGAATCATTGCTCATTATTAATCAAATTGTGTTCATTAAAGTAATTTCATTTTTCAGTGTATGTAAAATTTTGCTTCCTTCAAATTGCCTGAAAAATATTTGCCTCATTGCTTATTTTGAAACTGTATTACAGGTACCTCAATATCTATGTGGGTACTCCAGATGTGGAAGAAAGCTTCAATGTGACACGACCTGTATCACCTCATGAGGTATTAGTGTTTGCATCTATCTTGTTGAGTTTTTTTATCTTGGACAAAATGTGTCTTGTAGCTGCATGTAATTTTGAGTACGTGTGTGTTATATTAGGTAATGCATTGCATTCCACCATCACTGTAAAAAGAAGCTTCAGAGACTTAAACATCATTACATAAAGCTTTTTAATTTTATTTTAAATTGTTGAGGGTTTTTTTTTTGCTGTATTCAGTATTTTATGTTAGCTGAATTTGAGTGGGTTTCCATGAAAGTAGTGAAAAGTACTTCTCTTGCTTCACCTTGTGGCTCTCCTCATGACAGAGCTGAAGTCCTCATGCCATAATGTAGGGTTTTTTGATATTCTTATTTACTTCTTTTTAATATTAACCTTGCTACTGTCTCCACCATAAGTCACTTCAGTCTCTGTTTCCCTTCCAGTCTTTGAGAACTTGCATCTGATTTTTTTGCTCATATTTTTAAAGTCTGATTCAGAAAGCAAACATGGAAATTTTAAGCAGAAACAGATGGAAATTGTTAAAATTACAATAAGCTGCAGAAGAACATTCTCCTTCTGGGGAGTATATTTAATTTCATTGCAGTGCTGTAGGCATGTAGGTTACCAAATGGGTTGTGTACTTCTGGAATAAAGGACATGCTGCTGTGACTGAAATCAGAAAGTCTCTTGCTTTTGACCAACAGGATAGAAGGTAGCTTCTGTATGTATGAGAAAGCCATAAGCTAACATAAGCTTTGAACTTCTTAGGATTGCTTTCAAGTATCTAGAGACATTAAGTTCTCTTCAAAGTGCTCAGGAACACAGTATTTCTCTCCTGCTACTGTCCTTTGAGATTTATACCACTGCAACAGAGGTAGTGACCACTTCTTTTTGGCCTCTGGAGGGAGAACTGAGCTTGGAACTTGCACTTATTTACCTGCATGCAGCCTGTTGTCAACCTCATTACTCAGTTCATGTATCAGATGCTTTTTTCCTTGCTGTATCCACCTGATACTGGAAATGTTTTTTGGCATCTAATCTAGACTATAATTAAATACATTCTGTGCTTTGGAGAAATTCTGTAAGAATCAGCTGTCTAGTGGATGCCATTTGGGCATAGCCACTTTCTGTCTCCAGTGACCTGACTCTAATCTCATTTGGTTTGATGGACAGCTTTGGAATAAAGCCAATAACTCAGCCAGGTGTAATACATGATAGTGGTTGCATTTCACAAATGTGTAGCTAGTGTTCTGTCAGTAAATGTGAACATGCACAAAATGCAACAGGAAACATTTCTTTAATATGAATGAAATTACATGCAAAAGATTGTTTGTGGCCAACAACTCATATTCAAGAATTCAGGTATTAATATGCTTGCTTACTGTATAGCTAAAGTGACTGTACATATAGAAGAAGGCAAAATAAATGCTTATAGAGCATATTGACCTTGAGTTTAGAATGAGATACTCTTGTATCTTGTATATTCTCATTGATGCTTAATGTTAGTGCATAATTTCTCTTTTTTTTCAGTGTGCTGTACACAAACGGAAGCCATAGTTATTTTCTTAAATAGGATGCTGCTCAGGTCAAGCCTGGGTGCCTTAAAAAGATATTAGATAGGAGTCTGCTGTTATATTTCTCTGTTGAAAGCTTATAAAATTCCTTCCCAAAACCACCTAAAATCATTAGATTTTTATGAGGGTCTGAGTGTATATCAGGTCATGCCTGTCTATAGTAAGAAATTACCTCAAGGAAGGTGATACAAAAATACACATACTGGAATATTACACTGTAATTTGTATTTTATATCTGTGTCTTGTGTTAAAAAAGCATATACCCAGAGAGTCCCAAGTAGTGCTATTTTTTCCCCCAGGTGGTACTAAAGAGACTAACTCTCTTTTTCTTCCAGTCCTTATGGGAGTTTCATGAGCTATTCATACAGATGAATTTAAAGTAATTAGTATATAGAAATATTCTCAGTTACTTTTAAATTGGGTGTAGTTGCTGGGATCAGAATGGCACCTAGTTTCCTTCAAGGTATGGCTTGAAAGCTGCTGCTGTATATCAGTATTTTATTACTGGAGAAGAGGTTTACTTTGTAGTGTGGAGAGGAGAAGCATCAAGTTTGTGATGATTGTTGAGGCGTATTTTTCTATAGAGCTGCATCTTCAATACACAGCACAATCTTAATTGCCTTTTATTAGTACATAATCAATACGCCGAAGGACTGCAGAAGTATAAATGCTAGTCTGACTACTGTTAAACCTGTAATCCTGGAGCTAAAAGGTAAAGCATGCTCAGTGAGGTCACGAATGACCTGCTGCGAGTTGCTCTGTTGTGTTCAGCAGATGCAGTAAGGCCTGTCTTGCGTGAAGAGACACAATACCTTAGGGGCTGGCAACATCTTAGAGTGAGGCTGGGGAGAGCAGAACAGAAAGATTGGATTAGAAATTATTGAGCCTTGAGGTATCTAATGCCCTAGATATTTATTCTGCTTCTCTTGGTCTCCAAGGAATTTACAGACAAGTTCTAGGAATCTTTGCAGGAAGTGATTATGTAGTGAGCCTTCTGTAAATCATCTTAATAAATGGTACCGTAGGTTTGCTCATTCTGATAATAAAGTAGCATGGTGTGTCTCTCAATCTTGTGCCTTTCCATTCTGTCAGACTTCATATGGCAGCACAGGTCTTCAGCTGTTGAGAGTCTGCAGTATAGAAATGTCCCTGAGCTGAGCACTGCTCAGACACACTGTGATCTTTGTGCCAGCTCTGCTGATTATACCTGTTTAATTAGGCCTTTTGGTTTAATTAGAGAGTTTATAAGTTAAGCTCTGCAGTGCTGCCTTCTGAAGGCACAGATCTGCTGTCTACTTTTGAAAATCAGAGCAATTGTATTTGGATTTTCTTAGATTTTGTTTTAAACAAAACCAAAACGGAGAGTCTGTCAAACATTCTTCAGGTATCATGAAGATGTTGCTGAAGCTTTGCTTTGCTTGATTTCTTTGTGAGAATTTACAGGACAGGGCTGTTTTAAGAGAGATGCTTGAGCCAACACCTGACTTGTTGTGTGCCTGTTGTCCTTTCAGTGCCGCCTGAGGGACATGACCTATTCCGCGCCGATTACCGTGGATATTGAGTACACCCGAGGCAGCCAGAGGATCATCCGCAATGCGCTACCCATTGGCAGGTGAGACACCACCTACTGAGCTGCTGCTATCAGTTTTCATTTGCTGCCATGCTGGGAAGAGTTTTTACTGCAAAACAGATGTAGGCCAACCTTGCTTCCTTGTTAAAAGAAACAATGAGCAGGCAAATCTTCATAAACAGCTGTACAGGATTTTTAGGGTCTAAGACCTTGTTTTGCAAAAGCATCCTTCCAGAGAAGGATGGATATAAGGATGAATGTTGTTTCTGATTCTGTTGGTATAAAACCACAGAGGAAAATGTATGCCTGGAGCTGCAAGCTGCATTACTGTAAAATGAAATTAGGCATGTTTGCTTTGTAGCCAAATTATTCAGTCTTTCATACATAGTATGTAGAGTAGCATCTGTGGAAGGTGCAAGGAAAGCAAGCATTAGTTCTGCTGCACAAGTTAAGCTTTCATTTAAAATTGCTTAAGTTACGATACTAAACTGGCTTTAAGGGCATACATGCAAAAAGCTTTTTGCTGTTAAAAACTGTTAATATCCAGTTATTATTTCCACAGGAAATAATTTTCCTCATCTCTCCCTAGTATTATACTTGTTTTCTTTGGCCAATGCTCTTGTTTGACATGCAGTTTGGACTGGGACAGATGTTTCACTGGAGTTTTCAGTAATGGCATTTGAGTATTCCATTTTACCTTATGCCAACTGCTTCTTGTTTCTGATATAAACAGCCAATGCATTAAGCTTATATTGTGTGTGATAGATTTTGCTTGTCATAGGAAGCTTCTTATCTCTAGGAAGCACTTTCTCAGTGAAATATAGTGACAAGATAGCTTTTTATGCTCTGCAGAAATACAGAATTTGAGTTCATCAGTTTTCTTTTAGGATATAAGAATATGAAAACAGCAAAGAAATTAAAATAATTTATGAGATCTGAATACAAAAAGTATAACCTAATCTTGTTTTTTATTGAAGCAAATTTGAATGAAAAATCTCAGAGGTTGAAAATATTTGTGTAGTAGAACTCATGAATAATTTTTGTCAACGTGTGTTTTAGAAAACACTTGGAACACAATTCTTACAAAGGCTGTCCACCAAGGAGTGAAATTCTGTAAGCTGGATCAAAAGTCAGCTTTTTTGTAGAAGAGGCTAAAGAGCACGGAGGTCTTTTGGTAGATGTAGTGGTAAACTCTTTCTGTCTTTTGGAAAATACAGCTTTCTCTTTGGCAGTAAACTACTCTCTTTCCAAAGTTTTAATGAAAAACCTGAGAGTGAAAAGTACATTATGAAGCTGACTATAAAAGTACACTTTTCAATAATAACTGCAAAATCATTGCTGGTTAGTTGTTAAATAAGCCAAATTGAAAGTAAGCATTCTATGATTTATCATGGGGTGATAGAATAATTCAGATTGAAAGAGTATACAATCTCCTCAGCCTCTAGTACAGCCTCCTGCTCAAAATGGGTCAGCTCTGTGATCAAACCAGGTTGCTGCATGCTTTATCCTGTCAGGTCCTGAAGACGTCCATAAATGCAGACTGTCCAACTTCCCTGTGCAGCTTTTGCACTGTTTGACTGCCCTCATGATGAAGTTTTGTCTCACATGCAGTCTGTGGATCTTTAGTTTCTCTTTTATTTACTTCCCTAAGCACTGAATTTTAAAAAATTTCTTGGAGTATCTTTCTACCGCATGTTGGCTTCACAAAATCCTTGCTTGCAGGCTTCTCTGCTAGGACACGAGAGAAGTCAGAGGTACTACTGGGGATACTTCATGCTTAGGTTATGAATTAGAGGCACTATCTCTTTGCAGCCAGAAGGTGTCATTCCTCTGTGGGAAATGAGATATGAACTAACTTTATGTAATAAAAACTGGTAACAGTGGATCTGCAGTGGCATGTTCTTCTTTGCAGACTGTTTTGGGGACCAGGAGTCTTTGCGCTAATTGTCATTGCCCTTGGTGACCCTTGCTTGTCACAATGCCTGAGTAGCTGCATAGCAATTAAATAGGAAGTCTGTGGTTTCTGCTTGCAGGTGTCCAGTTTCAGGTCTCTTTTGAATTACATGTTCAATGGAATAAGGTGGGCTCAAATAAGCATGCTGTTGGATTACAGCATGCATGAGTTCTGATTACCTTAAATGTGTATCTCCAGTTTGTTTAGCCTGGTTTTTGTTCTGAATTTGACTATTCATATTTTTCTGTCTGAGTCTGAAGTTAATTTGTACCTGGTTTTCTTGCAGAATGCCTATAATGCTGCGTAGCTCTAATTGTGTACTTACTGGGAAAACTCCAGCAGAATTTGCTAAACTAAATGAGTGTCCATTAGATCCAGGTACATTTTCACTCATGTTTTTTTTTTTTTTCCCATCTGTGCTTTGAGTTTTAAATCTTTCGGTATGTTTCCTGCCACCTTTAAGTCTTTATGGAAACTTCTCAAGTGTGTGCTTGCAACTAAAAGAAATTGTCAGGGTTTTGTTGAGAACATAAATAGTTGGTATTTGCAGACAAAGTTTTCAACCCCAAAAAGCAACTCACCAAAATTTTGAATATTTTATTTTGAATTTTATATATAGTGTTGTACAGTGATGTGCTATATGGGAAAAAGGATGGAGTCCATTCATTGAAAATTAAACAGATTAGGAAAGATTGGAGTATGATGTCCTCCAGAGTGGGAACTCTCCTTTGTCATTGCCTTTTGTAAAGCAAGAATAAAGTGTTACATATAATACATGGTATTATTTGGTATCTAGAGAGGAGTTGGAGGGTTATAACAAACAACTTCTTTGGTTTTTATCTGTCAACTTTGTTCATTATTCTTTTAAGTGAGAATTTACTCTCCCATTGTGTACTTACGGTTTATTTTCTAATAATTTATATTCAAAGGCATATTGGAGGAGCCAAGTAAGGTGCAAGGGTACTGACATGCAAAATATTTTTTTTCTGTTAACTAGGTGGCTATTTCATTGTTAAAGGTGTAGAGAAAGTCATTCTTATTCAAGAGCAGTTATCCAAAAACAGAATCATTGTTGAAGCTGATAGAAAAGGCACAGTTGGCGCTTCTGTTACCAGGTATGGTAAATTCCTACCATTACATAAAAGAGATAAACCCAAAGCTTTAAAACTTCATTGGTGTAATTGAAATAGCTGTGGAGGTTTCTTCCTAGTATAGTTTAAAAAAAAAAAAAAAAAAGCTGAAGAAAAAGCTGTAGACTTTCAATGCTCCTGTCTTGCTACTGTAATTTTGTATGCTAAAATGTCAATCCCTAAACAGTATAGTATTCCCACAAAAATCAGTGAGAGTTGCTCATTTGTTTCAGGATTCATCTCAGATTAAGAAAAGCAAGTTCTAATTTTTAATGTAACAAAGTGCACTTTGTTATTGATGGTGTTTGATCTCAGTTTGCAGCAAGTAACATGAAGTTACCGCAGTGGAAATTGGATGTAAGCTTTTGTCTGCCTCTCTACATAAAATTGGCATAAAAACTTCTAAATGAAGGGCAGCTGAGGAGGAAACAAATATTTTTGTACAACACAAATTACTGAAAATGGCAAAGGAGTCTAAATTTGGCCTTTCTTTGATCAAGCTTTGCTTTTATTTTGTTTGGCCTTTGGTTGGTTGTTTTTTATTTTTTAAGCTGCATTCTGGTCTATTCTATGGTGCTTGTCACTATTCAGTGTGAGGGCTGCTTTTTCTTCTCCAGAGGCCTCACTTCTCTCCTAGCTGCTCTGCTGTCTCAGTACGTCTGGATGAGGTTAATGGACCACCAAGTACTGTTATGTTGTTACCACTGTTGCTGCAGTACTTGTTCACAGTTTGACCTTACTGGTTACATCAAAACTGATTATCAAAGCATGTAAAGATGATTTTGAAAAGTACAGACTTCTACTTGTTTAAGTCAAATATTCCAAATAGTCTCCAGCACGGGTGATAACACCCTTGAAGTTAAAGGCTGATGCCTGACTGGTTTGATGTAATTTTTAAAAGAGGAGAAAGTGGGATTAATTCAGCTGAAAGATTGTTCAAGCTTGCTAAGTTCTATACAAAAGATACTAGGAATCAGTGCAAACACTCTGTTGGACATAGTATTATTTTTATTTTAACTTCAGTTCCACTCATGAGAAGAAGAGCAGAACAAATATGGTTGTGAAACAAGGAAGATTTTACCTGAGGCACAACACTCTGTCAGAAGATATTCCCATTGCTATCATATTTAAGGTAACACAGCTGTTTGTTCAGAAAAAAAAAAAAAAAAAAAGGGGGAAAATGCTGTGCTGTAGTTCAAGAATGAAGATCAACCGCAGCTCTCAATTTAATATTTATCGAAGGACTTGGCAGGGCTTAGAAACTGCTGGCTTTTTCCCCCTGGGAAGTCATCTTTATTGTACAGCAAAAAGGAGAATAAGTGCTGTATTTTTCTGCAAGGAGAGCATTGCTGGGCCAAGACAAATACCTGCCACCTCCTTACTCTGCCTTATGAGGTATCTGTTGCTACAAGTCAGAAGCATTTTGGTTTGTTATGAGCTATGTTGCAAGTTGTGTTAAGGGTCATTGTTTCTGGTTTTCTGTCTGTGAAATCAAATGTATGGATTGGGAAAGGTGGTGGGTGGGCATGCTCTGTCCAGCTGCTGGAGAAGACAGTAGGGCATGGCCTGGCCTTAGGCTGAGAGCTGTCCTGCCAACAGCTGGAGCTCCTTCCTGTCCTGTCCTGCTTTGCTGCTGCCTGTGGCTTTACAGCCTGGTACGTTGCATGTGCAGGAGGAGATTGGGCTGTGTTCTTGGAGGCACAAAAAAGCCTCTGTCTGGAGGGATGTAGGCAAAACTCTTTTTTTGTGTTCTCTGTAGTGGGTTACAGCACAGAAGGTTTGGAGAGGTGGTCACTGGAAGTGATGTGCCAGGAGAGGGCAGCATGAGGTTGCAGCATCCGAGCTGGTCGTGCCTGCAGCGCAGTTGTTACTGACGGGTTTGTCCGAATTACTGCAGCACTTGGTGTGCCTTGGTACTAGCAAATAGTTTAATCATTGGGTTTAGGCTTGAGAAGTAAATGGCTGGTGCCTCTGAATAAGCAAATCTCTTCGAATAAGAGTAGATAATCTGTTTTTAGTGACCAGGGTTAAAGGAGTTTGAGAAGGTATTTATGGACAGAAATGTACATAAAAGTGCCAGAATTAAATTCACAACTCTTGTGTTGTAGGAAGGTGTTAATGTGGCTCTTAATCCATTTGCTTCAATACTAAACTGCTGGATTCCACCTTACCTTCTAGATTTTTACTACCTTCTGTCACCCTGTGCTGGTACAGATAAATACCTGCTCATGTAGAGTAACTGCTCTGGGTTGTTGTCTCAGGAGATGGTTGTTGGCTTGTTTTCCTAAGCAAAATTATACTGACTGTTTTATTACCTTCTGACAATGCTTGCTGTAATTATCCCCCTCTTCATAAGTATCTTTTATATTTTAGATAATATTCCTTAATTTTTCATTTATTAATTGCATAAGGGCTTACAGTTGTTAAAAGCTCTTGGCTGTAATGCTTTTCAATTATTTATATTGATTTAATACAGTAGCAAATTAGCTACTTCCACTTTAACTATTCTGAATGTTCCATTCCAGCTGTTCTCATGAGTGGTCATCTTTTTTACCTTTCCTTTAATGACATGAAATTCAGGGATCTTCTGTCTACTTCTGATGAGTCTCCAGCTGGAAATGAAAGCAGTCACCAGTCTCCATTTTCCTTTTTTGGGCATTGCTGTAATGTGCTATTGCTTCATTTTGTTTAACTACTAGAAGCAAGATTACAAATGCAATAGGCCTCAGCCTGGAGAATCCCAAATTTAGGAACACCTGTCTAACTTCAGCTCTCTCACGTGGCAGTATTATACACTGGAGATCTGTTGGAAAAGCAAGGAGAATAATTCCTTTCTGCCAACACCCAAGCCTTGTGCATGAAGCATGTGTCTTCCTTGTTACTGGTAGCTGTTCTCCTTCTTGTGATGTGAGATCTACATGTGCAAGGGACAAAATTAAGCTGTATTGATTTGAGGTCTGAAGTTTTGACTGCCTTTGAATCCTTAACTTGTACTGAAACAGCTCCATGTTTAATTTCTAATTAAAACTAAAATGAGAAAGCAATGGCAAAAATCTATTGCTCTGCATTTCCTCCCAGACCAGCATACAGGCTACAACCAAGTTCCACAGACCTCTGTGTTTTGACTAAGAAAACAAATACTAATTGGTAGAGGGCTGCCATTCAGTGCATTGCCCAGCTAGAGGAGACAGTTTGTCAGGGACTATCTGAGAGACAGTGAGCAATTTTGGATTGTCTTTCTAGTCCCAGAAGCTTAATTGACATGATGTTCTGTATGTGACTTAAGAAGTAGATCAGGTGCAGAAAATCATTGTAGCATTATGCAAGAGAAAGCAAGGCTTGCAGATCTATAATCTAATGTGTATTTAAAGCTACTGCATTTGTAAGGTGGAGGTGTACTAATGTATCCTCTAGACATCTTTGTCAAAAGCAAGGACTGTGAAATAGAGAGCATTACAAACACCACCAACTAACAGAGCTGAGGCCTAAAATTCTCAGAGCGCCCTAGACTAGAATCTAAGGTCACCCTTGTGTTTCAGGTACAAAGTCATGGACAGAGCTGCATGCTAGGGGAAGACCTGAACACAGTGTTCTCCATCCTTGCTTTTGGTGAGGAATGAAGCCCAGGCACCTGGGCTGTAGGGAGCCATGGATCTAAAGGTCCCTTGATCTGGATAGATAGGGACTGGATTGTGTGGGGTCACCCTAAAGGAGGCATCTGCATTCAGTTCATCCTCCCCCATAACTGCATTCCAGAATGACCTTGTCCTGTTGCTTTGTTTTTTCTGCCATTCAGACCTGTAGGGATCTTTTGAGATGCTCAGATGTTTTACAGCCAGTTGTGCCAAACATGTGTAAGTTGTGGTTTTGTGAAATTTAGCACATTGACTACAACTAACTGAAATTTGGTAGGCTACAAAAGGCATGTGCCTGGCACTATTCTAGGGCAGACTTGGGATAGCTGCTCTTTAGATATGAGGGAGTTAGAGCTTTGTAGTTGTGCTAGCTTAAACAGTTTTCCCTAACCTTTCTTCTTATGAGTGAGAAGCATTAGTGCAGTCCCTATATATGGAAATGCAACTTTACTTTTGAAGTAGTGACATGAAACAGACAATTTTGCCCCTTAAATATGTGTCTGTTGCAGTTTTTAAACGGCTGTTAACTGCCTTGTAATGGGAAACAAACACATCTAATTTGCTTCCTGCTTACTTTGTAACATTTCTTCATTCGTTAATATACATCTGTGACCACAGGGGTCTTTAGAGTGTCTTGAGCTGCTTTGCAACCCAAGAGACCTTTGTTTTAGCTGTGTCAGTTGTGCACATCTCATAGGGCTGTGTGAACTGTGCACAGTGCTCTTTTGAATATGTCAAGCTAGGAGGTACACATGCTTTACCTGGGGGGCTTGGACAGTTTCAGGTAGCAGTGAGTGTTGGAGGAGGTGTGGAATATTTGTGTGGTATGTAAGGGTGTTTCTATCCTGAAAAACATTTGAGTTGGAGGTAAGATGGTGCTGCTGCTTTTGCAGGAAGTTCCCTACATTGGAGGGAGTTAGAGCTGCTCAAAGGTAAGGGCTGTTTCTCTTTTGAGTTTGTGATCTCGATTTGGTAGGTTTGAGTGAGCCCTGAGAGCTGAAGTCAGTGAAGGTTGTATGCTGTATCAAAACTAGTTAGGGAAGGAAGAGGATTATAAATAACCTACAGGGACTTAAAAGTTGAATTTTATGACCTGAATCACTAGATGAAGTTCCTTTAGTTTATGTGGGAGCTGTAAGAAACTGCTCGAGGACCTGGGGCAAAAGATTTGAACAGCAAGTTGAGTTTCATTTTTACAAACCTGCTTTAGCCTTGGAGATGCAGCTCTAGAGGAACAGCTGTGTGGTGGTCTGACTGGATCTGCAGGATTATGGGTTCCCATGGCTGTTGTTTCATAGCTCGTATCTTTTGAATTATGAAAGCTCCAGACCAATTCTGTCTGTGATGTCAACCTTGAACTTCCCTGACATCTTTTTAATCCAGTCATCTGCCTGTCTCCATGCTGTAATTCAGCCTGATGGAGTGCAGAACTACATTCTAGGGAAGTGCCATGGAAACGCCTAGACATCATCATTAAGACATGAGCCAGGGGAGGAAGAGCTGGGCTCACGCTCTCATCTGTACATGTGTGTGTGCACACACAAAGGTGGACACACACACATTTGGGCAGAGGAAAGTTCCCCAGTCTTAGGAGGGGGTTGACCCCACTTGGATCGCTTTCTCCCACTTGAACTCAGGATGATCTGAATATTCTGAATGCTTGCTTTGCCTTGTCTGTTTTATGTCCGTTGACTGCTAGCCTTCAACTGTGGTCTTCAGCAGCCTGCTCTTCTGTCCTTCCTCATCCTTTCACTGCCACTGTTAAAATATGCTTTTACAATGTCTCCTTCCCCCCCGCCCCATGAAATTACCCCTTTGTGACATTGCCTTCTAATCATAAAGAAACAAGAAGTTTTGTCTACTGCTTTGCTTTTATGTTAATTCCCTTTCCCTCAGCTTTGTCCTAGAACCGTGAGTGTTTTAAGCGTAGGGCCCGTTCCTATATTGCATGTCCTCCATGTTTCTGTAACACAAGCAACAACCAGGGAATATTTTGTTAGTATCCTAATGATGTTACAGGCTAATTCTGGAGTACTTCTCTTGTATTGGTTTGGTTTTTTTGGTTGTTTGTTTGGTTTTTCTTGGAAGGGTAACATCAGGGCCAAATTTACTGAAAATCAAAGTGTTGAGATTACAAATCTTTCTGATGGCAGCATGGGCCTGCTGCTTGTCCTTTCAGTGTTGCATGTAGGTGGTTTTGCATATGCAACTCTGCTCAGGATTGTTGAGAGTATAAAGGAGAATAAATATGTTTACTTTTAGGCTGTTGTATTAGCACAGCTTTTTCAGTTGTTTGCCTGAGTATTAGTCATTACTCATAAATTCATTTCCTTCAATTTGCACATATGTAATAACGCAACATTTGTTGTTTGGTGATAGATCCTAGCTTTTCCTACTCAGAAACTTAGAATTCTCAGGTGATTCTGCTGCTACAAATTCCAGCTAGAAAATCTACGCAGGCATAAAGATCTGCTTACTCTCATCCTTTTGCTGTAACACTTGATCAGAGAATTCATCGAGGCAGAAGAAATCATCAACCTTCTTTAATTTACTATGGCTTTCAGTTTTTAATGGATAAAAAAACATAATAAAAATTCAGATTGATTTTTTCCCCCCAGTTTTTATATGGCACTTAAGATTTGGTTGCCATCCTAGGATTAACCTGATGGACAGAAATAGGGTGATACCAGCTTGCAGTTGATGTGCTTTAGATAAATGTATTTGTATTATATGTGCCTAGAATGGCACAAAAATTTTGTTCTTCTGAAAACTTCTAGACTAAGTGCAATAATTGTCTGAATCTAGTTGTTGTTCCTAAAGTAGTTTGCTGGTCAGCTATTAAATCCTAGACACATGGAAACTTACTGTTGTGAAGCTTTCAAGCTTTTGTAGACTTATCTTTTGAGTCTGGCTTTAAGGTCAGGAGGGAATTTTGTTAACTTCTCTGCTGAGATTTTTTAACTACTGTGTGACCTTATTTAAAAGGGTGATCAAGTGTAATAGTATTTGAAATCCAGAGTTCTCAACCACAATGATATCACATGGCCAGCTTCTGGTTCTGAAAAGAGGCTTGAGATCAGAGGGGTGACTACTTAGTGGGATCACACTATGATGAAGCACTCATACCTGGTGAAGTAACTGTATCTTGAGTTGGCTCTCAAGTCTGTCTGAGATTGTGGAATTGTGATCTGGGCTTTGCATTAAAAGAGGAGAATCCTCACAGTGTCCTGGGTGTGTTACACTTCTGCAGTGCTTTTAATTTCTAATAAACCATAAGGTGAAAAGGCAGTGTTTGAATTTAAAGGAACTTCAGCCACTTCTTTGTTCAAGAAGAAGGAAATGAAAGAAAAAAAGAAGCTGAATATTTCACAATTAGAGCAATGGTTTTGCAAGGGAATGGCATTAGCTAGGTGTTAAACAAAGTGACACTCCATGAAGGCAATAAGAAGGGAAGGTATTTCTGCATTTTTGAGGAAAATGTGACTTTTTGGGGTACTGCCAGTTTTTAATGAGAACCAGAATACTAGAGTCTACATAGGCCATTATTTACAATGGTCTTTGTGGCAGGCGCTTTGGAGAATAATGTGAATGCAAACGTAACTTCCTCACAAAGTTCTGAGAAACATATTATAACTCAGCCAGAAGAGGTTTAGTGAGATTATTCCATTTCTTGATATGGCTGAGCTCCAGGCAAATGTGTGAAGGGGGGAGTTTTAGCACCATCTGGAATCCACAAAAGCCTTCACTGCTGGCTGCCACCTTGAAACACTTACTGATACAGAGATTTTTCTAAACCTGTTAAGCGCTTTCTTAGTTTATTAAGCTTTTTCCGCGGTATAAAGTCTAACAAGGTGTCCATGGATCAATGAAATAATAGAATGTCTTTCAAGTGGAATTGTGTAGTGAAGTCATCTTTTAAATGCAGAGAGATGCAAAGGGGGACAATTGTAAACATTTCTCAAATATGATGAGCTACATCACAGTCAATGGAATTTGCAAAATTGCTTGTGGTAAGAGACTGTGAGTACTCCTTTAAGAAATTTCACCTTCCTTTCTTTATTGTAGATTCTGACTTGGCTTTCATTGTTAAACACTTTGTGATTTGATTTTACTCAGTATTTTTTTTTCTTAAGAAAAAACCCACAGAATTTAACTCCTGTCAGTGAAAAAAAGGAAAAAAAAAACCCAAATAGGCTCTCCAAAAAGTGTGTGTGTTCCTGCTGCTTATCAAGATTTCCATTTAACGTTCTTCCATAGCTGGAGTATGTGCTGCCAGTGCCAGATGGCACAGTTTCTTAGAGAAGAACTAGCTCTTGCTTAGTAGTAATGCAGACAAACAATACCAAATTAGCATAAGCAAATGTCAGTGAGTTAACATAAAGCCTGTGTTATTTCTGCCTTTTCTTCTTTTCCTAGGCCATGGGTGTTGAGAGTGACCAGGAGATTGTACAGATGATTGGCACAGAGGAACATGTGATGGCTGCATTTGCTCCTAGCCTGGAAGAATGCCAAAAAGCTCAGATTTTTACACAGATGCAGGTGTGTCTTTTCACATGGCCAGAGACCATAAAAATCAAGACAGTGGGTATTGACCACTTTGCTGTGTCAGCAAAGGACATAGACTTGTGTTTTAAGGTTTGTTTTGGGGGTTTATTTCAAGCTTTTTAAAGGATCCGGACTTGTCAAACTTGTGAGACTTGACTCTCATAACCTAACTGGAGAAGAAAAAAAATCAGTCAAGCAATGCTTTGTTTTCAGAAGCCCAAGGCTGTGTTTTAATGGCATAACCCTGTGTATAACAAGTAGCAATGTCCATAAAATTAGGGGGGTTTGTTAAAGACTTTTTCTTAAAAAGGACTTGCATGTCCCATTTTGCTGAAGCCCTGTTGATGTGGCTATGACTATTTCATCATGAGTAGATGTTCTTCTCTTTTAGTCTCCTGTATGAAGCCTACAGTAGCAGCAACCCTCTGTTCTGCTAAAGACTCAGCAGAATTCTCTTAGCTCATGTACTTTTTTTAGTTAGCCAGAACATGGGCCATTTTGCTGGGAGCAAATGGGAATATATTAATCTGCTAGAAGAAGCTTTTGGAGATTAATCTTATTTCTGCTATTTCATTGTAAACTTTGCCAAATCATTCTATGTGTGATGTTTAGTGTTTTAAAGTGAACATCTTTCTGGTTTTCATCTTTGGGGGCTTTTGAGGGTTCCAATTAGCTTAAAGAGCTCCTAAGTCAGAGTCAGATGAGTGAGATGGAGCAACACAGAAGAATGTGAAGTATTCAGAAAGTTAGAAAACCAGAAATAGAGAAGTTATTCTGTGCAAGAAATGTCAAATAAGTTAATAGAGAGATAGCTCTTTGTGGAAGAGTGTAACAGATGGAAAGGATAATCTGTCATTTAGTGGAGAGGGTGATTCTTTCACATAGCTTCATGGCTTCCAGGCAGGAGCTTCCTGTGTGGGCTTGGAGAGCTTCTTGACTCATCTCACTAGGAATTCTGCGGATTGATTGACAGCTGGTAGGAGAATAAGAATCTGCTGCAAGGCACTCCTGGAGACAGATTTGGCTGCCACACAGTAGCTTTTGGGGATATTAAACAGGGAATGCCACGTCATGCTTTAATATCTGAATGAAATTTAGCAAGTACACAAAAGAACTGAAGGTGAAAAGTCTAATTAAATAAACTAGATATTTTTGGAATTTATAGAATCCTTTTTTCCATATCTCTGCCATATCCTTTCTTTTAATATCATAGTAATCATGAATTTGCACCACTTTCCATTCCAAATGTTACCAACCTGTGACAAACGCATTGTATGCATAGTCAATTGTGTCAATTTTCAGGAATTTTTTTCTTCGTATCACTTACATCTTTGTTATTTTGCAATTTGTTTGATATTTGTATCATCCATTGGTGGTGAGATTGCACTGGTTGAGGAATACACCACATGTGTGTGTATTTGTATAGGTTACAATTCTGATATTAACTCAGGTTAATTCCCCCCTTCACAGGCATTGAAGTACATTGGAAACAAAGTACGAAGGCAAAGGATGTGGGGAGGCCCAAAGAAAACCAAGATGGAAGAAGCCCGAGAGCTGCTGGCATCAACCATTCTGACCCATGTGCTTGTATGTAACATTCTGGGTTTTTTTTAAACAGGAGTAAGCTTGTATGGTTATTTATGGTGTGAGCTTTGTTGGCAGGGAAAAATGTCTTTGATGGCTTTGTAGCTGAGAGAAAGTAAATCATCCTCAAACTTGGATTCAGTCAAAAGAAATCTTTGTGAAATGCTGTACCATTGAACTAATCAAACTATGCACTTTTTTCTACATAGCCAGACAGTATCAGGTGTGAATTCAGGACTTTCATCTCATGACCTATACCTTTATTCTGATATACTTTCATTTGCTATCTGTTTTAAAGTCACTAACATTTATTTTTTGCATTTTTAAAGAAAATAAAGCGCAGAAATCCCTTTTGTAACTCAGTCAGCCCAGATTACCAGTGATTTAAATGGATGCATTTGTCTGAATAAGAACTAAAGAGCTGATCCTGAAACACTGGTATGTTTTGTTTAGTTTTTTTTGATTTTTTGTTTACAGGTGAAGGAATTCAATTTTCGTGCCAAGTGCATATACACAGCAGTGATGGTACGCAGAGTAATTTTGGCTCAAGGAGAAAATAAAGTAGATGACAGAGACTATTATGGAAATAAACGTTTGGAGCTGGCAGGGCAGGTGAGTTTTTACTTCAAAGCCAAGTGTTTTCAGGGTTTTGTTACTGTCTCCTCTTAAAAGATGCAGAAAAAGGAATAAAGAGTATCCCTGTCTTCTCAATTGAAGTGTTTTCCCTCTCATTTTATTTTTGCTGGCTTTTCTGTGTTGACTCCTAGATCTTCTTCGATGATTGAGATTAGTATCTTCACTTCTGTATTGCCTCTTAATACCAGATGAAAGGACAGAGGAGTGCAAGTACAGCATCAGTCCTAGTTGTGGCGTAACACTGCTCGTGTCAAGAAGGCAACAGTAAAAGCCATCCCCCAGTATTGCCCTCTAAGCAGCTGGGTAAGGGAATAAACTGGGACAAAGGAGGTGCCTGCTTGTCATGTCCAGGCTGTCCCACTGTGGAGAACCCAGCTTGTGTACCAGCTCACAGAACAGCCACTCAAGCTTCCTGTAATTTGGTGCCCATAAGACTGCTTGTTTGTTAGCTGCCTCTCTGGCCTCTAGGGTGGCATGAATTAACAAAATGAGTGGTTCAAAGTTAACTTTAGCAGCTAATGAAGATGGATTTTGTGGGGTTCTCTGCTTGCAGAATTTTGGCACTGGAGGCAGAAGCAGTATCAAAGGGCTGTAAAGCAGATAATGGTTTGAGGTGTCTGGCATGGTTGTTTCACAGAGAGGGTGGCAGCTCACAGCTGTTGGCCAAACTGCATTCTTCTAATGCTGGAGGAATTTACCTGTCAGGTGAAGGAACTGCTTAGCTAATATGGCATGGATTTTTCCTTGCCATATGTGCTTATGTGGTTAAACAGTTTATATTAGGATTGGACTTCTTCACTGTGCTAAGTACTAATGCAAGTTGGAGTTTTAGTAGTTGGTGTCACCTGTGGTTATTGATCATGCATCAGAAATTCAGACAAGTACACAAAAAGCACTGGACTGCAGAAACTGCATCTCTGCCACCCACGGCATTTGTATTGGGATTTCTGTTTCTGCACACATAACAATATTTTTTCCTTTTTGTTCCTATCCATGGAAATTCTCATTTTATTACACTTTTTAAGATGTGTGCTTGCATACTGTATCATACTCCTCCTTTCCACCCTGCCCTGCTGTCTATGCCCACATGTGAGCACACACAAGGAGTGCAATTATTTTAGAGTAAAAACCACATGCTTTGCTTCCTAGTTTTCTGAAGAAACTAAGATGGCACTCTCAAACACAGTAAAAGCACAAATGCAATGAAAAAAACTTAACTTGTTAGGATAAGGAAATTGTTTCTTCAAATTAATGTCTTCACTGTTCATCGAATTTTTGCACTGGTGCTGAGTCAGAATATGTTTCTAAAGTGTAAGGAGTAGTAAATGGACATTAGTGCAACATTCTAATGGGATAAATATTTTAAGCTGTGATGGGTTTCTTGGGTTTCTGCTGTAACATTGCTGTAGTTCAGTATGATTGTAATCAGTAAATTAGTTGTTGCTTTGTCATCAGATTGTTCTTATTTAACTGGATTGAAGGAGTAGTTTGTTTTTTCCTAATACTTCTATAAGCAGAAAGTAGAGCAGGTAAAGAATTTTCTACGAGCTCTTCAAAAAAGGCCTCTGCTCACATAGATGTTAACAACCAAAGTTGTTTTAAATTATGTGGGAAAAGTTTTTAAATGTAGAGGATCATCACTACAAAGCCAATACATATTTTTTCTACATAAAGGACAACTGTGCACAGGGTTTTAACACTTCATTAAGAGCAGTTCTTTCTCTCTTGTGATATTTTAAATGCTCATTTCAAGCTGAATGGTTGAATTCCCCTCTTTTTTTTTTTTTTTTTTTTTTTTTTTGTGAAATACTTATTTTGTTGGATTGCAGACTAAATAGTGTAGAGTTTTGCCAGTTTCTAGATGTTTGTGTTTAGCTAAAGTTTGTGTGGATAAAATGGTTGTTAGTGGTTTGTTTGGGTTTTTTTTGGTTTTTTTTTTTTTTTTTTAATGCCAGCATGTTCCTGGAATAAAAATCCTGTTGATTTAAAATTTGAATAAATTAAAAAAAAAAAGAAAAGATTCCCATGTGAGGAGAAAAACACAGCGGTCTAAACAGTGTAAAGACATAAATGGCATTGTGTTTATAAAAATGTGTGAAAACAATAGCTGCTAATTTCACACCCCATGGGACAAGAGAGTACGAAATGTGCTTTAGCTTTAGATAACAGAGTTGTATCCACTAGCCAAGCTGGTTTACAGAGCTTTCTCTTAGTCTGTCTGCCACTAGAGGTTCGGTAGGCCAGGTGCCAGCTGAGGTGTTAGCAAAACCTACCGATTTCAGGCTTAATCTTTTCACCTACCTTTTCTCTTCCCTTAATGTGTTCATTATTTGCTAAGCATTACTCTGTTCTTTGTCCTCATTTTTTTTTGTTTCTAATGCAGCTTGCTTTGTATGGGTGAGATATGGAACAGCACCAAAATCCGGCACCCTGGAAAGCAAGGGATTTCTACCCTGTGACAAAAGAATACCGCCTTGACTTCAGAGATTGCCTAATCCCAGCTGTTCTGATAATATAATTAAGGCTGCCTAATGTCTTTAATTTTGCAACCAGTTTGTGTGAAAGGGAGAATTTGGCACTCTAAAGGCTTAAACGCTAAATAGCAATCTCAAGGCGCCTAATTAGAATTCTCTGACATTAAGCTAATTGCTGAAACTGTATTTCAGCAGCTTAACTTCTTTATTAATTTTTCTTAGGATTTTCAATGAAAATCAATTGGTGAGCTGTCAGTATTTTTTTTTCCTTACATATAATTTGCTCTTTAGTGCTCCTCTCTGAAGAAGGCTGCAAGGCCCTGGACTAACTTCGAAATCCATTGAATATTATCAGTGGCATTCCATCCTTTTTCTTTAATCTCTTGCTCTTGACCTAAATAATGTGGTTATTGTGAAATTCTTCTTTGCCAGATAGTCAGAGCTCTTAGAGAGTCTGTGAGTGAAATTAGCAAAGTATGAGGCTTTCCAGACTGGCATATAGTAACAAGTTGGTATACTTGGGGTGGAACTGACTTTATTAGTTAGAGAAGAGGAAGGGTGGTGTGGCTTTATAGTCCCCATGACATACAGAATGATGAGATTCTTGCAGTTTTATGATCAAGAAATCAAATATGAAAACATGTTCTGAGTAATTATTTTAAGTGTTTAGTTAAATGTTTCAATCCTGCTCAAACCTGTTGAGATCAAATGTTTACTGTAGTTAATTTCAAAAGAGTTTAGTTCTTATTTAACAAAACTATCAGCCATCTTAAAACGACACATTTCCCCCTCTTACTTTTTCCCTACTTCTGAAACTCTTCCCTCGTAATCTTATTTCTGGGGACTCCAGTGCATTCTCCTTCCTAATATAATGCCTCATAAAAGTTGCTTTTATTTCTGGTGGAAATCTAATTTAAATTAACTGTGATGTCACAGGTGAGTTGCAGGCAACTGGATTTCTTGTGACAGTGGTGAGAGAGTATAATTTTGCAACTGTTAATGGTATTACAAACATTAGGAAGGAAAAGAGGTTCTGCAGCACCTTCCTCTCATTCCAAGGTTGGGTCTAAAAAACCTGTCTGTCCAGAGTGGCAATGGGATTCCATTTCTGTCAAGGGTTAGCATGCAGTGTGTGTTGTGACCAGCTTTACAGTGTCATTTGAAAAATGCTTTGGTCAGCCCAGCTGGAGCATGTAGTAGAGGAAAGGAAATGAAAGCTAGTAGCCCATCCTAGGGAGAGAGGAATGAGTGTGGTTTAGTTTCTTGTTTCCAGCAGGTAGGAAAGGAGGGGACAATGTCTCATGGAGACAGTTAAAATACAGTTTAATTTTGCATATACAAAAATTGTATGGTACAAATTACTCAGAATGTCTTAGCTTGGATGAGCACATAGCTTGTTCTACACTGGGTGCTTTGTACACTGGGAACTACCATTTCTGGCACTGATAGCAGCTGCATTTTTTTTTTTTCCTAACACTTAGAGCTGTTGTAGACTCAAGTCCCAGGACAAGAGTGCCAGGCTTTAGAGTTTACACTGCTTGCTTGCAAAGCTAATTGTTGTGAATGCTTAAAATGTATCATGAGGTGCAGATTTAAATGTTTTGGAAAACTCTTGCTGTTGCAAGGAGAAGCTGAGCAAACTGCAGAAACAAAGCAGATTGGAGTCAGATTACAACTTTGGTGGCCTTTTCTTTTTATGTCTATTTTAAGAATTAATATACAGGAAATAATTGTGTTAAAATGCAACAGTATTGAGTGGTTCTGTTGCTGGGTTCATTTTGGGTTGATTGTTTGGATTTTTTTTCTTATTCAGCTGAGATATGTAGCTTTATTGCCTAAACTGTAGACTTTTTGGGTTGTTGGTTTGTGTTTTTTAAGGGAGACCTGTGAAGAGTATTGCACTTTCCAGGTAGCAGCAGTGCTAGAAAACAGTGACAGATATTGAACATCCACAGGTGAACTCTCTGTGGGTGTAATTAGTTTTCCACAGATTGTGATTGGCAGAAAGTAGCAGGATAAAAAATGTGTGTATGAGTAAGGAAGCTGCCTATGAAACCTGAGATATGTATTAGGGTAAAAACCAGTCTTGCCTCCAAATCTTGTGTGTAATTCAGGGTTGTACATTTAGGGTATTAAATCTTCAGAAGAGTTTGTAACTTTAGGGAGGAAGAAGTAAATCAGCTGGATTGTAATGTAGCGGATTAGGGAAAATAGTTAGCATAGAGAAGTATGGCTGTGCTAAAATATTGTGAAGGAAAGATTAAAGCAAAGCAAAAGGGGATAAGTGCGTAAACTGAGACCATTCTACTTAATTTCTATTATAAGTTCTCTAGTATTATAACAAGGCAAAAAACTTGTGATAAAATTATCATTTGTGAAACAGAAAATTTACATTTTAACTGACAAATAGAAAGGTAGAAATGTTGAACACGTCTGCCCTCTCTTTCCCCATTTCCTAGACTTGAAGAAGTATAATTTTTCCCTTAACCATTTTGTATTTCCAGCTTCTTTCTCTTCTGTTTGAAGATTTGTTCAAAAAATTTAACTCTGAGCTGAAAAAGATTGCTGACCAGGTGATCCCCAAGCAGCGTGCAGCTCAGTTTGATGTTGTGAAACACATGCGGCAGGACCAGATCACCAACGGCATGGTCAATGCCATCTCCACAGTGAGTATTCCTGTTGTCATTCTAGGATGCAGAGCTTTTCCACCATAGTGAATGATGGAAATGTGTACATTTATTTTTGGTGAATTTTCTGGTTTTGGTTTGAAAAGCAGATCTATTTTGTGTTTTTAATAGATTAAAATTGCAAAACTCTGTCATGGGCAGGGCGTTTGGAATTCACGTAAGAATCAATAATCATCCAGCATCTTTTATTTCAAACTGATGTTATTTTAGTTTTTGAGAAGGAATGGTAGAAACAGGCAAAATTAAAATAGTGGTTATGGTTGTATTTATCCAACTGACTGTCTTCTAGGTTTTACTTGACTATGTGTTTTTTTATTATCTGGATTTAGCTGGGGTCAGGTTACAGCATTTGTACAAAAGATTTTTGAAAAGCAGCAGGAAAACATCATGAGCAGGAGGAAGAAAAAATCCCCTCAACCTCAGTTTTTGAGCTCTTTGAGGGCAGTGCCTTTTTATTTTGAAGTTGCTGGAATGAACAAATTTGCAGCAGAGAAGTTGGTACTTCTCTGCTAATGGTAGCGATCTATTTAACAGGAAAATCTGCTGCATGCCATAATATTAAAAAAACCCTTATAATTACCCTTTAAATATTTGTCTTGGTTGGATTTTAGCCTGTTTCTGTCTTCTGCTGGAACAGATACTTTCCTTCATGCCAGTGGACAAGAACAGTAATAGCTACTAACTTTGTCTTTCACCTCAGATATCTGCAAGAGATAATTTGTGAGATTGCTCCTGAAATCCAGCTAGTAGCTTGTAAAAGACATTGAAATGCATGATTTTTAAAAGAAATTAGGTTAGACTTAAGTATTTTAGGAGCTGGTAAAAATTGGGGAACTTAATTTTTAATCTTTGGCGCTCTTGAGAGGGCTTTTCTGCCTAGCATAAATCTGAGGGGTTTTTTTTTGGTTCTTGTAAACAAATTAATTCCACATATTGCATCCAAAACCACCAACAGTCTGTAACTTACAAATCCCAGTGTTAAAGCTTATCACTGTTTAATTTTATGAGTGCCTCAAATGTAGTTAAATCTCCACAGTACACGAAACCAAAACAATTGACAGATTTGTTTCTCTAAATGCTAGTGCTTTCTTCTAGCTTGTGCCAGTTTTTCCATTTGGACTGACAGAGATAAATCTGCAAATATTCAGTCCATATTCAGTAAAGTCTTCGTTCTTCCTCTGTCTTTGGACTTTTTTTTATGGCCGCATAAGCAGTTAAACACCATCTGCTCTTAAGCATTGAAAAATAATTTCTCAAGAACAATGCCCAATGCACACCATTCAAGAGATTAAGCAAATACTATAAAAATCATTCTTGGAAATGACAATCTCCAATCTCACCAGAACGCTTCAATGATAGTCTCAAAGAGCATGAAATAAATGAGCAGATTCATAATTACACCAGTAGCATGCAAAAGAATTCATAGCCCTACAGCTGTACAGTGGTGCTCAGTGGTAGTTGCTCCAGGTCCTCTCCTTACCCTGAAAAGCCCCAGAAGAGAAGGTAGGGCAGGCATTAGTGCCACAAGCCTGATGGATATTTCAGCATCTGATGATCACCTGATGCCACTCAGGGAGCAACTTCCCTTTCATAAGAGTTCTCAACAGGATGTTTTCAATGGGGGTAGTCTCACAACTGCCCTGGCCCCTTTTGATTTTCTTTTTTATGGACAACCTTTGAAGGATCCACTCTGTCTCTTCCAAAGCACAGAGAATATTTTGTATGACTTCTTCAGGCAGCATTTTTACTTCCACTTTTTTCCAGTTTTTTTGATTTTCGACTCTTTTCGGCAGCAAATGAGAAACCACGTACTTATTTAGCCTACAGATGCAATACTTTCTAGTGTGAAGAAAAACTACTGATTTGTTGCATTCTTCCACTTCCACTCCCATAAGTCCCAGTCTTTACAGAATGAAATGGTCAGTGAACCCTTCCCAAAGATGGGTGAACAAATGAACAGGTTTCTTTTGACTGACTTGGCCTTGGGCATGATATCTTCCCACTTGCTATTACAAATTTGAGACTATTTGATAGTCTCCAGTGGAAGCAAATAACAAAACCATTCATATGAATGGTATTTTCTTCCTGTTGATCACTGAATGGGATTGTGTTGTTAAAAGTGGAAATAAAAAAGCCAAGCAAATCACCCTCTAAAAGGGTTTTGGTGTAGTACAGCAAGCGAGCTTCAAATTATTTCTTATTATTGGTGAGCTGAGTTTGCCAAAAAGGGTTCAAGAATTAGCCGAAGGCAGTTCTTGGGAAAATGTTATCTTTGGACTGACCAGTAACATGGTGCCTGCAGTAAATAGCATTTCAGGGAGAAACTTGCTGTATCTACTATATCAGATGCTGAGAACTGGATATGGATTAAATGTCACAGAGACAAAATTGTAGCACCAAATTTCAATATTGCAGTAGAGATTATTAAATCTACTTGGCATGGAAACATATTTGTGTCCTAGAACATGCTCTGAGCTCCTCTGTTCTCCTCAAAATGAGAGTGCCTGTGACAGTCCTGAAACAGAAAACCTCTGAGATGTGCATGGATCTTGCATGTCATATTAGGTGTAAACTAAATGGAAGTTGGGAAGACCTACTCCTCAGACACACACACTCTTCTCTGGGAAGGCACATCAGTGACTCTTTTTCCTCTGGATTCCAAAACCAAAAGACTTCAAAAAAATACAGAGGGCTTTAATGTCAGACTGCTCCAGCATAGATGTCTGTGTTTCCTACAAAAGTAACAAAACATGGAAAAGGCAAAACTGAAAGCTTGTGGAATCTATTGTAAAAGTGTTATATCACTCCAAGACCTTTTTTTTCCTTTTTAAAATACTAAAAAAAAAAAAAATCTACAAAACAAAACCAAAATAATTTAATTTAGCTAAATTTGAGTTTTGATTTAACTGTGAGGGAGAGATGAAAAAGACTGTTTTTGTGATGAAATATGTAATAGCAAAAGTATCCTTTCATCTGAAAGAGCAGTCCTTTTGTTTCAACTTCTCTTTAATCCTTAATACAGATATGCTATAAGTAAGAATTTACAGGCACATAGGTAGTGAGAAACTTGGTTTATATAAATGGGCAACATTTGTTTTGCAAAGCTCCTCAGATATCATTCTGTCTAGACTCTGGAAGAAGTCAAGACAAGGATGAACTGCACAAATTCTTTTGAAACATTAATTTTATTCTGCAGGGAAATTGGTCTCTAAAGAGATTCAAGATGGACCGGCAAGGCGTGACACAAGTCTTGTCCCGCTTGTCTTACATATCTGCTCTGGGAATGATGACCAGGATCTCTTCTCAGTTTGAAAAGACAAGGAAAGTCAGTGGTCCTCGATCGCTACAGCCATCTCAGTGGGGCATGCTCTGCCCTTCTGACACTCCTGAAGGAGAGGTGAGGAATTTCTGTTTTGCTTTCTGTGTTTCTTGTCCTGAGAAATGGAGGCACTGTTTAATTTGAAGCAGGTGGTCCTCCATCAGCGGAATAATTCTGATGAGGTTTCTGCAGAGATAAATTATCCGCAGCCTGGTAGCACAGCTTGTGTGACTTCTTACATCCTACCTGTTTACATCCTTGCCCTCCTTACTATATTGCCTTTTTTCTCCTGCATAGACTGTCTGGAAACAGTTCTGAAATCATTTGGCTATATGAGAATGACATGAACAGGTCCCATTTTTGCAGTGGAACTCCTTGTTCTCTTTTGGTGAGAACAGAAAGAGAGGAGTCCTAAACCCCTCTCCCTTTGTTCTGTAATAAACATTCTGTTTTGAAGTTGCAGCATCAACCTGCAGTGTTTCTGGAAACATGTACCACCATTTCTTTAGCCATCAGCTTGAGGAAGAAAACCATCTTTGTACATATTTCAATCAAAGAATTGATTCTGACAGTCTTTTTGTTTTGTTTGGCTTTCCTTTTTTTTTTTTTTTTTAATAGAAGATACTCTGGGGTGAGGAACTCTGAACTTTCTGGATAAGTCAATATGAGCTAGTCTTACTAGGCAGCTGAAATAAAGTTACACTGTGTAAGATACTTTTTCATTTAAAAATGTTAATGTTTCTCCTAGAACATACAGGATACAGGTAAAATTGATAAATGGACTGATTTTGTATTTCTGTTATGTTGCCGAGTAGCTGAGGAAAGAAATACAGGGTTGTAGTTGGTTGGTTAACTTGAAATCTATTTCAGTGCCTATATTTTATATTCGCTTGTAAATGCTAAAACATTACATTTCAGTGTGATATCGAAAATTCTATCTTTTTTTTCCTCCAAAATTTCAGAGTAATTAATTTGCTTAATTTCTTTCACTTTGTTATCTGTTTTTGTCAATCATAAATACAGTTTGGGGAGGAAAATGCAAGTATGTTTGTTAACACGTAGAAAGAGAAGGGATAAAATTAGTGGGTTTTGGTTTTGTTTTTTCCTAGGCCTGTGGTTTGGTTAAAAACCTTGCCCTCATGACTCACATTACTACAGATATGGAAGATGGCCCAATTATTAAATTAGCCAGTAATCTTGGAGTTGAAGATGTCAACTTGCTCTGTGGTGAAGAACTTTCATACCCAAACGTGTTCCTGGTTTTTCTTAATGGTATGTTACTTTTCAGCAGTCTTGACTCCGATTTGTTGCTGATGGAGACTTAGGCTTCAGAAACCCTCCAGTAGTTTTTGGATCACAGTCAACAGCAGATGCTGCTTTCCACTTGCAAATTATTTCCTTTGTAAATATTTTGATAGGTTGGGCAAAGTAGATGGGCTAGATGATGGCACTTAGTTTCATGAAGTTGTGTCTTCAGAACTCTGACTGTAGATGTGTGTAGCTGGGAAATTGAAGCTTTCTCAAATTTCAGCCTTGCTTTTAAGTTCACTTGCATAAATAGGCACAAAAATATGTACATTCAACTAGAGGTTTGTTTGTTTTTTAGATATTGGCCAAAGGAGGTGCCATTCATAAAGTACTTTTAAAAGAAAAGAACTTCAATTTGTAATATGTAATACTGTAATCAATTTACAAATTCAGATCTTCCTTTACAGAAAGCATTTAGTTTTCTGTAATCTTTATATGTTTTATATATATTAGTGATTTTAAAGAGCCTTTAAAAACAGAAAGGAAACATCAGATTATTGTTTGTGAAGTTTAGCAATGCTGTTCTCTTTAAAAATACCTTTGAAGGGGCATCTTGCTTTGTGTGTGATGAGAAAAATTAGACCATGAAAACCAGGCTTGTCTTGTTAAAGGGATGATTTGGCACACGTGCTTTGCATCTGCATATTCATATTTCTTTTACAACTGATCTTGTAGGTTTCTAAAACAACAGATATCAGATTTCAAAATACTGACATTTTTGACTGTGATTTCAAAACAGCCTTTTGTCAGTAGCATCTATTTCCAGGGACTCATGTGTAATGTCTGTCACCATGAGTAAATTCTCCATTTACGCTTGAATTAAGCAGCAGTTATTCTTCAACCCTGCCTTTTCCTGGTAACATAAAAGCAACACTTGACCAAACTACATTCCTTTGCTCTGCTTTTCTCTAGCAGTGTGTTAAAGATAAGGTTCAGTGAAACCACATGCACTCTCTTCTGTCTTATGGTCCAAAGGAGAGTGCAGAGGCAAAATATTGGACTCTTCCTTGACAAGCTCAGTTCGGAGTACGGAACAAGATAGTCTGTTCCCAAATGCAGATGAACTAGTACTAAGTGAGACAGGCCAAGTTACTGTTCAATCCACTGGTTTGTGGGTTTAATCCATAAAAAATTCAAACTTGTGGATAGCTCACTTGATCCTGATTTAAACTTATGCCTTAAAAAGGTACATAGTCTGTTAAGTACAAATTCTTTAAGCTGTAAAGACCCTTATGTTGTCTTAAATCTCCCCTAAACGATCATCCTTTGCCTTCTCCTTTAAAGTTTTTAAAATGTGAGCATAGATGTTTATTTTATATATTAAAACTTACATTTTTAATATAAATTTTATATATTAAAATTTGGTCAGTTGACTCTTTAAATGAGTTTTACTCTCTTGTTTGTTCATCATGCGTCAGAATATTTAAGTATGAGCTGAAGTGCCCTGCTAAGATAGCTGAGTTGAGCGAAGTACCTAAAAGAAAAATTCTAGTACTACTGTGAGTGATCACTTACATCAAAATATCAGGACTGTAAAATTTCTGACAAGACAGCAGAGCTGTTCCTTGGTCTGTTCTTGGAAACCTTGAATCCATTTCAGTACAGGTGAAATTGCAGATTTCAGAGTTGTTGTGCACCGACTGATGAATGGGCCTCTCAGCAGAAACATACTTGAAGAAAGCTGGAAGAACCACACCATTTGGTTTCTTGGTCTGTTTGGAAGCATGCAGGTAGATGACTTGTGAAATTCTGACAACTTTGAGTTGATAGGAAAAAAGAGGTGGTTCTTATTCATTTTAGAGAAGGGAGATTTTACAACTACTCATTATTTACAAGAAGCAGGAAGTACTTCTACGCATGCCACACGTGATCAGAATTTGTAAATAGTTTTGGATTTGCAAAGAGGTATTTATTCTCTCTCTGACCAGGTAACATCCTTGGTGTCATACGTGATCACCAGAAATTAGTCAACACCTTTCGGATCTTGCGTCGTGCTGGTTATATCAACGAATTCGTTTCCATCTCCACAAACCTGTCTGACAGATGTGTCTACATTTCCTCTGATGGAGGGAGATTGTGCAGGTAAATTTCTCATCAGAATTACCTCACTGCTGAACTGGCTATAAACTTCTATGCACTGGGCTAAGACTTTTCACAGGAAGTGATTTAAGTAAATTCAGTAAGACTTGAGCATCTCTTTTCTCCTTAAATAGCCCTCAGTCAAAATAAGCAGAGGCTGGGAGAGGCAGAATGGGTTAATGAATATATCCCTATTTTAGGATTGACTGGCTGTGTGCATATTCTGTGTTCACTTCAACAAAGCAGCAGTCACAACTACTGGTGGCATTCTACTTTGTTCATTAATTGAATCTCAGAGCATGTTGAATGCAATTTGAGGCCTGTCAGAAGCTCTAAAATAGTAAATGCACAAACCATCAATTAATCATACCTGGTCAAGAGATCCTGAGTAGGGCCATATTCAGTGGCAGAGAAATCACTTTTCCAGTCAGGGCTAATATGTTTCGTTTGGGAGCTGGCAGTAAAGCTTCCCATTTTTAAAATAAAAGCAAGAGAAATCATGTGGATTTGCAAGGCTTTACCAAGTTTGCTTTGTGGCACCCCTCACCCTGCAATTGTTCAGATATCCCTATTAACCATTTAAAAGTGCTTATTAGTCTTCTAACAGTTATTTAGACTTCAGAGGGGACTCCACAAGTATCTTGTAGCCATTTGCTGCTCTTTATCAAAGCAACTTGTCCAAATAGCAACAGCCCTTGACGTTGCCTTCTTGCATGCCATCCTTTGTGTCAGTGTTTTTGTGTGGTAGGGAAGCCTTCAGAGATCCATGTGCTATTGAAATTTATGGGTTCATCAGAGAGCACCCACAGTAAATGCCTGTACTTTACAGCCTGTAGGCAATTGCAAAATGCAGCCTTGCATGTGGACACTTAAGCACAAACTGTTCACTCTGTTCTCTAAAATCCCTGCAATAACCACGGTACAAAATGCTGTTCTTAGCTTTGTAGTTTGGGAAATCCCAAATCTTTTAAAGCCATCATCAAAATCTGTAGGTAAAACTTGAAAAATTTTAGTTGAACGATTTAAAGGGGGAAAAATGGCTTTCACCTCAAAATTTAAGTCTTGATTTTTCTGATAGACATTTTAAATTGCATCAAACTAAGGTCTGAATAGTTACTGATTTTGTTTATGTGGTTTTATCAGTTAAAGGCTGATAAATTTTAAGAACAGTTTATAGAATAGGTTGTGCATAGGCAGGGTTCTTAGTAATGAACACTGCCTAAGTATTTACTGTAAGAATTCTTTTTTTTTTTTTTTTAATTTCAGGCCGTACATAATTGTCAAGAAGCAAAAACCTGCAGTTACAAACAAACATATGGAAGAACTGGCTCAGGGCTACAGGTACACAATTCAAGTAGTCCATATTCATCGTCACCGAGTAAATACTGTGTGGAGATACTTCAGTCAGTCAATATTTCAGTCTTGGGGTTAACTAATTAGAGAAGTCTGCTCTCCTATTTAAATTCATAATCTTTGTAGGGGAGATTTTCTGTTTAAAGTCAAATTAAGGCTGGTGTTCCTGCTTTGTTACTGCTGTGAGTTTTGGTGAGTATACAGAATAAATACATCTCACAGCCTCATCTTTCTGCAGGTGGAAGGTTTGAGGCAGTATCACCCTCCTGACTGAAAAATCAAACACCTCACAGGAGTATCAACCACCCTAAACTGGGCACATTCAGAGTTTTTGAAAATCCTTGCAGATTCTTAGTAAATGTATTTTTTAAAAAACCCACACTAAAACAAAGGCATTTAAATTTAGCTCTAATTAAATTTCACAAAACTATCATAAAAACATGTGTGATTATCCTTATATTTGCCTACATTTACAGTGATGATGAGTACATATGAGAAGACTTTATTTAGTTATTCAAGTAAGTAACATTCATCTGTCAGACTGTGAAGCAGTGAATGGGCAACAGGATTAATTAAAAAAACACATTTTTCTTCAATATGTAATATGCACAGAACTTTACATGTAGAAGAATTTATCTGGTTTAGCTTTACATGTTGCATTCCTTTAATATATGTACTAAGTATTTTATGTTTGCAGAAATATAAGGTCAGTACTTCTTGTGTAATTTTTAATTTATTTATAGGAATTTTGAAGACTTCTTGCATGAAGGCCTCGTTGAATATTTGGATGTAAATGAAGAAAATGACTGTAACATTGCTCTGTATGAAAATACAATCAATAAGTAAGTATGCATTCAGTAACTGGTACAGGAAAAACTTTCATAGGGTAACTTTCTGAAATGCAAACATATAAATAATGTTACTGTTTCACATTACTGTTACATTTTGACACATACACATTGCTCCCTTGCTAATGGTTGAAACAACTCTAGATGAAAGCTAAAGGGAGAAATCTGTCTACACACATCCTAAGTTATCCCTGGGAAGTTACAAAAAATGGTTCAGATTTTGGGAGAGCTGTTTCTGCTACTAACTCTCAAAAATATTACATACTTAAAGGTATATACTTTCTTTCTCTGGATGTGGCTCTTTTCTTTGTTCTGATCATTGGGCTGCTCATCATAAATAATCTTCTCCAATAGGTATCCAGAAGGCAAATGGTTCCACATGTTATTTGATTATCTTAGCATATCATGATTGTGTGGAAATTTCTTTTCTGGCTATAAAGAAACACCTAGACACCCACCTTACAGTAAGTGGGGTGCTGGAAGGAGACCTTCCCTTTGACTTTTGGATGTATAATAGGCCCCAATAAAAATGTCAGCATCATTCTGTGTGTTCTTTACCAGACATCTTAAAACCATTTTTGATATGTGATTTTAATTCAGAAAGATTTCCAGCTCTGTTATATTCTCCACATATTTGAAGGACCTGCTGCAATTTTTTTTTACTCTTGTCTTCTGACTGTGATTAAAGAGCCTACATTAAATGAAGGATTCTTTTAAATTTTTAAGTCTTCCTATCTTTTTACTGTTTTTTGATGTTTCTCTGACAATATCCTGTAAACTGAAGCCTGAATATGAAATGCTAGAAGTTATCTCTATGAATGTTTGATTGGTAGATTTATGCAGAAAATTCTTTTTCTAAATAATCTGTCCTGGTCAAGTATTCCTGCAAGCTAACAGAAATACATCATTGATCTCAGAGGAGCTGGGTGAGCTCTTCAATTATCTTTAACCTTTGCTAAATGCAATGCATTAACTCTGCTAATTAAATTGCATTGCTCCTACCCAGGCTTTTGAAGACTTTATCACTTTAAGAGATTACTCTTGCATGCTCTTGACTGAATTCTGTATACATGAGCAAAGAAGAGCACACACAATTGCTGTCATTTGTGCCAAAATTAAATAACTTCCACAAAGCACCAGAGCTGAAAAGTTATAGGACAACTGACTCAGCTAGGAAGGTTGATGGGAATGTATCACATAAAATCATTGTTTAATCTAAAAGTGGAGGAGAAAGTGAACTTCCAGTGGACCAGTGTGAGGAAAGGACTCCTCAGCAACTTGCAGGAAACTCAAAAGATTCTTGTACTGTCCAGCAATTGTTTTGAGTTTAGCTTCAGTGCTAACAGTGCCATAAGTATCTGAGCTTGCATCATATGAGCACATTGCTCCTTGTGTTTGGTAATGATACTCCCTACATCCTGAATAGCTGAGTTGTGTACCCCCTTTCCCCAGATGATCATCTTGCATTTTAAATGGTGTGACCACGTTGGTACAACTTATTCTGGTAATGCCACTGATACAACCCACTATCTGGAGTATCCCAGGTAATACAGGCTTCTTTTAGCTGCAGTATCCTCTCTTTATCTTTCCAATCCAACTAGAGGGGTTTTCTTTGGAGTATTTGACTCTAATGTGTTCAGTTTCTTCCTTACGCATTTGTAACTCTGCTTTTCAAACTCATGAGGTCGCCTTTCCTTTCTTGGGCCTGGTTCTGGCAGTGGCATTTTTGACCTGCAGAAATTGAACTGCCCTGTAAAGTTTGAAGGTCTCCCATTAGCACTCTGGAATAGTTCACAAGGTAGTAGGATCTGTGTAGGTTGCATCATCTTTGGTTGAAATAGGATTAACCTCACTGGTAGAAGACATTTGTTGAATACCATAAATGCAAATGTGTATCTACTTCCATGCACTTGTACCCTCTGAAGAAACCTGCAAACTTCACTATCAGTAAGTGTCAGGCTTCTGGTTTTATTGTTTGAAAAGTGTCACCAGTTCTGTGAAGTTCTGCAGAATGGGGGAGCAGTCTCTGCTTCCAGTTTGCTCTTGAGACCATTTTGCAATTACTTGACTGCAGTTTGGATTCTCCCATTAGTATCTTCGTAAGACAGGCTTTAGATAACATAGCTGCTTTTTATCAAGTGGAGAAAAACAGTGGCTATCCTCTGCAGGTGATTTTTAGGTTCTTCAGGTGTATTTGTGATTTATAAAGATTTCTAGCACTAATAGATATTTTCATTGGCTTAATCTTCAGGATTTCCTGGTCTCTTTTTTTAAGCTTTCAGATTTCATTGTTTTTCCAGTAGTACATATATTGTTTATTTAGAAAGTTCCTGCTGGCACTTTTCTTCAGTCTCTATGTGCTTGTGGGTAATTCCTTAGCCTTTTTTAGTTTACAGTGCTTGGCTGTCAATTTTGAGTGTTGCCATGATAAAGACTTCTCTGTCATTTCCTTGGCAAGATCCTAAATTTAAATAATCAAATTAATTTATTTAAATAATTAAAGTCTTCCAAAGGACTTCCAAGAGAAGTCAAAGATTAAAGATGAGATTTTGAGAATGCATTGGGTTTAGATGTCTGGGAGAAGCAATGTACACATAAACCCAAGGTCTCTGTAGTAAATCCAGGACTTGAAAGATAGGCTTTGAATAGGTTCAGTTATAATAATCTGTATTTTGTAATTCCCCACTTCCTAATTATTTATCTTGATTTAAAGTCATATCTGCTCCAGCCAAGCTTTACTGTACACTTCATTCTTAGTTTTGAGTCTCTCCAATTGCATCCCAGTGCATGCTATGATTTGTCTTTGTTGAGCATGGACTTTCTCCTCTGAAGCTCGTGCCAGATAGAACAAATTGTCTCTCTGTCTTTACTCCTTTTCTCTGTCTTTTTACTTCTCATCAATACTGTCTTTTAACAACATAATCACTTCCAAAATATTTGCAGAGCTTTTCAAATAGTGTTGTATTATGTCATGTGCCTATGGCAGTGGATCTGGTTTGGAGACAGATGTTTTCTCCTTGACTGATATAGCTGACCTTGGAAAACTAAAACAGTTTATTTTAATACCTGAATCTGTTGTGCTCTTCCTTTTTCCATCTCCCCAGTGGATTTCTGGATCTCTGAGATTAGTAATTTGATGCAGAGTACTCTCATTACATGAGAAGACATTCCTTAAGGCATTTTGGGTCTTACTGTATAAACCGATGTTTTATTGTCTTACTGAGCCTCCCTCAGGTTGTCATTATCTGGAGGCTTTTCCTCCATTATGGAATTTCATGAACCCTGATTTATTTCTCCTTCATTTCTTTTCATGTGGAAACACTTACAACCAAAAGAAAGTTGTTGGGTTTTTGTAATAAAAATAAAAATCTTGTCGTGAATCCATGTTTTGAGGTCCTACTGACTTACATTCTCCTGAACAGAATAGATTTTGAAGTGTTATGCGATACTGCTAAATTAAATAAATTCTACTGAAATTGTTCACAAGCCTGCCATAATTGGTACTCTTTCTTTCTTTTAAGAGATACAACCCATTTGGAGATTGAGCCTTTCACCCTTCTGGGTGTCTGTGCTGGGCTGATTCCATATCCTCACCACAACCAGTCCCCAAGGAACACTTACCAGTGTGCCATGGGGAAACAAGCCATGGGTAAGACTTCACTTTTTATTCCTCTTTGAAGTGTTATGTAGTTTTTGAAGCTATGTAGCAAAAGTGACAAACAAAAATTCTTTCTTTCCTGATTCACATAAAAGCTTTGCTAGGAAAAGAGCACTTCTTTAGTTTTGAGAAAAGAAAGAGTTTACCTCTGAAACTTGGAAAGATTAATGTGAGAAAAGTACCAGTCAGTTTTACTTAATGAAGACTATATCTGCAGTTCTTAATACTTAAAAGAAAATTTTAATAAACTGGGACACTTTTGCATTTTCTATTGGGTTTTATTGGAAATTATCACGACTTCCAAGTTTTCAGCATATCTGCAGGATTGGCAGAGTGGGTTTTTACTTCTCTTTATGATGCAATGTGCTGTGGGTTTCCAGACAAAAAAGAGTTAAAAAGTGTTCTCACAAAGAGAGACAGAGCACAGATTGAGGAGCATTTCTTTGACTGGTTGAGTAAGTGCCTTAAATATATGAATAGTTAACATTGACATCAGAGAATAAGAAGAATCAAGTGTGAAAGAGAGTAGTTAGTAATTTGAACACTTTCCACAGCCATGGTTTAGACTTTTTGCTTTTGCTGTTTTGGATGAAGGGGGCGAGCACTGAAACAAAATTAATTTTCTGATTACTTATTATTTAATTTGACAGTGTCATATCTGGTCATTAAAACCCAGCTGTTTTGTAAATTTGCTGCAGTTAAGTTCTGATCCTTTCGTTAATACTCAGTGAAAGCAGCATTAAAGTGTCCAAGTCTATGGCCTGTGATCAAGGCAGAGGAGCCTGAGCAGTCATACATCAATTCAGACAGCTGCATTCACAGTGGTGCTCTACAGGCTGGTTTCATGGCTTCTATTGATGGCTTGCTTGCAAGTTGGGAGCTACAGTAGCACAACTCTGTCTCATGAAGGAACTGCCACTTCAGTTAGGTTTAGTAAACCATTTATTTTGTGCTGTGTTTTCAAAGCTTAAACACTACACCTTTTGTGAGACTTCTCCAGCAGAATTAATAGCAAAGTAACTGCCTTGTGCTGAACCATCATGTTGAGCACATGAAAACAGAAAATAGCAAGATGCATGTTCTCTATTTAAATTTTTAAAAAAGGGTGGGTGGAAAGAGGAGCAATGCAATCTTTTTCCTTACAGTTCTCCCCCATCCCATTATCTTTCCCCTACCCCTGAGTCTCTATTTTATGACTATTAGTCTCAGAAGGTTTGGTTAGTTACCACACACAGTTAAGCAGGATCAGTGTGTACAGAAAGCCAATTCAGTATCTGTGGAGTTCTTTTGTAGTTTTCTGTGTGAAGGTTTTTTTCTCCGTTTTGTTTTGAGTGTCATTTGCAATTCATTGTCTGTGTTTTCTGAGGTTGGTGTATTCAGCTGCTTTGACCCTAGGTCTTGCACATTTAGCTCCTTGGATACAATCCTCTGACGTTCCTGCTGACGCTAGGAACACAAAAGCCATTGAATATCTTGAGCAATAAAAAAAGCCTTTGTTTCAGTTTGTTATGACAAAACACCTGACTCAAACAATAAGCAGCTAGATAAAAGTAAATTTTAAAAGTTGGCACATGACTTGAGCTTTATTTTGATCTGTCTGAAGTACCTGCAAACACCTGAAGCTTTTTGTAATAAGTGCTTAAAAAAAAAGCCACCATATGTGGCAATATGTAGGGGCAGAGATGATTTTTCTCTGCATTCACTGATCAGATGAGACCTAGAGGGTATTCCTGAAACATTGCACATACTTTTTTCTGTTTATTTTTGTGAAGAGATGTGATGAAGTACTTCAAACCCCAACCTTTAAGTTACTATCCACTTTAATTGCTTTCGTTCTCCATACTGAGATTGCAGAGCAGCTCCTCATCCAACACTGCCATGGGGAAAGTTTCATGTCCAAGTCCTCTGTGTCACTCCCTCGATTGTCAAAACCTGGAGTGGTGAAGGGAGCCTGGGGTTCAGGCTGGGAGAGGAGAGCCTTGTGCTTGTTGACACTGACCCACCCCCTCTGGCCACATCACAGGGCTGTGCCAGCAGCTTTGGACAGTCTTTTCTTTTTTAAGTCTCTTTTTTAAGCAGCATCAAGCTAAGGAAAGGTGTGAAAGCACAAGTAAGTGGAGAGTGAACATCAGAGATTGGAATGAGGTCTGTAATTCAGTGTCCCTGACAAGTATTGAGTCCTAAAATAGTGTTTCTTCTGGAGAGCATTACATGTCCTGAAACCTCCCTTTCAGGGGTAGATGAGTCATCTTGTTGGAGGACTAGAGCTGCACTTAATGACCAAACTGGATTTCAGTAAAATTAAATTGAAATAAAACCCCTCACTTTTGGCATAGATTATTTACCATGTGTTGCAGGTTGAACTGTAAGACTGAGAGGAAGTTAGGTAGTAAATATAACAGCAGCTGCAAAGACCTCAGTTGAATGTTGACATTTCAGTGCAAGGTTAACAGTTGTAGCTTAAAATCTCAGAAGTACTTAAGATGAAAATACATGACTCTCGTATTTTCATTTTAAGTACTTCTGAGATTTTAAGCTACAACTGTTTGCAATTTGTTTTTCAATTGCAAACAAATGAAATGTTTGCATTTCGTGTGTTAGTAAAATAATGCTTAAGAGGATCAAAGGCTTCTAGTTAGAGAAAGTTAGAGAAATAGTTCTAAACTGAGCTTTTAAATTCCATTAAGACATAAAACCCTAGTCAATTTTGCACATTGTACATCTGTGACTGTGTAAAAGCCTAATTTGAAGAATGAAAAAATACAGTTTTCCTGCCAGTAATCCCCCATATTGCACATGCACATGTGCTGCTGTGTAAGTGATGGTGTGGGTACACAAAGCAAGCTGTACACTCACAGCACAACTGTGCACTGCAGCTTCAACCCAAAAGACATAACGCAAGTCTTGACTAAGAAAAGGAGGGTTTGGGTGTTGATTATTACTCTAACCTCTGAAAGAAAAGGAAGTATTTGAGGGGACAGACATAGGTGGGTGAGAGCTTTGTTGTAGAAGCTTATAATGAAGCAAAAACTTTGATATCACAAAAAAAGCCTGTTAATGTATCATGTACTTTCTGCTTCTGTTAAGTAGCAAAGCTCTTTATATTCTGCTCTGCCTTGTACAGTAGCCAGCTGAATGTGTTAAAATTGAGTTGAGAAGATAAATATGCTTCAAGGAACTGAGTGCTGGGGGATTTTGACAGTTGTGAAAATTCTCTGGTGGACTGAGAGCCAGAGTCCTCCTAAATTTTGTACAGCTAGCCTAGGGGCACAAAATCTAAACAAACCTCAAAGCAAAACCAGCTGTTGCTGGTCATCGCAGCTGGATCTGGGTGTGCTGTGGCCGCAGTTCTGTTCTGCCACTGCTCTTTGAGGAGTGTTTGTGCTCTGCAACAAGACCTCGTTTTGACACCTCTCCTCTCCTTAGTAGTAGGCACAGAAGTGCTGAGGCAGAAATGAGCTCCCCCCCCCCCTACATATTTTACCCATAGTCTTTTTAACCCACTCCTTAATCTTTCTACTGTGAAAGGAGTATTTCTAACACCTAACATCCAGATCACTTAATGCATGTACTGTGACTGTCTGTCTGAGCTGAGTCAGAGCCCCCTCCACAAGGTTTATCACAGCATTTAAAAACTGTATTTCTTCCTCTCTTGCTTTGTGCTCATATAAAAGGACAGCATCATAGAAAATCCATGGAGAAAACAGGGGAAGTACAGAATTACAGCAATTCTTTTCTTGACATGTGCAGTAAAAGCCCTTTTGGCTCAAGTAGATTGATTTCTGTATCCTTGTTAATTTAGATTGTACAGTTTAATGTTGTTGTAAGTGATACACCAGAGAATTGGATTAATGCTTGTTTTTTAGCTGGCTGTTTGTTCTGGTGAGTTCTTAAAACTTTCAGCATTGGAATAACAATGCCTCATTTATGCTAAATATCAGTAGATAGTGCTTTTGTAGTGATTATTTCACACTAAAGGATACTCAAGTCATACTTAAAAAGAAGGGAAAAAAAACTGTCAGGAAACGGAAAAAAAAAAGAAAGAATGCACACGTGCATTCACAATATATCAAGTACCGAGAAAAGCAAGAAAATCATCTTTGTTGTATCCAGGTCAACCTTGTGTGTTTTGCTTTAACCAGGGCTAATTACCAATGAAAAAAATTGGTTCTTGCTGGTGGGATAATTATAAATGCTAGTCATTGTGAGCAGGGTTTGTTATGGTGAACTTTAATTATACTTTACTTTTGCTTGGTTGTTTGGCTGGAGCAAACAAGGACTCTGTTCTTTCAGAGAGAAAACAGAAATAAAACTAGTGACTTCCTTCATTTCAGCGCCCACACAGAGGGCTCGTCCCAACATACCAGTCCTCTGAAGGGAGCTGCTGCTTTATTTTAAATAAGCAGATTGTGGTTTCAGGCTGTGGTTTGCTAGCCCAGTTTAGAGAAAGGATTATTTGTGTAACCATTAAATCCTAGCATTAGGAATAATATTGCTGATATATGGCATATTTTTTGGCTAATTTATTTAATTTGTGCTCTGGAATCACTCTTTAACCAGTTTCTTTCCTGCTAGGATATCGGTCATTGATATATATGTATATGTTTTCCATTTGATACAGCATTCATCTCCTGAAGAATAGCCTGAATATAATTTATTATTGAAGCTCAGAATCTCAGTAATGTCAGTTGCTTCTGGCTCCCAGACAGTAGCAGTTCTGTTAGGCTTATCTGAACTTCTGATAAAAATGCCAGTTTTGAAATACATGAAACACCTGAAGAGAAATAATTTGTGTTACCTGAAATATGCTAAAGTGTCATCTGAAATCTCTGATATATAGGGGAGTCCCACAGATTGTTACTGAGGTGTAAAGGACACCCTTAAATTGTAAAAGATAAAACTGGTGCTCCAGACTTCATCCTGTCTTAGCATCCCTAACCAGTGAACCATAGCAGGTATAGTGTATAAGCATATCAGAGGAGAAAAAAATTGCAAGCAGTTTGAAAGTTAAGTTTGGCATGACTTTCTCTTGGAAAGATTTCTCTCAACATCAGGAAAATGTACCTATCTGTGAAACATTTAAGCTGAACTTCACTGCAACCTATCCTGAAAGCACACAAATTCTAAATGCAGAGGGGAATAATGTTCTAAACCTCTTAAGTTTTTAATTTGGAAGTATATTTTCCTATCTGTATACTGGGAAAAGTAGGGGACTTGAGTCAAAAGTACAAAGGGAACAATGTCTAACTGAAATCTCAGGGTATATCAGAAATAGGGGGCCTTGCAGGGTGGGACTGCAAAGGTCTTTAGTCTCGAGGAATCCAGGCCTTACCGGGTTGTATCTTACTGGAGACAAAAAATACTGTTCAAAGATGATTCAATTCCTTATACAAGAAGAAGACAGAAAGACATCTGCTTTGAAGCAACAGACAAGCCTGTCAAGTCTACCAGATTTTTCTTGTCATTTGAAAATTCTGTACCTATGTCACTGAATCTGCTTTCTAGAACCTGGAAAAGTCCAGGCCAGCTGTAACAGTCCATTTTCAGACAGTAGCTGTTGAACTATCTCTCCATTCTTGTCCTTGGGAAGGGTAGACCTGTTGTGGTTTAGGAGAGTGAGCTTAGTGCCAAGCACAGGATAGGTTTTGGAAATGCCTGGGTTTAGAGTTTGATTTTCTAGACACTTTATGTAAATGGGAATTGCAAGTAGATGCATGTAAAATGTGAAGCTGACCTCCCCAGTAAGCAGGTTTGTGTTCAGATGTGCTTCCTGGCTGTGTGAAATCTTCCTTGAACACTGACTGCCTTGACCTTTCCAAGAAAGCAGCCAGGTTCTGATACTGCAGGACAAAATGGAAAGGTTTTGAAAGACTTGCATCTTAAGGACAAAGTACTGCAGAATGTTTAGCACTTAAAAGTTTAAATTGATGTTAACTTTTCAGACTGTAATTTCTTAATTGCTTAGAAACATAGCATAGTCCTGGTACAGCAAACTCCAATAACATGACTGCCTTAACTTTTGTTCTGCTACACAACAGTTTATGTTTCCCCGCTGGGTCTTAATTATTTTTTCCTCAGATTTCAGGAGACACTTTGGCATTCTGATGGGACAGGGCCAAAAATTTCAGTCTCAAGCTGGGAGGTCTATACAAAGGGTTGAATTCTGAACTATAAATTTAAAATTAATTTCATGTAAAAAGACAAATATCGAAGTGGACTTCTACTGTAGTCTTTCTATCAATGGTGCTTCTAATATTAGAAAGTAAATCATTCTTGGCCTGCTGCTAGTGGTATGCTTTGTTAATACTTTTTCCCATTCTAACACAGGCTGCTGTTGAGCTAATTATTGTACAAAAAAGGAAATAATGTTGAAGATGAAGAGCTTGATCCACAGTTTCTCTTGAACTCATTGATAGTCTTACTGTTGATTCTCATGAAATTTTGGATCAGCTCTCTGAAACACAAGTTGAACTCCACAAAAAAACCCAAACCCAGTGGCTATAAGAACAATAAAAGCAAACTTGATACTTGCAGGATTCAGTATTGTAATTAAAAAAAAATCTTATCTGTATTTTTTCAAATGGCTTTTATTTCTTTTGTTGTTGTTCTTTTTATATTGATGCTTAGGTTTTCTCTGTTCAAGAGAAAATAAATATTACTGGGAGCTTAAATTAAGAAACTACTTATATATTTATTTAAATATAATAATGTAAAATTGTTTTGGTTTGAATTGTTTTATTATTTTTCCCCTTCTTTTCTTGAAGAATTTCTATGTGATTTTAATTAATTTGCATTTTGGTAACTTTTTAACCAAAATATTCCTAGAAAACTCAGTAATGTTCGCTGCTTTATTTTTTTCTTTCACATGCAGGTACTATTGGGTACAACCAAAGAAACAGGATAGATACTCTGATGTATCTCCTGGCCTATCCACAAAAGCCAATGGTAAAAACAAAAACAATAGAGCTGATAGATTTTGAGAAACTCCCTGCTGGACAGAATGCCACAGTCGCTGTGATGAGCTACAGTGGCTACGATATTGAAGATGCTCTTGTCTTAAATAAAGCCTCTTTGGACAGAGGTAAGATCCATCAACTCTTTCCCACTTCTCCAGTGTGTGTTCCAATATATATTCTAATAAGCTTGTTTTCTCATAGTGTTATCCTGTAATAACTTTTATTGCAGTTATGAGCATTAGATCTTCAGTTAAGAAATTGAATTCCCAAACTGCTTTGAATGCTTTTGTTGGTTTTCTGTATGATTAGAGATTGTAACTCCATGCATACAATAGTGTGGTGAGGTTGCCAACATGCATATAAAATTCTGAGTCTGGATATTATAAGAAAAAATGGCTAACTTCTGACCTCGGATAAAAAAAGTGTAAATACTTCGTTTACAAAAAACATAAGGCATGAGTTAATCTGTTCTGTTGGGCTTGCTTTGTAGATTTTGTTTACCTGAACTTTTGTTCATGACTAACAGAGAGGTCTCATTATTTCCACCAGTAACGAAAGCAGTAGATGAAATTAGATTTGTGAATATATTTAGGAAAGGAATAGAACCCGAGGCAGCTTGTGAGCTTGGTGTTCTGAGGGAGCAGCAGCAGTATTGCCTACTTTCTGAGAGAAAATAATGGTATTGTCTAAAGCAAAATAATTTAGTATTTATCCAGAGCTAAATTAATTACCTGCTTCCTTAAAAAAAAATACCAACTCTGTGGTGCAGTGTATTTTAAGTAAAAGTACATAAGCACCGAAGGGAAAGTTAACTAACAGAGACCCATGTTTGTGTAGGTCTAGCCTCTCTGACTCTCTCCACAATTCTTCAGCACTTCATGTTAATGCTGCTGAGGGCTGGAGGAGAGTTGCCTGAACACTTAGTCTCTCTTCTCTCCCTTTTCTCCATAAATTCCTTTGAGAGCAGGCATAGTGCAAATGATCAAGCTGGTTTTAGTTTCGGGTGGCCAAAATCAGATTCTTCCATCACTTTATTCCCTCCTCAAACTCCCTTCTTCCTAGTTGCTAGGCAGCAGTAATAGTATTCCTAGACATGTATCTTTGGCATTAATGTCTGCTGCATTTAATTTATGCCTCCTTTTCTAAAACAACAACAGGCATGATTTAAAACTGAATGTTTTCTTTTCTGGTAGACTGGTAACATTTACAGGGAGAGCTGTGGTGCTTGTCAGGAATTACTTGACATAATCTGAAGATATAGATGTACTGTATGTGGCTACAGCCATCTTTCAAATGAACTAAAATAATGCAGGATTATTTGCAAGCCTTGTTCTTGGCTCTCTGTAATTCTAAATGTAATTAAAGCTTTTAGTATCATGGTTAGTTGCTGTACTTGGAGAGAAACTCCACAGATGCTACTTTTCCTCACCTGAAACCCACTTATTTTATAACAGTACATGTAATTTTAAGTGAGGAAAAGAAGAATAATGGCTTGATTATACTAAACACTCAGTTAGTACTTTCTTGTTAGACTAGCTTATGCCAGCCACAAACATGAATAAAAGTTCAGGTTTCTTAGAACTCATGAAAGGAAAAGGTGCTCCTCTCACCCTATTACAGTCCCATGTTACATCCTCCTGGAGACCACCAAAATTATTCAAGAGATTCAGTGATTTCAAGAGAAATTATGTGTGCAGAGATACAGAAGCAGATTAGCACAGTTCAGAATTGGACTGTAGTCCAGTGTCTAAAATGATCTGTACTGTACATGATTTGATGTTTAAGTTATGCACCACCAGGTATCCGTGTACAACGTTATGCATATTCAAGCCAATGAATAATCTAACTAATAAAGAATATTTTATATTCCATAGCTCAGATTTTATCCTGGTCATGTGTTATACAGGATCTTTGAATTCCTAGGCAGATGACTTTGTGTTCCATTTTAGGCTTTGGAAGGTGTCTCGTGTACAAGAATGCCAAGTGTACACTGAAGCGTTACACGAATCAGACGTTTGATAAAGTGATGGGGCCGATGCTGGATGCAGCCACCCGTAAGCCCATCTGGCGCCATGAGATTTTAGATGCTGATGGTATCTGCTCTCCAGGTAGGTCAAACTGCATGTTCACTCAGGGCATGTTCATATTCAAAGTGGAAATTAATGTTCTGTCAGTATTTCTTGTGCACCTTGTGTTGTACTTAGCATCTTGGGAGTTTTTTCTCTTGAGGACAACGGTATTGTGATGGAAAATTTTAAAAAGTTAGTTCCTCAAAGCAGCATGTTACCAGTCATTGGAGGGGACTTTTGTACAGGAAAAAAAGTAGCTTTATATTTAAGTAGAAGAGTGAGTTCTTAATTATGTGAATCTACTGAAGCATTAGAATTTGTATTCTTATGTTCCCAAGCTGGCAAGCTCTTAATACTGTAGTTTTTCCCTGTTTGTCTGTCATGTACTGTTGTTTTCTTAAGGATAAAGACAGACTCCGTATTATTTTGATTTCATGCATCAAAATCTCCTAGCAAGATGTCAGTTAATGCAGTTGTTTGAGGAAGTAAAACCTTATGGTTTTAACACTTTAGAAAGATGTTTGGGCAGAGATAAGAAAAATAAATAGAAATGTAAAGAGAGGTGTATAACTTTTCAGTGGTAATAGATTTGAGAAAGAATTCTCCTGTACTGTCATCCTTTAGTTAGAAAATGGCTTAATAGATCTGCTAAGATCTAGTAAGAAAGGTGTTTTAAAGGGCACTAAATTTAATTCCATTATAGTAACACAATTGGGTCAGTTTTGCTCCATCACAATGGAGCTTTCAAAGTTAATTAAGAAAAAAAAGGCAAAAATCTTCTGAAGTATTAGGATAGATAGGACTGGTCTGGACTCCAGATTGAGACTGTTCTCAGCATGTAGGTAAAAACCTGTTTGAGATAGTTCATGTGGGCAGAAGAGACACAGGCTGAAGATCAGTGTAATTTAGTGGAGGAGGTGGGAGGTAGATACTTGGTGTGCAGTTGTATCACTGGGCATCCTCCTGATCTGGTTTTCAATGTCAAGGGCAGGATAAGGGAATGGAGCAGGGAGAAGCTATATATGACACCAGTATCAATAGAAGTATGTAAATACAAGGGGACTGACAGTAGTTTTGCACAGCTCATTGTAGAATGATGGGCTGTCCCAAATTTAGGTGTGAATTTCTAAAATTTGTCAATTCAGTCATGACAAAGTGTTTCCTCTAAATTTTCTCCATACTTAGAGCAGATGACTTCAGATGCTTTTGTGCAGACTTTTGATCCAGGCTATGTTGAATAGCTGTTCTCATAGTGCACCCAGCATGCAAGCTGCTCTGCTTTGGTTTACCAAAAAAACTGGTTTAGTGATTCCCTTACCATTCAATATTTAGCCAAACAGCAGAGCATACTTCTTGGTATGTTCCAGTTTGTCTTCCACCTTTTTTTTTTTTTTTAAAGCTTAAAATGTATTTCTGACACAGATACATTTTAATGGTGCCTTTTCTTCTTGTTTTCTGTAGGTGAAAAAGTAGAAAACAAGCAAGTTCTTGTGAACAAATCTATGCCAACTGTGACCCAGACACCTCTGGAAGGAAGCAGTGTGCCTCAGCAGCCACAGTACAAAGATGTGCCAGTAACGTATGTTGCAATATAGCTTCAGAGCTGGGCAAATTACATGAAGGAAAGTTGTCTGAAAAAATATTCAGTTCTAGAAAACTCCCTTCTCCTTATAGTTATACCTATATTTGGCTGTTGTTTAATTGAAGATCAAGGAATTGGCAATATATGAGGAATCTTTAGCTGTCAAGAAGAGCCCATGTGGAAAAAAATCCCATACCTTGTCCTTTACAAGTTCAGCTTAATTCTCTGTTAGTTTCTATTGCAACTCTTAAAACTTTTCTTTTCCAGAAACATGCTGTACTCTGGAACTTGTATGTAAATATATATATAAATATAAAATCCTTTTTCCTCATATATAAGTTCCATAAAGATTACAGTTTGGTCAGGAGCTTACCAAGACACAGATAGTTGTCTGTAACTTGTATTTGGTTCATAGAAGTAAAACCAATGTTTTGGCTTCTTTTACTAGCTACAAAGGTGCCACTGATTCTTACATTGAAAAAGTAATGATTTCATCAAATGCAGAGGATGCTTTCTTGATCAAAATGTTGCTGAGGCAAACCAGACGTCCAGAAATTGGAGATAAATTTAGCAGTCGGCATGGGCAGAAAGGTAAATAAAAATAAATTCTTGTTGTATATTCCTACCATATGTACATAATGTATGTTTCCATTGATTGGTTCAGATCTTTTATGAATACAGTGGTAGAAGGTCATATCCCTTTTTTTTATGTTCACCTAATTTAGCAGTGATATTTCTGAAACAGATACGTATTAGCAAAAACAACTCTTGGTTGGTCTGTGAATCTGGAAAATGCAGTAGTTGCCCAGTTTAAACAAGTACAGGATTTTTGAGGTTTGGTTGGGTTTTTTTTTTTTTTTAAGTCACAATTTGGATTTAGGTAATAGATTTGTCAGTGGGTTGTCAATAGATTGGAGAGGTTCTGAACAGACAGAAGAGAGATTAAATGGGAACTTTGCAGGTCTGTGCAGACATTCTGGTCTAAAAACAAGACTGCAGGTAGATAACTAAGAACCATGGTGTAAAAGGGAAGCAAATCAGGAACACAACTAGGGGTGCACCAGCAAAGAGCAGAAAGAAAGGGAATGTTTTTAAAAATACACCTGGGACATGATATGGAGCAACTCTGGATCTTCAGACCAAAATCTGAAAATGAGTGCCCATTAGGAAGCTGCTTGGTGGCGTGCAGTTCTCAAGTTTTAATGTTACTAGGAAAATGAAAATCAGGAACCTACTTCTATATCTGCTGAAAAATAGCGGTGACCTCTGTTTGACCTGAATGTAAAAAAATATGAGTATCAGATCATCCTCCTAATCTCAAAGAGTTGGAAGGTGTGGAAAGGGTGTTAAGAAAGAAGTGACAGCCTGACTGTAACCAACTTAAAAGCATGTTTTGTTCCCATTGGTGTCAGTATGGGACAGGTTTTGACACGTTCTCAGCATTCTGTACACTTGGAAAATCAAGATTTGTAGTATTTGAAGCATGACTTTCTTTGTTAATGTATGTGCCGTGCTATTACCTGGGTTTTGTAATCTTGTTACATTTTTAGGTTTTATTTTGGCTTGAGAACATTGCTTGGTCTCTTGTCAGATGTGATGGAAAGGTAAAGAGGTTGATATTACTAAATCCTTTCCATTGCAGCCCATACACCCCTTTCAATCCTGTCCTAATAAATCCTGGCCAGGTGTAACTGAAGTGAAAGACTGCATCCCTGTTGTGAGATGCAGAGCTAACCACTGTAATCCACATTTCTGTGGCATCCAGGTTAGGGGATCAGGACATCTGCCTACAGCAGACCTGTCAATCAGAAGAGGTAAAATGGGTGCAGAAGGCAGTGGTTGATCACAGTGACAGCTGTTACCAGAGACTGCTTCAAGTCTGTGTGTTAGCTGTAAGAATAGTCAACGCAGCCTTTCTCAGTACATCCAGCCCTCTGCAAGGTCATCTGTAATTCCACTGTGTTTTTCCACACACCCACAAAACTGGTTTTTGAAACTCTGTATTCTCAGGAAATACTTCCATTGTTTCTGTTGCTATTAAGGAAGAGAAACTCTTCTCATAAGCATTGAAACGTTTTTCCTGATTGTGTTTTCAAGATGGTTTTTAATCTAAAAATACAAAGCTATTCCTACTGAGTTCCCAGGTGATTTGGGAATCAGTACTGTTGAAGGTTTCAAAAAAGTAAAGAGCAGCATTACGTACTTGACCTTCCTTATAAAACTGAGTCTAGTTCTTGCACTGCAGCCTTATAGGATAGTTATGATAAGTGAGGGGAGGAAGAGCTTCAGAGTTGAGCAATTGCAATGTTCAACTGCCCCATTCTTCCTTTTCTCAGGGAAGTTCCTCCTTCAGGAAGATTTTATGTAGATTCTCTTTCAAACACTTTTTCGGTCTCATACACAATGGAGTTGTACAGTGCTTAAAAACTTAGGAACACTGTTAGAGCAATGACTTATTTCTTGGTACATGTTTCAGCTTTGTGTAATTAAACCCTTCTCCTTGTAAGTGGTGTGCAGTATTTTAGCAGCATGTTATTTTATAATAATGCAATCAGTACTGTGCAGGACAAATTTTCTTACTAGAATTTTCTAAAAAAGCCTCCAAATTATATTAAAGAAGCTGCCTCATTAATCATGATAAATATTTATAGGGACTTACCTGAAAATTTTAAGTAGATTAGTTTTTTCTCCTACTTTGGGCTATTAATGTACTCTAATTAGAATAGTTGAACAGAATGTAAATGAACTTTTTTTCATATCCCTCCAAAAAATAATAAAAAGAATGCTCCACAAATGTAGAACTATGACTGGAAGTGGAAGAATGACAGAAGGAAACAGAATTCTGTCAGGCAGGCTGCAGTATGGCTTTAGAATGCTGAGGACCGTCCATATGAAAAAATGCACATAAGACATCTCACAGTGTAGAACAAGCAACTACCTGTGGAAATCGCATGGTAATGAAAAGCAGAATCCTTAAATGCTGTAGGAAACTTTGAGGGTACCCATAATTATGCCTGGCATTGCATCAGGTTAACAATGGCTGGTCACCCTCTGTCTGTGCTTGGGACTATAATAATGATCATAATAAAAAGCCAAACCCATCAATTATTTAGAATGTCACTTTCAGCTTGGTTTTGGAGATGTGAGTTGGAACATTGCAACAGTTTTGTTACAGAGTTTGCAGGCATGTGCCTGTAGCTGTCCCATACATCAATCTGTACTCATAGTCCCTTGTGATCAGGGGAGTGATCATATTCCAAATTATTACATTTTACTAGGACTCATAGCCTTCCTGGCAGTAAACCTCTCCGTTCACTGCCCTGTAGTGCATTATAGAAAAAGATGTTGCAGTAAATAAAGGAGGAATATGGAGAAGATACATTTGATAGATACTAAGAAAAATATACTGACAAAACAGTGCAGTTCACTGTTTTGCAGTTTAACAATACAACAAAGAAGCCAGTACTGACAATAGCAGAACTGGAGAAAAGGCATGAAAAGGAAAGGGAAAACCTCCTTTGATAGCTTTTTAACATTACATCTGGTGTCATCCTCTGACATCAGACTAGGGAAGGATCAGTTGTATCAGAAGAATATAGACACTCATGAAACAGAAATCATAATACTAACTGTTTAAATTTTTTCTATTGAGAGAATTTTTAATTAGCTCTGAATTTATTCTCTCATCTTGGTCTGAATGTAGGCAATTATGACTTCTATGGAGTTTAATTTGTGACTGTTAGCTTTAAGCCTGCCATAGGGCCATTTGAACATATAATGATCTTAAACTAGCAAGTACCTTGGTTCAGCGAGAAGGAGAAAAAACATATGTCTGTCTGCATTGTCGGTCTCTTTGTGAAATATATTTATTTTCTAGGAATGTAGGAAGATGAGATTTGATTTCATGGAATCATAGTAGTAGTGGGTTTTAAATACTTAAATATCTGCAAAATAAGAGATTGCACAAACCATGTCTCAAACTTTTTGATGGTCTTTTTCTTGTATGCCAAATTGATTTGTATTTCAAAGCTCTGCTTTGTCACTGGAGCAGAAGGAAGCAGAGTAAGGGAATTAGAAAGTGTCTGGGATACAACAGATTAAATCTCACAAACCAGCTTTAGCCTTTTGTTACAGAAAAGCCTTTCGTTAAATACGTAGGTAGATTTTGTAGGCCTCTGTAATAACACAGATCTATGTCACTGCCTCTGTATTTGCTGCCCTGTTTGTGTCCTCTCACATGTCAACATGGTATTGGCAAGGGTCACCACTTCTGGCCTGTCCACCACACCCGCTTTTCACATGAGTCCATGTTTTAAGTACACTCCTTCCAAGCTGCCTGTAAAAGGTTGCCTGTCCTTCAAGGCTTCTCAGAAAGAATTATGTGGGGAGAAGGAAAAAAATCCCAAATAGATGAGGCCACCATGTTGTATTCTTAAATGCAAATATTTTGCTTTATTTTCATATTCATCTTCAAACTGGATATTGCAGTAAGATCTTCGGGACTGGACTGTCTCTGTAGTCTGTAAAGTCATTAAGCTTCTAGTGTCTCACAAATAAATCCTCTCTGGTAGTTATATGTTTATCCTGAACTGTAGGATTTTGTTTTCACTTATGTTGCATCATATATTTTCCAGGAGGATAAAAAAAAACCTTCTTTTGGTTAATTATTTTGTTGTTTTAATCTTGTATTCTTCAAGCAAAGTCACTTTTCAAAGTACAGAAGGCAAAAGGATTGTTAAGCTAAAGAAGCTTCATACGAGTTCCATACAAAGTAAATTATTATATTTCCAGATTTCCTCTTGCTTTGCTACAAGTCACAATGAGGAAAAAGTTGGGCTCCTTTGATGTGAAAAAAAGCAATATAACACTTCTCTGAAAGAACATTTCTCAGTCTCTCATGTGAAAAAGGATTAACACCTCCAACAAAGGTCCTGTAGATCACAGAACTAAGCAGCAATACTGAACAGTATTCCTGAGGAGTGGAAAAACTGTATTTAAGCAAGAGATTGTTTGAACTGGCAAACAGAAGCTTTTTAATAGCTGAAGATCTAAGATAAAGGATTAAACCTTTCTGAAGTATCTGCACTTAAACAACTCTAAAGACAAGGAAGCAAGTTTAAATTCATGAAAGATGGTCTTTGTTTTCCTAAATGAACCATGTTCTTTAGTGTCAAAACAAAATCCATTCACTGCATTATCAACTACATAAACTTCATGACAATCCCTCTCATCTACCAAAGTCTAACCTTGCTTACTTTTTAAAATATTTATTAGTTTGAGCATCTGCCATCTGCTTTCCTAACTTCATAGTGGAGATCAACTTATCTTTTTCCTTTTAATGGGCACTTGTACAGTACAGATAAGCAGAACATTTAAAATAAAACATTAGTTTTAAATGGCTACTTGTGTAATTTCCTCCCATGTTACAAGTCAGAATTAGTACTTTATCTCTAATAGAACGTCAGTGAGTTTATAGTAATTAAATGGTTGAAGTGGCATTAAAAAGAATTTGCTCGTAATCAACTGCAGGAATGTGGGATGATTAGTAGTTATTAGGCATCAGGGAAGGTAGGGATTTCTTACCATATTTTTATCTTCAGAAATTGAATTTGAGAAAATGTCAGAATGCCATTAAAACTTCTCATACTGTTTTTTCTATTTATTTTTAACAAAACCACTGCTTAGCTCCCTGTCTTAAGAAGAAAATTACAGCATTTTTTATCTCAAGCAGCAAACAGGTAACCTTCTGACCTTTTCAGTAAATCCTCAACTGAACTTCTGAAATTAGGGCGATTTAGCATTTTATGGCACAGAGTAAAAATCTCTAATTCTGTTTCCAAATAGTGTATCCTGAACACACATTTTATTAAGCTCTTGACTCATTCAGCCATGTGTATTTTGTAAAGTTCCTATGGTTATTGTTTTACAATAGCTGCTTCCAGAAGCATTGTAAGGGTTTCAATTAATCAGCTCTTTGTGTGCTTCAGACTATGCAAATTTATCACATCAGACCATTCAGCAGCTCATGGGAAAGCAGTGTACAAACTGTATTGTCTTCTAGCACCTCCTCTCATTTAGAGTGATGTTTTTAATAAGAAAACTAATCAAGTTTACTTATGCATTATTTATCTGTTAATTTTAATTCTGTTCTTTACCTCTTATGTCAAATGGGATGTAGCAAGTGATATGATAGATCAGTGAATGATTCAATATTGAACAAAGCTTATGTGATGCAGCACTTTTTTCTTCTAGACTTCTTTTATGCTTAGTTAGCCAACACAGTATGTAATTAGAGAGTTTTGAAGCAGCTGTACATTCGTTGTTCAGCCTTACTAATTTTTGCAAATCTGTCACTTGTCCGTAACATACAGTGCAGTGTTACTGCTACAACTTTGCTTAATTATGTGATGTCTTATTTCTCAAGAGTATTTCCAAATTCTGGCAAATCTGGCAAAGCTAAAATAGACGCCTTTCAAGTCAGTTTTAGCTCTTTTACCACCGTATCATTAGAATGAGTAAACAAGCACATTTAGTAACGCGCTTCTTTTTATCTTGCTGATAGAAACTGGTATTGCTGCTGCTTCTATTCACATCGTCTCCTTTGCTTTCTAATGTCCCTCCTGCTGGTAGTAATTAGTTTTCTATATTAGGTTGTTTTGACTTATTTGATGATTTTTTTTTTTACCCCCCCATTTGGCATGTGTGTGTATAATAGGCACCTTATCGTAGCCTGGTGAAAAACTTTCCCATAGTGTTGTGTTCTGTCCCTGCCCCCTCCCGGCCGCCCCCCTTCCCCCTCTGCACTGAACCGCGCTTTGAGTCCGGCTGCACTCGTGTTTGTCAGCAAACTGTAAAAGCAGCCACACGAAAGGTACCAGCTCTGGAAACCTGAGTTTCTCCTGATTAGGAAAAGAAACTCAGACAAAAGTACAGGGGCGAGGGGCTCTTTATGCTGTCAGTGCCTTGTGGAGGTACATGGGTTTGAGATGCTGTCAGCATTGATGCTGATAGCGTGTGTGGGGCTGGGGGCCATTGTGCATAGTCAGGGGGCTGTCATTTATTGGCTGCCATACAATAGCATTGAAAAACACTGCCTATGGCTGTTTTATACTTGCATGTTAAACCACTGTGGATGTCTGATTTAAGGTTATTCTAATTTAAACTGTTACCCTTGCATTAAGCTGCCGTGCTTATTAATCCACTTTTTTTTCCTTTTTGATATTGTAAAAGACTTTCTTAGCATTTTCACTGAATTTCTTTCTAAGGTGACATTACAAAATAGGTACACAGAAGTTTTTTTCTAGAATTTAATTTGTTTTTTAAATGAAAAGAAATTAGATGTAGCAAGTTGCTAGGTGCTTTCTTGCTCAAGCACATAACCATCTTGTTAATCCACATTAAAAAACACATTTTGGTTTTGGTTTTGTCTGCAGCCTTTTCTGGTTGTTAGTATTTGATTCTGGTCCCAGATGAGACATCAGAATGTATAGGTGAGAACCATTCAGACCCACTGCAATATAGAATTCAGTCTCAAGTTGTATTACTCAGTTCCAGATGCAGCATATAAAAATTGTGAAAGGAAGGGAAGTGAATTAAACCAAATTATTCCATGTGTCCTTTATGAATGCTGGGGATCAATTTTCATGTGATGTCTAAATCAGTAACAATTAAGAAATACTAGCCTCTAGTATGAGCCACAGAGCAAAATAGCCTCCTAGTTTGAGTGTGCCTTATTTATGAATATTGTATGGGGTGTAGTTGAGCAGCTCATTTGTGAAATGAAGTTCGTACTTGAACAGGGTTTAGAACTTGAGGCTGTTTTAAATCCAGCCTCCTCTCCTTTACTGTTTTATTGGCCAGTTGCAAGTGGTAATTCCACTTACATGGATTAATTCACTTGGTCACTTTTTTGCAGCTGTTAGCTTGCCTGGTACAGCTCTGCTGCAAAAAAGAAAAAAAAGAGTAACAAATTCAGGAGCTTAAAGTGTAGAACTGTGAGCGTTAGTCTCCTAAAGACCTTCTGAAAGCAAGCAATTGCAAAATAAAATCAAGTTTACATTTTAAATGAATTGCAGTTACTTACTTTTAGAAGTAGCATTGTATATAGGAAAGGTATCTTTCAGCTTTTATAACAGTTGAATGAACTTTCTTAAAACATAGGGTAGGAAGAAGCTTCTCTATCCTCTAAATGCACACAGACATGCTATAGATCTGCTACAGGCTCAGCAACTTCTTAAAATACAGAAGCTTAGAACTGAGGCTTTATAGCTTTCCCTTTTTTTTTTTTTTTTTTTCGTTTTTTTCCCCCTCTCTGTAAAATAGAAACTTTATAAATGGCCTAGTAAGCTTCACATTTCTGGATTCTGTCTAAATATTTTGTTTTTAACTTCTAAGCTCATTATGCTGTCTTTGTGTTAACTTGTATTAAAATCTGTCAGCTATGACTGGTCTCATAACCACAGTCAGCGGACCAGAATAAGTTAATTATTTACTTGTGTCACTAGTGCTCTTCATCTAATGAAATGCACAGCTGTGTTAGATCTGCAGTTGGGTGTGTAGGTCCTATTGTTACACAAGTCAGCGGAGGGTAGAAGCCGCTATGATGGAGAGCCCTCAGTTCTTTCTGCTGTTCTGCCTTTCTGTGTCGATTTCATGGATCTTTTATCATTCACTTTCACACAAAACAAACAACACAGTGGCTGTCTGCTATGGGAACCAGCTTGGCATATAAAAGGTTTTCAGAGCCTAAAGTAATTTTAAGTTAGCTGAGATTTAATTCTTGGCTTACAGGTGCTGTGAAGTCCAGATGCAACCTAATGCTTTCTTAGATGTTAATGCAAATAAGGCAGAATGTATGCACAATAATACACATATAACAGAGTATTTATGTATAAAATTTTAGGAGAAAAAAAGCTGTGCAAGGAAGAGATAGTGGGATGGTTTGAGTTGTTTTTTTTTTTTTTTTTTGATTTTCAGCAAATGATTGCTCCTTGGCAGGGAGGGCTGGAATGATGTTATTGATTTATCACAGTAGAACAATGAAAATTAGTTTCAATAGGTTTAAAAACTAAATACAACAGCACACACACCCTTGCCCCAGACGTTTTATTTCTGCTCCCTTCCCCCATACTTACCATTCTCATTCTATTAACTACTGTCCCATACACCTATCCCTGTCTTGCTTGGACAGTGGAAGAGGAGCTCCCTCCTGAGCAGACGCCGATATCCCCCTGTGAGCTGGCTGGTCGGGGGATGCCTTTTTAGGGATGTAACCAGTACCCTCAGTCTTCCAGGAGCCCCCTCCACTCCAGGACTGTTCCCAAAACATGCTCTGGCACAGTTGCAGCAGACTAATCTCAAATAGCTTGCAGACTTTTTCAGCTCTAAGGGCTTCTGGAAGAAATGGTCCAGCTGAAACAGTAGCTTTGGTTCAAAGGAGTATGGGCTTAAGCAGCTGCATTTTAGCACCTGAATTTGAATGTTAGATCGTTTATAGCTGCAGTATGTTGAACTGCAGAGTTCACTATAGAAAGTTTTAAGGGTTGGAAGGAAAAATTTTGAGATGCATGATGGATATTTAAAATTAGTTTTCACGTTTCTGTTTATTCTTTCTGCAATATTTTTAGAGTTTGGAGGGTATTCTTTGTTTTATATCCAATACTGATAGAGACTGAAAAAAGCTTCCAAAACTTTTAAAGGGACAGATTGTGTTCATGGACTGACAAAATAAAAGCAGTCTGTGTAGTGGATTGCACTTTGTAATTCATCGACAGCAGTCTTTGCTCAGCAAACAGATGTTACCTGAAAAAAATCTTTGTTATTTTTTATTTATTTTCCTCTACTTATCTCTTCTCAGTCCCTGTCAAAGTCCCATTTGTTGTGTTTTTATTGGCAATATTTAGCAAAGATACATAAGATAAATAAATTTCAAATCAATAGTAATTTTGTATGTCCAAAGGCATAACCTAAGAGGCCAAATTTCTGAATTATTTTCTTACAGGAAATTATAGCATCAGCTTTAAAAACTGGGTCTCTCTTGAGATATTCCAGTCTGATTGGACAGAAGCTTCTGGTTGCTTCTGAAAATAGGATCCAAAGTTTTCTTCCCTAACTTAGCTTTCTTTGCTAACTCACAAATCACTGGGAGCATTATATAAGGATATGCTAATTTTGCCAGTCCTGTCACAAGGGCTCTCTTCTAGTCTGCAGGTTGGGAGTACTGGTCATGGTAATGAGTCTGGGTAAAAAGTGATCCATGAGAAAGAGAGGAGGAGGAAAACACTAAAGAAGATCTGGTGATGAGCGTCAGCCCTGCTGGTGGTTTGCTGTTTTGTGAATTGAAATGTTTTCTCTTCTGCAGGGGTGTGTGGACTGATTGTTCCTCAGGAGGACATGCCATTTTGTGATACAGGGATCTGCCCTGATATCATAATGAACCCTCATGGCTTCCCATCGCGTATGACGGTGAGTGGGGCTGCTCCATTCATGTGGCACTGTCCCCCAAGAGGGAAAGAGAAGGGGATCAGCCACTAGAGACCAAAAAGCTTCAAGTGTGATTTCACTGAGAATATTCTCCAGTCATCATGCCAGCACTTGCTCTGCTCTGAGTAGTCAGCCCTTTCAGTGTTTTGAAACATCCTACTGGAAAAGGAGCAGGGTTGCAGGCTCTTTGTGCACCATTCCCATTTTATTCTGTGTCAAGCTAAGAGGGATGCGACTGAATACTTCACTTGCGCCCTTTGAGTTTGAAAATTTCTTGCTCTTCCTTCCCCATTGCCTGTGCCTAATCTGGCTGGGGCAGACTGTGGCGTGAAGGTTGGAGAGGAGCTTCAATTATAGATCTAGACCTATAAAACTTCTTAAGTTATACACACTTCCCTGGAACTGAGGCAAGTCTTGCACCTGTACTGCAGAGTCACTGCCTGCTAAATACTTCACTGCCTGGCCTTTTTGTGGGACCTCAGTGCTTCCTGTACACAGCCTCTGATCTTTCCTCCTTTGTTAGCATCTTCCCTTCTGTTCCCCCTGCTGCACTGCAGCAAATCAGTCTCCATGGCTGTTTCCTACAGCAGAAGGCCACACGGATCCTGTACATTTTTCAGATAACTGGAAGAAGTGGAACTGCCTGACTTGGTACCTTTAGGGTGTTCCCAGACCCTGTGATGAGTCCAGTTTTCCCCTTCACACAGGAGTACTCCTAGTTCTTGGGCTTCTTCCACTCCTCCTGTTGCATGCAATAGCTCAGGCTGCCATTTGGGACACTTTCTCTGACTAACTTGTGCTGTGAGCAATGCAGTAATGTGCCTGTCCCAGTGACCAGGCTGCTAACTCTGCTTTTCTTTCACAGGTAGGAAAGCTGATTGAACTCCTGGCTGGAAAGGCCGGGGTGCTCGATGGCAGATTTCACTATGGAACAGCTTTTGGCGGCAGTAAAGTTAAGGATGTGTGTGAAGATCTTATTCGCCATGGTTATAACTACCTAGGGAAGGACTATGTAACATCTGGGATCACTGGGTAAGAATCTGCTCTTTAGATTTAGGTGTTTCAGGAGAGTGGGGAAATCCTGTTGAGGCACATCTGAAAAAATCTTCTTATATCTCAGAGCTCGAGAACTTTCTCTTGTTTGAAAACTGCTCTGTGAGATTGAGAAAAGAGGCTGAAGAGTGGTGTGCGTTTTTTTTTTTTTTCTTAGAAGCATTTTGTAGTTCCACATTTTAAAAATTGCTAGTGTATGTGTGGCTGTAATGGGGAATGGCCCTTGTGGTACATATGAAAATTTCTGAAGTTTTACTGCCTGGCAAAAAAAAAAAGCTAAAACCAAGGCTTTCTTGTTGAGAGATAGAAGAAAATTCAGATTTCTGTCAGCAGAAAGTCTTGCATATGCTTGGAATCAGATAAGCATTTTCATGTTGACTTTAATAGTACTGCAAATATGGATTTGGAGGCAAGCATCTGTTCTTGGGAATATTTTGTGTGTGCTCTTTTTTCCTTTTTCCTTTTTTTTTTTTTCTTTCGATTACACAATGTTTCAGTCTGGCATAATACTCTAATCTGCAAACTTCCTGCTGTGTTGATCAGACTGGCTTCTGAGACACAGAGTTCAAAGAACATAAGATAGTTTAGGAACAGGAAAAGGCCATATGGCTTCACATGCCTGCCCTTCCAAAATGTATCTTAATCCTACCTTCCTGCTATTTTTATTATCCTTCCAGTCCCCTTCTTCTCAAGGAGCAAGTTTAGGTCTCTTTTGCAAGTTTTTTTAATATACTTCTTATTTTAATTGCCTTTCCTACCAACTTATTCCATATGTTGCTTCTCGTTTTGTTTCAGAGATACAATTTTATTTTCCTTATTCACTCCATATTCCATAAATTGTATATCAAGTATCCTGGTGCTTGAAACACTTCCTGTTGGTATAACGTGTTAGCTTTTAAAAAATCTGACTAATCATGTTTCCTAGGGAGAATAAAATCATCTAGCTCTAAAAATCCCCCATCTCCAAACTTCAACTTTGAAGTGCCCTATTTGGAGATGTTGTTTAAAGATACTGATACTTTTTTCCATGCAAATTACACAGGCTTAATCTGTTTGTTATGAAATTTGAAGGCAGATTTCATAAGAATGTGAAAGTTTGTGGATTTCAAATGTCTAATGAAGTTTTATTATTTTCTTCAATAGTCAGCTTTTGGAATAACACTGCATAATGTCAGTAATTACTCTGAAAGGGAAGTATAATACTGTTGTCTCCTGCTTGTTTTTCCATTGCATTTTACCTTTTTTTTTTTTTTCCTCAAATAAATTAGTGGCCATGCTGAGTCTGTCAGTGTTAACTCTGGTCATTCTCAGTGCTGTAGGTGGTAGCTGGGTGAAGGTGGTAGCTGGGAAATGACTGGGTGCTTTTCACTGCTTGTTTTCTGATCCTTAGGCGCTTACACTCTTCTTACAGTTGGGGGTGTTTTAAACACAGAAATCTTCAGCCATCCTCCAGCTCACAGAATGGAGTAGCACCCTCTGTACAGCTCACAGATGTTCTCAAGAATCTGATGAAAGTGCCTAAATGCAGTTCTCAGGAGCCCTTTACCCAGCTCATCTGAGCCCCCAGTGCCAGCCAGGATAGCAATCTTTGTCCCCTGGATGCAGCTGCTGGACAGTGCTCCGGGGCAGCTGTGCTGATGCACAGCCACTCAAGGAGGGCTTTCACCCCTCTGGGCCTTGGGGTTGTGCCTCAGGGTGCTGTGCAGGGAGAATTAGTGGATGAGGACACTGTCAGGCTCACTGTGCCAGTGCTAAGAGATTCTTGCAAATGCAAATTTCTTAAAGTGCTCCTACAAAAAGGATATTTTGAGCATTTATGCTGGATGTATTTGCTTACATATATGCTTACTTTTATGAAGGAATGTAAACAGAAATACACTAAGTCACTCCTCAGAGTCTGAGACATTTACAGTCCTTCCTGGCTACTGATGACACTGTTGAAACACTCCTATACAGATACAGAGGAGGGGCTTACCATGGCACAGCTGAAACAGGTACCTGTAGCTGTAGCATCATGTCTGCACAACGTAAGACCAGAATTTAGGAGCTTGTTCCTTGGTGCAGTAGAGACAGCGGCATGTGGTGCTGGCAGTGTACTGCCCCTGTGTTCAGCAAATTTCCCTGGAAGAGGTTTCAGACTGGTTGCCCAGAAAGCCCAAACACATTTTTCTAGGATTCATTATTTCCAAATTGGTTCACATTTCTCCTGTACATGATACCCTTGCCTCTCTTAAGGTAGATGTGTGCTAACTGTTGGTTTTGCTTTGCTTTTTATTCTTCCAGGGAGCCTTTGGAAGCATATATCTATTTTGGTCCTGTGTATTACCAGAAACTGAAGCACATGGTGTTGGATAAAATGCATGCAAGAGCTCGAGGACCCAGAGCAGTGCTCACCAGGTATCATTACAGGCTAAGCACAAAATTCTTGTGTACATGCAGAAGTGTGCCCAGCTGACTAATAGCTATAAAACAAAGTTGTTTTTTTTTTACCTTGTGATACCTGGCATGAAATGCTCTGAACTGTTATTACATGCTTGCAGACTAAAAACTCTAGTCAGTAGACTGTGGCAGGAGGTTGTTCTGAAGGTTCAGGTGTGCTCTATGTAGTTCAAAACTTGAGTTTGCTTCTCAAACTTCTGCTAGCAGCTGGTAAAAACACCATCTCTGATTCACAGGACTCACTGTGGGCCCTTCTTGTCAAATTGCTCATATCATAGGTATTTTAAGAAGTTTGTTAGGTATTTAGCTCATATCATAGGTATTTTTCTTTAACAAAATCGGTTATGAGTAGAAGGAAGAAATTTTTAAGTATGGTCTATTTCAACATACTTTGAGAAACCCTTTGGGGAAATTGAAGCCTTCTGCTTTTACTGGTGCTACTTACTTTTTCTCCTTAAAACCAAGGTCTGTGTCTGCTTGCACTCATGTTCAAAGTTCCTGATATTCCTTGCTCACAAAAAAAGATTTAGTGGCACAGGTTTTGCTTTGGGAATGCCTCTAAGGGGTCATTTACTTCACCTCTCTCCATCACAATAGGATTATTTACTGAAACTTGCCAGAAAATTAAATTCCAGCTTATCTTGAATATTCTAGCGAAGATTATTCCAAATGTCTTTTGCCAGTCTTTCTGGGCTATTATGTACACCCTTATACCTCACCTCCTGCATGGTGGCACTTTTCTTTTTGACCAGTCAAAACTTGTACTGATTCTGACCACAGCAATCTTTGTACTGTTTGTAAGATGTAAGCACAGTCATGTCTGTCCCTTATTCTTCCCTATAACAAGTATGATTTGTATTCTTTAACTCTTACTTTATTTTTATGCCTCTGATCATGTGAGGGTCCACCACTCTTGCTTTACCTGGCTGCACAGCAGCTCTTAGTAAGTGCAGCTTCTACTTATTCATGTGCTGTTAGAGAAAGGAGAGGTAGATCTCTGCTGTACTTGATACAGAGATGTTTTCCTCTTTGGCTTTTCCTATGCCTTTTTGCTTTCCAACCTCACACTGTCTATAGGACAAACTTGTGCTTTCCATGGAAATAAATGCCAGTGGTTGAACTGGGAAAGAAATAATTAAAAGATTTTGTAACCCTTGTCTGAACTTTTTCATCAACCACATTGAGAAAAAGAGGTGTAGCACAAGCACAGCTGCTTGCCTATATGAACATAAATGATATTCCCAAATAATGGGCTGTGTGCCCCATTTTCTGTTCTTCGGTGTGTTAAGCATTGTATTGGTCCTTCACATGAAAGTGAAAACTCTCTATCTTAGCTAACAGTACACTGGATTTACTGGAACTCCTGGCTTACCCAAATCCCTTGATCTGCCTTTGTATTGCCATCCCAACTTCTCAGCTGTTCAGAGGTACTGAATTTAAATGAAGCCTGAATACCAAGTCAATGCATGTTTATATGTCAAGATGAAGGTTGTGTGATTTTCCCCATCCCTTACTTTCTGCAAATTCTTTGTTCAGTCAGTAGCATCATACTATGTAATTAGGGCTCCTTATTTTACTTTCAGGAAAGCTAGTGGATGTTCAATTTATGCTGCCTTTTGACTAGTCTTTCAGGAATTTTCTTTTTTCTCCTCAAATAATTAAACATTTGTTACTGACATTGCCTCTGCTGAGAGAGTCAGCATTGCCAGCTTTCCTATTCGCTATTGTTTTATCATCCATTGCACTTCCTGGAGAGTAGATTGCATCTAACATTCTTTTTTTATTTTAAAAGTAGTCCTGTAACAGCTTCCAATGTGGAATTTGGCTGTCATTGTCTTGAAATGCATTTTATTATATATCAAATGTACCCTAAGTGACAGAGCACAGCCATATTTCCATCTGGAATACAGCAGAATACTTGAGCTTCTTGATCATCACTGATTCTTGTTATTGTTCTGATTAAAACAAGACTTTGCAGAATTGCAAAGCAGCACCCTTTGTCAACATGGTCAAACCCACCAGGATGTTGCCCTCTGGACTGGTACTAGAAATGAAATGCAATCCCTCATTTCAGTGCCGTGGGTAATTGACAATTCATGTGTAACACAGTTCTATATGCGATCTTGCTCAGATACCCAGTCCTGCTGAATCTTTTTAATAGATAAACTGCTTTTAATTTTTCTTACACGAGAGCAATGTAAGCTTTCTGCATGCAGAGTTGTTTTGATGGACGTTGTCAGAGCTGCCACCTGTGTGTCTTTGGACATGTCAGATGCGCCAGGTCCTGTTGTGCTGCAGGGAAGCACTGGGACAAACAGTGCTCAGGGCTCCCCTTTGTGCTCTGGGCTCTGCGAGCACGGGATGCCCTCCTCCTTCAGGCAGTGGTTTTTAGGTAATGCTTCACGTCTTAGAGATCGGTGTTTCAGCAAACAACTCCATTCAAACTAGTCCTAGCTTGTCTTCCCTAGCAGGCACAAGGGAGATCTGCTGAGACCATGGAGGCAGACTTATTTCCCCCACTGGCCAGTGAAACAAGGAATAAGTCCATTCAGCAGAACCCACTGTTCTTGCAGAAAATGCAGAATTAGTGCCAATAAATTCTTAATGTGCTTAAAAACACTGAAGTTAATTGTTTTATGCTTTTTTGTTCTAAAGGCAACAGTTAAATAGAATAAAGATCACTTATTTTTTTATTTAAAAGCATCACTGCATTTTATTTAGCATTTGAGGATTTTAGGAACTTACTTATTTACTTAATATTAAAAATATATCTTTTTCATTATATTCCCAATCTTATTTTCAAGAGTCTACTTTGTTTTCTGATGTTACATTTAGAATGAAGAAAGAAGTTAGTCGCCCAGGGCAACAGCTGCAGTGTATATGTGTATAGTGGGAAAGGGAAAGCACAAATGCTTTATAAGTGCTGTTTTAACATTTGAAACAACTTTTTATATGAGGAATTTTAAAACTTGTGTGAACTGGAAGAAGAATATGATAATCTTAGGAAGCAGAAGATAGGCTCATTTCAAAGGCTCAATCTCAGTATTGAAATTTTTGGTACTTTAGAGAAGACTACTTTTTAGAAGTCAGGATTTCATTTTGTTTTCTTTCAATGAAATCACAGACAGTGGGAGTGAAACTTAACAGCTAATGGTTCAAGTTGGATTTTTTTGTTTGGGGAGCTTTATGTATTTTTTTAAATGGAATTTCATCTGCCTTAAAAATGTTCACCCTGTATCTGTTGAAAGACCAATGGCATATCTATGCATGGAGTTGAGACCCCATACTATTTCCAGAGGTTTTATCCTGCCATATTTGGGGTGGGACTTTATTTGGGCTCACATTTGTAAAACTATTTTGTCATTTTGACCTGTACAACAGCAGCAGGTGAAACTTCTGAAAGCAGACTTGTGTATTAAATAATATTACAGCAGTCAGTTCATAAAACAACTTAGGCACTTCTAGCACCGTAGCAAATGCCTGATTCCTTGGAGGTCCAAACTGCTTTTAAAATCTGCCTCTTGGCACTTCACAAGAGAAACTGCATTCACCACAGGGTTAGCCTTTAAAACAGCATCTGAACAGTGATGGTGCCATCATCTGGGGAGGGGGCCCTGGGGAGTGTAATCAGGATGTAAACAACTTCTATCCATTCTCCCAACAGTGGGAAAAACAGGTGGTTATATGAATGCAAAGGACAATTTGAATTACAAGCAGATTAGTTTTAAAGTTCCAGTGTGGTCAGAGTAAGAGAAACTACTTCCCCCTAAAAACAAATACAACTTGCATCTTTAGAAGGTATTTTGGTCTGGTAATTAGGCTTAGTTTTTACTTGCTACAAGAGATTATTAGAAGTTGAAGGCTTTTATAAATTCTTTCCTATGGTTTGCAGCAAGTGGGCAAAATCTTATTTTTATTATCTTTAATAAGCTTAACGAATTCAGTTGTTAGAAATAATAGAAACAAAATATACTCCAAAAGTAATGGGCCAGATATGTCTTTGAATATTTTAGGTGGATTACACTGCTACAAGTGTCAGAAACAGCACATAAATATGAGGTTTCAGGGAGCAGTGAAGCTCAGTAACTTCTTTTAAATTCCTTCTCTTTGCTGTCATGTTTCAGGGAATATACTAAGATGGAAATATTCATTAAAATGCATGCAGTATATTAGTGCTGTAGGAATTCAGGATTGTTTTTGCTTCGTAGTTTGCTCTGATATTTGCAACCTAAGTACTCCATCATTGTACTGGTACATGAGAGTAGAGCTTATACTATGAAATTGCAGAATGACAAACAAGAGGTTAAAAGTTTTGATTGTGTCCAACAAAAAGATTGTCTTATGCAGTCTTAATGTTAGATTATATACAGTACCTTATTTTTTTACCTCAAAAACTTTAGTGTATACTTGATTGCTTTATTAAAATTTTCCTCTAGCACCATAAAACAGGAAGTCTCCGCAGACAATAAATAAGAGTTTAACTTGTGTTGAGGAACCTGTAGAACACAAAAATGAGTCTATTAACTATCATAGATAAAAAATAAACTAAATAAATGTTACTTTCTTAAAAAAATAGCATTTCAATCATGAGTTAGCAATATGTGTACTACCCGTTTCCTGACTTATTTTGGTGTTCTCTCACAGATCAAAACCATCTTTATTTTAGAAATTAGTCTTAGCTGTAGTTCAGCTGAAACATTAGGTTGATGATTGATTCATTAACTGCTGAATATTATTTCGTTTTGGTAGCTACAAACGATAATGTCTCATCAAGAAAAAGCGCCAAATCTGTGTCCAGATAGTCTTGGATACTCTTAGAAATCTTTTTGTTTTCACTTATTTAGCTGCATTCTGAGAGGTAAAGAGCTGCAGCCTGGTGCTGCAGTTGCCACTTACAGAACTGCATCATATTGCGGGCACGGGAGCAGCACATTTGTGAGATCAGCAGCTCTGGTTTGTAAAGTCCATCAACCCTGTGTTGTTCCTACAGTTTGAAGACAGCCTAGAGTCATAGAATGTATGTTTTGGAGTACTTACTACATTTCTCAAATATTTATTTCAAAGGCAACCCACTGAAGGTCGATCACGTGATGGTGGTTTACGTCTTGGAGAGATGGAAAGGGATTGTTTGATAGGTTATGGAGCCAGCATGCTTTTGTTGGAGAGACTGATGATTTCAAGTGATGCCTTCGAAGTGGATGTTTGTGGCCAATGTGGCTTGCTAGGGTACTCTGGATGGTAAGTTGTCAAGTGCCTCTGTGTAACAGAACCTTGCCTTTGGTTGCAGTGCTTCTCAGTTTTCAAGAGTTCACAGGCACCAATTAACAATCTCATGCACTTTAATCAAAAAGTCCAAAATTGGTATTTGGAAAAATGGGGATGGTTCTTTATTGTGGTCTGATTGAAGTTAGAACTGAATTGAGTGTGTAGTCAATGGGCCAGGGATCTCTCCTGTTTTGGAGCCACAGGTGTTCTCTTCCACAGCCAGGCCGTACCCTTCAGTCTGTCTGCTGACCTTCCATCCCACTGCTGACCTTCCGTCCCAGCCTTGCAAGCACCCAATCCCATATATCATCTATATTTTGAAAAGGGGGGAACTGCAGTGTCAATGTACTGGGCTAGTCACACATCTTCCTGCTACAATCCCACGTTGAACCTCACAAGGCTGAAGAGTGAGAGTGGGCACAGAAGAACAGGACCAGAAAGCAATATCCCCTGCTTTCTTGTTCTCTAGCTATGGAGTTCATAATCCCATGCATTTGGTTTTCTTTGGCTGTGCCCCTCCCAAATGCCTTTTGCTTTGTAATCTTGTAAAACAAGGAGTTCCTCCTCAAAGCATCAGGCAGGTGCACTGATCCCATGTTGGAGCTTGCGAGACAAGCAGCTGCCTGTTTGGAAATTCATTTGGCTTCTGCCTGAATGCCTTGTCCCTAGGAAACTCCTCTCTAGACTGCCTAATGGTCTTGCTGTCTTACTCTGAGACCTAACACAGTACTGAGTTGGTCTCCTGAAAACAAACTGGTTTTTCATGTACGGGAAGCATAAAACTGAATGTCAAAGCTGTGTGGAGCTCACCACATGTAACACACTGGGTTTTCCTTCAACTGTCTTTTCTCTCCAACAATTTTGAGATGTTAAAGTTGTCCTGTAGCATGCTGAAAATACACCACTATTATGGGAAGATAAATAAGCTTCTGTTTATAGTCTTAGAGGTCTCTGAAGGAGATGTTTTGCTTTGACCTGGTTTTGTTTTAGGCAAGCAGAAAACAAACTTGTGAGACCAATAGGAGTTTGAGATACAATGTTCTTGCAAGCTTTGCAAAACCAGGTGACCTGAAATACCATGACTAAGGGAAGAAAAAATAAGTGGTGCAAATTCAAGTTACAAGTTACTCTAATATTTACGTTGGTAAAAGATAGAGAATTAAAAGGAGGAGGAGAAAGATTAATTTCTAAACCTCAAAAAAACCACAGTTGGAAACTTATCACGTCTTGGATATCAGCATCAATTTATTGGGAGAGGCAGGAAATTGGACTTTATTCACTCAAGAGTGTCTCAAGAGTGATTTTTCCATGATGTAATGAAGTAGGAAAGTAAGGTGTATTCTCAGTTTGTAGATGTGTAAAGGTGACAACTACTGTTTCTGCCCTTGGTCAGACCTTTCTTCTGAAGCATGTGGCTTCTGGCCAGAAACCAAGCACCACCTTTGTCTGCTCACAGCAGCAGCAGCTCTGCTCCTGGGGAAGCAGATGTTCAGACAGAGGTGGGTAAACGTGTAATCCAGAGGAGAGATGAGCATCCTGCCCATCCTCTGGGCATCCTGAAATTGGTGATTTTCAGTTGGGCATGGTGCTGCTGGCTCTTGTGTCATAACCCTTTTTGAGAGTCCTGTTTTTCTTGAGGGTGTGTTCAGTGTGTGTAAGAAGGGAAGCTTTTTTTCTGACCCAGGTCTCTTAAAACTAGTGCAATGCAAATAACAATTGTAGGAAGTAATGTGAAAGGAAGCACGTGCCATAAGTCAAAGAACCAACCACTTCTAATCTGTAAAGCATTGCCTTTAAAAAACCTCACATGCAGATGTAGCTCAATGATTTTTTCAATAAGACCTTGACTTTCAGAGCAGTCCTTGAAGATTTTCAGAGTCCACAGGAAGTGAAAGTACCTTGAAGAAGAAAATTACGAATTTAAACTTTAGAAGTAATGCTACATTTTATTTTTAAGGTGTTGCTAATACATTTCATTTTTTGAAGTTCGTAGCAAAGTTAAGTAACTCCTTAAATAATTGTGAAAGAAACTACTGTCTCAGACAGAGCCAGACATTCTTGCAATCTGATTCTGTGAAAAGCTGTCTGATGTGAGAGTAATCAATAAGAGAGTTTCTGCTAAATTTTATACTGTGTCTACCAGTATCTGAGGTAAGTGGCCCTATAATGAGCATCACAGTAGAGACGAACTCATTAAGAGAAACTTCCAAATGGGCCTTTTCAGTGACTGAGGCATTAATAAGACGTTGCTGCAAGAAACCTTTTAGAAACATTGTTTGTGGCTGGCATTAAGGGCACTTGTCTTATGGAAGATGAGCCTTTCCTCTCAGACAAGGACTAGCCCCTGGGTAGGTTTTTGTGCAAGATAGTAACAGCAGATCAGTGTGGGGCATGAACTGGTATTTTCACAGGGAAAAGGGGTTCTTGTGGGAGTGACAGAATTTGTCCCTGTAAAAAATGTGGTTGAAACTTACTATGATGTACTGGGTTTATGCAGATTTCCCAGTACACCTTAGCTGTTGCACAGGTGCTTAGGAGCAGAGCTGCACTGAATGCAATGAGCAAAATTTGGTCCTTTTTTGATGATGTTATTCTGATCTCTCTAGTATGTGCATTTTAAACTGTACATGAAGAAAAATTTTGTTTCTGGTCCAAATTCAGCCTTAAATGGTACAGTTGCCTTTTTCTGACCAGTTTAGTGTCAATTCCAATACTAAATGGTCTTTCATGTACTTGTTTCTGTGACCTCTGTTTGATGGAGTTTTGTGCTTACTGCATCTTGCTGGGTGGTCCCCATCGAGTAGAAAGCTAGCCCAGAATGGTGTAGCTTTGAGCCTGGGTGCAGTGAGTGGTCTCTGCTTGTCAGTCCCTAGGAGGTGTAATCAGATGCCAGACATGTGCTCATAGCAGAGAAGTTGTGTCTCATCAGGCTTCCAGGGCCTGCAAGGAATTCTGTCTCTCCTATAGAGAGCAATTGCTTGCTTGCCATCGCTGGAGAACGGCTCCCATTCAGGTCGCTTCCTCCCACCATAAAATGTACCTATCCCTATAAATATGGACTAGGGGAGTGGTTATAAACCTGCATTGACTGTGAGCCTCATTCTGTACCATGGAAGCCTGCAGGAGTTCTGCTAATTCTTCTTTAATTGGATCTTCAGACTGTTACGACTTCATGGCAGAAATATAAATTTGAAACAGAGGAACAAAAAAAAAGAGCTTTGTTAGACCATTAGGAAGTGCTGAGTCACTCTGTGTTCCTAAAGGAGTGGCTTTCTCAACTCTCCAAAACCAGAAAATTTAATATACAGGAGAATGAAGAAATAGGGAGATTGGAAATGGATTTTTATAAGAAATATTTTCTACCATCACTGAATTTGAGTCCCAGTACTGTAAAGATGGCTGACTAGCCTGTTGATTCCTTATATAGTCACGGTTATATCTATTTGACAAAAAATCCCTTTCTCTCTGAATTTTAAGATTATAGAGCAAAGAGCACAAAGAATGTGTTAAAGCAGTTTTACTGAATTTCTATGCTGACTAAAGTTTAAAGATGTAAGATGAGAAGGGCCTCTTTTCTGGAAAGTAATGATTTGAGACATTATAGGGTAAAATTGTATATTAAAAAACCTTCTTTCCTGACTCTTCTTTTTGTGACATATATGTAGCACAGAAATTGGACCATTAACCATTTTTTCAGAAACACTTGGCTTTGTTCACCTCCTTTATGTCACTATGCAGTGCTGAATTTGTTGACATTTATGGGAGTGCTGAAGAAGCAGAAGTCAGTCCTATTAGGTCCTGAGCATTGTGATTGCCCTCCTAGAAAAGCGCAGGTTTAACATTAAGCTCCTGTTGATTTCAGTCAGATTATTTAAGGACTTTAAAGCTATGACTTAAGCACTAAAATGTGTCTCAAGCATTTGGGGCTTCTGGGACTGTGGCCAGTGTTTAAATGCAGATGGATAAAACAACAGTGGCTCGTGGCAATTGGGTTTTTTCAGCAGAAGTTATTGACCAACTCTTAACTTTCTTTTTGTTTGTTTCTCTAGGTGCCACTACTGCAAATCATCCTGTCATGTGTCTTCTCTGCGCATACCTTATGCTTGTAAACTCTTATTCCAAGAACTGCAGTCCATGAACATCATACCTAGGTTAAAACTTGCTAAATACAATGAATGAACAAGATGAAAAAGACCCCAAAAAAGTACCTTAAGGAATGATATGAAAATCCAGTGTATCTAACTGGGAGTTTTGGTGAACAGGAATAAACTCTAAAACCTGAGTGAAGGGAGGTGCAAGACAGTAGGAAATCTTTCTTACATATCCTCCTTGTTTTAAAGCTGACATGGAAGAGTCTGTCAGTGAAATATAGTAGGAGCAGTTCTGAAGCCTTGATTAGTCAAGAACAGAACGTGTGGGAATTGAGGAATAAGGCCATGGTCCAGAAAAGCACTTGGATCACTTCAAAAAATCCCATGCTTGTGTTTGAAAAGGTCTTTGCTGGGCTAGGTTTTAAGCAGAACTAAATACACATCTTATTCATAGATGTTAAAAATGTTTTCCAAACCATTGTAATAAATGTTTTAAATAATACTGGCTGAATATGTTGACAGTTGTGTAAGGATGGTAAGGTGTTATAATGTCTAAACCATTTGCTGTTCCTAACGCAGTTTGTTAAAGCATTGAAATTTTCTAAAGTAGTGTAAATGTTAGAGAAATGAAACTACTTTCTCACGAGCTTGAGATCAGACATTTTGAGTGAGATTTCAACATGCAGGTGCATTTGTGTGCTGGCAATGGTGTGCTTGTACAGGTAATATGCTGTCAACTAAATGTACACAGTTTCCAAGAAGTTCAGGGGCGGAGGTGACTGCATATGTAGCAAGTGCATGATACAGCACACAGATATCCATTCCATTCCTACTGAGGTAGCAGATCTGATAATACACTGGCTCAAAGTCCTGAAAAGACAGGCTGCAAACACTAGGTAATGATCATTACCTAGTGTGCTGTCATAGGACTCTAGAACTTTTTTAAAATATTAACATAGCCAAAACATTTTAAGAGCAAACCAAAACCAAATCTATGAAGAACAACAAATCCTTCACTGACAGTGAAGCAAGTTTGAATGACCTGAAAGAATTTAGAAAGGGAGCAGCTGGATTTTTTTCATGAGGTCTAAGGCCTAGAACTAAAGCAGTGGATGAACTAAGAATCATTTAGTACTCTAAACTGACCAGCCCTTACTCAGCAAAGCATGCAGTTAACTTTTTAAGCAAAGGACATCAACATGCACAGACTTCCTTCAGTGAAAAGCAGCACTCTGGGTCAGTGAGGATACAGAACACTGCCTATGATGTAGAAGTCCTGAGATGCTCTTTGACTCCTCATATGGCTGAACTTCGTGTACTGATCCTGACAATCCTGCTAATCCTGACACTGCTCATGCAATCGTGTTGCTGCTCTTCTCTTAGCTCTGAGCACAGATGAGTATCAGCCTGAGTAGATTCCTTTTTAGCCTTCCACAAAATGCTTAAACTAGTACTTCTGTGTTTGGGCTTAAAAACCAAGCCTGAAGAAATACGTTCTACTTTACTTCACTTTCCCCCCCCCCCATTTTTCTTGCAAGTGGACTGGTGACAACAGAGATGTCAACACAGCACAGCTGGATTGGAAAAGCTCTTGAAGAACTTCTTCCAGGATCCAAACAGCTCAGGGTTATTTACCAAAGAGTTTTAAGAGAGTGAGAGAGTGACGTCCTCCACACTGGAGGAAGAGGTCAACCAAAAGCCTCAACCAAATGAACAACCTCAGCTTTGGTGCCTGACATGGCCCAGCTGCAGCTCGGGAACACCAGCAGAGGGAGTGAGCCTTTTAGGAAGAAAGGAGCAGCCATAAGAATGATGGATCCAGCAAAGCATGGAAACTAGACATGTTTCTATGTCTAGTGAGGGTCACCCACTATCAGCTACTCTGGTGATACCTACATCAGCTGCATTTATACATCACTCCTGGCTGACCTGAGCCTGTGCCTACAATGGAGGCTTATTTGAGTGCAGATCTGGGTTGAAACTCCGATGCTTACTTCTTACCTCTCTCTAGGAGGCGGCCTGTGTTCTGTCATAATTGACACCTACAAGTAATCTCTTGGCAATGGAATGAGCATTACAAAACCAGCAGCAGAAACAGAACAAATGGCTATGGATTCCTGGAATATGGTTGGTCAAAGTGGCAATTCATGGAAGGAATCTTACTGTAGTCAGGAAAAAATTATAATGCGTGAACTGATGAGGTAAAATACAGAACTTCAGAGCTGTCACATTACTTTCCTCTGGTAAGCCCCATCCTTGCAGCCATTTGATTTATCTTACCAGACAACCTCCCCTCCCCCCTTTTTATACTGTGAATGCCTTCAGAAAAAAGGTCTTATGTCAGCTCTTGGCTGCACTGCTGGAGCTGGTATTGCCCAGATCAACCCTGCCATCACTGTCTAACTGCTGAATTAGATACCATATTCTGAACAACACCTGACAAAATCTGAAGGCTTTAGCTCTAGGAGCTGTGGCTAGAAAAGTACCATAAGGTTTCCATTCCATTGCAAATTTTTTATCCCTTGTATATAGTGCCCAGGAGAAGCTTTCTAGAATTGCTGTTTGGCAGGAAGGTCTTGAGCATCAGTCCCAGCTGAAATGCCAGATGTAATCCATTTTCTGATATGAGCTAGAGGTGTATGCTGCTGTTGGAAAAGATACCTAACTCCATGTAGTATGTTATCACTTGCTTTGCAGATAAAGGGTTAAATGCTATGTATCCTAACGAATACTGTACATGTCCAGCCCTGCTGTTTGGTTGTGAGAAACAGAAGGAAGCCAGAGGTGAGGTGCAGAATGCTATGGGGTGAGAGCAAAGCACAGGGCATCTGGCCAGTTCTGGAGCTTGAGGGCAACACAGGTTTAGAGTTTAGAGTTCAGAAAAACTGCTTCACATCAAATCATTTATATAACTTTTACAGGTATTTAACTTTTCTTTTTTTTTTTAAGGTAAATGTATCCAAACACAGAAATAAGAAAAACAAACTATAAAGGAAAAGGAAACCAGACTGGCCAGTTTTTGGCATTCAGAGAGGATATATTATGAAATAAAGGCATACTGAGATATAAAAATTTTAAGATGAAAGTAAAGGAAGGGCTCCCACTATGCACAATTGGTTTTGTTTATAATTCCCATATCTTGTTAAGAGTTTTCCTTACAAAGAAGCTTCAATGTGCAGCAAAGAGAGCTTTTTAATTTGTTGGACTCCTTGTTTCTTGCTTAAACAGGGAGGAAAACCAATGAAAAACATAGACGCATGATGATGAGAAATTATTGTGTCTTTCTCATGTTTTCTAATGGTAAATAGAAAAATATCTGTGGTTTATAGCAAAATGGGAGTACATCATAATTAAAAACTTACAAAAACTGAAGAATATTTCACTGGTTAGTGGTAACAAATGGGAAACGAATGAAAAGTGCTGTGCACCTGACAATAGAATTGCAAGCCCTGCTCAGACCACCTGTAAAGCCTGACAGTAACTGGTGTCACACAGCTGCAAAACCAAACTAGAGGGGATAAAAATGTGTCTGTACTTTGCCCCAAGGCTCTTGAGGATGAGGATGGCCCTAGTGAGTGGGAGCGTAAGCCTTGAAACAAGGTCGCTGGCTTGCAGCTCTCCCACAGGGACCCACAGGAGCCCTCCTCAGCTGTGTCTCAGCACAAGTACCTCTGGAGCGGTGGCAGGGAGCTGGCTTAGCACTGCTGAGAGCCCCTCCAGCCAGCCTCTCCTCCCGTTGGAGCTGAGGATTGTTTTACAGTCCTTCGCCATTTCAGCAGGGCCATGGGTCACTTGATGAATTCCCTCCTCTGAAGAGGACGTGACTTGCCCAGGGCCACAGAAAAACTGTGCCAGAACTGGGATCAGGGCTCCACAGTCCCCAGGTGCCAGACACGTGCTTGCCTTAAAACTGAGCACTTCATCAAACCGTAAAATCCAGCCAGATGGTGACTCTTTGCTATTATCTGGACCAGTGCTGGGAGGCTTAACGTGTGCAAGGCACGGTGAGGATCTGGATTCCAGTTTCTGTGTCCAAGGCTCAGAAGCCCAGAAATGGATCCATGTTTTAGACCTAAATGCTGCTAGAGACTTGAACATTCTTGAACCGAGTTCTGACTTCAGTCCACCTCTGTCATGACATTTCCATCTCAGCATGGGCCCACCAGTTTCAGTGGAGGAGTTCTTTGTTTGGGAAGGGGGTAGAAAGGTGCAAGGGTAAGAACAGCTACTTTTGTCAATCTTACTCTGCCCTGGATATGTGGCCCCAGTCAGACTGTGCTTTCAGGTAGTGAAGACTGCATGAATCAATTTTGCCTCTCTGCAATCACTTAAAAACTCACCATAGGAACCTGGGAGGCAAATACAGCCCCTCTGCCTTCCTTACATATGAACATACATCCCAAAACACCAGAACTCTCAGTTAAGCTCTCCAAACCTAGGTTAGAGCTAATACAGAGAATTTTTGAAGTTGGCTTTTTTTAGAAAGCAGTCTATATGGCTTTATTCTTTCTGTCTTAAAATAATCAGCAAAGATTTTTGTTGTCTACCCAGCAAATGGACTTAGGCCTTTGTTCCATCTTCCAAAAAATTCTTCCAAGCTCATGAGCTGCCCATTGCTCTTTGCATCTCACTGCTGGGAAAAAAACAACTATCTATTTCTCCTAACTAACCCCTTTATTTACATGTTTCCTGAGGCAGGTAACTCTGAGGTGGTTCCAGTGACCACATATTTTTTCCCATAACCTTGTGCATGTCCTTGTCCCCTCCTCCCAGTCAGTGTAAAAACAGCATGTTAGATCCAAATCAAAAGCAATTCCCTGCTGCTAACTGCAGCAGAGCCTTTGTCTTTCACTAGCCTGAGTTTTGGGGAGCTCCTTGACCTATGCATATGCTTCACCATTCCAGACAGTGCACTGTAGTTATTGTCTACTTGACAATAAAACATAAACTGAGAAATAGCTTAAGAAATTTGTGTGCTTAACAGCAAAGTTCTAATTTCTTGCTAAAATTATGTTCTAATAATGGAAACGGTTTTCCCCTTAACTCCTGGTGAATTGGAAACTTAAACTCTGCATTCAAGCCTCCCCCTGCCAGTCAGAGGCAGGCACTGAAAGGTAATTCTCTGTGCTCCAGGCAGATCAAAAGAAGCTCATTATCAGTCGATCATCTAAAAGGATATGACAGCTTCACATCCAGTTGTTCGGCAGCTGAGATGCAGTCTGGAATGGATCTTTTCTGTGTCTGTTGTCTATAATAGCTTTTAGGGCTGGCTCTTCTTCCAACACACAGTACAAATCCTCTGGTAACTAGTACCAGCTACACACAACAAAAACCAGCTAAATCTGGTGTAAGCTCAGAAATCGATGACTGCTTGCCCTTTTCTCAAACTCAAGTCAGCAAGTGTCTCCCAGGCTGAGCGTTCTGGTCAGCAGCCCTGGGGGCAGTGGTTCTTCTCAACTCCTACAGATGCTGATACTACCCAGGAGAGTGAATTCCGTTCCTCCATGCAGACTGACCAGTGACCAATGTGAACCAGATATTTCCACTAGTCTCTTCTGGCAACACTGTCACTGCACTACTCTATAAACAAGAGAGCTTGGGCTGAGCAAAATTCCTTTCAGAGACATTAATAAGAGAAGATCATCTAAGGCTGACTGTGCTCATCTTCAATAAAACCTGGCTTCAGAAATATCTACAGTTACAGCATGCCAGCTGCAATTCATGTTACTTTTCTTTCCAGCTAAAAGGAAGGTGCCCCCTGCCCCGTGCATGTGCAATCCATCATTTGCATGCCTCTGCTCTTCTGCTCATTTTCTCCCAGGTACCTGCATATGTGTCTGCCCTGGCCACTTTCTCGTGGTGCTTGTGTCAATTAAAGGCTTTTGAAGGAATTGCTGTGCTTGTTTACCTAGGCAGCCTTTTGATGTTCCTCTCCCAGTTCCTGCATCTGTCAGCATCATGTTCCCCAAGCACAGACACAGAGTTGATTCTAGAAGTCATCTGTCAGCTTACTCCATATCCTGTCCTTCACCTATACATATAGCTTCCTCAGGGGTGTTAATATATGTAAAATAAAGTTAACATTTCCTGTTCTGGTAATAAAGATGAGGGAGTGGGAAAGAGAAGCCAGTACAGAAACAAGATCCTTCTCTGTTTCTTCCATGGGATTTGCCCAGAAGATGAAGATAGCAGAAACAGGAATGGAGCTGGGAAGGAAGGTTGACAGAAGCATGGGTTCATACTGAGAGGAGGAGGCTGCTGGCTCAGGCAAGAAAATATGGAACCACTCACAGACTGCAGGCCACTGCTAAAATAATGAAGTGTCACTGTGTGTTTGGCTGTTGCCAGCAGTCTTACAGCCTTCACAGAGATACATCGGATCCAGAAGGATCCCCTGAGTCACTGAACTCAGATCCCTGGTATTGCAAAGAGCCATCTTATGTAAGTCCTTTTACAAGCAATTCCCATCCGTTCCTAAAACTAATGCAAGCTGGTGTCCCTGATACTCTATGGGAAAACTTCAGTACAACTTCAGCCTAAAGTTGCCTTTAAGTAGAATTAGCTAAATTAATATATAACAGCTTTTTTTGTTTTGTTTTGTTTTGTGGGGGTTTTTTTTGTTTTGTTTTTTTTTGGGGGGGGGGTGGTTTTTTGTTGTTGTTGTTGGTTTTTTGTTGGGTTTTTTTTTTGTTTGTTTGTTTGTTTGTTTTTTGTTCCTGTGCCAGTATTTTTGTTGAAAATGCTTTTCTTGGGGTTTTTCCTCAAAATATTTGTTAGAGTTCAGTACAGATGCTCAGAGTGTAGTACCAGTATAAGGAGCTTTTTATGACAAAAAAGGTGTGGTCACAGCCTACTGGTACAGACAGCTGTAGAGTGAAAGACAGTCCTAGAAATGTGTTTTTCTGAAAGATCTCAAAATACCTGAATGGTAAGTTGATACAAACTGTCATACATCCAGTCTGCCTCTGTTTTGCTAAACCATCAAAAAAAAAAAAAAGAACTTCATTATCTGTTGGTCACCTAAATTGGTATGTCAGCTTTGCATCCAGTTGTTCAGCAGCCTGGAATGTGTCTTCTCTTCTCTTGATGATCTTGCTCTCCCTTCCTGCACCAACAAAAGTTTGTATTCTTTCTTGAATAAAGGTGGTATTCTTTTAACAATAGCAGCAGAATCCCTCTCCACTAAAAATGCATCATCTGATGCAGCATAAGGTTAATCTCCATATATTTTATGACTTGTGGATGATCTGCATAGGCAAGAACTTGGAATGAAAATTCCCAGTTGTCTACTTTTTGCATCCTTGCTGAGACCTACCCATCGTATTAAATCAAAAACTGCAGCTAGTGACTTGTAGTGCTTCCATCTGAAAACTGCCAGCCTCCAGTACAGGAGATGCTCTGTGCTTTCAGAAGAATAAAGTACTTTAATAAGTGTCCTATGGGATGTCCAGAAGCATGAGATTCTGTTTAAATAGGTAAGCAAAACCCAAACAAGAAACAATAATGGAGCTATGAAGTACATTGGGGCGACCTGAGACACTTGAGGGGGGATTAGGTAAGCTGGAAGGCAACAGCACTGACGTATTCCACAAGAATGTGGGGACAGGAACTGACCTGGAGAGGCAGGGAATAAACACATTGCAGCAGGTACCTCTGATCTAACAAAAGTGCTGCTGCTGATCCTGCCCACACATCACCCTCCACAGAGAATGTACACCTTTGCGTCCTGTCAAAAGACAGCCCAAGCCTCTAGACATCCAGGCTGTGCTAAATCCCATCCTTCTCATCACCCTCAGAAAGAGCATAATCCCTATCTTCACAAATCCTGTGTTTTCATTTTGCTCATCTCTGAAATACCAGCAACACGAAAGCATCTCTCAAGCTTTACACCAGTGAAGGTGAAATTTCTACAGGTTCAGGGTGCCCGTGATGGATCCCCTGCGGCTGCCGCGGCAGGTGTTCCACATTTCCAGAAGCCAGGCCCCTGCCTGCGGGCACTCTCCGCGCCACGGAGCGTTGGATGGCGAGTGCCCGCGGGCTCGTGCTGGCCCAGGGCTGGGCGCCTCAGCCCCGGGGCTGCCGAGGGTTGCGACCACCCGCTGGAAGCCATGGGGGCACCAGGTAACTTCCCACGAACAGGCGGCGCCGGCGGCATCTTCTGGGTTTTAAAGGTAACGCGGTTTCAAAATCCCTTGAAGAATGAGCCCTGCTCAGAGACGAAAATGTCCCTGAGGTTTTTGGGGGGCTTCTGCCCCCGGACGGGGCTCGTGGCTCTCCTGGAAAGAGCAGGCTGGCCCCGAGGGGCCCTCTCCCACGGGCTCCCCTCAGCGTTTACATCATCCACGATAAAGCCCTGGGGGAAAAGAAAGTGGGGAGAAAGCTATTAAAAGGTGGGAAAATGTCACCATTTTGGCGGTGACAATCAAAACCCACCCGTACGGCCCGCAGGAGCATTTAGCGGCGGGGCTAAGCGCGTCCACTCGCTGTGGGAGCGGGAGGCTTCCATACACGGGTGGTGCTGGGGAGGCGGCCGGGCCAGAGCCCCGCGGGGGCGGCAGCCGGTGGCCGGGCAGCCCCGAGGAGGCCGGAGAGGAGGCGATGGGTCCTGCCGGGCAAGGCCGGGGCGGCAGCAGGAGCCGCAGGCCGCGCCGTCGTGGGGAGGCGGCGGCACAGAGCCGGCCGTGCCCGCCCCGTCGGGGCCCCGGTGCGGTGCCGCCTAGAGCAGAGCCAGCCCGGCGGCACCGGGTGCTGCGGGAACGGAGAGATGGAAGTTCCCGGTCAGTATTGCCATGGCCGTCGGGAAGGAGCAGAGCCGCTGCGTTGGGTTGGAGTTGTTTTTTGGTGGGGTAGAGGGCAGAGGGAGGAGAAGCATCAGCCTCCCAGGCCTTGCTCCCGCCTTGCCGGACACATCCCCACGGCGGGCAGAGCCGGCCGGCGTCCCTGCCGCCACCGCGAGGGCTTCTCCGCCGGCTGCAGACTCGATTTTGCACTGTCACTCTCCGGTATTATTTTTACTTCGTGCACACTGGGGGCTCCCCACGCCAAAACTCGGCCTGTGGGGGTGCGCAGCGGCGGCCCCGGTGCCCGTTCGGCCCGGCCCGCAGGGGCCGAGGTGCCCCGCCAGCTCCCCCGCCGCCGGCCCGCCTGGGGATGCGAAGGCACCGCGGAGCTTCCTCTTTAGCAACCTCGCCGCTTGTTTTGCTGTGTAGAGTTGGTGGTTTTGTTTTTTTTTTTTTTGTTGTTGTTGTTTTTTTTTTTTTTTTCCCCGACGGGGAGAGGGAAGGGGGGTAGTCTGAGTGTAGGGAGGGGAGAGGGGGAGAAGAGTGGAAAACGTTGGCTCTGTCCATGGTCAAAGTAATTCAGCTATAATCCCCCTTTCTCTTCCTCTCCTGGAGCTCTATTCATATTCTAATCACAGCTTTTCCTTCCCTAAACCAGCCACTTTTATCAGAGCCCTAGCTTTGCACTTTTACTTCCACTTCCAGCACATACAACCGCATGCAGAATAAGCAACTTTTTCCAGCCTCTGTCCTGCCCCACTCTTCCCCCCCGCACTCATCTAACCCGAAAAGGGATCCTCGCATCCTCGGACTAAAGCTGGGAGGCAACATCAGTTCGAAAATGCACCCGTTTAGTTCTTCAATTCTCTTGGCAATCGGGATCTCCCACCCCCCTGCTTTCCGCCCGGTCCCATGGAAAACTCTCCGGGTCAGCCGCTCTACGCTGCCAGACAAGCCGGTGGCGAGCGGCCCCCACCCCGCCTTGCCCTCTGTCCCCGAGGCCCGGGGAGATGCACGGGAGTTCCTGCTGCAGGTCTGCAGTGCCAGCATCGCTTGCAGAGATACTGGCAACTTCTTCCTATCCTCACACCCCCCTTTCCTACCCACACACATCGCTTTTTTTTTCTTTTTTTTTTTTTTCCTCTCCAATAAACTAAGCTTACAAGATATTTGGGAAGCTGTGCAGCTTCCAATGCCATGTGCCCACGAAGGATCCCAACCCAGAGCCCACCGGGAGGAGGAGAAAGAGGAGGAGGGGAGCTCGGCCGCGCTGCACGCACACCCGGCAGCCCCAAAGAGCACAACCCCAAACCTACTGCCCGTTTGAAGATCTAAGCCAATTTTGATCTCGGTCTGTAATGAGCCAAGGACCTTGGGTGGGGGTTGGGGGAGGGAAAGGAGGAGTGGAAAGACCGCTGGAACTTTAAATAAGAAAAACGTTTCTAATGCTCTAATAGAAGAGGGAAGTCGAAGTGTTGGGATTGCGTAGATCTAAGGCCCCCCTTTTTGGAGGAAAGCTTTTCTTATTCAAAACAGCATCACAATGGGCTTCACATTGAGCCTTGCCACATCCCCATCTGAGTAGCAGCCATTCATCAGGCTGGCTGGCCTATCAATGACATTTCTCCCATCAGGGCTTCTATAAAATGATGCTTTTTCCCATGAAACATCCGCAAACATTTTGACGGGTCTGGCTTTGCCCCGCTGGATTACGGAGTGTCCCTCTCTCCAGCTCTACACCCCCCCTCCCCAACTATCTGCCTCTGTCCTCTCTCCCCACCCCCTCGCCGCTACCCTGCTCCCTCTCCCCCGCGCATCTCTGAGATAGGGGCTCTGCACACCCCGGGACCTTGGGGCTCCCGTCCCGTCCATGGGAAGAGCATGCATTGCGGGTTGCTGGAGGAACCCGATATGGACTCCACAGGTAAGTCCCCCCGCAGGCAGCGGGCTCCTTTTGCCCATCAGGGAGGACTTTTTAACTTGACCGTGGCGGCGGGGGCAGCGCGGGCGGCAGCGGGGGGAGCCACTCGCCGCACCGGCCTCGCAGGCAAATGAGCCCGGGCGTGTGCGGAGGAGCGGGGTGCGGGGGCCGCGGAGGGGGAGCTCTCGCTCCCGGGCTGGAGGAGCCCTATGGTTCCATTTGCAGATACGATGGAGCAGAGGGTGGTTTTTATTTTCCTTTTTTTTTTTTTTTTCGCCCTTCATCATAGGCTGCTGGCCAGCAAACTAATTGCCTCTCCGCTTCTAGTTTTAGGCGCTCAATTAAGTTAGAGCAGCAACGAGGCGAGAAAACTAGGTTCACTGGGGAAGATGGTTGGTGGGTTTAGGGCAGACCCAGCACCGAGGTCATCCTGTCCCACGGGCAAAGTCGGGGCTGGGCCGATTCGGAGGGAAGGAAGTTTGGGGAAGGGCAGGGCTGGGTCTCTCTTCCCGCACCTCCAAAAGATGCCCTGGCCGGTCCTGTAACCGGGCGGGAGAACGGCGGCCGAAGTACCACCAGCGGGCGCCGCCAGCGGGAAGAAGCCCCGGCGGGAGGGGACATGGACGGCCGCAGAGGCGAGGCCGCCCGCCCCGAGGGCCGCAGCCCGCGCTCCGCCATCCGACGGCCGCCTCTGCCGCCCGGCCCGGCCTGGGGGCGGTGGCGGGGACATGGGCCCCAGGCCTACGTTTTCTCGCTGTCAGTCGGCAGCCTCCCGAAACGACGGTCCCTGCTCTCCCGCTCCCTCCCGCCGCCCTGCCCGCGCTCCCGCGGTTTCCACCCACCGCGGCCCCTGCGCTCTCAGCAGAGCGCAGCCCCCGGGCTTCCGCGTGCCGAGGAGGGCGGGCGGCCGCCACAGTCACCTCTGAAAATTTCATTTATTTTATTATCACAGGAGAACACCCCCTTCCTCTCCCCTCCCTCCCTGCCTGCCCGCCTGGGCGTTCCCCAGGCGGACAGCTCGCAGGTTAGGTAGGGCTCAGCCCGGGGATGGCCCTCCCGCCGCCCGTTCCTGATCTATCCCGTCCCCTCCGGCAGCTGCTGCGCCGGCTGTGACCGCCGTGCCAGGCGGCGAGGTGGCCGCGGAGCTGAGCTGCCCCAGCCCCGGGGAGGGATCGGGTTCCCTCCGCGCCTCCCCGACGGCCTCGGCGGGCCGCGTTCCGCCGTTCCCTCGGGGCCTCGCCGCTCCGTCCCGGCTCCTCCGGGGTTGCCGGCGCTGTGCCGGTAAAGCTGGTGCGGGTGGAGACGGGGCAAGGGGCGACAAGAAGAGGTAGTCCCGCTTCGGAACCGCTTCGCTCCGTGCCGCCACAAACCTGCGAAGGTCTTCCTCATCCCTAGTTCCCAAGGCGGCCGATGGGCGCTTTGTAAAATTTAAATATTGATTAAAAACAAGGGGGAAAAGAGAGAACGGGAGGGGTGTTACCCGACCCGGCTCGGCTGTTCCTGCAGCGGTCCCGGCGCGGGGCGCTCGATGCACCGGGTAGGCTCGGCCCCTCGCCGGCCACCGGCAACACCAGCCGGGTTTGGGCCACATTTACTGCCGGGACAAAACCTAGGCGCGCTGTTCCGGGGAGGAAGTGTTCGGCGGGGAAGGAATCGTTGAGTTCGGGTCAGAACGTGTACAGAAGCTAAGAAGGTGTTAGAAAAAGTTGTCTTGCTGTCCGGCGGCACTGCCGAGGCGGGGTTAAGGGGACTGTCGGCAACATTTCGTTTCGAGAGGAGCGGGTCTTTAGGGAAAGAAAAAAAAAAAAAAAACCTAACAAAAAAAGCCGTGCATTTTCTGTCCTCCTTTAAGAATTGTCCGTTTTCGGGCTTAGCCTCCCTACTATTCGTTTCCTAATTTCAGTAAGGTTGTAATAAGTGGCAGCATGATTGATTAAGATAATATTAATCAGAAAACACTTTAGTCTTGCTAAGCAGATGGCAAGAAAAGTGGAGCTTTGCAGTTGTCTCATTCAGACACCTTAACCTCCCTTTCACAGGACTTAATCCAATTAGCTTTTCTCCTGAGTTTCAGTTGTTATGTAAAGATCCTTTTGCATTGTGGAGAAATATGGCTTCATTGAAAAAAATCAGTCATGTTTTAATTCATCTTCAACACATTTTCCCTAAACCACCGGGATTAAAAAAAAAAAAAAAAAAACAAAAAAAAAAACAAAAACACAAAAAAAAAAAAAAAACACAACACCCAAAACACCGCGATTCTAATTTTCAGGTAGGGGAACGGTTTGGTTCCTTCACCTTCCCCCAGTAGTGCCGTGTGCTGCCATCGAGTTTAGTTCCCATTCCTCTAACCTGTAGAGTGACCCGTGGGGGCTGTCACCAAGCCCAAAGGGCTTTCTGGCCGCCTGGGCTCCCAGAGAGCCCCCAACTCCGGGTGTCCGGCGGGACAGCGGCAGAGCTCCCGCAGCACCGCCCAGCCCCGACGGCCCAGCCCAGGCACGGCGCGGCGGCGCCTGGCGAGGAGCTGCCCTGGGAGTTCTCCCGCTGCCCTCGGGAGAGGAGTCTGCGGCCGCGGAGAGGGGCACCCACACAGTAGGGCCACATGCCCTTCTCTCTGGGTTTGTTGTATGTTTCATCACATGGTTTTGCCGCCGCCTCCGAATGTAGCTTCTCAAGCTCTTAACTCCTCAGAGCCGGTCCAGGAGCCGTCGAGCCACCGCCGGACTCCCCCGCCCCTTCGCTGTGGAGCACTAAGGGGTCATTCCGGGGGGCTGCATCCGGCTTTTGGGGCTTGCCCTGCGCTCGGCCCTGCCCTCACCTCTCAGTCCCGCCGGCACCCGACAGCTCCGTGTCCGCAAGCTGCCGGGGGACCGGGGACAGCGGCCCCGCGCCCCGTCTCACCCCGGAGGAGTCGGGGTTGGCAAGAGGGCGGTGGCGGGCTGGGTGCTCTAGCCAGCGCCCGGAGCTCCTCGAGGGGCGGCTGGGGCGGGCGGGGGAAGCTTTGCGGGCGACCCCGAGCGCTCATAGCAGCTTTCCTCAGCCGCAGCCCCCCCTAGTGACATCGGCACGGCGAGCGCGGAGCGCTGCCGGCGGGGCATAGCCCTCGCCCCGCTGCCCGGCCCCCGCGCCGCCCCGCAGGAGCTGTCCCACGCAGGAGGATGCCGCCCGCTCGGGAGCGGCGTGCGGGGACGCGGGGCGCCGTGGATTTCCCGGGGGGCTGCCAAACGCCCTGCCCCGCGGCACCCCCGCGGAAGCCCCCGCCGCGCTGCTCAGGGAGCAGGAGCCCAAGGAAACAGAGGCGCGTTCTTGGAGGGCAACTTTCCTGCACAGCTCAGTAAATAGCCCTCCTTATTTCAGTATTGGAGCCAGGCAAAACCTCCGCTGGTTTTCAGGCGCTAGATGGATGAGATCCTTGGGACTTGAAGCTGAAACTTAGGAGCTGATCCAAAGCCCATTAAAATGAGCAGAAAGCCTTTCAGTGCTGTCAAGGACGTCGGGATTAGGCCCTTAAAGCAGTTTGTTTGAGCCACGAAAAGCTGCTTCCACTGCCTGGGTTGAAAACGTTGTGGCAGTGGCCAGATTTCAGTCTATCTTCTTATAAACATAGACAGGTGTTGCGGCAGTGGTGGGTGACCTTTGCTACAAGCTTGTCATTTAAAAAGGATCTTAAGCATATTAAGCACTGATTGAAGAGAATTAATGGCTTTCATATCCTGGTTCAATTAATGAAATCACCAGTATTGATACTAAATACTTGAATGCTAGCTGGGAATGGAGATGTGACATTTCAGAATGTATGTATGATGCTAAAGTGTGTGATCCTAGGTTCTGATTTGCTTAATCCAAACAAATGTTTGATTTTGCTTCTGAAAACTGTTTGCTTTGATTATTGCAACACAATAAAGAGGAAACTTGCTATTGGCTTTTTTCCCTTACTTTCCTGGATTACTTTTCATACTTTTTTATTCCACTAAGGAAAAAAAAAGTTCTTTAGTGTTTTAGAATTTGTGTTTACAAAGGCTCTAACTCACTGAACACTTATCCAATGATTCTTTTGAATCCTACATTTGATATGATATGAAGATGCAGAAGAAATACCACTGGTCTTTTATATAGTTGAACCTGCAGGTTGTCCTGTGTGATTTTATGTCTTATAAGATTTTGCAAATGACAGAAATGGAGCAGGGAAACAAAAAACAACAATAAAAAAGTGTTTTCTTTCCTGTGAGCTGCAGAGTTTGTGTGGGCAATGTTTGTACAGCAGGGCTCGATTCCTGGCATCTCCCTGTGCCTTCAGCAGTGGCAGCAGAACAAGGATCTAAACCCAGGTCCTGTCTGTGGATCAGGTCTTCATTCCTGAGGGGGTTTTAATAACCTTGTAAAATCTGTCGGGATTTTTTAGATGTTTTGAAATGTGATGAAAATTACCTTGACCTAAGAAGTTCATCTTTTGAGTCTGACTCAAAGAAAAGAATGATTTTATGATTTGTCTGCTAATGAATTAATTCTAAAATTTTTAGGGAGAGGCAATTGTGGTATTTTTCACTGCTCTGTAATATTCACCTGCAGTAAAGATCTTCAAAAGGATGGAAAGAAAAAAGAACTAAAACAGAGTTTTGCATAAGAATAGCCATAGAACTGTAGGAAACTTTCGTTTATTTAAGTTGCAGTTTACGATTTACAGTCCTCAAGGTTTTATTTGAGTGTAACTCTCATTACAAAAGGGGCTCTCGATTCTGTCAGATAAAACTTTTGGGTGTGGAGTGTAAAGAAAGCTGTAGCCTCAACTGTTTTTTTTCAGGTGCACCTTTACTATAGTGAATATATATTGAGCAAAAGACCTTCTCAAATGTAGAAGGGACCATTTTGTGCTAAGATATTTGTGATGCTGCTACAGTTGTCACACAGAAAGTCACCAGAAGAGTATCCTGCTTCCATCAGGGTTGCTGACTTGATTGCCTTTAGAAAATAAGGCTGATTTTCAGCTGGCAATGCAGTGAGTGTGCAGGTAAGGAAGACGGTTAGTGTAGCTGTAAAATCTGCAGTGTCTCTGAATGTAAACACCTTTGCATTTTGCTAGCTTAATTTTCAGCTGGTTTGAAAGTTAGAACAGTCATAAAGAGGTGCATCCTCTGGAATACTATTTCTAAATTTAGGATTTTGGTGTAACAAACTAAAGATCAAACTGTAGGATCACTGAAATCTGTGTGGTGATGAAATGTTAGTACCTCTTCAGATCAAGACTTTTGAAGAGGTGGCCTTAAATACAGCTGGGGCTTGATGGTTCAAAACAATGCCTTGAGAGCAGTGGTGGGTTGTCATGTAACTAACACAAATATAAGGTCAGTCCTTTAGGGATACTTGATGTGACACTGGAGTCCAAATAATTAGCTCAAAATTCTGAGTGCTGAGGTTTGTGAATTTCCTGAGTCTTGTCTGTTTCCCTGCATCTGTGCTGGATTTTCTGTTTGTTTCATTGTGTGTGAAAATGAATACCCAGTACGATCCCACCCTGCTGGAGCCCAGCATCCCAGCAGCTGAGGGGATTTGGTTGCTGACATACTGGTGAGGAAGATGGATAGCGTAAAGGATATTTGATGGCTGAGCGATCCTATAGATAACAAGTGTAGGAAGGAAGAGTATGTGGTGATAATTAGGCCAGTGGAGGCCTGTGTGGGTTTTTTAGGGTATCTGGACCACTGGCACATTTACACACATCTTTAAGATCCTGTAGAATTGTATATATGTGCCAGGGACTTTCTGGGAACTTTTAAATTAATACAATTTGCTGTTAGAGATGGGTCCTGATCCTGCAGCGGCTCCACAAGGGAAACACTTGTTGAAGTCCATGTGTGTGCCTGAGAGAGGGCAGATGCCCAGGGTTAACATGTAATGATCCCTTCCCACAGCTGGGAATGTGTAATAACTTAATTGTAGCTATTTTGCATGCATAACTAGCGGTATTGGCCTGTCTTCATTTATATTTATTTTTCTCTTAGGAGATTTGCAGCAAGAGTAGTTTATTAGCTATGAAATACTGGCCAGTGTTAGAAATGGTGCGTAAAGTCAGCATCAGAGTCTTTCTTGCGTGCTGCAAGAGCTGTCTACATATAAACACATGTTGGATTAAATGCTTTCCACCATTCTTCCCCTTATGATGAATTTGAAATCAGGAAAAAGTGGAGAGGGTTAAACAGAGCCTTGGGTCTCACTGCACCTAGTAAGAGAAAGCTCATTTGTGGCTTAATTTGCCTCAAGTCTGAAATGTGAAACGCAGGGCTCAGTGCTGTCTTGTTTCCTTCACTTCAGCTACAGTTAAGCACTTTGTTTTCTTTTATTGGTAATTGAACTTAATTTCTCTGAGGTGGAAGTTGTTACAGGAACCAAGGAGTTGATTCACAGCTGGGAATGATGTGTTCACAATTAATTAGCAGCTTATGCTGAGCATTTTTGTGCAGGATACCAAATATTATCATAAGAGCAATCAATATATTTCAGATAGCTGCAATATTCTCAATGACTGATTCCCTGAAACTTACAGCCCTGGGAATTAGAGGCATTCATTTCAGAGTGGTAGGCTGGGGACAAACACTGGGATTTCACCTGTTCTCTAGACTGGCTGCAGTCACAGTCTGATGCTGCGATCATCACTGACAGACTTCGTGCTGGAGCTTTGGGCGCTCATGAACCCCATGGCTGGGACTGAAACAATTATAACCACAAAATCCTCTTCTCTAGGGGCTTTCCTTTCCTTACTGAGATTGTATCTAGTAAAAAAACCGTTATTTGCCTGGAAGAAATGACTCCAAGTTTCAAGTGTTAGAAATTACTGCTTTTTTTTTTTTTTTTTTTAATTAAAGAATACTGTTGCTAGAAGTAGAAATACTTGTTGTCATTCACCTTGTCTTTTCTCTCTTTTTAAACATCCACTCCTTAGACTTATACTATCAGACTCCTGTTTCTTCAGCTGGTTTGGCTACTTGGGGCAAGACTTACATATGTTCATATTAAGGCAGGTAAAATTCATTAAATGAAAAATGTCTTCTACACAAATATAAGTTTACAAATGAGATCTACAGGTCAACAAAGAAAAAAAAAAAGACAGGACCTTTCTGTTCTTGAATAGATCTGAATGTTCAGATCTAGCTTGTGCTATACTTGTAAAGCAATAAAATACTGGAAATGCAGTGACAAAGGAAATTTAAAAGTAGTGAAGAAAGCAAAAAGTAGAGGTACCACTAAATGCAATGTTAGAAGGCCTAGCACACTTTTTTTTTTTTTTTTCCCTCCCTTCTAGAACCCTTTTAACTGCTGAACTATTTCAGGAGTATTTGAACTACCTCAGCTGAGATAGGGAAATATAGAGGGAGAGCCTAGTTCGTTAGTGGGGTCTCATGAGTGGTCATTCGGTGCTGGGTGGAATCACCTGTGTTTCAGAGCCAGTTCCCCCATGGTGACAGCAATGCACACCTGATTCAAAAGACCCCATAGAACATCCTTTTTGCAGCTAAGGACACTTCAGCACCCTATGACAAAGGTGCATTGTACTGCAAAAGACCAACGGTTATGTCGGAGTCCAAGCAGGAAAGGCTGTATATTTTCTTAATATTCTAGGATCTTGCTGAAACAGACCATTTGCTGAATAAAATTCATGGATGGTTGTAGAAAGTAGACAAAACCCTACCCTTTAAAGGGGAAAAAATCCTCAACAACCTAACTTGTGTGGTTCCCACCCTCATCTAACATTCAGTTTAAACATGAGCATGTGGCAGGATGTCCTAATTAAGCAAATGAGTACTCAATGCCATTAGCAGATACCCTGCTCCTGGGTGTTGCATCTCTGATGCTCAGAGGTAAGTAAAATTTTTCCTGCTCCTTTACTCCTTAAAAAGCTTAAGCAAATGGGGAAACAAAAATTCCTGGCTGGTCCTTAAGGCCTGATAGACACCATTAAAAAAAAAAATGGAGCAGGGCAATATAAAAGTGGAGTCCTGGTCCCAAGTGCTGTGTGTCAGGGCATGGCAGATCTGTGCTGTTCTGTGTTGAGAGATGCCAGCTCCTGCAGTGGGTGTTCCTGGTGCCACAGGCTTGTGTGGTGGTGGAGGGACTCACCCACCCCTCAGCCCAGCCTTTTAGCTCCAGCTCTTCTGTCTGCCAGACCAGGCTAAGCAGCAGGACAGAGATTTGCTGGCTAACAAGCTTGGCACCCCAGGGCCACCAAGAAAGGAGCTGTGCCCAGTGCTGCATGTGAGACAGAGGTCTCACGTGATGAAAGAGCCGGAGCAGGAATTCTCAGCAGGACAGGTCTGAAACATGCAACTTGTGTAAGTAAAAGGCTGCTTCTTTTGGGCCTCTTGGGGTTAAGGGTAGAACGAACTATGTTTTTGTTATCAAGGGAAATTTGGCCTTATGAGAGGCATAGTGCAAATGACACATTTGCTAAATGGTGTGTTGTGTTTGCACACCAGCCTCTGTCACAGCTTGGCCTCCTGGGTGTTCACTGTGTGACATGTCTTAATTCAGAGGAGGAGCACTGAAGAGACTTCCAAGGTCCATGGCAGAGCAAGGCAGCTGCCAGGTGAGATTCACTCCGTGCCCTGTGCAGGCTGAAAGCAGGGACTGTTCCCCACTCTGCTCATCTGTCTACTGTGCCTGTGCTTCCTTTTTCCCAAGCAGCGGCAGTAGCACATCCCGCTGGTTGGACTGCCTGGCTAGTGCAGGTTTTCCAGAGCTGGAATTCACATTCCTATCCTAAATACAGAGTCACAGGGGCAACACTGGTGCAGGGGCCCCTCTAAAGCAAACATTTTTTGAAAATGAGTTGTGGTAGGGGCGGCAAATGGCCTCCATTGTAATGAAGTGGGGAGGATTGCATTTACAGAGCAGTTTAATCACATGGATGGAGCAGCGTGTTCACCTCTCCTCCTTGCTGGGTCATTTCCACTTTGAGCTCTGCAAACAGACCATCTATTGAGCAGTTAGTATTCAGTGCTGAATATTCAATACTAGACTCTTGTTTTGGTGAGTCTTGGGCAAAAAAAGAAGGAGGAAAGAAGACTTCTCTTTTTTCTCATGTTCCCTCCCTGAGTTTGCTTTGCATATTGTTCAGAGGAGACTGGAGTCTTCTCAGAAGAGCCAGGCTCCTAGTTTTAAAAGCACTGGTCTACTTTCATAGTACTTTGTAAAGGAAGGGAAGACAGTTTGGAAGGGATTAAATTCATACAAGGTTTACAAATCTGTAAGGCTAGGCACATCGGGACTTAGCAAAGACTTTTTGTCAACCATATTCAGACTGTGAAGCTAAAAATGCATGAAATACTAGTTCCGTATACACAAATTTCTGAGGGGTACCAATCTTTGTGGGGGGATGTTCTGATGATGTATTAATGTCCTCTCTGCTAGTTTTGGTAGGCAGATACTCTCTGTGTTCATTCTGAGAGCAACAGCATTCATTTGTTTCTGTCTGGTGTGCTATATTTACCCACCAAATGGTTGTGAATGATGTGATGGCAGCAGTAATGAGCAACAGATAGATTTGGAGTAGATATCCATAAAGAGGGGAAAAGGGGTCACCATTTGAGTCAATATAGCCTCTCTATATTTTAGTTCACACTCTTTTTCAGTCAAGTAATTGTTTCTTTCCTACTGGTACGATTATATCCTAACACCTGAGTCATGTATTCTGTGCACAGTTGTGTCTGTCTTCTCGTGTTATTTCAGTCTGCTCAACTGGATGCCGTTTCTAATGAGAAATATTTACTGTGGCCTCATTCCTTTAGGAGCTGACCTTTTTCTCCTGATTAAAAAAAAAAAATAGAAGGTCTCTATAGTTACTTCTTCTCCTATCCTTTATTTCTGACCATGCCTTTTCCTTTCTTATTCATTCTTTTGTTTTCTTTCCCTTTCTTTCTCACCTCCTTTCCAACAACCAGCCTTGTCCCTCCTCTCTCTCTCCCCTGAGCCCCACAACAAGTGTTTTGTGTATCCCTCACCCATATCTGACATCTTTTCATTTTGTCATCTTTGTGGGGCTGTTTTACTGATGTACTACCATCTCTGTTCCAAATTGGCCTGTCTGCTGGATTCATCAGCTCCTGAGGCAGAGGGAAGCATTTCATGGGTACTTGATGCAAATTCTGTTTCTTGAGCCACTGCTCTCCTGCTCAGCCAAATGATTCCAGTCCTGTGTAATAATGAAGCAGAGCTGAATTAAGGATTTGAGAACTCTACGTCTTCTCATGCACACTGGTGAGCTGAGAGACCATGGCTGCAGCTGGGAATGTCCAACCCAGAAGCTAGGGAGCAGAGACTGTGGTAGGGTGTAAGAGATGGGAGAAGTACCTAGAATTTAAGGCCCTATGAGCTCACTTGTGTGTCTCATGTTAATGCTATAGCATAAGAAGTTAATGGAATCTGGGGCAAAAAGGGCATCAATAGACTCTGAGCTTTATTCTGGGGAAGAATAGGCCTGGCAGTGATCAAGAGACATGTGCATTTCCTTGGAAGGAAGCGTTGCAGTTAAATTGGAGACAATTTAAGCCTTTCCACTGAGTCATGCAGCAGACCCTAAAGGACTGAGGAGCCATAACACATCCCACTGGGGAAACATGAGGGCACGTTCTGCTGCCTGCAGGGTTGGTGTTTGGAAGGCATATGATGTGTGTGATGATCTTGCTGATGAAAAGATTGGCTGCATGTTGCACAGCCATGTAAGTTAAAGTTCAGCACTGGGAGAGCTGAATTGGTCAGTTACTGGTGTCACTAAGGGAATGTGAGGAAATGTCACCACACTGAAATCGGACCAAGGGAGGTTTGCTTTGCCGCTAAATGAGAAATGGCCTTGATGAAGCAAAAACCAAGCAGCCATTACTGGTCTGGTGAAACTTACTTTTCAAAACAAAACAACAGATAGCATCTGTGTGTTACTGGGCGAGGGAAAGGACTACTTCTAATTAACATGCTTCTTTAGTTAGAAATGCAATAGCAATAAGCTATGTGATTCCAGAGAAGGGGGCAGATAGGAGTTCCTTGTTTGATCCAGGGTAGAAGCTGCCCTAAACACCAGAATTATTATGCAGAAGCATCTTGTATTATAGGGCTTCTGGGGGTGTTTTCTCTGCATTTGGGATGCACCTTCTTAACAAGGAATATTGTTGACAGAATACTTAAATGAAAGAATCACATTCAGATGAACTTCTGCACAGTGTAAGAAGAATAGCACAGCTTTTCTGCCCAAATATTCTGGAGGAGTTAAAAATTATTAACTGTGGTGCTTTTTGTTATTAGCTTAAGTATGGCATGTCAATTTTTAATATACTTTATCAAATAGTTTAGCAGAAAATCAATACTAGGAGTGAAGAGCTGGCTAAATAAAACAAAAGAGCTCTCTCACACTCAAGAGAGTTTTTCTTTGCATTCTTATGATATCATGGTGAATCTTCACAATGCTTTTCCAGAATCATGAGTCAAAGAAAAAGAACAAAAACATTCCTGCCATCATCTACAAAGTGCCCTGGACCAATGTCCATTAACCCTGAAATAGATCCAATAGAATTGTATGCCAAGAAATGAGAACAAAAGAAAGGACTGCAACAAGAGTGTCTGACATTTTCCCCTGTTGGAAATGAAGAAAAAAGTTAGATTAGCAAACAAAACACCAAGGTATCTGGCAGCTTGTCAGGGTAGCAGCTCTGCCATCTGCACCAAGGCCATGTGTCACTGTCATCCCTGAGGAGCAGGTCTCTTGGAAGAACAGAAGATGGCTGTGCAGGACCAAGGAGGACACTGGCATGATTTCCTGTGGAGCTTGAAGATGTTCCTGACAGCTCGCACTCACTGACTGAAGGGTGTGTGCCTTGCCAGCCGATGGCACCGAATGAGGCAGCACGGAACAGAACCAGGCTCTGTGTGGCAGGTCCCCCTTGATGGTTAGAGAGGAGCTGGTTTGTGAACTAGGAGTGTCTGTGTGCTGACGCAGTCACAGGGAACAGCAGCTGGACAGTGACCCTTGTAGGGTCTCACAAACCTTTCGTTTGGCAGTGGAGAGGAGGAACATTTTGATTACAACACCTATGAAAACCTAAATCTTAGAAAATCACTGTGTGATTGGCTGTCCCAAGTAGCTTGTTCTGCTTGATTTTAGTTGATTTTGGTAAATTCAATGCCCTCAATGGGAGCCAGTGGCTGCCAAGCCCTGTCATGCCACAGACATAGTTGTTCATAACAGTGTGCAAAGGCTAAGCAAGATCTTGTTTAGGTCTTGCTTTTGCAGTAGACTGTGGCTTTGTAGATAAAGTGAATTTTGTTTGCTTTCTTTCAAGCAGTGTGGTTCTTTAAAAGTTTGAAAAGCGCTGCTGGTAACCAACCTGCACAGCAGCATTACAATTCTCAGGTGGCAGATGTGCCTGTAACCAGCAGTGCTGTGCTGCAAGGTGTGAGAGAGATACAAAACATGAATCCTGCTTCTACTCAGACCAGATGTTGTATACAGCAGGTTCTAGAATAGGTGTTTAGTAGTTTGAGGGTCAGACTTCAGGTTTATCTCCTAATCATTACTCCTGAGAGAAAGGGATCATCTCTTTTGCCTTCAAGGGACTGTTTTAAACTAGTGATTTGTCTTACAAGCTGATATGACCAATTGCTCCAAGACATTGAAGTGTTACAAGATGAAGTTTTCACTTGCATTTGTCAAAATATTACATGCACTGGTTCATTTTTCCTTACTTTCATTCAGAAAGCTTTTAGAAATTAGATTTGCAGGACACCAAGCAGGCAGGCTGCTCAGATATTATGAATTTTACAGCTGTAGAGGTTAGAAGTTCTCTCTCCACAGCAGTGGTGCAACATGGAAAGCACAAACAGAGAGTTTTTGGGATGCTGGCATGTCTCAAGCCACATTCAGCAAAATCAGCTCTGCAGAGAAAAGCTCAATGGACCTTGCAAATCTCAGCACCTACTCTGAAACAGACAACAGAAGAAGCTGTCAGGGCAGTGATGGTTTCCTTAATAAGAAAAGATATAGAATATCATCTCATCAACTCTCCTGTTGGTACTATGGGCTATCAAAATGGAGATGGGAAGTTCCATGACCTTCAGTCAGCCTCTTGAAGTTTTGAGTTACTGTGTTTACCTGCTAAATCTGCTGTTAGCAACCACTTTCTCTTGTGGTTACAGATCAGATGAGCAGCTAGACAGTGTTGCTGGCCAGCTTGGTACTGAGACACTTGGCAAAGAGATGCTGCAGGAAGAGATGAGTAACTCTTCCCTCTGAGAACATCAAGCAAATAACTCAGAGGGGTGCTAAGACTCTGTATTCATGAGAGGAGTTCCTCCTCTGTCACTGGAACTGAATTAAAATTAAGTCTGTCCTCACTGCTAAATATTTTTCAAGCAGGTCCTCTTATAAATCCACTAAAATTTGGTAGTTCCTTTATATTTGCATTATCTACTTTTAGATACCTTTGCTCACAGTTACTTACAACTTTTTTTTTTTTTTTTTTTTTAATTTGCCTTGAGAAACTGGGGCAAAAGACTAAAAGAGCAATCATGAATAAAGATAAGAAGCTGGCCTGTTGCAGCTGTGCCATCCAAGTTAGTATATAACTCAAACAGTGGTTTGGGTCCTAGCAAATCTTATATTCTTATTCCAGTGATAACTCTATTTCTGTGACAAGCAAACTCATGTGGAAAAAGAACTGGTCCATGTGTAGCTCCCTAAGTAAATTGTCATGCTTGTTGGTGACTTTAAAATTTGGAGTATGAGAACCAATCTAGAGCTGAAAGCACATGAGAGGGTTTTTCATGCAATTGCTATGACTTTGGTGAAATAAATGGTTTTGCAAATTTTGTCATTGCCAAAGCCTTGGCTTTCTCTCTAGGACATGGGGATTCTCATCTCATACACTTTCAAAAAACTAGTGATTCCAAATTATGCCAGTGCTGTGACCACATCCAGATAAGACAGATCAGAGGATATGGCATAACTGTGGAAAATGAGTACTGTATATACTGCTGTAGGGAATGAAGGGAGCAAAATGCAGCTCAGATTAGGTGACCACAGAGCTTTATTCTGCCCATAAGACCTCCTAATCTCCCTTCAGGACACACACATGCCCACAGGGCTGTAGCCAACAGCTCTGGATATACTCAGTTCCAAGCTGTGTGGCACAGCCCCCCGCCAGCACCTGTGGCCACAGTGGCTCACAAAGGCCAGAAGAGGCTGTGATTACAGGTGGTGCTGTTTCTGCAGCTACTCCTGTCCCTCCTGGCAGGACAGCAGGAGCAGAAGCCCCTGTGGCTGTGATCAGACCCATCTCCTCTTCTCTGCAGAGAGGAGCCCGAGTGGCTCTTGCCCTGCTCTTGCTATGGCACGCTCATGTGGGAGTAATGAGTGTTTTGGGCTGCAAATATACTTAGCTGATAACCATTACACAAACAGGGGGTAATTATCTCACTAAATGTACTGGCAGTACACAGACTCCTCTGTTGCATCACCTCAACTCATGCTCTGGAAAGAGAAACCTTTCAAAGATGTATTCCAGAAGCAAGCCTTTACCTCTGAAGGAGGTAACATGTCAAAATATTTTGTCAAAGATAAATTTCAAGAATGTTTCTGCTTCCTATTTTTGATAGTTCATGAACGTTCCTGCCCCTGAGCAGCTCTTGTATGTTTCTGTCTCGGAGCTCCCAGGCCTGCCTCAATCTTTGAAACATCATACAAATGAAAATACACTGTTTGTTGAAAAGAAGTGGCTTGGTAGGGAGAGGGTGAAGCTACACAGGCTTCTGCTCTGCCCACCTTTGAAAACAAGTAAAAGTGTGGTGGGCACATGGAATGGAAGTGAAGTACTCTGGTGCTTGAGTCTCAGTGGATGTGTCAGCTTTAGAAAGAATGGGATCAAAAAGAGAAGAGGCAAAATTAGGGGCAGAAATAGTTCCATAGTTATTTTAAATTCATCTTTCAGCATTTAATTTTGAACAATTTCTAATTTTTTTGTTGGTGTAATAGTAAGTTATTCTGTCAAAAAATTTACACTGGGAAAATTATTGTAATTTGAATAATGATCTCCTTTCCCTTATGTAGGAATCCCACAGCAGATACACTGTATTTGTATTTAGTGGTATGCAGAATTATATAACAGAAAATTTGAAGGTTGTGGAACCCAGTTGTGTGTTTCACTACAGTTCACTCTTGACCTGTGTGAAATTAAGTAGTTGCTGTGATATTTGAAGATAGATCTTCAAAATGCCATTAAAAACATTCTTTTCTTTCTTTGCTAGTAAGATTATGATAGTTTCCATACTGTGTCACAGTTATGAGTAAGTGACTACACTACATTTTACTACTAGCTATTCCTAATCTTGTTTTTTGCTTTTTCACTAGTGCTGATCCTTGTTTCAGTACAATTGAGGGTACAGTGTGCTGGGACTCCTGATGGGAAGGAGTCCTACAGGAGGAGAGGAAATGCCTTAAGGCTTGATGCACTAAAAACACAGTGAGTGAAAATACAACCTGTATTGGGATGTAGTTTCTTTTGTTCTCACAAGCACTTCACATTGGAAATTTGGGGTTTCTCATGTTGTGTTAAGGATTCATCATTGTTATCTGGTCTGATGTGCCCTTCTGCTGAGTCACTGCCTGAACTCTTTGTCATTCTGTGAGTTTTCCTGCTGTGAAATCCTGCCTGTGAAAACTGTGAAAACTAAGGTCCAAGTGCAATAATTAAGCTTTAATAACAAAAAAAAATCCATCCCACATGACTCAATGCATATTTAGAACAGTGGTGTGATGAGGTTGGTGCCAGCCTTGGGATGGAATCACAGCCTGGAGACACCACAGGTTCCCCATGGGCCTTTTCTTGCAGCTCTGCCTAGGACAGGCACACCCATGTGTCATGAGGACAAGCACATTCAACATGTAGAGGGCTCTACCCAGTGGGTTCCTCAGGCCCGGAACAAGATCTAATGCTATTAACTCTGAAAGAGCTTCGAAAAGTCAAATCTAATTTTGAATTTTGATTTTGTTTACTCTTTCTCATTTTGTTTTATTTTGGGCAGGTGTTACTGCGCCTGGGATCTGTGGGCTGATGGGAATATTTAAAATTTTATCAAAGCTGTAGTTGTGTTTTCTTTTAATACCTGAAGACACTGTTATATTAATATTGGGAGTTTAAAGCCTTGTAAAAATGGTTTTTTTTATACAAACAGTAGAAAAATAGCTACTTATTAAATGAAGTTACATATTAGAATATTTATTTATTTATACTTGCATAATTTGGCTTATGATATAATACAGCTTTTAAATAGTTACTTAGTTTTGTCACATTTTGTCATCTGCCAAATAATTGAACAAATTTGCCATAAACCCCCTGAAATTTGTGCTCAAAAGAGTTAGTTTTCTTCATTCTTTGCTGCCAGACAGGTCATGTATCTTTTCAGGCCTGAAGAATTTCTGTCAGCTATTTAAATGCAAGGCCACAAAGGGAAAGCCAGACTCAGGCTGCAGCAGGCTGAACTGGGGTGATTCAGGACCAAAGGAGCTGCAGCACATAATTAAACTGTAACTGCACCCTGCTCCAGGCTTTATACATGGCAGTGCAAACTGGCTGCTTTTCCCATCTAAAAGGGGAATGTGTGCAGCTATCAGAGACACTGCGTGAACAAGGATGATGAAAATGGTTATCGAGTGACACTTAAAAAGTTGGGGTATTTTTCCTACTACTTAGGCAGGGAATTTGACTAAAGATGGCTGCTGGCAGTTCCCTGCTGCCGAGGGAAGAGGATGCATCCCAGCTTCCCAGCTCTTGGAGCCGGCAGGAAAAGAAAGGGCAGAGCTGGGCATTGGTCTCCCCTTGGCGCTAATGGCAGCCGCCTTTGCTTTTACTCCCTGCAGCTGGGCTCGGAGCCAAGGGAATTATATACAGCCATGGCTGTGTGCTGAAAGGAGGAGGAGGAGGTAGGGTAATCTTTCCCAAGGCTTCTTGCACCTCTCTCTGATGTTGCTCTCGGCAGCAAGTTTCTCTTCACCTGTAAGACAGGTCACAATACTAAAACGAGACTGGGGAGATGCTGTGAGCTCATTTTTAAGGCAGCAAAAGAAATTTGGCACAAAGCAGCCATATCCTTGTGTTGGCCCTCAGACAAGGAGGTGATACATCCCCACCCCATGCAGCTGAGCAGCACAAGCAGGGAAAGCCTCCGAGTTGGAGTCACCGCCAGCTTGTGGGTTTGTAACTGAGCGGGGCTGATTTCACAGCACAGGCCCTGCTGGCAGGTTTTATGTCATGGTGTCAGCAGCCTTACAGTGATTTTTAAACAAGGCTGCGTTGAATTTGATGGGAGAAGAAATATGCTTTAAAAATCTATTGCCAACAAGTGTGTTTTTTGATGGTTTTCAGAGAAGTACCTCAAGGGAGCAGGCTGTGAGGCTTCTTAGGCACAAGTGTGATGTGAATGAGGAAGATGCACACAGGGACGTGCTTGTGTTGGTGAAGGCAACACTGCAGCATGTTCCTACTGTGAATACGTGGGGAGGGGAATAACCTGGAGCTACCACAACACTGCCTGAAAACCACAAGCACACAAAGCAACAGTACCTGGAGTCTCATGGCAGGGCCTGGAAATCAGCTCTGAAAGGTTCTCAGCACACGCTTTCTGAGATTCTGCACAGGTGCCACTGCCCTTTCGTTTACATGGCAGTGGAGGTGGTGTGTACAGAGGAATGTGCACAAGTTTATACAACTGCCTGGGTTTAAAAAGCATTTTTTTCCTGCAGGATGTATTTGGCCATGACCATTTATTTTCTTATTGGCATCTAGTGCTGAAATTAGGTCATACCAACTTTTATCTTCCATAAACCAGATGGGCAGCTTTCCCAAAATGCTGGGTTCCTGCTTTCCCTTCAAGCCTGCTGCTGTGATAGGCTTTTGCTGGCTGGCAGACTACTGCCTGTGCTGTGCAGGTAGCCTGGTGACTGGTGGGGGGGTTTATGGAAAGGAATCTGGAGCCATTTCCATGTCTTTGAAGGTGCTTCTGGCTCTGGCAGTTTATTGACAGTGAGGCCTGTTTCCCCTTGTTTCTTGTGCATCTCTTCACTCAGTGGGGTTGTTTCCTGTCATAACTTGCAGATCTGCCTTGTTGTCTTCCATCTATCCCTTCTTTTTCTTGCTTTGACCACAGGGAGCTCTCTGAGCATGAACTCGTTTCTGCCAGTGTTCACGCCCTTGAAAAATAATCTTATGAGGGAGGTCAGTTTATTGTAGGGATTTAGGCAAACTCAAGAACTCATATTTCATACTTTGTCCAAGGAAACACATAAGAAGGTGTAACTTCTGCCCTGAAGACCTGTAACAGTATATTCTGCTGAGCCTGGTGCATCCTCTAAAGTCATCAGGGGATGTAAGTTATAGCATCCAGGAAGAACAGTGGATTCAAAGCAGTGTAATGCTGTAGGCATGATCCACTCATCTGACTGGTGGGAATGAATTGAAAAACAGGGAGGAGCAGGAGTGGCTGCATTTGCAATGTGGCGTGACAAAGGTTTGAGCAGCTCAGCGGCAGCTGACTTGCTACGTTGGACTTGTACCAGTGAGGAAAAGATTTCAGTAGTGCCTGGGACTCCACCAGTGTGAATAGCTTGTAGGGCTTCACAGAGCACCATTTGATCCTCAATTTAACCAAAGTTCATATGAATGATTGATTTTATATCCAGTAAGATTTCTTCCAAAACCAGCGGGAATACTCGAGGATATAAACCTTCGCCGGACTAAGACTTGGAAACTAGTGTGATTTCCATGTTTCAATTGATTTTTATTTTTTAATGTATCATGTGATGGGGGGTAGAATATCCCAAGGACCTTTGTTTTGTACACAGAAGTGCACAAAAAATGAAGCTAGAAAGCAACAGCTAAGTTTGAAAGCAAGACAGGATTTTCTTGCTAAATATCTTCAGATCAAGCATATTTTAATACAAATGTTCAAGATCACCATCTGTTGAATGCTTTATTTAGATTTATCTGTTGCAAGTTTATATTTTATGCAAAAAAAATTTTCTGTTTTTTGCAGAGAGTTGGATTGAACGATGTCTCAATGAAAGTGAAAACAAACGTTATTCCAGTCACACCTCTCTGGGGAATGTTTCTAATGATGAAAGTAAGTAACTTGTCATTCATTTAAACATTTCCAAGTGCTCCTTTCCTGCTACATAGTTTGCTACAGCTCGATTAAACTTTTAGTACTGCGTATTTTAAAGAGTCAACTCAGTTGACATACTCAATAGTTTTATTAAATTTTTTTTTCTGGAATATTAGCGTTTTTTAAAAGGAAATAATACTGTTTATTGGTTAAAACAATCAGAAGAATTTGTGTGTCACTGAATAAAGGTTGAATGACCACTAAAGTGTGCTGTTAGGATCAGCTTAGAAGAAAAACCACCTGTTTTGCTTTTCACTGGTGAGCACCATGTGGTCAAAATACGGGGAAAGAATGTGCTGTTTTCCAATATTGCTATATCAAAACATAAATTAAAAAATCTTTCCATTAAGAATTAAACAATTGTGAGATTAAAAAAAATCACTTACTAAAACATGATATTATTTTCTTTTTCATCAGAGAGAGAAAACATTTATCAATCTAGCTGATTTTAAATCAATTCTTTTTTCTTTTCTAGTGATAGTAATTTTAGATCTTGATTTTTAAACAATAGCAGGTAGTCAAAATTATTTCAAAGTAGTTTAAAACAACCAATTTGTTTGTTTTTAAAATTGTAAGATAATTTCTAGCCTACCATTTAGTTTTCCTTATTTATGCAATTTCTATTCTGCTTAATTTGCCTAAAGTAAAATACTCTTCATGTAACTTTTCATCTCAGTAATACATATATTCACATTACAAGATATTAATGCAGATGGAATTATTTAATCCAGTAACTAGCAATTTGCATTTCATAAATATATGTTTTAAAAGTGTATTTTAAATAACTTCATTGCTGCAGTTCCCTTTTACATTTTTTTTTTTGCATTTTACGAGAATTATTTATTTTGACATCGTGGTAAAACTACATGCCTTGTAGCACAATGTTGTAATGGAACATGAAATTTGCTGTATTGGGGCCTTACTCTCATTTGACTAGGGATATCTTCTGAGGGAATATTTCTGAAGGAGAAGGAAGATGTTAGTAGAAAAATGGTATTTATTCATGACTCCCAAGCTAAGAATTGTAGACAAGAATCTTTAAAAATAGACAATGAAACTGGGAGAGGTTTGGGGTTTTCTGTTTTTAAAAATGAAGGAAAAGAAATTAATTTGTCTTTAAAAAATTATAGCAGATTATAGTGAAAATACAAACAGCAGCTTTTCATTTTGAATTTTATGAGAACCTGTGAGATACACAAAGTTCATTTCACTCTGATGCTACTGAGAAAGTGGTGGAAGGAATCTGTAACGAATGAGATGTGTCTTCAGACTCTTCATAGGGTCAGAATTCAGGATTGTTAAATGTACTTTAAATATGAGCATGAGAAACTTCCACATAGCTGGGGCCAGTAAAATGAGGACCTGTGTGGTTAACAGGAGCAGGTGTTTCAGGCAATGGCATTGAGAAGATGGGATGGTGGCTCATTCTGTTTTCTGGTTCTGGAAATAAGGGGCAAGCAATGATAATGAAAGGCAGTGAATTTAGAACTGATAAAACAAATACATAAATGAATTTGTTCCTCTATTTGTGTGCAGAAGACATTGTCACAGCATATAATGGAAATCCAAATGAAAGGCAGAGTTGATTTTATCTAGCTTCCTTCTTAATAGCCATTTCTTCCAGATGCTTCCTTTGCACTGATTACCAGCATTTCTGCAGTGCAGATAAGAGAATGAATCCACCTGAAAAGTCATCCTTGTTTTGAGGGGGAGGTGAGGGAGGGGAGAAGGTGAAGAATAAGAAATAAGAAAGCAAACTAAGCCACAACAATAATCTCTGAAATCCAGAACAAACTAGAAATTTCACCGTAGAAATCATTGTCCTATGTGCTCCTTTCTAGCCCTCGAGTTCTTTCTAATATTTTTCTAACACCACCCAAAAACCAACCAGAAATTTGCAAACTATTATGTCGTTCTTTGTGCAGCCTCTGTCATACATTTACAAACAAAGCAGGAGGCAAAATGTTTTGACAAAACCCACATAACTCTATTTGAATTCTTCAGAATGGTGGTCAAATTGCTGTTGTCAGTGTAGGTCCAGTTTTCATCTGTAACCAAAAGAAAGCCTAAACCACCTTTCTCTTGACAAGTTTTTTTGTCTCTACGTACATGAGGCAGCTGTTGGCTGGACTACCAGGGAAAATGTGGGTTTGGTTTTTAGTTGGGGTGGGTTTTTTTTTTTGGCCTTGGCTCTACTGAAGATTGAGAACTTGTGCTGTGAACCGATAATGTTCTTACTGGGCATAATGCTTGCTCTTGTGATTCTTTTTTTTCCTGGATGATTTTAGAGTTCATAGGGTTTTAGGTCAGGAATAATAGTTTTGCTGGTCTCCTTTTCTACAGCTGAAGTATGATACAGAACCACAGTTCAGGCCACAGGGGTCCTTTGCAATCTTCCATTCTTATCCAGATACTCCCAGGCCTCTTGCAGCTGCATTACACTGGGAAAGGAAGTGATGACTCATAGCCATGGATTCACATAATCTCTGTGCTTCCTGAGGTGCTTCTTACCTTTTAGGAACATTTTATGACCTCTTCCAAACCATAGTCTTTACATTCTAATATAAAAAATATCATTATCTTTTATTTCACTTTCCAGCTTTTAAAACATATTTTCTGCTGCCACTTCCATATTCCATGTTAGTCAAAAGATTCACAGGAAAAGGGAATGGTACAATCTTGTAGCCAATAATTAAAAACACCAACTCCATAACATTTTCTGTGTACTGTGCATTAAACCAGATTATCCAAATTGAAATAGAGGTTTGGAAGAACACAAATAAAGGCTTATGAAAGTTTCAACTTCAGTTCCGTGGGGAAAAAATCATGATGTTTCTTGATGAAGTGGAAGGGTTGCTTGTCCAATTTTCTTACTTATTTGGAAATGTGAATGTGTAGACTTCCTATGAGATAAAATATTCAGACTACTTTTTCTGCTTTAAAAGTGGTGTTCAAAATCCATGTTCATACTGGCTGTAATGACTTACCCAGCAGCTTTGTTTAATTTTGGCTAAGGCCAAATCACTTCTGAGAACAGTCAGAATCTGACCTGCAGGGGATATAGAGGAAGAGGATATTCCTCTGAAAAATGTGCAGCTACTAAGGTGAACTAAGGGAAGGAATACCTCCACAGTGGAAAGAAGAACTTAGCTCCATTTTAGTTACGATAAACAGACTAACACCAACATGTTACAAAAAAGATGTGTCTTCGCTTTGGGTTGTTCCACTCCCTGCATTCAAGGCAGCAGGCTCAAAGCTGCTGAGCACAGCTCCTATTGTGTCCCTGTCTTGCACCAAGTAAGAAATCCCTTGAGCTGTACCTAGAATCAGACAGCAAAAGTTATAGGATCCCAATGAGAGCACTGGGAAAGCTACAAAGATATAAACATGCACAAGATACAAACAGAACTCTACTTGAGTAGCTTTGAAACAGAATTTTGGAAGTAAGATGAAGCGGTTAGCAAAAGAACTTCCATGGAGTTTGGGACAAAAGGATCCTCTGATATCTCTGTGAGCCAACAAATACTGTTTTTTTTAGAATATCACTGATTTCCTGGTTTTATTATGTTTGAAGGCTGCTTCTATGCTGAGACTTTTACTTGCAGTTGTCTAAGCTATTATCTGCATTCAGTTTGGGATGAGTACCAGGTTTTCCACCTAATCAGGCACCTTTCCTTGGGATGCTGGTAGTCCTCCTACTAGCAGTGGTGTGAGCACACTACATGAGTTTCTCGCTGAGGTGCTGGGTGTGAACCCCTGCAACTCTGAATTGAACAAGACTTTTCCTTGTGACTTCAAAACCTTTTGGATTTGTCACAGAAGACTTGTCATGTCTCTTCCTTGACAGTGCCTTGAGGCAGGATTTCTTTTCAGTGACTTTATTTCCTTTTCCTACAAAATAGGTTGGATTTTAAAAGTATTGCATTTTAAAAGTTATGACTTTATTTTAATCTACAGTGTTGTTTTGATGTGAATTGATAAAATGACAGGCCAAAAAGTAAGAAATGCCGTTTTCCCTTCCCTCTTTCATGCTAGATAAAGTGATCTGGTATCAGACCTGAGTCAAGAGTTAAACATTCTCTGTTTGATGTGGACACCATTAGGTGCCCTGCTGACAGCTAAAATATAAAGTATAAAGCTATTTATTATTTTCTGCTAGTCAATTATCTGATGAGAATATATTGTTAAACTAGACAAGGTTTAGAGCTTTTATATGTAATACTGAAAGTTTGTATTTCTAGGTCCCATCTATTCCTGTACCATCTACAACCCTTTCCATCCTTTTAATAGAAAAGTCAAAGTGTGGCTGGCAGCTGGTTCATTGACAGAAATAAAAGTTGCACTATTTTCTTGTACAGAGAATTGACTTTGGGGTGACAAGCACTAACACTGTGAAAAATTTAGCTTTATTGAAAATCCAGTTGTTTGATGGAAATTAATGCTTAAAGAAATTTTCTGAGTTACAGTTGAAGTCCATCCTTCTCCTTCTTGGTTTTAAGGGACAGTTAGGGGAGGATGCTGAGGGGTCTTTAGGAAGGATCCCCAGGAACATAACTGAGGAAGGAAACATAAATTGTAGTTTATTACCTAATTATTAGTTTGTGTCTTTAAAACAAATCCTTAGGGAGGATTTGAGTGGGAGCAGCTGAGTACAGCTGGTGTGAAGTGTGTTTGAGGGCAGGTTAGGTAAAGCACCTGCTCACAGCAGCTCACCCTTAAGTGAAAAACAGCTGGTGGGGGGTGATGGAAAGGGTGTAGAGATACTGTGTAACTTAGATATTGATTTGAAGTTTGATGTCTGCCACGTATCCAGAGGGGAATTCAGCCACGTTAGCGCAGGTGGAAGCCATCCCATGACAGGTCCTTGGGCGTGCGGGGCGGCAGCCACGGCCCCTCGGCATTCAGGCCCCCTGTGCCCGGGTTTGCTGCACGCCGACCGCCTGGTTAGGAAAAACAAACGAAAGCCACAATTTAAAAGTGATTTGAGATGTGTATGTTGGTCCTGTGCGCTGAATAAAAGCGGGCCCTGAAAGGCAGGGAGGGAGTGTGCGGCCCAATAATTAGGGGCCCATTGTCATGCAGATGCGGGGGGGCTGCGCTGGGGGTCCGCGGGGAGCGGCGGAATGGGATTTCCGGGCGCTCAGGGGAGCGGCCGCGGAATAAAGGATGTTCGGCTGGCACAGCTTCCCTTGGGTAAGGCAGGAAATCCTGGGGGACGAGGGCTGCACGCAGAGCCTTCCAAGCCGGGGTGTTATTTGTGTGCGTGGGCTCCCGGCACAGCACAAAAGGCCTCCCAAGAGGGTCCGATATGTAGAGGAGATAGCACGGCTCCCGTAAGATCCCGCATCCTAAAGGCTCGCTTAAATTGCTTCTAAAAGTTAATTACATGAAGAAGTGCGACTTGCAGCGTGGTGTACAGGTTTACCCCATTGTTTAGGTATCAAAGCCATCTATGCTGAATGCTTTCATCGGGGACAAAGCTGTTAAAATCTCAAAATGCGTTTGATACAACGCTGTTTCCCAAAGAATAATGTTCTGGAGCTGCTGATTGTGCTCCACTCAGCTTTCACCCAGGAGTATTTTATATGTTTAACAAAACACGATTTAGTCAGAATTATTCTATACATATTTCTAAATTGTTTCAAAAGAACAAATGCCTACTAGGAAGAATCCAATAGTTGAAATTTTATTTTAATTGCCTTTTTCTTTATTCACCTTTTATCCAAATTTTTTGAAAGTCAACAAATCAGAGTTGCCTTGGAAACAGTTAATGGGGAAAGTTATCAGAGAAATCACCTGAAAAGGAATAAAGTATATTACAGAATATACATTTCTTCTCATTCAGAATTAAACACTATAAATTTATAAACATCTAATAATTACCTTATGTTAGGATCAAACAATGGATGTACCCCATTAGTTTAAATGCCTTATCTAATATAAAATTTGTGTAAGGCAATAGTTCCCTTACAGCAAGTGAAACTGTTTACATGTTCTCACATACTGGTAGAGATTTAAGAGATGCTTTTTTTTTCCATACAAATGTATCCTTTTCAATGTCAATATTCCTAGGCACCACTCTGCACCTGCTATCAGTGATATTTGCAGGGTTTACTGCCTTAAGCAGTAACTACAGATGGTAGTTTAGGGAACATCATTATTTACATTTCCAAAATGTAGCCAAAATTGTGAGAAAGCTTTGCACCTGAGCACATTTTAATTGTTTTAAAGTTATCTTAATTAGTTATAAAAAATCTTACCATTCAAAAATTATTTCATTTTAAAAAAGAGTTCATGAATTCCTGAGAAATTCCTGATGAAATTACACAGCTTTTTTTGTTTGTTTTTTAACAGATGAGGAAAAAGAAAATAATAGAGCATCAAAACCGCATTCAACTCCAGCTACACTGCAATGGTAAGATGCCTTTTAAAAGATCAAGAAAATCTATTAGTGTTTTTTCTAATGCGTTTTCCAGATGAAGGAATAGAGCTCTTGGCCATCTTAGAGTTCTAAAGATCCTTTTGTTGTAAGTGTTTCATGTCCCGTTTGTAACCTGTACAGCATTTCTCAACAAATGTCTTACAGGATTTGTTTGAACAGAGGGAACTTCTTATACAGTTTAGAAAATCTACTTAACATATTTATTTGCCACCTTGCCAACTGATTATTTGTGGTTTGTCATCGTTGTTACATTTATTGCAAAAAGAAAAGTAGTACTGAGATTTTTTTTTCCAGAACTCACATTTGTTTCAGTGTCTGATGAAGCTCACCCATACCAACTGTTTTCCTGACATGAGATCTCTGTAATTTAAGGTACAAGACAACAAAAGGAAAGAGTTTGAGGTTTGATTAATTTGTCAAAATCCCCTTGCAAAGTTAGTGAGGAGAAAAAAGGAAGGGTAATTAGGAAGAGAGAGAGGATAGTTTGAGAGTTAGTGTACAGTGCTATAAAAAATAACTAAGTGCTGTTCCCTTTGTGATTTGCAGCAGTATTTTAGTCTGCATGTCCTGTAATATGTACCTCTAATTCTGACATCCCTTGCTATAGGTCATCTCTTAGACTTTTGTTGACTTTTGCCTCAATTTAGGTTTTTAATTCTTGTTTGGGTTTCTTAATATTGTAAGTCATCAAGTATCTTTTGAGAGGTTCCATATATCTGGCAGAACAGAGCTCTCTTACAGAGAAGCCTCAGAGCACGCTTATCTGAAATCCCATAGTCTTTAGCTTGTTTTAAGCCTTTTTAAAGAAAGGTCTTTACTTTATTCATAAGTACCTGAAGTACTTCTTGTACGTTCTGGATGAAAAGATAAGATTACTGGTAAAAAAATATGAGGTTTTCAAAGCAAAATGTTAGCAAACTTCTTTCTCTGCTTCTGTCAGTCTCTTGGGAGATTTCACTGAAAAAAACATAAAAGAATAATTCATTCAGTGTATTTTACTCAATTTTTCTGCCTGTGAAATTGTATGACTGTGAAACATGCAAAAAGATTATTTAGATTATTTCTTCTATATTTGCTTTTTAAAGTTAATTGATGAGGTTTTTAGACTAAGAAACCTCAAGACTTGCCGGTTGATTTTGAATAGGTTGCTGCCAGTATACAGAAATTTACTGACACTTTCAATGCAAATAATGAGATGAGCAAATATAAATAAAGGCATTTAGTTCGGCACTATTGTTTCTTTGTACTTATTTGTATCACAAAAGTCCTGTTTTTCAGAAGTTCAAGAAAAGCGAAGGACTTTTCTTTAACAGACACTCAAGAAAGGGAGTAACTACAGACAGAGAGAAAATTATTAAAATAATAATGAAACATCATAGTGGTAATTTATTATTTTTCATTATTCACTCCCACAGCTTCAACACAGTTCAAACAGGACAATAAAGATCTAGCTAAAATAAAATAGCAAGCAGGTCTTACCAGTCCCAGATTCAGAGCAGTGTTTATTTTGCAGTGAAGTCAGTTAAGAGCCTTTTCCACAGGAGCAAATAATGTTGCAGCCAAGAAGCCAGCATTAATTAGAACATCCAGTGGTACTGTTTCCAACAGAAAACATGCAAATACTGTAAACAGTCTTTTGCCAAATACTTTCAAGCTTCGTCAGTCATAAAGGTTAGTAAATCCCTAAACTCCTGGGATATTGAACCCTGCTGGAATGTAGTGTGCACACTAATGCTCATTCAGCTGTGTTTGCAGTAGAATCCTAGAATTTTGGTTCTGAAAAAGCTGCTTGCAACTTCTTCCCTTCTCTCTTGCTAGTGTCCTGGCTTACTACCTGTCTGTTATGTTCCTCACATGTTGAAGTAGGTCAAATATTCTCCGCTTTGAGTCTTCTGGAGCATCTGCAATTTCCTCCATTCATCTTCCACCCAAAATTCCATGAGTTAACAGAAAGCAAAGAAGTTTCATGTTTAAAATCTTCAGCTGCTGTCAAACTGAATTATACAATTGGCTGAATTTATTAACAGGCATATAGGTAAAACGTTTCCCAGCTTATGAGCCATACCTACAGAACAGTTTTCCGGTAGTTTCCATATGCTTTTCAACATATGTACTGCAGCTTTGGATTGGTATTTCCTTGAGAAATTGATATACTAAATAAAATGAGAAGCTCAAAAGTTAGGGTCAAACTGCTAAAGTAGAAGCTTATTTTGGGTGAAGATGTGCAGTTTCCACTGTTCTGGAAAGTCAGACACATTAGCACTGGGTTATTTGTACTGCAGTAGCACCCAGTTTACCCAGGTTGCTAAAGTGTTTTGATAAGCACTGTAGAACTGCTGCTCAGAGCATTTCCTGGAGGTGTAGCTTTACATGCTGGATAGTTTTGCTTGCTAAGGTGTGGTGGTTAAACCTCAGTCAACAAGTAAGTTCCACTCAGCTGCTCACTCACTCCTTCCCCTTCCCTGCTCTCACTTGGGATGGGGATGAGAGTTGGAAAGGCTGAGGTAAGGACAGATGAATAATTAAAGTAAAATAAGACAATAATAATAGTAGTAGTAGAGTTAATGAAAAGGAAAAAGAGTAATAAAATCCAAGAAAACCCAAGTGATGCACAATGCAGTTGCTCACCACCCACCGACCAAGGTCAGCTCGTTCCTGAGCAGTGATCAGCACCTCACAGCCATCTCCACATTATTTACTGGGTATGATGTTCTGTGGTATGGAATATTCCTTTGGCCTGTTCAGGTCAGCTGGTCTGGTTGTGGGCACCTCCAGCTTCTTGTGCTGTTCTTCTCTGTCACAATGTAGGAGACTGGAGAGTCCTTGGCTTGGGGTAAGCACAACTTAAAAACATCTGAAAGTGTTATCAACATTATTCTCATACTAAACCCAAATCACAGCACAGTACCAGCCACTAGGAAAAATAAATAACCTTTTCTCAGCCAAAACCAGAACATCAGGCTTCACATCAAGTATTTGCACACTCAGGGAAGACTAAAAAACCTATCTGTGTGTTCCTAGGGCAAGCATATGTCCTGTCTTCTAACAGCGATCTCTGGGTTGGATTCTGGAGGTGGAATTGGTGGGGTAAATTATTGTTTTCAGGACACAGTGCCAAACTGCCCTTGTTCTGGTAAATGGAAACCTCACAACGGTCTGCAGCATCTGATGTCTGCCAAGTAAAAAACTGGTCATGTTTTTGCTGTTAGATGCTACTACCATTTAGAGCTAGTGAAGGCGATAGAGTGTCAAAAACCAGAAACTGAGGAAATGCCAGGTGGAAAAGCAAGAAGAGGAAGAAAGCAGTAGGGAAAGCATAGCAAAGACATAAGGGAAATAAGTACATTTTGTCACTGGTTCATATTGCCATCAGCTTTATTAGTTATTCCTTGTCTGGAGTCTTGCTGTAAAGAGCAAATTGTATCAACCTCATGGAGAGATATCCTTAATGTTTGTGCCTCTCCAAAGGTGAAATACGTTGAACATTTTAAATGTGGAGGATGGAGAACAACTGAAGAAGCCAAGAATCGTGACTGGATGACTGTCAGCCTGGCTAAATAGCCTTTTCCTGGAAACAGGAATGATGCTTTTGTTTTGTTTCGTTGATGACACAAAATGAAGTGAAAGGCCTGGTAAATGTAGCATTACTGCCAAATACATCATAATTGAGGAAACTGCCAAATACATCATAATTTGGGAAACTATACAAGCTTGAGTTTAACTGTTAAGGCATGAATATAGCAATACCTGGTATTCTGTGCTTATCCTATGTTCCTGTGCTCATTATCATCTGTAAAGCTATAGCTTGGCTCTAAAATGTTCATGCTTATTTCAGTGCTGAACTGGTTGACCAAGGTGTAAGCGTTAAACTTTATTTTACTTCATTTTGGTGTGTGTGTGTGTTTACTTCCCCAAACACAGAATTATTCAAAGTACAGGTCACCTACCCCCATGCAGTTTGCTGGCTTACAATGTAGGTATTCCGAATAATAAAAGTATTTTGACGCTAAAGTCAACAAAACTATTTTATTTTCTGCAACATTTATAAAAATAATTTTAAAAGAGCAAGGTAAAGCATAGTGTGGGAATGGATTCTCCCCAGATTCGTACTTCCTTATATGTTGTTATACTCATAAAAATTAATCTGTTCTAGAATCTATGTGATTAACAGTGTTTAACATCACAGTTGTTCTGTAGTCTTGAGATATAATAATAAATCTGTAACAACACTACAGATGTGACTCTGATATAGAATAATCTCATTTAATCTAGAACTATGTAAGTGTATATGGAGGAAAGCAGAATAGGAACAGATAAAATTGTCATTCCTGTGGAAGAATTAGGGGCTTTATTCCTATACTGTAGTGGTACAAAAGGTCTCATTGTGAGCTACTGGATTTCAGTGGCTTTATGCAACACTATATAAAATGTTTATATATATATTTTATAACTAGTAATGATTTGTTAGGTAGGAGATTGCATTCATTATTTTTCTACAATACTGTAGAATGAAGCTGGATTCAAAATATGATAAAGTTGTTAAATAAAAGACAGGAAAATAAAAGAAGTGGAGCAAGATGGGTTTTTGATCATTAAAAAAAAAGTTCAGGTATAATGGGGCATTGTTCAGTGTCAGACTAATGACTCTCTGTGAAAGAGAGGAGAAAAAGAGAAAAATTCATCAGATATGAAGAGAAATAATTAACTGCTTTTCTTTCTGTCCTGTCTTGGTCACGGAAGCTGACATTCCAATTAGCAGCTATAGTATACAAACGAACTCTCCAGGTTTTGAAAGGAGGTTTTGTTAGAGCACTATGAAATTGAGGAAAGATGCCATGATGATATTTCTGTAGAAACCAGGGAAGAATAGATCTTGCCCATACAAACTGATTCCATTCATCTAGCCGGATATCTTATTAAAATAGTTTGCAGTCACAAATGATCACGATAACTGAAATGGAAGGCAGGTAGGTCCTGAAAAAGGCAATGAAGGAGATAAACAAGATATTTGGAAGGTGTTCTGCAGCTAACAAATGGCAGGGGATTATTTGATGTAAAACTGGAGTTTTTTGAGAATACATATTTATTTTTTAATAAAATTAAGAGGAAGTTAGGTGTAACTTCTTCCCTTACCTAGCAAGGCAGACAAGAACACATGTGACTGTAGATGTCTATGACTGACACCATCAGTGACAAGATTAATTATGGTTTAATGTTAAGTGTATGTAAATATCTCTTGAACATTTTTGGGTCAGCAATCATAAAAATGACATTTGAAAGTAATGTTTCTTCTAATCTATAGATCTGTAATGAGACCAGTTTGGAGATTTAAAGATGAACCATATGCCTGCTCATATATTTGACATATAATTTAAAATTTTATAGTTATATTTTCATGTATGAAAAAATAAGGATAGTTTCTAAAAGGTAGAAGAGAATGTTATTTTACTGGTTTTTTTTCCAGATTGTATTGTATTGTATTCCGCATTGTATCCAGATTGTGCTTTCTTTTTGCTTTTTCACTTTGCCCATAAACAATACCAAGAAAATATTACACAATAGGATTTTGTGGAAACTCTTGAGTAGTAGCAAATTATTTGCTTTAGCTATACCTGCTTCCTCAAGGTAAGCAATTTTGCAGCTGGACAGGAGTGAAAAGAGTGTCATGAACCAAAGGTGATGTTTCTGTAAAGAAGGAGAGAATGCTTCCCCTCAGGGAATATTTATTGTTTCATAGTTGTACATATATTTGTGTAGTGCAGGATGCTTTTAAGATATAACAGATTGCTGGGAACTCACAGCCTATGGTTTTGATAACAAGTGTGAACCAAATTAAGCAAGTAAGTATTATGGGAATGATTTGGAAGGAGCACTTAGGAACAAAGCAGGCAATATTTAGTAGACAAGAGGAAGTCAGAATGTTTGGTCTTAAAAGGTGAAGCTTTGTATACTGTTTACCATACAGGACATCCAACATACTTGCAGTTCTCTCTGTTTGATATTTGCTTTTTAAGGCTGGAGGAGAACTATGAGATTGCAGAAGGTGTTTGCATTCCTCGAAGTGCTCTCTACATGCATTACTTGGACTTCTGTGAGAAAAACGACACACAACCTGTTAATGCTGCCAGCTTTGGGAAGGTAAGTCTAAACTGCTGTATGACACCTTAAAATCTCACCTGGTTCAGGTGAGTTTGTACTAGTGAAAAGAACTAAATATTTTACTGTTAGAGACAGGTATATGAATGAAATCTCTTTGTGTATTCATGTTATTGGACAAAGGCTATGATTTTAAGTATTTTGATGGTTGGAATAATTTCTAACCATGGCTAGGCTCCAGGGTACGTCAGTCCCAAGCCTAGCTGATGGTGGTATGGTACAAAAAATTGGCAGTTAAAATTGAATTGCAATTTGAATACAAGCCAGTATAAATGCATCTGCATTATGACCTGCACTGCTTAAACAAATGTATAATTTTTAAAAACAGAAGGGTAAAATTGAGTTCTGAAGCATGTCTGTGCTGTTCTTGTAAGCATAATATAGAGATCCTTGAATTAATGATATCAAATGATGTGGTAAATTGTCATGGTGGAGTACAATGCCTCCAGATGTGAAAGTCCAGAAAACATCTTTTGTGCGCACTGCAGGTACAGGCTGCCAAGCTATCCAAGTTATCTTCTCACTGTGATTCCTCATGCTTCCCTTTCCAATCCTGCTCTAGTAAGAACCACTCTGGTTAACTCCAGATTCACAGTGGAGATGCACTCCTAGCACAGACATAGCTGTGCATCATCTGGGTGTGAGCAATAAAGCTCTACACTGGTAGCAGGTGTTAATATCTGGCTAGAAGGTTACATAAAGTTTATATTTTGGATTTGCTGGTCAGGTGATATTTTCCTCTCTGTGAAAAACAGGATAATATTTAAAACTGAAATTCTATCATAGAATGTGTCACAGGCCTTTAAAACCTGTAGGCTGTGAAAAAAACAAAGTGTAGAGTTTGCCACTGTTTTTGAAATGCTTGCCAGCATGAATCTGAAGCCCATTGTCCCTCAAGCTGTTCTCTTTTAGTGTTTGCAACATTTGTTCTATAGAATTTCTGGGTATTCAAAGAAAGAAAAATGTTTCTAGGGTAAGTGCCTGTGTAAAGAGTAGGTGAAGGATGTATTTAATGAGGTGACATTTTCTATAGTGCATCTTTAGGTCAGGCAGTTTGGAAAGGAAAATAAACTGTACCGTGTTCTAACATTACCATGTTTGTTGTGTCTTGAAGACCTGCATAACTCAGTGGATTCTGTGTCAGGTTTCTGTTTAAATACACTACAGAATTGTGAATGAAGTTGTTCATTGTACACATTATTGCTACCAAGTGATAAGTATAGTGGCAACATGTAATTTAGGAACAGTGAAAATAAGAAACAGATTTCATGCAGACTCACACATTTGGAACATAGCTCAAGTTTACACCATGCTACTTCTGCTGCTGCTAAGAACTTCTGTAAATTGTAAGGTGTAAATATTGCAGAATTTTTCCATCAGAACATAAATTTATCAGGATTTTCACTGTTTATGAGTATGTGGCAGTTTTGTTACCCTGTTTAATACTTCATCCCCCTTCTCTCCTGCCTCTCATACATAGACCTGTTCATTGGTAGAAGTCTCTTGACCTAGCAGGACAGGTACTATGGTTTCCATCCAAAAGTCACTGCATTCCAATGTGTTTTTCATGTGCTGTGGTCCAAGTGTTTTCCTCTCTGTTGCAAAAGAGTTCTGTAGCAGTGTTGCATGAAACTTTTTACCTTTTTTTGTGGCGAGGAAGGAAGCCCTACACAATCATCATGGTACTGTTTCACACTAGTAGTTTGGGTGGCCATAACTTCTGCATCTGGAAACTGGCAATTCTGCACTGGTATGTCCAGTAACTTCAGACTTCAGGGGGGAAAATATTGAAGTTAAACCAGATTCTCCATCTGCAGAACCTGAGCAGACCCCACTGATTCTTCCCAGCCTGTTACTGCTAACAAAATGTACTGCATAGGTATAAAGATCTGCAAGGCACCTCTGCATTCTCTCAATAGCTTACAGACACTTTCTCCTTTGGAGCATGTACATGTATGATGTTTTAGCCAACATTTGCTATCATGTGACTTAAATACCATATTGGCAAGGTGAATTGCATAAATGCCTTGGAGGCAGTTGAAGCAGTGCAGTGAAATAGGTGCTGTTTAAGGCATTCTGCACTTAGCTGCTGCAACAGAGACCCTGGACATGTTTGTCCTCATTGGGAAACATCAGGAGCCCTGCAGCTGTCATTTCCTCCAGAGAAAGGAGCTAGTTGTTCTGTGATATTGCAGACAGTTCGCCTTTCAGTAGACCACACTGAATTTATAATTAATCTCTGAACTTTAGCTCTGTGGGCAATGTTAAATATTAAGGCTTTTTCTGGTAGTTTTTAGAAAGAGATGTGGAGTTTAGCACATTAAAACAAACTGTAATAAGTAACAGTGTTTTCTGTTAAACCTCTAGGACATGGGCTGGACCTCAGACACTTGGTAATATTGCACTAATGAAACCAAAATTGGTCTGGGGAGCAGAGAGATTAATGGAGAGACAGTAATACAGACTGTTTTCTGAGGAAACCAAGCTAATAGCAATTAAAGGAACAAGAAGAACAAAGAACAGAAATACTGTATAATTAAATGCCTTTTAAAAAGCAACCTGTACTCCTAAGCCACATAAAGAATATATAAAATCAGGAATACTCTAATATGCCTATTAATGGGATATTAATATCATATTTCTCATATGACAAAGGGAGCTGTAACTTTGTTAGTCAAGATTTTAGTGTTTTACTGACTCATTTAACATGCAAAAATTACACGCAGTTTTATCTATACCAGCATTTGCCAATCTGCTATGCTACCTAGTCTGTCATTACAGTACTTTTTATTGTCTGCTAAAGACAGAAGCTAGTATTCTCTTATATACCTTGACTAAATAGTAATTAGGGAGGGCCCTGTAATTAGATAGTTACAGCTCAGCATCAGGTACAGAGTCCAACCTTAAACTCCTGCTCTTACTGTAGACAGCCAAGCATATTATATTTTGATTTCATGCAAAAGTGAGGCAGAAAAAGTAAAAATGTTCCATGGAACCAGTGAGAAGACAGGGAAGTACAATGAGGCAGGGCAGATGTGTCACGGAGTTATTAACAATTAAATGTTGCATATGAGAGCAAGCTCTCTCACAGTGCACGCGTTCAGACTGTGAATTAGGCTGCAGGCAGGAGGAGTGAAAGCCCTGTTGCTGAGGTCACTTAAAAAGGATGGCAGCCTTGTGCCTCTCAGCCCTGTGCTGCCAATGCCTTGGGCTCTGCTCCGGGACCTTGGAGCTCTGGAGAGCAGTGTAAGGTGTTTCAAGCTGAAAGTTCTGCCCCTGCTTGCTGCAGGGAAAGTTGTACAGTTGTATGTTTGTTTTGGGTTTTATCTGAGCAATATATTGACATAAAATGCTGGTGATTATTAACTATGCAAAGAATTATGGTGGATGATGACTCTGACTTCTCATTCTTACTGGGTTTAATTGCAAAAATGAAATAATTCTTAATAAGGACCTTCACTAAATCAAAAAAAGCAGAAATGTTTTGAGCATTTCCAAAGCCCTCAGTAGCCATTGTGTAGGGGTGGGTGCCATAAAACTCTCCTCGCTCTACCATTCCTCCCAGCTGTTAGCTGCATTGGCAATTCTTTGAGCTTCTCTTTCACTTTTATTTCCAACACTGATTTTTGTTCTTGTTTCTTTTGTGACCCTGTATGTACACTGTTTTTTTAGCCAGGACCCTCGAAGATATAATCTTCCTCATCTGCAGCGATCTCTCCCATCCTCCGTGTCCTCAGTTCATTGCTTTGAATTTACTGGGCAGTGCTAATTCCCCTGCCGTGCCCTGCCACATACCTCCTCCAGAACACTGTGAGATTTGTGGTGAAACCGCTTTGCATCCTCATGAAGCTGAGTTCTTCCCAACTCCCATGTGCCCCCTGGAGGATAAATACTATCCTCTTCTGGTTTTTTTTTTTTTTTTTTTCCTTTTCTTTTGGGGCTTTCTGCCATGTCTTTTGACAAGCAATAACAAATTAATATTTGAAAAGGAAAACTAAGGTTGCTGACACTTCTCAGGGTGGTTCTCCCCCAGCCTGAGGTCCCTTTACATCATTTTGGCATCTTAAAGAGGTTTAACATGGATGCAAGTTCTCACAAATTTTGTTGCTCCCTGACTGGCTTTGCTGTAAGTGAAAATTAGATTCCAGTGAATGTATTTCACTAGATAACAAGCAAAGTCCACAATAGACTTGTAATATTGGTTAGGAAAGAATTATTTTTTCCCAATAGTTTACTTTGCTCCAGGGAGGTACAAGCTGTACCAGCTAGATTCCTTTTTCATCACGATGCACTGTCTCTATGCCCAGTTTTGCTTTCAGGACTGTTCCTCCAGGCATGACTAGGATAAATAAGATTTACAGTTTCTTGCTGTTATGCTATATGATTTTAAAGTTTGAAAAGGGCAGAAAAGTTCTTGGTAATGACATTGTGATGTGATTGCATTCTGATTTGTCTTTGTATTGAAATGCACATTATCAGGAAATTGCCTGCTGTTGCTCATAAGGAGATACTTCTCCTGAAGATGTGTTTTTTATTTCTTTACTTTCAATTTTCTCTTAAGTAGCCTCAAAAGTAACTGGTATAGCAAAGCCAAATTTACTCTTAGTGCTCTCTTCTGATGGATTAAAACAGCACTTACTTTATTATGAGCAATTTCTACAACACTGAATACAAAAATAGAACTGGGGAAAAAATCAATGTAAATGTGAGGATGTGGTTTCTCTTATTGCACTGAATGAGTCTGTCAGTGCTATCTGAACAGTCCCCAGTTTAGCTTCATCCATTTTGAACAGC